>NC_044322.1:178908561-183708561 GCF_007399415.2 Gopherus evgoodei
AGGCTTTTGAAAAGTTCTCTCCAAACCCTTAATTTCTCATTTTAATTTTCCTAAAAGAAATGATACTATTATACATTAAACAAAAGATGTCCACAAAGCAATTATGAGAAACACTTCAGATACATTTTCTAAACCTCATATGGATCCTTCTGATGCTTTTAATAAACTTCTTTTAAAAATCCTTACAAATATTCATTCTTTAAGAACTTCCCAGCCCTGAATCACATGTGCACTGCAGAGGACGGCTGAATCTTGGAGGAGGCTCTCAGGGTAAGGGGAATTTTGTGGGAGAAAAAAGATACTAAATAGTAAGTTACACAAACACACACACCAGGCTGGCTTCTATTCCCCTTCCCCCAATCATTTGGAATAGGAGGGCAATCTGAAGCTCCTGAACCACTGCCCTTCCAACATCAGTAGTAGCATTAAACTCAGAGGGGGAGCAAAAAGGCATGAAAAGGAAGGGTGGGCAGTGCATGTCCAGGAGAAGGCAAAGAGGAAGAGTCAAGCAAGCATCTATCCTATCCCTAATGATGTTTCTCAGTGGGGCAATTCATTTAGCATCATAAGTTAATGATGCTGGAAGCAGCAGAGAATTCCTCTTTATAGAATCTCACTACTTACAGCAGCCATCTCGTCATGGGAGGAAGCTGGGTGTCCCATGTAGCAATGCCACCGACCCATTGATGCAAATTCCTACAGGTATGCAGATCCTGGCCTTCAGATCCCCTGCCTAGATCTGCTCCAGCACAGTCTTGCTCTCAACATAGCAAGACAGCATGACTCCAGCTTCAAATCTGCCTTCTCATTCCACCCCTTTTAAGGCTCAAAGGGAGAATTGGGTTCAATATGGTTACACTGTCCTGTTGTGACTAGGTAGTATGGCAGTGGTCATGACACAGGCAAACTTTCGCTGATTACAACAGAAGTTTATCTGAGTGAAACTAAATAAGGACCCCAAGAGTTGGCTCTATAAATAGCAATCACCATTAAATGGTCATTATTTATCCAAACTTGTCATGCACTGGTATCTGAGATGCTACAGTTATTCATACAAAGAATGATATCATATTGCAGTCATGGAAAGAAAGATGTTTTTAATCCAACTGTAATCCATTTTAGATGTGCACATTTTAATAAAGAAAAGCAGACTAGACACACAAACAGGCTTCCACACAGTTTGACTCCCAGTTTTGTCTGTCTGTCTGTCTTTTTTTAATAAAACCAGGGCTGAAAAATACACTGTCGGTAAACATATCATTACACTTACAATGCAATCACAACGTAAGTATCAGTTTTCAACAATAATTTACGTATACTAGTGTACTGTTCAGAGCAACCATTTCCTTAAAATGCCTACTTTTTTAAACCAAGTTGCTAATTAATCAAAGCAGTAACACTGAGATTTAGTTATTTACATTCTAGTGCTCTCAGACCAAATAGAATAGCATCACTAATATTCTGTTTGTTTAAAGTACATATAACACCTGATACCTTTGTTGCAGCTGACCCTTATCTAAAGAAAATTTCATTTTGTAATTAAATTTTAAGCAAGAAACTTTAAAAAACCACCAACATTATTTAGAAATTAAAAAAAACAAAATCAAACCAACCTGGTATCTCAGAAATCTCCCTTTTACTCATTCTTGAAGTGACAATGTTTGTAAAGGTCCACACACTCTGGGACAGACAGCCCAGTAACTAGCATACAGAGCAACAAATACTTCTCAACCATACTCATACAGCAACCCCACAGCCATGAGGTAATGCTTAAGTGTATCGACAAGTCTCTAAAGCTTTTTGTCTTCCACTGGATATATAGTGCAATTGATTTTTCTCCTTTGCAGATCAGGCATCAGTTTATAAATAATAGGCATGAACTACTGGGAGAGTGAAAGAACATATTTCTGCCGAGTCCTAGGCTTTGAGCAACTGCTCTCTAGTGCAGTAACTCATAGGAAAAACAAGCCAAGGACCTTGAAGTGAATCAGATTGTTGTGTTGCTGTTTTCTAACATCTTATAATTGTTGGAGCTGATCTTTCCATGACTGGTAGGCACACACTATTTTTGTGGAATTTGGGGGGTCTCAGAAGATTGAGTTCAGTTCTCCACTCTATTACTCATTACCTTGTGAGTAAGTGGGCAAGTAACCAAGGTACAAAGATTAACTGTACCTCCTTTGCCCCATCCTCACCTGTCCTTGTCTAGTTACCCGTAGGACGTCAGGGCAGGGATTGTCTCTTACCACATATGTGTTTGTATCCAGTGCCTCAGGCTATGGAGCCTCTAGGCTCTACTGGTACTACAGAGCAATAATTTCTGATATTGTTGATATTGATAACACTGCAATACAAACAAGTGCAGTCTAAAATTCCAACCAGGTATAAAGCGAACGCCATGCTCAATTCTCCCAGGCTGAATTCTATCCATGATGCGCACGTGTCAAGCCCGGAGAGGCAATAAGCCCATCTCTGAAAGGAAACCCCATTTTTAACAGGACAGTGAGGTAAGTTTTCATAACTCTTGTTAAAAAATCTTAGCAGGGTATCTTGTAAGGATATTATAATAAAACTTGAAACAATATAAAGCACAGAGATATTAGCAGTTAATGTAAATATATGTTTATCATAGTTTGAGATGGCTCTATCCATGCTCATTCTACATGATTACAGGCAGACGCCCCAAAGGGAAGACAGCCTTGGTGCAGAGGAGTCAGATAATTGCATTTCCCCATCCTCTACATACAAGGAAGACAGAGCCAGTGTTAAATAGTTTGAGGATAACTAAGAGCAGGAAACATAGTTACCAGTGACAACACCCCTCAGGTCAGGAAGTGGCACTGCAGGGACTCTTCCTCTCTAGTACCCCCCTTGTGTCCTGGTTCCATAATGGTTGCAGCTTTGATGGCCTAGCCCTCCAGCAGGTCAGCTCTCAGTTAAGACCCAGAAAACAAATTAAATCTCAAATCAAAATAGCCACCGGGGCATGTAAGTTCTAATCAGAGCACCTCTCCTTCATAGAAGCCCAAGGCTAGTGTTTGTCAGATTAAGCAGGGCCCACGTTGGGTGGTTTGCCAGCCCCCATGTGCCACATTCAGACAAATCCAAATCTCAAAATGGAACTTGGCCAAAATAACTACATTTTGCTTCATTTCAGGTTGAAACCAATGAGTTCCATCAAAAACGAACTCTGGATAAGTACTTCTTGTGCATCAGTCATCAGCGTGTCTATGCATCAGTCAGTCTGCTCAGAACTCTGGGAACCAGGGCTAGGTTTGGTGTTTATTACCTAGATATAAGGTTCACCAAAAATGTTTTCACAGCTCTAATTAGATGCACTGCCTGCAAATAAATAAATAAGGGATAAGGCATCACTGGGGATGAAAGGTCAAAGGACTGGGTGTTAGGAGATCTGACTTCCATTCCCATTTTGCATGCCATGTTTGACTTTTAGCATGCCATTTCTCACTAGATGCTTTGGCATGCTCATATGTAAAAATAGGGACAATGATCTTACACTTTGGGAAAGCACCTTGAGGTGTAGGTGTGACAAGTGTTAAATATGTCAGTAGCAATAGAGTGACAGTACCCCTTCTAACCACAGGTTCATGACGGGCTGGAATATGTCTTGAACTAACAGTTGTAAAGATTCCAATTTTCCATATACCAAAGGGGTAGAGTATGATGATATGGCCCCACAAGGCATGTAGTTAGTCTCTGTTAGTAAGTACAAGAATTCAAAATATTGCACAGCGTACAGGACATCCTGGATCAAGAAGGTAGTGGGGAATTTAGTAAGCACAAAATATGCAGTTATTTTAATAAAGCCTTTCAAATACCTGCTTTCAGTGTCTGCCATAACAAGTGTCCAAATGCATCTGAGAGTTCAAAATGCTCAGCATTCCAGTCACTAAGTAATTGGCTTGACTTACCAGTGGTTTAGCTATGGAACACCATGTACTATGGCAAGAAGTAAACACTCACCAAGGTGCAACATTCCACATCCACAGATAAATTTCAACAGCAAAAGAATTCAGTGTCAGCAATTCTGGGCTTGGGTTTTGTTTTGTAACTTTCTCAGTGGTGCATGAAAACTGAACATTAGAGAAGGGAAGACACTTAAGGTTAAACCTGCCTTTGCAGGTGCCTTTATATGTGCAGCTCCAATTGAATGAAAGGGTAGAAGAGGGCTGTTTGGGAGGGGCACTGTGTTAAAACACACACACATTTTGTTTTTGGGCATTTAAAAAAAAGCAAAGGAAAGAAAGGGATAGATTCACCAAATAGTTCGAGGAGATGGTGGCAAATAGTCATGGGGGGAGGGGAGACGACAGAGAGAGAGAGAGAGAGAGACAGACAGACAGACAGACACTGATGGACTATTTATGACTCAGTAGCCTGGTGTTTAAGGGCCCTCACCTGGGAGGTGGGAGATGCAAGTCCTTGCTCAAATGACTATTTAATTATTTATGGAAAGTAGAACATCTTCAACGGAAGAGATAGACACCCCTATACCAGACTAGCCCACAGCCCCCTGGGTACGGCTCCCACTTTCCCGCAACCTTAATGCTTGTGAGGTGATCAAACACTATGGTGATAGGTGTCACAGAAAAGCCAAGTAACAAATGAAATAATAAGAGCAAAGGGGAGCACATCAAGCATAGTGCTTGCAGGGAGAAGGTGGTAATATCACTCTCTTCCTCCACCCCATGTCCTGTGCTGGAGTGTTACACTAGGCAGTGTTTCATTAGCAATAAGCAATGCAATTAGTGGGCACCATTGTAGGAGAGACCTTTCCTGCCTCGTGTTGCATGCTCAGGCTCTAGAATTCGAGCACCAACAGCCTCACCCCAGCTTGCTTTCCTGAGCCTCTGATGTCATAGCAAACTAGGGCTCTCCTAAAAAATGTCACCCTCTTTCTCCATTTCCACTCATCAGGGAGTGAATCACCCCTGACTTCTGCTTCCCACCCCTGCATCTGGAACTACCATTCGGCTGAAATTAGCTCAGCAGCTGCTGAAGTACCATTCTAAAGAGCTTATTTAAAATAATAACTTTCAACACCTAATTAAAGAGTCTAGTTAACAGTTAAAACTGGATGAATCCAGTAAATTAAGTTCTAAATTTTCCTCCACTTAAAAAAATGAAAAACAAAAAACTTGAAACAGATCAGCTGTGCTGATCACCTTTTGTATATCATGAATCTCTAGGCAGAACAAACTCAAATTTGATAAATAAATTCTACTTCAGCCACAGACCTCACATAGTAGATGTCAGGGTGATATGTTGTGTGCAGACTTTAGAATGAAAGGGGCAGAAGAAGTGGGGAATCCATATTTTATGGACTGCAGTAGAAGTTAGGGTTGTCAAACCATCAAAAAAAAGTTAGTGATTAATCATGTGATTAAACAACAGAATACCATTTATTTAAATATTTTGGATGTTTTCTACATTTTCAAATATATTGATTTCAATTACAACACAGCATACAAAGTGTACAGTGCTCACTTCATGTTTATTTTTATTACAAATGTTTCTACTGTAAAAAACAAAGAAATAGTATTTTTCAATTCACCTTATACAATCTCTATCATGAAAGTTAAACTTGCAAATGTAGAATTATGTACAAAAATTACTGCATTCAAAAATAAAACAGTGTAAAACTTAAGAGCCTACAAGTCCATTCAGTCCGCTTTAGAGCAATTGTTCAACCAATCGCTCAAACAAGTTTGTTTACATTTGAAGGAGATAATGCTGCCTGATTCTTGTTCACGTCACCTGAAAGTGAGAACAAGCATTCACATGGCACTGTTGCAGCCAGCGTCACAAGATATTTACATGCCAGATGTGCTAAAGATTCATATGTCCCTTCATGTTTCAACCACCATTCCAGGGGACATGCGTCCAGGCTGATGACAGGTTCTGCTTGATAACAATTCAAAGCACAGTGCAGACCAACACATATGTTAATTTTCATCATCTGAGTCAGATGCCACCAGCAGAAGGTTGATTTTCTTTTTTGGTGGTTCAGATTCTGTAGTTTCTGCACTGGAGTGTTGCTGTTTTAAGACTTCTGAAAGCATGCACCACACCTCATCCCTCTCAGATTTTGGAAGGCATTTCAGATTCTTAAACCTTGGGTTGAGTGCTGTAGTTATCTTTAGAAATTTCACATTTGACATAATGCAAAGAAAGTACCAATCTGCAGTGAAAATGTTCTTGAAATGAACGACATGAGTCATCATCTGAGACTGCTATAACATGAAATATATGGCAGAATGCAGGTAAAACAGAGCAGGAGACATACAATTCTCTCCCAAGGAGTTCAGTCACAAATTTAATTAACACACTTTTTTAAACGAGCGTCATCAGCATAGAAGCATGTCCTCTGGAATGGTGGCCGAAGCATGAAGGGGCTTACGAAATTTAGCACATCTGGCATGTAAATACCTTGCAATGCTGGCTATAAAAGTGCCATGTGAATGCTTGTTCTCACTTTCTGGTGACATTGTAAATAAGAAGTGGGCAGCATTGTCTCCCGAAAATGTAAACAAACTTGTTTGTCTTAGCTGGACAAGGAGGAGGACTAAGTGGACTTGTAGGCTCTGAAGGTTTACGTTGTTTTGTTTTTGAGTGCGGTTACAAAAAAAATCTACATTTATAAATTGCATTTTCATGATAAAGAGATTAAACTACAGCACTTGCAGGAGGTGAATTGAAAAATACAAATCCTATCATTTTTACAGTCCAAATATTTGTAATATAAAGTGAGCAGAGTACACTTTGTATTCTGTGTTGTGATTAAAATCAATATACTTGAAAATTCAGAAAAACATGCAAAAGTATTTAATACATTTCAATTGGTGTTCTATTGTTTAACAGTGCAATTAAAACTATGATTAATCACAATTTTTTTTTAAATCACGCTTAATTTTTTTGAGTTAATCACGTGAGTTAACTGCGATTAATTGACAGCCCTTGTAGGAATTCATTTGCAACCTTAACTTTGGAGCTGCCACCACTGGTCAAATACAGCCCTAGTAAGACTTCATTTCCTCCAAACGGTGAACGGTAAAATATTATGTGAATAATAAGCAGTGGCAATTTCACTCCTTTACTCATATATCTTCATGGAGAGCTTTTCCTTATTTTAAAATAGCTCAAATAATATTTTAAAACTGTACATGTGTAGTAGTGTAACATCTTCTACCTGTATTTTCCTGTAGAGTAGCACAGGCCTGATATTGGAAGGAGCTGACTTCCTGCCACTCCCTCTATAGTCTGAGAATGAGTAAGGCCTTGTCTACACTGTCACTTTACAGCACTGCAACTTCATCGCTCAGGGGTGTGAAAAAACATCCCCTGACCGCAGCAAGTTTCAGTGCTGAAAAGTGGCAGTGTAGACAGTGCACCAGCGTTGGGAAAGTTCTCTCCCAGCGCTGGTGCTACAACTACGTAGCCATGTTCAAGCACTTCCGTGGCAGCGCTTTAAGGTTGCTAGTGAAGACATACCTCAAGTCTCTGAATCTATCAGTATCAGGCCCAAAATGTCTTGTGAATGATGTCTTATTTACAGTGCATTTCATTCTGATTTATTGTCTCATCTAGCAACAGCTTGCACAATCCATCAAATTCCCTCCCTAAGCCTGAAATAATCTCCTACCCAGCCACTACTCCTAAACCCCATTTAGTCCCAAACCTCAGGGTGTAATATAATTCACAATATGAAATGTGTCAGATATATTTTAAGAATCAATCCTTTTGAATGACGGAGAACAAACTCTCCCAATGGGCGCTCTGTAGCTCCAGGAGGCCCAATCAACTTCCTGGGAGCTAGGTGCCTGTATTAGCTTCTCCTTACAGATACCATATCCACTGGCAAGTCAAGGCAAGGAGTGAGTTCCGAAGCCAACAACCCCTCACTAAGAACGCCATGCTGCCAAACTCCCTCCCTATTTAAATCGGGGAACTATCACCTTTGGTGATTTCAATAATCACAGCTGCCACAGTATCACTCCGGGGCATAAATGATCTCTCATAACCCCAGCACACAAACCATTTAGGGCTTTATAGGTTAAAACCAACACCTTAATCTCTATAGCTGGTTTCTAATCTATGCTATTTTTTCATGAAAAAAAGGGAGAAGCTGTCCCAATTTGCATGAAGAAATTGTCTTCAGTAATTAATTTGAGTATGGCTAGATGCAGAACTGACATATCAGAACACAAAGGATACATTGTCGTCCATGGGATTCTGAAAGTGTCGTTTGTCAGACCATATGTACTTGCTAGTACGGGATTAAATGCTGAACAAGTAAAAATTCATTTAGAAGCCCACTAGATTTTATTTAATCAAAGATTCATTATTCATTCAAGAGTACAACAACATTAAAGCATTCATGTCACTCCCATTAATTTCTACAGAAGAGGCAAAGAAGCATCAGGCCATCTGTTATTAAGCAGACAGGGACATAGCAGAACACAGCTCTGTTTTTCAATGGTGGGGAAAGGCAAGTCAAGCTAGCCCAGGGACACTTAAGGAGAATCCATTTCCTGACTGGGACACCTATCCCCCCTACACATCTGCTTTAAAAAAAAAGGAAAAAAAAAAGGATAGTTTTTGTTACCCAGCATAATTCTTTGATCTTCAAACACCCAAAACAGGTAATTACTTTTTTGGGTATTTCCTGGTGGAAAACTAATCTGCTAGCCACTGGATGTCACTCTTGCTCCACAGAAATGCAACTGGAAGAGTCCTTTTCATCGTATGAGTCAGGCAGATCCTAAAGGATAATTTCCTGCTTGGATAGGAGGTAGCATATAATGCCCATGATCAATGTGAGCAAGTCCACTGGTGTTGGGCAATAGGAGCTGTACTATGTGTAACTTGTGTACACACAGACAAGCATCTTCAAATGATTCAATGGGGCAGATTCCTCAAAACAGCACAGCTCCATCACAATAAGTGGTTATATCTTCAGAAGTGCTAGGCAGTGTGATTTGAGCTCTTTTGAAAATCTGATCAGTGTCAAAACGGGAGCTGCTGGATGCTGAGTGTTTTTGAACATCAATCCTATACTTGGGTGCCTAAATAAGAGCTGAAGTCTTTGGAAAATCTGGTTCCAGTTGTGGGTTCTGAGCACTTGAAAAATCTTGTCCATGGTCTTTTGAAATTGTTCCTGTTTGAACAACAGATCACCTTGCAAATCCTCCTGCAAAATAACTCTCTGATTCCAGACTCATGGCATGTACACATAGAAAGAGGAGAGGTTGAGATATGAAATGGTGTGTAGGGTTTCTCTAAACTAGAGGTTAAAAACCTGTGACTCTTCCCAGAGCAATAATGCAGTTTCAGCAGCAGAGGTCCTAGATAAGGAATCACCAACTCATGGTTAGAAACAAGAAATCTTATTTAAGTGAGTGATCAAACTGCTTCAGGCTTTTCTGGGGCTGTGGATCCAGCTAATAACATGGCATTAGCCATTCTCAAGCGTTAGGGATTTTTAGAACCCCCAGAAAGGATAACAAAAACAGTAGCCACTTTCCTCTAAATGGTATAAAAAATAAACAGATCCGGCTGGGTATTGTGATATTTGTAGGTTAGGGAACATGGTGAATGATACATCACAAAAGTTTTATATATTTACACAAGAAAAGCAGTCCAATTAATGCACTTATTTTAAAATAACTTTCTTTGTGGGTCCTTTGAGATGATCCGATGAAGAGGACAATGTAAGAGCTAAGTATTATTTTTGACTCTTGCTGTGATTTCCAACATTAAAACTATAGGAGTACATTTGGACTCATGCAAAAAGCCCAAACTAAACCAAAAAACAAACCAAAAAAACCCCACACCACAGAAATTCCACAGATGTAGGATAACTGCCTTTCACGGATTTTCTTCAGATTCAAGTGAGTGAGGTTGATGCACGTATTGGCAAATATTCCTCTTTGACAACAGTGTCAGCTCTGATAGCAAAGAGAAGCAACATTTCACAAATGGGCTACAAAAATTCAAAGTGTGGTCATTTCCAAAGAGACAGGACTTACTGTGTGTGTGCTTCCTGGCCCTGATTACTTGAGTGACCTGGCAAAGTCTTCATGGAATATATTTTCAACCCTGCCAAAAATCCTGTTTGTGCATCAGTGAAGTGTCTTTGATAATGTGAAAGAGGCATGGGGAGCATTACATGACTGTGTGTATATCCTGAATGTTCTGAAGAGCAGAAAATTGAGAGGATAATTGTGTCAGAGGTTTACCTGGTTTTTGTAGAATTTATAATCAATAACAGTGTGGGTGTGTATTTTTGCAGTGTTTCTAAATTACTGACTGTGCACTGGATCACCAGGACATAAACATAAGTTAGACCATTCTGTGGTAAGTTTTAGGGGTAAAATTTTCTCTGTTGAAGATGATGGCAAAACCAAATATTTTATCAGAAGACAAAACAAGTGTACAAGATTCAGTTAGGGATGAGAGGCTAGCCAGACTGTGAAATTTTACCAACACTACAGATATCCTCCCACTAACCAACACAGAATGAAAGAGGTTTCAGCAACTGAATACCATTTACAGCCCCCCAAAAATGCCACATAGATCTTGTACTTTCCATTGGTAAAGTTTCTTTCATTGGCTGATCCTTCTCTCTCTCCTGCTGATTTAATCACCAGCCATTTCTGAACAGTCATTACTGGCAAATAAAATACAGCACCAGAAAAAACTCAACCTCAGCAACTCACTCTAAGAGGTGTATGGGCATCTGTAGTAGCAGGAGCAGTGGAATTTTACCCAGGGATCCACTTGGGGTAGGGAGGATACAGGCCCGAAGTGTTCTATGAATACTGAAGGTTGGTGCTCCCCATCGCAGTCATACCCTAAAATACACTACAAACTTTTCTCCCAGATATTACACAGCAATAGAGTGAAAAGCATTCAAATTCCTCGACATGGTTCCACACCACAAAGATCACCATCACAGTTGGCACTGGTGTACAGTCCTGTTGGCAGTCTCAGTGGAGGCACCAAGGAGTGAGTAAGTCTGTTAGCCCTGGAGGAGCCTTTTCAAAGAAAGCTGGTGCACATTGGCTGGGCACAGAGAGTGGCAGCTTACACTGCCTTTGGCCATGCTGTACGCAGCCTCTGAAAGAAAACCAGGACATCAGTCTACAGTGCTGTCACTTAAAACAAGAGTTCTTTTTACATTTATTGTGTCTGTTAGAAATGCTTGGAGTGCAGAGGCTGAAAAGACTTTTATTGCTTAAAAAGTTTATGCATTAAGGCCCTGATCCTGCAACTGACACAGCCTGGGAGGAGTCCTGCACCAAAATGGAGCCCCATTTATTTTATTTCAATGGGGTTGCATGCAAGCACAGGGATTCACCCACGCATAACTGGTTAAAGGACTGGGGCCTTTCTTGATCAGTGGATTAGCACAGAGGCATAGAAGCTGGTATTAACATAATAGTTCATGACAACTCCTTTGAAGACACAAAACTCTAAGTCAAAAATCCAATTTAAAAACAAAACAGAGCACACAGATTTAGAGGACAGATAATTAAATTGATCCTGCTCTCAGACAAAGGGAGCTTCCCTATTGCCCTTGATGGGATCAACCCAGTGTATTTCAGCCTGGCTCTGCAAACCATTTCACAAATAAGTAATCCAAATATGGATCTGCTGCAATACATTAACATATATTATGTATGTTTCATAGTTGGCACAACAATTTAGGGAAGATGTGGAGAAACTGGAATCCAGAGGAGAGAAACAAAAATGATGAAAGGTTTAGAAAACCTGACCTCTCAGGAAAGGTTAAATAAACTGGGCAAATTTAGTCTGAGGGGGGAAAAAAATGACAGAGTATGTTTACCCAGGATGGGGTGGGTCTCAGAGCCCAGGCTCCAGCCCCAGCCCCAGCCCAAACATCTACACTGCTTTTTTCAGTCCTGCAGCCTGAGCCATGTGACCCTGAGTCTCTGAGAATCGGTATTGTGGGTTTTTTATTGTAGTGCAGACATATCCTGAGGGAGGACATGATAGCAGTCTTAAGGGCTGTTATAAAGAGAACGGCGATCAATTCTTCTTGTCCTACATTAAGTGGACATGGAGTAATGGGGTTAATCTGCAGCAAGGGAAATTTAGGTTTGATATCAGGAAAACTTTCTAACTATAAGGATAGTTAATTACTGGAATAGGTTACCAAGGGAGGTCATTTATTTCTCATCATCAGAGATTTTAAAGAATAGGTTAGACAAACATTTGTCAGCGATGGTCTAGGTTTACTTGGTCCCGCCTCAATGTGGGTGGCCAGGGAGAAGTGGCAGAGAAAGGGTGGACTTGCTGACCTCTTGAAGTCCCCTCCAGCTTTACATTTCTATGACTATGAATTCTAGAAGACCTATTGTTTGTTGGGTAAATAAGTCATTTTCAAACTACAAACAAGCTCCTTAACTGATGTTAGCTGGAGTAATGCCAATGAATTCAATGGCATTATGACTATTTACACCAGTTGAGGATCTGTCCCCAACATATTCAGATGAACATTAATGTATGATTAAAAATGCTCTGGGTTTCTGCATAGAGCGATCTATTTTCCCAAAGAAACATGCAAATAAAAGCTCTGAATTTAATGGAGTTACTCTGTATGGACACTTCCTGGGTTTGATTTAGCCCTGGCATATACTTGTTTGCCACAACTAAAAGGCCAACTGGAGTGGGGTTCTGGTAGTGCAAACTGCTTGCAGTTTACAAATTACATGGATGCGAGTTGTAAGTAGCCAGTGGGGATTCAGAAGTCAGCAGTTTGGCTAAAGACACTGGAGAATTTGCAGATTCAGCAACAGTGTTTATAACCTCTTAGGTTATTAGTCTGTCAGTGTACGCTGTCTCATCTCCAGTAAACTGGAAGAATGTGGTAAGCTTCTGTAACATGGACTGGAGAATGAAACCCCCATCTAAATCCTACCTGCTACAAAGAATTGTATGAAAATCTCAGCTTTCATTTAAAAAAAAAGAAGTTTTTAGGCTTCATGGTTGCTGAGAAATCCTGGAAAATATGAAGCAAGTGTATTCAAAAGGCTTATGAAACCAGAAAACAAAGAATTAAGTAGTAATAAAAAAACCCTGAAGATATGGAATGTTTGGGGGTGGCAATATTGTCATGAAATGCTTCATGTTCCAAACCGTCTGTCAAAGTACCTCTTGTGCCAAAACCCCTCAGTTGTGTTAACTCTTAGGATTCAGACATTGGGTGTAATTCTAGCTTGAGGTGACATACCAGCACTAGCTCTGATCAAGCTAGCAAACTGAAAATAGGTATATCGTTATGAAAGCAGGCATGGCAGGAGGGGTGCCTGAGATCACAGGTACATACGCAGGGAGTCTAGCCCCTCCTGCCACTGGAGCTACTATTTTTAGGATGCTAGTTCAATGAGAGCTAACACAGGTGTGGCTTCTTGAGCTGAAATTTACCCCTTCCAGCTCTAGGGTAGACATACCCATGGTGTCACCTCAATGTGTCTGCTGGAGCTTCTCTAGAATAGTAAACCTCACACCTGAAAAACTGGGTTAACATCTCCTCTTTATTAATTATTTTTCTCTTTTGAAATTTTTATTTAAAAAAGCATGATCACCTAATTGTTATGGTAGTAAGCGGCACATCTAGGGGTACAGTAAAACATGAAGCACAATCAGACCCCAGAAGGCTATAAGCTGTGTTGCAAATTGTTCCAATCAAAGTGGAGATACCCCTTTAAAATTTAAAAAAAAATAACATGAGGCATTATATGAACCTAATCACCATTAAACCAATGAAAAATTCAAATGTCATTAAAAAAATTTCAACATGTAGTTTATTGCCCCTTTTAAAGCATTTCTGAAAAATAAGGTTTAATCACTTCTGTAGAAAACTCAGATGCAACCTTAATTATATTCCTATTGCTCTGGAACAACTATTACGTCAAACTCAGGTTCAGGAGAGTCAGCATTAACCTTGAAATCCTGGGAGTTTGTCAATATATTTCACAAATGATATACACACCACAGGCTTTTTACACCCAATCTATTTCCTATGGAAGCTCTTGTGTGTTGGCTATTTGTACATTTAGAACAACTTGTGCTATCTTTGGGGAAACACGATTACTACACCATCACTGTATGTTATTCTTGTATCTAAGGCTCCCGTACAAAGCCTGATTGAATGAAGCCATATGCAGGGGATCTCTGTTACTTGAGGAGAGAGGCTGAAGACCACTGCAGCAGCCTCATTAGTCCAGGAAATTTGAATAGTGGATGAGCAGACCCTCAGGGGGCTCTTCTTGGCCTACTGCTATTCAATATCTATCAACGAGCTGGAAGAAAATATAAAATCATTGCTGATAAAGTTTGCAGATGACATGAGAACAGTGAATAGCAAAGACAGTTGTTCTGTACTGAGCAATCTAGATGGCTTGGTAAACTAGACTCATTTGAACAACATGCATTTTAAAACAGCCAAGTGGAAGGCCAATGAAGAAAAGTGAAAGTAGGGCATATTTACAAGATGGCATCTATCCTGTTATTTTTAAAGAGACTTCAAGAGGATGGTGAATAACCAAACTAAACATGAGCTTCCAGTGTGATGTTCTGGATAACAGGGACAATGTGATCCTTCAATATATAAAGCAAGAGAACATCAAGTAGGAATAAGGAGATATTGCATATGTGTACAGCACCAGTGCGACTATTACCAAAACACTGTGTTCAGGGCTGATGAGGGGGAAGCCAGTATAAATTACTGGGGCCCAGCGGTACGGAAGGGGGCCCAGCTTCCCCGGCCCTGTTTAGTTGGTCCACCCTTGCTGGGGGGGGGGGGGGGGGGATGGCTGAAAAAAATTTCACTAGGCCCCAAACTTGCTCTCGGCTGCCCCGACTGTGTCCAATTCTGGTGTCCACATTTCAAAAATGCCGGTGGAAATGCTGACAGGGTTCAGAAAAGAGCTACAAGAATCATTTAAAGTCTGGAAAAATCTGCCTTTACGGTGTAAGAAACTTATGCTAAAAAGACTAAGCTTCTGGTGAAAGAAAAGATTAGATTGTGACTTGATCACAGTCTATACCTACACGGAGAGAATTTTCTGATCTCTGGGTTTGTTTGTTTGAAACTGGCAAAGGCTTAACAAGATCCTATGGTTCAAGATCGAAACTAGACAAATTCTGACTGGAAATGAAGCACATTTTTTTTAAGTGATGGTAATTGCACATTGGAACAACTTACTTAGGGATTTGGTGCATTATCTGTCTCTTAAAGTCTTTAAACCAAGATTGGATATCTTTCTAAAAGATATTCTCTAACACAACCAGAAATTATGAGCCTGATATACAAATTACTGGGTGAAATTCTATGGCCTGTGTTTTGCATAAAATCAGAGTAGATGGTCATAATGGTGTTTTTGGCCTTAAGGCCTTATAATTATTTGCATAGTAGAAGTACACCTGCTGTATTACTTTTGAGACTTAAAGCCTCATGGAAATGGAGTAGAATTTGGGGCTCATTGCTGCTACATTTTAAAATTCAATGGATTAAACATATATTTAAGTTGGTCACACTAAAGATTTTAAGACATTCTTGTTGGTCTTGCGTCTGGCTACTGATATCCTGCTGAGTAACTTCGCTTCTGCATGTTTGCCTAAGTAGGATGTAACCATTTTAGAGCTTGTTAAGCACTGATTAATTCTGACATTGTTATTTTTTTGCCCACCAAATCTGACATGGCAGTCTTTATATGGAATTAAAGTGACACAGATGACAGTGTAGCGTACAATTTCTTTTTTAATCTCCCTGACAACGATCCTAAAATTTTGCCTATTTAAATAGCATTTTGTTTTGTGCTAGCCTCATTTATCCATTTGGTTGATTTCTAGTGCATAAGAATTACAATGCTCAGGTCAAAGACAGAATAAACCTATGAAAAGTTAACAAGATACAAAAGGAATAAAAAGTGGCAGTAATTTCTTTCATAAAATGATTTAAGAAAAAAGCCCTCTGGGCCCCATTTTTTATTCCTAAAGGGATTATAGTAGACTAATGGCCAATGAAAAGGATAACAGTTCCTCCAGTGGGTTACAATGTCTGACTGAAGTCCAGTACAGTATGGTAAGCAAGAGCAGATTTTATCAAGAAGGAATAGTACCGGGGAAGTTTAAAAAAGCAGAGACCCTATAGTTTTGTATTATGATATTTCAAGACATCTACTGATTCATGAACAGTAGAGTGCAGTCCTAAATATGACAGAGTAAGGTAAACTTTGGCATAAAAAAATTATTTCAAGTGCATCAGAAAAACAAATGCAAACAATTTTTGTCAACCAAGATTCATTCAACAATTTACATCCTGAAGTCCATGTAATTTGTAAATTACTGTGCTTTCAAACTGTACTGCACTTTTACATCACCACTGGGCTTGGCTTCACCATAAATCATTGTTGTTATTTCTATAACCACATTAACTGGGGCAATGCTCTCGAACTAAGCTAATCTTGTCTTGGAAAGAAACCTCCAAAGAAAAAAAAAATTAGATGCTGCAGGGAGCAGTGCTGGTAATCCAACGGGTGGCACTCCTCCACCTCAGTCACTTGGTAATTACTGAAGAATTTGCCTACCTAAAATTCCTTTTCAGTTTCAGCAGGATACTTCTTGTACTCAACTGTCATGAAATATTGTTATGTGACGATAAACATTGCTGATTTTTTCCCCAAGAGATAGAATCATAGGACTGGAAGTGACTTTGAGGGGTCTTCTAGTCTAGTCTCCTGAACTGAAGGTAGGACTAAGTATTATCTAGGCCATCCCTGTCAGGTATTTGTCTAACCTGCTCTTAAAAATCACCAATGATGGAGATTCATTAATCTCTCTAGCCAATTTATTCCAGTGCGTAACCACCCTGACAGGAAGTTTCTCTTAGCATCCCACCTAAGCCTCCCATGCTGCAATTTAAGTGCATTGATTCTTGTCCTAACCTAAGAGATTAATAAGAACAATTTTTCTCCTTCCTCCTTGTAAGAACCTTTTATGTGCTTGAAAACTTACCAGTCTTCTCTTCTCCAGACTAAATAAACCCAATTTTTTCAATCTTCCCTTAAAAGTCTTTTTTAAAGGCTTTTAATCACTTTTGTTGCTCTTCTCTGGACTTTCTCCAATTTGTCCACATCTTTCCTGAAATGTGGTGCCCAGAACTGGACACACTACTCCAGCGGAGGCCAATCAGCACAAGGTAGAGTGGAAGAAGGATTATTTCTTTGTCTTGCTTACAACTCTCCTGCTAATACATTCCAGAATGTTTTTTTTTTTAAAGTGTTACACTGTTGACTCATATTTAGTACTCCTTCATTGGCAGTAACTTTTCATTTTGTATGTTCCTTCCTAAATGGAGTATTTTGCATTTGTCCTTATTGAATTCTATCCTATTTACTTCAGACCATTTGTCCAGTTTGTCCAGATCATTTTGAATTTTAAATCCTATTCTACAAAGCACTTGCAACCCCTCCCACCTTGGTATCATCTACAAATTTTATAAGTGTACTCTCTATGTCATTATCTAAATCATTGATAAAGATATTGAACAGAACTAGAACTCATCCCTGTGGGTCTCCACTCTATATGCCCTTCCAACTTGATTGTGAACCACTGAACTATTCTCTGGGAATGGTTTTCCAACCAGTGATGCACCTACCTTATTGTGGCTCCATATCTAAGTTGTATTTCCCTAGTTTGCTTATAAGAACATCATGCAAGACAGCATCAAAAGCCTTACTAAAGTCAAGATATACCACATCTACTACTTTCCCCTATCCACAAGTTTCGCTATCCTGTCAAAGATAGGTTGGCTTGACACTATTTGTTCTTCACAAATCCATGCTGTTACTTATCACTTTATCATCTTCTAGGTGTTTGCAAATTGACGGCTTAATTATTTGCTCCATTATCTTTCCAGGTACTAAAGTTAAGATGACGGGTCTGTAATTCCCCAGGTTGTCCTTATTCCCCTTTTTATAACTGACACAGTATTTGATCTTTTTGAGTCCTCTGGAATTTCTCTCATCTTCTATGGCTTTTTGAAGATAATCACTAATGGCTCAGATATCTCCCTTGCCAGCTCCTTGAGTATTCTAGGATACATTTCACCAGGCCCTGCCAACTTGAAGACATCTAATTTAAGTAATTTTAACTCATTCTTCCCCACATTTAGCCTCTTATCCTCTCGTTTCTCCCCTCCTTTAGTAATGGGCCTACCCTGTCTTCCTCTTGCTTCTAATGTATTTGAAGAATATTTCATTTTGTGCGTTGGCCTTTTTAAATGTTGTCCCTACATACTTGTGCTATTTGTCTATATTCATCCTTTGTAACTTGACCTAATTTCCATTTTTGGTAGGACTCTTTCTTGACTTTTATATAATTGAAGATATCCTGGTTAAGTCTGGGGTGATCTCTTGCCATACTTCATATCTTTCCTATGCAGTGGGATAATTTGCTCTTGTGCCCTTAAAAAAGTCTCTCTGAAAAACTGTCAACTCTCTTGAACTGTTTTTCCCCTTAGACTTTCTTCCCATGGGATTTTACCTTCCAGCTCCCTGAGCTTGCTAAAACCTACTTTCTTGAAATCCATTCTTTATTGCGCTGATTTCCCTGGTACCTTTCCTTAGAATCATGAATTCTATCATGTCTTGATCACTTTCACCCAAGCTACATTCTATTTTCAAATAGCTTCATTTACTGGAGGCTGAAGTAATTCAATGTAGGCTGCGATTCAGCAAGGTGCTCACCTTGAGTAGTCAGACTGAAGCCAAAAGGGATTACTCACATGCTAGACATTAGGCCTGGCTTTTAAGTACCTTAGTGAATTAGAGCCATCTCTCAAAAGTAGTGTTTCCCAAATTAAGTGGTGCAACAAATGGCTCATACACATCTCATTTGTTCTCCAGGATTGTAGCTTTTGGTCTTCTGGCGTTGTGTTTTTTTTTTTTTTTTTTTTTTTTTTTGGTTTTTAAGACTCTAGTTTTTATGACAATGAAGAAAATCTCAACAATCTGAATGTAACTGCTGCAGCAGCATTTGTTTGAGACTGCAAAGAGCGAGAAACAATAGCTCTGTTCTATTGAAATGTCCCATTCATCCCAATAGGTGCTAACCCAGATGTCAATGACATGTGTAGGTTTCCTTTGAGGAACAACACCTTCAGAAGAAGAGTCTGGGAAATTAAATTCACAACTCTGCTAAAACTAAAAACCATGGACTCAGAGACACTGGTTTTATGGCTCCTTACATTCTGCATGCATGCCTCAACGCATACTAACCCTTAACTGCCCACTTCCTTGTAAGTGGTCTATAACATGTGTGACCCCTTTATGCTTAACGATCCGTCTCAACTTCTATTTAGCTCAAACAGTATCTTCCCCAGACCTGAAGAGCTCCGACACGCTCAAAAGCATGTATCTTTCACCAACAAAAGTTGGTCCAATAAAGATATTACTTCACTTACCTTGTCTCTCCCAGGGATGATAGTTCCACTGTTTCAGGGCTAGCCACACCCCTGAGCCCTCTGTGGTATTGGGCCCTGTGCCTTCACCTCTCCTGAGGTGGAATCCCACAATTCTCTCACTCTGGTAGCCCATGGCCTGGACTACAGCACCCTGTGATCAACCTTGCTTACCTCAGCAGGGCTGACTGGTTTCAGCACCTACAGTTGCTCCCTTTGGGATCTTCTGAGCAGTGACCAGACAGTCTTCTTAAATCAAAAAAAGTTATATAATCTGAAACAGTGGGAACAAAGCATAACACACGAGAAAAAAGCTTTTCAAAAGACAGGTCCATCTCACCTAGAGGCTTGGCATACCTTGGCAGGGACCTTCGGAAGGACTCCCTTTATCCTCTTCCCCAAACTGCTTCCTCCCCAGAAATTGTCATTTATATCCAGCTAGAAGTCCTTTATCTCAGGGCTTGTCTACACTTAAAATGCTGCAACTGCATTGCTGTAGCGTTTCAGTGGAGATACTACTTAAGCCAACAGGGCTTCCTCCATTGGTGTCAGTACTCCACCTTCCCGAGGGGCAATAGCTAGTGCTCTCTACACCAGCGGTTAGATTGATTTAACCGTGTCACTTGGGGTATGAATTTTTCGCACCCCTGAGCAGTGTAGTTATACCAACCTAATTTCCTGGTGACCAGGGCTGAGTTTCCCAGCCCTTTTGGCTCTGCCACTGAAAGCCAGTCCAGTGAGTTCAGCAGAGTATTGGAGGCATAACTTCAAAACGAATGTCTCTTGCATTGTCCCTTAAGTGTTGGTAGATGGACGGCCATTTGAAATCATAGTATTCTTTCCTGCTTATGTGCAGTCAATCTCTTCCTTAAGTATTCACACAGTCACACCCCTTACAACACACAAACACAGAGCTACTTACATTACTACAGAGAAACTCCCTATCAGTCACAGATACTTTATATGTCAACACTTAACTATTTCCTTGCTCCAAGCACTCAGAAAAGAAGAAACATCATATGAGAAAGACTGACACAATCTGTCTTGAATGTTTACTCATCTTGGTTTGGTCTGTAACACTTAACAGATTTGAACAGAAACAACTGTTTTCATGGGAAAATGAAACTTCAGGAAACAATGCTATAAGTGAAAAATTACTCGCTGTTAATTCTGTTTGGTCAGTAATGATAAACTTCATCGCTCTCCCCTGTCAGTCAGTCAAGGCTAGTACACTGCTACCTTGATATAACGCCACCCGATATAACACAAATTTGGATATAAAGTGGTAAAGCAGTGCTCCATGTGGGCGGGGAGGGGCTGCGCATTCCAGTGGATCAAAGCAAGTTCAATAGAACACGGTTTCACCTATAACATGGTAAGATTTTTTGGTTGCCAAGGTCATTATATCGAGGTAGAGGTGTATATACTAAAGGCTAGCAATCCATCCCTTTCCATTCCAGATAGACTTTCACAGCCAAGTAACAGTTAAACAAATCAGAGAGAAAAAGCAAAACAAAGTGACTCTTCCTAAGGGGAAGTGGGAGGGATGAAAGACGAGAGAACTCCAACAAACAGAATCAAGTTGTTGGGGATTAAAGAACAGGACTGGACAGTTGATAAGCATTCTGGATCCTTTAAAGACAGAAGCACATAGATAAACTTATGTTTAAATTGGGTTGGAGAGATAGAACCATGGGATGATTAGACTTTTTTTAATGCTAAATAGGGGAAAACATGTATGTGATCAAACCCACAGTATTGGGAAACAGTGACTAGTTAAGCTCCCAAACCCCAGCTCTTGAAAACTTTGTTAATAATAAATAATAATTGGAGATATGCCTATCTCCTAGGACTGGAAGGGACTTTGAAAGGTTATCAAGTCCAGTCCCCTGCCTTCACTAGCAGGACCAAGTACTGATTTTTGCCCCAGATATCTAAGTGGCCCCCTCAAGGATGGAACTCACAACCCTGGGTTTAGCAAGTCAATGCTCAAACCACTGAGCTATCCCTCCCCCTGCTCTCCATATAGGACACTATATATAAATGGTTTTCTGAATTGACACAGCAGATGAAGCCAGGTATCATAACTCTAGTCCCAGATTTGGACCTTAGCGTCCAAAATATGGGGGTTAGCATGAAAACCTCCAAGCTTAGTTACCAGCTTGGACCTGGTACTTGCTGCCACCACCCAAAAAATTAGAGTGTTTTGGGGCACTCTGGTCCCCCTGAAAAACCTTCCCTGGGGACCCCAAGACCCAAATCCCTTGAGTCTCACAACAAAGGGAAATAATCCTTTTTCCCTTCCCCCCCTCCAGGTGCTCCTGGAGAGATACACAGACACAAGCTCTCTGAATCCAAACAGAGTGCCTCCCCCTCTCCGTTCCCAGTCCTGGAAACAAAAGCACTTTCCTCTTCACCCAGAGGGAATGCAAAATCAGGCTAGCAAATCCAACACACACAGATCTCCCCCTGATTTCTTCCTCCCACCAATTCCCTGGTGAGTACAGACTCAATTTCCCTGAAATTTCCCAGTAAAGAAAACTTTAACAGGTTTTAAAAAGAAAGCTTTATATAAAAAAGAAAGAAAAATACATACAAATGGTCTCTCTGTATTAAGGTGACAAATACAGGGTTAATTGCTTAGAAGAAATATGAATAAACAGCCTTATTCAAAAAGAATACAAATCAAAGCACGCCAGCACTTATATTCATGCAAATACCAAAGAAAAGAAACCATATAACTTACTATCTGATCTCTTGGTCCTTACACTTAGAAACAGAAGATTAGAAAGCAGAAACTACTTCTCCAAAGCTCAGAGAAAGCAGGCAGACAGACAAAGACCTCAGACACAAAATTCCCTCCACCCAAAGTTGAAAAAATCCGGTTTCCTGATTGGTCCTCTGGTCAGGTGCTTCAGGTGAAAGAGACATTAACCCTTAGCTATCTGTTTATGACACCAGGATATGTAAAAATCTTAAAAAAGATATATACTTTCATTTCCCCTCTGCAATCTCAAACTGAAGATGGCGGAAGGGTCACCTCAGAATCAGATAGGAGGTTGAAAGTGGCTACCTTTCCCTCCTCTGATGCTGCAGTTTTGGCCCTGGGCTGGAGTTCCTAAAGCCAGGTTGTTAAGCTGTGCTCCAAGCCACTTGCATGAAGCTGGTGGCTATACAAGTTACGCTTCGATTGAAATCCCAGGGACAAATTTAGTGGTAACAGTAAGACTAGAGGGAGCCTAAACTGGCATAATTTACTTTTTCTCCCAGCATCCCCAAATTACACCCCCATTCAACTTTAGACACACATTTACTTATAAAAGTGTAATAAGTTTCTGCCATTTCATATCACCTCTGAATTTGGTCCACATGGTTGAAGGGAGTCTACGCTGATGTAACACACATGCTGAAGAGCCAGAAGAGAGGAGAGTAGCAAGTAACACAATGGTATAAGCGGGTGTAATTTATGCCTTCCTCTGGATCCCAATGTGCATATTAAACCAAAGGACAGAGTTACTGATATGTTAGGGAGTCTAACTTTTATGTCCCTTCTGAATCTGAACCAAAGGATCAAGGGGAGTTTTATCTGCACAAGAAACAAAAGAATCACGCTCTGAGTTGGAACTGGAACATTACCATAATGTTTTATTTTACACAGAAAATTTTAAATCTTCTGGTGGATAAGGAAATCTGAGGTATTTCTTGCTCTTATTCCTCAAATCCTTTGAGCAGCCAAGTGGTTAAAGGATAGCCTTCTTAGAGTTTGATCATTTTGTATGGTGATTATAATTAGATTTTCTAGTTAGATTAATTATATTTTTAGGAAGCCCCCATCTGACTTTAAGATACATGTCTTGAATTCAATGAGCTTCCCTCCCAAAAGTTGAAGGTAGATTTTGTTCAAAGTAGAAAAACATATTCATTAAAATTCACCCAGCAAAACCAGAAAAATAAACCTTGAAAACAGTGTTGCAACGGTTCAATTTCACACTACACTTGGACTTAAAAAAAAAAAGCAGTATTTTTATGTGCATATTCTCATACTACGCTACAAACAATAAATGGAAAAGGAATATTTAGGCATAATACAGGCATCAGCAATTTTTTCATTATCACAAGTGGCAGAACGGAAGAAGAGGGAGCTGACAGGTGAAGTGCCCTAGAACAAAGCTGTTTACATTGTCAATGAAGCACTGCAGTTAAAAAAGTGCATGAATGCAAAGGTGATGAAGTAGTGAGGTTATCATCTTCCTTACTGACATCAGATATGATTTCAAGATGAACATTTCTGCTAGGGGCATGGCTTCATTCCAGGTCCATCCTTTCCACTTCTTCAGATTCATTTGCTCCTTCTGTCCAAGGCATTGGTATTAGCAGTGGTACTGGCTGGCACTCTGGCAACAGCATTGACTAATGACAGACAATGGCATTTTGCCATTGATTTCAATGTACTGGTGGCAACATGATGGCTCAGACAGACAAAGATCAGTACCAGAAACAGTAAATTGACAAGCACTTCATTTACTCAAATTTGGATAAAATTTACAGAGTCCTTAGTTTTATATGACAGCAAAAAATGGCGTGCATTTAATTATAGCTACTGGTACTCTGGTAAAGAGCTTGGGTTCACTTCCTTTACCCCATTCTATGTATGTGTAGTTATACACTGAGCAGATTTGGTCACAGTCCAATGACTAATGTGGTGCAGTGAGAATGTCTGACTATATGAAATAGTATTACACTGCTGAATGTTTTTATATATTTTAGGGTTCACCAAAAGAGTTCGTCTAAGTTCTGTGCAGCCAAAGAATATGCAACTCCCATCAGGTTCCTTGACCTTATGACTTTGGCAGTGCAGAAGTTCCACATTTTCCATACACCACCTATAAGTGCCAAAGTTTTAAGTTCACATAAAGGTATGAGAAAATGCTTTTGATTGTATGGATCTTCTGGATCAAGATCCCAAAATAAACAAGTATCCAAAACAGGATTTTTCTTCAACAACATAAATTAATTGTATTTTAAAACTTTTCCTAGTGAAATAAACACACAATATGGACTATGCTACACTGAAAGGCATACGATATTTCAGTGAAGAGCTGACAAAGTTAGCTGGGAAACACTGGAGATAACTCACAGGAAAAACACTTGTGTTTTACCTTCTGTTTGCTTCTTTCTTGAGTATAAAAGATCTTGAAAGTCTCCTTTTCTTTCAAACAGAGCGATTTCCCCCCACTTTTCATTTTAAAAATATGGAATGTCTTGTCTTCTCTGTTTTTGATGGAGGACTGGTTAGGGAGATTCCTCAGCCCTCAGTTGAAGCTGTGGATATTTGGAGATTTAGAAAAAAAAGAGATTTTCTCCCAAGTGGAGGAAAAATGGGGAGGGAATTAAAACAGTCTGAATCACATTCAGGCCTTTTTTATATACTATAAAAGAAGCTCATGATCTTGATAATGGTTTATTTTATTCAATCTAATCCCCAGTTCACTTTTATCTGTTCCTGAAGATGTAAGCTTACCAGTTTTGGTTAAATCTGTCAAAAGCTCTAGGTTTAAAAATAGTTACTGTAAGTAAATATACAATTGAGTCACACCTTCAGATGGAATGTGCTACAGATAGATAACCATCACCACACTCTTTGAAATCATATTTTCACCTGCTTAGTGCACATATCTGTAGCTCTTCAACACTGTCCTTAATTGCTGTGCAAGACAATATGCAGAGTTTCAGACTTTTATATTTTTCCTTTCCTGGAAAAAGAAATACTACTTGGCTTCTGGGCATTATTGTAGTGTTACTATTTTGCATATTTCTGAATATGGTTAATATTTTTGATATGACAGCAGAGAAAAATACTTTAACAGACTTTGAATCTATGTGTCAACAGTTTACATACTTCAATCCAATACAAAATAATGGGGCCATCCCAAAAAATGTAATAAATAAGAAGCCTAAAGGTTGTTGATGAGATTTAAGGATAATCTAAACCATTTATTTTTGTGAGGTCCAAAGTGAGACCCATTGTACTGCCAGATGGGCAATTTTTGAATTTTATCCCCTCTTTCCTCCCCTTTTCACTATTTTATTAGTAGTAAAAGAAAAAGACAAGATAGAACCAACAACAGTACTATTGGATGTCGCTCCAATAAACACGTACACACAAATATTTACATCTTTTACTGTTCTAGCACAAAATGTTCTCTATAAGGATGAGGAATCAAAATATTTTCAGGTAAAAGGATGCATTAACTCCTTTTCACAAAATAATCGAGTTTCTTCATTAAAATCAGACAGTATTTCAGTTCTACAAAACAAACTCTACAAAGTTCTTCATTTACTTCTGAGAGAAAGTAAATTAGGGCAGATATATTATTTCTGAAATCCTTTACTATAACAGTACTAGCAACCAACTTCACAGCAAGAGTTAGTGAAAGATTACATTTCTGAGCTAGAGTAGTGTGCAGTTTACATAATTAAAACAAACTTCATAAAACAAAAAATATGAGAATTTAATCTGTGATGGATTCTAGATTCTTACATATTTCACAATTACAAAGCTCCCATTTAATTTACTCTACTCAATCAAGTCTTTCAAAAGAAATCTGAGCTCCTGCTGTATCTAATATAGCTTCTAGTCCTACGGAAAATAGTTTTTTGTTTTTTTTTTAAAAAAGGTCTCCTATGAATAGAAGAAAGGTGCAATTAATTTTTGTTTCAGAAACAAGCCTCTAACTTCACTTTAAACCCAATGTGGCTTCAAAATAAATGTGTTCAGATGCAGTATTATACAGATCAGTAAGGAATATACAAAAAGTAAGGTGTGTAATAATACTGTGACAGATTTCCAATGTGCTGACATACAGTATTCTGTGACCATCTCTAAAGAAATTGGCTGTAAATCCTAAAGAACTATGCCTATGAACTTAATGACCCATCAACATATTGCATTCTTTTCTGGTCTAAAAAAATAGCTATAATAATACACTAATATACAATGTATCTGCTTGCAAACACAGGAGTAGCCATAAATAAAACTTTATTCTTCCATTTCATTTACAAGCTATCAAGTACCATGTATTTACACAGCACTGGACACTTAAAATAGTTGCAGTCACAGAATGATCCAGACTGAATAGAAAGCCGTTGATAAAGTAAAGGATCTTAAGATAAAAGCCAAGTAATACTGTAACAGACAGGTGGCAAAAAAGCAGTTTTGTAATGTTGCAACAATTCTGGTTGAAACAAAAACCGAGCCCCATGCGATTCTCAGCTTTAATTGTTTGTAGTTTGGCTAATGTCTGTACAGACATTTTGTCTTTTGCGATTATTAAAATAAAAAAAGTTAAAAACTATAGCAGCAACAAGCAAACCCTGTGACAGGTAGGCAAGGGTTAAGAACTAAAAAAGTTTATATGATGTGCTTATGAAGGTTTGCAGAGTTTATCTTCCATCAGCTGGAGTTCGGCTGAGTGACAACATGATTCGGGCAAATCGCTCACACAGTTCATGTGTGGAATAGGAAGGTAACTTTGGTGGATCATTGAAACCTTTAATCTCCGTAGAGCAATCTAGAAGTTTTGGCAGGAAGTCTGTCAGCTTTTCTTGCAAGTTAGCTGCAAATATATATAAAAAAAGTCAATATAAACACTTGCTGCCCACAGGAGCAATAAAGTGAAAAATTGCTCCACTGCACCAACTTGCTTTTTTAGTTAGTTTCACTTTGTTAAAAACACTTTTCCTTAGTACTCTAGGCTTCAGCTAGGAATAAATGAGTCATTCAGTATGACAGTGCTCACTACTAGACTAAAATATTCTCAAGATCATCAGGAATATACTGAAACAAAGATTAAATATGCAATGGTTTAAACCTTTTCCATCTTTAAACAAACTTCATACAATACTTAGCTCTTTTAGGACTCAATACAAGGATACTTGTCATCTATGGATTTCAAAGCATATTTCAAAAGAATAAAAGATTGGTAAGATAAGATAGAACTTGAAGATAAAATCAAAGCTCTATCCGACTTCAAGATCAGAATCATTTTGTCTTCAGCACTGTGTGTGTGGAGGAGCCTTCGAAATTAAGAAATACGTATAGGATGACTAGATAGCAAGTGTGAAAAATAGGGTCCAGGAGGAGGGGGTAACAGGTGCTTATATGAGACAAAGCCCCGAATATCGGGACTGTCCCTATAAAAATCAGGACATCTGATCACCCTAAGTACATATGACTTACGTTCCATTTCTTGTCCAAGATATGAACACCAGCGGTTTCTCATATCTTCTACAGCAGCAATATCCTTTTCTTCCGTTTCATCCACCAGTAGTAATGGCAAACATGGGACAATAAGCTCATTCATAATGATCAGTCCATTATTTACTTCCTGATCATCTCCAGACTCAAAGAGTGCTGCAGCATGTTCATTTAGTTTCTTCATGCAACACCACAGAAAAGGAAAACTTATAAGTACTTAGTATTTCACATTCGCCAAGTATCAGCTTTTTAAAAAAAGATTTATTCCTCAAACAAAAAACAAAAACAATCTGAAAATCAGCAGTGACCATATCACAAGTTTTAAGTCAGGGCAGTCTTGCAAATTCTTCACTAAACATGTCAGGTCTTATGCTAGTCTTCCCTCTTAACAGACCCCTGAACGGTTTCTTGATTACTCATAATTGTTGTAGCCATCCCTGCCGAAGGCTAGATCCCCAGTCCCTTTGTTGCTACTTCTTTCTATGGCTGATTAAAATCAAGATAAGGAGGCGGAGGGTGTGGGGGGAAAAGAGGAGAGAGAAAAGAATCAATTTTCTATTGCTGCCTTTTCTAGCATTGATCTCCTGTCAGCTAGTTCCACTGTGGCAATGTGACTGTTTGCTGTCCAAAACTAGGATGTGCCGCTATCCTTTGTCACACTATGTGTAGCAGCGGACAGATTCATTATAATGCCACAGTAAAACAGGCAGCTACACTCTCTGTAGGAACAGAAATTATAATTTTTCCTTTTAATTCTCATATTTTACATTGATTACTTCTCCATTGCTGGCCCTGTTCTTACAAGAGGAGGGATGCTCTTAACTTGTTAAATGAATGTACAAAGAGTTTTTTAATTGTGACTTTGTATCACAATTACCTAAGGTTGTCTACTACACCTCTACCCCAATATAACACGAATTCGGATATAACATGGTAAAGCAGCACTTGGGGGGAAGGAGGGGTGAGGGGGAGGGGGGCTGTGCGCTCCGGCGAATCAAAGCAAGTTCGATATAACGCGTAAGATTTTTTGGCTCCTGAGGACAGCATTATATCGGGGTAGAGGTGTATTTCACACACGCAACAACAACTAAAAAATTAGGGTCATATTCCACTTACTAGCAAACATTCTCTTCTGTAATGGGATATCAGCTCTTCATCATGCCCTCTATATAGGCCTCTGGACAAGAGTTCTTTGTTATTCTGATAAGCATAGATAAGGTAAAGCAAGGCTTCCATATAACTAAAACACACACAAAAAACATATATATACACACATCAGATTTATAATGCCCTTGTACAGGTAGGTATCATTTGTTTCTGTATCTTGTCAAAGGTCAATACAATAAAAAAAAACATTCAAACACTCACACTTGATATGGTTTCCCATGGTATTGGCTAGGACATTTTCTCCTCAATGCACATCAGTACAACTTTCTGTTGCAACCATAAGCCAGATCCAAAGCTTAAATCAATGAGAGGTTTTCCACAGATTTCAAATGGCTATGAATTAGGCCTTATATACACAGGAAAACGGTTTTCTTCAACACATCCGTGACACATTCGGTCTGATTCTCCACTATCCTGAAATTTGTGTAGCCATTTACACCTTTGCAAATTGGGTGTGGGATAGTGTGATTTCATTTTTCAAGAGTGAACTTCTAAGAGAAAACTTATTTTCAGGTATGTTAATTATAGTGTCCCCAAATTGTCACTAATATTTAGACTGATGGAAATGTTCACAGATGTGAGACTGGCATGGCCTCCCCAAAAGCAAGTATTTGTAGTATCAGTCTACTGGAAATTTTCATCTTAAACTAAAATAAAGTAATGACAGAGATATGTACACTACTGTCACAGGGATGAATAATAAAAAACCTGACAACAAAATCTGATAGACAGACAAAACAGACCTCACTGCTTTGACACTAGTTGTTAAAAAGGATTAGCCAGTGTTGCATCTTTCACTTTTAGTGAATATATTAGGAAACCTTGGCATAGTCTGAGTTAGAGAAACAGAAAGAGAAAAATCTTTAAAGGTAAGTATCTTCTAAAGATGCCTTGAAATGATTGCTCATTTAAAGAAAAATTGTATTTTTGTACAAGCAAACAGCTTTAGGTGAATGCCTCAGTAAAAAAAGTTATAGTGCAACAGAGCACTGAGATGTGTTCGCTACAGCTACACTAGTGAGAATAGGAGGCTAGATCTTCTTTGGACATTTTCTGTACCTTTTAGCATTACATACACATGAAAATCATATAGAATACATGCAAGGAAGGATATACCAGGGCCTTCATAGTGGAGAACTTACAAATTTGGGTGTTAGTCCCTAAATGTATGACCTTGCACTATTACATTTCATCACATTTTTATTACTCCAGTTTACAAGGTCATCCAAACTTCCTTGTATGATACTTCGGCTCTCCTCCATATTGGCAACACCTCCAAGCTTTGTGTCATCTGCAAAGATAGTGGAGTACCTCAGAGATTGGTCTTGGGACCAATCTTATTTAAGGCACAAAAAGTGGGAATGTGCTATTAAAATTTGCAGATGTCACGAAGTTGGGAGGTATTACCAATACAGAGGAGGACTGGAATATTATACAAGAATATCTGGATGACCTTGTTAACTGGAGAAATAAAAATGGGATGACATTTAATAGTGTAAAGTGCAAGGTCATGCATTTAGGAACTAATAAGAATTTTTGCTATGAGCTGGGGACTTAGCAGTTGGAAGCAACAAAAGAGAAAGACCTGGATGTATTGGTGGATAACAGGATGACTATGAGCCACTAAGATGATGCGGCCATGAAAGAGGTTAATGCAGTCCTAGGATGCATCAGGTGAGGTATTTCCAGTAGAGGCAGGGAAGTGCTAGTACTCTTATACAAGGCACTGGTGAGATCTCATCTGGAATACTGTGTGCAATTCCAGTCTCCCAAGTTTAAGAAAGATGAATTCAAACTGGAATAGGAGCTGAGAAGGGCTATTAGGATGATCTGAGGAATGAAAAACCTACTTTATGAAAGGAAACACAATGAGCTTGGCTTGTTTAGCCTAAGCAAAAGAAGGCTGAGGGGAGATACGATTGCTCTCTATACATACATCAGAAGGACAAATATCAGGGAGGGAGAGGAGTTATTTAAGCTATGTACTAATGTGGACACAAAAACAAATGGCTACAAACTGGTTATCAATAAGTTTAGGCTCAAAATTAGAAAGACTTCTAATCAGAGGAGTGAAGTTCTGGAACAACTTTCCAAGGGGAGCAGTGGGGACAAAAAATCTAACTGGCTTTAAGACTGAGCTTGATAAGTTTATAGAGGGGATGCTGTGATGAGACTGCCTATGATGGCATGAGGCCCATTGGCGACTGCTAGCTTAAAAAATCCCCAGTGTCTGGAGACAGGGCACTAGATGGAAAGGGCTCTGAGTTACTATAGAGAATTCTTTCCCAGGCATCTGCCTGGTTGGTCTTGCCCACAGGGTCTAACTGATAGGTATTGGGAATGAATTTTCCCCCTGGTCGTATTGGCAGAGACCTTGGGGGATTTTCATCTTCCTATGTTACATGAGGCATAGACCACTTACAGGCTTAAACTAGGTAAATGGTGGATTCTCTGTAACTTGAAGTCTTTAAATTATGATTTGAGGATTTCAGTAACTCAGCCACAGGGTAAGGGGACTCTTACAGGAGTGGGTGGTGAGGTTCTGTGGCCTGCAATGTGTCAGACTAGATGATCACGATGGCCCCTTCTGATTGAAAAGTCTATTTGGAATGGCAGTTTATGGAATAGAAAATAAACTGAAAGAGAAAGATTATCTGATTATTAAAACGGAGTTGGCTGAGGGGATTGTGTTTTTCACATTCACAAGAATAAGATGTGTCCCAGTGCTGCAGTTTCAGAAGATTAAGGAAAGCAATGGTGATTCTGGATGGCATCAATGCCCTCTTACAGCACTAAACATGGTGCCTGAAATTGGGTGGTACAGGCACTGACCTGTCCATTCTCTCTCAAACTTCAGAGCTCAAAGACATACACATACAATTCAGAGGAGAAAGGGAGCAAAAAGAGAGCATATATACGCAGAAGCAAGTCCCTCAAGGAATGACAATTCTTAGTTAGTATCCACTCCTCCTTTGGGATGGCCATAGGTGATTAGTCAAGCAATACAAGCCATATCAATCAATCAAGCCCAAGTGGAAGGAGGGCAGAGAAGTTCTCTATGGAGTGACTTATGTTACTCTTCCAAGCTGGACATCCATCTAAGACAGTGGTATCCAGATAGTAATGCAGTGTAAAAGTATTGAGAAAACACCATGCAACAGCTCAATAGATATCAATGATGGGAACATTGTACAGGCAAGACATTTGCTGCGTTAGTCCTAATGAAACATGCTTTAAGATTCTCAGGGAGTGGAACTCTGGCTAAGACATAAAATATCTCAACACAATTTTAATCCTGGCTCAACCAAGTTAAGCATGGATGGCTGTGTGGCTGCCACCAGTCCATGGCTGGGCAATGTCCCCTCAAGTCTGATCTTCAGCGCTCCATGTGCCAGGATTCTATCTCCAAGATGGGCTACATAACCAAAAAGTGCTTGAGGTAATGATCGATGATGACTTCAGTAATGTCAAGGCCAGTTCTCAATAATACGTCCCTGTTACTGATAAAAATCGAACTTATGGCTGGTAGTTGCCACTGACATACATATGAAATGTCCCCTGCTGTCTTGTTTAAGCATCATCCATGTTTTAGATCCATAAGAGGATCGGCAGTACACAGGTTTGATTAATCTGTACTTTTGTATATACTTTCATCTGCTTTTGGCTCCAGACCCTACGCAGGTCTTTCATGGCTGAGGCTGGTAAACTGACTGTTCTTAGGATGTCTGTCGGTCTGTGCCCATCTGATGACAAATTATTGCCTACAGAGCTGAAATCATCCACTTCTACCGGCAGCACAGATGTCTTGTATCACAATTTTTGCCCTGACATTCTGGATTTTTGATTTTGCCCAAGAATCTTTAGTCCAAGGGCAGCTTCCTCATAGCAGAAGCTGTCCTGTCTTTAGGTCACATGCAAGCTGTCTGAAGAGGACATCATCCTCCACATAATCCAGGTTGGTAAAAGAAGTTGAATGGACAATTAAACTGGTATTTGTGGAGACTGGATCAAGGAGCCAATCTATTTTATGGCAGAATGGTGCTGAAGGCAAGACACATCCCTGCTTCACCTGGGATCTAGTGTAAACTCTGTTAGACCTAGAGGTCCTGCACTGCACCTGTGCCCGAGAGTTATTATGTAGCTCTTTAATTTACCTCAAGAGGATATCAGGAACATCAGTGCCTTGTAGGGCCTTCCTCAGGGCAGCTCTAACAACAGAATTGAAGACTAAGTCTTCATATGCTCCTGTCAAAGGATGACTGAATTCTTGATGGAACTCAGATAAAAGATGAAGACCAAGTACAACACATATTGTAGATCATCCAGCAGTGACGCCTGACTGCCCTGGGTGATGGCGTTTCACAAGGTTAGGCTGGAGTTGGGTGAGTAGGACATGTATAAAAACTTTTCCGGTAACAGAATGTAAGGTTATTGGCCTGTCTCTCCTAATTCAGCACATGGGGCATTACCCCTTACAAAGTGGGATGATCCCTTCCGTCTACTCTGCTGGTAACTTCCCTGTACAAACCCGGGGGAAAAAACTTTGGTGTAATGCTACACTTACGGACTGTATGGAGCAACTTAAAAGTTTGGGGTTATGCCATCAGATCCAGCATCACACCCGCTTTGCAATTTATTTATGGCAGAACAGACTTCATATAAAATAGGTACTCTACACAGGTTTTGGGTGCAGGGACTGCATCTACTACTACTGTGACCGGATCTGAGCTTTGTGTGACTTCACCACTTCAGGATGGTTAAGTGCACATTAATATTCTTTTCATCTTTGCAGACTTCTTTTTGGGTTGAGCATGTTTTACCATCAGCCTTATTTATCCACATAAACCCTGAGCAAAGTCCAGTTTTGGATCAATGTGATAGAATAACTTTGAATGCAGGTTGTAATTTGTTGGACCTTATTCCGTCTTTCTCTAAGTTCTCAAAATAAACTTAGGTGCTCAAGCTCCCTTTGTATAATAAGAGGGTGTTGCTGGCAGGACATTCTTAGCAAGAGGTCCTTGACTTTGGAAATTGCTCTCCACTTTGGTCTTCAGAGGTTACATTTACTAACCTACTGGGCATTTTGGAAAGCCAGTTGCCCCGCCACCTTCCCCCCCAAAATGAGGATAGTGGAGATGATAATATTTATGCGTGGTTCTTCTGTATTGTGTCATTTTAATTTATGCAATTAATTGCCAAAAATATACAGCTGCCCATTCTAATATATTCAAAGCAATATTGATCTTTTCTGAAAAAGAATGGTGTAACTGCAATACCCTTACAAATTATTTTTTCTTTTACATTTATTATTTTTCCATTAATTTGGCTTATCATTTACATTGCTTTTTCCCCCCCCCCCCCGCTCAGAAACTGTGTAACGTAACCAATTTAAAATAACCCCAGTGTCTGAATTCCATATTGTCACCTCTTACCTCTTTTTTTGAAAAAGTTCCAATCCTACCATGAGATACATGGTTGTTTCTCTGTAATTTCTATATTCTTGATGCCATCTCTGCACATAAGAAAGTGTATCAAGAATGTTCATTCATAAAAAGGAGAACTATATTTTGCACTCTTCACACAGCATTGCATACACGTAATAAGCACTCGTGAATTGTTTGGGGGACAAATCAAAGAATACGGAAAATTTCTCACATAAAAAGAAAAAAATCCAACTGTCTAAATGTCTGTCACACAGAGAAAAAGAAAATTTTTAAACTTTGTAAAGTGATAAACAAAAATTCCATAGGATTATGTTTACATAATTCATTGCCATTTGAAAGGGACAAATACAGCAGTCTAAGAGGAATTTCAGGCAGGATTGTAAAATGTCCTTTTTATCTCCTGGGAGTGGGAAGGAGAACAATCAAAATAGAATTATCTATTTTTTGGCCTTCTGTCATGCTGAAATATTTACGTGACCATTTTATTTATCTGCATCTCTAGCTATCTATCTATGTGTGTGTATGAGCGAGCGAGAGAGAGAGATATGATATAAACATCAGACTCTAATTTTAATCTAAGAACAGGGGAAAGTGGATAGCAAAAAGTAAAATGGGAAGTGATGAGAATCTTGTTTTATCATACTAGAGGCTGAAGAAAATCATAAAACTGATCCTGAAGCAAAATGTTACAATACTGCAAACCAAAAGCCATGTGGTTTGTACTGGAGTCACTTTACCAGTATTTTATAGGCAAACAAATGTTTTACTTCAAATTTGCAGCATGTTTCTATTTCAGTTGGTCAGAATGGCTGCTCTTAATTGCCTGCATGGGACAGAACTCAAATCCCAACATGGCTTTCCAGATATCCTTTTATGGTGAAATTCACCCCAACGTAAAGAGCCTGCATGAGGTTCAATGAAACATTTACAGTCTATTTATGAAAAATCCTAATTTTACCTTTGCAGATATGTCTTCCCCTCCCATTTAGCAGAAAAAAGATGGTTTTATACATGTGCAAGGGGGAAAGGTGGCACCCAGGTGTGACAGAACCAAGATCTGTAGTGCACACCTATGTAAAGTTATGCAAGAGTGAGAAAGAACTTGAACCCAGAACAGAAAAAGAAGTGTGGCAGAGAATCTGCCACTCTGCGAATGCTCCAGTCCTTCACCTCCACTGGGGACGGAAAGCACACAGAAAGGCCACGGAGCCTATTTCAGGCCTTTAGGCTGGTGAAGAGGTGCAGAGCATCTCTGTCTTCCATTGGTTAGGTGAGGGGAAAAAATTACTCTCTCTTTGGCCCTACTGGCAAAAAGATGAGGTTCAAGTGATGCATGGGGACCTGTGTGGGAAAAGAACTGCATCTGAAGAATTTAGGCCCCAAATTATTTAAAGCACATGCGTAACTTCAACTATGTGATTAAACGCTTTGCTAAATAGATATTATTTGATATTTAGCTGGAATGTGACCGGTTTCTCAGAAATGACTTGTCAAAGTTTCATTCTTGAGCAGTATGTGTCAGCATTTTAAAATCAGGATGTATTGATCAAGTACTTCAATATTTCAGGGGTTTTGGGGGGAGGGGGATTGGGAGAGATTCATCAGTAAGTAGTCTCGGTGTGAGACAGGATGTACATGAATAGGATTCTTGACAATACATTGGGAATGACAGCATACCAGCTGGAGATAAACTGTAGCCAGGTCCTACTGACCTGAAACCACCCATACTATTTTAACAGATGGCCACTTCTTGTAGAAAAAGCCAATCAATTCACACAGTGAAAAACTATGGGGCGCTGTTAATGATATCAAGTCATTAGGGAGTCGGCCAAGACCAATAAACTCTCTTTTAATTATGGCCCTACTCAAATTTGATCTTCTCAAAAATAAACAGTCTTTCAACTGCATTGAACATTGGAAATTTCGTTAACAAGAAACTGTGCACTGTAAATGAACAAAAGATCTTTTCTGAATTTTAGTAGATAACTATTTTATGTTACAATTTATTAGGAAAGAAAAAATACTGGCCTCATACTCCTCCATGTTTACTTCATCAGGTTTTATCATTTCAAGTTTGGCTTGAGCCACTTTCATTATGTTGCGGCACCTTAAAAAACAAAGAAAGAAGAGTTGCAAAAAAATTAATTGGTGGTCACTGAAAACTCACAGACATGTTAACACTGCTGAGATATTAGCCTAAAAATACTGTAAGTAAACATCATTAGAGCACTATATCTTTGACTAAAGTACAGACAGGAAGTGTGATTTCCTGTATACTTAAGTTCCTTGCCACGTATTCACAGGCATGATTTTCTCATAATTACTTAAATATGTAAAACAGTCACTATATTTTAACTTTCTTCCTCTACCAAAATGCCATACCAGTTTTTTTTTTAAAGTTAAAAATCAGATGCCTTAAATCTTTCTGAACTTTTAACTAGTTTTTTTAAATGTAATCTTAGAGAATTAGGATCTGAAGCTTCAAGTGCTGGTATTGGGAGAGGGGGAGGATGCAGTCTTTCAGTTTGTGTTTTTTAAATAGCTGAACAAGTGTTAGGGTGTCGCACAGAAATTGCCACAGTGAATTAGACAAGTTATTAGACAGTTAGCCGGGTATGCTGTTTTTTACATTGATCACTACAAGTTGTTTCAGAGAAAGGAATGAGAATATATAATGGTAAATTATGGAATAATATTTATACCATTTCTTTCTAATAATCATTGATTGATTTGTGTCATCAAACATGACGACTTCTCTTTAATGTTATTCTATCTAAATTAACCATGGATGTTCCCATTATCCATTTAAATATTTAATTCTATCCTGAATGCTACTACATTCTTGGATGCACTGTTACATTGAAGCAAATAGTTCCACAATTTAATTATGTATTTCTTAAAAGTAGTATTTCATGTTGAAAATTGCAACACTTTGTAAAGGGAAACCTTTACTGAAGTGGTGGCTAGGCAAATATATTGTTCATGATGGGTACCTAATAGCCACATTATACCTACAATACATAAAGGAGAGTTAACTATTGTATCCTCTGAATAAAAAATGTACTAGTATAAGATTTGCATGTCTCATTTTCCCATTACCTTTCATCAAAGCTCAGATTGTGATCTCCAAACTGTTCCAGTAATGTTCTCTCAATTATTTTCTTTGGTGCCTCGTTCTGCATAAAGTAGACAACTGCATGATGCAAACGGTAATCACATTCGGGTGGTGGATCATCCTGAGCCAATTTTAGTAGCCGTGCATACTCCAATTTAATTGCCTACATAATTTAACAAACAAACAAAAGAATCAGTTACTTTTTCTAGTTAACCCTTGACAATTGAATTATTATTTTTACTTCTGTGAAGTTAATATCCTCAGATTGCTGACTATGCTACAAGATGCTTAGTAATCCCCCCGCCCTGTCCTACTTAAACATATTCCCAAAGTACCCTTGTAATGGGAGTCATTTAACATTTTGAAAACAAAACTGAGGTGGTTGTTCTCTCTCTGATCAGCTGTCACTGGCAATAAGGCGGTACTTATGTGTCCATATGGGCAGAACTTCAACATCATTTTCTCACCTGTGTTAAAACCTCCGCAGGGAAGATTTAGCTTTTTACCATCCAGCCACTTCTCTAGCCATCCCATCTTTTCACCCAAGGTAAAAAGATACCTACTATATGTCTCTATAGCCAGAAGCTGTACAAGACAATTGCAGCCATTTTAGCCAGTGATTTATTCTGAAAGCTTTCATGTTGAAAAATAGTTATTGCCCAGGGTTAAAATGCAAAATTTTCAGAGAAAGTTGAATGAACATGCAAAAATATATTTAAGCATGATGGAAATGGTTTACACTAAGAACCTAATTATCTGATTTCTACTCAAAACAAATACTTAAAACAAGTTTCTACCCTGCCTTAAAAGGCCTTAACGGCATAAATATTTAGTATTTTACACTGTTTTTCCTTTATGATAGTGTCACAAGAAATACTTTTCCATCTTTGCAGGCTTTCTGTTTAAAAAAAAAAAAGATGAAAAGTTTTCATGAAAACAACTTTTAAATTGTGCTCATTAACTATTGACTCTGACCACTGTGTGGAACAAAAGACAAATCACAGAGAAATGGTGACAGATCTTATAATATTTCAAGATTTTTTTTCCCCTAAAGGTACAAAAATGGTCAAAGCACTATGGTAAACAAATGTCAACTTGAACTAGAGTGAATGTATACAATGCCTGTAAGCAAGATAATGTATATTAATGCTGTAACACTAACAAATCTTGAACACAACAGGCAGTTTCAAAGCACTCAGTAATAAACATCCAGTTTAATATTTCAAAATCTTTTCTTCCCAAACACGTGGCAATGCTACTCTCAGCAAGACTTATTATTTCTTTCACATAATTAAAATCTCTTCTTCTATACATGTTTCTATCAGTTTCCAAAACTGTAACTAACACTTAAACATAACAGTCTTTTTTCACAGAATAAACTGGACATTGCAGGTGGTTCCTCTTTCTGCTTAGGAATTTCAAGGGTTTCCTTCTCGTTCCTTCCAAGATACTCAATGCACAGGTGAAATGTTATATGTTCAGAGGCATGTGAAGACAGGAGGAAGCCCTCATCTCGTTTTCGAGGGTGGGACTTTAACTAGCCTAGTGGAAGTTAGAGGTGTGTGTCTGTGTTCATTTTTATTCTTTTCTTTGGACATATCAAAATACTATTGACAAGCTTTGCATGATCTCAATTGAAAGGATCGATTACCAGGACCAAAATAAAGGTCTAATTAAGTCAAGGTAACTATACCAGCAAAAGAGGAGCATTTGCTGGTGCAGCTATACCAGTATAGCTACACCAGTAAACCCTTTCTAGCATGGACAAGGCCTGAGAAAAGCACTTGACACATACCATTTTACAGACAGTCTACCAACAGAAGAAAAGAACGGTGTCCATACACATTTTTGCCTTGACCTAGTACAGTAACAGGCATCTTATTCATATTCTAAGATTCTTATATGCTGAGCAAAATCATAGTTTTTTTCTTTATACAGTATACAGAAAATGGGATTACAGTACAACCAATATATCAGAGAAAGATTCTTCCTAGTTCTCAAAGGAAGTTATATCCAAAAATCCTGAAGAATATGTTTTGCTTGATTTTGAAAACAGACAAACTACCCTATAAAAACTTCAGGTTTCAGTGAAGAAAGATTGACTCATTTCAAATATGTTTGAACAAGAACAGTAAAGCAAACATATCCTAAAACAAACTAAAGAAAAAAACATGAAAAACAGAAAATTATCTTTGTAAGTACTATTATATCTAAAATACCATGCAAAACAAAAAATGGCATATAATTTTATTAAGGCACAGAGCAGCTAAGAGACTATGGAAAACCACACTGAAGTAACACGAAGTTACACTTAATATTCTCAAGTTAGGAAGCTGAATACAGAGTCAGTCACTTCATATTGCACATTTAAGCCAAAGTATTAACTGAAAATATTATATGAATGGTTTTTATATACAACACCACTAACCCCAGATAGGTAAGCACAATAGAGCTAAGTGTGAAATGGTTCTCTCATCCCATGGGAATTTTTGAGATTTAAAATATTTTCCCCATCTCAAATCAGGACAAAAAAATAGTAATCTCTAAAGTTTGTGTGAACTGAACAAAATTCAAATCAGAACAAAGTTTTTTGTTTCCATTATGACCTTTTTTATGTTTTTTTTTTTTACTATACATTAAATTGAACTTCAAAACTAAAAGTGATTTCTGACCAAAAAGTGGCACTTCGCATATGAATTTTTCAAAAAACAGGAAATGCATTGCAATGGACCTTTTCCCATAAAAAAGTTGTTTTGATGAATCTGCATTTTCCAATGAAAAATGTTGAGTTGAAAAATTCCTGACCAGCTCTATCAGTAAGGAAAAAGCAAACTCCCACCACATTTTCTAACCAAATTAACTCACTATATATGGTAAGAGTATAGAAGACCATAACTCTCACCAGAAATTATGCATATTTAAAACAAATGTTAACAAATATACACTCCCCAAGGTAAAAAAATTTCAACTTCCATTTTTTTCCTTTTAAAATATTACAAACACATTCTCACCGGCAAAAAAAAAATAAAATTCTGCACTATGTCATGGTGGCTTTTCCACTGGCACACAGATGATTCAAAAGCTTGTGTACCAACAATTCAGAACATTTACATATTAAGGAAAACTGATAACATCTGGATATGTTTACTAAATTTAATGTTACTTTGAAAAGTTAAAGAATGGGCACCTAAAATAGTATCTCCCCATAATAAAGTATACTATACAAAAGGGATAATATTGACACCGTAACAAGTAAACCAAACCAAACCAAACCATTCAGCTTGTTATTTTAATGGAGGACAAGAATCAGAACAACATTTATTTGAAAAGCTTTGGTGAACACAGTGATGTTCTTGTGTGAAAATGCTGGAATCCTCAGACACATGCTAATGGAAGTTTGCATTTACACTTGGTCTACACTAGGAATTTATGCTGATATAACTACATTGCTCTAGGATGTGGTTTATTCAGCCCCTTAAGTGATGTAAAGTATCAGAGGGGTAGCCGTGTTAGTCTGGATCTGTAAAAGTAGCAAAGAATCCTGTGGCACCTTATAGACTAACAGACATTTTGGAGCATGAGCTTTTGTGGGTGAATGCCCACTTCGTTGGATGCATGTAGTGGAAATTTCCAGGAGCAGGTATATATATATATGCAAGCAAGAAGCAAGCTAGAGATAACGAGGTTAGTTCAATCAGGGAGGATGAGGCCCTGTTCTAGCAGTTGAGGTGTGAAAACCAAGGGAGGAGAAACTGGTTTTGTAGTTGGCAAGCCATTCACAGTCTTTGTTTAATCCTGAGCTGATGGTGTCAAATTTGCAGATGAACTGAAGCTCAGCAGTTTCTCTTTGAAGTCTGGTCCTGAAGTTTTTTTGCTGTAGGATGGCCACCTTAAGATCTGCTATTCTGTGGCCATGGAGGTTGAAGTGTTCTCCTACAGGTTTCTGGATACTGCCATTCCTAATATCTGATTTGTGTCCATTTATCTTTTTCTGTAGAGACTGTCCAGTTTGGCCGATGTACATAGCAGAGGGGCATTGCTGGCATATGATGGCGTACATTACATTGGTGGGCGTGCAGGTGAATGAACTGGTGATGGTGTGGGTGATCTGGTTAGGTCCTGTGATTGTGTCGCTGGTGTAGATATGTGGGCAGAGTTGGCACCGAGGTTTGTTGCATGGCTTGGTTCCTGAGCTAGAGTTACTATGGTGCAGTGTGCAGTTACTGATGAGAATATGCTTCAGGTTGGCAGGTTGTCTGTGGGAGAGGACTGGCCTGCCACCCAAGGCCTGTGAAAGTGTGAGATCATTGTCCAGGATGGGTTGAAGTTCCTTGATGATGCGTTGGAGGGGTTTTAGCCAGGGACTGTATGTGATGGCCAGTGGAGTCCTGTTGGTTTCTTTCTTGGGTTTGTCTTGCAGTAGGAGGCTTCTGGTTACACGTCTGGCTCTGTTGATCTGTTTCCTTATTTCCTCGTGCGGGTATTGTAGTTTTGAGAATGCTTGGTGGAGATTTTGTAGGTGTTCGTCTCTGTCTGAGGGGTTAGAGCAGAAGCTTGGCTGTAGATAATGGATCGTGTGGTGTGCCCGGGATGGAAGCTGGAGGCATGAAGGTAGGCATAGTGGTCAGTAGGTTTTTGGTATAGAGTGGTGTTAATGTGACCATCACTTATTTGCACCGTGGTATCTAGGAAGTGGACCTCCCGTGTAGATTGGTCCAGGCTGAGGTTGATGGTGGGGTGGAAGCTGTTGAAATCGTGGTGGAATTTTTCCAGAGTCTCCTTCCCATGGGTCCAGATGATGAAGACGTCATCAATATAGCATAGGTAGAGAAGGGGCGTGAGTGGACGAGAGCTGAGGAAGCGCTGTTCCAGGTTGGCCATAAAAATATTGGCATATTGTGGGGCCATGCGGGTGCCCATAGTGGTGCCACTGATCTGGAGATATATATTGCCATCAAATTTGAAATAGTTGTGTGTGAGGATAAAGGCACAGAGCTCAGCAACCAGTTGCGCTGTGGCATTATCAGGGAAACTGTTCCTGACAGCTTGCATTCCATCTGTGTGGGGGACGTTTGTGTAGAGAGCCTCTACATCCATGGTGGCTAGGATGGTGTTTTCTGGAAGGTCACCAGTGCATTGTAGTTTCCTCAGGAAATCAGTGATGTCTTGGAGATACCTGAGAGTGCTGGTGACATAGGGTCTGAGCAGAGTCCACATATCCAGACAGTCCTTCAGTGAGAGTGCCAATGCCCGAGATGATGGGGCATCCAGGATTTCCGGGTTTGTGGATCTTGGGTAGTAGATAGAATAACCCTGGTCGGGGCTCTAAGGGTATCTTGATTTGTTCTGGTGTTAGTGTAGGGAGTGTCCTGAGTAGATGTTGTAGTTTCTTAGTGTATTCCTCAGTGGGATCTGTGGGAAGTGGCCTGTAGAATTTGGTATTGGAGAGTTGTCTGGCAGCCTCCTTTTGGTAGTCAGACCTGTTCATGATGACAACAGCACATCCTTTATCAGCCTCTTTGATTATAATGTCAGGGTGGTTTCTGAGGCTGTGGATGGCACTGCGTTCTGCACGACTTAGGTTATGAGGAAAGCGATGTTATTCTTCCACAATTTCAGCCTGTGCACATCAGTGGAAGCATTCAATGTATAGGTCCAGACTGTCATTTCGACCCTCAGGAGGAGTCCATGTGGAGTTCTTCTTGTGCCATTGGTGGGAGGGTAACTGTGTGTAAGTGCGCTGTTCAGTGTTGTCCTGAAAGTATTCTTTGAGTCGGAGACAGCGAAAGCAGGCTTCCAGATCGCCGCAGAACTGTATCATGTTGGTGGGGTAGTGTCATGGTATAATCCCTCTGGATCTTAACACAAGGAAAGTAAACTCTTTCCCTCACCGTTGCCTCTCCCAGGCTTCCCCTCCCTGGGTTACCCTGGAAGATGCACCTTCCTCCCTCCTTCTCTCTTCCCCTCCCAGATTCTCCCTGAGACAATAATCCTAACACAGAGAGAATTTAGCCTCTCTCTCCCCCCCATCCTCCTTTCTCCCCGCCAATTCCCTGGTGAATCCAGACCCAGTCCCCTGGGGTCTCACCAGAATAAAAAAAACAATTAGGTTCTTAAACAAGAAAAGCTTTTAATTAAAGAAAGAAAAAACAGTAAAAATTATCTTTGTAAATTTAAAAAAAAAATGGAACAGGTAAAGGGTCTTTCAGCTATAGACACTGGGAACACCCTCCCAGCCTAACTATACAAGTACAAATTAAAATCTTTTCAGCAAAATACCAATTTGAACTCCTTTCAGCCAAATACACATTTGAACGTCTTCCAACCAAATACACATTTGCAAATAAAGAAAACAGCCATAAGCCTAACTCGCTTTATCTACCTAGTACTCACTAGTCTGAACTTATAACAGCCTGTATTGGAGAGAAACCTGGTTGCACGTCTGATCCCTCTGAGCCCCCAGAGTGAACAACAATCAAAACTAACAGCACAGCACAAAAACTTCCCTCCCTCAAGATTTGAAAGTATCCTGTCCTCTGATTGGTCCTCTGGCCAGGTGACAGCCAGGCTTACTGAACTTGTTAACCCTTTACAGTCAAAGAGATATAAAGTACTTCTGTGCTATTAACTTTTCTTATCTGTTTATGACAGGTAGGCAGGGCAGAAAGAGTCCCCGAGATAGGAAAGAGTTTTCTTCTGGGCTGAATGTGTGGTTGGCTAGATTGACGACATTGCTGGTGGGTTAGGGGTAACACGGTTGTGGCCCCACGTGGTAGGTAGGAGTTTAGACAGCTTACAGTCCTTTTTCCTTTGTAGAGAGGTGAAGTGAGTAATGTAGATCTGCTGTTTATTTTAGTGAAGTCCATTTGTATGGAAGTTTGATTATTAATAAGAGTCTCCAGGTTGGAGAGCTCTTTTTGTTATATACCTGCCCCTGGAAATTTCCACTACATGCATCTGACGAAGTGGGTATTCACTCACGAAAGCTCATGCTCCAAAACATCTGTTAGTCTTTAAGGTGCCACAGGATTCTTTGCTGCCTTTAAGTGATGTAGTTCTACTGACCTAACCCCCAGAGTAGACAGTGCTATGTTGACAGGAGGGCTTCTCCCATAGACATTATGTAATGCCTCTCAGAGAGGTGGAGTACCTATGCCAACAGGAGAAGGTCTCTCTTCACCGTAGGAAATGTCTCCACTGAAACACTACAGCGGCACTGCTGCAGTGTTGTAAATGGAGACAAGCGCTTAGTTATGAAAAAGATAAACAAATGCTGTCATTGTTCAAGCTCACACAGCTAGCCTTAATATTATCTTTCTTAAAAAATGTGGGAAGCTGTGACTAGTGGCGTCAGAAAGCTTTATTGCTAACACACACTCCTATAAAAACACACACACAATAAGATTTCTATATGCTTCTTTCAGGACAAAAGTATTACTGGAGGACTGAAGCCAAGAAAAAAAAACAGACAAATGCCAGAACAATCATAATATGCATTAATAAGAAAAAATATTCCAACAATAAAAATAATCAGAGGAGAAGTAAAGATTGAAATGTTAGTTGTACCTTAAAGAACCCTGCTTCTGGCCCACACCTGTCATAAACATTCCTGGCTTTACCTATAGCCATGATAATACCTTGCATGTTCGGGGTCAGCATGACCTGCCACAGGGGATTTAAGGTAAAAGTTTTGAATGATTAATATTTTAATGATTTAAGTCAATACGCCTTTAGACTCATGCAACATAAAGAACAACCTACTGCATGCATACATTGGAATGGCAAATGCTTCAGTGTTAGAGTTTGTGTTCTGCAAATGAATCAACATTTTTCTCTACTTCTACCAAAGCAACAGTCATATACGATCTAACAGATGTTTACATTAGAATAAAGTACTAATAATTATTCCAAATGCAATGAAAGCAATTTAAGAATTATATGGGCAAAATGTCCAAGGAAAGAAGAGACTGTTCAATACTGTTATTTCACAAATACTGCAAAATTAATTAGTACTAACTTAAGAGTCTGTCTTACTAGCAAGGGATAAAATCAAAGTTTCTATTATTTCAAATTAAAAAAATCCATTAAAATTGAGAATTTTTGATGTTCAATACTATAAATATTTATATCATTTTCCCTTTTTTCCAGATACTTCATAATTTAATAATTGCATTATTACATAAAATATATATTCAAAATCAGGATCAGGGTCCCATTGTGCTAGGTGCTGTACAAACACACAAGACGACATGGTCCCTGCCCTGAAGAGTTTAAAACAATCTGAATTAAGAAGCAATAAATTTACAACAGGAGGGAAGTGAGAAGGGAAGACAAAGGTAAAACCAGCAAGATTATGCAAGATACACAGGTTAGTTATATGCTCAGATTGACACTTCCAAGTTACTTGAAAGGTCTTTTTCCTACTTATATACAAATAAACAAACAGCCAGCTCTGTCTCCAAACATCCCTCAGTCTAGACATCATTGGCTGGCTAATTTCTTGGAGGCATCACAACAGAAGTGAGTCTTCATGGAGAGAGGGCAGAAAGCTTTGGGAATAGTTCAGGGAGGACCTCCCATATGTAAGGGTAGCATGTAAAAAAGCACAAATACATTTATGGAAGAAGCAGACAAATGGACACAAGAGCAGCACCACTGAGAAGAAGGGGATGTGGGATGGCATTGCTGTAAGGCAAAGGCAGATAAGTTGAGAGAGGCTGAGTTGTCAATGTCCTTAAAGGTGAACATTAACAACAATTCCCTTGGAGCTAGTCAGGATATCGAAAGAACTTACTTTAGAGCTGCAGTATGTAGAATATAAGGTCAAAGGACACAGATATGTAACTGCTGCATTCAGATCACAGTGGGTCTGACTTCTTACAAATACAACAGTACCAATTTAAGTTCTCCATTCTGCCAATTAACGTTTCTCACAATTGAGTAGAAGAATATGATTTGACCTACTCACTGCTGCATACAGAAGTAACCCAGTAATACATGGCTCTGCATTCCCACACACGAGTCAGAAAAACTAAGCTACATTGGGAGTATTGTAATTTGCTGCTCATCTAGGCCTGCAAAAAACTACTATCTTTCTGGAGCAAAGGGAAAAGCAGGAAGGAAACTTTCTCAGAGGGGTGGCTCTGAGATTCTATGCCTTTCTGGTCTACTCCTCCAGAGCTGAAACTTAAGTTGCACCACAAGGAACAACTTAACCTTTAATTTGCTTTTCTAATAGTCATGTCATAGGAATGCAATTATGAAATAATTGAGAATTTTTAAACATTTTTAATATTTCCCTTTTTCATTACACTTTTCTTCTGTAACTGTTACCATTGTAAGTTGGAGCCCTAGCATAAAAGGAAATACAACTGAAAAGTCAAGAGCCAGGAAACACAATTGGCTGCTAATCTGTCCTTAACTCATGGCTGTGTCTGAATATTTCAGCTTGTATCTGTAGGACAATTTGCTCCTCTGAATCTAAAATGTCTAAGCTTGGCAAATAAGAGATGCAGTTTGAACCCCTTAACTTCATTCAACAGACAAAAATAAGGAAATTAAGAATGTCTTCATTCTTTATTCTTACAGTTTTTAAAAAAATGTAATATAGATGTTCACAAATATCTTTCATAGACTACACTTGGCCTAAGATAATACTCAATTTCCAACAGCTCAAAGGTAGAGATATATGTGCCTTCCTATAATCATTTCACAACGCACAAAAAATAATGTGCCCAATTCGGGTAACTGCTGCTATCTTTTCTGAAAATTTCTGTTGTGAATTTCAAGAGATCATTATCACAAATTGCTAAGCTTTTAGTTATGCAGAGATCTGTTAAGCGCCACAATGTGCAACATGCCAAAAAATTCACACCAGGCAGCAAAAGAAAACACTAGTGTAGCAACTGTGCACAAGACTGCAATCAAAGGTACCTCATCGTCATAACCCCCCTCCTCTGACTCAATCACAAAAGTCCCTACATCAGGAATCGCCACCTCTACAACACGCGGGTTAGGAGCTGGTTGAGCTGGGGCGTTATCAGAGCTCTGCGGGAGAAAATCAGTATGAAAAAGTCAGAAAAAAGAAGAGAAAAGAAAAAAGTAACAAAATGACAGACTGATAAGTAAAACAATCTGTGTTGCTGGGATTTGCTAGATTTTATAGTACTAGACAACCTGCATTCTCTCCCACTATTTCGATTTTTGAAAGAAATTCAAAGATATGAAAAATCTTAAGTAGTGAATTCTACACTCAAAGTTTCCACAAGTCTTGGCCTTCAATTTGTCTTAACACTTTTCTAGAAAAATGATTTTCCTTTTTGCTCTAAAATTTGCCTTCGTAATACTCATACCTTCTCTGTTACTGTAACACTAAAGTGATGTAATGTGTTTCTGGTGTAATTTTTTTGTTTCTGACACTAACGGGCAGATCCTCAGTTGGTATAAATTGTCCTAGCCCCACTGAAATCGAACTGTCATGGCTCCATTGACTTCAACAGAGCTACCACAGTTTATGTCAATTGATAATCTACTTGGATTAGAGTCATGTGGCAATCATGTGCCACAGAAACAAAATCCTCTAACATCTATATTCTGTTGGAAGCACTATAATAATAATTTATATTCTATTAGCATGCAGAAGTCCCCATAAGGAGCAGGCTCCATTGTCTCAGAAACTGTATGACCACACAAGACGATGGAGTTCTTGTCCTGAAGAGCTTACCACTGGAAACGCAGGAACAGATAAAGGGCAGGGGACATAAATAGAATAAGTAAATGTGATGGTGGTGACTGGCACATGGCTTGTCACAAGTTTTGCTGGGTTTGGGTTTTGTTTTCTTTAAGCTGGGGGTAGAGTTTGGGTGAGAAGGTTAATATGAGTAAGGGAGCAAAATAACAAAGGAAGGGAAAGATGGCTGTGATGAGAAGGGAAAAAGAAAAAAGGAAAGGATGACAGTATGGGCCTATCTGAACTGTACATGCTTATGTAATAAAGATTATTGAAACCAGATTAAAAAAAGTGTGTTTGGACCAGTTAAAACCTGTTTTTAGGACTTAATCGTTTTGAAGCTACAATGAACAGTGCTACTAAACAAGGTATTTATACTGAAAAGTTGCTTAATTTATGGCAGAAAATTTCAGAAAAATGTTATTAAATCCTTAATATTATCCAAATACTTTTATAAAGGGGGCACAACTTTGCCTCTTTATGAACACAGAGGTTACTCACCTTGTGCAGTAACCAGAGTTCTTAGCGATGTGTGTTCCTACATGTGCGCCACTTCAGGTGCATGTGCACCCCTGCACCTTTAATCAGAGATTTGTGGTAGCCGTTCTCGTTCGGCTCATGTATGTACCCTATACATCCTTGTATACAGAGCTGAACAGGCAAATTATCCTCAGTTTCTTTTCTGCTGCAAAGTCCTGCAGGAAAAAAACTCAGAAAGAGAAGAGGAGGGAAGGTAGTGGAGTACCCATAGGGGGACACATCTTGAAGAAGTCCAGTTATTGCACAAGGTGAGTAACCTCTCCCCCTTCATACAGTAGTGTTCCTATGGATGCTCCACTTCAGGTGACTCCCTACACTATCTGACCTAGAGGCATGAACCCAAGTACAGTGGTTGTATAAAGTACTAACTGAAATCCAGGTTGCATCTCTGCATACTTCAGCAACTGAAACATTCTTCAGTAATGTCATGAGAGTAAATTGTAACCTTGTAGAATGAGCTAATGCTCTGGAAGGAGGCTGATGCTGGGAAAGTCGTAACATAAAATAATATCCAGATCTCCATCTTGAAAATTTCTGGAGAGAGACTGTAGATCCTTTGGATCAGTCTGCAATTGAAACAAGCAGTCTTGTAGATAAATGATCTGGTTAATCTGAAAACTGGAAGATCCCTTAAATGAATATTTTGGATGTGGTTGTAAAAAGACCTTTTCTTGAAGAACACAGGAAATGGAGGAGGGTCTGCCATGAAAGCCTCTAGTTCTCTGACTCTCCAGGCAGAGGTGATGGCCACCAAAAAACCCTCTTTTCAGCTATAGGTGAACCAATGAACACATAGCTAATGGCTCACAAGGGTAATTCATAAGGTAATTATCAATCAGATTTAAGTCCCATATTGTTAAGTAAATTCTCTAATTTGAGGGAAAAGATTAACCACATCTCCGAGTAATCTTGACATCGTGGGATGAGCAAAACCCAAAAAAACCTTCCACTAGGGAATGAAAGGCTGTTACAGCTACTCAGTGAAACTTAACGAAACTCATAGGAAGATCTGATCTTTTTAATTCCAAGAGGTAGCCAAGGACAATGGACAATGGAACAAGAAGAGAGTGGGCAGGAGAAATCTGTCAGTGGGTCTGTCAGAGGTATCTCCTTCATTTTTGAAGTTAAGCATGTCACATGGATTCCTTTCTACTGTTTAACACCACCTGTTGCACCTTTGTTGAATGAGTAGTCTCGAATCCAGAGAACCATTGAGAAATCATGCCTGGAGCCAGAGAAATTCAAGACTGGGGTGAAGTGTCTGATCAGTATCCTAAGACAAACAAACAAGAACTGATCAGAAGTCGCAGTGGAAGACGAGAAGCAAGTCTAATGATGTAAGGATATCAAACTTTTCATGGACAAGTCAGTGCAAACATGACGACTTTGGCTTTGTCTTGCTTGACTTTGAATTTTCAAGAGCAATGGTATTGGCCAATATCCATAAAGGAGGCCCTTGAGATGAGGAAGGAATCTCCTAGTGATTGAGGTTCAGGTCCCCCTCTCAAACAAAATTTCTTGTGCCTTGCCTTGGCTACAGTGCAATGAAGTCCCCAAGTTAAATATATCCTGCTGAGGACTTGTGAATCCAACTCCCACTTGTAATTCCGAGAGAAATCTCTGCTGAGGTAGTCACCCACGGTGTTCTTAATACCCTGGAAGAGAAGATGATGAGATGACTATCTGCTTAGCCATGCACCAATTCCAGAGTTTTATCACCTTGGCATAGAGCGAAGGGGAACATGTCTGCCCGACAACTGATGTAGAATATGCAGGTCGCATTGTCTTATGATCATGACGGATATGGCTCTGATCAGTGGAAGGAAGAGGGAGCATACCCTTCTGTTTGGTCTCAGTTCCAAAATGTTGACATGCAGAAAACCCACTTGGGGAGTCCACTTGTCCTGGATGTGTGATTTGAGATCAGCTCTCTGTTCCTAGAGAGATGCATCTGAAGCGATGACAATGGTAAGAGGAACTTAAAAAAAACAAACTCTCATCCTCTTGGAAGGATTCTTCCACATATTGAATGATTCCAGAACCCAATGAGAACAGAGACTTGTCTGTCTAGACTATGCTCGTTTGGTGTGTCAATGGTCCTCAGCCATCCCTGTAAACACTGGAGATGTCATCTGGCATGTTGGGTTAATGAAGACACAAGCTGCCATATGACCCTACAGCTGAAGACAATTTCTTGCCAAGGTCTGAGGACTTATCTGAGTCCTTCAGATAAGATTTTCAGGTTTGTGAATATGTCCACAAGTAAACAAGCTTTGGCTGTGATGGCATCTAGAGAGAGTCCTATAAAATCTATCCTATTGAATAGTCAGCTAGGGATAATCTGTTTGATGTAGCTGTTTAGAAGTCTGAAATCTAATATTGGTCTCCATCCTCTGTTCTTTTTTGGGGACCAGAAAGTACTTGGAATAGGACCCCTTTCCCCTGTGCTAGACTGGACCTCATTCTATGACCCCTAAGAGTAAAAGGGAGATGACATCCTGTCTCAGCAACTGATTGTGAGTTGGGTCCCTGAACAGAGAAGGGAAAAGTGGGTGGAAGGGAGGCTTGGAGGTAAAATGGATGGAATAACCATCTGTTATGACTTCCAAAACCCATTTGTCGAATGTTATTGTCGCCCATGCAGGATGGAATTGGGAAAGGCAGTACCGAGTGGAGGGAGGACAGGACAGTGCAGCAGCAAGTCCCTGTGGAGGAGGTGGTTCAGACTCCTGATCAAGCCATCAAAACTGGAGCTTAGCCATAGCTGATGGCTGGGATGTAGGAGCTCTGTCAGCAGCTGTTTTCTTTTTGGAATATCTTGGTCTCTGGGCCCAAGGATAAGGTGGTCTACAGAAAGTAGAAAAGTAAACTGTGCGAGACCTTTGGGCCATCTAACACCTGCTAAATTTCTTTTCATTTATAGGTGTATAGATCCCAAGGGACCTAAGATGGCCCTCAAACTTCAAAGTATGAAGGGACTGTCTGTAGAGTCTGAAAATAACTTATAACCCTCTACAGTAGACTACCTCCCTATGGAAGCTGCACAGCTAGAGCCAAGGTGCTTGTTACATCATGGTGGAGATGGAACAGGCTAAGCTATCGGCTGCATCCAAGACATCTTTGCCAAGAGCTGACCTTCATTTATGATGGTCTTAAATTGTTCATGGTGGTCCTGTGGCAAACATTTCATTTGCTCTAATTCAGATAGTGATATTTTGACATGAACTCCTGATGATTTGCTCTCCTAACTGTAGTGTCACAAAGGAGTAATTTTTGCAACCAAAAAGATCAAGACACTTTTGGTCCTTGTTAAACGGGATAGCATTGGTTTTTTATTGCCTCCCACCCTCTAACTGCATCCACAACCAAAGAATTTGGTGTCACATTGAAAATAAAAATTCTGAATCCATGACCAGAACATATGGTATTTTTTGTTAGTACGTTTGCATGCAGGGGGTGCTGTGGCAGGGGTTTGCTGGACTGTCTTAGCTGCCTCTAGAAGAGCCTCATTAATTGGAAGTACCACACATGTTGAAGCTGAGGAACTTAAAATATCCAGGGGTTTATCGTGGAAGTCCAAATCTCCCGTGAGGAAGCGTAAAAGAGCAATTTGTTTCATCAGCTCCTGGAACTCTGGAAAGTCATCTGCCATGGAAGGTGTTGGAGGCATTATAGCCTAATCAGGAAATATTTGTGCAAGGTGCTACATCCTTGTCAGCTTTTGCCTCCTACCCGTCCAGCTGCAGGAAAGTGGGGATCATCTATCTTCCCTTCTCGCCACGTGGGGAGGAGAGTAAACTATCCTTGAATAAACGTGAAATATTTAAACAGAAAGCTGCGAATTAAGTCAGATTTCTCTTCCACACATTCTAATGGAGATAATTGTTCCCCTTGGACAGCATAAGTCAGAGAAGTAGAGAGTGACCCAGAAGGCCTCAGTACTGAGACGTGTGTGGTACCAGCAAGCAGTGAACTCTCTGGTTCATTGGAGAGGAAGAGGTCTCTTGAGTATCTGAACTTCTGGGATAGTGGAGGAACTCTGGAGGTTGAATCAGTACCGAGGTAGATACCTGACTCGTCAGCATTGAGGAATGAGCACGCCCAAGCATAGACTCAGATGTAAAAGTCTGGAGCACTGAATTAAACACTGAGGATACCGAAGAATCTGATGGCACTCATCTACTTGCATGGACATGACCACCAGAAACAGAGGTGGTCTTCAGTATTGAGTCCTTCTTGGCAGAGGGATGACTTTTAAGAGAAGTCTTAGACATCTTCATGATACCAGAAGCACTTGGAGCCTCAACAGCATTCTTCTTGGTGCCTGAGGTATCTGGTGAAAGATGTCTTTGAGAAGGATTTAATACACCTGCTCCTTGTCAATACCATCATCTTAGAAAGCAAAGCTTTCAGTACTGCAGACACGGAGGCAGGTTCCTCAGCCCTGGATCTTTCGGTGACTGGGATCTCAAGGTGGCCAAGTTAGCATAAGTCTTCTCCCTTGCCTGGGGATCCTGCATACCTCAGAAAATACAAGTCCGAAATGACCCTGCAAGTTGGGAAAACACAAGCAAAAGAGAAAGACAAAAACCCTAAAACAAACTATGTATAAAACTAAGTATATAACAACACTAAGGCAGTTAATAGAAGCAGGCATATGCAGCACTCCATCTTAAACCAAAGGTAGCTGAGCAGGAACTGAGGGCAGTTCGCCTGTGTAGCCCTATATATCTTTGGTACGGGACAGGAGTATGCATAGAGCGCATAAAGGCCAAATGGACACTGCTACCAAAAGTCTCTGATCAAAGGTGCAGGAGTGCTTGAAATGGAGCACCCATAGAGATACTGCTTGAAGAAAAAACTTTCCATTACAGACTTAACAACATGATGAAGACATCTAGTTTCTCAAACATACACATACAATTTCTGCCTCTCCTACAATTAATTCCTCCCCCCAACCACAATCTTGTAAACGACTGGGACTGTTTATTCTGCATGATAGGCCTGAACTGTCGTATTTTGTTCCCTGAAACCAAGCTAGTATGCATCTATCCTGGTGTATCTGGAGGAAAGCCAGCAGACCCAAGGTAGAGAAGAGGGGTAGGCAGGTATCATTGAGGACTTTCATATCCTCATTTTCGGGTAACACAAATAGGTACAAGGCACAATATATAATTTTCCCAGTCTGTTTTGCTATGTTGGCATTGATTTTTCTGATTTAGGCTCTACTATTTTGTTAAACATGACAGATTATTTTCTCTGAGAACACAGAAGACCATCTAAACATTAACCTAGGAATATTGGTGACAGTATGTCTTGGTGTCAAGAGTCAGATTAGCTTCCTTGTTGATTTTAACCACGACTCGGCAGTGTCTGTTCTCTCTTGACATCACAACGGTTGAGACACAAGAGAAAAACACTTCTGCTTTGATTAAGCACCAATCCAGAATTCCATTTCCATGTGGAATCAATCCACAGAAGTATCCTAATTCTTGATGTGAAATATGAGCATTTACTGGCATATATGCTTGCCTATGAGTTCTTGGGTCTAAGTGGGCTTGTTTAGCTCTGGACAATTAGGACTCAGGTCACATTTTTGTTTTATTTATTTATTTTTTAAGGAAGAATGCATGAACTTTGCACATGCCCAACTTGTTCATACACTGCTCCACGATGACTTAGCAAGCCAAACTGGCGAAATAATAAATAATAAAATGAGACGTTATGTTATTTTGATCTAAAAACAGGTATTCCATTAAAGTTGCCTGTGGTTTCAAAACGTATTTATTCATGAAACATATTTGATCAAATACTTATACCTACAGTTGGTCAAAGAATATTTGCTGAATGTAAAATTCATTGAATTTTACCTTCATAAAGAATTCACAAAGCAGCCTCTTATTTGCAATTCTATTCAATACTCAAAATTACTTGAAGACTATCTGAAGTGAAGTACTGGAAGTCTTTGGAGGATTCCAATATTCTGGCTGGTGTAATGTATGTATTCTAAGTTAAATATACACATTTAATGAATTATAAAGACCTATTTCGAAGTCTGTGAATTTAAATACTAAAACCTAGGATAGGATATTCATGTTTCCCCCCCAGTATTCAACTAACTACGTATATACTCCATAAATACAATGCTTAACCTTAAAAACTACATCAACTGATGCAGCCTTTCAAGGATACGGACGACTCCAAACGGCGTCTCAAAATCCCTAAATAAATTTTTTAAAAACCTAATTTTTTCAGTGTTCTGGGAGGAATACTCCTTTATATACTCCCATAACTAGAAAATTATTAATTATAGGTGGATACAAAGACATGTGTGACCATTATTTAACAAACAACATACTGTGCTCCACAAAGAAGTGTGATAATTACATACAATGTATGTACGTCACTAGTTTTACTCTACTATCAGCCTTTAGGTATATTCCATTTCTTCTGGACAGAGAATAAAGGCTGAATAGTTCCTAAGGAAAGGTTAATGCTTTCTTCAAGGGAATAATTTTTTCTTTTATCAGATATTATAATACCTGCCTCTTGCAAGATAAGAAAAGAAGGGGTATTAAAAACTTGAAAATATCCTCACCATTTGCATGACAGTTTCAGGACTTCTATCTTCCTGTTCAGCTAATGCTTTAGTGATTGCTCGTACAGAATCTTCTTTCAAATGCTTTGAGAGATCAGTTCTTGATGGCTGCTCTAAATACTCTGGCTCTCCTGCTTGAACTTAGTGACAAAAAATGTAATATAAGCAATTCCATATTCTTAACATAGCTAAGTCTATCTGCGTTATTTGGATTAACAAGTAAGTGCTAAAGAAACTTGCACAAAAATGCAAGTTATGTCAAATAATTCACACAAATCTGCTTTAGATCTGTGTTCAAAATTAGTCCCATCATTTCTAGTTTAAGAAAGCACTGAAAGAGCTTAGTGAATAGTTTTAGGATTAGAAACATTTAAAACCACATTTAACATATTTGAATTGCCTGCAACACCTGCTCAGGCAGAACACAGTACCCATGTTGAGCCTGGGGCTGTGCATGAGTGTAAAGTTCTTCCTGAATCTTCTTGTGGGTGCGTGGCCTAAAATTTCTAACAGTTTAAATCTGAAAGATTTATATTGCAAAATAAACATACATTACAATCAATACATTTTACTTTTCAAAGAATTAAGACAACACAAATTCCTTTCCATTTAAATGTAGAATCTTCACTACAAAAAATAAAACAGACTTGCTTATTGCTTTCAGTTAGTAAAACAAAAAAAGATAAACATCTACTTGTAAATTTCAAGAGAAATTAAATATTTTGTATCACTAATACAAAGAACAAAAACTAGGCTGTTCCAAGTAATTGAAAATCAAGATATTTAGAAGATGAAATCACTCTTTGGAGTAAAATAAAATGCAGTTTAACATTATCAATACACCAATTTTCTAGATATATTTGGCCAAACTATGATCTGTGTGTCCATCACTACAAAATGAACAACATACAATCTTTAATGATCCAAGGGTGACAAGAATGCATGAATGACAGTCTCCCACTATCCAAGCTTGTCCAGGCATCTTAAGTATTACATTGTAGAACCACCAAAGCTAGAAATGGACATAGCCTATTAACCCTACTTAGTCTCTTTCTTTATGTCAGTGCGGGACTGTCAGTACAATTAGTTCACCAATTGTCTATTCAGGTCAGCTAAATCCCAAGCAGTGGAATTTCCACCACTATTCTTTGGAGTCCACCACACCATTCCTAACATTCTCAGTATTTTCCTGGTAATCAGCCTAAAGTTTTCCTATTTCTTAATTTAATTCCATTACTATATTACAGTAATATACCACACAAAATTTCTCCCTCTCCTTATAGCTAAATTCTGCTCTCACATTATTGTAAATCTAGAGTATCTGAGTACCAGGAAAATTTAGAGAGAGGAGAAAGGGAAAATACCCTGGAAATACCAATTTCTTAAAATAAAAGGCCAACGGAAGCTACTAGCTACTCGGTACTTTTGAAAAATCAGGCCACATTTCCAATTTTTAAGAATGTTTTCAGCTGAGGTGGTACTGGAACTTCATAAGGATATCAAATTACTCAACATTAATAAGACCATCCAGTAGGCATTTTTTTAATTTTTAATTTTAATGAGAAAAGAAACCCCCCGAACAGAAACCAATGCCTATTTAAAAACCAAATAAACTTCTAATGTGGTTATTTTATAGAATTCACTGTTGAAAACAATTCAAATGTGACGAAAACTAGTTCAGTATCTTCAAAGATATGATAGTTTACAGCTGGCATTAATGTATACACATGCAAAGTTTTATTTTTGTCCCCCCCCAACATAAAAAATGTATGCAGACCAACCTGGAGCAGAGGAGGGTGCTGGCATCCTGGGTGTCTGAGTTGCTAACAACTTTTCCTGTTGTACTTTCTGAGCAAGTTCTGCATCCCATTCTTCTAGTTCTTTTTCAAAACGCTTATTGTCTTCCTTGACATAGTCCTTTAAATCAGGAGGCAAAGTGTCCACTCCAAGCAGCATCTGACCAGTTTCCTTATTAAACTCTTCTGTAAAACCAAATAGTTTATATGTTTCACAGAATAATGAAAGGCAACAGGAATACATGTGGATGAAAGGCATTCAGAATGAGCATTCTTGAAAGCATACAATATACCAGTGAAATTTCAAAAGTTGTCTCACATTTATGAATACATCTCAGTTTATCATTTGTCATACGCAGGAAGTTTACTCACCCAGAGGTGGACTTCATGAAGCATTTTGCTTCTGCAATTTAAGTCTTGCACTTGGGCACCACAAGCTCATTACCACATAGAACGCCAAACCTTTGGGGCTGTGTGCACTTTATGAATCAAAATGTTCACAGCAAAAGTACATAAGAGATTGTGGTCAAATTGCTTTCCATTCCACATGGTCTTAGTTACACTTAGAACTTTTAGATTGGCAGAGCCACACCTTGAGGCCAATGAAGCCTGTGGTGGCAGGCCCCTTATGAATCTGGGGATCTGGAAATGTCGAGACTAATCTTAGTAATAATTTCAAACTAAGTGAGATTTCTAACTTTTTACTGTATGAAGATAGCCTTAACAATGTAAACTAATATAAACCTATTACTAGGCTTTGAAACTTGTCACTAAGTTGTAATCAAAAGATCCAAGTTCTTCATGATATTTTCATTCTACACAATGCGGTTTTGCAGATCCATGTAATCCTTAACAAATAGTCCTTTGATTTCTGGAACCAATTCACTAATGTGTGGGTGTGAAGAGAACAGTGAAGGCCCCAACTGCCATAGCACTATAGGCATAAGAAACTCTCCCCTTGGTCTGTCAGATGAGCAGTCAACCTCTGACTGTTCAGCAGTCTATATAATCTATGGCCACAAGAGGGAACAGTGAAGGAGAATATATATTTTCTTTTAAAACATTTTTGAACTACGATTTAAACTACAAATTAGTTATAAAAAAAGAGGATTGATGAACACATGGTCCATCACCACAACTTATTCATAATATGGTTAAAAATACACTTATCTATCATGGTCAGACAAGGACTGCTTTTTGTCATGTATCTTTGCAGTGAACAATTGTATTCTTGTGGGAGCATATGCATATCCTCCCTAGTTATTGCTTTCTGGTTGGACATGATTTAATGCAACAAGGGATATGTTCCGAAGGAGTGTTATCTGAAGAGAGAAATTTCAAACTATGCAAGTTTTTCTAATTGGGACTGGCCAACTGGGGCCAGATTAGGTAATCTAAACTACAGATAAACTGGAAAATGCAATGCTGCAGTGCCATCTAACGGTTGTTTCTGGTCCTGGAGTCCTGGTTGTTCAGTAAATGTAGAGAGCCAGTTAAGGCAGGGTTGAATAAACAGGTTTTTACTGTATTCCTTTGTTTTGTTTTTCACAAGGAAGAACTCAAAATGTAAGTTAACTATGAAATGCTCATTTCAATAATTTGCAACAGGCTTTTTTTTTTTTTTTAAACACTCCATGAAAAAAGTACACTAAGTGGATGAAGGCAAGAAAAATAGTGCTGAGAAGATGTAAAAGTGACCTATTCTATAACTTTTAACATTTAACTTTTTTGGTTTTACTCTCTGGTGTTGTGATAAACCTGTGCCCTCACCATGACTTCATTTGGCAAACATTTTATTTTGCTATTTTAATAATTCTGAAGCATTACGTACTGTGACGTTATGATGTTTAATACTCAAAAGATGCGTAGTATTTTGCCATTTAGAAAACTATAAACATACCTATGAGCATAATTAAACATTTCACTTTCTACTCATTTGTTTAAACACTAAAGATTGACATTACTCCACACAATAACCCCATCTTTGGGCTATAACTTGGGCAGCGCTTTATCTAAACACCTACAATATTCTTTAGCTGATCTACTATTAAGCAATGTTCACTTGTAAAATTGTATAAAAGCAGGATATCATTGCTGCATTTGTACTCAACTCTACAGGAATGCAGGGATTTTGGGGGGGGGGCGGGGGAAGTTGAATACAAAGAAAACTAAGCAACTATAAATGCATATGTAACATTTTAGTCAACAATAGGAATTAAAATAATCATAACTATTACTTTGCATGTAAATAAAGTATTATATAAAAGTTTAAATTTCAAGCTCTTAAATTTTGCTATATTAGCCATAGTTCAGATACAACTTTTAGATAATGTTTTCACCGCTGAGCTCAGAGAGCTGATAAGCGACAAACAAACAACAAAGCAACAGAACCACTCAGGAAGTCAACACCTTGAGCACAACTTCCACATACTGTATTTCATGCTGAAAATATACCCCAGACATTACCTTGTATCAAGAACTGTTCCTTATCATTGATATACATTAAACAGTATGCACTGGCATTCCTGTAACCACCGAAAGAATCACGTTCCAACTCCTCCCAAGTTGACTTTGTCACAGAAATATCATTGTATTTCATCCATCTCCTCTGGTGGTGGTCATAAATGTATGCCCAGTAGTGCCCTGCATTAGCTTGGCCTTCATGAACTAGTACAGCATGTAACCGATAAGGAACCTAAACAGAAAGAAAACAATTTAAATGTTGTTGCCATTACAGGAGGAGGAGATTATTTACTGTACCTGGAGGTTCTTCGAGATGTGTGATCCCTATCTGGATTCCAGACATGGGTGTGCATAGGCGCCAAGCACTGGTGCCAGAACTGTTCACAGTAGTGTCCGTTGATCTACATGTACATCATACATTGGCTGGCTGGTGCGTCCAAGTCTTTAAGAGGCTATGCGGGTAAACGCCAGTCCCTCTTACCAGTAAGCAATTAGCTTACTCCAATCCACAATGCAGGGGATGGAGGGCAGGTATGGTAATCCAAATAGGGACCACACATCTAGAACCACCTCCAGTTACCATAAGTAATCTCCTCCTCTTCTTCAAGTGGGAGAGTAGCGAACAGTGCTCGGAATATTGATCTGGACACTTAAAAAATCAGACAAAGTAACATGAGTTATAAGGTGGCTACAATTTTATTTGCCTAACTAACAATTTCTGAGTGGTGGTTCACCCAGGTATAGTCACTACAAACTACTCAAAAGCAATCTCTTCCTTAGAGCGTGTTCTTTTTCATTCTTCAGTGTGCAGTACAGACACACAGACCGTTTAGGTCAGCTCCATCCCAGAATGAATACTACTCATCATGCCAACATCACAATGATTCTTCTACCACTGTCATGTTCAAGTACCATGTCTGGAACATCAAGCAATCAGCCACAAACTATGAATTCAACCTTCCTTTTCTCAATTCTGAAAGTAACAAACTTCAAACTCTAGGTTACATACTGTTAAAAAGCTTAACCCCCGCCCCCCAACACAGCCAAGCCACGTTTCCTGGTTTAAACAAGTCTTTCTAAAGCATAAATACAAGAGTGCATCAGCAGAGATAAATAATAAGTCAAATAATATACTGAGTTTAGGTTCTGATTGTCTGATCATGTTGACTGCATCACTAACAAATTACATAAATGAATGGTTTCCTCATATAATAATTGGTGCATTCAATGCACCAGTTATTGTCATCTCTGAGTAAATATTTAAGAGAACAGAGGATATCTGCCTGTCAAAGATGGCCAGTTTGTGTCAACCATTTGAGTACTTAAAGACTATACTTATTTAATACATTAATAAGCCATTTGTAGATAGGCATCTAAGCATCTTATAATATAACAAAACACTAAAATTAGAAGAAAAAAACCAGCCAGGTAAAACATACAGTCAACCTGTACCAAAACATCTGGTAAAATATATAAAATCACTTAAAGTTTTCACTGGATTCTACCATCTCCTAATTAACACAAAACGGTAAAGAAAAAAGGTAAGTCTTCATCTTGGCAGTTTGCACATCTGTTTTTATTCCCCCAAACCACACGCTCTCACTTCCTGGATTCATCCCAACCCTTTGAGTGTACTCTTCTGCTCCAGCCTTCGATGCACAGAACTGACTTCCTGTTATATGTCAGGTGCCCCCCCCATTAAGCATCCAACTCTTCAAGCAATCCCTCCTCTCTTATCAGTACTATATTCTAAATGTCATTAAATATTATCCCATGTCTTTCCTTTGAGCGTGTCTGTCTTGCTTTACTTGACTTGTTAACTCTTTGGGACAGGGAATGCATTAGACCTAAGTTTGTAAAGGGCCATGTAAATTAATAGTAACGTATTGATGGTTTAATAAAAATCAGTAATATTTCAGTCAGTTCATTTCTGTGTACATCAGAAAGTTGAACACTTCCATCTTAAAGTACATCTTGAGAGTACCAATAGACCTATCATAATTAGGAGCATATAAGAAAACAGCTGCATTATTGTGTTCAGTCAGTGAAGAAACTGTTAGCTAGAGAGAAGCAAAGGCCAGGTGGAGGGGTCCTCCCCTCATTTTGAGATAACAGAAGAGGGACTTCATACCAATGTCTAGGCCAGACCATGCCAACATGTATACATTCTTGTACTTTCCTCAGAGCATGAACTTTAGCTCCTAATCAATGAAAATACTGATACAAAGATTTGTAGCAGATGTGGAGACAAGTTAAGTTTTTACCAGTCACCACCACACATCGACCTCTGCTCACAATGATGCCTTATTGGATTATAGGGTCTACCTAGCCTTCAGTGGCTGTAAATAACCAAAAAACCTGTGAGTAAGGCCAAGGGGGTCTCCAAGAAATCTGCCTTGGTTTTCAAGATCAGTAGAATGCAAAAATCAAATAAGTTAGCAGTGAGAGTCTAAACACCTTAGGGACATAGGATGCTAGCTAGTGACCATCTTCTGGCAACACCAATGGCAAAATTTGAAGACTTTTTGCAGTAGAGATAAGTGTTAAAGACCATAAGAGTAGAGAAGGAAGAATGATCCACTTTACCTTAAAAGACCTTTACAAAAAAGATAAAGGTGTTTTTCTTAAAAAAAGTTCAAGGGAAAAAATATCAATTCTATAAAAACAGCATTAAATATTACTATTATCCTTAATACAAGAAGAGATTTCTTAGAAGGACTGAGGATGTTAATGAGTGGTTTTTTAATCTAAGGTAAGCAGTATGACAAAAACAAAATAAAGAGGAAGAGATCCAAATGCTATTTATATAGCAATCCAGAGTGTTAATAAGCTGGTCTGATATTAAAAATGTAAGCTATCTTTCAGGTTTATTACTATTAAGATTTAAAGCCTAGAGTGAAGATCTGCGTAGGAGAATGTCTGCTGGATTCTCGTTGCACACATCTTGAAAGCTATATTATTGCAGCAGGGGACTTCAAGTTTAATATTTGTTACTGTCGTGATAAAAAAAATAAGATCACTTTTGACAATAACTAGGGATATTGGAATGCCCCATATATTCCAGGTTGCCATTCTCAAAACAATACAACTTAAGCATTACGAACACCAGAGTTACGAACTGACCAGTCAACCACACACCTCATTTGGAACGAAGTACACAGATAGCACAAGAGACCCAAGAAAAAGCAAATACAGTAAATTAATCTTCAAAAAAAATTAAAAAAATAAACGGGAAGATTTGACAAGATTAAAAAAGATTTCAGAAGGTAAGGAAACTTTCTGTGCTTGTTTCATTTAAATTAAGATGGTTAAAAGTAGCATTTTTCTTCTTCAGAGTAAAGTTTCAAAGCTGTATTAAAATCAGCGTTCAGTTGTAAACTTTTGAAAGAACCGTGTTTTTGTTCAGTTATGAACATTTTAAAGTTACAAATAACCTCCATCCCCAAGATTCTGAGGTTCTACTGTTTATCAGTTTCTTTGAGCTATGAGGCTATGCAAACTCCCTGAAACTACAAGTCTGCTTCACAATTAGCCAGTAGGAAAAGCAGAAGGGGAGCAAAGGTTGCACCTGTCCCTGAGACAGGAACATTGCCCTCTGTAAAACTCCTTAGTGCTGACAACCTCAGCTGAAAGAATCTTGGCAGTCCTCCGAAATGAGTGTCCTGGATGGGTAACACTGTTCAAATACAACTGAGTTACCAAACCACGTTAGAAGCATTGGGTTAAACTTCACTCTCTCTCTCTTTCTCTCTGGCAAACTAACTGCCAGAACTGTTTAGTCTGATCAAGGAATGTTAATTGCAGCCTTCCATAGAGAGAGAGATGTTTAGTGCTAGCAAGTGAATTCTGTACCAGTAGCTGTATCTCACATTAAACCATTACATTATATCAAGAAGCAATTAATGGTAACACAGCAACACACAAAGTATGTAATTAGCATTAAACTTCCATGCGGTGACTACTAACGTACGTAACAAGAGCGAGGCATCCACAGGAAGGGAAACTTCAAAAATTGTGTTAAGCGCCCCCCCCGCCCCACACACAATCATTCTCTTGTTTCCTCCCTGCATCAAACCGAGGTAACAAAGCAGGAGGATCAGAGGCAGCTGTGCAGCCAGTGGCGGGAGAGAAGAGGCGCTTTCCCCTTCAAAGTGCCGCTTCTCTCTGGCTGGCTTTGAAGGGGAAAGTGCCGCTTCTCCTCCTGAGTCCTCTGGTCCGTGCTTGCACAGCCGCATTCAGGCCAGGGTCCCAGGGGCCCCTTGTTGAACACTACCCATATTATATACATACACACACATACACACTATTAATATATATATACACACACACACACATATACACACATACACACACATATACAAAACACACAAACATTATCTCCCCATATGTCTTTAAGGGTTGAATTTCAGTCATTTATCCTGCGGAATGCTTAACCCTTTCTGGTCATGTGTCTCAACTGTACTTTGAGGTGCATCAGTAATCACTCATGTATCATAGCAAAGGCTACCAGGAGTACTTGATACAAGAATTCTCAAAGGACTGCATTAGATACAATGAACTGAGATACCCCTAGCACTACACACCCTGTAATGTAAGTATAATTGATGTTTATGAAGCCTGGAATTCTGGGCATAATCCAGGATTCTGTAACACAATATGGGGGAGTATGAGGTGGATTCCCCAAAGGTGGGGAAGCTAACTAGAAAACTCTGCTAAAAACTTGTAAAACTATTAGAAACTTACTAACAAAAAAATATATATACACAATGGCAATAAGGGAAACTGAACAATTTACAGATTGAAGAAACTGAAGGAAAGCTTTGGACACTGGAGGTTCTGACCCAGGCTAAGCGACTGTAAAAAAGAACTGGAGAGGCAGTCAGTGCACTCTGCCCTTCATAACTTCGGCTGAAAGTTGAGGAAGGCAAGGGCACATGTGTGGACTTATGGACAATGCGTGCAAGAATTCTGGGTGCACACAGCTCATGAACATGCACAGTGGAACATGCACACAGGGAGCAGCAGTCGAAGAACAACAAGAGTTTTGGAAAAGATATAAAGTCCTCCTGCTTCTGGGTATTAGCCAACCTCTTATTGGGGGTTAGGGTTAGAAGGAAATTTGCCCTTGAGGCAGGCTATTACTGTTGGGTTTCTTACACCTTTCTCTGAAGCAGCTAGCATTGGTTATACTACAAGACAGCATATTGGACTTAAACAACTGGGTTTGATCCAGCATGGCAATTCCTAGACACACAACTCTATGCTTACATCTCATCTTGTAACCAGTCTTCAGAACGGTTCCACAGCATCCTTTCTGCACCTTGGCTGCTGCCCTCAACCAACCAACCACAAGAGGGCTTCCGTAAGACTAGCAGAAGGATGCTCATGCAGCATCCCCCATCACCTATAGCCTCTTTGCGTAAATTGGATCAAACAAATTTTCATCTCTTCCTTGTTGCGACAAAAGAAATGGACAGATAATTCTTCAGTTGTAGACCTTGTCCCTCCTTTTCCTTTACCTTTAATTTTGCCTGTAAGCTCTTTGGGGCCTGGAGGCATTGTCTTATGTCTGTAACTTGCCATGCCCACTAACACGTACCAACATTACTAATCAAAATCACGCACCCCCCTCCCCAACAAAAAAACCCCACCCACCACATGGAAAGAGGATTACGTGGATAAGAGACTATTGAAGGGACAACTACTATATATCCTGATAACTTAATATTGCTGATCACAGTACAAACCATATCACTTAACAAGCTGTCCTCCCCAAGAAAATGGTTTAGCATGATAGCAAAAAGACTGACTGATGCTTAATCAGGACAGAATTAAAATAATTGTCGCTTAATATGGATTCATTTAGGTAGGTCCAAATAGTTAAGGAGTGTTTAACCCAGTGTTAAATAGAAGTGAAATTGAGTCGTATCGTAGAAGTTTCAAAGTAAAATGAATAAGAAATGAAGATGAAATATAAACAGGAAATATGTTTCCTGTATTTTTATTCAAATATTTTTTCCTCTTTTTAAAATGGGCTTGTGTCTTAATTGGAAGTATCTCACTCAACAGCCTAAATAGCATCTCCTGTGCAATGCTAAAATTACAGTACTGCATTCACATCAACGCAGCTGCATAGAATCAGGTATTCTGGGTTTTGCCACAGATTTGTAGCACAACTTTGGTTAAGTAACCTCATTTCTATTGCCTGACTTTCCTTAAAATAGGTATGACAGTATAATTATTTGACTTGGTGGTGCATAATTAAGGTCTACAGAACTCTCTGATCTTCTGATCAAGGATCTCAACACATTCTATACTGTTTAATTTTTAATCAACTAAGAATTAAAGAAACATCTTTCATTCCAAAGATTAAAATGATCTATTTTAAAATGATCACCTTACTTACCTGGACCATTGATTTGTCAGAGTACATCAATTCAATTGTCCGATGTATTCTAGATATGCTTTCCTGTAAGTCTAAAGGAATAAGGAAAAAAAAAAAGTCACGTCCTTCTGCGCCACCACTATGAGTTATCTATATGCTTCTACAATATGCTACATCTTCACTCTTTTCAATTGGAAGGCTCAAATAAGGATAAACAGTCCTAATCTTATTTAAAAATTGATGTTAACCACTCACATGCCAGACACTGAAGTTTCTCAGGCCTGAATGTAAATGCCACAATCCCAGGGACAATGCAGCCTGCTTCCCACAAGATACCAGGCATGCTCTATGGGCAAGAAAATGGCTCTACTTTGTTCCTGTCCTCGTCTGAACAATTAGTGCCCTTCCTTATGCCCCACACCAAGGGAGCAGTCCACGCACTTTCCCGAACAAAGGCTCTGCAACTGTAAGTAGCTTTTGCAAAGAAACTCACTGCACTCTCCCAAAAGAGCCCAGGTTGTGCACCCACAAAAGGACCAGTCACAATCTGGCGTAACTCCTTAAACTGCCCATCACACTGACAGCTACAGGACAAGGATAGAAAAATCTACCAGTACAAGTACCATTTCTCTTCCCCTCCCCCACCTCCATATCTCACAGCAATGCCTGCATAGGGTACAAGCCCAACTCCAGTGTGAAAAGGCAAACTTTGAGGCTAGAGGTGAATGCTTTACCATCTGAGACAGACTGACATTTTTGTTAGTACTAGATTTTTTTCCTTCAGCTGTCTGTTGAAGACAAATATAAATCCAGTAAGAATTGTGAAAATTACTGAAGTCAAACACACTGATTTTCTTCCTCCAGAACCGAAACATTTTCAGTCACTCTTTTCAAAAGCAGTAGTCATCCCTACTTTTTCACAGTACCTCTAGTGTCATTTTCTACTTCAGTCCTCCAACGATGTAAACAGCCCTCTAACACTGAAAGCTCTTCTTCCGTTATGTGTCTTGGTGCTGGATGCATTGGCAGGTCTGGAGGAATTCGGGACTGTGTGAATGGTTTGTGTATTACTGATCTTTGTACAGGTGATGTGCTAGGTATCTCTGATGATGAAGGCCCCTGTTGCTCTGTTGTGCTGTATTTATTTAAAATATGAAATGAGATTTCAAACTTCCTATACACAAGCTATAAACTACAGAAATTTACTTCACAAACACTTGGAGCTGAAATATAAACCAACCAATCCCTGATCATTTTTGTTTTTTAATCTGAGCAGTTTTAAACACTTTAAAGGTAACAGTTATCAAGTTAAAGCAACACAGTACAGAGAGAGTATATTAAATACAAAATGAGTCACCATGTGACTTCTCATATCTTCACAGTATGCCATGTGGCAACCACAATGACAAAAGAGACAATCACAATTAAACCTTTCAAGCCAGAGTTTACTTTATCAAAACTGATCAGAATGTCTGCATAGTATTATAAAATTGCATAATTTATCAAAGTGGTTCAAAGCATGTGCTGCTCATCTCAAAGAGGAAACACTATATATATGGTTTCATCAAGGCAATTTTTTCCTAATGCAAGTTAATACCACAAATTTTAAATTTAAAATACTGGTTTCCTTATACTTTGTCCACAGTAGACTTTTTCCTTCAGATTTCCACCATTGTTAAGCTAGTATTAATCCAACAGAGCTAGCAACAATGGGAGCTCCAGTGAGCACAAGCTACTGGCATTTTAGAGCTCCTCTGAGAAGGGTAAACATCTGCATTAACGCAGCCACTATTTACTCCTAGAAGAATTCTGCACCACTGCACACATGAAGAATTCATATTCCTTGCAGATTCTCCCTCCTCCCCCTCTAACAACACACTTTGCCAGGGAGATGCTGCAATTATACCTTTCACCCAGCAAGGGCTGCTGTGGTACCAGAAGAGAAGGCAGCCAGCTCAGGGCCTGAGCAGGCACCTGCAGAGGGGGAGGGCTGCTTTCTTCACAGCACCCTGCCCATGGGGCCAGGTGAGGAGATATAAGATATGGGAGGATGGACAGAACAGGGCAAACAGGGTTGCTGGGGATCAGACTGGGGTTCAGAAGGGCTAGTGAGGGGGAACAGACTGGGGAAAGGGCACAGGAGCTAGTGGGGTGATAGCATTGAGCCAGGGGCTCAATGGCCGTGGGAGTGAGGGCCACATAAGGATAGGATGAGAGAGGGGTGGCTGAATGGGAGTGCAGGGACACATGGGGATGTGCCTGACTGAATGAGAGAAGCCAGGGGTCAGCCAGGGTCTGCCTGGGGGGAGCTTCCCAACTTTCTAACAATCCCTCCTATACAAAAAAACCCTAAAAACTGTTCCACACTTCTCCCACCCATATCCAACCACCCTCCAGATTCACTCCCAGGCCCTTGTCTAGCCATTATTTCCCTCTCCCTCAGCTCCTCTGTTACCCCTGACTCCACCAAGGCTTTGCACTGCTTCTGAGAGGGGTGACAAATACAGTTCGGTATTGTAGTTTAAATGAATGATTACTCTAAGTTCTGTATTAATATACCTAGTAAGTAATCCATGTCAAAGAACATTTCTTGAATCTTTTTTGTTGTGTGTATTGTAATAGATATATGTGCTGACAGGTATTTTGAAATAAATTACCATTATATTGTGCTATTTTGAAAAGTAAGATATGCAAAATAATGTAGAATTTTAAAATGTTGTGCACAGAATTTTGAGGCATAGACTTCCACCAGGAGTAACTATTACTATCCCCAATGGTGGGAAATAAAAAAAAAAATCAAGTTTATACACAGCCCCAGAGACCACTTTTGCCCTTGTGCCTTCCCATTTTGGAGTCAGCTAAAAAACTTATGCCCAGTTTCCAGATTTGTACATATGACAGAGCCCAAATTTGTTAACCTCCTGAGGCAAATCCCAAGTAAACAGATAAGTGTTTTGCTGTGAAGGTTATCTGAGATTGACTGGCATATATTGTCATGTGGAGAACATACAGAATACTTATAGTTGACGTTATGCTAATCTACTTTGTGTTTTTAATGTTTTAACATAGGCCTAAAAGTCACAAAAATCACATCTTACAGCACAATTTTAAACAGCAAGGCACTTTTTGTAGCGTAATTCAGGCAAACAGCATTCGCTTGCTGGAGTCTGTCACCTGTTTTATTAATAGGAAGTTTCTATATTCATGATGATCACAGCAATACTAGCAAAGCACTTCAGCACTTTTAAAAAGAAAACTTTTCATCCATTTACTTCAGCAGGGATACTCACAAGTTATGCAAGTCTTCAGTTGCTTTGCTGGATTGGGACCTACTGTCCCAATGAATCAGTTGGTATGAAAGCACCGATTCATTGTCACAGTGTTGTGTTCGATCCTAATGTACAAATCTCTCAACTACATTTACTTCAATGGGGTGGAAATAAGGGCAGAATTTGACCTCTGTCAGCATGGTATTTCAACACTTACGTAAAACATAAAAGAGCAAAAATTTTGCGAATGATTTTAACATGGTCAAACAGCAACTGAAGTAGTGAAGCACAAGAAGAGCAGATAGTGTATGATTGAGATTTAGAAATGCAGATCATTGCTGGATTAAAGCAACACTTGGAGCCATTCAACACAGGCATGTGTAAAATTCTGGGATTCTGATAACATTTTTCCAATGATGTATAATTTATACACTTATAAAATCTTGTATTCACTTTAGAATTGCAATTGTCACTCTCATTAAACTATTTATAATGATTCCGCTTTTAGGAAAGTTTCAGCTTTACAACTACAATCAGACATTATACTAACAGAGAACAGATGAGCTCATAGTGATACAATTTTGTGGCAGTAAGATAAATTTTTCTCAGAGCTAATTCACAATACACAGCAATATGGCTTCTGGTTTTGGTTTAAAATTGACACATCTCCACCAAAACAAAATTAGACAATAGTTTTTATAAATACATAACAAATAATCCATATATAGATAGCATTTTTGTATTACTGAAAAATATTCATGATGAGGAGGAGCAAATCCTAGAACTTCCCATGTTAGTCAGGAGCTCACTTTTACTATTATTGGACAAAAAAGTATTTTAAAAAACCAAAACACACACTCATCTCTGCCTCCTCCTAGTCCTTCCTCATAGAATATCAGGGTTGGAAGGGACCTCAAGAGGTCATCTAGTCCAGCCCCCTGCTCAAAGCAGGACCAATCCCCAGACAGATTTTTGCCCCAGATCCCTAAGTGGCCACCTCAAGGATTGAACTCTCAACCCTGAGTTTAGCAGGCCAATGCTCAAACCACTGAGCTATCCCTCACCTCAGACAAACTTCATTCCTTAAAAGTGATCCATAATTTGCCTAAAAATAAACACCTAAAACCAGAAACGCTAAACACAGAACACACAAAAATGAGATCTCGTTTTTACCTTGGAATGGTCTGTGCTGTTACAGTACCACTAGGGGGAGCACTAGCATCAATATCATCAATCGGAGAAGTGCAGACAGGTTTACTTGATGCAAACTCCAATGCATACTGTAGGACATCTACCAGGGGGAATCGTTTAGGACCAGAACCATAGCTTAAATATCTGTTAACCACAGAAATGTATAAATATCCTGACACTCATACAAAATGGAATTTTTGGCAGACTACAATTAAGTAAAATAAACCTGTCATCATAAATTCCATGCATTTTTTTGCTTAAATAAACATTCCATAGAAGTTGCAAGTGGAATGGAAAAAAGGTCTAAGAGAAACTTCAGAACACTTAATATAAAAGACAATGAACTATTCTCTTCTGTATAGCCTACAATTCAAATATCACTTGCCCTTATGTTTGGAAAAATCATCTATAGTACCGTTCTAATCTCTGCTGTAACACTGTGAGATACTCTTTAAGTCTCTTGATCTCCTCTCGTTTAATTCTTGTAATTTCTCTGTTTTTGTGCATGTATCTGTGAAAACAAAATGGTAGACAAGGAGTCACCCGGCTGCATTTCAATACTGACACTGAACTCTATTAAACTGTCATACACATTCACTATCAACAACTAAGTTTGAGTCATTAAAATCATTTTTCTTCCACTTACGATGCATTAAAAAAACGTATAACAGAAGAGACTAATTATAAGGCCATGTCTACACCATGGGCACAACAGCGTAGCTTCACTGTTGTTACTACACTGCTACAGCACCATAGTGTAGACACTTCCTACACGATCAGAAGGGTTTTTTTCCATTGATGTAGTTAATTTACCTCTTTCAGCAATGGTAACATTACAATGGGCTTAAATTGCAGCAAGGGAGGTTTAGGTTGGACAGTAGGAAAAACTTCTGAACCGTCAGGGTGGTTAAGCACCGGAATAAATTGCCTAGGGAGCTTGTGGAATCTCCATCATTGGAGATATTTAAGAGCGGGTTAGACAAACGCCTGTCAGGAATGGTCTAGATCAGTGGTGGGCAAACTGCAGCCCATCAGGGTAATCTGCTTGCAGGCCACAAGACAGCGTTTACATTGACTGTCCGCAGGCACGGCCGCCCGCAGCTCCCAGCAGCCATGGTTTGCCATTCCTGGCCAATGGGAGCTGCAGGAAGCAGCAGCCAGTGGACAGTTAATGTAAACACTGTCTTGTGGCCTGCCAGCGGATTACCCTGACGGGCCACAGGTTGCCCACCACTGGTCTAGATAATTAGTCCTTCCATGAGTGCAGGGGACTGGACTAGATGACCTCTTGAGCTCCCTTCCAGTTCTATGATTATCATGAGTTAACCCATCGTAAGAAGAACTGGCAGTTTAACCAATTCCATGTGATTTAATCTGTAAACACACTTTAAGATTCTGCTGAATACACTGTAACGTACCTGTCCAGATATAAAATCGGAGGAAATTCTAATTTGTTGTGGATCTTCTCTGGCCTTCCCAAAGCCTGATTAAACTCAAATCTTGAGAGCTCAAAAGTTAAGACAGGAGGAAGTTCAGTGAACCAATGCTGAACAAAACAAACAAAAGAAGCACACAGTAAATTATTTTCAACCATACTGCAATTGTTTGGTCATAGGGTTACAATAACGCTTCCAACACTGTAGGTAAATAAAATGATTCTGACAATGGATCAGTGTCAACTTCGTATGGCTCCCCTACCTTTCATCTTTAGTTTAAGTAAGACTGACTGTTTCTATTCAAACTTCAGATCATTAGAGCCCAATTGTTACCAACAGGTTTACCTTGTGTGTTCAACCCAGGTAATCAAGAGTTCTCAATATCTTTCACACCCCAGCAGTTTAGTACAGAATTAAAACCTGGCAGAAAGTCGGTCACTTTGAGAGTAGATATGGATCACCAGCGTTTGTAACTACAGACATTTAGTTACCTTGCAGGCTCTTATGGCTGTCAAGTTTTGTTTCCTTACATCACCAATTGGGACAAATGGCAACCTGAGGTTTCTTTCTGAAGTGGTATATCCTTTGTTAAAGCAGTGAGAAATTCAACTTTCTGCAATAATTTCCAACACCTTAAAGATTTGCTCGCTATTTCCAAAACAAAATTACCGGTATATTCATTTTTATGATTTAATATCTTCCATAGGAAATATGACTAATGTACATCTGATGTCATCTCAGATTGGTAATAGTGCAGCAATATTTTTCTTTGCTCGACTTATATATTTTCTTTCTGTTTGTACCACTGTCAACAATTCTTTATAATATGCTACGTGACTGTTTTTGCTTCTGCCTTCATGTAGAAATAGAAGCCAGGTTTAAATACAGTGTCTTAACTTTACAACATGTAAAGATGGACAATCTAGAACAGCACATGGTAATTCTCTGTTTTCTACAATTTGCCAACATTCATATAGCAAATTCCAAAAACCACTGAACCCTGCAATTTATAACTAACAGATTATAATTAACTGCTCCATTTCAATTGTGTGTACAGGCGCATGTGCGTGTAAACACAATTTTGATGGGGTAGTGTCCAGTGTTCACAACACACAAAAAACCACTTACTTTCATTTAAAAGTTGTGCTTCATACTGCACTGAGATACTTGAGTGAAGTCTTTGTTTATGTGTTTGCTTCAGGAAAGGTGTTACCCTACAGCCTTATCATAAAAAAACTGAATTTATGCTGAGATTGTATTGTGCAGGTGACCATAATAAAACAAATGGAAAATGTCATATGAAAAGAAAGCAGCACGAATGTGGGATCTGTAGGCAAAGGTAAAACAAACAGCAGTTGACAGTAAAAGCAATTAGTGCAGAAGAGAAATTTTAAAACTTTTGTCAGTACTAGCAAATTGGAAATTACAGCTACAAATTGGAGGATGCTCTTATTATGCTTTGTAATTAAAAGCTAATGTATATTTTGACATCACTGTAACGGAAGTAACATTTTGTTACTGTAACATATTTACATGAAAGGTAGGAATACATCTGAACTAAGGAGACAACACAATCCTTTTAGGAAAGATTTCACATTCTTGAGATAGGTGTGATAGGATAGTGAAAATACATAAACTGAGAGAATCTAGCTTAATCATTATGGGAGGATGCGAAAAAAGAATCATCTCATCCCCTTCTACTTTTGCATACATATTGTATATTTACATCCTAATTTATTCAAATAAAAATTTCTAAATAATCCAGCCCACCCCAAATAATGGAGTGTTGACTTTTTATTATTATTATTATTATTATTATTAATAAAAATCATAGGTCAGAGTTAAGTTCTATTAACATATTGCAAACAGGCTAGTCCCAGACTAGATAGATATGCAGTCACTACGTAGCGTGTGAGACTTTTCTGAAGGGGATAAGTTGTCAGAAGAAAAAAATGACAATTATACCTGGCAAAATCCACATTTCTGTAATTGTACTATGAACAACATTGTGTCATCTGTATGTTAAATTCAGACTAATATTGTTACCTGCAAAATGCCAGCTCATTAGGTTATACATGAGCTTAAAATCTGCAGAAGCAAATAGTAAGGCACCCAAATTCACTGTCTAAATAGTAAGAAGGAACCCAGCACAGCTTAGCCTGTGTGCGCTCTCTATGACACAGTAGTTCAATATATAAATGAGGATTGAGTCAACTGTGACAGGGAGGGGTTATGCAAATGAGCACTGTTACAGCCTGTGCCACCTTCACCACTGTAATTGTCTAACTTGGCAACTGTGTTCAGGCAAAAGGAGGGCAGCTCATGCAAAAAATGGTCATGTGACCCTCAATACCCTCTCAGAAAGAATAAGGTGGACCCATAACTTAGCAGTGGAACATCTCCAGTCACACTGAAGACACAATGCTCACTCAGGGCTGCACGATGTAAGCAGACTCAGCAGTTTTTTTCCCATCAGCATACACTTCTCCAGAGCCCAATGCTGAATTGACTCCTTTTATTTGATATGTCGGGTGAGGAGTAGCCATCTGCACCCCTCACACACACACACACACACACACACACACACACACACACACACACACAGCATACTACATAGGAACGATTTAGGATAGGCTTACACCACTACAGCAACAGCCGGCATGATCACCAGCACAGTGCTGTGTGGGGATCTGCACTCTTGGTTAATAATCTTGCTCTTTATTTACATCATCATAAAGAGGCACTATTAGCCCCTACAGGAACCAAACATTTAACTCACCTCCTGACCAGACTTTCCAGAATTCTCTGAATGTAAAGATTCAATCTCCCCTTCAATCATGGCAGCTTCTAGGCACTCATGCAGATCTTTAAAGCCATTAACCTGGAGTGGGTACTGGCCAAACATTTCTGTGTTTTCAAATTTCTTACCTTGGCAGGAGAGAGGTATTAACAATTAAGGTTTTATGCATAAACATTTATCATTTAAGCTTCTAGTCAGTCATGTGGAATAGGAGAATTAAAAACATATGGCTGGAAGGAACCTTGAGAGGTCATCAAGTCCAGCCTCCTGTGCTGAGGAAGGACCAAGTAAACCTAGACCCTCCCTGACAGGTGTTTGCCTAACTTGTTAAAAACCTCCTAAGACGAGGAGTCCACACTCTCCGTTGAAGGACTATTCCAGAGCTTAACCCCCCTTAGAGTTAGAAAGTTTTTCCTAATACCTCACCTAAATCTCCATTGCTGCAGGGTAAGCCCATTACTTTTTTTGTCTTCCCTTCTGTAAACATGGAGAACAACTGATCACCAACCTCTTTATTTAAAAAATGGTATCAGATATTCCTTCAGTCCTCTTTTCAGAAAACTAAACAAGCCCAGCTTTTTAAATCTTTCTTCACAGGTCAGATTTTCTAAACCTATCATCATTTTTGTTGCTCCCCTCTGGACTCCCCCCAAATTGTCCACATTGTTTCTAAAGTTTGGCACCCAGAACTAGAGAATGCTGAGACCTTGCCAGCACTGAGGAGAGCAGCACAATTACCTCCCGCATCTTACATATGGTATTTCTGTTAATATACACAGAATTATATTAGTCTTTTCTGCAGCTGCACATTGCTGACTCATATTCAACTTGTGATCTGCTATAACCCCCAGATACTTTTCAGCAGCACTACTGCCTAGCCAGTTATTCTTCAATTTGCAGTTCCGCATTTGATTTCTCTTTCCTAAGTGAAGTACTTGGCACTTCTCTACTGAATTTCATCTTGCTGACTGCAGACCAACTGTCAAATTATTCGAGGTAATTTTGAGTTCTAATCTTGTCCTCCAAAGTGCCTGCAACCCCTCCCAGCTTGATGTCATTTGCAAACAGTGCATCCCTGTATTCACACCCCAACACACCACTGTGATAGTCTTTGTATAGCATATGTCCTGTAAACTATCATTTGAAAACTAATAGCTTGCTGGTCAATAATATTGTGCTGAAACATGTGTAGCAACATAATATGTAAAGTTATGAACATAATGAAGTTATTACTGAAATGTGTTTACCAGACATGTCTGCGGACTGGGTAAACAAGTTTCTTGAAGACAAAAGACATGCTGACGCATCTAGCCAAGGGTCATCAAAGTTGACTGGCAATAACTGGTCAAGTGGCCATTCTTTGGCAGAGAAGGGGAGCAGAAATAGATTGATTTTCATTTTAACAAACACCACAGAACCTCTTTCACCATAAGATCCCAAGTCTCCATCCTCATAGCTTGAAGGAACTTCATCTAGGGGTAACCCTCATGAAAACGCATTTCAGAAGTTGACAGAACTATAAAAGGGAGAGGCAAAAACACCCTAAGTATCCTATCTCTATCTCACTATTTCATGTGAGAAGACAGAAAAAACAAACAGCCTTTGGATTCTGGGAGGGGTTCTTACCTGTTGCAGGAAACACTTGGTAAGAATGTCACCTTGAACACTCTATAGTTTGTTGAATTTTAGTTACTATTAAGTGTTTTATCTTTATTTCTCTTGCAACCATTTCTGACTTTAATACCTTATACTTGTACCCACTTAATTTCTCTCTTTGTAGTTAAATAAACTTGTTTTATTCTTTAAAAATCAAAGCTAATTCTGTTTTGTTTTTAAAACTGAATTGTCTGGTAATTCCAACCAAAGTAGTAAACTGTTGTACACAGACCTCTTACAGGGGCAACGGACCTCTAAAAACTGGAGAGGGCTGGATACTGGAGAACTCATATTTGGGGTGGGAGGGGAGGTATCTGGAATCGGGGGTGTGTTGGGAATCACCCTGCAAATGGTAATCAAGGCTAGTGGAAGACTGTGTGACAGAAGTCACTGGCAGGCTGCAGCTATATACACACACACTCAGTGTGACCTGCATGCTCTCTGGCTGTTTGTAAGGGGCCCACTTTGGGAGTTACAGCAGCAAAGCATTGTGAGGCACTCAAGGTTGAAGGACAGGTGGTGACAACTCCTCACTGTCTGGACTGCACCCTAGTATGGGATATGCCTATAAAATTTGCACTACTCCTCACTCCATTACCCAAGTTATTAATGAAAATGTTGAACCGTATCAGACCCAAGACTGACCCCTTGTGGGACTCCATTAGATACGACCTCCCAGTTTGATAGCAGGCAGTTGATAACTACTCTTTGAATACGGTCTTTCAACCAGTTGTGCACCCAGCTTGTGATTTCATCTAAAACACCTTTCCTAGTTTGCTTATGAGAATGTCATGTAAGACTGGGTTAAAAGCCTTACTAAAATTCCTCCTATCCACTAGAGGCCAGTAAACTCAGAGAAAGAAATTAGGTTGGTTTGCCATGATTTGTTCTTGACAAATACACGCTGCCTATTTCTTATAACCTTATTATTCTCTACTTGCTTAGAAATGGATTGTTTAGTAATCTGTTCCAGTATCTTTCCAGATATCAAAGTTAGGCTGACTGATGCATAATTCATCAAGTCTTCCTTAAAGGGGGAGCAAAGATAGGTACTATGTTCGCTTGTTCCAAATTATATACTAGTATTGAACAAATCAATCAGATGCATGAAAATAAATTACTTCGGAGGGGAAATGATTTGGATGAAATATTAAAATGACTGATTATTTTGCTCCTCAACCAATAAAATCTACTAAATATTTTAGTTCATACATTTATGTTACTTGAACAAGTAGTTTTATTTATTATTGATATAGCACTCCTCATGTGCATAGCATTTACAGGTGAAAAGTAAAGGCCTGACCCAGGAAACTAATTCAATAGTTCTTACTTACCTGCATAGTCCCAGGGTCAATGGGACTACTAGGACTTCTGCCCTGAGAATGTTACAGTAATTTATACAAATCTGTAAAGACTTCCAGCTAAGGAAACAGGGAGAGTAAGAACGGGTAACACCACAAAGGGAGAAAATAATTTTATTTTACATGTATTTATTTAGGCATACTTTATGTCAGTCATTACAAGAGTCATGATTTATGAACCATTTCTTTTCTTCTACTCCTTTGGTTTTGTAACCTTGCCATGTTCCAATGTGGAAAACATGAACGTGTGTGAGTGCAGATAGGAGCTGGAATGTTAGCTCAAAGTAATGAGCCTGTAGGATAGACATGAAGAAAGAATGAAGCAGAGAGAGGCACAGGAGGGAGGATGTTCCAGGTAAAGACACAACTGGAAGTCACTTTAAATTTGGTTGAAATGTTTTTCAGTGATTTCTGTAGAAGTGGAATATCATAATCTTCAAAGTATTACAAATTTTAAATTGTTATATGTTCCATAGAGAGAGAACAAGCTCACTTGCAATCATATACTGGAACAGGATTTTCTGTAGTCTAGTATGAAATATTTGCCAGTTCTCAAGTGTGTTTACACTCAACTCTACCTACATTGTGCTACACCTGAACACATATTCAGTTCTACTGGAAATTATCGAATCTTCTTAAAATTAGTTTAAAAAACAAAACAAACCCCCCCCCCAATCCATGTCCTTGCTTTTTCTAAGAAAAAAACTGGTCACAGTTGTGGTCAATGTTCTCTCTCATTTTTCCCATGCATGTGCAGAACAAATTTTATGTCATGTCACCAATACGGAGGTGATGTGTGGTGGGGGTGGGTCTAAGGGGTTCAGTGTGTGGGAGGGGGCTCAGCGCGGGGGCAGAGGGTTGAGGTGCAGGCTCTGGCTGGGGCCAAGGATGAGGGGTGCAGGAGGGGGCAGAGTGTTGGGGTGCAGGGGGGTGAGGGCTCCAGCAGTGAGTGCAGGCTCTGGGGTGGAGCCAGCGATGAGGGGTTTGGACTGCAGGCTGCCTCGGGGCCATGGCAGGGAGAGAGAATTACCCCCAGCCCTCTCTCCTCGCAGCAGCCAGGGGAGAGATGACTCCCCGGCAGCTCCGAGTGCCCCTCCCTGGCTGCAGCAGCTCCAGGGCCGGTGGAGAGCATCTCCGGGTCTCTGCCCAGCTGCAACACTTCCAGGGCCGAGGCAGAGGAGAAGCACCTCTGGGTCTAGGGGAGAGACGCCTTTCCCTGCTGCAGCCCTTGATAGGCTGCTCCAGGGCCTATCCCCGTCTCTGCCCAGCTGCAACACTTCCAGGGCTGAGGCAGAGGAGAAGCACCTCTGGGTCTAGGGGAGAGATGCCTCTCCCTGCTTCAGCCCTTGATAGGCTGCTCCAGGGCCATGCAGCTGCGTGGCTTATAGGGAACTTAGGTTATGGTACATATTTTAAAGATGTATTCTGTGGAGTAAGGTATCATTTAAAAGTGTGCGCAATTATACAGTTCATTTGTTTAACTAGACATATGTTAAAAAATTTATCAACTTACATCTTTTCTAGTTTAAGCACAATAAAATGCATACCTTCAAGCACACCCACTGCTAGAAATCGTCCATAAAACAACTCTACCATTGGGTTCTTTGGCTTTTCTCCATCCCTAAAACATGAAATATGCAACTGTAAGACCAAGAACAACAGCAGCCACATAAACCAACAGTTACAAAAGTAAAAAGCATTTGCATTTATTACATAAATCTATATAGTGGCATAATTCATTTTTAATTATTGTAAATGTCAAGTTTTGTACTTTCATCTGTTCATGATAATCTAAGGATTTATGTATTCACAATGGTGAAGTGTATTTACAAAGCAAGTAAATGTATTTTATTCTGGGAAGTTCCATGCATATCCAAACTCAGAATTGAAGAGAATTCACAAGACTGCTTGTAAACACAGGGTATGTTTACACTACGGGATTATTCTGATTTTACATAAACTGGTTTTGTAAAACAGATTGTATAAAGTCGAGTGCATGCAGCCACACTAAGCACATCAATTCGGTGGTGTGCATCCATGGCCCGAGGCTAGCGTCGATTTCTGGAGCGTTGCACTGTGGGTAGCTATTCCGTAGCTATCCCATAGTTCCCACAGTCTCCCCTGCCCCTTGGAATTCTGGGTTGAGATCCCAGTGCCTGATGGGGCAAAAATCATTGTCATGGGTGGTTCTGGGTAAATGTCGTCACTCATTCCTTCCTCCGAGAAAGCAACGGCAGACAATCATTTCTTGCCCTTTTTCCCTGGATTGCCCTGGCAGACGCCATAGCTCGGCAACCATGGAGCCCGTTCAGCTTTTTTTTTTTTACTGTCACCGTCTGTGTACTGGATGCCGCTGACAGAGGCGATACTGCAGCGCTACACAGCAGCATTCATTTGCTTTTGCATGATAGCAGAGACAGTTATCAGTTGTTCTGTACCGTCTGCTGCCATTGTAAACTGGCAATGAGATGACGGCTATCTATCGTTCTGTACCATCTGCTGCTATCATGAGTGTTCCTGGCTGAGGTCAGTCGGGGGCGCAAAGGCAAAAATGGGAATGACTCCCTGAGTCAATCCCTCCTTTATGGTATCTAAAAATAGAGTCAGTCCTTCCTAGAATATGGGGCAAGTGTACTAGAGAACGAGTGTATCAGAGAACCAGAGAGCACAACTGCTCCATGTCAGATCCCGCAGATATGATGAGCTGCATGCCATTCACGGGGGTTGCCCTTGCAACAACCCCACCCGTTGCTTCCCTCCTCCCCAACCTTCCTGGGCTACCGTGGCAGTGTCGCCCCCATTTGTGTCATGAAGTTATAAAGAATGCAGGAATAAGAAACACTGACTTGTTAGTGAGATAAAATGAGGGGGAGGCAGCCTCCAGCTGCTATGACAGTCCAGGCAGGACATTAAGCGGTGTGGGGGAGAGGAGCCCACCATCCCACTGCTATGATAGTCCAGGCAGTACAGAATCTTTTCTTTACACATGAAAGGGAGGGGGCTGATTGAAGCTCAACCCCCAGTTGCTATGCTGAAGACAGTTACCAGCCGTTCTGTACCATCTACTGGGAATGACCGGGAATCATTCCTATTTTTACCCAGGCGCCACCCCCCGGCCAGCTTCACCTGAGGCCAGCCAGGGGTATTCAGCAGCTATCAAGCATATTGTACTGTCTGCCACCGGGGAGGGAAGAGGAGCGGATACTGCTCTTTACTGCCGCAGCACCGCATCTACCAGCAGCATTCAGTACACATGGGGTGACATTAAAAAAAGTCAAGAAACGATTTTTTTCCCTTTTCTTTCACGTGGGGGGCAGGGGGTACATTGACGAGCTATACCCTGAACCACGCCAGACAATGTGTTTGAACCTACAGGTATTGGGAGCTCAGCCAAGAATGCAAATACTTTTCGGAGACTGCTGTGGATTGTGGGATAGCTGGAGTCCTCGGTCCCCCCTCCCTCCCTCCATGAGCGTCCATTTGATTCTTTGGCTCTCCATTACGCTTATCACGCAGCACTGTGTAGCCTGGAGATTTTTTTCAAATGCTTTGGCATTTCGTCTTCTGTAACAGAGCTCTGATAGAACAGATTTATCTCTCCATACAGCGATCAGATCCAGCATCTCCCGTACGGTCCATGCTGGAGCTCTTTTTGGATTTGGGACTGCATCGCCACCCGTGCTGATCAGAGCTCCAGCATGGGCAAACAGGAAATGTAATTCAAAAGTTCGTGGGGCTTTTCCTGTTTACCTGGCCCCTGTATCCGAGTTCAGATTGCTGTCTAGAGCGGTCACACTGGTGCACTGTGGGATACTGCCCGGAGGCCAATACCGTCGATTTGCGGGCACCCTAAGCCTAATCCGATATGGTAATACCGATTTTAGCGCTACTCCTCTCGGTGGGGAGAAGTACAGAAACCGATTTAAAGAGCCCTTTATATCAATATAAAGGGCCTCGTAGTGTGGACGGGTACAGCGTTAAATCGGTTTAACGTTGCTAAAATCGATTTAAATGCATAGTGTAGACCAGGCCACATAACCATGTAAGAGTGAGTTCCTGACATCCTCCTAAAAAATTTAATTGTCCAAAAAAATGTACAGATGTTTGGTGACATAGTGAATAGTTAAGCTTTTGTGAGAAGAAACTGGAAAAAGTTTTGGAAGTATCTGAACTACTGTATTTAAAAACAAATGTTATTTAAAGGCAAAAGTCAATTGACTGGCCATGATGCATTTCAGTTCTTTAATATTTTGCTATTTTCATACCAAGTTCCCTACATTTCCCAAGATGAAAAAGATAAGATAGCAAAATAAATAAAACAAAAACTTACTGACAGTACCTAGAATGAAACATCTGCACTTAGAAAAATCAGCTTTTTATTGAAGTACAATATGATGTTATCTGTCCAAGCAACAAAATAAATAGGTTTTTAGGAAGGGGGAGAAGAATAACACTAACAAGAAAACAAAAATACCCTAAAGTTAAGGTCAGATTCAACTGTCACTGAGTTCAGCAGAAATCTTTTCATCATAAATTGGACCGGGCGATTACAATAGTTAAAACAAGAAAATTCTCATTGACATTCAGTGTCCACTAATTCTTTTTAATCAATCCTAAAAATTTATAATCAATGAAATAACAATTTGCATATATGCCTGAAAGATGAAAAAAATGTCCAGTGCAAAGATGAACAATGCCTCTCAACAGGATTAGATTAAAAGTGATAAAAATTCCTGAGCCATAACTACCTTACAACTTACACCACTGTTACTGCTAGTAGAGCTGCACTTATATATTATAAGCCCTATTTTTTCCAGTGTAGACAGGACCCAAGTTATCTCCTTTTTTAAAATTTCATTTTTATAGTATGGGCCATTGGTGGATGGAAAGGACAGAGCAGTCAGTTGTCTTAAAAATCAGTTTAAATGTTCTTACGATGGGAAATTAGATGAATATATACATTTTTAGATATTAAAAACCCCTTACCTCTCCTCTTCAGCTTTAATTTGGAAGGCATCTTCTAACCAATCTAACAGTTTATGAGTGAATTCACTCACATCTTGCTGTTAAAAAAAACAAACAACGATTAATACATATTTAAGTGTATTCTTGAACACTTGAGTGCAGCACAGTGGCTTCCACACCTACAAGAATTCCAAAATCCAAGTGTTTCAAGACCATGCTACAAAGGTTTTCCAATCTTGGCTCTTCGAACGTGTTGTGTTCCTCAGTCAGTACTATCTAGACATCCCTAACACTTTAGCAGATCTCATGCACTCCAGTGCTCCAATACATGTTTAAGTCCTCTGGCATGTGATGTGGTGATTGATGCTATCCACATGGAATGCTGAACTTAGTATATTGTAAGCAAATGATTTAGCCACCTAAGTCCATATGGATAAAATGACAGATTTAAGTAGAAACAAACGACTTGGAAACAGTAAAATGTAACAGCTATGATTTAGAACAAAATACAGTATCAAAACTTTCCAAATGAATAAATATCTAGCCTCTTCCCCCCATCTGGGGATCCAACAGGCCAAGATTAATAATTGAGATGTGCTGTAGAGCCCTGCATGGCACTAGTGTAGACTCCTGTGGCGGGACCAGGATCCTACCAGTCCCACAGACCCACTGTCATAATAGCAGGACCAGGTATCGTGGGATGGGACGGGAGTGGGACTAAAAATAGTCCCGTTCAGGGCTTTATTGCGCTCCCCATGAGTAAGGCTCTGACAAAGACTACTAACTCCATTTAACTTCTGGATCTTACATGTGAGGCTGGAACTCAGGAGCATGGAACTGCTAAAAATCTTTGTAAAGTAATAGTTACCATTGCTTTGAAGTTGGTTTTTTGTTTGGGTGTGGGAGGGGAGGATTAATTTAAAAGCATGGATTATGTTAGGGACACTCAGCCACAAGCCTCCTTCCATTTGGAAAATGGATTTAGACCTTGTGTCTGAAAGCAGCACTTCAATGAGATCATACAACATTGCATGTGGCCAACAAGCACACGAATAAAAGAGAACTAGACATCTTATTGTCACCAATTATGAATATAGTATATTTTGCTTTTTATTTAGATTAAATATTTGCTACTGTTCAGAGACCATAAGGAGAGCCAATTCTAAATATAAATATTATAAATTTTACCTGCTGAGAATCATTTGATTTGAATGCATCTTTAAGAATTTCAACTGCTCTAGACGGATCAACGTATTTTCTCTTTGAACCAACGAGAAGCGCAAACAGATACCTCAATTCACGCATGAAAGGCAAATTCCTGTGTTCCTGTATTTAAAAGAATATAAACAAACATTCAACAATTTTCCATGAAGTAGTTGATCAGTTTTGTAACGATAAAGATAGTGTATAATGTGAACATATTATACACACACACACTACTAATATTCTGTCTGCTACCATATAAGATGTAAACTTAACATGAGCAATGCATGAGTGTGCCAATTTACTTTAGACTTGTGCCATGTTACATGGAATGTGGACCCCCCCCCACCCCAAAATGTACCCCAGCAAAAAATGCAGTCAAATTTGAGTAGCGAAATTTAGCTTCTAAGCCCTGGTCTACACTATGAATTTATGTCGGTATGACTATGTCACTCAGAGGTGGGTCACTTGATGTAGTTACAACTGACCGAACTCCTGTTGACAGGAGGGCTTCTCTTGTTGACATAGTTACTGCTTCTCAGAGTTGGAGAAGCTCTCACATCGGCATAGGTAGCATCTTTACTAAGCGCTACAGTGGTACAAACCCTTAGAAACTAGACTTTAACGGTTATTTAGCCTTCAGACATCAGGCATAGCTGAACAGTGTAAGTGGTGGAAGCATGGGGTTGTGTTTAATATTATAAATGGGCCTGCAGAATTTGATTTTGATTTTTTTTTGGTAACTGATATCATCAATTTTATATTTAAGAATTTTTAATTTTTATCAATTTACATTTTTTAACAGTTGCAGGAAATTATAGTATAATTAGCCAATTACACTGGTTTATAATTTTTGAGAAGTTGTCTGCTTCAAAGATATAATAAATATCACATTTTGTATTTTGATGTGCTGAATTCAAATATGACAATTAAAACAACTGATTGGCTACTGTTTCTAAAATATTTAAGTTTTTACATTTTATGTCTATGTATATTGTGTAGAGTTTTTATCATAAATTGTAAACCTAGGTCTTTTCATGTGTTTATGGTTGCTTTACATGATAATATTTCACCTGTCCTGTTTATGTAACACTTTAAAAATCAGCAAAAGGGTTATATAAATCAAATTGATTATGAAACAAAAGGCAAAAAACTATTATGTACATAGTTTAGTCCTATTCAGTGTCTACTCGGTGCTTCTTGGCTTGTCTCTTGTATTCATTAAATGGAGCATCTCTTTGTGTCCAGCAATAGTCTGCAAGCATTGATGGGCTCCATTTGCCCTGATAGCCTGCCAGGAGATTCCACTGCTGTAGTCTGGAGCCCAACAGCTCTGCCTTACTCTTGGGTAGTTCCAAATCCCTGACAAGGTCATTCAGTTCACCGTGTGTTATGAGGTGTGGTTCAGAGGTAGAGGATAGGAGAAAATGTGGGTTCTGTGACATTGATGGTTCAGGACCAGAAGTTTCATCCTCTTCCTCATCTGACTCAAGTGAGAATGATTCTGGTGCATCAGGAACTGGCAGTCCTTCTCCGTGGGGTACTGGGCGTATAGCTGATGGAATGTTGGGATAATGCACAGTCCACTTTTTCTTCTTTGACACCCCTTTCCCAACTCGAGGCACCACGCAGAAGTAACAATTGCTGCTATGATCTGTTGGCTCTCTCCAAATCATTGGCACTGCAAAAGGCATAGATTTCCTTTTCCTGTTCAACCACTGGCCAAGATTTGTTGCACAAGTGTTGCAGCATATGTGTGGGGCCCACCTCTTGTCCTGATCTCCAATTTTGCAGCCAAAAGAAAGGTGATAGGCTTTCTTAACCATAGTGGTTATACTGCGCTTTTGTGATGCAAAAGTCACTTCACCACAAACATAGCAGAAGTTATCTGCACTGTTCACACAAGTACGAGGCATCTCTGCTCACTTTGGCTAAACAGAAATGTGTCCCTTTGCAAAATCAAACACTGACAAAGAAGAGAGCACGACACTGTATGATTTCTAGAGCTGATATAGGGCAATTTGTTCAGCAGAGTGATGTAAGCTTCGTTATGATTGCATCATCCATGACGTCTAGGAATAACATGATGCAATTCATATCATGTATGATGCAATACCAGCTTCAGATTGCATCATTCATTGTTTTGCCTCAAAAGCAAGTACTGTCCAAAACCAGTCAGAGATTTATTCATAGATCCAGTCAAAGATGTATTTTAGTCATTTCTGATTTAAATTGCGATCCTTTCCCTTTTTAACTCACTTATCCTCTGCCATTCCCAAGTCAAGGGTCATATATACTGACCCAATATCATATCTTGAAAACTAGAGCCAATCAACAATTTTAAGCATCATTTTCGTTCTCAGTGACCCAGAATCAGTAAAGTTGGACTACATTTATTTCAGAAGCATTTTGGCTGTAGAGCAGTGTTATTTAATGACAGTACATGTTGAGATTCAATTGTTAAACTTTATACACTTTTAAAACACAAGCTGTCAACACTGTCAAAATTACAAAATAAATATCCTAAAATCAACAAATCACACCTATTTTTACTATTCATTCGCTAATCCATCTGTAACAAACCTAATTCAAAACTCTGAATCTCTAGAAGTTTATTCTAATTAAAGTTTTCAAGTTTGTGTGTGTATGATGAAATCATGTTTACTGACAATTACCAATAAAAATGTAATCCTTCCATGACTAACTGTAAGGTTTAACATGACACTCTCAATTTACCATTAACACCAGGGGAAAAAAGTATACTATCTAATGATCTTTCAGTTCAAAAGCATTTCATTTTATAAAGTGAACTTCTACATGAGATCAACTGTAATCCATGATAGTACAGGAATAGTTAATATTGAGGCAAACTACCATTTGCTAACTACACTATTTACTTTACACTGCAATTAAAAAGTACGTTGGCTAACTGAGAATGGGGTGTGATGACAAGATAATTGCCTAGAAATATTTAGTGTGTAGGCACACTAAGGAGGGGGAGGAATTGTTTTAGAATGGGTCTAAGAAGAGACAAACAAGAGTAATGAGATGAAATTTAAGAAAAAGAATTTAAACTGATAAATCTCACTATTGGAAGATTTTAAGTTATCAGTCTTTAAAAGCCTCCGAAAGAAAGTAGCAGAAACCCCATCACTAGATATATTTAGAACTAAACTGCAAAAACCCTAGGAAACAAAGCTGGAACAATCTTATATCAGTTCTACTCAGATTTTTAGCCCATCTACTTCTAATGAACTCACTGTTTCAGAAAACTCCCTGGAATACGCATGCTTTAGATGGTTCATAAATTTGCAAAGATGGTATGCATCATTACTGCTTCCCTTGATGGAATTAGGAGCAAGATCCCCTACATAACGACCTGCTCGATCTCTTCCAATCATATTAAAAATACCTATACAGTAATATGTAGTTCTCTCTAATTTCAGGAGAAAAATAAAAATAATAAGGGTAGGAGCCTGCAAAATCAAAAGAATTGAAACGTAAAGGTTTAATTTATCCCAGGTTAAAGGTATGGTACAACACTAGCCACACCTCTCTGGCTTCTGAAAGGATAGCTGATACTGCTCATGAATGATTCTTATTAATTAGAAAGGAAAGACAGAAAGACTACTTATTCCAAATATAAATTAAATGTACCAACACCCTAACACGGTACAGATGTCAAGCTGGCTAGTCAAACTGGTATTGATTGCTCTGTAACAAACAATTGGATAGTCTAATCAAACAAAGAATGGACTTGTTTAGGCAGTTCTGTGGAATGCTACCTCGCACATTTAAGAACAATGTGTATAAAATGGCGTCAAACAATTTTTAAAGTAGGAATAATAATTGTGAATATATTCTGCATACATGTTAAATACCTTTCATATTCATATAGGCCTCCAGGTAGATTTACCTGCTCTTCCAGCCTACTTCACAATAAGTCAAAAAGAGCAATGTTCATAGAATCTTCATTTAATCTAATACGTTCTTCTTTCCAATGTTAATAAAAATATATTTTTTTAAAGTTTTAAACGGGCTTTTTAAATTTAAATCAGATTTTCATTTAGGTGTTCCTAGCTCTTTAGTTTTCTCCCATTTTAGAGTCTTAAATTATTCAGGTGAATAGAATTTCAGATTTTACACAGTGTTATTCTTCTATCAAGAAATTTCAATTTTAAAGTTCATCTTCTCATAGTTTGTATTTTAGACTAGACTGCATGCAGTATCTTCCAGGAAAGCACTGGATAGGAGGGTGGTTGTGCTGTTTTAAAATTCTGACAACGTTCTGAAGAGTTTTAGGCCTAACTGAAGTGCTCATCTCATTGCTACTTTTGACTTGTTAGGGGTACTCATGCAGACAGCAGTCCTGTGTCATACAATCACACAAGCTCCAGCTCTGTAGAGACTTAGGCACATGTTTAACTTTAGCCAAAGGGAATAGCCCCATCGGCTTTAAGAGGAATTCTCAGTGCATAAGCCTGTGCAGAATGGGGGACAAACTGTAAATTCTTTGAGGCAGAAACCATCTTTTCATAATGTTTGTGAAGACAGTGATGAGAATTTCTAGGAGCTACCATGATACAAATAATTAGCAATACCTGACCAATCACAGGCTAGAATCTTCTAGCAAATACTGTACAGTTCAAAATACTTTAACACAGGTCCCATAAACATTTTTTGCACTAGGACAAGGTAGAACAGTGAATGTCTATAAGACAAAGCTTATTTAGCACACTGTAAACTAAATCTTAATTCTCTTTTGGTTGTAGACACAAACTCATTGTGTTTAGGAAAAAACTATTTGGAAAGAATTTATAGAAAAAATAATTTATATATTTTTCTTGGTCTATAGCAATTTGAAAAATTCAAATAATTTACCCTGCCAGTAGTTATGTTGAAATAAATCAGTTTTAAAAAAAGAACCGTATTTATAATGTAGTGCATTATAAATTAGATTAAAACTGAAATACCACAAATTTTCAAGTTATGCTAAGGCTTTTATAATAGATTAAAATCTACTATTTAAATTACTCCAGTGTGCTTCTTTCTACCATTGTGCACTTGAAAATGAGTATTTTATGCAAATATGACCATCAATGCCACTACCTTCTTCGTTCTAGTTTCAAATTCAAATATGTGCTCACAAAAATATGGATTTAACATTACTACGTCGTCTCCCTCACAATCTGTAATACTATGCCCTATTCTACAGGCCAAAATATGGTAGCGTGCGGTCACTGTAGCTTATGTTGTCTCCCAAAGTTACACCAGCAGCAAAAAGCTATAATGCATATCTCCTTGACTATGAGTAAGTGGCCTGGAGCCAACTCATTTCTCAGTGTGGTTCTATCAGACTTGTTTGCTGAACTGAGTGATATCAGTTAAATACATGGACGACAACAGTGTTGAAGAAATACTTCATTGCTGCAAGAAACTGTTCCGCCTACAGTGCAAATTAGCACAAAATTTCCTTTATGTATTACAGCTCTTTCATCAGTGAGAAGAGTTGAAAACAACGTTTAAGTAACTTAACCAGGCACACCCACCAACAGAGACAAAAGCAAAGCCGAAGTTAAAATGAGGAGTTCCCGGCATCCAACCTTACTCTCAATCCATCAGAGCATGAAGACACGTAAAACAAAGCTCTTGAAAATTTGTGGTCAGTAATGTCTTGCCTGCACTAGGGAAAAAGTGGTACATTCTTAACTCATGTTAGCTAACACAAGATACAATACTAATGAAGATAAACAGTTCACCTCAACTGTTAGCCAATGTTAAAACTATACCGTGCCTTATTTCACTAAGATTTTGTCTTGCCTAAGCCATGTGTAGGCTTACTAGCTTACACAGCACAGCTGTACTGATACACAGCTGTGCTACTGTAAAAGCGCTCATGTAGCCGCATTATGCCGATGGGAGAGAGCTCTCCTGTCGACATAATAAAACCAGCTCAACAATCAGTGGTAGCTATGTTGACAGGAGAGCATCTCCTGCCGACATAGCACTGTACACAAGTACTTATGCCGACAAAAATTATGTCGCTCAGGAGGGTATTTTTTCATACCCTTGAATGCCAAAATTTTGCTGACATAAGTGCTAGTGTAGACACAGTTAACATGATTTAAGAAAACATCTTTTGCCTAGTGAAGATGCATCCTAAAAGCAAGGGTCTCTGCTCGGATATTTGTCCAAGTGCTAACCAATAATTTTTCTGAATTCTGCCTGCAGTCTCAGCTGGATATGGTCCTTTCACTTCACATCAAATTATTGTATTGCTATGAGAACAAGAAGCATTTCAACACAGAGGTGGCCACTTTCCAGTGGTAAAGAAACGCACGTACATCAATTTATATTATTCGTTCCCCTCAGGATGGAAAGTGGTCTATAAAAACATAAGTTATCATTAAACATAGAAGGAAAGTGTAGACCCTTACGAAGGATTCTTGCTCTCACCAGTCTGAATCTCCAATATACCAGTTGCCAAGATGCTACACTCAAGCCCATACGTTTGGCTGACGTGCTATTCCATGCATCATTAGTCGTACAAAGCCTGAGATGGTCAGAGTGTCTACAAGATAGTATGTTTGGAAATGGAATCTGTATAATATTGCAAGTGCCAACCCCCGTGTAGGAGATTCTTCTTCAAAAGCAACAACTGAAGCTCATTTACTTGATGCCATGTAATGAGATAACCGTATTTTAAGTGCTAGAAAACCAAGACAAGGAACTCAAGAGTATGTGTGGTTGCCACTAAGACAGGTAACGTAACTGATGTTGAGATGCTAGATAGAGATCAGTGGGTAATGTACAAAGAAAAATATCTTAGGACAGCTATTTTGCTATAGAAAGCTATGATGAGATCAGATCTCCTTCAATTAATAGAATACATTGTCCCCTTACTCTGACTTAAGTTCCAACTACAGCCTACATGGTACCAGTTGCGCACCATCTTGTGGTCTTACTTAGATGCCGTGACCTATAGTTGCCCAACCTCTGAAAATCAGGCTATGAACATCTCCATGCTTCGCTTGTTCCCATCTGACATCACTGTAGAATCTGAGCGTTCCAAGTACCTATGAAATTATCCTCTCAAACACACCCAAGAGCAAGGAAGTTATTATCCCTATTTTGTCACACTGTGGACAAAGTCACAGAGAGATTAAGTAATTCACCCAATGTCACACAGGAAGTCTGAGGAAAGGGAGGAATTCAACCCTGAGTCCCATTCTAGAGCCATTGGCACAAAACCAACCTTCCTCCCAATTATGTTGTGAGAGGATGAGTAAGTTAATAGTACAGTACTTAATTTCAAAAGGAGGATCTGTTAATTAACATCTGTGAAAATCAGGCTCAATATTAAACAGCGAGTGTGGCCAGGTCTAGGCCACAAATTGTTGCTGGCACAGCTATATTACTTAGGGGGTGTGATGAGACATGATTTGTGACCTACACAGCTGTGCTGGCAAAAGCCCCTAGTGCAGATGCAGTTATATGAGCAAAACTTGGAACAACAAAAGTGAAATTTTGCTACTATAAGCTGCATACATACTGGAAATATTTAGCTAGTATAGTATGCTGTATAACTATGCCATCAAAGTCTTCCAAGTGTAGCAAAATCCAGATCTCCTAACTCCCAGCCCTATATTCTACCATGAACTTGCAATGCCTCCAATTTCTCCTTCCTACAAAGCACAAAGTAAATATATTTAGTGCCTTTGAAATTAACAACTAGAAGTCACACACAGTATGAAACTGAGTTATTACAGAAATGCCATGGGTTAGTCACTGGAAACATATGTTTCTAATTTTACCTTTTGGTTTCGGGACAAATCTTGAGCACTTGCAGGTGGATTGTAGTTCAAAACTAGTCTTCGAAACTCCAGCAGGTTAAATAATGACTGAAAAATTAAAAAAGAAAATATTTTTGCAAAGGAAAACAAAATCTTTCAAATGTGCCTTAACAAAATTAATTCTGAAGTTCTTTTTACACAAGTATTGTTATTTAGATTGAAAGCTTTGTTTGCCATATTTACAGTAGAGAGAAAATGTATATTGACAAAATGGCATAGTTTAAAAAGTCATTTGAATGTGATCTCAAGATTTATATAAATCTTAGAAATCACATAATAAAAAATTATATAAAGTTTTTATTATAATTTAAGATGGCAGTAAAATAAAATTCTTTTTATAATTCAGATTTAAAGGTGGCATTATTTTCAAAACAAGAAATGGAAAACTGAAGTTCTAAAGAAACTCCTACTTTCTTTACCAAAAATACTACTCTTGCAAACTTACAGAAATTATTCCATGAAGATATGGGTTAATCTCTTATTATTTAATATAAATCTAAGATATTCATATGTCCCCCATCACCATAGTATCTGTACACCTCAATCTTTCATGTATGTATCTTCACAATACCCCAGTGAGGCAGGAAAGTACTAGTATCCACAATTTACTGATAGGGATCTCAAGCACAAAGTGATGAAGGGTATGTTTACTTGGGGGCGGGGGAAGGGAGGGAGGAGGGGGGACGGGGTGGGGAGGAAGAGTCCTTTGGTAGCAAGTTTCAAAAGTGGGAACGTCTACAGTGCTATTTTAAACCCCACAGCATTATCCCTCCAAGTCCGGATCAGTTGACTCAAGCTCTAAGAGACGTTTTTTCCCCCTCTTCAGTATACACATACTCTCAGTGACTTGTCCAACATCACACAAAAAAAGTCTGTGGTAGAGCTGGGAACTGAACTGAGGGCTCCCAAATCAAGTGAGCTGCTATAACTTGAGCTAAAGAGCTAAGGCTCCCTGAAGAGCTACGGTTCCCTAGGGCAAGATTCTGCCACTCTTACCTCACAGTCCTCTTCATTTCAGTAGGACTGCTTGTGGAATAAGGTACTACTAAATGTAAGAAAGGGTATGTCTACGCTACGGGATTATTCCGATTTTACATAAACCGGTTTTGTAAAACAGATTGTATAAAGTCGAGTACATGCGGCCACACTAAGCACATTAATTTGGCTGTGTGCATCCCTGTACCGAGGCTAGCGTCGATTTTCAGAGCGTTGCACTGTGGGTAGCTATTCCGTAGCTATCCCATAGTTCCCGCAGTCTCCCCTGCCCCTTGGAATTCTGAGTTGAGATCCCAGTGCCTGATGGGGCAAAAAACATTGTCGCGGGTGGTTCTGGGTACAGCCTCACCCCTTCCTCCGTGAAAGCAGCAGACAACCATTTTGCATCTTTTTTCCTGGGTGAACTGTGCAAATGCCATAGTGCAGGAAGCATGGACCCTGCTCAGATCAAAACCACAATCGTGGACGTTGCAAACACTTCGCGCATTCTCATGCGGTCTATGCTGAACCAGGACCTGCAAAGCCAGGTGAGGAGGCAGCAGCTATGGCATAGCGCCAACGAGAGTGATGAGGACATGGACACAGAATTATCTCAAACTGCGGGCCCCTGCAGTTTGGGGATCCTGCTGGTAATGGGGCACATTCTAGCCATTGAACACCGATTTTGGGCCCGGGAAACAAGCACAGACTGGTGGGACCGCATAGTTTTGCAGGTTTGGGACGATTCGCAGTGGCTGTGAAACTTTCGCATGCGTAAGGACACTTTCATGGAACTTTGTGACTTGCTTTCCCCTGCCCTGAAACGCCATAATACCAGAATGAGAGCAGCCCTCACAGTTGAGAAGCGAGTGGCAATAGCCCTCTGGAAGCTTGCAATGCCAGACAGCTACCGGTCAGTCAGGAATCAATTTGGAGTGGGAAAATCTACTGTGGGGGCTGTTGTGATGCAAGTAGCCAAAGCAATCATAAAGCTGTTGCTACAAAAGGTTGTGACTCTGGGAAACGTGCAGGTCATAGTGGATGGCTTTGCTGCAATGGGATTCCCTAACTGTGGGGGGGTGATAGATGGAACCCATATCCCTATCTTGGCACCGGAGCACCAGGGCACCCAGTATGTAAACCGCAAGGGGTACTTTTCCATGGTGCTGCAAGCACTGGTGGATCACAAGGGACGTTTCAACAACATCCACGTGGGATAGCCAGGAAGGGTTCATGACGCTCGCGTCTTCAGGAACACTACTCTGTTTAAACGGCTGGAGCAAGGGAATTACTTCCCAGACCAGAAAATAACAGTTGGGGATGTTGAAATGCCTGTCGTTATCCTGGGTGACCCAGCCTATCCTTTGATGTCATGGCTCATGAAGCCATACACAGGCAGCCTGGACAGTAGTCAGGAGCTGTTCAACTACAGGTTGAGCAAGTGCAGAATGGTGGTAGAATGTGCATTTGGCCATTTAAAGGCGCGCTGGCACACATTACTGACTCGCTCAGACCTCAGCCAAACCAATGTCCCCATTGTTATTGCTGCTTGCTGTGTGCTCCACAATCTCAGAGAGTAAGGGGGAGACCTTTATGGTGGGGTGGGAGGTTGAGGCAAATCACCTGGCCGCTGATTACAGGCAGCCAGACACCAGGGCGATTAGAAAAGCACACCACAAAGCGGTGCACATCAGAGAAGCTTTGAAAACGAATTTCATCACAGGCCAGGGTACAGTGTGACTGTTGTGTTTTTTCCCCCTTGATGAACCCCCCCCCTTGATTGACTCGTTCTCTGTGAGCAACCCACCCTCCCCCTTCAATTACAGTTTGCTTAAGGAAATAAAGTCACTATCATTTAAAAATCATGTATTCTTTATTAATTCATTATAAAAAGAGGGAGAGAACTGACAAGGTATCTCGGGTGTGGTTTGGGAGAAGGATAGGAGGGAAGGAAAAGGCCACTAAAATCATTTCAATGTAATGACAGCCTTTTGGTTGAGCTGTCCATGGGGGTGGAGTGGGCGGGTGCACGAAGCCTTCCCCCGCACGTTCTTACACGTCTGGGTGAGGAAGATATGGAACATAGTGAGGGGTGAGGGTGGTTACACAGGGGCTGTAGCGGCACTCTGTGACCCTGCTGCTGTTCCTGAAGCTCCACCAGACGTCAGAGGATGCCAGTTTGATCACGCAGCAGCCCCAGCGTTGCATCCTGCCACCGCTGATCTTCCTGCCTACACCTCTCATCTTCCTGGCGCCACTTCTCATCTCGAGCCTCTCTCCTCTCCTCACGTTCATCCTTCCTATCCTCATGTTCACTGGCATCTTTCCTGTAATTTGATACCATGTCCTTCCACTCATTCAGATGAGCTCTTTCATTGCGGGTTACTTCCATGATTTCCGAGAACATTTCGTCTCATCTTTTTTTTCCTCTGCCTTATCTGAGATAGCCATTGGGATGGAGTAGGGAGGCTTGAAAAATTTGCAGCTGCATGAGGGAGGTAAAAAAAGGGAGAGAAGCATTTAAAAAGATACATTTTACAGAACAATTGTTATACTCCTTCACAGTGAACAACACTATTCACTTTACGTAACACATGTGACTTCACTACAAAGTCACATTTTGCATCTTAATATTGAGTGCCTGCGGCTCTGGTGTTGGAGATCTCACAGACGCAGGTCCAGGCAGCAGAATTCAGCTTGCAAGCGGTCATTGTAGGCCATTGTCTTTCAGCTTCTGCAGCCTTCATATACACAGTGCCCTCCTTTCCCAAATACCAAGCAAAGCTTGTCCAGTACTGCTTCTTTCCTGTTAACATGCAGCAGCAGAAACCACCCCCCCATCCAATTCTCTAGGATGATCGCTTTACCTTTCCCCCCACTGCGTGGCTGGTATCATGGAAGATCACTGCTAATCATCCTCCTTTCCCCCCGCCCCCCACCGCATGGCTGGTAGCAGGGAAGATCTCTGATAGCCAAATACGAAAAAGCTCAGTGCCATTACCCCGCCTCCCCTCCCCCCACTTGGCTACCTGCAAGGATGGATTTCTTTTAAGCAACAGGCAAACAGACTAGTAGGAATGGCCATCTCTGTCCCCTTAATTAAATTCCTGAATTTCAACCAGATTACCATGAACAATATCATGCTCCTGAGCATAACACAGCGAGATAAAGAATGGATGTTGCTTGAATGCCAGAAATCACTGGGACCATACGCAGCTAGGCTTTGTCATGCAATGATACCAGACTACTTGCTACATGCATGGCGTGGTCAAGTGTCCTACCATGGTGGACGGAATAAGGCTGCCTTGCCCAGAAACCTTCTGCAAAGAGCTTCATGGAGATGTCCCTGGAGGATTTCCACTCCATCCCCAGATATGTTAACAAAACTTTTCCAATAACTGTACTGGCCGCGAATGCATCCCAAGTCATCAGGGCAAACCAATCATTAAAAAATGCTTGCTTTTAAACCATGTTTTATATTTACAAAAGGTACACTCACCAGAGGTTGCTTCCATGGCTTCATTGTCTGGGCTACTGGCTTGGGAGGGCTGGGAGGGTAATTCCGTCTGGGTGAGTAAAAGCTCCTGGCTGTTGGGGAGAACGGAATGCTGTGTGCTCTCTGCAAGCTCGTCCTCCTCTTCATCTTCCCCATCCGCAGAATCCTCAGCCATGGCTGAGATTACCACCCCCACCTCGGAATCCACGGACAGGGGTGGGGTAGTGGTGGCGGACCCCCTTAGAATTGCATGCAGCTCAGCGTAGAAGCGGCATGTTTTCGGCCCTGCCCTGGACCTTCCATTTGCTTCTTTGGTTTTCTGGTAGGCTTGTCTGAGCTCCTTAACTTTCACTCTGCACTGCACTGAGTCCCTGGTGTGGCCTTTCTCCATCATAGCCTTGGAAATTTTTTCAGATTTTTTCCATTTCGTCTTTTGGAGCGGAGTTCTGTTAGCACAGAATCCTCTCCCCAGATAGCGATCAGATCCAGTACCTCCCGTGCGGTCCATGCTGGAGCATTTTTTCGATTCTCAGGAGACTGCATTGTTAGCTGTGCTGATGAGCTCTGCGTGGTCACCTGTGCTGGTGAGCTCTCCAAGCTGGCCAAACAGGAAATGAAATTCAAAAGTTCGCGGGCCTTTTCCTGTCTACCTGGCCAGTGCCTCCGAGTTCAGAGTGCTGTCCAGAGCGGTCACAATGGTGCACCGTGGGATACCACCTGGAGGCCAATACCATTGATTTGCGGCCACACTAACCCTAATCCGATATAGTTATACGGATTTTAGCGCTACTCCTCTCGTTGGGGAGGGGTACAGAAACTGGTTTAAAGAGCCCATTATATCGATATAGAGGGCCTCATTGTGTGGATGGGTGCAGCGTTAAATCAGTTTAACACTGCTAGAATCGGTATAAACGCGTAGTGTAGACCAGGCCTAAGAGTAACAGACTCTGGACGCTGGTAAGTTAACATTGATCTGCAAGAATGGGGCAATGGTGGGGAGTTCTTGTGCCCTTTGTTTCTTCATGATCTATTAAGAATCCCCTAAATGTTGGGTTTTTCTGCTGGTGTTTTACTTAATTACTTTAGAAAGTCATACTGTCTACCCAACAAGCATCTGAGATTATGCACTGGTTCTGCATGAGGTAGGTGACTTAAAACCGTATGGGCCACTGAGAATTAGTAGGATATCATATCACAGAGCAAGAAAGTGAAACCTGATTGCGACAGCATTTTATTCTTACTCGGATCATTTAAAACTCTTGAGGTTTTTAACCTTAAAAATGGCTGGGAGAAAAGACCATTTTGGTCAAGTTCCAATATTGTCTCTTCAATCAAGGTCTAAAAGAGTTATTTCTCAGATTAAAATCCTTTTTACAGCCCTAAGTCCCCCAACAGAGGACATTCCAACAAATCAACAAAAAGCCGTTCAGAAATTCTTTATACAAGAACCAAAAAAAGCAACCCATTTTCAACCTTGCAGTAACCTTTCAGTATCTCTTTCTTCCCAAACAAGGATGATTAAATTGATCAAGTATTTTGTTTATACCCTTCAAAGCTAAGAAAGTTGAAATATTAATATTTAATTTAAGTTTCTTTCTAGCAACTCAAGAGAAATGATGGGCTTTTCATCAAATAAGTAACAGCACTACTATATGTATAAAATCAATCAGTTGACAGATAACGTTCAAAGACTGACCTATTTCCATGACTAACTCAAGTGCTATCATATAGCCAAGCTGGCCAAATTCATGTGTACACGTACACACACACAGAAAGTTATACACAAACATATATTTTGACATAAAATTGAATCCACAACTTTGTTGGGATTAACAAGCTTCTGGTAGGGTTTTTAAAGTATCAAGAGTACTTGACACTTTACTAACCTCAGCTTCTCCTTCTACCCGTAGACTAATAATGAAACATTTGCATCTAAGAACTTATTTTATGCACTTTGTCCATTTTATGTTTTTCAGAATAGATTTACTCAGAGTTGTCATAAAATTTCTCATACAAGGTACGTAGGTATCCAAGTCCAAAACATTTTGACAGCTTATTTAACTGCAGCCCATATGTACTCAGGAAAAGTCATTTATTCATGTAGAGCAGTATTTTACTACTTGTGTAATCCTATGGAAACCTGTTCAGAGTAAAATATTAATGCCATCTGAGGGTAGTAGAAATTAGGCCAAAAATTGTTATGTACCAAAAGGCAAGTAACAGAGCCCCAAATTTTATATCATATTGAATGTTGCCTAGAATATTAGAATTAGTAAGGAAAGGAATGTCTGTGTTACAGTTACTGAGTCAAATTCTCTGATTTAAACTGACTTGCAGACCTGTACCAAGTTTACATGCAACTGTCTAGGAGAGTACTTATGAGCCCAATCATTTTTCTCCAAAAGAAAAACAGTTTTCCCATACTTTCCTCACAAATCCAAATAGCAAGCCATCAAGTATAAGTAGGGGCATTGCCATGTATAAGTAGGGGCATTGCCAGCAGATCGAGGGACATGATCATTCCCCTCTATTCGACATTGTTGAGGCCTCATCTGGAGTACTGTATCCAGTCTTGGGCCCCACACTACAAGGAGGATGTGGAAAAATTAGAAAAAGAGTCCAGCAGAGGGCAACAAAAATGATTAGAGGGCTGGAGCACATGACTTATGAGGAGAGGTTGAGGGAACTGGAGTTGTTTAGTCTGCAGAAGAGAAGAATGAGGGGGGATTTGATAGCTGCTTTCAACTACCTGAAAGGTGGTTCCAAAGAGGATGGATCTAGACTGTTCTCAGTGGTACCAGATGACAAAACAAGGAGTAATGATCTCAAGTTGCAGTGGGGGAGGTTTAGGTTGGATATTAGGGGGAAAAAATATATATATATTTTTTTAAATTTTATTTATTTATTTATTTTACACACACTAGGAGGGTGGTGAAGCTGGAACCAAGATGACTACTGTGAGGCCATAAGTATAATTTACCACATTATGATTTCATTGCCCAGATAGAACAATCGTAGAACATATTTTCTATGCAGCAGAAAATCCCAGTTGTTTAAGCAGCCATTTTGTTTCTTAAAGTTAGCAACAATGGAATTGGAAGCTATTAAATAAGGTAAAAAACAACTCAATCGATACTTTAGTATACATTTCACCCCCACTATCAAGCTCTAACATAAAAAAGTAGTTACTATGAAGATGATTCACATATTTTATTGTAATAATTATTTGCCTATATTAGCTAATGATCCCTACACTAAACCCAAACAGTGCACAAGTGGAGTGCTTATTTAAATCTTTTCTTCTCTGCCACACATTTTTAATCACATAAATTAGGGTAGAGCCTCCTTTGTCACCATATGTTTTGCATTCAAGTACTTGTCATGCAAACAACATGGAGAATTACTCCAAAGTGAAACTGTGTAGGAGGGGGGGAGGAATAACCCTCAAAAATCTATACAAGCAATTAACTATGATGAAAAGGAATCTTTAAAACAAATTGACTCAGTTCACCATGAATGATCTTTAAGAACATTTCAACAAAAGCCAGCTACATTCATTGCTATATATAGCCCTAAACCCATAACAATGAAGTATATGCTCAAAAAAAGCTGAATCCTTGATGAGAAGGCATTAGTCCAGGGAGTGATATTTCACATTTTATAAGCTTAATTTTCAGTGGCTAACAACTAAAAATAATCCTCTCTTTTTGGGGAATAAATCAAACTAAATCAAATATTCTTACTATTGAGTTTGTGTTCTTTGCAAATTACTGCAAAAAGTTTCTGAATATACAGTAATGCTTAGCACAGAAATACTACAATGAATATTGAAAATCCTATTAATTCTAAGAGGACTTAACGCTATTACATTTTTAATATATCTGTGTATTTTATTTTGTGCAGCAAGATACAAAAGTGCAGTATTCTAACTCGGAAATTAGCTGATTTCCTATTACATGAGAAATTACAGCAGAGACACCAGACCACAATAAGCCCATCAGACAGTTTCTATCTCCTGGGAAAACAGGGCAGGACTCCTGGGTGGATCAAGTCCTGACCTATCCTGCCACAGGCACCTCTGATCCCTGTTGCCTATCAATATAATCTCCCTCTACTCCTAGGAAACAACAAGTATAGAAAGCAACCAGCATTAGCAGTGACAGATGGGACTATTAGAATGCTAAGGAGGGCAGGTAAGCTAAGGCTCCCAGCTGGTGGAAAATGGGAGGAAACAGAGAGATCATCCAGCACTTCACAAGGGAGCAAGATCAAACTTGCTTTAGTAATAGAAGAGAAATAGAAAAAATACTAAAAAATTATAAGACCCTATTTTGGGTAAGGACTATCTTTTTGTTGTATTTTTCTAGAATAGGCAATATAATGGGGATCCTGATTTTATGTATGGTCTCTAGGTGTTAAAGGAATACAAATAATGCCAACTGTACACATCACAGCCTTCAGTGTATAACATTGAACATCCATATCCTCCATATTCTAAGGATTAGTTAGTATCTACCTCAATATTACATTAAATTATTGATGTGTGGAGACAGTGAACACATTAAATCCAGCGAACAGGTGTATAACTGAACCATGAACAGATTCTTCACTATTGTTTAGGTACCAGTTGCCATTATAATACTAAAAGAGCAAACAATAAAAACCCAATAATTCTTTCTGGGTATAAGCATCCTATTTTTGCCTCTAGATGCAGGATCATCAACAGGCTGTTTTATGTAATTTCAGACAGATACTTTCTCAAGGGAACCTTTCAAATTCTGTCTGCAGATTGCCAGCATATAGTACTAAGAAACAGTTGCTTCAATGCCAAATGTATGACTACTGTTTGAAAATATTTGGCTGTCAACTCTTTTTAGTTTCTTTTAAGGGAAAAAAAATCTAGGAAAAGACTGATAAAATTTTATTTAACTTTCATTTCCCACATTGCAAGTTACATATAACTTAAATTATGTATTTTTAAAACTCAATTAGAAAAAGGTAACTTAAGTGTCAAAGGAATCTCTTATATAGGTCATTTTCTCTCAAATTCAGAGGTCAATGCGATTTTGAATACTGGTGTTCAACCAATTAATGAGATGCTAAAAAATAATAGCATGATTTGGTGAGAGGATCTCTGTGTAGATGATTTTTTGCCATACTGAGTTTCGATTCCTAGAGCAACAATGAGTGGGTAAACAGTGGTCACAATGATACCACTGATGGAGCTGTTGTGCATGATAAAAATGTGTCAGCAGCACAAACCGGCAATGATTTTTTTCAGTAAATTAACAAGATGACTTAAGAGTCAGAGAGAAAAAAAACAAAATTAATTCAGATGTAGACTGAGGAAATATTTAGAAGAGATTAACTTAGCTGAAACCCAAAATCACAGACACTTTTCAAGTTGGGTTAATAAGACACCTTCACAAAGAGAGTGAGATAGCCATCATGGATTTCTGTAAAGTTCTTCACTTAGAATACAGTTATTATTATATGTTAACTAATATACAATATATTCTACAAATAGGAAGTGCTTTTACATATTTAATAAAAGTATTTCATCACCGTAATATGCTTCCTCAGCTCATCCAGGGTACTTAATGTCTGTATAGTTTTCATTATTTAGATTTTAGTACCTTACAGCAGAGATCGTGTCAGAGATTGTGTTTTGTGCAGTACCAAATACACTTTTTTAAAGATGTCATCAGGTATGCTACTCAAATCAGATATTATTTCTACTCTAAGAGAATAAATGGATTACAACTTGGTTAGAGTTTGACTGATGCTGGCTATTAATGAACGTATTTTGTTTGGGACAGCTTTGGTGCTGCTAATACTCCAGTAGATTAGTTTTGCCCCCTTTTAACTTAAATTCAATTCATCCAAATTTTTGACATCTTGAAAAAAATTTCAGCAAGCTTGGTTATACTCAAGTAAAAGATGCACACCATTACTAAAGAAGCTACTCTAATAGCAAGAAATAATATTGTATGGAAACCATGTCCAGAATGGAGTACACGTCTCCCAACAACTAGGGCCAGGAGTTGTGTGTTTTTGTTTTGTGTTTTTAAACTATTTACCCACTTTGGGCCTGACCCAAACCCACTGGAAGTTAATGGAACAATTCCCATGGACATCAATAGGGTTTGAATTTAGCTCTTTACTTGGCAAAATAAGGGTGAGAAAAAATTTCAAAAAGAGGGCTTGAAAAGCATGCTGCTATTTAAGATTAGACAAAGTAACAGGAAGTTACTTCAGCTATTCTAGTTTACCAAGGCCAAAAGTAAAGATTAACTAAGTTGCAGTAAAAACCTAATTTACTAAACCCTCTGTTAAAAAGGTTCGTTAAACTGCCTTGAGGTTGATTAGTCCGGGATTAGACATACGCTACAAAAAGCATCAAAGGAACAGAACATAAGCAGTACTGAGATTCTATACATTTAACATAGATTTTTTTGGTTGGAAAATTAAACTTAGTTGGTTACACAGTCCAACAGTTAAAGTTCAGAAATGCCAGATTTACGATTGTCTGGGCAATCATAATTCTGCTCCCTTGTGCATCGATCCTGTGCACTGACTGAGGCAGAGGTCCCAAGGAAAAAAAAAATACTATAACTACATCATAATGCATCTAGACATAGGGGACGAATTAAGGTTGCGTAGACAATATCTTAATTTTTGAGTGTTTGGCTTAACACAGTGTGAATATTAATTTTGATATCGCTATTTAAAAAAAAATTATTAGGGTTCATTCAGAGGAAAAAAGGTAAAAACAAATACAACCAACTGTACGCAATCATGCATCAGGGAATAAATCCTCAAGTTTCAGCATGCGACACATGTCTGCCACTTGAATTATACAACTGACAATAGGAGAAAGATGTACTACTGACAACATGCTGAGGAAATGGGGGAGAGCAGTGGCAATCTCTCCCACAGACACTGGGAGAGCTCCTGAGCCAGGCACCATTGTGTTTTTCTATTGCAGGGGAGTGGGGATGCCAAGGTCAACTGTCAGGTTTAGCTCCCAGCTCTGCTCACCACTACAGCTCCTCTGGCAGCTCTCACGTGTTACTAGTGCAGTGTCGTCTTCTGCTACTTTTTGAAGTGGCCCAGCTCTTTGGAATGTTAATGTTCATATATTTTGGCATGCAGCAGAAGTTCTCATGAGCCATACAAACAAAAAAGGTGGCAAACAGTGATTTTTACTAGCTTACATCTCAGCTAAACTTGAACTGAATTTCAAGGGACCAGAAAATAACAATTCCCTAGCCAGAGTTGTCTAGCAGAAATTTCAAAGCTGAGTTGCAAATAATGAAGGTGTTAGAGCTTCTAAAAAAATAAAGCACCACAAGAATCTTTCATAGTGACAAGTGTTAGGTGATCTAAATACATATGTCACTACTAGGTTCCCCTCTATTTGTCAATCAAGACAAAAACAGATTCTCTGAGTTCACTCTCATCATGTTGAGCCTAAATGTAGTTTATTCTTCAGTAACGCCTTTTGATGCTAGAGCAGTGAAGCACTGCGAGGAACCCAGGGTTGCAGGGGAAGTGGTCACACACATCCATACTGGTCTGGATTGTACTACAAACATGTTAGGTCTTCAAGCTACCTGCTGTACAAAGTACTAAATAATTTGAAAATATGTATTACGTACTTGGGCTGGAAATGGTGGCTCTCTGCCAAATATGCCTACACTGACAGGGAGCACCATGGCAACAAGTTGCATAGGAAACCTGAGGAAGAGTGAAAATGCTGCCTACCAATTGGTAGCTTCTAGCAGCAAAGTTAGAGCACTGAGAGTTGGGTCACGGCAGTTGGATTGTTTGATAGGAAAAAAATAAATTTAAGTAGAAGGGAAATATGGTGAACATCGCAGTTTGGGGCAACTTCACCTGCATTTCCCTTCAGTGGTCCAGCAAGGGTATCCACTCTAGGCTTCAGGCTCCTCAACAGTCACCTCTCTTGTCCCTCTTGACATGGGTATTTCCCCGATAACCCCCAGCAGGGAAGACTGCCTAAACTTCACTTTGTTTTGTCTTCAGAGACTAACAACAATGGCAACTTGTGACTGTGGCAATTACAAACAGCTCCTTCTAAGCAAGTGCAAGTAAAAGCATTACAGAGAAAACATTAAAAACAATATAAGGAGCTACACACATGCTAACAGGCTTACCAGACATCATCCCCAAACTCCAGCAATGGTTCTGGTTAGTGATTAGCCCTTCGAACCCCAAACAAGGTTTTTAATTGTAGTCACCAATTCATAACCACTTTTGCTTAGAACTCGCTCCTCCACAAGTTAGAGAGTCCCTCCTTTATCTAGTTTTGCCCTTTGAAGAGACCATTAATAGGTAATCAGCCAGACAATAGGTTTCTCTTGAACTTCAAAAGGATGGCTCCAGAAGTGAATAACTTCGATTCTCCTCTTCCCAAATATTTCTTATTAAAAATCACTCAGCGAAACATTAAATCTTGTTTGGTTCAGTGTTTCAAAACAAGAGTCCTTTGAAGCACATAAAACTTACCAGTGTTTACATTCCTGTCTCCTCTGTATAAGAAGTCACATACCATCCCATGATAATAAATAAACCCATTCACATTAATACAATGATCTTCTTAGATGTTTCAACATAGTTCGAAACTATTTGTCCAGAAAATTGTAGGATATTGTCATACCTATCACAGTGAAAAATACACACCTATAAGTCTCTGAGCAGTAAAGAAGCTACTGAGCATTCAAAGCATGAAAGATATAGGGGACATACGGAAAGTAGCTGAAAAGAAGCAAATAGAGTTGGCAACAAAGTTTGAATCTCTTCTGCTTCTTTAGGAGGACACCTAAATAAGACAGACTGAACTAGAGAAACAAAACAAAAATCTAGCATGAAGAAGGGTCAAGCGTACCCATACCAAGGAAAAGGAAGACTTAACAGAAAACCAGAGAGCACTGTTACAAGTGAGCACGATGAGCAAACAGTTCGCAAGAGCTACTAACAGGACACTCCACACTGACACATAATTAAAAGTGGCATCACTCACATATGCTCCAGTATAGACACATAATTGTGCTATTAAACAAATGGTAGCACAGGCAGTATTAATTATTGTTTATGAAAAGAAGAGAGGCTAAGTTAGTGGGGAACCCTCTCACATGATAAATAATTGCTCAGATGACCAAAAATCTTTAGCACTATTTTTTTTTTTAAACTTCTAGAACATGTGACAAGACAGGAAAAAAAGCAAGGAAATATCTCCTGCTAAAAATGAAACAGAATTGTCTTGGGCATGAAGGAAGGAACAGCCTCCATACAAGAACACTATCACAGTGGAAAGCTAGAAACTAGAAAGAGGTAAGAATGGTCAAAAACAAAGAATTTGCGAGTTAGTAACTCTTACAGCCATTATTACATTTAAAAATACACCTCTACCCCGATATAATGCTGTCCTCAGGAGCCAAAAAATCTTACCGCGTTATATCAAACTTGCTTTGATCCACCGGAGTGCACAGACCCGCCCTCCTGCGGCACTGCTTTACCACTTTATATCTGAATTAGTGTTATATCAGGGTAGAGGTGTAGTATTTTACAGTCTGACTCCATGGGGACATAAATTTTAGGCAATTAAATTAGAATTTGGCTGAGAAACAAAACAGATTCACGTTCCAAATGGAAATAATGGGTTTAACCAAGTGTCTGGTGATGTACGTTGTTGATAGCATGGACAACTTTGCTCAAACCTTTTTTTTTCTGAACTTCACCCTCACAGTCTTTACCTCAGCTTCACTGCACACCTATCCCTCTTACCCTCTCTTCCCTTGTCCTGTCCCACTCTCCCTTCCCCTTTTCTTTCCATTTAGCTTTTCCCCACCTAACTAAACCCACCCCAAAACAAGAATACTGATGTAATTCAAAGAGGAGTGAGATAAATGTAATTTGGAACTGTATCAGAAGAATGTATTGTAAACGATAGTTTTGGCAAACAAACAATGAAAACTGACAGTAAATAACACCCATATCCCAATATTCTCAAAGCTAGAGAAAAGCTTCAGAACTGAGTGGGGAAAAAAAAATACACACTTGATAACATGCAGCTCACCTGGTACCCGTGACATATGTTCATACACAATTTTTTGTGTAGGACCCTCTCCGATTTATCACAGAGGCTGGATGGTGCTTGCTGAACGAGCAGCTATCGAGTATGTTGTTTTGTGAACACTGAACAATGTACACGCCTGGGCCTTATTTACTACACATTATTCAATTGCTGCTCTGACACAATGATTAACATAGGGTTGTGTCTGTGTGTAATATTATGCAAATTAAATGGCTCAGAATCAACGCTTTGAGCAGGGGATTGGACTAGATGATCTCCTGTGGTCCCTTCCAACCCTGATATGCTAAATAGTCTAACACATTGCACACACAGCTAGCCTATGGACCCAATAATAGCAACCACTGATACTGTATCATTGTACCCTTAACCTCTCCATCCCTCCACTTTCCTTCCTAGTATTTATTAGGACCACTCTTTCTTAAATTATGCCCTAATTCTGCAAACACTTAAGCACATACTCAACTTTACACAGAAGAATAGCCCCACTGAACTCAGTGGGACTACTCATTCATAAGCATTTGTAAGATCAGGGCCGTAGGTTGTAGACTTGGCCAGGGACCTAGTTTCCATATGCGTTTGCATAGCATCTAGGATAAAGGGGCCCCTATCCTGACTGTCACCCCTAGGTTCTACCAGAATACTAATAGCCACCACCTAGATATTATTTAGCATTTATATGAGTTACTTAGGATATTAAGTCATTAACAGAATACATCTGTACATCTACAATTATGAATGTTTTTAAAACATACTCTAAGCTCAAGTTTCTGCACTTCTCCTACCAAGTTAATACTTCTAAACTTGTACAAAGGCATCCACATACATTTCTTAATACTTCTGATGTTAGTGATTCTCTCAAGTGTACTTGAGGAGGAAGAATCTTTGAGGGTTTGAACTAATGTCTTAGCAAGTAAGTGAAGGGAAAACTCATTTTACAACCACTTTGTTTTAATATGGATTCATTTGTAGTCTTTAGAGATAATCTAAATATGTATTTTATTTTGACATAGGATCCTTAGCTTTCTGAATTTATTTTAAAGTTATGGTACATTATTAAAAATTACTTAATTTAATTTTGTTTATAGGAGTTTATTTTTAAATGAAGTTTGGTCTTCAAATAAAAATTGGAGAACTCTCCTACCTTACTCTGTTAAAAAAAAAAAAAAGACATGCTTCAATACAAGACATAATAAATGCCATTTCTAGAAATGTTTGCTTCTTGTAACAGGTTTTTTGCTGCCACTCTCTCTAAATGACTGCTCTAAGCCACTCCCTAAATGAAACTGGAACTAGTCCATGATTACATGTTCAAATCAAAATTGGCAGGGAAATTGACAAGTAGAAGCCAAGCAATATTGTATGAGACCGCACATTGAAATGTTAAATGTATATTTTATAAGCTCTGCTATAGTACAGAACAGAACAGAAAAATGCACCACTCATTTTTGTATTTATTTTCATTTTGGTTTGGACTATGTTGCACAGTATATTATTGTGACTCACGTAGGCAACACTAGATATTGCTGACCTCTAATCAGGTTTCAAAATGATCCTAAAAACAGCCTGAAATATTTTTATAGTGGATGCAATCCAAGGAGTCTATCTATCCTGTGATTAAATAAATATTGAATAAGAATGTCCAGAATTAACCTACACATAGTACACTAGTGTGGTTGTCTGAAACATAATTCTCTATAGTTGACAGAAAAAACACAAATAACCTCCCTTTTCAATCAAAGAAACAAATGATAAGGGTAATTTTATTTTGGTTAAATTTTCTAGTTATGAACAACAGGAAATATACCATTTATCAAGGTGTAATGTTTTAATTGTGAATACTACAGAATTTCACACTATACAAGTAGCGACCATAAAAAACTGGCCAGTCCTTTTATAATCCAGCTTCAAGGCGTAAAGTAGCACATTGAGTGCAATTAACATGAGATCATAGGTCTAGCATCAACTTCTAAACTCTCCAGTCACAGTTCAGTGTTTCCATTGGCTGATGGACAAAAACTTAGACTATTAATTTGACATTTTGTATCAAACTAGAAAAAAAACATAAGACTGCTAAAGTCAATCTTCTTGAAAATCTGACAGAAATATGTGAATGAGAGAATGACAAAGCAACAAATTAAAGAACTACCAAGTCAAGTTTCTCTCACAATTTGAAAAAATATTTTATCAAGATAAATATTTTCAAGAGTGGTGAGCTTTTCCTTTTCTTTTTTCTTTTTTAAAAACCTGCAGTGTTGCTGTGATGATTTGGGGATTTTGCTTGTACTATTTGTGAATGCTGGTTGACATTATGAAGTTGTTATAGAATTTTTGCTTTGAAAATTGCTCTCGCTGAATGCCCCTACATAAATGTGGATGTCATTATTGCTGGCAGGACCAGCAACAGGCACGTACCAGACTGAGGACAATGGGAAGTATTTAACCTTAATGACTGTACTCTGACCACAACTAGTTCTGCTAAGGAGAGTGCCTAACATGGAAAACCAGTTTGACCAAGTTGGTCTGCATGGGGCTTGAGAGTCTGAAGCAGTGGTAGGCTATCAAGCAAGACTAACAAACTGGTGACTAATCAGGAAGTTATAAAAGATCTTGCAGGCAAGAGAGGGGAAGGACTTGAAATGAGCAAGATCAGAGAAGCTGAGCTGGGGAAGAAGGCTCCAAGTTTCATAAGAACGGCCATACTGAATCAGACCAAAGGTTCATCTAGCCCAGTAGCCGGTCTTCAGACAGTAACCAATGCCAAGTGCCCCAGAGGGAAGGAACAGACCATGTAATCATTAAGTGATCCACCCTGTCACCCATTCCCAGCTTCTGGCAAACAGAGGCTAGGAACATCATCCCTGCCATCCCGGCTAATAGCCATCGATGGACCTCCCCTCCCCTCCATGAATTTATCTAGTTCTTTTTTATACCCCGTTATAGTCTTGACCGTCACCCCCCCTCCCAGTAATACACTGCAACAGAAGGACATTGGACAGCCCCAGACAACCCTGACACCTGCAAAAGAATGCCCTGGATGGGTGAGGAAACTGAGGAAGGAATGTGTGTATGTTAATTATTTTTGTTAGGTCTGTATTTCTCATAGGGTCAAGTAAAGAGCAATCACGTTAAAATTCTGGACAAAGTGTCTCTGTTACATGCTACACTCATCATGTGGGCCCTTGAAGAAGTAAACCAGAAGGCTCACGCCATCAGGTGGAGTTCTGGGACTGAGTGTGCTTAAGCGATAGCGTGAGTCTGAAAGACCAACAGCGATTCAAGAGTCAAGGCAGTTTGTAGGATAGGATGCTAGACAGAGGGTCTGCACCCAAAGAATATGCTTGGGGATGTGAAAGCTACTGTTAGCCCCCCTTAAGAGCTTAAATGTGGCTGGCTCCCCTTAATAGTTTACAAGCGGCCAGCGGGGGGGGAGGAGGGGGCCAGAAGCCTCACGGCCACAGTAGCCTGAACTTTTGAACTCTCTCTTTTCTTCTGCCTCAAAGCAGAGAAAATTTGCTTCAAACCAGTTTTTACAGAACAGATAACAGAGTGTGAGGTTTGACAACTACCAATGAAGTGTTAACACGCAAGGGTCTTTGTCTGAATGTGTATAAAAGGTTTGTGAAATTTGTGTAAGACAGTCTTTTGTACCAAGGTACAGGCTCTCCTTTTTTCTGAAGAATAAAGCATTTTTCCTTATCCCTGTCAGGCTGTTATTGGCTCTCAGCTAGGCAGACCCGATATTTCGGTAACAGGGACCCCAAGGGCAATGCCTGGACTCTGTTCAGAATCCAGAAGCTTTAAACACTCAGGGATCAGCAGCAGGATTCCTCCAAAAACAATCTGGTGAGTGACCAAAAGAGGGCACTGGACTGGATCTGTGAAAACTGGGTGTTAATAAAAAACTTAGCTAGATACATAAAACTCAAGCCCTTCAACATTTTGCTATTGCATGAGACCCTGGGAAGAACACCACTGTAAACAAATTTGAAACTAACTGGCCCATTTCCACCATTCAAGCAGAGAAGCGCACACACAAAACAGATAATGAACAACAGAACAGTTTGGTGGAATTTTTTTAATGTTTTTAGTTTTACAGACTGAGGTGTTAACTGCAGCTCTGCTAAAATAAATAGTTTAATTTAAAACACAATACTTTTTAGCCTGACAGCATCCGTACAATAGAAATTCATCAAAAACTGAGATAAAAAGAAATATTCAAGTTGCAGTGGGGGAACTCTAGATTGGATATTAGGACAAACTACATCACTAAGAGGGTGACGAAGTACTGGAATAGTTTACCTACAGAGGTGGTAGATTCTTAGAGGTTTTTAGGGCCTGGCTGGACAAAGCCCTGGCTGGGATGATTTAGTTGGGGATTGGTCCTGCTTTGGGCAGGGGGTTGGACTAGATGACCTCCTGAGGTCCCTTCCAACCCTGATGTTCTACGATTCTATGATCTAGTTTAACGTCTTATGACGCAGGAGTGGTCCTACAACTTAATTATACTTTCCATACTGTATACTGTTTAAGAAACATCTCTCTCCAATTAGATCTCAGTTATTTTCACAATATTCAACGGCTAATAGATACATATTTTCAAGATATCCACAGAATCATTTAAAGGTGAACTGATTTTCCCTTTAGAGTAATTTAGTTTAAAAAAATTCTAAGGCTTCATAAGTATTAAGCATAAAAAATATTCGGTATTAGTCTAACACAATATTTTACTAGTTCAGAGACACGTTGTGGTATACTTATCCACCTTGAGTACTACTTTATTTCTCAGATAGTTCTGAACTGAGGACTGCTTGAGCAATAAGGTATTACAGTGAGTATGGATGGCAGAATTTGGCCCTACCTGTATAGATTCATGATTATTTCGGCTAGCAAAACGTCTTTTAGGTCATGAAGTCTATCTCCTTGAATCACAGGCCAGTACTGAAGATTTCTACAGGAATACAATTCAATCCTAGTCTAATCTTGCCCTGATCATGTTCAGTGATGAGATTTTTGCTTCCCTTGAGAAATTTTTTACAGTCTAATTTACTTCACACATTTAACCTATTTCTTAATAGCTTACTCTAAATGATTCCACTCAAATATAAACCTAGTATACCAATTCTGGCTACTGAAAACTGCTTTTTACTGCTTTTTGGATTTAAAAACCAAATGAGCAAAAGACTCAATTCCTGATCAAGGAATTCTTGTTACAAAAGAAAATAAAAAAGGTTTCGTATACATAATTGTGTCAAAACTAACAATGAAGAAGTCTTCATACCAGCTGTACATACAAACAGTTTATCCAGTACAACAATATGCGTATATTAGCTGGGCTAGCCAGACAAATCCAAGACAGAATGACTCAGGCTGCACTGGCCTTTTTCCTCTCTTCCAAAGATCTTCTCTCTGTTTCTTACCCCAGCTTTGTGGCTATCCTATGAACAGTCCATTGTTGGGTGGTGGGACTGAAACATCCTAATCAGCAGAACTGCAACAAAAGTTAGTCAGCCACTCCTCCTCCTCCCACCTCTAAGTCATTTGCACATAACATTTTATTTAGAATATTTATTCCTTGATTTTCAAATACCCTGAGCACCAGCAGCTGCCAAAGCAGTAAGTGTGAGCCAGAGGCCCTCATTACCTTTGAAAAATCATGCCCTTCGTCATTAACAAGTTTTATGACTTACTTCGACACCTCACCAAATCAGATCGGTAATCCACTATTCATACCATACTAAAACCAGTGTGAACATTTATAGGCACATGGTAAAGAGATAATGTAAAATATATCTTATTCCTTAGCTTTCAGAATAGAGAGGGAAAGTAAGTTTAGATACTATCACCAATTAATTTTGCATAAATTATATTACAACAGAAAGTACAGCTAATCAGCAAACGCACTTACCTGAATAACAGCACTAAACCAGCATGTGTTGCCAACATTCTTTAATCCAACCGGACAACTGTCTTGCCTTTTTCGATCATAGGGGTTTGGAGAGTCACTCCATACTTCTGGATGCGTCCTTTTCAAACTTGCTTTATTTTCTGCTATACTGGCTTCTAGAACTCTTAGAAAGCAGAAAGACAAATGAAAAAATTAAAAGCAAAATAATAATACAGTAAGATAATGGTATGACGTAGTTACACCTACAAATATTAATACGGAAATAACTAACCAACCATTTGGTAATTTATCAGATTTATTCTTGACTCAAACACTTTTTTTTAATGTGCCAGAATGCACATTGAAAAATAAGATTGTACTTTATTTGCAGATGCAGTACTGTAGCTGATTTTCCACAATAAATGGCATTACGTAGTCATGTTTATGAATGGAGTAAGCTTTCATGACTGAAAGATACCTATTTTTAATTCCACTAAATAAAGGAAATTAATTTTAAAAAGTCAACAAAGACCAATCATTTAAAACTGGGTCCTAACTGTTTAGGTAGACAACAACAAAGTGGGAAACAAAAATAGTTTGAGAATCTACCAGTAGTCACTTTTCATCCACACGTATCACAGTGCTTTAGAAAGAATACCACCACCATTTGACTGATGAGAAACTGTAATGAAGGAAATTTATCTAGCTCACTCAAGATCATGCAGCATACCAGTGACAAGCAGATAAAGGAAAAGATGGTTACTTACCTTTGTAACTGTTGTTCTTCGAGATGTGTTGCTCATATCCATTCCAGTTAGGTGTGTACGCGCCGCGTTCACGTTCGGAGAAACTTTTACCCTAGCAACCCAGACGGGTCGGCTGGGCGCCCCCTGGAGTGGCGCCGCTATGGCGCCCCATATATATCCCAGCCGACCCAGCCACCCTTCAGTTACTTCTTGCCGGCTACTCCGACAGTGGGGAAGGAGGGTGGGTTTGGAATGGATATGAGCAACACATCTCGAAGAACAACAGTTACAAAGGTAAGTAACCATCTTTTTTTCTTCGAGTGATTGCTCATATGCATTCCAGTTAGGTGATTCCCAAGCCTTACCTAGGCGGTGGGGTCGGAGCGCGATGTGGCGGTATTTAAGACTGCTACGCCGAAGGCCGCATCCTCTCTTGGTTGTCTGACCAGCGCATAGTGCGCGGCGAATGTGTGGACCGACGACCAGGTCACTGCACGGCATATCTCCTGCATAGGCACGTGCGCAAGGAAGGCCGCCAACGTTGCCTGAGCTCTCGTGGAATGTGCCGTGAGGTGGCCAGAGGGTACACGAGCTAAGTCGTAGCATGCGCGAATGCATGCAGTTACCCAGGAAGAAATCCTCTGCGAGGATATAGGCTGCCCTCTCATTCGTTCCGCGATCGACACAAACAGCTGAGGGGACTTCCGAAATGGCTTTGTTCTCTCGATGTAGAAAGCCAACACTATGTACATCTAAGGAGTGTAGCTGTTGCTCCTGCTGAGAAGCGTGTGGTCTCGGGAAGAAGACGGGGAGGAAGATGTCCTGGTTGGTGTGGAAGGTGGAAACCACCTTAGGGAGGAAAGCCGGGTGGGGCCGGTGTACCTTGTCATTATGGAAAACGGTGTAGGGCGGGTCCACTGTGAGAGCTCTCAGCTCGGAGACCCGCCTGGCCGATGTAATGGCCACCAGGAAGGCCGTCTTCCATGACAGGTACGTGAGCGAGCAAGTTGCCAGTGGCTCAAATGGTGGGAGCGTGAGTCTGTTCAGGACCAAGTTATGGTCCCAGGTAGGGGCAGGGCGGCGTACTGTGGGGTATAGATAGACGTTCCAGGCCTTTAAGAAATCTGGAGACTAAGGGATGGGAGAATACGGAGCGACCCCCTTCCCCTGCCGGAAGGCGGATATGGCCGCTAAGTGTACCTTTAAGGAGGCAGTTGCCAGGCCCTGCTGCTTAAGGTACCAGAGGTAGTCCAGGACCGTGGACATCGGAGTCTGTGTAGGGTTCACCCCTTGAGAAGCGCACCAGCAAGAGAAAGGCTTCCACTTGGCCCTGTACGTTGAGCGAGTGGAGGGCTTCCTGATGTTAAGGAGTATATGCTGGACCGGTGCGGAGCAACTGAGCTCCACTGCGCTCAGCCATGCAGGAGCCACGCCGTGAGGTGTAGTGCTCGTAGGTCTGGGTGACAAAGCGCGCCGTGATCCTGGGTAATCAGGTCTGGGTGGAGAGGAAGGGGAATTGGGTGGTCCACAGATAGGTTCAGCAAGGTGGTGAACCAGTGCTGTCTGGGCCACGCAGGTGCGATCAAGATCAGATGCGCTTTGTCCCTGCGCAGCTTCAACAGGACCTTGTACACCAGAGGGAATGGAGGGAAGGCATACAGGAGGTGGTGGGTCCACGGCAGGAGAAATGCGTCCGAGATCGACCCCGGAGAGAGACCTTGGAAGGAGCAAAACTCCTGGCACTTCCTGTTGGACCTGCTTGCGAAGAGGTCTATGCAGGGAAATCCCCACCTCTGGAAGATGGAATGGATGATATCCGGTCTGATCGACCATTCGTAGCAGAGGAAGGATCTGCTGAGGCTGTCTGCCAGCGTGTTCTCGACCCCTGGGAGGAAGGATGCCACCAGGTCTATCGACTGGGCTATACAGAAGTCCCAGAGTCAAATGGCCTCCTGACATAGGGGAGACGAACGGGTCCCCCCCTGCTTGTTGATATAATACATGGCCGTTGTGTTGTCCGTGAGTACGGAAACACAGCGGCCTTGTAGGTGTCGTTGAAAGGCCTGGCAGGCGAGGCGGACTGCCCTTAGCTCCCGGACATTTATGTGGAGTGACAGCTCCTGGGGCGACCAGAGGCCCTGGGTGCGCAGATCCCCTAAGTGGGCTCCCCACCCCAGAGATGACGCATCGGTTGCTAGAGTTACCGATGGTTGCTGTGCATGGAACGGCATGCCCGCACATACTAGAGATGGGGTCAGCCACCAGTCGAGGGAGCGGAGAGGGTCGGGGGGGATCGTCACTAATACATCTGGTTGGTCCCTGCTCGGTCGGAATACTGAATGAAGCCACGTTTGGAGGGGCCTCATTCTGAGTTTGGCATGCTTTGTCACGTAAGTGCAAGCGGCCATATGGCCGAGCAGTGTGAGGCAGGCTCGAGCCGAGGTGAGTGGGGAGGCTTGCAAGCTCCGGATGATCACCCCGATCGTCTGGAAGCGAGGTTGAGGTAAGAAGGCCCTAGCTTGAACTGAGTCCAGGGTTGCGCCTATGAAGTCCAACCTCTGTGTGGGTATCAGGCTGGACTTCTCGGCATTGATAAGCAGGCCCAGTTGTGAAAAGAGGTCCGTAACGGCCTCGACATGCCATCGCACCTGAGACTGGGAGGACCCTTTCAGGAGCCAGTTGTCGAGGTACGGGAAGACGTGGATTTTTCGCCGACGGAGGTGGGCAGCCACAATGGCCATGCACTTGGTGAATACCCTCGGGGCTGTCGAGAGGCCGAAGGGCAGAACTGCGAACTGGAAGTGCTGGTGTCTGACCGTGAAGCAGAGGTACTTCCTTTGTGGTGGAAAGATGGCAATATGGAAGTACGCGTCCTTCATGTCGAGGGCGGCGTACCAGTCTCCAGGATCCAGGGATGGGATAATGGTTCCCAGGGAGATCATGTGGAACTTCAACTTGAGCATCCATTTGTTGAGGCCCCTTAGGTCTAGGATGGGCCTGAGACCTCCCTTGGATTTTGGAATCAGAAAATATCGGGAGTAGAATCCCTTGCCTCTCTCGGCTAGAGGTACTTCCTCTATAGCCCCCGCCGCCAGGAGGAAACGAACCTCCTGCAGGAGGGTTTGCTTGTGAGAGGGGTCCCTGAAGAGGGACCAGGAAGGGGGGCGGGAAGGGGGAGAGGAAGCAAATTGAAGATGGTAACCCTGCTTCACTGTGCGTAGCACCCAACGGTCTGACGTTAATCGGGACCACGCCGGGAGGAAGTGGGAGAGGCGGTTGGAGAAGGTAGGGGAAGGATCCTGTGTTGAGATTGGTAAGTAGTCCCCGGGCGCACCTTCAAAAGCCGGACTTGGGGCCCGGCTGTGGTTTGGAAGGCCCTTGGTTCTGGCCTCCCTGGGAGTTGGGTTGGCGTTTGCGTCCCCCCCGGCCACGCCGTCTACTGAGGTCCTGCCTCTGACGGGGTGGGAAGTATGGGCACCGTGCTTGGGGCCTGAAGGGTCTACACTGGGTGGAAGGGGTATGCATCCCCAGCGAGCGAATGATGACTCGGTTGTCCTTTAAATTTTGTAATTTGGAGTCCGCCTTCTCCAAGAACAACCCTTTCCCGTCAAAGGGTAGGTCCTGGATTGTATATTGCAGTTCCGGGGGTAGTGTGGAGGCTTGAAGCCATGAGATGCGCCTCATGGTTCTCTCGGACGCCAGGGTTCTGGCTGCCGAGTCAGCCGCGTCGAGGGAGGCCTGGAGGGAGGTCCTGGCCACCTTTTTACCCTCCTCCAGGAATGCATTAAATTCCGGGCGTGAGTCCTGGGGAAGCAGTTCGGCGAACTTTCCCACCTCCGTCCAGATGTTGTGGTTATAGCGTCCCAGTAGGGCCTGCTGGTTGGCCACCCGGAGTTGCAAAGCCCCCGCCGAGTATACCTTGCGACCCATGAGATCCATCCGTTTTGCCTCCTTGGACTTGGGGGCCGGTGCCTGCTGGCCATGCCGTTCCCTGTCATTAACCGACTGGGCCACTAGGGAGGAGGGTGGACATACAGGTACTCGTACCCCCGAGAGGGTACCATGTACTTCCTCTCCACCCCCTTAGCTGTCGGCACGATGGAGGCTGGTGATTGCCATAGGTTCTCGGCAATGGACTGAATGGTCCTTATGAACGGAAGGGCTATCCGGGTAGGAGCATTGGCCGAGAGGATGCTCACTACCGGGTCCTCCACCTCTGCGACCTCCTCGACCGGGAGGTTGATATTAAGAGCCACTCGACGGAGGAGGTCCTGGTGGGCCTTGAGGTCTATCGGTGGAGGTCCCGATGCCGACGACCCGGCCACTGCCTCATCTGGTGAGGAAGAGGAGGAGAATACCCCAGGGATAAGGGTCTCCTGTACGGCCTCTTGCTCTTGACCTGGTTCCTGCTCCTGTTGTCCCGGGGAGTGCGTGGGTGACTGTCTGTCCGACTCAACCACCGGGGGGCGGGAAACAGTGGCCTCTGGTACCCGATGCTCTGAGGCGGTGGGACATATCTGAGGCACGGGGGCGCCCTGGGCCTGATGGTAAGCCCAGCGTGTCCAAAAACCCCACTGTTGGGCACCCGAGTCCTGTGGTCGGGGGTCTTGGAACACACCCAGCGGTGCCTCGGGGTCCTGGTCCCCATAGTAACTGCCCGCCTGGGAGGATGCCGACGTGCCCCTTGATGGCCATGGTGGTGCTGCAAAAGTCGGTGCCGCGGTACCGACCGACCTCACACCTCTGGACAACGGTGACCGGTGCTGGCATCGAGACCAGGACCTGCGACTGGCTCGGTGCCGGGAGGTCGACCGGGATCACGAGCGCCGTTGCCTAGATCGCGGCGCCCACCTCGGTGCCGAGAGCTGGAGCGGTGTCAGGAGTACCGAGTTGACACTCGGGAAGTAGACCGGCACCAGAAGCCCGACCGGTGCCGAGAGCGTGAGCGGTACCGGGGTGATCGGTGCCGGGAGCCCGACCGGTGCCGGGAGTCTGAGCGGTGCCGAGGCGACCGGTGCCGGGAATCTGAGCGGTGCCGGGAGTCTGAGCGGTGCCGAGATCGTGATCGATGCCTTGAGCCTGAGTGGCGCCTTGATGTGGAGCGTCCACGGGACTGCGATCTGGAACGGTGCCGGCCTGTTACACTGACCGAAGCTGGTCTGGTCAGGGTCAGTTTGCCCACAGAGCAGAGAACCCGCACCGGCGGTAAGGGCATCGGTGCCTCGGTGATCGCAATTAGCTCCCTCGCCGCTGCGAATGTTTCCAGGGTAGAGGGAGAGGCAAGCTCTACCACGGTGTGTACCGGGGAGCTGCCAGGTGCCGGACTCGATGGCCCGCGCGGGGTCGGAGTCAACGGTACCGGCTTCGGCGGTGCCGCGGCAGGTATCAGTGCCGGGCGATCCACCTTCTGTGCAGGGTCTGACTGCAGGATGGCTGAAGGCGAGATGATCTGTGCCTTTGCAGCCTTTGGCCTCGGGGAGAGGGAGCGGCTCTGGGCCGGTTTCGGTGCCGGCTTCTTGGTGGTGGCACTCGTTGTGGCGGTGCTCTTGCTCACCGGCTGACTTGCGCTCGGTGCCGAGGGCAAGGGTGTCAGGGCCGCTTCCATGAGGAGCTGTCGCAGTCTAATGTCCCGCTCCTTCTTGGTCCTCGGCTTGAAGGACTTACAGATCGCGCACTTGGCTGATAAGTGCGACTCCCCTAGGCACTTCAAGCAGGAGTCGTGGGGGTCTCCCACGGGCATGGGCTTGTGAGAAGCCGAGCACTGCTTGAAGCCCGATGAGCCGGGCACGGGCTATGGCTCCCGGTGCGGGCGGGGGGGGGGAGTATCCCGATCCCCTCGCTACCACTACTAACTAAACTAACACACTATATAATTTACTAACTAAGAACTATATATCTATATATGTACAATAACAACTATAACTACTATATACAACGGTAGCAAAACGAGCTGCTAGGGAGTGTGGAGGTCAGCGAAGCCGCGCTCCACAGTTCCAACGACCGACACAGGCGGTAAGAAGGAACTGAAGGGTGGCCGGGTAGGCTGGGATATAGATGGGGCGCCATAGCGGCGCCACTCCAGGGGGCGCCCAGCCGACCCGTCTGGGTTGCTAGGGTAAAAGTTTCTCCGACGAACGTGCATGCGGCACGTACACACCGAACTGGAATGCATATGAGCAATCACTCAAAGAAGAATCCATGTTTCTGGATCCCCATTTCCACATCCTGTGCAGTGGATTTATTGCCATCTGTAGCTCAAGTGTACCTTGTGGATTAGGAAAAACCCACTCCTCTACCCAGAAAATCTTCAACTGCTCCCATACAGAGTAGTTGGCATATTCAAGATTTTATATTTCTTGTAAGAAATGTGTTGTTCAGATGCAAGGGATTCATCCCTTATACAGAAGCATAACCAAAACTGGAGCAAAAGCTCAAGAACCCCACTGAATTCAAATCATTGAGATTTCGCTATATAGGGCACTGTAAGGCAGGCATTTTACCTTTTAATTTGGCTATTAACTAAAACAAATTACTTCCTATATTAGCAAAAATCAGTATTGCCGCAAGAGAACCTGAAAGATAAAGGACCTTTTTTTTTTTTTTTAAATTTGCTTCCCCCATCATCAGCATTTCTTTGGCAAAGTTAGGTGACAGCTACACTTTGGGAGAAGATCAGCTATTTGATGATGGCATTAAAGAGGACTTCAAAGCAAATATCACATCAATTTAAAACAATTTCTTGAACAGCAAGTACAATCTAAACTCTGGTTTGCAACTGATTTTGGTCAACAATTGTCAGAATAATAAATAAATAAAATAAAATAAAATAAAATAAAATAAAATAAAATAAATAAATGGAGATATACCAATCTCCTAGAACTGGAAGGGACCTTGAAAGAATCCAGCCCCCTGCCTTCACTAGCAGGACCAAGTACTGATTTTTGCCCCAGATCCCTAAGTAGCCCCCTCAAGGATTGAACTCACAACCCTGGGTTTAGCAGGCCAATGCTCAAAACACTGAGCTATCCCTCCCCCCTGTAAACTGCAATACAGTTCATGTGAGATCTGCTCAGTCTAGCCAAAAAAAGGGCAGTCAGAATAGCCTACTGTGAACTTCCTACGCAGCCTTTGCGAGCAAGGTTCAGAGAGAGCTCCAGCTGGACTGTAAGACTGTTTTCCCCAGGCAGAACCCCCAGAGCAAGGTAGAGGAATTCTGTCACCTGCGCAACTACAGGGGTCCATTCCCTGGCACAAGTGAGTGAAACTGGCATCCCTTGATGTTTTACCTACTTACCTTCTGACACCAGAGGTTTTGCCAAAGACCAATAGCATTTATGTATTCAGTTCATTTTCAATTATTTTTCTTTTTAAAATTCTCTCTCTTCCTTTAATAGTAGAGAGTTCATCAGTTTGATCACCTATAGGTCTGTCTTAGCTCAGTTTAGATAAAGTTTTATTACTAAAGCTGACTTTCACTAGCCTTGTGGCAATTTCTCCTAGTTAGAAAGAAATCATCTGCTGGGAGAGGATTAGGCCTAACACTATCTGCCCTCAGATAACATAGCGCTTTTATAGTCAATAACCATAGACTCAAACATCAGCCTCAAATAAATTCATGTCACAGTATGATATTTAGCTTTTCAATTCCTTAGTCAGTTTTTGACAAGGAAGTAGTTCTCGACACAATCGTATCTACGGTGTGCAAGAACCAGTTATGGCTCAGTAAAATAGCTATTCAGCATAAATTACTTGATAGGATATATGGGGTATATTGAACCCTGAACCTTCTCAGCCTCTCAACTCATACTGAAATTGCTGCCAAAGGTTAAGCAAAGGAAGTTTGATACTAGGCCATTCTTACGTATGTAATATGATGTGGGACTTATGAAAAAGAATTCCTCACACATTGTCCTTGACACATGGAAGTGATCTGTCAAGATAATTGGGATGAGTGTGTCTTACTTCGGGCTCTGGGTATCATCAACTCTTTTCAAAATCACAGCATATGGAAGAGAAAATGGCTCCCAACAACAAAAAAAATGTTATTTAATTGGAACAGCAAGAATCTCTTGATGCATTTTTAGACAGGATTCACCGTGTAGAAAAAATGACCTTAGTTTTTAACAAGCAAAGGGACCTTTGGGTACAATCTTGCACTCTTTAGCCAACCAGAAATCCCACTATCATCAGTGGGCATTCTGTCTGGGTACTTTCTAGAGTTAAAGAGTTTGACATCTAGGATGACTCTACCCCTTTCTACCACTGCCATTAAATATGGTAGCTATTTACATGCTCATACTATTATAATCCTAATTATTTTACTCATATATTTATACTTTGTTTGAAACCATCAAGTTTTAAATGATATAGCAGATGAAGTAAGTTATAGAAATTCTAGTAAGGACAGCTGCCTGTTTGATAACAGAACACATTAGTTGTCTGAGAAATCTTAAGGTCATTAATATTCAAAAAGCAGTATATTTGAATCTTTTTGAGTATCAGGACAGGTGACTAAGTTCTGGATACTCTAAGCTTGCTTTTTCTTTACAGGCAGCTATGGCCAAATGTAATTTGTGGACCACAATGCAGCTGCTATCACATGTCCTATAAAATAAAAACCTATATCGCAGGAAAGTTTGTAAGAAAACAACTGGGCGAGCTTTATCGTGTTAATGCACTGGACTTAAATGCTTTATGGAGAGATTCAGCAGGGAAGAAAAGGACATTTTTACTACAAAATAACAGAATCAATATTCCTCAATGACAACAGTTTGCGTGCACGCATAGCCATTTGGGTTGCACTTCTCTCAATAACCTGGTATTGACCAATTCTAAAAAATATCAATTTAATGCAAAAAACAAAACTACTGTAATGTTTCATGAATACAGTGATCACACAAATCAATAAATTCATAAAGTTCCCACAGAAACCTTAACTCCACCCCTAGCAAACTCATTAGGACCTCTCATTTGTGCCTTTGAAAATCTTCCCCATAATGAGGATACCAAATTAAAAGATACGTGTCCTTCAGTTATTAAAACTGATGTTTTCCAGTTTTGCTTTCTTGCCGCTGGAGTTTTTTTTTTTTACTTTTGCCGTTCCCTTATCCTAAGAAATAAAAACTGATTACTGCATTTGCCCTTGTTTCCTTTTTAAAAAAAATAAAAATAAAAAAATCAGTTTTGCTTTCTGGTTCTCAGAACAGAGAAAAGCTGCCAACACACAGGAAAGGAATGAATGTTAGTATTCAAGAAGAAAAAAATCTGTGTGTGTTAGGGTTTCTATACATATAAAAAATAAAACCTAAAATCCTGTCTTAAATTGACCATAGTATCTCTATAAACCTTAAGTGTCAAATTTCTGTATTTGACTTGTGATTCAAACTTATTACATGAACAATACACATCTATAATTAAAAGACAGGCATGTTGCTAGTATAAACAAACATATATTTATATTATTTTGGTGAGGCTGTATAGAATTGACCAGAGAGATCCTATATGCTTCTTGTATACGCGATACAAATAAAATGGCATATTGGTTTGCTAGTTTCTGCCACCAGAGAAAAATACTAAAAAAATCTGCAGTATTTACTTGTCGATCAGAAGATTACCAAAAGTGGTCTTCTTAATCTCTGCAGCGTGGAAAAGGGACTATGGGTAAAAAGAAAAAAGGTCTATGTCTAGAAGACCCTTCAAAAGCAAAAGAAAAGGTCATGAATAGAGGCCAAAGCAAAGAACGAAAAAGGAAGTAGTCCTGCAAGATGCACCTAACCCTCCGACATGATTATGAAAACAGTCTAACTAAAAGTTCACAAGAGCTGAACTTCTCATATGAAATTAGAGGAAAACTGCTTTGGCTGTCTTGTACAAAATAGTAATTTATGAGAAATTATGCCTGAACATACATACACTGAAACCTGAAGAACAATATCACCAGCCACATGAACTAACAACCAGGAGCAAATCTCCCTCTTGTCTCAGCCCCTCCTGTCATCCTAAGGAATGTCAGACATTTTAAACTAGTCCAATAATGAGAGGACCCTGATTACTAAATAGTAATATGGGAAGAACTCCCTTTAATGGGCATGTTTATGTTTGCAATCGAAGAAAAATATTGTAGGGAAAGGTGGGAAATTCCATTTCAGAGAAGAAGCCTTTTCATTATATCCCTGACTTAGCTAAACACAATGTACTAAGCAACGCAATTGTTGTGGTGGGCCTCCTAGCTCCAACTTGTCTCAGACTTAAGGTAAAGGGCCATTTTGGAGGATAAAGCAACAACAGCTAGAGCAGCTTAACTTTCTGTGGGAACCACAGGCATGCACAAAAACCTCAGTTAAGTGCACACTTAACAAGATTACCAAATAACCATTGCAACTGGGCAGTACCTCACTTTCGAACACTCGTTCCTTGGGTCAAATCAAAGCTACTTTCCTCCACAAAAAGGCTATGCATAGCTCTTCAGCGAGAACTATATCCACAGCTAATTGCAACTTGCAAGACTCTGTCATTTCAGCTCTACTGCTGTTCACAAAAGAGGTCACAATATATTTTCCAATTTTATTTTTTATTTTTAACTTTTTAGCAATAAACAAACACACCCTCATCCCACCCCTCCACCTTAGGCAAAACCAAGTCTAGAAAATTTCAGTTCAAAATGTGAATGTTTTTCAGAATTCTGACTCTCTGAAACAGAAACAAGTTTTGTAACAGAAAACCAAGTTGCCACCTGTAATGCACTAGCTCTTGTTTCTGCTAAAATTTAAGAACACTAACAAAATTATACTTTCCTGCCACAGAAGTGAGGAAGTGTTATCGTAATAATGAACATTGCAAGCATAAAAAGAAGTGGTTAGCTTCGTAATCATATTTTGCTTTCGAACTCTTTCCCAAATACACCATAGAAATGTCTTTCAATTTTAGGTCTGATTTTAGAAAAAACTGATCAAAGGTCTCTGCTTCCAAACTGGTCCTACGTATTTAAGCAAATGTGCAGCCATGAAATATACCATTAATTTCTACCTTAAAAATAGAGGGCTGGTTTTTCAACAGAAAGCATACAGTGCAGTAAAGCAACACTCTTAAAGCCAGATGTATCAGCAGCACAACAGATGAAAATTAACAAATTCTTCTTTATAAGATGGGGGGGGGGAGAAAACACAGGCCAATCTCCGAGTCTTTTAAAATTTTATTTCTGCTTTATGTAAGTTGTTTGTTTACCTGCTAATGGCTTGTTCCTCATCTGTTATTCCAGTCTCCCTGAATGCCCTGTTTGATTCCTCCAAACTCAAGGCAATTGCCCTCTGAAGATCATCTTTATCATCTCCAGTGAGATCAATCACATCTGAAAAGCAAAACTATCTTTCTCAAAATTAAAAGTGAAACAGAATGAAAAATAAATCTTACGGTAGAGGACACAAAACCAGCATGGACTGCTAAACCAGATTCAAATTCCTCCTCAAAATTCACTTCTTTTGGTTTGCTTTCCACCATTAATCTTAATGTCTTCACTACCTACTCCCTCTCCTATGTGATAATTATAATAAGGAAGAAAAAGAAAAACACAGCACTTGCTCCTTTGTAACTCATGCTCTACAAAGAGCATTTTTCCCTTTTCCAAAATCTTCCTGTTTCCCAAGTGGTCTCCATCAAGTTACTCATCAATATAGGACTGCTTCTGCAAACTTATAGCTTCCTGCAAAGTCCCTTCTCTACTACTGCTTTTAAGTTCAGTGGTGTAACTGTCTTTATCAAGGCCAAGATACTGTTTTTTCCCAAATTACATTTGATGAATAGATTTTTCTTAAAGGATATCTTCAAAGAGAATAGTCACTATTATCTCATATAGAGCAATGCATGCTGAATGTCCCCAAAACACAGATAAAAGCACAATCCTGCTAACGCTTGTGTGTGTACTGTATACACACAGTCAATGAGATTAGTGATGTAGGTAAGGTAATTACATACATAGGCATTTGCAGGATTAAGACCTAAGCAAGGAGTCAGCACATTATTAAGCTAAATCTTCCCTTCCCTCCTCCCTTTCACACTTGTTTAGTTTCAAACTAAACAACATGTTGAATTTCCTTCAGTCTGAATAGTGGAAGCAACCAGCACAACATTCAATTACCAAAAACATCAAAGAAAAATGATCAGAGATTGAGGTTCAAAATAAGAGTCCCCACTCTGGCAATCCATCCAGCCTTTTTTTTTTTTTTTTAACCACCAAATGAATAAAAATGTAAGGGGCCTATTTCTTACTTTCCCTACAATCGCAGTCACCACAAAAAAAAAAAATGTTTATTAGCTGCCAGCAAACGTAACTTATGTAAACTTCCCAACCTACTGTATGTAGCAGTAGAAACTCTTCTTTACTCAGGAGAGGAAGCATATTCTCTCTAGCAGCCTCCCACTACTAAATTATGCATTCCAGTCAAGCAGAGAAACTCTTCCCAGAGCAGTCAGGCTAATGGGAATGACGGCCAGCTGTGCAAGACTGCTAGGAGGACAGGGGACTGAATGTATCAGACTTTCCATGGCTGAAAATCCCACTTTGCTAGTCAGCGGGAGGGAAGGAATTATGTTGTACAAAGATGACCCTCACGTGAACCTGTACGATGTCAAACCCAGAGTCAGAGCAGTGCCATTTTCACTTTCTTTCCTGTTCTTAAGGGCCAGAGCAAAGTCAAAAAAAAGCAGCTATGCCAAGGGTAACTCCAGCCTAAAACCTATGCTAAAAGCAGATGGGAGGCAGGTGACAGAATAGAGAGCTACAAACTTGAGGATTATAGAGGAAAGGAGGGGAGGCAATTTGTTTACATGTCCCCTTTCACTGCCTGGCCTTTGTAACTCATTCCCAAGAACTTCTCGTTTTAGCCTTCCCCTGATAGATTAGCTTGCGGTGGAGTCAGTATCCACTATTTTCCCAGTCTTATATAGCTGTGGATACTTTCTGTTGAATCAAAATAATACACTGAAAGTGAGACGTTACAATCATTTCCATAGCTACACACCAATCGCAAATAGAAGCTGCAGCTAAGAAACAACAGTTCTTTTCTCACATCTTCAGAAATTAGGCATAGCACTGGCCCTTCTCCCACTGCATTCCTTCTCACCAGCTTCCACCAGGGTCTGTTATTTGCCTGAAATTCAATTTAATTTAGATTTTGAGCCCTTACGGGCAGCAACCATGTCTTCTTACCTGTAAAGCAATATACACATCTATAGCATCTTCGTAAGAAACAATAGCAAGAATAACAGCAAAGTAACTCATTTTACTTTAAGTATCTGTGTGATGCTTGGAAACAGTTCCTGAATTGATTTTTCATTTTTTTAAAAGAACATTTAGAGTCTCAGACTTGCAAATCTCACTCCAGAGGGGGCTTAATCCATTATGAAATGATAGCTTCCTTATTAGCTGAGTGTAACACCTAATGCATTATGGATTTTAGTATTCTGGACATGACAATTCAGACAAAAAACTGGAAATTTACAAATATGGCACCACACCTGCAAACTGAGAGACTTGGCCATTCAGAGCTGGAGTATGAACACTTCACTGATGGCAGATTAAAAAATACATTAATAACAATTGCAGAGAAAAGAGGCAGTGAAGCAGTTGGGAGTGTTATCCAGTGGGCAGCATGTTGATTTAGGGCTCTGATCCACTTGTTATTCAAAAAAATTTAAAAAGTAACAAAATTTCAGTTTCTGTCATCGATAAAACCATTTAATGAGTTATAGCTCCACAATTTATAATTATCTGTCATTATGCATTTCCCAACCATTTGCTGGTAGTCACTAAGCAATCCTGCAGTCTCACTGGAAGTTTCCTATATTTCCAGTTGCAGAGTGCTGGTAGTGATCACAACTAATAAAGGATGAACATAAGAACGGCCATACTGGGTCAGACCAAAGTCCATCAAGTTCAGTATCCTGTCCTCTTGAGAGTGGCCAATCGCAGGTGCCCCAAAGGGAATGAACAGACAGGTTATCATCAAGTGATCCACGATGGTGAAAGGTTAGTTTGGGGTATATTGGGGGAAAGCAGGTTGGAATAAATGGGCATCCTCATTCATTAGGTGAATCTAGGATTACGTCGGTCACTTCTTTGGAGGGGTGGAGGCTTCTGCAGCCATTCCTTTTTCACTGGGGTTGATAAGAAATCTTTGAGTTATCCACATCTTATACAAAAATTAAAAGGTAGAGTCAATATTTAAGTGAAAAATAAAAACTTGGAAATCTCATTTTCTTTACAAAAACACACACACACACAAATAGCATCCAAGACAAACCATACAGTAGTTTTATCACTACAAAATACCCTGCATTGAGCCCAGACATGAGTTCCCATTGCTAAAAAAGCAAAGGCTGCCAAAATATTTCAAGGTCAAAGTCAACTGACACTTTTCCAAAATTGTATTTTTTTCCTTTTTTCTGGTTAATGGACAACACATTTTTAATATTTTAAATGTTTACTAACATGTACTATTAGCCTAAATGCTAAGAACATCACAAAAATGTACTGTTAATTGGTGTACTAAGAACAAAAGTTGATCATATAGTATTAAAACAAAAAGGAGATTCACCATCTATACTTTGTTTCTAAAAATTTTGCTAGTGAAAAGTATTTTTAAAGATGAGATATAATTACACATCACCAAACAGCTTTAGTTTATATGGTGCCTGATTCCTAGCCCACTGATGTCAACAGAAATGCTCCAATTGGTTTTAAAAGGCTTTAACTCACGTGCTATATGATTTTCTTTTATAAATTGTACTTCACTTCTCATGTGTTCATAAGCATTTTTCCCCAAGCAGTTACTACCTATTACTTATCCCTTTCATCATATACACATTCATTGTAATTAATTTGTGGCACTGAATAGGGGATAACCCATAGCTGAAAACTGATGTTACCTAAACTTCCTTTTCTAATGTACTTTGATTGTTCTCTATATACTAATTCCTGATTCTCCAAGCATACATGGTGTTCTCCCAAGAAAAATTCAAAACAGTGTTTGTTTTTAAAATTCTGATTAATATTTTGTAGCTAGTTAACTCTTAAGTGTACTGAAGTCTTTTGGTGCAATACCTTGAAAATTAAAGGGCCTAACTTTGAATTTTGCATATTCATTGGTTACTTTGGCTGACTGTTCATCTGATTTATGACGTTCCTTTGATTCATGAGTTTATATACTGCTGCAACACTGAACCAGTGGCTTGTGGTTACTGAATAGCGACTTCCACTGGAGCATGATGAACCTACTCATTTTTAAAGTTTATCCTTTGATTAAGTAGGAATTTATATTTTGGAGCTAAAGGTTCTGAATTGAAATACCTTTAGTGAGGCTTGTGTCTGGATAACTACTGATTCATAGATTTTAAAGCAGAAGAGACCATTAGATCACCTGGTCTGACCCATATAACACAGGCCATATGTAGAATTTCACCCAGTTACTTCAGATTTGGCCCTACTAACTTGTGTTTGACTAAAGCACATCTTCCAGAATGACATCCAGTCTTGATCTGAACATTTCGAGACACAAAGAATCCAACACTTCCCTTGATAGTTTGTTCCAACACTTATTCACCCTCACTGTGAAAAATATGTTTTATTTCTGATTTCAGTTTGTCTGGCTTTAAATTCCAGCCATTGTTCTTGTAATATCTTTCTCTGCTAGATTAAAGGACACAGTGTTTTCTCCCCATGAAGGTATTTATACACCATAATTAAGTCACCTTTGGACCAAGCCCTTACAAATGGATCCTGTAAGAGGCACAAAATTTATTCTCAAACTTTGCAGCCAAATATGATTATTGTGGGACAAAACAACGACCTCTTAATTTTGTTAATAAGCAAAACAGCTCCTCAGAGTTATGCCAATAGCACTGAAACATCATGCTATATCTACTGTTCAGAAAAATTAATTTTGAATAGGAAAGAAGGTGACATGACCTTCAAAAGGTCTAGTTGGGTACACTAGTGACCTTTACTCACAAACAATTAGTGTACACAGATGAATAGTGGAACTACTATTGGAACTGGCTCCTGCTTTTGATAGTTCTTGGTTTTTTGTTTTGTTTTTTAATCTATGCAGCAGTATGTATTTGTGGTGCATAAGGTCAAATGTTTGAAATCCTCCCTATGCATTGTGTATTGCCACAAATGGGGTTAATAAGTGAAAACATTTCAAGTATGTCAATATATAGACACTACTGGTCCATTGTTTTCCAACTCATATAGTCAGTTTGCTTACTCAGGAAGTTCCCATCAGATTATTTAAAATAAACTATTCACATTCTAGTGTAACGGAGTTGTGTTTTTAAGAGACAATTATAGCACTATTTGAGTTCTTCATGTCAAAGATTTTACTAGAGTGAAATCAATGGCACTAAAAGGGAAAAGCAAGTGGGAGGAACCTGGAAGAGTGAGCAGGCTATGACACCAGGAGACACAGACAGTGAGTGGCAACTGAACCTGGGAGCATGCAGTGAACAACCATGGTCACGCAACTGCTGGCGCAGGAGAAGGAAAATGAAGATTTTGGTCTGTTGAATGAAAAGCTGATGAGTATGGGAAGGCCAAGATTTTCAAATAGTTGCCATATTGAGATTGAAGAGTTAAGATTACATAAAATTTATTTATTACTGTCTAAGCAAAGTGAGATCCCAGAACAGGGTGGGCAAACTGTTTGGCCCAAGGGCCACATCTGGGTATGGAAATTGAATGGTGGGCCATGAATGCTCATGAAATCGGGGGTTAAGGTGTGGGAGGGGGTGTGAGCTGGGGATGAGGAGTTGGGAGTGCAGGGGGTGCTCTAGGCTGGAATAGAGGGGTTTAAGGGCAGGGCTGGAGCAGGGGCATGGGAGGGGGTCAGGGTTGCAGGCTCCAGGCAGCATCTACCTCAAGCAGCTCCCAGAAGCAGCAGCAGCACGTCCCTCGCCCATGTTCCCGGCCAATGGGAGCTCCAGGGGCAGCGCTTGGGCAACATGCAGAATCCCTGGCTGCCCCTACACGTAGGAACTGGGGGAGGAGGAAGTGGTGTACTGCTTCCAGGAGCAGCGCAGAATAGGGCAAGCCCCCAACTCTGCTCCCCAGCAGGAGCTCGAGGGCTGGATTAAAACGTCTGGAGGACCGGATGCTGCCACTGGGCCATAGCTTGCTCACCACGGTCCTAGACTCAAACTTCATGGAATTTCTTTGTTCTTAAAGTGTTACCTTTTGAATGTGGCATCCAATCAATTCCGGGCAATGTTGTGAGCACCAGTGGGCAGAACCCTATTGATTTTGATGAAAATCAAAAAACCAAAAGAAAGAGGGAAATGGGTGAATGCGGAGCCTCTGGGATCCAGTTTGCAGACTCAGCACCAACAGCTTTCCTGTTGTCTACAGATCGAAGAACCAATTGATGGCAACCACAAACAAACACCAATCCTCATCTCAGTCCAGCCCATCAATCCCAATACAGTTTAAATTTTGACATCCAGAATGACTCATCTTCCAAACAGAAAGAAAATAAGTAAAAATAGTGGAGGGACAGGGGTAAATGTGAGTGAACACTGAGCCCACCACAGAGAGAGAATGGGGGCAATGGTATTGGGTGGGGCACACAGAGCCCGTGGCATGTGCCAAAAGGGAGGAATCAAGGAACATACAGCCTTTGGCATGACAACAAAAGCAGTAGTGTTGCAGGGGGTCCCTGAAATAGAGAGGGAGAAGAGTTTGGCACACAAGAAGTTTATGGGGAAAAAGAGGAATGCAAGGAACTCCAAGCGTGTGCAACAAGCTCAGCCTACAGAAGCAACAAAGCCTGTGACTCTCTAGTTAATATAGCTCCATAGATGTGCAAGGGACTTTTACACTCATAAGACTGTCTCTGCCAGAGGAGCTTAAGAGTTACATAGAAATTATTCTTCTATATATTAAATATTTCAGGACTTAGAATTTGATACAATTTTAGTGGTATGAGGGAGAGAAATTCCTGTACTTTAGAACAGAGGGGCATGTGGTTATTTCTGCAAGGCTTGGCTGAAGTTTGACCCAAAGACAGCATTTTTCTAAAATGAATTTCTCCCCCTTTTGCTGCTGCTGCTTCCTCCCCTAATCCTGGATTCTTTAAGTTTCTCAAATAAAAAGGAGAAAATAAATACTATGTTTAACAATGTAACAGTTCTGACTAACATCCCCAGAAAAAAATAAATTGAGGTAAGTTGTTGTAAATCATGCTACCAAAAGCACTGAACTTCAGGTAGGAAGTGCTTCAAGTGCCCTATACTGGCACAGCATAATTAAACACTACTGTACTTCTCTAGTTTTTTGTGTTGCTATAGGTGCAGTGGTCTTTTGCAAAAAACTGCAAGGTCTCTTTTGTCTCTTTTGTGCCTGGGATCCAGATGATACAACAAAAACTCTAGATCAGAATTTTTGTATGGGTATATTGCAACAACCCCAACGTTTAACAAGTTTTCAATTTGCATACACACAAACAGACAACTAGCACTTGCACACAGAGTTGATCAAATCAACTGTATATGCAGCTGTTGGTGCTAGAAAACTGTACATGCAGGTGTTGGGACATGCAAAGTTTGGCATGCACCAGTGTATTAAGGCTTTTGTGATAATGTGGCCTTTGTGTTTAATACTGAATTAATTTCTGATAAGTAGTGAACCAAATTTATAAAATATAAAGCACTGTTGAAGGTAGGAGTAGAAAGGTTCTTTATTTTCATTAGTCATGTTTTTAAAATCTTAACAATTGAACATTCAGTTAATAGCTTTTCCAACTGCTGACAAGCCAGTAATTTGCTATAAACAGGGTCTGGGCAGAAAGCCTACTACTTTTGAGGAACTTCAGTTTCCTAACACTTCCTTCCATGTTGGATAATGTACTTGGTGGCTCAACCAGGTATTTTATTCTTTACTAAGTAAGTGTCTTTCAATGGTATAGAGCCAGTTAAGCCAATAACCTCAAGAATAAGCCAACTATGCCTTTTTGCTTGGCATACACTCAAAAGCCACAACAAACAGATTTTTTTTTCCCCTGGTAAGGGACTGAGTTTCCAGTATTTATCTGTTGACCTCTTATCCCCAGTCTGGATGGCTAAGAAACTATAGCACTCTGCATGTAGATGACTCATGATATCTTAAATTTCAAATGAATGTGGATGATTAAGTAGTAGGGCATGATATGATGAGTTTATCTTGAGATACTCCACCAAGGTGTAATTATTTAACGGGGGTTCAACAAATTTAAATGTCAAAACATTGTCATCAGTGGCATCAACATCCCTCTTCATTGAAGGGAATGATGAAGGTTAAAATAATCATGTTACTGTGGTTTCATATTTCCTCTTAACCCATGTTTACTTCCATTCTCCTCTCAAATCAACCACCTTCCTATTCTCTCTCCCCCTTCATACTCTGATTGCAACAGTGTGTGTTGGTGATTTATTTTGAGCTTTTTCTATTTATAAAGAAATTGTGAACAAATGTAGTGGATGCGATAAAGGTACTTATCAGCAGAGAATGGATTGAGCAGAAAATAGTGTAGCTTAAGTTTCTCAAAGTTCTGCAAAGTCTCCTCTCTTCTGATATGCAAAAGTTCTGCTATCCTGGTCAGGGATTTTCTCTTCAGAGACAGACGAAGTTTAGTGGTTTTCTCATGTACAGAAATAAACTAGGATGAGACTCTAAAATACATGAATTCTGTGACCTAAAGCTAGCCTGCAAGGAATTAAGGGCTCTCTAGCTTTGATGCCAATGAACTTGAACAGTCAGCAGCAGATAACATAAGGGATGTCAGTCTCCAAAATGTCAGTGTTTTTACTCCACAACGGTTGCTACCTTCTGGATTATCTTTCAATATTTAATCAGTTTCAGAGCCATAAAGATTTATTTTTTCTAATGACCAGTGCTGCAAATTAAGCATGGATTTCAAAGTCACGATGTGCTCTATTTTGTGCACTCTGTGGGCCAGATTATACCCTCTGTTACTTCCTATACAACCCTCTTGTCTCCAGTAAGATTATATGGGGTATAAATGAGGGCAGAATGTGACTCTGCAACTGGACTTTTTTCCATCAATAGAGTAGTTAATGAAACAAGCGACAACAGAATCCAACTAGTTATCCCTTATCTGTACTTGCTCTGGAATAATAGTTGTAAATATTGCAGTAGCAAACTCCTGTATCTCAGGAAAGTATGCAGATGTGATTCTGGATCCACAGAGGAAGCTGATACGTTAAGTATACACCATTTTGGTACAGAACCTTTTCTGACTTTACCCAGACCTAAATGACTTTAGTTACTGTGACAAAGTGGGAATCTTCTTGATGTGTTCTTTGAATGCTGAGTGGGGAGTATTGGCCTGGAAAGGTTGCAGGGGAGTTTTGCTGGGACTGTCTGCATTGGGGATGGGAGACTTGCCTTGAGGGAGGATACCTGAGCACATAACATGAGAACTCAGGAAGGGGATTAGAGCCAGGTGACACCTCTGCCCAGGAGAAATGGACAAAGGGTGGGGGAGGAGCCGAGGGGAGGCTGGGTGAGATGGCTGAAGGAAGTTTCAGTCTGGAGCTGCTGGGAAAATGGAGGGGAGCCCAGATGAGCTCTGGCTTCCCAACAGGGCTCTGGCCTCCCTGTCCCCCACCCTGATGGGCCTAACTGAGGGAGTCCTGTTGTCTGTACCTGCAAGACCTGTCTTGGACTGTGTTCCTGTTATCTAAATAAACCTTCTGTTTTACTGGCTGGCTGAGAGTCATAGTGAATAGCAGGAAGCTAGAGAGGCAGGGCCTTGTCTCCCCCTACACTCCGTGACAGTTACACAATGTTTTAATTTTAAATTTATTCTTGGGAAATTCTAATTTTCCATAATGTACCTGATAAATTTTATGAAGGTAGACCAGAAACAGAGGGTTAACACTTTTCTGCGCTGTACTGCTGAAAACCTGAACTAGCTCAACTATTCCAAAACATAAGTAAGCTTTAAAATTATACAAATCTACTCTTTCAACTACTTGGAGTTGGAGGCAAAACTAGATTTTATAATGGATAATGTCTGCTTAAAATAATATGAAACCCTAACCCTGAACAAAATGTCTTTAGTTAGTTTTTATTTCAGGAGGTGGTGGCAACATAAGAGCAAGAGCCCATGTTCTTTTAAAGCAGAATTGACTTCAGTTAAGGTATCCAGATTTGCACCGCTTGGGAGTCTGGTGCACAGAATTTTAAAAATTCAACGTTAGGTTTGTGTTTAAAAGAGATTAAAAACACAAATATTAACAGAAAATTCAGAAGTTCCTATAGAACTCAAATCCTTTGTACACACCTATCAATACACTGTTTCTTCCACGTTATTTCTCTTATCTCTTTAGAGAATAATTTCTACTTTAGGTAACAAATGCGAAACATGTGAATATATAGCATTTATGTGGGGGCAAGACAAGTGTCCTCTCCAGGACTGAAAAAATACTGTACACTCTTAACATAAGAAAAAAGTCAACACAAAGAAATAATCAGAAAATAACGCCTCCCATATGAAACAATCTTAACCATTTTTAATGGTTTCTCTTTTTCATGGGACAACTGCCAACTTCTTACCAAGCTTGCGAGTTAATCCTGAGAGGCAGAAAGCATGCTTAACACCTGCTGTTATCAGTTTAGCTCGTGGACACCACTGACTATCAATATAGGATCCTTAAAATGCATATGTGGCAATGTTACTTCTATAACATTGTATTTATGGCTTTAGTATTTATTTTTATTCAGGTCTGTTTGTGGAGTTTTGCCTCTCTTTAAAGCTACTCACCTTTCTTGAACTGGCATGTCCCAACCAGGAACCCCACAATGGGCAAAATTATGTTGTAGGTACAGTTCAATTTCTAACTAATAGCATAACTGAACATGTTAAAAAAAATGGAGAGGTAGCTGAAGAAAGTAAAATTTATGCTGAAAGAAACAAGCAACTGAAACCTAGGAAATGTGAAGTTAGGGAATTTATAAGCAGAATTGACAGTAAATCTCTTACAGCCAAGTTCTTAGTTTCTTTGCTTTAAAAATAGTTTATATAGAGAAAGAAAAACCTACTTGTGTCAGCCTGGCTGCCCACACTGATGTATCTGTCATTGCCAGGAAGTGCTGTTTGATAGTAAGTTGCTTCCTCCTGCTGAGGAACCTTGGCATTCTTTGCAGTAAGGAAAGTCACTGCTAATTCCAAGTTCCCATTGCTGTCCTTTAAATGTTAACAGAAAAAGAAAAAAGAAAAAGAAAAAAAGACCACTTTTTTAATTTAAATGGTAGGTCAGAATGAGTTTGTTATGATCAGCTTCAACTGTCAAACAACCAACTGCACTTCATTTTTTCCATGTTAAATTCTGGTTAGAAAGCCACAACCTAAAACCATTTTAACTCTTCAAACTTTTATTTTATATAATCGGCTACTTTCTGATCAAATAATGTTGTGGGCATAATGTCTACTTCCAATTATAAGACAGAGCAGTCAACAGGTTTCTTGTGTAATTACTCTTCATTAGAGTTGTACCCATCAAAAGAGAAATTAGTTTAAAAAGCACTGTAAATTATAAATTTCAGATGGCACTCTCATCTACTGTAATTTGGCACAACTTGACTGACTTCAACAGAACTAAGCCAAATTATGTTACCTGAGGATCTGGCCTTTTATTTTTAAGGCTTTGGGTATTCAGTTGTTAACATTTCCTCTAGTCTAAATTTAACCAGGAGTAACAGACATACACATACAGATGTTAAAAATATAGCCTCTCCCTCACGCCCCCCCGCCCCTACTTCTTTCGTCTTTTGTTTTTTTTCTTGGGGAAGGAGGGAAAAGACTGTGTGTGTATTTTTGTATAATGGATTGAAAAGTAAGCTTGAGGGGAGGGGAATTTTATTTAGTTTTAATGGGAAAGCAAAGTGTGGAGGTTTATCCTCCTGCTGTGCCTCTCCCTCCCCCTTCCTGCCCCCTCACCTCAAAAAAAGCAGGTCTTGTTTCTCGGCAAGAATTTATGACAACTGAAGAACTAGTGAAATTTTCTCTCTCAACTCTTGTGATAACATAATAAGGACAAATTAAGACAGGAAGAGATCCTTATTCAATCTGCTGAAGGGTCATGTCTACATTAGAAAACTTATACTGCTTTAACTAAACCAACGTATTTAACCCACCCTGAGGATGCAGTTATATTAGCATAAAGGTATCTTATATCAGTACAGCTGTTCCAGTATGGAAAGGGGAATAAGATATATAAATTATAAGGGATATAACTGTTTTGACTCTACAGTGGGATAGTAGAGTCATTAATTACATAGCTTAAACAAAGAAAAAAGAGCCACCACCTAGCAAACCCTTAACTAACAGTTAGACTGTGCACAAACTGTGTGGATGAGGCCTGAGATGCTTTAGTTTTTGTAGTCTTCAACCTTAGTGCCTAATTAACATTTTGGTTGAGATTCATTCCCTGAAAACCTGCCCAGATAACTAAAAGGTCCTCCAACACAAGCAGGGAAGACCACACTTTATACACCTGATATTTCTAAGGTAAAAAAGCACCATAGGGAGGGAAGGAAGGAAGGAAGGAAGGAAAGAATGAAAGAAAAATAAAATAATCCTCTCATGATTATTTTTTTTTTGGAGGGGGCGCATCGTAAAATAGCAGGGAAGTTAACAATGATGAGAAATGGCTAGAGAATATTTTCCTTCTTTTTAAAACACAACCCACCCACCACATCAACTGATATTAATATCTAACCAGATATCCATTTTGTGCTTTCAAATTACACAAGAAACCATTAATAGGTATTGTGCCATTGTTCCACTAAAAGCGAAATGCCATAGGAAAGAATCAGGATGCTACCTTTAATTCTATTTATTGATATATAGATAGATGCAACAACCAAGCACTACCCCCTCTGCCTGGCCAACTACCCCCCCCCTTTTTTTTTTTTTTTTTAAAGTTTCCAACTTATTTTTCACATAAGGAATATCAGGTCTTGTTGTTAAGATCTTTAGTAGAGCTAGACGGTGACATCACAGGAGGTTAACTCACAGCATGTGTACATGCTGCTCCCTGTCAGGTATTAATTAAAAATCCACCATACCTTCAAGGCCTGTTGCAGTACTTGGATGTCATTGATACCAGTGATCTCCCTCAGCTGATTCAAAAATGTTTGCTGGTGCTGTAAATGAATAAATAAATGGTCAGAATAATATCTACATAATGACAAAATAATTGTGTTACTTTAATTTGGTCTAAAAATAGTGCACCCTTGTAAATTACGGAAAGATATATATTGTGTACATATCCAAAACGTAAGAGAGTTAGCATGGGGCATCATTTATTTTAGTTTCCCCCATGACTTATGCATCTTAATTCTTACCCTTAATACATCAGTAAAAAGTTGTGCGTATTTATCTGTATTTTTTAAGAGATACAAAAGAATATGTTTATGCACAAAGACAGACTGCACATTCCTTTATGCATTTTCCTGCTCTCAGGCTGTGCACTCCAGAAAGCCGGTGAGCATGTGTGAAATTTCAGATAGCATCTACTGGCGCCTGACAGAAAACCACAACTCCCATTGGTGGCCCTTCCTGTACTGCTTTTAAGGGTGCTGAGGATTAAGTAGGTTACATAACAGAGGGAATGACTGGCTGGGTAGCTGCAAATGGTCTCAGCAATGGTAACCTAAACATTAGCTTAGGAGACCCAATTATCTACTGTGTGTGTTCACTGTAAACCTCTTCCCTGCCAATCCTGCAACTGGATCCATGTGAGCAGACCTTTGTGCCTGTATGAAGCCTCAGTGGCTTCAAAGGGGGAGCGCTCCATAAGGCTGCCATCGTCCTCCTGTATAGAGCCAATTGCATGACCGGGGCTTTAAAGTATGTAAGGAAAACAGTCAATTGAACAAGTTCAGAAAGTAATTTTAACTAACTAACGTCTATTTCATAAATAATTTCTTCAGACATCACAAATTCGCTCATCCCTCAAAAATTTACTTTGCATATGCAACGCGTTTTAAATCCTAACCATTTGAATTGTCAGAGCTCAAAAATTCACCTCACTATTTTTCTCCAAGTGTGGAATTTATTTTTATTTTATTTTGTTTTTCAACAATGCACTGATAAATGCAGCTGTATGGGGATTTTTTCCCCTAGTTAAAAAAAGCATTCCTGTGGAATAAGACAAAGCATCTGAAATCAGCAGTCTCTCCCATTTTCCCTTCTAAGTTTTAGTTTGGCTCTTAAACTAACAATATCAATCCCCTTCTAGCAATGAAGATCATAACATGCAAACATCTGGTGCACTTTATATCTGCCAATATGATCTGATAATCTAAAGAACTAATGAAAACAAGTATTAATAACTAAGTTAAATAAAACATGGCTTAACCTTCCCTCAAGTATGACTACACGCATGAAGTAACTTTTAAAAATGTAGTATTTTTAGTTCCATGATAATAGCACAAACATGTACATTTTAAAATGTGTTTTTTCATAGCTTTAAAAAAAAGCAAAACTGTTTTCTTTTTCTCCACTCAATCCAAAAAAGTATAGCTTCATTCTGACAGTGTGAAATACAGGGATCATAACAGCTCTTGAAGTTCCACTAAATCATCACAACAAAAACTTTAAAATTATTGGCCACTGCTCTAAACTAACAAATTATATTTTTGATCTGGGAGATGGAAAAAAGGAAGGAAATATTTACTGACATTTGCAAGACATTTTTTGTTCCTAATGTTGTTGACCACATCCTGAAATCAAAACAGTGATTATATGTGTAAGAGAAGGTGTAGTAAAGTATAGGGTTTGAATGCACTTCCTATTAATGAAAATTAAATACAGTCATTTTCAAAATGGAACAACAATACACAAACAGTGAGTGTCTTGCCAAGTAATTCCAAAATACTTTTCTGTAACAATAAATATTGGGGATATTCCCTTTTCAGGTTAAATTTTTAGTAGAGTTTGTTTTTAAAATTTCACAAGACGTAGACACATTATAAAACCCATCCAAGTATTTCATTCATGCAGTACAAATCTGTACATGCAGTACACACATTGATACAAGGGTGTACATATCATTATCTCATCTTTGTAACTAGATGTAATCAAGAAATCAAACACCATTTGGATAGATAATTCTAAACTACTGAATACCAAAAGTAACACTACACTGAAAGGCACTATTTCATGCCCAAATAAGCGGAGATAGAAGGCCAGTTGTCCAGTATAAGAACAAAAGAATACCTATACTGGATCTGACCAATGGTCCATGTAGCCCAGGATGCTGTCTTCCAACAGTGGCTGCGGCCACATGCTTCAGATGGAATTGACAGAACACTGCAATTATTGAGTGATTTATCCCCTACTGTCCCGTCCCACTTTTGGCAGCCAGAGGCCTAGGGACACCCAGAGCATGGGGTTGCATCCCTGACCATTTTGGCTAACAGCCATTGATGGACCTATCTTCCATCAACTTGTTTAATTCTTTTTTCAACCCTGTTATTATTTTGGCCTTCACAACATGCCCTGGCAAAGAGTTCCACAGGTTGACTGCACTGTGAGAAGAAATACTTCCTTGCGTTTGTTTAAAACTTGCTGCCTATTCATTTCATTTGGGTGACCCATGGTTTGTATGTTATGTGAAGGGGTAAATAAAGCTTCCTTAGTCACTGTCTCCACACCATTCAGGATTTTACAGACCTCTATGATATCTCCCTTAGTCATCTCTTTTCTAAGTTGTACAGTCCCAGTCTTTTTATTCTCTCCTCATATGGAAGCTGTTCCATTCCCTTAATCATTTTTGTTGGCATTCTCTGTACTTTTTCCAATTCTCATATGTCTTTTTTTGAGACAAGGCAACCAGAATTGTATAGTGGCATTATGATTATGCCTTATTAGCTATCCCTTTCCTAATTGTTCCTAAAAATTAACAAAAACAGAAACACGCTAACAAACACTGCCACTGCACACTGAGAACAATCCATGACAACTCCAAAATCTGAGTGATAATAGCTGGTTTAGACCATCATTTTGCCCAGATACTTGGATTATGTTTTCTACTGTGCATTGCTTTGCATTTATCAAAACTGAAATTTTATCTGCCTCCTTGTTGCCTAGTCACCCAGTTTTGAGAAATCCCTTTGTAACTCTTCACAGTCAGCTTTGGAATTAACTATCCTGAGTAGTTTTATACCATCTGCAAACTTTGCCACCTCACTGATAAGCTTTTTTTTTCCCCAGATCATTTAGGAATATGTTGAACAGCACCGCTCCCAGTACAGATCTTTGGGGGGCCTGCTATTTATCTTGCTCCAATGTGATAACTTACCATTTATTCCTGCCCTTTGTTTATCTTTTAATCAGCTGCCGATTCACAAGAGGACCTCCTCTCTTATCCCATAAAATGCTTACTTTGCTTAAGAGCCTTTGGTGAGGGACCTTGTCAAAGGCTTTCTGAAAGTTCAAGTACACTATATACACTGAATCACCTTAGTCCACACATTTGTTGACCTCCTCAAAGAATACCAAGATTGCTGAGGCACGATTTCCCTTTTCAAAAGCCATGTTTACATTTCCTCAACTTAGTGTGTTCATTTACGGATCAGGTAATTCTGTTGTTTACTATAGTTTTAAAAAAATTGTTTGGTACTGAAGTCAGGCTTACCAGCCTGCAGGATCACCTCTGAATCCTTTTTTTAAAAACGGCTATCCTCTCGTCATCTGGTACAGAGCAATAGGTTACATATCACAGTTAGTAGTTGTGCAAATTTCACATCTGAATTCCTTCAGAACTCTTCGGTGAATACTATCTGGTCCTGCGACTCTGACAAATTAAACGGTACTATCTATCTGTTTCAAAGCCACCTCTACTGACATCTCAATCTGGAACAATTCTTCAGATGTGTCACCTAAAAAAAAAGGGGGGGCCGCTCAGGTGTGAGAATCTCCCTCACATTCTCTGCAGTGAAGACCAATGCAAATAATTCATTTAGCTTCTCTGCAATGGTCTTGTCTTATTTGAGTGTACCTTTAGCACCTCAATCATTCAGTGGCCCCACTAATTATTTGTCAAGCTTCCCGATTCTGATGTATTTAACAAACCAAAAAAAAAAAAAAAATGTTAGTTTGTGTCTTTTGCTAGCAGCTCTTCAAATTCTATTTTGGCCTGCCTAATTCTACTTTTACACTGAGACTTCCAGAGCTTATGTATTATATACAGTGAAAGTCTGTGTTACAATACCAAGCCGGGAGCACTTGCAAGTGCTTTGGAGAACACAATTAAATTTAAAAACAATCTGAACAAACTGGGATGTATTAGCAGGAGTGTTAAAAGCAAGACACAAGATGCAATTCTTCTGCTCTACTCCATGTTGCTTAGGTCTTAGTTGGAGTACTGTGTCCAGTTCTGGGTTGTACATTTCAGGAAAGATGTGGACAAATTGGAGAAAGTCCAGAGAAGAGCAACAAAAATTATTAAAGAGCTAGAAAACATGACCTATGAGGAAAGATTAAACAAACCGTTTTTTCAGTCTGGAAAAGAGAAGACTGAAAGGGAGACAAGATAAAAGTTTTCAAGTACATAAAAAGTTGTTACAAGCAGGAGGGTTAAAAAAAAATCATCTTGTTAGCCTCTGAGGATAGGAGAAGCAGCAATGGGTTTATTTTACATCAAGGGAGGTTTAGACTGGACATTAAGAAAAACTTCCTGTCAGGGTGGTTAAGGACCGGAATAAATTGCCCAGGGAGGTTGTGGAACCTCCATTGTGGAGATTTTTAAAGCAGGTTGGACAAACACCTGTCAGGGATGGTCTAGATAATGCAGGGGACTGGACTAGATGACCTCTCGAGGTCCCTTCCAATCCTACAATTCTATGGCAGCTCCATGTATTTTGCAAATGTGAGGCAACACAAAAACAAAAGAACATAAAAACAGCTCCTATCCCATAGAGCGGGGCTCAACTCCTCGCTCCATGTGTTGGGACCTAGCATAAGGTGTGTTCGCACCAGTCACTCAAATTTGGCTTGGCCACACCTCTGTCATCAGGGAGGGGCTGTCAAGCTACACCTTAACAGCACTGTAAACCCCTGCACCAGGTCACAACACCCAGAGCAGGGAGCTGGGGTCAACCAAGCTGGGGAACTATTGCTGCAGGGCAAAAGCAGTGAGGGCTCACACCATAACCTCCCTGAAGGACTTCCCAACTCCCCAAGCAAGGAACAATGTACAACAGTGGGCGCCAGACGAAGGACTGTGGTGGTGGTGAAGCATCCGCCAAAATGCCACCGAATTTCTGCACTGTTTTGGTGGCGACGTGTCTTGATGACATCACTTGTGGGTGACAAGTGATGTCATCGAGAGGCATCACTGCTGAAACGCTGCAGAAATTTGGTGGCATTTTGGCAGATGCTCCACCGCCAGCCAGTACGCGGGTGCATTTAGATGCCCCTGAAGGCACCGCAGCACCCACAGGCACCGCGTTGGGGACCCCTGATGTATAAGAAGGGCTAGGCGAGGGATGCCTGGCACTAAGATATAGGAAATATTTAAGTGGGGGAGAAATGATCCCAGGTGATATTGGGGGGTTAGAATGGGGGGGAACTGAAGGAAACAATAGAGGCTGGGACCATTCAGGGTGTCTCATGTCACTAAATTGGGATGGAGAGGTGAGGCTTACTTGGAGGCTGCAGTGTGGAGTAAATTTCAAGTAGGGAACCCGAAGGAGCCAGCCAGGGTATTTTGGCACAGCTAACTGTGGCGGTGGGTGGTGAGTGTCTCAAGGCAGGTTAGCACCTGTGCAAATGTTTTGATAGCAAGAGTTGTTCAACACCTCGTGGAAATTCACAGATTTTGCCTTCAGATATGCTGTGGTTTAAAATCCTAAACCACCTGTCATAATTAAACAACACAGTAAAAAATTTAAGCATGAAGGGACATACATTGCTGATAGTGACATGATGTGCAGATTTTCCAATTATCAGCTGGAATGGGAGTAAAAAGACAGGCTCATTACAGATTGTTGATGTCAATCATGTGAGGAAAAAAAACTGTGCAGTCACTGATATAAGCAAAAGAACCTGCCAAGGTACAAATGGTGAAACATTGCAAAGTGCCAGGAAAGCCAAAAAAGAAAAAAGTGCATTAGTAGAGGATGCAGTTGAAATGTGCGCTAGCAATAACACCCACTAGAAAAGCTTGACCATCCTTCAGCCCAAGAGTACACCTCTACCCCGATATAACACTGTCCTCGGGAGCCAAAAATCTTACCACGTTATAGCTGAAACTGCGTTATATCGAACTTGCTTTGATCCACTAGAGTGCGCAGCCTCGCACCCTTGAAGCGCTGCTTTACCACGTTATAGCCAAGTTCATGTTATATTGGGTCATGTTATATTGGGGTAGAGGTGTACTTAACTCATCTGATGCATAATGATTCAACTTTACAGCATTTACAGTATTTTCCCAACATATTGTTTCAAACTAGTGTCCTATTTTAGGAGCCAGTGACCTTTCAAGTGCTGACTGCTTGAGGCTGGAATATCTTCCTATGATGCTGTCATAGGCAAGTATTTGTCTGAGATTTATGACGATGTGCAGGAAGATGTGTCTCTGTACTTTTGTTTAAGACATTTGGTGCTACAGAGACAGAAAACGTTTACCAGGCTTCAGTCTTATTTCTTAAAAATGCCAATGCAACCACATGTTCCCAGGCATTTATGGATATGTTGAACAGCTACAACATGTAGCATTCTGATGTGCTTGCCACTGAGTGACACAGCAGTGTATATGATGAAGTGTTTCAGTGCTCTTGAAGTTTTGCATATGACACACTGGGCACACAAACTCCATTTAGTTGGAAATGGATTTGTTGATCAGTTGACTGACAAATTCAACAGTGGCAAGATTTGAGAGAGTTTTCATTCTCAAGACACTGAAGTCTGCCTATCTTCAATTCCTAAAAGTAAACAAACCTGAGCTGTCTTCTTTCTTATATATCAAGCAAGCAATAACCAGGTGGAACTCCTGGTTCAGTTCTGTGCTTTGTTAGCTTTCTTTGATCTGAAGAAGCCAGCCATTATGAAAGCGTTTCTAAAGATCATGAAAAATGTAAGTTTCTATTCAATCGTAAAGTTTCAGTGTAGCTTCGTAAAGGCACATTGTGCACAAATAAGATTTAATTACACAATTAGATTAAACCAAAAGGCCTTGGGTACTCTTGCTAACCGAAAAGTACTGATGTTCATGTGAAACGTTGTGCTATTAAGAATCAATGTAGAGACCTCAGATGAAAAATTAGTGTTGCTGCTATGGAGCCAGACACAGAAGACCAAGCGTCAGACAGGCAAAAGCGGCCATTCAAAACTCACTTGATAAGATGGTCAAACAAATATCAGAAAATGCAGCAATTAAATTACTGGTTTCATTTAGCTTATTGTGTAATCCACTGGAGACAGCCACATGACCATCCTAAATAAAAGTATCATCAAGGACTATTAAAAATGTGTCACTGCTAACAAATACCAAAAAGGAGTGTGTGTTATTATGGTACCTGAAACTGAGCAAAAAGTGCATCAGATATACTTAAGAATAATTTTGATGGATCTAGATGCTACTGACATACTGTTTGTGCTCATGTGCCAAAATGCCAGTTTATCCAGTACCATTTAGTGTTTCATGCCCCCTACAGTTAGTGTAGACTGTGAACTTCCCCCCTCCCCCTGCCAAAGTATACATTGATTGTAAGCAACAGAGCACAAACCATGAAAAAAGAAAATGCAGAGAATTGGTCTGTGTTTGTTTTTAATTCTTAAAACCTTTCATTACCCTGGAATATTGATTAATACTACAATGGTGGTACAGCTAAACTAGGATTTATACACTGTTTTTATTTATACACAGTCATCTGAGGTAGTAATGTAAATTTAATAAAGAGAAATAAAACATTTTAATAGATAAAAAATTCCTGAAAAATAAAATGAAAATTAAAAAAAAAAAAGAAGAATTTCATGGGGCTCTAGGCATTAAGATTAAGGGATAACAATGAAATTTGTTTGAACTTTTTTTTTTTAAACCTTCTCTTATCACAAGACCTATGATTAACTGAAATATCGGAGGATAAATTCTCTCTCTTTTTTTTTTTATAAACTTTAGGCATTTGACAGCACTGTGTGTACAGTGGATTTAGTTGTTTTCCCCTGAATAGTCAGTTTCCCCTATTTGCTGCTGTGTGAGTTTGACACAAAGGACAGAAAAAAATAAAAATAATTTGAAAATGTGATCATAAAATCACTCAAATTGGCTAGGGATTTCCAGGACAGTTTTGTTACCTAACAAGGTGTGGGATCAAAAACATGGGAAATAATTACAACATAAACCATTCCTCAACGATATTGCTACATTAAACTGAGGAAGTTTGCAAAGGACAGTGGGAGTAGCAGAACTGGGTCCTATAGTCACTGAGATTTTTGGATAGATATGATATTACTTGTTCTAGCTGCACTGCCTACTGTAAGTAAAAGCCTTTAAAAAAAAACAAACATGGATTTCTACAGCTCCTCCTAAATCCGTATTTATTCACCTAGACAAAAAAAACGAAAACCACTGACTGTTTTCTAAGTTATTGAATGCTCACAAATCCTGTGGAAAGCAATCAAAGCTAGAGGTGTTCAGCACTTTTTTTTTTGGGGGGGAGGGGGTCACATAGGTTCTTATATCTGGATTTAAGAACCTAAGTTTAGGTACTTAGGTTTAAATGTGTTGACCTTTACTTATAATTAGGGCTCCATGTGTGTCATGGAGGTTGCAGAAGTCATGGATTCCACAACTTTCGGCGACCCCAAGGCCACCCAAGCAGCTAGCTCCAGCATCCATTGGCCCTGGGCAGCGGGCTCCCGAGCGGCTGGTCGCAGCAGCCCATGATTCGCTGGCCCCAGGCAACTGGAGCTGCTGGCCCTGGGCACCCCCCAACCTCATGCACCCCAAGATATAATCACAGGCCTTTTTAGTATACGCCACAAACAGGCCACAGGCAGTGACTTTGTTTACTGCCCATGACCTGTTCATGACTTACTTAAAATATCCATTACTAAATCATAGCCTTATAATGGACAACGCAGTTAAAACCACTAACATCCACTTACTGATAATAAGATAAAATCCTTAACAATATCCTCTGTACCTATGACTAGGGCCCTATCAAATTCATTGACCATGAAATCTGCACCACAGACTGTGAAATCTGATCTCCCCGTGCAATCTGGCTATTGTTGGGGAGGGGCAGGGCTAGGAATGCTTCAGCTGGTGGGTCCTATGTGCAGCGGGCTCCAGCTGCTAGTCCCAGCCCAGGCTGAGGAGGGACAGGACTCCCTCTTCCCCTGCATAGGCGGCTCCCAGAACTGGGCCAGAACCAACTCTGGGAACCTCCACTGGGTGCATGAAGCTCTGTGGCTGCTCACTGGGAGCCCAGTTCTGAAGGCAACGCAGAAGTGAGGGAGCCAGTCAGCCCCCGACCCAGACAGGAGGGTTCTGGGAAAACTGGGACATATGGTAACACCCCCCCACTCTGTGACCTTCACTTCTACGCTACTACTGGAGGTGGCGCTGGCTTTACACTTGGGCACCCAGCCAGCAGTCGCTGTTCTCCAGCTGCCCAGCTCTGAAAGCAGCACCCCTGCCAGCAGCAGCAGCACAAAAGTAAGGGTGGCAATATAATCCTCCGACAACAGCCTTGTGACACCCTCTCCACAACCCACTTTTGGGTCAGGACCCCCACGGTTACAATACCATGAAATTTCAGATATAAACATCTGGAACCATGAAACTGACTATTTTAAAAATCCTATGACTGTGAAATTAACCAAAATGGACCGTGAATTTGGTAGGGCCCTATTTATTTACCTCCCCTCACTTTACATATACATGATGTATACACATTGCTAACGTTTAGAACAAAGGGTTCTCATATAAATGGTGAGAATTTGGCAACTATTTGTACTTGAAATATATTGTTTCTCAAAGTTCATAGTGTTCTTACTATTTAACCACAAATTTACGGAGCACTTCCTGGGATGAGAAACGTCTATTTCAGTGGCAGCTGAGAGGACAGAATGCTCATTCACCTTCAAAACTGATAAGGCTTGTCAGACAGTCTCAAAACTGTCCAAGACAGTAGCATGGAGGGTGACAAAGGGGGAAATTCTTAGTCTCAAAACAATTTAGCATTATTCTACTTCCTAACTCCCCCAATGGAATTGAACATGAGGACATAGGGAGTAAACTAGGCAAAATTAAAACTTTAAAAATAATTTTCCTTTTTAACCTCAAAAAATGACTATTTTTGACAAACACCTCAAAAAGGTTTTATAAAACACCACAATATATTCAGCAATTACTACATTAAACAGCCTTTTGTTTCATCCACTAGAATTTACTACAGGAAATTCATCCCATTCACACTCAAATGGCACGGGAGGAGGAGTTTCCCCTGAACTGCATGTACGGATTCACTTATTATTTTTCCATAGTTGCTTTACTATAGATTTGCTCTCCCCTGTGTAAAGTAGTAAAATCACCTGTGTTCATGTCCTTTTCACTACAAATATGAAGCCTGTCTTCTCTTTCTATATCATATCCAAATAATAGTTGTGCTTCTCCATCAAATACCTCAGAGAGATCTTTTACTTTGGCAGTTTTGCTCCATTTCCTTTAATACAAATTAGAAATCTGAACAAACACTTTTCTGGATTTTTTTGTCTTTTATTTGCTAAACTGCATGAGACAATAAGATACAACTGCACCTACATCCACATTCCCTTTGGTTTCAATGTAGCTTTCCATTCTAGTATCACTCCTTTGTCACCATTAAAATGAGGAAAAAACATTTGTTCTTGAATTTCAGTGCTTCTGACTACTTCACCAACATATATAAAGTATGGTTACAAAAAGCAACACTACACTAGAGAAACAATGGAAAAACAACAACAAATCCTTTGTGTGCGCTTTTGTTAATCACCGAGATATGCTGCCCCAGTATTATTTTTCTCCATCAACCTCAGAAAATGAATTTCCAGATTGATTTGATTATTAACAGTTCCATCAGAACGCCAAGTTTGCACAACTATGTTAACATTTTCAGTACAACTTATTAAATACTTTGAAATATGTCCACTGAAGCTATGCATGAATGTTAAGTACTACCCCAACTGCGTCCTTCCATTTTTACTCATATTGATGCTTCCTTTGGGCATGTCTAAACTAAAGTTTTTGATCATGCACACATAATTGCATATGTTAGTGCAGACACTCAAACACATATAAATGCTACTACAGACCTCACCAATGTTTGCGCCTGGTCACACAGTTCACTGACAGAAAAAGATGGCACTCAGCACAGAGTAAGTCACTATCCGGAATCAACACTAGCAAGTGTCTGTATTAGGGCTAGTCTACACTGGGAACTTACATTGGCACAGCTATATCTCCCAGAGGCGTGAAAAATTCCACACCCTTGAATGACATAGTTTAATTGACCTAACCCCCGGTATAGACAGCACTAAGTCAGTGAAAGACTTGATAGTGCCTCATGAGGAGATGGACTACCTCCACCAATGAAAGAACCCATCCCACTGATGTAGGTAATGTCTACGCAGCAGCTGTGCTGCTGTAGCATTTCAAGTATAGACAAACCCTTAGCATTCACACATTTGAGTATCTACACTAAAATAACTGATTCAGTTAAGCTGAGTTACAAGTATAACTAAAAACGCTATCACAGATAAGCTATGTATCTCCTCCTCCCACAAAGCAATCTGTCTCTCCTGCCTGATGCCTGCACACTACAAGACTCATTCTAATCCTTCAAAACTCTGCTCAAAATTCACTTCGTTTTTATCAGCCTTTCAGGACTGACCTCTATCCTGGACACCACCCTCATACAGATGTTATTAATTTGGAACCAGTGGTAAGTATAGGCCTACTCAATTTCTTATGCAAGTCATCTGGCCATATTCACACTCTGCTCCACATATCTGTATCTGCCATGCTGTATTATATCAAATTTAGAATGTTACTTATTCAGAGCCTGTAATTGTATCTACTGATAGAGCACCACAAATACCTGTAGTGCTGCATATACAACCGTTGAGTGTAACTACCTAGCTTAAAGTTACTGCTGTTAACTCAGAAGTTTTCTATTTTTCTGGCTTAATGCCAATCCTTTTCTTTATAATTCTGTGTGCCCATATTCCCCATTTTTGCCTTTTCCAGCCAGTCACCCCTCCATGTAAGGAAATGTCTAATTAACATTATCTGAGATATACAGTCCTACTGGCTGAGCCTGGACAAGTAAAGCAGGACAGGATCTGCACTACATTTAGTTTCACACAGTTGAAGAAGATACTAAAAACTACTGTGCAGAAGTTAATCCCAAACAGTGCTATAAACTCAGATAACTTAAAAACTATCAGGTGCCAAAGTTCAACTGTAATTTACACCACCATATTTCATGACAAATCCTGTCATGCCTCCATTCTGAGCTACTATATTGGTTCGCAGGAAAAAAAAGTTGTAGCCATGCCTTTTTTTTTCTTTTTTTTTTTTGCAGTTGCATCTCCAAATCTCTCATATATTCCTAAAGAGTTATATCCCAGCTCTACTCATGACACTTCTAATTTAAAAATTTTCATATTGCAAGTGCACGCTGATCATTTAAGACACTTCAGTGCCTTTGTTTCAAAGGCCCACAAAGACAGTTATATTCCTGGTGATGAACCAGACGGCCTCAAACATTAGTAATGAGAAGTACGGCCTAACATAAAACATCACATTCAGCACTTTTGGATTCAACATTTCATTCCAAGAAAAGTGTTCAAAACTGATTAGGATAATTTCTTCCCTCTTATGGGACAAATATTTGAGCATTTATCGGTGCTAGGGATATATTTTTCAAAGTCACGCAAAATAACAAAAAACATGCTCAAGAATGGTATGTTATCTCAAATCCCTTCAAACAATACAGAAACCAAACCCTGCTTACCTGACTCACAAGTACAGCATTATTGACTTAAATAGGAAAAATTATCAGAACAAAGAATGCAGTACTTGGCCCCCCTATATTTATTCTAAATTAGAGTTTCTTTTACTCCAATAGGAATTGATTTTAAATGCAGCTGTTACTGAAACTGCCCCCAGCCAATTAGCTCATAAACTGGTCTCATCATGTGATGCTGTCGCTGTAATGGGAAAAATAATGAGGGATTAAAGGATTACATTCCTCTAATCTATAAAGGGGCTTTTAGTTTCTACTATAAACAAATAATTAAACAAAGATATAGGGAATTATGCAGAATGGACACACAAAAGACCCTCAATTAACTACAGAGAATGTCATCTCTGCAACGTTCATTATTTCTCCTGGGAACAGTTCAGAACAAGCCTACATCTCTGTACTCTGTGCTTTCCAACAAATAGTAAGCTTTTCTTTACTGGTCAGGTTCAAAACAGATAGCTTGCTTACATGACTGATAAATGATGCCTATCCATGAAGACAGTAGGTAAAACAACATGTCAATAAGCAAAAGATATTTGAGCAGATAAAAATGCTTTGTTGCTGCCGCCACTTGCTTTATTACTACTCATGTTTTAAGACTACTTCTTATATTAAAAAAAAACAGTACTTGTGATGGCAGGAAGCCAAAGTTTAAAAAAAAATGCCTTCCATACTCTAGAAAGGTACTGGACTGAGAGCTCTCACAACACAAGGCACCCAACCCCTGCTTTAAGGGAAGCCTCTTATTTAAAGCCATGAAGTGTACCCAATAAGAAGCTACTAAAGTAGCACTGATCAGATAAAAATAAGTTTTTACCAAATAATAATGCCATACCCTCTCCCAATATGACTCAAACCCTCTCTGAAAGGATCACCTATGTGGCAAAAGGGGAGTTCAATCCTCGGCTTCTCTACTAAGACTGCCAAAAAATGCCAATTACAGTTGTGGTTTGTGCAAGATAGACATTTATCCACTTGGAACTGGCCTGAGACCAAACTTATTTCAAAGAGGCAGCTGGAGAGTCACTGGAACTATGAGTTCACAAGAGCATGGGTTGCAATCAATCTGGAGACTTTGAGGGAAAAGGGTGTTAAAATCCATTATCAATGTTTGGAGTCAACCAGTCCTTCATAAATTTTAAAGGGAAACTATCATTTAAAATTAATGTTTTTATAACATGTATTAATAAAACAGTAGATGATTAAGAACATAAGCATAGCCATACTGGGTCAGATCAAAGGTCCATCTAGCCCAGTATCCTGTCTTCCAACAGTGGACAATGCCAGGTGCTCCAGAGGGAATGAACAAAACTGGTAATTATCAAGTGATCCATTCCCTGTTGCCCATTCCCAGTTTCTAGCAAACAGAGGCTAGGCACACCATCCCTGCCCATCCTGGCTAATAGCATCCGAAGAAATAGGCTGTAACCCACGAAAGTTTATGCTCAAATAAATGTGTTAGTCTCTAAGGTGCCACAAGTACTCCTGTTCTTTTTATTGATGGACCTATCCTCCATGAACTTATCTAAGTCTTTTTTTAACCCTGTTATAGTCTTGGCCTTAACACTGAACTGGTTTACTTTTCCACATTTTTGCTGACCACCACAAAGAGCCATTTTCCCCTTTGTGAAGAAATGACTGTCCTCACAGAATTTTTGTTTTTTTATTTCATAAATGTTTTTATATAGCATCCTAAATATTTTAAGCTTTGACTGCTTGGCATGACTTGTCATTTACCGTCTTAAAACAAAGCAAAATGTGATTGGTTTGTAAATTTTAATTCACGTTACCAGTGCATTAAAGAGCTGTAAACAATGAGATTTTTAAAAAGGACTGAATTAGTGAGCATTCCAACTACAAATGTGTATCTAGAAATTACATAAAACATGATGCACAAAGCAAATAGTTACATAGGGGGAAAAAAATCAACTGTTACCTAAATATTGTAAGCCAAATCATTCTCTGTGAGAAAGACCTGTTCAGGGAACAGAAAACCCTGCAAGTTCACTAATGTGAACTTTCCTCCAAACCATCCTGGCAAAGGGCAGGGAGGGGATGTTTTGTACTCAACTCTGCCTCACAAAACCCCCACACAAGGGGAAGGAAGTTTGAGCCCCTAAATCTGCACTATGGCCCAGGTTCTACACAGAGCTAGGGATACATGTCAGATTATCTAAGCCCCACCTTCATTACAAGATGGCTCTGTCATGCTTCCATAGCCTAGTAACTTAGGGTACGTACATACTGCCAAAAGAAGCCACGGCAGCAAATCTCAGAGCTCAGGTTCACAGACTCAGGGTTGCTCCACAGCACTAGAACTACCAGAGTAGGTGTTCCCAAATGGGATCCAAAACCTGGCAAGGAGGATGGGTCTCAGAGCCCTAGCTTCAGCCTGAGAATGAACATTTACACTGCTATTTTTAGCACCCTAGCATAAGCCCAAATCTGTAGACCAGCGGTTCTCAATCCACGGCCCAAATAGTACATAGCTGCCGCTCTGGTCTGGCCTCATGCTCAGGGCTCCTTGTGCTCTGTGGAGGAGTCTCTGGGTGGGGACACTGGTGTCATAAACAGATAGCTAAGGGTTAATGTTTCTTTCACCTGGAAAGGAGTAACCTGAAACACCTGACCAAAGGACCAATCAGGAAACAAGACTTTTTCAAATCTGGGTGGAGGGAAGTTTTGGGTGAGAGTTCTTTGTTCTTTGTCTTGTGTCTGACCCTCTCGGCTCTGAGAGTGATTTTTTTTCTATCTCCTGGCTTTCTAATCTTCTGTTTCCAAGCTGTCAGTACAAAGATAGTAAGACAATAGGTTTATATTGTTTTTTTGTATGTACATGTGTGTAGTTGCTGAAGTGTTTTGAATTGTATTCTTTTTGGATAAGGCTGTTTATTCATTTTTTTTCTTTTAAGCAAATGACCCTGTATTTGTCACCTTAATACAGAGAGACCATTTTTATGTCCTTTTCTTTCTTTTTATATAAAAAACTTTCTTTTTAAGACCTGTTTGAGTTTTTTCACTGGTTAAGGCTAAGGGATGAAGGGAGAGGGAAATCTCTTTGTGTTAGATTTACTAGCCTGACTTTGCATACCCTCTGGGTGAAGGGGGGGGGGGAGGGGGGGAGAAGAGACTAGACCTCTCGGTACTTGTGTTTCCAGGACTGGAAGCAGGGAATCTCCTAGGGTCGTCCAGGGAGGGGAGCCTGGGAGGAAGTAACAAGGAAACAAGGGGAGGGGGTTATTTCCCTTTGTTGTAAGACTCAAGGCATCTGAGTCTGGGGGTCCCCCAGGGATGGTTTTGGGGAGACCACAGTGAGCTAGGCACTGTATAAATCCCTGGCTGGTGGCAGCGTTATCAGGTCCAAGCTGGTAACTAAGCTTGGAGGTTTTCATGCTAACACCCATATTTTGGACGCTAAGGTCCAGATCTGGGAAAAAATGTTATAACAGCTGGGCACAGGGAACTCTGTTGGAGAGGGCTTTAAGGAGAAGGGCACTATGGTTCTCAATCTGTGGCCCACAATGAAAAATAGGCTGAGAACCACTGCTATAGACGCACACTCTGAGACTCTCTGCCATGTTTGGGGTTTGTTTTGTTTTGTGCACTGCAGACAAACCCTGAGAGCAGGGGTCTCAAACTCAATTTACCTTAGGGCAGTGCCAGTCCTCAAATCCTCCCAGCGGGCCAATGTCGCTCATGCCGCCCAGAACCCACTCCTCAAAAACTCCACTTCCCACCTGCCTAAGGCTCTGCGATGGAGTTTGGGTGGGGGAGGTGGTGAAAGGTTGGGCTCTAGGAGGGAGTTTGGGTGAGGGAGGGGATTGGGATGTAGGCTCTGGGAGGGAGTCTGGGGGCGTGATGGGGTGTGTGGGAAGGGGGCCAGGCTCTGGGAAGGAGTCTGGAGGAGGGATGGGGACCTGGGACCAGGCACAGGCTCTGGGAGGGAGTTTGGGGGTGGGAGGGGATATGTGGGAAGAGGGTAGGAGTGCAGGCTCTGGGAGGGGCTTGGGGGTACCGCGCTTACCTGGGGGGCCTCGCACTCTTCTTCCCTCAGGCACCACCCATGCAGCATCCCACTGGCTGCAGGGGCAGCGCATGGAGGTACAGCCCCGCCCCACCCCTGGGCCACAGGGAGGGGCCGGCAACCACTGGAGCGAGCAGGCAGATGCTGCTCAGCTCCACTGCACTGCCGGGGACCCTGAGGGGGGAGAGCCCGGGGGTGGCAGATGGGGCCAAGGGAGAGACCTGGCCCCAAAACTGCTGGAGCCCTGCTGGCCACATTGGGAAGGCTCACGGACCACAGATGGCCTGTGGGCCTGGAGTTTGACACCTCTGCCTTAGAGCTATCTTTCAACTCCCCAGGGATGGGGAGGGAGAAAGGCTCTTACAGAGGAAAAGGGAAGAAACAGCACCCTTTTATATGTGTAATTGACAAGTATTTAGGGGATGATGAATTGGGGGAGATGCTACACACAGCAGCCCTTCCCATAACTCCATGGTTCAAGATTCACAGAAGCATCGTCATATTGTTCTCTCAGAGAAACTTCAGGAGTTTTGGGGGCAACAGAAACAATTCTTTCTCTGAAGGATTTTCTGTTCTATTTTGTTCACAATCTCCACAGTAGAGGCCATGAATCTCAAGTTTTTAAAAGATGAGGGACTGTACATACATAACATACGCATGAAGATTAAACTCAGCCCTTCGATAGTTCTGTTACTTGTTAATATTTTTGAATGTAACCCATCACATTATTACAAGTTATTTAATTCTTACAGGCCACTCTAGCTCTTGTTGAAATCAACTTCAGTGTCGCCACTGACTTTCATGGTAGCAACACTGGGCCCAGTGTCAAGAAGGTATAATAAATACTGGTTTTACCAGATGATATTGTTTAACACACAAAATATGTTGGTAAAGTAAAATGACTTACCTTCAGTCTCATTTGTTCTAAAATGAATTTCCGCTACCATTCAACTGAATCAAGTGAACCTTTGCTTCTGGGAAATTGCCTCTGTCTTATTTGTGTTTTATATTCTTAGGTAACTTATGATTAACCATTAGTAAAAATATCTTTGTTCTATTCAAGTGCAGATGTTCTTATGAAGTCCACATGATTTTAGGCAGTTTTTTATTCCAAGGATAATACAGGTTTACAGAAATACTTTCTAAATTGAGCATTAAATCTAAGCGTGTAAATAATCTATACTGGAATCTAGCTGGAACACCAGTTGCCCCATTCTGCGTTCTGATTGGCTGAATGGATCTTTTTTATGCTGTCACAGTCACACACCAACAAAGCTACAGTTTTATCACTCACACAGTTATGAGACAATTCCCAGCATCTATTATACTTATTGAGCGAAGGGCAAGTTTAAAGTGGGTAGGGTCAAAGATAGGTCACGTTATGGGGATTGGAGACAGACAGAGGCACTTAGGTAGTGAGATACTGAAGGAGAAAAGGGGATATATTTTAAACTGCCCCCTCTCCTGAAGTGTTAAGCTACCTTTTCAGCAGCAGCTTGCTATCCTTCCAACCACTTTTAACTCATTTTCCAGTATAAAGGGGTTATATTTTGTTCCTGTTCTCCCTTTTAAAAAAAAAAAAGAAACAAAGCACGCTGAAAGTGGCTGTTAAGAAAATCTGCTTCTGAAAGGTCAGCGAGGTTTCTCGAGGAGTCCAGGAAACCTTACCAAAAAACACAGAGTGTTAAAATAAGCATATTCAAAAAAAGCTGAGTAAAGATATTTTTAGCACCTTTTCCATACTTTTGTTATTTTCCCATAAACCCTGCAATCTCTTAATTAAATGTAAAAGTAATAGGCCTAACACCAATAAGGTGAGTGTGCATTAGTAGGCTACTGGTGCACTTTTCAATGGCTGAAGACAAGACTGAACATCACACAAGAGAATGCCCAAAGTGCCTCCTAACGTAAACCCTGAAGTGGCTTATTGACATATTATTCTACAACTTTTTAAATGCTGAGATCCCTTAGGATATAAATACCATCAGTGCTGCTGTCAACAAGGAGAATCTTTAAAGACACCACTGAATTGACCTTACCTCAGCTTGCTGTGTCAAACTCACGTTCCTCAGGCAAGTGAAGCTTTTCTGTGAGCATGCAGGAAAATGAAATATTCCAACTTAAACAATGTTTCACAAAAGAGAATACACTAAACTCAGATTTCTGCTATAGAAAAATTTATACTGCACAATATGTAGGATTTAAGATTTCTGTATGTAACAAAGGAAAAACTGCAGATGATGTCTTTACTACAAAGAGATCACATTTTTTTGTCCCCCACTATGAGTGACGCATTTGTGTAAATGTGATTTGTTGACTGTTTCACTTGAAGCTCTCTGGTCCTTCTGTGAAAGCTTTAAAGAACGCTTTTTTTTTTTTTTGGACAAAGTTAACCACTTTGTGCAATTAAACAATTATTAATCCTACTATATCCCCATGGTGTTATTTTTACTCTTTCCAGGTGTTTTTAAAAAAGGTCTGTTAATAAGCAGGCACTGACTCAAGAGAACAATTCCATACCAGAAGGGAAGAACAGACTACACTAAGGTATTTAGCAAGTTGGATTGTGGGGGGGTTTTATGTGTGTTTGTTTTAAACCAGTTCTCACTTCTCCGATTTGGAAAAGAATCTACTGCCAAACACTAGGACATCACTGACACATGTAACATCTCTGCAGGAAGATTATTGAAACATTACAGATTATCTGCAGGAGGCTTTGTCTGTGAAGGTCATTGGAGTAGTTTTGATTTCATTAAGTAATCATTGCATGTCTTAAGATTATATTAGAACATTATGGAGGCACTGGTAGTATGTCCATTATTAAGAATGCATTGAGATTTGCACCTGAGGCTCGAGTAAAAGCTCCCCAATCTCACAGTTTTGTTTTTTTTAAAATCTGTTTAGAAGATTGATAGAATGCTGCTAAAAGGGCAATTGCACTTCCTAGGTCATTTTATTAATGTTTTGTTTTTTTCCTTGAATTATTTTAATGGAATCATATAGATAATTCTAACTTTCCATAGATAATGCTCATTGAAACCTTGAGCACATACAACATTTGAAAACATTAGGTTGCCACTAAGCTAAACTGATTTAAAAAAAAAAAAAAACACGTTCATGATTGTTAACCTTATCATTGGGTCATGTCAATAGCTCAAATCACTCTTCAGTAGCGCTGTGATATCTGAGATAGTAAATTAGTGTCATCCTTCCTCTCCAGTCAATTTGCATGCTGCAATTCTATGGACTGAGATGAACCAGTGGAGTGTGGAAAACTCTATAGGTGAGAAGAGTTCTCATTTCACAGGTTACTTGACATGTACACAAACAGAAGATAACTGTCCTACTCCTCCCCTGCCCACCCCACTCTAACAACCTTTTTCCAACTTTTCCCCAAAGAGGCAAGAACATAGATGCTATTGTACTTCAGCAATAGCTTTTTCATCGCTTTCACCTTCATAGGACATGTGAGGATACAATCTTCAGCATTCTGCATGGAGAAGCCAATAGGCAGCAGAATCTTTCCATTTTCCCATGCAGAAAGATAATGAAGCAGACTTAACGCCCCTCCCACATTCTGCACATACTCTACCTACACTAAGAAGTAGGTGGCAGAATTATCACACTCTCAGAGGGTACAGGTTGTATCTTCCCTCATGATAACACAACTTCTTTCTTCCTAGAGAATAGAAGAGAAAAATAATGTAGCTAAAGATGGATAAATAATGGAATACGTAACTTCTAATAGCAACATTATGCCTACAAATGATTCAGAGGAGGTGGTAGCCACTAGCAGCAGCACATCAGAGGAGCCAACCACAGGCAACTGGACAGACTTCCCCGGGTTCAGGATTCCTGTAACACTACTGATATTCTAAACTTCTCATAGTTTCCTTCTACCCTTAACTTGGGCTATCCCCATGGAATCCTCCAGGCCTTCTAGATCTCTGTCTTCCAGCCAACTTCAGCGAAGTTATTTGCTCTCTACTTCACAGTCTCCATACTTGGATTCCTGCTCCCGCTCTCAGATTTTCCTCCTTGCAGGGTTTCTAAAGACCTCAGTATAATATACCATTGAGTCTACGGTTCCTGTTAATCTGCTAAATCTTCAGACCCTGTGGCTCTCTGAAAACCTAAAGGAATGCAAAGATGGAAAGAAGAGCAGGAATCAAAGTGCTGACCTTGAGAGAGCACGAGGATAGTGAGAAGCTGACTTATGAAAAGGTTAACTAGGAAGCCAGGGCCAGGCAGACCTCCTAAGCTCCACAAGAGTGCCTAGTGCCCTTGCCCACCTGGTCCCACTACTGTGCAGAATGTTGTGGCCTCCATAAGGTGTCTGGTCCCATTCCTCAGTTACTTCCTAGGCAAGTTTGAAATATTTAAAAAAAATAAATCTAAGGAAATTCCCCAACCAAAAATCTTTGTTAAAAAGATTGAGAAAACATATCAGTAACGTAATGATAGAAATCCTACAAACAAGAAAAAGTAATGGAAAACTAGGAAATACATAGTTAAAGCGCTGAAAAATGAACAAACGTTGAGACTACCATATCCTTCTATAGCAATCAGTAACCACAAACACTAGAATGTTTTATCCTTCATTATACAGGTTTGCCTGGGACTTGAATTATAGACCAGTCCTGCAAGTTGGTGCACTGTAGTCAATGGGAATTGACGACACTCTTTGGCTTGCAGAACTGGGTCCTATAATAAAGAAAAATCTTTCAGGTTGAGAGGTCCCTTTAAAACTCACCCAAGGAAATCTGACTACTGAAGGTTCCAGGACAGTCGAGGGAAGGAAAGACAAAAGACCTAAAGGGTGAGGAGGATTATTTAATTCTAGTATCTCTTTTAAAAAAAAAAAAAAAAAAGAGATTTAAGATGCCAGAATCAAAGAACTTCTGCAGAGGCAGGCCACAGAAGTGAGGGAAAAGCTGTGGGGGAAGAAAACAGTAGAAAGCAAGCAATACAGGCAAACAGAATCATGCACATGTAGGCAAAAAGTGATATGGTCCTTCAAGAACAGATGAAGTAGCCTCAGAAGTTACAGGGAAGACAAACAAATGAGGAGAGGCTTTGGAGAAAGGAAAAAGAAATTGGAGAAAGGAGTGGGACTCTGCAGAGAAAGAAAGGGTGATGCTTTCAATTTTGCAAATAATCCCAAAGCTATTTATAAATGTTTTTTTAGACATTAAAAATAGTTAGACTTTTTTCTTGAAGCAAACACTTATTTTTATTTAGTAATTCAAAATTGTGGACACTCTTACCAAGTAGGGAAAAAGAACACAGACCTCACTTTAAAGGTTAGAATTAACGTTACCGTGATGTGTTGAAACAGGACTTTCTCTCCTTAATATTTACACCTGGTGCTTCCCATAGTGCACATTTCATAAAGAAGCACCAGCACATCACTTAGAAGAAATGCACCAATGTCTCTATGAAGTCAAAAAGAGAGAAAACAAAAACAAGCACAAGCTCCCAGATGGGTTGAGAGGAGCTAAAGAGTAGACTCAGAACCACCTTCAGTGGCTGAAAGGAGTAGGGGACTTCACAGGACACTCTCAGCTGAGGATAGCAAAGAGATGTTATGGGCAACTGCACATTTGAAATGTGTGTACTTCCCAAACACTGAATACATGTACTATGTATCACTTACTGATTAAAATAGATATTGTGCTGATCTTCCATATAGTTTTCAAATGAGCCAGAGAAATACAAAAAAATTTTCTTCAAATCTACTATAGCAAAAAGAATACTAATTTTAACATTCAACTTGGTAACTTTAAACTAGCACAAAGCTGAAAAAGGATATTGCTGAAATTTAAAGAAAAAAATTAAAAAACTTTTAGACAGAAAACAAGGATGGAAAGTTTTGTCCAAAAAACTGAACTTTTCATAACTTCATATGCCTGTACAAAAAAGGATAAACAAAAACCAAAAGCAAATTTTACTATAGCATATGCTATTCACCAAAAGTAAGAATGCATATACATTAGATCAGGAATCGGCAACCTTTGGCTCGTGGCCCGCCAGGGTAAGCCCCCAGGCAGGCTGGACATTTGTTTACTTGCCGCGTCTGCAGGTTCGGCTGATGGCGGCTCCCACTCCAGGCCAATGGGGGCTGCAGGAAGTGGCGGTCAACACATCCCTTGGCCTGCGCCACTTCCCATAGCCCCCATCGGCCTGGAACAGCAAACCGCGGCCAGTGGGAGCTATGATCATCTGAACCTGCGGACACGGCAGGTAAACAAACCGGCTCGGCCTGCCAGGGTGCTTACCCTGGTGTGCCACGTGCCGAAGGTGCCGATCCCTGAATTAGATTTTTCATAATATAATTCAGACTGATACTTTACAGTCTCAGAGTGAACCAGAAAGACAAATTAATCCAGCTGGACTCCCTGTATTTCATAACAGTACTTATTATACAAATTTTACAGCAACAAACTATAACTAACTGTTGAATATGTATGAAGGACCCACAGAAACCTATTCATGGTATCACATCACAAGGATTAACTTGCATGAACTTTGCACCAAATCTAGATGACTAAAGTCAGATTCACAGGTCCTCTGACTTTAATGGGCTTTGGATCAAGCCCTTAAAGCTGGGTGGTCTCTAAAGACCATCTGCCAAATGAATTATTCTGCTCTCAAAACATAAGAACCTAATATACTTCTTGAAAATGCATAGAGGATTATTAGTTTGATACTTCAAAAAAAATAAGAAGTGTTAAACTTAAGGAGAACATTCGAAGTATGTCAGTATCTTTACATGAAACCTGTCATACTGAGACATTTGTACATATAAATGAGCATGATGAAGTGCTGCTGATTTTCTATCATATTAATATAGGAAACTCTTTTAAAAGAAATAAATTATGCTAAATAAAATGTCTCTGTTGCAGTTAATTTAGCAACCTAGCGTAAAAACGGCATTGTTTTGATCAAGGCATACCAAATCAGAAGGTTTGCATCAGAAAAAAAGCAGACTGATATTAGAATTTGCATTTCAGTATTTTTGTTGCTTTAAGAAAAGTAGTTTAGACATACAAGTTAAATGTCTGATGCCAATTTCCAATATTAATCTGATCGCTCTGTTACTCCAATTCCAATGACTTTGTACTGTAAGATACTAGGACTACTTACAGAATCTCGATCCTCACCCAGAGTTGCTATCATGACAAATGAGTAAATAATTCAGTGTTGCCAACTCTCACAATACTGGTATTTTTTCCCTCAAAGCTTCAACTCTTGGATTCATGTGAGAACATCAGCTTTCTTTAAACAAAGTTTAAACCTCACCTTTTCAAAGAAAAGGTTGAGTATCTGACCTCTAATGTTTCAATAAAAAGAAGGCAAATAAAAATAAACCAATATTTTTAATCTTATAAATTTTAAGACAACTATATCTGGGAGCCTAAATTGTGATTTCTGAATGCATCAATACCTATGAAGAGCAGATCTGTAGTGCACAGGACAGAATGCACAACGCCTCGCACAGACATTTGTGAAATAATCACATTCTCCTAGTCACCACACCAGACCCCTATTTATCTTTTCAACAATCTTAAGACCTTCCCCTATCACAGTAAGCTAGAATTTTGCTATTGAATTTAACAGGAGATTTAACTTCAGGAATAGGACTTAATTTATTGCAAGCTTTGCTATACTAACAAGTTCTCCAAATTCTGGAACATGAGCAAGTGCCGGGATTTGGAGTGCTCATATAATGCAACAATTTAGCTGAATTTTGCTTGGCCATGGCATGGCACAGCAGTTTTGGAGCCCCATTTATTTTTTAGCTAAAGAAGATATGATTTAAAGCAAGTTTTAGTATAAAATGGTTCCAGCTTCCCAATGTTAAAAATACATTATTTTGAAACATAACCAATTACCAACATTTATATTATCAGAAACTAAGAATGTGAACTAGCATTAAGAAACTGGGGTTTGCTACTCAGAATGGAACTCTTCATATGGGAATATTGAAAGTGTTCAGTTTCTATTCTACGAACAAACATAGGGAGAAGAGAGAGAGAAGAACCATGCCTTTTGCCAAAAATAAAAAAAAGAGGGAGTGTACTCCCAATTACTGAGTACTATTCAGTAGCTAAACATGCAACTGTATTCTTTTTTCAGCTTCACAGCTATAAATCACTTTGAGACCACAGTCTTTTTTAAAAAGTCTGCAAAGGTAGTGATGAAGAAAGCTACACACTTCTTAAGCAGACACTTTTACTTCTACTATATGCAAAAAAAAAAACAAAAAAACCCCAAAACACTGCAGTTAATGCTGCTATTGTATCAACAGTCTTTCGTGATTAACCCTACTTCACTCTTTTTTACCTAGAGCTTTGAAGGCTATAATAAATATGCACTAACTGAATCAGATTAAAATCTACCACACATTATTCATATAAACCTCTGAAAGCAGATGTATGGCAATCAGTTGTCACTCAATGAGCATTTTAACAAAAAATTCACTCAGAGTTCAATATTTCATACCATTAAGAGAGTGGTTGCTTTATTTTTAAGTACACCAAATACCACTTTAACAGAAATAGTGATATTTTATAACAAATAAAGAAAAAAAAAACTGTGTGGCCTAAACATTTCCAATTCATTTTGGAATTTATTACTGTTACAATAACTTTTCTGCACTATAGACATTGGTACTACTGTACCACTTTCCTAATAACGTGGCTATTATTCACATTGTGATGTTGGAATAATATCCTTTAATATAAAGTTAGGGATAGGTTCTGCAGGATGTTAAGTGCCCTCAACTCACAGAACAAGGAATAGAGGCCCTTCTCAAAGTGTCTGGTGCAGTAGCTTAGTTTTGAAAAACCTCTACTTTTTTAAAAACAAAAATGTACAAGTTTCATTTTCAAGAACAGACATGGCTTGCTTTCATTTAAACCTCTCCCTGCACTGATATCCATATACCGTATAACTGTGCTTCGTTAGAGCAGAACAGAAAATGAAACTAACTAGCGTAGCCCAACCCTACAAACATTAAACTTCTCACTATTGAGTAGTAATAAAACTATGATAAGCAATTCCAGCTAAGTCAGAAGAACTCCTCACCATAAGAGGTTTATGACCTGTAATAAGTTAAGTATTACTACATAACTACTACAAAATTACTACAAAAAGTAGACAAAAGTAGATTAGTCTCCATTTCTTCCATGATAGACAAGAACTGAATATCCAGTGTTTTTTTAAAGGCAGGAAATTTTCAATAAACACAGACCCCTGCCCTTTCAGGTTCATTATATATTACACAAAAGCTCAGATGTCACACACACACACCCGTTGCAGATCACCTTTAATGGTCCAAGATATACTGATATTTAGGAGCACTTAAAATAATGTGTTTTTAAAACTATGTTTTAATCTTTTAATGCAAAGTTGTATAATTCTTTTATAAACCTAAATAAATGTTATTTAGTATAGCCATATATATTTTTGTTTTGTTTTTAACAACATAAATCAAGCCATTTTGGAGCTAAACTTGTTTTTAATTCTTTGTATATTAGTTAAAAGACACTGTGTGTGTGTATTTTGAACTTGGACTTGATCCAAAAGCCCTTCAAGTGAGGTCTTTGAGGCAGGAACTCTCTTTGTTATGAGCTTGAACAATGCCTAGTACAATGGGGTCCTGCATCAAGACTCTGGCTCCTAGATGCTACCACAACATAAATAATACATCATAAAGTCACTGAGGGCATTCCCATTGAGTTCAATGATGTTTAGATTAGGTCCTTAAATTCATTTAATAGTAAAGTCATAACATGGTCCACTGACTTAATAAATATAAATCCCCATTTCACAAAGGTTGTAAAAGACATTAAAAAAATGTCCATAGAATCCAGGAAATATTCAATAACTTATTAGGCTGGGGGAATGAAGAGAAGGGCAAAAGATATTTGGTATTGATTAGACTTTCAAAAAATTGAGTTTTACCTGCTCTTGTAGTATTTAAATAATGAGAAGGGTCTGTGTTCAAGCAGAAGTTACAGATAGTAAGGCTTTACACACACACACGTATTTTAAAAATAGTCAACACACAACACAATACACAGCATTCCCTCCAGACATGCTTTTACGATGAACCCACTACAAATATTTTGAATATCTGAAGCTGATGCCGGCACACAGTGAACTAACTGGTAGCAATAGCAAGAGTTCAAGATCAGGTTCACAATACCATTATTTCAGTGGTTGTTGGTCTTAAAACCATGAATTGTGGAAAAAGTGGTACAACATTTCCTAAATATTTTTTATAGAGTAGACCACATCATAGGAAAATGGTCCTTCAGATAATCTCCCCTCCCTTTCATGACTGCATGGACCACTTCTTTCCCCCTCTCCCATTTGTAACAGCATAATATTATCATGACAATTGCAGCAACTGTTAATGGAAAGGTAACATTAGGGAATAACATTTCAGCTGTTATTCAATGCAATTTAGCCGCAGAAAACAGGAAGAGTCAGAATCACATGACCAGTCAACTTTCCGCAGGCTACCAGCAAACCTCAAACCAAAAGTTTGGAAAGGAGCATTTAAAGGAAACATATTTTAACCTATGGAAGATGCTAAAAGAAAAAAAGCAAATTGTCTTTTTCCTAGCAAAGTGCTATATATCATTTACAAAGCCAGTGCTACATATCCTTAATACAGCATATTTCTAAAAGATGAGATGAACTGCCACCTCTAATTTTATTCTATTATGATTACAACTACACTGGCAAAATTCAGATAGTTCAGTGGGAATGATAACAGTCATGGGAACTGCAGCATAAATAAAACACAAGCTTGTTTTAAAAATTTCACACAATAACCACCATACAATCCTTCTCTGATTGGCACACAAAACAGGATAACCATTGCAAATTGGTACCATGTGTTGGCTGTTCAGAGGCCAGTGTAAAATGAATTAGTGTTCTAAAGTCATTTCTTATTAGACAGGAGGTCAGCTATAGCTTACACTTCAGTGGAGTTAAGTGACACAGTGGTGACAACGTATATGATCTGTGTACATTATTGCTTCTCAAACTGTGCATTTGAGTTTTGGTGGTGTACACTGTGTTTAAGGGACTGGAGGCTCTCCACAGCAAGAGTGACAGATTATAACTGTGTTCCTTTGAAAAGACAACTTGAAGACACATATACCAAACTGAACAGCCAACTGTGCAGAATCAAACAATTTTTTTTTAACCTTCTCAATAAGAAACTTGATCAAAATCAACATTTTACTGGAAGAAAAAGAGGATAAGAGTCAGATAGGAGCCAAAAGTTAACCAAATATTGGGAATACCTCTGGACCAAAAAAAAGCTACCACCCTATTAACCTTTATTAAAATACCTGTATATAAACATGGACATTACAGATGACCCCATAAATACTAAATGTTACAGATTCCCAAGTTGGACATAGCAACAAGACTGATAATGTGATCCTGGTTATTCTTTGATTCAAGAAATAGAGAGCAAATCTTGAGTAACACAAAAGTCAAGATGCTCAGTAAACACAAAGGAAATAAAGATCCAATTTTAAACAGACCCAGATTCTCTGACTGAGTAAGGAAAACAATATTAGGCCTTGTCTATACTAGAAAAGATTTGCCAGTGTAACTGTCTACCCTAGTGCTTCGGCCAACATAGCTATGGTGGTAAGGGGTAAGTTTTTTTTCACATTCCTAAAATGACAATTATGCCAGCAAAACTTAAGCGCAGATCAGGCTCCTAGCCTGAGTGAACCAAGATTTAAAGCTAATTATACAGCACTGTACCAAAATAAACCTGTATTTTAAAGTACTGTATTACAAAAGCTGCTAAATACTTCCTGAGTAACAGAAAAGGATCCTGATTAATTAGTTACTGAAAACCACTGTTACGATGAGTAAGGGTATTCTGCTGACTCAAAGTCATCTCTTGGAAAGCTAATAATACATTTGTAGTTTCTCTGCATTAACAGAGGATCATCATAAGAGACTTTCAGTCCTTGCCCACAAACACAAAAAACAAAAACAAACAAAAGCACTCTCTACTCTGCTCCCCCAATAAAACAAACTCCCAACATGTTTAGCACCAATTCAGCTAAACCAGTAGGAATTTTTGTAAATTCTCCCAGTTTAGGTAAGGTATTAGTGCACTTTAATTTTTTACATAATTTGCTAGTATACTTTCTATAACATATTATTTGTCTTATTATTTATTTAAATCTGTCAGCATGTAAACTCTTGATTGTATCCATTAGGATTTGGAGCTGTTACTTGGAAGACAAAATTTACAACCTGAACTAAAGGTTTTTTCACATACATTTCAGGGGAAATAAGTTATAGAAAATGTAGTACAAGGGAGATTTTTCATGTTACATATAGCTGATAAATATTGCTGGATATTGAAACTAAAATAATTTTAGACTAATATGCTTTTGCATCAGTTTTTTGGGTTGAAAAATTAATGAACTCTGAATCCTCTGAACTGCAGAGGTTTAATATTTACTCAGATGATACAATGCAAACAGTTTTACTGTACACTCTTTGGAGCGGTGTAAATAATAAACTACCAGCAGTAGCAAGATTTAGTAGTAGAGTTCTTGGTAATTCAACTTTTTTTTTTTCCAGGCTGAATCATTAGTTGAAATTTAACAACCACCAACCACTTCCAAGTTTAAATTCCAAAAGGGAAAGAGAAAGGAATCCTCAGCTACAGACTACTGCCCACTGGTCTGACAGCCATAGCTAGGTTTACAGTAGAAACTCTCCAGTGACACAGTTGCAGTGCTTCAGCACAGACATTAAGGTCTGGTCTATGGGAGAGGGCGGGGATCCATCTAAGTTATTTGCGTAGCTGAAGAAGTTAAAGTTCCTTAGTTCGACTTACCTGGCCGTCCTCACGGCGGTTAGTCGACCACCGTGGCTTCCCCATCGACTATGCTTACTCCTCCTGCCGAGGAGGAGTACAAGCGTCGATTCGGGCATCGATTACAACCCACCGATCTGGCGAGTAGTGTAGACATGGCCTTTCTACACAAACAGAAGGGGTTCTTCAATCAGTGTAGTAAATCCACCTCTCTGAGATGTGGTAGGTAGGGTCAACAGAATTCCTCCATCAATCAAAGGATGACTACACTGGGACTGGGACTGACTTTACTAACCCTCTCAGAAGTGTGAATTTTTCACAACCCCGAGTGATGTAGCCAGGTTGACCTAACTTGCTAGAATAGATCAGCTCCATGATTGTTTTGATTACTTGTCAGACATAAATGACAGAAAGAAATGCATGCATGCAGACCTACCAGATGTTACACGTCTATAATCCAAGCTCCAGTACAATAATTAAGGGCTATTCAAGTACATCTCACCAATAATGGCATTTTAAGTCAATTTATTGGTCACAAAAGATGTCATAATTGCAGTAGAAGAAAATGAAGTTCTCTACTATTCACAAAACACAGGTACTGGTAGCAAGACTTTGCAAGAGTAGCTTGCTAACTTGATATTGAACACTTCAGGAATGAGAAGATAAATTTAGTCCATGTCCATTCAGCCTTTCCCCTCCCTGCTGAAACTGCGAGAAAAAAAAAAAAGTGCAAACTATTGCTAATTGTGACAGCAATCTTTAGAAGTTGGCACATCTCTTGAAGGCTTATGTTAACTAGAAAGCAGTACTACTTTAATGATACCAATATAGAAAAAACAGCACAACTCCACAGTAAGGACAGTTATACTGGTGTAGTTATTCCCATATGGGAAGGCGAGAATAACTATACCAGTACACACTTTTATAGCCACATCCATACCTGAGTTTTACTGGTACGACAATTTTGGTTAAATACATCTCCCACCCACCCCCACACAGTTACACTGATAAGAGAAAGTGCAGACAGCCTTAAGGCTATGTCTACATGAGCATTTTTGTCGGTAAAACTTTTGCTGGTCAGGGGTCTGATAAAAACCACACCCGATCAACATAACTTTTACTGACAGAAGCGCCAATGTGGATACCACTATATTGGCGGGAGATGCTCTCCCACCAACATAGCTACTGCCGCTCGTTGGGCGTGGTTTTATTATGCCGATGGGAGAGCTCTCTTCTGTCACTACACTGGGGACCTCACAACAGCACAGATGCAGTGGTACAGCTGTGCTGCTGCAAGGTCTGTAGTGGAGAGTGTCATCAACTCATTTCATGTTAACCAACGAACAGCAACAGATAGTACCGATTTGCAGCAGTGACAGAGTTGAAAGGTTCCACATCACCACTAGCTGCTTAAATCCAACTGGAAAAATGCAATTGACAAAATCATTAAATATACAATCTTCAATTTTAATAAGACCTCCATATATATTTTACAATCGTTATATTACTCCATTGTTATATGCTCAGAATAGCTTCCACTTTAAATATCCAATGATATCAGTATTTGTATTTTACATTTAACTAACACTTTTCACTCCATATTTTATATGTACAGCGTAGCACCTTTCTCCACAGAGAATTACAAGGAACATTATAAAATATGGGTACTATCCTCCAATCCTTAGTCATGTGAATTTTTTTTCTTTAGGTAAGTATCCCATGAGTTCAACAGGACTGCTCATGAGGGAGTTTGAAGACTGGGCCCTGCATACCTGTACCACCACTGAAGTACAGCCACCTTTGAAGTGAACAGAAGCAACATGAACTTGCACTCCAGAGCACACTGCACAATGATGGGGGGATGTGATTTTACTAGAGGCTCAGCACACAATACTATTCTTTTACATATGTACCACAGGTTATTTAGGAACCTCTACTCATCACATCTGAGCACAGCCTGAGAGAATCTGCACATTTTAACTATATTTACATAAAGAAATTCAGACGTTACAATTGCGACAGTCCCCTCTCCACTTCTCCTCAGGCATGACAAATGGCACCTTGGTTACTATAAAAACATGCTCCAACTAGACTGATCCACTCACTGAAATGTATTGATTTCACAACCTTACATAGACAAACAGATTTTGTTAATAACTTTCATGCTCAATCAAGATACAGATGGAAAACACTCCAGAACTATAAAGGCCTGGGGAGAGCTGCTCTAAAGATTTTCTCAGGGAAGGACTGGACGGAAGAGAGGGAAACGGTGATATATTTGGGGGGGGGGGATGAGGGGATGGTGTGTAGGGGAGGGCACAGAGAAAGGGGCTGTGGAGGCGGGAGGGGCGAGTTGTTTACAGTGGGTGAATGGCTACACCCCACATATGTCCTGGTGAGAGAGAAATTCATGGGGCGGGGCTGATAGGACCTAATGGAGAAGAGACATCATGGGATACTGTATCTACAAGGCTCACAGCAGCCACTGCCACAGCCCCCAGCCCGCACCCCGCGTCCCCACCACCCCCAGCCCAGCCCAGCCCAGCCCAGCCCGCACCGCCGCCGCCGCCCAGCTGGCTCCCTGCTAAGGTCACAGCGCGGCGTTCGGGCTCCAAAGCCGGGGCCCTCGCGTAGCCCAGCGGGCGCAGGAGGGCTCCGCCGGCGGCGCGGGCTGGGCCGCGGGTGCCCGGTCCGTACCTTCTGGGACTTGCTCTGCTGCAGCACGTTCTGCTCCACGGTCATGGCCCCGGCCCGGCGCCGCTGGCCGCGTCCCCCCGGCGCAGAGCAGCAGCAGCAGCAGGAGGCGACGGCGACGCGGGCAGCGGAGAGGCAGGTGCCAGGCCCGGAGTCGGGGAGGACTCAGGACGGGGAAGCCCGACTCGACGTACCGCGGACGTACCGCCCAGCGGAGCTGGAGCCCTGGCGGGGAGAGAGAGAGCGGGTGAGCTCAGGCCCGGCTGCCGCCTGCCACCCAGCCCAGCCCGGCCCGGGCCCTGGAATGTGCCGCCAGCTCCGCCCCCGGCTCGCAGCCCGGCCCGGCCAGCACCACAGCCAACCAGCGGCAGCTCTGTCCCACCACGGCCCCGCCCCGCCCCGCCTCTGCCTCCGCTGCCGCCGCCGCCGCCGCCGCCCTGATCTCTCCACGCTCCGCTCTCTCCCTAGCCAGTTATCAGCGGCCCTGTCTTCCCTCCGCCCCGCGCCTCGCTTGCCTGGCCGCTGCTCAGTAGTAGTACGGCTCTCTTCTGCCTCCTCTCCGCCTCGTGCTACTGCCCTCCCTCCCCACTCCCTTCCTAGTTCTTTACAACAGCAGCAACTTCTTCACAACCCTGGCCTCCCTTCCCACTCTGATCCCGCCTTCTCTTGCTCCCACCTAATCACTAGTGATCATATGTCTTATTGTATTGTCATAGTGCCTGGGATCAACAGTTTGTGGATCAGGACTATATTATCCTAGATACTGTACAAGCACAATATAGTGTACACCCTCCCCAAGCTAATACCTCTCCTCTCCCCCTCTAATCACTAATGTTCTTACATTCTGCCTTCTCCCTGTCTTAATCACTAGTGTTACACCCTTCTTTCTTCTTCACTTCCAATTCCTCTTCATACTTACTCAGCCCAAGAGGAGCAACAGGACTTCTGCTCTCTCCCCTCACTATCCAGTCACCAATGTCAATGTCCTCCTCACCCATCTCTTCCAGGGCAGCAACTGAGCTTTTACCTAATCATTAGTGTTACTACCCATCCTCTCCAGCTGCTGCTGCAGAAGAGGAGGAATTCCTACCCAATCATTCCAGTAACCTTCCTTCCCTTCTTCCACTAGCGCTACTGGCCTCCCTTTTACTCTTCAGCAGCAACAGTTTAGCTTCAACCAACTCCCTATTCATAGGCCTAATCCACACTACACAGTCAGGTCCACAGATAATGTTGACCTAATTATATCAATGTACACATTATAGCCATGTCCACCTATGTAAATGAGGCAGTGTTTATGTCCATACTGTATTAACCTACATTAGCTGTTAGCTATCTTGTTGATTTCAGGGCTCCACCATGGAGCTGTGAAATTGAGAAGAAAAGGGAGCAGCTAGAGCTTCTGGCAGGAGGCTCCCTGCTCCCAGCTCAGACAGCCCAGAAGCCAGGTGATTCCTGGCTGGAAGCTGCACAGAGCTGAGAACCCTGGCTCTCAGCCTCCCAAACTGTCCCTCTTCAGTCAGTAGAGGCACTCCTGGTGGGGACAGTCACTGCCAACAGAAGGAGAGCAGTGGAGACGTGATTCCTCCTCCTATTTGGAGCAGCAATAGAAGCTTATCTCTCCCTTCCACACCCAGGCATTAATGTTATTTCATCCCTCCATTCTCTCAGGTCATGCTTGGCAACTTCTGAAGCAGTCATCTTGTTCTCTAGAATCTCTACTTTAATTAGAAAAAAGTCTTCCCACATATGGTTGCAGACAAAATCGTAAAAAACATGAAACAAATGTAGTCAACTTAGTATCTGCCTGCATCTGCAGAAAGCCTGAAACAACAGCCCAGAGATGTGAAGCACTCCATTTTTCTCCTTGCGTTGTTAAATCATCATCCTGGGGCTTTTGAGTTAAATCTCAACATTTTTAACAATTTCACTGCTAAAAAATCATATAAGAAAGGAGAGGGAGGATCACAGATATGAAACATGTACTGTGACTGTCTTTTCATTTTGGTGTCATAATTGGAGGGATACCACCTTTGGAGCAAAGAAACAAGTGGGAGAGAACAGAGTTCTTAGTAAGCTGTCAGTCTATCTGCGGAGTGCAGTGGAGCATCCAAGCGCTACCTAGCCAATGTGCCTTCCCAACCCTGGAGAGCAGTAGGGACAGGATCTGCTCTGACAGGGGATGTGGAAACAGGTATGCTCTAATGGCAGCTGTTCCTGCCTCTTCCAGATTCTCTGCAGACTCAAGCAGTCAGCACTGCATTAGTCATATTTGGGTCAAGTTTTCTTCACGATCATGAGGGCTAGAAACAATTTGTTTAAAATGAAAGCTGAGATTCTCACTTCATCATGTGATGCTGGGTTCTGTCGCCCAAGACACATGCTTTTTTGTGTCTATGGTGTATCTGAAACCTATCAAGAGAGAGTCAGGTCCAGCTGAGCCCATTTGATCATATCTTGAATGTCTGCAAAATACACTATGAGCAGTGCCTCATTTTGGCATTTCAAACAATAATGCCGTCAAGGGTAAATGCAGGTGAGCTGAGTTTACCTACTTCTCATTTGGGAATATGGAGTTTATGTTAGTTTACCCACATTTTTTTTTTAAATCACTATACCACTGATCTCAAGTGAGCCGAGTTTGCAGGAGAAGCACAGGATTGCCAACCACAAGAATTCAAAAATTGTAAGTTAGCTCCCAAAAATCATGAGATTTTAACAAATGAATTAGAGCTTCTTTTTATTTGCCTTCTGAATGTTCAGCCTTTAGGGTTCACAATTTCAAGTATTCTCTGCAACTGGAAGAACTAGAAACTTACTTTGTTAAAAATAAAAGCTGAGTTGTTGATATAAAAACATGACCCCAAAAGTTGAGGCTTTAAGAAAAATATCAAATAACATGAAACTCATGATAAATTCACAAGAGAAGGGAGCACTAACATCACTAGAGTTTTTCCCCCAATTCAATCCTTGTTACATCCTCACAGGCTCACCTCCCACCCTACACAGTCATTCAAATTACTATTGCCCTCCTCCTCTTCCTGTTCATCTTTTACCCCAGCCTCACACTCAAACTCATAGTTCTAATACCTTATGTGAGTATATGTGTATGGCTTATTTAAATATATATCCTGAAGCTGGACAGAAGAGAGCTGGGGAAAGTTCTAAGCAAAAGCTTGGCTGTGAAGAGGAGAGAGAGTATTTTTAGGGAAAATAGAATTTTCCATAATCTAACAAAATTCTTAAATCAGTGTTAGAAGAAAGTGATTCTTTTTGTGATTCTCTACATTGTCATAAGGCTTTGGGTTTTCATTTAAACTGTAAACTCATTGGAGTAGGGATAATGTTACTGTATATCTGCTCCATGGCCAGAACATCAGTACCAGTGACAAAGCAAGCTTCGCCCACGTCACTGAGCAAGTGTAGGCCCAGTTATTTTCTTTAGCATCTGATTATTTCAGTCCAATATTTTTGCTTGTTTTTTTTTCTTTCCTTATTTTATGTTAGCTTTTGTGGGGGTAGTTTTGCAATTTGTTAACATTTGGTCTTCTAAGATTTGCTGATCAGAGACATAGTAGTAGCAGTTTAAAATGTTTTGGCCATCATTGCAGGTGGCCTAGGCAATTTATATGTTTTTAAAATAAAATTTAACAAAGAATTTACTGTAGAATAGGCAGCAAATACTGAGATTTGACAGTGATCCAAAGGTGCCTTTTCAGGGTTAAGAGCCGTGATTCAGACTCCACACTCAATCAAGGGTCGGCGCCACATGAGTAGTAGTACTTTGTTTCTTTATAAAAAATTTCTGTTGTATTGTTGTGCCCCAAAGACAAGACCAGGCTCTTTGTCCTTCAATTCAGTACATAATTTCCTCATAAATCCATGTACTTAAGTATATTGGGCTGTCATGTATTATTTTTAATATATTTTAACAGCTTTCTTCTAAACCACACTTGTATATTGTATTGGTGTATGGTGTTATGAACATAATTTTCAATCATGTATATGTACAATGTAAACATTTTTTAAAAATTAAAATGATAATTTAATAGTTTTCAAACATCTAAACATATGAGTCTGCCATCTCACCCTGCTCTAGGGCCCCTGCTCCTGTATATTGTGTAATCTGTCTACCAAGCTGCCTCAACCACCTGATACGCAGCTGCCACTACCCAAACAGCATAATACCCTTCTACCCACAAACATACACAGGAGCACAGCTGTCCCTATGCAAACCACATACCAAAATGCTTTCCTTACACACCATCAAAGCAGGAACGGGCCCCCAAAGAAAATGTTTTAAATAAACTTCAATTTGTGCCCCGTTTTAATGCATGAGCAAGATAACCTAAACTCACATTTTGTAAAATAATTTAAAAATTACAAATCATTTCTATACAGAGTAGTAATGATAATTTTTATATACACCTGACTAATACACTCCTGAAATAGGGATTTATAATTGAAATGCTGACAGTCTGCATCATAGCAATGCAAATTATGATTCTGTAATGCATATGGCACTGCTGAAAAACAGATGGAACTGAATTTTGAGTGCGATTTACAACAAATGTTCTATATTAAGTACATTTAACAAGATTGGAATTTACACTTAATTAGAGAACAACAGGAATTACATCTGGTAATCTTTTACTAAGAATTTTCTTTATAATATTGCTTTTTAAGCAGGACTCCTTAACAAAAACAAAACCAGTGTGTGAACTCTCCTTGCTAGTCTGCAGTGATCATTTAGCTCGCACAATCCCAGTGTTGTGACTTGTAGCTGACCTTATTGATGTAAGTGCACAGAAAGAGAAGTAAACAAAGATAATTGTTCATTTCTGATTCACAGGAAACAATTAGGACTGCAGCAGCAGCATCACATTTGCTTACTAGTCTGAGCAACCACAAACATATTTCTCTTAATGCTTACATTGCCTGCATACATAGGAGATCAACTGAATGTCAGTGGGAGTTAGGTATCTAACTGTCATTTGTACTCTTGAAAATTTCCACATAAATTGTCATTGTTAAGAGTTTAAAATCTTACACAATACAGTCCATAGCTATCTATGACACCACTGCCTGGAGCCTCATCTGTATCCTTACCTCAGACAACTCAAAAACACCAACACCCTAGCATAGGTTTCCTTATATACAATAGCCACCTCCAACAAAAACTTCCTGTGCTAAACAATTCACTTCAATGCTCCCTGAAATTTCCAACAGGATTGTTTCAACCCTTAGTTAAACACAGTCTCTGCAGAGTAACCTACTTTAACTGTTTATTTAGGTGGTCTAATGGTTAAAGCAGGGGAATGCAAGTTACAGCTTTTGGGTCTCTGTTTCTGAGTTTTTAATTTGTTGTATGACCTTGAGCAATCAATTTTTTAACTAAATAATCAAAACGTAGAATAACAAGAACAATCCCTGCAACTGAGATGATCTAGCCTATGTAAATGACTGCATCCCACTTTATCATATAAATCCACCAATTCACTGTAGCAATGCCTGATTTTCAGAGGAGTTGAGCACACATATATCTAGTTCACTTTAATGAAAGTTACAAGTGTTCAGTAATTCTGCGAATCTGGACTGCTGTCATCTAAGTTTATATAACCTTATATTTTGTTTGCTTTCATAGAAATGTAGGGCTGGAGGAGGCCTAAGGAAGTCATTGAATCCACCTCACACATGCATTGAGGCAGGATTAGACTATCCCTGACAGATGACTAACCTGTTCTTAAAACTTTAAGTGACAGGGATTCCCCAAGGTCCTCTGTTAACCTGTTCCAGTGTCTCAGTATTCCTATAGTTAGAAAGTTTTTTTCTATTTTCTAACATAAATTTTCCTTCCAGGGAGGGATAGCTCAATGGTTTGAGTACTAGCCTGCTAAATCACAGGTTGTGAGTTCAATTCTTGTAGGGGGCTATTTAGGGATCAGGGCAAAAATCTGTCTGATAATTGGTCCTGCTTTGGGCAGGGGGTTGGGCTAGATGACCTTCTGATATTCTATTCCTTGAAGCAAACTAAGCTCATTACTTCTTGTCTCACTCTCAGTGGACACAGAGACCAGTTGATCACCAGCCTCCTTATAACAACCTTTTACATATAAAGTGTAGTGCCCCAAACTTGACCACACTTTCACATTGATGAGATATTTTCATTGAGCTGTCCATATTGACACCCAAGCCCTTTTCTGAGTGGTTAGGTTACAGTTCATTTAGAGCTCAGCAAAGTGTACGAGCCATTCACAATAGTCCTTCCAATGTGCATTACCTGGCATTTGCCAACAGTAGAGCTGGTTGCAAAATTTCCAACTGAATTTCTTTCGATCAGAAAATTCCAGTTCATGAAAAGCAAAACTTGTTATGGAAATCTGTTGCTTTTTACAATATTTCATTTCAAGGGGAAAAAAATTGAAAAGGATTTTGATGAAGTTGAAATATTTTGTGTTGATATTTTTAGAATGAAATGTTTCAAAATAACTTTTGATTGATTGAAAATGAATTTTTTTTGGTGAGAATTTTGTTTTGTGGGAAATGTTCAGCTTTTGCTCTGTTTGTAACAGAGAATTTTTCAAAAATCACAAATTTTTCTGACATAGAAAATTCAGTTCCTACCCAACTCTAGTCAACAGTGAATTTCATCTGTCACTGATCTTCCCAATCTTCTCTTAATTTCTGTTTTAATCAAATAGAACAGCCTACAGTATCCCCTAACCAAGTCTGTCATACATGCAGGATCAAGGCCTCTTCCTTAATTAAATTATGAATGGCAACTGCTTCAGTAGCCAATAACTTACATTTGACAGCATGGATGGATAAATGAGGTCACTATCCACTAACATCTCATAATCTTGAGATAAGATTCCAAATAAGACCAGTAGGACTAGTTTTAAATGTCACTATTATTTGTATTACCATAATGCCCAGGAGTCCTGGGTATGGTCCAAGATCCCACTGTGCTAGGCATTGTGCAAACAGCCATTTTCTCTGCTTGTGACACATCCTTAATTAAAGTCTCTCATAGTCCACCATGACAAGGATTGAGGAACTAAGTCTTTGCTCCCATATAACATCATTATTAACAGGTTTCACTGTATTCAGTTCATAATAACATTGCAAGGCAGAGTTACCAGCCTGTCTCAAGTGTCTCTGCAGCAGAAAGGTGTTAAATTTTGTCTTTTTTATATTAGCTGTTGTATGTTGCAGAACTTGATAAGTGCTATTCCCCAAGAAAAAGAGAAAAAAGTTAAAATCTTAAAATCTCAAGACAAAAGGTAAAAGTCAAATAAACCCACTATGTCTGATTTAGCTTAACATCCAATTAGTGAGCACTCAGGCTGGGGCTAGTGATTGGTGTTGATTGCACCACATGCAAGGGACATATGCATTTCAATTTTCCTGATAAACTATCTTCAACCCTCCCACAGCCAGGCATGGAAACACCTGTCATTTTTCTGTACAAACTGTAGAGTGGTGGTTATGGTTTTCTACTAAGCTTTCAATTAAAAAAAAAATGAAGTGATAATAGGACTTGAACATATTAATGTATGTATAGGTTCAGGCCCATGCTATAATGTATCCTTGGCATGTATACTGAAAAGTATTCTAATATAAAATCTTTGTTTCTGGAATAACAAAAAATGTTTTCCCCATTTTTCAGCTCATGATTTGAGATAGCTCCACAGGATTAATTGACAGATGCAACAAGAATGTTGTGAGTCAGTAGGTATCTTAGGAAAAGAAAACCCTTTAATTTCCATTTTTCTGTTACGATTTTAACTGATAAGGCTGCCTCACTCAGATTTTACAGCAAAAATATGAATTAGTTACAGATCACTTTCATATCTCTGATTTGACATCTCTGATCTAAGTAGTTTGTTCCCCTCTCCTGCTTTGGGTGAACAAATCTGCATTTTAGTTTAAAATTGAATAAAAGAGGAAAATATAAAATGATTGAAATTGGGTTGGTCAACTTACTCAAAGAAAAAACAGTTGAATGTTCTACTGTAAAAACCATATATTGCTCTTGATCCATGCACAGAACTCCTATAGACAGCAACGTTATTGATGTCAACGAGCGTTCTGTGCATTGACGTAGGGCAGTATCTGACTGAATGTACAGCTGCATTCTCCATGAAGACACCACACACAGTATTTGACCCTAAGTGTACAGTGGGAGTCACAAGATCTATTATTTAAATTGTAATGACATTTCTATCCACAGTGGAATTGAATACTCCAAATGAAAATAAAATAGTTTAATATGCAAGACACTTAAAGCTGATCTTGTTGACAAACTTCACAATGACTCTTCCTCATCAAGTAAGATATATAAAAAGAAAGCCACCTAATAGTAATCTCAGATTACTGCACTACTACAGTATCAGATGTAGTGGAAGCAAGACATTTAAATGTTAAAACATGAACAGCTGAGGTGAAATATAAGACAAAGTGTGACACATTAAATAAACTGGAGCCCAATGAGATGAGATCAAAGTGTGTTGTGAGTCATATTACTTGACAAATAATCTTCACTGGCATTTGCTACTCAGTAGGGACCTTTCATTGATGTTCTTTGGGACTTTAGTAATCTGTTTGGAAGAACATTCCACAGGATGCCTTCAAAGGTTTTATTTATCCAAAGGGCACTATTACACATTTGATAGTTGCCATGGAAAGCCATTCTAGAGGCAAACTTTGGTAGTACCAAATTCACCATTTAATTTCAAAGTCAACATTTATGAAGAGATGTCACAGATTGTTACAGTATCTGAGTTACAGTAGATAGGGCACTACTATGACACCATAATTGTGAAGGTCACTATGCAGTGAACCCATTGGTGGGGTCAAGGATTCATTGACTTAAAATGGGATCAGTACTGAAGGTGCAGTGCTAGCCAAAAATTTCAAGGGGGCTAGGTTCATTGGTTTGAGGTATTAGTCTTGTGGCATTCTCTCTACACTGGCAACGGGATCTAGTGTCATCAACTACCATGTAATTCTCATTAAGACTTGTACAACTAATATGACCCTGTCTCCTCGAACAAGTTCAATATACCACATAGCTCAGACACTAATCCAAGGAGTCAGTGAGGCAGCCAGGCAGAATATACACTGTAAAAGTACCTAGCGCAAGTCAATAAGGGAGAAATTTATTGGGGAAAAGGACAGAGGTGGGAGACAACAAAACTTCACAAAATAAACAATTCATCAATTAGTTTTCCAAATAAACACTAAAACAGAGGAGCAACTTACAAATTACTGGCTGGTCATTTTTACAGATTCCTGAGGCCTCTTAAGGTGAGTTTAGTAATCTAACTAGACAATTAATGCACAGCTCTCAATTCTGAGTGCTTTACTTTTCTTGTTAGCCAAACACTGGCAGATAGGTGGCTGACGGGTGCTTTCAGTAGATGATGAAGTGTCTTGCATATTAACAGTAAACTTTTAGCTTCCCTTTAACACATCTTACTTGAGGATCCTCCACCCTCAAGCATATGGATAAAAGGAACTCTGAGTGGGTTTTTGTCCTGGGTGGCTTGGTGCCATAGTAGAGGAGAAAGAAGAAAAACTGTCATAGTTCCAGGAAGTGTATAGATGGATCAGAAGTCTAGGTTCAAGTTCCTCTCATTCAAAAGGTGTCTCTAGCCCTTCCCGTTATGCCAATCTCTGGAACTTTACTGGAGGGATTGAGTGGAGGTCCAGTTTTGAATCTGGAGGATGTAGCAGAGTCTCCTGATTTGGAGCCTTTGTTGCATACGCCATAGGGATCATCTTTAGTACAGTCTGGGATTGGTTTGAAGGATTGCCTAGACAACTTTTTGAGGAAAAAGAGAACTTCAACTCCTTCTGGCTCCACTACGAATATCTTCTTTAAGCCTCTCAGGGTTTCTCTACACTAAGGTGACCAGATGTCCCAATTTTATAGGGACAGTCTCTATATTTGGGGCTTTTTTTTTTTAAATATAGATGCCTATTATCTCCCACCCCCTGTCCCAATTTTTCACACTTGCTGTCTGGTCACCCTGCTCTACATTGCAGCTGGGAACAAGCATCCCAGCCCAGGCTGACAGACATGCTCTAGCTAGTACACTAAAAATAACAGTGTGGACATTGCAGCTGAGGCAGCCGTTCAGGCTCTCAAGCCCACCTGATTCCCTGAGTTTGAGCTTTGGATGGATGGCTAGCCTGAGTCTTCAGGAGAGCCACAACATCCACGCTGTTGCTTTTGGTGTGCTAGTTCGAGATGTTAGCATGAATCTGTGTACTGAGTAACTATAAGAAGCCATCTGAAAAGCCTGCTCCATTAGCTCATTCTTCTGCCTCTCCCAAAAGAACTAGAGTGCAATCACTGTTTTCTATGGCTACTTTGTTACAGATCCTGCTCCCCTCTCTTTCTCACCCCACTACTCTCCTAAGTCAGTATCCACAATGATGACATATCTGAATCACATGGAAAGAGCAAATGGGTGACATCACCTAATCTACTGCTACTGTTCAGAAGGTGGAAACAGCTTCTGCTTTAGATGATATCATCAAGTCTGCATTAGTGTCATCATGACCCATCTAGAAATTTTTTGTAAGCACTGAAACTGTAGGAAGCGGTATGTAATACTAAACTGCATAACTAATTCTCTGAGTCTGAGCTGAAAATGAGGCATTAACATACAATTATACAAATACTCCACCAACCAAAAGCAGCTTGCATAATATCTGACCTTCCTAACCTTGGATTTCATATTTTCCCATGAGGAAGGCTGCAGCAAATCAGTGAAGTTTGCAATTAATGGAGTTTATAGCAGCTAAAGTTATGTTTTTTTCTTTTCATCTTACATTTTACTTTTTAATGTTTAAATGTATAAGAGCAAGAATATAGTTGTTAGTGGATACCAATAAAAATATGTATTTAATATATTTAAAGTTGACTGGCTGGTACCCCTCTGATACTTCAATTCTGTTGTTATTCTGATGGTTAGATGGAAAGGCATTTGAATTGTTTAGATTATTAGAAGTTACTGAAAATTGCTATTTTTCTTTTAACCTTTTTATGTATGCACACATTCTATTGTAGTTGGGTTGTGTAGCTGTTTGAATAAAATGTATTTTCCATAATTACACACAGTTTTGCAAAACAAAATGTTTGTAGCGTTTAGTGGCTCCGAGTAAAGGTACAATATGTTGTACTCTACTTTGACAAGCAGAATATTTGTAATAGCCCTTTGCTCTAGCTGTTTTTAATTGGGGAATTGAATTACAGGAAGACTGTTTGATTTCTACACATACATGATTTCTCACCTCCGATGCTTTGGAGACTCAAAGTGAAGCAGTGGAGTAACTGCTTCTAAAGGTAGTAATTTTAAAAAAAATTATGTATAACATTGGACATCGGTGGTGATGTCATTTTTAAATAACTTCTGGCTGTCTTCAGTACCATACATGATAAATAATTTTAGTTGATTCCTTACCTCTAACCTCTGTTTGACTCTGTTCCAAGACAGTAAGCATTTTGGGTCAAGTACTGCTTTAACATTTTCTTATATATACATATTATATCTAATTTTAAATTAGTTTCTATATACTTATAGCTTATACTGGCCTAGGTCTGTCAGTGGGGTGCAGGAGTCTGGTCCTATTGGTATCCAGCGGGGGTGGGCGGGCGAAGCCCGCCCACTTCTAAAGGGCCTCCCCCCAGCCTAAGGGGAGGACCCACAGGTCTGGGACACCAAATAATTACGGGGGACAACTAATGAAAAAAACAGGATCGGGAGTGAGGTCATAGGGCTAAGCGAAGGGAACCCGATGGGGACACCGAGCAGAGAACCCCGGACAACGCCCACTGCTCCTCGAAGACGTCAAGGGAGCCAGTGGACGCCGCCCAGAGGAACTCTGCCCGGATGCATGAGCAGACGGAGGAACGGAAATAGGCCCTACAGTCGCAGGAAATCCCGTCGGCCAACCTCCTCTCCCTGGTGTTGTAGATGGTCAGTTTGGCCAGGGCCAAGAGGAGGTTGAGAAGGAGATCCCGCGACTTCGTGGGGCCACGGATGGGGAGCGTGTAGATAAAAAGGTGAGGGGAAAAGTGCAACCAAAAACGCAGGAAAATATTCAGGAGGAGCCGGAACAGGGGCTGCAACCTGGCACACTCCAAATAAACGTGCGCCAAGGTCTCCTTCTCACCACAGAAAGGGCAGGTGCTAGGGACAGATGTGAACCGCGCCAGTACACGCCCGTGCTCACGGCTCCGTGAAGGAGCCTCCAACTGATATCCCCGGCGGGCCTCGGGACCAGGGCAGAGTACAAGCTGGCCCACCGGGGCTCCTCACCCTCGAGAGGCGGCAGGAGGTCCCGCCATTTGGTATCGGGGCGGGATGCGAGGGTGAGGTAGTGAAGGGTATGGAGCACGAGCGAGTACAGATGTTTCTGTGGCGCGGTCTGGAACAAAACCGGCTGCAGATCATGCAGCCGGCTGGCAGCGAAAGGGTGAGGGGGCCGATTGGGTCCACGGGGCAGGGGCCCGATAAAAATGTCCACGGGGCCTGGGGTGGAGGGTGGGCGGGGCGTGCCCTCTCGCAGGACCCGGTCGAGGTAAGCCCGAGCAGCGGGCAGTAAAGCGGCCTTCACCTCCTGAAGTACGCGCTGGGGAGTACGAGGTCTGGAGAGCCCCATGCGCTGAGCGAGCGTCAGGGGATCCAGCCAGTCTCCCCGGTCGTAGTCCAGGAGGTCTCCGACCCTGGTGACTCCCGCCGAGACCAACCTCTGGCACACCGTGGGGGACTCCGCCACCTGCACACGAAGCTGGGGATTGTGTAGCAGAGGCTCCGCGAGGAGGTCAACCCCCACGGTGGCCGCCACGGACCTGGTCGTTGAAAAGAGCTTCCAGGTCCGGAGGAGGTCTTGGTAGAAGACCGGCAGCTCGGAGAGGTCTCGCGGAAGACCTCGCGGATGGAGGTAAAAGAGCTGCCGGTCGTATCGGAGCCCTCGAAAGCGGCGGAGGAAGGCGTGCGCCAATACGCTCCACGCCGGACTACCTGCACCATACAGGAGCCTCTGCAGGGCCTGGAGGCGGAAGATATGGACCTGAGTGCATAAGCACTTCAGGCCCTGCCCCCGCCCCTCCTCCAGGGGCAGGTGGAGGACCCCTGCAGAGACCCAGTGCGTCCCTGGACAAAAGAACTCCAGAATCGCCGTCCGGAGGTTGGCCAGGAAATCCGGGGCTGGGACCAGGGTGTTGAGCCAGTACCAGAGCATGGACAGGACCAGTTGATTAAGCACCAGTGCCCTCCCACGAAGGGAAAGGCACCGGAGTAGTCCTGTCCATTTCTGGAGCCGCTCCGTCACCCTGCCCTGCAAACCTTGCCAGTTCTCCGGCAGAGACGGATGCGTGGCAGAAAAGTAAACGCTGAGATAGAGCAGCGGACCCGCACTCCACCGGATGGCCTGAAGCGCAGGTGGGAGGGAGCTCGCCTGCCACCCGTCCCCCACCACCAGGCCAGAGCTCTTGACCCAGTTGACCCAGGTGGAGGAGGCAGCTGAGTACACAGCCTGGCAAGCCTCCACCAGCACCAAGTCACCCGGGTCCTGGACCATGAGGAGCACATCGTCAGCGTACGCCGACAGGACCAGCCGCAGCTCCAGCTCCTGAAGCACCAACCCCGTCAACCTCTTGCGGAGGAGACAGAGGAAGGGCTCAATCGCCAGAGCGTACAGCTGGCCCAAGAGGGGGCACCCCTGCCGCACTCCCCACCTGAAGCTGACTGGCTCGGTCAGGGTCCAGTTGAGCCTGACCAGACACTCCGCAGAAGCGTACAGCACCTGGAGAAAATCCACAAATAGGGGTCCGAAGCCGAATGATCGCAGAGTGCCCAGGAGATACCAGTGATCCACCCTGTCGAAAGCCTTCTCCTGATCCAGGGACAAGAGGGCGAATGACAGACCATCCCTACACCCTAATTCCAGAAGGTCCCAGACCAGATACAAGTTATCAAAGATGGTGCGGCCCAGGATGGTGTAGGTCTGGTCTGGATGGACCATGTCCGCCAGTACGGACCCTAGCCGCATCGAGATGGCCTTCGCAACGATTTTGTAGTCTGTGCTGAGGAGCGAGACGGGAAGCCAATTCCTTAAGTTGCAGAGGTACACCCTCTTCGGCAATAAGGCAAGCACAGCTCACCTGCACGAGAGAGGGAGGACCCCACTCTGCAAAGACTCAGCCCAGACGGTGACCAGGTCTGGGCCGAGGACATCCCAGAACACGCGGTAGAACTCCACGGTCAGCCTGTCCAAGTCTGGAGATTTATTGGTGGGCATGCGATGGAGGGCTTCTGAGAACTCTGCCAGGGTGAGAGGCAGCTCTAGCCGGTCCCGGTCGCCCGTGCTGACCGTCGGGAGTGCATCCCAGAGCACTCTGTAAGCATTAGGATCGGTCTGATCCGGAGAGAAAAGAGTTGCGTAGAAGGCCCTGGCCCTCTCGCACATCTCCGCCGGATCCGTGAGGGGGGTGCCGTCCTCCGCCAGGAGGCAGGTGACGTGCTTCTTGGCCCCGCTCCTTTTCTCCAGGGCATAGAAGAAGCGGAAGCCGCGATCCATCTCCCGAAGGAGGTGGATGCGGGATCGAACAAAAGCACCCCGGGCCCGATGGTCTTCGAGGGCCCGGAGCTCCTCCCGCTTCTCCCTGCATGCTCCGCAGACAGATGGATCCTCGGGGCTGGCTGCCAGACATCTCTCCAGCTAAAAGACCTCCCGCTCCTATCGCCACATCCCTCCGTCGGCTGGCACCCCAAGTGTAGTCACGGCAGAAGAGCCGGGCGCGCACCTTCCCCAGATCCCACCACAGCCGCACCGAGGAAAAGGCATGCCTCTGCCCTCGCCAGGCCAGCCAGAACTCCCAGAAGGACGCCACGAAGCCCGCATCCTCCAGCAAACTATTATTAAAGTGCCAATAGGCTGGCCCCAGCCTCTCCGCGCAGAGAGAGGCCGTCACGGTGGCAAGGTGGTGATCCGAAAAGGGGCCTGGCCGAACGCTGGAGGAGTGGGCCTGTGAAAGGTGGAAACCTGACAAGTAAATATGGTCCAGCCGGGAGTGGCGCGACCGATGGGCCTCCACCCGGACAAAGGTGAAAGTCGAGACGTCGTCTGGGTGGTGGTCGCGCCAGACGTCCACCAGGGAGTGGCGTTCAACGATCTCCCGGAGGACGTCCGCGGCGGCCAGGCACTGCTCAGTCCCCGAGCAGTCCCGTTCCTCGAGGGTGGTGTTAAAGTCCCCTCCCAGGACCAGGCACTCACGAGGATCCAGGGAGCCGAGGAAGGCGGAAGCCTGCTGAAAAAAATGCAACCTCTCCGGGCCCGATGTCGGGACGTAAACGTTGACGAGATTAACCACAAGCTCCTCCATGCGGACCCGGAGGTGCAGCAGGCGACCCGGCACAGCCTCGGTGATCCCCAGCACCTCGGGCCGTAGGTCTAGGGAGAACAGGGTCACCACTCCAGCCGCGCAAACCAAGAAGTGGCTAAAGTATGCCCCGTCCCCTCACTCCAGCCGCCAGCTAGCTTCAGCGGCCGGATCTGTATGGGTCTCCTGCAGGAAAACCACAGAGTACTCCCCCTCCCGAAGGAAGGAGAGCACCTGGCTCCTGTGGAGACCCATCCTACAGCCCCAGGTGTTTAAAGTGGCAAGGATGATCAGCGCCATGAGGAGGGCTGGGGGGGATCCTCGCCGGCAGACACGCCCACGGCCTCTGGCAGGCCGCGCAGCAATCAGTGACCTATCCCGTGGGTGAGTAAAGAGTCACAGAAGACATGGACCAGCCGGTAGGCCGTGGCGGCCTGCTTCCCGGTCCTCTTACCCTCCCCCATGAGGGCCCTCGCGGCCCGGAGGACCTGATGGAAATCCCCCCACCGCCGGAGGGCAAGCTGGACTTTGTTACGGGAGCCACGGATGTCCTCAAGGAACTCCCGCAGCTCCTCCCTCAGCGCACTGGGGGGAAGGGTCACTGATCGATGATTGTCCCCCAGTGGGGCCCCTGTCACAGCCCCGTGGCCCACTGAGGCAGGCAGGCAGGGGGAAGACCCCCGACGTGGTGTCCGATGGGCTGACGCCACGCAACCCACCCCGCTCCCCGGTGCAACAAGGGGTGGCGGAAGCAGAACAGCAGCCTCTGGTGGGTCAGGACAAGGAAAAACCACCGAAGCCACTCCCTGGAGGGTATTCCCAGGGGTGGCACTGGCATCACAGGAGGTGGGGGGGACAAGGACAGGGCTAACAGGAGTCGGGCGGGGATCAGGGAGAGAATCCGGGAAAGGGGTAGAGGCAGGATCCTGAGCCTCTATAGTTGAGCCGCTGGACAGTGGCTCCTCCTGGCCAGGCTCAGGGATCTGGGAAGTAGGAAGGGGACCCCTAACAATGCCGGGCTCAGCCACTGTGGCACGTGCCGCAGCCTTGGCATCCGGAGACAGATGTTCTTCAATGGGGTCCCTGCCTAGGAAAGAGGGCGGGTCCTCCACACCCAAGAGGGACACCCCCTGGAAACCAGGTCTCGGCAGCGGAGCACTGGCCGTCGCCCCAATGGGCTCAGAGGCCGTCAACAGGGCACCATCCGCAGCCGGCTTGATGGAATAATCCAGGGGACCCTCAGAGGTGGGAGCAGAAGCAGCGGGTAGGGGAAGGGAACTCGGGGACAGGGGGACCAGGATGAGGTTGCCCAGATCGAGGCCCGCTAGCAGAGGGTCGTCCTCCCCCTGCGTGACGGGGGTCAGACCCAGGGCCTCGATCTCCTCATAGATGGAAGGGAGATCACCATCCACCACCCCAGAGCCCTCCCTGCCAGCACCCGGGGCGATACCCACCGAGGCGCTCGCAGAGGCGTCGAGTGGGAAGGGGGCAAGAGATGGTCGCTCGGGGGCATCCACAGGAAGGGAACCTGGGGGAGGGGTGATGTTACCTTCTGGTGCTGCCACAGCGTCCCCAGCCGGCACCAGAAAACGGGAGTCATCAGGGGGCAAGGCGGAAGGCTCATCATCGGTGCCCCCCTTCCTGCTCTTCCGGGGGGCCTCCGAATCCGAAGGATGGAACGAGGCTTGAGCCTTCCGCTTGCCCCGCTTCTCCTGCACTAAAGACCAGCCCTCCATGGCATCATCCGGGGGCTGGCTAACAGGGGTTGGGTGGGGGGCAAGGGCAATGGCTCAGGGACTCGGGGAGGCAGTGGTGGGACAGCAGAAACCGGGGAGGATTCCCCCTGGGACGAGCCCTCTCCCATGTCCAGCGCTATCTCCGCCACACCCTCCTCCACAGTGGTGGACCGAGAAGGAGGAGGAGGGGCAGCTTCGGGTGCCGGGCAGCCAGGGTACCGGCGATGACAGGGCCGGCGCCTTGCCGGGGCTCGGGGGTCCCGGACGCTTCTCAGTGCTGGGCCAAGGGACAGTCCCTCTGGACATGCCCCATCGCCTGGCAGAGCTAGCACAGGGCCTCCCATGTTGCATAATGCACCCGGTAGTGAGCTCCCTGGTAGGGGACCAGAAAGGACCCCTCGAGTGCCTCTCCGCCACGCGCCGACGGCGGCAGTTGAAGCTGCACTTGTCGGCGGAACAAGAGAACATGACGGAGGGCGGGGTCCTTGCAGCCCAAGGGGAGAGGGCTGATGATGGATATGGGGCGTCCCAGGGCAGAAAGGGCAGGTAGCAGGGCGGCATTGGGCAGGAAGGAAGGGACAGAGGTCAGGATTAAGCAGACCCCCAGGTCTTCCAACAGCTCCAGGGGGACGAACACGCCCCCCACAGCCAGGCCCATCTCTACCGCCTCCTGGGCGGCGGCCTCCGATGCCAGGAAGAAGACCACATTCCCGTACATTTTGGAGGCCGCCACAATGGCCGTGGGCCCCACCACCCTTGCCAGCACCCGCACGTAGGTCTCCACGTGGGGCGAGGCGGGCACCAGGAGGCAACGGACGCCGTGCTCCCTGGTCAAAGTGGGAAAGGGGCCCCGGCCGCTGTAGATGGTAGCGGAAGCGGTGGTCGGAGGAGCGGCGGCAGGCGGGGGGGCCACCGCCACCTGGGCGTATGCCCTGGGGGCCAGGGGAGGGACACCTGCAGAGCCAGTGGAGGGAACAGCAGGGAGGGATGCCGCAGCCGGTAGTGGGGCCGCGGCAGTGGGGGCAGTCTCCGCCATGGAGGGCCTGGCCTGTCTAGCGGGGCCCTCACCCTTCTTCCCACCCCAACACTTCCCCCTGGGCGGGGGGTCTCCCCCCGAATCGGAAGGGGCAAGGGACGTGGCATCAGCAGAGGTCTCCCCAGTACTCGCCGCCGCCAGTGCCCTAGCAGGGGCGGTGGTAGGTGGATTGGCAGCGGCAGTCGAGGTAGTGGCTTGGGCAGTGGACACGGGGGCAGGTGGAGGAGTGGTAGTGGGAGCATCGCGGGGGGTCTCCCCCACCGCGTCCCCCACCATAATGAGAGCGGGAAGGGGGACAAACAGCGAGGGGAGGGGAAGGAGAGGAGGCAACCACCCCCCTGCTAGGCTGCAGGCAGGGGAGGAGGGCACCAGAAAGGAAGGCTAAAGGGGCATGGGGAGCAACCAAGGACCTAGGAGTGGGAGGGTTTCAGGGCACCGACGCAGAGGGGGGTTCCAGCTCCTCTAGTTGCAATAGGGGATCGGGGGGACAACGGCAGAGGGAGGGTGCAGTGAACAAGGGGAAACCAAATGGGGAAGGACACAAGCGCATGGGAGGCGGCATTGGTGCATGAGGGGAGGACCAGTCAGGGCTGGGGGAGCACAGGGTGGAGGGGGAAAGGGCGAGCTGGGAATGGGGTAGAGGGACCACGGGGACAGCTGCAGGGCTGGGGCAGGACTATCAGGCCGCAGAGGGAAATAGATGGGGTGGACAAATGTGGCAAAGGGGAGGGGGTCAGCCCAGTGGGCGGGGGGGGGGTGCGCTCACAGGCACTTGTGCCAAAAAGTCAATGCTAGGCTGCTGCTGCCGCAGGCCCAAATGATGGAAGTGGGCGTGGTGAGCCAGGCGAGCAGCCCAGTCCCAGAGGCAGGAGTCTGAAGCAGAAGGAAAACAGCCAGCGGGGGTGGTAGAGGGGGCAACAATGGTGGTGGGGGCGAAAGGGGACACAGATGGACCGGGGGCAGGCTCCACGCCACACCCCCGGCGCCCTAGCAAACACAGTCCAAACCCCCACCACAAATGCACAGTTCAAAAAAGGACTCAGTCCAGAAAAGCCCCCTCCACAGTGGTCTTCATGCGGTCTCCATCAGTGGGCGGTCCTCTTCTCCTTCTTCTCCTCCTCTGGGCACCAACAGCTCCCCAGCAACAGCCACAGTTGCCCCAGCAGCTCCAGGTGGTGGTGGTCTGGTGTCCAGGCAGGAGGGACCCCGCTCAGATGGTGGTGTCCCCAGCAACAAGATCTGGGGTCCCTCACTCCCTTCCTCTCTGGGAAGCAGGCCAGCAGCCCCCCCCAAGGGCTGTAGGTGGAGTAACAGCAGCAACCAAGGGGGGAAGGGAATCCACTAGCCAGCCAGCAAACAGACAGCAGAGAAATGGGTGGGTGGTGGTGTCTAGCCCAGCTAAGGGAGCAACAGGAGCAGAAACGGCAGCAGCAGCGAGGGCTGAGGGCCCAGTGCCCAGCAGGAACAGCAGCAACAGCCCTCTCCCTCCTTCCTCTTCAGCAGAGTGGGCGAAGGGAGAGCCACTGCTAGCCCCAGGAGAAGCAGGCTTCTGCTCGCTGAGTGACCAGAGCAGGGGCTGCACTAGAGTAATCAGGAACTTGCTAGAACCAATCAAGGCAAGCTAATCAGAGCACCTGGGTTTTAAAAGGAGCTCTCTCCAATCAGATGGGGAGGAGTTAGGAGCAAGAGATACAAGGAGCTGAGACTGAGAGGGTGTGGTGCTGGAGGACTAAGGAGTACAAGTGTTATCAGACACCAGGAGGAGGGTCCTGTGGTGAGGATAAAGAAGGTGTTTGGAGGAGGTCTTGGGGAAGTAGCCCAGGGAGGTGTAGCTGTCACACAGCTGTTACAAGAGGCACTATAGACAGCTGCAAATCCATAGGGCCCTGGGCTGGAATCTGGAGTAGAGGGCAGGCCTGGGTTCCCCCCAAACCTCCCAACTCCTGATCAGACACAGGAGTAGTTGATCCAGACTGTGGGGGAGATCACTGAGGTGAGCAAATCTGCCAATAAGCGCAGGACCCACCAAGGTAGAGGAGGAACTTTGTCACAAACAACTCTAAAACTGAAGATACATGTTGTGAATAGCTGAGTGGAGTTTTATATGTATACAGAGAAATCCAATTTATACAAATGAAAATTTGGCTTTCTAGGAAAGTGTTTCAAATAATGCCAAATTTAATTTGATTTTAAAATATTTCACATATAAAAAGCTAAGGTGTGGCAAGTAGTATGTAGTAAGTGTAAAAGGGGTGAAATTTATCAAAAAAGTCATATTAAAAATGGGTTGATCATTTAAATAGACAAGAGAGAGAAAGGGACTATTAGGGTTAACTTGGTTTCTTAATTGTAAGCTTCTATGGATATGAACCCTAGAGAGTGGCTACATTAGTTATGATAGACTGCCTTTTTTCTAATATTGATGTTTTAATAGATGTCACAGGCTAAGTTTTACCAGTTTATACCTTGTGCAACTTTATTGGTTACAATTAGTCTGCATATGGTGGAAGGTAGGTGGAATCTGAACACATTTACATGATTGAGTTGGCCTGTCATTATCTTGGCTTTTCAAAAAAAAGTTAAATATAGATTACACACACACAGGGCAAGATTCTATATACCCACATATATATAAATAAAAATAAACCAAATGAATAACCAGCTTGAGAAAGGGAAAGTATTTAAGACATAGCTTGAAGGGGAATTCTGCACCTGCCCTTATGGTAACAAACAGTTTTTTGACAGATACACATTCTCATGCCAGAGAGAAATCCACCTCTTCACTATTTGCCAGTTAAAACAGAGAGGCCACATTTCCCATGCAAGCAACAGAGAAAAATCTGGGCAGGTGTGGGTGTGGAAAAATACCCGGTTTCCACAGAACCAGATTAAAGCCAAGAAAGGAAGAAATATAGCTAATAAATGGTGGTTGCAGTCCTACAGCAGTATAGTCCTCTGTGCAACTACTCTGTGTAATTTCATGTGCTAAACTTTACCTCATATTAAAAAAAGAGCTTTAATAGCAGTTTTAGATAGGGCTCTGGGTCCTCCAGTCTATCTTCAGGCACGTAGGAATCCCGTCCATAAACCTTCACCTCTATAAATTCATTCCTAATAACTGGGGGCACCCTTTACACAGATTTCCAAAAGTTTCTCCTACTGTATCACCATTTCAGCTCCCAGTCTCAGCCAGCCTAACACAAAGTCAATGGCTTTGCCACTGTCTCCCCACAACACATACCCTGCCTCTCAGCACGGCTTCAGAGATATAATCCAATTCAAAATATGAAGGTCAACTCAGACCCATAGGCTTTGTATATCAGTAGTCAGTGATCAAACAGCAAGCTCCACCTTGCTTAGTTAGTCTTCTGCTTTACAGGACTGTGATATATAAGAGAAAGGAGTGTGGCTGGAGCATGCCCAGAATGGAAGGGTTGTTTGTATTGGGTAATGTGATGGCAGCAGGCCCTGCAACCAGGGCCGGCTCCAGTTTTTTGCCACCCCAAGTGGTGAAGGAAAAAAAGGAAAAAATGACTGAGCGGCCACCAAAGTGCCGCTGAAGAGGAAGAGGAAGTGAAGGACCTGTCGCCGAAGACGAAGCGAGGCACTAAAGGACCCGCCGCTGAAGTGCAGCCCCAACAATGAACAGACTGCCACCCCTTTCTATTGGCTGCCCCAAGCACCTGCTTCCTTCGCTGGTGCCTGGAGCCAGCCCTACTTGCAACTCTCTTCCAGAGAAAAGCACTTTCAACAAGAAAAAGGTTGATCCATTTTCTTCAAGAGCATCTATTCATTTCCACTTGCTGGGATGGTGCCCTTTGGTAATGAGTTGATTGAACCCTCTTCAAACCTGTGTCCATTTTGAAGAGTGCCAGTGCATCTCCTTGATGAGTCTAATATTTCAAGCCTGAGGTTAGAGATGGGAGTGAACCTGCCCAACCACTGCAGAAAGGACCCTCTGCTGTGTCCCTGAAGAAGCAACAGTTCTGACTGGTGCTTTGGATAGCAATATATGGCAGTCCACACAATCTCAGTTTTACAAAACAACAATTTATTTGTTTCTGATGCCTCAGCTCCTCTTCCCACACTTCCTGGTAGTATCGTAGAAATGTAGGACTGGAAAGGATCTTTACAGGTCAACTAGTCCAGTCCCCGGCACCGAGGCAAGATGTCTCTCTTTCACTCAAAAATGGTTCCAAAGCTGTCCCATGGAGGAGAATTTTTAGTTTTCTTTTTGTTTTCTTTAACCAATATTAAGTAATATTTTTCAACTGCTAAAGAGCATTTGGAATGGTGACATTACAGTCTATTGAATGCAACATCATTCCAGGCCTCAAGATGCAACATTTTTGCACTAGTTAATCAGTTTAATACAGAAGTGGAAAGTCATCTAAAAGAAACAAGGGCAAGTCTTCATAGTTCAGTTCTTTGTCTTCAGTAGCCAAAGCTGAGTACTGGAATGAATCAATACTATTAACATGGGAGAAAGCATTATTAAATGCCACTACGGTATGCAAAAAAGTTTTATATCCAAAAGAATGATCAGTTTATCAAAGTTGTGTTAAAAAGCAACAGTTTAAATTTTCTTCCTAATGCTTTGTAACTAGCTGAAAAATCTAAAAAAGAGCCTGTATGGTCTTATTGATGCATTTTTCTATCTTTAAAAATATTTCTGAAAGGTTCATGTTCTACTGAGAAAGCAACATTTGCAACAAAAGCTTCAAGAGATGAAGTGTTTGGAAAGTGGCCCAAGGTTTATTTCATTGCTTCCAATTTCTGAATTGTCCATTTAGAACATTAAAAGCAAAATTCTTCAAGAATTAAAGAAACCAAAACAGCAGGTCCTGGGGAAAATAGAATTTGTTAAAGCAAATGAACCATTTAGGAACCTAGAGTCAGCAGCGCTTTTGCTGTGTTGGTGTGAGTTACAAACCAGAGTAAGATTTAGAGCTAGTTGGACAAATTTCAGCAAAACATTTTTTCATCAGAATTTGCCAATTTATCAAAATTGGAATGTTCTGAAGGACAGTGTCAGTTCTGAGAAAGTTCCATTGGAAATTGTAATGATCTTAGGGTTTTTGACAGGGTTTCCACAGTGCAACCTGGACTGTGGTACTGCCAGGGCCAGCTCCAGGCCCCAGTGCGCCAAGCGCATGCTTGGGGCACCATGCCATGGGGGGTGCTCTGCCGGTTGCCGGGAGGGCGGCAGGTGGCTCTGCTGGACCTCCCGCAGGCATGCCTGCGGGAGGTCCACTGGAGCTGCGGGACCGGTGAGCGGCAGAGCGTTTCCCGCGGCATGCCGCCATGCTTGGGGCGGTGAAATGGCTAGAGCCGGCCCTGGATACTGCTTAGCCCTCTGTCCCCAGCCAGGGCTATCCCACTTGCTCTGTGATGCTGTTTCCAAGCCACGAACAGGTGCTGCACTTACACAGACATCCACAGGCAGGGGGACACCCAACTGAGTTACATGAGTGCTTTCAGCAGCCATTCATGAACCAACAAGAGAGAGGCTCTAGCCAATTCCTCCCAGCTCCCCAGCCTGGCACCCTAGACCTGTACTATCTTGCACCAGTCAGAAGCCTGACTAGTGTAAGTTCATTACCCAGTCTACTCCTCCCTCAATGTCAAGAGGACACACACTAGCCTTGTAAACTGAGGTAAGATTTCCCAAGCACTTCAACCAAAATTCACTGTTATAGGTAAAATATAAAACAGATTCATTAATTACGGAAAGATAGATTTTCAAGTGATTATAAGTAGCAAGCATAGAGATCAAAGCTGGTTACCTAAGAAATAAAAGTAAATTCACAGTTTTGTTCTACAAACTAAGCAGGATTTGACTCAAGCAATGTCTCACCCTGACAGATGGTACAAGTGGGTTAATCATAGACTCATAGACTTTAAGGTCAGAAGGGACCATTATGATCATCTAGTCTGACCTCCTGCGCAAAGCAAACCACAGAATCCTACCCATCCACTTCTATAACAAACCCCTAACCTATGTCTGAGTTATTGAAGTCTTCAAATTGTGGTTTGAAGACCTCAAGCTGCAGAGAATCCTCCAGGAAGTGACCCATGGCCCACGCTGCAGAGGAAGGCAAAAAAACTCCAGGGTCCCTGCCAATCTGCCCCGGAGGAAAATTCCTTCCCGACCCCAAATATGGCAATCAGCTAAACCCTGAGCATGTGGGCAAGACTTACCAGCCAGCACCCAGGAAAGAATTCTCTGCAGTAACTCAGATGGCATCCCATATAACATCCCATCACAGACCACTGGGCATACTTACCTGCTGATAATCAAAGATCAATTGCCAAAATTAATCGCCAAAATTAGGCTATCCCATCATACCATCCCTTCCATAAACTTGTCAAGCTTAGTCTTAAAGCCAGATATGTCTTTTGCCCCCACTACTCCCCTTGGAAGGCTGTTCCAGAACTCTAATGGTTAGAAACCTTCGTCTAATTTCGAGTCTAAACTTCATAGTGTCCAGTTTATACCCATTTGTTCTTGTTTCCACATTGGTACTAAGCTTAAATAATTCCGCTCCCTCCCTAATATTAATCCCTCTGATATATTTATAAAGAGCAAGCATATCCCCCCTCAACCTTCTTTTGGTTAGGCTAAACAAGCCAAGCTCTTTGAGTCTCCTTTCATAAGGCAGGTTTTCCATTCCTCAGACCATCCTAGTAGCTCATCTCTGAACCTGTTCCAGTTTGAATTCATCCTTCTTAAACGTGGGAGACCAGAACTGCACACAGTATTCCAGATGAGGTCTCACCAGTGCCTTATATAACGGTACTAACACCTCCTTATCTTTGCTGGAAATACCTCGCCTGATGCATCCTAAAACTGCATTAGCTTTTTTAATGGCCATATCACATTGGCGGCTCATAGTCATCCTGTGATCAACCAATACTCCAGGGTCCTTCTCCTCCTCTGTTGCTTCCAACTGATGTGTCCCCAATTTATAACTAAAATTCTTATTATTAATCCCTAAATGTATGACCTTGCACTTTTCACTATTAAATTTCATCCTATTACTACTACTCCAGTTTACAAGGTCATCCAGATCTTCCTGTATGATATCCCAGTCTTTCTCTGTGTTAACAATACCTCCCAGCTTTGTGTCATCTGCAAACTTTTTTAGCATATTCCTGCTTTTTGTGCCAAGGTCAGTAATAAAAAGGTTAAATAAGATTGGTCCCAAAACTGATCCCTGAGGAACTCCACTAGTAACCTCCTTCCAGCCTGACAGTTCACCCTTCAGTACGACCCATTGTTGTCTCCCCTTCAACCAGTTCCTTATCCACCTTTCAATTTTCATATTGATCCCCATCTTTTCCAATTTAACTAATAATTCCCCATGTGGAACTGTGTCAAATGCCTTACTGAAATCGAGGTAAATTAGATCTACTGCATTTCCTTTGTCTAAATAAACTGTTACCTCCTCAAAGAAGGAGATCAGGTTGGTTTGGCACGATCTACCTTTTGTAAAACCATGTTGTAATTTGTCCCAATTACCATTGACCTCAATGTGCTTAACTACTTTCTCCTTCAAATTTTTTTTCAAGACCTTACATACTACAGATGTCAAACTAACAGGCCTATAGTCACTTGGATCACTTTTTTCCCCTTTCTTAAAAATAGGAACTATGTTAGCAATTCTCCAGTCGTACGGTACAACCCCTGAGTTTGCCAATTCATTAAAAATTCTTGCTAATGGGCTTGCAATTTCATGTGCTAGTGCCTTTAATATTCTTGGATGAAGATTATCTGGGCCCTCCGATTTTGTCCCATTAAGCTGTTCAAGTTTGGCTTCTACCTCAGATGTGGTAATATCTATCTCCATATCCTCATTCCCATTTGTCATCCTTTCATTATCCCTAAGCTCCTCGTTAGCCTCACTAAAGACTGAGGCAAAGTATTTATTTAGACATTGGGCCATGCCTAGGTTATCCTTAACCTCCATTCCATCCTCAGTGTTTAGGGGTCCCACTTCTTCTATCTTTATTTTCTTCTTATTTATATGGCTATAGAACCTTTTACTATTGGTTTTAATTCCCTTTGCAAGGTCCAACTCTACATTGCTGGTCTCTCTTCTTCACGTGATTTGAGTTTGTGGTCACCTACCAGCTGGGGACAAGGAATGTGAAGTGGGTTGCATTGTCACCAAAGGATGAGTACTACAAACCTGGTGAGGGAACTATATTCATGATTCTTAAGCCCTCAAATTTCATTTCTGATGCCAACTCCTCTGACTTGTTATCATTCATCCACTCTCAATTACCTAGTGCTCCCTTTGCCATCCAACCCCCCATCAAGACTTAGACCCAACCAGGACCAGACTTCTACAATCTTCACATTCTGGGATGGAATCCTATACCACAAGGGATATCTCTGTGCCTGGAGGGGCCAAACCACTTTGAGTCCTACAGCTTTGCCATAATGCTCCCCTAGCAGGCCATTTTGGCCTTTCCAAGACCCAAGATCTTGTTTCCAAGAAGTTTTGGTGGCCTGCCATGTGCTCATCTGTTGCGTCCTATGTAGAGTCCTGTGACATTTGTGCCCAGACCAAGACCTCCCCCAATTCAACACCACTGGGTCTCCTCCAGCTCTTATCCACTTCATCTTGGCTTTGGTTCATTGTTTTTATGGACTTTATCATGGAATTACCAACCTCCCAAGGCCATGCTACCATTCCAGTGGTGATTGACCACTTAACAAAGATGGTGCATTTTGTTCCATAGTGCATTTTGTTCCATGTTCCTCTGCTCAGGAGACAGTCTGCCTATCTGTGAGCAACATCTTTCACCTCCATGGCTTGTCTACAGGTGTAGTATCTAGCCCAGAATCCCAGTTTATTTGCTGCTTCTGGTGAGAATTTCTATGCTGCCTGAGTATAGTGGATGACTGAGTATAGTGGACAACAGCCTGTCACCCCAGCACCAACAGACAGGCAGAGCAGGTCAATCAGGTCCTTAAAAAGTACCTATGTTACTTCCTAAACTATCTGCAAGATGATGGGCTGTCCCTGATCCCTCATACCAAGTTTGCTTACAACAATGCCATACAGTTTCCACCAAACAAACTCCCTTCTTTGCAAACTATGCTTTGCATCTTCATGCCCATCCAGAGATCTCCTCTGAAGTGTTGATACCTACTATTACTGAACTCACAAACCATATCCAGCAGATACATCAAGAGCTCCAGAGACAGTTAGAAGTTGCCAATGCAAACTACAAACAGTACGACAACCAGTCCCAGCAGCCAATATCTGGCTTCAGGGTAGGGGATAAGGTGTGGCCATCTGCCTGGAATCTGCAATCAATTCTCTCCACAAAGCTGGACCATAAGCACCTGAGGCCTTTCCAGATCATGAAACAGATTTACCTAGTTACTTTCAAGTTACAGTTAACAGATTCCCTCAAGATTCATCTCTTCTTCCATGGCTTCTCTTCTAAAACTATTAGTCAAGAACTCCTTTCCCACTCCATACTATTCCTCCTCCTCTGCCAATAATTATTCACAGTCAAGAAGAATACGTGGTTTGGCAGATAATAGACTCTTGGCGGGTCTCAGGAAAGCTACAATATCTAATTAATCATGATGGATATGGTCCAGACAAATATTAATTGGAACCTTCAGAACACATCCATGCCCCAGATCTCCTGCGTGCCTTGCACCATACATACGCTGAGAAACCAGGTCCTGAGGCCTCTAGACAGAGTCCTCAGCAGGGGATGGGACAGTACTGTCAGCAATCAGAGCTGAGCTAGTCTCGAGGCTACCTCATCAGTACAGCTGGCCTACAGCAGGCTGCCCGATTAGCCACCCCACCCAATTGGCTGCAGAGGCTAGCAGGCTGGTTCTTAAGCCAGCAGCAGCAGCAGCTCTCTGGCTTCTCAGTGCTCATACCCACCACTGTGCCTGTTCCTGCCTTACCTGTTCTTATTGCTCCTGCCTTGCACCCAGCTGTCCCTTTATTCTGCCCCTGCCTTGCCTGCTCTCTTGCTTGCTCCAGTTCCTGCCTTGTGGTTTGACCCTTGGCTCTGGCATCCAGTTCCTAACATCTGGTTTGACCCTAGGCTTTGGCTTGCACTCTGAGGCCAGATCACCCACATTCCGATTGGCTGACACTGACAAACTGAATGGCAACCTCAGTAGCTGAGTTGGGTCAGACTTGGTAGCAATAGTGGTGATCAATTTACTCACATGTGTTGTTCCTTAGAAGGACTGCTTGCTAGACATATGACCCCTGTTTCATCTCAGAGTAGTGACTGATACATTTTTCTTTTATCTACTGCTAAACTTTCTGAACATATTGCAAATCTGAACTTTCTGGGCTCAATAAGAGACTATTGCAGTGCATGTCCCAAATGCCAGTTGGCCTCCAGCCCAGGGGTGCCGAAAGCACCCCTGGTCCCCTTGCCCGCGGTAGGTGTTCCCTTTGAGCAAGTCACCATGGACCTGGTGGGATCCCTCCCAAAGAGCCAGGCTGGACTCTGTCAATCCTTGTCCTAATGGATTATACCACCTGCTTCCCTGAAGCTATTCCACTGCAAAACACAAGTGCCTGCACTGTCGCAGCAGAACTGGTGAAGGTCCTTGCCTGTGTGGGGCTTCCCTGGAAACTCCTCACCAATCAAGGAACTAATTTTACTTCTTGGCTGCTCTGTCAGGTGTGTGCCCTGTTGGTCATTAGGAAGCTGAACATGTCAGTGTATCCTGCTCAGATGGACGGTCTCATTGAATGCTTTAACAGGACTTTGAAGGGTATGTTGAGGAAGTTCCCTCCACAAGAATTGCAGCAGTGGGACCAGTTTCTCCCACCGTTGCTGCTAGCCATCCAAGAAGTACCCCAGTCGTCCACTAAGTTCTCCCCCTTTGAACTCCTGTACAGCCAACAACCCTGCGGGGTACTGAATCTGATGAGAAAGGCCTGGGAGTGTACCTCTTCACCTTCACAGGGGCTTCTCCAATATGTGCTGCTACTGCAGGATCTTCTCACTCAGGCAGGGGCCTTCACAAACAGGAGACTCTCCAGGTGGCACAAGGGATCCAGGAGTGGTGCTATAACCAGGGAGCCCAAGATTGAACCTTTGAGCCCAGCAACCGAGTACTCCTCCTTCTCCTCTCTGAGGAGTCAAAACTGCTTCCCCGATGGCAGGGCCCTTATGACATGGTCCAGTGAGTGGGGCCGGGTCACATACAAAGTCCACCAACCAGACTGAAGAAGGAAAAAGCAGATTTATCACGTGGATCTTCTGAAGCCTTGGCATGTACGGGAGGGACTGCTAGTTACCCCTTGCCCACCTGAGTCAACCTTAGGTCCCCACGTCCTGGATATGGCTAAGACCAAGGAGCATCAACGGGGGACACCCTCTCCCTGGAATAATAGAAACAGGCTCAGTGCCTGTTGGACGCCTTTTGCACAACTTTTACCACCCTCCCAGGCCAGACTAGCTTCATCCACCACACCATTCAGATGAATCCAAGGGAGGTGGTTCGAGAGACCATTCACCGGCTCCCAGAGGTGAAAGTAACTTACAGGACTTACTGCTACTGCCCGAGTCCTGAGGGGGACATGGCCTCATCCGGAAGAGGTGTGGCATCATCCAGAAGAGGTGCGGCCTCTCAAGATTTAAAGGCCCTGGGGAACCAGCTGTGGCTGAGAGACCCAGAGCCTTTAAATCAACCAGAGGCTCCCAGCTGCAGAGGTGGCTGGGAGCTCCTTAGGGCTCAGGGGCAAATTAAAGGGCTCGGGACTCTGACCGCCCGGGGGAACCCCGAACTTTGTGGGGCTAGGGCAGGGATGTAAAGGGCCCAGAGCTCCTGCCGCTGAGGGAAGCCCAGAGCCCTTTAAATCCTGGCCCCAGCCTGGCCACCAGAGCCATGGCCGGGATTCAAAGAGCTCTGGGCTGCCCACAGCTGCAGGGAGCTCTGAGCCCTTTAAATCCTGGCCTCAGCCCAGCTGCCGGAGCTGCAGCCGGGATTTAAAGGGCTCTGGGTTGCCCGCAGTGGTGGGGAGCTCTGAGCCCTTTCAATCCCTGCCGTGGAAGTTGATGCGGTCCAGCACGGTGTACCGGCTCTTGCCAGTACGCCGTACTGGACCGCACCAGCTTACTTTCACCTCTGCCTGTTCCCACAACAGAAACAAGAAACTGTTGAAAAGGAAGTCCAAGCGATGATAGAGCTGGGAGTCATGAAAATGTCACAGAACGAGTGGCGTAGTCCCATTGTGTTGGTTCCAAAGCCCAATGGGACCCTCCGATTCTACATAGTTTTATGAAAGGTGAACGCAATATCAAAGTTCAATACATACCCACGACCCCTGGGAGCTGTAGGGGGTCGTGGCTGCAAAGATGAAACTTGAAATTTGTTTCTGGATTCTACAAGTACGGTGTTAAAATGAAATGGCACTAATTTTGATTTAAAATAGGTTTTCATCTAAGGAAACATGCCTATATTTGAAAACATTCATAAGCATTGTTTTTAGAATTCTTTTACACTAGTGTCTCCATTGACTTCTGCTTTGGGAACTTACATTTTTAATCTCAAAGGACGGATAACAGATATTCTCATTATACAATGGTTATACCTGAAAGGTTTAGCTTACTCTTTAGAGCAGTGAGAAGGTAAATAATTTATGGCCATGAAAATATTTTGTTAATTTTTTTCAACAGTTTTTCCTACAGCCATGCAGTGCATGAGGTAGAACCAAAACAGACCACCATGTCTTCACTCCCAGTCATCTTCCTTAATCACAAGGCCATTCTTCTTCCCCTTGAGAATATAGAGATGAAGATTCATGTGTACAAGATTTTGAAATCATTCCTCTATTTGAGCAAGGCCTAGATATGCATCAGAATATTGCTTTGCAAGAGTAGTTCCATCTTAGAGTGTCTTTTATCCCAAGACTGGGCCATATGCTACAGTCCAATACACAGTGATCATATACATTGTGACAGACCCAGGCCAGTGTGGTACAAGAGTCTGGTAGAGGGCAAATATACTAGTCACTGGCTGAGTAGTTTTCTGTTCCCTGACTGACTAGAGCAGGGGCTGCACTGGAGTAATCAGGAATCTGCTAGAACCAATTAAGGCAGACAGGCTGATTAGAACACCTGCAGCCAATCAAGGCAGGCTAATCAGGGCACCTGGGTTTAAAAAGGAGCTCACTCCAGTCAGGGAGGGAGGAGAGGAAGTGTGTGTGAGGAGCTGGGAGCAAGAGGCACAAGGAGCTGAGAGTGAGAGGCTGTGCTGCTGGAGGACTATGCAGTACAAGCATTATCAGACACCAGGAGGAAGGTCCTGTGGTGAGGATAAAGAAGGTGTTTGGAGGAGGCCATAGGGAAGTAGCCCAGGGAGTTGTAACTGTCATGCAGCTGTTACAGGAGGCACTATAGACAGCTGCAATCCACAGGGCCCTGGGCTGGAACCCGGAGTAGAGGGCGGGCCTGGGTTCCCCCCAAACCTCCCAACTCCTGATCAGACACAGGAGGAGTTGATCCAGACTGTGATGAAGATCACTGAGGTGAGCAAATCTGCCAATAAGCTCAGGACCCACCAAGGTAGAGGAGGAACTTTGTCACGACATGTAACCCTTCTGCCCATCAGAGTTGGCAGCAACAAAGGCCAGGTTCAGTATCTAGGGGTTCCATTTCAATAACACAATGCAAAACTGGCTCAAACCCCCAACCTAGTGACCTAGGACAATTACATACCACCCCCCGGGTGTGTCTAAGAGGCTATGCTTCCCCTCTCGCAAGCACAGAGTCCGTCTGAGTGTGGCAAAAGCCTTTTAATAAAGGATGGAAACAATGAGGCATTATGTTGGGGAAACACCACAAACAGGACTCATAACACAAACTTTGAGCAAAAGACTCACCCCCAAGCAAATTTGGCAGTGTCCTTTTCCCGTTAAGGTCTTAAGTCCAGCAACCCAACAGTCACCCCTCCTACAGTTTCTGTCTTTGGTCAGTGCAGCCTCCAGAGTTCAGAAGTTCATCTGCGGAGTTTACCTCCCAGCCTGGGTGGAAGTAGCGGGAGGTATGGGGGCACCTTATATGCTCTGATCGATGGCCAATTGCCACGCCTCTCTGTGGGGTTCTGCTGCAGTCTTCACTGCCAGCCACACCTCTCCACCAGCCATCCTGCTGGCCACTCCTCTCCACCAGCCACCCTGCTAGCCACTCACCAATATGCCTTCAAGCCCCCCCCCCACCACTTAACACTGCACTCAGTGATCACAGCACTTAGTAACTTCAGCTCCTTAGTGATTTCAGCTGTTAGTAGGGCAGCCTCAGTGCTGGTGCATTCAGAACCACTAGTCCAAAGTAGATCTAATGCTTAGACCTAGACATCAGCAATTTTAGCTTTACAGCACATAATATACTCCTAATAGAGTCAAAATTACCAGTTATTACACAGTAGAGAGATCAAAATTGTATTTAGAGCCCACACTGCCAGATGCAAATACCTATTTCAAACCTCTCTCAGCTCACTGGGCTTTGGAACCCATGTCCCTTGCCTAGCGAGTGTTCCTCAGTTGAGGGCGAGTCCCTCCATCATAAAATGTCAAGTACAGTTCTGCTGTCCTTGATTCACATAATCAGGATAACAACACTTTATTACTCCTACCCCAATAACAAAGAGACTGGGGATCCCACAGCAGCCAAAGTGACCATTTGGGCAAGCAATCCCATCATGCTAGGTGAAGTGGGTGTGCCCAGGCAAACGAGATCAGCCCCTGAAGTCCTTTTCCACAGCTCACCACCAGATATCAGGGTAGAGCTCATTCTGACTCCACTTACATCCATTGTATACACACATATATATTTTAACATCAGTCCTTAAGGAGCTTGAACCAAGCACAGCCCTCACACAGTATGAGGACTACAGGAAATTATTTATAAATAAGTGTTGCCTGCTCATGTGATTTTAGCATGAGTCTGATGGAATTTGATGTTTTTCTTAAACCCACAGCTCCTGGAATGCCGTGACTACGTGAGAATCTAGGTTTTGATTTAAAAAACAAATAGTAAATTCTAGCCCTCATGGTTGCCAGACATAAAGCTTAAAAATGTGATCCAAATACACTGTGGATGCCCCCAAACCCCAAAAACATTATACATAGAAGAATATAAAATGTATTTTTTTAAAATAGTCATTATTTTTGGGGCTTGAGGAAATTCTGCCACAATGGACAAGCTAACGGAAACAATACGCCAACACCAGGGGATATGTAACATGTTCACCAGTGTGTTTCTCAGAAATCTTAATTGCAAGCATTTAGCCTTGGTTTGCAGGTTATAGGACCAATATTATAGCATGACATTTCTTTTGCTTCTGAATTTCATCAATAAACTCATTTTTTTGTTTGTTTCACATTCAGTTTGGAGATACAGCATAGAAGGTCTTCTGAATATGGATGATTTGCTTGGCCAGTCTAACAGTTAATCAAGTGATGGGACAATGCTTCCCACCCTGTTTAAATAGACACTTGATGTCTTGGAAGAGGAGTGCTTTTGACAGTTCCACAGCAGAATTTAGCTGGTGGTATGAGCCCTGGAGGTTCCTCTGATCCCCATTGGGAACTGGAGATATTACAGCTTGTGTCTGAGGCTATGACCTTCCATAATAACTATATTCCACTGTAACAATGAAACAGAAGAAGTCTTATGAGGCCAGGAGCTCCTTTCAGAGGAGCTGGACTCAGACTGTGGGAGTCACCCCCTGCTCCCAGAAAGAACAATTGCAGATGACCACACATTCATAAGCAAATTAACTCTTTTCTTTCAACCCCATTTCTTTGACTTAGCTTTCCTTAATACATTTTGTACACGTGCACAGAGCATACAGTATCATGCTCACAACCAAACAACAAATCTGTAAGCTCATCAATTTATTTCTTCTGCAGGTGAGAAGGAAGAAAGAAGGAAAGAGATTGTCTTTGCTATTTTTAAATATTTTATGGGTGCTCACATCTTGCGGTGATGAGAGCTATGTAAGTACCTAGAGAGATAGGCAGAGTATAGTTTGAAGTGGTCCAAACGCCTCTTAACTGATTCTGTATTTAATTCTTCTAAAACATTATTTGAAATGTGAGCTTTTCCTAGATTGATTGTTTAACCACATGTTGATCTGCAAAATTTTTACTCGTAGCTGGCAATCTGTACTTCAGCTCATATAGAAAGCTGTCATAATATAATTCCCAATTCTGAACCTTAGCATCCAAAATATGGGTACTAGCATGAATTCCCCTAAGCTTAATTACCAGCTTAGATCCTGTAGTGCTGCCACCAATCAGGACTTAGAGTAGAGTGCCTGATAAACTGGTCTCCCCCAAAACCTTCCCTGGGGACCCCAAGACCCAAATTCCTTGAGTCTCACAACAAAGGGGAATAAACCATTTCCCTTCCCCCTCCTTTCTTCCTCCCAGCTCCTTTCCGCCCTGGGTACACTAGGAGATCACCGTGATTCAAACTCCTTGAATCACTACACAGAGAGGAATGATACCTTCCCCCCTCCTCTTGTCCCTTCTCCCAGCGGCAGTCCAGATTCAAACTCCGTGAATCTAAAACAAAGAGGAAATTCACTTTTCCCTTCTCCCCCCTGCTCTCTTTCCCTTCTCCCCACCAATTCCCTGGTGTGTACAGATTCAGTTCCTTTGAGCCTTAACTAGGAGAAAAAAATCAGACAGGTCTTAAAGCAAAGCTTTTAATAAAAAGAAAGAAAAAAGGTAAAAGTTTATCTCTGCAATTTAGATGGTAAAAAGTTACAGGGTCTGTCAGCTTATAGAAACTAGAAAGAAGCCTTCCTCCCAGCAAAATACAATTTAAAATACTTCCAGCAAACTGCACATTTGCAAATAAAGGAAAAGAAATAAAAAGACTATACCGCCTTTCTACCTTTGTACTCACAAAATTGGAATAGAAGATTAGAGCGCCTGTAGGTACATGTGGTCACTCTCAGAGCCCAGAGAGAACAAAGCAAAACCCAAAAAACACGAACAAAGGCTTCCCTCCACCGAGATTTGAAAGTATCTTGTCTCCTGATTAGTCCCCTGGTCAGGTGTTTGGTTCCCTGTTTGTTCACCCTTTACAGGTAAAAGAGACATTAACCCTTAACTATCTGTTTATGACAAAAGCATCTATGAGTTGTCCAATGCTTGCATTATTTTTGTTTGACTGAAGCTATCACTTTTCCCCTTGACCACAGTGATTTTCAGTGACCCAATCTGTGCTGCCACTGATAACTTCAGCACAGTAACTTCAGCAATCAGTGGCACAGCAGACAAAAATCTGAATTTTTATCACACTAACATTTGTCTCTGGCATCAATTTATAAGCATAAGGGATCTAAACTGCTACAAGTTGCAATACAGTAACTATGTAGTGATAACTAAAGAAGGAATGTTACTTTATCATAATGTGAAGGGTCATTAAGTAAGTTATGTAAGAAAAGTCTTACTTTTCTGGGTTTAAAACAGAATATCTAGTTTAAAATAATCCTCAACTCACCCTCTTATGTTTTAATATTGCTCTGCACATGGCAGAGCATGGAAATTTCATCCACTGTTTTGGAGATACCTTCAATACTAAGCTACAAAACGAACTCCCAGATCTAGGCTTTCCATTTTTGGGTGGCCCTGTGAAACTATTTTAGATTGTGTGATTGCTTTGAGAATGTAACTCATCTTCACAATGAAAAGGACTACAAATGTACTCTTCATTTTAACATGAAAACTGGGATTAGCCCAGATTTTACTAGGTACATGAAAAGGATTGTTCATCCACAGCTCCTATTAAAGTCCATGGACATTGAAGCTCAGCACTCCTGAAAATCTGGCCACTTAAGGCCCAAATTGTGATATCAGATGCAATTCACACTGAAGTCACCAGTAGTTGCCCAGAGTATCAGGGAGCAGAATTTGTTCTGAAACTTTCAGTATTAAAACAAAATGATAATAAAGTGGAAAAACAGTAAGAGCAGAGGCATATTGATTACTCAAAATATGGGGAAATGCTTTACGAGGGATAGCTCAGTGGCCTGAGCATTGGCCTGCTAAACTGAGGGTTCTGAGTTCAATCCTTGAGGGGACCATTGGGGGATTGATCCTGCTTTGAGCAGTGGGTTGGACTAGATGATTTCCTGAGACCCCTTCCAACCCTAATGATCTATGAATCAAGCATACACACAGAAGTCTTTAGTGTCCAACTAAATAGCCCAGGTTCACTGATGCACAGTCTTGCCAGTTCCAGAGCTCTTCCAAAAAGGCAGCAGCAGCATGCTTTCTAGCTTCTACTATAAGTTGCTTGTAATCAAATTACTTATCCCTTGCTGAGTCAAATGATATGCCTCCCTCCATTCTAAATTTAAACCCTTGCAGCTGGATAATTAGGCCATCAGTTCATGTATTTTTTGTGATCTGGGACAAGGGAGAATTCCACAATTACTACGCCTTGACCAGCGTTAAAGTTAGGAGCCATTCAATATTTAGTAATTACAACATATCTGAATATGGTGTGACTAATCACTTACGAATATTACTGCAGTAAACAGTGTGTTTATAGGGTATAAGTAACAGGCATTTGTATGTATCTCATACTCTGCCTGACAACTGATTGCTAAGCTGGTCAGGACAAAGCAGTTGTCATGAGGTTAGCCTTACTACACGAAAAAAGTTTTCAGGATGAAGAGCACTATATTTGTGTTCATTTTTACTACTACCTATCGGGTTTCTTTGGTCCAGTTTTGCTTGGTTCATTGACCCTCTCTCTTGTCTGTTATCTCAGGCACACTCTACACACTGTTGAAATTATAGTTGTATACAATATGCCTTGTGAGGTATCATTTGAAAACTAACAGCACACTGGTCAGTGATACCATTGTGAAATATGTATGACAATGCTGTATTTGAAATTATGGATATATACTGATATCATGGTTTAAAGTCTGTTACTAAAAGATGTTTAAAACAGGTTTGTCAGGGTGAGCTGATAAACAAGTTTTCTCCCCACAAAGGAAAGAGGCCAACACAAAGGTATGGCCAAATGTAATTTTACATCGTAAAATTGCCGCAGGAAACATCACATTTGAACACTGTAGGGCACAATTTAATCTTTATGGAGTTAGCTGCCCTGGTGGAGATAGGAGACTGAAACTCAGGGGACGAATTTGACCCTTGAAACAAAGGCAGACTGTGAGATATAATGACACACAGAAAGATTTTGGATGATACTTTACCTGAGGAGACAAGGAAAAACAGTGCCTTGGACTGCGGAGATTCTAGCTAAGAGTTAGCCAGCTATTGCTGGGAAAGGAAGATTAATGAAGAAACTACCTTGAACAAAGACTGTAGCTTGTTAAGTTAGGCCTTAGTCATTAGAAAGCATATTTTTTACTTTTGTTTGTAGCCACTGCTATTTTTGCTCCTTCTATTTGCTATCCCTTAACCTATGCTCTTTTGTTAATTAAAATGTTTTATTTCCACTATAAACCAATCAGTGCTGTGGTTGAAGGGAATGGTCTGTTTACCCCAGATAAGTTAATAAGCTATAACGCATTGACTCTTTAAAAGAGTAGTGAACTTAATATCAGCTGTGAATGTTCAGTGATGAGGCAGTGCATTGCTGAAAAACATCTCTGAGTTGCTCAGGGGCTGAAGTTCACTCATTGTTACCTCTCAAGCAAGGTTTGGGCTGGGAGAGCCTTGATGAGTTTGCTGGTGAGGAAAACAGATTGGTGTGGCAAGGAGCTGACGCTCAGTCTAACCTCCAGCAAAGCTCACACTTGCTGAGGCAGAGAGGTAAAACAGTGGATCGCAGATCAGGGTATCCTCAGCAGACTGTTACTTTGGCATGGATTACACACAAAATTCTTCTGCACTGATCTATCTCTTCATCTTATCAGGTTTTGAGGAGTAAATAAATCCATTTAGTCATATTTCTTGCTTTATATCTTTTCCATTAAACCGAGGAAGAATTTTGAAATACTTTATTTGGTTCACAGAATGAAAAGACAAACTAGTTACGAAATGGAAACATTAAAAAAATTGCCAAATATTGTGACTCATTCCCTTTCTGTTTGTGTCTTGTTTGCAACAGCATGTCCTTGCCTTTCAAACGTTACAATATTAACATAATCGTTTAAAAACCAAAGGGACTCTTAACACGCCCAACAATTTTTGATTAAGATGCAAAGTCAAATCATCTCAGATCTCCTTGCAAACCCTCAAAGAACATTATTAATTAGGCTCCATCTGACAATATTTCCCCCATCAGAGGGTAACTTATTTTAATTATATCTTCTGAATCTACATTTGCAGTCAGCAGTAAGAAGCATCAACTGTAGATAAGCCATTAAATACAAATCATAATTATATACTAACTATTAGTTAGTGCCCCAAATTAGCAAGTGCTCTTTAAAAATAGCTAATATGAATGCATTGAAAAAGTTACTATTACTATTAGTATTTCATAAATTAATTATTATTAGACATTTTATTTTATTAGGCATTAAAAATCACTTAGTTAATGCAAAATAAATGGGAGAATGTTCTCTTGGCTCATCCAAGTTTTTCTTCTAACCCCTTTCTTGGCATTCTTATCCTACTCTCCTCTTCATGCTTTTTTCCAAACCACCCCTCCTTTTCCTGGAAGTGGGCCCCTCTTCTCCTGCATCATATGACCATCTTTACCTCTTAATCCATTCTGCCTTAAAATGCACTTCCACAATCCATGTTATCACCTATGGACACTGCAAGATTACACCCACCACCATCTTGTGTAAGTCACTGCAGGCATAATTAATCTTTCAAGTGTTTTGTGCCTGACTTAGATACTTTAATAAAATCCTTGGGACAAGGACTGTCTTGCTTTTGTGTTTTTGAAATGCTCAGCATTCTGCTAGTGCTTAATAAATAGTTCATGAATAATCAGATCTGGCCATGTCACTCATGATAGAATGCCTGTTAAATAGGGCTACATGATCATCACTATCTAGCTGCACAGAACTTCCTTGTCTAAAGCACTCAGGCCTGCAGCGGTTGAACTAAAGAATTTTCTCTAACTATAGCAGCGTTAGGCCCTGTGCCACACACTCGAGCAGTTCTGGAATTACTTAAGCACTCAGATACCATAGTCACAAGCAGAGGCAGATTAAGGTTTTGTGGGTCCCCGGGCCAGAGCAAGTGTGTGTGTAGGGGCTCTCTCCACCCCTTCAGCCTGTGGTCCAACCCCCATTCTGCCCTTCTGCCTATGGCCCCGCCACGGCCCCACACTGTTTTGCCCCTCCCCTCAGTGGCCCCACCCCTGTTCCATTCATGGTCCTGCGCCATTCCTCCCCTCCAATGCATCCCCGCAACCCATTTGCTCCTTTCTTCCCACCTCCACTGCAGCCCCAAGACTGGAGAAGCTCTGTCCCCCACCCCTCAGCGGGGAGTGAGAGCTCCTCCAGGACTGAGGCTGCAGCAGGGAGCCAGATCTCCTCTAATCCTGTGGCTGCAGCTGGGAACCAGAACTCCTCTAATCCTGTGGCTGCAGCTGGGGTCCAGGTGTTAGGGCTTCCCCGGCCCAGCACTTCTACTGGGGCACAGAGTTGGGGGGTAGGAGCTTCTTTTGCTGGAGAGTGGAGTTAGGGTGTGGGGGGTTCCCCCGCCCCACCCATCCAGCACTTCTGTTAGGGCTCCAGGCTTCTGCCAGCCTGCAGCGGAGGTCTGCTGGGAGCAGGGCAGCCATTTTTCCAGGGTCCCTCATTGGCTGGAGCCCTTGGGCACAAGCCCCATTGTCCCACTGGTTAATCTGCCATTGGTCATGAGTATATTAGAAGAACCTGAACAGTATGAAATAGAAACAATGATCTGCCTACTCATATTAGACAGAACATAATCCTGCAAGGCGACAGGACGCATGAAAATTCCAATTCAGCAAAACACTTATGGCCATACTTAACTTGACACACATGAATAATTTACTTCAGTGTGACTACTCACGTGCTTAATTTGTTTTGCTGAATCAGGGTCTAATCTAGCTAAAGAGTCTTTCTGCTCAACCCATGAATATGAAGGGTTTACATTACATTATTTTTTAATGTTTATATCTCTCAGAGGCAGCATTACCATAGTATCTTAAATAATGGCAGTCATAGAGTACTGCCTCATGGAGTACCATTTCCTGATATGTCTCATTTTTTGAGCTAAATAATATCAATTATAGGTCAGTAATATTTTGAATAAAATTGAAATTGGAACAACACTATAATGATTAATCTCATTTTTACTAATATTACACTTCCAAGGTCTAGAGATGGAAATGGTCTCAACATGCTAAAAAAATGTACTATAGTCTGTCCAGAATGATTCAATCAGTATGGCCTGTCTAGTTCCCTTGTTGCTGCTGGCTCAGCACTAGGAAGGACTTAGTTTCTCTAGAATCTAGACAGTCTATTTTTTAATTCTGTTGGGTTTTGGTGTGAAATATTCATTCAAACTCCCTCACCACCATATCAAAGCTCTCTCCCATTCCAGAGAAGTAAAATGTCGTGGCCTCACACTTTCCATAGTTAAACTAAATGAGCTAACGTTAGCCATTCCACTTTTGTCAGGCGGCTCTGTAGCTTTGCATTACCTGATGAACTGCTGCCACCAACTGGATTAGTCTGTCTAACTGGAAGCTTCTAGAGCACCTCTTCTTGGTAGCAAAGTGGGCAGCTCTCTGTTGCTAGGTGTTTGTGTGTGTCTCCAGCCCCCTCACCCTCCTCTCTTTGCTTCAGACACCCCCATCTGTTCTAGTCTTTTCTTTCTCTCCACTGTAAATTCCTCATCTTTATGAGCCCTCCCTACTATCTTCTGACTTTGGACTAAATTTATGCCAGGTATAACTCCATTTATGTCAATGGTGTTTGTGATGTTACACCCCATATTCTTCATAGATATATTGTTATGATATGAATATGGCATACCTAAGATAGGTTTTATGTGAGGTTTCGTTGAAAAGGTTAGGATCTACTAAATGTGTTTATTCAATTTGCATGCATATATCATTTCTGTGTCTGAAGTTAGGAATATTGACTATGTAACAATTACAACAGTGTGTGTACTTGGGGGAACACCCATCTGACAGCAGACAATCAGCTGAATGAGCCATTTAAGAAGGACAGTAGAACTTTGAAGATACTAATCTCCCACCTTCCTGAGGAGCTGTCTGGGATGTTGCAGGGTCATCTGATGATGTCACTTGGACACTGCTGGTATTTTTCCACTGGAAACAAAGGATTCCTGCCTTATGTAAATCCTACTTAAGGCTGGGAAGCGAGTCAATCAGGGCTCTTCTCCATTGCCCCCCTGCCCAAGAAGGAAGACTGCTGAAAGCACCTGAAGAGACAAAGGAACTAAACTGGTGAAAGGCAAGGGCTGAGTGCAGGCTGAGAGAGAGGTCTAGTTTGTAAAGAGAAATAACTGGAACTCTAAGCTGCAGAAACTCTGAAACCTGCCAAAAACAACATTTAGGGTGAGAAATTATATTTTGTATCCTGTTTCTTTAGTGAATTAAGCTTAGGTTGTGTGTTTTGTTTTATTTGCTCAGTAATTTACTTTGTTCTGTTTGCTATCCCTTATAATCACTTACAATTTACCTTTAGTAGTTAATAAACTTATTTCTTGCTTATTCCAAAACCCAGTTTGTGCAATCCATATCTGGGGGGCAAAAAGCTGTGCATATCTCCCTCCATATAGAGGGACGGGCAATTTTTATGAGCGTGCATTGTATGATCTCTATTCAGTGCAAGACAATATTATTTTGGGGTTTACACTGCAGATGGTGTGTGCACCAGAGTGCTGGCCATTCCCCTAGCTGATCTCAGTCTGTGTCTGCGGCCGGGTGCGGCCTTACCTGAGTGTGTACTGGAAAGGGACTTGAGAGCTTGGCACAGCAACCCAGTGCAACGGAAACCCAGGCTGGTAGGACCGGCAGGCTCAGTGGAACCTCAGCACATCCGGTGGCACCTTGAAGGGGGGGGGTCCAACCCGTCACAGTGTTACACCTGAGATTATTTTGTCCCTTTAGTTTTATTTTTCTGTGCTCTGTGGTACAACCTGTGCTACATCTGATTGCTGCCTCATTATGCTTTCATCTGCAACCTCCAGTCAACTTAAAGAGCATGCAGGTATTAATCTTTCTATTGAATAACTACTGATCGTGACAGAGACAGCAATTTCCCACAATATATGTGGGAGATCTTACTATATAAAGTTTATGTATCATTGTGGGTCAGGGATTGTATGTAATTCCATAGAGGAGGGTGATCACAGCTCTTCCAGGAATTAAGAACAGTGGGATGTGATTGGACAAATTCACTCAGATTGTAACACCTCCAGAGAGGTACCCCCACCTGGAGAAGTTCACATATACTAGTTCAGACTGGATTCTCCTGAGACCAACAAAGAAAGGATTTTTGGATAAATATTCTGAGTTTAAATTGACTCAGGGCCTTCTTTCTGACCCGGCAAATGGACAGAGCATTCTGTCTAAGGGTGTACCCAATCCTCCCATGGAAACGTTGGAAGGACTTTGTCCTAATAAGACCCCATGTGACTGATTGGGACCTCTGGTAAGCTTTTAGCATGCACATAGGATCTTTTATTGTTTTTAATGTGTTTTCTCTGTAATGTTTTCACCTTAAGAATGAATGTGCTTGCTTATACAGAGCTATGGGGTAACTTGTAATGGCTGGCAATTACAGCTGTTCATAGCCTTGGCAGAGAAAGAAAAGGAGAGATGCTGGCCTGTCTAGCTTGCTGTGGATGTCACGATGTAGATGAGAAACTGCACAGACTCCGGAAGGAGAGAGGTGCAGGTCTCTGCTCAAGAGAGGTGACAGCCGAGGCGCGGGAAGCCTAGAGTGGGTGCCCTTGAGGGACCACAAACGGGGAATACAGGTAGCGTTGCCCTGAACTGTGACACTGATCACATGATCTTTATTTCTATTCTCTCATCTGCACAGTTTTATGCAACCATCCTGGATAAATAGTTAACTGCCTATAATTTAACAAAAGAGACTAAGAAAAGAAATGAGAACAAAACAACTGAAGCCAACTAAAGAAAAAATTGTCAGTTAAATATGTCCACCCTAAACTAGTTATTTGTTAAAATTTAGATAAATCACCTATTGATCAGGCATACACTCAAAATCTGAGCTAGTCAAAAAAAAGTCAACAATTTCTGGGGAGGAGGAGTAAAAAATGAGGCTCCATTATTGTTTTAATTTCAAACAAAGAATTGACAAAAAAATACAATTTTGCATTTTGAAATCATGGGAAAATGCCTACCTACTTTTTTTTTAATTTATTCTCCTCTTCTTTTTTCTGCAGTGGAATAAGTGGGAGAGGAACCTCTCACACTTTATTTTTTTCCATTAAAAAATGTGGGAGCAATTTTTTAAACGGTGTGGTAACCCTTTCATCTTTTTTAAAATGTTGTCCCTGTTTTTTAAGTGGAAAGAAGAAAAAATGTGAAAGCAAATGGGGGGGGGGGACCCTGGTTTTCTTTCCTCTTTCATTCTCTCTCCCTTTTTTACACTGCTAAGGAGGAAAAAAGATAAAAACTGAGAGATGGTGGGAAAAATCTTGTTTTGTTTTTGTCCACTATCTCTATCTTCAACTTTTTCCTCCCTTAGTAGTGGAAAAAAGGGGGAAGTTAAAAAAAAAACACCACAAAAGTATCCCCCACCAATTTCCCCTTTTTTGATAACAAAAGGAGCATTTCAATTCAAATAAAATGAAATGAACATTTTAATTTGACTTTGAATGGTTTTGCCAAAATAGCTTTAATGAAAGCGTTTTGTTTAAAATGTTGTGTAAAAATAAAACAGAATTTTTTGACCTGCTCTAATAATTACCTGTCAAAAATATTTCATTTCCAAGCAAGTAGTCCCACTAGGTTTCAGTAATGTCAGTTATATCAAATTCTTCTAATCTATGAAAATTTTCAATTATTTTTGCTGATTACTCAGATTCTGAGTATTGGTATGGAAAATTGAACATTTTCTTCTCTTCACATACCACTTAAGGCTAATGTCTTCATGACATCCAGAGTATGAGTAATAGGTTTAAGCATCTGTACATATATTTGTCCCTTTAGCATCCTCCTTTTGTTAGTTTAATGCCTTCCTTCTTGCTCCAGCTAGTCTCAATGCAGAAGATTAGCTCCTCTGTTTTTGAGGTGCAGTCAATTCAGACAGCCCTCTCACCCACTGGAAAGTGGCCCAATGTTACACAAAACCTAAACCTTCAAGCTTCACACTAGTTGCATAACCAGCTGTTCATCTCCAGTATTTTCAGCCTCCTGCCTCCTCTCAGTGGGACTGGAAAGATCGTATGTCTTTACTACCGGCTGGATCGATGGGAAGTGATCGATCCAGCAGGGATCTAACAGAAAAGCCAAAAGTGGGATATACATAGAGACTGAGCAATACTCTCTAGAAGGTGTCTCTCCAAAACTGGGTTGAGGCACAATGATAATCAGAGTATGGATAAACTTGCAAAACCATCAGCCATTGATGTTTGCCTATTTTGGGGACAAAGAGAAGACTTCAGTTTCCAGTACTGTCATTCTGGCAAAGGAACTGGGGAAAAAAAGTCATTTGAAAAGCTAAAAAGAATGTGATTGCTATTTTTCATGAGGTATGTACTGAATATGATTTTTGTATACTAACCTAACATTCTTTTGTTGCTATTTCTATATTTTATATGCAATATCATGTCTGAAGAATCAATGAATGAAACTCACAATTCATGTAGCTATGATAATTAACCAGTTTTATATACTATAGCTTTAATAAAAGTTCATTCTGATCACTTAAGAGCATCCCGAAATTTAAAATGTAACACACAGAAACTATCATCTTTCCTTTATTGAGCTGCATGGCATTTGACCTACTTTTCCCTAACTGCCCTATAGCTATTTAAAGACACACACATTTAGTAAAAATCCACTCTTTATTACATCTCTTTTCTAGTTTACAACTGGCTGTGAAGTTCTGCTCTGATGCATTTTGTATAGAGCTATAGTTGTATGTTGAGGAAGACAATAACCTATGTCTCAGCAGTGCCATCTGCTGTGGACTCATAAAAGACTTCCTATATACTCCAAGTGAATTATGCTGCAATAACACTAACTTGATTTCTCTTGGCCAATTTTTCAAAACTCAGTGCTTAAAATTAGGATTCTAAATCCATATTCAGGCACTTAAATTTTCACAACTTGTTCATGCAGCAGCTCCCATTGATTGCAGTGGGAATCAAACTTGGCTTCCAAACTACGATGCTTGGCTGTATTCTTTGAATATTCTGTTATTCTTTCAGAATCAGAATTGGCAAATTATTATCTTTGACCAGCTATGTTGTTGTAGTCAAAGCAATAGTTTGCTTTTTTACCAGCTACTCTTTTCCAAACCTTTGAGCTACATCAAGCCTAAACCCACCAGAGACAGGGAGATCAGTTCAACCTTCCTTTCAGTTTGATGGCAGAAATTTAACAAGAGACACTATATATCACTGCACATGATAAAACACAGAGAAAAAAAGTGAAAAAGAATGCAAATATTGCAGTGCTTACAAACAGCAAATATTTAGATCATGTACTGTAAGAAGAACCAAATGCACAGACAAAAGGAGAAGAAAAAAATTAATGAAATATCTATGTTAGGGTTCATTAAATCTTTAGGAACTGAAATTGGATTTTTTTCAGATGAACAGCTGTTCTATGTTATTTCATGTTTCCCTTCCCTTAAGCTTTTTTTTTGGTAACATACTGTTAAAAAAGCAGCAACAATTTCAATTATTTATGAATGCTGCAGAAAAATATAGATCAAATAAGATGTGGAAGACAGGCAGCAGGATGATGAGGTTAGAGCTCAAAGTATTAGGTGTGGGAATGGCTCTTCAGAATTTTCCTGGGAGGTATGTAGTTCTAAAAGGAGGGGTTTTTTTTTTTAGGAGATTTAAACAGACCAATAGGTAAATTAGATTCTTTAAAGGACTTGCAAATGAATAGCTGGTGTTCAAAAGTAACTGTTAAAATTCTCACTTATTGGCTACACTTGCAGATGTAGAGCGCTTTGAGTTAAACTAACCTTTGTAGAGTGCAATAGGGAAAGCGCTGCAATCTGTCCGCACTGACAGATGCAAGTGCACTGGTGTGGCCACATTAGCAGCTCTTGCAGCGGCCACAGCAAGCAGTGCATTGTGGTAGCTATCCCAGCATGTAAGTGGCTGCAACATGCTTTTCAAATGAGGTGGGGTGGAGTGTGACAGGGAGTGTGTTGTGTATATATAGGGGGAGAGAGATTGGGTTTTTAGGGGGCTGAGAGCATGTCAGCATGCTGTCTTGTAAGTTCAGACAGCAGCAGACCCCCCCTTACCTGCACCTCTCTCTCACACACAGAGCATTCCACAGTAATGCTTGCTTTGTCTCGGAGCAGATAAGCATGCCGGCTGTCAGAAACAGAGCTTTCAAAGGGCATATCTGAATTCCTGCAGTGATTCCAAAACAATGACAAGAGTGACCACTTCACTTAAGGGGATTATGAGACGTTTCTGGAGGCTGATCAGAGTGCAGTAATGAAGCACCTCATTCACACTAATGCCCGGGAGTTTCAGCCAAGGTGCATGAAGGTTCATCTTCTTGCTGAGATGGAGTACCGGGAGCACTCTAGTCCTGGAGTCAGAGCACTCTATGTGCCTTGCCAGTGTGGATGGGTAGTGACCTAAGGCACCCAGGGCTGCTTTAATGAACTCTAACTCGCAAGTGTAGCCAAACTCATAGTAGCAATCGTATTCAGGCTTTGAAGGGAGTGAGGGCACACTAATAGCACATATTAAGTTTTCAAAAATGTTAGATAAGAGGTCTGAAATTCTCATGAGTGCTGAGCACTTAGCAGTTCCTCCAGAAGAGCTACCCGGTGCTTACTACTCTTGGAAAACAGGTCACTTATTTAGGTGCCTAAATATGGACTTAGGGTCCTAAATTTAGGCTTCCATTTTAAAAAAATATTGGTCATCAGCTATATGTTTATCATAATTTATGCAGATATCAAAACAGCTATTTCACAAATGAGCTAAAGCATCAAACAAAAGCTTTCACTCACATTAGCTGGCTTCCATCACATATATGCAATTGACCCATTTCTTTCCAAGTATCTCTAAATGATTGTTTTAATTTTTCACGTTTTATTCTGAGTCAGCTGCCGTATCTATGGAGGGACAACATACGGCTGAGAAGAGAGCCATCCCCAAGTTATGGACAACCACACATGGCTTAAGAGATATCACAGTTTCAAGCTAATTCATTCACATATCTTACAAGTGTGTGTAAGAAAAAGTTCACAGCGTGAACGTGTGAGATTTTTAAAAAAATAATTCAGCTGTTTTTCTAGAATGTTTCAGTAATTAAGAATTTAAGAACTGCTTCATCAGGACAGACCAATGGTCAATCCATTCTACTGTTTATGGCAGCACCAGTGGCCAGTACCAAATGCTTCAGCAGAAGGTGTATAAAACTCAAAATGAGCCTAGGGGTAACACAAGCAGATCATCTCTGGAGTCAGGTGTCCACATGGATCAGAAAAAAACCTAAAGAATCAGCTGAGTTGTAGTCATTAGTGGTTCAAAGATTGGCACTGAGTTGAAAAGTTAAAATAAGAAGAATTACAGATGTGTCAAAGAGCTGCAGTTCCATTAACTCCTTGAAGAGGTGGAGAAGGGGGTCAATGTCAACTCTGTTATGAAGATCCATAAAAGTAGAGCATAGAGCTATGCAGAAAAAAAAAAGAAGAATCTTAGATTTCCAATTGATGGGGTTTTATTTGGATTTTTAGGAGTTACATGCAAATATGTCTTACATGATGTCTGATCCAAGATGGATCTGGGACTCTTTTTTCTTTTTTATGAAGGCCAGCCACTTACATTCCCTGCAGCTCTTACTACTACCGATTCTCTCTGCATCAGTGGGAGTCCATACAGAATTAATAACTTGACAACTGATAACTGCCTCTATCATTTCTCCAGGTGCCAAAAGCCCCAGCTGCCAGATTCTCCAGCTTTTTCCCTGACAAGGTATACAATGCAGCTAGGCACTGTCAGGAGAAACATCTGTGGCATATCACACGTTGAAAATGTGAAGACAGCAATGATAAATTGAATTTAATATCAAAATCAACACCTAGGCCACTGACTGATTGTGCTAATTTTTGATATTTGTTTTTAAAATGTAAATGCTTCAGAATTTCAATTCAGCTTGCTATGAAGTATAGACAATAGCATACACACTGAGGTATCTAATGGAAATGACAAGTTTTTAACGATTACCAGCATATATACACGTGTGTCGTCATAAACAGATAGCTAAGGGTTAATGTTCTTTTACCTGTAAAGGGGTAACACCAGTAACCTGAAACACCTGACCAGAGGACCAATCAGGAAACAAGACTTTTTCAAATCTGGGTGGAGGGAAGTTTTGGGTGTCAGTTCTTTGTTCTTTGTCTTGTGTCTGTGCCCTCTTGGCTATGAGAGTGATTTTTCTATCTCCTGGCTTTCTAATCTTCTGTTTCCAAGTTGTAAGTACAAAGATAGTAAGACCATAGGTTTATATTGTTTTCTTTTGTATTTACATGTGTGTAGTTGCTGGAATGTGTTAAATTGTATTCTTTTTGGATAAGGCTGTTTATTCATTTTTTTCTTTTAAGCAAATGACCCTGTATTTGTCACCTTAATACAGAGAGACCATTTTTATGTCCTTTTCTTTCTTTTTATATAAAGCTATCTTTTTAAGACCTGTTGGAGTTTTCTTTAGTGGGGACTCCAGGGAACTGAGTCTGCAGCTCACCAGGGAATTGGTGGGAGGAAGAAGTCAGGGGGAAAATCTCTTTGTGTTAGATTTACTAGCCTGACTTTGCATACCCTCTGGGGGAGGGGGGAAGAGAGATTAGCTCTCTCTGTACTTGTGTTTTCCAGGACTGGAAACAGGGAGGGTGGAGTCCCTCTGTTTAGATTCACGGAGCTTGCTTCTGTATATCTCTCCAGGAACCCAGGAAGGGAACACCTGGAGGGGAGGAGGGGGAAGGGAAATGGTTTATTCCCCTTTGTTGTGAGACTCAAGAAATCTGAGTCTTGGGGTCCCCCAGGGAAGGTTTTGGGGAGACCACAGTGAGCTAGGCACTGTATAAATCCCTGGCTGGTGGCAGTGTTATCAGGTCCAAGCTGGTAACTAAGCTTGGAGGTTTTCATGCTAACACCCATATTTTGGACGCTAAGGTCCAGATCTGGGAAAAATGTTATGACATGGTGTGCAGTGGTGGGATAGATAGAATCCAGAAGCCAGTAGGAATATTATATTTTTCTTTTTTCTGCTAGGGGCTTTTAAGCAGAGGGGGTTTGGTTTTAAAAGGAACCATAGATAAATTTTTTTTCTGTTCTCTCCTGGCGGTAGCTTGCATATTAAGCAAGGAACCATTAAGCTGTGACAAAAGGGTCTTTTGTCAGACAATAGCACTCCGATTGTGAGTCAAGTACCAGCATAATACACATGCAAATAAAGTGGTTTTCTGGTTTACTTTACATTTAAAAGATTAGCTAGAGGAAGAAAGGGAAAAAGGCACTGTTGCTAGGCAAACCCTAGGAGACAACAGAGCCAGCAGTTCAGACAATAAACACCAGATGGCACCCCACCACAAGAAAACAGGAACCATGCCTTCCAAGACAAAAATGGAGGCCGAAGTACAAATCAAAGAAGCAGAACACAGGCGACAACTGGAACAAAGAGAAAAAGAGGTGGAGCTGAAAGAAAGAGAAGAACAGATCAAACAGGCAGCCCATAAAAGAGAACAAGAAGCCAAAAATGCAGCCCACCACAGAAAACTAGAAGAAGAAGAAGTGGCCCACCGCCGAGAAATGGAAAAACAACAAAAAGAAAGTAAAGAGATGGAAAAACAGAGAAAACATGAACTGGACTTAGCGCAGGCTGGGCAGCATGCTCCAGCCAATCCAAACAACCCTTCACCAATTATGGTTCCACATCCCAAGAAATTTCCCACCTACAAGGCAGGTGATGACACTGAGGCCTTCTTGGAAAATTTTGAAAGAGCCTGTCTTAGGTACAGCATCCCTGAAGACCAGTACATGCTGGAATTGAGGCCACAGCTCAGTGGACCTTTAGCAGAGGTGGCAGCTGAAATGCCTAAGGAGAACATGAACAACTATAAACTTTTTCAAACCAAGGCCAGATACAGAATGAGGATAACCCCGGATCATGCCCGTCGGCATTTCAGAACCCAAAAGTGGAAACCAGATGTGTCATTTCCCAAACACGCCTACTACGTTGGGAAAAATTATGAGGCCTGGATATCAGGAAACAATGTTAAATCCTTGAACAAACTGCACCTCCTCATACAAATGGAGCAGTTCTTGGATGGTGTTCCTGAGGACATAATACGGTACATACAAGATGGAAAACCCAAAAATCTCACCGAGGCGGGGGAGATTGGAGCCAGATGGATGGAAGTGGCAGAAAGCAAGAAAGCTACTGTCAAGGGGAACGAATACCCCAGAGGGCACACCGACAATAAACCCTACCACCGAGGGCAACCAAAGACCCCACATACAACCCAAGTAAAGCCACAGACGCCCTATTCTTCCACCTCACCAGTCTCCAGTAACCCACCTCGACCCAGTGACCAGTCAGATGGAAGATGCTTTAAGTGTAATGAACTTTGACATATAAAAGCCAACTGCCCAAAGAACCCCAACCGGGTGCAAGTCATTACACCACCATCACACCAAAAATCCCCAGGCCCAGGTGCCTCTCAAATACCCTTGGAGCGAAGGGAAAATTTGAGAGTGGGCAGAAAGAAGGTTACTGCGTGGAGAGACATGGGGGCACAAGTGTCAGCTATCCACCAATCCTTCGTCGACCCCAAATTCATCAACCCAAAGGCCAAAGTGACAATTTACCCCTTCATGTCACAAGCTGTAGACTTGCCTACAGCTAAACTGCCTGTCCAGTACAAAGGCTGGTCAGGAATGTGGACTTTTGCAGTCTATGGCAGTTATTCCATCCCCATGCTACTGGGGGAAGACTTGGCCAACCAGGTGAAGCGGGCCAAGAGAGTGGGAATGGTTACATGCAGCCAAACCAGGCAAGCTTCCAGACCCATTCCTGTTCCTGAGCCATCCACAGATGCCCCGTCTGTGTTACCAGAGACCCAGACAGAGGTAGTGGACCCGGATTCCATGCCAACCACTGAAACAGCCACAGCACCTCCAGTCCCAGGCCCGGAACTGGAACAGCAACCAACACCAGCAACTGCAACCACATCTTCAAACTCAATGCCAGAGGGCGCCAGCGAGCCAGAACTGGCAGAAGCAACAGACAGCCATACCCAAAAGGCTCAGCCAGAGCCTGAAATACCCTCAGGTGCACCAGCGGAGAGCAGTTCACCAGCAACGGAAACAACCCCATCACCTACATCGCTTTCAGAGGGACCAAGCCCAAGTCCCCAGTCTGAGGAAGAACTGGTGACCCCAGCCTCAAGGGAACAGTTCCAGACTGAGCAGGAAGCAGATGACAGCCTTCAGAAAGCTTGGGCAGCGGCACGGAGCACCCCACCGCCTCTCAGCTCTTCTCACCGATCCCAGTTTGTTATAGACCAAGCACTTTTATACAAGGAGATTCTTTCTGGTGGACACCGGGAAGAATGGCAACCGCAAAAACAGTTGATGGTTCCAGGGGGAACCGGGGGAAGCTCTTAAGCTTAGCCCATGATCATCCCAGTGGCCATGCTGGGGTGAACAGAACCAAAGACAGACTGGGGAAGTCCTTCCACTGGGAGGGGATGGGCAAGGACGTTGCCAAGTATGTCCGGGCTTGTGAGGTATGCCAAAGAGTGGGAAAACCCCAAGACCAGGTCAAGGCCCCTCTCCAGCCACTCCCCATAACTGAGGTCTCATTTCAGCGAGTAGCTATGGATATTCTGGGTCCTTTCCCAAAAAAGACACCCAGAGGAAAGCAGTACGTACTGACTTTCGTGGACTTTGCTACCCGATGGCCAGAAGCAGTAGCTCTAGGCAACACCAGGGCTAACACTGTGTGCCTGGCCCTAACAGACATTTTTGCCAGGGTAGGTTGGACCTCGGACATCCTTACAGATTCAGGATCTAATTTCCTGGCAGGGACCATGCAAAAACTGGGGGAAACTCATGGGGTGAACCATTTGGTTGCCACCCCGTACCACCATCAAACCAATGGCCTGGTGGAAAGGTTTAATGGAACTTTGGGGGCCATGATACATAAATTCATCAACAAACACTCCAATAATTGGGACCTAGTGTTGCAGCAGTTACTGTTTGCCTACAGGGCTGTACCACATCCCAGTTTAGGGTTTTCACCATTTGAACTTGTGTATGGCCACAAGGTTAAGGGGCCATTACAGCTGGTGAAGCAGCAATAGGAGGGGTTTACGCCTTTTCCAGGAACTAACATTCTGGACTTTGTAAGCAACCTACAAAACACCCTCCAATACTCTTTAGCCCTTGCTAAAGAAAACCTAAAAAATGCTCAGGAAGAGCAAAAGGCCTGGTATGACAAACATACCACAGAGTGTTCCTTCAAGGTAGGAGACCAGATTATGGTCTTGAAGGCGCAACAGGCCCATAAGATAGAAGCATCATGGAAAGGGCCGTTCACAGACCAAGAGCGCCTGGGAACTGTGAACTACCTCATAGCATTTCCCAATTCCTCACTAAAGCCCAGAATGTACCATGTTAATTCTCTCAAGCCTTTCTATTCCAGAGACTTACAGGTTTGTCAATTTACAGTCCAGGGAGATGATGCTGAGTGGCCTGACGGTGTCTACTACGTCAGGAAAAAAGATGGTGGCGTGGAAGAGGTGAACCTCTCAACCACCCTGGAACGTCTGCAGTGGCGACAAATCAAGGAGCTGTGCACTAGCTTTGCCCCATTGTTCTCAGCCACCCCAGGACGGACTGAACGGGCATACCACTCCATTGACACAGGTAATGCTCACCCAATTAGAACCCCACCCTACCGGGTGTCTCCTCATGCCCAAGCTGCTATAGAACGGGAGATCCAGAACATGCTACAGATGGGTATAATCCGCTCATCTACCAGTGCATGATCATCTCCAGTGGTTCTGGTACCCAAACCAGATGGGGAAATACGCTTTTGCGTGGACTACCGTAAGCTAAATGCGGTAACTCGTGCGGACAACTATCCAATGCTGTGCACCGATAAGCTATTGGAGAAGTTGGGATGTGCCCAGTTCATCTCTACAATAGACTTAACCAAGGGGTACTGGCAAGAACCGCTAGATGAACCTGCCAAGGAAAGGTCAGCATTCGTCACCCATGCGGGGGTGTATGAATTTAATGTCCTTCCTTTCGGGCTGCAAAATGCACCCGCCACCTTCCAGAGGCTGGTAGATGGTCTACTAGCAGGACTGGGCAAATATGCAGTTGCCTACCTCGATGATGTGGCCATTTTTTCTGACTCCTGGCCCGAACACCTACTTCACCTAGAAAAGGTCTTTGAGCGCATCAGGCAGGCTGGACTAACTTTTAAGGCCAAAAAGTGTCAAATAGGCCAAAACAGAGTAACTTACCTGGGACACCAGGTAGGTCGAGGAACCATAAACTCCCTACAGGCCAAGGTGGATGCTATCCAAAAGTGGCCTGTCCCAAAGTCAAAGAAACAGGTTCAATCCTTCTTAGGCTTGGCCGGGTACTACAGGCGATTTGTACCACACTACAGCCAAATTGCTGCCCCACTGACCGACCTGACCAAAAACACCCAGCCAAATGCAGTTAAGTGGACTGATGAGTGTCAAAAGGCCTTTACCCAACTTAAGGCAATGCTCATGTCTGACCCTGTGCTAATGGCCCTGGACTTTGACAAGCCATTCCTAGTAACCACAGATGCATCTGAGCGTGGTATAGGAGCAGTTCTCATTCAGGAAGCTACTGATCACAACTTCCATCCTGTCATGTTTCTCAGCAAGAAACTGTCTGAGAGGGAAAGTCACTGGTTAGTCGGTGAAAAGGAATGCTACGCCATTGTGTACGCCCTGCAAAAGCTACGCCCATATGTTTGGGGACAGCGGTTCCAGCTACAAACTGACCATGCTGTGCTAAAGTGGCTTCATACTGCCAAGGGGAACAACAAGAAACTTCTTCATTGGAGTTTAGCTCTCCAAGATTTTGATTTTGAAATTCAGCACATCTCAGGAGCTTCTAACAAAGTAGCTGATGCTCTCTCCCATGAGAGTTTCCCAGAATCCAGTAGTTAAAAAGTGTTCTTAAACTGTACAAGTTTGTTAGTTATATACTTAGTGGTATATGTAAAGGTGCATGTGTTGTATTAATCTGTTTATTTTAAAGTTCTAGGACGAAATCGCCGCCAGTGAGGTTCCCCACTGTCTGCAATTTGGGTGGCATGTCATCAACAGATAGCTAAGGGTTAATGTTCTTTTACCTGTAAAGGGGTAACACCAGTAACCTAAAACACCTGACCAGAGGACCAATCAGGAAACAAGACTTTTTCAAATCTGGGTGGAGGGAAGTTTTGGGTGTGAGTTCTTTGTTCTTTGTCTTGTGTCTGTGCCCTCTCGGCTATGAGAGTGATTTTTCTATCTCCTGGCTTTCTAATCTTCTGTTTCCAAGTTGTAAGTACAAAGATAGTAAGACCATAGGTTTATATTGTTTTCTTTTGTATTTACATGTGTGTAGTTGCTGGAATGTGTTAAATTGTATTCTTTTTGGATAAGGCTGTTTATTCATTTTTTTCTTTTAAGCAAATGACCCTGTATTTGTCACCTTAATACAGAGAGACCATTTTTATGTCCTTTTCTTTCTTTTTATATAAAGCTATCTTTTTAAGACCTGTTGGAGTTTTCTTTAGTGGGGACTCCAGGGAACTGAGTCTGCAGCTCACCAGGGAATTGGTGGGAGGAAGAAGTCAGGGGGAAAATCTCTTTGTGTTAGATTTACTAGCCTGACTTTGCATACCCTCTGGGGGAGGGGGAAAGAGAGATTAGCTCTCTCGGTACTTGTGTTTTCCAGGACTGGAAACAGGGAGGGTGGAGTCCCTCTGTTTAGATTCACGGAGCTTGCTTCTGTATATCTCTCCAGGAACCCAGGGAGGGAACACCTGGAGGGGAGGAGCGGGAAGGGAAATGGTTTATGCCCCTTTGTTGTGAGACTCAAGAAATCTGAGTCTTGGGGTCCCCCAGGGAAGGTTTTGGGGAGACCACAGTGAGCTAGGCACTGTATAAATCCCTGGCTGGTGGCAGTGTTATCAGGTCCAAGCTGGTAACTAAGCTTGGAGGTTTTCATGCTAACACCCATATTTTGGACGCTAAGGTCCAGATCTGGGAAAAATGTTATGACGTGTGTATTTAACAGATGGGTCTATCGTGCATACTGAAACTTCTCAGGCTTAGCTATTACCCATGTTCTCAGCTGGGTATTTTATTAAAATCAAGAATTTGAACCCAAGTCCCTGTGTAAAATTTAGTTTGATCAAGGATTGGTCAAAGACTATAGATACTGTATTTGACATGCTCTCTCAAAATGCTGTCTGATTCTGCCTTGATGCTGATGGATAATTGATGAATATTTTCGATTTACTTTCCATTTTTCAGTCAAAACTCTTCAAGCATTGTAGAAAAATAATCTAAAAATTGATATCTATGGCAGTCAAATGTTATATATTAATAAATGGTACCATATGCACAAAAAGCCTAAACTAGGTTTTCAGCAAGAAGATATTTTATTAACAGAATTAAGTTCTGCTCTGAATTTCTTTTAATATGACAAATGAACTTCTCTTTTATAGCAAAGACACTAAATTATTCTGTTTTACCTTAATCCTTCCATGAACAGCTGTGCCCTTGCAGAGGTTTCTTCCGCGCCCAGCAGCAGGATCATTCAGTTAGCTGAAAAGGAAGAGATAATTTATACAAAAGTACTGAGTCACCTTTGAACTGAGTAAAAATGTCCTATATAAAGAGTGAGGGATCATCATCTGAAATAATTTGTTATATAAACCCTTCACTTCCCATAGTTTTTATCTGACAACCTTCAGGCCCCAAGACATTTTGCAACAACACTTTTCAAGTAGTGATTCATTAACTATGCATTTCTTTTGGTTCTTTTAAGACAAGGCATTTATATTTTGCCTAAAGCATAGGAACATCAAACTATTTGTCTCTCACTATCCTTTACGTAACTTATAACCTAACCTGAACACCCAGACAGAAATGAAAACTGCAAAGTGTTTCTTTCCCCTCTGCCCCCAAACATGTGAACTTCATTAGAGCTATGTGAAATATATAGGTGATTTCTTGTTTTCTTCAATTTTTCATGGCCAAATGATGCACAGTTTCACCAATTAGATGAAAATATTTTCAAAGTGAATTTTTTTCCATTTGATACAAACAAAAAGGCTTTTCATTTGCATCATTTATTATATTTTCTGCATCTTTCATGACATCTAATTATTTCTCCTGCTAAAAGCTGCTTCTTGTTTAGGGCAAAATAAGGAAAAATCACAAAATGTCAATCAGTGGGTCTTTACACTCCCTCCCCACAACACACATTTTAGGTGGGTGGTGGGCACTGAAAGCAGATAATCTGTCAGCTTCACTTTTTACATGAAATGTGCCATCATTTTACACATTTCATCCCAGTGGAATGTTGTTATTTATTAACTGTATTGCAATCGCATACAAGAGATTCAGGCATAGACCAGGACTCCATTGTGCTAGGCACTGTACATATAAAACAAAAAAAGTCTGCTCTAAAGAGCTTACAATCTAGGTATAAGACAAGTGAAACAGGTAAATACATTACAGACAGACTGACAGGAGAGCACAAAGAAACAATGAGATAATATTGGTCAGCATGACAGGCAATAGGCTCGTGCTTAGAGCCAAATATATACTATTAATCATTGAAAATCCTCATTTCCTCTCTTCTTAAAAGCTAGAAGAAGTTTTTTTCTACCCATGATCTGCATGAATCCTCTCAGGAGGTGTTAGAAGTCAAGAGCATCAGATCTGCCACATGACAACTGTCCATACTTTGCTCAGTGCTACCAAAAAATAGATGGAAAAAATCTGACACTGCTTCAGAACCACATAAGTTACTGGAGAAGGATCTCCAGATAATAAATCTTCCCAGCACAAAGAACAGAGACATATTCATGTCATTTAATATTTTGTGCACTTACTCTGAGCAAGTGACTTACAAGGAAAAATTAAAAAGAACTAAATACACAGAGTTGGCCAAAAATGACATAAGTGGCTATATAATTACAGTCTACAACTATCAAGGAGCAGGGCTGTCCAGAAGATTCAGGTGGCCTGGGGAGAAGGATCTCCAGATAATAAATCTTCCCAGCACAAAGAACAGAGACATATTCATGTCATTTAATATTTTATGCACTTACTCTGAGCAAGTGACTTACAAGGAAAAATTAAAAAGAACTAAATACACAGAGTTGGCCAAAAATGACATAAGTGGCTATATAATTACAGTGTACAACTATCAAGGAGCAGGGCTGTCCAGAAGATTCAGGTGGCCTGGGGTCTTCGGTGGCGAGGGGCCCCCGCTTTGGCAGTAAATCGGCCAGGGTGGGTCCTTCCGCTCTGGGACCCTCCGCCGAAATGCCCCTCAGACCCGTGGCAGGGGCCGCCCACTGCTGAATTACTGCTGAAGCAGGACCTCCTGCCGCCGAATTGCTGACAACGACCTGGAGCAGAAGAAGCTCCGGGTGCCTGGGCCCTGTGAGAGTTTTACGGGACCCCCGGAGCGAGTGAAGGATCCTGCTTCAGGGGCCCCAAAAAACTCTCATGGGGGCCCCTGTGGGGCCTGGGGCAAATTGCCCCACTTGCCCCCTCCTCTAGGCAGCCTTGTCAAGGAGAGGAATTGTCCAAGAGGGAAACTGAGCAAAAAGGAGACATACTACTTAGGAATTCTGTGTTACAAATAAATTAACCTTTGTTACTGCCTCTTTTCTATGCTATGATATAAAACATTGCATGGTATTAAGAGTTACTTTAGATGATGAGAAGTTGAATATACTTTGAGTAATTTTCCTAAGCTTTTGGGGTCCATAGAGTTAAAAATCTGATTTCATGTCCTGATACGAAAACAGATTGAAGCCTGAAAATCAGCAGAAGGGGAAGAAAAAAAAAAAGAGAAGAGTCTTGAGAAAAATATGTAAACATGAAACACTGTTTTGCCAAATAAACCTCACATAGATTAATTCATGTTTTTAGAAAGGAATTGTATTGTTTCTTGGTTGAAAAGAGCAGACACAGTCAAAGTGAACATTTGCCAAGGAAATCTTTCTTGTTTCAAACTCTTCCTGTAATCATCTCAGATAAAACCAGAGCAAGAACACAGAGAGTGTTAGAATGTATATAGAATAAGAAAAGACCAAGAGTGAGTGCAGATACTTTGTATAGACCCATTAACTGTTCTAAGTATTCCACAGTACTATCAAGCCAGTCAACTAGAAACAGTAGTGCTCTAACCCAAACAAACAAGAATAAGAAGATTGTGGCAGTGTAAACATTGCTACGCTACCATGGATTTAAAAACAAAAATCACATCCACCAGAAATACACACACATCCTTTACTGAAGGCTACTCTATGGGTGTAAGATAGAGGTAGACATAAAATATTTTTTTCCCCACACCAGTGATGCTCATTGTAAACAATCCAAGTCTTAACCCAAATCACAAACCTGAGAACTTCAAAGATCGGGAGAGCCATGGAATACAAACAGTTGTCCAGCTATTCAGCAAATAAACTTTTCTAACACAGGGTATGTCTACCCTAGCCCTTTTGTCGGTATAACTTACGTTGCCAGGGTGCATCTCTCTGAGGCCTGGTCTACACTATGCGTTTATACCGGATTTAGCAGCGTTAAACTGATTTAACCCTGCATCCGTCCACACAATGAGGCCCTTTATATCGATATAAAGGACTCTTTAAACCAGTTTCTGTATTCCTCCCCGACGAGGGGAGTAGTGCTGAAATCGGTATTGCTATGTCGGATTAGGGTTAGTGTGGCCGCAAATCGATGGTATTGGCCTCCGGGCGGTATCCCACCGTGCACTATTGTGACTGCTCTGGAAAGCAGTCTGAACTTGGATGCACTGGCCAGGTAGACAGGAAAAGCCCTGCGAACTTTTGAATTTCATTTCCTGTTTGCCCAGCGTGGAGCTCTGATCAGCACGGGTGCCTATGCAGTCCCAAATCCAAAAAGAGCTCCAGCATGGACCATACGGGAGCTAGTGGATCTGATCGCTGCATGGGGAGACAAATCTGTTCTATCAGAGCTCCATTTACAGAAGACGAAATGACAAAGCATTTGAAAAAATCTCCAGGCTATGATAGACAGAGGTCACAGCAGGGACTCAGCACAGTGCTGCGTGACAAGCGTAATGGAAAGCCAAAGAATCAAATGGACGCTCATGAAGAGAAGGAGGGGGGACTGAGGACTCCAGCTATCCCACAGTCTCCGCTGTCTCCAAAACGTATTTGCATTTTTGGCTGAGCTCCCAGTGCCTGTAGGGTCAAAAACATTGTCCCGGCTAGTTCAGGGTATATCTCGTCAATTTACCACTCCTACCCCCTGTCATAAACAGATAGCTAAGGGTTAATGTCTCTTTCACCAAAAAAAAAGTAACCTGAAGCACCTGACCAGAGGACCAATCAGGAAACCAGACTTTTTCAGATCTGGGTGGAGGGAAGTTTGTGTGTGAGTCCTTTGTTCTTGGGTCTTCTGTCTGTCTGTTTGTCTCGGCTATGAGAGGATTTCTGTTTCCTGCTTTCTAATCTTCTGTTTCCAAGTTGTAAGTACAAATATAGTAAGGTGGTAAGGTTTCTATTGTTTTCTTTTGTATTTACCTGGGTATAGTTGCTGGAGTGTTTTGAATTGTATTCTTTTTGAATAAGGCTGTTTATTCATATTTCTTTTAAGCAATTGACCCTGTATTTGTCACCTTGATACAGAGAGACCATTTTTATGTATTTTTCTTTCTTTTTACATAAAGCTTTCTTTTTAAGACCTGTTGGAGTTTTTCTTTAGTGGGGAACTCCAGGGAATTGAGTCTGTGCTCACCAGGGAATTGGTGGGAGGAAGAAGTCAGGGGGAAATCTGTGTGTGTTAGATTTACTAGCCTGACTTTGCATTCCCTCTGGGTAAGGGGGGAAGAGAGATTAGCTCTCGGTACTTCTGTTTTCCAAGGCTGGGAACGGGGAGGGTGGAATCCCTCTGTTTAGATTCACGGGGCTTGCTTCTGTGTGTCTCTCCAGGAACACCTGGAGGGGGGAAGGGAAAAGGTTTATTTCCCTTTGTTGTGAGACTCAAGGGATTTGGGTCTTGGGGTCCCCAGGGAAGGTTTTTGGGGGGACCAGAGTGCCCCAAAACACTCTAATTTTTTGGGTGGTGGCAGCTTTACCAGGTCCAAGCTGGTAACTAAGCTTGGAGGTTTTCATGCTAACCCCCATATTTTGGATGCTAAGGTCCAAATCTGAGACTAGGTTTATGATACCCCCCATGAAAGAAAAAGGAAAAAAAATCGTTTCTTGCCATTTTTCAATGTCACCGTTTGTCTATTGCATGCTGCTGGTAGATGCGGTGCTGTGGCACTGAAAAGCAGCATCCCCTCCCCTTGCTTTCCTGATGGCAGGCGGTACAAAATGGTGGAAAACCGTCATCATCCTGTGAGTGCTCCTGGCTGGCCTTGGTGAGGTCGGCCGGGGGCGCCTGGGTAAAAATGGGAATGAATCCCTATCATTCCTGGCAGATGGTGCAAAATGCTGGGTAACCATCCTCATCATAGCAGCTGGAGCCTGAGCTCCATCAGCCCCCCTCCCCTTTCGTGTCTAAAGAAAAGATTCTGTACTCCCTGAATTATCATAGCAGCTGGAGGCTGCCTCCCCCTCATTTTATCTCACTAAAAAGTCAGTGTTTCTTATTCCTGCATTCTTTATTACTTCATCACACAAATGGAGGGACACTGCCACGGTATCCCAGGAGGGGTGTGGGAGGAGGGAAGCAACGAGTGGGGTTGTTGCAGGGGCACCCCCTAAAATGGCATGCAGCTAATCATTTCTGTGGGATCTCTGGGGCTCTGACCCTGAGCGGCTGTGCTCTCTGGCTCTCTAGTAGACTTGCCCCATATTCTAGGCAGGACTGACTCTATTTTTAGGCAAAACATAAAGACGGGAATGACCCGGTGAGTCATTTCCATTTTTGTCCATGCGCCTCCGGCCGACCTCAGTGAGGCCATCCAGGAGCACCCATGACAGCAGCAGACGGTACAAAATGATTGATAACCGTCATCGCCATTTTCCAATAGCAAACAGTACAAAATGATTGATAACCGTCATCTCATCGCCAATTTACAATGGCAGCTGGTGCAATAGGGATAGTAACCATCTGTGCTACCCTGCAAAGGCAAATGAATGCTGCTGTGTAGCACTGCAGTACCGCCTCTGTCAGCAGCATCCAGTACACATATGGTGACAGTGACAAAAGGCAAAACAGGCTCCATAGTTGCCATGCTATGGTGTCAGCCAGAGCAATCCAGGGAAAAAGGGCGCGAAATGATTGTGTGCTGTTGCTTTCACAGAGGAAGGATTGAGTGATGACATTTACCCAGAATCACCTGCGACACTGTTTTTGCACCATCATGCATTGGGATCTCAACCCAGAATTCCAATGGGTGGGGGAGACTGCGGGAACTATGGAATAGCTACGGGATAGCTACCCACAGTGCAACGCTCCAGAAATCGATGCTAGCCTCGGTACATGGACGCACACCACCGAATTAATGTGTTTAGTGTGGCCACGTGCACTCAACTTTATACAATCTGTTTTACAAAACCAGTTTATGTAAAATCGGAATAATTCCGTAGTGTAGACATACTCTGAGTAACATAAGTTACGCCAAAAGAAGCGCCGGTGTGGACAGTGTTATGTCAGCGGGAGATGCTCCTCTGCTGACATAGCTACTGCCACTTGTTGGGAGTGGTTTAATTATGGTGACAGGAGAGCTGTCTCCCATCAGCATAGTGTGGTACACAGGAGATCTTACAATGGCGCAGCTGCATCAGTACAGCGGTATTACTGTAAAGTCTCTAGTGTAGACATGGTCTTATTTAGAGATCAAAATTATCTTCAGCTGACCCATTCTCCCCTGGTAACAGCATTTTCAAGTCAGGTGTTATGTTTCACAACCTTCTAGAAAATCTGTTTCAGAGAAAGCTAACTTTAATAGAAGCAATGGCATCTGGTCAATTAGGAAACAAAGAGTAACTAATTAATATCAATATTTGCAGACAACTTTCCTCACAAAAGTTGTCCATATACGACATGCTGGGAAAAGGACCTGGACAAACAAATTATTCCAGAGTAGTGGGGTTTGATCTGGAAGAGAGAACCATCAATCTTACTTTGTAGTACTGTCGAGGTGTCAGCGGGGATCCAAAGAGGGTCCCTTTACGCCAGCAGCAGCATCACGCAACAGTGAGAGTCCAAAAAGGGGCCACTTACTTCAGCAACTGTATTGCCCCATGGGCAAGAGTATATGGTGTTGCCCCTCATGGCTGCAGCATTGCCCAACACCAAGAGACTTGGAGGGGGGCACCTCTCCTGGTGGCAGGGTTGCCCCGTGGAGAGAGTCTCAGGGGGCCACCTCCCTTGCGAGCAGTATCACCTAGCAGCAAGAGTCTATGGGGCTGCCTCTTTTGGTGGCAAGTGCAGAGAGCTTAGTGGAAACTGGACCAACCCTACTCCACCAGATTCCAACCTGGGACCCTTTGAAACCAGTTATCTTGTTACAGGGCTCAAGTATCCATATTCCCCCAGCGCGTCTCCTGGGTTGCTTCTTGCCCTTTGTTCCAGCTCTGGTATCTCCTTGGCTGGTACTGGCTCATCATCCCTTTGGTCCTCATGATCAGTTGGATTCCCAAGGCATAGTCAGGGTGTTTGGTCTTGGCAGTCTGGAGCCCTGGTGGCTTCTAAGCAGGAGCCTGCAGTATACAAGCACTCTCCTCAGCCAGCCCAGACTGAACGGAGCTGCTTCCTTTTATATGCTCCCTCCTATGGGAGCATGCCCAGCAGGGGTATGGGGGTGTGGCCTTTTGGACCCAAAGCAGTTGGTTAACCCCTGCATTGCCAGTATGAGGTTGGTACACCCCACCACAAGCACAATAAAACAAAATTTCTTTAAGGTACAGTTTCAATGGTATCTCACACCAGACAGGTTAAAAATAATAGTGAAGAAAGAGGAGATTCATGCATATATAGTGGACATGTTCAGCCATAAAAGAATACTGGAATGCAATTCGTAATCCCACATTACAAATTATTGAATATTTATTACCACATGATCCTTGAGTAATCCTCCTGGGCCTTTCTAGTGGAAATGGTTATGCAAAAGGAAATGAAGAATTAATCTCTCATCTGTTAGTAGCTGCTAGGCAACTGGTAGCCTCCCGCTGAAAAAAGGAAAACAGTCCTACTATAAAAGAATGGTTCAAAAATATGGGAGATGGTTGTGGGACACTCTGTACCTCAAAGAAGCATCCTGGAACCCGCATATTTACTACTCTTATATAATTATGATATATTTTGTACAAAGTATACCGTATGAGATATCATTTTAAAAGTCTGGATTTGTGGAACATTAATATCCTGTTGGATTGTATGTGCTATCATTGTATGTGAAGTTATGAAGTATTGCTATATGTGTTATTGAAATATGTTGTGAGGTTGAGAATGTTCATTGACAGCCTTTCAGTTGCAACAAAGGGGGGCACAGCAACACCAGATTATCATTATCCCTCACCCTGGAAAAAACCCTTTCTAAGAAAGAAACTGAAAGAGAGCTCGGAAGCCAGCTTTGCACTATGAGGAGAGCTCTGTCCTCCATTTGTAATGCTGCTTGAGACAAAGCCTGGATCACAGCTTGCTTCCTCCTCTCCAGCACTCCAGTATTTTGTATTGTGGTCCCAGAACCCCAGACACAGGCTGTGCTTTGTACTGCAATCTACTTTAGTTTCCGCTCAATGGTCAACTGTTCAGACAATCTCTGGAAAAAGCTCCGAAGTCTCTTAAAGACTCAGCAAAATTATTCTTTAAAGCACTTCAAGAGGCTTGAGAAACATTTATGGAATAATTTTATTCAATACTTAACTTTTCCGACCTACTTATATATTTGAGGTAATTATACATTCCACATTTACCGAAGTATCTGAACCCTTCATAACCTTTAATGTATTTATCTTCACAACATCCCTATGCAGTGGCTGGGTTAAAGAATTTTGAGATCTTAGACACTATGGAAATTGCCTCCATCCACACACCTAGATTCAAATTTGGCCCAGTGCCCTCCTCCACATGATGACAGAGGGGCAGCCAGGCCACACTTGAGTGGTGTTGCAACCCAGTGTGCCAGGTTGCCATTCCACCCACCAAAATCTGGTAGTTGGGGCCCCCAATCAGAAAGGGACCCAAGGCACATTGGTTAATCTGAGACTTTCTCTGTGAGGTAGGAAAAAGACAGTTATCTTTTCCGTAACTGGGGTTCCTTGAGATGTGTTGCTCATGTCCATTCCACAATAGGTGTGCGTGCTCACCATGTGCACTGGTGCTGGAAGTTTTTCTCCTAGCAGTACACATAGGGGAGGGCCCATAGCAATCCCTGGAGTGGTGCCACTATGGCACCAAATAAGGGGTGCTGTGCGCTCCTCCCACCCTCAGTTTCTTCTTGCCAGACAACTCTAACAGAGGGGAAGGAGGGCAGGATGTGGAATGCACATGAGCAACACATCTCGAAGAACACCAGTTACAGAAAAGGTAACTGTCTTTTCTTCTTCGAGTGATTGCTCATGTGCATTCCACAATAGGTGATTCCAAGCTATATCTGTTGGAGGTGGGTAGGAGTTCACAGACACTTGGGACGCAGTTCAGCCCTGCCAAACCTGATGTCCTTCCTAGTTTGGGAGACAATCACATTGCGAGGTGAACGTGTGAACCGAAGATCATGTGGCAGCACTACAAATGTCCTGGATGGGGACGTGGGCCAGAAATGCAGCCGATGATTGTCCTCACAATTGGCGGCGGGAGTGCTCCTGCCAGGTCATAACAGATACAAATACGCTAGGTGATCCAGTAGGAGATCCTCTGAGTGGAGATCGGCCAGCCTCTCATGCGTTCAGCTGCGAGGACTTCCTGAACGGTTTTGTACGTTCCAGGTAAAAAGCCAGATCCCATCTGACATCCAGCATGTGAGACAGCGCTCTGCATTGGATGCTTGGGCTTTAGGACAGAGCATTGGCAGGAAAATGTCCTGACCCATATGGTAGGCGGATACCACCTTGGGGAGGAAAAAGGATATGGTTGGAGCTGGATCTTATCCTTATGGAACATCATGTACAGGGGTTCAGAGGTCAGGGCCCAGAGCTCTGAGACCCGTCTAGCAGATATGACACCACCAGGAAGGCTACCTTCCATGAGAGGTGTGACCAGGAGCATGTAGCTAGTGGTTCAAATGAGAGACCCGTCAACCTGGTCAGCACCAAGTTCAGGTTCCACTGCGGGACTGGGTGCCTAACATATGGGAAGAGATGATGCAAACCCTTAAGGAATCGGCCAGTCATGGCATGGGAGACCACTGTGTGGCTCTGCATCAGTGGGTGGAAGGCTGATATGGCTGCCAAGTGCACCTTGACCAGTGAGAGTGTTAGGCCTTGGGCTCTCAAGTGAAGGAGGTAGTCTAAAATAAGCTGAATCGGAGCAGCCACAGACAAAACACGCCGACCAGCTACCCACCAGGAAAACTGAGACCACTTTGCCAGGTAGGTCCAATGTGTGGAGGGCTCTCTGCTTTCCAGAAGGATGCCCTGAACCCCTTCCAAGCAAGTCCTCTCCTCCTAGCCTGATCATGGAGCAGCCACGCTGTGAAGTGGAGTGCTGCTAGGTTGGGGTGGAGGAGGCAGCCCTGGTCCTGGTATAGCAGGTCTGGGCTGGATGGCAACGGCCACGGCTGGGTGACTGCCAGGCTCGTGAGAGTCCTGGGCCATCCTGGGGCAATCAGGAGGACCCGGGCCCTGTCCGTTTTTATCTTTTCTAAGACCTTGCCAATCAGCGGGATTGGGGGAAAGGCATAGAAAAGCTGGCCCGACCAGGAAAGAAGGAAGGCATTGGAGATGGTGCCATGCCCAACCCGTGGACCAGAAGCAGGAACACTTTCCATGTCGTGAACAGGTCCACCGGGGGAGTGCCCCATGTTTGGAAAATCCTATGCACCACCTCTGGGTGTAGTGACCACTTGTGCTGAGACGAGAAGTCTTGGCTTAGGTGATCCACTCGAGAATTCCGGGTGCCCAGTAAGTGGTGGGCTTCCAGGCAAATATCGTGGGCTATGCAGAAGTCCCACAGCCTGAGGGCTTCCTGGAAGAGGACTGAGAAACGGGCCCCACCTTGCCTGTTGATGTAGAACATTGAGGCCATGTTGTCCATGAGAAACCTGACCACTCTGCTCTCCAGGTGTGAGCGGAAGGCCACACATACCAGACGGACTGCCCTGAGCTCCTTGATGTTTGCATGCAAGGCAAGGTCCTGCACAGATCACAGACCTTGGGTCTGAATGTTCCCCACACGGGCTCCCCAACTCAGGTCCAATGCGTCGAACACCAGTTCCACAGACAGGGGTCGACCTCTGAACAGAACCCCTTGGAGTGTGTTCCTCTGGGAGGACCACCATTGCAGAGAGGTGATCACCAGTTCAGGCACAGTGAAGACTTTATCCATCCTGTCTCTGGATTGGGAGAATACCGAGGCCAACCAGAGCTGGAGGGGCAGCATCTTGAGTCTGGCGTGGCAAACCATATACGTGCATGCCAACATATGACCCAGGAGCTGGAGGCACTCTCTGCTTGTGGTCATGGGGAACCTTGGGACTGTGCTGATGAGCTCCCTTAGGGTTTCAAACCTGTCCGGTGGGAGGGAGGCCCTGGCCAACATCATGTCCAGAATTGCCCCAATGAAGTCTATGCAGTGCATTGGGACTAACGTGGACTTGGTGTCATTTACCAACAGGCCCAAAGTGGCGCATGTGGACAGGAGGAGTGGAACGTGAACCTGCACCTGCAACCTGGAGCTGCCCTTGACCAGCCTGTCATCAAGATAGGGAAAGACCTGCCCCACCCGGACATCTGAGGTAGGCTGCTACTGCAGACTTATACTTTGTGAATACCATGGGAGCACTGGACAGGACAAATGGGAGGACAGTAAGCTGATAGTGCTCCTGCCCAACCGTGAAATGGAGGAAACACCTGTGTCTCTCAAATATATGATCGTGAAAGTATGCATCCTGCAGATCAAGGGCAGTGTACCAGTCCCCAGGATCCAGGGAGGGGATGATGAAGGCCAGAGTGACCATGTGAAACTTGAGCTTTACCATGTACTGTTTCAGGCCTCAAAGGTCCAGGATGGGCCTGAGCCCCTCTTTGGCCTTTGGGATAAGGAAGTAGTGGGAGTAAAACCCTTTGCATCTGAACCCCACTGGTACCACCTCCACTGCTCCAAGGCCAAAGAGCCGCCTCACCTCCTGCTCGAGCAGGTCTCGTGAGAGGATTCTCTGAGGAGGGATGGGGATGAAGGGTGGGTGGGTGGGGTAGAGGTAAACTGGAGGATGTGGCCCTGAGAGATGGTGTTGAGGACCCATCGGTCTGAGGACAGCCACGACCACTCCGGGAGGAAAGCACACAACCGGTTGGAGAAGGGAAGCTGTATTGCAAGTGGATCCTTGGTATGAACTGGTAAGTTGCCCCCAGGCATCCCTCAAAACTGCTGCTTTCCCACCTGTTTACCCTTGGAGGGCCCAGGTTGGGGTGCAGACCAGGATTGCTGTTGCGGGTGTTTTTTATAGTCCCTTGACTTTTTATAAGGGGGCTCATATTTAGAGTGGGTGGCCTGGGTGGGAGCGTGCTGTGGTTTAAACTTGGTCCTGGCTGGGGCCGGGACATAGAGGCCAAGGGTCTTTAGTGTTGTGCAGGAATCTTACAGGCTGTGTAACTTCATATCCATCTGTTCCGCAAACAGGGCCTTGCCATCAAACGGAAGATCTTGTCAGGAGTTCTGCACCTTGCTGGACACCCCAGACAGCAGGAGCCATGATGCCCTCCTCATGGACACCAAAGAGGCTATAGACCTTGCAGCCATATCTGCTGCATCCAAGGCTGCCTGAAGGGCCGCCCTGTCAGCAGCTGTACCCTCCTCCACCAGAGCCTTGAACTCTTTTTTGTCACACTCTTGGAGGGAGTCCTCAAATTTGGGCAGAGACCCATACAAATTGAACTTGTATCTTCTCAGCAGGTTGTGGTGGTTCGCCATGCTCAGTTGGAAACTTGAGGACAAATAAACCTTTCTACTAAATAGATCTAGTTTCCTCGAGTCCTTAGTCTTAGGAGTAGGAGCTGGTTGACCTTGCCTCTTCCTATGGTTGACCTACTCAACCACAGGGGAGTTGGGGGCAGGGTGGATATACAGGTGTTCCATTCTGCCCTCTTAGAGATGGAGGGCAAGGAAGTCAGGGTTTGCCACAAGGAGTTCAAAATCTTTTCCACCCCTTCATGGAGTAGGAGAGCCACCCGGCCCGGTGCCAAAGCCAACAGGATGTTGAAGAGGGAGTCCAAGGGTTCTTCCACCTCCTCAGCTTGAAGGTTGAGGCTTGATGCCACCCTTTTCAACAGTTCCTGGTGGGCTTTAGAGTCCTCCTGTGGGACAGGTGGAGGAGTGGCCATGATCGCCTCATCCGGGGAGGATGAGGATGAGGGTGCGGTACTCTGCGTCCCCACCGGTGCCGCAGGTCCTACCACTTGGTTTCCCTCCAGGTGTGGAACTGAGGATGAATGTTTCACTGACTCCTTCCTGAGAGGCTGAGAAAGGGACACTGATGGTCTCTCCGAGGCTCCGGCCACTGAGCGAGCCACTGCCGGGGGCTGCATCTGGGGCCACAGGGCTTATTGGTACACATGGTGCCGGCCAAGGAGCCTGGTGCCACTGCACCTGCTGTGGCACCGGCGGAGCAGGCTGTTCAGCCTAACTAGCCTGGCCCATCAACCGGCGACAGCGAAGGGAGGCCAGGATGGCATATGATCTGCTGCTATCCTGGGGCCGGGATGCGTGGTGGCATTGGGAACAGTGCCGACCATGAGACCATGATCCTGGTGTATAGGAGCAGGAGTACCTGAGAAGTCAGGAGCAAAAAGCCGAGACATCTACCGGGCTGCTTAAAACTACTTGTCTGATGTTTGTGTGCAGCTAATAAGGTAACCAAACAAAAGTCATCACATCACATCCTGTTATTATATAAATGCCCTTTTGAAGTACACTATGTTCTTTCAAGTTGTGTCACATCATGAGCTGGTCAAATGCTTCATTCTAACTAACATTCACTGTTAATTGAATTTTTTTTTTAAACTGGTGAATTATTTGTGAACTGTTTTTGTGAATGTATTTGTTATTTGTAACTAGTTGGTGGTTAGTTTTGAATTAACCATTTTGGAAGCTGTTTAATCTGGCCACTGATGTTGTTTGGTTAGTCACATAAGCCACACATATTACTTCTCTTCCCTGATTATGTGGCAATTTTCTTTTCAGCAGGAGAATAAGGATTACCAAATGGCAGTACTCTTGGTCACTTCAAAATATACATACCTCTATTTTCTGGAGAAGAAGTGTAAGAAAAAGAGAAATCTCCCACACCTTTGAAAGAACAAAATCTGTTCACACAAATGTTGGAGACTTATACTTAACAATGGGCATGAATATGGGTAAGCCAAACAATCTTTTACAGTTTGAATGCACGTTCCTGAATGCACGAACAGCTAGAGTCAAATCTTCTCGTCTCATGCCTTGAGTAAACCTTGTAGTTCACCACTAGAGGACCCCCTCTTCTTTTAAATGAGAAAAACAACTCAATGAGAAACCAAAGTGTATTCCTTTGCACATAAAAATGTGTGAATGTGGTCAGTGTTTAGAGACTTGTGGGCAGTCGCAAATGTTCAGAGCTTGGTTTAAGATGAAAAGAGATTTCTGAAGCAGTTTCTGGTTCAATTAACCAACCCATGTAATTAAATGTTTTAATGTATTGAAAATCTCATTCTCTAAGACATGTCATAATTTATAGGATTGAACTGGACATAAAAGTGTTACACACCAAGAGAAGAATTTCAGCCTATTACTGCTGCAACCTCAGAAAATGCTCACCTCCTCTCCTCCCCAAAAATCAAACTTTACCCTCCCACATCACTGAAACTCCTTGACATCTTAGGACCAAATTCTGATCACATTCAACTTCAATAGGTTTGTGGAGGTGTAACAAAGCACTGAATTTAAGCCTGTACTATATAGGTAGGATCAGGGGTGGGAGGGGAGGGGGGATTCTATGCAGTTCACTGAAGCTATCATGCAAAAAAAAAAAAACCGGGGGGAGCTTGGGGGAAAGAAATTGTAGGCCATGTACCTGAAGGGTGATCAGTGAGGGCAGATTCATATGCCTGTGCCTGTGTAGAGTCCCATTAAGCTCAGTGCTCCATAGGGTATGATGTCTACTCACACTAAAGCAATTGCAGGATTGTGACTTTGCAGAATTAAATTCACCATTAAGAAATGTGTGAAGTAAAACTTGGCCCTAAAATAAAGAAACCATTGAACATTTTAGTGAGATGCTATTTCTTTCTCTCACTCTCAAAGACTATTTGCCTGAAGGATTTGCTCATTGCAGTAATAATATGTTATGGGTCCACTGTCAATAAAGGTTACCTCTTAGGACGTGATAAATAACAGAAGTTAGACGCTGAACTCAATAGGGAGTTTGGCAAGAAGAGGGACTGTACTACCTGCCCCTTCTTTGAGACAGTATCCACCATACTTATTCAAAAGATCTTGAAACGTATAATTTTCATATGGTAGGGATAAGAGCCTTTTAGACCAAAGAACTCAGCTGAGAAAGCAAGTCCAGTATTTGATATTTTCCTGGGATTAACAGATTTACCACCACACAAACTCATTTGTGAATAGGATAGAGATGATGATTGGTAAAACAAATAATATTACAGTCTCTCTAATGTCCATTATTCAAATAGTCTCAAAGTGAGCTTCAAAAATATTTTGCCTGTTTCTCTTGTATTCTCATAATAGTGGGTGGTGCAGCAAACACTACTCTTCCATTTTATATCTCTTAGGAACATCAGTTTATATGTGTCCTTTAAAGAGGTTTCTCCCTTTATTAGTCTAATGTTTAAAATATTTAATCTCAAGCATAATTTTTTGGCTCTAACATTTAGCATATGTTTGTTAGACACACTTGTAAAAAGAAGATGGTTCATGAAGTCACAATTTCACTTGACAGCCCCACAGTTCATAAAGAGATTATAAATAAACATTCATCGCCTATTATACTATTCAAATATCTTACCTTTCTTCTTTATGCTTCTACAATCAGCAGATTTTCAATTAAAAAAAATAAACCATGTTAGATCTTGCAGGTGTTGGTCACTTAGATACTGAATTACTGGTTTGATTTAAACATACAATAGATGCAATTCCTTAGTGATGTTTTCTCAGTTGAATAGCCCACTGCATACAAAAAATGCTTATATGGATGAACATTCTATGAAAATCATCTTTCTTCTAAAGTGTAAGAGGGAGGACACTACAGTAGAACAATATGACCCAGTCATAACTCCCTTTAAGCAGTGGCATTGGAACAATTTGTATGGTGGGGGTGCTGAAAGCCACTGAACCAAACTGTAAACCCTGTATATGATGGAAATCACTTCAAACCAGGGGGAGCTGCTGCAACCACAGCACCCTTACTTCCAGCACCCCTGCCTATAAGAGCAAAGAACAGAACTACAGGTAAGAACACACAATTCAACTCCTCCTATTGAGACAGCCATATTGTTGGGCCATTTATTTTTAATGTTATCAGTTTTCTGTAATGACATATATCAAAGGGCTTAGACTATGACTAGGACTACAACTCTGTAATGATCTTGGAATTCATTAAATAACAAACCAGTGAATGAGAAAGAAATAAAACTTTAATAAAACATGGTTATAGCTGCCTGTTGTGTCCTGCATTGTGTCTGTGAGGCCAAGGCCAAGGAGTCGCTGGTGATGTGGAGAGGCTGTTTGCTGAGTTTAACCAGTCAGACACAGGGGCTATTAGAAGAGCTCAGTGTGGAGCTATGTGGTTGTGGAGGCCTTGAAAACAGCATTTTAATAGTGAGCCATAGTAATGAAGTGTGGTCTGCTGTGATCTAGCTGGCCCTGCACTTTCGGGGCTGGTTAGGAATTGTGTGGTGTTTGCTGTACATTTACGATTATTACAATGTGGTTGTCACTGAACCTGAGTTCTGCCATCCTGTCCGATAAAAATTAGTGAGTGCTTTGTGTAGCAGTAGGATCTGTGCAGCATATATTGTGAAGTAATAAAGATGACTTAATTTCCCCAAAATAGAATTTTATTGTGTTTCACAACCAGTGCAAAAAACCCCAACAATGTGCAATTAAAAAACAAATACAATAAAAACTTCTGAAATAAATTAATAGAACAGAACTTTACAAGGGAAAAGAAGGCTTCTGTCCATTTCAGCTCATTCACATCAATCATGGCTCTCCAAGGCCAGTGTATGTGAAGCTAGGGTTGTCCTTACTGTCCCCTGGCTTGGAATGGTAGGGGTAGGGATGTGCCTTTGATGCCACGTGGAATGTGGTGAGGTGTGATGCTAAAATGGAGTTCTCCATTGACTGCAAAGGGAGGTGAGCCTGTGCTTGTTGAACCTGTAGCTCCACAAGAGCCTTCAGCATTTGTGTTTGTGCCAGAGAAGCCCCATTATGTTCGGATGCATGCCCCTTTCCTCTTCCTGAGGGGACTTCTGGGCCTTTCTTCTGTCCACTCTTTCCTTCTCCATACTATCTTCAGTATTCACTCTCCAGGTCCTATGTTCATGGTCTGTTGCAGCATCTCACTGAACATATACTCCTGAATCCTTTCTCCTGTCCTCAGCGTTAGTCACTTAGTGTGTGTGGAGGGAATGAGGAGGGACTTGTTTGGTTGCATAAAGCAATAAAATTTCAGCCCCTATTTCCATGGATATGAATACAGGGCAATGGCACTGAACATGGGCACTATTTTCCATAGCTCACTCCTGAGGATAGCTCACTCCTGAGGATAACAAAGGCACAGAGAGCACAGCTGCTGCTGGCGTCCTGAAGGCAACCTGGCCTACATGTAGCTAGCCTGCATACTGAAATGGGTGGCTGCTGAAGTCATGGACTGGTGTGGGAAAGTGTCCTAGCGCAGAGAAAGAAATAAGGCAGCCATCCCTAGAAACCATCAGGATTGCAGAGAACCTCCACGAAAGTTTCATTGAGATCTCTCAAGAGGATTCAAAGGACATCCCTGTGGACATAAACAAACTGCTCCCCATGTACCTTCCCCCACCCCTCCCCACCTAATTCTATGGGGAAATGGAAAGCAGATAACAACATTTTCTGTTTTTCATATCACTACTACTTTTAGTACAACAATGACAAGTTGATAATGGTGTCCTGCTAACCTGGGGTTGGGTGCCATTTAAATTTTGTAATGGGAAATGCATTCACACACTTATTTGAGTTTCCTTCCCCGAAATCGGGTTCAGTTGACAGGTCTGGCTAACTGCAATGGAGTCCCAAAAACAAGTGCTGGCTTGAGGCATAGCTGGACCTCACTGTAGCATGCCTCTCCCCATCTCCTTCTTCTTCTGTTAATGGCAGGGGTCTCAGGCTTCTTGGAGGTATCTATGGTTTCCATAGGATGCTGGTGGGGTCATTGTAAAAGCAGCAGATCTGTGGTTTGGCACTAGATCTACTCTTGGCTTCCCGGGCCTTGTGATATGCCTGCTGCAGCTGCTTCACTTTCATATGGCACTGCTGCTGAATCCTGCCATACCCTTTCACTTGCATCTCCCGTACAATCTTTTTGTAGATGTTCATGTTTCTACAACTGCTCTGTAGCTGTGCTTGCACAGCCTCTTCGCCCCACAAGACCGGGAGAGCCAATATCTCCTGTCTACTTCAGACAGAAGCGTAACTGGCATGGTTGGCTGGGCAATTTCACACAACAAGGAAGAGCTGCTAGGTGTGCTCACCAAGCTGGGCAATCAGGAAAAGGCATTTAAAAAATACGCAGATTTTTTAAAAGTGTGTGTGTGGGTAGCTTCAGGTGTCTCTAAGCAGTGCAGTTCATAATTCGTGAGCAGAGCAGAGCACTCAGTGTCAGGCATTGTGGGACAGCTGCTGAAGGACTGTTAGGATCAATATAGGTCACGCAAAATCTAAACTCACAATGCACTGACCTCAGAATGTCGACCATGGCTTAATGCTGCTTGCAGAGGTCTGTGTCACCATAACAGAGCACTTACATTGGCTGGAGACACATTTGAGCATAGATATGTGCACAACTGGTTGACATAAAAGTGATTTATGTCAACCTATTTTCGATTATAGACCAGAGATTATATACAAATCTCAGAGGGGGTACTAGTATATTGGAGTTTATCACTTCTGTTGTAAACTGCCAGTGTGAATCCAGTCAAAGTTCACAGTGACTGAACTGTGTTATCTGAGGGCTGTTCAGTGGTCCGTGTGAAATGAATTCACTGGTCTCAGTTCAGAGCTGATGACTGTCCACATTACAGAAACTGCCACGCAAACTGTCACCCTTATAGAGAATGGCCAAGGATTGAATGGGCACTGGGGAAGCATATTTTTGCCATCCAAGCTGTACCTGTTCTCAGATCAAATGGAAGACCTCATGCCCCAGGGATGATGATTTGGAACCATTCATGAGTATTAAAAAAAAGTCCAGGCACAGTTTTTCTTTAAAACAAAAAATTTATTCCATCCTGCATAGTTAAGGAATTTAGGAAAAATTATCAAACTCATTCTAGGCCTATTTACAGGTCTAGGATGAGTCATTCATATGATCAGTATCTTTCAAAGGGCATGTCTAAACTGCAAAGTATGATGTGATTGTAATATGATGCAGAAATTACTGGCCTGTGTTACGCAGGAGATAGGAATAAATGGTCATAATAGTCCCTTCTTGCTTTTTAAATATATGAATCTATGAGCAGTCTATGGAAATCAGACTGTCTTCACCATCAGCCAACATATCTCTCTGTTCTGCCCTTGCAATATCCGTGTTTCTTTAAGAAAGCATTTTGAATCACACATATGGCATCATGGCCTAGTTTGTATTTCATCTCACATTATTGCAGAATTTAACCCCCCCAATAGTTCCTGATTCAGCAAAACACTTAACTGCATGAATAATCCCATTGTTAGTTAAAGCAAAGAAGTTAAGCGCCAGGCTATAAACAGGAGTGTAAGAAAATGCAACACTATGGCCTAAGCCTCTGCTCCCATTGAAGTCAATAGAAGTTTTGTCATTGACTTTGATGCGAGTAGGAGCCAGTCCTTGATGTCACACAGCACAGTTCTCCAACTGTAGCACACTTGGTTCAATGGACTGTGGAATCAATTAGCTGTCACCTCCCCACATAAACAATAGATTGGAGAAGTATAGTAAAATTGCCTAAGCTCTCCATTTGCTCTGGTTGTGATGCTGGTCACAATGGAGCAGTCTCTGAAGGAAACTGTTAGATTCATTTTGTTTAGGTGTTGTATCTGATAATCAGTTTGATCCAATGAGAAAAATCCACATAAAAACCCATGGCATTGTCATTTGTATAGAGGATGGCGTTGCAAATACAAAGATAGAACAGGAATTGGGTATCAAAATGGAGCATACTATTAGGTCTGAATATCTTGCTTTCAAAATCATTCAAATCATTGCTAGTCTTATTCATCTGAATTTGAAATTGGCTAGATGACAGAGTTCTTTTGACTGATACCATTTACCAAAAAGCCAGCTTCTTTGCAAACAGCAGAATTCAGTATTTGTGAACTGCCATTTTTCTATTAAAAAAGAATTGATTAAAGAGTTTCAGAATCTATCCTATCAATCCACAACAGAGGACAAGCACTATGAAACCAAAGATCCTGCAATACTTTTACCCTCACCATCATCTGTGACCACAGTTTAACTATTTGTACACTTTCTCTTCAAAGCTAATGAGTGGTGACCATAATCAGTTAAATTCAGTCTTCATCATTTGGCACATCAGATGTTCACCCATCTGCACATCCCAGTCTATGTGCTTCTTTCTTTTCACAATAGCTACCTGCTATCTAGTAGTTTGCTACAAATAGATATGGAAATTGTCTCTGGAATTGCTCACCACATACCTCATCATTCTAATAAAAATGTATTGATTCAACTTCAAAACAGCAGTAACGATGCACAAGTTGGGCTTGATCCTCTGTCACCGCCCCCGCCTCTGTTTTTGGAGTCAGTGGCAAAGCTCCAGTTGAAGTCAATGGCACAGCATCCAGCCCACTATTTCTTCCACCCTGGCACTGTGTCTTATGCCAATTTTGGAAAGAAATAAGAGAGTGAGAAGTTCGACTTCCAATAGGACAACCCCTGTGAGGAAGAGTTTTCAAGATCTGGTCCATGGCTGCTTTTTACTCCTTTCTAACAAGCTGCCACATAATACCCTATATAACAAATTTTAAAAAAAGTTCTTTAACACCTATTTCTGTACTTCTCCCTTGTTATCACCTCATTGTTTTAACACTTATAATGATAAAAGTGGTAATGAGAAATGACATCTATTCGTGGAATATGTGAAAGTGGGTCTGAAATTCCAGCATTTTGCATCAGGAAAATGTGTCTCGAGCAAGGTCAGCTGCATTGACTACTTCAATTTATCCCTTATTGAAACACAAGCTGAATTTCTTATACATCTGGGTACGATGCTCTCTCGCTTTCTTGCCTTTTAAGCAGCAGGCTGGATAGCCAAATTAAGGAAACATCCAGACTCTTATTGTTTCTCATTAAAATGCTAATTCTGCTTGTGTTTCCTTTGTTCTATTCAAATACAGAGTATCCATTCTCTGAGGGCTAGTCTATACTTAAAGTGCTACAGGGGCACAGCTATGTTGCTGTAGTATTTTAGTGTAGACACTACCTACGATGATGGGAGGGATTCTTCTGTCAGCAGAGGTAATCCACCTCCCCAGGAGGCAGTAGCTAGGTCAATGAAGAATTCTTCCATTGACCTAGTGCTGTCTAAATGGGGAATAAGATCAACTTAACTGTGTCAGTCAGGGGTATGGATTTTCACATCCCTGGCCGATGTGGTTAAACTGACCTAGTTTTCTGGTGCAGACCAGGCCTGAAAATGAACTTGCTTTGTGTGTCTCTCCAGTCTCACATACGCAGTGTGCAGCGGCAGACAAAAAAGCAAACAGGCTGTTAGGAATCATTAAAAAGGGGATAGAGAATAAGACGGAGAATATCTCATTGCTCTTATATAAATCCATAGTACACCCACATCTTCAATACTGTGTACAGATGTGGTCTCCTCATCTCAAAAAAGATATACTGGCACTAGAAAAGGTTCAGAGAAGGGCAACTAAAATGATTAAGGGTTTGGAATGGATCCCATATGAAGAGAGATTAAAGAGGCTAGGACTTTTCAGCTTGGAAAACAGGATACTAAGGGGGGATATGATAGAGGTGTATAAAATCATGAGTGGTGTGGAGAAAGTGAATAAGAAAAAGTTATTTACTTGTTCCCATAATATAAGAACTAGGGGTCACCAAATGAAATTAATAGGCAGCAGGTTTAAAATAAATAAAAGGAAGTTCTTCACACAGCGCACAGTCAACTTGTGGAACTCCTTCCCTGAGGAGGTTATGAAGGCTAGGACTATAACAGAGTTTAAAAGAGAACTAGATAAATTCATGGAAGTTAAGTCCATCAATGGCTATTAGCCAGGATAGGTAAGGAATGGTGTCCCTAGCCTCTGTTTATCAGAGGGTGGAGATGGATGGCAGGAGAGAGATCACTTAATCGTTACCTGTTAGGTTCACTCCCTCTGGGGCACCTGGTATTGGCCTCACCTGTAGACAGGGTACTCGGCTGGACCAGTCAGGGTACTGGTCTGACTCAGTACGGCCGTTCTTATGTTCCACTGTTAACAATGGTACAGAACAAGTGATATGACCTAGCGTACCACAGCAGATTCTTTAACAAGGAGTAGAAATGAGGTTCCATGGAGTTTGTATTCACTATGCTTTCTGATGCTCAATGGAATATGTCCTCTCCCTGGAAAGACAGCATTAATTTTTTTGTCTGTGTATTCATATTACAGATATTAATTTTGTGGGTGGGGAAGAGGAGAAAAACCATCAGGGAAGATTTTCCCTAGTGGCTGCCCTTTGCCTTATAATATGAGACTAATGAGAATGATGAGTAAAATGTAATACATTATGGCTCAGGGCTTCTGCATCTTTGTTTCTCCAATTCTTCCCATCAGTTTTTCTCTTTATTTTAAGAGCAGGAGAGATAGAGCTGTCTAGTGGGTAATGCGCTAGACTGGGAGCCAGGGAATCTGGGTACTATTCTTTATGGCAGATCTTACACTTAAAAAGCTGCAGTGTGCACTGTGCAAAGAGAAAAAGTGTCTGCCCCAGAGAGTTTATAATCCAAAAGTCATTAAAGAGTCTGTGGGACCTGGAGAAAGTCCACCTACAAAAAAAATTATGTATTGCTTTTTACCTGCAGACCTCACAAAAGACATAGAGGAGGAAATGTCAATTTGAACTTTGCAATGCCCTGGTAATATCTGAATTGTTATTTAAATGTAATTTGTGTGTGTGTAGTTTACAACTTTTTTTTAATGCAAGTGCATTTATCATGGAAACAAATATAGGGCCTGGAAATCTTGTCCATTATGAAAAGTTGTTTTCACAAAGAATGTGGATTTGACTTCTCTGTTTCCCTTGTATAACTATCCAAAATAAGTCCTTGGGTCGCTGCTGCAAAGTCACTTGTTCTTAGTCTGTGTCTCTTTCAGCCCTAATGATAGATGTGTCAATGCTTTGACTATCTTTTCCCAGTGCTTCCTTTTTTCATTTTTCACTCAATGTCTTCCAAGATTAATAGTCATCAAGGTATCATACTGTAAAGGGGAACCCACAGCGCTCCTCCAAAGTCGGCCTCTTGGCCTCTCTCCTCCGTGAATCAGGCACACTTCTGTCTGGTGCAATACCTGTGTTCTTTATTCATGATCAGTTTCCCACCACCAGTTTCCAACTATATACAGGCTTTACAACTGCTTGGCCTACCACACACCTGATCAGCAACAGACTAGGAGGCTCCTACTCCTTCTGAGCCTGACCTCCTCCTCCTCCTTGTCTTCACCCTCCTTTCTCTCACTTCCTTCCAGCCTTATAGGTCCTGCTAATAAGTCTGGTAGGTGTAGTCAGTTACCAGGCAAATATAGGGCAATTCACCCAGCCCCAATCCATTCTCCCTGATTGGGGCTGGAGTGGCTGGAGCTGATTAGGGGCATCTCCAGGTAAGCTATCTTCTTTGAGAGTTAGGTCACTTGGACATTGCCCTTGTCCTCCAAGACCAGGTGAACATAACTTCAATACAGGTTTGAAACACTCATAGAAACTGAGCCTATCACTTATTACCAGGGCTGGCGCTTGTATTTAGGCGGCCTAGGCAATCGCCTAGGGTGCCAGGATTATTAGTGGGCGGCATTTTGCCGGAAGGGGCTGCAGGCAGCTCCGGTGGAGCTGCTGCAGTCATGGCTGTGGACGGTCGGCTGCTCCCGCGGCTCTGGTGGACCTCCCGCAGGCACGACTGTGGCAGCTCCACCAGAACTGCGGGAGCAGTGAGCGGGGCAGCGAGATTGCCGTGCACCTAGGGTGCTCAAACTCCTAGCGCTGGTCCTGCTTATTGCACTAGTCTAAAAACTTCATTTACCGTCTTATAGATTTGCACCTGTTGTGTACAGGCAAAGACCCCTGCAACTTTCAAGGTCAAAGGAGGTGATATGTGAATAAAAAATTACAACAAAAATTCTGAAAAATTAAAACCTGAATCTGTAATTGTCAAATAGCTTTTTGTAGAGATTTCCCATTCCAACTTGATTCTGAATCTTTTAACAGTGGAGAGTGGCCTTACATTTCCTATTAAATTATACTAGTATTTACTTTGCATCTGCGTGCGACTTTTGGATTGTCTTTGAACACTTGAGAGTTCCTCATACTCCTGTGATTGCACTTGCTGAGGTAATATTACATTTTTGATCTATAACAAAACTAGTAGCACACTTCAGCCACCATGTAAGAAAGCTTTGTGGCAGAGTTTAAGCAGATAGTCAGCTTTACAATTTATATTAGTAACATTATGTGTCCTGTTCTTATAATCTGCTTTACATTCATTGCAACAGTTCTGATTAATGCTGCATTAATGTTAGCACTCATGAGAACTTCAGGTATTTCTGCATGCAATCCATCTAAAGTTGTTACTGCAAACAGTAGTTTGTAAAAGCCTTTTATTACAATCTTTGGGCGTGTCATTCCTGCTGTTATTGTGAAGAGATGTGGAGATTTAGAGCTTGATTGTAAGCACAGCCTTGAGCAAGACTTGATGCATGAACTGCCCCAACCCAGGAGTAGGTCTGGGAAGAATTGTGACTCACTGCTAAAAAAGGTGAGTTTTTTTTTAACCATGTGGTAACTAATATGCATGAGTTATCCCAAGGTAAAAAACATAGCAAGGACCAGACATTTCCATTTTACTGTAAACTCAACTCAATGAGATCAGTCCTTAGAGAGGTATAAGGCTGCTAATAAGCCCTGAGGAAATGTCTACACTGCAGTTAAAAACCCACAGCTGGCCCAGGTCAGCTGACTCAGGCTCACAGGGCTAAGGCTGTGGGGCTGTTAAATTGGAGTGTAGACATTTGGGCTTGAGCTGGAGCCTGGGCTCTAGGATCCTGCAAGGTGCAGGGTCTCAGAGCTCAGGTTGCAGCCCGAGCCTGAACATCTACACCTCAATTAAACAGCCCTGCAGCCCAAGCCATGTGAGCCTGAGTCAGCAGGCATGGACCAGTCATGAGTGTCTAATTGCGGTGTAGACATTCCCTAGCTGAATACCCAGTGCCTAGCATTCTTACTCCATGGCATGGGGATTGTAGAAGATTATAGTTTAGAGGCACTCCCTCATAAGGGAGAGTATTATGAACCCCCTGGAGGTGGGGGTTGTGAATAACACGTGGCTTTGTGCAGCAGTTCAGCAGAGATGTTCTCCAGTTTGTTTTATTAAAGTTTTATTCCTTTCTCATTCACTGGTTTCTTATTTAATGAAGCCCAAGACTGTTATAGTATCTTTCCTTAGTGTTGTTGAGGTGGCTGGTGTATAGCTTCATGAGCCAGGGGCAGAGGCTTTAGGTTGGGTCCACCAGGGTCACTATTGGCATTTCACCATCACCAATGGTAATCCACTAGTCAGGACAGAATATCCCTGCTTGTAGCTTTCTGAACAGTCCTGTGTTCTTAAAGATGCCTGCAGCATGCATATTCCCTATGTAAGGTGTCCCCTTACTGAAACTCAGTGGGGGGTGTTTTGGTTGGCTATCTCCCAGTACCAAAAGAAAGGGGAAGGGTCGATGGGAAATCGGGACCATAAGACTGACAGTCCCCAGGACCAATGGGGAGAGACCAATGTTCCAGGTCAGCCTATTGACAGAACACGCAGGCTAATCAGGGAGTCAGGAGGCCAGGGTGGGTCCCTCCGCTTGAGCTGGAATTGCCTGGGTCAAACAAAGTGGGGCTGAGCTAAGGAGAGAGCAGAGGCCCAAGCTAAGCTGCTGGGAGCAGAGCTGCAGCCCCAAGGACAGAGCACAGCCCAGCAAGAGCAGATCTGCCCTGGGAGCAGAGCTGTAGCAACCAAAGCCAGAGGAGCCAGAGAAGCAGCCCAGGAAGCTGAAGGCAGAGCAGCAGGTCCAGGGCTAAGGCAGAATGGAGTTGGAGTTGAAGCAGGAGCAGTGCGGAGCTGGGTATGGTGAGCAGCTGGGGAGAGCGAGGAGGACCCTGGGCAGTGGGCCCAGCACAGGGAGACACCTCAGCCACAAGGCTCTGCAGGCCAAACTTGAAGGGGGATCATAACCCCAATGGGGTGGGGCGACTCTGGGAAGAAAGGTCCTGCCACCTAGTGCCTGAGAGAGTGTGACCACCGCTAGATCAAGTCTCTGACCCGCAGCATCCTGGCAGCACAGCCAGGGCCTGAGAAGTGGCCTGTAACTTGTGAGGAACAGACTGAACCTCCTTTACATCCCAGAGATGCTGTTTGTGACATCCCCATGCCACAGAGCAGGGTTATGTGTTTTTCTTTAACCTTTCCTATTTTTTCCTTGATTGCTGTTTAATAAATTGTATTTGCTTTGAATTGTATGTAATGATCAGTGAGACAGGGAAGCATACAGAGCAGAGGGAGCACTGCCACTACCTGGTCATTTCTCAGGCCCAGAATCAGCACTTCACCATCTGCACCTGCTCCTTGGACACCACCACCAACCTGGAATTGGTTTTTCCTTATGTCCCACAGCAAACTGTCCTCCACAAAATTATCACACCCCCATTGCTGCATTTCTTCCTGCGGCTCTGCAAATACTGGGGGATCATTGGTCCTGTGTTTGCAATGCTCATGATAATGCTGCAGAGCCAGGTGGACTCCATGCTTCTGTCAGAGATGGCAGAGAGGGAATAATGCCATCTCATTTGTGGGATTCTAAAGAGAGGCACAAAAGTTATAGAATATGGTATAATCATGGGATGAAGAAAGTGCATGATAGGAACTTGAGCCCATGCTCCCAATCACTCCTGGATGACTCGTGTCTGCCCACCATACTTTACCAAAATTTCCTAAAATGAAGTGCGCCAGATGATGGTGAGCTGCATACTGGGATACCTAGCCATGTGCACCACATTGTGCATCAAACACAAGCACTCCTGATGAGTACATGCACCACTGATAAGTATACATGTGCACTCAATATGTTACCTGCAGTAGTGATACACCAACATAACTTGTGTCAACCAAACTTTGTATGGTAGACATGGCCTAATAATCTAACAACTCCTTTTTTCCTTATAAAGGAAACAGAATTTTTATTTCAGATATTTTGTTCAAATCAAATTATAGTAACAAAGATATAACATAGTAATAAAAATGTTATGCTACATTTTACTCTGATTGTCTTACAATAATGACAAGGAAGACTATTCCTGCCCCAAGGAGCCTACATCTAAATAGACAAGAGCAACAAAGGGTGGAAGGTAAACAGGGGCACAGAGGGGAAAAGGACTTGTCCAAGTTAACACCACAGGTCAGTGGCAGAGCCAGGAACATAACCAGAGTCTTCTGATAACCAGGCCAGGCATCTATCTACTAGCCCACACCATACTCTGTAAAGATTATTAATTGAATTGAGCCCTGGCATGAGATCATCTTCATGATTTGAGTTGGTTAGAAATTTTCTGGTAGAATAGAATTTCCTGGTTCTCTGCCAGTCTGCTGGGAAGTTCAGGTTTCTTGGGTCTGGCTGTGGCAGCCAAACCATGCCAGGGGTTCCAAACTCCTAGTGGTGGAGCTAGAAGCTTGGAAGCCCTAGGAACCCTGACTTTAGCTAGGACATGGCTCCAGCTCCAAAGCAAGGCTCCTGGAAAACTGGGGGGAGAGAGGTGTCTCAGGTTTTCTAGGCTGCTGGATATGGAACTGAGAGCCCGGAACCCCTGAGAACCTTGACAATGTCAATTCCAGTCAGCAGCTGATGGCCCAAGAAGTTTATTTTGTTTTAGAAATACCATGTGTCGGTGTTTCTGAAATAATTCTCCCTTTTCCTGCTAGGATTTCTGGTTCCTCAGAAATGTCAGGACAATTGGTTTTGGTACAAATTGGAGTGAAACCAAATTTTTAAATCTCTCGTGAACTGAAAATCCTGTGTTTCAGCCAGCTTTACTCATGATACACCAGAAAACAAGATATTATGACATAAAATAATTCCTCTCCAGAATACATGGCATGATACAGATCTTGCAATATATTATATGATACGATAACTCAAGTTAACTCATGTCTCTACTCTTTTCTACTTTCCTTATGTTTCCTGTAAATCCATCTTTAGTTTTCCAAATGTTAATCTATTGAACCGCAGTGTACAAAATAAATGGGCTCTTTTAAAAATAGCCTAGTAATATAATGAATTAAAATGACAGTAAAGGGGGAAAAACATCTTACAGTTGTGCCAGAAAACAGTTCAATATGCTGGCTTAGTATTTTTTAAAATGAAATTGGATTTGATAAAGTTTAATGCAGTTTTTGCACTGAACACTATGTTTGATAAATATTTACATGTTCCGCACTTTATAGATTATATGTGGTCAGACTCTGAATGATTTCACTGTATGCAGGTAAAAAGGCAATTATAACTTTACAGTGATGTGAGAAACCAGAAAAGGTAAGTAGCTTATACAGCTATATTTGTCAAAATAAAATATTTTACATGCGTTCATTGCTTTATATTGTATGAAAAGCAACTAAAGCAAAGATTAGAAACAAGCCCCAGGATACGAGGCAGAGAACAAATGCCACAGAAAATGGCCACCATATAGCAGTAACATCAGTCTATACTGGCACTGTCTCACTACATCTATCAATAGAGCTCCCTATACACATCACTATTCCTTGGTTATCTGTCAGGAGAACACCTTTATAAGCAAAATGTCAAATGTCATCAAATACTGACACTTACAAATTTGGGGCCAATTCCTACAAACCCTGACAGGGATTAGTCATGTGAGTAAGGGAATCAAGCTCTTGAATACATGTGTTGCCTTTTATGCTTAGTTCGGTTACATTGTCACCAGCATCCTTCAAAATACATATTTCATTTGTTCTCAGCTGTCAATCCCAAGTGCACAGGGCTCCGTGCGGACACAATTTGTATCTGCATCCCATTGGCAAACGTGGTCCGCAGATATAAATTTTAGTTAATCTGATTATGTGTTGCCCATTAGGACTGCTGCCCCTGGGGAAACTAGAACACAAAGTACAGAAAGTGATATAAAAATCCACATTTCAGGTCAGAGAAAAGGAAAGTGAGAAAGACCTGACACACTGATGTAGTAAAGTGAGGATTATGGACATTATGACTTCTTGCCACCAATATTTATTGTGGCATGGGGAATATTTATGAAGAAGTTATTCTGCACTCTGCTCTGGTATGAAAATATTGCTCTTGATTTTGGTGGTTATTTGCTAAATATCACAAAGAAGTTGCTGGCCCAAAACAACAACAATAACCACCACCTTTGGAGACAGCTTTTGTTACTGAAATCTCTATTAAACCAAGAAAATGGGCAACCACCAGCAAAATGTATGAAAACACTTGAGTTACTGGTGCTTCCTTTATGAAAAATTCACCATTATTTCAATTGATTTATCATAATTTTGACAATATTTTAGAAGTACCTTTAAAACACTTCATTTACTTTGATACATTTTTCTTGTCCTTATTTTTTGTAACAAAAAAAGGTTGAAGGAAGAGGACAGCATCAGCATTGACAAGTGGCAGCAGAAAGGAAGAGGAATGGTGATTAACAAATTTATTTTAATACATCCTGTAACCTCATGATTGATTATAGGAAAAAACAGATTGTTTCACCCTTTTTCCACGATTGGATTTTCTAGTTAAATCCAGAATTGCCAATGTGCAATAAAATACCTTTGTGAAAGCAAGAATCTCTAACTCATCATTCCACCCTCCCCTGCAGCACAAAACAATGCATAAAAGCCACAAAACTGATTACCATCAGCAGAGTTTTCTTTTTAATGTATTAGACCTTTAATCTTTTCTTAAGTGATAGCCATTAGAATTATTAAACTACTTCCCCTCCTCCTGCCAATGTGTATTTTTTGAATGAATTGACTCAGGGATTTAAAATATATTACTGCATCATTTCCACAGACCCCCATCTGTCTTTTAGAGTAAATCTTGCATTGTTTAGTTTAATGAAGTCCTCCCAGCACCTTCTGCAAAGCCTGTAGCTCCCTGTTAGCTGCAGCAACTGCTGCTATTCTCTGTCCTCAGTGCGATCCCAGGGATTCCTAAATTCACAGGGATTCCTCCAGATAGAATTCAAAGCAGAAAGAGGTCTCCCCACTACCATTGTCTGCTGGGAGACGATCTCTGGTCTCAGGGATTCTGATTTCACTTCCCTTTCAAGCCTATGAATTGAGCTAGTGTTGGCTTAAAGAATGTCCTGACCCATTTATAACAATTTACACACTTCTAAAAGGATTATAGCACCACAAGCTCAATAGCTAGCAGTGGCAGGCCAGAGAGGTTCTTTTCATACCAGGGAACAACTAAAACAATTGCCAGATGTTCAGAAGTGACTCGTAATTTGGGATACCAAGTCTGAGACATCTTAAAGGGTGGGGGGCCTATTTTTCAGAAATTGATGAACATCTACTCTTTGAATATCAGGCCTTTTAAAGCATCTCATGCTAGGCACACAAAATTTGAGGTACTCCAAATGACTAGTCATTTTTGAAAATATTGGCCAATGATTAACATTTTATTATTATTTACTACAATTTAAATATTAATATCTAGAGCCCAAGAAGTTTGGGATGCCATTGTGCTAGATGTTGGATAAATTATGAAGCAATCTCTGCCTCACTTTTAAATTTAGGGTTTGTCTATATGGCAAATTACTGCACAGTAAGCCAGGGTATGACTACAGCCCACCATCTTGCCGCACAGTAACATCCTTTGAAGACAAGTCCTTAGTGTAAGTGCAATGCCTATAAACAGGATGAATTAATAGTGCGGGTTTAGAACACATGTCATGGAGAAAGACTTGGCTAAATTCTTCTACCAAATGGAACCTCACTGACTTTTGATCAATACTGTCTACTGTCCTTTGAGAAGAGTAACTTTTAGGCACTGTGGGGAAAGCATTTTGGTAGCACAGATATTGTGCATTTTGGCATGTTATGATCCAATCCTACAAACACTTAGGGCTGGTCTACACTAGGGGGGAGAAATCGATCTAAGATACGCAACTTCAGCTACATGAATAGCTGAAGTCGAAGTATCTTAGATCGAGTTACCTACCGTCCTCACGGCACGGGATCAAAGTCCGGGGCTCCCCCTGTCGACTCCACTACCGCCGTTTGCGTTGGTGGAGTTCCGGAGTTGACAGGAGCTCATTCGGGGATCGATATATCGCGTCTAGATGTGATGTGATATATCGAGCCCCAAGAAATCAATTGTTACCCACCGATACGGAGGGTAGTGAAGACGTACCCTATAGCACATAAGTAACTTGACATGTGAGCGGTCCCACTGGACAGAATTCAATTCATGCTTAAGTGTTTGCATGATTAGGGGCTTTGAAGACCTCAACTTGTTCCACAAGCAAAAATTTAGCAGCTCACACTTCATTTGTTACAGTCAATTTATCTTCAATAAATAAATTAGCATCTTAAAAGAGAACAAGTAATTTTCTGACATGAACAATAAAAGAAGGTGCTATTTATATACAATAAGGAAACATTGCAGAGTCAAGATAGCATAAATTATGGGATACAGTAAGCACAGATAATATCAAAAGTTACATCAATGATTTATTTTTAGCAAGTTCACCCACTTGGCTCATTTTTCCTCATAGCTCATTTGTTTGATATAGGCAAAAAGACATTCCATTTATCTTAATTATTTTATTCTTGTCAACCACATTCCTATAGTGGTTTTTGGTTTTGCAACTATAAACGCGAAGTAAGATTGCAGCAAGTAAATGTGTCTATCATCAGTGATAAGGAGGTAGGTACTATATTTGGTTTATGAAATAGTGTAAGGGGGCAATGACTCACACAGCGGCACTTCCTGCTGGTCATCCAAGGTATTGGCGTTCCAGCCTCCAGAGCACCCTCTTCAGGCCAGTGTCTCGCTTGCCACTGCCTCCCCAAGTGCCCCTTCTCTTGGGGTTCTGCCCCCTGCAGTACCCTGCTGTCTCTCTGTGGAACCTCCAACCTGCTATCCCCACCTCACCTCAGTCTTTGGCTACTGCCAGTCACCATCTAGCCCCTGCTCACTGGGGCAGACTGCAGTGTAAAAACCACTCATCACTGGCAAGGAGGGTTTGGACCTGCTGCCTCTACCTACCCTTGGGCTGCCCCTCTGCAACCCCAGTACATTCTTGGCCTTTAATAAGGCCTGCAGCTTGGGGATTTTCCAGGCTGGAGTTCCCCAGCCCCTCTGGCCTTTCCCCAGCCCTGCTCCACTTTAGGTATCCTACTCAGCTCCCAGCAGCCAGGCCCGTCCATCACTCTCAACAGCTAGAGAGAAAGTGTCTCTCTTTAGCGTCTGGCCCCAGCCCACTTATATAAGGGTGACAGCTGTGGTCAGCCACTCACTCAGCTTCTCACAGCTGTTCTCACTCCCTTTCCCTGCTGCAGCCCTCTCCAGGGCTGCTTTTAACCCCTTGAGGGCCAGAGCGGGGTAATGACCCCGCTACAAATAATGTCTCTCTTCTGGAGATGTGAATTCAGCTGTTGTCTTAGATCACAAATGAAAATAAATTTGGCTGGATCAGCTTAGTCCTAGATAAATAACTCTCTTTGTAACTAAACAATCAAAACTTTGGCACAAATTGGCAGCATAATTAGTTGTCACTGGCTATTTGGAAGAGATGCAGGTGTGGGGTATTTAGGTCATGATTAGGATGTATAGCTATTGTTCTGTGAGGAACCTTGCATACAAGGTGAAAAAATCCTTTTCTCAGTTGCATCAAAGTATCCCCAATGAAGACACCTAAGAATATTGCACAGTCTTCAACTGAACACCTCAGTATTAGATCATGCCAAAACAGACCGAGATTAACAGGTTAGTGGATTGAAAATTAACTAAATTGTGGCAAATTTATTAAGAGAGTCACAGATTTTAAGGTCAGAAGAGACCATTAGATCATCTAGTCTGACCTAGATATACATATGACTCAGAAAGTCCCCCGCGCAACCCATATTAAAAGACAATTAAGGCTGCAAAGGCAAGCATTCTAAAGTTAGGAAATGCCACAATTACATTTGTCTGTATACCCTTAATTCAGCCCTTTGTGTGTCTTTATTTTATGATACAGTACTTATTTACACGACCACATACTATTTTTGCCATAGAACTCTTGCTTCATTCAGTGAACTTGATCTGAGAATGAATCAGGGTTGGATAGTAAAAAAAACTTGTCTATAGAACTGCTGAGTCTCAACGAAAAGGTTGTCAGAATTTTTTAGTTTGGGCAAGATAATACATTTTTTCCTGGCCTTGCTCTTCAAAAACGCTGAATGGTTTTGGCAAAAAATTTCCAAACTAATTCAGCCTGAGGCAGACAGCCAGCATGGAAAATTTCAGCCCAAATGGTTAAAATGTAGTAATGTTAAAAGCAACTGAAAACAGGGTTTTATTATGGAAAGTGTTAACAGGCAGTGCTACCTGTCCCACTTTATATATAAATAAAGTGGAAAGGGAAGCACTGCCTATTAAGGCTGCCCAACACTTTCCATGTGTTAATGATATTATACTAAGGACAAAAAAAAATCTAGTAGGGATCAAGCTGAGCCCATCTCAATAATTTTTCCTTGTGCCCTGAGCTAACATTTGAAGTCAGATCTCCAGAAGTGAGGGCTAGTATATTAACCAAATACACCACCTACTCTTATAGTAACAATATAGCACATTTCATCTGAACACCTTAAAGTGCTTTGCAAACATTACTTAAGCCTCACAATAGCCCCAGGAGGAATGCAAGTGTCCCATTTTACAGATGGGGTAATGGAGGTGCAGTGGGGTTAAATGTGTTGCCTCACCTCCACAGAGGAGTTCTATGGCACATATAAGAATAGTATCAGAGGGTAGCCGTGTTAGTCTGGATCTGTAAAAGCAGCAAAGAATCCTGTGGCACCTTATAGACTAACAGACGTTTTGGAGCATGAGCTTTCGTGGGTGAATACCCACTTCCTGCATCTGAGGAAGTGGGTATTCACCCACGAAAGCTCATGCTCCAAAACGTCTGTTAGTCTATAAGGTGCCACAGGATTCTTTGCTGCTTTTACATATAAGAATAGATCCCAGCTCTCCTATCGCTAAATCCAGTGCCCTAGCCACAAGACCACCTTTCCACAGAAAGATTTATGTTAGAACTGACTGCAACAAATTAACTAGGTGAGGGCAAGCCAAATTAGATTTTAAGTTTTAATAGACTCATAACATAAGCTACTCCAGAACTCTTTTACCATTAGTATTTTATACAAGTGACTTTTTTTCCCCAAAGACTTGAGCCAAATGATACTATGCATTTTGCTGGAAAGGAGGTGGAAAGAAGAGTCAGGAAATGCTGTAAATCAGTGTTACCCAAGCTTGGGAAGCCGCTTGTTCAGGGAAAGCCCCTGGAGGGTTGGGCTGGTTTGTTTACCTGCCATGTCTGCAGATCTGGCCAATCGTGGCTCCCACTGGCTGTGGTTTGCCGCTCCAGGCCAATTAGGGTTGGAGGAAGTGGCATGGGCCAAGGGATGTGCTGGCCCCTGCTTCCCGCAGCCCCCATTGGCCTGGAGCAGCAAACTGCGGCCAATGGAGCTGCCATCAGCTGGACCTGTGGACGTGGCAGGTGAACAAACCTGCCTGGCCCACTGGGGGCTTTCCCAACACAAGCAGTGACCCAAGTTTGGGAAACACTGCTTTAAACCATATGGGTGGGGAAGATCAGAGGAAGACCTCTTAACTCCATGGATCCTAAGGATCCATGAGAAAAGCTAACTTCCCTGACATTTCCATCCAAGTTACTGCCCCTCCTCTCTCCTCAGAGCAGGAGACATCATACAGTAGAAATTAACGGATTCTTTTAGTAGTGTGCATTTTCACTGGTCTTTTAGATGGTATTTAAACTGTTGCTGGGGTTCAAGCCACCAGTGACTCCTTTCCTGCTCATCTCAGTGCACACACAGACCTGTATATCTCCACTCCAGCCCACAGAGCCCAAATTGCACAATGTTAGTAAAAGGAGCTTTCCTGGAAAGGGGAATTAGGGACATGTCACAAACCTACATTCATTCTTATGTAGCCACTGGGACATTACCTTTCCTTTTGACTTCTTTCCTCCCCACCCTATTACACACCATGAGGAATAAGGCATAAGGCCTCTCAATAAAGTATCTAGCAGATTAACTTCTGTATGTTGCTAGAAACAGAGCCTGATTCATCACTGCATTGATTCCTCTTACACCATTCTAAGGCTTGGTCTACACTACAGGGTTGAGTCAACAAAAGCTGCCTTGTGTCGACTTAACTGTGGAAGTGTCTTAACTTAAATTTGGCTCCTGCTGCTGTAAATGCCTCTATGCCAATTAACACCACCTCCCTGAGTGGTGTAGCGTCACAGTCGATGTAATTCGGTTAATATGGTGTCAGTATAAACACTGCATTCCTTACATCAACTGTTACAGGCTTTCAGGAGCCACCGCACAATGCCTCACACTGACAATACAATCAAAACAAGTGTTCCTGGTTAGGACACGCACCACCAACACAAAGATTAAAGTATGCACACACACACAAGCGATTTAATAAGCGATTGTGGTGGTTGCATGCCAACATAACTTAGGTCAACATAATTATGTAATGTAGACATGGCCTAATACTATTGAAATCAAATGAGATAAAGTTGGAGTGGGACTGTGGTGAATCAGCCCAGAGAGTACAAAGTGCTAATACTGATACAGATGGTGTTATTTTTGCAGACCTCATGAATCAAATATAGGCTTCTCACTGCAGTGAAGCTGTAGGACACTTGGAAATACAAATGAAATACAGCTCTTTGGACAGTATGACAAGGGTGCTGACAAATACAGTAGTCTAGTTCTGTGTAAATTTGTTAGTGTTTTTTAACCCCAGAGCTCACTGCTTACCAACTTCCTTTATTCCACAAGCATAATGCCAAATGCTCTTGTGTGTTTGTATTCTGCAGACTATGACCACACGTTAACCCCATTAGTATGGTTTTAACTTTTGCCTTTAAACCTGGTGCAATGTTAGGACACTTAAAGCAGAACAAAATGAAGGGAAACATGACATAAAAAGAAATGTGTTTAAACAATTGGAATCACATTTGCTCCATGAGAAGGTTTAAGGATTTCCACATATTCAAGTTTGGGTATATGTACAGCCCAAAGCAAACAGTTGATGGGAAGGAAGATAAAAAATGAACTTAAGAGATATCATTTATGAAGTTCTCTTTACCAAGCCTGCAAATGCAGTTGTTTCAGATACATACTTGATGTGAAATGTAGCTATTGCTTGGGAAAAAACCCACTTGTATATCAATTGATGAAATATAGTATAATGATTATCTAATGGGTATAATAAAATAACCTCAAATGATTAAATCTGCTATGTCCTAATTTATGTCATTACTTTACTTACAAGGAAACCTTTCTTAATAAACACTTGGTAGAATAGATGTCTTAAACATGTATAATTTTAAACCTTTTACATATACTGCAACAGAGATCAAGTTTTGGCATATCATCATTTGCTGTTCCAGCCTCAGAGAAGTACTTTGAGAAAATTAAAGGTCATAAATTACTAATTACATAAAACTTACAATTGCCAAATTATGATTGTTTCCAGAAATGAGATTACTATAGCAAAAAGCAAACAGTGTGGCTTCCTAGGATTGCAAGATTCTGGGCCAACAAACAAAGATTTCCAGAGATGTGTCCAACACTGATCTAAGGTAAACCCTAATTTTACCATTTAAGGGTTGCATATATTTACTCATAGACTCATAGACTCATAGGTCAGAAGGGACCAATCTGATCATCTAGTCTGACCTCCTGCACAAGGCAGGCCACAGAACCCCACCCATCCAATTTTATAACAACCCCTATCCCAGGATCGAGTTATTGAAATCTTCAAAATTGGTTTGAAGACCTCAAGCTGCAGAGAAACCACCAGCAAGCGACCCGTGCCCCCCGCTGCAGGGGAAGGCGAAAAACCTCCAGGGCCCCTGCCAATCCGCCCTGGAGGAAAATTCCTTCCCGACCCCAAATATGGTGATCAGCTAAACCCTGAGCATGTGGGCAAGAGTCACCAGCCAGCACCCAAGAAGGAATTCTCTGCAGTAACTCAGTTCCCATGCCATCCAACATCTCCCCGCAGACCATTGAGCAGACCTATCTGGTGGTAATCCAAGATCAATTGCCCAAATTAACAATCCTATCATAACATCCCCTCCATATACTTATCAAGCTTTGTCTTAAAGCCAGGAAAGTCTTTTGCCCCCACTACTTCCCTCGGAAGGCTGTTCCAGAACTTCACTCCCCTAATGGTTAGAAACCTTCGTCTAATTTCAAGTCTAAACTTCCTAATATCCAGTTTATACCCATTCGTCCTCGTGCCTACATTAGTACTAAACTTAAATAATTCCTCTCCCTCCCTAACGTTAACCCCCCTGATATATTTATATAGAGCAAGCATATCCCCCCGCAGCCTTCTTTTGGCCAGGCTAAACAAGCCAAGCTCTTTGAGTCTCCTTTCATAAGGCAGTTTTTCCACTCCTCGGATCATCCTTGTAGCCCGTCTCTGAACCTGTTCCAGTTTGAATTCATCCTTCTTGAACATGGGACACCAGAACTGCACACAGTATTCCAGATGGGGTCTCACCAACGCCTTGTATAACGGTACTAACACCTCCTTATCCTTGCAGGAAATACCCCGCCTGATGCATCCCAAAATCGCATTTGCTTTTTTAACAGCCGTATCACATTGGCGACTCATAGTCATCCTGCTATCAACCAGTACCCCAAGGTCCTTCTCCTCCTCCGTCGCTTCCAACTGATGCTCCCCCAACGTATATCCAAAATTCTTATTATTAATTCCTAAATGCATAACCTTGCACTTTTCACTATTGTATTTCATCCTATTTCTATTACTTTCATCCTATTGAAGTCAGCTGTAATTGCATAGTGAAACCATCACATCCCATGGCTAGTAACCTCCATGTGCGTCCCAGGGAATTGACTAGAAGTTGCAGAGTATGTGACAATGAGAGAATTGTAGGCATCTCCTTTGATTTTTACTTTGCCACTGTACTCAGCCCAGAGAAGGAGTGGGTGTGGGATGTATGCAGTGTTGCTGTAGCTATGTCAGTCCCAGGATATTAGAGAAACAAGGTGAGGGAGGGAGGAAATATCATTAATTGGACCAACTTCTGTTGGAGAGAGAGACAAGCTTTAGAGCTACGCAGAGCTCTTCTTTGGGTTTGGGAAAGGTACTCAGAGTGTCTGCATTTATCCTAAGGGACCATTCAAGGTGAAGTGGCCTGATAACACACCTGTAGTCATAGGACAAAAGTGGGGGGCACTAGTGGATTACAGATAATAGTAATAAACCAGAAATCCAGCATCTGTGGGTGAATGCTTTTCACAAAGCAATCACTCTATGTCTGACCTATCAGTCCTCAAAGGAAAGCTGCACAACACTTTCAAGACGAGCCTGGGAGCTTAAACTCATAACTTTTCTAAACACTAAAAACCGTGGTCATATGACTAGAGGAGTGTTAATGGGCAACTTCACTTTGAATGGTCCCTCAGAATATGCACGAATTACTTATGTTAAACTATCTGTTCGACCTTGTATTTAGCTGTGGCACTCAGTATCTTTCCCAGACCTGAGGAAAAGCTCTGTGTGGCTCGATAGCCTGCCTCTCTCACCAGCAGAAGTTGGTCCAATAAAAGATTATCTCAGGGCCGGCTTTAGGAAGTCCAGGGCCCAATTTGAACAGTTTCAATGGGGCCCCAGCAGGGATGACTTTAAAAAAAAATGTAAAAAAACACATGGGGCTTGTACTCACTGGGCGGCGCTCCAAGTCTTCGGCGGCACTTCGGTGGCGGGTCCTTCACTCTCTCCAGGTCTTCAGTGGCACTGAAAGACCCGCCGTCAAAGTGCCGCTGAAGACCCAGAGCAAGCGAAGGACCTGCCGCCGAAGTGCCACCAAAGACTCAAAGCGCCACCAGGTGAGTAAAAATTAAAAAGACACCTCTAGCCAGGGAAGAGATTCTCACTGAGCGTGGGGCCCTCTTAGGTGCAGGGCCCGATTCGGGGGAATTGGTGGAATAGGCCTAAAGCCGGCCTTGGATTATCTAACCCACCTTGTCTCTGAGTGTGGAATGGTAAACCAAAATATAGAAACTTTATCTCATTAATTCATTAAGGTCTGAACTGTTAACTGTTTTATTACTCTAAATATTAGATTTTCTCATTTCCAAAAGGTGAATATAAAAATACAGGGTGGATCTGAATGGCTCTCTTCATAAGCAGGCAAGTTAAAAGAAAAAGATAGTGATCTGAACAATAAAAATGCAATGATAGTTTTTTATAGCATCCTTCACATACAGTACTAAAAAGCCCCTGTATGGACACAGCTAGACTCAGTGTCCTGTACCTTGTGGAGCCATTTACACCAGTGCAAAGGGACTGGGAATCACAGACCTTCTGATTTCTAAGCATTTTGCGCCCTTTTTACACTGGTGCAAGTGACTCCAAAGGTGCAGGACAACAATGAATTGGGCCCAGTGTTCTACTTAAGATCTAAAGTGACTCTGAGGTTTTGCGGGGAAGGGGCAAGATTCCAGAGAGATGATGTGGAACAAGCAAGACTGCCAACTTGGGAGAGTCATAGGGGAGAGAGCAGGCCAAAAACACAGGCATGAGGAGGAAAACATGTCATTGTTAGAATGGAGAAAGTCAATGGAGTCTATAAGGGCAGGAAAGCTATCTTGAGTGGCATTCAGATAAAACAGTTAAACTAGTGAAGGCGACCTAGAACATGAGACATGTGATCCTGAAGTTGAGAGAGGGAGGATTTTGAGAGACCATTAAAAAGAAGATCATAGTTGTTAAGAAGAGAAGCGTTATCAACCTCTGCCTTTTGGGATAGTGAATGTGAGGATAGTAATCTCCTACAGTGATAGGGTTGTCAATTGTCTAATTGCACAAACCCAAACATCCTTGCCTGCCCCCACTCACTCCATCCCCCCTCCCTTTGTCACTCACTCTCCCTCACCCTCACTTTCATTGGGCTGAGGCATGGGGTTGGGGTGTGGAAGGGAATGTGGGCTCTAGGCTGGGGGGTTTGGATTGTGGGAGAGGGCTGCTGGCTGAGCCTGGGGCAGGGGTTTGGGGTGTGGGAGGAACATAGGCTCTGGGAGGGAGTTTGAGTGTGGGGGAGCTCAGGGCTGGGATGGGGGTTACGGTGTGGGAGGGGGTTCACGGTGGGGATTCCAGCAGGGCAGTGCTTACCTTGGGCAGTTCCTGGGAAGCGGCCACCATATCTGGCTCTTAGGTTTAGGGGTGGCCAGGCGACTCTGCCTGCTGCCTCTGCCTGCAGGCACCAGAGCTGTAGAGTCAGTGCTCAGGGTAGGGGCAGTGTGCAGAGACACCCTGGCCTTCCCTGCACCCAGGAGCTAGAGGGACTTGCTGGTCACTTCTGAGACCCATGTGGAGCCAGGGCAGCTAGGGAGCCTGCCTTAGCGCCCTCTCCCCCCCACCCTCCCATGCTGCCTACTGGACTTTTAGGGGCCTAAATCTCCTGAATTGGCTTCAGTAGCCACCGGGAGAATGAGGCCCATTCTGGGAGACTCACGGCCAATCCAGGAGGGTTGGCAACCCTGTGATGATTTGACCAGTTACTCCACCACATTCACTTCTTAGTTTGTCTTCAAATAGGGTATTATTTAGCATTCAGTAATGCCCCTAGAGCCTCTTTCCCTCTCTCTGTAACCCATGAAGTAGTAGGTAACAGAATTGTCAGAGGAGAGTGAATGTGTGAGTGTGTGTGTGAGAGAGAGAAACATACAGACTGCACTTTGAATAGAAAGATGGCAATGCATGATGCTCCCCTCCATTATATAGTCAACCTCATGGCTTACTGCAAAAGATTCACAGACAGAATGATCATGAACCAATATGGGTTGTTGAAGGGAGGAGCTGCACCAAATGATACACTTCTTACAAGAACCATGTACCTTAAAGACTAAAAGGCTCTGCAAGTTAATGCTGGTTCAAGCAGCTCTAATGCAAGCCCTCTGAACCCCCTCTGCAGGGTCACAGAATGCTAGTTAGCTGACAAGTTGATGGCAAGATGGCTAATGGCCTGGGCATACAGTTTAGACCAAGCTGAAAGCAGTCCAGATAGAGAATTCTATACATTTGGTCAGGAGCTGGTGTATTAGGGCATGGATGTGTGTATCCTTGGCCCTCTGCTAGGTGTCACAGGCCCAGCCCTTGTCTGCTTCTCCTGAAGGCAGGATAGAAGAATGCATGATCTATGTGGGCATTATAACATTGTGGAATTTTTTATATAGTTGAACTCCACTCACTTTTTTTTAAAGGAGGGGAACACTGAGGCCTAATTGATTGGTTGGTGAAAAATTCCATATGAACAAAAACCCAAATGTTTAGCTTCTCGCACATTACTACAAACTACAGAACTTACATGGTAGAAATAATTTGTATTTGCTGTCAGCTGACATAAATGTATTGTTTGGGATTTTTCTGAAACTTTCTACTGTCTGTAATTGTGGATTGCATTTTATGGGATTTTCAATAGACTTTTGATGCACCCATAGGGGTACAGAGTATCTAAAGACCAACTTTTAAAAACCATCAGCCAGTGTCTTAAATGCCTACACTGAATTCTGAAATTAAGCACATTTCTGAAGTTATTTTTGGTAAAAAAAATTAAATCAAAATTTCTGATGTTCTTTGGCAATCTTTATATCACACATGCTGAATATAGAAGAAATATTATGAAGGCAGTTAATCCATAAGGTGGATACCTTCTTTTCAGGTATCTTGAGAAATTTTGTACATCTGTAATATTTAATTATGGTAAATACAGTACATTACACAGCTACAGCTTGTTGTACAAGTCATCCTGAAGGCACCCATTGCCCCATTCTTTCCTCCAGAACTTTTCTACTTCTCCAGATCCATAGAAAGAACATGTATATATTTTTCAGGATTCATATGTTAAAATAAGTTATGAGAACTTAGATTTAGGAAGAGGCATTTTCTGCAAAACAGCCATTCAGTCACTCATTAGAATAATTATGAGCCCTCTGTCTTTCATTCCTGCAAGTTTAATATTTTATTATTTTTTCATATATAAACATTAGCTGGAAGAATATCTTGTGCTCTGCATTAGTGTGACTTATTGCTAATTAACCCATTTGTGCTACCACTGAGGAAGGGGTAAAGGAGATTTGTCTTCCCAAACTTTTAACTGTCTTGAAATGCAGATGCAAATTAATGCACTCTCACTTCTGCTCACTGCCCCTGACCCCCAATAAACACTGTTTTTTTAATACAGTTGCTACGTTGAATTCATGAGATCATGACATGGCTATTCAGATCCATACCAATTATCCAGCAGAAAAAAAACCCTCCTCATATATAGCATCTGTCAGTCCCCCAAAAGTGGATTTGTCACATCCTTGCCCTGTTAGCCCATGCACTCTTGGTCAGGAATGGGGGAGGGGCAGCAAGGCTAATCGTAGGAGACCTCAGGCTGTGGTATGATACCTTGAGCCGTCACAGAATGTTTATGGCTTCACATCACAACATTGCTTGATGGTGATGCTGCTGGCTCTTTTCCTATTGGCACAAAAATCAGTACAAGGTGATCTTGCATTGCAATGGCCCATTCTCCTATAGAAAATAAATGTACCAGTGCAGATACACTAAAAATAAATACAATTTAATGAGCTCAAAGTTGCATTTGTCTCCTCTGTATTTTTTCTTATTTTTAGTCCCTTCTTTTCCTCTACCTTCCACTTTCATATCTCCATTCCATCTTCTCTTTCCTTCTGATATGGTTTTATCACCATGTCATTTCTAACTTGTATACTATTTTCTGCTCTTTCCTTCCTAGATCTCCCCCATCCTCACTCCACTTTACCTCTTGTTCAGTCATTTCCCCTCTCTTCTTTTCCCCCCATCTATTTATAGACTTTTCTATATTGCTCATATTGACAATACCTGAGTGCCATGCAAGACTAATGAATTTATAGTCACTGAAATAGGGAAGTGCTATTATTCTCATTTTAAAAATTTTACTTTCTTTCCTTTGCCCTCTTCTCTATATCTGTTACGTAAAGTCTCTTTCCTTTGCCATGCAAACCCAGTTTTCTTCACAGGATTTTCCTCCACAGTGATCTCCTGGCAAGTCAAGAAGGGATGAGGTTGATATTCAAGGCCACTGATCTTTTGCTGTCAGTGGAGCTGTCTGTGCATGGCTCCTTGGGCAAACTGCCTGTGGTGGTTCCTCCACTGAGCTGCTTTGCTCCTGCTCTCTGCTCATTAGCGTCTATAATGGCAGCTCAAAGGAGGATCAAGATGGCCCAACAGATGTTAGCAACCAGTGGGTTAGTGGAATGAAGCTTGCTGTGGCTCACACAATCAATAGCTTCACAGGTAGCTGCTGCAACTGCAAATGGGTCAGGAGTCCTCAAACAATCATTGAGGGGAGGGTCCCATGGATTTGCAGGCCTCAAAGACTGGTCCTTGCTACATGTTTCTTTAACATTTTCAGTTGGCTCCTAGTGATTTAATATTCTTTAAACCACATGTGAAGAGATACTAAAGAACCTTTGCCATCTACTATTATTTTCAGTTCTTTATTTGGAAATACTGCTTTCCAAGCATTTCCCTACCATTAGATGTCTGCCTTTCAGGTGATCTTCCCCCATATGCACAGTAGCAGCCTGTACTCTGGTTCAATTTAAATATTTACTCCCCAAGGCCCTGGTCTTGCAAAAAGAACCACAAAGTCGAGCCCTGTGCCTGCACAGGGCTCCAACTAAAGATAACTGATCAAGGATCTACCCATTCGATTATTAGTGCAAATCCAATCCCCTATCCTCAATAGTTCTCCTAAATCCATCAAAGGATTGTGCTATATACCTCTTACACCATGTCATTAACAAAGAGTGCATCTACATTGCAACTGGAAGCACACTTTGCAGCTTTGGTGAGCAGAGCTAATGTGTGTCTGTGTGATGGGGTGTGCAAACCCCACACTGGGCAACAAGGGGTTAAGGAACTGCTCTGGGCCCATCTAGCACTGTCCTGCCACACTGGTAGGAAATGCTCCAGCTAGAGGAGGAGTTAAACGCCAGGGAAATAGCTGATTTAGGGGAAGACCAGGGAAGAGAGCAGATCTGCTACTTGCAGCTCCAGCAAAGGAGAGTGGAGGGAAAGGCAGAATCTCTCCCTAAAACGATTGCCCAAAGGTCCTTCCTGGAGGGAAGGGAGGACCTGCCACAGAGACTGCTGGAGAGGGAGACGTTCCCTTCTCCCCGTCATATGAACTCTGGACTTTGATAACCCCCTTTATTTTTTGTTTGGACTACTCCAGCAGGGGAAAGCCCTTGGACTGAACTGGCCCAGGAAGATGGGCCATACCATGGGAACAGGGAGTTGCTGCCTGTTGCAAGTCAGGTATATCCCATCAGGATGACTATCCTTGGATTCAGGGCAGTATGGCCTAATGAACAAATGAGACCACTCTTCTTTGAGCAAGGTGGCATGGCCTAGTGGCCAGAGCCAATGGAATAACCATCCTATGCAGGGTAGTGTGGCCTAGCAGACATTGTCAGTAGGACTGCCCTTTGGGGTGAGGCAGTATGGCCTAGTGGCCAGGCAGGAGGTGGGCCACTACTCAGAGGGGATTGGTGGCCAGGGTAAGGGGCCCCCAACAAGGGTCCTATCAGCAGCAAGTGTATCTGCCACTGGTTCAGTGGAGATCTGTCCAAAACACACTGACTGTTCCAGTTCCACAAATCAGACCAATGCCTAGCTCCCCTGGGCTACTCCCTACCCTGTCTTCCTGGGCTGTAGTCTACAGGTTCTCTGGGATAGTGGCTGTTGAAGTTCCCAGTGACTCCTTCCCCTCATGGGCTTCTGCAGGCAGCTGGGTATTCACCTGGGTCTCAGCACATCTGGCCTATTTGGTCTGGTGCTCTGGCAGTTCCCAGGCAGGAGCCTGCAGCACACATCCTCTTTCCTCAGCAGTCAGGGAAGACTGAACTGGGCTAATCCCTTTTATACTGTGGTTCCAGTTGGAACATGCCCAGCAGGTGTGAGAGGCCTGGCTTCCTCAGCCCACAGTATGGGGTTAACCCCTTCCTGTCCAGTGTGGGGCAGGTATACCCCATCACACCGCCAAAGAGAGCAGGAGAACTACCATGCTGCACACCAGGGATTGGCAACCTTCGACCTGGGGCCTGCCAGGGTGAGCTCCTTGGCAGGCCAGGCTGGTTTGTTTACCTGCTGCATCCACAGGTTCAACCGATCACGGCTTCCAGAGGTTGCAGTTCGTCACTCCAGGCCAATGGGGGCTGCGAGAAGCCATGGCCAGCACATTTCCGCAGCCCCCATTGGCCTGGAGTGGCAAACCACGACCAGTGGGAGCCGCAATCGACTGAATCTGAGGACATGGCAGGTAAACAAACTGGCCTGGTCTGCCAGGGGGCTTATCGTGGTGGGCCGCATGCCAAAGGTTGCTGATCCCTGCTGTACACCATCACCAGCAGGTACCTTGTGTTGAATGAGCACCCTTCACACTGCCTTAACTGGTATAGTGACTTTTGGACAATTGAAGTGAGGGAGACAGGAAGTGACCCAGGTAGGGCAGTCTTAACCAGCCTCAGTTGTCAGATCACTGATAACCATCAAAGGGCCCTGAGTCAGAGCCGGGTGGAGTAGGGGTGCCCTGGCTCCCTTATCAACAACCTCCTGTAGGTCATGGGTCTAAGCCTTGACTATGAGGTGACACTACCATACCAACCAGCCCCCAAGTGAGGACCATCACAGTCTTCTAAGCTAGAGTGCCAAAAACAGTAGCATTGCAAAGAGTGCCATAGACAGTGTCTTGGGCTAGCCACCTGAGTACTAACTTGCCCACTCCACCTGGGTACATACTCTGGTGAGTAGCTTGAGCAGCCACCCATGCTATCCCTCGCTACACTGGTATTTTTAGTCCGCTAGCCCAAGCAGAGATAGCACCTCTGTCTACTGAGCTGGGAATCTTGCTCCCAGTGGCAGTGTAGATGTACCCAAAGAGGCCAGGCTCATCTGTGTGAATGAATGTGACATCTCTTTCACACAATGGGTTTCTGATTATTGTTATCTTCCCTTTCTTTGCATTCTCTCAGTCAGCTTTCACTCCACATCACCAAACTCCTAGCCAAGCCTATGTAAATTAATTTGTTTACATTTCATAGGCATTATAGGAAACACATTTTTGGATGTCCAGATTTATGATGTCTGAATCCCTTCTGTACACTGGTTCTATAATTTTAGTTAAAAGAAAAAAGTGGTTGAGTTTGACTGATAGTATTTGTTTGGTGCTGTCTCAGGGCCTGGTGAAAACTCAAGTATGGAAGTCTTAAAGCTTAGTCAAGTTTAATAGTGATTATAGAACACTAAGGTGTCATAAACAGATAGCTAAGGGTTAATGTCTCTTTCACCTGTAAAGGGTTAACAAACAGTGACCTGCAACACCTGACCAGAGGACCAATCAGGAGATAAGATACTTTCAAATCTCGTGTGGAGGGAAGCCTTTGTGTGTGTTTTTGAGTTTGTCTTTGTTCTCTCTAGGTCCTGGATGGGACTAGAGGTGCAACCAGGTTTCTGCCAATCTCCCTACTACAGTCTCTTATCTATTCAGAATAGTAAGTAAGTACAAAGGCGGTCATAGTCTTTTAACTTGTTTTTCTTTATTTGCAGATGTGTACTTGCTGGAAGTAGCTTAAATTGTGTTTCTGCTGGAGAAAGCTTCTTTCTATTGTCTATAAGCTAAAAAACCCTGTATATTTACCATCTTGATTACAGAGACAGTTTTTATGTTTTTTCCTTCTTTATTAAAGTTTTCCTCTTTTTTTTAGAATCTAATTGATTTTTTGGTTATCTTTTGTAAAACTCCAGGGAAGGGAATCTGCACTCACCAGGGAACTGGTAGGAGAAAGGAAAGGGACGAGGGAAGAAAATCCTGCTTTCTGCATTTATCTCTGTGTCTCTCTCCGGGAGAGAGGGAAGGGAGGGGAGAAGGGTGGAATCCCTTTGTTTAGATTCACGAAGCTGGAATCTGTCTATCTCTCCTAGAGTACCCAGGGTGGGGAGAATCTGGGAGGAGGAAAGGAGGGAGAAGGGAAATGGTTTTTTCCCCTCTGTTGTGAGACTCAAGGAATCTGGGTCTTGGGGGTCCCCAGGGAAGGTTTTGGGGGGACCAGAGGGTATCAGGCCCTGGAATTCCTGATTGGTGGCAGCGCTACAGAATCTAAGCTGGTAATTAAGCTTAGAGGACTTTATGCTAGTACCCATATCCTGGACGCTAAGGTCCAGATTTGGGAATTATACTATGACATAAGGACTTTCCCAACTGGAACGAAATGCCAGCTTCTCTCCATGCCCCTCTCTGTCATCTCTGATAATGAAACAACTCTTCTTTCCCTCAGATTGACCAAATATCTTAGCAGCATGTTTGATCTCCACTTGTCATTTGATCCTAATTTGATCCAGGTGGTGACAATATTTATTTTCTGCGTCTGAAATATAGCCACACTCAGGCCACTTTCTCTGAGATATTAATGCCCTCATGCACTATAATATCTCTATTGGATGGAAATAAATTAATTCTTTATACTTTGATATTTCTTAATTTTCTTCAATGCACACCCTAGCTCTGAGTCTTAATTATGTTACAGCCTTTTCACACCACTCTGGTGTCATAAAGCAGCCCTACAATATGTAGAAATAACCCCCTGAGAATAACTCCTGCACAAAAAGCCTTCTTGGTGGTATATAACTGGCAAAAGGGTTCTACTCCCAGGTCTGGCTGCAAAGGGCCAAACAACGGGTGTGGCAAGAGTTTGCTGCACTGTGACTGTTCTTTGCTTCCTACTTCCCATAGTGGGCCCCATGACCTGAGATGGCTCCAATTTACCGCAGGAGCTGGGCAGGCCCCAACATAGTCCTAGAATAAAGGGAGTGCAAAGGTGGCTTAAATCCTTCACTCTGAGAAACAGGCATGTGTTGCTCTTTAGTCACAAGTTGGCAGCAGCAACACCTGCACAATTTTTTTAAGTTGTCCTGTGCGACCTTTCATGACCCTAAAAAATGTCACCACAAAACTATCCTGGGTTTTGAAAATATCTTCACTCCTGCATTTACTTTTCACATTGGCTTGCTGTGCATAATACTTCTAAACTATCTACATAGGACATCCTTTTTTAACCAGTATGAGTTCATCGTCCTAAGAGAGTTTTAAAAGTAAATGGAAGGCTATTATACAAAGGCTTACAGCTGTGACGCTGAAGCTCCTTGGCGATTTTCTCAGGGTCTTCAGTTATTTTTTATTCAGCATCTTGATCCTTTTCTTTGGAAGCACTTTTGCATACCTATAAAATACTTGATACATGTAGAGTATTTTGCCAACAAGTCTGGTTTAAGAGACCACCACACTAACAAAAATGTATGAGCATACAAATTTAGATCACAGCAATTTGTTTTAGCTACAACAGCAAATTCCCCTTTGTACTTATTTGGGTTCTTCACTAGCAGTAGGTAATGCTGTCATGGATCTAAACATCAGGCTGATAAGTGTACATAAAATCTTTTAAAACAAAATAATGATACATAGTGCATCATTGAAATGCAGCCAACTATAATCAAATGGGCACAGAACACCATTAAGAGTAAGAGATATATTTTGGCCAGTGATGGTGGGGAAAAACCTCTATTTTACTAAAAGTGACATGACATCTAAAATCCAGAGAGAATGGGCGCAGGATGTCACTTTTAAAAAGGCTTTGCCCGAAAAATACATGCCATCCACACAGAACTCAATTTACCCAACGTAGAAGGAGGAGACAGCTTTGTAGGGATTTGTACCTGTGGGTCCACAGCACCTAAGTATTTTAAAGCTGATGGTTACTGTGCTAGTCTATCCCCAAGCAAAGTATTTAATATTACAGACAAAAACTTGCACTAAAAGAATTTTATTTAGGTTACAAAAGCAAATACTCAAAACATAGGAAGTGATAGATTTATGGTTTCCCAAGGAACTTTCATTCTGCGCCTATTTGTATTTATTCTGTGCACTAAAGAAGGCAAGGATCCTCTGGAAAAAAATAAGTATGTGACCATGTAATTCAAGACTGCGTCATAATGCAGACATACAAAGGGGATTCATTAAAGTTGTACATGAAACCTTAATTCGGTCATTACCTGACTTTTGAATGCTTGACTTTACAACATTAATGTTCTTTAAACAGACTTTTTTTGTATTTAATTTCCTTCGGTTGTCTTTAAAGAAAAGGTTAAAAAAACAAATTTTATTATGTGTAACTGAAGAATGTTAGAAGAAGAACAGAAATGGTGATCTTTAACAGTTTGTATCTTAGGCTTGGTCTACATGTTGCTTCAGGGAAGCTCTCCTGTCTGTGTAGGTAACAGCTTCACTGAAGCACTACAAAAACAATGAGGAGTTCTTGTGGCACATTAGAGACTAACAAATGCGTGCCTAAATAAATCTGTTAGTCTCTAAGGTGCCACAAGGACTCCTCCTTGTTTTTACTGATACAGCCTAACACGGCTACCACTTTGAAACCTAAAGCTCTACAGCAGCCCTTAGCAGAAGTGGAATGGAACAAAGAAAAGGCACTTTGGAAGCCCAAGGGTGTTCTCCCTGCTGAGTATCAAAAGCTTGCTGCAGCTGGAGACATATGGTGAGTGAGGAGCACAACCCACAGCCCTGCTAAGATTCTGGACAGGGCTGCAAACCATGTGGCTTCTATAATTCAGATAAGCCCATAGGACTGATGAAGTTATTCTGGAGGCCTCTCCAGCCTTCAGAACAGCTCAAACTAAGCCACTATTGCCCTCCTTGCCCCTGGGCTGCAAGTTCTCTGCTGCTCCTTTTAAATTGTGCATCACAGAATATCCCCAGCAATGTTTACAACACAATTCTTTGCTCCATTTGCTATAGGTTTTCATGTCTGATACAAAAAGCCACAGAAGACTATACAAAATAAAATATCATTAAAAATATAAAATAGTTAAAACGCTACTGGTACCTTGAAAAAGCAGAAATTTCAAATGGAGCAGATCTTCTGTTTGGTAGATGATGTTTCCCAGCTGTGCTGCTTACCTTATTTTGCAACATTTGCTTCTGCCTTCCTCTCCTTCCAAACAGTCATTCCTTATTCGTAACATCATGAAAACATGCAAATCTTGATAAGAAGATGGAGACACAAAGGCATAAATCAAGGAGCTCAAAAGGCAAAAAAACAAACTGTGTGTTTCAGTCAAAAATGCAGTTATCTGTGTCAAAACTTACCTTTTATATAATTGGTCCTAAGTGACTACCCCATGTGTTGTATAGTTTTACATTAAGAGAATCGCTGAAGTGCAAATATAGAGTCATAGAATAACTCATAGAATTTAAGGCTAGAAGGAATTATTTGATTATATAGTCTGCCCTCCTGTATATCACAGGCAATAGGTTTCAACCAGTTACCCCATATTGAGCCCAGAGATGGTCCAGAGTTGGTTCCAGATACAGAAATACCTACTCTAGGATACTTGCTCAAGCACTATGGCTGCCCAGGTATACACATACAGTGTGTACACAAGAGGCTGCAAGTGCCTAGCTCCATTCTTGATAAGGGTCTGAATGCCACTTCCTCTAAAACCCTCCGGTGTTGTTCCTAAATTAGCCAGAGGGGTTTTGAACTGAAAAAAGGAAGCCTCAGTTCAGGCTCCTGGCATTTTACTGATGCAATGCCCTCCGACCCTGTTAGTACAACTAGTCTGCCCAGAAATAGGCCCAGACCAAAGAACTAGATTTCAATTCTCCCCACCCCCACATTTTGGGAAGAGTTTAAAATCTGAACCAAAATCATGCAACTGAACCTCTCCTCAAATCTGGGTCTGAATTTCACAACTTGGGCCCATCCATGGATCCAACTTCAGTAATGAACAATGACACAAAATGTAGCAGTCTAGGGTGTATACTAAAATTACATTATACAACTGTAATACTATCAACTTTAACTATGTAAGCATATAGAGTATCTGGTCAATGAATTGCATAGCAGGGGTCATGTCTTGAAACTAAGCAAGATTGCAGAAGCAAGATTCTGTGGTTTTGGTTTGTTTTTTTTGCCCAAGACTTACTGGGAAAGGGGAATTGCAGTTTTGGTAGTGGTTGTGCTTTTCATATTGTGGCGTTATCTGGGGAGTCAGGATCTATTGATTCGGAACTAAGCTTTGATCACTGGGAAGATGAATCAAGTTTTAATATTGAAGTATTTTATGTACATTTTTCATTTTAACTGTCTAATATTACAAATTCCCTTTTTTCATTTTTAAGTGCTGATGCCATTTGACACCATTTTGGTCACTAGCGCCCTATCTTGCTCATTATACTACCATTCTTCTCTGCAGGGCCTTTGGAATTTGATGATTTTTCATCGCATTCTGGTTTTCATGTGACGATTCATATTGTACTCAAGTCCTGTATTGAGATGGTCAGGAGACATAAATATGCTAGAAAAACTTGGTGAGCTAAAGGTCCTTTCCTAAATAATTTGTATTCTGTTTCCAGCTAACTGTAATAACATCTACTCAAAGTGATAATGATACTGCTAAATTTGCTTTAATTAATGTCAACTCTCTCAGTAATAAATCACTATTAATTCTCAAGTTAGCTTTTGAAAATGGCCTAGATTTTTTTGACTGCCACTAAGATTTGGCTGGAAGTTCTCCCACTTGTGGAGGTCTGTCTGTCTTATTACTCCTTCTTTTCTGTTCTTTGCCTTTCAAGGTGAGCTTTCATCTGGCTTGAAGATACACATAATTACTCATTCTTTTAACCAGAGACCTAACTAAATTGTATGTCTCTATCTTAGAAGAAAGCCTTGTTTTAATTCTTAAAGGTAGACAAGAGGTTGGAAACCCTTGTAGTGTAACGTTTTGAATTTCTTTACACCTTACATTTCATCATACTGGGCAATTAATTCTAATTGGTTATGGTCATCCCAGGGCCGACTCTAGCCACCAGTGTTCCAAGCATGTGCTTGGGGTGGCACTTTTCAAGGAGCAGCACTCCACTCCCCCTGTTTTTTTTTTTGCTTTGGCTGTGGCACTCTGGCTTTTTTTTGTTTGTTGTTTGTTTTTGTGTGGTTTTTTTGTTGTTGTTGCTTGGGGTGACAAAAAACCTGGAGCCGGCCCTGGGTCATCCTGTGATATCGCGTTGTTCCAACTCAGCAATAACACCTATATTTATTAACAAAGGACTAGATTCTGATGCCTTTTCACATCTCGTATAATACCTTACTCCTTGATAATCCCATTGATTTCAGTGGGACTACCTGCATGTTATTGTAATACTCCAGATAAAAAAAGGATTCAGAATCAGGCCCTCACAGCACATGTCTTTGGGAGAGTTGTTGAATCTACAGTTTAGTGAATATTTAGCAGGCCTTTCCTTAATTTCATTTGGAAGGTTGCACTGATTTGTCTAGTACTGGTTTATACGTATTGATAAGTTCCACTTATGCACTGGGGGTTCATTCATTAGAATGGCTCCTGTACTCTGCAATTCCTTCAAGGTTTCGGTTTTGATTTCTATTTATACACTTCCACTACTTAACATTATTCTGTCTCATGGTTTGCAATGTCATTTGTATGTGGACAAAACTTGGCTATCTTCTCAGTCCCTGCAGATCCTACAAAGAAGTTTGATGTTTTGTATAATTGCCTCTGTGATATTCAATCATTGATAGCTTCAAATTTTGTTAAACTTAACACAGACAAAAAACTGGGTTGCTATTGATTAGTTCACTGATGCAGAGGTCTCAGGTGTCATCTATGGCAGTTTCCATTTGTGGTCGTTCTTTTTATCCTTCAGATAATGCTTGTGACCTGGGGTCATTGTGGATTCTGTGTTTCTTTTGAAGTTCCCATCAATCATGTAATTAAAATGTCTTACTACTGTCTTTGGAAGCTAGTCGGACTGATATCTATGCTGTTCTTTGTCAACTTGCTAAAACTTTATTCCATATTTTGTGTCAGACAAGACTATTGCAATTCTTTGTATGCCAGTCCTCCCTGTTATTACCTTCTACTATTTGCATTTGGGACATAATCTAGTTATTTAGTAGTCTAAGTAGTACACACAGCACACTACTCTCCTTTACTGGCTCCCATTCAAAGCAGTGGGCTGATTTTAAGATGTTAGTACTCTTACTTTGTGTAGATTGGCTTCCTCTTATCTGTGAGGTTTTTTAGTTCTTTATTTAACAGGATGCTCCCTTTCATTGTGGCTGCCAGAATTTTACCATGAGTCCAATGGATTTGCATCTTCATGGTGTCCTATCCCTGAATTCTGAATTTACTTTTGTTCTAGAACATCAGAATTTGTCACTTTACATGATTAAACTTCATATATTAGTAGTTGCCAGCAGCACCAGTTAAAGTTGCAGAATAATGTCAGTCCATTAAACCCCTAATTTCACACACACAGCACTTTCTAAAACATTTGTCTTTGGAGCTAAAATTGTCTATGCTTATTTCTGCCTAAAGATTTTTTTTTTTTCAATTTGAGAAAAATCTACTTAAACAGACAATCTTTTTCTAACATGACTAGGTTTCTAGGTTCAGTGTCACATGCCAAATTCTGCCTTCAGCTATGTCCACAGACTTCAGTGGGATTTTACAGCAGTAGCTGAAGCTTTGTCTACACAGAAAAATTGCACTGGTTTAACTTATGGTGTGATTTTAGAAAGATTTAGTTAAACCAATGCAAACCCCTGTTTGAACCCTCTTATTTCACATTAAGAATGTCTTAATTTGGTTTAGTTTAAGCCACGTCCTAAGCAATTTAAGCTAAATTGAAACAAGCCTGGTTTTAACAGAAATTAGTGTCCACACAGGCTGGTTTAAACACCAGTTTACCTAAGTTATTATAAAAAAAAATCACAGCATTTGATTAAAACAATGCAACTTTCCTTCCGATCTGTATCTGGTTCTCTCATTATCTAACATGAGATTCATTTGGGATGAAATATTTCCTCTCTACACTTTACAGCCAGAGCTAATGCACCAAAAGCACATCTGCTATAAATGACTGTTCACTAGAATAGTGTACCAGTGAGAAATTGAGCAACACTGCTGATATCAGCCTCTAAAATGTTGCCACCTAAAACATCATGTCATCTTTCTAGTTAGAGAAGGAGGGCAACATGGGAGCTTCCAATGCTTTCTAAAATGTGCAGACATTAGCTTGTCAAGGTGATGTACTATTGCTTCCTTAGCTCCCTCACCTCCTGTTGCAGTACTCCAACTGCCACTTACACCAGACTGCAGGACAAAAGAATTATGCTCAATGTGGCCCTGTCATCCTTTGCTACCCAGATACAACAAAAATACCAGTGTGTAGAATCTGTGCTAATAAACCTAAGCTGTTCACTGGTATTGTAGAGATTGTTCTGACAGCCTCAAACGCTACATGGCAACTTGGAGCAGGCCACGGGCTTCTTCCCAGGTTGCTGAATGTGTGAATTTCACTGACATGAACTACTTATTATAACAAAGACCGATGGTCACAGAATTAGAGCACAGTATTCTATTTTCCTAGGGTGATATTCCTCTGCATGCTCACACATGCATATCTATGTGTGGTGTATAGATATGAATATATACCTCCATGCACACATACACACAGTATATAAATCAGATGGATGGGATAAGCTTCATATTTTATTTATTGCTAGAACATTAAAATACTGCACAATATGTACTATGTATAGTGCTAGTCTAATGGCATTTTAGAGTAATTTGTTCCTTGCTGAAACATGAACTTTCATCTATGACAAAGAGATACTGGAACACTCCAGCCTTATTCAAAGTTGGATGATCTTCCTGAATCATTACAAAATTGTCTGGCAGTAACCACAAGTGTTAATTGCTGCAATGAAAAGATAACTTAGCCTAGCTTCTAATTAGGGAAAGCAAACTGGCCCAAGAAAGAACTAGCCTGAAGCTTTGCTTGTTCCCCTAAACTGAACCCATTCCATTTGGATAAATCTCCCCCAACCCCAGTACCTTAATTCCACTCCCTGCTATTACTACTTCCAGCTCCAAGATCGGATTCTGTCTCTGCCTCTTCTTCCTACTACCACTCTACCCTCTTTTTAATATCTGACCTACTTTAACCTCATCCTGTTCCAAGTCCTCCAGCTCCCCACCCTTCCATTGCTACTCCCCAAACATAACACAATCTGAACCCTCCTTCCTTTCCATTCCCATGGGATCCAATCTCTGACCACTAGCGACCCATCCATGACAGTTTTCAGGTTCACAGTGCACAATGGGATCCAGTCTCTGCTCTTAGCCAAACCTCAATTCTGAAGATCGTACAACTATTAGCAGATCTTGTAATTTTCTTCTGAGCCATGTGCTGCTACTTAATTCACACTTCCCAATGTTCTTGGGCTCCTTTAAAGGGGAAACCTAAAGTCTATGTTATGCCTTTGACCACTAGAACTGCTATATTGCTCTCTCCCTCTGGCCTTACTTTGTCATTCACTCTTGGTTACAACACGGGGAGGAAACAATAAAATGCCGAGAAGGTTGACTGATTCAGCAATCTGAGACCATTCAGGCAGGTTTCCATACCTGTAGTCAGAGCTTAAAGTGATCTGAAAAAGATGCTAGGATCTGTCAATCTTGGTAAAAGAGTGATTTAAGTGCCTCCCAAGCACAACCCAATGAACAGGTTAAAAGATAAAAATAAATAAATGGGATATAGCTTGCAGCAATATTTGTTCTGCATTATGAGGCACTGCTTTTTGGCAGCAGTAAAGGTGCACAGAGAATTACTTTATCTCAAATACAGACATGAGTAATAGATGGCAGAATGTACCAAAATTTATACAAGCAGATTTTTGGGACATGCCAAAAATATAGTGGCCCACTGGGTTTATTACTGGCACAGAATCTAAGGAAACTGGCTGAAAACAGTACAGAATTCCATGCTTTCCTGATATGAATAGTGCCATGTACTGGCTAAATGCACCACTGCCTTCTACCAGGTGAAATCAGACATGCTCAGCAGCTTGTCAAAGCAGTCTGGGCTCTTACAGTTAATGGAGACTATCCTTTAGTTCAAGGGGCAGCAGTCCATGCTTTTTGAAACAGGAGAATCTGAATTCTATACTCACTGCCAAGTATTAAAGTGCCCATGGTTTGCAGTATAGCGAACCATAAAGCTCTCGTTATCCATATATCTTTAACAATAGATTTTTAAATAGAGATCACAAACTATTGTGTAATTTCGAAAATATACTTTGATTCTAGGGTGTTGGTTGGGGTTACCAGGCATCCAATTTTTTACCAGAAGGCCCGGTTGAAAAGGGACCCTGGTGGCTCCAGTCAGTACTACTGACTGGGCCATTAAAATTCCTGTTGGTATGGGGCTGTCAGGCTCCCCACCCGGTTCCATGCAGCTCTGGGAAGCAGCAATATGTCTCTCTGGCTCCTAGATGTGGGGCAGCCCAGAGCTCTGCACTCTGCCCCCGCTCCCAGTGCCAGCTCTGCAGCTCCCATTGGCTGGGAACCAGAGCTAATGGAAGATGCGGGGATGGTGCCTGCAGCATGCAGAGCCCTCTGGCCCTTCCACCTAGGAGCTGGGGGTGGGGGCCGGGAACATGCCGTTGCTTCCCAGGAGCTGCCTGAGGTAAGCACTGCCCAGAGCCTGTACCGCAAATGCCCTTCTATACCCCAACTCCCAGCCCCAGCCCAGAGCCCCCTCCTGCATCCCAAACCCCACATCCCTGGCCCCACCCCAGAGCCTGCACCCTCAGCCCAGAGCCCATACCTCCTCCCACACCTCAACCCCCTGCCCCAGACTGGTGAAAATAAGTGAGTGAGCCTGGGTGGGGGAGAGTGAGCGACTGAGGGAGGGGGATGGAGTGAGCAGAGGGCTGGTGCCTCGGAGAAGGGGCAGGGCAGGGGAGGTTGGTTTTCTGCAAATAGAAAGTTGGCAACCTGAGTGTTGGTGCTGGGCTGTTTGTATCCTCTAACCTGAAAAAATATTTTTGGGGGTGCCAAAAAACAAACCTTAGGAAGGTAGGAGTAGACTGTATGTCACTTTGAAGAGGAAATTAAGGTGGTGTTGCTGTATAATGAAAGGATGTAAAACTACGGGCGTAACTATCTAATACTAACTTGTGGAACTTAAAGTGGTTTATAGAACTGATGCTGATAGAAATATAACTAACAATATTTTTAGAAGCAGTAGTCAAATATTTATGACAGCGCCCAAAATCTTCCATCAGGTTTAGGGCCCCATTGTACTGGATGCAGTAGAGAAACAGAAGAGAGACAATCACTTCCCTGCTGGGCTTATGATGTAGAGACACAAACATATGAAAGGCATGGGAAGTAGATATGATGTACACGCAAATAAGTATGGTGCAGAATTGGCACAGATTTATTAGTAACATGTAGGGTTTTTTTCTTTCTTTGGCTGAATGCTCTGTAAAGCTGCATGTTTGTGAGTAAACAATAATAGCCCTTCCTACCAACACAGCAGAGCTTGAAATTAACAAAATGTAGTTTTTATGGGGGACAATGGTTTGGTAAAAGGATTATAATTACAAATTTCTCCTGCAAAGGCTGGACCAGCTGTGTATCTACTCTTAAGGATAGAAAAGGAAACAATCTGCCCTTGAGGATAGAGCAGGCTGTCATGTGGAACAAATCCAGTGAAGAAAAGTCAAAACTAAAAATGATGGGAAGAGTCATTTGCACACATACAAATCACATTATGGATATTCTGCAAAGACACAAGATGTACCATGTAACATCCACAGCACTTAGCAGTAAGGGAACTATGCCACTGTAGTACTTGTAGTGTTGTAGACGTTGCCTATGATTACAGTGAACTGCAGAGCCAAACTGAAGCACAATCGAAGCAAGCAGCTGCTTGGACTTCACAGAGCATTGCAAACTATGCAATTCATATCCTTGCCCTAGCATCATGAAAATAATACCTTTGCTCATTTGTAGCACATTCCACTGGATTATTTTAAAATATGCATTACAAATATTAATAAATTGAGATTCACAATACCCCATGTTAAGTGTTTGCACACTTTACACCTGGGAAACTGAAACAGAAACGTACTGAGATATGTTTCCAGTAGTGATCACTGACTGCAGATGGATCACGTTTTGGATCCCAACCTGAGTCAACTTGAGAGTCCAGGATTGATTTATCCTCAAAAGCAGCTTGGTTCTTTCTCTTCTGTTCTAACTGGAGTCTGATTTTTGGAGATGTTGAAACTCATAACTCTCAATGATGTCAATCAGATCTGCAGGTGCTCAGCACTCCTAGAAAAGAAAATCCAGCACTAAGTACTCCCAAATTTGGACACCCAACCATCAGTAGCAGCCTTTGAAATTTTTGAGCTAGATGATATCCCCAAGAACACAAGAGTCAAGACAGACCTGGGATTTGAATCCACAGCTCCAAACTCTGATACCCGATGAGACTCCTGCAGCTGTATTGGAGGAGCAGCCCAGTGCTTTCTGGGGCCTCGGGTTACTTGAGGAACTCCAGCTAAGAAGTCTAACTGACATGTGGGGAGTTTTGTATGTACGTGAATATTTACCATTCTTGGCAAGGCGTGATACACATTTCTTTCAGGCAAGATGTTCTTTTAGAAGGGTATAAGAAAATGACTTTCAGCTGCTGGGGGTGAAAAGATGAGCCAATGCAGCTTTTCCAAACTGTGAGCAGAGTTCTGTAAACTGAAGTCTCCTTGAAAACACTTCCTAAACTCCTGAGTCATTAAAGACTGAATCACATTATTCTTGTCAGTAAGATCTCTTTCCTCTAAGATCTTGCTTTATTTACTGTACGTTACCTCATGGACTGCTTCCTGGTGAAACAGCACAGCTTTTAGATAACGAATACTACTCATTAGGATGAGCTCAGCATGATGTGGGCTTTATTTAATGATGCTAGTTAGAAAACAACAGTCTCATTTCAGGGATTCATTTAGGCAATCTGTGCACAGGAAAGGAACTCCTAATAGACAGGTCATACAAGAAGCCTTGTTTGCTGTTTTTCACTTTTCACTTATTTGCAGAAGCTCATGACCGTCTGTTACTTGGGTTTTTCCAAAGGTCAAGAGGTTACAGAAAAAAATCACCCTTAAAAATTCATCATTTAACTGTCCAACAGTAGCCTCATGATGAGTCTCTGGTCAGCTATAAAGTCATTGATTGCATGTCCCTTCATTCAGCTTCTATAAATCCTCTAAACAAGACCCCTTAAATAATAGATGTAAATTTAAAATGTGACTCTTGTCACATTAAAATGATAGAGTATTAGATTAGATATTAGACTATTCACTAGATATTTAGCTATTCTGACAACATTCTATTATGCAAAATTAGGAGATAAAATAATGTATTCTGATAATTTATTAAATTAAAATTCACAGACACAAAAGTGAAGCAAAAAATAATTGTGCCCCTACTAATCTGACAAGTTCTGAAGAAGATAATCCTCTGAAGTTGAGAAGCATAGATCAAACTGCAAGGGCTGAATTTTAGTGCTTTTAGACAGATGTTAAGAGCTGGAAAGGTGCAGAATTAGGAAGGCTAAACATCTGGAAAATAGGAATAAAAATGAAGTAGAAAATTATCTTGGTTAATTTGCTTCTTCAGTGATCAGGGAGATATTATTTTTTAAATGATTGAGTCAGCTGTCTAAATGCAACTGGTGAATTAACTCTCCAAATAGTAAAACTAAGAACCAACTTAGTAACAATTAGAGCCCAGCTCTTTTCTGAAAAGTGACTTAAAGTTACATTGGGTTTCTGTTTATTGTCCTTAAGGTGACAAATTTGTATCAAATTCTCAGTTTACAGATTTCCCCCCCTTCAACTGCTTGCCCTTTAAACTCACTTTGGGTTCTGAAAGTCAAGCTGGGCTCTTCTCTCCTCATGCATTATTGCCAGTAACAAAGATGCTATAGGTCAAATTATCATCACATCACAAAAGCGCAACCTTATTATCATATTACAGCTTCCCCTGTATACCTATTATTTATGATGATGAATAAGGAGGGAAGAATTCAGACCGACTTTCAAATTCCAGGTGGAGTTTGCAGATTTGTCACTAGAAATTCAGTAGTTTCCTTATAAACTAAATAAATTTCAGGAAATCATTGAGACAAAGGCATGGATGCTCACAATGCCAATTTTACAGTCACCATTTCAGAACAGAACCTTGCTTCAACCACCACCATTATTATGGGAATTGCATTTGTCTTTGATCATGTTTAATGGACCCTTGAGGCACTTAAAGGATAATAATCACAAAAGTAGTCCATGCCGGGATATGCAGCTTCCAAATTAGAATATAGGAGCTGCCCTATCAATTCAGAGAGCGTTGCCTGGCAGCCTGCCTCTGGTAGGTGCCACTGTGCCAATATTTTCTTCTTCAGATAAAGTTACCACTCCTTCTCCCCTCCTTGGTATGGGCCTGATCCAAAGTCCATTGAAATCAATGGGAATTTCTCATGGACTTCAATGGACTTTGGGTCATGCCCTATGCATCCTGCCAATTGTGCAATATTAGTTCTCATGTGTACAGTGGTAGAAATTCCTTCATGACACTTCCAGATACCTTGAAGCAGGAGCCATTTGTGTGTGAAAACAAGGCAAAGAATTGAGAGTAATAATGGGCAAACCTCCAACGGTTTGGCCAAGTGGTCCATCAGATCTTCACATTCCCCACATAGCTGCCCTTTTCCCACTGACTAGCTTTTTGAGGAGGGAAAGCTCCGTTGCCTGTCACTCCATCTAGTACAGGGGTAGGCAACCTATGGCATGTGTGCCGAAGGTGGCACGTGAGCTGATTTTCAGTGGCACTCACACTGCCTCCGTGGGGCTCTCCATTTTAATTTTAAATGAAGCTTCTTAAACATTTAAAAAACCTTATTTAGTTTACATACAGCAATAGTTTAGTTATATATTATAGACATAGAAAGAGACCTTCTAAAAACATTAAAATGTATTACTGGCATGCAAAACCTTAAATTAGAGTGGAATAAATGAAGACTCGGCACCCCACTTCTGAAAGGTTGCTGACCCCTGCTCTAGGAGAAAGAAAGCAATCTGCTCTGACATTGGGGATGAAATCCTTTTCCCACCAAAGTAAAAGGCAAAACTCCAATTAACTACACCAGGGCTAGGATTTCATCCCAGGTCTCTCAGGCACTGTCCTGCTGGGTCACTTGCTTCTTCTTCTCACCAGTGCTTTCATACCTGAACTTCTGGGATAACTTGGTGGCCTTTCCTGCTGTTACAACAAGACTCAGTAACTCAGCATTAGGGTCTCACTGCTATGCCACTTAACTTTCCCCAAGTTTATGCCACATTAAAAAAAAATCCCTATCTCCATTCTGTTGAGAACCATTGCTTTGTCAGGAAAGCAGGGTTTCATAATGCAGGTAGGTGTATACTGTATGGTGAGTGTAAACTTCAAAGTCTCTCTTAAGCCCCTGATCCCGTGAACACTTATCCACAAAAGTAATTCCAATGGGATTATTCACATTCATAACATTCATGAAGGTAAGCAAAGGTGTAAGGAGGATTGGGACCTAGGTTTGCAAGTGATAGAGTTGAAGGACCTAGCATAGGGTTTACTAAAACTCCTGCAAAAATTTTAAACCTTCAATTTTTTTCATGTGTTCATAAGTCTCTCACTCTGAATGCAAATTCTGTGTCCCTCTCAATTCCACAAAAGCCTAAGAACCACACAGCAAAAGCTAATAAGAAATTAAATTTCAAATTACTGAACTTTTGCCATTTCAATTTTAAACTATTTCTGACTTAAGCTGATAAATACTATGAAATAATAAACAACTTATGGCCAAGAAAGAAAGTTTGTCTTTAAGTTTTTATAATACACCCACGCAATTACTAATACTTTGTTCTTGAGGTAGCACCCTCTCTCTCCCATTATGTACCTGACTAATTGTGCAATACTGGTTATAGTGTGTATATAGAAATTCCTTTCTGACTCCTTCAGGTGCATCATTTTGTACCCTGAAGCAAACAGCAAGTGAGACTAGAAGTCTCCATGAAGTAATTTGAGACATTAGACCTGGATACATAAGAATACTAGCCAGCGTGTAAGCATTACAAATCTATCCAGGCCAATTCTCAGAAATTATCCTGGAGGCTGTCAATAAACAGTAAGTGCAGGGTTTGTAAAAGAAATCTTTAGAGCCTGACTTTTAGCATGTTACTGAAACATACACACTATTTAGCAGTGTTTAAAAAACAGGAACACTGAGAGCAACATCAACCTCTATGTCCATGAACAGGTCACTATTAAAGATCACTGACAGATCAAAACACGAAAAATTCAAAATGTTCGGATTAGAATGCAAATAAAACATCTGTGTGGAGAGTGGATTTATATGGCTATATCATGAATAATTCATTAGCATAAGCAATACAATTAGTCTTCCAAAAATGATATAACTACTGCATTTGTGTAAAGCCAGTCTAACATATAGTCACATCAGGAGGTAGAAATGCATAATGTAGAAGAAATTAAAACAAATTTCTATAGGACTACAACTGCCTTTGTTACTAATGGGAAACGGGCAATGGATTAGAAAGACAAGATCCTGCCCAAAGATGTTAAAATGTAAATACCATTATGTTTGCAGGTATGCTCTCAATTGACCTCATTAATATGTGGTAACCCTTGGTGGAAAACTTATTTCTGAATCACTAAGTGCTGGTTGTTTGAAGAGGTCCCAATTACAATTAAATGTTTCAGAAACAGGTTGGGGTTTTGGGAGAAAGGGAAATGTCATAGCCTGACAGATGCCTTTCTCCACTTCCAGTAGATAGAAATCAGAGGCTTGAAGCTAACAGAAGATAATCGATGCTGTAGCTGGCATACTGAATCAATACATTACTGGCAACTGCAGCCTGGGTTAGCTGGATCTCTGCTTTCCATAGCAATAACTCCAAACCCAACTTCCCTCATTTTCATGTTGAAATTGCATCAAGCTCTTAAATCTCTATTGTACTGTTTTGAGGTTAGCCATCCTATTGATACACAGAGTGAGTTCCTCAGAGGCTAGCTGTTCTGCTGACTGCTATTCACTCAAGAACTGGAGTAGGCATGGTCATATAGCCAAGAACTTGCTATAGATAAACCTTCCAGAAGCTATTCTGGTTTTGCCTTTATTCTATATTTCTGCAGCTCTTTTATTTGGGGGAAGCATAAATGACTCACTTACCTCACAGGGTGTTGGAATTACTTCATATTTGTAAGGAACTTTGAAGACTGAAGAGTACTATAGCTAAATTGTATGAAAATGGAGCAACAAGCTGATGAAACATTTCAACAGCATGCAAAATGCAAACCAACCATTTCAGCTCTAATGGCTGGAGAAGGAATAGGTGTCGCCACCAGTATTTTGATTGGCACTTGCAAGAACAATAAACCTTATTTTTATTTGATCTTGTGTTGCACTCTTTCTTTTAGCATACCTTTCACTGATGATTGAAGCCCTGGTCCAAAACTTACCAAATAAACGAGAGTCTTTCCATTAGCTTCAACAGAGTTCAAATTGGACCCTGAGAGAGTTTGTCTTCAGTCCCCTACTTATATTGCTACAAACATTGCTATACATACTTTGGATTGAAGAAAACATACATTAAAAAAAGTGGGGGAAAGCATATACCTCTTTCCCTCCCAATTCCAAAGAATGAAGGCAGACAGCTATATCAACATTCAAATACACCCAATCCCCCACAAATTTTGATCTTATCTACTCTAGCAGGTTTTACTGACAACAGTTCTGCCATCAGAGGACACACTTGGCTGTTTATATTGGGGCACTGTGTTCCCTCAGCATCAGATTGCATCAGCAAATGTGTGTTGCACTGTGGGAAGGCATCCTAATGTTTTCTGTCCCACCTTTTGGTGTGCTACTTAATGGGAGATTTTTGCTGTGCATTGTGGGGCAGCAGCTGTTTATTGCAGAATACCAGCCTTTTCCACACACACAAACTATCCCCTCCCAATTCTATTAGTTGTGAGTGTTTAGTGTAACAATCTGGTGTGTTGGAAGGGATAGTTTGGTAAATGCAATGGTGGGAGGCTGGCACCTCTTAAGGGGGAGAGTTAAGATTATGCTGATGGTATATGGTAGTGGTAAGGTGCAGGACATGTACTGCTCAGAGGCTAACTTTTCATTTTCTTGCTTTTATTGTTTTGTGTGAGATATATTATGTGTGTGGCAACATTCCACTGTTTCATACAAAATTTGTGTACATTTTTTAAAAATGTGTAAGTTGGGGTGGAGGGGTATGGATCTGTGCAGGGGTGGTTCTCAGAGCTGTGCGCCATAGAAATGTAGTTATTGACTGAGAAAAATTTATTCACTTTTCTGCCAGAATTTATCCTAAAACAGGTTTTACCTGATAGATAAATGCAGCTGAAGACAGAGATTGAAGTTAACCTCTCCTGAAAAACATGCCAGCAACATCAAATCTGGAGGAGTGGGAATAAAAGTGTGGAGGGGAGGGAAGCAGGGCTGTGCTGGGACAGAGCTCTGGAGTCTGAAATACAGAGAACGTAGGAGTAGCTAATAATTTATCCAAGAGATGGTTAAGAGGTTACTCGATCATGGTTTGCAATATCTGCAACATTGGGAAGAGATTTCTGATAGAGATAGGGCTCTTTAATACAGCCAAAAAAAAAGAAAAGAACAAAGGCAAAAAAAAAAAAAGCACAATAAGCAGTACCAGGTTTACAATGGTGCCAATGGTGCCAGGTCCACACTGAGAAGGACCCACTCCTCTCCACCCCTCCCTTATTGCTTGCTCCTCTCCGCCCCCCTCCCCTGTGCAAGCAGCAGGCAGTGCCTGGGGGAGGGGGGAGGAGGGAGGGAAGAGTCCAAGCATGGATGGGGCCATGGTCCAGGCGCTGGGCCCACAAAGATTAATCCAGCCCTCAAATGAGATTCAGTGGCTGGAAGCTGAGGATAGGCAAATTCAGATTAGAAATAAGACATAAATTTTAACAGACAGGATAATTAACCACTGGATATTCCACCATCTGAACTTTTGAAGCCACCACTGGATATCTTTCTAAGGGATATATACCTCAAACAGAAGTTCTAGATTTGAAGCATAGATTATTGGGTAAAATTCCGTGGTGTATGTTAAAACAGAGGTCAGACTAGATGCACAATGGTCCCTTTTGGCCTTAAAATGTATAAATCTAATTCTGAGAAGGTGTGGACAGGACTTTTGGCCTTACTTCTTTGCTAAATGTTAATACCTCAGGAAGGGAGTGAGGACTGTTTTAGAGCATGTAGGATACCAGCTTCTCATAGAGTATAACTGCAGACAGCAAATTCCTAATCTGTGTATGGTGATTCAGTCCATCTGTCAATGGAAATAAAGAAGTGCCATAGAAGAGTTAAGTTATCATACAAGTCAGCTTCCAGAATGATCTTCTTCCTTCATTGCTAAACCAAACCACTCAGACTGCAATCCACAGTTCCCATAACACAAATACAGCATGTGATGTGGCTCTTTCCTCACTTGGCCACTGCTTTTTGTTGGATGCTTGAAGAACTGACTGAAGCTTGCAGGAGTCAAATCTTATACTTTTTGTTCTGATAAAACAATAAGCCAGTCAGAAGTATTTTCAATTCAGTGAGTGTTCTCTTTCATATTGTTGTTCTTCCCTTTCTTTCACTGCCTTGAGAGAATCTGTAGCATCTGTCACTCTCATATCTCAATAGTTTGCATTCGATCCAATTCTCCAGCAGTAGTTTTCCATCTCCAATGTATCTTGCAGAGTAAAAAAGAGTGGATGTGCATGAAATCAACACATGTATCTCCTGCATCATTATGAATTTTAGTGAAATACTGGCACATCCATGATAAGGCTAATCAGATGATCGGGGCCAGCAATGGGATTTGTATCTGTCCTAGAATAGATTGTTAAAATTGATATACAATCTATTGCTTACTAGGACCTACCTCAACACCCACATTTCTGCACCTGCATGACTGTCTTGAGCCCACATTATTACTAATGTATATTGCAGTGGGGCCTAGAAGCCCCAGTCAAGGCCCCATAACACTAGACACTGTACAGACATAGAATAAGACTTGTGGTCTAAGCCAATGATAAGACAGCAGAAGGAGAGAACAGGTGGTGAGGGAAGACAAGGTAACAGTGAGTATGCACAATGTTTGGTATGGAAGTGGCAGACTCAGGATACCAACTGGTTAACCACTGGATCCACGTGACTCAAAATCTTCCCCCAGCATGGTCTGGAATTCAGTACACCACTCTAAAAATCCTCACCATTTACTTTTTAGTTTGTAGGTGGCACTTGGTTTGTGATCTACCTCCCACCCCAAAGTCACTCCCTGACTATGTCCCTCTCAGCCAACATTCTTCACATGTTTTTGATTATCTTACTAGCATTTGCTGCAACCTGGTTTTCACCAGAGCTCTTTCCAAGCAGACTAACAGCCCTATGATGAAATCAGCAAGGGAGGCTCTTCATGATTGCTGGCAGTAAAGTCTCTGTACTTTTATTGCTGTACTAGTATCAATTATTTGGAGACATATTAAATAAATGAATATGACATGCTCAATTCGTGTTGGGGCTCATGAACTCGTCTTAAAAAGTCTCTTTCATCCTGCTGCTTTTCTTATTAATTTTTTGTGCAATTGGACCTTCGACATTTCACATGCATCGCAAATGTGATTAGTTCAGGACTGAATATACAACCATTTTATAAAGGTTCAGGGGTACAAAAATCATGAGAAAAAGAGCAGGCATAAAAATGACTTTTTAAAGAAAGTGACCTCCATATAGACTGAGTATGACACGTTAAAGTCACTGACTTCATTTATACTCTCCAGTTCCCTCTATATAGTGTTATATTAGTTTACTTGTAAGTTCAAAGACACTGCAGTGCTTGAGATACAATATTTATTGTACAGTCATGGTAACCTGCTCAACAGAACCTATCCCTGCGTGCACACTAGAGTCGCCATAACATGCCATTAGCTTTTGCCCTTTGGGTGGCTGAATACAGCAGAGCAAAGTAATAGTGTAAGCATTCTGCAACCTGAAGACATCTTCCTTTTCTAAAATGCTGCTGAATAACAATTAGGTTTAGTAGATCTTATATCTGCAGAACTGAATCAAGATCTTGCAGAATTCACAGTCTATTTTTCATTAAAAAACCTTTTGATTTGAGAGGTTTAAAAAGATATGATCATAAGATGTGCATATAGTTTTTTAATTGACTCATTCAATGTAATTTACAAGAGCGGGATAAACTAGAAAAGAAAAATAAATATGCAACTATGAATTTTAAGAGTCCACTTTTTGCTAGGAGTGTATAAAATTTTGTAGATATTCAGAACAATTTAGTGAGGGTAGAATCAGAACTTGGTGTCATGAGCAAAAAATGATTTGTGACCATCTTTGCAAACACAAACTCTTTTTGATTTGGCCATATTCAAATTTATTTTATTCACTTGTCTATCAACTCTCTAACTGGAACAAATTTCATCTTGAAGAATGTTGGAGAAAGGCTATTCCAAATGCCAATACTCACTTAAACATGGTTATAGCTTATTTTATACTTGTGCTCAGTGTGTTTGCCCTGTTTACAATTCAGTCATCCCAATCTGGCAGCAGAAAGAATTTCATCTCTCTTAGATGACCAGTTACATACCACAAACAAGGAACAATTAATAGAATCATAGGACCATAGGGTTAAAAAGGACAGCAAGGGTCATCTAGTCTAGCCCCTCGGCAAGATGTAGGATTTGCTGTGTCTAGATCAGGGATCAGCAACCTTTGGCAAGCGGCCCATCAGGGAAATCTGCTGGCGGGCCGGGATGGTTTGTTTACCTGCAGCATCTGCAGGTTCGGCCAATCTCAGCTCCCACTGGCTGTGGTTTGCCGTTCCAGGCCAAAGGGGGCTGCGGAAAGTGGGGTCAACACATCCCTTGGCCCACGCCACTTCCTGCAGCCCCCATTGGCCTGGAACGGCGAACCGCTGCCAGTGGGAGTTGCAATGGCCGAACCTGTAGACACTGCAGGTAAACAAACCGTTCTAGTCCACCAGCGGATTGCCACTCCCTGGTCTAGACCATCCAAGACAGATGGCTATTTAGTTTCTTTTTGAAAAGCTCAGTGAAAGAGCTTCCATGACTTCCATAGGCAGTTTGTTACATTGTCCTACTGTTCTTACAGTTAGGAAGATTTTCCTGAGATTTAATCTAAATCTTCCATGCTGTAGTTTGAACAACAAAACAGATTTAGATTAGTCAAAGACATAGTGAACACGAATAGCTTGTAAGCATTCCATAAGTCAGAATATGGTCACATAAAGTGTTCAAACAACTATGAATTTGGAGCCCAATTCTACAAAGTTTTATACAGGTGCTTAACTTGAGGTACTGTGAGTAGTTCTATCGAAGTCAATGAGACAACTGACAGGGTGAAATGCTGTCTTCATTAAAATCAATAGCAAAACTCCCATTAACATCAGTGGGGCCAGGGATTCAACCAGAGTGTGTTAAGTGAAGTGTAAGGTTAGGTGCTTACATCTTTGCAGGATCAATACCAAACTCATAAAAAACCCCAAAAAGTCTGCTCCCGGAAAATTCCCAGTCAGAAATATAGGGCAAAGCTCTCAGATAAACTGCTCACTACAGATAAGTGGCCAAGGTTTAATGAAGAGGAAGTTAGTGAGTGATGGGTTAGGAAAAACACTTGAGTTTCAATAAACCCTGGTTTCTTATCCATTAATTAATGAGTTAATTGGGACAGCAGAGACTACTCAATTGTTACCTCTGAAACAGCTCTCACTGCTAGGTCAGCAATATGTATAATTCTGTGGCAATTATCACACCAAAAATCTCAATGTGTACCATTACCAATTAAGCCACACAACAAAACTGTGTGGGTAGGTATTATTATACTCATTTGTCACGTGGTAAAAGTGAAGCACATAGAAGTTAATTGAACCTACCCGCTTCACTGGATGACTAACTGGCAGAGCTAGAAATACAACCCAGGACTCCCAGTTTAGTGCTTTCTAATCACTAGGTCACACTCCCTCTCCTTTATATAATGTACCAATGTTTTCATGAGTGACTCTATAAAAGAATGGTGTATTCAGTCTAAAAGATTGCCCATAGGTAGTGCTCAACTGTCTGATCTGCTGTGGATACCAATGGTAGCCTTTTTCTCTGCTGCTCTTCCTGAAAATACTGTCCCTAAAACAATTAGTTTTAAGTTCAACCAATATACAGTCCTAACACCATTATGTTATTTCTTGAAGTGCTATGGTCAGGTCCACACTTGAGGTAACATCAGAAACAATGGTATTGTGCTGACGTTCAGGTGAGAAGGCAAAAGTCAGATAACCAAAGATGCAACTCCTCATGCGGAAGTGACAGGTGCCTCCATGTTTAGCTATACAGGAACTCCTCATTTAAAGTCGTCCTGCTTAATGTTGTTTCGTTGTTACATTGCTGATCAATTAGAGCACATGCTCATTTAAAGTTGCGCAATGCTCCCTTATAATGTCGTTTGGCAGCTGCCTGCTTTGTCCACTGCTTGCAGGAAAAGCAGCCTGTTGGAGCTAGCTGGTGGGGGCTTGGAACCAGGGTGAGCCGGCAGCCCCCTATCAGCTCCCCCTATCAGCTCCCCACTCCCCTAAGTTCCCTATGTGGCAGCTGCCCAGTAGCCTATCAATTGCTGGGCAGTTCAGCTGTCCCTCCTCCACCCCCCCCCGCCATGTGCTGCTCCTGCCCTCTGCCTTGGAGCTGCTCATGGGGCGGGGGGGGAGAGTGGGGCTAGTGTCCCCCTCCCCCCTGCTTCTGCTCCCCACTTACTCCATCTCCATAGAGCAGGGATGGGGAACATAACAGAGCTCAGGACGGAGGAAGCTTGCTTGCAGCAGGGGCTGTCTCAACTTGCTGATCTACTTAAAAAGACAGCGTACTTAGAGTGGGATCAGTGTACTTAAAGGGGCAATGCGCATCTCTCTCTCGCACACAGGGTGTGTGTCTCTGTCTCTGTCTGCCATGCTGTCTCCCCTCCCTCCATTCATGCTGCTTTGTAGAGTGTGAGGCTACGTTAACAGCAATGTGTTAACCCTTGAGGGCTCAGCTGAGTGCCAGTTCGTCCTTTAGCAATAAGGCATTCCCTGGGAAATATCCCACCCTCTTCCACCCTCTGACTCCACCACCTCAACCAAACTTCATAATCATCATCACTGTGTACAGTATTAAATTGCTTAAAACGTATACTGTGTATGTGTATATATATATATACACACATACACAGTATAATTTCCCTGGAACCTAACCCCCTTATTTACATTAATTCTTATGGGGAAATTGGATTCACAACCAACATTTTTCAGGAACATAGCTACAATGTTAAGTGAGGAGTTACTGTATTTCCAAATTTGTCCCAAGAGAGCTGGATTGTCATTGTTGGGACAGACTTAAAGTCACCACTTTACAAAACCATGACATTAAAACAACAACAACAAAAATGCACCACTACATTCTGCATGTGAAGTGATAGTTCTGGGTGGCAGCTGGTTAAGGGGACAAGAATTGCAGAAGGTCATGGTGACGGTTATCACATTGCACGATGCAAGGACTAAGATTGAAGCTTGAATCTGGTGCTTGAAGTCCATTGCAACATCAATTATTTGAAATAAAAATGTCATGGTTATGATACTTTGGAAACTGCTGCACTTAACTTCCAAACTGTTGTTTTAAAACGGCTGATGTACCCAGCCCTGAATTAATGTCAATGTCCTATAAAACTGACTGTTTAAAAAAAGTCAGCAAATATTTTTTTTAGTCTATGTCAGCTCAAAAGGGTGCCTCAGTTGTTTCATCTCAAAACAGCTGCATGCTTTCATTGTCATTTGTTGACCTTTCTTTGTGCACTCATCCTAACTTCTTAGGTTATTTCCTGGCCTCCCTTCAGTGACCTATGACTAGTGATGACCTTTAGCTAGAGAATGCAACATTTTGTTCTCCTCTGGCTGACATGTGATGCTCTCATTATTCAAAGGTATGTGAAAATAATGACCTCTTGTGACCTTTCAGTTTCCTTTCATTTATTGGTCTGTGCTAGGTGCTTGTTCAGCATATTGCTATGCTTATGTAGTTGGGGTATACAATTTCTTCTTTAAGCATGAAGCTGCTCAGTTGAATCAATTTTTAAGTTCTTGTTCATATGGCTCCCTTGAAAGATCCTTTGAGGAAGTAGAAAGTGCAAAATTCAGAAAGTTTGACAAAGTAACTCTCAGCCTTCCCATCACCAATATCTCTAAATTCCCTCTGATGATATTTTTGACTAATAGAGATACAGTTGGTATGGATAGAAGATAAATAGAAAAATGTAGTTGAAGACATGTTAGCAACAACAATGATCAGTCAGGTATGTTGTTGACATTTGGGTTTCAAAATGGGAAAACTTCCAGTATTCTTTCCAAAAGAAAGACTTGAGATGTGAAATGTTTCTGCAAGAAGTAGGTTTCAGTTTCAGAGCAGGCAAGAAACACTCGCATTGCCTATAGCAAACATTTTAAAATGCAGAGGGTGTGAGGAGGAAAGGGATAAATGACTTTTGTTTGGGAGATTGTCATAGCAATTAACAGTTTAGCCAGGATTTAACCAGCATGAATATTTAATCATCTCTTTCTTGGAGAAAGGATGGTGACTCCAGGTCAGGGTTGAGGACATTTATGGAGCAGCGCTAGGCTCAGACAGTTGGTCTAGACACTTTTTGACTATGAATACTATATTTCCTATTATGAGTCTAAAAATCAATTAAGGACTAAATTATGCTCCCCAATGCATGGAAACCCTAGAGGAAGGGAGAGTGCACTAGGAGCCCTAGTTCATCTGTGCAGAGGTCAGGCAAAAACTGACCCCCAGAGCTAGCACAGTGGCAGCACCAAAGGAGTTGTTTCTGGCTGGGGCCAGAGTAAGGCATTTTCCCAGCCCTTCCTCATTCAAAGCTGGGAAGTTCCACTGTTCCTGAAGAGACATTTTGTCAGCCACAGTTTTCATCCTGGAGCTTTAGATATCGTGGCTTCAGGCCTTTGAGTATCTTGAAGATAATGACCACATCCTTGAACTTGATTCAATGTTCTATGTGAAGCCAATGGAATGAGTAGAGGATAGGTTGATGTGCTTACAATATCCTGTGTTGGTGAGGAGACATGTTTCAGTAGTCTGTACTAGTTGGATTTTCATTCCTAAAGGCTGAAGTCTTCATGCCAAGGTTTATCAGACTGCTGTATTCCAACCAGGATGTAATGAAGGTATGAATAACTGAGGCCAGGTTATCATGTGTTAGGATAGGACTGAGTCTCATACCTGATTGGACAAGTAGAAAGTGTTAATCAGTAGTTACCCTTTACTGCAGGAGCCTCTGAACTTTACTGTAAGTGTGCCAGGAAACCCACTCACCTGTAATGCCCGCAGACCCCGGTCGTCAGCGGGCAGGATCGAACCTGGGACCTCTTTGGGGCTTAGTGCATGAGCCTCTAGTGCATGAGCTAAAAGCCATATAGCTGTTAGCTAGGGTTGTAGAGCAGACTCATTAATCTCTCTCTGTAAGTGGTTTTGGTATCACTAGATAAGGGTGTGTGGGTTACATATGTATCCTGCTATGTGAAAGCTGCAGCATCAGCAAGGAATTCAGAAACACTCTGCAACTATAAACCAACTGTGTGTGTTCCTTGAGTCAAAAGGAGACTGCACTACAACTGAAATCTTTCCAAGCATGTTCCTTTGCCCATCAGCACCATCTCTGCCTTGCTCAGGTCATCTTCTTCATCCATTAGCTGGTCTCTTCCAAGCACTGCGCCATCTTGGTGGTAGTAGTGTGATTATATGTGATGAATGATAAGTAGAGCTATGTATACTCTACACATTGCTGGCACTTGACTCTCCGCCTTCTGACTATTTCATCTAGTGGTTGCATGCAGACATTGAATAGGACTGGAGAGAGAATTGATTCATGTGGGTCTAGACAAGTGAGGGGTCTAGTGGTGGAGGCACAGTTTCCCATCACTATTCTTTGGGTGTGTGTCTCCACAAAGGACTGAAATCCTTTTAGCACAATCCCTGGGACCTGGGCAACATGGCTTGGAGCAGGGTCAGTACAAAGCCTTTATGCCAAGGTAGCATACAGGGATCATAGCATCACTGAGAATCAGCCCAAGATGTAAACAAGAACTTCTAATGCTCTCCTTTCGGGGGCCTGAAGCTCTCCTCCCCAAACTACCCAATTGCCAGAGAGATTCTGGATCTTGACCGTCTCTTATCTTCCTTGGGGAAAGACACCTAAGTGGTTACTCTCTTGAGAGATGTTTAGGGTACAAGAGGTAGCCAGCAACTCTACACTCTCTGGTGCCCTCATGGCATAGATGGTAGGCCTGTTTTTACAGCCTTTTTGTGGGGCATCTCTCTCTTCACTCTTCCCTCGCTTCTCTATTGCCTTGTGGTGCCCTTTCTTCTTTCCCTTTATGCTTTCCTTGCCTTTGCCCTTAGCAATATCCACTTCTTTTTCCCCCATCCCCTTTTCGGGGACTGTGGAAAATCAGTCACTGCTAAGCGACAGAGCATGCACAAGGTGGCTGTCTTGTCTCCCCCTCCTGGTCCCTTGCACTTCCTCCTCAGCTCTGCTTCAGTGAGAGGCAAGCAGAGTGGGAGTGGCACAGCCCACAGAGGAAGTAGAGATACACTGAAACTAGCAGTACAGCTAACCTGTGGGAGCTGGAAGGAGCAGAAGTTACTAGCAGCTGGCCTAGGTGCAAGGCAGAAACCCAGGACTGGCATAGAGAAATCTGAACTATTGGTAACTATAATATATTGTTTCATATACTGCTGGTTATTTTTAAAGGATTGTATCCTAGGGCATTAGATTTCCAAAGCCAGCTCTTTTTAAAATAAAAAGAAATGGATGAATGATTTGGGTACTCATGAAAGTGGAGAACTATCATTAGAGCTGTGTGAATAACTGATATTTTGGTTTGGTGGCTGAACCAAAAAACACAACCAAAAAATTATTTTAGGCCAAACAAAACATGTAGCTCAACCCTGTTTTCCATTGTTTTAATTCAAATAAAATCGAAGTTTTAAATGACAAGTAGTTTCAAACTAAAATAAAAAAATCAAAATGTTTCATTTAGAAAATGTTGACATGAAATGTTTTGATTTTGGTGTGTGTGTGTGGGGGGGGGGATTAACAGAAACAATGCAGCAAATTTACCCAGATTCACAAAATATTTCAGTCCACTTGAATCTGTGTTTTTGAGCCAAAAAAGTGTCAGATGAAATGTTTTGTCCAGCTCCAATTTGTAGCAGTGTACAAACAAGATATAGTTCAAGCAGTTGCCATGCTAACTTCCCCTCATTGATCTGCCAGTGCTCTTTAAGCTTGACATATTACATCCCTGCAATGCTAGGTCAAGGCCAGAGCTCTTCTTTCCCAAATAGAATGGTGTTCATGACTAAAGTGTGGAATGTATTTCAGAAGGTGCACAGATGGGAACTAGACTGAGACATGGTTACCCACTTCTTTGTGTTCTAAACCCAGATCTGATGTCAGCGTGCCTTTGGCCAATTACTGTGAACTAACTCATGTGCCAAAGCCCAGTAAGGACTTTCATAACCATGAACACCATTAGTACACAAAACTTGTGGCACTCAAAATCACTAGACACTTTTTTGAACATTTGGATCAATGACCTTAAGTTGTTTATGGAGAGAGATAATTAGTCTATAAGCAGAAATGGGTGGAACCTATCGATAACTTTTTAAACTGGCGGCACGTTTATCCAAAATGACTCTTTCCTTTTCTTCTCAGAAATTTTCTGTTATCATTTCCCCCCCATTTCATTTTACTCTCATTGCTCAGTTGGCTTGTTTTTTTTCTTCTGTAAATCATATGTTCAGTCCAAGACAGGTTTATGTGAGTGAAAGAATCTAATTGGAATACTATAGGCCAGGAGTTGGCAACCTCTGGCATGTGGCTCACCAGGGTAAGCACCTTGGCAGGCCAGGCTGGTTTGTTTACCTGTCGCGTCGGCAGGTTTGGCCAATGGGGCTCCCACTGGCCGCGGTTCGCCGTCCCAGGCCAATGGGGGTGGCGGGAAGCTGCAGCCAGCACATCCCTCGCCCACGCTGCTTCCTGCTACTCCCATTGACCAAACCGCAGCCAGTGGGAGCTGCAGTCAGCCGAAGCTGCAGACACAGAAGGTAAACAAAGTGGCCTGGCCTGCCAAGGTGCTTAGCCTGTTAAGTCGCGTGCCAGAGGTTGCCAACCCCTCCTATAGGCTCTCTACTGCTCTTCACATCTTTCTTTGCATCTCAATGTGATCTAAGAATCCTGTGGCACCTTATAGACTAACAGACGTTTTGGAGCATGAGCTTTTGTGGGTGAATACCCACTTCTTCAGATGCATGTAGTGGAAATTTCCAGGGGCAGGTATATATATGCTAGCAAGCAAGCTAGAGATAACGAGGTCAGTCCAATCAAGAAGGATGAGGCCCTGTTCTAGCAGTTGAGGTGTGAAAACCAAGAGCGGAGAAACTGGTCCTGTAGTTGGCAAGCCATTCACAGTCTTTGTTCAATCCTGAGCTGATGGTGTCAAATTTGCAGATGAACTGAAGCTCAGCAGTTTCTCTTTGAAGTCTGGTCCTGAAGTTTTTTTGCTGCAGGATGGCCACCTTAAGGTCTGCTATAGTGTGGCCAGGAAGGTTCTCCTACAGGTTTTTGTAATTGCCATTCCTAATGTCTGATTTGTGTCCATTTATCCTTTTCCGTAGAGACTGTCCAGTTTGTCCGATGTACATAGCAGAGGAGCATTGCTGGCATATGATGGCGTATATTACATTGGTGGATGTGCAGGTATCACCAACATGATACAGTTCTGTGGCGATCTGGAAGCCTACTTTCGCCGTCTCTGACTCAAAGAATACTTCCAGGACAACACTGAACAGTGCACTGATACACAATTACCCTCCCACCAACAGCACAAGAAGAAGAACTCCACATGGACTCCTCCTGAGGGTCGAAATGACAGTCTGGACCTATACATTGAATGCTTCCGCCGGCATGCACAGGCAGAAATCGTGGAACAACAATATCGCTTGCCTCACAACCTAAGTCATGCAGAACGCAATGCCATCCACAGCCTCAGAAACCACTCTGACATTATCATCAAAGAGGCTGATAAAGGAGGTGCCGTTGTCATCATGAACACGTCTGACTACCAAAAGGAGGCCGCCAGACAACTCTCCAATACCAAATTCTACAGGCCACTTCCCTCAGATCCCACTGAGGAATACACTAAGAAACTACAGCATCTACTCAGGACACTCCCTACACTAACTCCAGAAGAAATCAACATACCCCTAGAGCCCCGACCAGGGTTATTCTATCTACTACCCAAGATCCACAAACCCGGAAATCCTGGACGCCCCATCATCTCAGGCATTGGCACTCTCACTGAAGGACTGTCTGGATATATGGACTCTCTACTCAGACCCTATGCCACCAGCACTCCCAGCTATCTCCGTGACACCACTGATTTCCTGAGGAAATTACAATGCATTGGTCACCTCCTAGAAAACACCATCCTAGCCACCATGGATGTAGAGGCTCTCTACACAAACATCCCACACACAGATGGAATACAAGCTGTCAGGAACACTATCCCTGATGGTGCCACAGCACAACTGGCTGCTGAGCTCTGTGCCTTTATACTTACACACAACTATTTCAAATTTGATGACAATATATATCTCCAGATCAGTGGCACTGCTATGGGCACCCGCATGGCCCCACAATATGCCAATATCTTTATGGCCGACCTGGAACAACGCTTCCTCAGCTCTCGTCCACTCACACCCCTTCTCTACCTACGCTACATTGATGACATCTTCATCATCTGGACCCATGGGAAGGAGACTCTGGAAAAATTCCACCACGATTTCAACAGCTTCCACCCCACCATCAACCTCAGCCTGGACCAATCTACATGGGAGGTCCACTTTCTTGACACCACGGTGCAAATAAGTGATGGTCACATTAACACTACCCTATATCAAAAACCTACCGACCGCTATGCCTACCTTCATGCCTCCAGCTTCCATCCAGGACACATCACACGATCCATTGTCTACAGCCAAGCACTGAGGTACAACCGCATCTTCTCTAACCCCTCAGACAGAGACCAACACCTACAAAATCTCCACCAAGCATTCTCAAAACTACAATACCCGCACGAGGAAATAAGGAAACAGATCAACAGAGCCAGACATGTACCCAGAAGCCTCCTACTGCAAGACAAACCCAAGAAAGAACCAACAAGACTCCACTGGCCATCACATACAGCCCCCAGCTAAAACCCCTCCAACGCATCATCAAGGATCTACAACCCATCCTGGACAATGATCCCACACTTTCACAGGCCTTGGGTGGCAGGCCAGTCCTTGCCCACAGACAACCTGCCAACCTGAAACATATTCTCACCAGTAACTGCACACCGCACCATAATAACTCTAGCTCAGGAACCAATCCATGAAACAAACCTCGATGCCAACTTTGCCCACATATCTAAACCAGCGACACCATCACAGGACCTAACCAGATCAACCACACCATCACTGGTTCATTCACCTGCACATCCACCAATGTAATATACGCCATCATATGCCAGCAATGCCCCTCTGCTATGTACATGGGACATACTAACAGTCTCTACGGAAAAGGATAAATGGACACAAATCAGACATTAAGAATGGCAATATACAAAAACCTGTAGGAGAGCACTTCAACCTCCCTGGCCACACTATAGCAGACCTTAAGGTGGCCATCCTGCAGCAAAAAAACTTCAGGACCAGACTTCAAAGAGAAACTGCTGAGCTTCAGTTCATCTGCAAATTTGACACCATCAGCTCAGGATTGAACAAAGACTGTGAATGGCTTGCCAATTACAGAACTAGTTTCTCCTCTCTTGGTTTTCACACCTCAACTGCTAGAACAGGGCCTCATCCTCCTTGATTGGACTGACCTCGTTATCTCTAGCTTGCTTGCTAGCATATATATACCTGCCCCTGGAAATTTCCACTACATGCATCTGAAGAAGTGGGTATTCACCCACGAAAGCTCATGCTCCAAAACGTCTGTTAGTCTATAAGGTGCCACAGGATTCTTTGCTGCTTTTACAGATCCAGAATAACACGGCTACCCCTCTGATAATGTAATCTAAATTTAAGATATCCCTTTCTGTGAGATATTTATTTTTCCGCATCATGCAAGAGTCACACTGAACTTAAATGATGCTGTTTTTTCTGCCCTTTCGAGCTCCTGCTGTAAATAAATTGTATTTCTGTATTATAGCTCTGGGACTTGGTGTGGAGTGGGGGTGGAGTGGGGGAAAGAGGAGAACTATCTGGTCCCCAGCCAGAAGACAAGGGGTTAACTCCAGCTTTACTTTCCCCTCCCCTGGCCCAGGTGCTTGGGGAAAAGCTATCAGATGGGATGCTGGAGAGACAGAAGGGGGAAAAGCCTTTGGGAAAACAGGACTCCATACAGAGATGCTATATGATCCCTCAGCTGGGGAATCTTTTTGTTATGCTTGTAATCTTTGTATGCTTTGTAATCTTATGGTTACTTGTTTTGATTGATACTGATAAAGTGTTAGTTCAGCTAAAAAATCTTGCGGCTTACTGCTGAATCCCACTGTCACTTTGCAAGTTTATATAATTCATTTGCTTTTTTAAAGTGAACTTTTCGTATGAAGTTAGTATTTGAGAAGTGCCAGCCTGACAGCTCTGGCAAATGAGGCCTTGTCCACCCTTAACATTTAGGTCAACATAGCTACAATGCACAGAAGTGTGAAAAATCCCACACCCGTGAGCACTATAGTCACATCGACCTAGCCCCCAGTGTAAATGCTGCTAAGTAGACAGAAGAACATGTCCATGAATCTAGCCACCACCATTTGTGGAGGAGTTCTACAGCAAAGAATAAAATCCTTCAGTTGCTGAAGGCTATGTCTATGCAAGAGGGTTATGCTGGCACATGGCCTGAAATGCTCCCATTATCCACACAAAAAGTACAGCGCAAGCAACACAAGCTTCACTTCACAGCTTTCCCCAGTACATTTCATCCTAAAGGGAGCACACCTCTGGAGGAAGCTATGTTCTCATGGCTCATTCAGTCCTTGCTTTCTTTGCTAAGGGCATGTCTACACTGGCAAGCTTCTGTGCCACAAGTTATACTACTTTTATTAGAACGCTAGAATTAAACCAATTTTGCAGGTCCACACTGTGCTCCTTCTGATGCTAGACAGCAGTGCATTGTGGTAGCTATCCTACTGTGCAACTGGCCTCAGGGTGCTTTGGGAAGGGTTTTCAATGCCTCATGGGACAGGCACAGCATCACATGATGCAGGTTTGCCAATCCCATTGTTCCATTGGCATCCTACTACATTGCCAGCTGCTTTTCAACTGAAGTTGGTGGGAAGTGTGTGACAGGGAGTGTGTGTGTGTGTATATGGAGGGGGGAGAGAGAGAGACAGAGAGAGACAGTGTGTTTTGGGGGACAGAGAGTGCATCAGCATGCTGTCTTGTAAATTTAGACAGTGGCAGGAAGCAAGTCCTGAGGCAGGGTAAGGAGGAAACCCTGACATCAGCCCCCGCCTCCCTTCCTGGGCTCTCTGCATGGCACACTCTCTCTCTCTCTCTCTCTCTCTCTCTCACACACACACACACACACACAAACATACAACTGCCTCTGTGTTCAACAGCACGAGCATTCCACATTAATGGTTTGCTTTGTGTCCCAGAACAGATCAGCACAGCACACAAGGGCTGTCAGAAACGATGCTTTGAAAGCGGAGGGGTGCAAGTCTCCAGGGCAGCTGAGTTCAAAACAGTGAGCAGAGCGGTCACTTTAGGCATTATGGGACAGCGCCAGAGGCCAATTACAGCATAGAAAGCAATCAAGTGTTCACACTGGAAATATAGCGCTGGATCCTCTGTGCAGGTAGCCTTATGACTCTCATCGAGGTGTTTTTTTTGTAACATTGAAACTGAGGAGTTTCTGTGCACAAAGTGGCTTGACAGTGTGTACACATCTGCAGTTTGAGCGCAAAAAGCTGCTTTACTGCACAGAAACTTGCCAGTGTAGACAAGCCCTAAGACTCTTTTGCTAAGGTGTTTTGTCACCTTAGGCCCTGCCTAGTGTACCATAAACCAACCTGAGACTAAACACATTTCATATACTTAGAGGTCAGATGGAAATGACTGTCAGTCATTGCCACATAGGTCAGAGGTGAAAGTGGGCCGGTACGGCGTACCGGTAAGAAATGGCCACCAGTAGCAGCCCATACACAATCAACGTTAAAGTGCTGCTAGGACCCTACTAACAGGGCCGCCGAGAGTGGTGAGCAAAAAGGGGAAGCTGCTCAGGGGCCCAGCAATTTAAAAGGACCTGGGGCTCCCAGCCGCCACCGGTGCTACTGCAGCAGCAGCCAAAGCCCTGGGCCCTTTAAATCGCGGCTGGAGCCTCAGGCAGAGTGTGCCAGACAGCATGGAAGGGCTGGCTGGGGGATACTGACCCCCCCCCGAGCCCCGCCCCTTCCATTCGAGGTCCCACCCCTTCAGGGAGCCCGGAGTCAGGCTCCCGTACCTGTAAGTCTTTTATCTTACTTTCACCCCTGACATAGGTGTGAACAGAGCCAAAAGTCTAGAGATGAGAGAGTCTGTGGTCCTCTTATCAGTCCTCCATGAAATCCAGTCTTACTTAAATAACTACACACTGGACTCATTCCTGCTTGACTTATTCACACAGTAAACCTATTCACTTCAACAGGACTACTCTCACAAATGCCCAAGGAGAATTTGACCCATCCGTTTATCCTATACAGCACAGCAAACAACCGTGGAAGAAAATTATAACAAGATTTCTTCTTTTGAGTTTGACCTGGGGATAAAGTTGAACTGGACTTCTCATGCTAAGTAAAATTAATAATTAAAATGAAACCATTGAAATGATTCAATTTCAATTCAATGCTGATTGTGAATCTGTGACAAAGCAATAAAAAAGAAAGTGACGGATTCTTCATTCACTTGCACTTGTTTTGTAACGGTGTAACTCCACTGATTTCAGATTACACCAGCATGAGCGAAAGAATTAGGCTTACTATGTTTAGTGAATGACAAAGTAGTGATTCTGCTCAAGTGAAATTGCACACCATTTTGGTTCCTCCCTGTCTTAGACTCAGGATAGTTTGAGAACTTACAATTGCTGGCTTCTTTTCTTTTCCTGCTTCAACCAATAATAAAAATAAGCTCTTACCACTTAGCTAAAACAGTAGCAGAAATATTGTGGAATTATAGGGAAAGGAACTAACGGGCTAATTTTGTGAGGTGCTGAGCAACTTCTGCAGGAGAGACTGATCCTTAGTTCTGATTGACTTCCCCGAGACTCGAGAGAGCTTAGCAACTCACAATCCAAGCTCTGAAGTCTAATATTGCTTTAATCCAGGTCAACAGCAAGACTCCCATCCACTTCTGAAAGAGCAGGGCAGAGCCTGGAATTGCCATATTTTAAACTGCAGCAATATTTTTATTTCATTCTGACAATTGACATAAACAACACTTCCTATAAACCATAAACAAATTAAAAAATACAGCTTTAAAATTGTGAACTGTACAGAAAAATTCATGTTATCTAAAGTGTTGCTCATGAAACAGTGGGGGATCTGGCTAAAACTAGCAAGAACAACAGTACATCCCACTTTGAAGGTAAAAAGAGAGACAAGGTTGTAATTATGTAAATGACTATAGGAGCAAACTGTTGTACTGTATACAGTATATATTCAGAGTAATGTGGAACACTAACTGGAGGAAGCATACATAAAGATAATAATTTGCTTTTTTCTCTCTTTATCTATTATAGCCCCTTAGCCCTACCTATCTCCTACCTTAGTGTTATTTCTCAGATTTATAAATACGCGGTGCTGAACACTTCATTAATGAAACATTGAGACTGTGTGCAGCATTCTGTTTTACTGTGCTGCTAATTTATGCCATATATACGTGTATCCAAGATGATTAAGTTATAGTTACACTGGGAACTAACTTCGAAAGTTTTTTTTTTTTAAACTTTTGTGCATTTCAAAATTCAACCCTAATATTGCATGAACATGATTAAGAAAGATGTAAATTTCGCACAGCTGTGACTGAGGCCATATTTACACCAACATGTGTGTGCCTATATCTAAAGCTTCATGCTTCCCTACACTGTTAAAAATATACAGCAGAAACATTTGTCAACCATTATGAAAAATAATGCAGAGTATCCGTATTATAGGAAAAATGGTAATAATCCCAGATATTTCCGTGATTACTGTTGGCAAGAGGTGATGTTTAACAGCAACAGGACCTGATCCTGAAAGCCTTACATAAGTCATAATTAATCATCCCGGCAGCCCCACTGAAATAAATATGTCTACTCACAAGTAAAGGTTTCAGGATCTAGCTCATAGTGGAAAACAATCCATCCTTTAGGACCAGCTCCTATGATGTTTATGGGTGTTTCCTTCACTCACTGCATGATAGAGCTTGTTCAGTAAACATAAAGTCTATAATTTTCAAATACTCTTAACTTCACTGCTACTACTAATCCAAATGGCTTAAGTATTTATTTTTAATTTAAACTTCAAAAGACATCTCTCCCAGGCTACAGGCATTCCTAATAGTAATTAAAAATACAATTCACAGACCAGAGACAGTGAAACCATTAGAGAGAGAGAGCACGTGTGCACACAGCAGCACATCTTCCTGCTCCAATACAACTATTAGTCAGCAGAAGAGAAAAGAATATATATAAAATATATTAAAAAAGCAAGATGTTCTCACCTATCTCATTCTCAAAGGAAACCCCACTGCAGTTGCCTCAGGCCTCTCCACATTCTCATGCAAAAATTTGTCAAAAGCATTTATCAGTGATGACTTGTTACCTCCTAACTAAAGGTTTTGGCACTAATTTCCTTTGTTTTTTTGCAGGAATTTTTATAAGAAAAAAACTTCATGGAAACATACAAGACTTGAAACAGAAGATTACAATAGCTTTAAAGGACCCATTAAGTTTTATGATATAAATATATATTTCTGATCTTTTTAATAACATAGATTACATACGTTTGAATGAAGTGACTTAAGAACATTGATTATTGAGCTGATAAACTGCAGTGGCTAGCCCTTAGGGCTTATTGTGTAAATCAATTTCAAAAATTGTTATGCAATAAAAATTCTTATAAAAAGTACTTATGGTACTTTGAATGCTGAGTAACCACTTTTCAACATTAAATATTTCAGCCAAAAATACATTTTTAAATTGACTTCTAATTTATGCAAGTTTTTAAAAATGGTTATAAGCACTCAGAACGTACTCTTTTTATGGGCATAACTTTAAAATGGCCAAACAAATATTTAAGAGTCCCTGAAAATGAAGGCAAGTAAAATTGGTGATATACTGATATTAGAGGGCTCATCTGCAAGACATTTCTCCCAAAGGAAAACACCCCCTTTTGTTATAGTACGTGCCAGCGGATGCACCTCTGGTGTAAAAAGTGGTGTTTGAGATTTATACCATTGACATTTTTTCTTGAGAATCTGTTTGCATCAATTGATTTTAATCTATGAAAAAGAGATATCAGTCATCTAGGATCCAATCAGTAGACTTTAGATAAGTAATAATGGAAGTGAGCAGATCACTTGGGTTAAGAGAGAGTTATGTACTTACAACATAAGTAGCACAGAAGATCAAAACATTCAGAAACAAAAGGCAATGAAAGGATACTAAAACAGAATGTACTAGAATGTTGTTACACAAAGGCAAGAAGCATGAGACACAAGCAGCAAGATATAACAGCGATATTAAATTACAGACATCAGTATTCAAGTGAGCATAACTGCAATTTGGTGTGACGATTCTCATAACTGAAGTGCCAAACAGGAAGCAGTACAACTTAGAGGAGAAAGAGGAAGTGGAAAGGGTGCTGCAGTACCATTAAATAAATTTGCTATGGCATGTTACCCATTGCAATAGCAACACAGTGCAAGAGTGAGATTCGTTCCATTTGTCACAGTTAATCTACAATGCTAATGGAGACTGTGATAGTGAAATTCCTTTGCTAAGATACATAGATTGAATAACGAAGAAATGCAGATGTAACATACAGTTCACTGCGACCCTAAGATGGATCAAAAAGCAACACTAGCTATTGTCTCAACGTTCCTCACTCTTAGCCCCTGCAGTCACAGGTAATGGAAGTCCAGACAGTGACCTAGAGCTACCATCTTATTTCAGCTTGGAATATTGCCCTGTTGCAATAGGACTTCACAGTATTTATATCTTTGTGCAAAGAGATAGTAATGTCTTCAACTATTGATGCAATGACATGGCACAAAGTTATGTCACTATAGTGTGACACTGTGGCACAGTGCTGCAAGACTGAGGCCTGGTCTATACTACAGAGTTGGTCGACATAAGGCAGTTTACATTGACCTAACTCTTTAAGTGTCTACGCTAAAATGTCACCCCTGCTGATGTAACTCACCTGCTGTGCTCCACAAGAGGTTGACATAGTTAGGGCAATGCAGTGTCAGTGTAGACACTGAGTTATTTACATCAACTTTAGTGGCTTCCAGGAGGTATCCCACAATGTGCTACCATGACCTCTCTGGTCACCGTTTGCAACTCCACTGCCCAGCAGTCAGTTATGCAGGTACATATCCCTCCTATTTTAAAGCTCTGCAAATTTTTGAAATTGCACTTCCTGTTTGCTCGGGGTGGAGAGCTCATATAGCAACTCCTCAGCTGATCATGCTGGCTTCATGCTGCAAACATGCTCCTGCCTGGAGTATACAGAAGGTGGTAGCTTTTCTGGGTCTGTGGGGAGAAGAGGCCGTGCGTGCACAGCTCTGATCAAGCTGTAGAAACGTTGATACCTACAAGCATATCACACTGGGCATGAAGGAGAAGGGCTACAAGAGGGTCCCTCAGCAGTGTTGCATGAAAGTCAAGGAGCTGTGGCAGGCATACCAGAAGGCAAGGGAGGCTAATAATCATTCTGATGCAGAGTCACAGAGCTGCTCCTTTTACAAAGGACTGCACACCATTCTAGGCTGTTACCCCACTACCAACACCATCACAGGCCCTTTGGATACTTCAGAGGAGTCATAGTTACAGGCCATTGGAGTGAACCCTGAGGACAAGGTGTTGGACAAGGGAGACAAGGAAAATGGGGACAGGCATCTGGGGGAACAAGTGGCACAGTGAGCTAGGACCTGTTTTTGACTCCAGAGTAGTTGAGCCAGTCCCTACAGTCCAGCACGGGTGAGCCTAATGCAGGAGAAGGAACATCTGGTAAGCATACAGTTTGCTTTGAAATTGTAGGGACACATCTGTTCATTGACTCTTTACTAATAATGCTAAAAGAAGTTGTGAAATAACTAATAGAGGTAGAGTCACTATCTGCTTCTCATTCCCCTGTGCAATTAGTCAGAGGGAGCCCTGCAGAACAGTTTATGTGCTCTTGGATGTCCCATGAATCCTCCACAGAGATCACGAGGAAACTTTTCTGAAGGTAGTCTGCAATCTTCTGCTGAAGGTTTCTGGGGAGGGCTGTCTTATTTCTTCCGCTGTGGTAGGACACTTTCCCAGGCCACTGAGCAATTACTTCAGCAGGCACCATTACAGCACATAAGACCAGGTCTGCAGCCAGATGCATGCAGGAGCTGATCCCTTTCAGGCTCCATTACCCTCAGAAGTAAGATATCAGCTAAAATCACCACCACCTGTGGAAAACAGTGCCAGTATTCAGTTCAATGGTCCTATTTGTATATGCTCATGCCCATAACCAACCCTCCTCTCCCAATTGTCCTAATTCGCCTCCTCTCCTCTGGGCCATACTCAACATGGCTGGGACTGCTGCCGTACTCTTGAATCCCAAAGAGAGGTGAGAATGTAGTGTTTGCAACTTGTGTGGATCAAGGAGAGTGAGTTCAGTCTACCAATTTCCATTTATCTTGTGCATACACTCACAACAGTACCTCTGTGCAGCTGGACATGTGTATCTTTATCTGGAAGTGTGGTCTTGGAGGTCTCTCCATCTACACCAGCAGAGTGGCCCATCCAGATAAGGAGGAGAAGGAAAAGGATGTGGGATCACATGTTCAAAGAGGTCATGCAAGACTTTGCTGTTCCGAACACAGAGCTTGGAGGATCACTTTTGTGAACAGAATGAACAGGGCTAGTGTGGAGAGGAGAAAAGCACAGGAAAAGGAGACACATGCAGCAGGAGATGCTAGCACTTTACAAGAGGCAAACAGACATGCTGGAGACTCTTGTTGACCTTCAGGTTCAACAGACCCACATCCCACGTCCAGGGCTGCTGCACTACCCCTACCACTCCATCTTGGAGAACAGTACAGACAATCACAGCCGTACGAACACTGACCTGTGAGACACAGTGTTGGTGTTCGTGTTTGTGAAATGAAAATGACTGTTCTTTTCCCTTCAAAGGTTCTTCTCCCCGTAACTATAAAGTTTAAGTCAGTTATAAATTTTTTTGTATATGTTTGGAGTAAAATTCTAGTTATGGACACTTAATTCATCTTTATTAGTTCACAACATATGCTAGCTGGTGCTGACATTATTCACAGATAATAGCAATAGGTGCTATTACAACGTTATATTACTAGACACTGTCATAGTATAATTCCCAAATCTAGACCTTAGCGTCCAGGATATTGGTACTAGCATAAAGTCCTCTAAGCTTAATTACCAGCTTAGATTCTGTAGCGCTGCCACCAATCAGGAATTTTTAGGGCCTGATACCCTCTGGTCCCCCCAAAACTTTCCCAGGGGACCCCAAGACCCAGATTCCTTGAGTCTCACAACAAAGGGAAATAAACCATTCCCTCCCACCTCTTTACCTCCTCCCAGATCTTTCCTGCCTGGGTACACTAGAAGATACCGTGAATCAATTCCCTGAAACACAACACAGAGAGATCAAGTTTCTCTCTCCCCCTCACCCAGAGGCAATACAGATTCAAGCTGCCTGAATCTAACACAAAGAGGAAATTTACCTTTCCCTCCTTGCTTCCCACCGATTTCCTGGTATATACAGATTCAATTTCTTTGAGCCTTAATTAGGAGAGAAGAATCAACAGGTCTTACAAACAAAACTTTTAATAAAAAAGAAAGAAAAAAAGTAAAAGGTTTATCTCTGCACTTTAGATGGTAAACAGTTACAGGGTCTTTCAACTTATAAACAATAGAAAGAAACTTTCTCCAGCAGAAACACAATTTAAGCTACTTTCAGCAAGTACACATATGCAAATGGAAAAAAACAAATTAAAAGACTATGACCGCCTTTTCTTACTTACAATTCTGAATAGATAAGAGACTGTAGCAGGGAGATTGGCAGAAACCTGGCTGCACCTCTAGCCCCATCCAGGACCCAGAGAGAACAAAGCCAAACCCCAAACCCACAAAGAAAGGCTTCCCTCCACGAGATTTGAAAGTATCTTGTCTCCTAATTGGTCCTCTGGTCAGGTGTTTGCAAGTCACTGTTTGTTAACCCTTTATAGGTGAAAGAGACATTAACCCTTAGCTATCTGTTTATGACAGACACACACTCATTGCAAGGTTCATAATGGGGTACCAAAAAGAAATGTCAGGCAGAGCATGCTACAGCAGCACACATTACCATGGCTCATTATTGAAGTGGTCTTTCAAAGCCTCCCCCTGCTGAAAAGCTCTGCACTGAACTTTTCTTATAGCCCGAGTACCCGGCTACTCTAAGTCAGCAGACAGCCACTCCACCTCCTCACTCCACCTCGGTGGAAACTATTCCCCTTTGCTTCACAGATATGAAGTGCACAGCAGGCAGCTGTAATCATCAGGATATTTTTTCCCCTGAGACCTAACCTTGTGAGTAGACAGCTCCAATGGCCTTTCAAATGGCCAAAGGCACATTCAACTGTCATTCTGCACCTGCTCAGCCTATTGTTAAAGCACTCCTCACTGCTGTCGAGATGGCCTGTGTACGGCTTCAGGAGCCATGAGTGTAAGCAGTAGGTTGGGTCTCCCAGGATCATTATTGGCATTTCAACATCCCCGTTGGTGATCTTCTGGTCTAGAAAGAAAGTCCCTGCTTGCAGCTTTCTGAACGGGCCTAGGTTCTTGAAGATGCACCTTCCCTGACCTACTTGCATTGATGTTGGTAAAATATCTCCAGTGATCCACCAGTACTTGTGTTACCATAGAAGAGTAGCCCTTTCTATTGATGTACTCTGTGGCAAGCTGGTCTGGTGCCAAAATAGGGATGTATGTGCCATCTATCAACCCACCGCAATTCAGGAATCCCATTGCTGCAAAACCATCCACTATGTCCTGCATATTGCCTGGATTCACAGTCCTTCATAACAGGACATGATTAATGGCCCTGCACACTTGTATCAGAGCAACCCCCACGGTGATTTTCCCAACTCTAAATTGATTCCCGACTTATCAGTAGCAATCTGGCATTGCAAGCCTCCACACAGTGATCATCACTCGCTTCTTCACTGGCAGTGCAGCTCTCATGGTCGTGTTGCTCCCTGGAGGACTGGGGCAAGCTCTGCGCACACTTTCAAGAATGTGGCCTTGCACATCCAACAGTTCTGCAGTCACTGCTCATCATCCCATACCTGCATAAAGATGCAGTTCCACCAATCAGTGCTTGTTTCTTGGGCTCAGAACCTGAACCATCTGTAGCCACTCCTGTTTCTTTCTATGTCCCACAGCAAGGCAGCCTCCAAGGAATCATCTTGTTCCACTGCTTGGCTCCTCTGGCGGCTCTGCAAATGATGCAGGATCAGGCACACTGTGCTCGCAACACTCATCACAATAGCGCAGAGCTGTGCAGGATCCATGCTTCCCACAGAGGTGGCAGATGTACAGGTGTGCAGGGCTTTTGAAAAGAGACACCAAACATTATGGGATGCATATAAAATTATGGGATGGAGAAAGCTGCATCATGGGACTTAGAAACAATGTTGCCAGTCACCCCTGTGTGCTTTGTTTGCCCCGATGAAGCATTGCAGATCCATCTCCAAAACACCTTGAGCTAGAGTGTGGCGAGTTGCACAGTGGGATAGCTACCCTGGGCTTTTGAAACTCAAACCAAGTGTGTTTAAATGTGTAGGTATATACATACTTTCCCAACAGTCACATTTCTCACTGTTTTAGTAATAGGTAAGGCTGGGTGAATACCTCAAAAACTACTTCATGACTATTTGAAAAAATGAAACATTGAGTTTGTTTTAGCTGCACAGGTCCTCTTTCTATTTACTTCCTATCAATACTCTATGAAACAAGTTTACTGGAAGCAAAATTAGCAAAAACTGAATGTTATGCCTGCTTTAAAGAATATACTGAAACAACAAAATTTGTCCTCAGAAAGCTAAGTATTCGCACCAGAAACCTGGTTCAAAGAGTTATTCTCTTGAATCACAAAATGAAAAAATATCATGCAACTTTCCCATCCAATCAATTCAAATGTTGAATACTTATGAGTGCCTGATTGCAAACAAACAATCTATTGACCAACATTTGTAGAAACTGGGTGAATACTTTCAAATAAATACATCTGAGAAAACTAATCAGCTCACAGAGAAAAAAAAGAGGCCAAGTTTGTCAAATAAATTATTCTCTATAAACTATTCACTGATCTCTCATAGCAATGTAACTAGTTTTTTTCATGCATTTTAGATATCATTCAGGAGCATTATTCAGTTTTGTTTACGAATGTCTGGTGCATAAAGGACTAGTACAATAAAGAGCATGTTTGATGTCAGTAGGGGGTTATGAACAACCTAGGGAAAGGTCAGTGCTTGGTGTCAAAGGCTACAAGAACTGTCACATGTTTTCTCTTAATTAGTCCAGGCTAGGAGAGAATCTTTAGGAAGGACTGAAGATCAGATGGAGGAAGCATTTATTATTGTACCAATTACCATTGCTTATCTGAGCACCTCTCTTTGTGATTCTACCACTTTAACCAAATATGTAATTTCTAGACTTGGCTAAGGATTGGATTAATAAATAGGATACATAGGTTTGGCAGGATTAGATTTTTATTGGTAGATGTCAGTAAACATCTATTTCACCATATGGACACAGACAAAAAATATTTTCATCAATAATAACTGAAATTTACAGACTGGCAAAATAAAAAAAAAGCTGCTTGAGAACGTAGAGTCCTAACTTAATGTGTATAAAACATGTTGTAATACTGGCATTAGTGGCTCTAGAGCAGGGGAACCATTTAGGTAGCTTTCATTTTTTGAATCTCAGCATTGACTGTAATTAAATAAATTATTGTCTGACACCCCGCACCCCATAGTTTCCTACAACTGTGAAAATGTAATTTGATAAAAAAATTCAATTCAATATCTGTCAAAATTATAAAAAAAAAATACAAATTGAATTTACCAAGACAATTTATAAAGTGAGTCAGCTTGGGTAAGAATTCATCCCATATTTAAATATAGATAGACCCAATCTTGCCAGGTGCTGAGGATCCTTAACTTCCACTGAAATCAGCAAGAGCTCAGCCTTTTACAAGCAACATTTGACACCTCCCGGAACTGAGTCCTTTATATGCAACATTCATAGATTTAAATTCTATGCTATTCTGATGTTGCTTTGCATAGTAAGCCCTTCCCCACCACCACCCTCCTCCTTCTGTTTCCGTGAATGTGCACCAGGTATTGTATATCAAACTTGTATTTCCTCTAAACACATCTGGGTTTTTCACTGTTAGATACTTAGGCAAATTACATTTATTTCTATTTCCTTTTGAGCAATTGCAATATTATTCAGTGCACTTTAGCTGTTCCTCATGTGCAGAGTATTTATGGTCCATTTCAGAATTGCCATCCAAGGACTTAGGATCCTTTTGTTATTAAATAGTGCAATATTAAAGAATAGGGTACAGCAGGTGGTGTGTTTCTGGCTATTATACCGTGCCTTAGGCTCCATTGCCATCCATCAGAAAAAAGGCATGCAAAGCTGAATATCAGTAAAAGGAAAAACATTTGCCAGAAAGATCATAAAAATAAGCTTCCTTATAAATTTCCAAACTATGGGTATTCTTATGCAATCTGGATTTAAAGGGCTTTTCTGATGGCTGAAATTAGATTGTTTAGAAAGACTTGCACGTGTGAACACGAAGAGACGTGTGAGCCCAGGGCTCCAATCCCGCAATCGGATCTGCGTGGATGTGCCCCTCTACCACACAGTGTCCCATTGACTTCAGTGTGGTTCTGCATGAGCCTCATGGTCCATGCATGAAGATCAGCTAGCAGTAACAGGGCACAAACCTACACACTGTAATAATAATTTTCCAGCTTTTATGGGTACATTCTAATATGCAAGCTGTATTTATCTGGTTTTAATGTAGTCAGTAAATATGTTGTTGTAGAATCTCTGGCCTCAGATACCTAGGTATTATTGTAATTAGGGCTGTCAAACGATTAAAAAAATTAATCGTGATTTATCGCAGGTGTAAAAAAAATTAATTGCATGATTAATTGCTCTGTTAAATTATAGAATATCATTTTTAAAAATATTTTTGGATGTTTCCTACATTTCAGATATATTGATTTCAATTACAACAAAATACAAAGTGTACAGTGCTCACTTAATATTAATTTTTTATTACAAGTATTTGTACTGTAAAAAAACAAACGAAATTGTATTTTTCAATTCACCTAATACAATTATTATAGTGCAATCTCTATCATGAAAGTTGAACTTACAAATGCAGAATTACATACAAAATAACTGCGTTAAAAATAAAACAATGTAAAATTTTAGAGCCTGCAAGTCTACTCAGTCCTACTTCTTGTTCAGGCAAACAAGTTTGTTTATATTTACAGGAGATAATGCTGCCCACTTCTTAATTACAATGTCACCTGAAAGTGAGAACAGGTGTCCACCATTACAGAGGACATACGTCCTTGCTGATGACAGGTTCTGCTCAATAACAATCCAAAGCAGAGTGGACTGATGTGTGTTCATTTTCATCATCTGGGTCAGATGCCACCAGCAGAAGGTTGACTTTCTTTTTTTTTTTTGGTGGTTCAGGTTCTGTAGCTTCTGCACTGGAGTGTTGTTCTTTTAAGACTCTGAAAACATGCTCCACACCTCATCCCTCTCAGATTTTGGATGGGCACTTCAGGTTCTTAAACCTTGAGTAGAGTCCTGTAGCTATCTTTAGAAATCTCATATTGGTACCTTCTTTGCATTTTGTCAGATCTGCAGTGAAAGTGGTCTTAAAATGAAAAACATGTGCTGGGTCACCATCTGAGACTACTATAATATGAAAAATATGGCAGAATGCAGGTAAAACAGAGCAGGGGACATTTAATTTTCCCCCGAGGAGTTCAGTCACAAATTTAATTAACAATTTTTTTTTAACAAGTGTCATCAGCATGGAAGCATGTCCTCTGGAATGGTGGCTGAAGCATGAAGAAGCATACAATTTTAGCATATCTGAAATGTAAATACCTTGCAATGTCAGCTACAAAAGTGACATGCAAATGCCTGTTCTCACTTTCAGGTGACATTGTAAATAAGAGGCAGGCAGCATTATCTCCTGTAAATGTAAACAAACTTGTTTGTCTTAGCGGTTGGCTGAACAAGAAGTAGGACTAAGTGGATTTTTAGGTTCTGAAGCTTTACACTGTTTTATTTTTGAGTGCAGTTATGTAACAAAACAAAACAAAATCTATATTTAGGACTTTTCAGCTTGGAAAAGTGACGGCTAAGTGGAGATATGATTGAGGCCTATAAAATCGTGACTTCTCATAACACAAGAACTAGGGGTCACCAAATGAAATTAATAGGCAACAGGTTTAAAACAAATAAAAGGAAGTATTTCTTCACACAATGCACAGTCAACCTGTGGAACTCCTTGCCAGAGGATGTTCTGAAGGCCAAGACCATAACGGTTCAAAAAAGAACTAGATAAGTTCCTGGAGGATAGGTTCATCAGGCTGGGCAGGAATGGTGTCCTAGCCTCTGCAGTAATGTATATAACATAATTCAGAGTCCTTTAGAGAAGAACAGTGTAGGGAATTCTATAGGCAGATTATACCACTAGGTATTGTCTGCAGCAAGTTTTCCAGCACTGCACTAATAGAATGTACTGGCTCAAAGGCACTTAGTTGCCAAAGACTCTTGTGGGATTCATCTTATCTGGGAAAAGGCTCAAAATGCTTGCACGCCTTTCAAGTGATTTGCCACCAAACTGATCACTCATGATTTGAATAAACTAACAGTACATTTATTTGTTTTACCATCTTATTGTATTAGTTGACCCTTAGACTCAGATTTCTCTGGTAAATGTCATCTTTATGTATGACCACTAGGGGCGGATTAGGGTTTTGTGGGACTCTGGGACAGAGCAAGTGGGGGCACTCCCTACTCCTTCTGCCTGCAGTTCCCCCTGCCTGAGAAGTGGGGTCAGGGTGCAGAGACTTTCCTGCCTGCTCTGCGCTTCTGCCGGGGAGTGGAGTCGGGGCTTCCCCCACTCTCCAGCAGGAGTGCCAGGCAGGCAGGAGGAGTGGGCTGGGGTACCCCAGGGGCCCCCCAATTGGCCAGGGCCTCTAGGCATGGACCCCATTTGCCCAATGGCTAATCTGACACTGATGACCACTGTCCAGTTGCAGCCAGCAACCACTATTCCAAAAATACTTGATGAATTGAAGCTTTCGGGGTATTTCCAATGCTAGACACCAGCAGCTATCCAAGTCCTCCTTCCTGAGGAATGAGTGCCTGGCCAGGTTGCAACTAGCCACATAGATTAAAGATAGAGAGAAGAGAAAGCTAGACTGCGTAAGAGAGGGAAAGAAAATAAGCATGATATCTCTGAGAGAGAAAATTAAAAGAATGTAAAAGAAGGGAAAGAATATATAAAAGGTAGCAGATCATATTTTAACTAATATTATCAAGAGTGAATTTGCCTTTTCCAACTACAGTAATTACAAAGTTTTATAAAGTTTACTAGCCACTTAATTACTCCTGGATTAACACAGTGCAGCACAGTATCCCATAGAGAGGAGATTCCGTGTCTGGGAAATGGGGAAACAAAAAAAAATAAAATTTGTGGACTGTGGTTCTTCCCATATACTTATTCAGTTTATTGCTATAGTAACAGGTCAGTTTAAAGTGTTTTCTATAATAACCAGTTAAACTGGAAATTTTTCTCATTTTATTGGCATCAAGGGGTCACATTTGCAAAGGGATTTCAGCCTGGCTGCTAGATATGTGTGCTAAAATAAATTAATAAATAAATATGTGCACATGCCTGCAGCTCCAGCTGCAATACTTCTCGGACTCATGAGAACATGATTCTCTATCACCAGCTGACAGCCATTTTGCCAAGCAGATATTGAAGGAGAAACCCTTGTAGCATGGCCCTGGAATGAAATGTTCTGACTACTGTTCACAAACAGTTGTGGCAAGACTAGAGCTAGGTATATAGCTGGAAAAATTATTCATTAATATTTTTACAGATTCACAGTTGCTTTTGTTTTAGGCAGATTCAGAATATTTGTCTGAAAGTCTCCAACATCCAGGTGAAAAAAAACCAACCCTGTCTGATCTTTGTGTTAATACCTGTGTAAACATTCCAACAAGGGTTTTCATTGCACAAATGAGAGTAATCACTCCACATCTTATTGTGCTGAAGTTTCAGCCAAGATCTTTTGATTTCCAAGAACAATAGGTCTGCTGGTAAAAGTTGGTTATGTTTGTCTATTCATCTTACTTTAGGAAATGAAAATCCATTATTGCCCATACCTTTTTATGATGTTTTCTTGCTGCAGTTATTCTAGCTTCATTATTTAGTTATAAATGCCTCAAACATGGATTCCATTTGGCTTCCTATTTGGAGGCAATGTCATCTGGAGAGAGATGTGCCTCAGGTGGCTTGTTTTAAAGCATGTCTCTTACTCTAGATTTTGTGTTTTAAAATTAATCATGAATCCCCATCATCATATATTAAATAGGTGAGATAAAGTCTAAAAACAAGGGCTGTACCTGGTACTTGAAAGTTGCTATTCCTGACAGCACTTCATCTTTTTCATGCCCATATTGGCTTTTATCCTAACCCATCTATTCCTTAATGTAAGTGTTATAAATTGCTACAAAGTGCCATAAAATATAATAAAAATAAATCAATATTTCTTGGTTAAAAAACCTGGAAGTGCTGATGAAGCTTAGGTTGATTATATGTCCTGAACCCACAATGCATCTTTATTTTTTTACTTTAATCATTTTCCTTGGTTTGTGTGGGCATATACATTTGTTCTTTACAAATCAAAAAGTTAGTGAAAATTACTAATGTAGACCTACTGAAATATCTAACATTTTAACCAGCAACTTTAGTAAGGACATATTCTAGACTGGAGTGTAATTCTGTATGAGCCTGGTAAATTAGGCATTTTGGGTATGATTAACTACTTAGGAGCCAACTCAGCAAAACATTGAAGCATGCACTTAACATTAAACATGAAGCCAAGCATGTGCTTAGTACTTCGCTGAATCAAGGCCTTAAAGAGGAAGTGTGGTGTTGCAGTCCTATTTGCCATGAAAATTCATCATCATTGTGGAATTCAGCTCATGAAAAGAAGAAGCTATGATTTGTATAGGGAATATGAAGAAATATGACACCTATGTGGTGCATTAAATACTAGGCAACCACATGCATTTACATTCTTGCTATCATATTATTGTGAATTATGTTTTTGGATGTGACAGAACATCCTTCATATTAAAAGGGCTGTGTGGTTCCACATCCAGCTGATGATATCTACATATTTAAATATGATTACTATTTAAATTCTCAGTTTAAAAGCCAGGGATGGATTCCTATGTCCTTGATTGTCTTTGGGGTTTTGGTCACAAAAATTTTTGGGGGATATGACATATGGAAGTAATGGTCTTTCTACAGGAGATTCCAATATTCAGCTTGCAGAGAAGCAAATTTTGTCTTTAAGAAAGGATAGTTTTTATGCTTGAGTGTTTGGTAGAACCTTAGATAGTCATTGACCCTGGTTCTACAATCAGATCTATACAGGTAGACTCGTTTGTCCACATGAAGCCCCACTGACTTTAATTATACCAGGAGCCAACGCTATGCCTGAAGCTAGTTGTGTAATATGAATTTTAGCAAAACCTTAAACAAATGTTTTTTGGGAAAAAATAGCCTGAATTTTTAAGCAACAAATTTGAAAAATTATGTTTTTATTTTCTCCCCCATTAGACTTGGTAATCCCATCCCCTCCACACCACCTTTGATTGGCAATCAGCCCCATTCTTCTAACCACTGAGAGCTGGATGGGACTTTTTTTGAAGCTTATCAATATGTTTCCTTAATTGTTTGAAGAATTTGTGATGGTGGAGAGCCCAGTAAAAGGAATCAGAGCCAGGACTCTACAGCTGAACACACGAAAAAGGAGCACAGTTAAGAAAACCAGTTAAATTACAATCCACCATAAGCAAAAACACGAACAAAAAGACAGAATTTTACTTTGTAAAAGATTACAACTTTCACATATTTCATCCTGGTAGGAAAAACAAACCTAAATTGGCAAAGACATTTAATCATTTTTTTAAAACAAAACAAAAATATAAAATAGGTGACTGTTCCTCAAGAAGATTTTTTAAAAATATATTCCTTAAAAACAAACAAAAAAACCCCAAACCAACAACAATCTGTTTTCAAAGTGTATATCGAATTTGTAAAGTTGTGAGAAGTGGTAATTTCTTACAAAGTAGAATTCTGCCAACTTTTAATATCTGATGAATTTTAATTAAAGAATGAAGAGGTGTAGTTAGAGATGGTCAGAAAAATTCTAACAAAACGTTTTGTTGGAATTTGCAGATTCCAGGAAATGAAAATGTTTTGTAGAGATGGTTCAGTTTTGACAAAGGTCCAACTGACCCCAGGCAGGTTTTGAATTCTGCCTGTTTCCTGCCAGAAGGCCTACCTGATTCCTTGGCAGCCCATGTGCTGGATTGCCTTGAAGTCAGGAACCCCAGGGATTTCAGGGTCCATAGCTCTGGGACAGCCTACCTGGTAGACTGCCTCAGAATCTAGGACTCCAGGATTTCATTCCCCTTTCATGGAGGATTTCAAAGTCTTCCAAGAAAGGACCTTTCTCCAGCCAGCTCCAGTTACAGTCTCTTACAGTGAAGAATTCTACTGTTACTAAGGCCATGGCTACATTTACAGTTCTGCAGCGCTGGTAGTTACAGCTGTGTTCGTACAGCTGTGTAGGGCCAGCGCTGCAGTGTGGCCACACTGACAGCTACCAGCGCTGCAGTGTGGCCACATCTGCAGCATTTGCAGCGCTGTTGGGAGTGGTGCATTGTGGGCAGCTATCCCAGCATTCAAGTGGCTGCAACGTGCTTTTCAAAAGAGGGGGGTGGGGTGGAATGTGACAGGGAGCGTGGAGGAGACAGAAAGAATGGATTTTTGGAGTTGACACTGTTCTCAGCTCCCTGCCTTGCAAGTTCTAAGGACTGGAAGACACACAGTGCCTATCTTCAATCATTTTACAAGTTCTGACCCCCTTCCCCCACCCCTCTCTCATTCACTAAATGCAAATTATGTACTCCTAAATAGCTGTCAGACCAGATAAGCATCTGCTCAACATGGACTTCCCCCTCCCCCTCTGCCATGTGAGTGTGCTGTTTCTCTCTTCAAGCAAACAGCTGTGAACATTCCAAAGTAATTCCCCTGCCTGCCTCCGCTCGCTCAGCAAACAGGAACTGTGTTTGTTTTTTAAATAAGCAGTTTGGCTGAACTCAGAGCTCTCCCTTTCTTCTGGTTTGTTGTGGACAGGAATTCTGGGATACCTCCTTATACCCCGGAGGTCAATAAAAGCGCTGGTGGGGTCCACACTTGCTGACCAGCGCTGGATCACCAGCGCTGGAATCCCTACACCCGAGGCTCGACCGGGTGTACAGCCAGCGCTGCAATTAGGGAGTTGCAGCGCTGGCCGTGCTTTACAAGTGCGGCCACATCCTAAGTTGCAGCGCTGTAACCCCCTCACCAGCGCTGCAACTCTCTAGTGTAGCCATGGCCTATGAAAAAAAAACACCTCCTCCTCCCCCCAAAAAAACCTGTTGTTAGTATAGTGTTGTTAGTAACAAGAAAAATTCTCCTATTTGGAACATGCAAGCTGCAGAATACTTGCCTCAGTGCTCAAGTTGCTTATAAATCCACTTTTTACATCTTTGTGAAGTAGTTAATGAAGACTGCTTCCCTTCAAGAGCAGCCACAAGGAAAATAGTGATTCAAAGTGCAGTATTTAGTAGTCACTTGAGAAAAACTGTTTGCTAATCGCTAGAAGCAATCAGGAGGACTTTGGTTTACCCATTGCAAACACAGTGCCAAATTCTGATCTCAGACATATACCCACATAAATCTTATTATGTATTTCAGGGAAGAATTTAAACTTAATATGTCAGAGCTTTTCTTGTCTCTTACAAAATGATACCCCAGTCCTGTAGCCTTATATTTAAAGGTTACATTATCATCATCATTATCGGAAAGGGAGCAAATATGAATTCAGGATTACAGTAAAGTATAATCTAAACATTTTTCCTCCCCTGTGCGTAGATGAATGAGTGCTTCTTAGAGTTTGTTTGCAGGTTTTGGCCAAATCTTCAGCTGGTAAAAAATAGCATTAGGGAAGTCAAATTTATATCTGTTTACACCAGCTGAAGATCTTGTCCATTGTCAGACAGTTTGCTTTGTTTTCATACAATAACATTAGCTGTCAATCAAATATGTTACAACAGTAGCATGAAGTATCACACTAGAGCCACTAATTTTATTGACAGCACACAACTTTTTTTTATTTTATTTTATTTTATTTTTTTTAAAGAGAAAGCTTTCTTATCATGATGTGGGCCTCTGCACTTGAGAAACCACATTCAGAGCTCAGCAACAAAACTCAGCCCAGGAACTGCTGCTACAATGATTAACAAAGAGTTTCCAGAAGTTAATATACCAGGAAAAGAGGTTGCTCCTTAGAAGATTGAGCAGTGGAGAGTGGAAGTTAAAATGAGCTGTACACCATTGAGCTGGAACAAGCTGCTGTTGGGTCATTGATCTGCACTATTCTGTCAGGGCACCACTTTGATATTGTTAATTTTCAATGACAAAAGACTTGTTCTAATATGGGCCGCAGAATGAAGAGGCCAGAAAACTAAAGGGAAAACAAGAAAAGACCAGCTTCACCCAACCCAAAATATGGAGAATTCCAAAGACTGTGCGACAAATAATACCCACAAACAGTAAAGAATCTCTTTTACTATATGAATCAAACATACCAGGCCAGCTTCTTAACTGGTGTAAGTTGCATTGGTTCTTTGAAGTGAATGAAGCTATGCCATTTTATACTGGCCGATGGTTTGGTCCATTTACAATGACAGTGGTGCTGTGCCTAAGAATTAAAGGGTTTTTTCCTTCTGTAGGATGTGTGTATATATAGAACTGTACAATGTTTTTTTAATAAACATTGAAATCTAAAGCTCTCCACACATCAATCCCTTTTTATGACCCCTCATATAATGATAGGTGTGAAAAGGTGCATAAACCTCATAGAAGTTCATCTATCAGGAAGAAGAGTGCTCATTCTAAAAACAGGGTAATGAATTATTGTTTGGATCCTCTGTAATAAACTTGAAATAAAGCCCTTAAATTTCAGAGTTTTACTGTCAGTGAGACAGTCATTAGTTCTTATGACTGAATTTCCACTCCATAACATTCATCACCGTCCCCAAACAGTCCTTCTGTACTTTCCCTAGGGCTCTATTCAACTAAAGTGCAGCTCTGTGGATTCTCTGTCTTGAGGTCTCAATGACATACATGCCAAACTTTACCACAACTCAAGGTTTCCGAGTCCTGTAAACAGCCTAGACACTGCAGATGGTTGAATATTCCACTTTTTGTTCCACATGTATTGCCTCTCATCTGGCCAAGCAGGGAATATGGCCACCACATAATACAGTGTGAGCTCAATGAGCACATGGACTCTCAGGTTGGGAAATGGTTCTACCAGACATCAGTTCATGGTCCCTGGGGGTTTGTATACAGAGGGAGAAGCGGAGAGCTTGAAGATCAGTGCAAGCTAGTGACCGAGCTTCTATGCTTCCACCACTCAAAACATAATAAAAAGATTTAAATGAAAATTAGTTAACCTGAGAAATGAGTTCCTTACCAAGAAAAGCAATAAAGATTTTTGAGTTCAAGACCTGCAAGCTAGCAAACAGAGAAAATAAGCTATCATTTTATGGGGGTTTGTGAGTGAACTTGGGCTGGGGACCACTCGGTCAGTCAGCTTCTGGGCTCAATATAAAGTAGTAATGATACAAACATTTATCTAAAATATCCACCTTAAATTAATTAACCAGAGAGGATGAAGCAAATGCAGTCACATGGCAGCATGAGACTAGCAGATGGGTCAGCTAAGCTGGAGAAAAGCAGGAAACAGCTTGAACAAGCTAAGCAGTTGCTGTGGGCTATTTGATTAGGCCTGTAGTGTGAAGAAAAGTTAAAATAGTACATTGAATAACTATGGTCTGAATGGACAAACTGTTTTGTTTCAAAGTATGAGCCCGAGCCTTTGCTCTGAAATGACTATTAACCCCAACTTCAAACTTTGGGGGAATTCAAATAAGGTTGATTTTTCAACTGCCTTATTCTCAGGATTTCCTGATTTTGGCTTGGGTTTAAAGCAAAAATACTGAAGTGCTAGAGCTTCTCTCAACTTCTTAGATCAAATGGTTTGCTCCATCACTATAGACTCAGGAATAGCCTGAATCTCTCTGTCAAGCAGGCTGGAATTTAACAATTCAGATTGTGACTTGACCCTTAGATCAGATCAACATATTTTGAGTCTTCAGAATCTAGATATAATATTTTTCAGGTTTTAAATTTTAATTATTTTTATTTTTTTACTTGAGAGGTACCTTTCATTGGTTTAGCAACAAATGTGTGTGCAGCAGTGCACGATGCACTGAACAGATTGTCTGAAAGAATTTACAGCCTAAGATATTTTAGATTGAGGAGTTGCAGGTTTTCTTTTTCAGTCTAGACGTAAAGCACATCAATTGTCAGAGATCCATCCAGTTTTGCAGGGGTATTGGTTTGATTTTTACTGATAAATTATACCAGGGCTGTGTAACAGTGAGTTGTGCTCTGAATTTAAAATGTCTAGTTTTGTAAATACATGCAAAAAAGTTACAAGTGATTAGATTTAGTGAGCACTATCTATTCAAGGTTTTCTGGCCATTGGATTACTGCAATGCTATGGATTCATTAAATAGTTCTTGAAACCTTTTGGATGCACTGTACAGACTAGATTGACATTTTATAATTCAAATCTCTCTGATGCAGAATCAATATAGCTGCTATTCCAACTGCAGTCATGCTCTATAAAGTCAACATTTCAAGTGTTTAATTGAAACCATACTACTGAATTAAATAAACCCTTCAGGTTACAAGGAGCATGGGAAAAAAAGGCAAGATACCCTCCAATTCAGTAAAAAGCAGATGACACCTCTCTTAGTAGCCTCAACTGAATGATTTCTGCATAGGACCATGCAATTTATACATAATGCTCAGCATGCAGTACCTCTCAGTGTCCCCAGTTTTCACTTCTGGTAATCTAGCCATTTATATAAGTGCCTAAATTGGAGCTTTGGGTGCTGACCTCTTGCGAAAAAAAAATCTAGCTTTTCAATAATGAGCTGTTTCTGAGCAAGTATCAGAGGGGTAGCCGTGTTAGTCTGGATCTGTAAAAGCAGCAAAGAGTCCTGTGGCACCTTATAGACTAACAGACGTTTTGGAGCATGAGCTTTCGTGGGTGAATATCCACTTTATCAGATGCCTGTAGTGGAAATTTCCAGGGGCAGGTATATATATGCAGGCAAGCTAGAGATAATGAGGTAGTTCAATCAGGGAGGATGAGGCCCTGTTCTAGCAGTTGAGGTGTGAAAACCAAGGGAGGAGAAACTAGTTCTGTAATTGGCAAGCCATTCACAGTCTTTGTTTAATCCTGAACTGATGGTGTCAAATTTACAGATGAACTGAAGCTCAGCAGTTTCTCTTTGAAGTCTGGTCCTGAAGTTTTTTTGCTGCAGGATGGCCACCTTAAGGTCCGCTATAGTGTGGCCAGGGAGGTTGAAGTGTTCTCCTACAGGTTTTTGTATATTGCCATTCCTAATATCTGATTTGTGTGAAAAGGATAAACGGACACAGAGAGCATCCCTGAGCCTGTCTAACAGCATGTGGTAGGACAAACAGCAAATGAAGTAGTCTTGAATTCTGAAGCAGCAGAGAGTTCACATGGCTTTATGGACCATAATGTGACCCAAGGACCTCTTGATGCCAATTGGCAGGGGTCACAGAAGCACATAAGGGTACAGGGATCCCCCCCAAGTTCTCCAAATGGGGTCATGTAAGGTCTTTATGAAAGCATATGTCACATAACCATTGTGAAATGTACAAAAAATGTGAGGAGTTATGTATTTATGCTGAAAGTTGTGTTCTCTAGGCCTTATACTTCAAAGCAGCTTGCTCAATGTGTCTTGGGACAATCTTCTCCAGATAGGAGATGGGAGATACTTCTCTCTCTAGTGGACCATTGTGTATCTCACAATAAAAATCTGTTAGCATTCTAAGTCAAAAGCTAATGAAGAGCTAGTGGAGACTTCAGAAGCAAATTAAACAGAAAGAGGTAAATGGGTGGGCTATTTTTTACATGAACATCAGGAGTCTGTAATGGTATATTTGGAGGTGGTGAGACACACACCGGAATACTTCCACCTGTGAAGACAAGTTGCCAGCAGACTTGACCTCATGAAAAAGGCATCTTATCCAACTTGGTTGAAAACTCTGGGAAAAGGACTTAGGGGAATGCCTTGAGAGTTAAGTTTAGGCTCTAGAAAGCATGTTATGATTTTGTTTTACATGTAACCATTTGTTTCCCATATTTTTACTTTATTACTTGGCTCTCTGCTCTGTAATCATAAAAACTTATTCTTGTTCTCACTATATAGTCTAAATGCTGTGTGTTAAATAGAGTGGGAATCCTACATTAACTCTTTTAAGCTGGGGTGTACTACTCCTTTGGGAGTAATAAATCAGTGTTCTGCAAGAGTCCTGAGGCACAGGGGCTGAGCACCCCAGTGGAACACTGGAAGAACTAGGGGGTTGATGTGTGCCTATATGAGCCTGAGAGAGACAATGAGGCTATTTACATTGCCAGACACCAGTGAAGCCAGGGAGCTGATCTGCAGCAGGCACACACAAGACTTCCTCATGCAAAGAGCAGATGATAGCAAAGTGCCTCAAAACACTGTGTATTTCTGGGAAGTGTCACATATAACTGCCTATTTGGTAGGCCAATACTCTTTTGCAGCTGTGAAAACATAAATAATAAGTTCAGATCTGATATTTTCCACATATTGAGACCAATGCTAGATTAATATTACAAACTGTGGCCTCCAATAACAAAGTGTTAATCAACAAACCTCCAGTTCACTCTATATAGTAAGCTATATTAGAGACAAAGGATGGTCTTGTGGTAAAAACCCTGGCTTGACCATCAGGTGATCTGGGTTCTATTCTCAGCTGCATTACAAGTCTCATGTAATCACTTAATCACAGTGTTCTGAGCCTCCATTTGTAAATGGAGAAAATAATTCTCTTTGTCTGTTTTGCCTATTTAGATATAGATCTCTGGGGTGGCAAATCTATTATGTGTTTACACTGTGCCAGTCAAGATCAGGCCCTGATCTCAAATGAGGTCTTAGTCACTCCTATAATACAAATAATTTATCTTCAGTGGAGATATACCACAAGTCAATTTGGCTCAATGTAACATCAGGTAAATTTGCTTCTAAAATCCTAATTGGTGGTGCATCATCATTAATATTCACAACAGTATCAAAGCTCTATTATTATTATTATTATAAACAGTTACATCTTGTTCACTTGAGAATTAATTTTGCCACTTTTACTCATGCTGAGTAGCACTGACTCATACAAGCTTCCCATTTAGGTTAATGGAACTTGGTTAAGAGCTATTCAGTATGTTTAAGGTTAGCAGGATAGGGCACTTCATGCTGTTGCTCCTTTCCGGCTAGATACTCGAAAAGTGAAGCCAGTGCAGAGACTCACAATTGTGCTCTCATGTGGTTAAAAAAGAATTGCTTGTGGCCACATTAAGAATCTACATTCAGGCCTACCAATCCTATCACAAATATTGCAGTGATGCAATGTGAAAGGTCTTCATTAATACCATGCCCAAATTGATGCATCCCGCTATACCGAATACTTACTGATCTTCAAGGTTGTGAACTAAAGATGAGTGAGTAACAGAATACCCAACCTAAATGACTGTGCTTGTATCTTACAACTGGTTATATTTCTGGATGTGTTGGATGCCAGATATGTTTATTTTGAATGAGGTTGCTGCAGTAACTACTACCCCTTAAATCAGAGGTGGGCAAACCTTTTGGCCCAACAGACACATCGGGGTATGGAAATTGTATGGCGGGCCATGAATGCTCACAAAATTGGGAATTGGAGTGTGAGAAAGGGTGAGGGCTCCATCTGGGGGTATGGGCTCTGGAGTAAGGCCAGAAATGAGTTCAGGGTGAGGGGGGGAGCTCTGGGCTAGAAGCAAGGAGTTCAGAGGGCAGGAGGGGGATCAGGGCTGGGGCAGATGGTTGGGGTACAGGGTGGCAGGGGAGCCAGGGCTGCAGGCTCCGACCACAGTCACAGCCAATGGGAGCTGTGGGGGCAGTGCTTGGGGCAGGGGCAGCATGTGGAGCCTCACATAGGATCCGGGCACGGGGGGGGGCACATGCCGTTGCTTCCAGGAGCTGTGCGGAGTGGGACAAGCCCCAGACCCTGCTCCCTGGCTGGAGCTTGAGGGTCAGATTAAAATTTCTGGAGGGCCGGGTGCAGCCCCTGGGCTGTAGTTTGCCTACCCTTGCCTTAAATGCTTGATCAACCAGAATGGAATCACTCTTCCCAAAAGTCCACAAATGCTAATTCATGTCAATGGGTTTAGGGGAGAAAATAAAAGGTCCCTTTCAGCTTCATTCTCTGGCTATCCCAGGGCAACTTAAACTGACAGCCCTGTTTGAATGTAAACTCCTTGGGGCAAGGCCTGTGTCTTCCAATGTCTTTACGTACTGTGATAAAGATACTGTTGTATTTTAATAATAACAACTAATCCCCAAAATACTGCATTCAAAGGACATATAATTCTTAGTGGCTGACACACATAATGGCCTGCAGTAGTTTAAATAGCCAAGCTCCTGATCTAAAAATTGGAATTTTTAACCTGTGTGGTTGATGTCAGGGAACCATTTCCAAATTAGGTTCCATAGGTCCATTTATGTTTAGAGGTTCCTTGTCATGTAATTAATAAATTGGATCAGAACCTCTGCTGGGGTCACACTGATTGACACCAGCTGGAAATCTGACCCTTTATGTTCAGCTAGTGTAGTAAGAGTGTCTGCTGTCACTCTAGATAATTAAGTTTAAACAAACACCCAGGTCTGTGATTAAAATCCAAAAAGCTGTCCTCAGAGTACATTGTAAAGAGGTTGAGAGGCAATGATGGAACCCCAATGTTAACATCTACATAGTTTGAAAGCGAAACAACTGTCAGCTTCCATCTATTTTCCCTCTTTTTGCCCCAAGTTACAAAAAATTGGGAAATTTTTCTCTGTGTAATTTCAGCTGGGAAGAAATATAGCCAAATAACTGCTAGAAATTTGCGTATATATTTTGCTATTAAGGGTTAAGGTTTATTCACCCATATTAGTTTTTCTTTTTAATTTTCAAACACACAAAAGAGTGGGAGGGACTGATAAGGCCCTATTGTAGTTATTATATAATATAACGAAAGCTGAGGTCATGTTGACCTGCTCTGCTAGAGTACATCATCTACTAGCAGAAAAGAAAACAAACTGTGTCACATTTTATTCCATCCATGGTTGTAAATGGAAGAGATATTTTGTGAAACTGAATAATACATTAAAACAACTAGGAAGAAAGACTGATAATTAAACGTGTTCTGTAATTCAATCCCAGCGTGAACAATGAATCTACTCTTTCGGTAATACTTCTTTTTAATTGCAGAAATGACAGCTCTGAGTGGCCCAAACCTTTCGCTGTCATCTTCAACACAGTCAAAACCAATTAAGAAAAGACCTAAAATACAGTTAACTCTTTTTGCCTCCGCTTTTCCATTCGAGTCTCTCCACAGAATACAGAAGGGCAGCAAGACCTGAAACTGGGATAGTTAGCAGTTATTTTCCAGATTTAACAGTTCAGCAATTAGATTATTCTATGGCAGGGCTTTCCAACAACAGTCTAGGATGCTGAGAGGACTCTCTGAAGTCAATTAGACTGTTTGCAGAGTAATGAACTGCTCAGTATGAATAATGGTGACAGAATCTGGATTTAGGATAGTTACTGCAGAATATCACAGCAATTAAATTAACTTTGGATAGCCAAATGATTGAGCTTAAAGGACTTTGAGATATGGTAACTGTAATGGAATGAGGGGGTCTTTACTAAAAGGTAGAGCTGTTCAGAAAAATTCTGAGAAAACCATTTTTGGGAGCAGCAGTGAAGTTGACAAAAATCATGTCAATTTCAGCCAGCAGCTGGGGCTCCCACGGTGACTCTGTGGCACCCTACCCCAGCCAAAAAGCATATTTCATTTTGGAAACAGCATTTTTCTGAAATGAAATATTGTGGGATTTCAGTTCCATGAAAAAGTTCAAGTTCTGGGAATTGTTTTTTTTTCAAAATCTTATAATTTTTTCACGGGACAGAAAATCCATTTCCTATCCGGTTCTACTAAAGAGTCCTAGCCAGGCCAAGACTGATTTCTAGCTCCTATGCCAGTGTGCAGATACATTTAGGACAAGCGCCTTTTTCTTTATGTAAATCATCATAGACCCACTGGAATTTCTGGAGCTATGTTGATTTACAGCTAAGATTCTGGTTTAAAGAACTTGAACAAGAAAGAAGCACAGGTCTACCAATAGTAGTCTTGCTGCTCTCTGTCAGGTCACTCTAACAATTTCCATATGCACGTGGGTACATCATTGGTTGAAAATAAACATCCTTTCCCTTCCATGGATGTATTAATACTGCTGCCTTCTTCAACCCATCATATGGCAGACTGCTTCAGATTCCCATAACATTTTCAGAGGAACAATACTTACTGGTAGTTAGCATAGACTTCATCCCTGAGTTTAATTTGGGGCTATACATAAAATCCCTGGAGTCCATCGCTATCACACAGAGTTAAAATTCATGGGGGCAGGGAGGGCTGGTGATCCTCTTCTCAAGAGCTCTATAAATTCCAATTGTCCCTGGTGATCCCAAAATAGTTAAGTCTTTATATTAACATGACCAGCAGTGAAATAGTTAACATTGTTGACATTTAAGTAATCATCAATAGGAGTAACAGTTAACATTCCACACAGAAGAGTGAAACCCCTCATTGCTGTTGCTGCAGGCTATTTGCAGACTCATTTCCGGGGTCTTGTTGAAGTGATTTTCATTTGCATCTGTAATAGCTGGAAACTGAAAAGCATCAGTATTATCACCTTAAATAACAGAGCATTTAGGAGCCCTAGTAATGGACCAGGGCCCCATATGTAACCCCAATACATGTCAGCTCTTTGAGATACCAACATACAGCCAGATTGTTCCAGGGTGCTATGCAAGTGTGCACTATTGTGCAAAATGCAGACTACATTTTCCCCTCTGAGTTTTCCAGGTATGCAATGACTGAGTTGTGAAAACCTGCAGTCTAGAACCTGCAACTGCTGGCTTTTAGGAAACTGCTGTTTCCACACCACCATTCTGCAACTCAGCTAGAGTAGGGGACATCAGCCTAAGAACCCTGTAGGCTCAGGGTTCACTGGATTCCCACCTTGCCCATGGAGACCCTGATTCCTTAAATTACATGAGTGAGGCAAATACTGTAAAACTAGGTGGACCCCTGCTTGCTGCTACAAACAGACTCTGCTGCATCTCTTGACATTGCTCCTGGTCCTGGGTTCCCTGCCCCAGTCCTGATCCCTCATCCTGTTCCTACTGCACTACCCCAGCCTTGGTGGACCCACTGGGCTTTGGACTTTGCACAAACAATGACTATGACCCAACCCTCTGGGGTTTCTAGTTTCAACCTATGTTGCATTGTCAGGGAGCAGTGGCACAGTGGCAGTTTAGAAGAGCATATCCTGTGCCATACATTGTAGCTTGGCTGAGCCATAGCCTACTAGAGACACTCTATGACCTACTAATTGATCCCGAACCACAGTTAGTAATAACTTTCTTGCTGTCCACACAGCCTTGATGAGGCTGATACACCCAGAAATCAATCAGGCTTTTAAGAAAGGTCAATAATAATCCATTCCAGCTGTGGTTTGAGGAAGCTGACTTGAGTCCAAGAAAGAAAAACCTCCCCCGCATCAACGCCATGAATTTCTGGCTGACATTCTCAGACTCTTCACACTGCTTTTGTCATTACCAGGATTTAAGTTGCTAGCATCACCAAAAAACATCTCATTTACTGGTTTCAAGCAAATTAAACCACCAATAGCATCTTCTGTGAAGAGAGACATTCTTGTAATGGCATGGAGTACAGTAGAGTGACTGAAGAAAGAATAAATAAATAAATTTAGAACATTGTTTAGAGGGTTGCTGGAAATCCAACTGGAAGCTTTACCTAGGCAACTTTTTAACATTCTGGTCTAAACACAACTTCTGGCATTTCATGTAGTTCATTAAGGCCTGGTTCAACTTTCTTATTATCTGTTGGGAGACTTATTATCTGTTGGATGATTCTTATAGAGGTCAGTGATGGATCTTAACATGGGAGGTCCAGCAATATATTTATCAATTGGGAGGTAATACTTTCACTGGACTAACTTTATGGCCTATTTTGAATGTAGCTCTTGTTTTGAATTATTTTAGAGAAGGATGGCAAAGAGCTATATGTAAAATCTGTGAACAACATGTCATTTTATATGCATATCATGTGTGTGATCAGGTGCCCCATTCAAGCAATCTAGTCACTTAAACCTAAGAAAATGTGATTCTTCAGAGAAACAACGTTTTCCCATATATATATATATATATATATATATATATATATATATATATATATATATTCCCCTTTTACAGCTAAATTCTAACTCCAAATATTCAAAGTTTTTGTGCTTGTGGCAATTTTACTAGGTTTTACTTTTTTTTTTTTAAATTTCTCAGCAATGAGTTTTGAAACGTGGTGGGAAAGTTGAGAGAGGCTTAGGCGCATACAGAAAGAGAGCCAAGCACAACTAAACTGGAGTTTCACAGACCAAAAAAAAAATCTCGTATTTGGGGTCAAACTTTGCAGCAATATAGAAAGCAGTGGGACAACAAAACTAAGTAGAGCTCTGCAAGTTGTTGTTTTTTTCATTAGATCACATGACAGGAATAAAAATGTGAGGCCATGGCTACACTGGCACTTTACAGCGCTGCAACTTTCGCGCTCAGGGGTGTGAAAAAACACCCCCCTGAGCGCTGCAAGATACAGCCCTGTAAAGCCTCAGTGTAATCAGTGCTGCAGCGCTGGGAGCGCGGCTCCCAGCGCTGCAAGCTACACTCGTAGAGGATGTGGAGTACCTGCAGTGCTGGGAGAGCTCTCTCCCAGCTCTGGCGCTCCGACCACACTTGAAACTTCAAGGCGCTGCCGCAGCAGCACTTTAAAGTGCAAGTGTAGCCATACCCTGAGTCTAGCCATTGATCACCTTCACCATCTTTCAGATCTATTTAGTGCTAAAAGTGAGGATTTCTAAGCACATATTCCATAACAAATTATACATCAGACTAGCTGACAACCAGAGTTCAAAAAAACAAACTATGCCCACCCCCCTTCCTCCAAATCTTGAGACTCAAGTGGTAAACATATGGGGAATATTAGAATAAAATAAGCTTGAATCCTGAATTGGGAGATTCTAAATTGATTCATGAAATAAATTAAACAGACAAATAAATGTACTCAAAGGGAACAACTAGAGCACTAAATTAATGCAGTATCATGGAGCTACAAATGGATGCAGAAAGACCTAGTCTGTGTAGAAAGGCCCACCAAATACCCACAAGGAGGACTTCTTTGATCGTTTCTTTTTCAAAATAATTACAAATAATAACAAAGTCTGTATCCTAAACCAAGCAAGGGAATTGCAAACTATCAAGTTGGAAGACAAGGAGTTTGGGGTGGAATTTTCAGAAACATCCAGAATTGGCCTCTCTCTTTTCCCACTGAAGTCAATGGTAAAACTCTCATACACTGAAATCACACAGATCCATGAATGACAGATAATTATCCCTAGATACCTCTGGGAAAACTATTGTTGAACACTGCTTTTAACATCTGAGGGCTAAACTTGGAATTTTTGAATGGGACCATAGTATAAGAACCAATACAATAATTTTCTAGCAACATTACCTAGTTTGCACTGGTTTCCAAACTTGTTCTGCCGCTTGTGCAGCGAAAGCCCCTGGCAGGCCCAGCCAGTTTGTTTACCTGCCTCATCCACAGGTTCAGCAGATCGCAGCTCCCACTGGCTGCTGTTCGTTGCTCCAGGCCAATGGGAGCTGCTGGAAGCCGCGTGGTCTGAAGGTTGTACTGGCCGCCACTTCCAGCAGCTCCCATTGGCCTGGAGCAGAGAACTGCAGCCACTGGGCGCCGCAATCGGCCGAACCTGCGGACACGGCAGGTAAACAAACCAGCCGGGGCCACTAGAGGCTTTCCGTGCACAAGCATTGGAACAAGTTTGGGAACCACTGCCCTAGTGTTAAGTGACCAATTAAAGAAACACCCTGGGTTGATTACCCACTGTCTTACACCTTGTGTAATCATCTACACCAAGGCAAAGTGGAGGTGGGGTGGTGAAATGCTACCATTATGATCTGACATTTTATTTAGCCTTTTATTTAAAGTTAATTTAGTAATGTTATATTATATCACTGTAGGTTCGTCTCTGGTGGCTACAGTTTGAAGCTCAGAGTATAAGTCATTTCTGCTACTTGCTTCAGATTTAGAATCTCTATGAAAGCATAAAGACCAAGGATAGACATATACATTCTCAAGTACAAGATCTAGTCTGTTTTACACGTTTTAATAAAATTATAATTAACATTATTACCCAAGTATATCGAAATTCTATAAAGACCAATGCACAAGTTATAAATATAGTCATACTCACATCCTTAACAATATTTTTAAGGTGTAATGGCTGCCCTGCCAATTGAACTTCAGTAGAGGGATGGTTTCTGCTGGCATTTTCCCCTAGGGAACTCATTTTACCCAATCTGGGAGCCCTCTTATCTTGTGATTCAGACTATTCCTAACCCTCTGTGGATGTGCATGTAGAAAAATGTGACTACTGGCTATCTTGTACTCAAAATTACTGATGGTTAATTTTTCGCAATACTGCCTATTGGTATATCTTTTCTGGTAATCTTGTGGAATAGGGTTATTCTTTGGGTAACTTACTTATGTCAAGCATTTTTTAAGCCTATCGCCTAGTATGGCAAAGAAAACCTTACAGGCCTCAGCCTGTAGGCCTCGCATTTCAGGCCTACTTACTAAGATACCCAATATATACTTATTACTTACTACTAAGTAGTCTTATACTTCTAGAATCCTGCAACTTAAATCTATTTATCATGCAATGATTATATAACATGTTACGTTAGTTAATCATACCATCACACACCACACAACAAATTTATTATAGAATGAAGTAATTGGCACAGCACAGATGGAAATGACCACACATTGTGTAATGCAGGAGAGATTCAGAGAACTCTGACCTGTCACAATTAACATTCACATGGACAGGATAATTATTAGTATTCTACAAAATCTGACTAACCTTGAATCACAATTACTTGTAATTTTCCTATCTGCATGTAGATATAATATGATACTTTTATATTCGTACACAAATCTTTATTATTACTTTTAGTAGGGCAATAATGCCTCTAGGTCCTAACCAGGTCCAGGACCCTTTGTGCTCAGAGCTGTACAAACATACAGCAAAAGAAAGTCCTTGATCCAAGCAGCTTACACTGTAAACTTAAAGAGAGTTCATGCCTCAAACAACTTACAAAAGCCCTGTCCAGACTTGTGGATAAAAATAGAGATAGAAATAACACATAAGGTGTGCTCCTCCATTTCAGTACTGCTTCCTACTGTCCAATGAGGAGAGAGGTTATTATTTCAGTGAAAATGATTAACCGTGCCTTGTGTATATTAATCCCAACAATCTTTTCCTTTCTTTTAATCACTGAAAATAGAAATTTAAACCAAGAAGCAGCCCTACCCAAGCAGCCAAGCTTAAAATATCTTTGCATTTAGACAGAATGGCATCCGACATTTCTATGTCCTTGTGACATCCAAACTCTTTTTATCCTCTGGAAAGTGCCAACATATGGAAGAATAGCAGAAAGTGAGAATTTGCCTGCTGGTCTGGGGACATCTGGAACTTTTATTTACTATGAAAGTTCAATATGTCCCAATTAAATCAGGACACTTGAGAGATAAAGAGATTGAAACAGCCCCCAAAGCTTTGATCTAATGTGATTAAATTGGCTGTGTAGAGCTAATGACAGACACATTCCAAATAGCAAAAATATAAGTAGGTATTAAGGGTTTTTACTGTTGTGATCTCGAAGAATATCTGTAACCCAAAGGCTGCTATTCTCTGTTTGCAAATTCTATTGTATGTTATTCACTTATAACTCTTGGCTTTTAGAATACAATCCTTTTTTAATAATGCACACTTCTTTGGAACACATGAAGCCATCACCCCATAAGAGCATCTTTATTTGATCCCTTTACCATTCTGGTCTCCTTTGTCTCTTTGCCCCTCTGTCTTTAGATTGTGAGCTATTTGGAGCAGGGACTGACTTCTATTCTGTGTGGGAAATACTCATTGCATCGTGGACACTACCAGAATAATATCTGAAGTGAATGTACCATGCTTTGTAGTGTAACACCACATTTGCAGGCTACAGTTTTGAATAAGGAAGGAGATATTTTGTTAGACACCTGACCAGAGATATGGTGGGACGTCTGAGAGCAGCCTTATAAGGTAGCTGTTGAGAGCAGTTTGCAGGCTGTGAGCAAAGATGACATTATCACTTAATTTTCACAAAGAAATGTTTCTCAGAAAGTCTGAGGACAAATAAGGGAAATGTCAATGAATGTGTTCAGGGGAACTGAAACAATCTAAAAAGAAAAGAATGGAAAGAAAATCCATTTACAAGCTCATAATTTTAAAATGTCTGCAAAATTGTATCAATTTTCATTACCCAATTTTATATATACACACATTCTAAATGACTAAAAAAAATAAGTTGCGATTCATGCCAAATATGTTTCTCTTTCCCCACCCCCGCCCCCCGCCTCTCCCCCCACCATGATAGATTGTATTTGATTGTACAGTTGCTGGTTTGGAATGGTCATTAAAATGCATATATTCAAATAGTCGTAGTATAGTGTATTGTCCAGGCAGTTCACTTCCCCTTTTTATCTAGCTGTATACATCCTATCTGGTACTTAAGTTATTCAGAAATAATGTGATTCTTACTAAGGGTAAGGACTGTTAATACAAAATAACAGTTAAGTTGCTTGATGGCAGCAATTTTCTTTTTAACACTGTCCTCAAAAATGACCTGATGTCTTTCAGTCCTTCTAACACTGGACTTCCAGAGCATTGGGGAGTTGATGCACTGGGACTTAGAGGAGACATCTAGATCCTGAGTATTTGCTTCAAGTTCATACAGTGGAACTGTTGTGGTGCTACAGGAGACAGGGTATGCACTTCCAGTCAGAGAAAAAGCAATCTTAATCCAGGTGAACAGAAAAGGTAGATTAAGGGTTTGTCCACATGAAGTTAATGTGTGGCAAGCTAAGGTGTACATGTACACCACCCCAGAATGCTGCTTACTAAGTCACCATGTGGACTCTGCATCCATGCACTAAAAGTTCCATGAACCTTGACCCATGTACTTTGACACCCTCACTCCTTTGACACTCTGCAGAGTATAGCTTGACTTGACCCATGGACCTGTGCCAGCATCACTACAAAAGGCAGAGTTAAGGTTACATGGGTAACATAATTTTGTTATTTACTGATTATTTTCATTTCCTCGCTTTGCAACCCTAACATTGTTTTAGTGTATTTTTGTAAGGAATATCACATGGAATATACGGCCTTGTCTACACTGCCACTTTACAGCGCTGAAACTTTCTTGCTCAGGGGGGTGAAAATCACCCCCCAGGCGATGCAAGTTTCAGCACTGTAAAGTGGCAGTGTAGCCACATCCCCAGCTGTTGGTAGCCAAGCTCACATGGGGGGTGGGTTTTTTATAACATTAGGAGGGCTCTCTCCCAGCACTGGTGCTATGACTATACAGCCATGTTAAAGTGCTGCTGCAGCAGCACTTTATCATTGGTAGTGAAGACATACCCTAAGTGTCCCATCCTGGGTCAAGAGTTTTGCCAGTAGCTTCAGCAGAAGGATTATGATGTGTATGCATGTCCATAAAACATGTTATATACACCCACACCACAATTTCCAAGAATGCTAGTTTCTTAGCCTTCATATATTCCAGTATATGTGTGCCTGCGTTTATATCTTATAGACATGTACACATGTGATGATCCTCCTCCTACTGAAGCTACTGCCAAAACTCCTGACTACAGCAGGAGCAGAATTCAGGCCTTCAGTCATTTGAAACATGCTGACTATATACATTGGAAGATCATCAATTCTTCTGTGACACTGCCGATGAAAATTAGAAAACAGAGCAAAGACAACACAGAAAAAGCTGAGCAGCAACAACATGAATGTACTATAGTAACAGAATCAATTCTTTTCAGATGCACATGATGCACTAAGCAGTTATAATAATGACACATATTAGCACTGGTTCTGTAAGTATAATTATTGGTCAAGGACAGATTATTGTAAAACAGCTAATAAACAGGAAACATTAGCTTCCCTAGCACAGGGCCATCACAAAACCAATATTAGTCCTATGTGCTATATACACATTTTCTATGAAGCCAATTAACCTCTTTATTTGGAAGCACAAGCTTCGTTATTGTTCAGTGTGGCAGCTAATCCTTCACAGAAGATAATTTTCAATGAGCATAAGTGGAATGAGTTGTGTTTGCCTCAACCAAGTTCTTGTACAATTAAAAGAAAGATTAATTGTTTGATTTATTAAACATTGGTACATAGGAATGTTAAGCAGCTTGTAGTTCTGGATTGTAGAAGTCTAAGCATCTGTGGCTGGAGGGTAGTGCAGACACTTGCACTATACCCATCCTTCCATTTCCTCACCTTCCCAATTGGCTCAGCCCTATAGGCAGAAACATGCCCTTGCGAGTCAGCTAAAGTCAACAGCATAGTTTTTGGTAACATCACCTCAGTTCTAACTGGTTTTAAATTTAATCCCATGGACAATATGGCCATTCACGTATGTGCCCTCTAAACAATGTTATCTCTTCAGTTTAACACTACCTAACAGCCATCTACAGAACGATTTCTGTTGGGTAATAATTTCAAGCTGGTTAAAACTAGTATTGAGACAATAAAAATATGAGACTTGGCGATGTCTACCATAGCATTATGAATGCACTGCCACAATAAATAATACATTGCCAGCCTACCTTTACTGTTCGGTCACTTAATGCCACAGATTGATGGTTGGAGCAGATTCCAAATCACTCCATTCCCTTGCTGGGAAAGTAAAAAAAAGAGTATTTCATGCAAAGATTAGTTTGCATAAAAACAGAACAAAATAAGTTAACATAGGTGGAACAAACAAAAAGACACTCCCGTTTGGCATGTGGGGTTAAGTTATATTCTACGACATCTGGGTGTGGAGGGCTAGAATCCCAAATGCATTCTACCCACACTTCCTCCTAGACAACCACTCATAGCTTTTGCCTACTTGTGCAAGAGAACTAAGAAGCTGAGTTGGAATTAAGCTGTTGCTCAGCAGGGACCAGGAAGCACCACCATACTCTGTCACACATTTCAGACAATGGACAGGTCATTGCCATATTTATGATGATCTTTGTCCTTTCAAATAATTAAGTGTTTCTCATTAAAACCAATGACTTAACTTTTACAGCAGTCCCATTTTCATTATCTGTTGTCACAGATGAGCTTCCCCTCACATGCAGTAAGAGTAACTCAATAAACAACAGGGACACAGAACTAAGTTCTCATTTCTTTTCCAGAGTTCCCCAACTCCCCAACAATTTAAAAAAAAAAAGGCAGAAAAAACAAAGTTTTCACCTACCCAGGATGCAAACTAGACCCCTCTATTCTCCCCTGGCTATCATTTCCAAACACACTAGCCCATCTTTCCACTGCTTCTTTTTTATATCAGAAAGCTTTTTAATTGAGCCACAGCTGCAATCAGTTCTCCAGAACTTTAACTCCTTCTGATCTGGTTTCCTGTGTTACAGCTCTGACAGGAAAACTGGGTTTTTCGTAGGAGAAAAGTGGTGGGCTTTGGCCCTAGCTGGGTGACCATGTATCATGTATCTGGAGGTTTATGAAAACTGGATACCCTGGTTACACAAGTATAGATGCTGAATATAGTACTAGCTGATTTAGCTTGATTTACACATCATTTTAGGCTGTGCCTAATAAGATTTTACCTTTGAGCTCAAAGTAGTATGACAATATTAGGACATAAATGTCACTTTCACATGCAGAAGAAAGAAAAGTTCCAATTAAAAATGTGTTGAAAGTGTTTTGTTTCAAATAGTTAAAAAAAAAATCTTGAATGCTCATGGGCATATTATGAAAGACATAAGATGGCATAAGATGAGTGCAACTTCATTGGAAGGGCATCTGCTAAGGCCAGTGATGCATTTGATCCGCTGAGACTATCTGATGAGATAGCATCTTTATGGGAAATTGGAGGGTTTGATTTTATCCAACCCTTTCAGAACACAGAATAATATGTTCGCCTTTAAAAGATACAGCTAAATTGTCTGTCTTATCTGTCTACCTAGATACTGATATGTTCCTCATCTCTTGTGGTATGGTGTGGATATGGTACTACATTTCATAAAAACATAAGAACGGCCATACTGGGTCAGACCAAAGGTCCATCAAGCCCAGTATCCCGTCCTCTGACAGTGTCCAATGGCAGGTGCCTCAAAGAGAATGAACAGACAGGTTATTAAGTAATCCATGCCTTGTCACCTAATCCCAGTTTCTGGCAAACAGAGGCTAGGGACACCATTCCTGCCCATCCTGGCTAATAGCCACCGATGGACCTATCTTCCATGAATCTATCTAGCTCCCTTTTGAACCCCGTTATAGTATTTGACCTTCACAACACCCTCTGGCAAGGAGTTTCAGAGGTTGACAGTGCGTTGCGTAAAAAATATTTTCTTGCGTTTGTTTTAAACCTGCTACCTATTAATTTCATTTGGTGGCCCCTTCAGTTACTTGTATTCTGAATACCTACAGCATTTTTCTTCAAAATGTATCACAACAACATACTAAATTGGGTAACGAATTATATCTTTCTTTGGACAACTGAAATAGTAATATAATAAATTCTGATTAGATTTCTATTAACCAGTGAAAGTGTGACCCATGCAGAACAAGTGTGGTTTTTGATAGCCATAAAGCCCTCACACTGTTATCTTACTGTCATGTTAAAAGTCACTATCTAATGTAATCTTTGTGATTTTTGTGCCTGCATTTTGCAAGGGAAAAGCAGTTGATCATCTGGATTCATAATCACCTTACAAAATATATACATCAAGAATTTGTTTACTTGTTTTATTGCACATTTATAAGAAGCCCATGACTTCTTATAATAGTATCTGAACATCATTTACATAACAAAATGAATCTAGTAACTTCTCCAAAACAGAGAAAAATAATCAGTATCCCCTCATACCATTTCATATAATTATCCTGAGGAGAAGTGCCATCATGAGGATATCAACTGAAAGGATGTTCAGTGTGAAAATTAACTTATAAAAAAAACCTGAAGCAAAATGACATTTACAGCTGTTCTGCTAAAAGTACCCAACAAAGAATGTGAACATGTGAGCCCATCTGCAGCTCCCTTCACAATCACAATGCAAGATTGTTATGAGGTCATCATGAGGCAACTAGCATTGATTAATGTTCTTATATAGCAATGCCACTGTATGTTTACGGATACACAGATGAACTTTTGCCAAAGCTCACTGAAGACAGCTGCAAGGCAAGACTTACTTTTAACCTCCCTGTTTAATACAGGAACTCTTGGCACAAATACTGTACTAGTAACAAACAACCTGTGACGCTACCATTACAAAAACAAATTTGGCCAGCAGGACATGTTTACTTCCTGAACAAATCCCTGACATTTTATATGAAACTACAGTTTTGCAGATACATTTTGGGGAAAGAGAACAACCATAAAAACAAAAGTGAATTCTTGGAGTAGCCTAAACAAATACATATCTTCGCTTGATTTCTCACCTGACAAAGTCCACTCTATATAACTGATTCTAGATCCTCTGATTCTAAAATACAACTAGATTCACTGATGAAGCACATTATTGAATTCTTGCTTCTACAGACAAGTTGGTCTGTAGGCTATCTTCACACACCATTGCTTATCACAGAGATATATTGACAGATTTTCTTGATAAAAGACTGTCACCAAATTAAAAGGAGGGTTTGGGGTGATTACCCTGCCGCAGATGGAATCACCCCTTTGTGGATACTGCTAAATCATTTCTGACAGAAATGATTTTTCTCTAAGACTCATAAAAACACCTTGGAACAGCAAATATTGTTGCTTCTGGAAAGGGCCAAGTGTGTGATTATTTTCAAAAAAATATTCATTATGGAGGATACTCTGAGCCCCTACAAGATCTTCACCCAAATCAGATTACACAAGCTGAACTCAGTGATATATTATCAGTGTCATTTTCAGAAACAAATGATACTGTAAATATTTCCAGCAAATGCACTTAATATGGATTTGTTTGTTAAATGGTGTTGCCTCCCTCCAGGGTTAAAGTTAGAAGAAAATGTTGATTTCAGTGGGAAAACAAATGAATAGATTTCCCAGTTCCTCACTCTTTCCTGTCTGCTAGCTCATATGTCCCTAGGGTGCATAGATTATCACATGTGAAGAGAGGAATTTTTTCGAGGAGCTCTTTGCTAAAATAAGGACAGCATCACAGGTCCATAGTGCCTCACAGAATGACACAATCTCCCTTCTTTTTACAAATAAATCCCCTCTTGAAAAACCTGTTCTGAACTCACGCTTCTAAATACATATTACAGCCAGCTAATAAACAGAGCTAAGAAAGCTAAAATGAAAGCTGGCATAAAAGGAATTTATAACAGAGCATATATCCACTGTAGGATATAAAAATCCATTCATACAGCTAAAGGCTGTATGAGTGACAGGGAATGGATCACTTGATGACTACCTGGTCTATTTATTCTCTCTGAGGCATCTGGCATTGGCCACTGTTGGATATTGGGCTAGATGGACCTTTGGTCTGACGCAGTATGGCTGTTCTTATGTTCTTATGATGCTCCTATCAGAGAAGCCAATATTGCCAGAGAGGAGTGCCTACTTGACAAACTTAAATGTCTGCAATCTGCTATGGATGGATCACCAGGGGCAACATGGCGGAATGTTAATATCCTCCTAAGCAGCTTGCACTTGCATTCCTAGGAATGCAGCAGGATATAAAAGCATCGGACCAGGGAATGCTACAGGATACGAGATGTGTGATCTTCATCCCTAGTTAAAGCAAGCTTCCCCATTTTACATAGGCACAGTGGAGCAGCTATAGCTTGTCATTCCAGTGGTCTATAAAATCCATTGTACGGTATCGGATCGCAGTGTGAACTTAATGCTTTAAAAAGAAGCCCTCAAAGGGTTGGTCCCTGAATGAGGCAAGACTTACTATTATTTTGTCACGTGTTTGATTTACAAAGTGTCTAAAGCCTCAGCCCTATAGACACTTATGCACTTGCTTCACCTTAAGCATGCAGGAGTCTCATTGAAGCCAATGGGTCTGCTCAGAAGCATGTGCAAAACTGTAAGCCGGTGTGCCTGCAGGATCGGGGACATTGTCACTTCAAAGAGAGGGAAACAAAAGGGCAAAGACAGCTTTGTTTCCTCATCAATTGACAGTGAAGAGCCTACCTCTAGCCCTCCATACTGTGTGGATTCTTTAGTTCTGTTGCTGCTGCTACATTGGCCTACTTATCACAGTGCCATGTTAAAGGACTCAAGGTTTCTTTATGGGCGCAGTATCATGTGACAGTGTACGCTGACAATGCTAATTAATAATAGCATCTTATAAATCAATTCATAGTCAAAATCTTCCAGTCTCAGCCGTGGAAGCTAGAATAAGGAACTGACAAGCAGAACTGATCATAAGAGACTGATCTTTATTTGTGGTCCCATTTCAAAATTACAGCAGTGCCAACATTTCTGTGAATCCAGAACACTGATTGTGCTGATAAACTTCTCTTAAGTGTATTTGCTGGAAATATTTACAGTCTACTTTGTTCCTGAAAACTTCACTGATAGCATGTCACAGTATTCAACTTGTGTAAAATGTATTCTGGAAGGAGGGCAGTGGGAGTTCAACATTTTAGCAACTTTCTCTTAAAAATAAGTTTGGTTGCTTTTAAATTGTCTGATACATCTGTTTATGTATCTGATCTATCAATTGACATTTTTATAACAGCACTCATCATCAAAGCATCAGAGCACTTTCCAAAGAGTTCAAAATTAAGGTCCCAATCCAGCAATGCATTTAAGCACATGCATAACTCCAAAGACATGAGCAATCCCATTGCCTTCTACCGAACTACTCACAAGTTTAAACACATGCTTCTGGGCTTTGCTGGATTGAGGCTCAAATCCACAAATGGCCTGTAGATTAATTTCCTTTCCTGATTCCCAGTTGGGCATTCGTTTTTTTTAATTTCCTTTTCCACGTTCTCTATCCCCTCTCCCTCTACTATTTTTCTCTTTTTCTCACTATTAGTCTTTATCTGTTTTTGTCCTCCTTCATCTTTCTTTGCTGTTTTAAGTTACCTGATCAGGGGCAGATTCTACATGCCATGGAAGGTTTTTTTGTTTGTTTGTTTGTTTTTTTGGATACCTTCAAATTTCTGAAAATAGGGTCTCAATGCACAGTGGCCCCCAGTCCATGACTAGGATTCCTCAGTGTTACCACAATACAAATAAATATAACAACCACCACTACCATCATGTCAGACTCTTAAGTAGGGCAGATACTCTTTGGAACTATTATAACACAGTATTTCCAGGTCAGACGGATTGTTCTCATTATATAACCTACAGCTTCATTTTAAATTTAGTCGAAACACCAGACAGAGTAGAAACAAAGCTAAAAACTGCAGTAATCTGTCCTTTTCCTATGAGCAAAAATTTAAAAAGGAAGTTTGGGGTGGGGTGGGGTGGAAGATTATGACAACTTTTGCAATTTCTTGACCTACAGGATATCTCAAGCATATGCAGATGCACCAAAAAACCCATTACACTATACAGTGGATTCCTCGATAACATCTTTTTTTCAAGAAATGAGTTTGTAAGTGGAGGTTTGCTATAACCAGAATTGTAACTGGCATATAAAGAGGCATTGTTATGATCTGGGATTCTCATTCTGCTCCACTATCAGTGGTTTTCACCCGTAAGAGTCTTCTGTAAGTGGATTGCACTGCCCTTCAATGTTACTAGACAATCTTTTAGAGAGTCATGCACACAAACAACACTACAAATTCAAAGAGCACCTGTTAGCTGTCAAACAATCTCAGGTTTTTTTCCCTCTGAGGTTTATTTTCACATTTTGTATTTCTTTTTCCTAATGTATAAAAAAGGAAGAGAAATAACAATGTCAGCTTCCAAGATGACAAGAACTGCTAATACTGCATATTTTATATGTGCACTGAAAGTGAGCAGAGCAGAATAAAGTGCCTTCATATCATTAATAATTATGAAAAGATCTAGTAAAATTCAGAAACCATTTAATATCTTGATGTGTCGTCACGTTTATTTATTGAAATGCTCATTAGTATTTTCAGTGACCTAGAGAAAGCAGCTGGTGGCCTTTCCATTCTTTTTCCTATTCCTTCGCTGAAGTCCTAATCCAGGAAAGCACTTAAGCATGTTGTCATGGTATAACCCCCACTCTGAACCTTAGCGTCCAAAAGATGGGGTACCAGCATGAATCCCCCTAAGCTTAATTACCAGCTTAGATCTTGTAGTGCTGCCACCAAGCAGGACTTGCAGTGCCTGGTACACTCTGGTCCCCCCTAAACCTTCCCAGAGGACCCCAAGACCCAGACCCCCTGGATTTTACACAAGGAAAGTAAACCCTTTCCTCCACCGTTGCCTCTCCCAGGCTTTCCCTCCCTGAGTTACCCTGGAAGATCACTGTGATTCAAACTCCTTGAATCTTAAAACAGAGAGGAATGCACCTTCCCGCCTCCTCTTTTCCCCTCCCCAAGAGGTAATACAGATTCAAGCTCCGTGAATCTAAAACAGAGGAATTCCACCTTCCCCCACCCTTCTCTCTCCCTTTCTCCCACCAATTCCCTGGTGAGTACAGACTCAATTCCCTTGAGCCTCAACAAGGGGAAAAAATCAATCAGGTCTTAAAAAAGAAAAGCTTTTAATAAAAAATAAAAATAAAAAAATAAAAATAAAAATAAAAATAAAAATAAAAAAAGTAAAAGTTGTCTCTGTAATCAAGATGTTAACTGTTATAGGGTCTTTCAACTTATAGACACTAGAGAGAAGCCTTCCCCCCAGCACAAATACAAAAATCCTTCCAGCAAAATACACATTTGCAAATAAAGAAAACAATCAAAAAGACTAAACCGCCTTTCTACTTGTACTTACTACTTGAACAGAAACTTAGAGAGCCTGTAGGTATGTCTGGTCATTCTCAGAACCCAGAGAGAACAACCGACAAACAAACAACACAAAACAAAGACTTCCCTCCACCAAGATTTGAAAGTATCTTGTCTTCTGATTGGTCCTCTGGTCAGGTGTTCCAGGTTCACTGCTTGTAACCCTTTACAGACATTAACCCTTAACTATCTGTTGATGACATATGTGCTTGATTTTAAATGTGTGACTATGTCCCACTGGCTTCAGTGGAACTACTCACATGCTTAAAATTAGGATTGTGCTTAAGTACCTAGCTAAATCAAAGGCTAAGTGCTTTGTTGGATCAGGGCCTAAATTCATTAAGGACATGATCTAACTTCCACTGAAGTCAATGAGTATTTTGATTGACATGAGGAAACATCAGATCAGGCCCTAAATGGAATACGTGAGCCAAGATCTGATCTAATTTTTCACCTTGGGCCTAATTCTGCTCCACTAAAGTCAATGAGACTTTTACTATTGACTTCAATGGGGGTGAAGGGGGAGGGGACACATGGGCTAGGATAAAGCCCTATATCAGGATATGGAATAATTCTACTGAAGTTAATAGATTGCCACACATGAACAGGACTGTCATGGTATAATTCCCCACTCTGAACCTTAGCGTCCAAAAGATGGAGTACCAGTATGAATTCCTCTAAGCTCAATTACCAGCTTAGTACTTGTAGCACTGCCACCAACCAGGAATTCCAGTGCCTGGTACACTCTGGTCCCCTCAAAACCTTGCCTGGGGACCCCAAGACCCAGTCCCTCTGGATCTTAACACAAGGAAAGTAAACCCTTTCCCTCACCGTTGCCTCTCCCAGGCTTCCCCTCCCTGGGTTACCCTGGAAGATCACTGTGATTCAAACTCCTTGAATCTTAAAATAGAGAGGAAAATCCACCTTCCCCCCTCCTTCTCTCTCCCCCTCCCAGACTCTCCCCGAGAGAGAAAGTAATCCTAATACAGAGAGAAAATTAACCTCTCTCCCCCTTTCCTCCTCTCTCCCCACCAAATCCCTGGTGAATCCAGACCCAGACCCCTGGGGTCTCACCAGAAATAAAAAATAATCAGGTTCTTAAACAATAAACTTTTAATTAAAGAGAGAAAAACAGTAAAAATTATCTTTGTAAATTTAAAATGGAATAGGTACTGGGTCTTTCAGCTATAGACACTGGGAATACCCTCCCAGCCTAAGTATTCAAGTACAAATTAAAATCCTTTCAGCAAAATACAAATTTGAACTCCTTCCAGCCAAATACACATTTGAACTCCTTCCAACCAAATACACATTTGCAAATAAAGAAAACAAACATAAGCCTAACTCACTTTATCTACCTTGTACTCACTATTCTGGATCTATAAGAATCTGTATCAGGGAGACTGGAGAGAAACCTGGTTGCACGTCTGGTCCCTCTGCGCCCCCAGAGTGAACAACAACCAAACACTAACAGCACACATAAAAACTTCCCTCCCTCAAGATTTGAAAGCATCCTGTCCCCTGATTGGTCCTCTGGTCAGGTGACAGCCAGGCTCACTGTTCTTGTTAACCCTTTCCAGGCAAAAGAGATATGAAGCACTTTTGTTCTATTAACTCTTACTTATCTGTTTATGACAAGGACAACAGTAATTGGGTCTGTATCTTCATTTCCTTTCCTCTTGAGTTTCAAAAGACACCTTTTCTCATTTGATGTTGGTGCCAATTACAGAGATGGAGGGGGCAGAATTTACAGTTAGCCAGATTCTGCCTTCAACAGAACTCCTACTGAAGAAGGGAAATGTGTGCCTGATGGCAGAATTTGGCTCTGGCACAGGGAAAGGAGAGCCAGCCCAATGATTATTGTAATATTGGAGATTAGTTCAACAAAGTCTGAAGGAAGCAGTGACAGAGAGATGTTTATTTGGTGAGACTTCAAAATAACACACTTAAATGAACCCATTATAAGAAAACTCTGCATAAAATACAACAATACAAATCCATAATATTCTTCTGTCATTTGAGGTCATGTTAACCTTCTTGAAGATGAAGCCAAGAACTCCCTAAGTTAATCATCATCTACTTTGGAGCTGGTGATTATTTGATTCTGAGGTTTGTCCAAGCATGTGAAAAATTGGTGAAATGCAAGATTCATTTATGCAAGGTCAGAGTAACCTAGATTCCAAAAGAGGTCTACAATATTATAGGCCTGCACATAAGAAAAGTTTAGTGCATGGCTCATTTAATATTTAAGAGGCCTGTATGTAAGTATGTAAAATAGTTCTTTTCTTTTGCTATGCTTAGGAAGGTCAAATAATTGTTAATACTAGATAAAGTTTATTTGAGTACTAGTTCTCTGAAATGACACTTGGTTTATATTTAGCATTTTCAGTGTACCACAGTGCATACTAAGAAAGAATAAATATTTGCAGGCCAGACCCTCTACTGATATAAATACATGAGGTTCCCCTGTCTTCAGTTTACACTAGGTGAAGATCTGGCCCCATTTTTTTTAACTTTCTCTTTAAGTGCACTTTTCTTTACTGAAACCTCTCAGCATAATGGATCTACACAATTTACACCAGCTTTGGGTCCTCCCCTGGTTTCTAGGATGCCAAACTTGTCCATTACACAGCTTAAAAATCTCTTCCTGTGGGTCACTTTCTGAAAAGGGGTTAAAATTGAGCAGAATATCTATAAGGCTATATGGGGAGAAATGTGCATTATAGTGGTAATATTTCACTGACGCAGATCTAAACAATCAGCATATATGATGGAGAAGTGTAAGCTACTGGCTTGAAAATTAACAATTAATTTTATATTAAGTTTGGCAGAATGAGAACAGCACAGTCAATAGCTCTAGCAAACAGTATGATTTATATATCACTTTTAATTAAACATGAATTCTTTAATGTTATTATTAAAAAAATGAGCACATTAGACTTAGTTCTTTTATTATAAATATTTTAGCAGTGGCATAATGGACTGACTTTTTATACATAGTTTGATTTTTTTTTCTCCTTCTTCATGTTTTCCATCTGCCCTACCTGTCAACATGCCAATAGATAGATCAGGGACACAGCCACTGAAGATAAATGGCCAAGTAGGAGACATGCAGAGTAACTGATAACTACACTGAACAGAATGAGATTTGAGGTGATCTTTTGTAAAGAATATTACATTACATTGAAGTAGTTACTCATTTTTAGCTTTTAAACGTTTGTCAGCTACTGTAATTGAAAATAGAACACAAAATTTGTAACAAGCTCTGATATTTTTCCTTTAAAGTATTTTCAGAGGTCAGAGAGAGATGAGAAATCTTCAGTGCGTAGATTTCCTAATATATTTCTTATATCTGCTGACTTTCCAGTTGCTGAAGGTCAGATGAAATGTTCATAATTCCATTCAGAGCAAGGATTGCATTTTGCCTGCAGTATATGGTCCCACACTGAGGCAGGCACTATCAGGGAGCTCAGAATCTCTGACATATTTTCAGAGGGTGCAGTGTGAACTCCCATGAGCCCACTCAGTTCAATGGCTAGTGCAAGAAAGGCTAAGCTATGTCACTCTTCCTGTCACATCCCCATCTCTTTGGTGTAGGTAGTGGTGCTAGCCAGAAGCAGCCCTTGTACTCATGGGAGCACAAGGTTTGTTATTGTGCCTAGCTTTGGCCCAGTCATTTTGTTCTCCTCTACATGTGCACCCACACAGAGGCCAGGCACAGTGTCCTGGAGCTTGTCACTTGAAAATCTGGCAATTTTATTGTGGTTTTAAACCACTACACTATTTATAAATAAAGTATATCATACCTTTTTCTTTTTTTTCCCCTAAAGTGACCTAACTGTTCTGGGTATCTCTTTAAACTGAATACTTATGTGTGGAAATGTACGGCTTCAAGGTAAAAGGAGAGGAGCTGAATCCTTGTCACAAAAGAATATATAAACACTAGGCCATGAGCCACACGCTCAGCTTCCCTTGAGGGGAATGAGAATTGCATGTGCTGATCAAGAACAGTACTCAGATTCTGACTGACAAGGCTGTCACTGCTAAGTGTTCATTCTGAGCTCTGAGCACTGTTGGCACTCTGCAGTGAAGCAGAACTGCTGATATTCCTGCTGTGGTCACAAATCTGGAGACAGAGTTTCAAAGTAACATTCATTTCTATATTAATTGAAAGAGGTTTTCACTCTGGCCCCAATTCAGCAAAATGCTTAATGCTTAAATTTCAACACAAGACCAGTCCTATTGCATACTTACATGCTTGGAATTAGACATGTGATTAGTATCTTGGTGAACAGGGGCTTATATTGGATGAAAAACCATGAACCAGATCTCTTTATTTCTACCAATAGATGGTGGACAGAATGCTGCATTCTTAAATACACTACTCTTTAATACTCAAATGTTACCCTCATTGTTCCTAATCATATTCAGAAGCACCATCCCTTATCTGAGATTTTAAAGTGCGTCCTGCACCTGACGAAGTGGTATTCACCCATGAAAGCTCATGCTCCAAAACGTCTGTTAGTCTATAAGGTGCCAGAGGATTCTTTGCTACCTCAAGAAAGGTACTTTGAAATTTCCAGTACAAAAAGAATTACCATATTACCACAATTCTCACTTCATTACAGGAGATTTTTTTTTTAATTTAAAAAAACATGGTAGATGAAATTCTTGCTCCATTGAAGTCAATGACAAAACCGCATTGACTTCACTGGGGCAGGATTTCACCCCATGTTTCTCCTCAGTCTTCTTGATCTGTTTACTCTATTTTCTCTTAGGAAATGGTTTAGTCTTTATTACTAAAGACTTAGTTTCCATATATATATATATATTATATGTATTGTAAAAATGAAAATGTAACTGTGATTATAAAAAATACTGCATATTTACAAGCTAATCACCCCCTTTTGCCCACACACTCTTAGATCAATGTTGGACATAAAAGGACAACAAAAGAGTCTACAATAATAATTTTGAAATAAATTAGAGCACCATAGAGATCTAAATATTTGATTCTAGTAACTATTATAAAAATCTTGCTGATTTTACTACATTGGAGGGCAGGATCAAACTGCAGAGTTGTGTGTGTGATGTCTTCTGTAATGATGTCTTCTATCATTACCGTTCATGATACACTGCACTGTAAATTTAAGCCTATGCTTTAAAAGAAAATGGATGGGATATTTCCTCACCAACTCCTCTGTGCGTAGCAAAGATTTTCCATGCCTGGATCTCTCCACTCCTGCACTGAATGGGGCCCCATCTCCCTGCTTTTCTCAGTCCCACAGAGCATGTTCCACAGGTTTGAGTTCTGTGCTGGGGAAGGGCATGGAGCCTGGGTCAACTTGGCTGGAAGGGAGTGTATGGGAAAAACATTGCCCCCATGTTGATTAGGTAGAAAAGATGATATTTTCCATGGGGCTTCTCTCCCACAGGTCCCAGAGCAGCCATGACCAAGGAAACAAGAGGATGCAAGGGGAGGGGCATAGTCAGAGCCATGGGATAGGCATGGGGGCTCCACATGGATGACACTGTCCTGTGGATCCCTGACATTTGGAAGATGGGAAGGCAGGCCCCACAGCCTATTACTGAGTGGGTAAACCCAGCATCCTCAAAAGAATTATAGGGGGGACTCTCCCAGAGCTCGCTGCTATGCCTTTGACTATGGAAGGAGTTGGATCCAGCCCTGTATTTGGTATCTATGTAGCTGATATAGTTTGTGTGTGAGGACATGGTATTTTATTGTTTTCAGAGTTATTTGCATTGAAGTGCGAAGATTACAAGTATCAGAGGGGTAGCCATGTTAGTCTGGATCTGTAAAAGCAGCAAAGAATCCTGTGGCACCTTATAGACTAACAGACGTTTTGGAGCATGAGCTTTCGTGAGTGAATACCCACTTCATCAGATGCATGTAGTGGAAATTTCCAGGGGCAGGTATATATATGCAAGCAAGCTAGAGATAATGAGGTTAGTTCAATCAGGGAGGATGAGGCCCTGTTCTAGCAGCTGAGATGTGAAAACCAAGGGAGGAGAAATTGGTTTTGTAGTTGGCAAACCATTCACAATCTTTGTTTAATCCTGAGCTGATGGTGTCAAATTTGCAGATGAACTGAAGCTCAGCAGTTTCTCTTTGAAGTCTGGTCCTGAAGTTTTTTTGCTGCAGGATGGCCACCTTAAGGTCTGCTATAGTGTGAACAGGGAGGTTGAAGTGTTCTCCTACAGGTTTTTGTATATTGCCATTCCTAATATCTGATTTGTGTCCATTTATCCTTTTCTGTAGCAACTGTCGAGTTTAGCCGATGTGCATAGCAGAGGGGCATTGCTGGCATATGATGGCGTATATTACATTGGTGGACATGCAGGTGAATGAACTGGTGATGGTGTGGCTGATCTGGTTAGGTCCTGTGATGGTGTAGCTGGTGTAGATATGTGGGCAGATTACAGTTTTCCTTTCAGTTCCTTGAATGGAGGGCCTTATTATTCTTCACAGCTTTTCATCTTGTGCCTTTCACACCTGTGTGAAGTGGGTGTAAACAGCTACTAGATCAGATTTATCAACTCATTGGCACTGGCCATAGCATTTGTATCCATTTTTCACAGATATAAATGGATAAAAAAGTTGAAAGCCAGTGAAGAATTTGGCAGTGTCTTCATCTGTTTAAAGATAGATGACACCGTGCCAGCGTATTGATTAGTCATCTAAATATAGATGAGTAGATGCTTGGCCCTGCTAAGCCTTCTTTCTGCTCTTCCCATGTCACAAACCAAACTTCAATCTGTCTCAAGCATCCATTGTTTAGGAGGCTTGGCAGGGAAGGGGCCATAGCTCAAGACCTGCCTGTTTGGCAATCCCCAGTTTGCTTGCTCCGCTATTTGAGGGTCGGCACAACCAGATGAAAATAGAGCAGCTCTATGACTGCTTTCTGTTGATTTGGTGGGGCATACTTTGAGGGGCATGCCTGGATGTAAAGACGGCATATAGCCACCTTTCTTCCCCATCCCCTCAGGTTCTATGCTGAGCCGGACTCTGCCAGAAACAAGGATCTAGCCTGGGATCCTGTGTTAATATATTTTTTTTATCAGATTCTTTTCTTTTAAAATGTAACATGCTAAACTACAGAATGTAGCACATCTGGAACCAGTTTTCAAATAAACTGGTGATCAATGTGTGGCATGTTAGACATTCAGGAATGGATTCTCATTTCATTTTTACCATCTTATCCTTTGTTAGGCCTGATGTTCCTTTCACTTGCAAAGATGTTACTCAGGAATAACTTCACTGAAGTTAAACCACAATAAACTAATGTCAGCAAAAGAAGAATATGGCCCATTGATCTCAGTGGAGTTACTTCATGTTCAGACTTTGCCTAGAGTAGGGTTTAAAGATGTGTTCATTAACTTGTTGTAACTAATTTTCAAAACCTTGTATAGTTTAGCATAAAATATGCTAAAGTAGTCCAGTTAAAGGCTATTGGGTAGCCTAAATTTAACTAGCTGTGAAAGTCCACGCTGACTTGTCTTACACCAAACTTTTAGAACATTCTGCTAACACTTTCTAACAATTCACCTTCCAATCCAAGTGTAAACATGACCTTTTGAAGGTGAGAGATAAGAATCAAATCCTTAATGTCTCTTATGTTATATATCCTATAAAGCAAAAAATTCTGAGTTAAACATTTGGAGCAGTTGGTAACATTCCTAACCCATTACATTTTCAGCAAAGTGGTTTATCTTGTCTCAGTGTCTTCTGATGAACAAATCAACCATAATCTTGACACATGAATTTATTATGGATTAAATAAACTCAGTCTTAATACGCTTCAGTTAAAACTACACTCAGTTTGTAGGAGGAAAATTCAGCAGTTATGTTCCCTGTCACAACCACAAAAATAGGATTAGACTGCTCCAACTTTATCTAGTTTAGAGTGGTTGTCTGTACACCAAATATGTGATTGTTCATAGGTTTTTGTTAGATATTTGATTGCTTTCTTGCAGCAGTTCCACAGTATCTGAATGAGCTGACTTCCAGATATATCTCTTCTGGGGCATTAAGTTTTATTTCACATTATCAACCAAATGTTCCAAGATTAGATAGTCAGAGATGGGTAGGGTTTTTAACCTTCTTTTCTGCAACTATGAGAATTATACTGTGCCATCTCCTGTTTGATTGTGCAGTTAGATCTACAGAACAGTGGGAAAATAATTTAAAACATGTTTGATTTAATAATTGAAGCAATGTTTTTATGTATTATGGTTTCATTTTTTTGGATAGATTAGATACAGTGATTGGATAGATAATGGAGTTCACGTACCTGCCTATTTTATTTGACTTCTTACTTACTTCATTCTGCACTGCAAACCCTGTGAGGAGTTGTATGTATCACATCCTAAATTTATGAGGACGTGAGCTGGTATAACTCAATGTAACTCCACTGACATCAAATACAACAGAAAGCACAATAATTGGTTTACGTAACCACTTCATGTCAGTATAAGGGCCAGATCTTTGGAAAGTGTAAAGTGGTAATTATAACCTATTTAGGGTGGATGGAGTGGGCAAAAGGGGAGGGGAAATGTCACTCTGTCAAACATGCCATTACCTGTTTCTGAATCACTGAAAACTCAGAAGAAAATGATCTTGAATGTACAAATCAATATCTTAATAAATAGAGCACAACATGGGGTAATAGTTGATGTCTGCAACAGACCACCAAATCATACTACGGAACAGGATGCCTAGCTCATTACACCCTATGTATAATGTGTAGGGAGAAAAGCTGCATGATCATGGGGGACTTCAATTTGAGTGAAAGATGCTGGAGGTCTCATGCTGCCAGTACTAAAACATCTTTGGAATTTCTAAATAGTATGGATGACAATTTCCTAACTCAAAAAGTATGGCATCCAACATGGAAGAATTCTATATTAGACCTCACCTTGAAAGATAAAGAGGAATTGATCACAGAACCAAAAATGATAACTTAGTTACAAGTAATCATAACCTGAGCACATGCAAATAAAATAAAATCCAGACCAGCAATATACATGCTTAGTGCTTTAAAAGAACCAGGTTTAGAGGGGATGTGAAGGCAGCTATAATATATATATAAAATATCTATAACAAAGTGAATATAAATTGGAGAAAACTCATATGGAAAGCAAAGGGAGACAATGAGAAATGTATGGCCAGCAGAGTTAATGACAATAAAAAGGAGTTTTTAAAATTATGTTAGGAACAAAAAGAATCCTAACAACAGTATTAGTCCATTACTAGATGGAAATGGTAGAATGACCAAAAATAATGCAGTAAAGGTGGAAGTGTTCAATAAATATTTCTGTCCAGTATTTGGGGAAAAAATCAGATGATATATCATACGATAACACTCTTTCCATTTCACTAGTATCTCAGGAGGATGTTAAACAGCAGCTACTATATCAGCAGGTCTGGATAACTTAAAATCAAAGAGTTTTAAAAGAGCTGGTGGAGGAGCTTGCTGGACCCTTAATATGGATTTTCAGTAAGTCTTGGAATACTAGGGAAGTTCCAGAACACTGAAAGAAAGCTAATGTGCCTATATTTAAAAAGGATAAATGGGATGACCCACATAATTATAGGCATGTCAGTCTGACATCTATCCCAAGCAAGATAATGGGACTCGATTAATAAAGAACTAAAGAAGGGTAATATCATTAATGCCCATCAATGAGAGATTATGGAAAACAGATCCTGTCAAACTAACCTGACATCTTTTTCTGATGAGATTGCAAGTTCAGTTGATAAAGGTAATATTGTTGATTTAATAAACTTAGAATTCTGTAAGGTATTTGAGTTGGTATCAGATGACATTTTGATTAAAAAACTAGAACAATACAAAATTAACATGCTACACATTAAATGGACTTAAAAGCTGGCTAAATGAAAGAGTTCAAAATGTAACTGTTAACAGGAAATCATCATTGAACATGTTTTTTTTCTAGTGGGGTCCCACAGGTATGAGTTCTTGGCCTTATGCTATTTACCATTTTTATCAATTTGCTGGGGGGAAAATCACCGATAAAGTTTGCAGAGGACACAAGATTTGGAGGAATGGTAAACAAAATGGAGGACAGGTCACTTATACAGAGACATCTGGATCTCTTGCTAAACTTGTTGCAAGCAAACAATATGCATTTTAACATGACTACATTTAAATATGTACATCTAGGAACAAAGAATATAGGCCTTACTTACAGGAAGTAGCGACTCTGATATAAAGATTTGGGGGGGGAGGGTGGATAATTAGATGAACATAAGTTCCCAGTGTGATGCTGTGTCCAAAAGGGCTAATGCAATCTTTAGATGAATAAACAGGGGAATCTCAAATAGGAATAGAAAGGCTATTTTACCTCTGGATTTGGCACCGTTGTGACTGGTGCTGAAATAGTGAATTCAGGGTCCAAATTAGAGAAAGATGTTGATAAATTGGAGGGGGTTCAGCAAAGAGCCATGAGAATGATTAAAGGAACAGAAAACATGCCTTATAGTGATTGATCTCCTTGAGACTATCAATTTAGCTTAACAAAGAGAAAGTTAAGAGATGACTTTTATTACAGTCTATAAGTACCTACACGGGCTCTCCAGTCTACCAGAGAAAGAGATAACATAATCCAATGGCTGGCAGTTGAAGATAGACAAATTCAGACTGGAAATAAGGTGTGAATTTTTAACAGTGAGAGTTATTAGCCACTGGAACAATTTATCAAGGGTCGTGGTGGGTTCTCCATCACTGACAATTTAAAAAAAAAACAAGATTGGATGTTTTTTTTAAAAGAGATGCTCTAGGATTTAGTTTGGGGAAATTCTGTGGACTGTGTTATATAGGAGGTCAGACTAGATGATCACAGTGGTCCCTTCTGGCCTTGGAACTAACCATTCTATGAATATAGCTTTCTTGATGGAGCTCCACTGTTCTATACCAGCTGAGGATCTGACCCTTATCACTGATGTGAAGTGGTTATGCACACAAATTATTGTACCTGCTATGGAATTCCAACTAGAACTAAATGTTTTTCTGTCACTGGAAAGCTACAGAAGTACAAGTTCCTGCAATTCAGAAAGTGAAGGGATCTTGCAACTGACCAAGTTAGATGGTCAATTAACAGGGGCTGTGCATTTTGCCAATCCATATCAGCACTAAAATGCAGCCTGACACACTAGTTGACTCTCTCACTGCCATACGCACCATCATAACAGTATGTACAACCACTTCATGGTTAAAAGTCATGAAAAGAGTTGATTTTTTTGTAAACCTCATGGTGTTTTATGAAGCCACATTTAGGGTATTAGTGAGAATTATAATTACAACTAGAATAAAGAAATTAGAAAGTAGAAAAGTACTATACTACATATTTCCAATATTAAAGCTTTTATAAGTAGTAACAGCTGAAAATGCATGGGAAGTATTTTAAACTTGATGGTTCAGATATCTTGAAGTTACAAATGTATGTATTAGAAATCAAAGATCACATTATGTGCTATATTTTGTCTCACCAGAGGACATCTCAAATCGCTTCAAGCGCAGATATGTATTTTCAGGGATTCAAATCACTAGAACAAATTCCCCAAACAGCATGATTACATTAAGGTCACTCAGAAACAATTGCACAATAGCTATAGACTCCATTTTAACACTAAATTGGATCTTTCCCATAGTTTTCGGTAACAATTGTCTCTGTAACCTCAGCATCACCTGATGACCCCTGCCATAAAAATATAAAAAAAGAACAGAGCTAAATATGTTGTTACATTCCCTTGACTTCATAGTTTAAATCAGAACCTCGTTTTTATTTTAACAAGTATTTTCGTGTTATCTTCTATTTTCCTTCCAAGTGACAGGTTAGTTTGTGTTATGTTAATCCATGTTGACAATACAGAGCGGGATTCTTCGTCAGAACCAGGCCTTAACACAACTTGCCATTGACCTTTATCATATAATTAGATTCCCTTCATAATTTCACCTTGATTATCCTCAGTTGAGCCATGAGGAGTCACAGGATATTAAAACAGAAACAAAACAAAACTTTTAAAACTAAAACAAGTTGGCCAATACCAAGAAGTTTTCAGATGCCTTTTTGTGGGGGTGGGAGGGAGGGGGTAGTAAGGGGACAATTTTCAGGCAAAACTCGATGAGGTGTTTTCAATTTAAAAAGGAATACTACTCATAAAAATAATTTAGTATTTTACTGTACTATACCAAATATACTAATGCTTTCATGAATTAATCTAATTTTGTTTGTATTTGTCCATTCCCATTTCTTTCTTCAGTTTAATGATGGCCACAGTCTTAGCTACAACAACATTAAAAAGATGACCCTGCTAATGACAAGCTGTGCCAAAGTTTTTGTGCTTGTCGATTTAGCCCATGAGGATTTTCTACATGTCAAGCACCACCTATTGCACTCACTGCAGCCTCAGTTTCTCCTTGTGGGCTCCCCAATAACTCACAAAGGCTTTCACATGTCCAATAATACCCCTTTCTGGGGTCCTGTCATAGTATAATTCCCAAATCTGAACCTTAGCGTCCAAAATATGGGTACTAGCATGAATTCCCCTAAGCCTAATTACCAGCTTAGATCCTGTAGTGCTGCCACCAATCAGGACTTAGAGTAGAGCACCTGATAGACCTTGGTCTCCCCCAAAACCTTCCCTGGGGACCCCAAGACCCAAATTCCTTGAGTCTCACAACAAATGGAAATAAACCATTTCCCTTCCCCCTCCTTTCTTCCTCCCAGCTCTTTCCCGCCCTGGGTACACTAGGAGATCACCGTGATTCAACTCCTTGAATCACCACACAGAGAGGAATGATACCTTCCCCCAGAGGCAATCCAGATTCAACTCCGTGAATCTAAAACAAAGAGGAAATTCACTTTTCCCTTCTCCCCCCTGCTCTCTTTCCCTTCTCCCCACCAATTCCCTGGTGTATACAGACTCAGTTCCTTTGAGCCTTAACTAGGAGAAAAAAATCAGACAGGTCTTAAAAGCAAAACTTTTAATAAAAAGAAAGAAAAAAGTAAAAGGTTAATCTCTGCAATTTAGATGGTAAAAAGTTACAGGGTCTGTCAGCTTATAGAAATTGGAGAAACAGCCTCCTCCAAAGGAAATACAATTTAAAATACTTCCAGCCAAATACACGTTTGCAAATAAAGGAAAAGAAATAAAAAGACTATACCGCCTTTCCACCTTTATACTTACAAAATTGGAATAGAAGATTAGAGAGTCTGTAGGTACGTGTGGTCACTCTCAGAGCCCAGAGAGAACAAACCAAAACCCAAAAAACACAAACAAAGGCTTCCCTCCACAGAGATTTGAAAGTATCTTGTCTCCTGATTGGTCCTCTGGTCAGGTGTTGCAGGTCACTGTTTGTTAACCCTTTACAGGTGAAAGAGACATTAACCCTTAGCTATCTGTTTATGACAGATCCTATTTATTAGCATTTTAAAAGAAAAAAAGAAAAACTTCTACTTGAAGATTTTCCTTCACCTGCTTGTTCCCTACGCTTCAGCCTTTCTAGTTAGTATTGGCTATCTGCATTCCTCAGGCTGTGGTTGGGAGCTAAGAAGAGTCTTTTGCCTAGTCTATGCTTGCAGTAACCTGCAGGACACATGTAGCTACACATCTCAGTGAATGACTGACATAGAGAAGCAGTGGGGAAAGACTTCGTTCAACAGTTTCCCACTGCTGGAGCCTTCCACCACTGCCTCACCTCTGCCAGAGCTTTTCCCTGCTGCCAGAGTTTTTTACTCCGGGGGAAGGCAATGGGACATTGCACTGCTAACAATAGCAGTGTAGATGTGGGAGGTGCTGCCTGAGCACATAGAGCTGTATGGAGTATATGCCCTAGAATTCTGCATATTTGTACTCTGCTTGCCTAAGCAGTGCCTCACCATCTATATTGCTATGTATACCTGTGCTAGCTGGGTGCGCAGTGTCTTTAAATCTGCCCTTTGTGTAGAGCTGCCCTCCTGCTGCATACCATCTAGCACCTCTCAGGACTTCTTACCTTTAGTATCCCTTTAACGCTCTATAAGCTTCTCTTATTTACACCCTAGAGGCCTGATTTAGCCATAGTATCTGCCTAGAATGTGACTTTGCCCATTCTCTCCACCTGGGAGGCGAGCTAACTGTGTTACACATGGGGCTGCAGCCATCTCCCCTTCAAAGGGAATAGCCACCCAGGATATCACACCATAATTCAGAGAATAAATACACTGAGTTTAATTCTTCATTGCCCTACAACTTGTTTACACCAGTGCAAAGTAAATGCAAAGTGTCTGTTAAACATTCTGATTTGGTAGCATAATACACTCACTTTGCATGAAAGTAATTAATTACACAGGGTTATCAGCAATGAAAATTTAGGTTCATTATAGCTAATAAGCAACTATCTTTTAGTTAATATGGTACATCACACAGTAACAGCTTACAGTTTGTTACAGTGGTTATTATTTTTAGCCCATCTGACAACCCAGAAATCATATCCCACTATCTCAAATGCAACAGAATTCAAATCTATTTCTTTTCCTCACTTCTCCCTCTGTGCTAGTCTAGACAGGTGCATTAATCTAGTTTGCCAAGAGCAATCTCTTTATCTATGCAGATAGAAACTTTTTTTTTCACTTTTATCATTATGAATATCTGCATACATGCATAGGATAAAATAAAGGTTTCTCACCACATTTTTAGTCAATTTCTGCTTAAATTTTGGGCTGATCATCTTTAACTGCACGTTCAGTAATGAATATCTGACATTTGCGTTTGAATAAGAATGAAGGAAACGGGTTGCTGTTATCCTGCATTTTGCTGATAATATTGTTATGAGCTGGATAAAACCCTGTTAAAACCCCATTGAGACTGGTAGATGTGAACTCACCCTTCAGTTAACATAACTAAAAACACCTAAGACAAAAGGTGTCTAAACCTATGCAGGAGCTTTTTCTGAGTAGGATTTTGGGTAGGTGGGTGTATCCTCTCTCTTCTCACCCTGAAACCAAGGTCAGACAAGAATGGATGAATAGAAAACTGAAAGCATGGTGGCTGACTCTGGAAGAAACGTGGGAAGAGGTTCTTGGGTCAGGTTTGCAGGATGAAAAGAGTTCTCTTGGTGGTGGTGAACAAAAGACGTTCTTGTTTCCTGCTACTTGATTCCTTCTGCATCTAGAGATGCAGGACTTTGATCCATTTTTGTTTATTTACAAAGAATGTAGAAAGAAAATACCAGACTCAATCAATTTCTATTTCCAACTAGAACAACCTAGTAGACCTTGAATTTTTGGCTAGCCACTCAGCTAAAGAGGGGCAACAATATTAATATCACCTTACGCTGTCATTCTGTTAGCATCTGAGAGCTAAGCAGCATCAACCTAAATTAGTATTTAGACGGGAGACTTTTAAAGAACATCTGTATCCATCAGTGTCTAGTGCTAGTGATTCACTAGGTAGATCCAAGACTGAGATCTTTAATATCACTGACATTTTTTTTTACCATATAATGATGCTAAGGAACATGGGTGATGTTGAAGGACCAGCTCTTAGTTTCAGACTAATGAAAGGTCAACAGAGTTTCATAGTTCAGGACTCTGCAGTAGGGCAGGCTTCTCTTATTGCCATTCCCTACATTGGTGGTGGTGGACAGGTGATGTGACTTACCCAAGGTTGCATAGTAGGTCAGTGACTGAGCCAGGAAAAGAAACCAGGTAGTCTGACTCCCAGTCCAGTAGCCTGGCCACAGGCCCACACTGACTTTTGATAGCAACCATAATAAACATAGGACTGTCACAGCTAGTTTCAGGCTCAACACATACAGCTGGCCACATTCAGGAGCTAGTAATCAGGATAGGAGCACAGGTAGAGGAAGTGGAAATTATGACCTTGTCATATGCCATGCCCACCCCACTCCTTAGGCTTCACAGCCTGAGCTCCTGTCCAAGCCACAACTTAAGTGTGGTCTGGAGAGCTATTTTTAGAGAACTAGCATGAGCCCCGCTGGCCAAAGTCTATCGACCCAGATTGGGACACTCACTCCCACTCGCTCCCAATGCGGTGAAGACATACCCCAGCCGCTGAATGTGTATACTTTCTCTGTTTTCTGAGCCAGATACTCCTCTGCCATATGCTTATAAAAATGAGAAGTATCCCCATGGAAGATAAGGGTGCTACACTGGTGTAAAACTAATGTAAATGAGAGAAGACTCAGGACCATTGTGTATGCAAGGCAGGCCGTTTTGTGGGAAGTCCCGAAAAGTGAGAAATAAGACTCTAAGGGGCAGGTTGTGTTAGTACATCAGAATTCAAAACTCTGCTGCAGCTTAAAAAAAAAGTGGAGCATACACAACTATACACTAATAACTAATGTATAGAACTAACAAAACAGTGGCATAGAGAAATAATACAAAGATATTATTGATGCTAAACTTTTATTTTACTTACTATTGTAATATATACAATAATGCTCCAACTACATACATGATCAAAGCACTCCTTGTAAATCAATACGTAAATTAATTCAAGGCTCATTATTATTAATTGAACCTGAACAGAAATGAGTTTGAGCAAAAATAGAATAAAGAAACAAACAGAAATCGAGAGAGATATTATGTAGGGAAATATTCATTAATATGATTATTTCCTCTGTCTTATACTTAGATATCTACTCTCTCTTGCTCGCTCTCTCTCAGGTATGATTCCAAATACAAATCTCCTTTATCCTGCACCTTCTGTTTTTGCTTTCTGTTTCTATGTTTATGTCATTCTCACTGCACACTCTCTCAAATAAGGCCTGCATAGTCTAATAGGTTGTTATTATATTCATCTTTATTCATCCCTTTTCCAAACAAAATCTAATCTAAGCTGTTAATAATACTCGCAAGGACATTTCTCCAAACTAAGTTTCTTATATCAGTAATTGGGCTGTACTTTTGAATTAATGAATGGATCACTTATTTTTAAAAAACATAACACAGATATGCTTATGGCCTTTCTAATAACTTTTTAACATTGATCTTTCTCTTGTTGTAAGGGTTTCTTGTTTCTGCAACTGCTGAACAATCAATAAGGTTCCTTTTAGCATGGACCAGGATGAAGTACCAGGATTAAGCTATTCTCCAACACAGAGTTTTCTATTCTAGAGGGGTTTTTTTAAGTGATTTAATTGTATAATATACATATTTCACCTGGTATTAAATTTACTTCAATCCAGGGAGATTACAATCATCACTGTCCCCTCTTTCTCTAGGTAATTCTAAAGGGCTTGATCTCCAATCATGAAGAGATGTTTTGCATGGATGACTCCCATTAATACCAATAAGAATTACATGCATAAATCTTTCTAGAGTTGGATCCTTCACTGTAATGGATATGAGCAACTTTTATATCTTTGTGAATGAATTATTATGTTTTGATGCTAATTCTGTCCCTCCTCTTTTGCTTACTCTGTTTCAGATGACATATCTTCATCTTTTCCTATAACAAAAATGCCTGATTTGAAATTGGAATCAGTTTACAATACTTTATTTGGTAAATGTACTACACTGGATGGTAAGTTTACATACTTTGTGATCTCATTCTTATGTATATGTGCAGGTTTTTATCTCAGTCCATTTTATTTTGTAAGAAAGACATTAAGGATCTGCCTACTGATATTATAATAGCAAATATTTTTCTTAGTATTCTGCAATAGTAAGAAAAATATTTGCTATTATAATATCAGTAGGCAGATATTTAATGTCTTTCTTACAAAATAAAATGGACTGAGATAAAAACCTGCACATTTATATATGCATGTATATATATACATATATACACAAAAACACAGATATTTCTTATGGAACAAAAATATCTCCATTAATAATTATCAGATCATATGTAACTTATTTAGCAAAGTTGGTTTATATTTTCCCTTCAAATAGACATTGTTGCAATCTTCTACTTCTGATTGAAGTCAACAAACTACTGTATACAACTTTGTGCAGAGAGGAAATTTCATTGTCCTATAATATAAATAATGCCACACAAATTTTGTATTCCTGCAGTACAGAGTGTTTACCATCTACTATACAGCTAATTTTAAAATATATGACTCAGGAAATACAAAATAGTTCTGGTTTGTTTTAAAATATTTTGGGGTTATTTTGACAGCCACTTTGACTTAGCCACTGAACTGACTGGTGTAGGGAGAGAGGGTGTGGTTTGTGTTTCCATTCTACTTAAATGTATTCTCTGCTTTACTTAATTAGATCACTTTTTTTCACATGCAAATGCAATCACAAGACCTCCTTCCTTAGTGTAACTATACACTCCTATTCACTTGGGGAAAGAGTCCTGAGACAAACACTACTGGTTGCCCCTTTTGTAGAAGTGTTTCTCCAAGCCCTGACTCATGCACATATTGTAATGTATCATTTTTTCCTATAATACTATTTCAAGCTAAGTGATTGGTTGCAAGGGCTTCTTCATGTTGTGATAGCTGTGTCAAAACTGCATATTTGCTTGCTAAACATCTCAGAGGTTTGCATTCACCAAAAGAGACTTGGGAGGCATTCTGTTAGATAGTTCATGAATCCATACTTGCTGACTGCTTTGACATCTGTGAATTTGAGCATTTGGGGCCTGGTCCAAAGCCCACAGAAATGAATGGAAGTCTTTCAGTTGGCTTTGCATCAGGCATTTGTTTCATAGCATTGTGGGTGTGGCAAAATGTCATTGCAGAAGTTGGGTGTAGCTTCATTCCAGATAGGTACAGGAAACAGTTAAACTCTTTTTTAGAAGTCCTCAGCTAAAACATAGGCATACATGAGTCAGCCTGGGAATTAGAAGTATGTGAGTGGAGAGTTTTGTTGAGTATTGTTTTGGGTAAGATGGGGCAAGGGAAAGTAAGATAGCAGAGAAAGACTTAGAGAAGGAACAGAAAGCCAGACTTAACCTAACTGGAACAACCTGCAAGACCCCAAATTTGTGGGTAACTGTTCAGATCAAAAGTGGTGTGTAAGAGTCCTCGATGGATGATATGGCCTAATGGTTAGTACACTTAGTGCCCCCTCCCCGTGTGTCAGTCTTGCAGTCCTGGTCCTCCTCCACTCAGAGGTGTGGTGAGGAATACAGGTGCTTCAAGACCCTCCTGTAGTGGGAGCAGTGGTAGGGGAGCCCACGCCCGCCCACCCACTCCACTAGGCTGCAATTCAGGACCCTAGAAAGGTCAACAGTGCCTGCCCCCAGAAAGATGCCCTCTGAGTTACTCTCCCTGCTCATTTCCTACCACTGCTTTCCTCTCTTAGCTTTCAGTCCCACATAAGGTGAAAAGAAAAAGAAAAGATAACCAAACCATCAGCCTCAACTGGGCTCAGCAAACAGTCTTACTCTCTCAGGGCAACTTCTCTGGCACCCTTGTCACAAGCCTTCAGGGTAGGTCTGTCCTCCTCCCCAGCATCCCCATTCTGCGTTCCCCTTTCTACTCCTTCTCTAGTTGGATGTGCTCTGCAAGGCTTGAGGGCCAGGCTACCTGGGCCTACTAGTGTACTTTAACCCTTTCCAGCCCAGTGTGGGGTTTGTATATCCAATCACATGGAAATAATAGCTTTTATCTTCTTGAGATCAAAATAGTCTTTGAGAAGTCTACAGGTGTTCTAAAATTGGTGTTGTGGTAAGTCACAGTTTGATCTTTTTGTATAGTTCTGCATTCACATTTCTGGCTCACATGAGCCGAGCAGTATGGTTGCTATCATTGTCTGTTACCACTTTGGTCTCTTTGTCTCCAGAACCAGGTACTAAAATATCCTTTGTACAAAATATCCTTAAGCCCTTGGATCCCTGCTAGTATTTTGCTGGTAGCACTGATATTCTCCAGCTGTAGTTTTGATCCTAAATAGCCATTTGCCAGTTATTCTGCCTGTTGATGTACAAAACAAGGGGAGATAACTTCAATGTTCCTCCAAGATCCCTTGCTGATATCCATGGTTGGCAGCCAGTGCTGAGAATCAATTTGCTTTGGCTGGGTCAGGTAGAATTTCTCCAGTTATGGATTCCTCCTTTTTCAGTTTCTGCATGTGGTTTCAAATGATGAACATTTGCTGTTATAATGCCTCACTCCATAACACCCATAGCTTTTTATTGGGTGCTTTGTATTTATGATTTCTTTAGCATAAGTAATATGAGGTACTGCTATTCCTTTGCCTGCCCTGCCCGATGTGGTGAATTGTCTCTGATCTTATCCTCATTTGATTATGTGGTTGTTCACTGCGCTTCCATATTTGTCTCTTGGTAGATGCAATGGCGAGGTCAAATACCACATCGGATGTGGGCTGGAATGGGTTAATGGCCTGTACTTGCTTCTGTCACAGTCTTTTTCTCATCCCCAGTGGCCTCTCCCAGCTGCCGACTGATGTTGGCAGGTCACAAAGTCTGAATGAACCCTGCTGGGGTATTTAAGAGCCCAGCAAATAAACAGTCTATTGCCCTCTCTACAGTCTCCAGCCCAGCTCTGCCCTCTGTAAATTCACACCTTTGTTCAAACTTCTAACTAAACAGTCTCCCTTTTTGGGATTTACACCACTTTACCTGGGGCCAGTGGGGAACCAAGGCCTGCCCACTACTCCAGGTTCCAACCCCGGACCCTATACACAGCAGTCACATATTGCTCCACTTCAATCCTCTACTGCGTTGTCCCTGGAGCTCTTCCTAATAGGCCTTTTTTATCTCTGGCCCTATCTCAGGGCCAACATCCTCAGGTTCTTCCTTCCCTTCAATCCAAGCTACAAAAGTTCAGCCGGCTTTGACTGCCAGGCTCCTTTGACCAGAAAGGACCCCCGTCCTCCCTCCTCTGCTCCCAGCCAGGAACCAACTAGCTCAGGCCAGGCAACTCCTTTTATCTCAGCCAGCAGGGCTCTGATTGGCTAGTGCTAGCCCCTTTGGCCATTGCAGGAACAGGTCTCCAGAGAGGCCTCTCTAGGCAGGTCTGGAGGACACAGCTTCACTGCTCTTTCCTCCCACATCATTGCTTACAGAATCTGGGTGGATAGGACTGCAGGGCCTCCTGTAAGCAGCTACAAAGACCAGGTACACATAGTCACACCCTTATATTGCATCACACCTTACTCCGCAGGTGATCTCATTGAAGCCACTAGGAGTAAAGAGCTGGACAGTATGAATCTGGGCTCAAATAAAGACCAATTTTAAAATAAATTCCAAGCAGTCTTCTAAAACACTTGTCACTGCTTCAGTATTTCCTTTACTTTACATGTTGCATGTGTCCCTCATTGACAGCTGCTATTTTACTGATGCTATGCAGCACAGGATGTCCAGTCTTATTATGTTTCGAGACATAGGAAATGGAGCTCAGTATTTGAATGCAAAAGAAGGAAGGAGACTTTCAAAGTTCAAGGTAAGTGTCATTTTTATTTTTGGAATGCTGGGGGAGCAGGGAGAGTCTAATGGTGCTTTACTTAATTTAAAAAACAAAACCTTGTTTGTCACTTCTAATGTTTCCAGTAAAATGCAAGAATAATATGGAAAATATTATAATGGCATTCTATAAATCAATCATTTTGTAAATCAATAATATGCCTTCACATGTGTCCAGTTCTGGTCACCTCCTCTCAAAAAGTGTATGGCAGAATAAAAAGGGCTCAGAGATGCGTGGTGAAAATGATTAGAACATGATTAGCATGAAAAAACTCTCATGAAAAGATATTGAAAGGCATGGGATTGATTATCTTAGAGAGGAGGTGAATAAGAGAGGACAAATTAAGGTATGCAAAAGAATGAATAATATAAGGAAGATAAATCGGGAATTTCTACTTCAAGGTATGACTGCCACTAATTATTAGGGGTTTGGAAAAAACTTTCCCTAGGACAGGTAATCTACTCCAGGGGTTCTTCCATCTTCTCTGAGCATCTGTGGCTGGCCAGTGTTTGTGACATAATACTGGATCAAATAGGCCACTGGGCTGATCTAGTAGAGTTTCTTAATCAAAACTGGCCCATACACATGGCAAACAATGTCTGTGATAAAGCAATGAAGAGGGGAGGGCACAAAAACTCTAACCAAAAGTCTATCCTTTGTTGCTATTGGATTTTCTTGTCTCTGGGTTTGTTCCTCCAGCATTGTTGCCAGTTTATTGTATTATGGTCCCATCTGAATCCCTTCAGCTACATAAATTGTGTTTTGCCTTGGACTGCAAACTTGACAGATGATGGATTTTATAATGTATAAAGCAATATATTGTGGGGCAGATGATCTTGGTTGAACCAAAGTTCCTGTGAATTTTTACCACTGTAAACCAAGATCAGAATCTAGCCATAAGGTATGGATGGTACTCAAGAACTGATTCTTGCAAACCATATGAAATACTGTCTTGCTATGAATTGCAGCTCCAGGCAATACTTTTTCAAAACTGAAACACATGACAGAAGTGGAATAAGTTGTTTACATAGCACAAGTACAGAATACTTATCTTTACCAGTATCAAAGGAGAACAAAGTTGAACTTGAACTATAAGTAACATTTTGCTGATTATTGTTTCTCTTCTGGAATTATGGGATGAAAGTCACTATTGTCATGATTTTTTTTTTCACATTCTGCTTCTCTTTATTATTACTCTGATAATTCAGGGGACCAGAAACAAGAGCTGGATGTTGTTTTTTTGGGTTTGTTCCCACTCCTGTTTCTTGCCTGGAAATCTATTTAGATTACTCACCAGTATATGGTCATTGAAGGTCATTTGGTTTACAGCTAAAATTACAGCCTCATCTTGTAATTAGAACTTAAAGCTGAAGTAAGATTTTGTAGCCCTTGTGAAAGGATAGGTTGTTGTATGATTAGCTTCAGAATGTTAAATTAGGTGTAATGATAGGTGTTTTCATCGTGCAGTTTAGGCCCCCAAAAATTACCTATCTTGAATAGCAACCTTTGGGCTATAAGGAACACTATCCTAGGCCTCTCCTAAATGTTAATTGTATTACACATTAACATTTTCTTTACCGTAAAATGGCAGAAGCCAAGCCAACAAGATTTTAAAATCTTGATAAGTTAACACTTTCATGTCTTGTTTCAGATTCCCAAAAGCAAGCTGCTTGCTTAAAATGTCCCTTGAATAAACATCCAATTACATACAATAGACACTTAAAAAAGCAGCATTTGGCAATAGTTGCCCCACAGCAGAGGTTGCCAGGAAATGTTAACTTTTTACTGGTTACCATGGCACATGAACCAATCTTTTCAAATATGCGCACAATGCATCCATCTCTGCCTTAGATGTAAAGCACCAATCACGTAGCATCTGGGTGTCCCTGGGGGTAACTGAACATCATGGAATTTGATGTTTTGTGAACCACACAAACCAGGGTGTTTTCTGAGGTTGCCAGATCATCTGGAGTTTGCAAATCTTTTTTTTTTTCCTAATGTCTACCTCACCCAAGCAAGATTCAATTTGAGAATTTAAAGTGAAGCCTATGCTCCCTATGAAGGGGTCAGAAACCCATTCAATAGCTAGACTAGCACAAATGGATGCCTTACACATGGTGACTTGATCTCTGCATAGCACTTAAGTGAAACACTATTCCACCTTCTTTCCTGCCCCCAATCACTGGGACCGGCAGCACAGGACAGAGCAATCTCACAGCTGATCTAAGTTGTATCAACAGTTAAAGTCTCCTTGAAGTTGATATGCTGTCAGGGATTACTGAAGCACAGTGTGTTACAGCCATGACCTGGTGTAATTTCCAGATGCCTGATTAGGGCTGTTGAATAGTGTAGTTGCACCACCAGATATGTACTGTACTAGGGCCATTGGATTTGAAAATGTGGGCATTATCCTCTACCTGTGGAGTTTGATGAAGGGGGAGTCCCAAAGAGAGTAGCCTCTAAGCCAGTGGTTCTCAAACTTGGGCTGCTGCTTGTTCAGGAAAAGCCCCTGATGGTCCAGGACAGTTTGTTTACCTGCTATGTCTGCAGGTTCAGACAATCACAGTCCCACTGGCCGCGGTTTGCTGTCCCAGGCCAATGGAGGCTGTGGGAAGCAGCGTGGGTCGAGGGAAGTGCTGGCTGTCCTTCCTGCAGCCCCCATTGGCCTGGAGTGGCGAACCGCAGCCAATGGGAGCCGCGATCGATCGAACCTGTGGACGCAGCTGGTAAACAAACTGACCCGGCCCACCAGGGGCTTTCCCTGCACAAGCTGCGGCCCAAGTTTGAGAACCACTGCTCTAAGCCACATTCTCCACTGCCTTTCACTTTATTCAGTCATTTATACCTGTGCAAAGTGAGTGCATCCTGATTTGCTGGTTTTACACACTCACTTTGCACAGCTGTAAATGACCACACAAGGTGCAATCAGAATCAGAATTCCCTTTCTAACGGATTTCAGCTCAGTAAATCATATTGCTTCACAGAAACTAGCATTATGTGTACTACAAGCAGGTGGCAACCTCTAGTGATAACTCAACAGTTAGACACAAAGGGCAGCACTGCATATTTATCACAAGGGTGTATGCCCACTGTGACACCTTGCACCCCATATTCATTATAATGATATGATTATGATATGGTTATAATATAATTATGATGCATCTTACACAAAATGTCATGTGAGCTGTCAATGGAAACATTATGGTTTGCTGAATATCATTATCCTATTTGTATGCATGTATAATCTTTGTATCTGGAGTTACAAATATTGACCATGCATCTATATTTCAAGTATGTTTGCTCCTGGGTAACCCCCACAAAGTAGTTTACATCCAGTCTAGCCATCACATTGTGAAAGGACTACCTAAGGCGATGACCAGTCAGTGAAAACAACAGGCCATGGGAAAAGCTTAGCCTCACCTGATAAGCTTTCTTGTAGATGCTTCAGCCAAAATACAAGTAATGGCTGCCATGACTCATCAAAGCATGCAAGGGCATGTGACTAAATCATGTGATATTGGACTCCTTTTTGGTGCCTGTGTTTTTCCACAAACTGTGCTGGGGCTTTGTTTGGGACAATGAAGTTCCCTCCACATAGAAGAAGCTATAAAATGGGCAATTGACATCATCACTGGGCCTCACTTTTCCTACAACACAACACCTGAAAACAACTAAGGAACAAAGACTGAATTGGGGAAGGGTGTCTCAGGCAGGATAGAAGTTCAGCCTGTGCATGCAAAAGCTATAACCTGCTTGTACTAGCTAACATGGTGAGACACTGCTTGATTCAAATCCTATCTAGTTTATAAAGCTTAGATTGTATTTTTGTTTTATATCTCAGATAATCTGCTTGGATCTGTATGCACACTGTTTATAATCACTTAAAATCTATCTTTCTGTAGTAAATCAATTTGTTTGTTTTTTAAAAATCTAAAATTGTGTTTTGCTATATGTGCTTGGGGAATCTGCTCAGGAACAAAAGCTGGTGCATTGTCCTTGCCACTTTGAGAGAGGGGCGGACTGGCTAATAAACTTACTCTGGTCAGGCTTTTGACCAGGGCAAGACAATATAGCTTTGCGATCCTAGGCTGTGGAGGAGTTGGCTTGATCTTCTCTTTTGTCAGTTCATGAGTGGTAGAGGAGAAGCCTTCATGTAACAGCCGCTGGGTGTGTCCCTGCCTGTGTAAAGGTTTGCATAAGTGCAGGACCAGGAGCAGTCTGCAGCTTGCCACAGCAGCAGAGTGTGAGAGGGAGCCCAGGCTGGTGAGACAGAGGGTTCAGTAGTACCCCAGTTCCAGGCTGCATCCCGGGAAGCCCTTCCTTCTCACTTTGTTCCTACTACAGTAAATACCTCATAGAATTGTGACTATTGCCTTTGATTGAAGATCCTAGATGAGCTACTGCCCCTTTGTGCCTATCTAATGGAAAGCTGCCTTTATAGGGTAGCTGAAGACTTCCCACAAGGGAATCCCTAGTTGGTACAAAGGCAATATACCCAGCTCTTCACAGCCCTCTCCTTATCCTCCTGACAGAGAACAGATGGGGAACATACCAGCAGGTCTGGACAGGGCATACAGCCTCCCAATATAAATCAGAGCAAGCCTGAGGCTAATCAGAGCAAGCCTGTTAGCAACCAAACCATTTTCTGGCAGCCTCTGGGATCAGGAGGGTACAAATTATTTGACTTCACCCTCAAATCCTGTGTGGAGCTTGGACAGAATCACGATCTATCTTTCTGAAGCAGCTTATGTGAGGAAGGCTAGACTCACTTCCCTCAACTAACAGACTCTCTACCATTCTTCACAGGTGAGCACTGGGGGGAGGAACCTGTTTTAGCTCCCATTAAAAGGGCACATTCAGCTGCATGTGCTGTTCAATAGAAATCTTGCTGCTTCTCTCAGGCTGGCAACCAACCACCAAGATATCAGTGAATGCACTGTTCCTTGAAGGAGCCAGGAATTTAATGTGCTGAGTTGGATGAAAGTCTTATCACAATCTTTTTACTGCAGATACTGCATACAGCCTTAGGACGAGATTATATAGAAAAACTGCAATTCAACGTACTTTGCCTTTCAGTTGCTTGTGCGACCAGATATAAATGGTTGATCATGAAGCCCATTCTGCTAACATTCCCTCAGCAATAGTGTAGGTAGTGCCCCCTTCTAGGATATGCTTTGGTTGATGTTCCTGAGCCTAATGAATTTTGGCAGCACGAATGATGATGACAGACAATTGTTTGTCTCAAGTCACTGAACTTTGTTACGAAGTCACAATAAGCCTGTCTGGTTGACTAGTCTCATGTGTAACAAAATCAAAATAAACCTTCACAAGGAATCATTTTCGAGTGCCATTTTACTTTTGTCTTAGGCTCACAAATGTCTCATGTTCTTTCTGATGTGTCGGATATAATGCAAAAGAAATAACCAACTAAACAAGCACATTCTCTCTGTGGCTGGTCATGGATGAAAAGTGCTTAAGAACCATCCATTCCTCCCCACTCTTCTTTTCCTTCAGTGTCAACTGATTAGGATGAAGGGTGTGTGTCTTTGGTGGTGATGGGGAACATACTAGTGTTATTTTAAAGGCTTACCATTACTAATAGTAGTTGTAATGGATTGGTCGTGCTTTGAGCAGGGGGTTGGACTAGATGACTTCCTGAGGATATTCTGTGATAATTTCCTTACCATTACTAGAGCTGATATGGTGAAACCACCTATGAGCTCATCATGGAGGAGTGCCCTATTGTGCAAGGTGCTATACAAATGGAGAACAAAGTCAGTCTCTACCCCAAGAACCTTACATTCTGTGCTCCACTCTACACGCCCATGGTACAATGAACTCCTGCTGGCTATGTTATTTTTCAGAATCTGTTGGTTACCACATTTATTGTTGGATTGGTTTTTTTTTTTAAAGAAAAAGATAAGATAAAATCCACAATTTGTTTGAAGATTCAAGGCTCATTTGTAGCACAAGTGGAGTATGTAAATTCAAATTCATGGTGAAGAGCAATGTATACAAAGGGATAAAAGCACCTCGGGTCAAATGCTCATAAGTGACTTAGGAGCCTCAGCTTCAATTTCAAAAGTGATTTGGGGCTCTTCAGAGTGTTTAGTCTCATTGACAGTCAATGGGCTTGTGCTCCTGAGATCCAGATTTGTAAAGCTACTTAGGCATTGCTGCAAAGGAGCCATCATTTCATACCCAAAAGAGCACTTAGGAGGCTGGGATTTTGACTTTCCCTTTTGAAAATGAAACATAGGTGTTGCAACACTGAGCACAGCCGTGCCTAAACACTTTAAAAAAAACTGGGCCTTAGTGCCTTTTGAAAATAGGACTTAGGCTACTAGGGTCATTTAGGCATATCTGAAAAAGTTACCCCTTGGTTTTAAGGGACGTTGTCACATAAATCCTCGATCTTGCCATTGATAGTCAATGATAGATTAGCAATATTGAGACCCCAGGTTATCACAGCAGGATGCTCACATGTTACCAATTTCAGGACTGGGACCTAAAAGAAGTACAGTGCAGCCTTAGCTTACAAAGGAAAAAAAAACCAAGTGATTTGTATTTTAATTTAACTGTAGCCAAAGTCAAACTTATAAATAACCCCTCCCCCTCTCTCTGAACTCTAGTCCAAGAACTGGAGCTTGACTTTGCATTGAAGCAATCAAACAAAACTGCAGAATAACATAAGGACCAGTGACCTATCATTTAGCATCAGTTTGCATTTTTCCATAAAAGCAAACCTGTTTGTGCTGGAAATGGCCAAAGGGTTTGTCTCATTAAATTTTGTTTGAATGACTATTTTTTCTTCTGATCAAAAATGAAATGTTATTTCTAAGTTACCAAAAAATATGATGAAAGTTCCTTCCTAAAACAAGGCACGACTGCCCTTTCTTTTAAAAGCAGGGATCACAATTAAAGGCTGTTATTTCCATTTCCTATAAAGATATTTTGGCAATTAGGTCTATTCTGAAGAGAAATTTTTCTTTTATAAAATGAATAATTGTGTTTCCAAAGATTAGTAAAGTGGACGAATTCGCTCTGGAAAGGATAAAGACAAATGCTTCCTTGCCTATAATTTCTTGCTTTTGACCCAGAGGGTTAGGATAATAAGTCATGATGATATTTATATCTACCTCTTTAAAGCAAAATGTGTTGATAGTGGCAAAAGGCTGGTTTAAAAACAGATCTAATAAATGATGAAGGACATCATAACTTCAGTAAAAAGAGACTCGGTAAACCTTTAACGTTTCAACTTCTGTGGTTTCAAAGTCTATTCCTGAGCTTGTCCTCCACACTGGACTAACTTTATGATTGCATTCCAGTACTGAATATTCTGCAAGCAGCTCCACTTAGGCATACTCCCTGCATCTGTACAGTTCCCATTGTTGTCAATGGAGCCCAGTGCAGGTCTAGGGGTCTGCTTGGATGGAGAAACTTTAAGCATCAGGGTCTATATTAGAGCCCAGATCCTCACTGGGTATAAATCAGTATCGCTCCATTGACTTCTTCCAGCTGAGGATATGGTCCCACATTTTCAAGGAAGCCTCGTTTGACTAGTCTTCCTGTGCATGAGTGCAACTTCCCACATATTCTCCCATTCGCACACAAAAGGCCTGCTCCAAAGCCCGGTGAAGTCAACAGATGTTCTCCCACTGACTTCAATATCCCTTACTCGTTCTAAAATGTAGACACAATATTCATTTGTGCTCAATTTGCAGATAAAATGGAGTGTATGGGTCATATCCTGACCTGCTGTTACCTGGCACGGCTTAGTTCTAATGAAGTCAAGGGACCTAATTTACACCAGCCAAGTATCTGGCCTTATATGTGTATTTTATCATTTGATCACAGAGATTAGTGCGCAATAAATTGTGCATACAAATGACTGCATGTGGAAAAAGGGAGCCACGCAAGCAGAGATTATGTTTTGAAAATATAGATGTTTTAGGAAGATAGAAGATGGGCTTTTCTTTAGAATGGCTTATGACAAGCCTTAGCCCCACTAAACGCCTTATGAAATTGTTTGCCTCTTTCCCTTAAAAATAATGTTAGTAGGTAGGGTAAACATATATGTGTTTTTTCTTGTTCTAGGGCTAAGAATTATAAGGACATGACTTCTTGTTTAGCTCATTTGCTCCTATTGGCTAACCCTCACCAAGAGTGACAATTCTCTGTTTGTGACCTCATAAACGCCCAAATATGATATTATAAACAGAGGGAACATCACTTCAAGTGATGGTCAGGAGCAAAACAGCCTGGGCTTCTGAACAGCTGTGATCTTGTTATCATGAAGAAATCCCTCACAGTAAAAATAATTTTAAAGGAAGAGAAATAATTTTACAAAAACGTAGACGTGCCCTAAACAGTGGGTCTCCAAGTCTTCCCTAAACCATACGTGGATCTGTGCAAAACTTCATATTTTATAAGCATTCATTGAGTGAAATATGGAATGTGTGAACTCTCTTGGCGTGATTTTGAACCTGCTCAAGCACCATGGGTTTCACAGTTTGACTTTAACTCAGTTTGGTGTCCTCTTGAGAGACTTGGAAAGAACAGATGGGGATGTGAGGATGAGTAGGAAGGACAGGAGTCTACAGCAGCTTGTGCTGCTTTTCCTTCAAAGCTACCCCGCTACACATACACAATTCTTGGCAAGCAGTGATCAGGGCCTCTCTTTCTTCTCTTATCGCAGTGTAAGTACAAGAGCAAAAGCTTGTCATTTTAAATTACAGTTTTCGTTTCCCTGCATGGGGCCTTTAAATTACGGTTTTTTTATGGGCAGAGACATTGAGTCAGAACCTCAGCTACATAAAGGCAGTTTTGCACTGCAAACCTATTGCTGCCTTACCCCGGTCATAGAAGAATTTCTTCTGCCTATGGGGATTCTCCGATGCTGTGGAGCAGCTGTAATAGCTCCAATGTCAACCTGCCTTTCTGTAGATGGCGCAGAGGGTGTGATTGAGATCTAGACGGTGTCGCGCAAGCCTCACTACAACCACAAAGGCACCCCCAAAATTTAAAGTAGCCCTTAGGCTGCTCTGAATGGTGCTAAAGGACCTGCCTAATGCAAATTGGGGGGATAAAAGGGGTGATCAAGGCCACCTTTGCAGTCCTCCGACACACTGAGCTTTCCCTAGTGCTCCTTAGTGACAGCTCAGTATTGTCCAATTGACTCATCCAATACCTGTTAAAGTGGGATGCACAATTTTTATGTTCCTGTATAGATAACAAATGATACCCAACTATATCATCCCACTGTTTACTCCAGAAGTGTGAACACTTCTTTGCATGTTAATATCTCAACTTTTAAAATACTGTGCATTTCTAAGCATTTTGTCTACTTGCCCCATTTTGACTTCTTATTACACAGACTGTCCAGACACACATTTACTGAAAATTCATGAAGAATACTTGGTGCTTTCCATCTTCCAAGTGCTTTACAAACATTAACTAATTAATAATGTATTCCCTGTTTTCAGGCATGTTAGTGTTCTTGGATGTTAAGAGAGATTCTGCTAAATCACCATCTCACTGCATCTCTTCTACTTTCTGTCTAATCCATTACATTAGTCAATTCTGATTATTGAGCTTCTCTATAGCAGTGAGTCTGCTTCATAATTTCTCCTAAGCACATGCATCCACAAATGCCTTTATAATTCAGACCATGATTCTATACAACACTCATTGTGACAGATAATAGTGTCTGAGTGCATGAGCCAATATGATCTTAAAATAAGCAGAATGCCTTTTACCTGGCTAACCACTACCACTCCTGTAATATGCCTGACCTCAACTGGCCAGGGACTTGCCCATGGATTCAAACAGGTTTTGCCATTCTCTCTGTCATGCTGTCTGGAGTGGCTCACAACTGAGAGTGCCAACATCAAGGCAGATTGTCAAAAAGCAGGGCAGACATCCTGAACTGGCTGTATGTTCTATAATTAGATTTCACCAACCCCAGTAACAAATATGAGCTCCTGGATCACTATAACAGTCTTTCCATGAACTCACAGACAGCCCCCTTAGACTCTCCAGTCTATCTTGCCACCCAGGCAACCTTGACTTACACCAAAGATCAAACATTCAGAGACCAGTCACTTACCCCAGGTCAGTTTGTCTCTTAGATCTCACACCAAAGACAATGTTGGTATCCAATACTATATTAAACTAACTAAGGATTTATTAACTAGCAAAAAGAAATGACAGAGTTATTTACAGGTCAAAGCAGGCAACATAAGCAAAAAAATGAGTTACAGTCTATGATTCCAAAAGGCGACAGAGATGTAGTAAACTGTCCACTGAATGTCTTTTAGAACTAATCCAGGTTGACCTTGGAGATCTCTGCTTTTGTTTCTTAGCTTCAGCCCTTGTAAGAGACCAAACAGCCAAGAGATAACTATTTCTTCTTGTGAGCATCTTTATATGCCCTTCCCCCTGAGTTCAAACTGATGGAACGGTGCCCTTGCATGTAACTTCTTCATGGGTAGATGGGGCAACCAACAAATTTTTTGTCCTACAATGGTCCATTTAGTTTTGATGGTCTTTCTTGATGGGTGGGGGGAAGCACTCTTCCTGTCTGAGTTCACAAGTTCAGAGCAGGCATTTTTACAATTATAAAACAAACTTTCACATTACCTTATAGCATGGGATACAGACATCATAAGGAAGGTTAATGCATGCCGCAACTTACAAGCATTTTAGAAAGTCTAATCACTAAATAAATCCTTACAAATCTAACACCTGACTCAAACAATACTAACATACAGGTGGGCTGGGCTGCTTTCCAGCTACGAATGTGTCAGTGGTCAGCTGACATCTACAGACTTGGTAAGAGTGGGCACCTGGTCTGCCAGCATCATACTGTCATCTACTAACTAAGGTCCAGAGCACATAAGCTGTTCTACACAGACAGATGGCTGTTTAGAGTCTCACTGCACTCAGTGAGCCATAGGAGTGTGCCCAGGAAGAGAAATATAAAGGGTCAGTGTGTTGATTTAACGCTCTTCAGCCAAGATGCCATCACTTAGAGAAGCACTGAGGAGACTCCTTTGAAGGTAGAGAGTCAGGATAAGAAACTTGGTAGTACTGTCCACCATGCCCAGGCCATGTAAACATAGCGACTCAGATTTGGTTCAAGGGTGTTCTTTTTCACTGTAAAATTTTACAGAGGCTGCAACTTTATTTTAGGACACCCTAGCTATATCTGGCTTCAAGGCTCATTTGTTGTGATTTTCTATTAGCAGGGATTTACCATCAACTGCAGTTTCTTCAGGGGACTTGCTCACTGGATTGACAGCTTGAGCTGTATTACTTCTGTGTTGTACTGTTTGATTTTTGCCACTGTTTGTAACACATTCAGCTATTGTTTATCTCCAGATTATTTTCTCTCTTCAGAATTTTTGTCTTGAACTCTTGAAATGAAAGGCACCTAAAAATGAAGTTAGGAAAATGTCCCCTTTTGATACTTCCCCTCTAGAAAACCACGTATCACCAAGAGTCTCTTTTCACAAAACAGCTTACTTTTCAATACTAAATCTAGAGGAAATTGTCCTTAGAGTTTGTTCCACTGAGTGAGTGGCTTCATCTTTGGATATATCATCCACTTAAAGCACAGTACAAGAAGTACAGAACTTAACATACTAATAGATAAAATTACTGAGGAGGAGAGCAGTAGGTACTCTCTCCCTCTATCTGTGGGAAGTTTGTCTGAATTCAACATATCTGCATTTTTCAAATAGTTATAATTCTCTCAAAAGAACTGTTTCGTTAAGCTTCCCATGTACATTTGTATGTGTTCATGTTCAGATATAAGAACAGATGCATGAAAACCAGTGTGAAGCTAGCTTTGTTGTATCAGCATAAAGAATTTCTTCAGGTAGCACTCCTGGCAATGCAATTAAATCCACCACACTGCTCTTTTTCAAACAAACTACCCCTTCAAGGGTCAATTGATTAGTAACTTTTATTAAATATTAAATTATTGTATTAATTTTTGAAGTTTCCGAGAACTGGAGTTGAATTGAAATTCATTATTCTTTTCTTTCTTTGAAGCGTATGGAGTCATTAGTCAAGCCTGCAACTAAAATAGTGCCAATAAAATAAAATGTGAAACAAGTGAATAGTGTTGCTCTATAGATGCTGCTACAGAACCAGTACCTCTTCAGTGTACCCTTGCCATGCAGAAATTAACCACCTCTCTAAGAACTTATGGCTACTATAACTCTCAGACTAGTTATTATAAATAGCCAGCTTAATACTTGGATGGCCTTCAGGGACTGCTGACCTTGAATTCCCTTCCTATGAGCATGTCTAAAACTGAACAAGCAATCTACATTAAGCAAGTCCTATATTTATAAAATTTCTAGAAATGGATAATGTGGTAGCCTTGCTTACTGAGCTTGGAACCAACAACTATTTTCGCTAACTCTATTTTAGCACAAGGATGAAGGAACATGCAATATGTATCATCAGCTATGTCTTGACCTAGGGGTTGTCACTCCTGCAATTGACTTAATGCCTTCAGCTTGTATTCCATTCAGTCTCCTCTACTAATATGGCTCTCATTCCAGAAGTAAGTGTAAAATAGATGGAAATATCCAGCTGAAAAGCAACTTTTCATTATTATTCCCACCCCCAAAAACTCATCTCAAATCCCTAGAGTGATCTAATTACCCTAAACACTTGAGCATTCTCTCATCCATGACAATTTGGGCATACAGTAGAGCCACCAAGGCAGTTCCTACACAACACTCCTTACCAAATATTAGCAAAGGGGCCTTGTCCAAGGGAAATGGGATGTGACCAAGGCACCTGTGCAGACTTCTTTTTCCTGTTTTAAGGGACAGCAAGTTAGAACACCCTTTAGGTTGCTTTACTGGCACCAAGGGTCAGGTCAGCAGCTCCAGGGAGAGAACAATGATGGTTTAAAGCCACCTTCACTTCCCATCTGAACTTGAGCCAAGTGTTCTTCACAAAGCCTGAAGAAATTGATCCTTAACTTAAAAAAAAACCAGTTAAGCTTCAAGAAGGTTGCTAATTGGCAACCGTTCCCCTCCTCTTGATTCCAGCTGCACACCATAGACAGGTAAGCCCCCTTGTCTTCTGATCACAATATAGGGAATTGGTTCCCATCTGTCTCCAAGTTCTGTCTCCCTTTCTTCTCCCTGGCTACTAGCACCCTGTCTCCAGGAGCTAGTGGGGCTTCTTGCCTTTGGTGGTCATAGTACTGTTTCTGGTGAAGTCTGGCAGCTCCAGATGCTGGTGCAGCCTGATGATATGCTCTCTCTAGGCATTCCCTTAGCTGGGAGATGTACTCCTCCACTCCCTCATCTCCTCGGTGGGGGAAACCCGGGGCCAGATCTGCCTTCAGCCTTGGGTGCTGGCCAAACATTAAGAAGAATGGGAATAACCCAGTGGATTCATGCCAGGTGCAGTTATTGGCATGAGTCATGGGCTCAACATAGTCCTTCCAGTTTGCCTTTTGGTCCGGACGCAGGATTCCCAGCATATTCATGAGTGTTCAGTTGAACCACTCAGCAGTTCCATTCCCTTGAGGATGATAGGATGTGGTTCTGCTCTTTGAAGTCCCCAACAGTTTCCAAAGCTGGACCAGGAAATTACTTTCAAAATCTCTCCCCAGTCTGTATGCATCCTTTCAGGGATGCCATAGTGGCAGATGAATTGCTTTCACATCTCCTTGACCACAGTAGATACCCGCTGGTCCTGTATAGGGTATGCCTGAGCATAGTGAGTGAAGTGGTCAGTGACTACAAGGACATTCTTGATGGCTCCCAAGATGGTTCCAGGGTGAGAAAGTCAAGGCACACTAGCTCCAGAGGCCTGTTGGTATGGACTGAGGTAAGTGGAACTTGGCCTTCAGAGATGTGTCTTTCTTAGGCAGCACCTTTTGCAAGAGAGGCACCACCCCTGATTGGTGGATTGCATGCCTGGCCAATAACAGTGAGTGCAGATGAGCTTGATGGTACGGTCAATGCCCACGTGTCCCATGTCCATGTGCAGAGCTTCTAATACTTCTCTCTGGAGTTTCTCTGGCAGCACCACCTGTTGGATTTGTCCATCTCCTGGAATTGTTGTCTTCCTGTAAAGGATCCCCACTACCAGCTACAATTGCTTCCATTGATTCAGTAAAGTCTGCACTGGTGTTTCTTCCTTATGCCTCTCCCGGGCACTGGGTGCCCATTGCCTGGGCAGGTAGGTCCTTACTCAGGAGATTACTGCATCCTTTTCCTGCAGCCTCCTCAATTCTTCTTTAGGCAGGCCTGGGATTAATTCTATGCCTGGCTCAGCTCTCTCTGTTGCATTCCTTTGACATTCACCCTGGGTTGTTATGGAGGACACACTGCATCCAGCATTCAGAACTGTAGCCACTTCCTCCCTGGCTAACCAAGACAGACCATCAGCATTGACATTACTTTTCCCTGACCAGTACTTTATGTCAAAGTTGAACTCTGCCAGCTTTGCCATCCACCTTTCACTGATTGCGTCCAATTTAGCAGTAGTAGTAACGTAAGTCAGTGGATTGTTGTCAGTCAGCACTGTAAATTGCTGTGTAGATAGTCTCCAAATTTATCTGCAGCTGCCCATTTTAATGCCAAGAACTCCAGTTTATGGGCAGGTTATTTTCTTTTCTGAGGGAGTTAAACCTCAGCCTCATAAACTATGGGCTGGTCCACACTGGGGGGGGGGGAAATTGATCTTAGATACGCAACTTCAGCTACGTGAATAACGTAGCTGAAGTCGAATATCTAAGATCGGATTACTCACCCGTCCACACCACGCGGGATCGATGTTCGCGGCTCTCCGTGTCGATTCCGGAACTCCGTTGGGGTTGATGGAGTTCCGGAATCGATATAAGCACGCTTGGGGATCGATATATCGAGTCTAGATTAGACGCGATATATCGATCCCCGAGCAATCGATTTTAACCCGCCGATATGGCGGGTAGTCTGGATGTGGCCTCAGACTCTCTCCTTTCCTGACTGAACCTGAGCCAGTACAGCTCCTAGCCCCTCTGTGGATGCGTCTGTCTTGAATATGAATGGTAAGCTGCAATCAGCATATCCCAGTATTGGTGCAATAGTCAGCTTTGTCTTCAGCTCTGTGAAAGCCTGATCACATTCCTCTGTTCAAACAAAACTGAGTTTCTTACTGGGACCCTCTGATTTCTCCTTCTGGTCTGGGCTTCACCTGAAGTTAATCTGAATAATGGGGCTGTCAGTTTGGAGTAGCCTTGATATATCTCCTGTAACAGCCGGTGTATCCAAGGGCATGTCCACACTTTGAAATTAGGTTGATTTTATAGAAGTTGATCTGTAGCAACCAATTTTACACAGTCGATCGTGCATGTCCCCACTGAGCGCATTAGGTCAGCAGAGTGCATCCTCAATACCGTGGTTAGCATCGACTTACAGAGTGGTGCACTGTGGGTAGCTATCCCACAGTCCCACTGCCCAATGGAATTCTGGGTTAAATTCCCAGTACCTGATTGGGCAAAAACATTGTTGTGGGTGTTTTTGGGAACATGTTTTCAGTCTCCTGTCTCTTCCTCCCTCCTTGAAAGCAACAGCAAACAATCATTTTGCACCTTTTTTCCTAGGTTATCTGTGCAGATGCCATAGCACAGCAAGCAAGGAGCCCACTCAGCTGTACATTACTTTTGTGAACATTGCAAACACCTCGTGCATTGTCCTGCAGTATGTGCAGAGCCTAGCTAGGAGCCGCCAGCATGAGGAAGATTGTGAGGAGGACATGGACACAGACATTCCTGAAAGCACGGGATAGGACAGTTGGGACATCATGGTGGCATTTGGGCATGTTGATACAGTGGAATACTGAATCTGGGCCTGGGAAACAAGCACAGACTGGTGGGACCGCATAGCGTTGTGGGTATGGGATGATTCCTAGTGGCTGTGAAACTTTCGCATGTGTAAGGCCACTTTCATGGAACTTTGTGAGTTGCTTTACCCTGCCCTGAAGCGCAGGAATACTGAGATGAGAACTTCACTGATGGTTGAGAAGCGAGTGGTGATAGCCATGTGGAAGCTTGCAAGGCCTGACTGTCAGTCGGGAATCAATTCAGAGTGGGCAAATCTACCATGGGGTCTGCTGTGATCCAAGTAGCCAGGGCAATCAATACCATTCTGCTAAGAAGGGTAGTGGCTCTGGGAAATGTACAGGGCATAGTGGATGGCTTTGCTGCAATAGGCTTCCCTAAATGTGGTGGGGCAATAGATGGAACGCATATCCCTATCTTGGAACCAGACCACCTTGCCAAAGAGTACATAAACTGCAAAGGTACTTCTCAATGGTGCTGCAAGCACTGATGGATCACAAGGGCCATTTCACTGACATCAATGTGGGATGGTCGGGAAAGGTGCATAATGCTCACATCTTTCAGAACTTTGAGCTGTTCAGAAAGCTGCAAGAAGGGACTTTCTTCTCGGACCTGAAAATTACCGTTGGGGATGTTGAAATGCCAATAGTTATGCTTGGGGACCGAGCCTACCCCTTGCTCCCATGGCTCATGAAGCCGTACAGAAGCAGCCTGGATAGCAGCAAGAAGCAGTTCAACTATAGGCTGAGCATGTGCAGAATGGTGGCAAAATGTGCCTTTGGATGTTTAAAGGGGCGCTAGCACAGTTTGCTGAGTAGGTTAGACCTCAGTGAAAGCAATATTCCCATTGTTTTGCTCCTTGCTGTGTGCTCCATAATATCTGTGAGAGTAGGAGGGAGATGTTTATGGCAGAGTGGGAGGTTGAGGCCAATTGTCTGGCAGCCAATTCTGAACAGTCAGACACCAGGGCAATTAGAAGAGCACACCAAGGCATGCTGCACATCAGAGAGTCTTTGAAAAACACTTTCATGACTGACCAGGCTATGGTGTGACAGCTGTATGTGTTTATCCTTGATGCAAAGCTGCCCCCTTTGGTGAATGTACTTCCCTGTAAGCCAATTCCCCTCCTCTCTTTGACCATAGCTGGCACAGGAAATAAAGTCTCTATTGTTCTGAATCCATTCATTCTTTGTTTATTAAAAAAAAAATTAAGATAACTGACAATGTTGATTAGTAAAAGGAAGCCTGGGTGTACAAAGGGTTTGATAATGGGTGGGGTGGGGGAGAAGCAGGGCCGGCTCCAGGGGTTTTGCTGCCCCAAGCAGCCCCAAAAAAAAAAAAAAAAAAAAAAAAAAAGGCTGTGATCGCAATTGCGATCTCCGGCAATTCAGCAGGAGGTCCTTCGCTACGAGCAGGAGTGAGGGACCCTCCGCTGAATTGCCGCCAAATACCTGAAAGTGCCGCCCCGCTCCGGAGTTACCACCCCAAGCACCTGCTTTATAAGCTGGTGCCTGGAGCCGGCCCTGGGGAGGAGGAAAGGACAAGGCCACATTGCTTATTGTAGCCATGCTACAAATCAAAGCTGTTTGAATGGCAGCCTTTTATTGCTTGGGCCATCCCCTGGAGTTGAGTGGCAGGGTGCCCAGAGCCTCCCCACCCCCCCCCCCCCAGTGTATTCTTGAGCATCTGAGTAAGGAGGATATGGAACACACCAAGGATGGCAGGCAGTTACACGACGGCTGCAGTGGAGGTCTGTACTCTAGTTACCTTTCCTGCAACTCCACCAGGTTCCTCATCATGTCCGTTTGCTCCCCCATTAGCCTCAGCATCTCCTCCTGCATGTTCCGATCATGCTCACTGTCTGCTTTCCTTTCCTGCTGCGCATTCTCTTCCTCCTCTTTCTCATCCACGAAATCCTCATCCATGTTGCATAAGGCTGCTACCTTGCAGGTGTCCACTGAGAGTGTTGGTGTACTGGTAGGGTCCCCCTCTAGGAAGGCATGCAGCTGATCATAGAAGTGGCATGTCTGGGGCTCTGACCCGGAGCGACCGTTTGCCTTCTTTGTCTTTTGGTAGGCTTGCCTGAGCTCCTTAATTTTCCCAGGGTACTGCTGTGCATCCCTGGTGTAGCCTCTGTCCACCATGTCCTGTGTGATTTTGGCATATATATCAGCATTTCTTCTTTTTGATCGGAGTTCTGCCTGCACAGATTCTTCTCTTCATACAGCAATCAGATCCAGTGTCTCCCATTCACTCCATGATGGAGCTCATTTGCGATTCTGGGACTACATGGTTACCTGTTCTGCTGAGCTCACCACGCTGACCAAAAAGGAAATTATATTAAAAAGTTCCCGATGCTTTTCTTGTGTATCTGCCTAGTGCCTCAGAGTTCAAAGTGTTGTCCAGAGAGGTCACGTTGGAGCACTCTGGGATAGCTCCCGGAGGCTAATACCATCGAATTGCACAGGGCTGCATCTACACTACCCCAAATTTGACCCAGGAAGGTCGATTTTAGCACTACTCCCCTCATCGAGGAGGAGTACAGCAGTTCATTTTGAGAGCCCTTTAGGTCAGCAAAAATGGCTTTGGTTGTGTAGACGCATTCATTATAAAATTGACCTAACGCTGCTAAATTTGACCTAACCTCGTTGTGTAGACCAGGTCCAAGAAACTGTAACACTTCCTGTTAGAAGGTGTCTTCCAATCCCTCACCTGTTGTATCTTATTTGGATCTGTGTCAATGCCTTGGGCAGACACTATGTGCCCAAGGTATCCTACCTCTTCTCATAGCAAGTGACACTGCTTGGGCTTCAGCTTGAGACTGTGTTGACGGAGTCTATCAAAAACCATCTCCAGGTGCTTTAGATACTTCTCAAAAGTATGGGCAAATACTATGACATCATCAAGGTAAATCAGGACTGCTGAGAAGTTTAAATCCCCCAAGACATGCATCATCAGCCTCTGGAAGGTAGCCAGGGCATTCTGTAGACCAAAAGGCATCTGATTACATTCAAACAGCCTGATAGGGGTGATGAATGCAGTTTGGAATTTATCCTGGGTTTTGGTTTTATGCCATTTCCACCTGCCAATATCCTGACGTCAGATCCAGTGTGGAGTAATATCTGGCTCCTCCTAGGGCATCCACGGCTTCTTTGATATGGGGCAGAGGAAAGACATCTCGAGTGGTTTTAGCATTCAACTGTCTGTAGTCAATACACATTCGCATAGAACCCTCTTTCTTCCTTGCCACCACTGTTGGTGAAGCATAAGGGCTCTGCCTTGGTTTGATTGCGCCTGCCTCCGCCATCCCCTGCAAGTGTTTTCAGACATTCTGATATTGTGCCAGAGGTATTCTCCAATAGGGTTGCCTCTCAGGAATAGTATCAATCGGGTATCTCATGCTTGACTGTGGAAGTGCAGCCCAAGCTGAGATCATTTTTAGAGAATACGTCTGCATTCCATCTCAGCAATTCTTCCAATATCTTCAGTTGAGCTGGGTCCTGCACAGCTACCTGACTCAGGTCCACTTCTTGCACAGCAGCATCAGCCTGCGCCACTTCCCTCAGTGCTTGTTTTGGAGAATATTTTAAGTTGCTGCTCATGCTAGCCATGCTGTAGCTAGAGGCTGGTTCCTCTTTATTACAGCTTTTGTTTGTCCTACACTCTGCAGATAAATATAAGCCCTCCCACGTTCAACATCCGTTATACCTTTCTCCACCCTCAGATCTTCTGGCAGGTGAGTCTTAGCATCAGGTTCCTACCAGAATAGTGTATGGTCCCCATCCTGTACCCCAGAGGGCCTTCACAGGTACACTTCTTCCTTCTCCAGCTCTTAACAAGACGGGCTGCTTGCCGGCGTATCTCAAGGATGGTCTGTCTTGGCCAGAGATCACTTGCTAATAGGTTGCCTTTCTGGAAAGCCAGGAATTGGTTCTCCTACTGGTTAGCTAAATCCTGCCAACTGGAACGGATGACTTTTGTCCCTAACAAGATGGGGACTCCCTGGCGGTACTTCATCCCAGCACCACAAGGGCAGGGACTCCCTTGTAGGTTTGGCCAAGAAAAGATAAATCTGACTTGATTGCTCCTTGATGGGAGACTCCTTGGCCACTGGCTGCCTCTATTAGGATATCTACAGGTATGGGATGCAACTTGCCCAGGGTAGGGTGGTTTCTCCAGAAATCCTCTGTGATGGTTGTGACCTGAGACCTTGAATCAATTACAGCTTTGCACAGGATACCATTCACTTCCACAATTTCCTCTTCAAGGGCCCCACCAGGCCGAGATGCGAGGTTGCAACCGGTAAGTTGTGCACACAGATGCTACTGGGCGATGCTACTGGGGGACTTCTCACTAGCTCTACATCTCTCACCTTCCCCTCACTTTCAGGCTTTAGAAGTTTAAAGAAGAGGGAGCCTCGACTTGCCCTGGCCCCATGGGGTGTGGCTGAGGGGGCTGACGGCAGCCCTGGGCTATGTGACCTTGTCCACAACAGTGGCATATGAAACAGCCTCCGGCACCATGAACACTAACATCCGAGATACCTTGACCATTTCTCCATCTAGAATTTTGGGACATCATCCTCACTACGGCATCCTGCTACAGTACTTGTTCCTCCAGTTGTCCCATTCTCTCATGGCTCTGCCTCTGGAGGACAGTCAGTTCTTGGACTAGCCCAGTTAGGCTCTTCACTGCTTCCAGCATCACATGATCTGGAATACTGCTGGGTGGAGACACTTCAGGAGCAGCCTGCACAGCACCATCTGACAGGGCAGCTCATTGCATGCTGTTTATCTTCTGGGCTGGCATATCCATTTCTACCCTCTATGTTCCTCTCCTGGACCAGCTGACGCAGTTCTGCTTGCAGCTGTTGGAATATCATGTAGCGAGGGTGCATAGGCACCAACCTGTCTCACACTTCTCGCTCCCTGATGCCCCACATGAACTGCTGTGTCAATTTATAATCTCGATCAGGGAAAGGATGGCCCTCTCGGAGATTCTCTACTCATAGGCACCGCCTCCAGGGGTGCTCCAGGGCTGGAGCACCCATGGGGAAAAATTAGCGGGAGCTCTGCACCCACCGGCATCCAAGCTCCTTCCTCCTTGCCTCCTTCTCCCCTGAATATGCTGCATCCTGCTCCTCCCTCCCCCCCCCCAGCTGCCTAACAGCTGTTTGGCAGTGCTTAGGGTTTTCCCGGGAGGGAGGGCAAGGAGCAAGGACGCGGCGCGCTCAGGGGAGGAAGTGGAGAAGAGGTAGGGCAAGGGCGAGGACTTGGGGGAAGGGAGTGGAATGTGGGCTGGAAAGGGGTGAGGCTGGGGTGGGAAATGCAGGGTGGGTCGGGGCCAGGGTAGTCGAGTACTCACCGGGCAGAGGAGAAGTTGGCACCTATGTGTCTACTACCTGCAGTAGGGCTGCTAACTCGATGGCATAGGCTTTCTCTCTAGGGTATTAGTGTCTCTCTCATAAAAGTCTGCCATGGGGTCCAGCGATAAATGGCAGTCACTGTACTCTGTTCTAAGCTCTTCAATAGGTCAGGCTGGAAACTGCTTCTGAGGTGGCAAGTTAAGGACCAATTTACAGGCCCCCCAGTCAGGTGTCCGACAAGGGTGGGGAACTTCAAAGGCTCAGGAATGCCAGTGGCTACTAGCAGATACTGTATATCTTTTATCCAGTCCTCAATGTCTACCCTGCAATCTGCACCATCACTGAACACAGGAACCCCATGGATTTGGTGTTGTGCAGGGAGGTATGGCTTATCATGTTTCTCTCCAAGATCCCCCCCCCCCCCACATACCCTCACCTCAAGTAACAGGAGTCTCCAGGTTACAACACCCATTTGGGGTCTCTACTTTCACTGACACCAAACCAGATTCAGGCCAATCCCCCTGAGCTCCAAACTGTGAATCCATGCTGTCCTGGTTCTCTTGTGTGGCAGCTTCCCTACTGCGTGCAAAAAATTAAACTTCTCTATCTGAGTCATGGCACGAATAACTAAAAATATTTACTCCCCTCTCCTGTTCACTGGCCCAGTATGAGGTTGTTAAAGATAGAGGAAGCCTGCCTTGTGACTTTTTACACAACTTTGGGAAACTTGGCCTGAGGCTCCTTTGTGTGCTCTGAGTTATGGGTCAGTGTGTGTGCAGCTCAGACCAGACCCATCCAGACAAACCATCAGAAACAAGGCTTTATTCTCTAAAGAACACAGAACAGGATTACAGTCTATCAGCCTCCTCTCTGCTTGCCCGCTACCTGTTCCTAGCTCAGTCAGTACTGAGTTCTCCTGCTGGGGGATGGGGTGGAGGGGTAGAGAGTACATCCTAGCAGGAACCAGGAAGTTCTCCCAATATGCCGCAGTTTGTAGTCCATAACTTGTAGTTCCCAGGGCTGCTTTTAAAGCACACTGGACCTTGAACCAGAACTTCAGCTGGGATAAAATAACCCTTCACACACAATTACATAATTCACTTATGCTTGAGTTTGAGACTCTCCCCATGCACCTTTACATGGCTAGTAACCTGTAGAGTTACACACAGAGAGTGTGGTGTTTGAGACAGAGGGCCTGACTAAACTCAACTAATTTTATTCAACCTATGTAACTTCACTGATGTCAATGGGCTTCTCTATTGTGGATGCTTGAGTTACACTCTCTGCATCGAGGATGGAAGAGCAAGGTGGCTTCGTGTCATCTTTCCAGCCCCTGCTGTTGGGCCCAGTTGCGGGCCAAAGTGGCTTTTCTGATACCCACCTCCCTGCTGTTGGTGTAGGGATAATAGCTGTGGGGAAGAAAGGGGACATTTGCAGGCCATCCTGTTGTACCACTGATTCTTGTCTACCATACTGGCCATTTGGGACCACTGGCAGTGTGTGCAACTAAATTATGCCCCATGCAAATCTGGCCCAGGTCAGAGGATTACACAGACTGCCTTTGCATGTCCCCATCTGAACTGTGCTGCGCACTCCAGAGCCAAACTGCCAAACTGGACCTTGATACCTGTGTGTTGAGTCCCCATAAAACCAGCCAACAGAAGCTTAATTATGGAGACATTTGTCTACAGAAAGCAGATTACAAACTGTCCACATTCAGCACTTGGATACAAGATTATTTGTGACATTGTAGATTACAGCTATCGTAATCCACAGCCTGTGAGCTCTTGTTTGTTGTCCACAAGCAAATATAAACGTGTCAGAGTACATCTTTTATTTTGGGCTAACATGCTACAAATTTGTCAACAGTTAGCATCTGAATCCCTCTGTGCTGCTGTTTCTGTTTCCTCCGGGCCCAGTCCTGCTCATGTTGACAGGAGTCTGGTTGTATTTTCAATCAGAGAAAGATTGAGCCCTCAAATAATACTTTTATAAATTGTGTTGGCAAGTACAAGGGCTAACTGGAATCTTAGGCAGGCTTTATATTTCAGAAAGTATTTTTTTTTAAAAAGTTCTGTTTTAGGCACCTATTCTGGTGTGAAAATTTGGGGCCCATGAAACTGAAGGGTTAGAACAATGGCTAAAAGGCGAACATATTGTGAGTTGGTGGTGTCAGGCTTCCCTATACAGTTCTCACAACACACTCACTCCCAGACAGGTACATTTCCAGCCTGGTACTAACTGACTCGTGGGCAGAATCTTAGGGCTCTGTTGAATTGTGTGATGACTCTTTTATGTGATCAGATGTTCTCTAGGACTAGGACAATATCACCAAATTCATTTCAAGTCATGAGCTACTGGAAGCCTGAATTTGAAACCAAAAATCTTCACAGCTTTCATTGCACTAATGCTCTGTGAAATTTTGTTTCTGGACAAAATTTGTAACCATTTGGGCTTTTTTAGATTACCAACAAACAAAGGGATTAACAAGTCTCCTAGGAAGAAGTGTAGGCTGGGATGGGGCAGAGATCAAAGCTGTGCTAGGCAATACAATGATATCAGGGATAGATTGGTCCATCAGCCAATAAAAATAGATTTTACTGGTTTATGAATGACAAGGTGACTGAGATAATAAATAGGACCAACAAATAGGAGACAAGCTTTTAAGCTTAGTTTATGAGTGCAATATATTGGGGCATCCAGTCAAATCCTGCTTTGGGGGGCAGGAGTTGGTGCCCATAGACTGATTTCTGATAGCTGATCTAGCGTAACAATATTCATTATGGCAATTATGAAGTCATTTACCTGTTCACTTTACTACCATCAGATCTAGCCTCCTTCATTTAAGAACACAGGTTTAACTTGACTATGGCTGTTTGCATGCACTGTGGGTTGTAGGAACACAGGTTTCAATTTTGAAAACAATGCAACTAAAATTAAGGTTCTTTTTTCAGTAAATACAGAGTTTCAGTAATATGAGCAGGATTGTGCTCTTTGGTTAACCAACAAGAGTTTTACACAAGAATTCAATCTGGCCAAGATTGGAACCAAAGCTGTAGAAATTTTGACAATGGTATTGTGTGCATAAATTTTCTCTACTTAATTGTAGGGGAGATTTTAGGATCACTGGAGAACTAATCATGTTACAGGTCATAATATTTAGTCCCCAGGACACATTTCCTTGAAGTGCACCAGTGGCACCCATTGTCAGAAATAACAGTACATATGAAAACTCCCTCAGTATAAATCTCTGAAGGCCTACATGCATTCTTTCCGAGGCAGAGGTTCTCTCCCTTCAAGAAACATGTGAGTAGAGAGGTGTGTAGGATAAACAAAGTGAGAAAACTCCAAACCAAGAGTAAAAGTCATATGCTGCTCTTATAGATATTACCTACCTATAGCAGTATGCCACACTTATACTCTTAAATAGAAATGTTCTGTTTACTTGCTTAATACAAGTTTTAATGGACTTATAAACTTTAAGATCCTGAATTCATTAACTCGAGATTTCACCAACATAAGTAGGAAACATACAATATGTGCCATCACTCAATTAACATCAACATAGGCTCAAGGAGATTGCAAAATTGATATTTCTATGTATTTGAGTGTCAGTCTGTGAGTGTGTATACACATAATGCTCTGAATAGTGCCCCGATCGTCAGCTTTGGCTAAGGAATGTTCAGTGCATCTCAGGAGGTGGTGGAATGGTGGATTTAAGCCATCTATATGCTCATGCAAACCCCAGGCCATTCTGGTGTTTGATTTGTCTCTGGTGCAAGTTAGCTGGTGTAATCTGCAACAACTGCCAAGACCCTCAGCAGTGTGGGGGGTGGGGGGAGGCAGCATTGGAGCCACTATTGTAGTTTTATGCTACCTAAGGGTTCCCCTATGCAGGGAGGTCTGATCAGTTGTGAGCAGCATAAAACCGCCCCAACCTTCTATGGGATTAGGGCCATAATATGTTAATATGAAGACTTTTTCCAAGTAATCTTTGCCATCTGTTGTCTCACACAAATATTAATATTATAATATATCGGTCTTCTCTTAATATCACAGAGGAAGCAGAATGCTAAACCCTAACATAGAGACAAGAAGAGTTAAAAAAATAAAAAAGAAGAAGCTTATACAACCATATGGGATAGCCTAGGAAAGGGTAATAATAAGTGGTGGTGGTGTTTTTTTTTTTTTTTTTTAAAAGACTTCACTGAAAAAGCAATGCAAATGGCTAACATTGCTATTGTTCCTCCATTGTCTTTTTAGCCTACAAAAACAAGGTATTTTTATCTATTTGGTTCACCACTGCAGTTCATGTAAAGATCATGTATAAAGCACATGCTAACAGTATAGGTATTACAGTTAGTAGTTATTGCTGGGCAAAAAACGAAAATCAGTCATTATCGTGTATAAATTACAGCAGAGCTGAGGTAGTATAATAATGTTACCAGTTCAAGACAGCAGGATCTTCTCTCTATATTTAACCTTGATTTCCTCAGAGACCAAATATGCAAATCACCAAATGGGATCTGCAATAAACGTTGCAATCATAAGGAAGCAGCAAGTTATAGTTCTAAACAGTCAAATCAGCCTTTCCTGCCCGTGCAGAACTTCAGTTTAATCCTTTACTAATAGGATTAATAACCGATTCACCATTCACACCATCCTTTGCATTTTTTGCATGAACAATTTAGATATTTCATAGACGCACAAAGTAGATTTTTAGACCTAGTCAAAAACTACAGCAATAAGGCACAAAACCAGCTAAGGAAGGGGGTTCCATGCTGAAAATGAACAACTGGAAGATTGCTGTCCAAACAATATATGCTGCAGCTCCAAGAAGCTAGACATATGAAGTGTGTGGGATATCCCGTGTTTCTAAACTAAAGGGGAAAAAAACAACCTTGAGGATAAACAAGTAACAGTAAAAGGAATAAGTCCCTCTTAATAGAGACTTACCAGAGGATAAACAAGTAAAAGAATAAAGAACCTGTGAAGCTCAGAAATGTGTATGCACTTCATGAAATATAACTCCACGAAGAAATGCAAAGCTCTGACAGACTGCGTTTGATTTCTTTTAATAACACTTGAAGGTCAGATACCATAGCTGTTCCTGGAAATCCTAAAAAGATTTCCAGGGGATGGCTCTACAAGTTTGAAAGAAACTGCCATATACTATATTGTACAACATATATCTATTGACTAAAATATAGTAGGTTACTTCCTACTGCTGACTCAGACATAGTTGTTATAAAAGGGTTTCACGTTCCAGCAAACAGCAGGGAGTAGTCTAAACAGGCTTGTAGATGCTGGACACAGAACAGCCTCAGGAAGGTCACAGAGGTCAAGCTGATTACCGCCTCTAGCTTTGGCAAGCTCAGAGCTCAGCTGGGTTGCCCAAGTTCACAACAAGCTATTGACATTCAGCTGCATTGCTTACTCATTACCAAATCAGCAGGGGACTGTCTGGGTCTAATGTTAACCCTTTTTATGCCACACTTTAAGGTGATTGCAGCACTACTGTGTATGTTTATTCAGAGGCCAGTGCTGAACAGAAAGCAGCAAACTGTCTATATTGTAAGTAGCAACATATCTTTTCCCTACAATTTTGGCTCATAAGTCACATGGTCACTTCCAGGGGAAAGTCTGAAACAAGAATACAGGTGACATAACAAATATAACAGCATTTTAAAAACAAAATAGAATATTAAAATTAAATCCATTTTACACTTTCATGTTGAGAAAAGTATGAATATGAGATGCACATATTAAGTAGAAAGAAAATATTCCGTCATGAAGAACAATTTCATATGATATTTGGGCAAGGGAGCCATTGAATGATTCAAAAAGACCTGGGTCTCCTTCCTGCCCATGTTTTTGTGAAATCACAAGTCTCTCAATGTTTAGTGTTTTTCTTAAAGCCCCAACTTCTGATTATGTGAGAATATCAATTTTGTTTTGTATTTTTAAAGGAAGTTTCTAGCCCTCATGGATTCAGAGAGAAAAGCTTGAAAATGTGAAGGTTTGAAAACCAGAAGCAAATAAAAAAAATCCCAAACTTATTATTTTTAAATTCATTATTTTTAAGTCATTCATAATTATTGAGAGAGAGGGGAGGATTGACTTCTGATTTTTGGATGCTTGAGTCTGGCAGCACTGCATCTACCCTGCATCTATCTTATCTCACTGGTATCATATAAATCCACCTAAAAGAATCTTTGTTTTATTCCATACTTTCTAAGAAATAAAAGCAGAATCAAAAGTAATTCTGTAGCACTGCAATAAAAAATGCTATTTTACCTCATTATCAAGTCAAAGACCTCCTCTGCAAAGAGAGGCAGGCTATACCATTTTATCAGAGCTATAAACAGTTAGTCAATAGCAGATATGTGGAATGCTCTTATTTATTCCAGCTTTCCCTGTAACTATATTGTGTGCCAGATTTCATTTGGAACATTGAAGTCAGTGGAAGTGAATTTCACAAATCTTTAAATATTAGTTCAATTTCCTGACATTTTTATGATGATTTATATATATCCCAAAGTAGGCTTGGTGCTTTACAGACATACAGAAGAGACAAGGGCCTTATCCCTGGAGCTTATAATCAAAAATTAAATAGATAAATAAGCGATGGAAGAAGTAATGCAACGAAAAGACAAGTGAATACGTTTAGCTTGCATGTGGTTAGTGCCACAAGTTATCTTTATTATCGATATTAATTTCTAAAGTCAAAAGAGTGGGAGTTAGATTACATAGGTCACTTCAAAGTATTGTTTCAAGGAGACGTAAGTGAAAGCTTTCTGGACTTGGCTAGGTCTATAGCATCTCATGGAATAAAGGAGATAGAAGTGGGAGAAGGACACAGAGACAAAACCTCTCCAGCACATCATCAAAGATCTACAACCTATCCTGAAGGATGATCCCTCACTCTCACAGACCTTGGGAGACAGGCCAGTCCTCGCTTACAGACAGTCCCCCAACCTGAAGCCAATACTCACCAGCAACTACACACCACACAACAGAAACTCTAACCCAGGTACCAATTACTGAAACAAACCCTGTTGCCAACTCTGTCTGCATATCTATTCAACGGACATCATCATAAGACCTAACCACATCAGCCACATCATTAGGGCCTCGTTCACCTGCACATCTACCAATGTGACATATGCCATCATGTGCCAGCAATGCCCCTCTGCTATGTATGTTGGCCAAACTGGACAGTCTCTATGCAAAAGAATAAATGGACACAAATCAGACATCAAGAACTGTAACATTCAATAACCAGTAAGAGAACACTTCAATCTCCCTGGACACGCAATAGCAGACTTAAAAGTGGCCATTCTTCAACAAAAAAAAAACCCTTTAAAAACAGACTTCAATGACAAACTGCAGAACTGGAATTAATTTGCAAACTTGACACCATCAAATCAGCCCTGAATGAAGACTGGGAGTGGCTGGGTCACTACAAAAAATATTTTCCCCTCTGTTGATACTCACACCTTCTTATCAACTGTTGGGAATGGGCCACATCCACCCTGATTGAATTGGCCTCATTAGCACTACAAAAAGTAATTTTCCCTTTGTTTCTATTCACCCTTTCACCTAATTTAATTGGCCTCCTTAACACTGATCCCCCCACTTGGTAAGGCAACTCCCATCTTTTCATGTGCTGTATGTTTAGACCTGATTACCGTATTTTTCATTCCATATATCTGATGAAGTGGGTTATAGCTTATGCCCAAATACATATTTTAGTTTCTAAAGTGCCACAAGGACTCCTTGTTGTTTTTACTGATACAGACTAACACGGCTACCCCTGTGTCACAAAGGGGATGGTTAGTCAAGTGGTTTGGGCAGAGCAAAGGGGAGATGAAATAAAATAGGTGGAGGTATAGGCAAGCACTAAGGCCTTGGCTACACTGGCACTTTACAGCGCTGCAACTTTCATGCTCAGGGGTGTGAAAAAACACCCCCCGAGTGCTGCAAGATACAGCGCTGTAAAGCGTCAGTGTAATCAGGGTGGCAGCGCTGGGAGCGCGGCTCCCAGCACTGCAAGCTACACCCATAGAGGATGTGGTTTACGTGCAGTGCTGGGAGAGCTCTCTCCCAGCGCCGGTGCTCCGACCACACTCACACTTCAAAGCGCTGCTGTGGCAGCGCTCCCGCAGTGCTGCTGCGGCAGCGCTTTGAAATTTCAAGTGTAGCCATACCCATAGTAGTCCAGGCCTCAAAGGCAATGAGAAGGGATTGAAAGAGAAGGGAAAGGGATTGAAAGGGTCAGAGAAGGGATTGAAGAGGGACTGGGTATGACCCAAGCAGCAGGTGAAATAGGTGATACTTTGGGAGGACTGAGGTAAAAGTGATTAGGATCTCAACAGTTGTTTGACAGAGACAATGGAGAAGGGAAGACAGATTCTGTAGAGGAAGAACTGTCAAGACTTAATGGTAGAATCAATGTAGAGGGGAAAAGGAGAAGGGAATGGGGTTGAAGAGAAGATTTTCACTATTTGTTAGGTTAAGTTAGTACTGACAGAAAGCCATTCAAGAAGCTATGTCAGAGAGGTAGTTGGAGATTCAAGTTGTTAGTCTGAACAGGAGGGGAGGAGTGAAGATGGAGAAGTAGACTTATAAGTCATCACTTTAGAAGTTGCAGTTAAAGCTCTGAAACAAGATGAGGTTGCCTGAGTATAGACAGCGAAAAGGAGAAGGCCAAAAAGAGGATGCTCCGAGAGATACTTATGGAGAGCGGGAAGCAGGAAGAATCCCCAGAGGAATGGATATGAATAAATACAAGAAAAGCGCAGACTTTCTGAAGACTAGAGAAGAAAAGGCTTTCAGGAGGAGAAAGTGTGCTGTCAGACTAAGAAAGATGGAAAGGAAGCTTTCAGAATTGGCCAAGGTGACATCATTGTTGACTTTGGAATGAGCCATCAGTGCAATGGAGGGGGCAGAAAGTAGAATGTAAGAGGATCAAGGAGAGAGCTGGAAAAATGCAGATTGTATATTCAATACATTTTGTGGCAAGGAGAAGAAAACATATGAGTTGGCAATTGAAGACAGAGTTGGGGTCAAATGAGAATTTTGGATGATAGGGGAAATGATAGTGTGTTTCTAAAGCAGTGGAGAGACAGAGAGTAGTTGAAGATGATGGACGGGCAGGTTGTAAGGTATATTTCAATCAGAGTTACGAACTTAAATATCTCTTGAGTATCTGGGATTCAGGGATTGTTTACACAGGGAAATTGACCAGATTAGTGCTCCACCCAGACACTTTATTTTCTAATAAAAGTCACTTTATTCCAGGATAAATACTTTGCCTTGAAAGTGCACTAATTATTCTGAAGTAAAAGTGACTTGTTCTAGAATAGAATGTCCACATGGAGAGCTCTTCCAAAACAGCTGTTGTAGACTAGCCTACTTTGAATAGCTATTGAGATCAATTTCCCCCATGTAAACAAGTCCTAAGACAAATCAGGAGTTGGGAGAGGAGAGGACAGAGGAGTTAGTGGATAACATTAGGAGAAATATGCCCCAGTCTCTGGCTCTGAAGAAAGAGAAGAGGGTTCTTGGGGGAAATAAAAGGGAAGAGAAAATAAATGCTCATGGCTTGTATCAATTTTCCTTTTAAAGATATAGGGAAATGACAGAGGTAGTGTTCAGTGATCCTCAAAGACAGCTAAGGCCCACTGAAATCAATGGGAATTAGGCATCTAAACAGTACTGAGGATCAGAGTCTTAGAGCTTAAATTGCTTGCAAAAGTTCTGGTTCCACTAGCTGTTTATTACAAGACCTTCACCATGCTTTGCCCATTAAAGGCACTGTCCCCAGTACCACAACAGGGGATGAGGAGAGGGTTTAAGTAGCAGCAAATTTGTCACAGCTAGAGATAGGTAACTAATTCAAAATAATTGCAAAATCTGAATTTTAAAATGAATCCTGCTTTGGCCATTCTCACAACCTTTCAAGGATCTCCTCTGTGAATATTTGAGTGACCAAATTTTCCTGGTATAAATGTTCAGAGAAAACAAATTTCAAAGTCACATGTGCAAGTGTTCTTGGAAACTGAATTTTAAATTCTCCCACACACGTATTTATGTGGGATGTGCTTCTTCACTCACCCACACAAGGAATAGAACACAGCTTTGTGCTTGTCTGACCAATCCTGGTTAAGCCCAAAGCTTGAATTTAAAATATCTGTGAATGAGCCAAAGACCTAAACAAAATGTTTTTTTCTAATAAATTAAAGTAATAAATACATTTGAGGAAATTTACAGACAAAAATTATTCATTTAACATTACAAGACAGGACTGAATTAGGTTTGTAATTAAGTTTCTTTGAGGCAGGGACTGTTGCTCTGTTCTGTGTTTGTACAATGTCTAGCATAATGGGGTCCCGGTCCTTTACTGGGACTCCTAGGTGGTATTACAATACTCCTAATAATGAATATTAGAGATGAGAAATAAAGCTGCTAGTTTCACAATCTCAGAATATCACAACATTAGTTAGACATCTCATGTCATTATTTCTCCTATGCAACCATATTACAGGTAGCCAAAGGGAATCACATCTATCATTAAATAATACTACCGGGCAGGGGCGAGCACAAATAGAAAGGGAAATCAATTGGAAAGAATAATTGAACTACTAAACTAATCCTCAGTAGACAATGAATGAAAAGCCTACAGTGGCAAAGTTCTGCTGTAGGCATGTAGTAAATGCCTCAACATTATTAGTAACTCTGGTCATAGTTCTAGTTACATAGGGGAAGGATAGATAGAGGAAACGGGAGGCAGGGGGCTATAATTGGGGTGATAATTGGACTACTTGGCTCTTTGAAGCAAGTGTTAACTAAAGAGACTCTATTGTATTGGCAAACAGATTAAAAACAGTTGTTTTGGTTATGAAGAAACACTGTTCCTTTTGATGCAGTGAACAGATGCCTATTTCAGAGGGGTATAAACCACAGAAACCCGAACGGTGCCCTCTGGCTGAGATTCCAAACTTAGCCTGTTTACCATTCTGTGAAGCTCTCTTTTGTACTATTCTTTATTTCCTTAATCCTCAAAAATTCTGTCCACCATCTACAAGGAACACACAATTCATTAACTACATTTTCAGTTTTTGCAAAACACAAAAATCATTAGTCCAGCTGCTTCAATAAACGCCCTAGAGCTGAGTCAATTACTCCTAGGTCATCAGAAATCAGCCTGTGCCGGTTACATTCCCAGGTCTTAAATGAAGTATCTGTAATTATGATTTTTAATGTTATGTTTATGATATTAGAATTGGTCTTGCTCTAGCCAAGCACTTCTACACTTAGTTCATGCAAGAACCCATCATACTGTACAATTAGAATGGAGTCAGGGCCTGAGCTACACTATAATTATAACTGAGTCATTTACAGAGCTGTCTCTTGACCTCGTTACGAAACGTTTCTTTATGTTTTAGTGTAGCTGGGATCTTTGGTATGTTTCTGAGCAATTCTAAAAACCTTGGAAATGTTTTGGTTTTAAGCTACAGTAATTCCCAATTAAGCTCTTTTCTTATTAGGATATGCAGGGAATGGTCCAAATTTACTGTTCACTAACATACGTGAGACCTTCCCCAGACAAGGTCTTTGAATGCCAGATATTTCCAAACACTGTTTCACACCTGCTTGCTTTCCTTCCTTCCTTTCTTCACACCTCCACATCCGTACCTTGTTTGTATGTTTGCTGCTTCCTGACATCCTTATCATATTGCAATAAATCACCCCTCCCAAACTGGATGTTAACAACTCAGTTAAGATGTGATGCTTAGATACTGAGTTGGATAAGATTGGCCAGTCCTTGATAATCAAACCTCTTAGTAGGGAAATATATTTAAATAGGTCAGTTAATCTCACAAATCAGGAGCTATCTATACTACAATTGCAACAGAGCTATAGTCTGGGAGTGTATTGTTTTCCGAGTAAAACTTCATTAAAATCACTGTAGTATTGCATTATACTTCATTACGTTATATCGAAACTATCATGCTTTAGGTTTCTAGGTTGTTCGTTTGGATTTCTTTAATTGTAATAAAATATATTTTTCTTTCAACATTGTGCTGGCATAAAGTGATACTACATTTTCAGCACAATGTACACAAAATTAGGTGTACTACGCTGCTAGAGTTAAACAGGTCAGTCAGTATATCTGATCCACTGCCCACCAAGCTGAAAATGTAGCCCTTATTTCTTATTTTGGCTTTGTGCCTTTCTTGATATTTAAAATATTACAAAATGATGTGCTACTGACTTAATCCTATTCAAAAATGAGAAACTGCACATGCATAGTAACAGTTTTTTCCTCCTTTTAAATTTCTCATTAGTTATTTATATTACATGTATGCCTGGAGGCCCTCAGGGACACCCCATTGTGTTAACTACCATAAAAACATATAGCAGAAGGCAATTCCTGATCCAAAGAGGTTTCAGTCTATATAAATATGACTGACTGGATGAAAATGGAAGCAAAGGCACAGAGAAATGAAGTGATTTACCCACAGTCATACAGCAGGAATGGAGCTCTTGACTTCCAGCTCAATATCCTAAACACTAAACCTTGCAGCTTCTCCATTGCTACTGTGCCCTACAATGGTGCAAAATTTGACATCCATGACTAATGATATACATATTATAATCTGGTTTTAAATTCCTACAGTACTTAGCTGTAGTTATGAATAATCTGCCTTAAAGGAAAGCCAGTGTGGCCTCGTGGATGGCACCCTGAACTGGGACTTAGAAGACCTGCTTCTATTCCTGCCTTTGCCACTAGTCTGCTAGGTGACCTTGAGCAAGTCACTTCACCTTAGTTTCTGTATCTATAAAATGGGGCTAATGATACTGACCTCCTTTGTAAAGTGCTACTAGATCTAATGATGAAAAGCAATACCTGAGAGCTATGTATTATTATTAATGTGCTTTTGTCAGACAGCCATTCATTGACAATGCGTGCACATTAGATACACATTATCTTACTTACATTTATTTGGCTGGGAGTCTGGCAACTACCAGCATTTAATGGGTGAAGGCAGGGTAGTTTTTAAAGTCACTTGTTTGTATTTAGTTCAATCCAGTTATATCTGTCACACTTCAGGGGAACTGCACCTGTATTCCCCATCCATGGTCCCTCAAGGGCACCTGCTCTAGGTTCCCAGCTCCTCAGCTGTTGCCTCTCTTGAGTGGAAACCCACCTCTCCGTCTCTCCTGACTAGGGTTTTTCCAGACTGCACAGTTCCCTGCCTATGCTGTGATGTTCCCACCAAGTCAGACTGCCTAGACAGACCAGCATTGGAACTTTGTTTTCCTTTCAAACGGTTATGAACAGCATAATTGCCAGCAGTTGTAAGTTACCCCACAATTCTGTATAAGCAAGCACGTTTATTCTTAAAGTGAAAGCACTACAGAGAAAACATACAAAAAACAATAAAAGTTCCTACATGCATGCTAAAGGCATACCAGAGCTCGATCATCAGTCTTATGGGGCTTCAGTAGGCCAGAGTACTTCCAACCCCTCCCAAGAAGGATGGGGGGAGGGGCTTGAAGAGAAGGCTCTAATTTTACAATCAGCTCTTCCCTTTTGAGACACTTATTCACACCAAGGCAATACTGTAATTTCTTACAGAATTGTCACAAAAAGCAAAAATCATCAGATATCTAAGGGGTTCTCATTGCTACAAGGCTATGCAGGTGGACTGTATCTGTGGTGATGGTCTTCATGCTTTTTCCTAGTCTTCCTTTTATGTCTAAGACAAATTTCTATTTTCCATGAGCCCCAACCTATATGCCTGTCAGCATTCAAATCCCTCATTAAAACACACTATTTTTATAAAATATTTCTTTCCAAAGAAACTATTGTCATACACATGTATATTTCACCTGTTTTAAGCACTTAAACACAGATCTCAAAACTTAAATCTATGGTATATGGGATGGTGTAGTGTAAGGATTAGGACACATTTCATTGCATTACTAATGAGTTATGAAGCCATGAATCAGTAGAATTGGTGTTAAAAGAGAGCATAAAAATTGTGAAGTCATTATTTTTCTTTTGTCAAATTTTTCAAAATTCTGAAATTCATAAAATGTTGTGGCGTTCTATTAATGAGTTATGCTTGTCAAGAAGAGCTCTGTGTAAACTTGAAAGCTTGTCTCTTTCACTAACAGAAGTTGATCCAATAAAAGATATTACCTTACCCATCTTGTCTATCTAAAATGATTGCCAGTATTAACTTTTATACTGTACCACAGCACTATGTACTATATATGCCAAAATATCAAAATATTTCGGAAGGATTTTAGAATCTTAATATGTCTATTGGTGCTATTTTTTTCATATATATTTGTGGTTAAACCAGCTTGCCTAATATCATGAATCCAACTGTATTAGCCTGGTAGGCAAATAAATAAACATATGGAGATATACCTATCTTATAGAACTGGAAAGGACCCTGAAGGGTCATTGAATCCAGCCCTCTGCCTTCACTGGGAAGACCAAGTACTGATTTTTTGCCCCACATCCCTAAGTGGTCCCCCTTAAGGATTGAGCTCACAATCCTGGGTTTAGCAGGCCAATGCTCAAACCACTGAGCTATCCCTCCTAACTACTAATATTTTGTAAATCTTTAAGAATAATCTAAAATAACTATATACGTCTATATATTTTTTCAATTTTAAGGTCCAGTAGTTCAAGATCTTCCATGGTCATAAGCATTTGTTTTGCCAGAAAGCTGGGAAACTCCTCTTTCTGTTGATATGAAGCATCCTCTCTAGCTTTATCAGATCTTAAATTGATTATTGTACATCCTATACTATAGCCCTATGATACTGCAGGAGTTAATAAAAATGGATTCATTCAATATACTGAGTTATGGGATCTAATTCTAATCTCCATCACACCAGTCAAGTTGGAGTAACTCCACCAAAGTGAGTAGTCTTTAATTATAAACACGTCATGACATTCATATGGAAGTACACCAGTATGATACCAACATAAGAAAGATCACAATCAGACACTTAATCTTTATCAAAAAAAGGGCCAATACTGAAAAATAAAGCTTTCCCTTTCCCACCCCCAATCCAATACATCTACTCGTCCTTCTCTCTTTTGAAAATGTAGGCGAATAGATGAGCGTTCCTAAAAGTCAAATGATTTGGGCTTCAGTGGATTGACATGGGAAGCAAACTTAAGCAGTCAAATACAGAAATCACCTTGCAATGCACAATGTTAACATCAACTTTCCAATGTGACATTCATTAATAACTTAATGACAACTACCAGCTTAACATTATAGTTTTAGCAGCTTTACATACCATGTCGGTCAGAAAAAAAAATATTCAAGAGTTCTTACCTTATTAAAAGCACAAACTTCTACAATATATTTAATTATGACTTTAAAATAAACATTCCACAGTGCACTATATGCTACTAACTAAAGTTCTGTACAATATTATTTAAAGCTATCCATGAGGCCTAACCTCATAGCATCAGAATTGTTCTGAATACCATCTACAGAAGTGAAGTTGACCAGAATAAAAGAATTAATATATAAAACATGGACTAACGTAGGACTACTTTTGTGTAAGTAAATTCACAAGTGCATATAAGAGGTTCATAATCTGGTCCTAATATTAGTTAAATGTGTTTTCATGTGTATATGCATAACATATTTTATAATATATTAACAGGTCAGAGTTAAGGTTATCTGTTACACTGTGAATTTTTTTCAGTCCCTTGATGTGTGTGTTTAGGATGACAATACTACTGAACTGAGAATGATTGTGTTAGAGTATTTTGAGGAAGAATTAGAAAGAGGATAATGAGGTAGCTTTTCTGATGTTTATGGGGAGCTCATCCCAACCATGAGGGGCAGCATGGAAAAAAGCATGCAGGTGCTTGTTTGAAAATTTAAAAGTGGGTGATGGAGACTGGCAACGTGATGATTGAAGGCAGAAATTTTTGCAAGAGAAGAGCCTAATGCTCCTTTGCCGTGATTCCTACAAAAAATTTGATCCAGTTAAGCCACTATTGTGCTGAGATCACTACCTGTCATGCTGACCACTATTGTGTCATTGTATTGTATTGTGTCTATCTGGTTGTCTGTCTCTTGTCTTACACTTAGATTTTAAGATCTTTAGAGCAGAGACCATAGCTTTTGTTTCTTTTGTGTTTGTAACAGCGCTTAGCACAATGAGGTCCTGGTTCATGAGTAGGCCTCCTAAGAGTTACAGTAATATAAATAATAATGCACTTGCTTAATCTTATGCACAGTGACTAGGCTAATTGAAGTCAATGAGAGAAGTTAATGCATCATATCTTTACAAAATTGTGGCCTTAGACTGTTGGTGTTGAATAACATGATGTCATGAGTTAACACTTAGAGGTAGTTGTTCATCTGGGTGTGATTTCTTTCCTTTTTAGTTTTTGTGTTGTGAGGAAATACACTTGTTCAACTTTATATTAACAAAGACACTGACTGGATAGAAACACTTTTTTGCTTTATGTCTAAGCTCATATGAAACTCCAATAGTGATAAGCCTTTTGGAAATACATATATTAAACAATAATAATTAATAATGTATTAATTTTCTCAGCAAATTTTCTGGGTACTGCAGTGAGGTTTATCAGTCTGTAATTCTCAGGATTGCCCCAATACTTATTTAAATTATAAATACAATATCCTGTTGGCTCCCCTCCAAATCTCTCATGTAGTAGCTGTTTTGAATGAAAAATTAGATATGTTTAATAGCTCAGTTGTTTTGTTTAGTTTCTTCAGAACTTTCACATGAATAGCATCCATTCACAGTGATTTACTGCAATTTAATTTGTCAAGATGTTTCAGCACATATATATACTCTCTGACAACAGTTTATCTTTGCAACTGTAGTATCGATATTTCTTCAATATCCTCTTTAAAATTATTTAGCATGTTTGCAATTTCTTTTCCCTCTTTGATTGGACTCTTCTTACCCTGGTAAACTAATAAAACCAAAGGCTCTTCTGTGGGTACCTTACTTCTTGCTCCTTACTATTAAGCTAGAGCTATTTTCCCCTCATCTTCTTGCTTCTTTCTTTCTTTTGGACTTGGATATACTGCGACTGTAAGGAGGTATTCTTAAGCATATTCCATGATAATTTTAGTGAGTTTTACTTCCTAATTTTTCCCAGTAGAAAAATCTCAAATTAAAACAAAACATCATTTTTCTGACATTTATTCTCACAGTATAGAATGATCTCCACTGGAAAGAGATTAGACTTACAGACCATTGTCATTTGAAAGTCTAGCAGTTCTATAGGGTGAATTCTGCTGAACTCCTAACAAATCCCAATTCCTGCTAGGGCAGTCAGACTTTCAGTGACAGAATGGAAGATTGTTGCAGTGTTGTTGTAACTATGTTGATCCTAGGATATTAGAGAGACAAAGTAGGTAAGGTAATAGGTTTTATTGGACCAACTTCTGTTGGTGAAGCTTTGGACCCAGGGCCGGCTCTAGGCACTCCGGTTCTTTGAGGGTGGCACTTTCCAAGGGGCAGCACTCCATGGGTTTTTGTTTGTTTGTTTGTTTGTTTTGCTTGAGGTGGCAAAGAAACCTGGAGCTGGCTCTGCTTGAACCTGAAGAAGAGCTGTGTGTTTCAGGGACCAACAGTGGAACCCTGATGCAGCTTGCTGCCCTCAGCTGATTCATCTAATGAACCTGACCCCCTGATTGGCTGAAGACGTCAGCAGGCACATTCTTAACTCTGTAGCAGGCTAGGTCTCAGGCAGCTCAGTAATGTTCCATGCCTACAGCTGTGTTTCTGGTCCTTCTCCTTACTTCTGGGCTCTGGCTCATTCTGTGGATGTGGAGCTTCTGACCATGTTTTTGACCCTTGTTTCCTGATTCCTGGTTCTCAGCTCCAGCTCATTCCTTATAATTAGTAACTTGGCTCCTGATCTGAGCTGTCACCAGTAGGCCTGGTCACTTCTGCTCCAATCATTAGGCCAATTACAAAACTGGGTTTTTGAGAAATGGAAAATTTTAAAGATTTTGGTGAAAACTTGGGTTAAAAATATGCAGAAAATATTAAAAATGGGTCCATTTTGAGCCATGTGTAATGCAAACAACTTTGAAATTTTTAAATTTTTTAAAAAATCATTTCATTGTTTTTTGATCACCTCTACTTGTAACAGAAGCCAGTGGAGTCAATGTGGATACTTACCTCTGCCACCTGATGATGTGTAACCATCCTTAATGCTATCCAAAATCATGTGACAGAGGTCAGGAAATAAATAGCCTTTTTAAACCAGCACTCTTGTATGTCATGTTTGTATCAGATAATAGTGGAAGTAACCAAAATGAACCCCACCCTTCAGTCTGGAAGAGGACCGCAGAGAGAACTGGATGTGTCTATTGCACTTCCAAATTTGTCTGGAAGCAAGTGGCAGTGCAGAGGAATCAGACACTGTAAAATCCTTCACACTGCTCTATGCGGTGCACACCCAGAAACCCAGACAACTGTTCCCCTCCGTTTTCCCCCATCCTCTCCCCTGCTCCATGATGCTCAACTGCTCCCCGCACCAGGCCTATCTGACCCTACCTTGTTGATCCTTTGGTGTCTCCAATTTATCGCAGACTTCTTTTCAAACTGTAGGGGAAGGTGATAGTCCCAGCAGCTCCCTTATTCCTTACCCACATTGTGGTTACACTCAGTTACTTTATGAAGGAAGGGGAGCAATCCTGGGCTCAGTCACAGGCCACAGAGGGCCTCTCCTGCTGCCCTATAGTCTTCCAGGCATTGCGGGTAGGTAGGAAACCAGAAAGAAAGCAGCAAAACCAACTTCCTTCAATTGCCTTGATGTGGCAGGTGGCTAGCAGGCATTGAGATCAGCTGACGCAGGGACTGAAAAGGCAACTGTTTGGAGCACTCCTGTCTCACTCAGGAACTAGAAACTGAGCAAAGCCTTGACTGTAAGCAAGGGAGTAAGATAGCATTGGAGAAGTGAGGCCTGTTATGGCCTCGTCATTGCAATGTGCCTGCTCTGAGGGGAGGAATAATAGTTAATGGGAAACAGCATAATGTGTGCGTGTGTGTACGCACATGTGAAAGGGGATTGAAGGAAGAACCAGTGAAACAGGTAAGGGAAAGGTGATGGAAATCATTCTTACATTTTGCAGTATTACCAACATTAAGTGTTCAAAAAATCATTAAACAGGCCTCTAAATCCATGAAATTGGATTAAATATATCAAATTTAAATATAAATATTTGGTTTCTTTTGAAACTAAACCTTCTGATTTTTTGACCCTTGCATTTTTAAGCTTTTCTCTGCAGCTATGAGAAACTTGAAACTTAATGTGTTTTTTTAAATGAAAAGTGAAGCTCTGATGTAATAGCATGATTTAAGATAAGCTTCGAAGGATTACGTTTTTATTGGTAAGTGTTGGTAAATGTTAATTTTGCCATATACACAGAAACAAAAAAAAATTCTATTGATGGAAATTTACAGATAGGTAAAGCAAGAAAATTGTTGCTTGAGTTAGAGTTTGACTTAATTATATTTATTTTCTATATTTTGACATGGGAAATTGACAATTTATGTTTTAGTGGCTATAAAGCTTTAACTTTTTGGATCTGTCTACTGTCATTAAATAATTGTCTGATCCTGCCATTGTCTGGTTTCCCCAATAATTTCCTGTGAAAATTTAAATAAAAATAGAAAAATTCTTAAAATCCTTAATTTTGCACAACTGTGAAAATTTAATTAGGTAAAAATGTTAAAAATTGAATTCTGCCAAGCCTATTGAAGAGCAGTTCCAAATATTGTAAGACTTGTGACAAAGTCAAAAAGTTGGCAACAATGCTTTGGCCCAGTAAATGCTGATGATAGCCCCAGAAAAGGATTCCAAATCTTTTAAAGTTCCTTTGTCACTAGAAATTACATGGAGTGTAGCCTACTGGATAGCACATGTGAGTGGGCCTCAGGAGACCTGGGTTCTATGGCTAACTTAGCTATTGGCCTGCTAGAAGACCCTGGGTAAGTCACTTCATCTCTCAGTGCCTCATTTTCCCCCATCTCAACTGAGGATAATGATACTTCATAAGGCATGTTGAGATCTACTGATGAAAAGTACTACATAAGAGCTAGGTATTTTTATTTATTATTATACTGGGGCCACTTACCTGCACATTCTGCAATTTGGCTGTGTAAGTGCACAGACATCATCACCAACTATACTATTTTGCTAATGCTGAGAGCTGGTTTACAATGCTTTTGTACAGGTGAGGGCTGATCTGTTGCCTGCTCCTTTGTGTATCTTTGTAACAGATGAAGCTGGTTTCTTGCCTCCTATGCACTATACAATTTGAGGTTGGCATATTCTTGTTGTATCCACCAAAATCAGAGCAAGATTTGTATTTATTTATTTATTTTTTGCAGGGGAAAAGCGAGCTAGTGTAGCTTGAGTCTGTCACAACAGGAACTTGGAAAGTGTAAAGTTTTCTGTTACTACAAGATATCAGTCCAACAGAAAAGGAAGGGAGGTTTTATCTCTGGAGAGATGAGATACAATTATAACAATAAGAACAGGAGTACTTGTGCACCTTAGAGACTAACAAATGTATTTCAGCATAAGCTTTCCTGGGCTACAGGTCACTTCTTCGGCCGCACATACAGAAAATATAAAAAGGTGGAAGTACCCAGACCAACAGTAAGAGGCCAATACTTACGATACTTCCACCTTTTCATGTTCTCTGTATGTATAAATATCTTCTGTCTGAGTGTTCCATTCTATGAGTCCAAAGAAGTGAACTATAGCCCACGAAATCTTATGCTGAAATACATTTGTTTGTCTCTAAGGTGCAACAAGTACTCCTGTTCTTTTTGCGGATACAAACTAACACGGCTGCTACTCTGAAACCTGAAATTGTGACAATGACTCATTTGTTGTAACATTGTCGCCTAAGCCCACCTCTAAAATAACCCTTCTGTAAACTATGACAAGCAAATATTTATATTTCATCAATGAAAAATATATTTCTTGTTTAAGGTAGGAAATAGTTTAACACTTTAACAGTGCTATCATAATGAATTAATTTGGTATTCATGGGAATACTGCATGTGCTTTTGTAGGGATTCTACTACCATTTTCGCTTTCATTAATGGCCACTTATATTATACTGATTTTTCTCCAACGCCACATAATGATCTATAATATTCATGAATAATTGCACTTTAAGTGGAAATTAACATGGTCAGCTACTCCCAGAAATATGTCAAAAATACTTATACTATTTTAAGTAGGAACTGAAATATTATTAACAAGCCTTTAAGACACTTCGATACCTGTGTTGAAAATTCTACAAAACAAAGTTCTAAAATATGCATTGCCCTCCCCCAAAAGGCAACATGTTTTATGGTGGGTATTTCTTTGTAACCATGATTTTATTGTCTGCAGAGGAATGAAGGTACCAACCAACATTAAGGAGAGAAGATTCTCTCCACAAGACAGAAACTTCCCTTTCTTTTCTAAAATTTCCATTGTGGCTTTGTCTATGTGGTGGAAAGATATAAATATTAAACAGTGGCAAATAGTCTCACATTATCAGTTCAGTGGATAGCTTGAAAAATATTCTTTATAGTAGATTTTAAACTAGATTTATAAATTCTGGCATGGGCAAAATAAGTTTAAAAATATCAAAATGATTCCTTTGCTGGAGGTTAAACTCTGCTGAATTTTTCAGTAACCGGCATGCTAGATAGTCTAATTTTTGCAGGATAATCCCACTTCAAGGATAGAATTAATGCATCTCAGAAGGAGGTATCATTATTCCAAGATGACTTTCTCTGAAGTGTGTGAGGAGCCAGCTTTGTAACACAGCATAATAGTCTAATGGGAGGCAGGCTTACTGCAAGAGCCATGGCTGGACCTCCTGATATGGAGCTCAGCATACAGCTGGGAGGGCTGCTTCTCTTTCACCTCCCTCTCCAGATTCAGCAGTAAGGTCTTGCTTCTGATCTCAGATCCACACATCTGGAGCACTGTAATGTGAAACACTGGATATATGAGGGTATGTCTACACTGCTGTTGGGAACATGCCTCCCAGCCCAGACAGACAGGCACATGCTAGCACCACTCAAGCAAGTGTGCTAAAAATAGCAGTGCAGATGTTGCAACACAGGTGGTGGCACAGGCTAGCCACCTGAGCTTGGACCCAGGGGATCAGACAGACTTGTATTGGTGTAGGTAGCCTGAGCTGCTGCCTATGCTGCAATGTCCATACTACCATTTTTAGCATGTTAACTCCAGAAGAGCTAGCCTGTGACTGTTTACTTAGGCTGGGAGACTTGTTTCCAGCTGCCATGTGTATACCCTGAGTGTCTAATAGCACCAGTCCCTTTTCAGAGCTGTAGCTATGCCAAGATACTGACATCTCTGAAATACACACTGTTTATTAGGTATATGGCTAAGTTATATATTGTCAAAAGAGTCCTACATAGTACATGTAAAATTGGATTAGACGATACACAGGTTGGGGCAGCTTCTTGGCCCCATTCGACTTGTTTTGTACTACTTGTAAAACAAACAGCTGAAGATTCCAGCTGAGCTCATCTGTGAATTTTCCAAGGGTGGAGTAGACTTGCATAACCACCTATGTCAGCCCTGTACCTGAATACTGACATAAGGGTGTTACCAGAGAAAAGATGGCAGTGCCAGTGCATGTCTGATCTCTAGTGAGCTGCAGCTGTGGTCAGCCCCTGACATATGAGAGGACATTCCACATGGCTACTGTTGGAGAAAAGTGTGAAACAAGCAATGGAAATGGAATTAAGGAAGTGAAGCAGAGAGAAGCCCTGCCCTGATAAGTCTCATATAGTTCCAAAAAGAGTCAATTTAGCATTATTTAAGAACCCATAAACTACTCAAAAGATTTAACAGTACTGTCTTAGAAAATTCATTGTGTATTCAAGAGAGTAAGCACTATGAATTTGGAGAGCAATCACTAGATGATGCACAAAAAAGCAGTTTCTCAAAAGAAATTGAACCAGGAAGACACTGTGGCACCTCCATAATACTGCATGGAGTAGTATTTTACAAATATCTGATTAAAGATTATTCAAAATTATTAAACAAGACACATCCACACTATAATGAAACAGAAAATGAGAGTTCTCATTGATCAAATGGAAACACTGCAGGCACTGACAGTTATTTCTGTGGTTCTTCTATCTTTACTTTTCCAATGTTTTAACAATAGCACTGAGCAGGAAATGGTTTTCTCATTCTCTGAGAATTTCAATTCCCTCCCCCATCCTGAATTGGGGTGAAAAGTCAATCTCAAATTTTAACCAATCTACAATCATGAGGAAACGAGGGAGGGAGTGAATCAGGTCAATCAAAGTGTTTGGTTTTGATTTAGACCTCTGATTTTTTTTAAAATGCAAATTAACTAACATTTTAAAATGTAAAGTTGGTTTGAACCAAAAAGTGTCAAAATGGGATACTGACAATTTAAAAACTTTTTTCCAAAAAAATTTCTAATCAGATTTGTCTAAAACAACACTTTCCAGTGAACAATTTCAGTTTTGATATTTTCTGTAAGAAAATTCCTGACCAGTTCTGAGTTATCAGCCACCAATAGTGACAAATCTTCAGAGCTGTATGCAGAGTATGGGAGGAAGATAAATAAGTAATGTAATGGTCCTGAAAAATATATACTAATATCTGAAATGTAGAAAATAAATTGTCATTAAATTTAAAAAAAGAAATTGTTCAGTGTTAGAAAGAGGCAGGATAGCTCAGTGGTTTGAGTATTGGCCTACTAAACCCAGGGCTGTGAGCCCAATCCTTAATGGGGCCACTTAGGGAGTGGGGGCAAAATCAGTACTTGATCTGCTAGTTAAGGTAGGGGGCTGGACTTGATCACCCTTTGGGATCTCTTCCAGTTCCAGGAGATAGGTATATCTCTACTGATGTGGTAATAGTCATTTTATTACATGGTACATTTAAAGAATACCCAGAAACAATTGCTAAAAAAGTCATGCAACTGGTACTCAGCTCAAAATTTTGAACGTGAGTGGAGTTTAACATTTTTGAACAAATTCAATACTTCTTGATCTCAGAAGTCATTCTTCTTGTTCTGCTTTTAACTCCTTATTAGCATTCTCCTGTAACACAGTTCTATAATAAAGCAGCAACCATTACAGTCTCTGACAAATGATGCCACAAGTAAAAACAAGAAAGCAGTGATAAAAAACAAGTTTAACACAAAACACTAGGAATAAATCCATAATGAAATATGACACTCGTGGAGATTTGTCTTATATTTTGTACATCTTATAACATGTCTGAGGCATCTTAATCACATTCCCATGGAATTTAAAGTTGACATCTGTTTGTTCTGTTTTAAATGAAATAAACCCACAGTTATGTGCTGAATGCTTCAAATAGCTGCAAGTAACATGGGCATTCAGCACAAAGCCTTCCTGAATGTAGGTAACTGTGAAGAATAATAGTCAGGTGTTAATATAGCACTTTCTATGCATAGATCTCAAAACAGCTCACAAGAGAAGAGTGGTATCATTATCTCTCTTCAGTCTGAAACCTAACTTGAAGGGAATCCATGAAGCTGGCAGCAGTTATTTTTAGCTAGCTTCTCTATTAACTCACTTTACAAAGGGAGATTGGAAAATGAGCAGTCGTTGGTGAGGCTGCTGCCATCAGGTGATAGTTTCTTTAGGACTGGATGGACTCTCTGTGTTCTCGAGTGGGTGGTAGGTTATGTGGGGAAGGCTACCATAAAACAACATAACAGATGTTGATTGATAGACAGCTGCTGGAGATGGCTCTCCCTACTAGCTTTAATCTAACAAGTGCAGTGCAGCCCCAGCATCATGGATTTGAGTGTGGACTTGCTCAATGCCTCCTGGGATTCTGGATATTTACGTGGGTGACTCGCCTGTGCTAAAGTCTATTGCTGCTATGGCTTCACTGCTATTGGTACTCATGCTATGTAGACTAGCTCAGGCTTGTCTACACAAGCTGCAGTCCTACCTCTGACTGCAGGGTAGACATACATTTAATATGCCTCTTATTGTGCCTTTTATCTGTCTCTGCTAAATCGTGCCTTCAGCTCAAATTTCTGTCTTGTAAAATTTAATATTTACCCCTATTGGTTTTCATGAAAGTAAACTCCAGGTATTGCTCCCTACTCTATGCCAAACTTCTGCATTTGTTCTGTACATGGGATTCCCGTGGACTTCAGAGGGAGTTTTGCACATGGATAGGCAGGCCATTCATCTGGTTTTAAACAGGACTGGCCTGTTTTACAAATGTTTGTTCCCCATCCAGTACTGAGACAAAATCATGTCTGGTAGTAGGCTGGGGACACCTTAATGAAAAGCGTGCTGCTCTGCCCCTGCTGGCGTGACCTCAGGCTCACAGTACATGTGGGGTCACACTGAGGGGGGCAGGGTCACGCCATTCCCAGAAGCACTTGAATGTCTGGTATTTAAGGAATGTGTGAGTGACCCTCCTACACAGATGATCTTTGGAATTGTACACTTAGACCATATCTACATGGGGACCCCCAGGAAAATTAAGGCAAATCAACTAAAGATGTCAACTCATAAATTGAAGCATGTTAAACCCTCACATTGATGCTCTCATTCAGGAGTAAAGTGGATTCATTTTGCTGTAATTTAATCCTCAGGATTTGGCCTGCATTAATCCTGAGGATTCAGTTACACAGACTAAGACTTGGTCTACATTACAGAGTTCGGTCAACGTAAGGCAGCTTCCATCAACCTAACCTTGTAAGTGTCTACGCTACACTGTTGCTCCCACCAATGTAAGTCTCCCACAACACTGACCTAATAACTCCACCTCCAAGAGAGGCATAGCAATTAGGTCAATGTAGTTACAACGACACAATGTCTGTGCAGTACTGTGCACACCAGCACTTATATCAATGTAACTTACATCTCTCAGGGGGGTGGTTTATTCACACCCTGATTGACATAAGTTATATTGAAGTGGTAGTGTAGACATGGCTTTAATTTTGTAGTGTAGACAAGGCCTAATGCCATTTTATTTCATAGTGAAAGCACCCACATGGAGGTTTAATGTGCTTTAATTTATGTGCATTTACTTGATACCGTTGGTTGATTTGCCTCCACTTTTCTGAATGTCCCCTTGCGGATGAGCCCATAGAAAGAAGAACTATCTACTAATGTAAGAACCAGTTCCTTATTATTCTCCATTCCTACATAAAGAGAGATGGTAAAACCTGTATCAGGATTCCAATTGCACAGTTGGCTGCCTTCCCCCTAAATTTTTCATAAAGTTTAAATAAGTTTCAGATGTTGGAGCCTGGGCTCGTATTATCTTATCAACTTAATTTTTGTTATCATGGTCAGTTCTCCTTCACCATTTCTAACTAACGGCCACAAACTTTTCCTCAAACTGACTGTTCAACATGATTTCCTTTATTTTCTGACAGGAGAATTACACTGGCGGGGGGTGGGGAGGAGGGAGAAGAGTCCTGCTCATAAACCAGGTAAGTATTAATTTAATTCACAGCAAAAGCAGGAACTGGTTCTTGTCATTTTAGGATATATAATACTTTGTATTAAAGTGTTTTATTAATGTTTGCTGACATGTACGAGGCCACATTCTACCCACATTTATACTGCTGGCGTCTTTGGAGCAATACCACTGAAGCCTGTAGTGTTCTTCTGGGATGGAATTGTAAATGGGATTCAAATCTGGCCAGTATTATTTAATTCTTTCCATTCACCTTTTAGAGCCGTGTGCATTACAGTGAACCACAGCAGTGCTAGGACTTTTGGAAAACCAGTTAACTGTGAGCCAAACCCTTACTCGTGTGAGTAACCTTTAGTCATATGAACAGCGTCACTTCCTTCAATGAGATTATTTCAATGAGGAAGGGCTACTTACATAAGTAAGATTCACAGCATCAGGCTCCAGATCCCTCTGGGAAGTATTTTATCACTTCCTCTGGGTCTTGGTGTTTTTTGCAATGTCAGTTCTGAATAGCTACTGCTCGTCCCTGCATCCAGCATTCTGTACCTATTGTTCCATGAGACCCAAACGCCCCTGTTTCAAGACAGAGTTCAAGCTGAGAAGTGACAACATTATCATAAACTAACAATGTTATACATTTTTCCTTTTAAAATGCATTTACAGTATTAGTGTCAAAAACAATAAATACTTCCCAAAAATTATTCTATGCTCAATTGACAAAATGTACTAACATATTTCCCATTTAACAGTAACCATTCAAAGGAAGGACTGAGCCCACAACTGTTGTAAATCAGCAGAGTTCTGCTGAATGGGGCTATGCCTATTAAAGTATAATTTAAAATTATTGGAGGAAAATTATGAGTATTAGGCCATATCACAGCGGGTTTGTACCCCCACCACCAAGGGAGGAAAGGGTTAATAAGATTTCTTGGAAGGGAGGGCAAGTGGATGCTACTCCCCTAAGGGACTAAACTAGCTTTCAGTCCTGGAGGGAGGGTTTGCCTTACTAAAGAACAAGGCTTTTAAAAGGAAGAGTTTGGGCTGAGCGAAAGGTATTGCTTCTGAGGAGGAAGAGATACTGCCTGGATCCCATAGGTCTCAGTACTGAACAGCATAGAGGAAGAAAGGCTCTGCACACAGAGAGCACGATTGTCTGTTGCCCAGAATTTTGAAATGTACATCTGTGCAAAGTGCATATAAAATGGCAGTGTTCTGATGCAGTAGCTTTTTAGACAAATTTTGCACATGTGTATATGATGAAACAAGGGGCAGGCCTACAGGGAATCAGGCACAGGCTCCAGCTTTCTCCTTGCCCCAGGGGTGCTCAGCCCCTGCTCTGCCCCAGGCCCTGCCCCCACTTCACCCAAGCCCCTACCTCTGTCCTGCCTCTGCCAACCCCCACTCTACCTCTTCCCGCCCAGTTCGCCCCCCCCCCGAGTGCATCCCATCCCCACTCCTCCCCCCAGTGCCTCCTGCATGCTGTGGAACAGCGGATCATGGCAGGTGGGAGGTGCTGGAAGGGAGGGAGAGGAGTTGATTAGTGGGGCCACTGGCAGGCAGAAGGCTCTGGGTGGGTAGGGGAAGGAGCTGGCTGCCAGTGGGGCTGGAGCACCCACGGAGTCGGTGTCTATGGAATCAGGCCCTGGTTATTGTGGAAGACACACCTTTTAGCATTTCCTGAGGAAGACGGGGTATGGTGAGGTGTGCTTACCAGTCTTTCCGAGAGATTGAAAGAAAATTTACCTTCAAGATCAGGGGCGTGTATACACTTAAAATGCTGCAGCAGCACAGTTGTATATTTTTGCTGACAAAATCTTTAATAAAGACTGAGGGTCTTGTTGTCATTGATACACAGGGCATGTCTATACTGCAATCTCAGGGTGTGACTGCAGCTTGCTTTAAAACTAGCTTTAAAACTGTACAGGAGCAGTGAAGTCAGGGCAGCTCCTGCTTCAGCATGAACTAACCTGGTGATAAATTACCCTAGTTCTATACCGCCCACACTACAGAATGTGCTGCTGCTCCAGGACCTGAGCGAGCTAGATTATGTCTGGGCTAGCTACAATTGTCTACTCAAGCTGCAATTGCATTATAGACATGCCCTGAGTTTGCTCAAGCATCCTTCAGCAAATATTACATAAATTACATTAAGGACCAAAGTGGTATAAAGGGGCCTTTGTACAGATGACAATCTGGTGCTTAACAGAACAAGCTAGCAGGAAGAGAAGCGATTGATATCAAGGAGAATGGAGCTCCACACTTTATGGCCCACTACAGCTGAAGGCAGGCTCACCCACTGACCTGAAGCAAACTGCTGAAGTCCCTGAAAGCCTGATGATGTCTCAGTGCAGATTGCCATCAGAACACTTTAAAGAAGAGGTCTCCAGTATAGCCAAGGTTTGGATATACTATTAAAACAAAATGAGAAAACAATTAGTTTCTCTTCAATTATTCCACTACATAACTTTGTCAGTCAATTAGTATGAATAAATAAATATAGTTCTTGAATTATTAATCTGAAAATAGGAGAGAAATTTACATTTAATATTTTACTGTTCTTCCTCTTTCCCTTTGCTTGAAGAGTTGACTCAGCTGGTTCCTTGGAAGTATTTTTATATAATCTTAACTGTTTCCAAGCTTCTAATTCTTCTTTATGATAATGTGCTTACAAAAATAATGCACCTTTAATTTTCAGAAGTGCTTTTATTCTGAGACATAAATGGCCAGATTATCCTCTGGTGTCACTCCACTGAAGTGCATGGAAGCTCAGCACTTTTGGATATCAGGCCACTTATTTAACTGCTTAAATACAGATGTAGGCACCCACTTAAATCTTGGCCTTAATCTTTTCCTCCTTGAGCTATAGGAGAGTAAACCATGTCTGATTAGTCTACCAAGTAATCCCTCTCTTTTTGTAGGGCACTCAGAAACAAGCATTAGTTAGGGCTAGAACATCTCATGCGTGTATCTAAGAGTTTAACTACATGGGGCAGAGATTGATAGTCAACTATTCTAGTCAAGAAAGAAGTATGCTAGACCCATAGCAGCTCTTTGACTTTAGACCCTGAAACTGAACCACCCCTCACAAGCTCTGAAAGAAACATGCTATTAGCAGAGATATTTCCTATTACATTCCTTTAAAATTCTCACTGTTACACATGACTAAAAGGATACCTTATCTGTCTTTGAGCCCATTTCCTGTGAATGCCCAGCTAGGAGACAGATCACAGTATCCTACAATTTTTCTTTTCTGTGGTCACTGTTTCCTAGTAGAAACAGCTCATTATCATAATTAGCTTCCCTATGTACCAAACCTTTCATATATGAAACAGGAGCCACAGTGTCTGTTCCAAAGGCCAGCTGTTATATTCTCTTCTATAGAAGTTTTATACCGCACTCATTCTCATAGTATCAGAGAGCTTTCCAGTAGTTCATTAAGCAACATGGCTGTCACTTATTGTTAGTTCTCTCATCCTCTCCCTGGAAGGAAAAGCATATGCAGTGGAGTGTCTTGCTTTGACAGGATGCCTGTGAATATGTTTAAATATAATTATATTTGTTGCTGTGTAAGAGAAGGCAAGTTCAAAGACTTTGCACCTTGTACTTGGAGCAAAAAGTGGTGGGGTTGGTGATGGTCCTTAGTTCCTGGGGAAGTTCAGTTGATAGGCTCAGACCAGTCCAGAGAAAGTTCTGACTCCCACAGAGACAAGCTGTACTCTTACAGTTAAGAGTGCCACTGTGTCAGAGGAGAGAAGTTTTCAACCAATGGCTTCGTCCTGGAGTTTGGGATTGTTTTTAGATACACCGGGCCAAAGTTTAAATAATAATAACTTGCATTTAACACCCTACTGATGATCCAATAGCTGCATACAAATGAAGCAACAGGCACAAATTTATAAGCCAGTTAGAAGCACAGCAGCAGGAAACATCAGAACAATTCTGTCTCTCCTCAGACTTCAAGGTGGAAGTCTTCCCTGCAGGTGGAAATTTGGGGCCTGATCTCATCTCAGTGTAAATCAAGAGTTACTTCATTGTGTAAAACTAGTGTTAGTGAGATCAGAATCAGGCCTTTCATATCTGCAGTGTTTCAAGCAATGCTCCACAGTGATCTCTCTTAAGCTTTATCCACTTGAATTTGATTCCTCAAGACATTTCCTTGATTAACTACACACCTGGGTCAGGTTTCTGAAATGAGTTTTTGATTTTTAATTTTAGTTCCTTTTTATATTTTCTAAATTTCTCTTAACCACTTTCTTGCATTCCTTTATGTTTCCTTTTCATTTAACTGAAACTAAAGATTTTTGAAATCTAGGACTATAGATGAAGTATGGTAATATTTTTTGCATTGTAATATTTTCATGTAGACAATAGGTCTTGCTAGTAGCAGCCAAAGGTGCATGTGACATACAGGAATGTAGTTACAGGTCTTACATGTTCTCAGGTGTAACCTGCTGCAGTATGTATCCTTTCCCCTCTGTCTATGATGATAGGTACCTTGGAAATACCATAAATAGACACAGAGGTGTGATTTCGATCAGGTCCAAATTCAGCAGGAGCCAATGGAAGGTTTTATTTTATTTCAATGGGTTTTAACTTAACCCCTTAATGAGGCTCTTCCTTTGGCTCAACACATACAAATCTGTATGCTGCCTAACTTCAGGCTGTGTATGATAGATGGTGCATTGTGCCTGCATTCATAAACTGCCAGAGTGTTTACTTAGTTTTCTGCCAAATGTAGGGCTCAAGATACTTTATTCCTGGGCAAAACTAGTGTATGTATTATTTCACCAGAGAGCAGTGGTCTGTACTTCAGCTACTCTGCCTATTTCCCAAGGTAAGATACAGCTTGTCTCTAAGCATGATGCAAAATTATCACGGGTTGACAGGAATTCAATTAGTAGCTGGGTGCTAGCATGTAATATGTGGATGACAGAGGTCATTTAATAGCCTATTGACCTTGTGGCACTAGAATTCAGATTCAGAGACTTCAGCACTAATCCTCCACCAACCCACATTAGCATTAATGGCTCAGAACCTGTAAGCTGTTCCATAGGGGTTGACCTCTAAGCCTGGGCATAGCCACACTAAAGTCATTGGGGCTCCATGCCAGTGGTCTGTTCAATGGAAGCAGCTTGCAAGATTTGGCCATGTAAATGGCCATGCCTATTCTGCATCATTCCCTTTCAGCCAAATAAGGCTCTGCTGCAGCTTGCCTCAGTTTCCCCTTTAGTGAGATAACAATGAAATTATTTTAACAGCAAGGACAAGCCAAACTCTCCAACTTCACTCTATGGCCACTTAATAAAGACTCTGAAAGGAGCCCTTGAACAATGGCTCTTACTTTAGAGCCCAAGCAAAATTTGGAAGTTCAAAACAAGCTGTCTCTGGAGTCTGGTCCTGAAGGAGCTGGAGCCAGGATCACTTAGTTATCAGCTATGCAGCTTCTTCCTAGCCCACCCCAGTTGTCCTACTAACTCTCAGTTTCCTCTGTCAGCAGCTTCTTCTGCTGTAAGGCCCCAGGTTTCTTCACTGTCTAGAAACCTTAGCAATCTTTTCTCTGCCTGCTCAGGCTCTATCCTAGGTCTCTCTGCCTGGAAACCTTTGTATTTCCTCCCCCATCTAGCTTCCTGCTGCTGTTTTTACGAGTCAGCCCCTCCGCAGCCAGCTAATTGTCCCACACTCCTCTGAGGTGTGGCAGGCAGGACTAATTAAACAGGGCAGGCCAGCTTTAAGCCTCTGGCCCTTAGAGGGGAAGGCCACACCTTTACAGGGCTGTAGGAATATTGTTATGTATATAAAAGGATGAAAGCTGAATGTAATGTTTACAGGATGATAAATTTCAGCATCCTTAGGGAAGAAAGTATTCTTTTCCGCTGTCGTGAGTGTGTGTGTGTGTGTGTGTGTGTGTGTGTGTGTGTGTGTGTGTGTGTGTGTGTGTGTGTGTGTGCACGCGCGCGCATGGGCGCACGTTCACATTTGAGGTCAAATGCTAAGTCTGTTTGGAAGAACTAAAGAAAAACACTTAATATTTGCTGTAATGATGCTGGAACTTTGTATTCAGTATTTCTTCTAACAATTTGTGAAATAGGTTTCCTTTTCTTTGAATATATCAAGCTCTAAAAGGAAGAAAATCATACAAATTTAAGTTGTGACATTTTTGTATGATTTTCAATTTTATTAGAGCTGAAGAGAAAGAAACAGAGCTGATTGCCTCCATCAAGGTATTATTAGGGGAAGAGTTTAGAAGACCTTTGAATCCTTGTTTTTTTCTTAAAAAGCCTGCATGAAAAATAACAAAAGTAATCTCTTCATTGGCAAGCTGGAGTTAAAGTGCTCAGTACAGTTGGAGAAATGAAGCACACTCTGATTTACACAATGGCTGCTGTTGTTCTTATTTATCATTTGAAAATCACCCCCTTTTCCTTGAGTAAATAATACAGATCTAGAGCACTGCAGAGAGATGGTCAACAGCAAGGAGGAATCAGAAGTCTGAAATTGACAGTATTCTGCCAGGTAACCTTTTGAAAAATGGAAGGAATAAAAAACCTCTATTTGACAAATACTAGATGTTTAGGGCTAAGGTTTTCCTGCCACATTTATGCTGCATGTCCTTTTGTTCCCAGGGGGAGGGTGGGAACTAATGTGGCAGGTCACAGGTGGCTTTGAGCACTGTAACAGTCCAGGCTCCAGGAGGATACTGATTTGGAGATTGTCCTGGTGGCTGAAAAAAATACAAATGTGCTGTGCATGAACTTCAAATGATGGCGCATCTCTGAAAAGTAACAGATAGCAGGGAGGAAAGCAAAGAGAGAAGCAGACAAAAAGTGAAAGGTGGAGAGAGCTACTGGGAGAAGAGAAAACTAGTGAGGGCAAGAGGAGGCTAAGTGGCAAAGAACAAGGCGAGAGAAAACAATAGAGTTGGATAAAGGGAAGAGGAAAGCTAGGAGGGAAAGATATGAGAAGGGAAGTGTCTAACCTGCGGAGACCTGGAGAAAGGTAGGTCAGCAAGGTGAAGAGGCAAACAGAGAAGCAGTAAATAAAATCACAAAAAATAATAGGAGTGGGAGGGAAATGAGAAGGTGGAAGGTAAGAACAAAAGAGAATACAAGGGAGGGATTCCTAACATTTCTGACTAGCCACCAAATGGGGCAAACTTACTGCAGCTTAGTTTGCAATGCTCCTCTATGTCTGTAATGGGACCATTTATGTGTGTAATAAAGAAACAAAAGTGAATATTTTGTTTGTGATTTGGTGGGAGCGAACAGTTGTGTGTTTGCTGAAAGATCCCAAACTGTAATTTTGCTATTAAATCAGATCTTTACAAATGACAATAGCTTCAACAAAGATATCTAGATAGATGGCTAATGATGGTGTGGGAGAAAAGATAGGGAAAAACTGCCATATGAAGTGGAACAGAATATAAAGTGATGTGATTCTTTTTAGGTCAACTTTGATTTTTTTTTTAATTTACCTTTTGCACCATTTTTTTTTACATCTCTTATGCTTATATCTAATGTACTTTCCTACAAATTAAAGCTGAATCCTTCTTTAAAGGTTGCTTGTATAGAGAGAGCATTCCAGTACTATGACCTTTTTCCTTTGTTATTGAGTCAGAATGTAAATCCTACAGGAAACTGAAAATAATTGTCAGATTTCTTTCTTTGTCATTGTACATGATCTAAATAACAAAAGATACTTATAAACCATATGAAGTGTGTGAACTCTCAAAATGAACGCTGTTACTGGAAAATATTTTATTTAAAGAAGGAGAAGCAGGTTACCTATCTGTAAAAATGGGTCAAATTCATCCCTAGAGTACCCTGTTGACTTTAGCGGAGTTATACACCAGGTATAGCTATGGCCCATTATTAACAGGCTAAGTACAAACAAGAGTTCTTGTTTACTTTAGCTTAAATGCAGATCATGAACTGAGCGGGTGTAGCTAGTTATTTCATACACCCATTTCTCATTGTTGCCAGTTGAAAAGTAAGTAAGGTTAAAAAAATTGAGGCATATTATTTTTTTTTCTAGTCTAAGCATGCTTTCTCTGAAATCAGTATTCTGCCACAAATATTTTGAGGCCATTTAATAAAATGCAAAAATGAGTAGGCTTCTATATGTGTAAGTCCAAAAAGAACCATTGAAAATAAAGATGATCTTTCCCAAAGGAAGAAATTATACTAATTTACACATAAGCAAAATTTAGAAAACTGAAAAAAATAAAAATGTGAATAAAACCAAAATTAAAATGTTCTGATCTGGATCTTGTGGGTCTGATAACCTAAAATTTCCCTGGCCCTAACTGCCTTGTTTACTTATGATTGATCTGTACTCTAACAACTTCTTCAGTGTATTACACAGAAACTTTTTGTTTTCACATTCTCTCTCTCTCTCCTTACTATGTGTTTGTTTTAAATAGACAAGCATCAGTAACCAAGAACAGGGGAATACATGAAGAAGGATAGCAGTCTGGCAACAGTTAATGATCTCTGGTAGTGATAAGATCTTGTTTGGTGGATTAAAACTGATTCCTTTTTATACTGGCATACAAATGGCTGATCTATTTGCCTTGGCCTGATGAAATAGGGAGCTGTGGCGCTAACAGGAGAGGACACAAAGGCAGCAGATTTAAAGGGTTGAGAAACAGCAGCAGTGGCAATACAGGATGGACTGTGAATAGCCAATTCTCCAACTGTGTTCTATGATCAACCATTTCCTGAACTGCTCATGTGAATGGAAGATACTTATTTTTTGCTGAATTCCTCATAAAAATTCCTGGGTCTCCATCATGCTAGTCAGCTGCATACTACTTTGACTAGCAAATGCATGATGTTTTCCTTCCTCTACACCTTATCCCTTGAAAATCTCTTCTTCTCACATGCATACACCACGGAGTCTCAACTTTTCCTCTCCATGCCTGGTCTATTTCCTTCTGTATAATTTTGCTTTTCTCCCTGCCCCTCTGATGTCATCTCCAGGATGGCTTCTTCTGGATGTCTCATCTCAAACTCAACACAACTAAAATTGAGCTACTAAGCTTTCCTCCTAAACTCTCTTTTCTACCTTCATTGCACATCATGAAAGGAAACACTTCCATCACTGGAATCCTGCCCATTCTTTTTTCATAACATCTCTAGTGTTCTAAAAGTCTTTTCCTCTCTGTGCCTGCATCTACTTTTAGTCCACACCCTAATCATTCCTTTTTTGATTCCTCTCTGTGGAGTCTCCTCCCTCCCATCTAAAACAGCCATCAATGCCCAGGTGTGAGGCTTATGGTTTGTTTGCATGACCTCCTTACATAATGAGGGTGGAACATGAACTCTCTGTTCTTGAAATATGATTCTATTCTGCACACAGCTCATCTTTAATTTGAAAATATGGTTGTGCTCCTAGTGGTAAATTTGTCTTCTGGCTACCCTACTACTATTGCTTTCTTGACTGCCTATATTTGGACATCTTTTCCTGTAGCCTCTTTGATTTCCATCCACTTTGCTGTTGAAACTGGGAGACAAGAAAGCAAGTTCATGGATTTAATGTCCTGATTCCCTTCCCTTCATCTTGCTTATGCTGAATATATGTGCCCTGCTCAAGCTGTCAGCTAACACCAGTAATTGTCCTGGACATTAGCTGAACTCTACTTGGCAGTGCTAGAAACGCATCAACATGTGATGCAATGTCTTTGGAGCACTAAGAAGGGGCTTTGCCGTGATTGTTTCTACGGGTTTATGTTCTGATTGTACTGTTAGTAGGTGGCCAGAGATGTACTGGTGGAATTGCTCCAATCCAAATACCACATCCAAAAACTTTTCCCCTCTATTTGGGCATACCCCTGTTCAGCTTCTAACAGGACTCTGCTGGTATAAGCAACCAGCTGCTCCTGCAAAACAGCTACACCCAATGCTTTCTCTGATGCATCACAGTGGAGTGTGAGTGGATCTCCTTGCCTGGTAGTGCTTCAGGACAGGAGGAGGAATTGTCAAATGCTAGCAGCTGGTGATCTGCCTGGTCCGATTCAATATTCTGCCTTGTAAGATGGTGTATGGGTTCCACTACAGCAGCCAGGTATGGACAGAAATTGGATTGAAAATGTGTCATTTTTATGAAGTACTGTACCCCTTTCACATCTACTGGAGCTGATATGTTTCTGACTGCTTTGATTTTGAATCTGCTTTCAGTCACCTCAGGCTCTCTGAGCTGCATTTTTTCTGGACTGAGTTTTATGTTCTTGCCCCTGCATCACTGTAGGAAAGACTGTCTTTCATTGTCTCATTCAGCTTCTATATCATTGATCTCTTCCCCTACAAGGAGGATATAATCTGCAATTATTCTATTCCCTAGAACACCTCTGGTGCTGGGCTTATGCCCATTGGCATGCGCAGCCACGTGTAATGACCAATTGATGCTGCAAACATTGTCAGCATGGTGAACTCTTCATACAGGCTTATGTGCCAAAACCTGTTCCTCACATCAGACTGTGGAAATTCTGACTTTGGAAAGTTCTGGCTACATGTCCTCAAGTAGGGCAGTGGATAGTGGTATCCTTTCAGTGCCCAGTTCAGTAGCTTTGGGTCTATGCAAATGTGTAATTTACCTAATGGTTTCTTTACCACCACCATGCGGCTTATCCAGGTGCTCTGCAGGTGTTATGATACCTGTGTTCTGCAGACTTTTCAGTGTTTTGCATTCTGGATTACACAGTGCAATTGGAATTTTCCTTTGTGGCAAGCACACAGGTTCTAGTGTGGGGTCTACTTCCAGTCACAAGTTTTTCTCTGAGTAATCCATTGCCTTTTTAAACATCCCTTGTATGCTTTTAAAATTGTCTCCATACTCCCTGGACCCCCTCCCCTTTTCCTTCTTGCCCTGAAGCTATAAAATTCTGATGCTGCACACTAATAAAATCCAGGGTTTGTGTGACTGTTTTCCTCGAGAAGTCAGTAGTGCTTACCATCCACCACCACTAACTTCAGTTGGTACTGTCTGCTATTTTTTTGGGTTAGTTACCAGGAGGTCACATTTTCCTATGGATGGCTTTATGCTCTCATTGTACATAATTAGATGGTGCCTGCTCTTTCTGTTCAAGTCCAATTCACCCTGAGGAGTCACATTGCAGGAGGCCATGCTATCCAGCTATCATCACACAGGACATTTCCCTGTTAACATAGTTGCATGCATAGAGGTTGGTATTGTACCTTGTTGCTTTCTTGTTCTGACAGCCTGAACCTGATATGCTCTCCTACTCAAGGGGAGAGTTGTGATGTTATCACTGTTGTCTGTTGTGCTAGTCCAGGGGTCGGCAACCTCTGGCACGCGGTTCCCCAGGGTAAGCCCCCTGGCAGGCTGGGCTGGTTTGTGTACCTGCCGTGTCCACAGGTTCAGCCAATCGCGGCTCCCACTGGCTGCGGTTTGCTGCTCCAGGCCAATGGGGGAGGTGGGAAGAGGCACAGGCTGAGGGATGTGCTGGCCATGGCTTCCCGCCGCCCCCATTGGCCTGGAGTGTGAACCACGGCCAGTGGGAACTGCGATCAGCTAAACCTTATGGATGCAGCAGGTAAACAAACTGGCCTGCCCCACCAGGGTGCTTACCCTGGCAAGCTACGTGCCAGAGGTTGCTGACCCCGGTGCTAGCCCCTTCTTGTACAAGCCTAAGTGAATCTTTCTGGGAACTTTTTATGCTCTTGCTCACATTGCTAAAATGTATCAGAGGGATAGCCATGTTAGTCTGGATCTGTAAAAGCAGCGAAGAGTCCTGTGGCACCTTATAGACTAACAGACGTATTGGAGCACGAGCTTTCGTGGGTGAATACCTGCATCCGATGAAGTGAGTATTCACCCATGAAAGCTCATGCTCCAATACGTCTGTTAGTCTATAAGGTGCCACAGGACTCTTTGCTGCTTTTACTGCTAAAATGGTTCAACTTGCCACATTCTTTGCAATCCTGCCATAGCGTGGGTCACTTCTTTATCTGCTCATGCAATCTCCCACAGTAAATGCATCTCGCTATGTATATGGAACTCTGACCACCAGCTGTCCTTTGTTGTTGTGTCACTGAATGTGGCTCTGGGGGTGTTGTGCCTCCTAGGGCTTCCATCTTTTATCTTGAGGCTTCCACCACGCACTTCATATCTAAGTCTCTGTCTAATATGTGATTACCTTCCTGGAGCAGCCACTTCCACAAGTGGTGACCCTAAGTGCTGCAGACTATCCTGTCCTGAATCAAGGAGTCTGTCAAGTCCCCAAAATTGCATGTAGAAGTCAGCATGTGCAACATAGGGGTATATCTCCTCCCTTCAGATTTGTCTCTAGTGAAAAACCTGAGTTGATCTACAGTTTCATTCTGCTTTGGGGAGCAATAGGTCCCCAGGGCTCCTAGGACTGCTGTGAGGTTTGAGGCAGTGGTGAGCTTCAGAATGATGCAGACCTCTCTGCCTTGTTCCCCAATAAGGTAAAGTAGTAATTGAACTTTTCTGCTGTCATCAGCCTCCTGCATGGCCAGATCTGTGTACTGCTCAAATACCTCCCTCCACCAGGTCCATCATTGGGCTATGATTGTGTCTGCAATGTCCAGGGCCCTGGGGGCTCCAGACTGAGTTTCATGGCTCACACTGCCAGCTGCTGCACTTCAGAGAGCTCCCAGGCACCACCATGGTTCAGTAGCACATGGTGAAGCTGAAAGCAGGTTAAGTTCAACAAGTGGAACTTTGTTAAACCCTGTGCACTGCTCCGTCCATGTGCCTGAGCTGCTTCCAGCCTGACACCATCCCTGTTGTTTTTCTGGGTCCCTTCAATAACAGTTCTTCCAGGGAACGTGGGCCCTCTGTCTCCACTTCCACTGATCCTAGTACACCTCTGATCCTCCTCCAACGATACCAGCCTCTATATCTGCTTTAGCTCCTTCTCATACAATCATCGCTTCATTTTCTTTTCCATGCTTTCCTACATGCCTGGAACATATTTGCCAAGCTTCCACCCACACTTCACTGCAGTTCACTTTACCATGGAGCCTATAAGAAGTGAACTAATTAATATATTCTTTTTTTTTTAATGCTTTAAGTGCTCTCTGGGGTCCCAATGCAGCAGAGTACTTAAACATATACATAGCTGTAAGTACATGAATCATCCCACTGAAATTAACGGCCTTGGGTTTTGACCATTGAAGTCAATATATTGGGATTTATGATATATACTAACTTCAGTCTCCACAGGGTCTTATTTATGTAGCTCTCTGCATCCCTACCTTGTTCTTCCCTTTTGTCCATTTGTGCCTTCTCTTATCCAAATTCTATATAAATATATTTTAAGGCTCATGGGGCAGGAACTTGACTGCATATCTACTCTATGAAGTACCTAGCATACCTTTGGGTGTTGTGCAAATAATAATAAAAATGTCAAGAGTCACTTATCCTGATGTTGCACTGAAAAGGTTTTGAAATCTCAAAATTTTTATGGGACAGGAAAATTGTTTCTAGGGTGAGTATAATACAGTATATTTGCTAGTGAGTGAATGTGTTTCTTGTGTTTAACACTGAACATTACAAGTATGGAGACTAAATCACTTTGTGTCAGGATGATATGAGTAAACTGAAGGTCACTTTGAGAATACTTTAGCATGCCTTAGAGGCAATACTGATAAGGAAAAAGACAAAAGGACAAAGACAAAATTAACTTTTAATTTCCCACCAAAGCTACAACCGACAGAAATAGGGATACGAGTGGAATCCCATGCAACATACAGTACAGGATTGTATATTAAACATCTTATCTGATTTAGCTCATCACAGGTACCAAGCATATAACTATATATCTGTATATATACCCCAGTACATACCACTGATAAATTTTAGTGACACATTTTCATATTTAGTTTCAGTCCAATATCTTTCTATCCTAAATTAGATGAATACATAAACAAATCAGATACATTAATCTTCTGTTGAGAATGCTTCAGTAATTACTTACAAAGTTATTTACATGCTGATATAAAGCATTACTTAACATAAAGAGTGGCAACTTTCTCTTCCTCAAAGGTATTAGGCACCTAATGTACACAGAAATGTAGTTTTGCTGTTCTGTATGATCACCAGATACATTACTGAAGAAGAACTTGATTTTCTTATCTGATTCATTTTATGGAATTAGATAAAACACAGCTAGTGTGTGGTATACAGACAGCCTGATACGTGTTCAGTATATGCTATTTTACAAGCAATAAAACAAAACAATGTGATGGCATACACAGAGTACCTCTATCACTTAGGTGCATTGTGAGACAGAGGTCAAATGAAAAGTGCTTTTGACCACCCACATAATTTCAGTCTCTAAAATCTAGCATAGGGTGACCAGACAGCAAGTGTGAAAAATTGGGATGGAGGGTGGGGGTAATAGTTGCCTATATAAAAAAGCCCCCAATATCAGGACTGTCCCTATAAAATAGGGACATCTGGTCATCCTAATCTAGCATTATAGGATCTTAGTCCATGACTAGGGTTCCTATGTGCTATGATATTGTTACTAGAACCATACCAGTGCCATTTAAAATGCAGTATTGGTTAATGAAATGTTATTAGTTATATTTTTAAAGAATTACTAATGCACCCCCACACTGGGGATTATATTAGTGTCAGAAACTTTATCAACAAGTCAAATTCTTCCTTCCAAATGCATATTGTCTGTGTCTAAGAACAGAGACAAAGAAACGCTTTAATTGCATAGTCACTGCAAATGACATTGACATTACCCATAGAAACAGAAAGAAAGAAAACAAGTTCCTAAAAAACTTTCCAAGCTCAGAATCAACATGAATATTTGTCTCTGGTCCTCAGGGGACACTCAAATGTAAGAATCTGGAAAGCTATAGGAAACTACTTCATTTGTCAAAAAGCTTTTTAAAGAAAATGTTAGTGTCTGAATGGGTAGCTCTGGAGAATGAAGCATTTTATCTATCCACAAAATGGATAACATGCAGGAAGAGGCAATGTAAGTCTTTCCTTGCCTTCAACCCTGACCTAGAGGTCTGGTAACACTTTTAAGTGTCAGAGGGTCATTCTGCATGCCTATTCAGTTCTTGGCTTCTCTGTTGAGACTACCAGCAGGATACTGGTTGTAATGATGGTTTTTGTGATGTGGACTAGGAAATGGCCTGAGACTACCAATGCATTACACACTTCAGGCCCCTGAACAGCAATGAGATGGTGACAAACTCTGGACACCATATACGTGAGGGACATCAAAGTATTGACTGGCTGTGAGCCAGCTGGTTTCCCTGAGATTTATGTTCTTAATTTGATGAATTACCCAAGAATATAAAACTGTCCATGCAGAAAGCAGCATTTATCTGTTTAAACCTTAATGCAAATAATATGTAGGAAGCTCAAAGTACCTTTAACACATAAACCACTATTTAAATTCCTTATGCCAAAGGTGGTTTTAAAAATGCATTTTATTGAATTATCAAGATGAGTACTTGATATAAAACTCTCCATGAAAGGGTTAAACTAGAGATTTTTGCAAAAGACTCTTACAGGATCTGATATAAGGCGAGAGCCATGTGAGAATAATGACTTTGTGAAGCCTCTGGAACACAAAGGGCTGGACTGTGCTTTGAGGCAATAATCTTTGTAGAGGGCAAGGCAGAGCCACTCGCGGCCCCAGTGGATTCTCTGGGAGGAATTGTTGTGTCTTAGGGAGGGTACCTAATAGCATTAGGAATGGGGGGAGTACCAGGCAAAGCCATCTTTTAGAATAGTGCAGCCTGCTCCTGCTAGAGATTCTGGCCTATTCCATGGGCTGTGGTGGAAGGTGTATTTCCCTACAACTCCCTTCTCACTTGTGGCAACATGCACATTTGAAGGTGTTTTGAGGAAGCAATCCCTGCTCTTTCTGAGAGCAAGGACCACAACTCTGAGCAGCCTCTAGACCGTACACACAACATGGGGAAGACTATTCACACCACTCTCCCTGCTGCATGCTTTATAAGATGGCATTACGTATAAGTGGGAGGGCTGGACATGATGTGCCTGGAGGCATAGCTTCCACTGTCAAACAGTGCGCAGAACTGTGTGTTCTAGCTGGAGTTCTGAACGTGGCACTGTCTGTCTGAAGCTTTGTTAACATTTGAAACCATTGTTCCAGGAAAACAAGAATTGTATGCACACAGTATTAAGGAATTATGCTGCAGGATGCTGAAGCCCGTCAGCTACCTTATGTTTCACTAGGGGCCAGAGGATGCTCTTAGGACCCGTTGGATAAAGATGAGCAAGAATATCCTGAGTATTTGCATCACTCATTCCTATCTCTAACTCAATCAGACCACTCTGAAGGGAGGACAATAACTTCCTTGCACAATAGCTGTAATTCCAGAACATATACAAACACATTCTCAATGAATAAATGTTGGCTGACACAGCAATGAAAACTCAAAAGCCCTAGTTACCATAGAAGAGTTCTTGAGACCACTAGTAATTGAAGAAAGTAAAGCTTGCCAGAGCATTCTGCTCAAAAAGGTTTTGTCTAGGAACAAATAGTGGGCATGATTATGCTCTCTCCCTCACCACCACCCCCAAAGCAGGCGTAACTCCAGTAACTCCAGCTGTACCAGGGCATAAATGAGAACAAATTTCCAGGTTGGAAATTTAAATTAATTTGAAAAACTCACTTCTTAAATAAAAAGGAATACACATCCCCTAAAGTGAAAAAATACATGCAGCCTTCTAGTTCTGAAAACTTTGAAAAATTGTCTTCTGCCACTTTGCATGGAAGCAAACTGTAACTTCATCTATTCAGGCCCTAGACATGTAGAACTAGATCCTCTTCTTTTATCTTTCAACCAGTGGATAGACTAGACCAGTCAACTAACAGTGATGTCCATCTGTTGACCAGGCATCCTAGGGCAGATCTTCAGCTAGTATAAATCAGCCTTGCTCCATTGGCTTCAATAAAATTATGCCCATTTGCACTATATAAAAATATTGTCTATTTAATGTGTGCCTCTTGCTTAAAGCAATAACTGAAACTAAAAACAGGACCCTCGAGGTCTGAAGGCAGCAATTCTGCCAGACAGGAAAGCTAGAAGAGGGGAGAATTTCCCTTGAATAATTTAGAGAGAACGGTGCTAACCATATCATAGTTGGAAGTTGCTTGTTGCAATATTGCATGCCAATATGTGACTCTATTTCATAGTGTATTCTACAAATCAGATGTTGCTCATGAGCAAAGCTTATCAAACCAGGGGAGAAAAAATCCCCCCCCCCCGCCTCAATTGCCATTTGAAATTTCAATTAAAAGATTTCCCAGCCACCTTTTGCACATGAACTGCAACACATGAAAATTGGCAAGAACTGAATATACAAAGTACATGGCAATATGTGCTTCCCATGTTAAACATCAGATCAAGCTCTTAGTGTTAAACCACTTTTTATAACCACTCATAATTTTTTTTATGTCACTCCACCATGATTTTTATACAACCTCCAGAATGCTATGAGTTAGCTGCTAAATATCACACTGCTCTAAAATTACTGTTGGAAATAAGTGATTTTAGCATAGTATTTGAGATATAATATAATTGCTTAGCAGTTGTTTGGAACTGCTTTTCAGCATCATGTGTCCATTTCTGCCAATAGGCCAGGTTAACAATGGGAATTACTGAAGTGGAAGAGTAACTACCATCATGTATTTAATATATGTCTTAATGCCATTATTTTCTCTCCTTCTCCAAGTAAAGTGCCTTGCAGGATGCACCTGTATAATTAATTTCCATGGAAATGAAACTCTTAAAAAAAAAATTCCTGCTGTGTAAACATTAGAGTTGCCTCAAGAGATGAGCCTAAATTCTGATGTAAATGGTTTACCTTTCCTGACCTCTGGGTGAAGGAAGTTAGGGTCAAATCGGGATTTAGCTCTCCCCCCACACCCTTTCCTTACTTTCTTCAATAATCCTGAAGGTGCATGTCTTAGTCATTATGAGCTCAATCAGTCCTTAAAGACACAGTGTTCCACTGGCTAATATAGACAGGGAATAGGGTCATGGGTCTGTTACCTGCTTTTGGGGTATTTTGTACCACCCAGTCCTAGGTGTGTGAGAGAGAGCAAGAAAGTCAACCTTGTGCAGAATCCTTGTACCATATAAGTCCCATTTCAGCCCTATACTGAGGTCTTAAGCAGTGCCTAGGCCCTGCACTGGTATCTGCAAAGGGTTAAATATCACCTTAGAGTCTTGATTCATCAGCAAAGGTTTGGCTTCTAAACCATGGCTAAGATTTTGGCCCACACATGCCAAAAATTTTGAGAAATCTTGCGGGGTGGGGTGGGGGCGTCAGGTACATAAGTTTAATGCAATTCACAAGCAGCTTTGACCTCTCTGACTAGCACTAACTCAGCAGATGACTACAGGTCTGGTTGACCTTGGCAGCGGTACAGGGTCGTATTTTGACATGGCTGAACTGTTCTTGAACAATTTCTCCAGTGCACTGGGTACAAACAGTCTTTTCTTCAGCATCAGGCATGCATGTCTTATCTTTCTACCTATTCTTTTTTTAAAGAACCATAGCTATTGTAAGACATGCAAGGAAAAACTCACTCCCTGTTTATATTGTTTGTTCTCCTGTGCCTCCACTGTTCTACATAAAACAATAATGCTCCATAAATGCTTCTTTTTACTCATTTTTTGGTTGGCTAGTTTTAAAGGCGTCCCCTTCACATCTCTTGTACTACAGAATAGAGCATTAGGGCCTGATCCTGTGCTATTGACATCGATGGATGATTTGCAGTGGATTAAACTCAGTGGGAGAAGGATTTTTGTAGTCAACTGAGAATATTGATGTGCGCTGCACTTTTAAAACAGCAGTACATCTTTTTAGGGGGAGAGGGGAGAGATGATGAGGTGAGTGAGATAGGAGCCTTTTAATCTTTACAACAGTAGAACTAGGTTGTTTCCTTGGTTTTTCTCTCAAAGTGCAAAACAGTGGTGAAGGCAGTAGTTTTTCAGGCATCCATATGAAGAGCTGAATCAATTTTCTTTGCATGAATCTAGGCAATATCAGTGCCCTACACTCCAGCAGAGGCAAAATACCAAGTCAATTGGATGTCAAACATAAATACTTTACCTATTTTGTCAATGGAATACCATAGATCACATGTAAAACCTGGATTCAAGCCCCATTGTGGAAAATGATTAATGCCAGGGTGCATATTTTTTCAAAAGATTATTATTTTTTAAGGGCAATGCAGTGCACCACATGCACATGAAGACTATATCTGGGGAAGGAAGGTAGGATTATTCATTATAAATAAGCAAATCAGAACGTGACTCATTGCCTTGCCTTTCTTTTTCACCCACCTTCCCATTTCACAGATGGTTTTGGGTGAAGCAGATAAATTTCAGCAGCCAAAAAGCATTATATCACAAGGCTTTTTACTACTTTATTGCTCCCTCTTTTGAAGTATTCCCTGATTTTTGTTCTTGTCATTATCATTAAGCTTTATAGCTAATTCCTGTGTTGGAGAGATAAAAAATGCATGTGTTACATGTATTTTAACTGTGCCAATTTATGCCATGCTTTAACAGTGTATAATGTTACTTTTAATAATGATATCTGTGTAAGACATCTATTTCTAGTCTAGAACATTAATCTTACATAAGAAATTTGCGAGTCCAATTCTATTAGGATCTCCCTATTAAATGAAACCACTATGTAATGGATAATGTAATGTTCTATGAAGCATAGTGGAAAGCATTCATGTTCACAGGTCTGGCAGAACAGGCATTCTGCACACAATCCCCACTGAAATCATTGGGAGTCAGGAGTAAGGACTGGCAAATCAGAAAAAATTCAATAGTTTAATCCAAATTTATCTAAATTACCCCAAATGTTCTATAATCTCACCAAGCTGCCTGCATCACCTCTTGTCAGGCTTGAGCTTCTCCCTGACACCTGAGTCTGTCTTCTGCAGCAGTGAAGGGGTGTGTGGCTTTCTAGTCCCCCATGATACATTCAGGATCTGTCTGGAAGTCTCCTTATGTTCTTTTGTGGTAGTGGAAAACCCAGTAGGCCAGCTAGCTTCTAAATCCCAGATCTCCTGAGAGGAATGTGACTGCCTACACAGGGTTACATTACTCCCATTAAGAAATGTGTATGTATCTCTGAGGGCAGAATTTGGCCCATAGAGTTAACATGAAACTACATCTCTTTATTATTTTCTAATAAAACAGTCTCTTTGGCTCAGATCCTGCAAAGAGTTACTCACGTGCTTACTTTTACACTGTGAGAGTAATCTCGTTTATTTCCATGGGTAAATGGTGCTTAAATTTAAGTCTTTGCAGAATTAGGGCATTTGTTAGTGTAAACATTTCAAGGCAATAAGTCAGAGTGTAGATATAAAATAGATTCAAGTAAATAGCCAGTTACACAATCCTTCTGTATGGAAAAAAGAAGGAACAGCTTTACTCATGCTTAAAATGGGACTTGAAAATACTTCTGCAATCTGGAGAGTTTGGAAATTGATATTAGGATTTGGTTTAAAATAAATGTCAAGAAAAAGTTAACGTTTATTAAAAGAGTTTCTAGGTTTTAACTCACCAGTGCCCAGAACAAACAGAAAACACAGAAGAATGGAATATTTCTGTTCAACGTAAGTAATTAAGAGCCGGAATTTTGCAGGAGCAGAAACACAACAGGTGTGTTGCTGAACACACATTGGGTAGCAGAGGAAGAAGGCAAGGATGACAGTAATAGGAACACACATTTGACTATGTTAACTAAGTGTCTCTTTTGGACGTGAAATAGGATTTTATGTATTTATTTATTTATTTTTAAAGATTTGTTTCGTTGGTTGTTACATGGCAGAGGTGACCTGACGCCTCATTGTTCATTTCTAACTTTATTAGCTGGACTCTATAGAAACACACTTTCGACTTTCCCTCTTTCCTAGTGGCCTTTTTTTGTTTTTGTGTTTTTTCCAGTTTTTAAGTGAGTATAAATTTTATGTTTGTGTGTAAAGCCTGCAGGAAGGGAACTGTGCTCGGTCAGACTGTGTGAGGCTCATTACGCATGGCTTCTCTCCTGCCAACTTTAGAAAGAGCTTAGGAGAAATTATAACTGGGTAGGGAAATTGAGGTAGTGGATGAGGGAAGAGATTTTTCCAAATGAAAAATTTTAAGTTCATAAAGTTTTACAGCTTGAATACCTGAACCTTTAAAAAACAGATCCGTTTTTTTTTTTTGTTTGTTTTTCCCTAACAGAAATACAAGACTGAGCCTGCTCCTTTCCATTACTATAGTTTTCACCCTGGGTCGCTCCACTGAATTCACTTTGAGTTATACTGACATAAAACTATTGTAGAGAAGTGGAGAATTGGGCCTTCTGCCTTTTCCTGTTTCCGTTTGATGCCTTCCCCGCCCCACTGAACTCCATCACCTCTTATATGAGGAAAATCTAAAGCCCTCGTCAGTGTATTGCTTCCTCCTGTATCCCCCCCATCCCATGGAGCATGTTTCCATGCATCTCTTCCACATATCCCAAGTTCCTTAACAGGTAGGCCCATTACTCATGGAAGTGTGTGTAGGGGGGGAACAATAGCAGAAAATGTGGAAATGGCAGAAATGCTAAATGACTTTTTTGTTCTGGTTTTCACCAAAAAGGTTAGTAGCGATTGGACGTCTAACATCATGAATGCCAGTAAAAGTGAGATAGGATCAGAGGCTAAAATAGTGAAAGAACAAGTTAAAAATTACTTAGACAAGTTAGATATTTTCAAGTTACCAGGGCCTGATGATATACCTCCTAGAATACTGAAGGAGCTGACTGAGGAGATATCTGAGCCATTAGCAATTATCTTTGAAAAGTCTTGGAAGATGGGAGAGATTCCAGAGGACTGGAAAAGGGCAAATACAGTGCCAATCTTTAAAAAGGGGAATAAGGACAACCTGGGAATTACAGACTAGTCATCTTAACTTCAGTACCCGAAAGACAATGGAGCAAATAATGAAGTAATTAATTTGCAGACACCTAGAAGATAATAAGGTGATAAGTAACAGTCAGAGTGGATTTGTCAGGAACAAATCATATCAAACCAACCTAATAGCTTTCTTTGACAGGGTAACAAGTCTTGTGGATGGAAGGAAGTGGTAGTTGTGATATATCTTCACTTTAGTAAAGCTTTTGATACTGTCCCGGATGACCGCCTCATAAACAAACTAAGGAAATACAACCGAGATGGAGTTACTGCAAGGTGGGTGCATAACTGTTTGGAAAACTGTTCCCAAAGAGTAGTTATCAGTGGTTCACAGTCAAGATGAAAGGGTATATTGAGTGCAGTTCCACAGGGATCAATTCTGCGTCCAGTTCTGTTCAATATCTTCATCAATGATTTAGCTAATGGCATAGACAGTATACTTACAAAGTTTGCAGATGACACGACGCTGGGAGGGATTGCGAGTGCTTTGGAGGATAGGATTAAAATTCAAAATGATCTAGACAAACTGGAGAAATGGTCTGATATAAATAGAATGAAATTTAATGAGAACAAATTTAAAGTACTACACTTTGGAGTGTCCAGTTGTGGGAACCACATTTCATGAAAGATGTGGACAAATTGGAGAAAGATCAGAGAAGAGCAAGGAAAATGAGGGAAGATTGAAAAAATTGGGTTTGTTTAGTTTGGAGAAGAGAAGACTGAGAGGGGACATGATAAATGTTTTCAGGTATATAAAAGGTTGTTACTGAAAGGAACTGTAAGGAGGAAAATTGTTCTCTTTAACCTCTGAGGTTAGGACAAGAAGCAATCAGCTTAAATTGTAATAAGGGAAGTTTAGGTTGGACATTAGAAAAAACTTCCTGTCAGGATGGTTAAGCACTGGAATAAATTGCCTAGGGAGGTAGTGGAATCTCCATAATGGAGATTTTTAAGAGCAGGTTAGACAAACACCTGTCATGGATGGTCTAGATAATATTTAGTCCTGCCATGAGTGCAGGGGCTGGAGTAGATGACCTCTTGAGGTCCCTTCTAGTCGTATGATTATATGATACCCTGCCTGTGTTGCTCCTAGTCTGTTTTCCTGTTCTTCCTACACCCTCATCATATCATTACCTTGACCCTTGCCTTCTTTTTCTTTGGTTCATGTCCATCAGCTCAATAGTGACAATGGGGCTATATGAAATCTTTCTATTGCCTTTTGTCTTGTATCAGCTTCATGGCTTCATTTATCTTTAATCCTTTTTGGTCCGACAGTTTTGACCATGTCTATCCAACACATCCTTGGTCTTCCTCTATTTCTAGTTCCTCCCGGCTCCGGCTGTGTTACCATTTATGGTGACCCTTCTGAGTCCATTCTTGACACCTGTCTAAACCGTCACAGTTATCTTTCTTGAATCTTCTGTAACAGAGTTATTTATTGATCTAGCTGTTTTCTTTTCACTTCATTTTTTATTTTCTGCAATCTTAAAAGATTCAGAATTCCCCTCAGACAGTTCATTTCTGCAGTCAATATTTTTTCATTCCTGGACTCCTGCTTCTCTGTATTTCCTAACCATGTCCTCTTAGCCCTGTCTCCTCTGACTCCAGTCAGCAGCTACTGTAGCAAAGCCTGGAATCAGCAACAGGTACATTTTTACATTTTTAAATGAAAAATCCATATCACTGAGCAACATAGTTATACCAATCTAAACCTCAGTGTACAGCGGTATGTCAACTGGAGAGCTTCTCTTGACATAGCTGCCATTTCTTGGGGAGGTGGATTATCTATACCAACGGGAGAAGCTCTCCCATTGGCGTAGTATCATCTTCACTAAAGCACTACAGTGGTGCAGCAGCACCAGTGCAGCTGCGCCGCTGTAGCATTGTACGGGAAGACAAGCCCTTTGTAATTCCCTATTAATTCTGATCTTCCCCCACACCTTCTCCTGGCAAGCACCCCCTTCCAAACAAATAAAATATCTAATGTGCTGAAAGACACATCTCATAAAGACCAAGAAAATAAGCCACATTTAGAGTCCACAGACCATGCTATACTGGAAATACAATGTGCCAAAAGCAGGGGCATTTTTAAAAAAACCGGAACAACTGAGACATTTTTGAAATATTTTAAATTCCTTTCCTGAATTTTATCAAACTTCCTAGAAGACTCTACTCACAGGAGCATAACACAAAAAGACCCAGACTGGTTATGGCCTGTTGGAACCACAACAATACAGTGTTAAATAATAATAAACAATGAGATGTTGTACACACAATTCAAGGAGGAATTTTTGAGGGGGAGGGATTAGTTGGAGGGACGGAATGTAATATGGGTTTTGTAATGGGATGCTAACTTCAGTTTTAACTGTGGAATGGATTCTGCCATTCCATTATAGACCTCTTAAAAACCTCTGTCACCTAATCGAGCAAAATTCCCATTGAGTTTTGCTTGATTAACAGCTGTAGACTTTGGCTCAATATCATTGTGATGAGAGATTCTACAGCATTTAGGGTCAATCTAGGCAACACTGAACTCCACAGTGGTTAGCCCACAGATGCTCCCCAGCCACAGTGGTTGCTCTCTATTTGGGGAGGCAAGTATCTCCTCGAGCAGATGCAGAATGTTGCATTAGGCATTCTGAAGGGCAAAAGTGTAGACTGGCAGGCTTATATGGCAATTGAGCTATTGGGAATTATAGTTAGGAGATTCAAGGAGCGTAACATTTCCCTCCCTTTTAACAGAGCTGTAGTTTCACTGTCAAGGCGGTTTTGTTATTGACTGCTTTGTTTTTTATTTGAGTGGGTTATTGGTTATTTGCGGGATTTGTGCATAAAAATTATGATAGTTTGCACTGGATAAGGCCCTCTGTGCATCTGTCTAGATGACAAAAGCAACTGCTTTTTTAAAATTGAGTTAGCTCACAGGATTTCAAATACCACTTAGTAGCTAGTGCAGACACAGTTTTAAACCCATTAAAAAGTGATCTGCTAACATGATGATAAAGGTGTTATATTGAGTCTATACTAGGTGCTATGGAATGTTTGAAATAATGTTCCTTTAGACACATCCTGTGTGTTTCGCGATAATTAATACATAGATAACTTTCTAATCACATCATACAGTTTAAAATTCTGCCTCAGAAATATGCTGCATGGAAAAGCTATAGTATTAATTCATGATTAAGGCTAAGTTTTAGTCACGGGTATTTTTAGGAAAAGCCACAGACAGGTCATGGTCACTGTGTTTTGGCCTGTTTGACACTTTTTGGCCTTAACAGTTAGTAACAGAAGTTTAGAAAGCAGAAACTACTTCTCCAAAGCTCAATGAAAGCAGGCAGACAGAAAACAAAGACTCAGACACAAACTTCCCTCCACCCAGAGTTGAAAAAATCCGGTTTCCTGATTGGTCCTCTGGTCAGGTGCTTCAGGTGAAAGAGACATTAACCCTTAGCTATCTGTTTATGACAGGCAGTATACAAAAATTCATGGCCTGTAACCTGTCCATGAATTTTACTATATACCACTGATTAAAACTTGGGGTGGGGCTGCCCAGGGATGCCATAGGTGCTGAGGGAAGGCAACCCAGGTGCTGCGGGGGTGGGTGGTGGCGCACGGCTTTGAACCCCAGCTAGTGCGGGGGGGGGGGGCGAGTTGGTGGGACTGGCAGGCTCCCTGCCTGTCTCCACGTCTCCTCCACCAGCAGCAGCAGAGTTTGGGAGGGGTTAGGGGGTTGAGGCATGGGACAGGGTGAAGCGGGCTCTGGATGGCGCTTACTTGGGAGGCTCCCTGGAAGCGGCAACATCCCCCTCACTCAGCTCCCAGGCAGAGGCGTGGCCAGGCAGCTCCGCAAGCTGCCTCTGCCCAGAGAGCTGGTTTCACAGCTCCTGTTGCGGGGGTGGTACCAGCAGGCAGAGTGTGATAAACAGATGGTTAAGGGTTAATGTCTCTTTTACCTGTAAAGAGTTAAGAAGCTCAGTGAACCTGGCTGACACCTGACAAGAGGACCAATGGGGGGACAAGATACTTTCAAATCGTGGTGGAGGGAAGTCTTTCTTTGTGGTGTTTGTTTTGTTCGTTGTTTGCTCTTGGGGCTAAGAGGGACCAGACGTACACCCAGGCTTTCCCAATCTTTCTGAATCAGTCTTTCATGTTTCAAAATTGTAAGTATAGTCAGGCAAGGCAGATTAGGCTTATGATTGTTTTCTTAACTTGTAAATGTGTCTTTTGCTGGAAGGATTTTTACTTCTGTTTGCTGTAACTTTGAATCTCAGGCTAAGGAGGTGGGGGGGAGTCCCTCTAGGCTATATGAATCTGAGTACCCTGTAAGCATTTTCCATCCTGAATTTACAGAGATAATTTTTACCTTTTCTTTCTTTAATTAAAAGCTTTCTTTTTAAGAACCTGAGTGATATTTCCTTGTTTTGGAATCCAAGGGATAGAGTCTAAACTCACCAGGGATTGGTGGGGGGAAAAGGAAGGGAATGGTTAATTCCTCTTTGTTTTAAGATCCAAGGAGTTTGGATCTGTGTAGCTTCCCAAGGATGGGAATGTCTGGGGGGGGGAAAGGAGGGGGGATGGTTTATTTCTCCTTGTTTTAAAACCCAAGGGGGTTGGGTCTTGGGTTCCCCAGGGAAGGTCTATGGGGGAACAGAAGTGTGCCAGACACAGACTTCTGGCTGGTGGCAGCATACCAAATTTAAGTTGGTAATTAAGCTTAAAAGTAATCATGCAGGTCCCCACTTTTTGGATGCTAAAGTTCAAAGTGGGGAAAAAACCCTTGACACAGAGACAGTGTACAGAGCTGCCTGGCCCTGCCTCTGCCTAGGAGCTGAGTAAGGGGGACATCACTGCTGCCAGGGAGCCCCCCAGGTAACTCCCAGCTAGATCCCACTTCACCTCGTCCCGTGCCTCAACCCCCTGATCCCTCCCACACTCAAATTCTGCTGCTGGAGCGCAGTGGCCTGAGACTGCCCCAGCAGCAGCCAGTGTGCCTGAGCTTCCCCTGAGCCAGGTGCACTGGTCACTGCAAAAGTCACTGAGGTCATGGAATGTCACAGAATCCGTGACTTCTGGGACCTCTGTGACAAATTCACAGCATTATTCATGATGTTATTATCATGCACAGCAGTCGCTTGGTATTATGCAGAACATATTCTGTGATCAGAGTTGGCCTTCTAAAAGTGTAAATACTGTCATGCACTTCCATAATGATTCCCTGCCATCTTTGCTTGCACAGGAACTCATGAAACATTTCTTTGTCTTGAAAAATCAAAGCAGAGTTTTTGTTCATGCAAAAAAGCAAGCATTGCATAGAACTGTTATAAAAACAACCCCACAACTCCTACTTAGGCTCTGAATTTTAACAAAAAGTAAGTTTTAAATTCATCTTATTAGTGACATACATGTAAGCTTTATGGTTTTTTAAAGAAGATGTACAATTTATGAATTAGCTGTAAACTAGCATTGTGGCTTTACTGAAGGCAGGTTGGGGAGACAGGCTGGGACAGCCTATGTAATGCTTTTTCAATATCTTAAATGCTGTTCTGTATTAGTGTGAAATAGTTTATGCAAAGAAATGCAAACTTATGCATATTATGCAAACAACATATTTGCACATTTTTTCTGCTGTTATACATGCACTATAGATCCTAAACTGCTTGTGCAATGTTACCACAGTCCAAACTCCCATTGACTTCATCAGTATTAGCATAGCATGAACGAAGATTTCAGAAGTTAGCCCAGGAGAAAAGAACGGTGATAGGATATGCAGGGCTGGTTCAGACACTGTTGCCAAACTTGTATCTTCAAAGGAAGCCTGGGGGCTCTATCTACCCCACCAGGGTCAGGATGAAATGCTACAGTGATGTTTACTGTTTATGTTCTAGTGTCACATTTAGTGATGCATGAGCTTCTTCATACTGACTGAAATCTCTGAGGGAATAATAATTTTATCCCCTCGGGTGGAATTTGGATCCCTTTATTATCATCCTGTCTAGAGGACATTGCAGATTCCCTCGCCTCCTGTTTAAAATCCATTATTGCTCTCTCTTCCTCCTCAAATACAGGCACAAATACATTTCCTGTCCCCTCACCTTCTCTCCAAACATCAGAGCAATTTGTGGGGTTTAGGGATGGAGTGGCAAAGGTGAGACACTGAATTTTAGAACTTAAAGCAGTGGGTGAGCTGCAAACAATAGATTTCCTGGGGTTAAGGAGGCATATACATTGGCGGGATGCAACGCTGAGTTGTCAGTAAAGAACAAAGTGGTAGGAAATATCAGAGGGCTTTTTTGTTTTGTTTATTCAATTACAAGTGTCTTAGAATATAATGGGTCAAATTAATTCCTTAAGTCATTGGAATTGCACCAGTGCTGAACTTTGCATCAACTATTTCCAGTCTGGATGGTGAATTTTAAAAGACATGTGAATTTCTTTCCTTCTCCTTGGAATCTGTCCTAAAAATGTACAAGTGCCCTCCCTCCACCCCTCTCTATCTATCTATAAGTATAGACCTGTATCCCAGATATAGTAGGCCAAAATCAGAGGTTAGTGTAAGTGTAAAGGGAGTCTGTTGGTGTAAGTACATCTTCTTTTGGCTCGCTCAGGATGTATGTTACAAAAACGTAGGCTAGATCAACACTAGAAAAGGTTTGCTGGCATAGTCATACCAGTAAACCTTCCTAGCAGAAACAGTTTATACTGACAAAAAATGCTTTTACTGGTATAGCTTATACCAGTTTGGTGAGCAAAATAAGGCATATGGCAAAAGTATTTGTATGCTGGTATACCCCCCCCTGCTAGAATTAGAAATGACATCAAATTTATACACCCACAAATGACATTACTTTACTGACATGCAACGTAGTTGTAGCCATGTCAGTCCCAGGATACGAGACAGACAAGTGGGTAAGATAATATCTTTTTTTTGGACCAACTTCTGTTAGTGAGAGAGACATTAGTGGCAAATATTTCTAGAGCAGGGGTCCCCAAATTGGGTGGCACATACCCCTAGAGAGGTGTAGAGGAATGTGGGGAGGGGCGGGCATGGCAGGGCCTAGGCCAGGCCTCACGGGGGGGTCAGGGGGAGGTATGCCATCCAGTCCCTGCCCCGCACTGTCCCCAGCTCCGTTCTGTCCATGGCCCCCCTGACCCGGCTTCACCTCTACCCTGGCCACAACTCCATTCCTGGCTTCAGGGGGGCATGGACACATTCCATAATTGATAAGGGGGAGCGTGAGAGGAACATTTGGGCACCACTGTTCTAGTGTATACCTGGCCAATGACTCACACCAGCTAGGCAATGTGTAACTTTCCCATTTCTCATCCCTTTGATTTTGGCCCATTGAGGCTAAGGGGGTCTAAGTTGGTGTAAAAATTCTTAGGTTGAAGAGCCAAAAGAGAACAGCACAGGAAGAAAGAGAACTAACTGGAGGGTATAAGAATGCATGTAGGTTACCCCAAGGCCGGTGTAACCATTTAGGCAATCTAGGCAGTCGCCTAGGGTGCTAGGATTTGGGAGGCGGCATTTTCTTCGGCAGCGACTGCGGCAGCCAGATCTTCAGCTGCCCCGATTGCCGCCGGCATTTAGGCGGAGGGAGCTGGGGCAAGGAAGCGTGGGTCGGCCGCCTGCAGCAAGTAAGGGGGGGCAGCATGCAGGGGAACTCCCCGACCCAGCTCACCCCTGTCCCGCCTCCTTCCTGAGCACACAGTGGCTGCTTCATTTCTCCCGCCTCCCAGGCTTGTGGCATCTAAGCTGATTGGCGTCGCAAGCCTGGGAGGTGGGAGAAGTGAAGCAGTGACGGCGTGCTTGGGGAGCAGGGGTGAGCTGGGGCAGGGGGATGCCTCAGGGTGGAGGGTGGGGAGCTGTTGCAAGGGGGGCTCCTCAGGGCAGAGGGGGGGAGCTGCCACGGAGAGGGCCACCTCAGGGCGGGGGCTCGGGGATGGGGAGGGAGCAAGGTGGAAGTTTCTCCTAGGGTGCGAAACATCCTTGCACCAGCCCTCGGTTGTCCCCTACTTAGACTTGCATATTCTTACACCTTTTTTTGGCTGCTCAGCATGTAAGTTACACCAGTTTAGACTATATTTCCTCACATAATGGTAAGCAGATAAAAATGGGCCTATGGAAGTATGTGAATAAGGTACTCTAACTTATATTCCCTTACCACTCCTCTCTGAATTTGTTCGACTATGTAATACATTGAGTTGTTTAGAAGTCATCCTAATTCTTTTTGTAAATTAAACAGAAACTGCTACTCAGCCTTTAATATTGTGTGACTAGGTTCTACCCAATAATATACAATAATGTCATGTTTGCTTTAGTGTATTTAAAAGAAAGGGAGGGACGTGGAAATTACCATAGTACCTTTTGTGGCACCCTTACAGTGCTCCTTTACCTGCCCCCAGAGAAATTCATACGCTCTGCTGTGTTTGATTTTACTGCTCTGTTTCACTGTAGAATTCTAAGAACGTTACTTCACTGTTTATGTTGTTCATGAATTACAAGGTTACTCTTAAGTGTTGGTACAGAGTTGGGGGTGGGGAAAGGAGTAGCCAGGATTTTTTTTTTTTAACTATAAATCCACTCTGACATTTCTGACAGAGGAGCTACAACTGTGCCAATTGAACTGACTGATTATAACCATAATAGGACTCAGAATCATATCTGTCTCTCAAAAAAGCAAGTACTTTGAAATTTCCCAATGAGTGTTTCAAGCACTGGTAAAAGTTTAAACCTTTAGAAGACTCTAGAATTTAGATATGAAAAATGATGATTTATATACTGGGCCCAATCTTGCATACCCATAACTGCAGAGAAATGAATTGTAGTTCTAAACAAGGCTGGACAGAAAACAAGAATTCCATTTCATGACAAATTTTGAGGTTTAGAAATCTGTTTATGTTCCACATCAGAACAGAAATGAAACCTCGAAAAATGTTTTGTTAAAAAAAGAAAAATAGAGAGCGCGAAAAAGAGACATCCATTCCAGAATAGCCAATAGCATGATGGTTAGGATGTAGGGATCCACGTTCAAACCTCTGCTCCCAGGCAGAGCAAGGACATGAAATTGGACCTCCTGCATCCCAGGGACATACCTTAATCATCAGGCCACTGGCTATTCTGGTGCCCCTCTCTGTGCCTAGACATTCCATCTGGGCCCTGAAAAACCTCCCAGACAAAATATTTCTACAAAATATTTTGGTTTTGACAAAATGACCTTTTATTTATGCAAAAATATTGTCAAAAATTTTTCAACCAGCACTAGTTGTGAATACACAAAGATGCAAGATTTCTTCCTATGTAATCTGTTTCAGCTCTTTACCTTAATACGATGTTGGGATAGTGTTAAGAATTCTTTACTTTTGAAATTCACCCCTTACAGAGGGATGGCAAAAGTCCTGGATACCACAGAATTAAGTGGGACTTAAGCAACGCGTAGGTCTTAGAGCTCCTGTGCAGGGATGAATTTCACTCCATATGAATGTTCATTGTTATTAATTGATGTATAAAACTTAAATTGAAAAAACTGAATTGCATCTCAGCTAATAACTGTCCAGCAATTTCTTTTTTGTTTAGAAAAGAACTTTCCAATTATCATGAATTGTTTCTTAATGTTGATCTCAGTCAAATATTTGTGCAAATCACAATAGCTCCATAGACTGACATTTGCTAATTTACTTCAGCTGAGGATTTTGACCCATTGTTGTCTAAAGACAAATCTTATCATAAATGAATATTTAAAATACATGACATTTTAGTAGTTGGTGAATTTAGAGCAGCAGGGGGATGTATATATCTTCATTTGGATAACTTTGTTAATTTAAAATTAAAACTATAGCATTTTTTTCTGTGTACCAAATTCTGTTATTTCTTTTGTGCTCTTTATGTGAATTGAATTGCCTAGAGGATCTGAAATGAAGAAACATAGAAAGAAGTGTGTATATTAGTTCCAAAATGAAATTAAAATGCCCCTAACCAGCTGCCTGAACATGTGGCTTTGTTTAAAAAGAAGGGCACATGAAAATACAATAACTCAGTAGGAGGCATAACATAGATTTGGCTCATCTAGAAATCCCTTTAGTTTCTTTTTCTTTCATGTGCGATACTATTATTTATAATTCTAGTATTGTTTGCAGGTCTCTAACTATCATGTTTACTCCCAGGAATTGTTTTGTGATGGCTGATTGCCCCAAATCAAGGATGGCAAGATAACCTTGCCTTCAGCTAAAATCACTTGGTGTTTTTTCAGCAGATGAAATACAATTATTGATAGAGTACAAAAATCAAATATTTCTGCTGTTATAACTAGCAAGTTGCATATGGAAGATCTAATTTTTTTCATAATAATTTGCAGCAAAAACTCCATTCTTGGTCAACTTGATTATTTTTGTTCAAATTTAAATTAAAATTTTTTTTCATCCTTCTTGTGAGTTTTTTTCTCCACCCCTTCCCACACACTATTTAAATGTATTCATAGGGCCTAATGAAATAACAGCTATCTGGAGGATGGGGATGATCTAAGGAAAAAGTAGTTTCCATTTCACCTTTTTTTTTTTGTCTTATTCAAAATTTTAATCTGAATAGATTTTACTGGACATGTGGCTAGTAGTAAGTTACCAAATAGTCTCTGCAACCTGCTAGAGGTGTAATCACTCAACCACTTCCTTCTCACATAGCCCCACATTCGCCAAAATATTCTGTGTTTGGTCTAGAGATGGCTCTGAGCCAAATCTCTGAATCTAACACTCCTAGCTATATCGTGTGAAGAATCCAAAATCTAGGTTCAAATTGTACAGCTTGACTTCCTCAATGTCCACTTTCATGTGACTGGTGAAGACAGTACAATATAGGACTAACTGTCATTATTATAGATAGCTATTATGTGTATAAAGATAATGCTGATACACTGGAAACGCCATCTGTTCTTCCATCTATGTTCTTATACTAGACTCATCAGGGCATGGAGTGCCTCACAGAGTACAAAATTGACTATGATGATTCAAGCCCATGCACTCAGACAATAGAATCGGCATGCTCATTTGTCATGGAGAAAAATGACATTTTCCATAATTGCCGAATGTGGCCCGTTGCAACTTGGAACCATTGTTCTAATCCTGGGAGATCTTGCAAGACATTATGACATTGTTAGAGCTGGGGTAGGGGAGGCAGGAACCAGTTTCTATGTCCACAAAAACTTTCAAGGGTTTAAAAAAATTTCCCATCCTGAAAAGGGACAAAAAGAGTCAACATCTCAAATTTTTATAAACTGAAAATCTGAAAAAAATATTGTTTCAGGTGAAAGGAAACATTTTGTTTTGATATTTTAAAATGTTTCATTTTTATTTAAAAAGGCTGCTTTTTATTATGATCAGTTTAATGTTCAAAATAGTCATTTTGAACTGGAAAATGAGTTTTTAATTTTATTTCAAGAATACTTGAAACCATTTTAAAAAACTGAGTAAAATTATTAAAACTGACTCTCCCACAAAAAGTGTTTGATTAAAAAAAAAGAATAATAAATTCCCAACCAGATATAATCATAACCACACTTCACAGGAACACATAACTGAAAGCCTGAAACCAATAGTTTCATATTGGTGCTTTTCTCTCCCTTCCCTTTTTCACCTTTGTCTTGTGCTTTGGTTTCCTTCTTTTCCTTTCAAGTTTGACATGTAGATGGAATATCTTAGTTTGCCTGCAAATTAGAATATATATACCTGTATAACTGAGACTATATCATATGCACTTACTGAGTGGATTCCTTTCTAGACGGACAAAGACTACCTCCATATTAATTGAAATTTATATTTTAATAGCTGTTTTAAAATATTATTTTGCCTAAGATTGATATTACGGCATTAGAAAGGCAAGAGAAAGTATTGTTTTAAGAAATAACCTGCATAAATATGAAATAATTATCTTTGGCTTGATTTGTGCTCTGGTCTATAATTTGATGGCAAACCAGTTTTTCTGTACCTTTTGGGCATTGCCGTTGTTAGTGTCTTTAAAATAAAATAAAAATATCAGCATTTGTGAACAGATGCAATTACCACAGATTTCCTCTATACATCATAAAGAACATAACTGTAGTGACCACATGGTAATGATTGGAAAATGCTGACTTCATAAATGACTTCTACTGTGTGTATGTTATCTGAATAATTGTTAGCATAAGCTGATGTAATGCCACTGTGAACTGCATAAAGCTTCAAGTGTTCGATCTGGTAGGTGGCGAAAGTTCAGTGTTGTATGTGTGCAAGCTAATTTTCCAAGTGACAAAGGGTAAAATTTTCAAAAGTGCCTGTGTGTCTTTGGAGCCTCACTGAAAATATATGGGACTCAAGCGTCTAAATCACTAAGGCACTTTTCAAAATGTTACCTGAAGTACCTTGGGATCCTTTGGATGAAAAGTACTATATAAATGTAAGATTTATTGTTACTGCTCTGTATCTACTCTGCGTTATGAGAGGAAACAAGCTATCAGTGCAAAAATGTATGAAGTTATTAAAAAGAAAAGAAATGGAATAAAGACAGGAAATGTGATTCTCCAAAGATAGATATTGTAAAATGTAAGCAATCTCCTTTACTGGATCTTTGCTCCCAGCATACAACCTGACAGGACTCTCAGAGGTAAATTTCAAACAATCTCATTGGTGTGTTATGCATGCTTATCTGCTGATGGGGTGCTGTACAATGGTCAGTACTTGCCTCCAACAATCACTGCCTTTTGTATTGCTGATGAAGAAGGACCTCTCTGGCAAATGTTGCTGCAGTTTTTCCTTCCATTCCCCCCCTACTGCTCTCTGACATTATTCTGCTGTTCTGTCAGTTAAACTTTCCTCTTGCCTGAATTATTCCAATTTTTTTTTAAAATGCTATGAGATTCTTTGAGGCTTAGAAGGCAAAGGCTTCTGTTTTAAATAATTTGTCTTTTTTATCTGAGTTTCCTTTGTTAGCTGTTTCTTTTTATTTTCCATTTCACTGTTCAAAATGTCAGGTGAGCAGCCCAGAATCATTAGGTCATACCTCAGATTTGATCTGAAGCTCTATCTCATGGATGTCTGTGATCAGTGCTTCTGTTGGCTTGCGGCAAATCTTGTCACTTCTGGGTTTCAGGTCTGCTCAAGAATATTTTCTTGAGCCTTTGGGTCCCATTGGATTTACATTAGACATTGACTGACCTACAAAACTACCTGTAGGTCTGACTCTAAGTCTGTGTAGAAGAGATGGAGGCAGAAATCTTCTGAAGTCATTTGAGTACTCCAGTTTAAAGTTCATGACTGGAGTACTTGGCAACAGAGATGCTTGTTCCAGAACATATCCAGCTGGTTAGTCCCTCAGTTGTACTTCAATGTTTTCATGTATATTCATAGATTAGAAGGCCAGAAGGGACCACTGTAATCATCTAGTCTGACCTTGTGTATAATGAAGGCTATAGAATTTCCCTGAATTAATTGCATTTGAACTACAACATACCTTTTAGAAAAACATCCAATCTTGATTTTTAAAATTGTCAATGATGGAGAACCCACCACAACCCTGGGTAAGTCGTTTCAATGGTTAATTACTGTCAATGTTAAAAATTTGCATCCGAATTTGCCTAGCTTCAACATCCAGCCTTTGAATCATGTTATACCTTTCTCTGCTACATTAAGGAGACTGTTATCAAATATTGGTTCCCCATGTAGGTACTTTAAGGGGTGATTTGATCACAGTTTATATCATCTTTTTGTTAAACTAAATAGATTGAGTCTATCAGTATAAAGCATGTTTTCCAGTCCTTTAATCATTCTTATGCCTCTTCTCTGCAGTTTACCAACATGCTTCTTGAATTGGTTCTAGACACAGTATTAGAGTAGCAGCTATACCAGTGCTGAGGGTATGGCTACACTTGAAATTTCAAAGCACTGCCGCGGCAGTGCTTTGACGTGTGAGTATAGTCGGAGCACCAGGGCTGGGAGAGAGCTTTCCGAGCGCTGCACGTAAACCACATCCCTTACGGGTGTAGCTTGCAGCGCTGATTACACTGAGGCTTTACAGCACTGTATCTTGCAGCGCTCAGGGGGGTGTTTTTTCACACCCCTGAGCACGAAAGTTGCAGCATTGTAAAGTGCCAGTGTAGCCATGGCCTGAATCCAGAGATAATATAACCTCCCTGCTGCTACTAGAGAGTCCCCTATTATACATTAAGGGATCTCATTAGCCCTATTGGCCACAGCATCACACTGGAGCCCATGTGCAACTGATTATCTACCATGACCCCTAAAATTCTTCTTTAGAGTTCCCCGTTCTGTAAGTATGTCCTACATTCTTTGTGTCTGTATGTATAACTTTATATTTAGCCACTTTAGTAAAATGTTTCATCATCGTATGATATGACTGTTTTTCCCCAAATATAGAATTCTCTCTTGGCCAATGGAAGGTTTTGTGTACTTTTGGGTCCATTTTTGTACTTCACAAATATTAGCTAATTGTCTTGATGGATCAAGTATTATCCCTACACTTTCCAGACTGGGAAAGTAAGTGTCAGGAATGAAGCCCTGAAGCTGAGCCTGGGATTAGCTATGCTCAGTCTCAGGCATATTAATGAACACAGGTGAGCTACAGCAAAATCACCTGATTGGCCAATGCACCTGGTTGCCTGAAGGGAACCAGCAGGCATGCTTAAGCCCAGCAGTAGCAGGTTGCTGGCTGCTCTGTGCTTATGCCCACAGCTGTGAGTGCTCCTGTGCCTGCCTTGTTCCTGCCCTGCTCAGTTCTTGACCCTGGCATGTCACCCTAGTGTACAATCCAGGCTAATGAATAGCTATGTCTCCCCTGCACTCTAACCTGGGGTGCCCTTTACACTGCTTTGCTTCTGTAGCCTCCAACTTGCACTGCTCACAAAAGAGCCTCCAGCATGCAAGTTACCCCAGCTATGTCTCTATGTATGCTGCAGCCAGCCAACCAGCCAGCCACACCTTGGTTTTTATCAGCCTGGGTTATGCTGAAGAGTGACCCCAACACACTCTCAGTCTTAGATTTCCCCCCAGACCTCTGCTGGACAATACAAGTTTATATTAAAGTCAATTATCTCTTTAATAGAAATAATATGCATAGAACTTGCCACCCCAACTGGAGTTTCTCAAACACTTCAGTGTAAACACACTGGATTAGATACAATAATGAATCAAGTTTGTTAGCTACAAAGAGAGATTGCAAGAGAATAAAAGTAATGAGGCATAAAAATCAGAAATAGTTACAAGAAAATAAAGTTAAAATGCTACTGGTATCTACCTTAAGCTTCTACCCTACAGACTTATATCAGTATAACTACATCACTCAGGGGTGTGGAAAGTCAGCTATACTGACCGAACTCCTGGTGTAGACCGTGCTGTGTTGATGGGAGGGCTTGTCCTGCCAATTTAGCTACAGCTTCTTTGGTAGGGTGACCAGATAGCAAGGGTTAAAAAATCGGGACAAGGGGTGGGGAGTAATAGGTGCCTATATAAGAAAAAGCCCCCCAAATCAGGACTGTCCCTATAAAATCGGGACATCTGGTCACCCTACTCTTGGGGAAGTGAAGTACCTACGCCAATAGGAGAAGTTTTGCGGTTGGTGTAGGTAGCATTTTCACTAAGCGCTGCAGCTGCCCCACTGTATGTGTAGACAAGCTGTTAGCAGGGCCGGCTCCAGGCACCAGTGTAGCAAGCAGATGCCTGGGGCGGCCAATGAAGAGGGGGGCAGCACGTCCGGCCATTCGGCGGCAATTCAGCGGCGGGGCCGTCACTCTCTCTCGGAGCAAAGGACCTGCCACCGTAGAAGGAAGCGGCAGTAGAGGTGCAGCTGATCACAATTGCAGCTTCTTTTTTTCTTCTGCTTGGGGAGACAAAAATGCTAGAGCCAGCCCTGGCTGTTAGCAAACTATATATCAGATTCAAGCAAAGTTTTTCACCATATGCTTTTAGCAGTCTTACTGACCGAACTCCTAAGGTAAGGACCACTTCTCCCGAAGTTCAGTAGATGCTTCCTTTGTCACGTCTGGTGCTGTAAATGTGATGGGAAGGGAAGGGTGCCTTGGGGTGTTTGATCCTCCTTTTTTATAGTGTCAGTCCCCATCTTGAAGAACATTTCCTGATGAGAATCAGGACAGAGTCTATATTGAAAGATGTTCCCTGCTGCTTTCTACTCACCTAGTTGAGTTTCATTTGTTTCCCTTCCTGCACGATGACTTTGTCTACTGCTTAAATACAAATTAAGCGAAGAACATATTCCTTTGTTTGAGACAGATCTGTTTGCTAACCTCAGTTTGGAACACATGCTAATAACACTAGACAGTGGAATCTTATAACTTCACAGTGTTGCCACACACATTTTTTCAGGATACTAAAGGTGAGCAAATTATGAGCTTTCAAATGATACCTCACAAGGCATATTTTGCACAAAGATTAAAATAGTGGGGTATGCTCAAGGGTACTTTCTGTCAGACTTTGGCTTTGACCTGTGTTTTTCACTCCTGGTTTCTGGCTCTGACCCTCAGTGCCCTTCCCAGTCTCTGACTGCTTTTGCTCTGACCACTAGGCCTGACCACTCATGCCCCAATCACTAACACTAAGACAGAAAAATTAAATAACTTGACCAAGGCTATAGAGAGTATCAGTGTGACAATGTGTCAGTGTGACAGCAAGGCTTAGAAAGGAGGAGACCCTTGTAATTTATCCCATGATGACCCTATATTGCTTTTCATGTTTTTCTGCTGCCTTGTTTCCAGAGGGAGGGATCCCTGCAGCCATCAGCATTGCCATGAGCTTATCTGGGATCCTCCCCAAAATTGAGGGTCTTGTGGCTATGGATCCAAAAGGTCAGCCCTGAGATCATTGGGTAGGGACACTGAATCATTTAGAAGAGTCAATTACAAATGTTCAGCTCCAGCAATTGGTTACACTTTCAATGCTCTCTCTCTCTCTCTCTCCCCGCCCTCTCTCTCTGTCCAAGTAAATGGCTAATAATTTTTTTTAAAAAATCCTGACAGGTTTCTCAAATCAGGGAGGCCCATGTGTGCAAGCATTGCAACCCCAAAGCTCAGTTCTGAAAGCTGTAGCACTGCTTGGTTAATCGGTATCCCAAAGGGGAGGGACTGATATATTCACATATATTAAATACAACAAGAGCTACCTGCCTAGTAGATAAATGTGATTACTTAGCATTTCTTTTTCTATGTTAGTGAAATTATGGCCTGCTGCTTTTTCATAGTAATTTGTCTGTGTCTTACCATTCATGTTGTAGTCAAGGCAATGAAAATGGGGGAGGGGGATATTGCAGAGATCCTCATTATGATGCTGACATGCAGTGAAATGCATGTATCCAAGTACAACTCTCCTGTTAGACTGATCTTTGTCACTAATGGAAACCAGATATGTGTTGGAGGCATGTTCTCCTCTCTGATTGTACTAAAAACACCAAAAGAATACAGGAATATGTACTTGAGACTCAAAGTTCAAGGGACAGATGTTCACTGAGGTCAGTAGTGTTAAAGTAGGGATGAATTTGTCCCTAATTCTTAATGTATAAAGCGGCAGGGGGCATAAAAATGTATTAGTTTTCTAAATCACTGAGTATTATTGCTTTGCAATGCACTATATTTCTAAAAGCTTAGCATGGAAGGCATATAAAGCACGGACCTGACATGTCTGAACAAGTTAACACTGATCCATAATTAACATACTAGCAGCCAATGAACAAAAGCTTTGGCCTTCAGCACTGATACTTCCCTTCATGCCCTATCATCTACATGGCTGCTTAGGGCTAAATTCTACCCTTTGATGTGAAAGCAGGCACTCATCACCGTGTGTCTTGTAAAATCTCTGCTCTCCTATGCCACTGGATGGGACTTGAGAGATCTGGGTTCTAATTCTGACTATGCTATGGGCTGCCTGTGTGATCGTGGGCAAGTCACTTAATCTCTCTGAGCCTTTGTAAAATAGAGATAACACTTTGCAACCTCTAAGGTGTTCTATGATCTTAAATTCATTAATATTTGCAGGGTGGACAGATATTATGCTGATGATCACAACTGAAATAAAGGATACAGCTACACTGCAAGTGAAGATGTGATTGTAACGTGGGTAGGCATTCACACTTACCTTTAATCTAGCTAATGCAGGCAACAATAGAAATGAAGTCATGGTGGCATACAGTTCACTGCAGGCTACCCATCCCAGAAGGTCCCCAGGTTCCCCAACAGGCTTGTACTGGGGCAGCTAGCCCATGCTGAAAAATGTGCCATCATGTCTTCAGTACTATTGTTGGTGCGAAGGTATACATACCAAATCCAGCTCCCTCCTTTATGGCTGTGGATGACCTCAGATGCAGCAACATCAATGCAATACTGCACCATGACTGAGTGAGGCTGGTCAGGATTAGCAAAGCCTGTACCCCAGGGCTACATCTCTTGCATTCCCAGGAAAGCATGTTCCTCTGCTGTGGAATTTAGGGGAAGGGAAATCCATGTCTAGAGAGGATTCCTTTCATGCTGGCTATCACCGACTTACTATTAGTATTGTGACAATGTGCAAATTTCTGGATACAGAGAATAATAATCTGTGACTATTAAATAATCCTTTGATTGCCAGATAAATAATTCAGTGCCTACCTTCTCATAAGGCCTTTGTGGAACTAGATGAGGTCTCAGTGGCTCTGCCTGTTGACATGGCTTGTATTTCAAGCATGAAAAGCAGTTTCCTACCACATTAGTAAAAGTTATGATTGATCCGCAGCCGATACAGCACCTCTCGTGTTCATTGTTTGCATGTCTCTGTTCCTAAATGACCCTCATGGATCTCCTATAGCATTTCTTTTTGGAGGTTGAATGGAATTACCACCTTACTGCCCCTGAAAATCACCCCATCTATCACAGTAAATTTTTGTCTGCAGTTCCAATAGTCTTTTATAGCTGGACAGCAACTGCTTATTTCTTCGGGCCATCCTTTATCAATTCTTTAAGGATTCCCAACGATTCATCTTTCTATGTTTCCTCTGCAGCTCCTCAGAGCCCCTAGCACTGGGACTTAGCATCACATTGCCACCAGTTTAACCTCCGCTTCCACCACATACATGGGCTCACCCAGGGAGCTCCCTCTGCCAGCGGGAGGGGGAAATTGGGCCCAAATGCTCAGAGCTCTGTGAGGCTACAGTGACAGCAAAGCAGCTCATTATCCTTGGCCACTCTGTCCTCCTGCCCCTCTGGCCCCAGCTCATTCTGATGGATTCAGTGCTGGGGAGCTCCATCCCCAAGGGCCCCCCAGCTTTTCCCCTTATAATTCAAGCACCGGTGACAAGTAAGGTTTGAGAGTAGATGTGGGCTAGTAATTCTGATCACTTCAATCTGGCCTAGACGGGATATAAGGTTCTGGTCAATCCATATTTTGCCTACATTCTAGAAACAAAATTACAATTTACACCTGAGCTTATTTTTGGCATAACCAACAAATGGTAGGCAAAGCAGAGTTCAGACTAGCACTGCAACACTTTTCACGGTGGAAAATTAGTTAAAAAGCAAACTCTATGCACCAGACTCTCATCTGTTTTACATCTTCTGTAGCCATTTACATCTGTGCAAAGTGGGTGTGAAATGTTATCATTCTGACCCGGTAGATTTTTACACACACTCGGCACAGAGGCAAAAAATTATACAAGATGCAAGGCAGTGGAGAATCAGGTCCAATAGCTTGTGTTCCTGCCTTTGGTAGTTTCTGTTAATTCACAGTGCTCATGTTAATACTGTTACAGCTTTGCCTTTTGATATTTTTCTTCTTTTTAATAATTATTATTAATGTAATTACCTTCCTTTCTATTCTACCTCGTATCCCAGCCTGACCTCATCACCGGAGAAAAAATTATAGAGTGCTACTGTACCTGTTAAAGAAAAGACCCATCTAAAGGAAAGCTTCAGAAAATCTAATGATTACAGTCCTGGATAGCAAAGTATAAAAAGGAAAAAAAAATCAACCCTTCAGAGAAGCTAGTAACAATAACACAGCAAGGCTAAAGAGTGATTTATTAATTAATAATGTTCTAAAAGCATAAAAGCATTTTTATGATGATCCCCAAATGAAACAAAGTTCAATAATAAAATGCTTTGGAAACCCTAATAATTAAGATATCCATTTACCGCATGTAATTATCGTCCAGCTTTCAGAGCTGACCCTTCAGCCATTTTCTTCATATAGGCTGGGATGATTGACAGAGGAGAGAGTTTGTGATAACGATCCACCCATTTTACTGGACTGAAACATCCTATAAGGCATAAACCCCACAAGTACTATAATTAAGAGAGCAAAATAATACACCACAGTTTAGTGCACTGTATATTAAATCAACATACAACATGCTCATTTTTTTTAATGGATCCTGCAAGCTTTACTTACCCAACAATTGGACACTGTGGGCCAAATTGTCAGCTCCACTTTGTTTACTCTGCATCATGAAGACAGCACACAGTATACCTACTACACCCAACTAGTAGAGCAATCCCCTTACATGGGGGAACTCTGCTGGCATAAGGTTTATGGAGAAGTCAGAGCAATCCCGCCTCCTCTTCCATATATGGAGATGGAGGCGGCATAGCAGTGAGGTGGAATTGCTCAGCCTGCTATGTCTATCTTTCAATGATGATCTTACACCAGTGGCTTAAATTAGAGCAAGTCCCCAGCTGCTCTAACTTCCTGAGCCCAGCTGGCACTGGGTCCGGAAGTCTTAACCAGCTTCCTGTGGTCCCCCACTCCCATTCATTGAGACATAGTTCAGAAAGGTAAAGAATCCAGCCCCATGTCAGTTTAGCGTTAATCACAAATTTAGAATGAATGTTTTCTTAAGACTGTATTCGAGAATCATTTCAGGATGTTCAGCAAGATTTGTCTGGGATTTTTTTCTTTTCAGGAGTTGTTAAACAAAAATTACTAATATGAATTTTGGAAGGCTGCATTATCAAATCTTTATACCACACACCATCACATGTTCTCTCGCTTGCTCTGTGCATGTTTGTTGATGTCTTTATTATATCAACTATTGTAATTTTTTTTTCCATACCATGTTGACATCTTGGGACCTTCCAGGGCTAGAAGTGAGTGCTGGTTCCCTTCACGAAGGCAGGATCTCCCCTTTCCCATGGTATAAAGCTCCTATTTCTAGTTTTGTGTGAGCACAAGAAAAGTCATGACATTAATGTACAGTAAAGCTATCATTGGGATGGAGCTGAATCTTACACTATCCTGGACCTCAGGCAGATAGAAGTTTTCAAGTTGATCTTTTATTTTTAAATGGTGACTGTTTAAAGCTTCTTAAGAATTGGAATGTAAGGAAAATCCCATGAAAAATGGATTAGTTGCTAAAGGCAGGTGAGCTTGTCAAAGAGGCATGATAAATTCACTGTCGTAGTTCTTGGATATGGGACCATGCATGACAGAACCCTAACTCTGACCTGTCACATTGTTATATAACATATTATAAATGAATGTACAGAACGTATTTGTGTAAGGATTTGTTCAGCAGTGCATATTGTATAGCTGATAGTGCTTGTCTTAAAGTTGTAATGCAAATACATACAGTCAAAGTTTATTCTGTGGCTTTGAATCAGTAAGAAATTCTGAGTACACAATCAGCTTTGCATTCTTTTGTCTGGAGTATGGTACGACTGGCAATTTTATGATCATCTTTTTCATTAAATTAGAAAAGTTGGAGGGAATATTCTGTATGGTAGTGTGATGTTCATTTCTGTGATGTGCACACAAGCATGATAGCACTGTTGAAACTGACAATAAATGTGTTTATAGAAGGGTGGTCCATTGTCTGAATGATAACAGGCTAGTGCCTAGAGATGGTTATTGTTTTGCTTTTTAGCATTTTCACTCTGACGAAGTACTTGAACAGTGTTAATTATATTACCAAAAGTTTGTGTGTGTGCGCGAGTGCACATAAACGTACAACAAATTACATTAGAGGACATTAAGGTTGCAAAAGCAAGCAATCAAAAGTTAGGAAAACTCAGAATTAAGGTTGCCCTTGCTGTGGCGACTGCCTGAAGGCATTTGTGCCACAAGAGGGTAGAGAGGAGAATGCGGAAGGAACAAAAAAGCCTGAGGCAGACACCTCCATTCTGTAGGTTTCTAATACTCTGCCTTCTGCTTCTGGCCCAGTCAGCGGAGAATTTAGCTGCCAAACTCTAACAAGTTTCTAATAAGCATGTTAAAACATCAAATTTTAGGGCTAATAACTTGGTCAAATATGGGTTGATCTTCATGGGCAGCAAAAATGCAGTTTCTTGACAACCTTCATATCGAATTTCAATTTTATGCCCCAAAGCATAGGATTGCTAGAGGTTCTCAATATAGATAAGTTTTTTTAACATGATAAAACCAATATATTTTCTCTTAACCTCAATGTCTGAACTATTTTTGCTGAAATTTTTCAAAATATGTCATCATGGGGCAGACAACCTGGCATCAAAAATTTTGGATTGACAAAATTATAAGCAACTAAAAACAGTGTCTTATCATAGAAAATGATAGGCAACCTACTATGGGCATCTGTGCCAACTCCACCTGTAATACACACACACACACACACACATAATATTAAATAAATGAATGTATGGTCATTGTAGTAAGGAACATTCTGTTCTTCCATTTATTTATTTTCTTCTAGACATATTCAGGCAAAACCAGACTGTCAAACATACAAACTGATATAACTGTAATTTTTAAATGGCTGAATTTCGATCAGAAATGTTAAGTCCAGTGCTGGTGTACAGCTAGTCCATTTTGAAAGTCACAAAACCTATAAAGAGTGTGAGACAATCCAATCTCTACTTTTACATCAGAGCTTTGCTTTTTATGGTGATTAATCATATGTTAGCATTTATACGAAATAGATAAAAAGTCCCATAGAAAATGATGTTTAACTTGAATTAATCAAATCCAAATGTAGAAAATAACTTTATTTGGTATAATAATATCAAATCATTTTCAGTTCACTCTTTCATCCATGAATAGTGCCACCGTTGCCACTGTTTTGTGTTTGCGCTAGTAGATGATGTTAACTGGTAGTAGCTCTACGTCAAATTTGAGTTTAGACACTTTAGCACCTTCACATGCTCCTTAATTAAGGAAATTAATCTTCCAGGTCTCTGCTGTAGCTGTTGAGCTATTCAGTGACCATGAAACCACATTCCTCCTTGAAGTCCTGTTATTCTGGGGCCCTTTACAGAAACATGCAATAGTGTGGGACAAATTTTTTCATGCAAATTCTTTTTCTGCTGAAAAATGCAGATTCTTACCAAAGCAGCTACTCCCAGAGCCAAACCACCCACCTACTCACCCCCCTTTTTTCAGAGCATTTTAAGCTTGGCAGCTCATGTAATCTCCAAAAGCTGTTAGTGGATGCCACTCGCTGCTTCCCCTCTGTAAAGTATGTCTATTCAGCCTGCAGAAGTAAACCTCCCACCTTAGGTCCACAGATTCAGGCTAGCGGGGCTTGTGCTAGTGCTCTAAAATTACTATGTAGACAGTTCTTTGAAGCCATGGCTGGAGCTCTGAAGCCTAAGATGTGGGTCAGGTTTCAGAGCCTGAGCACCAGTCTGAACCACAACTTCAAAGCGCTCTCTACACAGCTACATTTACAGCGTGAGTGCGAGCCCCATTAGCCCAGTCTGTGAACCCAGGCTGGGAGGCTTGCTTCTGTTCTGGGGGCTGTATAGACATACTGTACATCAAGTCTGCTACAGTGTCCTAGCTATAGTAACACCTATAAAGCAGCCTGTGAAGAAGAAGATGGAAGGCCTCAGGGTTGGGAAGCCCAGTCAGATACTCAGAGAAGCAGAGCCTGTGTGAGGATAAGAGATGAGGAATATCTTACCATTTTGAGGGCTGTTGTGCACCCTCATAAGCCCCATTTGTGGCTGCCAGCTCCAGATTGGAGCTTTCTACTGTGTTTGAGAAGGCCACAAGGTTCATTATATTTATCCCCATCTGTTTATCAACTAAGGGGAGACTCCAGCCTGTACCCAGGGACATCAAAGGCCAGAGGGGCACGGCTAGACCAAGCACCCCAGAGCACCACGATCAGGATTTTGGTCTTAATGTGGATGGAGAAAATGAAAAATCTTACTGTTTGTATTCTATTGTATTTTTGCAATAGAAAGCACATCCACAGCTGTGGGGCTGCAGATGCTATGCTGACCTATTGCATAGAAGAGTTTGCTCCCTTTCTGAATGTTGTACCTCCTCCCTCAGTAGGGACCCATGTAAATAGCCACCCAACATTGTCCCCTTACAGAGGCATCAGAGAGGGCTGTTGCTGTTTCCTGCTGGATTGGGCCACAAGAAAAGAAGGTTGCATAGATTGCTGACACCTTTGAAAAACAGGAGTGTGTTTTCACATCTCTATCTCTTTTGCATAACTCGTGATATCTGAATTAAGTTTCATGACATATTAACACTCTGGAGCTGACTTAATATACTGTGTTGTATAATACATTATGTATGACTTTTGTGCTATTTATCAGTTGTGCTGTAGTTTCATCAGCCACTGTCCTGAAAATGTCTTTTCCCATGACACAAATCTTAAATAATATTGAATCCAAATTCTGTTGGCTGTATTTAATTTTGCATTCTTCATCCTATTACAGAATCTCTAATTTGCTGAAACTATTCATGTTTCAGCCATACAGCTTTCTTCTGTCTCTCCTTCACGTACTTGTCACAAAGTCCCCATTCCACATCTTTCATATTGCACATATTCCCCTAGTGTTGTGTTGTAATTTTTGTTTGTAACATAAGAAGTATTAAGATTTGGTATAGCTTTGCTTGGGCATAATGTGAAAAAGAACAGTGCTTAAACATTAACATTTCTAACAACAATGCACTACAGAGAAACGTTTTTTGTTTTTTTTTAAAACCCGAACGTGGTTTTCATTTTTGCACATTCACAGTTAAAGCTTCTAAATATAGTTAAGATGTAACTGCTTTAGGGTTTTTAACCATTATTTTATCTAAAAGGTCATGAAATCTGTAAATTGGTCTGACATTGCATACAGTATGTGCATTGGCAAATATGCAGTTAGAGATTTACTGGTATTAATATAACTGGTCTTAAGATAACTTTAAACTCATTCTTTTTTGAAAATTAGGATCTTGGAACCTATCAATTATGGACATTTCCCCAGTAATGTTTCTAAGAATGTGGGATTTCCACTTCTAATTCTCAGTAGCGTGAACAGGAGTTACGCATGTAAAGCCTTAGTGTAGCAGTGAGAGAACAGTGTTCTCTGCAATTACTTAAGCTGTATTTTTATATAAACAATATGTACTGGGCTATTAGAGAGTAAGGGTATGTCTATACTTCAAACTGAGGATGTAATTTCCAGCTCAAGGAGACATACCTATGCTATCTCTAGCGCTCTAAAAATAGAATGTAGCCACCGCAGCATGAGCAGCACAAGAGGCTACTTGCTGCCGAGTATGTACCTGTCCGGGAAGCTAGATGTACTCAGGCATCTAGCCTCTGCTACTACCATGGCTATGCTCTATTTTTAGCATGCTAGCCCAATCAGAGATAGTATGTCTCCTCGAGCAGGGAATTACACCTTTAGCTTGAAAGGGCAGATATACCCTAAGAAGAACCTGAGCGAGCTTAGGAAGTTATTTGGCAGAGTGCTTTGTGGTTCTGGAATAGAAACTCACTGTATCTGTGCTGCATGTCTGTATTTGCTAACAACATACAGAAATATTATAATAAATATATTCCTTAGAACTTCCTTAAGGTTTTTGTTTAAATAAAAGAGAAAAGAAAAAAAGTAGCATTCTTCTTTAAACTTAATGAAATGTTAGGATATTTTTTGTTCGTTTTTTTTAAAGAACCCTTGTATTGAGGAATTTTTGTACTAAATAAATATAACTGTACAATTAGGATTAGCATATCCTTTTTGCTTCTTGTATTTATCATAATGGTAAATTAATTTTAGCACCAAATATTGTCTGGAAAAGTCATCCTATTAAATTAGCGCATAAAAACTCTTCAGAGACAAGACTGTTTGTTCTAGTAGGAGGGATAACTCAATGGTTTGAGTATTGGCCTGCTAAACCCAATGTTGTGAGCTCAATCCTTGAGGGATCCACTTAGGGATCTGGAGCAAAATCAGTACTTGGTCCTGCTAGTGAAGGCAGGGGGCTGTACTCGATGACGTTTCCAGCTCTGTGAGATAGGAGTGTGTGTGTGTATATATATATATATATATATATATATATATATATATATATATATATATATATATATATATATATATATATATAAGTTTGTACAGCTCCTATCCTGATGGGGACCTTTGAGCAGTAGTGTTATGTAAATATCCAACAATAACATCCATCCTATATTGATGTCAGAGCACAAGGAGAGAGGCTTCTCCCACCAGTTTTATACCCATGTTACTGAAATCAGCAGAATTACTGCTGATTTATAGAGTTAAATGAAATGAGTTATTAGGCCCACAATCTCCAAGTTTCATATATGTTAATGTAATAGATTTAATAAATTTTAGGGTTGGAATGGATCATCATCATCATCATCTAGTCTGACCACCTGAATAATACAGGCTGTAGAATTTACTGTGTGATTCCCATCCAGTCTGATTAAACCACAGCATATTTTTTGGAAAGACATTCAGTTCTTGATTTTAAAACCTCCAAGTATTGGAAAATTTACAGCATCCCTTGATAATCTGTTCCAGTGTCTCATTACCTTTATTCTTAGAACTTGCATCTTATTTTCCATTTAAATTTTGCTGACTTCAGTGTCTAGCTATTGGATCTTGTTAGCTACAATGGAATAGTTTCAACAGGAGAGGCTGAGGGAGCCTCACATCAGAATATCCCATAGCCAACTGGTTGGAGTACTCGCCTCAGAGATGGCAGAGCCTTGTTCAAATTCCTTCTTTCCAACAGATGGAGGGGGGACTTGAACTGAGGATCTCCCACATCCCAGGTGAGCACCCTAACTTACTGGGAGGTCTGCTGCTGACAAGTCCTCCTCCTGCTGCTGTTTTATGTGAATGTGCTTGATGGGCCTTATCTGGTAGGCTTGCTCAGAGGCTGTCTACTGAATTGGGCAACGCATGCGACTTAGGTGGCCGAATGCCTGTCTTCCTCAATTTGTGAATTGCTCTGGGGCTTAGGCATCCACGCCCCTAGAGTGGGGCAGCAACACACATGCCCAGAGGTACTTGGGAAATTTTCCTGCCACCACTTAGGTGCTGAGTGAGTTTAAGCATCACAGAGTTCAGCAGGAGTTTTATGAATATCAGTGGAGCCTAAAACTGGGATTTAGGTGTCTAACTCAGAGGTTTACGCATCTATGTACTTTTGTGAATCTAGGCCTTTGATCCTAGAAGCATTACCTTGCATTTGGCTCAGTTAAAATCCATGATTGTGCCCGGTTTACCAAGGGATCACTCTGTATTACTGACTTGTCCACATACAAAGCAATCTGGATTGCTGGGTGAGTTGGGTGTAACCAAACAAACATTCATATGTTTAAAGGACCCGAATGATAAAAGGCATTATTAGTTAAAGCCAACCAAGAACTCAACCCAGAAATGAACTGAAAGAAGTGCTAACTCTGGATCACTGCTGTGATATGTTCCAGATGATCCACTCTATTAAGTAAAGGGACAGCTAAATTCTACATAGATGTGTATTTCTTACTGGTACCTTCTGTCTTAAGACTGTCAGCTCTTTGGGGCAGAAAATCTAAGACTGTTCTGTTTGGAAAGAGTATAATATCCAATAGATTTTACTAGAAATAAGAATCAATAATAGCTTGATTTTGCAGTGATCTTTAGGATGGCCCCATGTAAAGGGAAAGCAATCATTCGTGGGACAAAGGTCTGGATAAATGTAATAAGGGCCATTATGAACAGGAAAAGTCAGTTTCCTAGTCAAGCAAAAGAAAACAACAAATAAAACTCTTGCAGGTATCCCAGCCTGCTTTGCTATTCTCTACAGTCATATTAACAGAATACAAATAACTCCACAGTGAACATAAATCAAATTATAGAATTAGGTAGGAATTATAAGTCTTTCATATTATAAATCAATGACTAAAGCCTAGCAACCAACAAATCAATTCAAATAAAGGAGCCATGGGCTTTTCCTCGGAGAACATAACGAGCTGACCTACCTCATCTGATTAATTATTTCCCAGTCCTAGCCTGGAGCCCAGTTTCAGAGAATGGGATATCTCTCTTTATTCATAGTTTCTCTCCTATGCTCCTTCTGCAGCACTATGCTGCTTTCTTTTGGGTCTTTCCTTCATCTTCCCTCTGTGGATCATTTTGGTCTATGATAAGGAAAAAAAGAAGACAGAAAAAGATGCCTGCCGCCTTAGAACAGACAGGAAAGAAAAAGGTGAAAAATTCATACTAGTATCTGTGGAGGAACAATTGTGAAGGGACAGTGCTGAGGGGATATACAAAGGAGGTAATAATTTATGGAACTCTTCTTTCCAGGACGCTATAACAAACTTTGTAACATCTGAAGCCAAAGCCCAGATCAGGTGCTTACTTTAGCTATATTTAAATGGCCTCCCTGGACACCACTCAAATCTCCAGTCTCTTTCTAATTCTATTACTCTGTGTATACACACAATGCAAACATTCATTGAGAATATTTAGAATGTACATAAGTTGTGTTAGAAACTGTTTTGGGTTCCAAGTAACACATACACCTAAATACACAGGTCAGCTGTAACCAGACTACTCCAGTACAAGTCACCCAAATGTCTTATCTGGGCCAAATCCTGAATTCTTTACTCAGCTCTTATCAGACAGACTTGATCAAACTCTCATTGTAATAAGGGCTACAGGATATGGCCTCTTATGAAGACCACCCTTAGTGACAGTATAAATGTATACTTTATGCTGTCCGGGTTAGAATGCATTACTGTTAAATGCATGGAAGCAAGCACTGACACTTCTGTCATTTGCAGCAATAGCAAAGAGCTATAACTTAAGGTCCTTAAAGATCATATACTACTCTTAACCACAAGTAAAGTAATTATGATGTCCTGTCCATAGTGATGGGAGTTTTATTATTAGTAAGGGAGTGACTATGCTAATGAGCTGATATAAAGTTAGCATGAGAATGCAAATACATGTGTCAAACTTCTGAGCATGTGAACTAGATGTTTCCAGAAGCATGAGCAGACTCTGAGGGCTTGTCTACATCAGAAAGTTGCAGCGCTGGTGAGGGAGTTACAGCGCTGCAACTTAGGAGGTGTACACATCTGCATGGCACCACCAGCGCTGCAACTCCCTGTTTGCAGCGCTGGCCGTACTCCCGTTTTGTCTCGGGTGTAGAGGATCCAGCGCTGGTGATCCAGCACTGGTAATCAAGTATAGACACTTACCAGCGCTTTTCTTGACCTCCGTGGAATAAGCAGGTATCCCAGCATACCTGAGGAAGCCTCTGGTAATCAAGCTGGTCTCCTTCCCCGGCTTGCTCTCGCGTTCCCCGAACCCCGAGCAAGCAGGTCTCCTTCCCTGAGGTTTGCAGGGTGGTTCGGAGAACGCGAGAGCAAACCGCGGCGAAGCTGGTCTCCTTTCCCGGTTTGCTCTCTCGTTCCCCGAACCCCCGAGCAAGCAGGTCTCCTTCCCTGTGGTTTGCAGGGGGGTTCGGGGAACGCGAGAGCAAACCGCGGCGAAGCTGGTCTCCTTTCCCGGTTTGCTCTCGCGTTCCCCGAACCCCCCTTGAAGCCGCCCAACAGCGCTGCAGTGTGGCCACATCTAACACCACTTGCAGCGCTGGTTGCTGTAAGTGTGGCCACTCTGCAGCGCTGGCCCTATACAGCTGTACTAATACAGCTGTAACAACCAGCGCTGCAAAATTTTAGATGTAGACATGGCCTCAATGATCTATGTGGTGCATCTAGTTAAAGTCCCTTCTCTAATGAAAAACTGATGCTTCCTGAGGCATAATTTAAATTGAGTAATTACATTCTGCCAGCCTTAAATGCCTCCTGTAGTACCCATTAGATAGGTTCACTTTTCCTCTTAAAAATACAACAAACAAACCCCATTGTGGCAGGCCAAGAATGCCTACTATGTTCCATCCAGACGTGATTTCTCTATAGATGGTCTACAGAACTCTTTCAAGACCAAACATGTTATATTAAAATACAGTAGTTATCATCATTAGTACTGGTTACAGAAACTGAACTCTTCAAGAAATGTTAAACAGCAAGTATCCACAATGCTCATGAAGATATATAAACATTAACAGTTTTGTTATTTTTTCTTGTTTTTTTTAATAAGTAATATCTATTCATCAAGTAAAAAACCGTGCTTTAAATCTTTATAAACAAAGAACTCTACTCAAGGAGGAGATGTTAATAAGTAATCAAACAAAGAGTTCTGTTATAGAGATTAAATGCTCCTGCATCTAAGTACAAAGTTCATGCTGCAAAGTGCAGCTGTTACTCTGCTAATAACCCTATAACACCTTTAGAACCCTGGTTCAAAGTCTGTCTGTCTGCTTTCCTGTTACCAAGCTGACTAGGGCAAAGTCCAGCTCAGGTTCAAAGTTCAGTGTCTGAAGTCTTGCTGATTGTGTCTTTTATGCAGAACTGACAAGTTTTAGATAAGCCATGAGCTGCTCATTTAAGATTATTACTACAAACAACTGAAAAGCTCCTGTCTTAGGTTCTTACACTTACAGTTTGGTTACAGGCGTTAAATTTAAATGGGGCCACTTACTAATTTAAAAAAAAATGCACATTATAATTGATACTACTTTAAATAATATAGACTACTTTAAACAATGCCTTTTGAAGGAATAGACCAGTAAAATAACACCTGCAGGAAATAAAGCCCATTTTAAATAAATCTCAGTAGAGGGAAAATGAGCTAAATTAAAAGAATTAATTCTCTGTATGCAAAGAGGTAGATTAGCACTGAAAGCTGACCTATAAAAAATAGAGATGATCATTTATATGTTTTGTTTGTACCATAATAAAATGTGCTTTCATTTGTTAGACAAGAGGGGGGTGGGAGGGTACATCAAGATACTCTAATTTCCTACTTTCTTTTCCCCTTACAAGGCTTTGAATGGAGCTGACCCTGTGTGTCTGCTTGAAGAAGGCTGAATATAGCTTCCTCCCAAGTCTGTCTGTGCTGCTGCTTTAATTGGCCAGTGGGGATCTGTGGCAACAGCAAAGACCATTCCACCAGGTACTGGCTGTGAGCATGCTGCTTTCCCAGAGCGAGAACAAAGATTGGTCCTCAGTCCAAATCTTATGTGGCAGTCCCTTGTCACTCCTGCTGTCAGGGCTGTCCAGTAAAATGCATGCCATAAAACAATAAAGCCCTGGGAAATGAAACCTTAGTAAACAAAATGATTATATTGAGTAAATCTATTTAGCAAAATGTTAGTGTGTGTGTGTGTGTGTGTGTGTGTGTGTGTGTGTGTGTGTGTGTGTGTGTGTGTATTCAATGCAAGCAGTCTTGTTAAATGGAAATGCCAGTGTTTTATCAAAGGCTGCATATCTCATATTTACTTTAAAAAATGTAACAAATACCTGTGAAGATTCAGTGTTTTCATGGCAGTGGCTGGCTCAGAGTTTCCTTCATGGCGGCTGCCATCTTTCATGTCAAGGTACTGTTAAGAATTGAGATAGAGAGACTCTCGAATTGATTTCATTTGAAAAAATGCTCCAACTTAAACTCATTTAAAAAATACATTTAAATTTATGTTTAATTCTTCCATGTGGGTGTAAGTAGATTTTGTTGTTTAAAACTAGCTTGTTCTCTTTTTCTTCATAAGCAGGTGGAATCTATGAACCAGTTTGCCCTGTTCATAGATAGAACTCACAACCAAATGCCCAAGAAAACAGAGTTCCCCAGGAGCAAGAAGCACAGACTGACAAAAGCCCTGCCAGGGACCCAGAGTTGAGAGACAAAGATCTTAAATGTGGGTGAGGAAAGCCAAGGTGGCAGTCCTGTTCAGAATTTAGAGCTATGCTTTGGGTATGTCTACACTACCCGCCAGATCGGTGGGTAGCAATCAGTTTATCGGGGATCGATATATCACGCCTCATCTAGACGCGATATATTGATCCCCGAACGCGCTCTTGTTGACTCCGGAACTCCACCAGAGCGAGCGGAGGTAGCGCAGTTGACGGGGGAGCCGCGGCCGTCGATCCCACGGGAGGTAAGTCAAAATAAGATACTTCGACTTCAGCTACGCTATTCTCATAACTGAAGTTGCATATCTTACATCGACCCCGCCCCCTAGTGTAGACCAGGCCTTCCACTGCTAAAACTGATGAAATAAGGTAGGAGCAGCACTACTCCCTGCCCTCCTCTGGGGCTAATCCCCTCTCTAGGGAGCAGTTTGGGTGCATGGTGTGCACACAGAGATCTGAGAAAGCTGTACATGAAAGATACAATTTTTCTTGAAGACGTGTTCTTATGAAGTATTTTCCTTACCTGCATTTCCTCTTTCCCTTATAGGGGGAGGGATAGTTTAGTGATTTGAGAATTGGCCTGCTAAACCTAGGGTTGTGAGTTCAATCCTTGAGGGGGCTATTTAGGGATCTGAGGCAAAAATCTGTCTGGGGTGTGGTCCTGTTTTGAGCAGGGGTTGGACTAGATGACCTCCTGAGGTCCCTTCTCACTGTGATGTTCTATGAATCTCTCACACTCCTTCAAGGGCAAGGCCAGGAGAGAAGCTTCCTACCCAGCCAGCATTTCTCCCAATAGTTTAACGCAAATATCTCATTGACAATAACTAGGCAAGTTCCTCTGGCAGGAGTACTGAAAACTAACAAACAAGATTAGAACAAAATAGGATTGACACATTGAAGTGAATATTACTCTTTGCTTGAGAAATCTCCTTTGTTGTTTTCAGTAAGATTTTCAGATTTGACCTCACTCACACTCCATACTGGAATTGGAGGAATAGACAGAGAGTATAAGCTTGTCTACAGAGGCTTGTTTTGCCTTTTTAACTATGCTGGTATAGTTAAAGCAACAATGTTCCCCTCTCCCCTTCTGAAATGAATGTAGTTTTATCAGTAGAGAGGTGCTTATACTGGTATAGCTTATTACAGGTTGGGAAATTAAATACCTTCCCCTGGTATAAGGCCCCTTTATATCAGTATAGTTGTGTATACACTAGGGCTTTTACTTGATATAACTATGTTGGCAAAAATTCCCTCCTAACCAAAATAGTTATACTGATAAAACTTTGAGTGTACACCAGGCCTTATAATAAATAAGTAATAATTGGAGATATACCTATCTCCTAGAGCTGGAAAGGACCTTGAAAGGTTATCAAGGCCAGCCCCCTACCTTCACTAGCAGGACCAAGTACTGATTTTTGCCCCAGGTCTGTAAGTGGCCCCCTCAAGATTGAACTAACAACCCTGGGTTTAGCAGGTCAATGCTCAAACCACTGAGCTATCCCTCCCCCCTTGAAGTGTGATAAAGTGGGAGTAATAAAGTGGGTGTAAAAGAGGCATATTATCTATACTTACAATAGTGGATAACATCTTGTCCTTCAGTAAAGAGAAAAAGTTAATTTAAACAAAATGATATTTACACACAAACACTTTCATCCATGCACATACATACTTTTAAAACATATACTGAAATATATCTAAAAGGAACATTCATATTTCAATGCTTTCCCCAAATTAATGGAAGAGAGATTGTCTCCACTACAGTTAGTCAGTTCACAGAGAAGATGGTAGCTCTTTTTCCAAGATAATAAATTAAGATGCAAATGCCTATCCACAAGCAGGATTGTGACCTGAATATCTGATTTTTAATCTGCATAATCAGAGGTCAGGTTTTCCCATTTTGCACTAGGTATTACAGTGTAATTTGTCATGGAAGATTTTTATGACTAATGCCCCGATCCTGCAAAGAGATGCACTAGCATGGAACCTTTGCTCATGCAGTGATCTTTTGACTACAGACTGACTCATGCAGATGAAGATTATGCACCAGCTGATCCATACGCAGGAGCAGGGCCCTAGTTTGCAATACTTATGGATGCAGCACCTCATATTAAAGATGTAGCTTCCATAATACTCTTATTATGGAGACACTGGTTGCAGCACCATAGTTAAGGTTGAGTCAGAAGGTTTCAGTGTTCTTAGAGCTTAAAAACTATGGTTTTTAAAAACCTCAATGTAATGGCAAAAATCAAAAAGTAGAATCTAAAACTTGAGCACTATTTAAATATTTCTTGGTGGTTTGATGAAAAACTGAATTGATATGGAGAGAATTATTGGAGTTCTAATAGCACCTCATTTGGCAATTTTTCACAGGCTTGTTATCATCTTTATGTGTCTGCCCTTTAGTATTCTGGGATCCATCCTTTGTCTACAGTGATGTTTCTCATGTGCTGATTGCATTCATATCAGTTACGAATAGGTAGTATTTATCAACAACGCATTTGATAACTATGTAGCCATAACTTTATATTTGTGTGTCAAGCTCACCCTGATGAATTAAATGACTAATCTACTGAAGTGAAGATACCATCAAAGAGACAAAGAGAAACTTTCCTAAATAATTCTTGCATTCTTGTTGTAATCGTGTCAGTCCTAAGATATTAGAAAGATAAGGTGGGTCAGGTAATATCTTTTATTGTACTGACTTCTGTTGGTGAGAGAGACTCTAAAAAGTAGTTCTTGTTTGCTAATATTTCTTTGCTTATGTGGATTGAGTTTAGACCCTTAATGCTATCTTAATGTAAGACTTTTTTGTGTGTTTGAAATTCCTAATAATATGTAATTTTTTATGTTGAGTGTACTCTTAGATCAAAAATAGTGCAGGAAAAACCCTGGTACACCTAATTTCTCCATTGTAGATGTTTACTCTCTGTGCAAAAATTGAACCATAGTTCTTCTTTATCTATATGAAAGATGAGAAGTTCCCTTTATGGACAGAATGTGAACAAAAAGGGAAAAATTAGGTGTACTGTGATTTTGTCAGGTTGAGAAGCTGTACTCTATTACTGTGACTAAAATTACATTTGCTTGAGTAGAATGTGTATTGTACATAAAAGTTTTTAAGAATAAATTTGAATTTAAAAAGGACTTAATATGACTTTAGTCAAGTCAATCTCATAGCACATAAGGTTAAATAATGTTGTAATGTTAATGATGATAAGCTATTTCATGTATTAGGTACACCTTGCTGAATGAGTGGGGACACAATATAACATATTGTTATCATAAGTAAACAACATAAAAAAGTCTTTTAAAAAGCAATGTGGTTTAAGTATAACCAAGCTGATTGGAACAGAACTGATCTGAGACCCAAGTGTTAGGTCAATGAGGTTTTGGTTTGTTTTTCAAAGTATCTATCCAATATTTGGAGCGTGTGCTGTGGGTCTGGAATTTTGACCTAAAAATCTATGTTTTGTATGTAAGTAGCTTTCTGTAATCTGGAATATTTATACTGATACAGGACCAAACTGCTATACCTTCACAGTACCTTATACCTCAAATAGTCCCATTGAGATCAATGGTGGGGACTGGGACATGGATGAATATGAGCTGGTTGACGCTCAGTCTGGACAAGATAGATGTGATGTTGAGAATAACAACTAGAAGAGATAGCAAAGATTATTTCTGTCTGTAAGATTGAGGGTGTTCACCTGCCACCTGTAACCTGAGTTTATCACAGGTAGTCAACTGCTATGTTTTGAAGATCAAGTGGTAGTGATCAAAAAGGTATATTACTATTTACACCTGGCCAGATGATATGGCCTTTTGTTTTCATTGTAGATCTTGGTACCATCGTTACTGCCTTTGTCAATTCAAGACGAGACTATTGCCATGAGTTCTAGATGGGGCTATATCTTAAAACTATTTGGAACCTGGAACTGGACAGACTTCAGCTATCTCCTTGGAAAGGGAGATGTCTTATGGAGATGGTACAAGGGATGAGCTGATTATAATGTATTTTATTTTTGTAATTTTAAATAATTGGCAGAGTGTTCAGAACCTGTGTATGGATGATTTTAAAAAAATATCAGTTTGGCCCACAGTACAGATGAAATTTAGAATAGAAGAGAATGTTTCTTTTTCTTTTTTTACATGAAATATCCCTTATTCAGATAACTACAAATTTTAAAATGTACTGACCAAGGTTAGATAGACTATTGCTTTTATTACTCCGTATGGACCTAATCTTCCAAACACTGATGAGCATAAGTAACTCTGTCTCTGAGTTTTATCTGATTGAACTGAATGGTAACTCATGTGAGTAAAGGTATGTGTGTGCAGGACTGAGACCTAAGAAGAAATAGCAGGGATCTGTCTGATATTCTTTGTTGACCCCTTTCAATAAAGCAATTTGATTATTTTTGTTTGGTTTTTAAGTTTTATTGTTGTTTTCTGCACTCTGAATCTATTTGGATTTCCAGGCCTGCTGAGCGGTACATTGAGGAACTAAAATACGATGTCTGACTTGGCAACAGCAAAAAAGGAACATTTACTCAAATGCAATAAAGATAAGCAATAAGTTTCTGTGACGCATATAGTATATACTCTGCTCTCTTGACTGTTTTTTCTTCTCTGAGCAAAAACCCAACAGAGGAAAGAGAAAAAGCGCAAGCAGCAATTTACCAAATTATTCAACTAGCTCACTTCCATCAAAATGTTCTAATATAGGCAGAGATATAACCCCCAAAACTTGGTGCAGCCTTTCAGACCTACTTTTTAATTGTGATGTTGGTGGCAGAAGGAAGATGCTGACAAAGGGGCCTGATCTTGCATTCCTTGCACATCTCCATCTCCCACTGAACTCACTTGGGGTTCTTTGTATATGCAAACAGTACAGGATTGGGCCCACAGTGTTTAAACTGGGTATTACATTTTCCCACATAAGTCTAGCAGATTCTACTGAGTCAGCATCAACCAGACAAGAAAGTGATGTGTGTCTAAATTCACATTCTTTAAATAATAACAGTAACTTTCACATAAAGGGCAACAGATAGCATTTAAGTTTAAACTTTTTGTCCTCACCTTCAAGACCCTTCACAGCTCTGTGTCTCCCTATTCATATTCTCTCGTCACATGGGCTCCCCTTTTCCCCGTTTTTTACCATCAACTTTAATGGCAGCAAAGTAAAATTAACAGTATCTGCTGCTGAAAATCCTACACTACATTTATTAAGCATCAGTGTAATGCACCCACTTCTGCAGTGGAAAGTTGGCACCACTCAGCACAATGAAAAGCAGTGCATGGGTTGTGGGTGGAACTTTAGCCAAATAAACCAAGACAAACCTCTTTTCTTGCAAAAAGTGCCATAGGATTGTTAATGATCAGACGGAGCAGAGAGGACCTTGGTTTTTAAAGCGCTCATCTGAAAAACCCTTGTGCAGTAAATTGAAGCAGACTGTAGTGAGGGTAGTAATATTTTTATGCTAATAAATGTGTCATAAGTAATTTGTCAACAAGAAGGTGGAATACAGTCTGAAGGAAGTCAGATAATATTTTCTTTTCACATATAAATAGGCTGAAGTCCTAGCAAAAATCTTGTTAAAGATTTATCAGGGCTTTTTTGTTTGTTTTTTGTTTTTGTTTTTTGAGGGTGTGGGGAAGAGATATCTGTATATTTAAATTTCATAATGCACCCATCACTGTGGTATCTGAGCTAGCCTGTGCCATTTAGAGTACAGCCCAAGGTAAGGGGAGGTGCAGGGGCACCTGCCCTATGAGGAGCAAGAGGAGGCATTCTGCCTCAGAGAGGCACAGTACTTTATTAGAGAACCACACCCCATACACTATTGCCCTAAGAAGATCAGCCAGTCTTGGTGGCTAATGTGAAGGTGGATGGCGCCGTGGCCATGCTTCCTTCCTTCCCCCCACTGCATCTCTGGATATCCTTCCCAGCATGCAGGAACTAGAATTCTGTCTGGCCATTGCACAGAGCACATAAGAAGGGAGACCACTTCTCCTGCTCATTGTGCACCCACATAATGTCCAGGCAGCCTCTGGCCTTCGCACCCACTTTTGGTTGAAATCCTGTCCCTGTTGACCTCAGTGGCAAAACTTCCATTGACATCAATGAGGCCACAATTTCACCCTTTAATTTTTTATTTCCCAGCCTCAGGAGCTACTGCAAATAACCTTCATCCTCTTTCGCTGTGTACATCCAACGGTGTGGGTTAAAGTCCAGACTGACAATTTGGCACTGCTGTGCATAATGATACCATGAAACAGTCATCCAAAGGTCAGTGACTTGCCATAACTCTAGAAGTCTGAGCTGAGTGGAAAATAGATTTATTTGTTTTAATTCATTCTTGCTTTTAACAGACTTTGAAGGGGTGAGTTAGTAACCCAACAATTTTTATTTAAAAGTTGTATGTGAATGTAGTGCTCATTGAAGATGCCAGATCAGCAATAGATGATATGGAAGCCTTCTGTTTAGCCATATGACAGGTACAGTACAGACAGACATGTAACCTTATACTTACAATATGACTTGGTGGTGAAGGATGGGGAAAATGGCTCATTTTCCATATCCATCCTGGAAAACTCTACTGCAACTGCCAATATTTTGAGCAAGTCTGGCATCTTGTATTTGCATGTTATTTGTTACACTGATTGATTACATCTTTTTACATATGTGCAACTCTTTCCTATCCCAGGAGCTTTGTACAGCCTTTCCCACTCAGTCTGAGATCTTCAGTGGAATATTCTTGTCAGTTTACATTCTCCTCAAAACCATATGTCTCACAGAACGATGGAATAGGGCTCCTTTCAAAAGCCAATTAGCCGATACTGCTATAAGACAGGCCACAGGGGTTGATACAGAAATATGACACAATCCTTTAACCCAGAAACTGAGTGTGTGACCTCCAAAAATATTCTCTATCTCAGCTAATCTGGGAAGTGAAAAACTCAACCAAGTTCTCTCCTGTAGGAGTTCAAATTCCAGCTACAGGGCTATCGGGTCAGTTTTAATATCTTATTCTTTCATTTGTTCAATAATAAAGTAACAAATGAGGTACAGACAGGCATATACCATCAGGCATATAAATGCTAATTTCTTAGTGCCAATACTTTTTGTGATGATTGTCAGAGATTTCTTTGCTATTCTGGACTTATTAACCTGTTTCTTGATCACTACATATAACTTCTCCTTTATATTATGTTGTGTGTAAGGGCATGTCTTCCTTTGGAGGAGATTATAGGCATATTTCAGCTGAGCAATGGATGAACAGATCTGTCAGTGTGTATACAAATATAAAAGTGCTGACTACTCACCCAATATGCTGTGCAGGTAAATATGATAATACTGGATGATTATGAACTTCCTTTCCTTTCCTTTATGGGTAAGCCATAAACATTACAGATGTACTATACACTTAGTCTCTTTTTTCCTCTTTAGGTTTATAATGGCATTTCCCTACATGTGAAATAAAAACATGCACTAACAACCAGAAAATAAAGTCAGTTGTCCTGTGGCTGAAACATACTAAAACAAAATAATAAGATTTAAAGTTAGAAGATATGAGCGTAAAGGAAGTCATTGCAAGAAGAAAAAGTCTGAACTAAGGTGTGAAATGTATGTGAGCGGTTAGGTGGGGACAGGGTCAGATTGCCGGGGCAGAAGATAATTAATGGACCAAAGAATGTGAGGCCACATTCTAAAATAAACAGCTGATAATTATTCAAACAGCTAGAGGATGGTATAGAACAGATAGTTATATGGGTTCGGAAAGAAATAAGATTGTTAAACAAAATGAAAAAGAAAATAGAAAAATAACAGGATCTGCTTATTCTACTTTAATTTCCTTATTAAATTATTGCTCATGAAGAATTTCATGATAAAGAAATTCAGGTCAGTACTAAAGGAGATTCACAGAGTTATTTGTTGAAAGACACAGTAATGTGCATAATAGACTCATGATAGATCTTAGGTGACAAGACATCACTTTTCCCAATAGGTAGTTTCCCAATCTGTCATACTTCTGTTTCAAAACATGTAAGTGATGACTGCCAATTCAGGAGGAAATGAAGAGTATTCCTAAACGTGCATTAGAAGTTTCATAGAATCAGAGAAACGTAGGACTGGAAGGGACTTTGATAGTTCATCTAGTCCAGTCCTCTGCACAGAGGAAGGACTAAGTATTATCTAGACCACTGTTTCTTAACCTTTTTGATACCAGGGACTGGCTTACTGCCTTCCTTGTGTAAATTGTTCTTAGAAACCTCTACTGACAGAAATTCCACAATCTCCCTAGGGTAACTTGTTCCAGTGCTTACCTCCCTGACATGAATTTTTCTTCCTAACATCTAACCTAAATCTCCTTTGCTGAAATTTAAGCCTATTGCTTTTTGTACTGTCCTCAGTGTTTAAGGAGAACAATGTATCACCCTCCTCCTTATAACGATCTTTTATGCACTTGAAAACTGTTATCATATCTCCTCTCAGTCTTCTCTTCTCCAGACTAAACAAACCCAGTTTTTTCAATCTTTCCTTAGAGGTCATGTTTTCTAGATCTTTAATCATTGTTGTTGATCTCCTCTGGACTTTCTCTAACTTGTCCACATCTTTCCCAAAGTGTGGTGCCCAAAACCAGATACAGTACTCTAACTGAGGCCTTATCGTTGTGAGTAGAGTGGAAGAATTATTTCTCATGTCTTGCTTACAGTATTCCTGCTAAAACATCACAGAGTGATATTTACTTTTTTTTGCAACCCTATTTCATTGTTGACTCATATTTAGTTTGTGATCCACTATAATCCCTAGATCCTTTTCTGCAGGGCTCCTTCCTAGGCAGTCATTTTCACTGTGTGTGTGTGTGTAATTGATTATTCCTTCCAAAGTGAAGTAGTTTGCATTTGTCCTTATTGAATTTCATCCTATTTATATCAGACCAGTTCTCCAGTTTCTCAAGATCATTTTGAATTCCAATGCTGTCCTCCAAACCCCTCCTAGCTTGATATCATCTTCAAACTTTATAAGTGTACTCTCTACGTCCTTATACAAATCATTGATGAAGCTATTGAATAGAACCAGATGCAGGACAGATCCCTGTGGTACCACACTCGATATGTCCTTCCAGCTTGATTGTGATCCATTGATAACTACTTGAGTACAGTACATTTGTTATAGCCTGAAAGGGAACTACAATGTCACTTCACATGACCATTTTCTGCAGAACTAGATATGTGGAACTTCCCATTTTAGGGTTCAATTCAAGAGCCATTGATGTCAAAGGGCTTTAGCTCCTGCCTTTATAGAATTGTGCAAACATGCTTGCAAAATATGGCTTTCTTTTTACTGGCAGTGTCTCTTACTGGAGAACCCTCGTGGGCTCATTTAAGATACTCTCCCGTCCTTTGAAGGGGACTAGCCTTGAATGGGGATGTTTCTAGGACTCATCTAACAATGATCAGATGTGAATCCTGTGACATTCTGTACCTTGGGGGAAGCGTATTGTAACCCCCATATTCTTCATTTTCATATAATCGTGATCTCACATATAAAGCATGCCTTGTAAGGTCTCAGGGGGAAGGTTACAATTTGCTGAAAGTCATTTCTTTATCCATATATGTGTATCATTAATGCATATGAAGTTATGAGAATTGTGTTGTATGGTGGTCACTAAAGCATGCTGTAAGTTGGGGAATCAGCCAGATACTAGTTCCCCAGAGGCAACAGCAAGGAAAGTAACCGGGCAGGGTGTCAAACAGCCCATCAGCAGCCATTGTCCAGCAAGGGAGCTACAATTCAATTGCATGAGGCCCCACCAGGGGAATTGCTCAGCCTTACTTGGAGAGACTCAGCAATGCCCCCCCCCCCCCCGACATGCCTGGACTTGTGCTCCAAAAGCACATGGACTGAGGGTATAAAACAAACAGAGTGGACACATACGGGGCCCTTCTCTTGCCCCTACCTATGCTGCAAGCAACCAAGATACTGAGGAGAAGACAAGACTCCAAAACAGGAGATTGGCCCAGGTTTAAGGAACAAACCTGTACATTAAGGACTGCAATATCCGGTGGGGTGAGAGAAACTGCTTAATCTAGTTGCTGCCCAGTCTAAAAGGGTTGAAAGTTTAGACTGCATGCTTATATTTTATTTTATTTTGGTAACCACTCTGAATTCTTATGCTTTGACTTATAATCACTTAAAATCTATTTTCATGGCTAATAAATCTGTTTGTTTATTCTACCTGAAGCAGTGCATTTTGTTTGAAGTGTGTCAGAGGCTTCCCTTGGGATAACAAGCCTGGTACATATCAATTTCTTTGTTAAACTGATGAACTTATATAAGCTGGCAGCATTCAGTGGGGCATAACTGGACACTGCAAGATGGAAGTTCCTAGGGTTGTGTCTGGGACAGAAGATATGGGCTAGCGTCATTCACTTGCGAGTAGCTGGGAGCAGCTTACATGCTAGAGGCTGAACAGCCCAGGAGTGGGGTTTCTCACAGCAGAGCAGTATAAGGCTGGCTCCCAGAGTCAAGGAGTGGACTCAAACCAACGTATCTCGGTGTCATTCTTGACTGCACACTGACCTTTCATGATCCGCTCAAGAAAATAGCCTCTAAATCAAACTCTCAAATCAACATTATTCAAAAGTTAGCAGGAACAGGCTGGGGATCAACTGCCTCAGTGTAACTACCATTGGCCTTGGCCCTGGTGTACTCAGTTGCACAGTATTGTGTACCAGTGTGGACAAGAAGCTACCGTACTCAACCTGTGGATAGACAACTGTATCTGACCATGCAAATCAACACCTCTACTGGGCCAGCACCAGCCTCTTCCTGGGTCGGGCCTGAGGTGGTCTAGACAGAAAACTGAGAGGCTGTGCCTCCCTGCCCAGGAGGTGCTGCCCCTCTCCATGGCCCTGCCCCCTGGCTGGGGCTGGGGCTGCTCCACAGCTCCCCACTGCCCTTTGTCTGCTTGCAGCTGGTAACACCCACCAGCGTGGGGGGACCTGGCTCCAGGCCCAGCAGAGCCCTTGGGGAGCAGTGACCATCAGGGGCAGGGCCCAGAAGTCCAGGCCAGAACAGGCCCTGCACTCGCCATCTGTCCTGAGCAGTGTAACCTGGAGGCAGGTACATGGGAGACGGGCTGCTCTCGGGCCCTCTGACCCCTCACCTGGGCTTACTCCTGCACTGCTGCTGGTGGCAATGCTGTAACCTTCAGAGCTGGGTGTCTGGCCAGCAGCCACCGCTTTCTCCACTCTGCCTTCGGAATTGGGCAGCCGGACAGTAGCGGCAGCTACGGGGGGGAAGGGAGGGGAGGTGAAGGCAAATTTTGGAGTCGTTATAGCCCCTACAAGCTCCCCCCTAGCACCACATGACCACCTCATGTCTCTGGATCAGGCCAGGGAATGGCAAAGTGTCTGGACCTCACCTACCATTCCAAACAAGAATATTATTACTGACTCAACAAGCCACCTTCCTGGTTTCAACTTGCCATGCAGACTTTGGACCACATTGAACCACATCCAAACAAACTATGGAAGATGCAGCTACTTGCTGCTGAAGTGGAAAATCAAAGACTCCCCTTCATGCAACTATGATGAAAACATTCAAACCATCAAATACATCATAATGCAGTGCCCCAAATATGGATTCAAGGGTGAATTGGATGATATCCACAATATCACAGACGAGGTCTTGAAATAGCTTATGGACCTACCACGACATCTATAGAATATTGCTCTGCAGATGCCATATGCACATGTGAGGGAGAGTAAGGGTATCAGAATCTGGTCCCTAGAAATTAAAGAAGGAGGAAATGCAAGTCAGAAAATCAGTCCCTTGCCAGAAGGATTGTTTCCTTCATTATAAGCCAAATTCTGATAGGTACTACCTAACATGAGTAAACATAACTAAACAAGTAGTCCTACTGACTATTCAGAGTAAGGTAGAGTGAGAGTAAAGAAATCAGAATTTAGCCCTTTATTTGCTAGTGTTTGATGCATTCTAATTTAAGAGTTCTCAAACAATGGAGCTTCTATTACTTTCCTTCAGAGATTATTTTTTATACAGTAATAGTTCTCTCTCTTTCTCTTTGAGATAGTTTCTCTTGATATTCCTCTCTCTTAAATCTTCTCCTTTACTTCTAGGTATATCACCTTCTCCCATTCTGTAAGTAATCCTTCTCATTCCTTGCTGTTTACACCCTCAAGGCAATTCTCATGCCACCTCCATATACTTAGCTGGTACACAGCCAAACTATACATATTTAGCTGTTTTAATTTTACCTCGTAAATCAATCACTGGTTCAAAATCAGTCTGGTTTTTTTCTTAAAACATCATTCAACATTAGAACCACATAATTAATGCAGTCTTTATGTATGAACAATGTGACATAATTAATTTAACTTTGAAAATTGTGCAACTATGATTTTTTTATAGTAGTAGATACAAGATGACGGCATTAAGCAAAGCACTGTTACTCTGAATTGCCACCAGTAAAGCAATGGCCTCTTAAAAGTGTGATTATTATAGAAAGAAACTGTATTCCTTTAGCAGATTTAATCTTTTGTCAAATATTTTTTCAAAAGTTTTCCCTTTGTTTTGCATTGCTGTACATTAATGGTAAAGAGCAAACTAAATTCATTCATTAAAGTAATTATTGTAAAGGGACACCATGAAGCATTTTTTAAAAATAATTATTTAAAAAAAAATTGTTTTTCACTGTTTGTAATAATCTTTAGAAAGTTTCAAAATTAGTCTCTACTGATTTAGCCCTTTTTCTGTTGGCAAGACACCCTTCTTTTCTTCCTGGGATTGGTGCAGAGATGGAATTAGTAGCCGAACCTAGAAGAAAATGGAACACACCTCAGAACCATACAGACAAAAGGGTGGGGAAAAGGAGTATTATCTCCATCTCACAGATCGGAAACTGAGGCACAGAGGGATGAAGCATTTTGTCCAAAGTCACGCAAGAAGTCTGTAGCGGAGTTAGGAATATAACCCAGTTCTCCTGAGTTCTCATCCAATGCCTTACCTCCAAAACAATACTTTTTACCTAATCTGTTTTTATCTTCTTACCCATTTAATCTATCCACTCATATCTGTTTTTGAGAAAATCCAGCATTGCAAATTTTCTATTGCAAACATATACTAGGTTTTCCTAGTAACACTATGTGTAAGTCACTGAGTGGGATTTACTAAAAGTTAAAATAGTGAAAATTGCTATTAGGAATGCAACTATCATTTTATACAGTGGTGTTTGTAGCTGTATCCGTCTCAGGATATTAGAGTGAGGAAATATCTTTTACTGGACCAACTTCTGTTGGTGAAAGAGTCAAGATGGAATAGATTGTTTAGCACAAGTAGTTAACATGTATTTCAAGGGACTATTCAAGGTGAATAGACTCATAGGAGAAAGTTCCGGATATACACTTTAATGTACTCAAAACCACCTTCGCCACTCTACCAGAGAAGTTGATCGTATCATGGAACAGGCCACCTAATTACCCTAAGAGAATCTGCTTCAATACAGAAATAAAACCTCCTCTGACTGCACACCTCTAGGGGCTGGTCTACACTGAGGGGTGTATCAATCTAAGACACACAACTTCAGCTACGTGAATAGCGTAGCTGAAGTCGAAGTATCTTAGATCGATTTACCTCAGGTCCTCACGGCGCGGAATCAATGTCCGCGGCCCCCCATGTCGATGCCGCTACCGCCGCTCGCTCTGGTGGAGTTCCAGAGTCGATGGGAGCGCATTTGGGGATCGATATATCGCGTCTAGATGAGACGTGATATATCGGTCCCTGAAAAATCAATCGCTACCCGTCGATACGGCAGGTAGTCTGGACGTACCCTAGTTGTCACCTACTGTCACACACTGGAATGCTTATGGGTATTATCAAACAACTATTCCTATACTCAGTGGGGACCTCAACCTGAAAAAAATCTTTCCTGAACCCCTCTTCTGGCCTTCAAACAACCCCTCCTTCCCAAACTCTCCAAGCTTATCATCAGAAGCTTCCCACAGACCAGGATACACCATAGGCACCGACCCTGTCCCAGGCCCTGCTCCCACTGCACCCCTTCTCCAGGGCCCCATTGCTACCTCTTCCTACCCCATTCCACCTCCTTTTTCTATGGTGTCTTCTGCATGCCGCAGAACAGCTGATCCACAGCAGGTGAGAGGTACTCAGGGGGGAGAGGGAGGCACTGATAGGGGGCTGTCCGTGGGTGCTAAGCATTTTTTTCCCAGGGGTGCTCCAGGGCTGGAGCACGCAGTATTCAAGATGTGGGCCCGTGGATTTATATAGAGGCAATATGATATTTTCTGTCTTATTATCTATCCCTTTCTTAATGATTCCCAACACTCTGTTTGCTTTTTTGACTGCCGCTGCACATTGATGTTTTCAGAGAACTATCCACAGTCACTCCAAGATCTCTTTCTTGAGTGATAACAGCTAATTTAGACCCCATCATTTTATATGGATTATGTTTTCCAATATGCATTACTTTTCATTTATCAAAATTTAATTTCATCTGCCATTTTGTTGCCCAGTCACCCAGTGTTGAGAGATCCTTTTGCAGCTCTTCGCAGTCTGCCTGCGACTTAACTGTCTTGAGTTGTTTTGCATCATACGTAAATTTTGCCACCTCAGTTTACCACTTTTTCCAGATCATTTACAAATATTTTGAAAAGGACTGATCCCAGTGCAGACTCCTAGAAGACACCACTAAGACTCTCTATATTTTCAAACATTTACTCAATTAGGCCATGTCTACATCTAAAATTTTGCAGCGCTGGTTGTTACAGCTGTATTAGTACAGCTGTATAGGGCCAGCGCTGCAGAGTGGCCACACTTACAGCAACCAGCGCTGCAAGTGGTGTTAGATGTGGCCACACTGCAGCGCTGTTGGGCGGCTTCAAGGGGGGTTCCGGGACCGAGAGAGCAAACCGGGAACGCCGCGGTTTGCTCTCTCGGTCCCGGAGCCAGCCAGCAAACCGCGGGGAAGGAGACCTGCTTGCTCGGGGTTCCGGGACCGAGAGAGCAAACCGGGAACGCCGCGGTTTGCTCTCTCGGTCCCGGAGCCAGCCAGCAAACCGCGGGGAAGGAGACCTGCTTGCTCGGGGTTCCGGGACCGAGAGAGCAAACCGCGGCGAAGCTGGTTTCCTTTCCCGGTTTGCTCTCTCGGTCCCGGAACCCCGAGCAAGCAGGTCTCCTTCCCCGCGGTTTGCTGGCTGGCTCCGGGACCGAGAGAGCAAACCGCGGCGTTCCCGGTTTGCTCTCTCGGTCCCGGAACCCCGAGCAAGCAGGTCTCCTTCCCCGCGGTTTGCTGGCTGGCTCCGGGACCGAGAGAGCAAACCGCGGCGTTCCCGGTTTGCTCTCTCGGTCCCGGAACCCCGAGCAAGCAGGTCTCCTTCCCCGCGGTTTGCTGGCTGGCTCCGGGACCGAGAGAGCAAACCGGGAAAGGAAACCAGCTTGATTACCAGAGGCTTCCTCCTTCCACGGAGGTCAAGAAAAGCGCTGGTGAGTGTCTACATTGCATTACCAGCGCTGGATCACCAGCGCTGGATCCTCTACACCCGAGACAAAACGGGAGTACGGCCAGCGCTGCAAACAGGGAGTTGCAGCGCTGGTGATGCCCTGCAGATGTGGACACTCTCAAAGTTGCAGCGCTGTAACTCCCTCACCAGCGCTGCAACTTTCTGATGTAGACAAGCCCTTAGTGTTTATTTTCTCAGATACCAGCTATACACATCCATATACAGAATTCTTATTTGAAGCAGATCATGACATTAACCAGTTATATCAGTTTCCGAAAGAAATAGCACTGACTCAAGCTTAGCCTTAGTAAGACAGACACAATGCTGGTGGGTAGGGGGAAGTATTTTTAATATCTTATAGAATCCAAGGCAGCTGATCGCTTGGAAGGTGTATGGTCTCAGGCCTGGTTAACCATTTTGCTACATCAGTTTTATGACAAAGTAGCATTATGGCGAGCCAGGCTTATGTAGTCAGCTTGATTCTCAGATGCATGGCTCAGGTTATAGCAGTGGCTAGGAACAACAGTTCCATCTCCAGCTGGTTAAAAGACTAAACCTGTTTCTCATGCACCAAGACCAGATCAGAGAGATCTAGGTCTTTGTCTCTTCAAGCGTGGACTACTGCAATGCTCTCTCCCTGAGACTGATGGAAGAAGCCACAGAGAAGGTCCAGATGGTCTACCACACAGTTACACATATCTCCTAAGCAGAACAGGTGGATGAGAACACCCTACATCTGTACTCTGCTTACAATTGTGACCCTATTTTGTAATGGTCCAGCTCAAGGTCCTGGTCTTCATTTCAGAAGCTTTAATGGGATAGGCCCCACCTACTTAAAAGACCATCTTTCTCTCTCTAAAACTCCAGCACTATTGCAATCAACAGATATGATACAACTTACAGTACACAGGATGGTTCTTATGGATAGGCACCCTGCTGGGGAACACTTAGCAATAGGTTATCAAGATGAATTTCTGTCTCGTCTCATTCAGAACACTCTGCGAGACTCCTCTCTTTTCAGAATTTGTTTGCTGTAGGCCTTTCTTTCAGAGATGGCACTTCTCTGGCTAGAAAATCCTCCTGCTTCTTTAAATACCTGCAGAAAAAGACAAATTATGAAATGACAACCCACTGGAGCTGAAGCTTAGAATACGGTCCTACAAGGGGTTATGATAGGGTGTTTACTTCACAACAGCCTCAAAAGGGTTAATGAGGCTGAGAAGAGGGTCAATTAACTTGATAGGCCACATCAGAGGGAAATTATACTGGACAAGCAACTCCTGAATGGGAATAGAGCCCAGCTGGGAAGGAACAGGTAGGGCTATGATAAAATCAAAGTTGGCAACAGAAAGGGACTACAGTCACTTTCTAGTCTTAGATGAAAAAGAAAGAAACTAGGGGGAGATTAGAAGTGCTGTTGTTCTGGCCCTAAGGGAAGGGTATATCCAGAGGAGGGTGGAGAAAGATCCTGATAGAGGCAAAGCAGGAGCAGCCCAGGGAAACAGTAGCAAGGTTTAGATCTTGGCTGCTGGTTGTAGGGTCCATGGGCTTGAGCCCATAAGAATGGGTGGCCCTGGAGTTCCCCTACCAGCCACTGGGGAAGTTGTATAGACCAGACTGTGGAGCAGCAGACTGCCTAAGATGATATTCTAGTAGGACTTGTCTACCCTGGAAGGAAAGGACTTTAGTGACCTGGCCAGAGGGCCAAATCACAAAGAGAGAGCACCCGGAGTTGCAGAGACAGAGAGGTACCAAGCTGCATGAATGAGTGACAGAAAGGGGCACTGGATGTCAGTAGAGCTAATCCCCTGAGCAGCCAGGAGGAGATGCCCCTAGTGGTCTGTGGACCCCATGACAGGGTTATGCTGAAGATTAACACATTTTGATTCCAGTGATTTCCACACTATAAGTACACATAGAGAGACTGATAGGGATCAAAAGTATCTAATTTACATTGTGCCCTAAAAAAATTAACTTAAAAAAATGAATGCTACTTTTAAGAAATGAGACTGCACAAAATTCATTTTAGAAGTATAAAACTATTTTGTTGCATTTTGATACTGCAACTTAAATGGCATATTTCTTTTGTTTTTTAATTTCTGGATTAAAAGAATAACTTTTTTTACAGCAAAGTTCAAAATCACTGAAATCTAGAATTTTTCTTAGTGACAATATTAATTACAGTATGGAGGGAGAGAAGGAGTCTTATTGTACTAAGCAAAAAGTTTAAGCAGTGACTATCACTTTAATTGTGTTAAGTGATTAAATTAAAATACTTATGAATGTTAAGATTCATTCTGGTCCGTATTGAATATGAACATGGATATTCAATAGATTTCTGTGTAGTAACCCAATTCTTAAGAAGTTGCCCCAATCTTTGAGCATCTTTGGTGATCAAAGTGTTTGGCTGAGATCTGAGAGCAGAAGGAAATGTGGACCCCTTTACAACATTTTTACCTTTGAATTCTCAGGTTAAAAGTACTGTTACTATTTGCTTCCACAATGAAAAGAATGAAGGATAAGATTGTGAATTAAAATAACAGAGACATGACAAATGTCTTGTATGAAATACATTTCCCCAGAAAAGGCAGGGTGCCAATCTCTTTGAAAATCAATTACAGTAGTGATCAATTATAAGAATGAAAATAAACATCTGTATTATTTATTCCCACTTAAGTGGTTACAAACACGTTTGTTTTCTGGAGTTTTTTCTCTGGAGTTTCAGAGAAACTTTGTTTCATCCTAGAGGTAGAAAATTTACATGTTATCTAGTTGCAACAAATTCCCCAGACTCAGCCCTGGTATATCACATCTGACCTGTCCTCCATGCAAGCCTTCCATGGAAGTCTCTCTGTCATTCAAGATCACACTATTCCCTTCCCTATATTTTTATAAGTTGAATTCAGTACCATTCCTCCAGCTTGGTAAGACGTCAAGAACTTTTTACTTCAGAGTCAGTTGCCAGTTCTGTTTAGTGAACCAGGCATCAGGGACTTCTGGTGCCATCAATGCAGTTCAGTCAGACCCCTTTCTTCAGAAATATACCATATTATTATCCCAACGGCTGGATAGCCAAAGAAGCATTTTTAGACTAATTCTCAGGGAGAAGTTACTGACAATTTTCTCCCTTGAGACAGTCCACTGGCAACAAATTTTGCTGCTGTCATGACACGAGAATAACTAAGGTACTGCATAAGGGTCTGATCCAGTCTCTAAAGTCCGTGGCGATCCTGCCATTCTTATTAAAGTTAAATTGACTGGAATATTCAGGCAAATAAGGGCTTCATAATTAGGCTTTCTATATATATGCACACTCATAAATGTACAGAAATGTGTGGAGGGCAGTAATTTTATGTGAAGAATTTTGAGATTTCAAAATGTATCTTTCACTGGAATTGGAATTAAACTTGAAAATTTCAAAAATCTCTGGGATGGAAAATTCGGAACACATTTTCATTTCAGATCAGTCTACATGATTTTTTAAGTTATAACTTCATACATGTTATAATATATAAAGTAGAAAATGAAATGAAACAGAAAAACAATGAAATAAAAACTAATTTCAAAATGAAAAACTGAAACATTTTATTTGGAAAATATAAAAATAGGCTGTTTAAAGACTGTAAAAAAATCCCCCAGTTTTTCTCGAAAATAAAATTTCTCTTTCAATAGATCCAGATTTTCCAATGGAAAATGGTTTTGTCAGAACTTTTCCAACCAGTTCTATAAATGTGATACGTGCCAGTGAAAATATTGATTGTATACAGTTCTATAAAAATGATTACTGTTATCCCTGTGTCAGCCTGATCCAAAGTCAAAGGGAATCTTTCCACTTCCTTCAATTGCTTTGGATCAGGCCCATGGAGTCTTTAATGCATGAAGATTATTGTGATCTGTGGCACAAATGGCAAGTGCAATATTCTCACGCAGCAGTACCAATGTGGGTTGTTTTTGTAATCTTGGTTCATTTTTTTTCTAGGATATTATCATACTTGGCAATACTGGGTTTAATTACACTTAAAATGATGAAATTGAATAGTCATCATTTTTAATGAATAGAATCTATACGGTTCGTCTGAGGTGCTGTTAAATCTAATCAGAAATTAGGCTGTAAAATTAATAGGCCTACATTCTGTAAAAAGTTATTTTATAAATTTGGAACTGCAGCCGATTTTGAATTTCACATACTGCAAAATTCAACTGCATTGTAAGCCTCAGTTAAAACAAATACACAGTGAAATAACAAGTATGCTATATTAGAACATTTAGTGGTTGTGTTTTACATTAAAGGGGATTTCCCTTTACCAAACCAATGAATTATGTGAGTATTTTAATTTTACTGTACATACACACTGAGACCAAAAGCAACTGGATAAAATCCATGGGTTTAATCTTTTGTATAGTAAAACTTCTGGCTGGGGTAAGATGTAGAGTTATGAGCATGCCTCCCTGGCCTACATGTGATTCTCCACCTCCTCAGGTGGAAGAAAGAAGGTGATGGAAATTAATCACTCCGTAGTGGTATCATCTCTTCCACCCAGACCCCTTCCACCTCAGAGGGGTGAATGGAAGGGACAGGAATTGAGCAGGTGAGGAAAGGTGCTGGAGGTGCACACCTTCCCTCCTACCAATCCTTAGTAGTTCGTCTAAAGGGGGAAAAAAAACACTGGCCCAAATATTTTTCTGTAGTGGGGAACACCCCACTTAGCGAGCTGAAGAGAAACAGCTGGTAATATAGTTCAGTAGGAACTACATTGACAGGAAGCTGCAGAGAAGTGTTAGTGGCCCAGAGACTATATTGGCCCCGGGTCACCAGATTCTCCTCCCTATCAGTCTCCCTACACACAGACAAGACTTACAGAGTACAGGCCCTATTTCACATACAGGGGATTAGCTTCCCTATCCTGACAGGGCTGGAGCACCCACAGAGTCCGCATCTATGGGACACACCAACTAAAGCAGCACCACACCCTGCCTGAATAGCAGATGCAAAACCTGCTAGCATATCTCCACTGCTACAGTGATCAATGCCCCTATTATACATCTTTCAAGATCCCTGGGTGCTACACAGATGGAATTGGAAAAGTTTCAGAAAAGGGCAACAAAAATTATTAGGGGTATGGAACAGCTTCCGTATGAGGCTAACTTAATAAGACTGGGACTTTCCATCTTTGAAAAGAGACCACTAAGGGGTGGATATGATTGAGGTCTATAATATCATGACTCATGTGGAGAAAGTAAATAAGGAAGTGTTATTTACTCCTCATAACACAATAACTAAACTAAACGAAATCACCAAACGAAATCAATATGCAGCAGGTTTAAAACAAACAAAAGGAAGCATTTTTTCACATAAAGTACAGTCAGTCTGTGGAACTCTTTGCCAGAGGATGTTGTGAAGGCCAAGACCATAACAGGGTTTTAAAAAGAACTAGATAAGTTCATGGAGGATAGGTGCATGAATGGCTATTAGCCAGGATGGGCAGGGATTTGCCAGAAGCTGGGAATGGGCAACAGGAGATGGATTACTTGATGATTACCTGTTCAGTTCATTCCATCTGAGGCAGCCGGCACTCGCCACTGTCAGAAGACAGGATATTGAGCTAGGTGGACCTTTGGTCTGACCCAGTATGGCCGCTGTTATGTTCTTATGTACATGGACTACTTTTCTCCAGAGGTTTTGACACAGACCAGTTAATTTTCCCATTTTCCCCAGAGCCTCCTGATTTTTGATGTCCTCTGGTATATATAATCCTGGGCAACTGCCTGAATGTCCAAAGGAAATGGGAAATTCAAAAGGTATTGGAGTGAGACACTCTAATCCCACTATTTCCTCCAAAACAACTAACAAACATATCTGTTTCCTAAGATCTCAGGTAGGTTGCCATCATCTGTTTCTTTTCACATTTATTTAGCTACTTAAATACAAATTTGGGAGCTTAACTTTAAGCACTTAAATTTTGGTCTCCTTTATTTTAATAGAAAAGAAATATTAAAGATATTATTTAAACCAACAAAATCAAGGAAAGTCAGTGCTGAGGCTGGAACACTCCTCAGCTCCATGTCATTGTAACTTATTATACCTTTTTGTACCTATGTATTACAAAGTTCATCAATCAATCAACAAGTCACATGCCCTGTCTGGTAGACATAACAAGGTGGACTGACAACTCTGTCACATGTAGTAGCTTCTTTCATTCCACATGGTGTTAAATCACTTTGGTCCAGATTCTGATACCCTTTCTCACCTTGCCAAGATTTTCCACTGATTTGAGTAGGACTATCCAAAAGGTAAGGTGATAGGCAAGAGGAATTAGGGTATCAGAGAAACGTCTTATTTAAATTATCATTTATTTATATATTTAGATTTATAATAGAAAGGCATTTACCCAAGGCTCTAGGGGTCCCTGCCATAAATTAAAAGAATCAAAATAAAATTAAACAGCAGTTTACTCCTTGACAGCCAACAGTACCCAAACCCTGACAAAACACACAACTCCACGCAAACACCTGGATTTAACCCCACTTTCTTCAACAGTTAGCACAAATTAGATATATTTTGCAGTGCATCCTTAAGGTCAATGTGTGAAAAATGTACACAAAATATAGACTGCAGCTGAGGAAAAAAATGTGTAAAATAAATAACTAATTTACCAAATTCAGAGCAAGAACTTATTCTGCAGTCATAGGGCATAAGAGCAGAAAGGTGCCTACCACTGTTCATATGACAGCTTTAAGAACTTGGAACAATGATCATCTAGGGCCTTCACCTGCTTTCATTGAAGTCAGTGGCAAAGTTCTCATTGACTTCACTTGTGGCAGAATCTGGCCCTTAATGAGTACATGATACATCTTAACATAAAATCCGAGATACACCCGGTGCCCTGCTCATGAAAGACTTTGTAGGTCAACAGCAATTATAGTTAATGTAGATCCCATGTGTAACAGATAACCAGTGTGTCGATGCCAAGATGTATAATGTATTTGTTTCTCTGCACAATATAGTGCCCTGGAAGCAAAATTGGGTATACAAGATGAAATATGATAAACAGTCTCATTGGCAGATCAGCAAGGCCGGCATTACAGTAATCTAGTCAGGGAAAATAAAAGCGTGAATGAGCAATATACAAAGCAAAATACATTTATTTCAACTAATAGGAGGCCTTAATCTTCTGAATGCAACACTAAAAGGAAAGCTTGCAATCAAAAACCAAAACAAGGTTTTTAACCGATGAACCTAAGTTGAATTTCACAGATGGGTTAAAAGTTCAAGTGCCAGTCATAAACAACTCTGCTTTGTTTGATTTTAACTAAAGAAAATTGATGTTCATATAGTCTTTTATAGTCACCAACTTGTAAATATGGTAATAGCATAGTTTGAAATTGCAGGTTTAATTGACACATAGATCTGTGCCTTGTCGACATAGAAATGAAAACCAATATCATACCAATGAATAATCCTGCATAAAGGCAGTTTACTAATGCTGAATCAGAGCAGGGCCAAAGTGGAACCCTGTGGAGCACAAGAAATAAGTGCATCAGCAAAAGGACACAAATTACCTTTGGAAATATATTGCAGGAAACTGTGGGATAATTATGATTCAAGCCAGTTTAGGACTGTGCCAAACAGAAAGTTCCTTAGGCATTCAAGAAGAACATTTAGATCTAGCAAAATAAGAATGGATGGAGAATGAAAATCTGCCTTTAGGAATAGATTATTTCATTTATATTTTATTACAAATTTTAAACATACAAAGGCAGAGCATATGGGATTTGATCCTGTGCCCATTAAAATCAATGTTGCTGTGATATGAGATTAGGCCCATGCAGACTAAATTATTGTTCATTTAAGGACATCTCTTTTTCCCAGTATAATTATAAATAAAATTATGTGCATGTTTCATCTCTTACTCATTAAGGCGCCAGCTCAGAGATAATACTTCTATTTACCGCTACTCCTGTACCCGCTGATATTCTGGTCTTTATCATGGGGAAAATTTGAAGTGTATTGTAGTGAGGGCAGAGGAGGAAAGTAAAGAGAAAAATGAGTCTGAAACCAAATTAAACATGTCAAGTTTTTGATCTAATAGATTGTAATTGTATCCATGGACAAGATTATTTTCAGATCACTGAAAATATATCTCTTTGGCAGGCTCCTTCTCTTCTACCTAGTGTAAAGCTACAAGATGGTGTGTCTGCCCCAAAACAAAAGCAAGTGTGTTTAGAGTATCACAGTCATTAACAGAACTCTCCCAGGCCCACCACTATCAATGGCATAGATTGGTTGAATTTTTTTTTCAATTAGAGTTTTCACTAGAATTTTGACCCCCCAAAAAAATCACAAAACAGTTTCATGAAAATTTCCCCTTTACCAACCCATTTTTCAACCAGGAATGGATCTAGTCAAAGTTCAAAAGTTTTGATGATTTTTTAGTTCACATTTCAGTTAATGAAAAAAGGAAAGGGAATTTGCTATCTAGGAAGAACTCTGTTGTATGATCCAATGCATAATTCTTCCCCTCCTTGCATCTGGGTGGTGCAAAATCTGGCCCTTGGGGAAGACAGGAGAATTTTCAGTGAGAGTGAGGCTGAGAATAGAAACAAAAAAGTGTAAATTGTAGATAACAGAAGTCTTAGTGCTTCAGATGTAATTTGTACAGTCTTTTAGTCATGTGCGTGTAAGAACAATTCACTCGTTGAATCATGCTAGAGCCTCTGCTTCTGGAAAAAGTACAGTCCGGTGTAATGAAGACCAATTTGCATGAAATTATAATTAATATTTACCTTGTCTCTTTCTTGCAAGAAATGCAGGAAACCTCCTAACAACTGGGGAGATAGTTCAGAAAACCATAAACATTTGTTGAGATAAAAACTGAATTTGCTTCCATGGTATTTATGGTCTTTTTCCCCAGCTTTCCTCAAACATTCATAAGAATATAAGAACGACTGTACTGGGTCAGACCAATGGTCCATCTAGCCCAATATCCTGTCTACTGACAGTGGCCAATGCCAGGTGCCCCAGAGGGACTGAACCTAACAGATGGTGATCAAGTGATCTCTCTCCTGCCGTCCATCACCACCCTCTGACAAACAGAGGCTAGGGACACCTTACCCATCCTGGCTAATAGCCATTAATGGACTTAACCTTCATGAATTTATCCAGTTCTCTTTTAAACATTGCTATAGTCCTAGCCTTCACAACTTCCTCAGGTGAGGCAAGGAGTTCCACAAGTTGACTGTGCACTGTGTGAAGAAGAACTTCCTTTTATTTGTTTTAAACCTGCTGCCCATTAATTTCATTTGGTGGCCCCTAGTTCTTGTATTATAGGAATAAGTAAATAACTTTTCCTTATCTACTTCCTTCACATCACTCATGATTTTATACACCTCTATCCTATGATATCCCCCCTTAGTCTCCTCTTTTCCAAGCTGAAAAGTCCTAGTTTATTTAATCTCTCCTTATATGGAACCTGTTCCAACCCCTAATCATTTTAGTTGCCCTTCTCTGAACCTTTTCTAGTGCCAGTATATCTTTTCTGAGATGAGGAGACCACATCTGTACACAGTATTCAAGATGTGGAGGTACCGTGGATTTATATAAAGGCAATAATATATTCTCTGTCTTATTCTCTATCCCCTTTTTAATGATTCCTAGCATCCTATTTGCTTTTTTGACCGCCTCTGCACACTGCGTGGACGTCTTCAGAGAACTATCCACGATGACGCCAAGATCTTTTTCCTGATTAGTTGAAGCTAAATTAGCCCCCATCATATTGTATGTATAGTTGGGGTTATTTTTTCCAATGTGCATTACTTTACATTTATCCACATTAAATTTCATTTGCCATTTTGTTGCCCAATCACTTATATGAGCAACTTTCTGTTTGTGGAAATAGAGAGTGGTGGGAATACTCCTGCAGATATTTTTTTTACACCAAAGGTGTTCACTGGTGATTTTGAAGTTTTTTGCAGGCCTGGGAATCATCCAGTCAGGAAGAAGAAATAATATCATGTGATTTAAATGATCAGTCAAACAGCATGAATAATTAATTACAAATGGCAAATAAGTGAAGATATAGTTTGGATGAATAGGCCATGAGCCGTCCCTGGGCAGAAACACATTCAGTTAGGGATTGAAGCAAAGTCTGGTGAAGTCAATCAGCTCACAAATCATTTGTCAAATAATTTTGAACAATTAACATATTAATGAGTTGGTCTGTTCCAGGGCCGGTGTAACCATTTAGGCGATCTAGGCAGTTGCCTAGGGCGCTAGGATTTGAGGGGAGGCATTTTCTTCGGCAGTGACTGCAGCAGCCAGATCGGTTGCTGCCAGCATTTAGGCAGAGGGAGCTGGGGCAAGGGAGGGTGGGTCGGCCGCCTACAGCAAGTAAGGGAGGGGCAGCATGCAGGCGAACTCCCCGCCCCCGCTCACCCCTGTCCCACCTCCTCTCTGAGCACATGGTGGCTGCTTCACTTTTCCCGCCTCCCAGGCCAATCTAAGCTGATTGGCGCCGCAAGCCTGGGAGGTGGGAGAAGTGAAGCAATGATGGCATGCTTGGGGAGCAGGGGTGAGCTGGGGCAGGGGGATGCCTCAGGGTGGAGGGTGGGGAGCTGCTGCAAGGGGGGCGCCTCAGGGCAGAGGGGGGGAGCTGCCACGGAGGGGGCCACCTCAGGACAGGGGCTCGGGGATGGGGAGGGCGCAAGGTGGAAATTTCACCTATGGTGCGCGAAACATCCTTGCACCGGCCCTGGTCTGTTCATAGATAAACCACAAATAAAAAATCAATAATTATTTGTTGCAAACATATCATTCAGTTCTAACCTCTTCCATATCTCTTTGGCAACTAGAAAGAGCCACCTGCCAAAGAAATAGAAGAAAGGTACGACTGCTCTGAGATGCAATATCTTTTTAAGTAGCGAGGTTTGGTTTGGGAGAATGATCCAAATCTTGCTGTCCTACCAAAGGAAGTTAACTATAGCTATACTGGAATAAAACTAAAAAAAATCCTCTGTGAAATGGAATTACCATTTTCTGCCCAAGTCCACAGTTAAACAATGCTCACCCTGCCACTGAGGTTTCTGTGGAGTGGATGCCACTTGGGCAGCAATGTGTTTATTTAGGAGTATGTTGACTGAAGAACATTGACAGGAGGACTGTGTGCTGTGAATCCAAAACCCTCACTGACTGTCTACTGAAAATGTTCTCAAGTGTGTTTTGTTTTATTTCATTATATATCAGATAGAAAAAGCTGCAATCTTTACAAAATTAAATTTAGAAATTCTAGACACAACCTGCAACAGCTGAAGTTTATATTTGGAAATAAGTCATGCACTTACTAAAGGAATTTTAAAGCAAAATTAATCTTGTGAAAGCAGTTCTTTGATAAGACAAACAGTACAAAAAATAGCAAGAGAAATTTCCCCACTCCTGGCAGAGGAACACACCCTGTATGAACATAACTGTTGCCATCTGGTCTATGGTGAGTCAGACTACTATCCTGGTCCTGCCAGATTTATGTGACATGTAGTCTTATGATCAACAACATTAAAGTCTGATTTGTCATGTAGCTAACATTTTCTAAGACCATTTTCTCCTACTATGACTTGAATATTGCATGTTAATAAACCCATCGAGGGGTATTCAGTTGGATCTGCCAAATATACCATGAATATAATAAATAAATAAATAAATAAATAAAAATAAAAAACCAAACACACAAACAAAAAAGCCGCATATGGCTTATGTTGTCACAAGTGCTTGGTGATAGTGGGTGCTTCAGTTTTTTGGGTGCCCAATTTAAGGCAATTTAAAGTGATCTGTGTTTCTGATTTTCAAAATGTTGAGTGCCCAACAATTGAAGGTAGACAAAATTACTAGTTTTATGTATGTGGGGCCAGATTTTCTTAAGTTTCCACACCCACAATTGGGACGAGATTTCAGAAGAACCCAGCTCTCATTTAGGTACCCAAATGACGTGTCCAAATTTTCAAAAGTGCTCTGTGCAGTCAGTGCATGCAGGCTTTATGGGAGGTGTCAGCAATATTCAGGTAATACTGCATCTTATCTTCACTTCTAGTCTGTTTTCCTGCATTTGTCAAAGTTGTTAATTGTGGGCTTTTTAAAACAAAATTATCTGTCTTCAGCCTCATTCATCATTGGACAGGAAAACCCTACAGGTCTTAGCTTCAGCACTCAGCAGGCTCTGAGGTTTTGACTCCCATAAAGTCCTTGGGAAAGAGGATTTCTTACTTTTCCACTTACTAGCTGTTTTCTTAAGGTCACAAGGCCTGGTCCTAAAGACAGAGATATTTTACCACTAATTATTATGGTCCAATCTTCTGCGATTACTAAGTGCCCTCATTTTCAGTTATTCACTGAAACTGGGAGTGTTCTGCCCACACATGAACAGGCCCTAGTTACTTTTTCTCAGGTTTTCTTGGAGCCTTACATTTAATAATTTTCAATTCTTTTTTTGAGGAAAAACAAACTGGGATATTAAAACACCAAAACTTTAGTTATTTTATTTTTCAATTTACAAATATAAGTGTTCAAAAGCCAGTAGAGGAAAAATGATTGTCCATAGTAATAACTTGGCTGTATTGCACATATGTTATATTTTCTATTTCTGTTATTGCTTTAAAGGTGAACCGTCATATACTAATATATGTGTAGTTAAAGATATAACATAAAATATAGAGGATATACAGTACAGCTGAGTAAATAGTATCATAACATCCTCATTTCCTGAGTGAGAGCGCTTAAATTAGGAATATTTATATTCATGTACTTTCTTGATTTTAATAGGTAATTAACATAGATATCTGTTATGAAACATTTACATACTGCACAGTTTATTTTCAAAGTTGAACACAGAGAACAACACTTAGTTTGTCCTTTCAGTTATTTCCTAATGTTAATGTTTCAAACTTTATTCTTTTTACTGTTGGGCACTGGCTGCCAGCTTTCAGTATGTATAATTTGTACATAGTGTTCATTTTATTTGAGAACATACAGTTTCAACAACATGGTTTGTCTCATCTTAAGAACCAATACAAAGGGTTATCCAGATCAGATGATAGCCAGCCAGCAACCCGATACTGTGAAACAGTGGTGTTGTACTCTGATAACCACTGGCTGTTTAGTCTGACAGAGGGCCAGATCCTTAGATTTACTCAGTTTGTTCTCATTGATGTGAGTGACATCTTTGCCTGAGTAAACACTGAGGAAGACCAGGCTAAGGACAAAGTCCTACAAAGAATATGCATAGACTAAAGATGTTGTGGATGTAGGCATAAAAACTGGGACATCTCCATATTTAGCAACACCATTAACCCATGGATACTACAGTTTTTTTCACACAAACTTTTATATTTGCTATACTGGTGCTCTCTGATGTCATCCCTGGAAGTAATAACTCCAGACTATTTTGCTTCTGGGTATCACTTCACACTATCAATAATGGTGATAGATCAGTGTATTATAACATCATTCTTGGAAATACAACATTTTTCAGGAATTTTTCAGAGAGTGACATCAAACTGCAGTAGTTTACAAGTACTGGATGTATTCCCATGAGTAAAGATAGACAGCAAGTATTTACTACCCGGATATATTAACATGATAATTATTTAAGCTTAATCAAGTAATGTTTGTACAGCTCTTTGTGATTCTTACATGAAAGGTGTTACAGGGGCACAAAGTGTTATTACTTATTAATAAGGCTACGATTTAGTCACGCAGAAGTCCATGGAGGTCATGGAAGTAACGGATTACATGACTTCCTTGACCTCCGTGACAAACATGGAGTCCTATTAATTATTTCCTGACAAAAAATATAAGGACAAAATGGTAGTTCCTACTTAGGATGTAGGCAAGCACACACATGCTCGCACGCACACACACACACATAAACATGCAAATAAACATGAACAAGCCCTAGTGTGTGTATAAAAACAGATACAGTACACTGGAGGCCTGGACAAAACCAACCACATACTCCATGAGAGTTTATAGGGTACAGCTAGCTTGACATGTTTTTGTAATTGAAAAGGCTATAACATCTGGTCCTTGGGTTATTACTCTTAGATCAAAGAGTCATGATACTTTTTAATCATCCAGAGATTTCTGACAATTAAATAGTGAAAAATATTTTTTTGGAATAGCCCATCCAGCTGAAAAAGAAATTCCAGAAACACGGAAGAATATGAAAACAAAAGAAAGAAGAAGAAGAGAAGAGTAAATATTGGCAGGAACTTGAGGTGCTGAGGGTACCTCTTACAGAATGACTTTTCTTGATAAAAAGGATTTAGTCTAAAAGGAATGCCAATATGAATGCTAAAAGAATTCACAGGACCTCCGTAAATACACAAAGAGTTTTATAATATTTGGGAAATGTAACTTGGTTCATTTTTTGGAGACAAGTGGTCTATAATGGCACACACTTTCGATATTTTTTATTTATATACAGGTTTGGTGACTCCCCTTTGCAAACACCGTTATAAAAATATCCAATTACATTTCATTTACAATGATTATAGACTTACTACTCACATGCACAAGGCAGTGTATGAACAATGGCCTGTCTACACAGAAATTATCACTCTGAACCAAATTCAGCCCCCAGTTGCACCAGTGCAACTCCCATAGATTTAAGTTAATTCTAGATACTACTACTGATTTGATTAGAAGATAGATGCTGATCTCCTTATTTGAGATATATGGACGAAGAGCACTAGATAAAAGTCAAGTGTTATTATTATTATGTATTATTATTTAGGCAAAACTCTCGTTAAGTCAGTGATGCAATAAATAAGATGTGTCAATGTGCTTTTCACCTGTGTACGGGCTGCAGTATTGGGTGGTCTGATTTTCTAAGAAGGGACCTTCCCGAAAGTGGATAGTCTGACATATTGTATGAATTGAATTGGGCTGAAACAAGGATGGAATTTAATCATTTGTCCATGAATCTTAGAATAAGAATTTTTGTGTAAATATATGTCTGTGAAGCCATCTAACTTCTCAAGCATGCCAAAAGCATGATTTAAAGCTAGGCTAGCCTAATCCTCCTCCAGTTGAAGCTCATGGGAGTTTGGAAGTTTTGTAAGATTGCTTTTACAAATATATGGTCCATGTGGGAAAAAATATTATCCATTTATGTATTTTATTTCAACATCAGACAATCTTTTTCTAGCTGGAATTGTAGATTTGTTAACCATTTATGAAAATAATTTTCCTAAGCATAAAGGCGATCAAATAGAAAGTTATGTATAAGTCAACAATTTTTTAAACTGTTTTCACATAGCTAAATAGAAAGATCAAATTTGTACTTCAAGAATGTAAAAAATGCAATTACATTTTGATTTTGCAGGGGTTAGTAATACAGAGCCATGTTTGCTTTTGATCTATTTTGAAATTTCTGGTGAGAAATGTAATATGTAAGTAGAAATGGCTCACTGGCTTTGGCAAATATGAGTTTACACTTCACAAATGTTAAGCACAGTACCAACAACTTTCCAGTAAGTGCTTGTAATTCTGGGAAGCAATTCAACAGTAACTTCTGTAAATTTATATTTCTTTCAAGAGCAATTCAAAAGTTGAAGACTAGCGACACAAAGAACCAATAAATATATACAAATAGCTTGATAAAGTCTGGCAGACTGATTCATTTTTTCATTATGGGCTAGATTCTTCCACCTTTACGCATATGGAGTATTGCCTTATTTGGCAGTGTCATTTGAACTGCCCAATGAGAAATTAGTGTGAGTAAGGGTGTCAGAATCTAGCCCTATATAAATATGATTTAAAATACTGAAAATAAACTGGTTTGTAAATGACAACACTGATTAATACAATCTCAGCTGATTGTGCCACATAAAAAGATGCTTTCCAAGCCATGTTCATCTTATATTTTGCTAACAGTCCTATTACAGAATATTTCAGATAAGCATTCTTAATATTGCTTGTTCACAGTTCCTCATTTTGTAGGTTCCTTCTCAATACAAGACATTCCCTAAGGTTAAGAATGAAAAGGCATCTACTACAGACACACTTGATTGAAATAGCTGGTAAATTGCTGCAGTAATGAGAAAATTCCCTTTCCCCTGGATAGTCCAACTGGTTAGCACTGAACCATTTCTCAGATAAAGAATTTTAAAGAAATTAAAATTAAAGAGAATTTCTTTAAAATCACAAAGGGCCTGCTCTCATGGAAATTAGTGGTAAAACTCTCTTGCAATGTTAGGCAAGATCAAGCCATAACATTAGTTTATGCTTTATAATTCAGAGACTGATTTTTCAGGGATTCTGATGTGCAAATACAATGATGCTTTAGAAAATACTGGTGCTTCTTAAAAAATGTAGTTAAAAACATAAGACTATGAAGTTTGCCAAATCTCTCATTGGCTTAAAAAAATAGGTCAAGTAATACATTATTAGTTCTGCTAGTACACAGTTCCTACATTCCAAAGTACAAGAGATTTTGCTTAATATTTCAACATCCTGTTTCATTCATTAGTCTATAGATTGAAATATTTGGCTTTAGCCATATGCACCTCTTTTTTATTTTTGAAACTGGAATCCAGATGCTATTTGTGTAGTTATATTATCTGACATGCCCATTTATTTAAAAAAGATGTTTTAATATATTCATTTGTTAGTTTCTTTGTGGTTTTTAAAAAGGTGTATGTTTGGGTCTGTTCTATCCTAGAATGTTTGCCTGTGTTTTTTATGGTTATTTGCCTGTATGTAGTTGTGAATGTATTGTTTTCTTTCCTCCTTTAATACTTTGTTTTTAAAAAGGCAAATAGCCTGTGTTGTTTTAGAAAAGGCGAGCATTACCATGTTTTTTGCTGTGTATATAAAAATCTTAAAGTGTGCTGCAAAGTACTTACGAACCCATTTGTTGTTTGCGGACTCTGAGCACAAGCACTCTGTTTGTATAGATGGGATGTGACCAAGGTCAGACATTTTGTGGTTTTGCATATAGAAAACAAATCAAGCAGCAGCATATCCCATCTCTCTCTTCAACTTTTTCCACGGAATGGCACTGGAATACCTGTAGCAAGAGACATTAGATTGTAATTCCTTGGGGGCAGGGACAGTGTCTTCTTCACATAGGTTTGGACAGCACCTCGCAAAATATTTGGTAGCCCTGAATAAGTTAAACACGAAGCTCTGCTCAACCTTAGCTATGGGTGTTACTACCACAGTACCACTTCACTGAAATATTAGAACTAAAGGCAAAGATTCAAGGCCAATAACAAGAGTTTTGTCTAGCAATGGAAATGCTGGTTCAGTGGGAAGGACTTGGGAAAGGAAGGATGCAGTTCTGTCTCCTGCGCTCCCTTCATCACCATCGTCAACTCTGGAGAACTTATAGAGCAGCTCACCATATCTGTTTTCTTTCCTTAAATCCCAGCTTCTGGAGCCATGTGATTGGGGAACCCCAAAGTCTCAAAACAAGAAAGCAACGAGAAAGAATCCCAAGTTTATTATTTTCCAAACACTCATTGGTTTTAACCAATCTCAAGGTTTTTTTGGGGGGGGAGGGGGGCCCTGGCTCCATGGTTTTGGACGCTGGGGAGTGGTAGTAGTGGCTCTTTCCACTCCAGTCTCACTCCCGGGGATGCCTTTCCTCTCGTTGGGTGCTCGATTTCAAGCAAAATTTATTCCCTGGGAGCCATTTACCACCCTGTCCTAAAATCTCCCTTACAAACAGAGCCCTGCTGAGCAGGAGGCAGGGGACAGTCTCCTTCTCTGCCCCTCCCTCGCTGTGGCGGGAGGGGCCAGGAAAGGGTTAAGCAGAAACTTGGCAGAGGAGCTGAGCGGCATGGAGAGGGGAGGGACTGGGCTGCGCTCAGCTGGGTGGGGAGGATGAAAGTCAGCCTCCCAGCCATTGCAGCAGAGCGAGCCAGGGCGGAGGGCAGGCGGCGAGCTGTGTGTGTGTACGCGCGCTGCCTGGCAGAGGAGGCTGCCCCGCTTGCCGTGCAGCCAGGGAGGAGACTCTCCCCCGGCCCCCACGCAGCAGCCCCCTGCTCTGGAAACGCTCCCCGGAGCCCGGCCCTAGAGGACGCGGCTCCGCGGGCGTGAGAGGGACACGCAGGGCGCCTGCGGGCCGGAGGAGCGCCGGGCCGGCGGCGGGGGTGAGTGTCTGCGCCAGCCCGCGGGCTGGGGGCTGGGGGCTGGCCCCGCCGAGCGGGGAGGGAGGCAGGAGGCTGGGAACAATGCCGGGGTGGCCGCGGAGCGGGCGCCGCCGCCGCTGCTGGCTGGGAGGGGAGGGATTGTTTCCGGTGACCGGCCCCCCCCCAGCTGCCTGCCAGCGCCTCGGGCGGGCGAGGAAAGCGAAAAGTTTGGCCCAAAATTGCTGCTTTGAGGGGAGCCGAGAGCGTGGCAAAGTTTGTGTTCCCCGCCGCCGCCCCGCTTTTCCCCGCAAGCCCCGCTCCGGAGAGACTCCCCCGGGTCGGGTGCGGGGCTCAGGCAGCGCGAACTCTGTGCGCGGTCGCTGCACGTCCAGCAGCTCCCCAGGCCTGCGTGTCTGGGGGGCGGGGAAACAAACCCTGGGGTCTAGAAGCATTAAACCAGGACCCCCCAAACCGCGTTGTCTCCCCCTCCTTTCAGGATCCACCGCCGCCTCTTGCTGCTTGCACGGCAGCAGGCAAGGCCATGCTTCCCTCTGCTCGCCCCTCTTGTTGTTCATTTCCTCTCTCCGCCTTTTCCAAAGGCGCCCACAGTTTATTGTGGGCTAGGAATCCCCCCACGCCATCTGCTGTGTATGACACACAACTCTTTTCCCCGCCCTCGCGCAAAAAGGTGCTTTCTCACCATTTACCTTCCATAACGTGCAGCCCCTGGGGGCATCTCTTCTGTGTTTTATAAGCTGAAGGTTTGTATATCAGGACTTGCTATATATTTGGTGCCCCCAAAGCCCTTCAGGATTCCCTTTTGTCCCCTACAAAATTATATTGATTGAGAGTTATCCATACTTCTCTCAATTACTAACAAAATTGAAATCTATTGAAATGTACTTTTGGGTCATAGGATAATAAATTAGGATTACACAATCAAGCCTTCCTGATGTGCACTGTATTATGTTGTGTGGGGTACTCTTTGTCTACCTTGAGTGTGATGGTGTGCATTTTTAGTGGAAAGCACCAGGGTGGTACTGGAAATCCTCAACACATGGAGATGATGTTCTAAGAACTATGGAGTTTCTGACTTTGGAATGATTCAGCCTTAGGGAGGCTGATATGCAGTTGACTCATTCTGGTTATTACTCCTTTTACTCTTCTTGTGGCAAGATACCTTTTTCAAAAGAAAGTTCTATTTGAGTTGTTTGATTCTGGGAGTATTTTATGGGTATTTTGTTGTTTTCCGCTGCTAACACACAGGCCAGGTGGAATTTAACTGAGTCATGGCAGTTTAAATTATCAGATATATAAATTTATGGAGTTTGTTTACAAAGAATGGTAATACAACACACAGAGCTTGATAAGGAAAAATGAAGTCACTTCCGAAAAGGAGGTGACCTGTCCTTCAGTTTATGATACAACACTTGCTTTTTTAAATGTGCTAGAGTCAATTGCTGTCTTAAATGGTTGTTGGACTAGAGACTGGAATGTGACATATTGGTAAACCATCTCACAAACAAAACTTGAGAATGTTTTGTGATTAATCATCTGATTTAATGTCATTCAAGGGGAAACTTGCTATAAAGTGAATTTTACAAACATATTAAAACTGCAAAATTGCCAGAACTAGAGTTGACATCTCATGCAGTGAGCTCTCATGCAAGACAGCTAAATTCAGAACAAATAAAGAGTTTTCTGCCTCTCTTTGCTGTGCTCTTAAACTTCTTAACTTCTCAGCATTCCCTTCTCCTACAGCCTGAGAGACAGAATTGAGATTGACATTTAACTGACAGGAGCACTTGACTGTAAGTTCAGTTCACATACTATGTGCAAGTTTTGGTTGTGCAAGAGATAACTAACAGTGAACAGGCATTCAGTAGTGAATGGGAACTCTTGCCTTTCTCTTGGACTGGCCTGCAATCCTTTATTATCACCACCTATGGTGAGATCCTCTGGTAATGCTTTTTAGAGCATTAGTGCACTAAATACAACCCAGGTAGATTACTTTTCTAGTAGTCTTAAGGGTTACTTGTAACTATGACATATACAACATCTTCAGAAGGAAACTTTTGTGCTTATGTTTTTTTTAAGTTGATGGTGGTTCTTAAAAAAAAAAATCAAAACTTTTGGAGAGAAATAGATTTGGTTACAGTACTAAAAACTGTACTAGGTAAAGAAGTATAGATGATGAGTATCTTCATTTAGTAAGCTTGAATGGCTTATTTAAATATTGACTTTGTTGACTTTTATGTTGTATCTATCATTCTGTAAATGACACCAAGGAAAAAATTGATTTAAAACAACAGAGGTTCACTAAAGGTCATCACAGAGTTCAAACCTGGGTGAACTGAAATACTGATCTTACTTTCCTTTTGGTTTTTGCTTAATATGAGGTCTGTTAACACGAATACACATGCCTGGTAGATAATAGCTTATCACATTGTCCTTGCAGAGAAAATTTGTTCTCTTTTTGCATAATTAATATAGTCTGACAAAAGAAGGTTTCTAGAAATCTTAATGCCAGGCCAGCATTGATACTGTCTTGTGTGATCTTCTTCTCATAAACAACCTAACTGGAGCAACTATAAGGTGGGTGCATAACTGGTTGGCAAACCATTCCCAAAGAGTAGTTATCAGTGGTTCACAGTCATGGTGGAAGGGCATATTGAGTAGGGTCCCGCAGGGATCAGTTCTGGGTCTGGTTCTGTTTAATATCTAAATCATTGATAAAGATAATGGCATAGAGCAGGGATGGGCAACCTTTGGCACACGGCTCGCCAGGGTAAGCCCCCTGGTGGGCCAGGCTGGTTTGTTTACCTGCCGCGTCCGCAGGTTCGGCCATTCGTGGCTCCCACTGGCCGCAGTTCACCACTCCAGGCCAATGGGGGCTGTGGGAAGCAGTGACCTGCACATCCCTTGGCCCGCACTGATTCCGGCAGCCCTCATTGGCCTACAGCGGTGAACCACGGCCAGTGGGAGCCACGATTGGCCGAACCTGCAGATGCGGCAGGTAAACAAACCAGCCTGGTCCACCAGGGGGCTTACCCTGGTGAGCCGTGTGCCAAAGTTTGCTGATCCCTAGCATAGAGAGTACACTTATAAAGTTTGCGGAGCATATGAACCTGGGAGAGGTTGAAAGTGCTTTGGAGGATAGGATTAAAATTCAAAATGATCTGGACAAACTGGAGAAATGGTCTGGTGTAAATAGGATTAAATTCAACAAGAACAAACACAAAGTACTCCACTTAAGAAGGAACGATCAGTTGCACGCATACAAAATGGGAAATGACTGCCTAGGAAGGAGTACAGCAGAAAGGGATCTATGCATTATAGTGGATCACAAGCTAACTGTGAGTCAATAGCATAACACTTGCAAAAAAAGCAAACATCATTCTGGGATGTAGTAGCAGGAATGTTGTAAGCAAGGTACAGGAAGTAATTCTTCCACTTTACTCCACATTGATTAGGCCTCAGCTGGAGTATTGTATCCAGTTTTGGGAGCCACGTCTTAGGAGAGATGTGAACAAATTGAAGAAAGTCCAGAGAATAGTAACAAAAATGATTAAAGCTTTAGAAAACATGTCCTATGAGGGAAGATTGGAAAAAAATTAATTTGTTTCTTCTGGACAAGAGAAGAGTGAGAGGGGACATAACAACCTTTTATGTACTTGAAAACTGTTACGAGGAGGAGGGAGGAAAAAATGTTCTCCTTAACCCCTGAGAGTAGGAGAAGAAGCAGTGGTCTTCAATTGCAGCAAGGATGGTTTAGGTTGGACATAAGAAAAAGCTTCCTAAATGTCAGGTTGGTTATGCACTGGAATAAATTTCATAGGGAGGTTGTGGAATCTTCATGGAGCACATGAACTATTTGTATTATGTGTTGAACATATGTCTAAATTTGCCTCAAGCAAGCTTATGAAACTACATTTCACATAATAGCCCTGCCCAGGAAAGGTGCAGTTGTGGTCGCTTCAATCTCAAATAAATTATATGAGCGGGGGGGGAAGTACGGAGAAAGGCAACAAAAATGATTAGGGGGTATGGAACTGCTTCCATTTGAGGAGAGATTAAAAAGACTGGGGATTTTCAGCTTGGAAAAGAGACAGGTAAGGGGGGATATGATAAAGGTCTGTAAAATCATGACTTGTGTGCAGACAGTAAATAAGGAGGTGTTGTTTACCACTTCACATAATACAAGAACCCTGGATCACCCAAGGAAATTAATAGGCCTCAGGCTTAAAACAAAGAAAGAAGTATTTTGTCATACAATATACAATCAGCCTGTGAAACTCATTGCCCGGAGATGTTGTGAAAGCCAATATTATAACCGGGTTCAATAAAGAATTAGGTAAGTTCATGGAGGACAGGTCCGCCAGTGGCTATTTGCCAAGATCATCAGGGATGCATCCACATGCTCTGGGTGTCCCTAGCCTCTGACTGCCAGAAGCTGAGAGTGGATAATGGGACCATTTGATGGTTGCCTGTTCTGTTCATTCCCTATGAAGCACTTGGCTTTGGCTACTATCAGAAGACAGGATACTGGGCTAGATGAACCACTGGTCTGACTCAGTATGGTTGTACTTATGTAGGTGCTTGACTCCTCACTGAAGGACTATCACTAGGAAGTCATCAGGACCACACTCTGAGGCTATCGACTTTGAACTATTGACCTACCCCTGTGGAACAGTTATTTTTCTACAGCTGGATTGGGAGGTTGAAGTATTCTGGTTGCACACATAAGGAGACAAGAGACTTAAAAGCAGAGTGCTGCTCTGTCCAGGTGGGCTGACCATTGCCATGTGTAATGAGGACATGCTAGATCAGGCCCGCACAACTCGTAAAGCAGTGAGGGCCACATTACTCCAAAGGAAACAGCAGAGGGTGGAAACACACCTCCCCAGCACCACCTAGCCCTGCAGAAACAAACCCTCCTTCCCCAGCACCGCCCCACCAAAACAGCTGTGGGCCAAAAAAAGAAGATTGGGGGTGGGGAGGTGATACTTGATTTTAAACCAGCCAGGGGCTCCAGCTGAAGAGGTGGCTGGGAGCCCTCAGAGGCAAATTAAAGGGCCAAGGGCCCTGGCAGCTGGGGGAACCCAGAGCTTTGTGGGGCTGGGGCAGGGATTTAAAGGGCCCAGAGCTCCTGCCGCTGAGGGGAACCAGAGCCCTTTAAATCCCAGCCTCAGCCCATCCGCTGCGGGCACCCCAGAGCCCTTTGAAGCCCGGCCGCAGCTGGGATTTAAAGGGCTCTGGGCTCTCCGTGGCTGCGGGCAGCCCAGAGTGCCGTGTGCATGGGATTTAGAATCCCCCTGCGGGCCGCACAGTGAGCCACACATGTTGTGCAGGCCTGTGTTAGATAGAGGGTGAGAGATGCTGAAATGCTGACAAACCTCTTCCTCACAGAAGGGGTGAGACCAGACATGGGGAAAGTGCATCTCAGGACCTCTATTTTCAAAGATCTGTAAATCTCAAGTGTTTTAACAGTGAAGTCATGTTGGTTAAGATAGTCCTTTTTGCTAAGCCTGTGTTCCATGCTTTCCTCCCACATTGTTCCCAAATGGGTTAGAGTAGAAGCCCTGAAAGCCCCAGCCTGAGTGGAGCTCTGGGGGAGTGTGTGTGTAAGCAACTGGGGGGCTTGGGAGCTGGGATACACTGGTTCTGGAGTCCAGGGTGGCCGGACTGTGAAGTTCCTTGTTTCAGGGAAGGGCATCAGCCCAGCTGTGAGCCTGGGGCTGTGGCTTACAGACAAAAAGCTAGGAATGTTGATTAGACTTTGGCCAGCTCCAGTTGACCTAGAAGCATGCAGGAGACCACTTGTAACTTAGTGGTGATAGTACTGAGCCAGATTGTAACCCTATCAACTGCTAATATTTTTACAATACTGAGAGCAAGTGTATAAATATAAATTAATTTATCACTAATGACTGTGAATTTAATAGGGTGTGGTAGATGAGTGGAAAAACTACCTCTACCAGTTTAAGGGAACTGGTATAGTATGAAGTTTAAACAGGAGGAATAGAAAGGGATAGAGTATAAACCAGCCAGAATGACTAAACAGACAGGGAGACTTTAATTAAGAAGGAAAAAACAAAGTTTTGAGGCCAGTGTATGAAATATTTAGGGTTGTATGAAGTTGTTGTTACATTTTTTTTTAAACAGTTTAGGCCAAAATAAGACTTAGTTTTAGAAACTTTTTTATTGTATGTAATGCAAATTAAATGATTACTTGATATTCCCTTAGGATTTGTTGCTGTTGAAGGACATTTTGTTAGTTCTGTTTGAAAATATTGAATTTGAGAAGAACATCTTGAGATGGGGAGTCTGTGTTACATGGGAGAAGGAAATAGTCTGTCCTTGTATTCTCATATGTAGGAAGGTCCTTACCACAAGAAAAACTGAATGTAGCAACTGACATTTCAAAAGAATGCTGTTGGTGGAAATATATTTGCTTATGGAAGGCCCCACAGAAATGTGGACAGAAGTATGGTACTTGGATTCCAGAAAATTTGAGAGAATGATACTGTCATGGTATAATTCTCCACTCTGAACCTTAGCGTCCAAAAGATAAGGTACCAGCATGAATTCCTCTAAGCTTAATTATCGGCTTAGAACCTGTAGCACTGCCACCAACCAGGAATTCCAGTGCCTGGTACACTCTGGTCTCCCCCCCCCCCCAAAACCCAGACCCTCTGGATCTTAACACAAGGAAAGTAAACCCTTTCCCTCACCATTGCCTCTCCCAGGCTTCTCCTCCCTGGGTTACCCTGGAAGATCACTGCAATTCAAACTCCTTGAATCTTAAAAAGAGAGGAAAATGCACCTTCCCCCCTCCTTCTCTCTTCCCCTCCCAGATTCTCCCTGAGACAGACAGTAATCCTAACACAGAGAGAAATTAGCCTCTCTCCCCCTTCCCTCCTTTCTCCCCACCAATTCCCTGGTGAATCCAGACCCAGTCCCCTGGGGTCTCACCAGAATAAAAAACAATCAGGTTCTTAAACAAGAAAAGCTTTTAATTAAAGAGGGGGGAAAAAACCAGTAAAAATTATCTTTGTAAATTTAAGATGGAATATGTTACAGGGTCTTTCGGCTATAGACACTGGGAATAGCCTCCCAGCCTAAGTATACAAGTACAAATTAAAATCTTTTCAGCAAAATATAAATTTGAACTCCTTCCAGCCAAATACACATTCGCAAATAAAGATGACAAACATAAGCTTAACTCGCCTTATCTACCTAGTACTCACTATTCTGAACTTATAAGAGCCTGTATCAGGGAGATTGGAGAGAAACCTGGTTGCACATCTGGTCCCTCTGAGCCCCCAGAGTGAACAAACACTAACAGCACACACAAAAACTTCCCTACCTCAAGATTTGAAAGTATCCTGTCCCCTGATTGGTCCTCTGGTCAGGTGACAGCCAGGCTCACTGGACTTCTTAACCCTTTACAGGCAAAAGAGACATGAAGTACTCCTGTTCTATTAACTCTTACTTATCTGTTTAACAGATACTATTTGGTATTTTATTGCCCCTCATTTGGGTACCAGGCATCTAGGCTTCCTGGTTAAGGAAGTAGGATGCAAGCTAAGAATCTGTAAACATGGCAAACTATTAAGTAGAAACGGGTCCTGTCTTGCCTCTGGCCAAAGAAACTAACTTGTCTTCTGTCAGGCCCGGACAACAGTTTACATTCCAACCTATTTCTTTTATAAGGAGTGTATTATTTAATTAGTGTGACTTTTGAGAAAGACATGTTCTCAATTTTTATATGTATATTTTATTTCTAAATGTGTTCCTCTACAACACAGGAAAAAGGAAAGGTTTTTTTGTTCTAGACATAGGGCTTGTCTACATCAGAAAGTTGCAGCGCTGGTGAGGGAGTTACAGCGCTGCAACTTAGGAGGTGTACACATCTGCAGAGCACCACCAGCGCTGCAACTCCCTGTTTGCAGCGCTGGCCGTACTCCCGTTTTGTCTCGGGTGTAGAGGATCCAGCGCTGGTGATCCAGCGCTGGTAATCAAGTATAGACACTTACCAGCGCTTTTCTTGACCTCCGTGGAATAAGCAGGTATCCCAGCATACCTGAGGAAGCCTCTGGTAATCAAACTGGTCTCCTTCCCCAGCTTGCTCTCGCGTTCCCCGAACCCCGAGCAAGCAGGTCTCCTTCCCTGAGGTTTGCTGGGTGGTTCCGGGAACGCGAGAGCAAACCGCGGCGAAGCTGGTCTCCTTCCCCGGTTGCTCTCGCGTTCCCCGAACCACCCTGCAAACCGCAGGGAAGGAGACCTGCTTGTTCGGGGAACGCGAGAGCAAACCGCGGCGAAGCTGGTCTCCTTTCCCGGTTTGCTCTCGCGTTCCCCGAACCCCCCTTGAAGCCGCCCAACAGCGCTGCAGTGTGGCCACATCTAACACCACTTGCAGCGCTGGTTGCTGTAAGTGTGGCCACTCTGCAGCGCTGGCCCTATACAGCTGTACTAATACAGCTGTACTAATACAGCTGTAACAACCAGCGCTGCAAAATTTTAGATGTAGACATGGCCATAATCAGAATAAAGCCAGAAGCTGCTGCCTATTTGGAAGAATGCCTGTTTTCTGTCTGAGATCAGTTCTTTGAAGTTGATCTTCCTGAATACACACACCACACACAATCTTTCCTCATGTGAAGTACTAGTCTAGTTTTCCTTAAACATATCTAGTTTTGAGCAGGAGTGAAATTAAGTGAGAGAAATGCATTTTATAAGCAAGTGTTGTGGTTTGTGTGGGTGGCTGATTTTTTTTTTTTTTTTTTTTTCCCTTTCAGTGATTACATGAAACAAATAAGATTTGGAAGGTTCCACAAAACATTTTGTTGGATTTTTGTGTAAAAATGTCTTGCCCATAAAAAGCACACAGTACTTCAGTTTCCTTTGACAACTGATTGGTACTAATGTTCTGTGTTGTCCGTTTTTTCAGTATCAATGTTAAAGTTTGTGGCTACTACCCTTTTTAATTTCAGAGCTGAAGAAGAAATTGGAATGAACTTCTTTTAGGGATGAAGTGGGCTCTGGTTCTCACAGAGAGAAATGCATTTCTGTCTCTATTGTGACAAAGTTCCTCCTTTACCTTGGTGGGTCCTGCACTTATTGGCGGATTTGCTCACTTCAGTGATCTTCCCCTCTGGTGGAACTCACAGTCTGGGTCAACTCCTCCTGTGTCTGATCAGGAGTCGCAAGGTTTGGGGGGAACCCAGGCCCACCCTCTACTCTGGGTTCCAGCCCAGGGCCCTGTAGATTACAGCTGTCTATAGTGCCTCCTGTAACAGGTGCATGACAGCTACAACTCCCTGGGCAACTTCCCCATGGCCTCCTCCAAACACCTTCTTTATCCTCACTGCAGGACCTTCCTTCTGGTGTCTGATAATGCTTGATTGTCTGATAATTCCTCAATCCTCTAGTAGCACACCCTCTCAGTCTCAGCTCATTGTGCCTCTTGCTCCCAGCTCCTCACACACGCTTCCACTCCTCCTTTCCTGATCTCTTTTTTAAACCCAGGTGCCCTGATTAGCCTGCCTTGATTGGCTGCAGGTGTTCTAATCGATGCAGCTATTTCCACTGCCTTCTAGAAGGATCTTAATTGGCCCCAGGTGCCTTGATTAACCTGGAGCAACTGCCATTTGGTTACCATGGTCCTAGGGATTTGTTTAGCCTGGGGCTAACATACCTGTTCCTTAGTACTTTACTATAGCCATCTGGCCTTGCCCCATCACACTGTGTTATCCCAAGTGGTTGCCATATTCAGATCTTTCTTTTTTAGGTGGTGGTTTTTGTGTGTGTGTGTGTTTTTTTTTTTTTATCCCCCCAACTACCTGTAATTTTAAAACAGTCAAACTTAGTATTTGCAGAAACTGTGCACAACCCATCTTCCAATGCAAGGAGTTGTTCTTGCCAAAATTCTGTTTAAAAACTTTAGGGAGAGTAGGAATTTCTTCCGTCTTCCCAGGAATATCAAAGTGGAATTGCTTGTGCTCTTTTCTCTAAACTTCTGTAAACCTGAAGCCTCTTGTATGTCCTTGGGAGAAAAAACAGCGCAATCATTTACTGCTGGCTTCAAGAAAAGCCAGTGGCTATGTTACAGCATCAAAACTGTTTGCAGTTACATAGAAAGCTTAGCTTCTTTTGCTAGTTGTTTTATTTTGGTATACAAGAAACTTTTGATGTGATGGTGATGGCAATACAGAAGAAGACTGCTCTGATTTACAATAAAGGAGAAAAAAACTATTTAAGAAACCACCTTGCTGAGCACAAAGATGATCTCAAAAGACGAACATCCTCTAAAGAAGCATTGCTTCCCTTCCTCTCCTACCTCCTTTCTTCAGTTTGTGAATCATAAGTCTGTTGTGAGAAAGGTGGATGATGTTGCTGTGACTACATTATTAAAACTTACTTATGCTCACTTGTCTGTCCTACTTGCACTTTTAAGTTAAAATGAAGAGAATGACTCAGATCCTGTTTTTACTGCTTTTTGGTAGTGCAGGGTAAACTCACCATTTACTTATTACATGATTTATTGTGACTCCAATGACAGCCTAATCTCTCTTCCTAATTAAAACAAAAAATGGAGACTTGCTTCTGTTTAGCGAAGCCAAATAACACTTTGTTTGTTTGGAGAAGCATGTAAGAGATTGTATTATTTAAGAGTAGTTCACCTGCTTTTGCCAAAAAGATTTTCAGCATGGTCTTTCTAATGGATCCATCATTCCTTATGGATTCTTGAATGGCAGCAGTGGTCCAGAGGACATCCAGTTTCTGTAGCTGGCCTGGAGGCTTTGACTGTTGCTCTCTTGGACAATGCCCTTGTGACATCTATCTGTGACTTAATTGCTCCTGGCTAGATAGCACTGTTATAGCCATCTTTAGAATTCCTTCAGAGTTCATCAAGGAGCTTGCTTCAGCTGCTAGACACTGCAGCTGGGTGTGACTGCAATAGAAGGAACTGTTGTGTACGCACAGCACGGATGCTCTGGTCTCTACACTGGTTACTTGTTTGCTTCAGGGTGCAGTTGAAAGTGTAGGTGATAACCAGTTCCCATGGCTTTTAAAGGTAATCTCAGAGTGGTAGTTAAAGTTGATTAAAAACAGAAGACCAAATTTCACTGTTTTACTTACACACACACACACACACACACTCTCTAATAGAGCAATGGGGTGTATGTTGGTAGTGATAGCTGTGAGAGCAGCAGATTTAAAATTACCTATAATGTATATCACTTTAATCAAAATACTTTGTTGCTCTAGTGACAAGCACTATAGAAGTTCTTATATACACACACACCCCTCCCTCCTCAGCTGTTTTTATATAAACAGCTAGTTTGGTCCGCCTCTAACCTGAGGGTTTTATCACGTCCATTTAAGGAATGTTAGTGAGGGAAGTAGTTACAAAAGTGCTTCAGGTGGATAGTGATATCACAGTGAACAACTTTTCATACCTATTGGTTGTTTTAAATCAACAAATTGCTCAAACTAAAAGTCTTTTGTGTTTGTTTTTCATCTTTTTGCCTGATCTTTAGAATTTTTTGGGACATATAATATGGTATATAAAAGAGGTTTCTGCTATGGCCTGATATTTTCCTTGTTGCCATATTCATTTCAATAAGGGCCCTTTTAGAAAACATGACCTCTGGGTATTTTGTGGATGTGAAATAAGTGTTAAGTTATAACCATATAGAAAGTCCAAATTTAAAAAAAAATATCAGAGCTATTGTCTTTGAATCCAAAGTTCACTATTTTACATGGATACTATCATTTTGATCTTGAAGAAACACTGTCCAGGTAGTTGAGAAATAAATACAGAAAAATCTATTACAACAATGGTCCTATTCTGAGAGGTCTTAGTTTCTGGAGTTCAAAGTTATGTTTATTTTGCTGACACAAATGGGGGGAGGGGTAGCTCAGTGGTTTGAGCATTGGCCTGCTAAACCCAGGATTGTGAGTTCAATCCTTGAGGGGGCTATTTAGTGATTGGGGCAAAAATGTGTCTGGGGATGGGTCCTGCTTTGAGCAGGGGGTTGGACTAGGTGACCTCCTGAGGTCCCTTCTAACTCTGATATTCTGTGATTCTTTGATTACTTGTAAATCTTAACACACACATTCAGAGAAGTGTAACTTCCCTAACAGTAAACCAGTAGCTGGGTGCTATGATAGAAGACTGTTATGCAGATGCTCATGATTCCACCCACCAATCAAGCATGGAATTGTTCAGGAGAACTAATATATCCTTGGGCTCCTGAATATAGGCTTTCCAAGTTGGACCACTCTCAAGGCAAACCTTTTTTTATTAATAAATAAATAAATAAATAATGATTTTGTCAAGATAGTTATCCGAAAGAAAAAGTGTCTGTTGAATGACTTTCTACCATATAGTTTTAATCTTAATCTTAAAATGTATTATATAATTCTATTTTTGAAGTTAAAACTTGCCAAAGCAAGAAATGGAGAAGTTTTTATACAGTGTACACCCAAGAGGCAGAAACATAAACTTTAGATAGTGTTGCATTTTTATTTTTTTATTTTATTTTATTTTATTTTTTTGGTGTGGAACTGGCTAGTGGGGCCCTAAGATCTTCCAGACTTTGTTTTGATACATTATAAGCATGAGAGAGGAAATAAAATACACATTTAAAAAATGATTTTTTAACCTCCTATAAAATGAACACCACCCATAATAATATGTAATACAAGACAGGTGAGCTTATATGGGAAATGACGACTACCATTTTTAAATGGTTAATGAATATTATCCTACTTATCACAATTGGTTTGCAGACATTTAGTACCACTATCAGTTTGTTAATATATGCTAACTTCATCTCCATTTCTAAAATCCTATTTCCCTTCGGTATAATGGAATCATCCCTTTAGTCTTGTCCAAAGATTGCCTTCTTTATGGCCCAATACTGCAAACACTTGAACATGTGAGTAACTTTACCCACTTGAGTATTGAATTCAGTAGCACTGTTTGCATGAGTATTTGCAGAATAAGGCCTTTAAAGAACATGGAAAAAAAATGAAATGATTGGGAAGGAAGTGGTTGCAGGGTTGCAGGGTAGTCTGTTTTATATTTAGTACTGTTAGGACTGGCTTACCTTGGAAGGGACAATAGCAATGTCAAATTAACAAACAAAAAAGCAGTAACAGAGCTGTATTCAGATTTTAAGATCAAGCATACCACACTGAAAACTAAAAAGTACCTGGCTTATCAACTTTATAATTGTAATCAGTGTGGTTATAATGGATTCTTATTCTGATAAACCAGTCCATGTACCATCTGACTGCAGCCCACATACTACCAGTAGTGGATGTACTACAGTTTGAGAATATCTGAACTAATACAGTACATTCAAGGATAATCACCAGAAAATCTGAATGTTGTTGATTAAACTTTAGATACTTGAGTTTCAGAATCCATCCAGTATCTTTTGATTTTTGCAGCAGCCAGCACAAGTGGAAATCAAAATGTGGCTATCAGTCAGGTTATGTCTTCACTTAGGGCTTGTCTACATCAGAAAGTTGCAGCGCTGGTGAGGGAGTTACAGCGCTGCAACTTTGAGAGTGTCCACATCTGCAGGGCATCACCAGCGCTGCAACTCCCTGTTTGCAGCGCTGGCCGTACTCCCGTTTTGTCTCGGGTGTAGAGGATCCAGCGCTGGTGATCCAGCGCTGGTAATGCAATGTAGACACTCACCAGCGCTTTTCTTGACCTCCGTGGAAGGAGGAAGCCTCTGGTAATCAAGCTGGTTTCCTTTCCCAGTTTGCTCTCTCGGTCCCGGAGCCAGCCAGCAAACCGCAGGGAAGGAGACCTGCTTGCTCGGGGTTCCGGGACCGAGAGAGCAAACCGGGAACGCCGCGGTTTGCTCTCTCGGTCCCGGAGCCAGCCAGCAAACCGCGGGGAAGGAGACCTGCTTGCTCGGGGTTCCGGGACCGAGAGAGCAAACCAGCTTCGCCGCGGTTTGCTCTCTCGGTCCCGGAGCCAGCCAGCAAACCGCGGGGAAGGAGACCTGCTTGCTCGGGGTTCCGGGACCGAGAGAGCAAACCGGGAAAGGAAACCAGCTTCGCCGCGGTTTGCTCTCTCGGTCCCGGAACCCCGAGCAAGCAGGTCTCCTTCCCCGCGGTTTGCTGGCTGGCTCCGGGACCGAGAGAGCAAACCGCGGCGTTCCCGGTTTGCTCTCTCGGTCCCGGAACCCCGAGCAAGCAGGTCTCCTTCCCCGCGGTTTGCTGGCTGGCTCCGGGACCGAGAGAGCAAACCGCGGCGTTCCCGGTTTGCTCTCTCAGTCCGGGAACCCCGAGCAAGCAGGTCTCCTTCCCTGCGGTTTGCTGGCTGGCTCCGGGACCGAGAGAGCAAACCGCGGCGAAGCTGGTTTCCTTTCCCGGTTTGCTCTCTCGGTCCCGGAACCCCCCTTGAAGCCGCCCAACAGCGCTGCAGTGTGGCCACATCTAACACCACTTGCAGCGCTGGTTGCTGTAAGTGTGGCCACTCTGCAGCGCTGGCCCTATACAGCTGTACTAATACAGCTGTAACAACCAGCGCTGCAAAATTTTAGATGTAGACATGGCCTTAGAATACTGCTGCTGTAGTGCTTCAGTGTAGATACTCGCTACAGTGACCAGAGGGGTTCTTCCATCACTAGTTAATCCACCTGCCTGAGTGGTGATAGCTTGTTTGACAGGAATTCATCCATAGACGTAGTGCTGTCTCTACCAGGGGTTAGTTTGGATTAACTGTTGCTCAGGAGTGTGGATTTTTCATACCTCTGAGACACATAGTTGGGTTGACCTGACTTCTTTGGAGTAGACCTGGTCTCAGTCCATGATTGTTTAGTTTGTTACATTTAACCACTCAGAAAAGCTTAGAGGCTGATCTCTTGACTTGCTCTAGTATTTCTTAGTAATCTTGGCAATCAAAGTTGTTGAAAAGTTAGTTGTGTGACTTTTGCTGATCTCAAAACAACCAAGTTATAAAATTTACTGTCTAACAGTCTGAATTGTAAATAAATGTTGTGCATTAAGTATATCAACTTGTCAAAAAAGGTAGCTATTCTGAAAACTTGAGGGGATATTTATTACCTGTTTATGCACAGCGGATATCCTGATATATTTAACATTTGCTTTTTCTTTGCCCATCCAGACCAATACACATTTTGAGTGGGTACCATGTTCTGTATTGCTGGTACAAACAGTCTTGTTATGGATGTTTTTTTATTCCGCCTATTTCAGTACATAAGCTTGCATTACAAGTTGTCAAAAAGTGTTGTGCTGTATTCTGTCCTGAAATTACCTCTTGCGTTAGAACCAGACATTTGTTCTTGTCATTGGAATTGTTTTTTTGGTTATCAGAGTTCTAGATCATTAGGGTAATTCCCAAAAGATCTTTTGAGTTCTTAAGCAAAAGTAATTTGCAGGTGGTAGGGAAGTACCAATCATCCTGCATACCAGAACAGATTTATTCCTTAAAGCAAGAGCTCTCAGCCTGTGGGCCACAAGTCATGATACACCTCTACCCCAATACAACTCTGTCCTCGGGAGCCAAAAAATCTTACCTTGTTATAGGTGAAACTACGTTATATCGAATTTGCTTTGATTTGCTGGGGTGCGCAGCTTCACCCCCCCCCCGCCACCCCCGGAGCACTGCTTTGCCGCGTTATATCCAAATTTGTGTTATATCGGGTTGTGTTATATCAGGGTAGAAGTGTACTAAATGAGAAAGGAGTCTATTCCTATATTGCTGAAAGAGGGGTGAGCCCCAGATACATCTCATCCCTGGATGGTCTGTTGTGGGAAAGAGGGTTGAGGAAAAATGTGGATGTGGAAAAAGTTGAGAATCCCTACCTTAAAGATATTGCAAGTTAATCATTTAAGGCTAGAATCTACCGGCTGGGGAAGCAGTATTTTACTCTGCAAGTAGACCAGCTGATACCTTACTCATTCAATAGCCTCAATGATATTACGCAATGTGAGCAAGGATGGACAGAACATTGCCCTCAGTGAGGAGAAATTGACATCTTAAAAATAAAATAGTGCTTTGTTTTGCAGGCTTCACTGCTCAGCGATCATCCATAGCATAATCCACTCTGATGATAAATTATTGTATTTACATTTTTTTTGCTAAGAATGGGCTGTTTGGGGAAGGTTGGAGGGCAAGAGCAAACATTGCAATATTTTTTTTGAAAAAGATAGTGATCCAGTGACACTTTCTTGTTCTAGGGAGTATACTGTACTTCATTACAAAAGAGAAAGAAACAGTATTTTTCTGTGACAGTTGGTTTGTGTTTTTAGTTAGTGGATATGTAGTACCTTTTAGGATTTAACCCTTACATCACTACCATTTTCCATTTTGCCTGCCAAATGAATTTGATGATATGATGATGTCTATAACCTTTGGGTTAAGAAAAATGACCCATATGCTTTCAGTAGCTTGGAATTTAATATTTTACAGCAAAGTTTTTAGTTTAACATATGTGAACTTGTACTAGATAGGGTTAATAGGCTAGAACAAAAGGTCAAAGCATAAGGCATTAGGCTTAATTAAGGGAGAGCAGAGTGGCAGGAGTGTGTGACAGTTAAATGGGTTTCCCACAGACTAATGTCGGTTACAGTGCAACCATGCCTCAATTTAAGTGGGTTATTTTGTGCAAAGGGCAACAGTGATTAGCAGTTTGACATGCCAGACGTTTCTAGCCAATCCCATCTGTTTTAGAGGTTAAAAAAGCACACCTTTATGAGCTGATGGATTGAATTGTGTGCCTCTCTGGTAAAGATTAGAAGTCCAAGGCCAGTGCAGTAAATGTCAGTTACTGAATATTGTACTTTCTTCGTGGTTCTTTGTTTCCAGTGTAAACTATTTTGTAATAGGGATAACTGCTGTTATAGTGTTATAAACATTGACTATAGAATAAGAAAAAAATACTGCAAAGATTCTGAAGCAGGTGTCTTGAATTGAAACAGGTTGGGGTGTGGGCACACATTTTGTTTAAGTTTTATTTTAAACCTTGAGCAGTAGCTCTTGTTCATTGTGTAAATGCTTTACTCAGCTGGGATCTTTTATGAGAAAGTTACTTTGTTTTGACATGTGGTACATGATTTTTCTTAACAACTGTCACATTAACCAAAAAAAAGAAAGTGTTTGTCCAGTGGTTAATTGTCTCTGTAATAATCTTCAGACACAAATTAAGCTGAATGTAAGGAGGTTCTCTACATTTAAGTGTCATTGACTTATCTGCATAATACTCTCCTTACCCTCTCCATTGTGTTGTTTGACGAGAATATAGATAGATGGGGTGTGTGTGTGTGTGTGTGTGTTTCGATGTGGTGGTTTTTTTGCTATTACATTGCCTGCTCCTGTGGATCGCTTTCCCAATAGTGTGGTAAGTCTGCTTACAAGCCTAAAATCAAATGAGTGGTACAGTAAGTCTGACTGCTTCTTGTCATCTTTATGACTTTGTGAAGTCAGGAAGGTAGCATCACATTTAAATTATTGAGGCAATAAAAGTGTTTTTGGTGTTCAGAGTTCATACTTAGTGAAAAGTGGTTATCCTTCTTTAAAGTGAAGCAAAGATGAGGTTATGCTGTAAGATATGACATCAGCCCAATGACATGTGGTAGCTTCAAAACCCATGTACAGCAAGCGTTACACAAATAAACACCCCACATTAAATCATTGGCTATGAATGAGCTTCACAGTAACTTGCTGGTAGCTTTTATCATTTCTTTAAAGGGAAATGATACAATGAAATGTCTTTCTCTGTTTGATTAAGACTACCCTGGCTTAAAATAAAGGAATACTTGTGGAACTGTTTTCAGAGTATCTCTTTGGGACATTTATAGCTGATGTGTAAAATGAGTGTTGCTTTATCACATACAAGTTGTCCTCATCTTAGCAGAATTTTTTGGGGTTTTTGGTACCCCCTCTTAATCTTTTTAATATATATATAGATATATGACTTTTGGTTGAAAAACAAGGAGATATTTTCACTTTCTTTTTTAGGAGAGGTAAGATGGCATCATTATCTTGCAGTTAATTCAGTAACGTGGAGCTGAAATGGATATATGCAGCATCTTCTTCTCCGTGGAATATCTGTTGAAATTATTTGGATCTAATACATATTTACATGGAAAAAGCATCTTGCCCTTCTCTGGGGAGAGAAGGTGAACAAGCATAAATTTTATAATACTCATTGCTTCACTTGCACTAAATCACTCTTAAATTGCAAAAGGTTGGCTTGAGAGTTGTGTAAAAGTGCTTGGTTAGTAAACTAAAGCTGCATGGAGACATCTAATTTACTACTAAAAAACCATTGTCAGCTTCAGGGAATTTGATGTGCGGTTGCTTAATCTCAAATGTTATACTTTAGATTTTTATATTCTCATCTGTAATATTTAAAATGCCTATATAAAAGACAATTCAGATAATTTCATTGCTATTGATCACACCTAACATTATTCAGTGGAAATATGATTGGGAATGGGATAGACTTGGTATCAGTCTTCTGCTGGTCCACAGAATAACATACTCTGTGTTCATACTATTTAGTGATCACTGTTACAATCTTTAGGATGCTGCTTGTGTGTAATTAGCATAATTTTGGTATTTCCTGTAGTAAGTATAGCACAAATACTGTAATAACTTGAATTAGGCAAAAAAGTAAAGATTTTAGTGGTAATTGCTGTGCTAGATATTTTCTCTCCTTCTACCTCAGGAGTGAAATACTGGCCCCATTGAAGTCAATGGTAAAACTCCCTTTGATAGGATTTCACTCATAAACCTAACATCACTTATGATCCATGAGCTACAATGGCATGACGTTAATACAGTGGTTTTTCCTACTGCCTACATTACTAAATAAATCAGTGCAAAACATTCCCATTTCACATAATTGAAAATAGCAATATGTTGTTGCTAACAATCATAGCATATTTGGCAACCAACATCATTTTGCTCTTAACATTCTCTGTGCTCTCAATTAGAACATTATAAAATATTAATCTTGCTTGCATTGGTCATTAAGCATTAAAAGCAATTTTAATTGTCCAGTGTCTCCAATTTTTGGATCGGCTTCAAAAAGGAAAATACACTGTTATACAGTTCAGCTTTTTAAAACATTGTTTCTTACATGTAATTGATGAAAAGGCAGGCACTTGTTGATATCATCATGGGCCCTTAATAATTGGTGAGATGAGACTGCCACAGCCTGTTTGAGTAAACTGCCCCATGTGTGTATCTCTTCATTTTACTTTTTCCATACTCTGTGACCTTGCAGTCATTGACTTCAGTCTGGAACAATTTCAGAGTCATGTAAATGAATGTAATTAAGGTATTGCTTATCATCTTGCAGAGTTCAGAGGGAAGCTTATTGGCTAGAAAGGTTTGTTTACTTAAAATGGAAGGTCAAGCTAAAGTTAAACACTTTTTTGCATAAAATGGTTTTGTAATATTTTTATTTAGCTGCTAAAGAACGTAATGTTTGGAAAAGCAGATAGTTTTATTTGACGTCAGGGTGTTTACTGAAGCTTGCTTTATTGAAGAAATTTGTTTCCATACCACAAACAGGTGGAATGTTGTCTTCATCTCCCATCCTCCAAAGAACTCTCCATTAAAGCTAATATCTTATGTCTCCACCTATCAGTAATGAAGTACAAAAACGGCCAGTCATAATTAGTGTAAATAGTCTAGTTAGCCCACACTCTTCCTTGTGCTTGAAATTCAGGTTTTGGTAATCAATTAATCTCTCTTTTTTTTTTTTCTTTTTTCCTATCCTGTTAGGTTTAAATACACTCAGTTGTTTCACTTAGTCTTTTGAAATTGGTGGGTTGCCTTTCTGCTGTAGGCAAGCATACATGCCACTCCAGCTGATCTGCTTCCAGAGTCATTTCAGAATCTGTAGTGCAGAGCATTTGTCCAGGGCTGTTCAATTACCTACCAGCTAACTACAGGATTTTTAGGAGAAGAGGAGTGTCCATAAATCAAACCATTTTGAGTAGGACCCTTACTTCCAACCACCGTTCATAATCGTTTCCCTGGAACATATCTTTTGTGGAATCATCCAGAACACTGGCATTATCTCCACTCAGTGAGAACCTCTACAACACAATTCCTTCTTGACGTGGCAGATTGAGCATTTACCTTTCCTATACAGTAATCGGTCACATAGTCTCCTGTAGAAAGAATCCCTTCTCTACTTACAGAATGTTGTTGGGTTTATTATGTGTGTGGATGAGGCTGACTCACAAAGATCAGGGCATGCTAATGCTGCTAGCTTAGGGCAATATCCTTTAGCTAAAGTATTGGCAAGCTGTTTTGTTTTCTAGTCCCATCTTCCTAGATGTGTGACTCATTTGTTAATTTTCTGTCTTCAGTACAGATTTCTATTTTTATGTCGCTCCTTTCATACAAGAATAAGTGATATGTCTATTAGAAGGAATAGGGGAGTTAAGGTGCAGAGAGAGATCACAATAATTTAGAGAGAGAATAGAAAACAAAATCTGGGAGTGAAATCCTGTCCAACTAGCAAAACCTCATTTTGACTTCATGGATTTCAAAGAAGCCAAGATTTCACCCTGGTCTCCTAAATCCTAGATATCTCGTCTAAATGGAAGGCTTTTCTAGATTATGGGGGAGTGATGTCTCAGGAACAGCTGGCTGGAAAATGTCCTGTCCTTATTTCTTCAGACTTGATTCATGAGAAATGTAGCAAAAGTCCTCCCACCACCTCCAGTGTTTCTTTTCCCACTAACATACTACCAAGGGAATAGAGCAGGGGTTCTCAAACTGGGGGTTGGGACCCCTCAGGGGTCATGAGGTTATTACATGGGGGGGATCATGAGCTGTCAGGCTCCATCCCAAACCCCGCTTTGCCTCCAGCATTTATAATGGTGTTAAATGTATAAAAAAGTGTTTTTAATTTTATTATGGGGTCGCGCTCAGAGGCTTGCTATGTGAAAGGAGTCACCAGTACAGAAGTTTGAGAACCACTGGAATAGATGTGGCGTCCTCATCCAAACTGCTCATCAGTGCCACCCTAAGAATGAGTAGAGACTGTTTGAAGTCCTCTTGGCACTGAGGAAACTGTGATTACTTTCCAGGCTGCACTGCAGAAATGGATGCTGGCTCCCCCCTTAGCCCTTCGTTCAGTCTGGAATCTGGGCCTAACTCTCCACTGCCTTGCACCCAGGTAGTCATTTACACCCACACAGAGTGAGTTCAAAAACATTACCAGATCAGGATGGTGGCATTTTACAGTCCCTTTGCACACAAGAGGCACAGGTTAAACTGATAACGCAAGATACAAGGCATTGGAAAATCAGGCCCGTTGTCTCTGGAACTCAACTTATCCTTGGAGTGTAATATCAAAAATGAAAGCTTGACATGACCTTTTTGGTGGAGCTCTTGAAGACAGCCACCCTTATTTTCTTGCTCACAAACTTTCTATGAAGTAATTTCACAGAGTGTTAGGCTTATTTCAGAGAGCTCTGTTTCCCTGCCACCTTTCTAGGGATAGTTAGTTCAGGAGATGTGATATGGCCATTTCCCTCTTCTTCAAAGCAGCCTTATAAAGGCTTTGTCCTTGCATCTCCTTCTGTTCCTTCCTCTAAATGTGGGACGTGGCTTAACCATTTCACAGAGGGGCATACTCTTGCTTACTCAGACTTCACTGGATTAGTTTGCTTTGGCAGTAAGCTCCTGCTCTATGGCTCAAGTTAACCATATATGATGACCCAAAAAAGTTTATTCTCGGGCTATAATAATGATAGGGGGCTGAACTAGGTGTTTTACTCTGGTACTTGGCCCAAAAAGCCGGCATGTCTGACTGATCCTGACTTCTGAATCATAAAACAATTGAAAAACTTTACCAAAAAAAAAAAGTAGGCTAGACTCCCTATCTATTGCATTTATGCTTGTGCTTTGTAAGTCTCAAAGTGCTTATCTGTGTTTTTCACCGTATGCCTGGGGCAAGGTCAATATCTATGATTAAGGTTAAGATTCTAGGTCGTGAGCGATAACAGAAATTCACAGGAGCCCGCAACCTGTCCCTGACCTCTACTAAAAATACCCTGGGCAGTGGTGGGAGGGAAATGATGACAAACAAAGTGCGATCAGAGCTTGCAGCTGTTCTAGTTCTGCCGCTGTTGCTGTGGCAGGGGCTGACTGCTGCTGCTCCAGCCCCAGAGAGGCTGACCCAACCCTAGCTGCTGCTCCTGTGAGCCGCAGGGCTGGCTGCCAGTCTGCCGCTCTAGGGCTAGCCACTGCTCTGGCAGCCTTGGGACTGGCCCAAAATATGCTGTGGAGATCCTAGAAAGTCACAGAATCTGTGACAGAATCACGTCCTTACCTGTGATTCACAATTCTGATAATTTTCAGATCTCCATGGTCTTCCCAAATCTCTAGCTTCAGGACTCTAGTTTTCATATCTGCATGGTCTTCCCAAATCTCTAGCTTCAGGGCTCTATCTTTCACCACAACCCTTCTCTATTGAATCGTCTTCATGTGATGAGGGACTGCTTAGTGAGATGGAGTCACTCTTAATAGGCACATGAGTGTTTCAGATAGTGGACAATTTTCTGACTGAGCTTAGGGCTGTATTTTCAATGTGGTACGAAAGAGAATTCCTAATCCTCTTCATGCTCCCTGTGGTATGTTTAGGATTTATAACTGAGACAATGTTTTGGGTTAGCAGATTGAAGTGTCACATGGAAAGAGCGTCTTACTGCATCCAGCATATTCAGAGCCTTGATTATGCAAACTCTGACAACAAACCTCGATGCCAGCTCTGCCCACATATCTACACCAGTGACACCATCACAGAACCTAACCAGATCATCCACACCATCACCGGTTCATTCACCTGCACATCCACCAATGTAATATACTCCATCATATGCCAGCAATGCCCCTCTGCTATGTACATTGGCCAAACTGGACAGTCTCTACGGAAAAGGATAAACGGACACAAATCAGATATTAGGAATGGCAATATACAAAAACCTGTAGGAGAACACTTCAACCTCCCTGGCCACACTATAGCAGACCTTTAGGTGGTCTTCCTGCAGCAAAAAAACTTCAGGACCAGACTTGAAAGAGAAACTGCTGAGCTTCAGTTCATCTGCAAATTTGACACCATCAGCTCAGGATTAAACAAAGACTGTGAATGGCTTGCCAACTACAGAACCAGTTTCTCCTCCCTTGGTTTTCACACCTCAACTGCTAGAACAGGGCCTCATCCTCCCTGATTGAACTAACCTCATTATCTCTAGCTTGCTTGCATAATATATATGTATATACCTGCCCCTGGAAATTTCCGCTACAAGCATCTGACGAAGTGGGTATTCACCCACGAAAGCTCATGCTCTGTTAGTCTATAAGGTGCCACAGGATTCTTTGCTGCTTTTACAGATCCAGACTAACACGGCTACCCCTCTGATATCAAACTCTGACAGTGTTTTGCCTTTATAGGAGCAAACTTCAGCCTTAAAATAGCTGCGTGATTCCAAGCTTCTTCAGTCGCCACTTACATGCTGTTGGGAAAACTGTTGCTTTGGCTCTTAAGTTTTCTGGAGAAATGGGCATGCACACATGCCAATTAGATACCAAGAGCACTGAAACTCTTTGCATTTTCAGCTACCTGACCCTTCTGGGTGTCAAAGGAAATTGTTGCTGTGCTTGTAAAAAGTGATTAGAGCCTTAAGTCTCTCTTTCTTGTTGGATTAAAGTTTGTGTGAATTTAGCATACAAGCACCTTTGCTTGCCTGCTTCTTAGAGGTCATTTGTTGGCAAGGTGAAGTTAATAATATAGTTGAGTCATAATAGGCTATTGACACTTGTATGGCTGCTATTGGAGCTAATCCTTGTTAGTTTATCAATTATACTAATTGGACCTGCTGTTGTCCTGAGGGGTGTGGTGTGTAGTGTTTGGGTTTTTTTGTGTTTGCAGAAAAATGCTTCGAGCTATATGAAAGTAAGCCCATTTCTGTTACAGGGCCTGATCCAATTCCTATCAAAGTTTGGCCTCGTTTACACTACGAGTTTATCTGGAATTTAGCAGCTTTAAACTGAATTAACCCTGCACCTGTCCACACAAAGAAGCCCTTCGTTTCGACATAAAGGGCTCTTAATATCGATATCTGTACTCCACCCCGACGAGGGGAGTAGCGCTGAAATCGGTATTGCCATTTCGAATTATAGTTAATGTGGCCGCAATTCGATGGTACTGGCCCCCGGGAGCTATCCCACAGTGCACCATTGTGACCGCTCTGGAAAGCAATCTGAACTCAGATGCACTGGCCAGGTAGACAGGAAAAGCCCCGTGAACTTTTGAATTTGATTTCCTGTTTGCCCAGCGTGGAATGCTGATCAGCACAGGTGATCATGCAGTCCCAGAATCAAAAAAGAGCTCCAGCATGGACCGTACGGGAGATACTGAATCTGATCTCTGTTTGGGGAGATAAATCTGTTCTATCAGAACTCCATTCCAATACACGAAAGGCCAAAACATTTGAAAAAATCTCCAAGGCTATGATGGACAGAGGCTACAACAGGAACTCAACACAGTGCTGGAACTTAAGGAGCTGAGACAACCGTACCAGAAAGCCAAAGAATGAAATGGGTGCTCACGGAGGGAGGGGCGACTGATGACTGTAGCTATCCCACAGTTCCCACACTCTCTCCAAAAGCCATTTGAATTCTTGGCTGAGCTTCCAAAGCCTGAAGGGTTAAAAACATTGTCACAGGTGGTTCAGGGTATATGTCGTCAGCCCCCCCTGCCCCCCCCCATGAAAGCAAAGAAGTAAAAAAATTGTTTCTCGCCTTTTTTCAATATCGCCGTATGTCTGCTGGTTGCTGCTGGCAGACGCGGTGCAGTGCTACACAGCAGCATCCCCTTCCCTTCCCTTGTGGACAGCAGACGGTACAGTGGGACTGGTATCCGTCATCGTCATCCCATGAATGCTCCTGGCTGGCCTCGGTGAGGTCGGTGGGGGGTTCCTGAGCCAAAATGGGAATGACTCCAGGTCCTTCTCTTCTTTAAGCTTTGTCTAATGGAGATTCACTCCTGCCTGGAACATCGTAGCAGCTGGAGGCTGCCCTCCCCTTCTCCCTTTGATCTCTGCTTGCAGAGGCAATAAAGTCAGTATTTGTTTCTTATTCATGCATTCTTTATTACTTCATCACACACGTGGGGGGATAACTGCCACGGTATCCCGGGGGGATGGGGGAGGAGGGAAGCAACAGGTGGGGTTGTTGCAGGGGCACCCTCTAGAATGGCATGCAGCTCATCATTTCTGCAGGATGTCTGGGGCTCTGACTCGGAGCGGCCGTTTGCATCTCTGGTTCTTTAGTAGGCTTGCCTGATATTCTAGGCAGGACTGACTCTACCTTAGATAAAACTTAGAGGAGAATGATCTTCGGAGTCATTCCCATTTTTGTCCATGCGCCCCTGACTGACCTCACCAAATTTGGCCAGGAGCACCCATGACCGCAGCAGACAGTACAATATGACTGGTAACCGTCATTGTTAACTTGCAAAAGGGAAGGGGGTGCTGCTGTGTAGCACTGCAGTACCGCATCTGTCAGCAGCATCCAGTAGGCATACAGTGAAAAAAGGCTGAACGGGCTCCATAGTTGCCATGCTATGACGTCTGCCCGGGCAATCCAGGGAAAAGGGTGCAAAATGATTATCTGCCATTGCTTTCACGGAGGGAGGATTGACTTACAACACTTACCCATAATCACCTGCGACACTTTGCCCCATCATGCATTGGGATCTCAACCCAGAATTCCAGTGGGCGGGGGAGATTGCAGGAACTATGGGATAGCTGCCCATAGTTCAACGCTCAGGAAATCGACGCTAGCCTCGGTATATGGATGCATACTGCTGAACTAATGTGCTTAGTGTTTCCGCATGCACTTGACTTTATACAATCTGTTTCCAAAAATCGGTTTTTGTAAAATCAGAATAATCCTGTAATGTAGACATACCCTGTGTGGGAAACTTGAGTTAACTTTAGTTTGCACTATATCAAATCCTCAAAGAAGGGCTCATCACAGCCACTAGTTCAAAAGAAACTTCCTTTTCTAAAAAGAGGGGAGGAGAATATGGCAAGGAAATATGATTTACCTGTAGTTGTTTTGTCCTATTTTCCTCCTACCCTGTTCTCCTGTGTATCTCCAAACATTAACCTCTCTTTTTAAATGTTAACTTGAATTTCCTTCAGTACTGAAAGAGAAGAAAGTTGGTGGTGCTAGTTCAGATCCTCATAGACAATTCTTGCTTCCTGGGAAGTGGAAAAACATCATAATAGCAGTGCTTCTTCCTTTAGAGGAGGAAGAACAGGACTCTCTGATCATTAAGATTACCACTAAGGAAATCTGCCTTAAGGTTGATACAGGCGAAACACTTAGGCAGAAATCAATGATTAAGCAAATAGAAGCATTTCTTTCTCTGCCTCTTGCTATTAAAACAATGTTTCCAAACATGGGGGAGGAGGTGGATTTGCAGGACAGAGAAGAGGAATGTGGGGAAAAAACTGTGACCCTTTGTTCCACTTAAAAAGATGCTTGAAAGCCATCAATATCCATTTCCCTGGTCTTTCTGTGACCTGTTGTGAGACTAGTTAGCACATGTGAGCTGCAAGCTTGGGCTCTGCTTCTCCTGCATAACTGAATTCAGCCATGAAATCTCATCCTGCTGTAAGTAGTGTGTCTAACTGTTTGAGGCTGAGGCAAAACTAATACGGGGGAAAAACACCTCTCCCACCCCCCCCTTTTTTTTAAACAAAACGAGACAAGAAGGGGTGTTTTTTGGGTAGGGCAGGGATTGGCAACCTTTGGCACGTGGCCCGCCAGGGTAAGCCCACTGGCGGGCTGGGCCGGTTTGTTTACCGGCTGTGTCCGCAGGTTCAGCTGATCGCAACTCCCACCAGCCGCGGTTCGCCATTTCAGGCCGATAGGGGCTGCGGGTAGTGGGGCGTGCCGAGGGATGTGCTGGCCGCCAGTGGGAGCCGCGATCGGCTGAACCTGCAGATGCAGTAGGTAAACAAACTGGCCTGGCTCACCTGGGGACTTGCCCTGGTGAGCTGCGTGCTAAAGGTTGCCGATCCATGGGGTAGGAAGAGGTGAGCAAAAAAGAGCAGGATTTAAAAAAATCCTGAAAAAATTAAACACTGCAAAAATTGTTGCAGAACAGCACTGAAGATGAGTTCTTTCCTCTGAAAGTTCGACTCCCTTATAAATGAATGTAGGGGCTCCCTCAAAAAAAAAAAATCAACCACCACCAAAAAACCCATGGGATTTGCATTACCGTTTGAGGTAGACTTTTTCAATATCTGACCATCAGTTTTGTAGTTAGTACAACTATTGATTTATATAATTGGGGAAGAAGATGAAGCCGTAACTACATTTCTAAAATGTAGAGTTCTCTTTGCGAAACGTCAAATTAGACTTGTACTTGATCTGAGGATACCAGAGCTGGACTTGTTTCATCTCAAAGATGATACATGCTGTGGATGAGTTGGTGAACTCTATTAAGTTGTGTTGAACTGTAGTAAGAGGAGTCTTCTGCATTTTATGTTTCTTTTCTGAAACACTAACGAAGTGCCACTGTCTGGTAGTTGCTGTGTTCCAGTATGAATTTATAGAGTGAAGAGAAGCTAAGAGAAAGGAATGTGATAGTATATTTTACTGGTGATGGGGCTGGTAACTTGAAATACGCTGATTACCCCTACCTCAGTTTTAATGGATGAGGATTAATTTTTCAGTTCTTGGACAGCTATCATGCTATACCAGGGATGAAGATTCAAGCACATGGCAATTTTTTTCTCTAATCCTAATTTAGATTCTATATTTAAAACCCCTATCAAATGACCACATGCATGCTCATTAGGGAGAATTAGGGCATACTGCCACCTCATCCCATATTTGAAACAGTAGAGATGGTAAAGCTGACTTTGTGAAAACTTCAGGAAAACTTAACATGATGTTTTCTTTGTTCTTCATAGAGTGTAAGGTATGATTATTTTTATGGTTTTCATGTAGTTTCCTAACAAGCAAGAGTATATACCTGTTCTGAGTTTCAGAGGTCATGTAGCATAGATAAATATGTAGTGCTCGCCACTTCTGAAACAATTCTGCAAAAAGGAGGTTGTGTTTGAGGGCATTTCATGATTTGATAGGTAAAGTTAATTTAATGTTTTTCAGAGATTCTTGAGAAACAAATGCCTTACTTTCCAGGACAGTATTTTTTCAGAATGAGCGGCTTGGTATATCAGTTAAAGTAAAGCTAGTTCCTCCGTCCCCACCTTCTATCTAAAGATCTTGTCAGTTACTAATATATAGTTTCTAAGAGCCAGATTTTTGGTGGGTGTAAATTAACATAGCTTCATTGACTTCTGTTGACCTATAAAGTCACTGTCTATCCCCTTATTAATGCAAGAGTATTCTGATATCATATTCCGGAGCTTTTTTAAATTTCCAAATGAGGCATCTAAATGGGGAAGAACATTGTATTGTCATGTCTATCATTTTCAGGTGTTCTTTTTTGCTCATCTCATTTTTAAGAGGGTTATGAGATTTTTTTAATTTTTTTTGTATGTGTATGTATGTCAACAGATTTTTGAAAGTCTCTTGTATTTGCCAGATGTGCGGTTTACTCTTCAGAATTTGCTCATGTTTGGTGTGCATTAAGGAAAGGGTGGAGGGAAAAAGACTCAATCAACATATTCTCTTTAGAAATTAAGTGAAAAATCAAGAACAATTTTAAATGCAGTTGTGTAATGGCTTTGTCGTGCTAGCATAGCAACCGGCATGCCAGAAGTCAGCACGTTTTCATGCTGTTAGAACAGGGTTTCTCAAACTTCATTGCACTGTGACTCCTTTCAGACAACAACAATTACTGCATGACCCCAGGAGGGAAGACTGAAGCCTGAGCCTGCCTGAGCCCTGCTGCCCAGGGGGTGTAGGGCTGATTCCAAAGCCTGGTGGGGCCAAAACTGAAGCCCAAGGGCTTCTGCTCTAGGAGCAGAACCTGTAACTGAGCCCCACCACCCAGGGCTGAAGCTCTCGGGCTTGGGTTTTGGTCCTGGATGTTGGGGCTCAGGCTTTGGCCCTGGGCCACAGCAAGTCTAATGCCAGCCCTGGTGACCCCACTTTGGGGTCCCAACCCACAGTTTGAGTACTGCTGTATTAGACTGATACTAAGGACTTTGACCATTCACGTGAGCTCTGAGGGCCATTCTTCATTATAAGTCATTATCCTACACTATTTTCTAGAGCAGATCTTCAAGTGATATAAATCTGTATAACACCATTGAAGTCAGTGGAGTTGCATGATTTACACCAGCTGAGCATCTACCTCCTGTATTTAATTTGAAGTATTCTTTGTGTATTTTTTAATTTATTGAAACGCATTGGTCTTGGTAGTGCTGACTTATAAAAAGGAATAACATAAACAACTGGTCTACTGAAGCGTACTTATTACTGCTGTCACAGGAGCGTAGATATGGGAGAAAAGTAGTATTTTGATTTTTAGTATGTTCCTGTGAGAGCAAGTGTTTTATTAAGGCAAGAGATTATTTGTTTCAGTGAACTGTTTCAGTGTATTATAAAATATAAATAACTTGGACAGGTGTTCCTGCCTAGTAGTGGAGTAATGAGGTTAGAAGTAATGCCTTGGGGTAAAATATGGTTCTCTCAAGTTGGGTGAACTCGAAGACAGGAGAGCGGTTCACTGTGTCCCTTCTGTCCCCTCTCCCACAAGCAGGAGTGAATCATAACACTGCTTTCTATACTGAGAGTGCCAGGGGAGCTGCTGCGCTGGAACGCGCACTACACATCCAGGATGTGAAAAGCTGGCATCTTCTGTTGCCTGGGAATCCCAGCCTGAAGTCAAAGGGACTAGACCTGCTTATGTTCTTGCACGCTTTGTTGAATTGTGACAATCCTGCTTCCTTGTATGTTACCGATACTCCAGTCTACTTGCCAGTCTCAGTGCGCCACTGGCTCTGAGACATAACTTGCTCCTCTGCCATTTTTTTGTGATTTTTTTAAGGTGTCGGTAAGTGTATATACAGTATGTTGTTCTGGTTTAGTAGTAACTTTCGAGGCAAGTAGTCCCACTGAATTCAGTGGGACAATTTACAGATTATTCACTCTGAGTAAGAGCGTCTGAATCTGTCCCTTTGTGTACCTCTTAAGACACGTTAGCAAAATTGAACATTCTAGCTAGTTGTGTGCTGCTGTCACTATGGAGTGGAGCAAATGGAGCTTGTTTGTGCTATCACTGAGTAGTCTGCTTTAATAAGATATACAATATTAACACCAATCTGCTTCTATAAATACAGTGTAAAATGGATGTATGCAGCAACGATTTCTTTTCTGATTCATATGTCCTCACTGCAGGCTTTTTAGTACAGTACCTTTTTGTGATAAATTGAGGTGTTTAGTTAAAGATTATAGACAGGCTTTGATGTTTAAAACTGCCACCTTTTTGAGCTAGTCAATTTTAAACATTCTTCAACCCTGGTCAAAGCATCATAGGTTGAAGTATATTTACTAGGGAGAAAACTGGCATCAACTCTAGGTCTTTAGCCTAAAGCCTATACTATGTTTGTTCTGTTGCAAGGCTATTGTCAAGGCTGGTTAACCTAGCCTGCCTATACCCATAAGCTAATAGGTCTAAGGCATGTTCACAGTTTCTCCTGTTTTTAAAATTTGCTTTACCTTCTGTGACAGGAATCATGTGTAGTGGCATGAATACGGTAGGAAGTTAGGGGTCTCAGCCAGCATGTACTGTTTGGGTCTTGTGTACATGGTTGATTCCTTCCTTGCTGGACTTGGCATCTATTTTAATGTAAAATAGTCGGATAGGAACGCTTTTTGAAAAATTTGAGACTGACTGACTCCATTTCTTCCCTACTTTCATGAATGGTGCCAACAGACATAATAGGGAAATCTGCAGCATGGGATTGCAGAGAAAAATGGTTCTTGGAGCTAGTTCTAGAAGACAATCTAGAGGTGAGACTTCAAAACATATCGGAGCATGTCTCTCTGTGTGATTGCATGTGTGTGGGGAGATGAACCCTGGAAAGACTCATTTCATTTTGATCTCTGAAACAGAAAGGCAGGTATCCCTCTCAATCTGGGATGCAATATTGAATAAGTCAGGGCGGGGGACACACTGTAGTAATGAGGGATACACAGATTTCCATATCTGAGGAAATCTGAGGAGCACTCTTTATACTTTCAGTGTAACAATACACCTCATATTTTAAATTATTATTTTGTATTATAGTAGTTTCAGGCCTACCGACAGCAATTCTGGGCCCCAGGGTCATCCCTAGTGGGGCTCGGGGTGGAAGTGACATCAGTCACTTCTGGGACTGACAGTGCTGTACAATCGCACCAGCCTGCAGGGCCCCAAGCAGTCACTACCCCATGTGTGTCTAGGAGCCCTGTAGCCCACCTGGGCGGTTTAAAAGGGCCCGGGGCTCCTGCTCGCTACTGCGGTGGCCAGGGGCCCCTGGGCCCTTATAAGTTGCCCAGGCCTCTGAACAGTTTCCCCTGCCCCACTCTGATGGCAGTTCTGAGTAGTGTCTAGAGGTTCCAGCTGAGATTAGGACTCTAGTGTGCTATGTGCTGTACAAACTCATAGTACAAAAGAGTCCCTGATCTAAAGAGTGTCCAGTCCAAACAAACAAAGGCAAAAGAGGAGGGGGCGTGTCGTAGCAGTATTCCTATTATGCAGATGTGCAACTGAGGCACAGAGAGCTATTAAGTGATTTGCCCATGGTCATACAGGAAGTCAGTGGCAGCACTGTGAATTGAACCCAGATCTCCAGAGTCCCAGTCAAGTATCTTGACCACAAGAACAGATTTCCTCTTTATGCAGAGTCCATTATTTGACAGCTTCACGTTGACAACATGCTGGGTCAGAAGTTACTTAGTAGACTACAGGGGATTATAACCAGAGGTATTGGGTTGAAATTAGCAAAATGGAATATTTAAGCAAAAATATCAGTGTCTTCCTAACAGTGCACTCCATGATACTCTAGGTTAGATGCCTACGAAAAATGGCTGAAGCCTTTCCCAAAGGACAGTTAAGACTAGATGAGACAATGTATTAGACAGTACACTCCAGGAATTTTCTTCATTAGATGCAAAATAGAATAAATGAAGAGTATTTTTCTTTTCTAATTTCCAAGAATATGAAGTGAAGGATAGAGGGAAGCTAGGGTTTAGGTTAAGGAAGCAAGGACATTTTTTCTAGTTGCTTTTAAATATAGGGATGTGTGCTACTTTACACACCTTACACTCCTTTACATGTAGGCAGAGCTGGTGTAAATAGGAGTCTAAAGTGGCAGAAGTGGGAAGAGCTGTAATTTGTGCCTGTATACTTGTCATATCTGACTTTGAGTCAAAATGTCATGCAAATTGAATAATGTGAAATTAAAACCTTTTTTTTTTTTTTTTTTTTTGCCTGTTTTGGCAGACTCTCTGCATTTTCGGAGGAAAGTTTTTGAGAGAGATGACTGAGTCATTTTCTGAATTAGGAATGACCTTCCAGTAGGCGTGGTGGGAGTGAATCCTTGGCTATAATCAGCTGGCCTCTTATTTTATTTTTTTGACCCTTGAAGGGTGAGCCTATAGACCAGATCACCGAGAGCAGCAGGAGGAGAAGGATGAAGAAAAGGGAGGTTCTTATAACTGTTAACTGACTCTTCTAAAGGAAAGAATACTACTGTTTTCTTACAAGAGAGCTGGCTGCCTCAGTGTTCTAAACATCTGTTTTTTTCTTTTCCTTGTCCTTCTCTTGCTGCCCTGCCGGGTTTTATTTCAGCTGCTTGCAGGGGCAAATCCATTCCAAGGGGGGCGGGAGTGGAGGGGGAGAGGGGAAATCCTCAAGAATTTAGGTGAAATGGGACCAGAGCCACCCAGAGAATATTTGCGGTTCAGGCTCTTGTAAAAACTCTAATCTAGCCTATGGTTGTTCTTATTGGAAGTTTAGTTCAGGAGCCAGGCATGTAGGACTTGGAAAGCAAGGCAACATTTTATTTCTAGAAATTAGTGACTACTTCTATGCAGATTACAGTTAACACCTAGACCTAACTTTTATTTTTATTACTGTTGTATTAAAATGGAAATCTAAAATGTGTTATAGTACTTAACAAAGGATTATTTTGATTTAAACATAAATTCTTTAAAAAAAAATTGACATATACAGCAATATATAATAAGTTCCATAGCACTGGAAAAATGCTCTGAAATTAATAGCTGATTAATAGCTATTTTAGAAAAGTAACTATCACATCCATTTCATAACCTTCCCCCATGGTATAGACTGCAAGACTTTTTTTTTTTTTAAAGCTCTCCTTTCTTTCTAGTATATTAAATTGTTTTATAAACAAACCTTGCAAAAGCAAGCTTGTCTGCTGTTTTTTGTTTTTGTTTTTTTGAATGATATATTAAAATGCTCTGGACATAACTTAAAACTCTTAATCAATATTGTTTAATTTGCCTTGAAATACCAACTTCAAGCTCTTTGATAAGTGGTTTGAAAGGTTGTCTAACTGCACTATAAGTACTGGAAATACGTTCATATTTTCTGGTGAAATGCCACTTTGTAAATTGTTGCAGCAATACTCTGTGAATCAGAACAAAAAATCCTTATTCCTCTTACAATGTAAGAAATGCTATTTCCCCCCCCCTCCTCTTTCTTTTCTGGTACAAGAATACTCCGACACACAAACCGGTGCTAAACAATGGGACTGGCCATTACTACTCAAAGGTCTATAATTTAGAAAGTTTGATCATTGTATGTACACATAGACAAAAAGATAAGAGCTAGAAAACGTGCATGAAGGTACAAGGGGTGGGATGGAGTTTAAAGTTCAAGGAGCCACATCACTTCTCTCGCTTTGCCTCTTGTAAGAGAGTCAGGCACAGTCCTGGTCCATTTGTTTGGGGACCAGGTGATTCTAGCAGACATAGCAGTGCTAGACTGTGCAATAGTAAGGAAGATATGACTCTGTTCTTCCATATGAACTGTTGAAACCTGGCCAGCATGGGGCAGCACACTCTGCATCATGTAAAGGAGTATAACAAAGGCCATTCAAGTCTGTGCTTCTGGATGCATTGTTACTTTTGGACATCGCCCCTCCTCAGCACTCTTCTTCCCCCATGGACTGTGGTTTAAAGCCCTCTGCACTGAGAATTTTATAGTGTTTCAGCCCAGTATGTGATGCATCAGAACTTTGCACTAAAGACTGAGGATCATTGCCAGTTACTGAATTGTGTAAGTATATGAACAAATACATGCACCAAAACAAAAACAAACACCCCCCCCAAAAAAAAAACCCACCACAGAATGTATATTGTAAACTTTATTTTGCAGATAGTTTTAACTAAAAACTTTACAATTTACTATAAAGTAAATTTTATTTTTAAAAAGGGGAAATTATAGGTAAGAGGATCCATTACAGCATCTGCTTTTGAAACTGCTCAGAGGTGGTATTCACCCACACTAACTGTGAAAAGATTTAATATGGGCTTAAAGAGCCAGTTAGCTTGCCACCTTGCACCTGAAGGATGGACCAAGAATAATTAAAGCCCAGCTGGGGGAGAACAGGGTTTGTTTCCATAAAGAGTGGGGTGAGCCTTTGTTGTGGGGTAGAAAACCTGAGGAGGGAAAGTTGGGAGTTCCTGCTCTCTGAAAAGCAGCCTAAAGGAAAATTGAGAAGGAGAAAGGGACAAACATGGGACAGGCTTCTGCAGGGGTAAGACCTACCAGGAAACTGCCCGAATCCCTCAGTGGGGAAGGAATGGGCTAGCCTCTGCATTGTGGGGTGGATTGAGGCCTGGGACAGTCTGAAGGTGTGCCCTTGCTGCTTTAACGAGGTAGCTGCCAGCTGAGCCCAGCTGCACTAGAGGTGTGTTGGGTTTTTTGTTTGTTTGTTTGTTTTGGTGTATTTCTGTTGGACTTGTGATAAGACTGGCCTTGGAAGGGAAGTACTCTGTGAAGTTGTCTGGCTGGAGGGCCAGGATGCCACCTATGGCTGGAGTAGGCCAGAGGATAGTGATGGGGAACTGAGGCACAGCTGCCTCAATGCCATATCTGGCCACCAGGGCTCATATCAGAACAGCAGCTTAGCACAGGTGGAAAAAAGCCACCAAGTTTTTGTTTAATGCTAATTAGAAACTAGATTAGTGAGGTTGTGCTATAGTTCACACAGTTTTCTTGAGAGAGAGAGAGAGAGAGGGATGCTCACTTCCTTACTTACCATAATATCCTGAGAGCATATGAGTGGAAAGTGTGTGTGTTGTTTAAATTGAGGAATATGATGGAATGTATTGCAGGTATAGTATTTTGTCACCAATTGTGGGTGACATACTGTTTCTATTTAAATACTTTATCTTGCATTACTTGGATGCCAAGACAGTCTAAATGACAGTAGGATTTTTTTTTTTTAATGGAAACTGATGTGTTAACTGCCTTTTGGTGGCTGTTAGCTAAGAAAGCAACATTTGACACCAGCAAGTTTGGATTAAGTGTCAGATTGTAAATTAGTGTCTCTCCTATTTTTAATAGCTCAGCTTTTTTTGATTATTTATATCAGATGCTAGACAGAAGGATCTCTGTCCTGCATAAACAATAATGTTAAAACATGACAGATGTCTTTGGAACGAACATTGTACAGTGCTGCTAGTTTCACAGATGACCAAAATGGACATCATCAACAGGCACCTTCATATCTGTTGAATTACTGCTCTTAAATACAGTCACTTTTCACTGAATATTTTTGCTGCTTAGTTTTTCCAATTTAAACATGTTGTTTACAAAGATACTTTTATTGAAATACAAGAAAATATTGACCGTTTCATGATTATAAGTTGGTTTTAAAATGGTTATGTTCAAAATTAATATATGAAGTGATTTTTCAGTAATGTTGTTTTGAGACATGTATAGCAATCAGTTTGTGTACTAGGTATTAGTTCAGTGTCAGTTGCTCAGGCTAATATATAGAACCCTGCAAGAAAAAAGCTGTTTTATAGTAATACAAATGGACCCTCAACAATAGTTATGGTGCAAGGAACTTCTGAAATTACATTTACACCATAATATAGCAGTATGTAATATTGAAACTGACTTTCTGGCATTTGGACATGGAAAAAGCATTAGGCTGCAACAATACTTAAATGTAAGGAAAATATTGATTATGTTTTGGAAACCTGCCTTTTGTTGTTGAGTAATATTTTACTCTTTAATTATTAATCCAAACTCTCTCTCTTTCTCTCATTTAAAATGTTCTTTCATGCTGCGTAGTCTCAAGAGTTTGAAGCTTCCCAATATTTTTTCTGATAGCATTGAGTAATTGATTGATACAGCCAGAATTCCAAGAATACTTGTTTATTTTCTTCACAAGAACATATTCTGTGGCTTGCCATTCTGCTGTGACTATTGGCAGGAGTTGCAGGGGAAGATGTGATTTGTATAAATAAACTAGCTCTCAGGATTTTACAAGGGGCTCTCTTGAGAGTGAGTTTTGAGGCTCTTTCTTACAATTCTCTGTCCTTAATTTGAACCAGATTCTGCCTGCCTTATTCTGTGAGTGACCCCTTTTTGGAATCACTGGGAATCCTGGCAGAATAATCCAGTACAAACAGTGGTATCAGAATCTGGTCCTCTGTCACTTATCAACCCAAGTCTAGGAATGGGGTTCATTAACTTGAATTCTCTTTCATTTTTTGCATTAAAAAAACACACAGTATTGTTTGTCTTCCATAACCAATTTTCAAATTATTTTTTTTATCTACTCTCTTCTTTCTGCACAAGATTGATAAAGTTGTTGTGAGGCATCTCTGGTATCATCTGGATATTTTGGGTTTCCTTCAGCCCCTTTCATGCTGGTATTTGCTCCAACAATGACGACAGCCTTGAAATACCCATTTGTTGGTTTCTCCCTCAAGATCTTTGAACTTCCTTGTGTGCTGCCCATCTCTGAAATAATCCGTCAAGCCACTTCCTTCTCCTCTCAGATCCTACTGAAAGACTTTTTGGTGCAGTGACACTAACAAACCAGCCTTGCAACAATGGTTAGCCTGTACAGCAGTCAAGGAGTGCTGATTTTATTTATTGAAAAATGAAATTAACTTAGAGCCTCTCAGGGTTTCAAATGATATCATTCTTCTCTGAAGAGAATGGCTTGAGGCAATTCCTTCTCTGACTCCATTGAGTGGGATTCTGGAACATTCTTTTAGTGATCTCTCTGGTGGAAGATTGAGGCAATTTGGCTTGTTCTTCTGTCAATATGAAGGTGATCTGCAGCTCCTGGTCTCATTCACTTTAGAGCCAGATACTGGGAAGGGTATGTGGGTGCGAGCAAACTGGTGAAACTGAAGATGCAGGTAATACTAGGAGGTTGGAGGAAAGGCTGTTTGGAGTATAGTAGGGTGGTTTCTGCACCTGTAACTGAAGGTGTTTCATTTCACCGTTTTGCCTCAAGACTTCTGCACTCTGGAGTTTCTCTTGGACACCTTTCTGCTTCTGTAATTCAAAGAGTGTCCATGTCTAAGAATGCCTCATTCCATTTTCATTAAGCCAAATATTTTCTTTAGGATCTGGACTTTACTACTGCCCTTTGTGCCTTTGGGACTTCCACATTGGACTACAGAAATGTGCTATTCTGAGAAGTCTTCAAGCTTAGCCTCAACAAATTTGACTAAGGGCTTGTCTATGCTTACCTGTGCTGCAGCTGCAGTGCTTAGTGAAGAACTTCTCCCATCGTTGTAGGTATGTTGAGAAGAGAAGCCCTTCTGTTGATGTGGCACTGTCTACACTGGGTTAGATCGGTATAACTTGTTTCAGGGTATGGATTTTCCACACCTCGGAGTGGCATAGTTATACTGACATAAGTTCATAGCATAGATCACGGTTCATGAAGAATGCAGCTGCCTGCCTCATCAGTGAAGTTGTGTGATGTAAACATACAGTTGCAGTTCTTCAGCTGCTGCACTTGCTTCCTGTCTGGCCTTGGTAACCACAGCCCTGCATGGCTTTGACTCAGGCTGAAAGACTGGTCTGCCTTTTTGATCCAGCATGAAAATTAATGTCAATTGGTATGTTCAGCCTGAATTGCTCTAGATTTTAATGTCAACTAGCCTTTGGCAGCAAGTTCTCAGAAGGACTTTTGAATCTGGAAAGAGCTCCACAACTTGGCCTGCCAGAGTCAGTTTGCTGACAGGGCACAATGCCAGGCCCATCTCATTTCTTTGCCTAAAGAGATGAGGAATTGTTCTCTTGTTTGTTTTTCTCTTTTTGCCTCTGCAAAGAGACAGGTTTGCATGGGTTTTGTACCTGAGCGTTTGGGACAACACATGATGTACATTAAAGAAAAAATACCACATTTATTGTTAAAATGAAAGCAACTTTTCTTTGGATAGAGGGGGTGAATTTTATTACTATTTATATTGAACTCTCTAAGTCCAAGGTCAGAGGGGACCATCATGATCCTCCAGTCTGACCACCTGCACATTACAGGCCACAGAACCTCACCCACTCACTCCTGTAGTGCCCTCTTACCTTCTGGTTGAGTTACTGAAGTCCTCACATCATGTTACAGAAAATCCGCCATTTACCCTAGTTTAAACCTGCAAGTGACCTTTGCTGCAGAGGAAGGCAAAAAAAACAACAACCCAACAGGGTGTTTGTCAGTCTGACCCAGAGAAAATTCCTTCCCGACTACAAATATGGTGATCAGTTAGACCTTGAGCATATGGGCAAGGCCCACCAGACAGACACTTGGAAAAGAATTCTCTGTAGTAACTCGGAGCCCACCTCATCTAATGTCTCATCACTGGCTCTTGGAGATACTTCCTGCTTGCAGTCACAGATGGGCTACATGCCATTAAAGGCACTTTCATTAGACGAGCAGTTCTCAAACTGTGGGTTGCGACCCTGTTTTAATGGCGTCTCCAGGGCTGGCTTAGACTTGCTGGGGTCTGGGGCCAAAGTCTGAGGTTACAGGCCCCCTGTTTGGTGTTGAAGCCCTTGGGCTTCAGCTTTGAGCCCCCCCCCCCACCAGGGAGTTGATATCAGGTGTTGGCTTTGGCCTCCAATGCAGGGTGGGTGGGCTCAGGCCTCAGTCCCCCCTTCCTGGGGTCATGTTGTAATTTTTTGTTGTCGGAAGGGAATCATGGTGCAATGAAGTGTGAGAACCCCTGCATTAGACCATCCTCTCAGTCCTGAAGCCAGGTGTGTGTGTGTGTTTTTGCCTTCACTTCTCCCCTTGGAAAGCGGTTCCAGAACGTGACTCCTCTGATAGTTAGTTAGAAACCTTCATCTAATTTCAAGCCTAAACGTGTTGATGGCCAGTTTATACCCATTTGTTCTTATGTCCACATTGGCATGTAGCTTAATAACTTTTTTTCCTTTCCTGGCATTTATCCCTCTGATATATTTATGGAGAGCAAACATCTCCCCTTTGTCTCCTCTCACAAGGTAGGTTTTCTATTCCTCTGTTCATCCTCATAGCTCATCTCCGCACCTGTTCTGGTTTGAATTAATTATTCCAGATGAGGTCTCACTTTGCCCTGTATAATGGTACTAACACTTCTCTGCCTCTACTGGAAGTGCATTGCCCTATGCACCCCTAGGACTTCATTAACCTTTTCCATTGCCTCATCACATTAGTGGTTCATAGTCATCCTGTGATCAATCCATACATCCAAGTCTTTCTCCTTCTCTGTCACTTCTAATGGATATGTCACCAGTTTATAGAAAAAATTCTTATTGTTAGTACCTAGTGCAAAGTCATGCATTTATTAAATTTTATCCCATTTCTATTACTCCAGTTTACAAGTTTGTCCAGATCATCTTGTACGATATTCTGGTCCTTCTCCATCTTGGCAAAACTTCCCAACTTTGTGTCATCTGAAAATTTTATTAGCATGCTCCTACTTCTTTGTGCCAACGTCAGTAATAAAATATTAATTTGGTCCCAAGACCGATACCTGAGGAACTCCTCTAGGAACCTCTCTCCAGCCTGACAGTTCACCTTTCAGTTTGACCCATTGTAGTAGCCCCTTTAACCAGTTCTTTATCCACCTTTCAGTTCTCCTATTAGTCCCCATGTTCTCCAATTCATTGTTTCCAAAATGGAACTGTATCAAATGCCTTACTGAAATCCAGGTAGATTAGATCTACCACATTTCCTTTGTCTAAAAAATCAGTTTTCTTCTCATAGAAAGAATCAGATTGGTCTGACATGATTTGCCTTTTGTAAAATCATGTTGTATATTATCCCAATTACAATTTATGTTTCAAAATTTGTTCCAAGACCTTGAATACAATTAAGGTCAAACTAACAGGCCTGTAGCTTCCTGGGCCCTTCTCTTCCCTCACCTCCCTTCCCTCATCCCCCCCCCCAATTTTTTTTTTTAAATAATAGGAGCTATATTAGCAATTCTTATAACACCCAGGTTTCCAGATTCATTAGAAATCATTGCTACTGGGCTGCAAGTTCATGTGCCAGTTCCTTAATATTCTTGAATGGAGATTATCTGAGCTGCCCAATTTAATCCCATTAAACTGGTTGAGTTTGACTTCCACCTCATGTGATAATTTCTACCTTCATATCTTTGTTCCCATTAGCCACCCTGCGACTAACTTTAAGCTCTTCATTGCCTTATTTATTTTTTTTAAATAAAGCTAAAGTATTTAAGTGTTGGGATATGCCTAGATTAGCTTTAATCTTCACCGCATCCTCAGTGTTTAGCAAGGAAAGAAGGGGGACAGCTTTCTTTTTATTTATATGGCTATAGAAACTTTTACTATTGGTTTTAATTCCCTTTGCAGGGTCCAACTCTGCTTGGCTATTGGCAATTCTCACTTTATGCCTGCACTTTCTGACTTCCAAGAAGTAACTTTCCTTTCTGATCCATCCCATCTTCCATTCCTTGCAGGATTTCTTTTAATCACCTGTTTGAGATGTTTCCTCATCTAGGTTGGTCTGCAACCCTTCCCTACACATACTTTTTCCCCTTGTTTGGGATGCAGGCAAGTAACTTCAAGCTGCCTCCTCATTCAGATCCTTGAGTTGTTCAATCCAGTCCACTTCCCTAACTAATTCCCTTAATTTTTTCAAGTTAGCCCTTTTGAAATCAAGGACCCTAGTTGTAGATATATTTTTTTTCTTTATCCTTCCATTTAGTTTGAACTGAATTAGTTCATGATCACTTGAACCAAGGTTGTCCCCTACAACCTGTTCTTCTGAGGTGTTCACTACTCATCAATAGTAAATCTAAAATACGATCACCTCCTGTTGGTTCTGCGGCTGTTTTGTTTAGTGAAGAAATCTGTCGGCTACCATATGGAGGAAAATCTGAGCCCTACTATTATTAGTAACACTTGTTCTCTAATCTATATCTGGGAAGGTAAAGTTTCCCATAATCACGCAATTCCCAGTAGTATTTATTTCACTGAAGACAGTAGAGGTGGCTATCTATATCCAAATCAGATCCTGGGGGCCTGTAGCATTCCCCAAGCAGTAGCCTGGGGAACCTCTATTAGCCTTCTTCCCCAAAGTGATTTTGACCCAAACAGACTGTTATCCATTCCATCACTTCTAATTTGTTTAGTCTACTGCATCATTAATATACAATTCCACTCTATCACCTTACCTCCCAGACAGCAATTTTAAGGTATAATAAGTTTAAATTTTACATCTTTACAGTATTTTGTTTTTCAGCATTGTGAGAGAGACTGAGGTTGCATGTGAGTCCCTGAGAGAGACCACCTTACATGAGAGGAGGATTTCAAACCATTAAAATATCTCCAGCTTCCTGAAAATTTAATTGAAGTAGCCTCCCACCGACTCTTGGCTGAAAAGAACTTAATAGGCCTTCGTTGGCACTGAGGCCTGATCTACACCTAAAATTTACATCAACCTAGCTATGTCACTCAGAGATGTGAAAAATTAACACCCCATAGTTAAGCTACCGTAAACCCTGGTATAGACTCTGCTGGATCGATGGAAGAATTAGTCAGAGCTACCACGTTTCAAGGTGGGGATTTACTACAGAGACGGAAACCCCCCTTTCGTTGCTGTAGCAAGTGTCTACACTGCAGGAGTGGAGCTGCAGCAGTGTAGCTCCGCTTGCTGTAGCGTTTTGTAGTGTAGACAAAGCCTCTCCCCCCACACACACAATTTCTTGCCTTTTCCTGGTAAAGTCATGTCTAATGCAATTATCCATCTCAGTTAAGAAAAATACTAAAGAGCAAAAACCATTTTGAGAAGGATTGGTTTTATTTCAGCTGTGTTTGAGAACTGAAAGGGTACATTCTCAGGGAACTACTGTGGAAACATTCTGCTGCCCAGCAGCTATAGCCAGGCATTGGAACAGTTACTGGTAAATGCCCAGCAGCCAATCAAGATGTAGTCCTAAACTCCCAACTTCAGCTGAGTGAAGTCAATGAGAATTACTTCAATGGATCAGGGCTGCATGCTAGAAGACAAGTCACATCCCTGACTGAGCAGCACTGCAGCGTGAGACTATATTCTAGAATCTAACAAAAACTTAACATTGCTGATTTGGATAGCATTAGAAGCATATAATCTTATCACTTTGAGGCTACTTTCTGCTGGAATATTTCCCTGATCAGAACCTGGATTGTCCAGTGCTTCCTGAGAATTTACTGAAGGGCATGTGCCTGGTAAAAGAACAGAAACAGAGAGAGAAAAACAGACAAGGAAGGTGGAAAAAGAGGACTTTAGATTAAGAACTGGTGCTCTAAGAAAAATGGGTATGCTACAAGAAAAATGAACAGAGACTAACATCCCTCACAGGGCCTGATCCAAAGCTCAGTGAAGTAAATGAAAAGACTCCCATTGACTTCAGGGGCTTTGGCTCGTGCCAGTAGAACAAGAAATAACAATGAAAATGTGGAACAAAAGTAAATCGGAGCAGGATAGAGAAATAATGTATACATAGCACCTAGATGCTGAGGCCTGGGCTACACTTGAGAGTTACAGCGCTGTTAGTGGCTTTTATAGTGCTGTAACTCACTCCCCGTCCACACTGGCAAGACACGTTCAACGCTGTATCTCCCTGGCAATAGCACTGCTTGTACTCCACCTCTGCAAGAGGAATAAAGAGTATAGTGCTGCAGGTGCCAGTGTAAACAGGGAATAATCTTAGTATGTTGTAACTGACCTCTGGAAGCTTCCCATAATCCTTTTAAGTAAAGATAACTCTTTGTTTTGTTATGATGCCTCTCTTTATTTTGTTGTGAACTCTGGGCTCCGGGAGCTGCTTATCAAAAAAACAAACACAGCCACTGTTTGCTGTAAATGAGCAGAGGCAGGGGGCTCCCTTTGGAACGCCCACAGCTAGTGTTTGCTTGAAGAGAGGGGAAGGGAGGGGGCTTGAGAGGAGCAGCACGGCGGGAGGGAGGGAGTGGGGGGTCCGTTTTGGGGAGACTGCTTATCTGGTCTGTTTGCTTTCAGTGAGTGAGAGAGGGGTGGGGGAGAGGGTTGGAACTTGCAAGGCAGGGATCTGAAGGAGTGTCGACTACAAAAATCCACTGTCTCTTTTTCCCCCCCCCCACGCTGCCTGTCACACTCCACCCCGCCCCCCTCTTTTGAAAAGCACGTTGCAGCCACTTGAACACTGGGATAGCTGCCCATAATGCACCCCTCCCAATGCCGCTGCAGATCCTGCAGATGTGGCCACGACAGTGCGCTGTCAGTGTGGACAGACTGCAGTGCTTTCCGTACTCAGCTGTACGAAGACAGGTTTAATGCCCAGCGCTGTACAGCTGCAAGTGTAGCCATACCCTAAGATGACTAGATACAGAAGAATAGGAAGAAGTTTTGGAAGCCATGAATGGAAGACATAATTTTTGTTAAATTTCATTTTTTTAATTCTTACATAGAGTCGTCATCCACTGGGTAAGCATATCTTAACGTATCTGACGAAAAATAGTGAAGAAATAAAGGCAAGCTATTGACAATATTAAAATAGCTGCTTGTGTTTTATAGTAGTACATGAATTGGTGTGTGTTTTGTGTGTGAAGGTTTGTTGTGTCCTTATGGGAACCTCCTCAATGTTAATGAAAACATAAACAATTTTTTTCTTACGTTTTGCTCATTTCCTTTGTACGAGCTCATTTAATGCTATATAGAACCTGTTGGAATGGTAGTGAAAGTATATAATTAAACCCTTTCATCATTAAACTAAACCACAACAAAGTTCAAGTAACATTAGCAGCCAGATTTTTATCTGGTAAAACAAGGCAGTTCAGAGTTGAGGTTAACTCTGCTTTTGTCATTTAAGACCTAATGGTATACTAAATCATTAGTTCTCAAGCAAGGAGCTCCTTACCAAATTATTTGCCAAAATTCAGGACTCACCTGTATTTTATAAAACTGTGGTGTTCTACTCGGCTTCTTCTGATCTTCAGCCTTACTGGTGTTACAGTGGGAACTTGGGCTGTGGCTGCTGTAGTGTTGTAGTTGCAAGTGCCAAGTGACCGGGAGCAAATAAATTTAGACCAGCTTACAAAACGTTGAGCACTGGGTTTATGCTTGGTGCCACTGAGGAGAGTGGATGACTTGAGGGGAAAAGGTGGCTAGGTTGCTCCAGCAATGATCAGGCAAACTGCTGTATGCTCTGTGCTCTGGCCTGCCCTGACATTCATTTGATAAGCTCCATTCCCTGACAGGGAGTGGAGCAGCTGGTACAAAGCTGGCATACCAAAAGCAGGTGGAGCTAGGGTTGTGGATCGTGTGTGTGTGTGTGTGTGTGTGTGTGTGTGTGTGTGTGTGTGTGTGTGTGTGTGTGTGAGAGAGAGAGAGTGTGAGGGGGAACGGCATCTTAGGTGTATTCTGTTACAGCATGGCTGCATTCTCTATAATATAACGGTATTTCAATTTGCTGTCTCATAATTGCTTCTGCCTTTTTTACCTTCTCTTCCTGCACTTCGCTTTCTTCCTTCATTTATTTTCTTTGTTTTTCACTTAATCTCTTTGTTCTATCTTCCCTCATGTTCTTTCAGTCCCTCACTATTTCCTTTGTCTTTTCCTTCCTTCTCCTGCTGTTAACTTACCCAACAATCCCCATCCTCAGTCTCTCCATCCTTTCCAGTACTCCTCCTTTTCTGATCAATCTATCATCCTCTGTTCCCCTGCATTCCCCTCCTCCCACCCCCCCCCAAAAACCTATTCAGATCTAGCCTCCACTCAGGACCAGCCCAATTGGAAATTACTGGGAATATGACGGCACCCTTGGAGAGTGCAGGCCACCCTCCTGAGGCTGTCTGAGATTAGCACAAAAATGGAATGTATAAACATGGCTGCTTGATGTGTGTTGTCAGAAAGACAGATGGAATGGCCTCCCAGCCTTGGCTCCCTTATGCATCTCATTGCAAGGACAAAGGAGAGGAAGCTAGCTGGGGAACTTGCCTCTTTCTCCCAGCAGGCAACAGGCAGAGGTGAGGATTGAACTGAACTCAGCTCAGAAGCACAGAGAGAGCTATAGAACTGAGGCAGAAGACTCCAGTTTAGGAACCCTTGGTTTAAATCATTCAGTTTGGAGATAACTATACACTTATCTGATGGGTTTGCTGTAAGGATAGAGGCCAGACATGATTCTACATGTTCTTGGTTTTGGGAATTAAAATCAGATCCATTTGTGTTTTTGTGAGATTAATCTTTTTAGCAATTGTAGCATAATACACTGTGTACAGAAACTGCTCCCCTCAATTTAAAAAAAAAAAACACCAAAACTTTTGCAGTTTAATATTAAAGATCTGACTTACAGTGACAAAAAGCAAAGCAATTATTAAAGCTGCTGGTCCATCATTAACTCAAAGTAATATAAATGTCTCCTGAACTCATGTAAACTCTTTCAGTCACCTTCCATGGAAGCTGATACCACGTTTATTACCCTTAGTATGAAAGAGTTTTGCCCAATTTATGTATTTTACAAGGAGTTTGACATCCCTTTGTATAATTTTGAAACGCTACTAGAACACTAAGTCTTCCCTTTCCTGATGAGAACTCAATTTTTCCTCCTCCCTCCCTCCCTCTCCTCACCATTACACTTTCCTGAGATCTGGTATCTTCCTTGTTCTATGTCAAAGGGCTTGTCTACCCCCGGGGCATGTAGGAAACTTAATCCAAAATAACTAAAGATGTGAATTTAAAGTAGATTGAACTGCATTAAACCCCTGTGTGGGGGGACACATTCAGAATTAAATTGGCCTTAATAATGTTTCAGTTCGTTCACATAAGTGAATTAAACTAAACCGAATTCATCTTTTGGATGGTTTACCCCCCAACTGCAGCTTTCTACTAAAGTTTTTAATTGCAGTCTCTCTCCTCGCCCCCCCGCTCCCCCCCCCCCCCCAAAAAAAAGAAAAGTGAAACCAGAACTGGCTAAATTATGGTTTTGGTTAGATGTCATTCTATGTCGGGGGTTCTCAGCCTTCTTCTTTGAGGCCCCCACAACATGCTATAAAAACTCCATGGCCCACCTGGGCCACAAGAACTGGTTTTCTGCATATAAAAGCCAGGGCCAGCGTTAAGGAGTGGCAAGCAGGGCAATTGCCCAGGGCCCCATGCCACAGGAGGCATTTGTGAAGCTAAGTTGCTCAGGCTTCTGCATCTGCTCCAGGTAATGGGGCTCAGGGCCCCACGCTTCAGCCCCATTCAGTGAGACTTCAGCTTTCTGCCCTGGGCCCCAGCAAGTCTATCACTGGTCCTGCTTGGTGGACCCCCGTAGGGTTACCTGATATCCTGACTTTATACGGACAGTCCTGATATTTGGGGCTTTGTCTTTTATATAGACGCCTCTTAACCCTGACCCCTGTCACAATTTTTCACATTTGCTGTCTGGTCATCCTAACCCCCTGAAACCTGCTTGCGGCCCCCCAGGGGGCCCTGAACTCCTGGTTGAGAACCATTGTCCTTTCTATTTTCACGCTTACTTTTACATAGACTGGGAGACTCATCCTTAACATAACTCCCTATCGAACTCCCCTTGAACTCTCTGTGGGAGGATAAATACTCCTTAAACCAATCACTTTTCAACTGATTGAGTCTTGTAAATTGCAACACTAACACAGTTCTCCTTGGAATTGCTGAACTTTCTTATAAGAAGGCTAATTGTCTCCAAATATCCAAACAGGAATTATGTTGCTTTATAACATGTTATTCAAGAGGCAAACATGTTTATGGGGATACTATTAAGGTTGCTAGGTCCCAGATTTGACCAACTGTAACTTTGCTTATCGCTTTCTGGCAGAGTGCAGGTAAATGGTCAAGTTTGTCCTAGATAGTGTTTGTTTTTCAGCATTTTTGGGGGAGGAGTGAAGGGGAAGGTAAGTTCTGAGCAGCCATGAACAACCCTTTACGTCAACAAATGGTAGAGCAAAACAGTCTGCAAAGGTGCATCCGGTATGCTGTTCATGGCATCTTTCTTCTTGAAACATTACACTGGGTGCACTGAGGGGTCCGGGATTGAAGCCTGAGTTGGGAGTAACAGATGGTGAGACGGGAACAGTGAGGACACACATTGCTCCCAGCCCCACAGGCAATCTGTGGGAAAGTTTAATATACTTTTTAACAACTTCACTGTCCCCTATTTCATGAGTCTCATGGACAAGTGTAGAATGGAAAGAGCAGGCAAGCCTAGCATGAGTCTAATAAAGTCACATCGCAGCAGATCCTAAAGCCAGACTGAGGACACACTGTCTGGGTTGTCATGTGCCTCCAGTAGACCACTGAGACCTGTGATGCTTGGGAGCTGAACCCCCTGCTTCTTTAGTAGAAGGAGCAAGCCACCTACTGAAAGTAGGAAACTTGGTCAGGAGATGGTAAATGTGAAAATATAGCCACACCTGTTGCTTTTCTCATGGGGCTAGGTGATGAGATGTGCATGTGTGCGCACACACACACACTTATAAATATAGCTCGACTGTATTCCTTTAACATGCACTAACATGATGTTATGTATTGCTTTATGTATTAAGAAAACAAGAAACATTTATTAATAAAAGAGAGACTAGCAGGATTTGAAAAATTAGGGTGAATAATTTTTTGATGTGTAAGTAAATAAGTGTTTTCACTGTAGCTTGTAGCTATAGTAAAATCCTGGTCAACACAATTTGTATCTGGGGTGGTAAACTTTTATGCCTACTTTGCAAAGTTGATATAAGCATATTTTGTGAATGTTCCATGTTGTCAGTCTTCCAGTTTTTAGCATGAGTTTTTAGTTCTCCTTGCACATCCGATAGCTCATCTTCAAAGAAATCTCCTGGTTTAGCGTTACTTTATATTGCAATTTCTAAAAAAATAAAAAAAAAAACATTGTCCAGTTACTTACCCATTAGAGCCTTCCTGTTCTTTGAAATGGTTCTTGTTCTTATGTTCTTCTTTGCATTTCTTGACTTCACGTTCTCCACTTAAGAAATGGGAAAATAGCATGTGAAATATTGGTGAATAGTATTGTTTTTGTTGGCATTAAGTAGTTATTTGCTTTTAAGTGTTTTTTGGGCTCAATCCTGTAAGCCCCTTCTCATATAAAATTGAAACCAGTGGTATTGATTTGAGTAGGGTTGTTCATGATCAAGCCCTATCACTGTTCTGTATTATGACTGAAATGATTAGGTTTTAGCTTATCATTGGTAGGCATGTTTGGAAATATAGAGAAGACAGGAATTCTGACTTTGGAACAATCATTTTATTAACATGAAGACTTCTTGATCTCAATTGAATTAATGTGACTACATAGATTTGTTGTTAAGAAAATCTACCCACTACATCTGTGAAGGGTTTACTGCAAAAATAATTTTACTCTTCCTTTTATTATTACTTATCTGATCAAAAAGATAAAATCTGCCAAAAGAGCTTAAGATGACTCGTTTTAAGTTGTCTGAACTATATTGTTACTAGTCTTAGGGTATCAAATCTTTCTGCCTGTTTTATTTTGGTTTTGTTTTTGTTTTGTTCTGACTTTGAAAGAATGAAAGGTAAATGTCTTACACGTTAAGATGAGGTATAATAAAACATACATGGATAATGTGGCAGCAATCCAAAGATATTAGTATGCACGCCTCTGTCTATCTGGAATGGCAGCTAGCAGTCATTCTCAACTTTCGGCTGAGTTCTACACAGTCAGCTTGGTCTGCATACTATCTCAGTGAATTGTATCTCATTTGAAGGATAAAATTTGAATTTAAGGCCTTCAGTATACCAATTTGCAGTATGAAGTTGTGGTAGAAATAGTTTCTGGGCACTACTTCCTCAAAGTTAGGGACATTTTAAATTTTATATTTGTCATGTTGAGGCACAGGGTCCACATTTTTTTTGCAATAGATTTATTATAGAAATTTAAGAATGGAAAAGACCTGTTAGATTTTTATCTAGTCACCGTTCCTGCCAATGCTGGATTATTCCCCACAGCATTTTTTGGTAGTGTATTTCTTTGAAAATGCTCTGAGTGATAGGGCTGTTTTGTCCTCCCACCCCCGTCTCCCCTTGAAATCAGTTGTAGCCTTTCAACTGACTGCAGTGAGAGTTGGGCTGAGTCCTAACTACCAGCTCCTGCTCCCACTAAGATTCCCAGTGATGTGAATGGGAGGAGGATTGGATTGGATAAGGTAGGGAGTGGAGGCTACATTTCCAGAACTAAGGTGGATATTAGATTCGTAACCACTTTGTGTTTTTCTTTTTTTAAGGTTGAATGAAGATGCCTAATATGTTAACATTCTTAGCTGTAGTTAGCTATGTGTAAGGCTGTGATTCTGTCCTGGATTCCGTGACTTTCCATGACCTCCGTGACTTTCGCAGCTGCAATGTCTGGTGCAGCTGATCCCAGGGCCTCCAGAGTAACTGGCCCCAGGGCTAGCTGCTCGGATACTCCGCAACCAGCCACACCAGGCACTGCTCAGGCTGTCCTGGGGCAGCTGGCCCCAGGGAGCGCCTGAACAGCAATCCTGGGGCAACTGACCTTGGGGGTGCACCCAAGCAGTGGTCCCCGGGGCCTTGGAGTAGGGGCTGCTGGGGGCAGTCAGCCCCTGCAGCCAGTGCAGGGGCTGGCTGTCAGCCCCAGCGACCCTAGGAGCTGCTAAGTTTTAGTCAGGGGTATCTATATAGTAAAAGTCATGGACAGGTCACTGGCTGTGAATTTTTGTTTACTACCTGTGACCTGTCCATGACTTTAACTAAAAATACCTGTGACTAAATCTTAGCATGTGCATTTAAATAATTTGGGAGTGAGATCCATTGACTAAGTATCGAGCGAACTAAGGACAAAGTTGCATGGCAGAATCAAGCCAAAAGCCCTTGAAACTCGCTTCAAACGATTCAAAGTGCAAAATCGATAAAATAATAAGGGCAGGACCTTTTTTGCCTTTTAGATGCACTTTGGCACCCTCTGCAAGAAAGGAGGTCAGAATTTTGTTGAGTAAAAGCCATCAGCTGTCTGGAGATGAGCACTGGCACTGCAGGCTTAAATTATTAAATAATACAGGAATAGGAATTGTTAAAGATGAGCTGAAGCGCATTTGAGGGAGAAAATGACACTTGAATTTCCTGATTAATGTTGTCACCAGGAATCACAGTAAACTCTTCATTGCTGCCTGGCACCTCTTCTGTTACTCCCATGCTTACCATACGCTGGATGTGTGGCATCTGTATTGCTGCTGATTATTGCTGGAGCTGTGTACTGGTAATGTATTCATTCACTATGCCTATCCAGTTCTCAAGACTCTTACTACTTATCCTAAAGGACATAGAATACCAAATTAAAAAAAATAAAATACATAAAATGGTCACCCACCAAATCTTTGCAGTCTTTGCATTTCATGACTAAATAATTTTATCTCCATTCTGTATTCACTGTGCTTCTCTGTATTTTGCGCAGGGAATATCTAGGGGGAATACATTACAGAAAGAAATCAAGTTTCTTGGCTTTCAAAGGCAATTGCAAAGTATTGTCAAGACAATCACAGTAGATATAGTGAATGTTCAGGATTTAATCTTCAAATTTGATAGATTCCCCTTTTTTAGTAACACTAGTATCCTACTGTATAGTGGGCATATGAGTAATAACAGCATGTCAGGTGTCCTCAGGATATCAATTTTTTTCAGTCTTTTTAAAATGTAACCTCAGGTAATACAATTTAAGAAATTACTTTTTCTTTGGGTTTCTGACATTAATTTGGGCAGTTGGGTACTGCTAAACTATTTTTAATAGTTAATATTTTACAATCAGATGTTGGGTTTTTCTTTCCCAAAACCAGATCTTTCTCTGTTACAGGGATTGTGTATGTGAGAGAATGAATATGAGTGGGGGAGTCAAAATATTTTTTATTTTTATTTATTTTTTTTGAGGGAGAGACTTCTGTCAGAGAGACTTCGGAGCAAGGCCTCATACAAGGGGCTGCAGGGGAGAGCAGAGCAAACACAATTTTAAAAGATGTTTTTCAGTATTTATTTTAAAAAATTTACAGACATCACTTAAAAAAATTCTAATAAAGTGCATCTCTGCTGTGGGCACAGCCAGAAAGCTATGCTTGTGAATATTTATGATGACCATGAGGAGAAACACTTGAAAGATGGCGGTGCTTTTGTATTTTACTAACATAGCTTCACTGGTTTATGTGAAGAATTTGCGTTAAGTGTTAAGGCCCTGATTTAGCAAAACACTCAAGCACTTTCTTAACTGTAAGCCAGTAAGTCCTCATTGACACTTATGGGAATGCTCACATACCTCCAGGTAAGCAAATGCTTAAGTCCTTTTATGAATTGGAAACACATTAATAAATGTGTGCAAAGACACTGTGATTTTGAGGGCTGTATAAGTAATTCTGAGGTCCATGTGTCTGTCTAATCAGCCAATAGAGCCCTAAAAACTGGTGATGCTAACTGTGGAGAAGATATAGCAGCATGTCTAAGAAATGATTCTGTTGAATATATCTCGCCAGCAGGACACCATGAAAGCCCCAAGTGCAAATTAAATCAGTCCTTTTCTGGCAAAACACCTTTAGGAGGTTGTTGGTGCAGTGTTTCTCAACCTATTTACCATTGTGGGCCACATCCAGTACCACCTGTATGGCCTTAAGGATGTCACATGGGCCACAGCACTGTGCTGACTGGGCTGAAAACAACTTGTGGGCCGCAGGTTGAGAATCACAGGTGCAGACCCATTGGGCACAGTAGAGGCCATGATTCAAACCCTCTGTAAATTTCTACTGACAACCCCCAACCCTCCCCCAAAAAGGGTGAAGGGATGAGGGGCAACAAAAGCACATGAATGTTATCAAAAGACTTTATAGTCTATATAAGTTGCTGGCTTTAAATTGTTATGCTAAAGTCCAAATTCTGCTGTTTTCTATTAAAAATGCGTTTTCTTTTTCTGTCAGTTTCAAATGGTTCACAATTATCTTTACAATGCTCTGTTTACTAAAAAAAAATAAAAAAAAATTCAAACTTAAAGAAGCAATAAGAATGGACATTACCTTTTATTGCGAAGGATTATGTGCATCCTCATAGTAGCTATTAAGTGTTTGTTAAAAGTTTGCGTTCTTTTGGGCCCCTGTAGAAGTTTTCTGTGCTCATGCAGCTAAATAAGCTTGGCCTCTTATCCTTCAGTCATTTCTGGAGGTGTTTTGTTTCTATTGTCTGTAGTCACATAATTAGAAATGGTCATTTTTTTTTAAAGCAAACCCCACTTCACCAAATTTATCAGACCATTGTCTGCATTGTGACTCTTAAAACCTGTGAAAGGATGTTTGATAGTGAGCAGCATGATTTGTGGCTGTTGTCTTTGTAGAAGACTCTAATATTCAGTGCTAAACTATAATAGTAAGAACAGTGTTCTGAGATTGTAGAGTGCAACAGGATCCATGCCATGGTCATAGTACAGTTTTAAAATGGTTCATTTTTTGATAAGGCTGATCTCTCAAAGGAGAGTATGTGCAGTGGCTTCCAAAGGGGAACTTTAGCTTTTGTAGGTTTAATTCTATAGTTGATAGAGTTCCAATTGAGAGGAGGATAAATTGTGGTGAGATCTCCACAGTCTCTCTCCCCTTTTTGGTTAATAAGGGGGGGCAGTGGGAAGTAGGGGTGAGAAAGAGAGGGAGGGAGAGAAATGGGGGGGGAAGGCGTGCGTGTGTGTTTTATATACAACACACACAATCATCACTGTTTAAAGAATGTTAAATGGTTGCAAAATCAAGAACTTGGCAATTAGAAAATTCCAGAATTAAGGATGGTGCATGGGCACACAATGATAGTCTTGCCTAATATCACAAAGAGGATCGAAGTGGGGAGAAGAACCATGGGTCAACAAAATCATACTTCCCGGAACAAGGTGTTCCTCTGCAGAGACAAAGCATGACAAATGTTAGCCCCAGTGACAGATTGCCTGACTTGGTACATTTGTGATGTATGGATGGCTGGCTGAATTCCATGCATATGAGTGTAGAGAGTGCCACACTCTCTAAGTATGTGCATGTAGGTGCTGTATGTAAGGCATTCCTTCTCTTGTTCGCAGTTCTAAAGACATTCCGATTTGGGCAGTTCTCACTGGAGAACTGCAACTCCAGAATGAAGCTATCAACTTGCATTTTGTTTTCTGGCGCCTGCTTTTGGCGTGACTACGCTCTCTCTCAGACTTGGCAGCATCTATTGCCTAACTTAAAGACGCAATGAAAGCTTCTAACTCACCGTGTTCAGCCAGGTTATTGCAACACATTTTCGTTTTTTGCTTTGAGGAGCTTCACAACACTTGGCAACACTCAGGGAACTAGTGACATTTCTGCCTCCACTGTGTGGTTCAATTACAGGAAGGAAAAATTTGGGAAGCCGCTTATGCTGCAACGTATTTCACTGCATACTTATAGTATAAAAGGCATCATAGTACTTTCTTCTAGAGGGACATATAATACATAGACTTAAGGGATTCTCTCCTAGTCCCAACCTAATGAAAGTTATAATAGAAGGATTACTAAAAATGTATTGTAGAAAACAATCCTGCAATGGCAGAGAGAGAGAGAGACTTGATGACCTAGTCATTCTTTTTCACCACTATTTGCTGCCTGTACGTTCCTCTAACGCACAAAGGACACAGAAGGCATTAGTTAATGCAGAAATTCAATGGGCCTAGTCCTTGGCTCTGGCTAAGCTGTGCTTTCTGCAGGGCCCCAAATGAGAAAGGGTTGCAAAGGCAATCTTATGCCACATTTATTCCCCAATCTGGCCACAGTCCAGTTCAGACCATGTCACACATCCTGGAAGTGCTCATGTTTTTGCCCAGCTGCCAGTGATCCCAAGGGGCTCCTCTGACAGCCATGAATATAGTGGCACTTCACCCAACCAAAATAAATACATTTGAAACCTTGGTAGATCTGTAAGGGGTTTCACACTGTGTAGCTTTCTTCTGTGGTGATAAATTAGTGATAGTTCCTTCATATTTATTTGAAAACAGATGATTGAAGTAGGATGTTTTGTGAGAAGAGTTATTCACAGGAGTGACCAATTGAGCCCATTTTAGTGGTAGATGAGTAGTGGTCTTGTTACCTGGGGTTCTTTCAACCCACAGCTCTTGGTAACTTTACGCTGTGCGAGGAGGTGTCAGGAAATAAATCAAGGGAGACACAGCCGTCCGACCGATAGACGGTTGGCACAAACAGGACAACACGAGTGCTTTCACTTAAAGCTAAACTTTACTTAGTCTCAAATACTTACACACGTCCGCAACAGATTAGTAAAACACCCCCAACCCTTGATAATTACCAAAGCTGAGTGTGGCTTTCGAGTGATACAGCGGCAGCCTGTCTGCTGCTGGGGAACAGAAGATGCGAGTCCCACCTGTCTCAAGCTTTTTCCCCTTATTTATACATTTAGTAATTAAAGAAACCTTGTTAAGTAAGCAGTTTCAAGCAAGAGGTTCCTTCTGATTATTGATTAACCAGGTGTGGGTTTTTCCAGAACTTGCAGCCTTGAGACCTCAATAGACATTCTTGGGGCATATCCTACTCTTTGAAAACGCATGTATCAGCAATTTTAACTCAGTTCTTATCAGGAAGGACGTGGGGTCAAGCTGCCCTTTCAGTGGCACCCTAAACCCCCCTCCCCTCTTGCCTTGGTCAAGCTGAGACTTGCTTTTAACAGCTTGCTGACTAGGCTGTCTTTAACAATAAGCCATAGTGGTTTCAGGCACTTTACTAGTTTTCCAAAGTCTCCCCTTACAGTCTAACAGTTCTGATATAATTGCCAAAGCAATATCATCCTTTCAGTAAACTTAAATATCTTCCTTTCTTGTCTATAGCAGAGCCTAGTACTTTAAAAGTCAATGTACAATAGCAGATTAATTTTAACTGTAAGTGCTTAGCCAGAGAAGAATTGGAACACCCTCAGCTGGCATTAATGGGCTCCTTTTCCAGTTCTCCTTCCCCAAGGACTTGTCTGGCCTATACATTGTAAATGTTAAAAGGCATTTCTAAAGTGTCATGGTGATTTCTCACAACTATGATGAGTCTGTTTTTAACCCAGCTTTTCTTGTAATTTCCTACAACAGTTTTATTGTTACTGTTGACTAGATCAGCCATTGTAATGTGAGATAGGGTATGTGGTTAAGCCATCTTTTTCCATTTACATACACCAAAACCCAGGTAGTTTTCTATCTATTAATACAGAAAGCTGCTTTTTTTTTTTTTTTTTTTTTTTTTTTTTTTTTTTTTTTTTGATACATGGAACATTTTTATTTCTTCAAATAAAAAATGAAGTAGAGAGTTCTGTGTAGAAACATATCTCTGAATAACATGCTTCTTTTTAGTAAGAGTGTTGATAGTTTTTAAATGACATTGACATAAGAACATAGGATTGGCCATACTGGGTCAGACCAAAGATCCATCCAGCCCAGTATCCTGTCTGCCAACAGTGGCCAATGCCAGGTGCCCCAGAGGGAGTGAACCTAACAGGTGGTGAAGTGACCTCTCTCCTGCCATCCATCACCACCCTCTGACAAACAGAGGCTAGGGACACCATTTCTTACCCATCCTGGCTAATAGCTGTTAATGGATTTAACCTCCATGAATTTATCCAGTTTTCTTTTAAACCCTGTTATAGTCCTAGCCTTCACACCCTCCTCAGGTGAGGCAAGGAGTTCCACAGGTTGACTGTGCGCTGTGTGAAGAACTTCCTTTTATTTGTTTTAAAGCTGCTGCCCATTAATTTCATTTGGTGGCCCCTAGTTCTTGTATTATGGGAACAAGTAAATAACTTTTTTTTCCTTATTCACTTTCTCACTCATGATTTTATACACCTCTATCATATCCTCCTTTAGTGTCCTCTCTTCCGAGCTGAAAAGTCCTAGCCTCTTTAATCTCTTCTCATATGGGACCCGTTCCAAACCCCTAATTATTTTAGTTGCCCTTCTATGAACCTTTTCTATTGCCACTATATCTTTTCTGAGATGAGACCACCACATCTGTACGTAGTATTCAAGATGTGGGCATACCATGGATTTATATACGGTCAATAAGATATTCTCTATCCCCTTTTTAATGATTCCTAACATCCTGTTTGATTTTTTTGACTGCTGCTGCACACTGCATGGACGTCTTCAGAGAACTATCCACTATCCAAGATCCTTTTCTTGATTAATTGTAGCTAAATTAGCCCCCATCATATTGTATGTATAGTTGAGGTTATTTTTCCCAATGTGCATTACTTTATATTTATCCACATTAAATTTCATTTGCCATTTTGTTGCCCAATCACTTAGTTTTGTGAGATCCTTTTGAAGTTCTTCACAGTCTACTTTGGTCTTAACTATCTTGAGAGTTTAGTATCATCTGCAAACTTTGCCACCTCACTTTTTACCCCTTTCTCCAGATCATTTATGAATAAGCTGAATAGGATTGGTCCTAGGACTGACCCTCAGGGAACACCCCTAGTTACCCCTCTCCATTCTGAAAATTTACCATTTATTCCTATCCTTTGTTCCCGGTCTTTTAACCAGTTCTCAATTCATGAAAGGATCTTCCCTCTTATCCCATGACAACTTAGTTTACATAATAGCCTTTGGTGAGGGACCTTGTCAAAGACTTTCTGGATTCCCCCCTGTCCACTTGTTGAATGCAATGCCTATTTGTCAACCAACTGAAGGAGCCATCAACCAGATAGCCTAGTGAAACTGAGGCAGGCTTACAGTTCTTGTCTACTCCAAGTACACTTCCTGTCTGTACCAGGCTTGTCACATGTAGACATCCCCTCTTTCAGTGATTCCTTACTACCTTGTAAGTCGTAATCAGCCTTTCCCTGTATGTACTCAAATCCACAAGGTGGCTGAGAAGAAAAACATTTTTGTTGCATGCAGTTCACCCTACCTACCACCCACCTTCATCGTCCTTGTGGCAGGTGTCACCTTTTCCCAGTATAAGAATTTGGCAACCCTATATAGTCATGAAGAGCCAGATTCTGTGAAGTGCTGAGCACGCTCTGCTCCTATTGAATTTTCAGGATTGGGCCCAAAGAGAATAAGATTGTCATTGCAGTGTCCTGTAATAAATATAAGAGCAGCAGGAAAATAACGTAGTTCAGGTTTAAGGAGGGGGGAAAGGAATGCTGTGTTGTGAGGTTGCTGAATATTCACTGTTAATAACAGTACCATCCTTCGTGCATGCTTGCTTACATAATTTTGAAGGAATGCAGCTGGTTAAACTGTGTGCATCTCTGTTGCTTATTAAACTGTCTCCAGAATGCCTGCACTATGTTGCCTTCTGCATGAGAAGGGTTAAGAGGAGACAATATTCTGTCAAAGACCTTGTTTTTAATTTTGCCTCTCACACTGGCACAGATCTGGCTAAGAGCAGCCCAGATTAGTACGGAAAACCTTTGAAGAGATTTAAGATGTCCTTCAGCCAGTTTGAAGGTTTTGTCTTGCAAATCCAGAACAAGGGCGCCTGCAGGCATCTCGACCCTTGCTGTGCTGCTGATGCAGCTCAAGGTCACACTAACCCGCCCTGTGACATTCAACAACAACAAAAAAAAAAAAATTATGCGGTGAAACTGCTTCAGCATTCAGCCAACCAACAACTTCCTCAGTTCCTCACTAAAGGAAGAAGTGTTTCTTTCTTTCTCCTTTTTTTGGCTCTGTGGATTTTTGCTGTAGGAAATAATCCAGGATTTCTGGTGTGTGTGATGACAAGGTCATTTCTTAATTAGAACACATGTAAAGAACAAAGCTAAATGGCTTCAAAACAGCTTTGTAGTTGATGGAGAGGATTTAAATTATTTAAAGAGATAGTCACCCAAGTATGATGGAAACTGAATTCTAAAGACATTAACTCTTTCACTGCTCTGCGATTTTCCATATGTTACTCAAAAGGAAATGTCAAACTTCCTGAGAAATACTCTAATTGCTATTAGATGAACATTTTCCATCTGTTTAAAAATAGGACAACAATGTGCATATAATGATGATCTGTATCTGAATTATAAAAGTCAGAGAGAACTTTTTTCTTTTTACCGTGAAATGCTACTCAGTGGCTATAGAACAAGAGTATAAAACTTTGTTTCTGAAAGATCAGTGAATCATTCCTGCTGCTGTACTAATCTTTAAGTGATTCTCACTGTATATATAAAAATGTTTTGATTTTTTTGTGTTCAAAACGGTTACCTTAAGAAATGTGGACTAGTTCCCACACCACTGAAAAATATTATGAAGGAGCAGCCCTATGGAAGATGTGTTTGAGAGGAGGGAGAGAGTGCTCATTTGTAATATAAAAAAGGGCTAACTGCAGTTAAACTTAAAACACTTTTTTTTTTTTTTTTTTTTACAATGCATAACATAAGATGTCTTGGAGTAAGGATTTTTTTTTTTTGATTTTATGTTTGGTCCAAAATATGTATGAAAAATACTGATTCAGTATGGTTAACAACAGTGTGCTGGGCTGCTTTATATTGGTCATCAGTGTTTTTTCCTGTCCTTTTTTTCCCCGTCTTCCTCCCTTTCTTAACCCCCTACTTCTTTTCTTTTTAACCGTAGGGTAGGAAGAGAGCCCAAAATTTACTATAATGCTGTTGCGATAGACTTGAGAGAGGAGGAGATGGAAAGGAAGAGTATTAATGTCCTACAGAGCCTGGCTTTCATGCACCGCTGCAAATTGCTGTCCTCTTAAACTGCAAACTTAAGTTAGTTAAGCTGTTTACCAGTTTTTAAAAAAATATATTATTCATGAGGCAAGAAAATTTTTGCCAACAACATGGAGTAATGTGACTGATAGCATTCTTTGTGCTTATACACAGTTGCTGCCTCAAGGAGAACTGAAATTAGGAGAAATATTTCCCCCTTAATCTGAAGTGTAACACAGTTGTTGACACTTCAAATAGAGATTTAAGGGATTTCAAATGTAAATGAAATAACACACATGATGGATTTATAATTTGAAGTGGTATTCTGGTATTTCTGGACAAACCACCTCAATGTAGAATGTCAGATGCTGTGAACATTAAATGTCAGGCTGAAATTAACTATCTTAGTATAGGTAAATTGTTCTTGCTCTTGGTGGGGACCTCCTTATGAGACAGGAAACTGAGCCTTTGCCCGGATATAAGGGCAAGAGTAGGAAATGCAACTTCTTTTCCTCTTGGGCTCCCTTCCCCTCCCCCACCACATTCTGCACTTGCTCTCTGGCAGCAGGCATGTAAGAATAAAATGATGGAGGAAAACAGACTCCATGCAAGAAAAATGGATAGAAGAAAATTGATACGCTGTGTAAAATCTGTACAATCTTGCCCTTGCCTGGGGTGTAGTATGCCCTTAACATTATGTAAGACCTAAGCTCACCTGCTAATAACTTCTAATTTACTGTCCTAATTCATCGATTTGTTATCACTAATTCTACTTCATTTACTTCTGTGTAGTTTCCAGTACCTAAAGGGTTGAAAGGTTGCTGTAATTGGCACCCGCAGCTGCTCTTTCTTTTGACAGGGGATAATTTTGCAGCCTATGCTTTGTGTGACAGCTGCCTAATTGGGCATTCTCCCCTTGTAGCAAGCCTGCCTCCTCCAGCCTCCCTGCTGACAAATGGTGGTGGATTATAGATGAGGACATGCTGACCCATTCGACCTTGCTGAGACTGCGGGGAGGGGCCTCCTGCTACTTGAGGGAAGCTTTGGGTCATTTAAAGGACAAGGTCATGAGCCAGGTGGGGAAATGACATGATATCACATGACAATAGCCTGATGACACGGTCAGTATGTCAAGGACAAACTCATCAGTATTGATTATGCTTCTCTCTTATATCTCATTGAAGCCACTGATGTTTCAAAAGTATTTTACTAATTTAAAGTGGTAAAGTACCAAATGGTAACATCAGGGTTGTGTTTGACTATTTTTACATTTATTTCTTCTAAATACAGATCCCACAGGAGAAGCAATATTAGTTAAGCCCTGTCAATAATGATTTATAGCGGTGGCCTTGATGTATTTTATAAATATGTGTACGTACTCGGTCTCACTTACTGCTCAAGAAATACCAAAAAGCAAATGCAACTAGGCAAAATTAAAGGAGAAATACACTGCTGTTAAATTTTAACATTTCTCTTCCCGTTCTTTGTATAGCGATAATTCAGTAATTTACAATGCGTGCATGTGCACCTCCACACATTTATAATAAAAATATTTGTTTATAGATGTGTTCATATCGTGTAGTTGTAAAATATTATAGTAGTTTAAATGAAAGGAAGGAAAGTTTAAAGGAAAACGTTTAAAGTAGCTTTAGGGCTATTTGACTAAGGTAATGCCATGCCCATTTTAAAGGAGTAATGCAATATCCAACTATGCCAGCCAACAAAAACCTATTAAATGATTTTGAAAATGTGTTGTGAGTACTGCTGACAATATTTGAGAGCATCTGGATGTTACTTTGCTATGCTAATAAACTTCAAGGTAAATGAACAGCTTGTTTGACTTTTGCAATGTTAGGCAAAAGTGAAATGCTTATTCTTTCTTAGATTGATTATGCTAAAAATTAAAGAGAAATACTTTAAAAAGAAAATTTCCCCCAAAGTACGTTAAATGTGTGTTAAACTTCATGGCATAATTCCATTTTAGCTTCTTCAGAACGGTTTCCCATATACATTTTGTTTCTGAAACAGTCATCCTTTCACTGCAGAGAGCAGGGTTCACTAGTTCTCATTTCAAGGAAAACAAAATTGTTGTTGGATGCTCCTATGTCTAAATCTCATCAGTTCACCAGGATGTAATTTTACTCCCCTGAGGTAAAAAGCCGTCAGTGGTAAAGTGTGATGAATTAGTTCACTCAAGTAGACGCATCCATGTGCGTGTTTAATTCTGACCTTGCTGTGCATGTGTTTAGCTCCTCTCAGTGTCTGAGTCAAGCCTGGTGGAGGTTTAATCCTGTGTCCTTGTACACGTATACTTGATTAGTAGTTGTGGTTATCTCAGCAGAAGACATTTCACCCTCCTCCTTGTATTGGTCGGGACCCAGGCATTGGGGAGTCAAGTCGAAGGAGAAAGAAAGAGATTTTACATTAGCATTCTATGAAAGCCTTACTGTCTGCAGAACAAATTGATTGCTACAGTGTACCTGTGCTTGGCACTACTGCTGTGAAAGAAAGGTATGGTTGTAATCTGTTTTATTGTATTACATATTGTGACACTCCAGGAATATTTAACATTCAGCTCTTTCTTTGGCACATGCTGTAAGTTTATGTAAAGAACAAGAAATGAATGAAAGTTTGTGCGAGCATTGAATCTGCAGCTTTGTTTACTACAATCAACTAAGCCCATTCTCATAAGACAAATTTGCTGTATACTTCACTGATAACATAACCAGATTGATAACAAAAACCCACATATAGTGCTCAGTAACACAGATTTGTGTCACTGGTTGCAACATGCCTGCACAGATGCAATTCCAGGTCGAGGTTTTTTAATATCCAGATGAATGGGGAAAAATCTCACATGTGACTGTTGATTTCTTGTTCTAGTTAATTGATGAGTATGGGTTTTTTCCCTACTTTATTGAACTGGCCCACTGTATTGGTGCTGCAGAGAGGAAAAGCAAGAGGAGTCTATTATAAGGTATATAATACTGTTTAATATTATACTAGAACAAGGCTTAGGAAAAAGTCTTATGTAGTATTTGTGCTCTGTGGTTTATTTTCATTTGCATAGAAATTTGTACCCTTTCTTTAAAAATGTAGGTTAGTTCTGTTCTTTTGCTATGTCAGTTACAGACTTTATCTAGTTGATTCTCTGGGTTTTTTGTTTTTTGTTTTTTTTAAGATGCTGTGCTGATGTCAATTGTATGTTTGATGGGATGTGTAGAACAATCTGTTAATAAGATTCCGGCTGGTTCATATTGAGCTGTACTCAGTGCTCCATTCTTAACATTGCTGAAGTTATATTAGTGATTGTTTGGATGTTTGCTTGTGGCCACATATAAAGACTTTCTGCCCTTGTAATGCAAACAGTCTTAACCAATTAAGTTTAGGACAGGTGGAAGGCTTGTCTGGGACACTTAAATCTTGATGTAAACCCAATCTAATAACTTGATGGGGAAATGAAAATCTGCCTTTGCTGATTTGTTATCACTATATACAAGTATCAGAGGGTAGCCGTGTTAGTCTGGATCTGTAAAAGCAGCAAAGAATCCTGTGGCACCTTATAGACTAACAGACGTTTTGGAGCATGAGCTTTCGTGGGTGAATACCCACTTCCTCAGATGCATGCATGAGGAAGTGGGTATTCACCCACAAAAGCTCATGCTCCAAAACGTCTGTTAGTCTATAAGGTTCCACAGGATTCTTTGCTTCTTTCACTATATACAAGTTATCAGAGAGAGGCTTATAAAACTATCCCTCTACACGTTGTTCGAGTAGATGACAAGTAAACAACCTGCTTTAAGGAAACCAGGGACCTAAAAGATGCCAAATGCTGAAGTATAGACATGTATTAAAATAGTTACTTTGATCATATGGCCTTGTAGATTTAAGGTTAACACTTGTATAAACATACTGCAGTTATATAAGAGTATCCTTATCTTATATATTACAGCTTGCAAAGAGTGTGAACGTAGCTTTATGGATACAAGTTATTTATCATATAGATCCTTTTGAAAACTATAAATTTCTTCAAGAGGCATGGACCTAGGGACAATATGATGTGATAGTTTTAATTTCATTATACATTACTTAAATACAAACTATTTAGTCTAACTCATTTATGCAAGGAAAGTACTCTGTGAATTGAATGTTCTTTCCCAGCACCTTTTGTAGTCAGTTTAAAGCAATAAAAAACATGTTCTGTAATACAATAAAAACAATTGCACAGGTTCTTTACATTCAAACCATAAGTTAAAAGAAACTGAACAAATTTAACAAGACTTTTGAAATCAATATTCAATTACTACAACACTGTAGAATTGGTTAATGCTTATTTAAAATTTATTCCATTCTGCAATGACTTTTAGCAATTTTTAACCAGTTATTGAAAAGCTATTTTGCTTTGAGTTCGGAGGGATACATTTGTTAGACAAATACAGGGCAATAATACTGTATTTCAGTGCAAATAACTTTCCTTCATAAATAATTCAACCTATGACTTTAAATAAATGATTAGAGGAAGAGAAAATGTCAGATTCAAACCATGTCAGACCTTGAAAACACTCTACTAGCAAAGATTTTTTGTGACTATTCCAAATATATACATACATACACACACTTTTTGGATATGCACTACTTTTGGTATGGTGTGCAAGAGGAAGGAAGATTTATTTTATTTTGTTTTTTAAAGGCAAAAGCTTCCTTAGTGTTTTATCACTTTTTATGTTAAATGAACTGTCATGGGATCCAGAACAATCTGTATGCTTAGGATGGTGTGTGGATTTGTTTTTTAATTGGAATGTAGGACTACATCTGTAGAATTAAACTTTTGATGCGTGACAACAATATGTTAAACTATTTCCTTTTGCTGTCAATGTGATGGGAAAACTTGGCCTGAAAAGGATTTTGTGACTCTAATGCATCTGGGTTTTTTTAAATCAAATTGCAGAATTTTCTGACTTTACAGATTGCCAAGGTTAGTACAGTCTAGTGTGGACCTATCTAGTATAGCTTGCCCTTCGGATACATAAAAATATTTTTTAAAAAGATGCAGTTGCCTGTCAAGATGGTATTAAATCATGGAAATGGAATGGAGAGGTTTACAGTTCATGCATCTTCCAGCGGGTGTTATGCATACCCAGGTCAAGATTGTGAAACTTCTGTTCCCCATTTCCATCCCCTTCCCTTCTGTTACCATGTTTCAGCATAAGGAACAGAGGAAGTTGATCTGTTGTATAACTTTCCTAAGCAAACAGAAACGTGTGCAAACAATTAATATAATCTTGTGATTGGGTCTGTAGCAACTCAATTCACATTAATGCTAGAGGCAGTTGTGTAATTAACGTCCCCATGTATTGAACTGAGACTATTGCTAAACCTCTTTGGTGGAATTGTTGCAGCTATTATACTGAGTAATTCTCCCTGAAAAATAAAAGTATTGCTAATATTCTCTATTTTGAAACCTAGGGCCAGATTTTTAAAGTATGTAGGTGCCTAACTCCCACTAAAATTAATTCTGTGATTGTTTGCTTTATTTAAAATTGTTGTTGAATGCTGTGTCCATTCTGAATTAACAAACTTTAGTTTTAAGCATAAAATTTATCAAATTTAATCATGCAATATGATTTGGAGGGTGGGGAGCAAGCCTGGGGTCCTCTCTCTCATTTTATGGACTTCACCTACACTAAGAAATTTTGTTTGTTTATCTGCAGGCTTTAGGGTTGCCAATTTTGGTAGAGCATATTCCTGGAGGTTTTGTTACATGACATAATCTTTAATTAAAGATTAAAGATTTAATTCATGGAGAGTCCAGGACAATCCTGGAGAGTTGACAACCACAGCAGTCTTTCATGACAGTGGTAAAAACAATTGAGCTTTGTCTACACGTGTAGTTCCAGTGTTGCTCCACTGCAGAGAATGAGAAATGTTCTAGTCTAGACAAGGCCATATTGTGTAAATGGCCACAGACATCTATGCTTGTATTTTTCTTTGTTTATGTATTCTTATGAAACCATTTGCAAATCTAGAAATTGCTTATTCTCTAAGTAGTAATTTTGGTGCTTAAAGGATGCAAAAGTTCCAAAACTATTATTTTTTTTCTTCACTCTCGATGTACTTTTCTTCCATTTTGAGCCACAATAAGTAATGATCAACAGCGGAACCAAAGTCTTGGGCTTTCTTCCCCTTCTCCCCTCCCCTTCTGAAGTTTCTTCTGGTATTTGTTTGTTTTAAACCAGTGGTGTGCACTTTCTAAATGTTTTCTTTCATTAAAGTGATAAAAGCCATGTAAGGGGCCTGCAAATTCTACTTATAAAAGGGATCCGGCAACAGAGACATTAAAACACTCTTTGAAAATGCCACACTTTTTCAAGACCAAACAAGAATGTTTGTGTCTTTGAAGCCTGTCTTACCAATTTCTTTAGCCACAAATGAAGTTTTGCTAGAGTTTAATAATAAACACTCATTAGAAAAAGTTAATATTGTTTGATTTAAAAAATACAAATTCTTCCTGTGCTTTGGCTTCTGCTGTACCCATGGGATGATTATTTTCTGAAGGTTAGATTCTGCTGCCTGGTCATAGAGTAGTATCTCCCCCCTCTGAGATCAGCCCCAGTGAAATCAATGGGCTCCTTACAGGGTAAGATACAACTTGGTGTGAGGAAGTGTTCCAAAACCTGGATCTGAATTAGAAAATCTGTTAAATGTGAAGGAAAAAAATCAGGCCTTATCTGGCTTCTTCAGCTCAGGTCCCTTTCCACTATGGCCCATCAAGGCCTCCCTCTTCCTCCAGCACCCTCCCTCATCTGTTTCTGCTCTGCCTAATCAACCACTCACAGAAGCACTCCAGGTGACCCAGACCAAGTGGCGAGTAGATGCCTTATGACCAATTTCCAAAAAATGGATTTTTGTGGGAGAGAGCAACAAGTAACATGTGGAGGGGGTGTGTGTGTGAGAGAGAGAGAGATTTATTCCAAAACTACAGGGATTCTTATTTAGAATCTTATTTAGGGATATGCTTATTTAGAAATTAGTCTATATTGACAAGTGGTTCAGTAGGACTATGTGGAGGAAGACAGTAGTACAATGACTAGCTGCAAAATTCTGTCTTCTGAAGCTGTACTGCAGTCCCATCAGCTCTCACAAGCTAAGAAGGCTTGGGCCAGGTCATTATATGGCACTGCTGAGCCAGGGTGGAGAATCTCTGAGAAAAAACAGGGTGCTGCAGGAAATAATGTCAGCGACCCAGGATATGGCCAATTCAATACTGGACCAGTTGTCCTGGTTAGAGTTGTGCAGTATTCTATTGTTGCATGTGCTATCTGATGTAAAAACCTAGATCTTGACTATATTTGATCATTAAAGACCTCCCATTGGTTTTCTGTCAGATAGGGATATTTACTATGATGTCCTGGATATATTCCAAGTCATGTAACTGCAGTCTCCCCCTGCAATCCTGGTTAGATGAGACTATGAACTGCTATACACTATTTTCTGATACTAGACAGGTGCATACAGGGTGAACACGTAACATCTATCAGTGGGGAGAAATTGAAGTGCTTGACTGAAACTCAGTAGATCTGTGTCCAGTTCCCAAGTCTGCTACAGAGTTCATGGGTGACCTTTGGCCAGTCATTTAATCTTCCTCTATCTCAGTTTCCCATCGGTAAAGTGGAGATAATAGCACTTCCCTCTCTCAAAGGGTAGTTGTGGTGATATGTTCAGTGATGTTTGTGAAGCACTCTGATGCTGCCATGATGAGGGCCATGTGTGTAGCTTTATTGTTAGTATCTGGATGCACCAATCAGGGATCAAGCCCAGACTGTCAGGCTCTGTACAAATAAATAACAGAAAGACTTTCCTTTCCTCACATAGCCTACAATTCAAATATATTACGAAAGATAACCAGCTAATACAACGCAGAGATGGTGGTGCACAAGACATAAAACAATTGTGATCAGCGTCCTAAGCAACGATCACAGCAGGGTTGTTTTGGGTTTTGGTTTTGATTTGCTTTTGCAGAGAAAGAGACATACTGTATTATTGTCAAAATATTTTTCTCATAGTTAGGTGAAATGATGCCCTAAAGTCTTTTATGTGGAGGAAAGTAACTTCTCTTTTCATGTCTCTTGTGCCTTCAGTTGAAGAAAAGTAGACTGCTAAGAATGTTCGAGTTAATCTAGAGAATTTTTCTGTGTGTGTGTGTGTGTGTGTTTACTCCTGTGGCTATCATTTGGCAAAGAAAATAATTTCATGGAAGAGTAGCTGGGAACTGCACTGGATGAACATTTTTTGTAAGTAGCAAGTAGAGGTTATCATGTAGAGCTGAATTTCCTTCTGTGTCCCACCACTGGATAACTTGAGAATAATGGAATCTTTTATTTACAGTTCTGTACTTACACATGCAGTTTCTCTGGTTGTCATCTGAGATGTATCATTTGAGATTAAAGGTGGCTGAACCAACTTCACATGAAAAAACTAACTAGATAAAATTTGATCAAAATGGGTAGCAACTAATCTCACAGTAGAGGAGAGAAGGAAAGGATTTACTGAAGAAGGGATTTATTGGCATCACTAGATTTGTACAATGCTTATTTGCACATCCCAATGCATCAATTTTATCATTCTTAAGGGTTGTGCTGGGAAGACTAAACTGAGTACCGCTTCCTTTCTTTTGATCATTCCGTGCTATTAATGGCCCCTACATATTACTGGACCTGGCAGGTGACTCATTGTCCAGATGCGTTGGAACATTTTATCTATCCTCACCATCAAGGAAATCCTCTTTACAATAGTGGAGAAGGGAATCCTCCTATATTATGAAGAGAGAGCCCCCAAACCGTGCTAGTATTTCCTTTATAACATCAACAAACCCTTCTTGAATGTCTCCAGGGGCTTTCTATCATAGTGCATCACTTTCAGGTTTCTTGTCCTGGTTTACAGTATAAGCTTTACATAATTTTGCTTCCACTTATGTCTTTGCCCTCACATTCCACATGCTTCTTGCTGCTCCTATCTTCCTCTCCTTCCCCCACTCATGATGTCATGCTCTTTATCACACTTTCCCATATATGTGGAATAGTATCTCTTCTCTCATCTTCTAGCACCTTCTTTCTTCCTTCCTTCAAATGCCTCTTTGAAACCTATCATGTAAGGAAAACCCTCCTCCCATCTTCCCTACTGCCAGACTGTTTATTTCCTGAACTGTTGTCCCCATGTCTTACCTTAGTTTGTAAGCTCTTTGGAGCTGGAGACATAACTGTGTTCTGTAATGTGCTGTGTAAATTATTACAGTAATAATTAATGCCATCCTCTAGAGCTGGAGATTATTTGCAACACAGTTGTTCAAGGCAAATGTCAAACGCAGAGTAACTTCTTCACATAAATCTGCCAAAGTAAGGAAAACCCAAGAGTACTTGCAGCACCTCTTGGTACATCAAATTGTTCAGCTTCAGAGAGGCTATGACTGAAACATGCCTATGTGAGCTAGGAGAGGAATACCAAGTCAACTCTGGAAAGAAGGCAGGTTCTCCTTCCCCCCTCCCCACCAGGCAAAGAACAAAGTTTTATTTTAAAGCTTTTTTTAATCCTCCTAGCACATCCTACTCCCTGCATTAGAGTGGGCCAGGTTCTGATCTCAGTTTTATATTGGAGTCAGTTCAGAGATATAGAATTTATTTTAGTCTTACGCTGGAGTAAATCTGTAGTAAATGAGATCAGAATTGGAGCCAATGGCTGCTGCCTTCTCTCACTTAAAAAGTGTGGTGGGGTGGGCGCTTCATTGAGTTAGAAGCCTCTTTTTTTGAGCCAGAAAGGTTATAGGATGATTAAGAAGCATATTGCAAAGCCTTCTCTGTTACGGTGAACCAGGGACTAGTTTATATTTAACTAGATCCCTAGGGTGATTTCCTTTCTGTCCCTTTAAGTCTCTCCTCAAAATTCACTTTTTTTTATCCATTATCTCCACCTTGGCACTATTTGCTCTCATGATTGTTCTAAAAAAATATATCAAACAACCCACTCTCAAAATAAAGTTTTGCTATAAGCAGTGTTTTCTTTCTTCTTCTAGTCTCTCTTCTGTTTGTAATCTCGGGTGAAAGTAAGTTTGAATTGAAGGGGGAAATCTCAGAAGGAGAAATTTCACTATATTCTTAATAGCACTAATCAAAGAGAAGGGGAGAGTTCTATTCCCCTTTATGTTAACCTCAATGAATTCTCCTCTCCTCATCAACACCCACCATGTTCTACTGCCCGTTTCACTGCATTATCAGTCTTACTTAGTTTGTTGGGTTTTGGGAGGAAGGAACCATATGAGGTTTTTTATTTGTCTATGAAGAACTGTCTATCACTATGCTGTTTTTAAAACATTTTCTCCCCAGATCCTTTCTTTACAATAGGAAGGGACAAAAATCGGTTTATTCTGGGGGCTAGTCTTGTTCATGGACCTCATTTAATTATCAGGGGTCAATCTAACTGATATAGGTGTGAGAGGTGCCTCAGAGAATCATAGAATATTAGGGTTGGAAGGGACCTCAGGAGGTCATCTAGTGAGTCCAACCCTCTGCTAAAAGCAGGACCAATCCCCAACTAAATCATCCCCGCCAGGGCTTTGTCAAGCCTGACCTTAAAAATCTCTAAGGCAGGAGATTCTATCGCCTCCCTAGGTAACCCATTCCAGTGCTTCACCACCCTCCTAGTGAAATATTTTTTCCCCTATATCCAATCTAAACCTCCCTGTCACGGAGTCCCTGGACGATGCTTTGTAACTGCTCCCCACAAAGCCAGTCAGGACTTTGGGGAGCCTCCTCTCCCTTGGAGAAGACTGCCTTCAGGGCAAGAAGCTCACATGGCTTCATCTTCCTGGATGTGACCTTGGAGCATTCAGCATATGCCCCTCCGTGCACTTCCCCCAGAGTCCGCCCAGGCGGGGTCCTGGGGAAACCAGAGAGTCCTGCACGCACCTCCCTTCGCAGTCAGACATGACTCTTAGCCAGCCAGTAAAACGGGTTTATTAGATGACAGGAACACGATCTAAAACAGAGCTTTTAGGTACAGAGAACGGGACCCCTCAGCCAGGTCTATTTTGTGGCCCAGCGAACCAGACAACCTCATCTGCACTCACTTGCCGTTCCCAGCCAACTCCAAACTGAAACCTCCTCCAGCCCCTCCTCCTCTGCTGAGTTCCTTTCCTGGGCCAGTAGGTCACCTGACCTCTTTGCACTCCCACACCTTTAGCATCCCCTTGCAAGGGGGAAGGGCCTAGGCCATTAGTTGCCAAGAGACAGTGTGTCAGCCAGAAACTGAGGCACCCACACAGTATTCAGAGGAAACATTAAGAACAGTCCCACTTCGTCATACTCCCCCACTGCCTCGCAGAGGCATAAGATTTGTTCTGAAATGTTAACAGTCTAAATATGTATACATGACATGATGAGGAAGGGCAGCAAACAGTAAGGAAGGACGAGCAATGTGTTAATCCATAGATTCCTTTTCATCATGTTGGTTCTGTTGTGTGTTTGATTTGACTCATTTCTCTTGGGTATTGTGGGAAGGATATGAATGGGGAGAACACAGTGGCTTGGCAGGCTAGTCTTGGGAGGCCATCCTTGTGTAAGGAGCGAGCATGTCATGGAAATGCTTGTAGGAGAGGTTTCTGTTACAATGAAGTTGGCATTGGTGAAGCAGAGTGGGTGTAGGGAGAGGACCTCATTAAGAGAGAAAGTCATATGTAGGTGGGTCAGAGTTACACAGGCCCAGAAAGCTATTAAAGCAAGACCATTTAAACTTGGCATGGTGGACCGGGGAAGCCAATAGAGGGAATAAGTGTATGTGGTGGGGTGAGATGTGATCAGAGCAAATGGTAAGATTGAGAAATTTAGCAGATACATTTGGGATGTACTAGAGGAGGGCCCTGATGATACCGGTGAGGCCAGAGAAGAGCAGGTTGCAGTAACTTAGGCTATGTGTACATTAGTGAGCTTGCAGCAGCACAGCTGTACAGATGCAACTGCGCTGCTGTAAGATCATGCATGTAGCCACTCTATGCCAATGGGAGAGAGTTCTCCCATCGACATAATAGCTACCACTGCTCATGGAGGTGGTTTTATGTAGGCAGGAGAAGCTCTCTCGCTGACATAGCGCTGTGCACATGATCACTTATGCTGGGTGAAACTTGTCACTCAGGGAGGTGTTTTGTTTTTTCACACCCTGAGCGACATAAGTTTTGCTGATATAAGTGGTAGTGTAGACATGGCCTCAGTTGGTAGGTGATAAAGGCATGCATGAACTTAACTATGGGGAAAAAAACAGGGTTCCATCTTGGAGATGGAAAAAGAAATGTTAACTTAAGGAACAACCTGGACATGTGGCAGGAGATGGAGGCGTTGAAGATGACCCTCTGGTGAGAAGTAGGTGACATTGGGTAGTGGTAGTGCCAATAAACAGTGACAGAGGGTATGTCTACACTACGGGATTATTCAGATTATACAATCTGTTTCACAAAACCGGTTTATGTAAAAAGTCGCATGCACGCAGCCACACTAAGCACATTAATTCGGCGGTGTGTGTCCATGTACCGAGGCTAGCGTTGATTTCTGGAGTGTTGCACTGTGGGTAGCTATTCCGTAGCTATCCCATAGTTCCCGCAGTCTCCCCCGCTCACTGGAATTCTGGGTTGAGATCCCAATGCAAAAACAGTGTCACGGGTGATTCTGGGTAAATGTCGTCACTCAGTCCTTCCTCCGTGAAAGCAATGGCAGACAATCATTTTGCGCCCTTTTTCCCTGGATTGCCCTGGCAGACGCCATAGCATGGCAACCATGGAGCCTATTTTGCCTTTTGTCACTGTCACCATATGTGTACTGGATGCCGCTGACAGAGGTGATACTGTAGCACTATACAGCAGCATTCATTTGCTTTTGCATGATAGCAGAGACGGTTTTCAGTCGTTCTGTACCGTATGCTGCTATTATGGGTGCCCCTGGCTGAGGTCGGCCGGGGGCGCAAAGGCAAAAATGGGAATGACTCCCCGAGTCAATCCCTCCTTTATGGTATCTAAAAATAGAGTCAGTCCTGCCTAGAATATGGGGCAGGTGTACTAGAGAACCAGTATATCAGAGAACCAGAGAGCACAGCCGCTCCGTATCAGATCCCACAGAAATGATGAGCTACATGCCATTCACGGGGGTTGCCCTTGCAACAACCCCACCCGTTGCTTCCCTCCTCCCCAACGTTCGTGGGCTACCGTAGCAGTGTCCACCCCATTTGTGTCATGAAGTTATAAAGAATGCAGGAATAAGAAACACTGACTTGTTAATGAGATAAAATGAGAGGGAGGCAGCCTCCAGCTGCTGTGATAGTCCAGGCAGGACATTAAGCGGTGTGGGGGAGAGGAGCCCAGCATCCCTCTGCTATGATAGTCCAGGCAGTACAGAATCTTTTCTTTACACATGAAAAGGAGGGGGTTGATGGAGCTCAGCCCCCAGTTGCTATGATGAAGACCGTTACCAGCCATTCTGTGCCATCTACTGGGAATGATCGGGAATCATTCCTATTTTTACCCAGGCGCCTCCGGCCAGCCTCACCTGAGGCCAGCCAGGAGTACTCAGCAGCTATCAAGCATATTGTACCATCTGCCACCGGGGAGGGAAGAGAAGCGGATACTGCTCTTTACTGCTGCAGTATCGCCTCTACCAGCAGCATTCAGTACACATAGGGTGACATTAAAAAAAAGTCAAGAAACGTTTTTTCCCTTTTCTTTCACGTGGTGGGGGAGGAAGTAAATTGAGCTATACCCTGAATCACGCCGGATAATGTGTTTTGAACCTATAGGCATTGGGAGCTCAGCCAAGAATGCAAATACTTTTCGGAGACTGCTATGGACTGTGGGATAGCTGGAGTCCTCAGTACCCCCTCCCTCCCTCCCTCCATGAGCGTCCATTTGATTCTTTGGCTTTCCGTTACGCTTGTCACGCAGCACTGTGTAGCTTGGAGATTTTTTTCAAACACTTTGGCACTTCGTCTTCTGTAACGGAGCTCTGATAGAACAGATTTGTCTCCCCATACAGCGATCAGATCCAGTATCTCCCGTATAGTCCATGCTGGAGCTCTTTTTGGATTTGGGACTGCATCGCCACCCATGCTGATCAGAGCTCCACGCTGGGCAAACAGGAAATGAAATTCAAAAGTTCGCGGGGCTTTTCCTGTCTACCGGGCCACTGCATCTGAGTTCAGATTGCTGTCCAGAGCGGTTACAATGGTGCACTGTCGGATACCGCCCAGAGGCCAATACCATCGATTTGCAGCCACACTAACCCTAATCCGATATGGTAATACCGATTTTAGCGCTACTCCTCTCATTGGGGAGCAGTACAGAAACCGATTTAAAGAGCCCTTTATATCGATATAAAGGGCCTCATAGTGTGGATGGGTGCGGCATTAATCGATTTAACGCTGCTAAAATCGGTTTAAACGCGCAGTGTAGACCAGGCCTTAGACAGAAAACCAGAGTGCCAATGAGTACTAATAATTATATTGTTGTGTTTTGGAGATACGGACTGCTGCTCGTTAGGAACTGAACTGAGGATTTTTTGTAAATTTTTTTTTTTAAATGCACAATTTTTTTTCTACTGACTGTGTAGCTTCTTCAAGAAGAGGGAAGGTGTAACTAGCCGCCTTAGGCACCCGTTTGATTGGACTGCACTTTGCCTTTCCAATATGAATTGTATTTGTAATGACTATTTTCTGTGAGCTTGGCTCTGGTTCTATAAGGAATGTTCTGTAACTGCATTAGCCTGGAAAAGGTTCTGCCTCAATTTGTGGTGAAACCATTCCCTTTTGAAAGGCATTGAAGGCAATCAACAATAGTGAAACCTTATGTGAAACCCCATAATATCATCCACTAGTCACCTGTAGTCAGCGGAAATGAGACAGAAATCCATTTATTAGCTTCATATTAGTATTCTTGTAAAGAAAGTGAGACAAAAAGAAACAACAATTAGCATAATTCAGTAAGAGAGCAACTGTATGTATGAAATTTATCCATGTGTCAGTACTACTGCATTACAATATATTGACTCAAAAACCTGAAGTTGCTCCACTATGGGAAACACCCATCATGTGCACATTAAAAGAAAGGTGACTATCAAAAAGGACCTAGAGCACGACCTTTCACCCACGCTGGATCTCTGCACTGACAGATTAAGCTGGAAGTAAGATGCAGTCAGTTAGGTTGAGTGAGAGAGATGTGATTGTTATACTGTAGGTAATAATTTTATGCTTCATAATGCAAATAAGTTGTGGGGTTTTTTAAATACAAAAATAAATGCAATTTATTCAATCTTAGACCCTCTTATTTGTACTTTGCCTACTAATGTCTGCTGAGACGACTCCAAGCATTCCAAATCACTGCACAGATTTCAGTCAGCCTTTTACAAAGAAAATAACTTTGGGTATGTGTACACAGCACACACACAAAATAAAAATTAACATGGCAGCTGAGTAGGGCTTGCTCTGCAGGATTAAAAATAGCAGTGTTGATGTTCAGGCTCAGGTCTGATATCTGGGGAGGGGGGCAGACTCTCACTGCCTGGACTCTAGCCTGAGACTGAACATCTACACTGTTGTTTTTCACCGCTTTGCATGAGCCCCACACAGTTGACCTGGACTCTGATACTCATTGCTATGGTGGGTGGGTTTTTTGGTTTTGTTTTTTTGGGTGGGTGAGTGGGAGTGTGTGTTTTGCATTTAAATGCAAATGTCCTTTTTCCCCACCCCCATTCACTCAAATATAGGGGTAAGGAAGTGCAAATTTTTGTCCTGAGGTCCAGAACTGACAAATTTTGGTCTTAAACTCAATGACCATTTATGATTTTAGGAATAACAGTAAGGGCTAGACCCACCTACACCATTACATTCAGGAGCTCACATTCCAGGATTTGAGGTGATACATACATTTGTCTCTGAGTCCCAATGGTTCATGAGATACCATAGCTTAAAAATATAACATGATTCACATGAAAGATTTATTTAAATATTATGAGGGCTTAAAAAACAAACAACCCTCACTGCAAGGCCTGTACATAGTAAACTAAGGCAATGTGGTCAGACAGATGGAATGAAAGAAGGTAGTACCCATAAAACATTTTAAAACTTCATTAAAAAGACGGAACTAAACCAGTTTAAAATGTGGCATAAACAAAATAATTGAGGGCACATTATGGAAAAAGGGTTTTACTGGCGGTGTTTGAGATGCCTGCATTACAAGTGAGTTATGCAGGTCACCCCAAATGAGTGCCAATAAAAGCTTTATACTAACACACATCTTCCTATTTATAGAGCTAGATGTCTGTCTATATATAAACTGTTCCCAGTTATGTCTAGGCTGACATCAAGTGAGCTGTATGTGTGTTGGGTCGAAAGAAGAGCACAAGCTATACTCTTCCTCAAGTGGCTAGGCATTATGGAAGCGTCTGCACCCATCTCTTTCTCAATTTAAAAAATGTCACATGACTTTCTGTTGCACAAGGCAAGGCGTCTTTTTTATTTTTCTCTTTAAGCGTCAAAAGGTGTGTCTGATGAATATGACATATAAGCTAAATATTCCCTTTTTGGTTTTTTTAGCGTCGAGAAGGTAGAGGTTGGTGGATGGATGACTCAGTAGATGACTTTCATTGCTAACTATTTTCAGCAGTTATTTTCATAAGTTGGTGCTGTGTTTAATCTGCTTATTGGCTCAACACTCAGCATTAAGGAAGCGTTACAGGACAACAGTATTGTCATTGTTATGAAGAAGGTTATTGTGATTGTGTTCTACATAAACCTTGTGTTTAGTTGCTCCTTTTTTTTTTCATGTTGAGATATGTGGTAAATGCAGTTGATTAAGATGGATGTGCAAGTAGTGGGACTTCAATGTGTGCAACTAAGCAGACTACCATTGTAATTAGGTGTGGATTGTGGCATGGAATAAATCCTGTGTCACTAGCAAAGACCCTTTCACTCATGTGGAGTCCCTGTTCCAGTGTGGAATTCCACTGACTTCTACAGGGCCTCCCAGAGGACTCAGGGAGCCTGGGGCAAAGCGGAGGAGCTGTGGCACTTGTACTCACTCGGCGGCTGTCCGGGTCTTCGGTGGCATTTTGGCGGCTGGGGGCCCTTCAGTCGTTCCAAGTCTTCAGAGTTATTTCGGCTGCAGGGGGGCCTCTCAGTGCTGCCGAAGACCTGGAGCGACTGAAGGGTCCCCCACGGCCGAAAAGCCGCAAAAGACCCGGACAGCCTCCAGGCCAGGGCTCGCAGGGCATTTCGGTGGCAGGGGGCCCTTCAGTCGCTCTGCGTCTTTGGCAGCACTGAAGGGGCCCCTGCTGCCAAAATGCTGCCGAAGACCCGAACTGCTGCTGGGCCAGGGCTCGCCAGGACTTCTATGGATCAGCCCTGGACTTCTGTGGATCTTAGATCTTTTTGGATCTTGACTTTTTTGGATTTTTTCCCCCAATGTTGGGCTTTAATGTATGTTGATTGACAGTTGTAATTAGTGAAAATGGTGGCAGAAGGCACTCCCTCCACCCCCTTTTTTTGGTCAACATAAATTGTTCTTCCTCAGTTTTGTTGTTGTTTTTTCTCTTAACAGTCCATATCAGATAAAATAGGCATATGGTATAGGTCTACAAAGTTTGGGAACACTTTGAAAATGCAGTGTACGGAATGAATAAAATGTGGTGTGTTTCTTGTAAGTTGACTTAAAAAAACCCAGGAGCTTTGACCAAATGCCAGCTATTACATCAGTCCTGTTTGTAATCTTTCTTGCTGATCTGTGACCTTGACCTTGTACTTGTACTTGTTTTGTATGTCAAATCTATTTTAAGGATGGACAAATCATAGTTGAGTTTTAATAGGCTTTATACTCCAACCTCACAGGATGTCCCACTGCAATATAAAAATTAAAGCAATTAATTGAGGAAGTTATCCCATTTCAGTGATGTTTTTTTTTCCTGACTGTTTATAGTCTTAAAATCATGCCTTTGAAAATTGGTATGATTCTTAAGAATACTGAACTCCCCTCCCCCTTTTTTTTTAATTGTTATATATTAGATCTTCTGTTTGATGATTGGATCCCCCTCTTTCCAGTAGAAGATATTCTTTGTTATGTACAAAACTTCTGCGGCTCCCGAACATATTGATTTGCTTTTGTTGTTAAGTTTGTACACAATAGTCATAAAACTTAGCTTTCAGATAGATGATGCTTACTCAGTGTCTTATTTAGACCCCCAGTTTAGGAGTCCATCTCTATTCAGCAAAGTACTTGAGCACATGCTTAACTTTAGTATGTGCTTAAATGGGACTTAAGCACATGCTTAAATGCTTTGCAGAATTGAGGCCATGGAACAAATGACTATTGTTATATGTACAGTGAAAATGGTGGTGATGATCACTCTCTAAGCCTATTAATAAGCAGTGGTGGCCAAAAATTAGTTGTGGGATTCTATTAAGCAAAATATTATCTGACTTTGAGGGGGAATGTTTTATGTATGCACAACCATAAACTTTTTTCAGAGATCAGTAAGTGCCTATGTACTTTTTTGTTGTTGTTTTTATATAGCTTTTAAATGAGTCTGAGTACCTGTCTTTAACTTTCTTGAAATTTAATGGAACAAGCAGTGAAGATAAATAGCCTTTTCTTGCTATTTTGCAATTATTTTCTTGCTTTAGCATTCATGAAAGACAGATATAAAACATACTAGTAAGGGCTGTTTCCACAACTTTATGACAGCATATCATCTTTTTGCTTAAAATGCCTGTCATTTTTATCAACATAAAATTTGAGGAATTACTTCAGAGTATGTCCTTGTGTTGAGCATTTAGGGTAGTTAAGCCCCGGCATCTTTCTCTACCCCTTTAGTCATAGCTTTATGGCAGTGAATATAGGATAACATTCTTTATTCATGTTGTAGTGATACAACTACTCCAAAAACATTCTGTTCTTATAGCTGGCTTGTGTTCGTAAGTGAGGAGGTTGCAGCCTAATGTTTGATGATTTGAATATTATTATTATTTGACATTTGTGTACAATATATTGTTACTTTTTAACTGTGCAAATATTTAGGATTCATGTTGTGAATAATTCTCACAGTCATTCTTGCACAGTGGCTAAGTTACGGTGGAGTTGCCATAACATTCCTTACTGTATGTTGTTAGTCTCTGAAATATTTCCTCCTTAGTTTTATATAGCGTTGGCTTTCAGGTTGCATCCATATTTCCAGTAAATAGTATGATTTCTCTGGAGAAAAATCAATTTTACTTGGTAGTAATTTTCTGCTAATGCAAATAGTTCCTGTCCCACTTGACAGAAATTGTACAAGGTCTTCTGCATGCTAAGCCATTTATGATTTGAGAGACTAACAGGATCAGTTAACATGGGGGCCATTGTTTAAAGATGGTGGCATAATACTGCACATGGATTTTTCATTTTATTGTGGTGATAAGACAGAATCACTGAATTCTGCTCCATCGTGTTCCCATTAGTATGAAACTATGGTTTGTTTGTTGTTGTTATAATCTGTTTTGAGGAAAATATTCAAGAAAATGACCCACATCAAAAATTTATAGATCAGAACATTCATCTCAAAGTGGTTGAATTGGTGTCACAGTACCTTGGTTACTAAGCATTGCTTGCCTCTCATCAGGCACTGAGCTGAAAATGTGCCTTGGTGCACATTCATTTGATGATGATGATAATAATAAAAAAAGCTACAATGGGAGGTTACTTTTAGTGTGAATGTCACCAACCGTTTAAAGCTATTCCAGCAATTGCAATTGTACTACTGAGAATTGTCAAACTTCATGCAATAGAGAAATTGGCCACTACGTTTATCGTTCTACAACAGGTATGAGGTCAGAGTTCTGTGGAAACACATCATCTGTGAGTATTGATCAAGCCTCAGTGACATGACTGTCCTGAGGAGAATATAGATTTCTTCACTGTATATTAATAAAGTTTCATTCTTTGGGAGTTGGCAAGTAAAATGCTTAATCGGTGATTCGTTGTCACAAGTTTAAGGATAATAGAAATCTAGTTGTTGAGATTTTTTTTTTAAATTTTTAAATTTAGAATTAAATAAGTATCAAATAGGATTGGAAAGAAACTTCCTCTCTTCATCCCTTTTTATCCACCAGTCTTGTGTTTGACTGTGAATTAGATAGTTCCACTTTCGGCTGTCAATCATGAAAGCAGATGTTGCTATTTATTTTTGTCTTCTTGTTCTTAAAAATAGCCTGACTGAAATTTAACAATAACATTTCCTTTCCTTGCTTCACTCTTTGGGCATAGATCATCACTGTATCAATATGATCAGTTGCATATTTCACTGTCAGAGTTTGGTTTTCTCTTCTCTTCCTCTCCCTCCCCGACCCCCTGACCTCTTCTGTGTTTTTCAGTATTCTTCAGTCTGTTCTTCCTTACATCTCCTTTTTTCTCCAGTAGAAGCAGGTTACTGACAGAGACAGTTCTAGGTGTCAAACACTCAAACTGACTTTGTGACTGACATTGACTGTCAGAATAATGGACAAAAGACTTTGCAAGCCTATCAGTTTCTAGGTTAGAACATTACAGGTTAGAAGATCCTAGATTTCTCCTATGGGCTTACTTTTCTTTAAGTAGCCAGTGGCATAGGATGACAGTTGTTTATAAACTATAATAAAATGTATATTATTTAAACTACATTTTTTTTTATTTACACCTATGGCTAAGGGGTTTTAAGAAGTCCTGTGATATTTGTGCATTGTTAAAGATGTTAAATATAAACATATAGAAGAGTACCTGATTCCTCCAGTAGTATTTGCAAGGGGAAAAAATTGATTTTCTGAATGTGGAAGGCTTGTGACAGAAACTTTCTCTTATTTAATTTGTCTGTAATTAGATGCGAGCGTTATACCCATCAGCAACTCTGTAGGTGTATTCAAAAGTTATAATAAAATCCTACTGCTTATTCTGCCAACTGAATTTGAGTCAAATCCTCCCCCATCCTATAGAAAACCTTGGAAAACAAATGAATGTAGGGCAACTTCCTAATATCAGTCCAGGCTCTGAATGATCTGTTGTGTGACGTGAGTGCCAAAGCTGAGAATCCATTCCTTCCTAACAAACCGCTCCCATTTAAGCGAGGCCATGCTTAGATAGGACACTTGAGCTTATCACAGCTGTCATGATATCAGAAGGAGAAAGCCAGGACCTGAACCATCTGGGACTCAGTAGGGCAAAACCAATGCCCCGGACTTTGCTCCGAGAGCAGTTGTTGCCAGCATGGATCGCAGGCGTTTCAGAATGATTCTAAGGTGTAGCCCCACATTCAATAATATGTTGTAAAGAGGCTAAAAATGTGGATATCTCCTGGTGAGGTGAGCAGCAGCCTAATTCACAGGTTCTAGTATGTGCCATTCCTCAGCACTTCCAGAACCGTAACTGGCTTAAGTTCACACAGAGAAGACACTCTCTCTTTATTACCCCAGAGTGACAACTGCAGCAGAGAGAGACATGTTGGTCTAGTTATTATCTGCAAAATAATTTTAAATTGTCTCCGTGAGAAAACACTCCATTCTGTTGCAAGATGCAAATAGAATAGAAGTTCGGACATCCACAAATTACCAGATGCTGTGTTGTAAGTGAAGAGATAGATAGGACTAGGAAAGGTTCAGAAATACTCTTAGTTTAGTGTTAGTATGACTTTGTTCTAAAAGTGTCTGTGTCTGTGTGTGTGTGAGAGAGAGAGAGAGAGAGAGTATGTGCACTAAAGAATTGGCTTAAATATATAAACATACAGTTCATACATGTGTCACTTGGTGAATAAGGTGGATTTGCCTCACCCAAGAATGACACTTATGCATTCTCTTGGTTTGTGGGTAGATGAACTGTCTGTTTAAACCAGTTTGAGATGTGTCAGTATTTTAATGGTGCAGGAGACGCTATAAGTGTGTTTCTTTCAGTAGACAGCACTTTTTTTAGCTAAATTATATGTCCCAGCAGGATATTTTGGGATTCAGGCAGGACTTGGAATCAGCTGGTTTGTGGTAGTACAGGGTACTGGCACCTCTCTCAGGCTGGTACCAAGGTTTCCAGAAACTCCATTTTCATCTTTTTTTTTTTCTATAAAAAAATCATCTAGCTCTTATGATTGTGAAGAAACTTCAAAAATGTTGACCATGTAGTTGATACAGATATGTCTACCTGAGTCTGCAGAGAGCCTGGAACAATAGAGGTGTGAACTGCGCCAGTCATTTCAGTGAGGTGTCCAGTGATGATGATTTAAATGTTCACTGTTTCATTCCTCATGTCAGAAGGAAGAGAGGGACCATCACAGATCTGCACAATTAGTCTACTGTGAAGTCGCACTTCAGTACCAGAAGTAAATGACATTTGAGAGATGCCACCACTTACCTTTTCACTGGTCATAAAGAAGCCAAGCCTAAAGAACCCAGTGTTGCTCAAAGAGCTGTATGTTCATATTTTGAACCTCTCCACAAACTGCTGTTAGTAAGATCTTTAATTTTGATGGTTCACATGGGTGGAGATGAATTTGTGGGCAGCACTTGGGAGAGTACCTCCACCATTTTCCCCCACAAAATTTGACCCCAGGTGCAGGAGATATATTCATTCGGATGAAATGTAAAATTGGAGTCTTGACAGCTATGACTATTAAAGAGCACAATGCTCGTCAAAAGGTATCTAATATACATGTGTATCATGTTGTGTTCTATAATTTGAGAAATACCATAAGGTATTGTGATATATATACACACGTTAATTTCCTCATTTAATGTATACAGACCTGATGTTGCACTGACCTGTGGTCTGACCACAGTTCTCCCTTTTGTCTTTTTGCTGACTCTGGTTTCTGGTTCTTTTTCCTTCCTATCCTGATCCTTCTCCCAGCCCCAACAGCAGCCTCCCTACACATGCCTGCCCAGGCTTCTCACTGATTATGCAGAAGCACTAATATAGCTCCCCTCGCCCCCATCTCCACCCCAAAGACAGGCAGGCTGTGGAAATGTAAGGCTGTCCCTTTTTGTATTACATGTCCTCCCAGAGCTCCTTATTGCCGGTGAGGTGACTGACCCACTTGTAGCTCATGTAGAATTACCCTGTGAAACTTGGGGGAAGGAGAGATACATTGTCTCCTGGGAATCTGAACAACCTTGTGGCATGGGAAGAGGGGAAATTTTGTGCACAGCTTCCACCTCCTTGTTTGAATGTAGGGGGCATAGCTGTAACCAAAGTTTGTTGCGTTGAATTTAATATTTGTCTTTATAAAATAAAATAAAAATCAAGTGAGAATGTTCTGCTTCATCTGCTAGAGCAGTCATCCTTATGGTGTTTCTCAGGTGTTGGGTTACTGATACTGAATTTGATTGAACAGTCTGTCACTTTATTCTCATTGGCAAGAACATTTGTTGTGTTAGCCAGGAGTTTTGTGTTCATCATGTCTGTTGTGAAGATTGCAGTCACACAAAATGTTGAACTGTTCACGTGCTGTGATGAAATTGGTATGTTTTGACTCCTTGAGCAAGGATGTCCTCCAATGTGGAATTAGTTTTCTTGAGGATTATTTTAAATTGCTTAATTGATTATAAAGAACTAATGTGAATATCTGGCCTGATCTGTTCTAGTGTAATGCATGTGTGTGTGTGCGGGGGGAGGAGAAACCTATTCTACCCCCTTTTATGTTCAATAGCTTTTGTTTGTTCTCAATATCAAGAATAGTTACGGGTTGATTTTTTTAAAATTAAAATGTGTTTTATGATCCAAATTAATTTAAAGAACTGTGTACCAGCCAGTTGTCAAGCTTTCTCTTATACAGCATGATCTTAGCATTTTGAATTAATTCAACAAAACAAAGTAAAACAGTGAGAGAAGGTTTATTCCTCTTCCACCATTTCGTCACCAGAGGGATCTCTCAGATGATACATATGTAATACATAATGGCTTATCCTTTTTCTATGGATAATGATGATGTCTTATCGTTCTAGAATTCAAACAGGCAAGTCTGAGCATGTATATAAATTCTTCCTACAAACTGTCTAATATTTGCATGTAGCTATAATAAGGAAGGTGTTAAAGCAACCCATTTTCATTAAGCTGTTTCTGTGTTCTTGATGATCAGTTCCTAATCTCCTTCTTTACTTCATCATCCTTATTTAAATTCACCTCTGTTGCTTCACATCTTTATTTCATTGTTACTTCATATTGAAAAGAAAAAAAAAACATTTGAAGATGGTGAGCCTGGTTCTTCACTGCCGTGCATCCTTATGCAGTCATTTATACCTGCGCAAAGTGAGTTCAAAATACTGCCATTTTGGTTTGGAAACACTTTGCACAAGTGTAAATTACTGCACAATGCATAAAGTCACAGAGAAGCAGGCCATGTACTGCCAGTGATGATGGGGCACCCATCCAGTCCTGTGCAAAACGTACTGTTCAGGAAAGACTATGTGGACTAGTGGGTACAGCAGTGGACTAGTACTTAGGACTCTTAAAATTCTTTTCCCAGTCCTGCTACTTGCCTATTGTGTCATCTTGGATAAGTCTGTTCACCTTTCTCCAACTCTCCTTTCATAGAGAGGTAGGAATGTTGGTCTGGTGGCTAAAACATTGGACTGGGATTTAAGAGACCTGGGTTTATATCTGGCTCAGCCAAGCTTCCTGTATGGCCTTGAACAAGTCAAGTCAATTCAACCTGTGCCTCAGCTAATTCATCCATACTTCACAGAGTTGTTGTGAAGATAAAATCCATTAATGATTGTGAGGTGCTCAAATGCTAAGGTAATATAGCCATATAAGCAGTGCCGGTGCAAGGATATTTGGCACCCTAGGCTAAACTTCCACCTTGCGTCCCCTGCCCCCACCCTTCCCCCCAGAGCATCGCTTATTATAAATGTTCAAAAATGAATACTGCATAATGTGGCATTGGTCATAAGAATTAATACACATTTGGCTTGAATATTTATTATTTTAATTATTTAGTCTACATATTTAACGAAAATAAATGAAAAGTCTGACAGCGTGTGGGGCTGACTGGTTTTGGGCACGGGAGTGCGGCAGGAGTTGGCTAGAGATGGGAGTGTGGGGCTGGATGGCTTCAGGCAGGGCAGGGGATGCGGAGCTGGTTGGAGATGAGGTGTGGGGTTGGCTGGAGACAGGTGGTGTGGGGCTAGCTTTGGGCAGGGGGGCGCGGCAGGGGCTGGCTGGAGACGGGGTGTGGGGCTGGATGGCTTTGGGCAGGGCAGAGGGTGTGGGGCTGGCTGGAGGCAGGGCAGCGGGTGCGGCAGGGGCTGGCTGCGGGCAGGGTGGCAAGTACCAGGGCCATCCCTAGATATTCTGGGGCCGTACGCAGCTCCCCCGCGGAGTTGGGTATGTGGTGCCCCAGGCCTCTAAGGGGACAGGGCTGGCTTTGAGAACGGGGAACTACTCCCCAGCGGCGCAGCTGAGGCCAGGTCTCTGCACTTGTCCCCGCCAGTGAGTGCAGGCCCGGCCCTGCTGCAGAGCTCAGGGGAGTGGGGGCAGGGCTGAGCAGGGGCGGGGGCCCTGGGGAAGAGCCAGAGCAGCAGGAAGCAACGCAGCGCTGCCGGAGGAGGAATGTCATCCCTTCCCGGCTGGCCAGCCGGAGCTGATCAAAGCTGCAGCGCCCCCTCGCACAGCGGCGGGAAGAGGGGTTACATGTGTAGTCGGCGCCAGGTGAGCATCCCAGACATTTTAGACACTGCTTTTTGGCGCACTAGGTGGCCGCCGAGTTTGCCTAGCGGTTGCACCACCTGCATATAGATAGATGAGACTTGTTGTTTTTTGCAAATACAAGTCTAGCACAGCAGGAGACTGGAGAACTAGAAGTTTGCAATGTTGGGGTGGGGCAGGGCACTAAGAAAGGTATGTCACAGAGCCAACTGAATGCTGCCCACTGACCCTTATAACAAGCAAGATTTTGAGATTTAGTTGCACCTTCTGTAGTTTTCCTCCCTGTTTCTTTTTGCTAAATTAGTCCATTTGTGTGTTCCAAGGAATTGCTTTTGAGTCCCAGAATTGGAAAATGCAGTAACCTGTGACTGCATTAACTTGCTCTTTTTCCCCTCCATAGTTTGGATACCCACCTTCTTTATGAGAATTCCTGTAGGGATCCTTTCAGCCATTGCAGATTCTGTATATTTATGGCTTCAGTACATAGAGCTACTACTCTCCATGAGACATAGTAGAGGTGGAGAGGAGAGATCTCCATGTTACACAACTAAAGAATTTGAAGGAAGCATCATGAGAACAAATGTGACTATCTCTGAGCGGGAGTAGCCCTTCAACTGGAATTATTTTCTAGTCCACTATAATTTATTTTAATTATCAACGCCTTAGAAATTATTCTTTGTTTTAAATGCAGTTCTGAGCTAGTGATGATACTGCAGTAGTTGCTAAAATATCTGAGAGTAGAAAAATGGCGCAGGAATTAACTCTGGATTTGATTCATTGGACTGGAGATGCAATGTGCGCATGTACATAGTGAACTAAATAGGAGAATGACAATTCTTTATGGTCTCAGATTAGGTTTTAAACTGCTGTTTAGAAATAGATTCATTCTTATAACTTTTCTTCGTTTTAATGGGGTCTTGAAAGTTCCTTTTGTCTCTTAAGTAGTGGTTTAACTTTTGAAAAGATGTTTTCAGAAAAGTAATTACCTTTGGCTGCAGGGGTATTTTCTTATTATCAAAAGAGCCTAAAATGTACATTTTAGTCACTTGATTTTATTTTCCCATCTTTTGAAGTCACCAAAAATATAGTCTCTGGTAGCAAATCTGTTGACACCTGAAAGTTATTGCCATGGTTCAAGATAAGGTGTACCTTTGTCCCCATCAACCATTCTTTCTCCGGGCACACCTTTCAAGTGACAGTCCCAGTGCCTGCTCTCCTCAGAGTGGAATACTACAATTCACCCCACTTGTATACTGCTGCTTCAAGTTACAGTACCTCTGTTTACCAACAGCTTTTCCTTAGCAGATCCAAGTAGGTTTGCCCCCTGCTTTTAGACTTCAGTCCTACCTAAAGCTTGCCCTTCCCTTCAAGATTTAGCTAGACTCAGCTACTCCCATGGACCTTCCTTCCTGCTTCTGGGGACTGTTGCCCTGCGACCACACTCGGGGCTTGGCTACACTCGAAACTTCAAAGCCCTGCCGTGGGAGCTCTGCTGTGGCAGCGCTTTGAAGTGTGAGGCCTTGGCTACACTGGTGCTTTACAGTGCTGCAACTTTCTCGCACGGGGTGTGAAAAAAACACACCCCTGAGCGCTGCGAGCGCGACTCCCAGCACTGCAAGCTAAGCCCCATGAGGAGGTGGAGTATGTGCAGCGCTGGGAGAGCTCTCTCCCAGCGCTGGCTCTGCGACCACACTCACACTTCAAAGCGCTTCTGTGGCAGTACTCCCACAGCAGCGCTTTGAAGTTTCGAGTGTAGCCAAGCCCTGAGTGTGGTCCCAGTGCTACACGTACTCCACCTCCTCATGGTGATTAGCTTGCAGCTCTGGGAGCTGCGCTTCCAGTGCTGTGGCACTGTTTACACTGGCGCTTTACAGCGCTGTATCTTGCAGCACTCAGGGGTGTGTTTTTCACACCCCTGAGCGAGAAAGTTTGCAGCGCTGTAAAACACCAGTGTAGCCAAGGCCTCGCACTTCAAAGCCCTCCCGCGGCAGCCAAGTGTAGCCAAGCCCTGGGATTCCCTCTGCTTTTCTGCAGACCCTCCCCTTTCTCTCCACTTCAGGGCTAAGACTTTTAAGCCTTTCTTCCCTCCCCACCCCCTTCCTGTTCCATTTTCCCCACTTGAATTTCTCTCTCCTCCCCACCCTTCTCCTTGGGTTACCAGCCAACTTGGTGACTAGAATATAGTGGGGTTAATAGGTCGAAGGGATTAACACCTGTACTGTTTGTTAAGCACAGGTAATTGGGCTATCTACAGCCCTTGATTTGTTTTCTGCAGATATGCAAAAACCACTCAGAACTGAGTTAATCCTTTTCACCCCTATAGCAGATAGCATAATAATAATCAAATAGAGGTACACATCATATTCATAAAAAATAATGTGGATAATCTTACTATACCCAAGAGATGGTGAACTAATCTTTTGGATCTTGTTGCAATGGAAAGTATTATATTTTTAGTTCAGTGACATACATATGCTGTACTTGGTCTGCTTATCTGAATATTTGCTTAATTTATCCATTAGTTTGTCATAATATTTAACTGCAGTATCTAATGCTAGAGGTACATATACGTTAAAGATCCATTACAGTAAAATTACTGGTTTGTTCAAGGATAAACGCGTTGCTGAAGGTTTCTTTGTTTTCTACCTTTACCTCTTTCTTCCAGTTTGTCTCATACAATCTTGTCTCTTTCTCTTTGCTTCTGTAGGTAGCTTCTGTAATACTTTGTATTAATAACTTCTATATAATTACGAACGTTAAAAGAACTTCATAAATCTCTCAACCCCATATCTCCAGGGTTTGTATCATCAATGCTGCTGATCTACCTTTGTGGTGTTTTAAATCTAAACTCGATCTCAGTTTTCACATAGCCATTGTATTGAGCAAGTAGTGGAACAAAAGTATGAGAGACAAAAGAGACCTTTGAAATCTGCAGTTTTGAGACAAATGCCTTTTAGATCCAGACCCAAAAAACTTCAACTAGCTACTCTGGTTCCCATCAGAAATATGAAAAGTGTGTATTTCATCCTCTGCACCTGACTTCTTGTGACCCAGCTTAACTCTCTTGACAGATTTGCTCAGCACATTTTAGCTGTTATGAAAACATACACAATGATGTACAATATTACATAATAACTGATCCTTCACTTGCCTCCAGTAATTGCCTTATTAAAAGGGCTGGTGAAGTCCTCATTCCTTGTATTTTTCAGATTTAATGTTTAGCAAATGCCTGCTTTGATCAATCTATCAGTTTCTCTAAATTATCAATTTCTCCTGCTGTAATTAATTTTTTAAAAAAAGGAAATCACTCCTTTTTCAGTTTCTATGAGTAAACTAAACTGTCTGTGGATACCTTCTACTATCACAGAGCACTTATGCACCTAAGGGATTTGCATAAGTACAATGTCTTTGTTTAATTACTCAGAGCTGGAGAGATTTAAATTAAATCAAGTATTGGCATAACCCGTAGAACATTAGCTAAAGTTTTTAATTTAAAAGTTACCTGCAAAGGATTTCTTTAATGTTGCGTTTTCTTTATTATTTTGTATGCTATCTGAAGAAGGTTTGAAAATATTGGGTTTTTTTTCCCCGTTTGTGTGGGTTGATTTTTTTGTTTGTTTGTTTGTTTTTTTATCTCAAAAATATCAAGAATATGTAGTTGTTTTCTGTGGTTTTGCTGAAGGTCCTCTTAGAAAGATTATAATATGCTTACTGCAAACTCTGATACCTTTAATTGGAGGAGGAGGGATGCAGAAATTGTAACAAAGTCCTTTCTCCAAAATGTTAATTGTTAACAAAAACAACCTTAACTTTCAATCGCTAGACTTTGGGGTTGACATTTCATTCATTCATCAGTCGTCATAGAATCTCTTTCCAGGGTAAACAAAATCTGGATTTCTCCTTTTCTAATACCACCTTGAGTTTTAACACTGTTCATGTCATTTGTCCTAAAATACCAAAGCAGAGCTAACTTGGATTATCCTAAATTTAGGAATAGTAGGACTTGTGTGTTTAAACCATTCAAGGATGAATACAATTTTTCTAGTTGTAAAAGAAGTCAGATTATTTCTAAAAAGAATCCTCTTGGGCCGAATGCTGACTTCAGAGTCTTCTGTGGACTCCGGATTCTCCTCTGAAATGTGCAAACACAGCAGGAGTAAACCATTCCCTCCCCCCCTCCCCTGAATACACAGCATGCCCAAATATTTGAAGAAATTAGGTTGTCACAGGGTGATCCACTGTGAGTTCTTTCTTGCTTTAAGTGCAAACCACACCCACCTGAGGTCATCTTCACCACCACCACCATGCTTTATTATACTGTTCCAGCAGGCCACTGCCTGTAGTGCTATTTGCATATTTACAAGTCCTAGCCAGCTCCTCCACCGCTCTGCCTTCCTTCAGGCTCTCAGTTCCCCCGCTTTCATGGCTTCCTTCCTCTTTGTTTATCATGTTGGGGTTGCTTCCCCCTCTAATTAGCCCTTCAGCTGTATCTCTGCTTTTAACTGATCCTCTAATTTAGGTCCTAGTTAATTTTATATTGGTGGGAATTTGAGTGACAGGGCACTGAGTCAGTTCCTGACTCAGCACCTCTCTTACACAGCCTTGGCAAATGCAGTGCTAATAAACTAATTACTTGATGTTCCCTTTAGGAACCCAGATTTTCAGGGATTACTGATTTTAATTCACATTGAAGTGTGATATTTGGTAAGAGTCTGCTGCAGGGCTCATTGTTTGGGAGAAGCTGTAACTTATTAAACAGCATGTAGTTAGATGAATCCAAACATAGCATACCTCTTCAGGTCTTGTTAGTATCCTTGGATAAATGTAGAAACAACCATAGTTAACTGTTGTAAAGTATGGGTAGTGTGTGTGTCTGTATCTCTGAGAGCAAAGCTGAGATTTTTAGTAATCTTTAGATGACTTTAGACTTGATATTACTATAAAAATGCTGGTACGTAACATTTTATGACTGACATAGGGATTCATTATACTGCTTGAAATAGCAAAACTGAGGAATTTGCACAGCTTGAGCATATAAATTACAAAAAGTATGTGTTTTTTAACTGTTCTACTGACATTTTCAGAACTGAGATGTCCCTTTTAACCTATGTCTGTACATCTTGGGTGAAATTCTGGTCACAGTATACTCAACACCAAACCTCCTTCTTTAAACTTGAATTCACACTGCATTTATAGGAAGTCATAGAGCCTGATTGATTGGTCTTCCACTTATAACCATTTTCTTCCATTTACTTGAACATTTTTACACCAGTTGTACATTGGTATAATTTGAGAGAATAATCGGGCCTGTGCTCTGATCCCAATTGTTACATTGTCCGTACAGTAGCCATTCCCTTGGTGACCAGAGTAATACAATTAGGAACTGCTAGACCTGAGAAGTTTATTGAAAATGTCTCTCCTGATTCCAGTGCAAGTGCCATTGTTGGGATTTCCAGAAAAGAATTTTATGATGTTCTTCTACTTTCACGGATGAAAGAATCAAATAGGTTTCTCTACATATTCAAATCAAGCTGAGAAATCAAGGGAAACTTCCCTGGAAATTAATATAAAAGTAAAAATGTCTCCAAATTTCCATGCATTCAGAACTTGACCCCAGCAGCTTTTCTGTTCCACCTCCAGTGTGGCTGCTGCTAGGTGGGAGTAGTGAGGGAGAAACAGAGGAGGGTCTATTTGTCAGTATGCAGTGCAGTGCAGGGATCTGTTGTGCCCATTGATAATGGAAGGGGTGATAAGAATCTCGTGCTCAGGCTTCTCAAACTGTGATTCATGTACCACTGGTGGTATATGAGCTTGATGTTCCGTCTATTTATTTAACAATATATTTTTTTAAGAAGATGGTACTTGGAACCAGTAAAGTTAGAGAGCCACAGCTCAGATTTCTGCTGGTTGGAGGGAGGCAGAGAAGTGGCTGCATGGATATTTAAGTGTATGATGGGTGTTAATGAAAGACTGAGGCAGACTATTAAGCATCAGGGAAAGGAGGGAAATTATTTTTAATTGACACCTGGTCTGGAATGGCAGTGATTTATTTGTTTTTACTTTTAAATCTCCACTGTGTCATCTGTCTGCCAAGCAGATATAAAAAAATGAAGCTACCTATAAAAAAAAAATCCAATATAGATTCAAAATGAAGGCTGCTTTTAAGGTTAAGGCTTCCCTCTTCTGCTACTGACCCTCATTAATAGTTAGTGTCCTAATTTAATGACAGGGTGCAGGGTATTCTGTGTAAGCTTTACTTGCTAAAGATAATATAACTTTGAAATGTATGCCGACTTAAAACTTCAGTTTAAAAAATTGAAATACAATGGGATTTTCCTTTATGTACTACTTTTCTTTGTTTTGTGCCATAGAGTACATACTTAGGCCTTGGCTACACTACAGAGTTGCAGCGCTGGTGAGGGGGTTACAGCGCTGCAACTTAGGATGTGTACACACTTGCACAGCACGGCCAGTGCTGCAACTCCCTGGTTGCAGCGCTGGCTGTACACCCGGTCGAGCCTCAGGTGTAGAGGATCCAGCGCTGGTGATCCAGCGCTGGTCAGCAAGTGTAGACACCCACCAGCGTTTTTATTGACCTCCGTGGCATAAGTAGGTATCCCAGCATACCTTAGAATCCTCTCTGGTAATCAAGCAAACTCCACTGTCCTGGGCTCACCTGACCCCTCCTTTAAATGCCCCCGGAATTTTAAAAATCCCCTTTCTGTTTGCTCAGCCAGGTGTGGAGTGCAATTAATCAATCAATCAGCGACCATGCCTCCACGCACCAAACGAGCCCCAGCATGGACCAATGCAGAGCTGCAGGACCTCATAAGTGTTTGGGGAGAGGAGGCTGTGCAAGCACAGCTGCGCTCCAGAGGAGAAATTATGATACCTATGGGCAGATATCACAGTCCCTGATGAGAAGGGGCCATGAACGGGACACATTGCAGTGCAGGGTCAAAATAAAAGAGCTGAGGAGTGCTTACTGCAAAGCTCGTGAGGGAAATCGCCGCTCAGGAGCTGCCCCCACAACCTGCCATTTTTACCAGGAGCTGGATGCCATACTTGGGTGTGACTCCACTGCCAATCCGAGGACCACGATGGAGAGTTCACAGCAGGGAGAAGTGGGGGAGGGTGTAGAGGAAGGCGACAGTGAGGCTACTGGTGTGGAGGGAGACACCCCGGAGTCCCAGTACACATGCAGCCAGGAGCTCTTCTCAAGCCAGGAGAAGGCTAGCCAGTCGCAGCAGCAGGAAGTTGATGGTGAGGAAGAAACTGAGGATCGTGCTCGGGGTAAGCAGATTTTTATGTTTTGGGAGAGGAGGGTTTGGGTTATGGCTGCCTGCATGCATGCCTAAACGTGGAATAGCCCATTGATTTGCTCTATCACATCTCTGTAATCTGCCTCGGTAATCTCTTGAAAAGTTGCAGCCAGAGCGTTTTCAATTTGCTTTTTCAAGTTGATCGGGAGAGCCACCGTGGTCCTTGTCCCAGTCAGGCTAACTCGTCCGATCCACTGTGCAGCGAGGGGTGGGGGGACCATGGCTGCACACAGGCAAGCTGCATAGGGGCCAGGGCGGTATCCACATTGCTCTAGAAGACCCTCCCTCTCTTCCCAGGTAACACGCAGCAGTGATATGTCTGGCAGTAGGAAACCCTGTTGAGAATTTAGGGATATTTGAGTGCAGGGCGCCAGGTTTGCGTTTCCCCAGCCCATTGCGCTCTGTTGTTTACCCTCCCCCCAAGCACGTAGCCAGCCACGCGGTGCGCTCCGGTGTTATGCACCCCACTCCCAGCAGGCATCCAGCCCCGCGGTGCGCTCCGGTGTTCCCCACCCCCCTCCCAGCACGTAGCTAGCCCCGCGGTGCGCTCCGGTGTTATGCACCCCCCTCCAAGCAGGCATCCAGCACCGCGGTGCGTTTCCCCCCCCACACACACCAGCAGGACGGCGTGAACACGTACCAAAGCCCAACCCCCCCCCCCAGCAGCTCGCCACCTTCCTGTTCACTACACCAGCTACCTCCTGTACCCATTGCACATAAACCCCAGTGACCCATCGGTCAATTCCCACTCCCAAGGGGAACTCAGGGGAAAACCACTCACCCCATTGCTCGCCATGACTTTAGCTTCCCTGCCCTCTCTGTGTTATGTGAGGTATGTGAGAAGGATGCCACCAAAAGTCTAAAAAGTCCTTCACTGTGTGATAATAAACAATGTAGCCTCTGTGTATTACATGGTTCTATCTCTCTTTTTTCTAGTGACCTTGACTAATGCAGCTGGATCACCGGCCTCACGTAGATTGCAGAACTTGAGATGAAATCCCAGAAAATCAAAAGAGGAATTGATCTAATCAGTTATGAGTCACTACAACAGAGAAAGTAGGAAGACACAGGAATGGAGAGAGAAAATGTATGAATGGAGACAGAGTGTACATGAATGGAGGCAAACAGAAAGCAGGAGAAAGGAATTGTCTGCCAAAAAAACCACAAAGCAGATGATAAGCCTCCTGGCTCGCCAAACTGAGTCTTTCGAGTCTCTCGTAGCCATGCAGACAAATATGTACCGTTGTAACCCACAGCCCTCCCAAAGCCCTCTTTCTTGTTCCCCAGTATTTCCACAAAACAATTTTCTCCAGCAGCCAGTTTCTTATTACCCCCAGCTGCCCCCAACACCTGTACGATCACCTACCAGCCCTGATAACTATAATTCTTACCCTGTTCACTCCACCCCCATTACCCTGCAGCATAGTAATCCTGAAGTGCAGCAGACATTGAATAGTGATCAAAATAGGACATATTCAAACCTGTGAATGTACAGTCCACCACCCCAACCCCCTTGCCTTTTATGTGCTGTATGTTGAATAAAGGATTTTTTTTCTTTTTCACTACGTTATATTATTGCTGGAAGTGGTAAATATTGTACCCCAACGTACAGCAAAGCACATCAAATGCACCAAACATTACTGTTGGCTCTCAGCATCAAATTGCTCCCTTAAAGCATCCCTAATCCTTGAAGCCCTTTCCTGGGCCTCCCTATTAGCCCTGCTCTCTGGCTGAGCAAACTCATCCTCTAGGCGTCGAACCTCGGAGGTCCATTCCTCACTGAATCTTTCACCCTTCCCTTCCCAAATATTATGGAGGATACAGCACGCGGATATAACAGCGGAGATGCTGCTTTCCCCCAAATCTAACTTCCCATAAAGACACCTCCAGCGGGCTTTCAAACAGCCAAAAGCACACTCCACAGTCATTCTGCACCGGCTCAGCCTGTAGTTGAACCGGTCCTTGCTCCTGTCAAGCTTCCCTGTATACGGTTTCATGAGCCATGGCATTAAGGGGTAAGCGGGGTCTCCAAGGATCACAGTGGGCATTTCGACGTCCCCTACTGTGATCTTGCAGTCTGGGAAAAAAGTCCCGGCCCTCAGCCTCCTGAACAGGGAACTGTTCCGAAAGATGCAAAAGACCACCTTGGCTTACCCTTGAGATCTTGCGTGACTTACAAAATAAAAAGGCGTCATATAAAAAATGGAAACTAGGTCAGATCACGAAGGATGAATATAGGCAAATAACACAGGAATGCAGAGGCAAGATTAGAAAAGCAAAGGCACAAAATGAACTCAAACTAGCTATGGGAATAAAGGGAAACAAGAAGACTTTTTATCAATACATTAGAAGCAAGAGGAAGACTAAGGACAGGGTAGGCCCACTGCTCAGTGAGGAGGGGGTAACAGTAACGGGAGACTTGGAAATGGCAGAGATGCTTAATGACTTCTTTGTTTCGGTCTTCACTGAGAAGTCTGAAGGAATGTCTAGTATAGTGAATGCTTACGGGAAGAGGGTAGGTTTAGAAGAGAAAATAAGGAAAGAGCAAGTAAAAAATCACTTAGAAAAGTTAGATGCCTGCAAGTCACCAGGGCCTGATGAAATGCATCCTAGAATACTCAAGGAGTTAATAGAGGAGGTATCTGAGCCTCTAGCTATTATCTTTGGGAAATCATGGGAGACGGGGGAGATTCGAGAAGACTGGAAGGGGGCAAATATAGTGCCCATCTATAAAAAGGGAAATAAAAACAACCCAGGAAACTACAGACCAGTTAGTTTAACTTCTGTGCCAGGGAAGATAATGGAGCAGGTAATCAAAGAAATCATCTGCAAACACTTGGAAGGTGGTAAGGTGATAGGGAATAGCCAGCATGGATTTGTAAAGAACAAATCATGTCAAACTAATCTGATAGCGTTCTTTGATAGGATAACGAGCCTTGTGGATAAGGGAGAAGCGGTGGATGTGATATACCTAGACTTTAGTAAGGCATTTGATACAGTCTCGCATGATATTCTTATAGATAAGCTAGGAAAGTACAATTTAGATGGGGCTACTATAAGGTGGGTGCATAACTGGCTGGATAACCGTACTCAGAGAGTAGTTGTTAATGGCTCCCAATCCTGCTGGAAAGGTATAACAAGTGGGGTTCCGCAGGGGTCTGTTTTGGGACCGGTTCTGTTCAATATCTTCATCAACGATTTAGATGTTGGCATAGAAAGTACGCTTATTAAGTTTGCGGACGATACCAAACTGGGAGGGATTGCAACTGCTCTGGAGGACAGGGTCAAAATTCAAAATGATCTGGACAAATTGGAGAAATGGTCTGAGGTAAACAGGATGAAGTTCAATAAAGATAAATGCAAAGTGCTCCACTTAGGAAGGAACAATCAGTTTCACACATACAGAATGGGAAGAGACTGTCTAGGAAGGAGTATGGCAGAAAGAGATCTAGGGGTCATAGTGGACCACAAGCTTAATATGAGTGAACAGTGTGATACTGTTGCAAAAAAAGCAAACATGATTCTGGGATGCATTAACAGGTCTGTTGTAAACAAGACACGAGAAGTCATTCTTCCGCTTTACTCTGCGCTGGTTAGGCCTCAACTGGAGTATTGTGTCCAGTTCTGGGCACCGCATTTCAAGAAAGATGTGGAGAAATTGGAGAGGGTCCAGAGAAGAGCAACAAGAATGATTAAAGGTCTTGAGAACATGACCTATGAAGGAAGGCTGAAGGAATTGGGTTTGTTTAGTTTGGAAAAGAGAAGACTGAGAGGGGACCTGATAGCAGTTTTCAGGTATCTAAAAGGGTGTCATCAGGAGGAGGGAGAAAACTTGTTCACCTTGGCCTCCAATGGTAGAACAAGAAGCAATGGACTTAAACTGCAGCAAGGGAGATTTAGGTTGGACATTAGGAAAAAGTTCCTAACTGTCAGGGTAGTTAAACACTGGAATAGATTGCCTAGGGAAGTTGTGGAATCTCCATCGCTGGAGATATTTAAGAGTAGGTTAGATAAATGTCTATCAGGGATGGTCTAGACAGTATTTGGTCCTGCCATGAGGGCAGGGGACTGGACTCGATGACCTCTCGAGGTCCCTTCCAGTCCTAGAGTCTATGAGTCTATGAGTCTATGCGTGCATCGTGCACCTTTCCAGGCCATCCTGAGTAAATGTCAGTGAAACGCCCACGGTGATCCACAAGCGCTTGCAGAACCACGGAGAAATACCCCTTGCAATTAACGTATTCTGATGCCAGGTGGGGTGGTGACAGAATAGGAATATGCGTCCCATATATTGCCCGTCCACAGTTAGGGAAACCCATTTCTGCAAAGCCATCCACAATGTCCTGCACGTTCCCAAGAGTCACAGTTCTTCTTAGCAGGGTGCGATTAATGGCTATGCAAACTTGCATCAGCACCATTCCAACGGTAGACTTTCCCACTCCAAACTGGTTCGCCACCGATCGGAAGCAGTCTGGAGTTGCCAGCTTCCAGATTGCAATAGCCACCCACTTCTCCACTGGCATGGCAGCTCTCAATCTCGTGTCCCTGCGCCGCAGGGTAGGGGCGAGCTCAGCACACAGTGCCATGAAAGTGGCTTTTCTCATCCGAAAGTTCTGCAGCCACTGCTCGTCATCCCAAGATTGCAAGACGATGTGATCCCACCACTGAGTGCTGGTTTCCCAAGCCCAAAGGCGCCGTTCCACGGTGCTGAGCACGTCTGTTGCTGCCACAAGCAATTTAGTGTCTTCACCGTCATTCAATATCATCGTCTGACTCCTCACTGTCACTGTCACTCTCACTTTGCAGCTGAAGGAATAGCTCCACTGCCATGCGTGATGTGCTGGCAACGTTCATGAGCAAGGTCCTCAGCAGCTCAGGCTCCATTTATAACGAAAACCGCAGAAATCGCGCTGCAGAATCACAGTGCCGCCAAACTGCTCGGAATGTGTAGCAAAGCACCACGGGGCGTTGGAACAGGAAGCGGAAAGACCCGCACACTTCCTTCCCCTTCCCACAAGCCACAGCGCCAAAATGGGACGAGGTGCTCTGTGGGTTAGCTGCCCACAATGCACCACTCCCAACAGCGCTGCAAGTGCTGTAAATGTGGCCACACTGTAGCGCTGGTTGCTGTAAGTGTGGCCACTCTGCAGCGCTGGCCCTACACAGCTGTACTAACACAGCTGTAACTACCAGCGCTGCAAAACTGTAAGTGTAGCCATACCCTTAGAGGTGTATTCATGACCCCCTCTAATACCTAGGCACATGAGGGTTTGTGTTTCCTCTAAATTTTCATTCTCTAAGATAATTTGAGTGATTTTATTAATTTTAGATGTAGGCCGTATATACTTTTTAGTTTTTCTTTAATTTGGCTATTAATTACATATGTATTGCTAGTTATCTGCAATGATCTAGGAAATGTGACTTACAAGAAAGTATGTCCTGTGCCATTTGAGTGTGTCTTATGTTCTAGATCTCTCCCTTGTATCTTTTCTGAGACCATTTTTATTTGTCTTTTCTCTTTAGGAATTTGACATGCACGATGGAGGTGAAAAAGGATGAAAAACAAGCTGCTATGCTGGACAAAGGTGAAGAAGATGAATGTTTAGTAGAACTTCATTACGTTGGAACGATGTTCTAAATAATTCTTCTAGACATCTTCCATATATATTTTATATATCTACAGAGACTGATATGACTGAAAATTTGGCTCATCAGCAATATATGCTGGAAGAAGCCTGCATGGAACGTAAGATTTGTTTTAGTTCAGATTATGTGAAAAAATTATAGACTTCTACCTATTATTTATTAACCTTGCATCTCAATTCAGCCATACCAAACTAGTCTTTAAAGTGAATAGAAGCAGAGCCTTTGTGGATATTTTTATTGAACATGACTCATGGAGAAGAGCTTGGCTCTGAGATGCACCAGGATTCTGTTGTTCTAACTTACCTAGAGGGATTACTGATGCATCAAGCAGCGGGAGGCTCAGGTACTGTAGTTGACAAAAAGCCTATTGGGCATAGTGGAGAGGATCAAAACTTTAAGATTTCTGGAAATATATTTCCCAACTGTCAAAGTAATGGTCCAGTTGTTAACACACACACACATCAGGGATCTGGCATGTTGCATCTCAAAAAAGCAAGACTATTGCAGTCTTCTGAAGACTGGAATGCAGCAAAGAGAAGGCGGTTGTCTGATTCCATTGTGGATTTGAATGGAAAAAAAGAAGCTTTGTTAGCTGGCATGGTTGAAAATGTGCCTAAAGGCAAACAGGATAGCACATTACTTGCCTCTTTGCTTCAGTCATTCAGCTCTAGGCTGCAGAGTGTTGCTCTGTCACAACAGATTAGGCAGAGCCTCAAGGATCAAGGGTATTCCCTCAGCCAGGATTCTTTACAAGTGGAGAAAGATGTAAGGTGCTATGGTGTTGCAACTAGTCGCTTGAAGACTCTGCTGAAGAAAAGAAAAGCAAAAGATCAAAAGCTTGACACCACTCTGCCTGATGTAACAACGAACCTGCCTAAAGAGAGGTTTATAGAATCTCCACATACAGGGCAGAATGGACCCAAGGTGATGAATGACCCTCTCTCATGTGCTGCAAGATTACAAGCAGTTGCAAGCATGGTAGAGAAAAGATCTAGTCCTACTGCTTCGCCTAAACCCAGCGTAGTGTGTAGTCAGCTAGCTTTACTTCTTTCAAGCGAAGCTCATTTGCAGCAGTATTCCAGGGAACATGCTTTAAAAGCACAAAATGCAAATCAGATAGCAAGTGAGAGACTTGCTGCCATGGCCAGATTACAAGAAAATGCCCAGAAAGACCTTGGCCATTTCAGTCTGTCAAAAGGAATACCAAGCCATCTTAATGGTCAAATGAGATCATCAACCAAAACAGTAACTAACAAGAGCAATATGGCACCATTTCAGAGCCCCATTGGAATTGTTCATTCTCCTCCCAAAAATTTAGGATACAGAAATACATTGGAAAGAAACAATTTAAAACCATCTCCCAGCAACAGTTTGCTTTTACATCTTCTTAAAAGTCAGAATGCAACTAAACAAACAAAAGGGCATGAGCAGAATGAGAGAGCGGGTATTTCTGAGGACAGTAGCACACCAACTACTGTGGATGAGTATTCAGACAACAATCGTAGTTTTACAGAAGATGACAGCAGCGATGATGAAAGCTCCCATTCTAACTGTCTTCCTATAGATTTATCTTTCAAACAGAGGACAGACAAACAAGATTCTGGACAGCCTGCTTCTCTAGATAATCTGACTCAGCCATTGTTTCATAATTGGGATCCAAAAATTCCATGTCTAGAGAACAGTATGGAGAATAAAGAAGATAAAGACACTCCTAAAGGTTCTAAACTGAATCCACATCAGAAGGTAACACTGCTTCAGTTATTACTTGGGCATAAGAGTGAAGATAACAAAGATAAAGATACAGACCCTCAGGGACCACACAGTACAGCTGATGTGGCAAAATTTACTGTACAAACTGGTAAGAGGACTCCTGTGACAGAAAGCCCCAGTGCAAATCGAATAACTCCATTGAGCACTCCACCTTTGCTTCTTTCTACAAAAGCAGACTCTCCTATAAATCTCTCCCACCAATCTTCTCTAGCAGTCAAACGTAATTCACCACCATATGCTTGCAGCATCCAGCCAGAGAGGTTAATGAATCCAGCATCTAAACATTTGATAGATCTTACAAAAAATAAAGAATTTCAAGGAACTAAACTGAACAGAAATGAAAGTGCACAAAATTCTGCAGCTTTCAGTGCCAGCAAGCTGTTGCAGAACTTAGCTCAGTGTGGAATGCAGACTTCCATGTCAGGTGAAGAGCAAAGAACCAGCAAACAGCTGCTAACAGTAAATACAGATCAATCTGTAGGGTTGATTGACAGATTGAATAGTCCTTTACTCACAAATGTATCACGTAAATTTGAAGAGAATAACAAAATATTCAGTTGTCAGTCTACACCCATTGAACAAGAACTTCCCAGTTCAGAAATAGAAAATCTCCTTGAAAGACGCACTGTCCTTCAGTTGCTTCTGGGAACCCCCAATAAAGGTAAAAGTGAAAAGAAGGAGAGGATGCTTTTAAAAGATGAAAGCTCACAAGAGCAGATGGATAGGGCTTTGAGTGAGCAAATATTGACAGTGAAAATAAAAACTGAACCTTGTGAAGAATCAAATGCTCCTCATAATCCAAATGCACAGCCAGTAAGAGAGAGTAAGGGTAACAAATTTCATGGAACAACTCATTCAGTGCAGAGAAACACATGTGCCTCTCCAGCATCTGAGGACTTGAAACCTGAGCCTCCTTCACCTGAAGATTTTTCTTTTTCAAAAAATGGCTTGTTAAGTCGGTTGCTGAGACAGAATCAAGATAGTTACCCCGTGGATGATCTGGACAGAAGTCACAGAAATAGTGAACTGACACTTCTAGACTCAAAGAGCCTTTGCATCATTCCTAAGAAGAGGAAATTTCATACTGAGCCTTCAGAAAGCCCATTAAAAAAGGTAAAAAGTAATGTGTCTGATGCTTCAAACAATCACATATCTCCTGTAGAGACATTGTGTCGGCCTTTGCTTAACCAGCAAGAACTGAACTTCAACAGAAGTGATCTTGAATTTAAATATGCTGCTGGTCATGGTTCAAATAATGACAGTGAAAATAGGAGTTGGTCTAGAGATAGTAAAGGCTTTAATGTGTTGAAACAACTGCTCCTCTCAGAAAACTGTGAGAGAGATTTTTCACAGCATAGGAATAATACAGTAACTGAGGGCAAGAAGAAAGGAAACAAAAATAATGTAGCAAATAATAAACCCGAATTTAGCGTTTCTTCAATAAATGCAATGGGAAATCCTGTGCAACCAAACAGTTGTGTGGATCACAGGACATTTCAGTATCCAGTAGCAGTGAAGAGTCCTGCTAGTTCCCCCTTCTCTGAACATTTGGGATGTACAGTATCTAGACCTGAATCTGACCAATTTAGTGTTTGCCCCATACCTAGTGAAAAAGGCCCCATCAGATGGGTTATTACAGGAATGGACAAGGGTGAATATGAAAAAGACTCCCCACGACTAACCAAATCCAATCCAATATTGTATTACATGTTACAGAAAGGAAGCAATTCCATTAGTAGCCAAGAAGCACATAAGGACATTTGGAGTGAACCTTCATTTATGGAAAATTCAACTCCTGTTACAGTAAAGGAGGAGTTATTACGTGAGACAGAACCTAAAATTCCTTTTCATAATTTAAGAAGCCCTTACAATAGCCATATGGGGAATAAGAGCTCCCATCAACACAATGTGAATGGAGAAGGGTATGGACTCTTGGAAAAAGTGCTAACAATCAAAAGAGAACCAGAGTGAAAAATATAACGCCAACACAATGAGTTTACAGTCAGTGGGTTTGAATCTCTGTGTTTAAAAAAGAAAAAGAAGTATGAACTGGAATACTGTATAAATTGAGCATGATTTGAGAAAAGCATGGTCTTTATTGAATCATATTTTCATTTGAGAAACTTTGTTTTTCTGGTGATATTTAAAAACATGTAGATATGTTTGCTTTACAGTAGATAGTCACAAGGAAACTGAGAGCTGTAAGCTGTACAAGACACAATTCTGTATGCATCAAAGTAAGTTATGAATAGTCTGTGACAGAAGTCTTATTTGGAACTACAGGTATTTAGGTATAAAATAAAGTAAGCATAGAGCAAGGCGGTGGTAATGCATTCTGCTGCATTTCATTCTTTCCACGTACATAGTATATTTCCTTTTTTGGCAGTTTGAGCATAGAGACAATGAAATCTTTGGTAGTTGTTTAATACATTTTGTGAAATGTAAAGGTGTGTTTTTTTCTTTTTTCTTTTTCTTTTTTTTAAAGAGATGGAACAGTCTGTTCAGGGTAGTAGAGCATCACATTTGGTAGTCTGTCAGTGTTAATTAATCAAATGCACTGAAATGTAATTTTTAGTGCTTCCAAAATTTGTTTTTTATTATTTAATTATTTTTGTAGTTATCCCCTAATTATTGTGTAGTATCTTTTTTTTTCCCCCTCCAAGTTCTTCTTGACTAGAGCATTCTGCAGAACCCTGAGTAGTATTCATATAAAATAGAGGTTATAATTAAAGATTGTTTTCTAGTTTTCCTAGCATTTTATATAAAAAGTAGATTTTAATCTACGCTGTAAACAAAACCAAAAAAAGTGATGTCTTTTTGTCCACTTTTACATGTTGCTTCTGCTGTCTTAAGCCAGGTCTACATTAAATATTAAGTTGACCCACCTATGTCTCTCAAGGGTGTGAAAAATCCACATTCTTTGAGCAACATAGTTAAGATGATCTAACCTCCAGTGTAGACAGGGCTAAGTCAGCGGAAGAATTCTTCCATCAACTTAGGTACCACCTCTCACAGAGTTGGATTAACTACCATCAGTGTAGGAAGTGTCTACAATGCAGTTGTGCCACTAGCAGTTTAAATGCAGACATATAAAGGGAAGGTAAAAAAGACATCTTAGAATTTTTTGAGATAAACAGACCTGTCCTCTGTGGCCAGAAAACTGCCATTGATTCCAGTTTGTGAAACACATAAGCAAAATGTTTTTTTTCAGAACCATGTTGCTTCCTGTTAAAAGAACAGTTACTGTGTTTACATAATACATATTCTATATTGCAGTGGAAATTGTGAGATCTTGAAAAACCTGGTGGGTCTTCCTGTAAGTAGAGCCTAATGCATATTCTGCAAATATTTATTACTCTGTGAGCAGCTGATCTGTGGTTAATATACTGGCCTTTCATCTCTGAAAACCTAGATTCAGAACAATTTGTTAGGTGTCACTGTATGTGAAAATAAAATTGGTGGTTTTGGTCTGTTCCATAGTGGATTGTGGAGATCATCTCAGAAATGACCTGTCTCCTCTGTTCCGCTGCCTCCACCCAACATTTTATAATATTGGCAGCATTTTTTCAAAATCAGCCTCGGAGTTGAAGGTCAAAGCTGAGACACGTTGAAAGTGTTGTTGTGGGGGGGAAAGCTGAGCAGTACACGCTTTCCTAGTGGCCAGCCTGAACCCCAAGAAGCATCAAACTTTCATGGAAAAATGCGAAGAATTATCTCCCCCCACTCCTGCAAAACAAAAGTAACTGTATTAATAACCATAAGTACTGCTGAACCTTATGTATCCAATACTGGATTGTGTTCTCAATAGCTACTTATTTCATTGAAAATTCCCTATGTTATGAACAAATCCTGATAATATCAAGATAATGAAAGTTGTAGTGTGTTAGGGAGCACACATATTTGACAGTGTCCTATACAAAACATCCCACAAGGTATAGAGCATTACAGAGGGAATGAAAGATGCATTTTTGTGTTGTCTGGGGAAAGCTTAATATATTATTGAGCTGTAGGAAGGAGATATGCATTTTAAAACTTTCACATGAGTCTAATATTGTTTTAAATTCCATTATCCGTAGCCTGACTTCAGCTATGCAGTAAATTACAAAAAAAAGTTTGTTTTGTGTTTGTCTTTAATAGTTAGCAATGATAATAAGTGGCCTGCTGACAAATAAAAATATGTCATAGAAATTAATTGTTAACAAGGTAAACTATATTTTAGATTATTGCCATTGGAGTTGAATCTTTTTATGAATCAGCCTGGCATAAATATTAGAAAAAGATGGCATTTGTTCCATCCATGAAATGTGTCTCTTAAAGTCTTAAGTGATTATTTTTCTTGAAATTACATGTATATAGCTATGAAATATAGAATGATAGATGGTCCCTAGAATAAATACAAGGCTGTAGTTTACTTGAGGGGCACGGCTTACTTCATATACAGTAGGAGGCAGCTTGAATGTGCGTGAAGTAGATGTGATTGGAAAACTTCTATCATAACAAAATTCTGATGAAAAATGGGGGAACATCAGACTATGCTGTTTTCTAACCCTAGCAAGAAGTGACACAGAATCCCTTAGTGGATGCTTACCCTTGTATTTATTCTATGGTAGTCTATCGTTATTTATAATATATACTTTTTAAAATTGTTTTTTTAAGTTTATGTGACATTTAAGTTAAAATGTTAACTGTTTTTAACCGTTAACAATTTAGCTTTCCTTTTAGATGAGGTTAATGAAAGAAAATTAAAACTCTCAGACGTCAGTAAATTAAAATACAGGATAATATAATTTTAGAACACATTGATAGAAAAATCTCACCCATGGCAGAATTTGCAACGATGATCAGTATGACCCTGGAAAAGAGGTGAGGGCACTCTTCTGGCATGCAGTTCCTGTTAAACTGGTTACTTAATACTGTTTGGTTAGCCACTGGTGGATGGGGCAGAGCTATTGTCTACATTAGCTTCCCCAATACCAATGCGATTCTTGTCTAGCAAAGAGAATTAAAGCCTGGTTTGCCCCTATCCATATTGACAAGCTGAAACCAATTAGAAAGGTTAAGCTGAATCTAAAAGGCCCGATGGCCCTCTCTGTTAGCTGTCACCTAGGAGTTATGGGGGAGGAGATCACCAAAATTCTCCTTATGGGTTTCTCTTCCCAATTGTTCCATCAAACAGCATGCAGAGGCAGGGTTTGCTTCACCAGCAAAATAGTCAGTGGGACTGGCTCCCTAGTTGCAGCAAGTCCCCAGGTTCTGGAATCCACATGGATTCTGAAGGATCAGTGATAGACTAAGATCATCCATACAGAGGCCCTGTGTTTCTGCACTTTCTCACAGCTCTATCCTTAGCAAATCCTCAGCCCCATGATTCAGGAGACCCTTTCTTCCAGGACGTACGCAATTGGTGGTTTTCTCCACTACCACTCCTCAATGAGGGTTCCCAGTTGTGGGAGTGGGGGACAAAAGACAATACACCCTGTAAGAGGAAGTGGTTGGGGTTGCAAGTAGACCTTTATTTTTTTTTAGACCTGCATGGAAGGAGCTTAAATTATCATACTGTGGATGAGAATAATAAGCTAGGAGAGGGATGCAGGTTTGGTGAATATTGCTGTGAGGCCTGACTCACAAACTCCAGGTTTGCAGCAGCATTAAGGTGACCAGATAGCAAGTGTTAAAAATCAGACAGGGTGGGGGGTAATAGGTGGCTATATAAGAAAAAGCCCCCAAAATCGGGACTGTCCCTATAAAGTCAGGATATCTGGTCACCCTAAGCATCATGGAGGAAGAGAGGCTTGCACTTCAGCTACAGAGGAGTGCAGAATATTCCTGATAGCTGGGGTGGAGCCAAGAATTGCACCAAAGTTTCAATGGGAAATAAGGTCTGGGGGACTGAGGGAAAAATTGCTGTTTCTGGTTTCTCTTCTGCCTCCGTTTTAGAAGTATAAACCGCTGAGGTGCATGTGACCACAGAAAGAATAAAGGTTAGGAAGGCTTCCACTGATATGACTAAACCATCATTTCAGGTAGAGCAGTTTATGAACATCAGAAGATTGAAATGGAATTCAGCCTATTTGTCTCTTGTTTTAGCCATCTATTGTTTATAACATTTTAAAATGTTTAATTTACATTTTTTTTTAAAATAAACATATGAATGATTTAAAATTTCCCTGCTAAATGTTGTCAGTAAAAGAGTATTAGAGCTCTCATTGACGTCTGTGAAATGTACCAGTTTGTTCTCTGCAGCATCTTACAGAGGAGGTAAACTGGTAAGTATATATTATATATATTATATATGTAAATAATTGACTTGTTAAACTATAATATGTTGAAATTGGTTTTTAAAAGGTGATGTAAATAGTGGTTTCCTTAATGAAAAATACATATTTTGTATTGTTCTAATGGAAAGGAAAAAACCTTTTAATCTTGTTTTTGGTTATGTATATTCCATGTATAAGTGTAAATATGATCACATAGGTTTAAAAATTTTGCATGTAAGTATACAGTTGCAAGTCTGGAAGAATGTATAGAAAATACCTTTTATTTAAAGTTGTGATTACCTGCTGCATGAAAAGTGCATGGGGGACCCTGTGCATTGGCAAAAATGTCTTAAAGTCAGGTCAATTCATCAAAACACACAACAGTATTCCATTTTTGGACATGACTTCTGCTGTGATATTTTAGCTTTGTGAAAGAATGTGCTTCAAATCAAAAGGGTCTTGAAAAAAACCTCAAAACTACTTTTAAAGATAAAGAATACACACTTGTAATCAGTCATACACGTTTTGAACTCCCATTTTTAAATAATTGAAATATTGTACCAGGAGTATTTCACCATTGTTAAACAATGGAATGACAGTTCTCATTGCCATACATAAGAATTCTGGGGTTTACCGCAACCAAGTTTGTTGTGATGTGTTTTCAGTAATATAACTGGTCTCATTTTTTATTAGAAATTAATTTCTTCATGTGATGTCACAAACCTGTACATACTGCAGAGTGAAGTTTTTTAAATCTTTCAGTGTTTACTTCCTGCAGAAAATTGGAATAAATGAGAAAAATGCATTGTGTTGATGGTTTTTAAATCTACTTTATTATGTGTCGTTTCTCTGTTTTGAGTCTTTGTGATCTAGTAGCACCACACTGGTAATGTAAACTTTCATCAGCCAAAGTAACTGCAGGATATCAAGGACCCCACATTTTCTTCAACAAAATCTGCAATAAGAAGCCCATGAAAATTGGTGGAAATGAGTTAGTAAAAACAGATAAGATTCTCAGCCTAAGATTCAACATAATTTTTAATTCCAGTATCTGTATAAATGTCCTCCGTAATTGTTACCATGAAGTTATTTCAACTGAGGGGTGCAGAATATTGTGTTCCACCACAGAATTTTAAGCAAGTGCCAGAAGAACTTGTTCTAGACATACTGTATCTGGAGTTGTACAACTGCAGGAAGTAATTCAGATTCACTTTAATTGATTATACATTTCCTTGCCTTCACTGCCAGACAGGATAAATACCCGTTCATAAAACTCTGTCAGGAAACTTCATCTGGAAAGTATGACTTGATTCGGGGGGGGAACAGATCCTTCTTCCATTGAGGTTGATACAAAACTCTATAGATTACAGTGGAGTCAGGTCCTTATTGCATGTAACACCTTGTTCTGAAGGATCCCAAAACACTTCAGTACCCTCACGGGAGCTTCACTGGAGTCAATAGTTTTACCATGACATTAATTGAGCAGGCAAATTATGTGACCATAATTGCTAATTTTTTTTCCAATTTTTGCAGTCTCTACAAGAAAATCTTAATTTTTTTTGTACAATAACTTCTCTGGGGTAAATACACCAAGATCAGAGACCTTTTGTTTCAAGTAGAAGGAAACTAGAGATCAGTAGGATTCTGAATGGCATACATAGTCTATGCAGAGCTCCATTGCTGGTTTGAACAAACATTTGGAATTAGTTTAGTTTATCCTGAAATACTGGACAAAATGCTTCTAGCACTCACAATGATCAAGAGAATATCTTTAATATCTACATCCATACAAATTTTCTCTTCACTTCAAACACTTTTATCACACTGAACACTCCCTAGGGCTGTTTGTTTCTGGTAAAATATGATAACCTGAAACCAGGCAGCAAGAGCAAGGTCTTTCTCATGTGAAAACTGTGTTTCCTTCAAGCTAAATGGAGGGGAAAACAAGTAGGGGCAGGATGTGGCCCTTCTTGTTGTTCTGATGCTGACTGAGGTATCGGGGGGTATATGTATATCCATTGCTAACCTGTTTGTTTTTGACCACTGTAGAGTATATCTCTTTGAAACAGTATTTAGAAGGTGCAGTGCCAGGGCACAGAAGGCTTCCATGCTTGTTAATTCTCATACTACCAGTGAGAAAACACAGTATGGGCACAGCTTGCTACATCCAGCACCTGACTGGCCATTGAGATTTTGCGTACCTTCAGTTCATAGCTGTTTTTTCCAAATTTCTGAGTTGTTCCATGAGAAAAAGAACTTAAAACTTCCCTGCAATTGTGTCCATCAGATAAGCTTTACACTACATGTTTGTGATCAAAATTAGTATTCTTGGAGTATATGCTTCCAATGTGAGTCACAGAATGAAGGGTGGTGATGGGAGGCCTTGGGATTTTTGGGAAGTACCTCAGTCACAGTTCACTCTGAGGTGTTAGTTAATTCTTGGTCTTCTCTGATTTAACTATTTTGAAACAGTCCGTAGAAACCACGCAGGTGGTAATTACACCTAGTACTACAACTGAGGGAATTCTGTGCCCCCCCCCAAGTGTGCAAAATATTTTAAAATTCTGCAAATTCTATTGTCAATAAATAAATGTGGAGGCTTCAGCATAGCTGTTGGAAGTGCAGACCACTGGCTGCACAGAGGTGGGAGATCACCCTGCAGCCACCCCTGCTCCTCCTGGGACAGGGGCTCAGTGGTGGTTCTTCACCCAATCCTGACACAGTGCAAGAGCCAGGCCTGCCCCAGAAATGCCCTGGGGCCCTACCCTTCCATGCCAAGTTCACCAGGTGTGGATAGGCAGGCTCAGCCTGGTAGATCCAAGTGTGTGTGGGGGATCTTGGTGTGGGATGAGGGTTCTGTGTGAGGCAATCTGTGTGTGTGCCTCAGTGGGGGGTCTGGGTGCGGGATGGGAGTATCTGGTTGCATTGGGGGGGTGTTCAATGTGCAGGGGCAGGGGGACTTGGGGTGTGTGAAGGTGTTTGAGGCTCAGCAGGATGGTCTGGGTGTGGGAGATTAGTAGGGGGGTAGGGGTGCTGGGAGAGTGGGGCATGGTGAATGGGGGTCCAGATGCTGCTGGTTGGGGGTCTGGGTGCAGAGGGCTCATCAGGGTGGGGGTTGGAGTGCTGGTCTGGGTGAAGAGGGATGGAGTTTAATGGGGGGGTCCGACAGCAAGAGGTGAGGCTCAGTGGGGTGGGGGTTCAGGTGTGAGGAGCTCGGTGTGGAGGGGGCATCCGGATGCATGGGGGAGCAACTCCCCCATACCGTGACCCTTCCCCTCATGGCTGAGGAATGATGGAGGTGGAAGGTGTGTGTGCAGAGCTCTCCGGTGAAACCAGGGAGGTTGCTGGGAGTGCGTCTGACCTGGCCCCGTCTGCCCCAGCTGGGACTAGCAGCTGAGCCTGGCACAGGGTAGGAGCCACCAGACAGGGCATTCTCAGCCCTGCCATCCCCATCCCCACCCCCACCAGTGATTTACCTCTCCACTAGCTGCTCCAGGTGCTCAAAACAACATGCCTGCATTGCTGGGGAGGGGCGCATGACTGCTCTTGCAGCTTACCTTTCTTTCACTTCAGAAAGTCATTTTTCTGCAGGGAAGCAAAGAAATCTGTGCAAGTGTAGTCATGCAAAATTCCCCCAGGAGTATAGTACTCATGTGTGGCCTCTGGGACTTGCAGGTATATGTTCTGTTTATGTGGTTTCCTGATATTTGCCTGCCTGGGTCTCTGTGCCCACAGGAAGGTGACAGCCTCCAAGTTGTACCAGCTTTTACAGACATACTAGGACTCAGACAGAGAGACTGAGCTGTGCACTTAGCATGGTGGCTGAAACTGGTTGTCCCAACACGAGCAGTCTCTGAAGTGTCGTGACATACAAAGGTATTGCTTAGGATCTTGTGTATTTAGGAAACTTCCTGTTTTCATATTCCTTTTGCAACATGTCAGGACAGAAAGCTGCTGTAAGTGTGTTATGTTATATAAATTATTGGAACCATTTACCTCCTCTCCCTCATTTCCTACTTGTGGGCCTTTTCTCTCTCTCCACAGACAGATGTGCTTTTTGTAATGCCTTACTATATCACAGGTGATTCAGGAGAGAAGTGGTTAGGGGGTAGGGAGTGGCAGTTCTGAAGTTGGCAGAGTGGTAGTGCACAGAAACTATTCCACTAGACAATGCATTTTGAAAATCCCAGTGACTGAGAACTCAGGATTAGACTGAGTGCCTACCCAGTTTGGAGGGAGAAGAGTGACAGTATTTTAAAAGTACGAGTACCACCCATATTCTGCTCTTAAAAGTCTCTTTTTTTTTTCTTTTTTTTTTCCTGAGAATCCTGTAATAGCCTTTCCCATCTTCTACAAATAGCCCAGCATGTGATTTCCCCAGATCACACAGGAAATCTATTACAAAGCCAAGAAGAGAACACAGATTTCCTGAGTACTTGTGCAATGCCTTTAACTACACGACCATCTTTATGTATGGTTGAAAACTGAGTAGTTGGTGGTGCAGCCACTCAGATCTAGGCCCACTTTTAATTTTGCAGGTACCATTTGTGCCTCATATTACACAAATTAGCAATAACTGAAATGAGATTTCATACCATCTTCCCGTAATTTGTTGCTGACCTAGCATACCCCTGCCAGATTCACAGCCATGACTTTGACATTCTCATACAGAGGGGCTCTGGAGCCACAGGAGAACATGCTGCAGTGTCATTGCTTCGCCATCTCACCTATATTTCAAGGGGCGTTTTTATGCCCCTTCACTCCTCTATTCAGTGTAGCAGCAGGAAGTATCTGGCCCTTAATATTTGAAGTAATACTTCATAATATTAAAGAACTAGCAACAGCCAGGAAGCCTGGGTAAAACTAAACCTCTGCAGGCCAGCTCCTCCGCTGGTGCAAAGTCAATAGAGTTTACCCTGGTTTACACCAGCTGAAGAACCATCCGTAGATAAAAATCCCTCCATACGAAAAACTAGTTTATTTGTAAATAAGTTTGGAAACCTGAAAGGATTTGGGTCAAGTAATCCTTTTAGGTCGTGGTGTCTGTTTTATCCCAGTCAAAGCCAACTCAGATGTTACTTTTTTCCTCCACTCCTCTCGCTTTGAGTTCTCTCATCTAATTTTGTAACTGTGGGAACCTGACCATACCACCTGAAGGGTAAAGAAAAAACATATTGTAATATAGTTTTTGTTGGACAAAAAAATGCTAGGGGGATGTTTCTTCCAAAAGGTAGTGCATTATGCATGACTGCATGCCATACCTAGCATTCTCCAACTGTAAGTATTAACCTAAGGCACTGTGTTATGGCTGCACACTGAGAAGAGAGAAGGTGACCTATAACCGGGTCTGACCCCAGTATCTGTTTATATTTCAGGAAGCTGCATAGCAGGGCAGAAAGAAAGGAGTGTGGAGTGCAAATCCACATTTTTCTTAAAACCAAATGTTACCTTTTTTACAAAGGCCACTGGGTAGAAAGTATCAGTTCCAGGAGAGAACATCAGAAAGGACATGAGACAACTAGACAGAGAGAAAGATGTGGTATTTTCTTTTTGAAGTCTATATCATTGATCGGAGATGAACTTAGAAGTTAGGGGAAACATGGAAGAAGATACAGGCCATGTCTACATCTAAAATTTTGCAGCGCTGGTTGTTACAGCTGTATTAGTACAGCTGTATAGGGCCAGCGCTGCAGAGTGGCCACACTTACAGCAACCAGCGCTGCAAGTGGTGTTAGATGTGGCCACACTGCAGCGCTGTTGGGCGGCTTCAAGGGGGGTTCCGGGAACGCGAGAGCAAACCGGGAAAGGAGACCAGCTTCGCCGCGGTTTGCTCTCGCGTTCCCGGAGCCACCCAGCAAACCGCAGGGAAGGAGACTTGCTTGCTCGGGGTTCCGGGAACTAGAGAGCAAACCGGGAAAGGAGACCCGCTTCGCCGCGGTTTGCTCTCGCGTTCCCGGAGCCACCCAGCAAACCGCAGGGAAGGAGACCTGCTTGCTCGGGGTTCCGGGAACGAGAGAGCAAACCGGGAAAGGAGACCCGCTTCGCCGCAGTTTGCTCTCGCGTTCCCGGAGCCACCCAGCAAACCGCAGGGAAGGAGACCTGCTTGCTCGGGGTTCCGGGACCGAGAGAGCAAACCGGGAAAGGAGACCCGCTTCGCCGCGGTTTGCTCTCGCGTTCCCAGAGCCACCCAGCAAACCGCAGGGAAGGAGACCTGCTTGCTCGGGGTTCCGGGAACGAGAGAGCAAACCGGGAAAGGAGACCAGCTTGATTACTAGAGGCTTCCTCCTTCCACGGAGGTCAAGAAAAGCGCTGGTAAGTGTCTACATTGGATTACCAGCGCTGGATCACCAGCGCTGAATCCTCTACACCCGAGACAAAACGGGAGTACGGCCAGCGCTGCAAACAGGGAGTTGCAGCGCTGGTGATGCCCTGCAGATGTGTACACCTTCAAAGTTGCAGCGCTGTAACTCCCTCACCAGCGCTGCAACTTTCTGATGTAGACAAGCCCACAGGAAAAAAGATCTCCTCAGTCAGTGGAGAGGACAAAGGAAAGTGCTTAGTTTGGTGCCTTGTGCAAAAAAGGAAGCAATTCGAAGCAATGTTGGCAAACAAATTAGAATAGGTTTAGACTTTTCCTGTGCTGCTCATAGCCTCCCATCTGGAAATCTGGCAATTGCTGAGCTTGCTGAAACTCCAGTGTTTTCTTAATATTGTTTATTAGTTGTATTACCATAGTGTCTATGATTCCCAGTCTTGGAACAGGACCCCAGGGTGTTAGGCACTAATATTATCCAGTTGTGTGTTAATATGCATTGAACACATGAACAAGAAGATTTAGGGTGAAATCCTGATCCCTGGAAAAGTAATTATCTGTGAAGAGACAGCAGTACCTGTGCTGAATACACTCTTTAAAGGGTTGCCTAAAGTATAGGTAATTCACAACAGAGCTTTCATCATTGTTGTTTTTCTCTTTAACTGCTTGGCATTTGGAAACTTTGTTCACTGTGGTAGAATGGCGCTACTTTATCCTTTTATTTTTTCATCTCCCTCTGTCAATGTACTGCAGAGAAACTGTCTCTTTCCCTCTTCCTTCTGGTATACCAGACCTCCTGCTGTTTGTTTTATTTTTACAGTTTATGAAGTGTGCTTAGCCAAAAATTATAGGCTAAGCACACTTACACAAAATAGAACAGACAACTAATGAGTACTTTAGCTAAAGTGACTCCTTGCTCAGAACTGCTCCATACCTCTCTCTCATTACACTTCCTCCCCTTGCATCATCCGACAAATGCATGTGTAAGTGGATGCACCTGTCCACTGGGCTCTAAAAGTAAACAAACACTCTGGGTGAGTCTACACAAATAAAATTTGACTTGTGAGCCATCATTTGGTTCCATAGCACACCTGTAACACATAATCTATTTGCACACACAATAGCTGCTAAGGTAGACAGGCATTTGCACCATTATTTAGAATTGCGTTATTCTGAGCAAGGCTAACCATCCTGGGGTCCTCCACGGTGCCAGTCTTCACTGATGCATTGCCATGGTTGATGGTAAGAGTTGGTATTATCCTAATGGCATTTGAGTCTGATCACTGTCTAGTTAGGTGCTACTGGAAGAGCTTTACCTGTACAAAGAGCTTTGCACAGACCATAGAACTCGTTTCCATATCATTTTACAAGCATCACCAACTCCATTGTTCTATGTTCAACTCCTTTAACAGCGAGGGTATTTTCAGAAGATTTTCTATGAGCGTGCTGTCTGCTGGCCAAAAGCAGAAGTCTGTGCACTGGTGCCTAGGAGGTACGGTTGCAGCCAAACTCTGACTTGGAACACCCTTGTGTATGTCCTAATGTCCAACAAACCTTGCCAGAAAGAGAAAAAGATGGGACCCAAAGGTGCACTAGAATAAGGCCCAGGAGCAGCAATGGGCTTGGGATGAATTAAGACTTCTTGGAGCTCATTGTTCAGCACAGTTGCTGTGCTGTTTGATAATCCATAGGCACAGTGTATTGCCCACTGTTAAGGATGATGAAGGGAGAAGGCCAAACAATGACTCCAGAGCCCAATCCATTACATGGAATGAGGAACCAGATCAGGAGATGACAAAAACCATGCTGGGAGTGTGGGACCTCCTGAGCAGTCCCAAGGTCAAGACACAGTGATTATGCTGGTTTGAGATGAGGAAGAAGAATCGGGTGATAAAGGTATCTGTGTGCTCTTTAGGCTGGGTATGTATCTTTTTGTTGCTATATGAACAGACTGGAGCTGATTAAGCAGGCTCTGGTGCTGCAGAAAAGAGTTTTTTCATGGATCTAACGAATGTGGGTGGTATCGTCTTGAAACTGGCAGATACAGCCTCACATGAGGATAGTAGTCCCTGTTCACGTCTGCCTCCACCTCTATTGCACAAGTAGCAGCTGTTGATCCCCTCCCTACCCACATTCATCATTTCTCTCTGAAACTCCCTCCTCAGTAAGCAGCATGGGGTTCTGTGGCCAGGGAAGGTGGAAATGTCTGGTACACAGTACAATGACTGGCTTAGCCCTTCTTGGAAGGCAAGGGAAATAATATTAAGTCAAACAGAAACCACAGTATAAATATGTACAAGGAGTAGTTTTTTTAGTGCCCAAAACTCAGTGCTGCGGTCTAGGTTTTACATTACTATGATACACATTCTGGCTCCTGCTAAAGCTGTTCTTATCATTCTGGCACAAAGCCACCTTACAAGCAATTTACCCACAGACGGAAGGATGGTCCAGTTGTGAGGACACGTGTTTGGGGCCTGGGAGACCCTGGTTCAGTTGCTGCTACAGACTTCCTGTGTTATGTGCAAGTCATCGCCTCCCTCTGCCTTGCTTCCTCACCTGTAAAAGGGGGATAATAGCGCTTCCCTGCTTCACAGGGGTTTCAGGGAGGTTAAACACATGACAGATTATGAGGTGCTCAGATTCTATAATAATGGGGGGAATAAGTAACTTAGCTAGATAACAAGACAACTTGTTCTACATCTGAATTAGGCCTGCTGTACCAAAACCAGCAAATTTGACCTTTTTTAATATTTAGATGAGAGAAACCAACAAGCTGTGGAGTGGGGGAATCCCAGGGTCATGTTGCTGCTATCCTCTGGCAATCCCCAAATGATGACACTGACTTCAGCAAGTAAGGAACCACAGAGCAGAAGGGAAACTCCACAATTCTGGCCTCTGTGCTTGCTGTCTCTGCATCTGTTACCTGATCACCTCTCTGCAATGCTGGCCATGCTTTGGTCATCTTGCCTGGGGTCATACAGTAGGACTGGATTTAAAAAATACTGGTGAGAGAGGAAAAAAAACAAACAAAATGCATTAAACAAGCTGGTTAAAACAAACTGGGGATGGCCATAAGGAAGAAGGGGTGAAAAAGTGTGAGAGGAAAGGGTTCTGCTAATAGGGGAATAATTAAAATGGGGTCAAAATGCCATTTTAAATTTTGACCTGGACCCTGTAAAACCTGACTGCAGCCCTGATAATCACACAGCAGATCTAATCCCTAGTTGGTTTGAGAATCCTCATACAGCCCCTGTATGGTGGAAATGCTCTATTTCTACTGTGCTAGTGGGAACCTGCTGAGGATTTCTTTCCTCAGCTGCGCTGAGCCTCAACATGTTTTCCTCAGTCCTTTTAGGCTTTGTTCCAATTTTCAGGATTACGGTATATTTTTAGTCCCTTGTTTATCATCTGTAATATCCTTATCATAGATAAAACAGGGCAAGCTAAACATGGGGCTTCCCATCTAATACAGCCTCTTCTGACTTTTGTTGGATTAAGACAGGACACTAAAACAATGTTTTCATTTTCTGAGATTATTTTTAGGATTTAAAAAAGAAAGCTTGCTAGGAAGAAAGTGAAAGTGCAGAACCTTTAAAAGGCTGATTGTGTCCCCAGCTAACTTAGAATGGTCCAAAGTGTGTGAATTTATGTGGAAGGAATTTTTGTACACTGCACTGTAATTTATCTTTCAGTAAAGTCCATCACAAAAAGTTCAGCATCTTACAGAGAGAGAGAAATGTGTGTACATGCACATAGGAGATCGGAACAATGACTCTCACGATCAAAATGGAAAAATTCCGTAAGAAAATGGACAGCAGAAAAGCAGACGTTTAAACCAGCAGTGGTGTAGGGTAAGTACTCTTGCAGGCTAGCAGTTATTTATTAAGTACCATCAGTGTGATTGATGGCATACAAAAATATAAGGAGACCTGCTTCAAGGAATTTGCAGCCTATTACAAACACAGAACAGGTCAGGCACATACAGTACATTAAGGGCTTGGCTACACTCAAAACTCCAAAGCGCTCCCACGGCAGCGCTCTCCCAGCGCTGCAGGTACTCCACCTCCCCGTGGGGATTAGCTTGCAGCACTCCCAGCACTGGGGCACTGTTTACACTGGCGCTTTGCAGCGCTGTAACTTGCTGCGCTCTGGGGGGGGTGTTTTTTTCACACCACTGAGCGAGAAAGTTGCAGCGCTGTAAAGCGCCAGTGTAGCCAAGGCCTAAGTGCTGGTACAACTTAGAGTGGTGGAGGAATCTAGCAGAGGTCACTGTCAAAAGTTCTTGTGAAAGAAACAAGTTAAAGGGGGGAAGTTACTTAAGCCCTCAGAAGAATTTCACCTTACGTGGAACTTAGATGATGGACAGAGGCCTGGCACTGACTCCTCTGCACAGGATGAATTTCATTCTTGGTGCACGAGAAGATAGATATCCCATCTGTAGAGCTGTTGTGATGAAGGGAGACTGGAAAGAGAGAGAGGTTTAGAATCGTGATGAGGGTTTTATGATGGGATCTGAAAAGAAATCCCTTAGAGAGAGAGAGCTGGATGGAACAACACAAGTAATAGAGCGTTCATTATATAAAGAAATGTATGAGCAAGAAGCTGAATAATGGAAGAATAAACGGAATGGGTGAAAGAGCAAGAAGAGGTGAGAGAAATAGGGTGGAATAAGTTCAGAGGCAGCTGTGTAAAGTTAGTGATCAATTTATGAATGTTGTTTGAATTTAGCTTGGAAACAAAGGAAGATGGTGGTGGTCTGAGCCTTTGGATTAGTCTGATCAGAACATTTGGTACCCTATAAAATTCAGAAAACAGGGATTTATAAAAAGTAGATTTACACACAGTGAAACCAGCAGAGAAGAGAGATTTTCTATTAAAAATGAGTTCAATATATATTCCCAAACCATGGCATTCGGAAAACTTTCTTTGGGGGGAGAGAGGGAGAGAAGTTATTTATTGAATTACCCTTGAGATTTAAAAAAAAGAAGAAAATGAATTCCAGCTAGGTTTGTAAAAAAAAAAACAACACCTCAGTGTATAGTTTGGGATCTCTAGTAAAAAGTTGAGTTGGTAGAAGCTGACATTTGAGACAAATGGAAGAGAGAAACTACAGAGATTCAAAGGAAATGTAGAGCTGTGGCCTAAATACTGTGGTCTGGGGTATCATAAAATGTCTGGATACAGGCAGCATGTTCGTCTTGAGTGCTCTCTCACTCAACCTCTACCACTCCTTTCAAAACCTGCAGCAACACTGCTCAGCTGTTAAGTTTTTGTTTGAGGTTGGTGTGAAGGGTTGAATCACAGAAACCCCCTGGGGAGTTGCCATCTGATGTGCCAAAACTACCTTTGCTCCTGTCTTCCCTGCCAGCTCAGACTCCAGCACTCTGTCTTGCTGAGCCAGATACTCCCGTCAGCTTCAACACAGACCCAGGGTCTGAATTACTTGCCCCAAAGCTGCAGGTTTACCTGAAAACAGCTCGCAGAAGTGCGCTTGTCTTTAGCACTCAGATGCCCAAGTCCCAATGGGGTCTAAACCCAAATAAATTTGTTTTACCCTGTATAAAGCTTATGCAGGGTAAACTTATAAGTTGTTCGCCTTCTATAACACTGACACAGAGAGATGCACGGCTGTTTGCCCCCCCAGGTATTAATACATATGCTGAGTTAATTAATAAGTAAAAAGTGATTTTATTAAATACAGAAAGTAGGATTTAAGTGGTTCCAAGTAGTAACAGACAGATTTGCACATTTTATTTTATTTTGCTTGATGACTTACTTTGTTCTATGTCTAATCAAACTGAACACAGATAATCTCACCCTCAGAGATGCTTCAGTAAGTTTTTTCCTCAGACTGGACAGCTTCCAAGCCTGGGCACAATTCTTTCCCCTGGTACAGCTCTTGTTCCAGCTCAGGTGACAGCTAGGGGATTCTTCACGATGGCTTCTCTCCTGCTTTGTTCTGTTTCACCCCTTTATATATCTTTTGTATAAGGCGGGAATCCTTTGTCTCTCTCTGGGTTTCCACACCCCCCTCCCCACTGGAAAAGCACCTGGTTAAAGATGGATTCCAGTTGATGTGACATGATCACATGTCACTGTAAGACTCCAAGCCTTCATTCCTCCCGGCCTGACTCAGGAAAGCTTGCTTGCAAACAGAGCCCCAGTCAAGTCTCCTGGTTGATGGGAGCCATTAAAATTCCAGACTGCCATTAATGGCCCACACTTTGCATAATTACAATGGGCCCTCAGAGTTATATTTCAGATACAAGAGTGATATATTTATAAAAAATAGGATGATCACACTCAGTAGATTATAAACTTTGTAATGATACCTTACAAGAGACCTTCTACATGAAGCATATTCCAGTTCAATTATATTCACTTATTGCCATATTTTATAAACCTATATAGACTGCACAAGGTCACAGCCGAATCCTGAATATCAGCCAGAAAGGTGAGAGTGCATCTGGATCTCCAAATGAGCAAGAGCTATGTAAAAATGAGCAGGCCTCTGTGGAGGAGATGATGCAAAGGCGTCGGGCACCATCTTTGTTTATACTTTCTTGCGGCCTTTAACTGTCAGAGGAGCACAACCTTCTATGTCCAGCAGTGATGCATGTGACCCAAGCCTGGCCCTTACTTTGTCAAAAACGAGAGCTGGCAATGTCCTCTTCTCTGGAACAAAAAATAGCACTGGACTTTGCTGTAAGACAAATGTCTCTGGGGAAATTTACCACGCAAAATGCCTGCAGGAGAGGGGAAAGAGACTCAAGTTATGGGGGATATGGCTATTATGAAGAAAGAAGCTTTGGACCATCAGATTTTTAGGCTGACTTTGAATTACAAAGTAGATGTTCTTGAAATTTATCACTGAAAGTCAACTATAGATGTTGTATGAATACCTGAAAGGCACCAGTTCTTGTTTTGATGCAGTTCAGCATAGGAATTCCTTAGTTTCCTAGTATTGCTATGTGATCCTCAGGGCTTCAGACCTGCAGTGGGGGCTCAAAAATCTATAGATGGAGAGGTTGATTAAGCCTTCAAACAAACTACCAAGGGAAATGATGAAGTTCCCCTCTCAAAGTCTTCAGATCAAGACTGCATACCTTTGTGGAAGATGTGCTTTAGTTGGGATTAAATTCTGTGGCCTGTGTTATTCAGGAGGTCTGATGATCTAGCAATCCTTTCTGGCCTCAAAGCCCAAGAAACTATGAACCCTCAGGCCTTTTCATTTCCCTGCTGAAAGGAAATGCTCTTCTCACTCGGATATAATGTTTATTTGTACTGGGTGAGACAGTCAGGGTCTAGAAACACAAGGCAGGAACAGGGGAGCTTGAACCCCAAAGAATAGGGTTGCCAATTTTGGTTGGAGGTATTCCTGGAGATTTCATCACATGACATAATCTCTAATTAAAGTTTGATCTTTTAATTCCTGGAGACTCCAGGGCAATCCTGGGGGAGGGGGGCGGGGGAGGGTTTGGCAACCCTACCAAAGAATGAGCAGTCAAATCAACAGATTACATATGTTGTTGTACTATAAAATGTATCCAGTAAGATCATCTATGAAAGCTTGATAATCAATGTGTGTACATACACATACAGATATGATTTTATGTATTTATAGATAGAGAGAACTGTGCTCATAAAGTTCCATTCCACCTCATAGCAGGGAGATGAGTGATCAGACAGGGAGAGGCACCTCCCATACCAGGTGTTTACACAAAACTGGACTCAAGTAATGATCAATTGTACGACCCAGAAAAAAAAATGTCCATTAAAGTTAATGGAAAGATATTGAGGGAGGAGGGATAGCTCAGTGGTTTGGGCATTGGCTTGCTAAACCCAGGGTTGTGAGTTCAGTCCTTGAGGGGGCCATTTGGGGATTTACTTGGGGATTGGTCCTGCTCTGAGCAGGGGGTTGGACTAGATGATCTCCTGAGGTCCCTTCCAACCCTAATAACCTATGATTAAACTGGGAACTTCCCTCACTCTGAATAACCATGAGTCACCATGACAGAAAGGGTGGGGGAAGCTCTTTGAAAAGGAGATTTGAGACTGAAGCTATCATCCAGAAACTGAGCAGGAAGCTGTCTGTGGATGCTGTATCCCCCCCACACACTGTTAGTGGGTATGCTGGGGAACAGTTCAAAGGTAATAGGTAACTTACATTAGAAGAGGGAATTTATCAAATACTTAAATGTAAAGCCAGAGATTGCATATTTTTGTCTGTTTTCTCTGTAACGTATGTTTGCTCCCCCTATTTCATCTTTCAATCTGTGGGTTTTCTCTTAAATAAATGTGGTTTATTTTTACCCAGGTAGGTCTCTGGTGTGCAAACTGTGTAGAATGTGTGGGCCAAAATGAGCTGATAACTGGGGGACTGGTTTCACATCTTCAGGTGTGATGAACCAGGGGGGAAGTGTCCAAGTGTCTCATAATTAGGAACTTGGCAGGATGGATTTGGGGAGACGCGGAAGTGGAAGGGTGGTTGGAGTAACTAAGCTGCTGGAAGCAAGTTGAGACATTGTGCTTGTGAGCAGGCTTCTGATGCCAGGGATCTGAACAAAAGCTGTACAGCATAAAAGCACTCAAGGTACAGGGTAGGCAGTGACAAACTCCTTACTGGTCTGGGCGGCTCCCAGAAGGTCACATGTGGTGTAACTAACTAAAAACTAGCCTGACACACAATAGCAGTAGCTCTTACACTTTTGCAGACAAACTTTGCTGCTTTTCTGAGAGATTGATCACAAACCCCTTTATTTATAGTAACTCATACTAAAAAACAGTGCAGTTGGTGATATAACATGGCCAGATCATGCACTGGTCTTGCAAGGCCTGCTCCTGTACATTGATGTCAATAAGAGTTTACCATTGGCTTCAGTGCAGGATGAGGCCCTATATCTCTTAGCTCAGCGGCTCACGGCCTCTGCAGATTATACATGTATCTTTACTAAAAGATGCAGTATTTTTTGACAAAATTGAAGGGGACAGGTTAAAACATTTTAGATTGAATTATATGCTAGATATATATTCACACCTCCTTTGAGAAATGCTCAAAGCGACCTTTGAGGTGAATATGTCTCCTTTGTATCAACTTGGCAAAAGCTGTTTAGGGCAATGTTCACAGATCTGAAACACAAATTTGCACTTTGGAAAAAGTGCCTAAGTGAACTGCTGCCCTGCCGTGTTACAAGAGTTTATTACTCTTAAGGGAAAGCTTAATAGTCTGTTAACTGAGAAGGCAGAAGATCTTCTACACATGACTGTGCAGAATTATTAGGCACAAGGTAATAAAATGAGTAAACTTTAGCTTGCATGTTAAAGTAAAATTTTGCAAAATAAGTTTGATTGTTGCTTATTTGTGTAGCATCTACAGTGTTTTCAGAGCTGTACAGAACTCGGAAATATAGTTTCTGCTGCTAAGAGCTTATGGTGATAAAAAAGTTTACTACAGATGAGGGGATGATCTAATGTTTCAATGGTTTTTTACAAGCAGTTCTACCTTTCAGTGTGCGCTCGCCCAAAAAAGCAGTAAAACTTAAAAAAAAAGTACAGTTCAACTGCCACCACTGAAGGGAGAGGAGAGTTCCAGTACTTCAGCTCCAATCCTGCAAGCTTCCTGGCACAGACAGACCACTGAGCCCATGTGGGAAAGCTTGCAATGTTGGGGCCTCAAAGTCAGACTTCCCTATTCAAGATATGATGAGCTACCCAAAATCTCCCTGCTGGTAAATGTTAGGTCCAGATGGCTAGATCTGACTGAACACTAGGAGACTTTTAAAGATACGGGACAACTTTTGCCAACCTAGAGGTGTCAAGTTTGACTTTTAAGTTTTATTTATTGATTATTTTTATTTGGCACTTTAATAAAAGTGGTGTAATTTTTCAAAAATGCTGAGTAACATTGGCTCCAGTTGAATTCAGTGGAAGTTGTCATAGAAAGTGCAATTAGTGTAACAGGTCCTAAATTCCCAGATACATTCTTCTCTATCAAATACTGCTATCAAAACTCCAAAGAGTGGCTTCTCCAGTCCACTAGTTGCTTAAACCAACAGAGAATTCTTCACAGACAATTCATTTCCTGTAGGGGTAATGTGCCCTAGTGTAGAACTGGAAAAGACAGCAGAACTGTCATCCCTAGCAAAATGCCATATTTATTTTGTTTGAAACTTTTGGCTAGAAGGCTTCTCTGATCTAGAAGGGGACTGAGAGAAGAGCCAAAGAGCCCCCAGAATAGCCTAATGGCTACAGTACTCTCCTGGGATGTGAGAGATCCCTGGTCAAGATCTGAGTCAGGCAGGGCAGGCTTTCTAACACACTGTCTCTCTCGGTGCTCAGCTAGAGAGAGAGAGAGAGTGTGTGCGTGTGTGTGTGTGTGTGTGTGCGCGTGAGAGAGCGAGAAAGAGAGAGATTGCAAAAGGACTGTTTTGTCCCAATTTGGACTGCAAACTAATTTCAAAACCTATTGCAGCCAGATAGAAATTTGCAAAAACAATGTGAACTCTTCTTGAGCTATCGCTGTGTGGTGGTACGTTGCTGGGCTCTGTCTGGCCTCTTCTTCTCAAGCTGTTTGTCATTTGGTACAAATATAAAGGAAAATGTGTGTATAATTTCCTTACTTTGCCCTCAGTTGTGCCTTTAAAGTTACTGACTTGCTTGGGGGGAAAGGGGTGTGATTGTCAGCTGCAGAGGGGCCAGGGCCCTGCCTCCCTCTATCTCCTCCCTCACTAGCTTTGGCAGCATAATCAAGGAGCAGACCTTGTATGCAGAGGGAACAAAGGCACAAATATCTGGGGTCTCCTCCTGTCTCGTGAACATGCCAAGGGTCTGTCTGCAATCTGGCTGTTCCCAAATGAGCTCATTCTGCTTACATTATTTTTTGTTGGTTTTCTGCACCTATTATTCTTAATGGAAATATATACACCTCTACCCCGATATAACACGAATTCGGATATAACGCGGTAAAGCGGGCCGAGGCATTGGATAAGGCGCAGAGGGTCTCAGGGGGCAGTCAGGGGACAGGGAGATGGGGGAGTTGGATGGTTGTCAGGTTCAGGCAGCTCAGCTCAGGACTAGGGGCTGCAGCTCTAACTACAGGAGGAGAGCCCTGCTCTCCGAGGCAGGAGTGAACCGCATGTGCCCAGAGGCTTCCCAGGTAGCTGACATGGCTGCAGCCATGGAACCGCCTCCTCTCTTTACTGGGTGGGACAGCCTGAGCACCAGCATTTTCCGGGACACCTGCACTGCTCCCCCACAGCTGCAGGCCAGCTGGAAACGGCTCGCCCCTGCTGTGCCTCTGCCCAGGCAGCATAATCACAAGAACAGCCAAAAGAAAGGAAGAGCAAGAGCTGCTGCTGCCGGCAGGTTACTGGCTGGCTGTGCACGCCTTGGTGCCCTTTCCAGGCAAGCCCCTCAGGCAGAGGCATGTCTGAAGGGAGGGAACAGAAGTGGGGAGACAAGTACCAACTTCTGCCAACACCACCCTGTGCAGAACAGCTGGGAGCTTGCCAAGGCCCCACTGGCTTGTTCTCAGTTGTGATCTAAGGGGCCAGGCTGGCAATGGCCAGCATCAGTGGGAGGTGTGCATGGGGGCCCTGGGGAGAGACCGCTGCAGCTGTGCCTGGCAGCTGGAAGGGAGGGCACGGGGCTGCAAAGCCAGGGGCTCCCTGGGTCCTCGGTAGGGTGGAAGGTGGCCGGTGCCTGGGCCAACGTGTGCAGGCAAGTTACCTTCGGGGTTGGTGCTTATGAAGATCCAGATGCTCCTGCCGCTGGCCACTAGGTGAGACAACAGAGCCAAGAGGTTCCCAGAGAGAGCCCCCTGCCGGAGCGCCAAGTCCCACAGACAGGGCAGCCAGCTGGCCGCTCCTGCCGGCCACATCTCCCGCCACTAGCCTGCTCAGACCCCAAAGTGCTCTGCAGGAGAAGCCCAAGGCAGCACAGTCTCCCTCCCACTCCAGGCTCACAGCAGCCCCCAGCCCGCAGTGGCGGCAGGGAGCAGTCGCGCTTGTCCCCTGCTCACTGAGAGAAGCCATATGGGCTCCCCATCTCTTCTTCTGCAGGCCGATTCCTCCTGTGCACTCGGGCGGTGATGGGGAGGTCATCGGCAGCAGAGGCAGCTGGGCTTGAGCTTCCCCTGGCCCCGGGAACATGCACCCCTTGCCCCATGGTCAAGGCAGTAGGAGGGGCTTGCAGAAGCAGGTGCGGGTGGAAACAAACTTTACACACTGAGCTCTTCCCAGTTCGATATAATGCGGTTTATCACCTATAACACGGTAAGATTTTTGGCTCTCCGAGGACCATGTTATATCATGGTAGAGGTGTATATAATTTCTGCTTCAGTCTTCATGGGGACTTTCCCCCATGTAATTAAAAGGTGTGATGCTTTTAAAATACAAACTTGACCTTGGTGATATGTGTTTATACAATTTCAACTTGCTTTGCTACGCTCTTGAATGCCAATTAGAGCCTAGAAACACTGTCATTTCTCTGGAGATAGATTCTGTCCCCACCACTCGGACTATCCACTGTCCATCAAACAGTCAATAGGAGGTACTAAAATCTTAGGACAGATACTGTGGTAGTATCAAAGCCTGGATGGATAGGAAAAGCTAAGAAATTGCCCTGTTTCCATCTCAGAGCATTTAAAAGATTAAAAAGGCATCCAGACTGCATATTTTAAATTCCATATAAAAGTGAACCCTTTCCTCTCTGCCTCCTACTTTCTCCCACAGATGTATGAGGGGAAAGTCACCAGCGTACTGTAAGGTGAGTATAACGCAACAGTATAGAAAAATGTGCAGTTGCCCCTTTTTGGCCTGACTGGATACATTCGGGGCCCTGGATACAGTCTAGTTGGAAGTAGACATTGGAGTCTGGTATTTTCTCTGCAGTTTTGTTTATTTACACAAATTGTACAATGTCATGTGCAGAATGACTCATAGCAGGAGACAGCTTCTTTGGCTCACAGCACCAAGGACACCCTTTTTCATCCTGCTCCCCCACCCCCAGAATGTCTCTGCAGCTTTCTTCCAGCCTCAGCTACTGTGCTTTCAGCTACTCCCTTTTTTTGCTGTCTCTTGCTCCTTGCGCGTCTATTTCTGTATGTTCTCCCCTCTCTCCCCTCTACCCTACCTCATGCCCCAAACACTTGGTTACAGTATCTCCACCTCTGAGCATTAGTTCTTTGGGGGACAGACTTAAATAAGGGACTCATTCACACATCACTCAAAAAGATTTTTAACCTCAACCCAGAACAAGATTCCACTCACCTCGTACCAGTGTTGTGCATAGGTAGTCAGTCAATTGGTGGCAGGTTTTTTTGTTTCTCCCTCTAGAGGGCATGGCTAACTAAAGATAAACTGACTGAACAGGCAACACCAGCTGGGCTCCCTCTAGTGGTGGGCTGCAGCATGACAGATGTGTTGGCCTCAGTTTCCACTTTCGAGCAGGGGTAACTTGTTATGATTTTCATGCATTGGACTTTGATTTTAAAAGTCCTACCCCCAATAATCCAGAATTCTCAGCACAGTCCAGACAATAGTCGTCTTCAAAGTCCACAGTTCCCTCAAAGCACCACGGTACAGCTCCAGGGTCTCTCACATGCCTCATTCCAGTCTCTTCAGCTCGGGGGTGGGTACTTTTTCACCCTGTTTTCCTGCCTAGGTATGGTTCCAGCTCTTGCCCAGAGATACTCAGCAGGCTGACCCCATCATCATTCCAAGGGAGAGATCTCAGCCACACACCTCTGCACAAACACCTAAACTCCTGGAAGGGAAGGGGGCTCAGCATTAACCCCCGAACTAAGCACCATCCTTAACAATAGAACACTACTCCTGACTTTGCCCAGGTTAGATGTCAGGATCCGTAGGAGGGGTTACACAGACTCCCTGATGCAGCACACAGCTCCCTGGCCTAGCTAGATCACACAGACTCTCTGCCAGTACCAATGCAATCCCCACCCCTAGCTTTAGGTCTGTTCAATTAGACTAGTCTGGGCACTCTGATGCTGCTGTGGAGTGTGAGCTCAGAGTGGGGGTCCTGTTGTGTGGTCTCAGCTGTCATCTCAGCTGCAGGCTATGTGTTTGAGTCCCCTTTTGCAAGCAGCTGGCTCTGCTCCAAGTCCAAGCATACTCTCTCTCTCTCTCTCTCTCTCTCTCTCTCTTTTTCTGTGCCCCAGCACAGGGCCACTGCTTACTGTGCCTGCTGCTGCTTTGTTCCCGCTCCAAAATCTTCCTGGGCTGGTGCCCTATCCCTCTGTCTGCCAATGGCACAAGCACTCCAACAGGTCCCCCATACAATGTTTGTGCAGAGTGGGAGGGGAGGAAGGGAAGGAGAGTTTTCTGCCCAGCCCCAAACCTCAACTCTGTTCCTCCAGCTTCAGCCCTCCAGGTCAGAGAGCCAGCAGGCATGTCCCTCTGCTACTGTCAGTCTCCAGCCCTCTCTGGCCTGAGGAAGTTTATAGCTGACCTTTCTTCAACTATCTTCCTGCTTTCATTAGCCTGATCTGGCCCACGACTTGCTAGGGAACTCTCATGGTGCCACTCCCTCCCTCAGTAGGATGACCAAATGTCCCATTTTTAAAGAGACAGTCCCTTTTTAGGGACTTTTTCTTATACAGGTGCCTATTACCCCCTACCTCCTGTCCCATTTTTTCACAGTTGCTATCTGGTCACCCTATCCTTCAGGGGCATCTCCTCCCTGAGGGGCTCAGCCCAGTTCTGTTCTCCTGAGCTCACTCTCTCCTTGAGATCTGGGTTCTACATTTACTGTTGCCTTTGGGATGTCTCTGATTTATAATTCCCAGGCAGCCCCATCCTCCTTTTTATGCCAAAGTAGGACACACCTGCACTGGAGCGGGAGCACTGGGCCTGATTTCATTTAGTGTTAATAGATTCAGCCCAAAAATAGGGAAAATAACTCCTTACAAAGGAAGCAAATGATGGCCTGAACTCTGCAAGGGTCTGCTGACATGGTGCTCATTGCAGGGCCATGACATGCTTTATTTCCATTTCACGGGAATGTGTAGTGGTCTGTGGGAGCTAGGAAAAGCACTTTGAAAGATCAAACCTATTGTCTAATATCCTATTTTTCTCTAATTTGTGGTGCTGAGAGGCCCATGTGAACTTCCTCTGGTGGCACCTTCAATGCCTGCAAATTCTGATAATTTTTAAAGCAAAAGAGCTGAAGCCTAAAGGGGCAACATGATATTAATGTGGAAGGTTGTGCATTCTAATCATGCTTTTTCTCTACTTATAATTCCCTAGTACATTTTTATTAACAGAGTACATTTTGCAATGTTTCCATGGGTGACGTAAAGTGTATCAAATGAAATTATTTTAAAGGGTGAACTTAAACTGTAAAGACAAAAAAATTCAGCATTACACTTGCGAATGCATTCAGGTCTCACATTTTTATACCTAGGTAAAACATGTCTCACTAAGCAATGAGTGATTTTTATGAACCATGTGAGGCTTGATTCTAATCTTACTACACTAGTACTCTCCACAGAAGCAGTGTGAAATCAGTGTAAATTAGATATGTCCATGCACGAGTCCCATGGCACTGATGCTGCAATCAGGGCCATATGGACATACCCTTGCACATCTTTGAAGTCCTATTGAAGACAATGTAGCTCCATCCAGATGTTATCATGAGCAGGCCAATTGTAAAATCAGAACCTTTTTCATTGTATAGGTTTAAATTCAATACATTCCCATTTTTTCTATCTAATAGGTCCAGAGAAAATGATTTTTAAGGATTTGTGTGGATTTCTGCATTGTAGAGTCTAGAAAGAGTTTAAGCTTTTTGACCACTAGCTGTATTTCATTTTGTTTATACAGCACCTAACACAATGGGGCTCCTGACTGGAGATGCTACTGTAATTAATAATAATAAGAATAATAATCCCCATCCAATGAATTAGTATTGCTTCCCTTTCCCACTCTCTTTGGGATCTTCTGTGAAGTGTGGGAAATTTGCTGTCTAAAGAGTACTTAGCCGAAGGTAATGGTCATGCATCCAAGTTTGGCTGCAGCTATGTTTCAATCAGGCTCTTATCTGTTTTTAAGACAAGTAAATGCTTACAATGCAGACTACCACCTTCACTTTTTTTGCTTTCTTTGTCAGACACGACGCATGACTGGTACAAAGTTATTTACCTGGTATTTCAACATTTCCCAGGAATGGATCCCCCGGGTATCTCCACCATTTTTATGCCTCCCTGAAGCTCACTACTTGGGCTTAGCTGACTGCAGGCTTGCAACTGACACCTGCAAATGGAAAATAGATATGCCAAACAGCTGGTTAACAGAAAAGCAAACAAAGGCTCTAGAAAGAGGCACAGAGGCCATGATCATAAATCGGCACAGAGGAAAAAGAAAAAAGAGAGAAAATAAAAATAGATAGGAATGGTGATGTGTCAACTGCCATGAGTATAGTGAATGTACAGCATTCAGGCAAAGATGTAGAAGGCCCATCCACTTGGCAGAAGAGTTCCAGCAAAGCAGTGGGCTTTGGATCCAGAGTGGATAAATATCACAATGTAAGAAAAAATGATAAATCAGTTTTTAAAATTTGAATCAGATTTACATGTTGCTAATTCTTTACTTCCCATTTTATAGTCTCAAGTTGGGAAAGAAGTTTTGTGCCTGTTTCTTTAAATAGTTTCCTAATTGTGAGTACAGTTTCAGATTTTACAAAGAGATCTTAATTTCTACTAAAATGTTTACAATTAAAATTCTCATCTGTGCTGAAAAAGAGAAGTCCTGGGCCTCGTTAGCACAAGCTCAAACACAAAATTGATATTTGTTTATTAGATTTAAAATAAGAAAGACATCTATCCGAGGCACTAGGAGTGCTAATGTCATTAATTATACAATCAATGCAATTAAGGGTTGTAGGCCTGGTTTAACATGAGTAATTGGACGGGGCAAGGCCTCATTTCTTGGGAGACAGGATTAGGGAGGAAATGAATCAGCTGTCTGAAAAAAGGGTATGTCTACACAGCAGCTGGATGCATCTCCCAGGCTAGGTAGATAGAGACACACTAGCTCTGATGGAGCTAGAGTGTTAAAAATAGCAGTGTGAATACTGTGGCATGAGTGATGTCACAAGCTAGCCACCAGAGTATGGACCCAGAGCATCAGATAGCCTAGCCACCAGAGTACAAACCTATGTCCCACCACTTATCCCACAGTGCCCATACTGCTACTTTTTGCTCACTAGCTCAGACAGAGCTAGCACATATCTGACTATCCAAGTTGAAAGGCTGCAGTATAGACATAACCTTAAATTAAACCACAGCAGCATTAAAAGAATCAGTTCCACAGTATCTTAGCCAGCTGCCTAGTCCTTTCATCATCTAGGAAGCACAACCTCCGCCCTCTCCAAAAATCCTGTTAAACAGCTGTCTTTTGCAACAAGCCGAGAAAGTCACCAGATTCAGACTGTATCACACGCAGGTAGGGAGCAAATTCCAGTGTCCTGGAGCTTTCACACTGTGCCAGCCACACTCTCTCTTTTATAATGAGGGGGATCCAGTTTAAAGTGCTCTGGCTGACCACAGTTGTGGCAGGATAGCAGGGAGTGAGAGATCTTGGTCCCTCCGGATTTGATAACCAAATATTCTGTGCCATATTAGCAACCAATGCCACTCTCCAATATATTGAGCATCCACAAGTCAAGAAAATTGAAATGTTTCAACCAGGCTATTCACCTGCATCAGGATTTACAGTTTGAAGTCAACAGGATTTGTGATTAGAAATCACTAGGTGAAAAAAAATTCATTTTCTGATTCAAAAAATCTTTTTTTGAAAATCCCCTCCTTCGATATCATATAACTTTTGCCTATTTTTCAAAATGTCAGCTTGTGTATATACAGAGTTCACAATGTCTTTGTAAATGTATTGAAAGGCTAAATAACTTTTTTCATTGTTGGCATGGGACCAATTTTGTTTTGAAATGAAAAATATTTTTACACTGCTCAGAGAAGTTTTTAATAAAAATAAAAATTTAGCCTCCTTATGCTATAACCATGCTTAATTTTAGCTTCATTGCAATAGATCAGCTGGACTATTAATGTCAGTAATGCTATCTACCTGCTTAAGGGTTTGCTGGGGCAGGGCAAGTCAAGTTCAAGCTACTTTACTGGTAGTGGCATTAAAATATATAATTTGCTTGTAGGAACTTTAAATTATAATATATAACACAAATTTTCAAATTAGTATGACAAAACCTCAACCTGATTTCTGTCAAAGTTATTTTTAAAATATCAAGGGATTTAAATGAATGATGCAAAATGTCTTGGTTTTAAATTGCTCCACCCTATTTTATATCAAGCCTACAGTGAGGAAAAAACATCAGTCCTGGGCAAGTGTGAACAACCAGTGAAGTACAGATGCAAAATATCCACAAACTTATGGTTCACTGTAGATTGAGGAAAGAGACCAATCTTGGGCCTTCCTGTAAAGTGCTGGTGCTAGTCAAGAGGGATATGCCACAGAGAGTCAGAATACTAATTCTGATAACAAAATGTAGCAGAGGCAGATAGGCTAACTGCACTATATGAAGATACATGCACAGGAAAGGGTGTCTCCTTGAAGCATGCAAAACATGGTTATGGGAGGATGCCACCTCCCATGCCATCTGATTTTATTAAAATTTTTCATTATAGTTCTAGGTACTATCCTGTGCTCTGGACAACTATGCCACACAAAATACCAACTAATAGAAAAGGACTGCATATAAATATAACCACCCCAACCCTCAGCCTGAGAAAAGAGAGAGACAGCTCTGTAGAACTCCTTAAAGGTTGAGCAATACAGGTTCTGACAGACCAAGGGAGGCATGATTTCCAAAATGGAGAACTCCTCACAGAAAATGGCTTGCCAGTGGCATCTTCTCATTTATTTGAGTTAGAGCATCTCAGGTGAGTTCAGCAGTGGCAGTATATCATGAGGAATGGAGGTGAAGGCTTTATAGGTTAAAACCCAGCACCTTGAATTCCATCCAGAAGATTACTGGAAACCAAAGCAGATCTTTTAGCGCTGCTCTAATGTGCTCCTATTGTGTAACTCTACTTAATAAGCTGGTCACAGCATTCAGCACTAGTGCTGAATGGTCCGAAGGTACCATGTAGACTAGAACGCTTTACAGCAGGAGTTTTCAACCTTCTTCTTTCTGAGGCCCCCAGACATGCTATAAAAACTTCACAGCCCACCTGTGCCACAACAACTGGTTTTCTGCATATAAAAGCCAGGCCAGCATTAAGGGGTAGCAAGCAGGATAGTTGCCTGGGACCCCATGCCACAGGGGGCACTGCATAGCTAAGTTGCTCAGGCTTCTGCTTCAGCCCCAGGAACTCAGAGCCCCAGGGTTTAGCCCCATGCAATGGGGCTTTGGCTTTCTGCCCTGGGCTCCAGCGAGTCTAACTCTGGTTCTGCTTGGAGGGCCTCTTGAAGCCTGCCTGCAGCCCTCCAGGGGGCCCCAGGCCCCTGGTTGAGAACTACTGCTTTACAGTAATCTAATCTTGAGGTGACTAAGGAATGAATAATTGTGGCAAGGCGAGAAAAGGTCATATCTGTCTTGCCAGGCACAGATGAAAAGAAAGTGCTCTGGTCACAAGCTGTTCCTGTGGCATTCAGGACCAGCCTAGGATTTACCAGCATGCCAGAGTTGCTCACCTGTTTTACAAATAGTGGTTTCACTCCCTCAATGAGGGGAACAGAAACAAGTTCCGTCAACTAATGTGTGCTTCCTCCCCAGCACACAGAGATTATCTCAGTCTTGTATAGATTAAGTCACAATCAACTAACTCTGACCTTAGCCCCAAATTCATTTAGGCACTAAAGGCTGTCTACGTGGAACAGTGATGTGCACTATGGGATTTGTGTGTGATTTCTAAAGTCCATTGACATGTTGTGCATTCACTGGTCCATATAGACCTTGGTAGTGTGCACTAAAAGTCCCCTAATGCACATTATCATATTACTGTTTCAAACAGCACTACATTAAGGTGCATTAGGGAAATTTTAGTCTACATGGACCAGTTGGTACACAACACGTTAATGTGCTTTAGAAATCAACCCCCTCTAGTGCATTGCCACACCAGGTAGACAAGCCCTACGTAATTTATTCTTCTGCTCTGGCTGGGTCAGACATGATGGAGACATACAACTGCCATCCATGTAAATGTAATGCAGCCAATGTTACCTCATTAATCCTCCCATGTCTTGAACAAGAAGAAATCACCAACTAATACAACCAGTGCAGTTTCTACACCATACCAGGTTGGTCAGGATCAAGGTAATTTGAAGATTCAAGAATCTGCCAAAATTGCCCCACATCAAACTTCTCCACGACCGTTCCTGAAATGGGACACAAGTTGATAGCCAGTTTGTCAAGGTCAAGAGTTGGCTTCTTGAGCATGGGCCACAACATCTTATTTAAGAATTGTACAGAAATGCTGATAATCTCAATGAACAATGGAGCCAGTATTTGGCCAGCAAGGAAGGACAAGGCTCCCACTCACAGACTGCAGCACAAAGCAGTCTAAGCACCTTCATAAACACAGTATGTCCTCTCAAGACATTGATCCCTTTCCGTAACAGTCTGTAGCAAAGTCCAAATCTAAACAACTTTGTCTGCAAAGTAACATGAAAATTCCTCACAAGAAAAACTTGTGATAGCAGCTGACATAATTCATAGAACAGAAGAGTCAAGAGACTGGGTTAACTCAGATTCTGCTTTACCCTTGAGGAACTGAACAAATATGTTAAAGCAGAACATTTCTATTTTCTCACCAAGACTGAAATGTTTGCTGGGCTGAAAGAAGCCACATTTTTTAGCAAATTTAATGTGTTGGCAGGATTTTGGCAGATTCCTCTGGATGCAGAAAGCTCCTAGGTTTGCATTTTGAATATGCTATTTGGCAGATATTCTTGAGGATTCCTGTTGGAATATGTCTGGCAGTGGCAATAGCTGCGTATGCTAGATGGCCTCTCAGCGTGAAAGTGTACATTGGTGACACCCTAATTTGAGGCAGCGGAGCACAATCAGGAATGATGGTGCAGAGCAGTGGAAAGTGAAAGAAAGAAGCTTGCACTGAACAAAGCCTAAGGTCAATTTCCAAAAATGAAAACCATCTACTTTGAAGAAAAATTGACGACAAAGCCAATTATGCATGATGCGCCTAAGACTGGGACAATATTGAACATGCAGGTTCTGCTGTCTCAGGTCTTGAGCCTACGTCTGGGAATCCCCAGAGAGCTACCACATCCTGGCTTCCACCCAATGTCAGCTGAAAAGTAGTGGGTTCAGAAGCTTTTCAGACTGTTGCTCCAGCCAATGCATCACATAAGGGAGACCTGATTGGAGGATTGCCCGGCTCCGCTGATGGTCGAGCCACGCTATTTAAGCCAGAAGGAGGCACAGGAAGTTTGTCTGAGTGACAAGGTGATTTCCTGTTGTTGCTATATGGGAGCCTGCTTGTGCCTGCCTCCTGCATCCGCCCTTGTTCCTGATTCTTGCTCGGCTCCTGCCTCGCCCTGCCTTTGCTCTTGCTCCTGCCATGCTCCTGCTCTGTGCTTGATCCTTGCCTTTTCTCCACTTCCTGCCCTTTTACCTTGCCTCCAGTCATCAGTTACCAGTCCTGGCTCTGACCTCAGCCTCCAACTTCTGACCCTGACTCTGGCTTGACCCTTGGCTCTGGCAGTTAGTATTTGATCTTGGCCGTGACCCTCAGCTTCGATTCCTGGTTCTTATTCTGTCTTGACCCCTGGTGCTAGTAATTGGTAGTTGATTCTGGTGCTGACTGTTTGCTTTGTTCCCAGCCTGAACTCCTGCTCTGATTACTAGGCAAGGCGGCCTACATCCCAGCCCTTAACACAGATTAAAAGGAAAAATATGAGATAAATTCAGACCCAGAAAGGTCATTGAGTTCATACCCAAATTTGAAGCAAGGACAAGATGCTGAAGATGTCTGCACATTTATAAAACCATGGGCAGTACCTAAGGCCACTACTTTCCAGGAGATCCAGAAGGCTGTTGAAACATCTGAAAGTGTGAGACCTGTTGCTGCCATAATAACCTAAAGAGATGAGGTGAAATCACAGTATTTGTTAGAATTTGTTCAGTCAGGGAAAAATAAATTTTAAAAAGGATTAAGCTGCAAACCTCCAATATGTAATAATAGCCCCTGGTATCCATGGGAAATGACCCATTTTTCGAGGGAAGTACTTGTTTTTTGAGACTGTAAACTATGACTCAGACTGGGGCCAGGAAACAAAAGTTAGGTTTTGCCAGCACTCCAGTGTGTTAGATCCTTATTATACCACACGTCCTGTGGGATGCTGTGCAGTGCCACACTTCCTATTGGCTCTCTGATGCCCGCTGACAGGTACCAGTTGCAGAGACAGAGAATACAGCCTGCTTGGTTTGCAGTAGAACCAGTGGTGTGTTCATTAAAATGCCTCAGGGCTTGTCTACCTGTTGAGGTAACGCACTCTACAGGAGTATGATTTCTAAAGCGCAGTAATGTGTTGTACTTGAATTGGTCCATTTAGACCCAGCTGATGGTCTAAACTCTAAAGGGTTCCTCAGTTCCTTAATGTAGTACTGTTTCAAACAGCACCATGTTAAAGCGTACCAGCAGGTCTATCTAAAGAGACCAATTAATGCGCAACCCATTAGTGTGCTTTAGAATTCTCACCTCCATAGAATGCATTACCCTACCACGTAGGCAAACTCTGTCATCTTTAAAATGACAAAGGTGGGGAGCTGAAGGATAAATAGGTGTCTGAGAGCCCTGGTTGGGACTGTGACTTCTAGAGTTGTTCCTGAGGCAGTGCAAAAATGTGGCAGAATGGTCCGGTGTCCATCAGTTGCAATCTATCCCGGTAGCAATCAGAAAAGCATGCAGTAGGATCACTACTTCCTGCCATGGATCTAATGCTATTAATAAAAATAGATTTGTTAATATTACCGATCACTACCCAGGAGCAGCAACATTGACTGATTACTCATGCTGGAAATGGTGACTTTATTCATTTGTTTTTAAAAAGGAGCTGTATTTTGTTTCATAAAAGAAAGTAAAGCTAGGTTTCTGGCACGACAGAGAGATTTTCAGCCCCAAACAAGGAGCTCAATTAAGCAAAAGCGGGACCAAGTGGCACCATGTAGCCAGCTAGAGGCCTTAATCATTCCTGATAGTGCAGGGAAGCGTATACAGACTTTCACAGTGAATGACTTAGGTTGATATTTAAATTTATTTGAAAAGAAATCAACCTCAAAATATAACAAGACGGATGCAGTTTTCTAGGTTAGCTCTGCCATAGTTAGTGAGCTTCATTACATGTTCAACGACATAAAACCAGGTGGCAGTTGACACACTAAACCAGTCTAAGCAGGTCACAGTCTGCTCCAATGTCAATCATTTGCCTGAGGTCAGGAAGGAAAACTAGGCCATGACTTCATTTGTGAAAACATCAGACTTGCTTTTGTTTCTTATTAGTTATGTTCAACTATTGTGTTAAAATGAGCTGGTCACCAACTCTGGTGCAAACAGTGTGACTGAGAGTATCTCTGGGACAGAATGCAAAGACAGGATTTGGCTGCTGCTCTCAGAGATGTTTACCTCTCCATTGCTGGTTGTTGAAAGAATGCACGCAGTAAGGTTGTTTATTACTTAACATTGCCTCCCCTCTTCCTCTATTAACAATCATTTCATATTTCACAGCGCAGATATCTTAAATGAATTTATGTTGAAGGAATCCATAGCGAAAGAACAAATTTCCTGGGGCAAATCCTCAGCTGGTGTAAATCAGCATAACTCTATTGACTTCAATTCAGCTATGCCAATTTATACCAGCTGAGGCTCTGCCCCCTCTATTTTCAAATATAGTTTACAGTAACATGACTAATTGCTGGAATGAAACTTTCCTATAGAAGTGATACTGCAGGAACCACCTTAAAGGGACATCAGCTGAACAAATAGTCTTGCTAAAGAATTGCATTTTCTGTGGAACAGGTTCACAGATTTAATGGCTGTCCACTCTATAGAAAGAACTTAGTTGTACAAATCACACCAGTTTCATCCTCCTGGCTTCCTTTTTCCAGGAAAAAATACTCCTCTGAGAAAGAGTCACTGTAGACTGAAGTACTGAGACTACATCTACACTGCAGTAAAACACCTGCAGCCAGCATGGGTCAGTTGACTTGCACTTGTGGGGCTGTCATAAACAGATAAGTAAGGATTAGTAGAACAGAAGTACTTCATCTCTCTTTTGCCTGTAAAGGGTTAAGTTCAGTGAGCCTGACTGTCACCTGACCGGAGGACCAATCAGGGGACAGGATACTTTCAAATCTTGAAGGAGGGAAGTTTGTGTGTGTGCTGTTAAATTTTGGTTGTTGTTCACTCCGGGGGCTCAGCCGTGCAACCAGGTTTCTCTCCAATCTCTCCGATGCAGGCTCTTATAAGTTCAGAATAGTGAGTACTAGGTAGATAAGGCAAGTTAGGCTCATGTTTGTTTTCTTTATTTGCAAATGTGTATTTGGCTGGGAGGATTTTAATTTGTACTTGTATACTTAGGCTGGGAGGGTATTCCCAGTGTCTGTAGCTGAAAAACCCTGTAACATATTCCATCTTAAATTTACAAAGATAATTTTTACTGTTTTTTTCTTTCTTTAATTAAAAGTTTTTCTTGTTTAAGAACCTGATTGTTTTTTTTATTCTAGTGAGACCCCAGGGGACTGGGTCTGGATCCACCAGGGAATTGGTGGGGAGAAAGGACGGAAGGGGGAGAGAGAGGTTATTTTCTCTCTGTGTTAGGATTACTTTCTCTCTCAGGGAGAGTCTGGGAGGGGGAGAGAGAAGGAGGGGGGAAGGTGAATTTTCCTCTCTGTTTCAAGATTCAAGGAGTTTGAATCACACAGTGATCTTCCAGGGTAACCCAGGGAGGGGAAGTCTGGGAGAGGCAACAGTGAGGGAAAGGGTTTACTTTCCTTGTGTTAAGATCCAGAGGGTCTGGGTCTTGGGGGTCCCCGGGCAAGGTTTTGGGGGGACCAGAGTGTACCAGGCACTGGAATTCCTGGTTGGTGGCAGCGCTACAGGTTCTAAGCTGGTAATTGAGCTTAGAGGAATTAATGCTGGTACCCTATCTTTTGGATGCTAAGGTTCAGAGCGGGGAATTATACCATGACAGGGGCTCAGGCTGCGGAGTTATAAAATAGCAGTGTAGACGTCTGGCTGGAGCCCAGGCAATCTGGCTGGAGCCCCCTCCCCTCCTCATGGAGTTTCACGTGCTGGATTCCAGCCCCAGCCTGAACATCCACACTTCTATTTTCTGGCCCAGTAGCCTGAGTCAGCTAACACAGGACAGCTGCTGGTATTTGATTGCAATGTAGACATAAACTGAGATGCAACTATGGCATTTTGCTTTGCTTGCAACTCCCAACCCAATTACAGGAGCTAGAAATGAAAAGCAAGGGGTTGATTGTCCTCACACACTAACGAATGGGGTTATATGGCTGGAAAGCTGTGATAAGTGAGATGAAAATCAGGCCCAAGAGCTTTCAGTGTGAACTTGGCAAAGACTTGCTCCCTTTTCCTTTACTATGCAATTGTTCCACTTAAATAGGGTGACACCTAATCATTTCTGACTATAAAGGTAGTTAAGCTCTGGAATAGCTTCTAAGGGAGGTTTCGGGATCCGCATCACTGGAGGTTTTTTAAAAACAGGTTGAACAAACACCTATCGGGGATGGTCTAGGTTTACTGGTCCTGCCACAGCACAAGGGGCTGGACGTGATGACTTCTCGGGTCCCTTCAGCCCTAGAGTTCTATGAATCTATGCATACTTGTGGCACCTTAGAGACTAACAAATTTATTTCAGCATGAGCTTTTGTGAGCTACAGCCCACTCTTCGGATGCATCCAAAGAAGTGAGCTGTAGCTCACAAAAGCTCATGCTGAAATAAATTTGTTAGTCTCTAAGGTGCCAAAGTACTCCTGTTCTTTTTGCGGATACAGACTAACACGGCTGCTACTCTTAAACCTATGAGTCTATGTCACTGATGCTTTCACCAGAGAGTGGAAATGTTTTGGTAAGTAAAATATAGACAGCCACTGAATGAAGTGGAAATTCATTACAATCGTTTTAGATAAAAAGCTAAGGAACCAGGACCACACGTCTTTTAATGTTAAATATCTATTATTTAATAAATAAAATTATTCAGAATCATATTCCAGTTTTTAATCCCAGGCAGCTGTGTGGATCATCAACATTCCTAAAGGATCAGCAGTAAATTCAGTTACTGAGAAATGTTTCACCTAACAGAGAAAAGCTGAGTGGTGTGCATTACATGATTAGATGTTGTTTATTGATTTCTGAGGAGTATCTTATTATAGTGTTTTACTCTTCTAAGGCTTGCCTCAAAACTGTCTGAGAAACTTTGCGCTCATAAGGATCCTTTTCATCAAAGGTGCAACTTACTTGGGTTTACGGCGAGTGGAGAGATTAAATATATTGGATTTTTCATCACATGAAATCTGAGATTAGAAATTGATTTGGGTCAAAATTAAATTGGCTTAAATCTACTCCCTTTTGAAAGAACAGAGAAAGGGACAAAAAAATTGAAAACCAACCAAAATTTATAGTATAGAATTCTCTGGAGCTTTGACCTGAAAGTTTTGCAAAGTAAGAACCACATTTTTCAAACTGCTGTGGGATAAAGTGGGGTTTAATGTATCTTCCATCACAATTGACCATGTCAGAGTTCTGTGTGCCTCAGTAACGTGAGTAGTGGAAGCAATTTCATTAATGACTGTAAAGTGCTTTGAGAGCTTCAGAAGGAAGACTCTGTAGAAATGCCAAATACTGCTATCATTATTAAGCAGACAGAACTCCATTGGCTTCAGTGGATTTGCTGCTGTGATGTACGTAGCTGGTAGCTTCTATGGCAGATTGTTTTCTCATGCTGTGCCTTTAAATGTTGAAGGCATTTGCTTAGCTACAGTTGTCATTTTGTGGAGGATACATGCTGCACATGGCTCACACAGCCATTGGAGGTGGCTCACACTGTGCAATCTAACAGAGTGTTTACTTTTTTAACATTTTTTGTTTGTTTCCCTTTAATTTAAACAAACAAACAAACAAAAAACGTTGGGTTACCTAAATGGCTGGGTTTTGAGTGGAAAACTTATTGCATCCATTCACACCAATGGCTGAATTTGATCGCGCATCTTTTCACTTTGGCCTCAGTAGCTCATTTTTCTTGCATCCACCTTGGTGATAAACCACTGGATGAGTTTACAGCACCATGGGAAGAAGTGGCCACTAGATCAGGGATTGGCAACCTTCGGCATGTTTATTTACCTGCTGCGTCCGCAGGTCCAGCCAATCGTGGCTCCCACTGGACATGGTTTGCTGCCCCACGCCAATAGGGGCTGTGGCAAACAGCGCAGGCCAAACCTGTGGACACGGCAGGTAAACAAACCTGCCCAGCCCGCCAGGGGGCTTACCTTGGCAAGCTGTGTGCCAAAAGTTGCCGATCCCTGACCTAGATAGTGAGGCAGTTTAAAGCTGTGTAAACAGCTGGCCTTAGGGTAAAATTCCGGACTCATAATCCGTGGCCCTGGGACGTCCAAATCAGAGTGAAACCACAGCAGTTGTGCTGCATGGAGGGTAGGCAGGAACTGGAGAGACTAGGAAGGGGAACTATGGAAGTGGGTTTCTGGGTAGACTGCAGGAGTGGTTTTGGGGGCATGGCCAGGAGATACATGAACTGTGCAGATCCACTGGCCACAAAGCAAGCACTAGGTGGGAATGGAGGGGCAGACTGTAATGGGCTATGGCAATTGCTAAAGTACTGAGTGGTTTTGGGGGTGTATTGAGATTGCCTGTGGATTTGGGGGAGGATTCTTTATTGCCTAATATCTGCGTGGGTTTCATGCAAAGCACCTCTAATCGGGCTTTGCATAGAGGATGTGAATTATTGCTCAAACATTTTAACAGAGTCTTGAATATGTGTTGAGAATAATTATTTATAAAGTGCTGTTGAATGGGATGAAACAACATTCCCCATGCTCTCCAAAACTGGTTTTAAATTGTGCAGACATGTTTTATTCTCCTACGTCCAGCTGTAAGCAAGCCCTTGTTTTCTATTTCAACAGTGCTAAATATATTCTTGAGAATGACCACAAGTCCTTTGGAAAAAATACTTGACTCTCATAAGAGGAAATTTACATTTAGTAGTTGTATCAATATACTCTGCTTTTGCAAAACATTGCAGTGTTAAAATCTGTGCAATATAGTGCTCATGCTCTCCATTAACTGGCTATATAAACTTTCAAAAAAATTGTTCTGTTTTTACACTCCTAAATAAATTTCCAAAACAGGCAGATATTGGTTCTGGGAATACACAATGGGGGCAGTGAATCAGAATTCAAATAATTGCCCCAGTAGAGTGGTTGATGAATCATTTCTCTTTATTTCCTTTGGAGAAACCCTTCTCAACAGTGCAAGGTTATATACTTTGGGATCATAGAGTAATTGTATCCCCAGAGCATACCAGTTCAGTTTATATGCAGAGCATCCTGGCATGTATCATATGAATTCACTGGTCAAATGCTATCTAGTAGTGGCCTGATTTAGCTCGGGTTACTGTTGAACAGCAAGTGCAAAACTGTGATCTTTGTTATCATTTATAATTGATGGGTAGCACCATCTTTCATTGCTAGCTATAGGTTACCAAATCTTTGCCATGAAATCAGACAGGTTTTGCAACTTTTATCTATATTGGCAATAGATATACCACTTTAACTAGCTCTGAAAGTGCCCTGCTGTGTCACATTTGCTGAAGACTATAGAAATTAATAATGCTATATTTGCATAGGACTCTCGGGAAGTGGGTGATATTTTACTGTTTACATCAACAAAGTTTATTCAGTAAAACTGAGTCCTCTAACTCTTTGTCATTGCAGTTCAGTGCAGGTATTGAGAACTATGAGAAGTTTTACTGGAATCTTTAATAAAAACTGAGTTTCTTTAACAGAATGTCTCAAACTCTCTTTGCATCATTAGACTTACGTTACATACCTTGTTGTGTTACATGCATTTTGATATACAGCAATACTGACTAGGATGTAATGGAGGTTCCCCTGTGTAGTTATTTTTTGAGATCACAGAATATTCAATCAGAGGTAGAGAACACTATTAGGTTATCTAGGGCCTGATCCAAAGCTCACTGAAGTCAATGGGCATGTTTGTGCTAGACACAGTCAACAGCAACAAACAGAACTATTTTTTTGTGGACTGTTTAAACTAGTATGAAAACACAATATGTGAATAATCAGTGAGAAGTGGATGTCTGTGATAGACTAAATAAGAAGCAAATGGCATCAAAAGCATATCTAGATAGGAAGTTACTCATAGGACATTCAAGGACTTGCTCAATTGCAGTTCTGCATCTGTTTTGTGGAAGTAAGGGAAGATTATGCCATAAGTGGATCATAGTAGGTTTAACCATTTTCCTTCATTGACTTCAGTTTCTGGAACTCTGGAGAATTTGTGTGCTTGGAGGTCAGAGGATCAAATTGTGCATTTGGCCATTGGCCAAAGTAGGAGGCAGCAAGGAGACACAGCACTCCTGTAGGACATCAGAAGGAGTCATATTTTAGGGAGGTATTGCTCCTTGAGCAGCCCAAGTGTTCAGAGGTATTGCCTGTACCCCTTAGTGCCTCTGGCCTACTCTCCAAGCCAGGCCAAACTGGAAGACAAATGGACCTATCTGTCCTCTTTGGGGTCTTCAGATTTTGTAAACTAGGTAAATAGATCTGTGTGTAGATTTCCTCCAGCAGAGGACCTGGGCCCCTATTCAGTAGAACAGCAATGTTTACTGACACCCCTCAACCTCTTTAGTCTCTCAGTGTAGTCTACTTCAGACACTTGTAAAAAATTGTTTTACTGTGGGTATTTAATGTCTCTTAAACCTCCATTATGGAGGTGAGCATTGTACCGTAACCACTGACATGTCATTTACTTTGTTTTCTTCTGTGCTAGACTTTCACTTCTAGAAGTCCTGGGTTCAAATCTGCTTTAGCTCACAAATAAAGTTGACTGTGCGTTTTGCTATAATCAGTAATACCCTTTTCCTAAGCAAAAATGAAGTACTGGATCACTCAGAGACAGGGTCGGCTCTACAGTTTTCACCGCCCCAAGCAGCGCACTGAATTGCCGCTGCGGATGGCGGGGGCAGTCCGTGTGCCCTTAGGGCTGCAGGCCCGTTTTCGCGGCAGCGGCCATTCGGCGGCAGCTTATATGTTTAGCTGAAGCCGCTGCGGATAGCTAAACATAGAAGCTGCTGCCGAATTGCTGATACCATGGAAACGCGCCTGCCGCCCTAAGGGCAAACGGACTGCCCCCACTATCCACAGCGGCAATTCGGCCTGCTGCTTGGGGACAAAACAACAGGGATTGCCGCCCCTTGAAGATTGCTGCCCCAAGCACCAGGTTGGAATGCTGGTGCCTGGAGCCGGCCTTGCTCAGAGATTTGCAATGACAGAGCTGTGTGGAGAAGTTCTCTCTGCTATTATGCTTGGCCCTAGTCACTGGTATTAACTTTATATTTTGAGCACCTGAATTCGCCATTTGTTTTGTAAAGTCAGCTAGTATTTTCTACCTGCATTTCTCAGTCATTCAGGATGTTGTATGGCTATTTTATGTTGTTACAGTCAAGTTCCCTTGAGGTGGTTTTTCTACCTTGCTTCTGACATATTTTTATATACTGGAATGTATATTTTTCTTCTAAAAAATTGTGAAGTTTATCTTTTCATTGCTTGCCCACAGCAATTCTGGTAGAGAGCAAGCAGCAGGTTGTGTGGAGGAGAACAGCAAGTGACACAGTTGTTGAGATGTAGAAAAAGTGCATAATGCTTTTGGTTGAAATATGGAACAAGGCTACTATAAAGTGAATGTATGGCTAGGTGCTCACCTGTGTCTATACTGAGGTACACATCCTCTGTAGAGAATGTGAGACAAACAGAAGGTGATATAATAGGCTGAGTCTTAACATACCTATAATCAAGCTAGTTTAATTTTATTTATTTTTTTATTTTTATTTTTTAAAGCAAAACTATCCATAAAATATTTCACAAATATTTATATTTAGGTAACCCCAGGAAGGCTGTTTAATACCCGTGCTAGGATACACCCTTGAAATACATTGGAACACATCTGCTGACTCAGACATTTTTGGCATTGATCTTATATTGGACCACAGGACTTAATATCGCAATGCCTCTTGGTAGTCTGATGTTATCTGGTACCATATGTAGGCCAGAAAAATAGACACATTTTAAGAGCAGTTTGATTGCTTACTCAGCGTGATATGATCCCTCTGAATACGGCTGGGGAAGCAGCTAGGTTTGGGTTTTTTTTGTTTTTCAAGCAAATATGGTTAAAGCATACTGGCCTTTGCAGGAGGGATGGTCTACTGGGGAAACCAGGGGGTAACAATGCTAGCAAAGGTCAGTAGTGTTGAATGAGAAAAAAAGGCAAAAATTATTGGTGAAAATTTTACCCAGATTTTCACCTGCTCTAGGATTTGGTCTGCTTAATAAAGGGAAATGAGGATGGGTGGAGAACTCCTAGAGACTTTAAATTTCCCTTGCCTCTGGACCTTAATCTGTGCAAGTTTCCAACTGGAATAAATCTGTTTACCTTAACTAATGTGTGTGTCGGATTTCATTTTGAGGACTATGCCTTGGATCTTCACAACGGATCAGACCTGCTCAAGAGAGTGCTGGTAGGCAGATTGTTTGGATTTTTTTTTTAATCAACGCTCACCATTTCCACTTTAAATAGGTAGGTCTAATTGTCTAATGCCACTCACTCCCTGTTGGCAATTCTTATTAGATGAAAATATTCTGTTGCTTTACATCCCATTGATTTCAGTGGCCAAAATATCAGTCCCTAACACTCTGCCATGAATGCATAGACTAAATGGATAGCTATATTTTAAGTGAAGTGGCAGATTAATGGTCTGTCTTGTTTTTTTCTTCTTGACGTTTATTGACTAGTTGTTTTTTATTGTGCTGGTTAAGCGCTCACTCAAAATAAACCAGTTTTTATTTACAAATCAAATGTTGACAACATTTTTTAAAATTGTGTTGCTTTAGCTATTCCTCTTGTAACTAACAATTAAAAATCCTAGTTATGGTATCTAGGAATGGATTTTGCAATCTCACCTCATTTCCAATTGTTAAGTTGGAGGGGCTACTCGTGCAGATACCTTTCAACCTACAAGACTTCAGGAGTGAACTCAATGGGAAAAATTCCAGTGACTTCAGTACTGTCAGGATTTAACCCCAGATCCATATTCTGGGATGATACATAGTTTCTTTATCCTTTCATTCTGCATTCCATTTCCTAAATTTCTCTTTTTCAGTATCCTGTTTTCTAGCTACAGTATTCTATGTGTTTCCCTAGAGCAAGGACATCAGCCAATAGGAGAGGATAATAATCACTTTACCACTAATGTCACTATAAGCCTCATGCAAAGCACATGGAAGTTAATGGAAACACTCCCATTAGTTCAAGTAATCCAACCCTGCAATACAGGGGAAAATCAGATTCCAGGTTCTTAATTGCAGAACTCTGTAGCACTGTAGCTATATTGCTCTTTGAACCAAAAGAGCTTTGCATACAACTGTGTTTGCTTAGGATGTCATATTTGCATTTATAAAAGTGTATCTTGTCTTATCATCACTGGTTTTACTTGCTGCAAGTTAGTCACAGTGTAGCTAATCAGTGGCATAACAGTATTAGCTCAACTGGCAGCAATGGAAAAATACAAGCTAGGGAGAGGACACAGTCATGGATGAGCATCCACTGCAAAACTGTACCAGAAGGTGCATTGGACCACACCTGGGTTATGTCAGAATAATGAATGATGTATCTAAGAAATTGATTAATCTGGCAGAGAGGAAGCAAAGCCTGCAAGTATATTGCCCAAAAGATTAATAGTATTTTGTCAATTATTAAAATATATACTATGCTTGATCTCTTCACATGTAGTCAATAAATCAATAAGTAATAATGAGAGAGTATCCTGGAATCCAGCTACAATATTAAAACCATTACATTGCCTTAAAAAGACTGACAGACTTAACATTTTCTGAACCAAAATAGACTTTGTAAATAAATAAACTTGATGAACTGTAGCAAAAATACTGAGAAAGGGTTCAGATAAGCTAAATACAGAAGATCAGAGATAGGGAACTAGCTGGAAAAGTCCCCAAATAAGTAGGAATGCTTTTAAGGGCGGGGGGGAAGAGTAATAACCATTTTCAGTTGAGGCTCAACTGGCAAGATTACAAAACAGCATTCAGAACAGCTGTGATAACAGAACCTAAATGCTCAAAACATTTATTCATTCATTCATGTATTGATTTAAAAACATATCTGGCACTTCATATGTCCGGTAAATGTAAATCAGTGACTTCTGGATTTTCTCTCCATTCATTCTGTTATGAATTGTGTATGCATATGGCAATGCCATTGTCATGCAGGGAAAGCATCCAAATATTTCTAATTTTTATCTCAGTAGGAAAAGGCATAGAGTCTAAAGAGATGAACCTCCTTATCAAATGCATCCATCCTCCCTTTGTTGCCTTAAATGTACAGTAGGTGACACAGTTCTTTTTTTATTCCTGTACAAGGACAGAAGGATTTAAAGGCTAAAATCTGCCTTTCACCACAGTGGACATGTGGGGATTTAAAGAAGGCACTTTCTTATTTGTAACACTGCCAAAAGAATATTGTGATGCTTTGGAAACATCCTTAGGTATTGATCTGAAAAATGATGGCACAGACTCAGACCTAGTGAAAGTAATGGAGTCAGATTATCCAAATTGGTTTTAAAGACTTTAGTCATATATCAATTCAGCATAAGAGTTTTTGCATATCTGAACGAATCATGTGTCTTGCCCTCGTTGTTATAACAAACTGATTGTGAACTGTAAATGCTCTGTTTGTATGATCTGTTTTTAAAAATAATTATCTAAAGTGTATTTTTTATAAATGGCACACAAATTTCCTCTTTTATATTTCATTCCTACATTTATTGTTCACTGATTATTTTCTCCAAGGCACATTTATTGTGATTTTTAACTTTAAACAACCATTATTGTCACAGATGCTGATAGCCTTGGAATTAGTCACAGGGCTTCTCACGTGTTCCTTCTATTGTGCGTACATGGATCCTTTTCTTTCTATGGCTCATGCTGCGTAGCCTCCTTTCTCTCCTGAGCTACGTGTGCAGCAATCCTTTTCTTTTTCTGCTACATGCACAATAATCTCCTGCTAACGCAACAGCACACACTAAGAGACTGATCCCTGTCACCTCCAAGCTCAAGTGGCTTCCTGCATAATGCCACAAGATGGGAGATTATATGCTTAAGATGTATTTCAGTCTCAGAGTATTCTTGCTGTTTGTAAACCATTCAAGCCCTTCCCCTGAAGTCTGTGACATCATCTAAATCCCTCACTGGGACTACAACCTTGTGCTCCGTTAGACAGCATATCTTTGTTCTTTATTTTCTCCTTCTTTTGCTTTCTGCAGAATTGCAAGTTTGCTGGTGATGCACATGTACTTTAACCTGCCGTCATTTCCCATGTATGGTATCTTATTAGTTCACCTGATGAAAACCTTTTGCAATTACCTTCAGGGTTCTCAAAGCCCTTCGCAAACATGAATTAACAATCCTTGGATGCAGATGATTATTAGTCTCATTTTATTTATTTTTATAAGTATCTTTATTAAGTTTGCATTTATGGTAATTAAAATCATTTAAGCAAAACAAATATTGACAAATAAAGCCTGGCAAATTAATACACTACCATTTGCAAATATGCAATGCATATGTGTTTCTTTACAGGTTAAAAATGTCTAGGTGATGGTCAAATAATCTTAAGTACTAAGGCATGCAACATTAGATATAATGATTCTTATTTTTGTGTGTTAAGGTTTTTTTCTCCTCAGATTTTCTTCTCTCTGGATAACAGGATAGGGGCAAAAGAATATTAAAAGCTTCCAAAATTCAGTATCAAAACTGTACACACTGCACAGTCAAGGACTCAGGAATAATACCTGTTGGTTTCCACATGAAATCCTGAATGTTCGTTCTTACTGAAGCAGAAAGGTTTAGATGAGAGAGCACTGGGCTGGAACTCAGAAGACCTGGGGTCTGTTTCCTGCTCTGCTACATGCCTGCTGTGTGACTTTAGGAATGTTGCTTTGCCACTTCAAACCTCAGTTTCCCCATCTATAAGGATCAGGGGGTAGCCGTGTTAGTCCGTGTATCCACAAAAACAACAAGGAGTCCGGTGGCACCTTAAAGACTAACGGATTTATTTGGGCATAAGCTTTCATGGGTAAAAAACCTCACTTATTCAGATGCATGGAGTGAAAATTACAGATGCAGGCATTATATAAAGAGAAGGGAGTTACCTCACAAGTGGACTCCCTTCACTTCATGTGTCATTATATAATGCCTGCATCTGTAATTTTCCCTCCATGCATCTGAATAAGTGAAGTTTTTTACCCATGAAAGCTTATGCCTAAATAAATCTGTTAGTCTTTAAGGTGCCACCAGATTCCTTGTTGTTCCCATCTATAAAGTGATGATAATAATACTTAACTTTCTTAATAAACTGATGTTAGGTGTAAGTGTGAAGAGTTAAGTATTCTAACTCTGTATTAGCAGCAAAGAGTCCTGTGGCACCTTATAGACTAACAGACGTATTGGAATATGAGGTTTCGTGGGTGAATGCCCACTTCGTTGGATGCATATCTGTATTATTACAGTGAGCTAAAAGTTCTTGTTATATATTATGGAGGTGTAATGTGTTTTTCTTGAGGAATCATTATGCTTTACAGTAACAACATTCAATAGTCTTTTCCAAAAGAAATTAAAACTGTGGCTATGGTAACACTTGAAGCTAGTGGAGTGATTCCCAGCTTGAGCATACATACTTGTGCTAGCTCTTTTCAAGCTAGTGCGCTACAAATAGTAGTATAGCCATGGTAACATGAGAAGCAGCAAGCAGTGGCATGGGCTAGCCATGCTGACTACAAACCTACCAAGACCCCATGGACACATATGTGGGGTGGCTAGCCCATGCCACCATTCATCACTGCCTGTGCTTCCTGGCTACGCTACTATTTTACGCACACTAGCTTGATGAGAGTATGTCTAGTCAAGCTGGGAATCACACTCCTAGCTCTAAGTGTAGATGTAGCCAGTGATTCTTCACTCTTTACTACTCAGTATGATATTTCCAACATAGCTGTAGTTTTTGTCTCTTTAACGATTGCTGGATTGATGGAAATAGAATAGCCTTCCATTGCAGAGCTATTCTGTGCTTGGCTAGGAGGAGAGCAATATAAATAAACTTCTATTGGTGTTTGAGTCTGCATCTTGTGTGAAGATCATTCATGATATGGAGTGGGCATAGTTTTGGATCACATGAGTTAAGTTTTGTTATCCAGGAAATATGCTTAATAATTGCTGGTCAATAGGGTACCTCATAGGGACACTGCTATACCACGTGTGTGAGTACCAGTTTCTGTTTGGCACTGAAATGAGAAATCAGGTGATGTTACAAGGGGCGGTGTAAAGTCCTTGTGCGATTTTGTACGAAGTTATGCAGTGTTTTTAATGTTGTAACATTGAATTGAATGCTAGAACAAGAGGAAAATATTCAAAAGTGTCTAAGTGATTTTTTTGAGCCTAAGTCTCATTTTCAAAAGTGATTTAGGCACTTAAAAGCTTAAATCTCATGGAAAATCAATAGGAGATAGGCTCTTGAGTGCCTAAATATCTTTTGAAAATGAGACTTAGTCTTCCAAATTACTTGAGTGCTTTTGAAAATTGTACGCCATACCATTTCCCCACGTCATTATTTCCCAGTATCTAAGTCCATCATCCATCTACCTTGTACTTCTAGAATCTGGTTAAAAATACTCTTATTGATCCAAGAGAATGCATGTTTATTGTAGAGGGATAAAATGAATGTATTTTCAACTACAGAATCATTTGTTTTGTTAAATTTAGGTTTTAAAGATGTAGCAGTGTATTTGGATGTAGTGTAAATAATTTATCCTAAGTGGTTATTGGAGGGGGATCAAGAGCGTAGAACTCTTTCTGCAGTCTTCATATAAATGTAATTTTACTTTGCTATTGCTTAAAAGCTATCTAGCTAAAAGACAATTATGCCTTTTCTAATACATAGCTATAAATAATTGAAGATCCTATGGCAGTTCTTTAAAGACTGAGAGAAGCTAGCAGATTGAGCTGCGTTTAGATGTGCATATGGTGTGTTAAAGCTTTTGCCTAGGCTTCCTCTTAAGTTTGTTCATATATCCTTGGATGGAGATATAAATTAGAAGCATCATATAGTGAAATCTCAGTGATGAGTGTTTTTTTCTGTATAGACTGGGATCGTGGCAGGATCTAGATTATTGGAGCTGTACTAAGTATAGTTGAAAGTTGGGAAGGATCAAAACCCCATTCAGTGGTGAGTATTAGTGTCTTGAGCATTTAGCTGTACCATATGTGAAAGACATGGCTGATCTGATCCTCTTAAAATAGGCTTTGGGTGGGCAAACTAGAAATATTAGCAAAATATAACAGGGCCAGATTTCCTGGTCTGCTAAGATTACCAGTTGCCACATGAGCTAGTGCTGGCATTCATTGGGCTTTTTTCATTACGGAGACTTTTATGCATGTATTTGTTCAGAAAGTAGATGTTCCCAGTTGGCACTTACTCCCCTTTGGAAAGCCCCCAAATCCTACATTATATTTTTTTCTTCATTTGAGATGGCAAAAAGTGGCACAGAGAATGAGGTGGGGGAGGAAGCGGGAGTGGGAGAGAGAGGTTAAGTGATTGGCTCCAGGTCACACAAGAAGTGTGTGTCAGAGAACCTAGCTCCAAACTCCCACTTCAAAGCTATCCCTCCTTCTTGTTTCCATCATAGAAAGTGCTTTTCAGGGTTTTTGGCTCAGTGGTATTTGGTAATACAGCATGCTGGACATGAAAGGAATCTACCTTTATAAGGATCAATCAGGAACTCGCAGCCTGGGTATAATCAAGGAGGCTCCCTGCTCCACCTAAAACAGAAAGAGGAAGCTGACTAGGAGGCCAGAGACTAGAAGTTTCACAACTGGCAAGGGGTAGGTGATCTTTGGCCAGCTCCCTGACGGTAAAGACTTTGAACTGTAGTTTAAGTGCTCCTTTCATGGGGCTTCATTAAAGGGAGTCATACTTATGTTAATTAGTGTGCTTGGCTTCCTCTTGCCCTGGTCTGAACAAGCACATTTGTTGACACCCAGCTGAGAAAAAGTAAGGCAAAGCAGTACCACTCCTGGCCATAAGGGAATGTATGGGGTGGCCCACCTCTTTACATGCAGTAATGTTAATTAGTTAGAGAAAGTAATTGTAAGTATTTTAATGTAGGCTGCAGTACTTTCTCAGTTCAGACCATATAAAAATATTTATAACTGAATCGTCTTAATGAATAAGATGAAAGTGTTCATGGATCATGTAACCAAATATGCCAGGTGCATCAATGACTTAGGCAATTGCCAAGAGAGGTTTTTGTGTAACTCTTAATCTTTAAATCAAAACTGGCAAGAAGAGTAAATTAACATTGAATTACAATGGAATTCCTATGCAGCTGTATGACATCCAAATTAATACCAAACGAGCCTCTCATGATGAATGTTAGTATCATGAACACCAAAGGAATTAATAAAGATTAGACCAATTATTATAAAGTGTCACCCCAAAGAGAGTTCTTTGTAAGAAATGATGTATTGTATGAAAAAAAAATCACAATACCCCAGTCTCCACTCCATTCCCCAAAAAGGCATGTTAACAGAATGATAAAGAGCTGAGTGAAAATGGAAAACTCACACTGAAGTATTCTGGTCTGATCTTTTCTGGCAATCCATGCATCTCCATTGCTCTGTGGATATACTGTGTAACTTGACTGATACATGTACTATATACAATATTATGCTCACCAACATTTGGAAGATGTGGGCCTGAGATAGGGCAGGCTCCTTCCCCACCCTGGCATCCCTTACAAACAATCTTAGATGTGACTTGCCTGTCAATACCTCTGTGGGTTTTATTAATGTTACTACCACCAAGTCTCTCTCTCAATCCCTGTGCAACACCTCTGCCTGCAGTGTCCTTCAATCCTCAGCCCTTCCTCCAGAAAGAGGAAGAAAACTCACTAGCCAGCGACCTAGCTTTTCATGGGCTCCGATAGCCCCTCTTCACCATGCTTTTAACTAGACTCCCCAGCCAGTGGGAACATTAGTTCCTTAGCTCATCAACCTCCAGTCTGCTTAAGCAATTAATACTCTCTTCCTCCAGGAAAGGCCTGATGGTACTAATTAATGCTTAAGTGACCAGAGTGCTGGGTCAGTGACTGGCTCCAAACACTCTGTCACAGGACCAAAAGGGGCCTTTTCCCAAAGAATTTCCGTAGTTTATAGATACAGAGTAATACATTCACATACTCTCTAAAATATAGGTTAACTTTAACTATAAACTCAGGTAAAGTGGAAAAATATGCAGGCCAGCTTCCTGCCCCTTTTTATTTTTGTTTGTTACAGGAAAACAAAATGTCTTGAATCTAGTTCTAGGATCTCTCTCTTTCTGTGTCTGTGTCTCTGTCTCTCAGATGTGGATTAATTATAAAGATCACAGATGATTCTTTTTAAATGTTAGTAAATTACAAGAATATTACTTTCAGGCTAAGTCATATGAGAGACAGCTGACTGGATTCAGGTGCAAAAAAATTTTTTTCACCCCAACAGAGGTGTTTATCATGGGAAAGTTGACCAATGCTTAATCACAAGGGAGCTAGCGTGAGTAGAATCTAGTATGAGTTTCATCTTTATGATTCATTTGGAATTAATTGCAATAGCATGCTGTTTAAATACGTGAACTCTGAAATTTATAGTAAATTTATTCAGTTGTTTTGTCGAAGAATATTTTGACTCATTAAGCTCAGAAATAAATTACCTGTTGGAAAGAGCCAGATAATTAGTGGTTCAGAGGCTGCAAGGAAAAGAAAGAGGCATGGATCCTGCAAACACTTACGCACAAGTTTAACTTTGTCACAGGAGTAGTCCAATTGAAGGCAATGGGACTAGTCAGAAGCTTGAAGTTTTTAATCATGTATGCTAGTTTCTGCAGGATGGGTTCTGTGGTTAAAAAAAAGTTAATTAACTATGAGCTACTGGCTCCCAGTAAACTATTAACAGGGGAAGAGGGAGTGCACTGCAGTATCATTATGGAAATAACTGAAATATCATTTTATCAAGTTAATAAGGGCCCTCGTTCAGAAAAGCATTTCTATTAAGAGATACTTAAGTACATGTTTAAAAGTTTTCTTGAATTGGAACGGACTTAAGCGTGTGCCCAAAGTTAAAAGCAATAATACTGTATCACAAGTGTGCTACAAGTGTCTGGGCCACAAGAAACATATGAACTGAACATTGTATGGTGGTGTAAGAGAAAAGGAAGCTAATAATAATAATTATTAATAATTAATTGTATTATCAGAAAACCTGTGGATCCTCATCAAGGACCAGGATCCCCTTGTGCTAGGCATTGTAAAAACACAGAACAAAAAGACAGTCTTGATGAGCTTTCTATCTAAATACACAAGACAGACACAGTGTAGGGGAAGGGGTAGAACATACAGCAAAATGAACAATGGGATAGCAGCAAATATGATGTTAGTTCCATTCTTTTTTCTTTTTCTTAGGAGGGGATCAGCTAAGACAAAGGGAGAGAGGACACTGAAGAGGAGGAGAGTAGGTCTACGTCTACACTACTGCCTGTGTTGGCAAAATGTGTGTCACTCAGGAGCGAGAATATTCCACTCTCTCCTCCCCCCCCTTCCCCCAAGCGACATAAATTACACTAGCATATGCACTAGTGTGCAAAGCACTATGTCAGCAGGACAACTTCTCCCACTGACATAGCTTATGCTGCTGCTGCTTGCTGGGATGTGTTTTTTTTTTTTTTTTATGCTGATGGCATAGTGTGTCTACACCAGCGCTGTATGTATAGACATGGCTTAGGAGGAGTGATGTTGAGGTGACAAAACTGAGAGGGTTGATGCAAACATCCAGTCAGCAAAGGGAAGAGGAATAAAGTCAAAACTCTAGAAAGTTCTCCAAAGGTCTGTGCCCATACTGGCTGGAGTCTCTAGAGGTATGTCTACACTGCAGCTGGAAGTGTGTCTTCCCGGCTGGGCAGAGACACATGGGCTAGCTCTACTCAAGCTAGCATGCTAAAAACACCAGTGTAGATGTTTAGGTGTAGGCAACGGCACAGGTTAGCCTCCTAACTTTGGACCCAGAGGGTGAGGGGGTGTTATATTTGCATGGCTAACCCATGCTGCTACCCATGCCTCAATGTCCACACTGCTATTTTTAGTGCACTAACTTGAAATTTCAGTATAGCCAGAGCATGTCTGTGTACCCAGAGGCACGCTGCCAGCTGCACCGTAGATATACACTGGCTGGCTCCTCTTTGCAACTTTCTCCCAAGTCCACATGATGGGGGAAGGGCAAACATCATCTAGATCCTAATTCCCCCAGCACTCCCTTGCCCTGTTCTGGGTCTAGATGGATACTAGGAGGAGTGGCTCTGGCCGGGCCCTATTTCCTCCACTCCCTCCTCGTTGCTGCAGTCCCTGCTTTGGCTGTCTCTGCCACTAGCTAGTAGCACTGTGTGAAGAGAGAACGGTGACAGAATACCGGAGGGGTTATATTTATACAAGTGAAGGAACAATTACTGATTCATAGTCTCCTGGATATTCCAGGCCATAGCATTTCATCCAGTCACCCTGTACTAAGCCCAATAACTTGTGTATGACTAAAGCATACCTTCCAGAAGGGCATCCATCATTCTCTGATTTTTTTCTATCAAAGCCTTAGGGAAGAATTTAAAGTGTAAATCCTGCAGTCTGATATGGGCAGATTGCTGCACTCGTGCAGAGCTCTGTTGACTACAATGGGATTCTGTGCCGGCATAGGGGTCCATGAAAATGGATCACATTGTAAGATCAGTCTAAATTTGTGAAGGGTAATTATAGTCCTGGGGAAACACAGCCAGTTACACAAACTGAGACTGGCATCGAGCCTCACATAGCATTCATACTCTCAGTAACACAGCAACCTCCACATTTGTAAATATGAACTCTACACACAGTGTTAGATCCTGATCGCAATTGGAACTACAATGGTAAAAGAGAATAAAGTACAACAAAGTGAATTAATAATAAATAGTAACAGGAATAAAGACCACAGTCCAATTATACTATTATTTTTGGAATATATTTTTAAGCATCATTTTTAAAAGCATAGCTAAATATTAAACATAATTATACTAACAGTAATTAATAATAATTAAACCCTTACTTCTGCAATAAGAACATTGACAACTTATTATCTACTGAAAATGGATACAATCTGATCAGTTGGTATATTCTGTGTGTCTTAATTAAACTGTAGCCATTGCTAAAGTTGTTTAAAAATTGGAATTATGATCCTTTGGGAAAGTCCAGTATTTTGATTTTTGTTTTGTGTCCTCATTAGAGATGAAAACAAAGTCAAAATTCTGAAATTTTTGGTAGAATGGATAGTGACAAAAAATTTGATTCAGAAAAGTTAAAATGGTCCATTTTGACATTTTTAATCAAAATAAAATATCTAGCTCAGGGGTTGGCAACCTGCAGCATGCGTGCCAAAGGTGGCACGCAAGCCGATTTTTAGTGGCACTCTGCTGCCAGCCGGAGTCCCGGCCGCTGGCCCCCCTCAGCCTGCTGCCTGCCTGGATGAACGGAACCCTCAAACAGCAGTGGGCTGAGCGAGGCCAGAGGCTGGGACCCCAGCTGGCAGGAGTCGGCGGATAGAACCCCAGACCAGCAATGGGCTGAGTCTCTCAGCCCGCTAATGGTCTGGGGTTTTATCTGCCAGCCCTGCTCAGACCACAGCCGGTCTGGGGTTCCAGCAACCGGTCCCATGCCAGCCGGGATCCTGGCCACTGGCCCTGTTCAGCCTGCAGCTGATCTGGGGTTCCAGCCACTGGCCCTGTGCCTGCTGGGGTCCTGGCCACTGGCTCCGCTCAGCCCGCTGCCAGCCTGGGATACCAGCCACTGGCCCCACTCGCCTCGCTGCACTATTATTTACTTTACATACAATAATAGTTTAGTTATATAATATAGACTTATAGAGAAAGACCTTCTAAAAATGTTAAAATGTATTACTGGCACACAAAACCTTAAATTACAGTGAATAAATGAAGACTTGGCACCCTACTTCTGAAAGGTTGCTGACACCTGATCTAGATATTCCCAAATCAAAACGTTTTTTGTTAGCTCAGTTTGCCATTAATCTGTGTCTGCCTGAACTTCCACAGTGTCTCATGGGAATTGTCGTTTGGGTGCCTCATTCCCCCATTCTCATCTATAGGCTGGGTTCCCTAGCCAGACAATGTCTCCGATGATGAGCCATGCTCATATGCCTCCCATGATGCACTGCCAAGGTTCAAAAGGGAGGCTGCAGTGCATCATGTGAGTTTGAAACATTTCAGCAAAATCAAAATTTTTCTATGGAAAAACTATTTTGATGAAAAATTCCCATCCAGCTCTTGCCTTTGTTTGAAAACACAACATGAACTGTGGCTTTCAATGTAGAATTCATGCTGAAGATAGTCTGTTACAACAGCAGACAATGGCAACACATGGGCAGTGGCATGACAGACCACTCTTAAACACTGCATACCTCTGGAGAGGACAAGAAAGTTAACTAATGTTATAAGCACATTTTAAGAAAAAGATTGGCTTGGATTTTCAAAGCCAGCTAAGGGATTTAGCAATACAAATTTTCATTTCCCTAAATGACAATGAAAATCTCAATTGAAAAAGTTTTAAAACATATTAAGTTACAACATCATTTAGAAGCATGTATTTCAATACCAAGAGAAAGGTGCTTTCTAGGATGCCTCTCTAAAATTAAATATTTCTTTCAAAATGATGAACAGTGTAAGTGTTCCCAGAGACATCTGACCATATAGGCAGCTGAAAACCATAGCTGACTGGGTAGTATTTTTAAGACTGCCGTAGAACCTGTGTATTATACAATACTCAGCAATGAAATGGTTTGATTTTAAATTATCAAATGGCTGTGGATTTCCTTTGCAACTCATCACATCCACTGACCTTTGTAAAGACTGTTCTTCATAAGCCTTTGAGATAGAGAACACACAGGATGTTGTGTTCTGTGTCATGTCAGTCATTATTCTCTCTTTGACATTACTTGCGTTCTTAAGTCAATATGTTCCAGATTAATGAGGCATTTGTTCTCAATCAAGAAGCTGTTTAAGAATACACTTTTAATTTTAATGAGTTTTGTATGATTAATTATTTCTAAGACTTGCGCATACTTTTGGATAGTCAAACGATGCAAGGTTGTTTTTTTTTCATCGACTAGTGCCCAAATCTTGTGAATGTCAATGGTAATTATGACCCAGTAATTCATGGAAGTGAATTGTCTTTATACAAGGTTGTGAGAAATTTGCCTGTAACATTTTGCTGTGGTAACTTCCAATATTTATTGGTTGGTTGTAATGGAAAGAATAGGTTGACACACAAGTGTGTTACAAAAATATAGATTAAGTTGATTTATGTGTTTAAGAAGACTCTTTGTTTTGCAAATAATCATCATCTCACAATTGGCTCTGTACAAGAAAATGTATGGATTTCATCTCTGTGCCTTCCTATATCTTTTGGTTTAATAAGTCTGTTCTTTTAAGTGAACTATCCCTTTAGAGCAGTGGTTCCGAAACTTTAACAACCTGTGAACCCCTTTCGCTAAAATGTCAAGTCTCGTGAACCCCTTCCTAAAACTGAAGAAATATAGGGATTCTCTCCCTTACCTCAGCATAAATAATAAAAGCAGTGATCTTGGAAATATAAAATTTGTTTTTATGACATGCTTATTACACACTATTTATTAATTATTATTTATCATTACAATATTTTTATTACATTATAGAAATGGCAACACTCTTCCAAGATCTCATTTTTGTAGCTTGTATCACTTTTGATGAAGCCTGTTATAAGACAAGGCTCCTATCCGAGGCACCAGTAGAAAAAAAGGGTGCGGGGGCAAGGCCCCCGTTCACCCCCGGACCAGGAGGGCACCACTAGAAAAGTGTGGGGGAGATGCAATGGCTGCAGGAAAAAAGGGAAGGGACCCACGGGGGGGGCACCGACACGGGGGCAGCACGTGACCATCATCGCCCCCTCCCCTTCCCCATACTGGTGCCTCTGGCTCCTATGTTTCATCAAGGAGTATCAGATGTGAAACAGCAGGAAGGTATTTAAGACACCAACTCAAAGAGTTCCTCCTACCCAAGCATTCAGGTCTTGAGCAGTCCAGGCAAACAAACAAAGCTTAAACTTGTTCTTCATAATAATTTAAAAACAACACTAGCAGCCTATTTAATTTTAAAAACAGCAAAAAATATCTGCCTCCCTTTCTATTTCATATGAGTCTTGAAGTTTAAATCCCCTCAATATGACAGATATGCTTGCTTTGATCTGCTTAGCTCTTCGAAGTCCCCCATGCTGCCCGGGGTCCCTATGGACAGCTCTGTCCACCATTAGGGAATTTTTTCCCAAGAACCCTCTATAACATTTCGTGAACCCCTGTGGTTCATGAACCCCAGTTTGTGAGCCACTGCATTAGAGGAAACTTTGTATACTTGAATATCCATGCTATCCAAAAGATGGGCCAAATTGTCCCCTATGTGGGCGTTCTCTACAAGGGGGAGAGCAAAAGCCATGTATTTTCATTTGCAAAATTTGTCTGATTGTTTCTTCAGGGGCAGCATTTCCCATCCAGTTCTCCCTTCACAATCCTAGCTGAAAGAACAAAGGGATCAGTCCTTAAAAGCAATGGATCTCAGGGGACCATCTGGAGACAAATGCCTCATAAATCTTCTTACTTAGTCCCATGGGAACACAGCTTTTACGGATGCTGCCATGAACTCTGCTGGTGGCTGTTACCTCAAATTCTGCTCTGGAGTGGGGGTGAGGGTGAGCTAATAAAGGAAGAGGAGATTCTGTCCCCGAAAATATGAGCTAATGTAAGCCAGAGTCTGAATGAGCTCTCCCCTGTCATCTAGTAACAAACTGAGGGAGAAGACTTCAGGTGCAGACCATATTGCATAGACATGCCTACTCTGCCTAGGTGTTCAGCAGATGGAGTTGCTTGGCCAAAGTGATCAATTTTGGCTGTTTTGGGTTACAGTTCATTTTAAAATACAAGTAACCGAAATTCTTCTCTGATGGATTGTATTTACTGAGAGTCAACCTATGCTAAATTCTCAATTGCTGAGGGACAGTCTACATCAGTGGTGGGCAGCCTGCGGGCTGCACATGGCCCATCAGAATAATCTACTGGCAGGCCGCAAGACATTTTGTTTACTTTGACCATCTGCAGGCGCAGCCTCCCGCAGCTCCCAGTGGCCGCAGTTCACCAATGGCCAATGGAGGCTGAGGGGAGCTATAGGGACGTGCTGGCTGCTGCTTCTCACAGCTCCCATTGGCCAGGAATGGTGAACTGTGGCCACTGAGAGCAGCGGGCAGCTGTGCCTGCAGACAGTCAAAGTAAATATACTGTCTTGTGGCCTGTCAGTGGATTACCCTGATAGGCAGGGTGGGGCCCCTGGGTCGCAAGTTGCTCACCACTGGTCTACAATCATTGCTATATTAGCTTTCCACAAGCTACTCTTGTATAACTTTTTATTACTGATGTACCCAAATATTTGGATGCTAACTGTATCACTAAATTTTAACTAATTTTGCTAATTTTAACTGTATCACTAAATTTATTAACCTTATTTTTGGATATTGCAGATTATGTACTATATCTATTTTATGACTTTTAAACCAAACTTTGTACTTTTGGATAATGTAAACATTATACTCAGATGTATAGACACGCTTTCCTTAACCTGTGTACTGGATTTTAACATTAGCTTTAATAAAAAAACAATTAAATTTGAATACAAAGTTAATGAAATGTTGTTATCCTTATTGTATGAATAAAGGGCAGCAGAACTGTACTTAGCCTGCCCTTACAGAGAGTGTCATGCTAAACAGAAGCTCACTTGCTAACCACGGGGCAGGGATGCCGAATCCAAGTGAAAATGAGAGGGGGTGGATACAGATGTGCCTACCTAATGGTGTGGCCTCTGCTTGAAGAGTTCTGGACACTATTTGACCCTCCCTTCTTCTCCCCTCTCCAGCTTTTAAAGACAGCGCTGATTGGATGAAACTAGGAGTCCTTGTTTCTGTTTAGTGGTTACTGGAGGCTAATCCTTAGATCTGGTATGGAAATAGCGTTGCTGGGAAACACAAAGAAGCAGCAGCAGCATGGAGGTTCCCTGCTACTCAGTGGAATCACCTAAATGCATCTCTAAACCCTGATCTTCAGTAAGGACAACTAACTGTGAATGGGCTGCAGCAGAGGCACATGTTTTCTTTTGTTATACACAGACTCAGTGCTTGAGAGTAAGGAAGTGTTGCTCCTTAAAGGTGCCTTGTGGTGGTGGTAGTTTTCCCAAATTACTGGAGAGGTGCTCGAGCCAGTTCTGTTTTGTATTGTTAAGGGGAACCCTGGCCTAGACATTGAAACCAGGCCTTGTTGCTGTCAACTCCACCTCGTAGAAAGGTTACACTAGTAAGTGGATGTGAGGTCAATATTAACTTAATTGCTGGCTTCCCCTGAGATTGCCTGTCCTCTCTCATCCCTGGCCCACTCTCTTCAAATTCTGGTGAAGAATAGAAAAATGGCAAAGATGGCTTAAGAGAAGATGAAGGCATGTATGTATTATCCTTTTATGTGATTTGCTAAGTTATGCATATATTATTTTACAGATATTATAGGAAGGGCTGCTTTATGGAAGGGGCCTGAAACTGGAAAGTGACAGAGAGAAACATCGCTGTGACCTGTGAGAGACATCCAGGGAATACCATGGGTTAAACATTGATTTATTTAAACTGTTAATTTGTGCACCAAAGGAAAGTGGTAAGTTAAATGTCAGATTTGATTGTTCCTGATGGTGCATTTGGGAAAGGAATTCTTATAGGGCTTGATCCAAAGCAGACTAAAGTCAATGGAGAGACTTCTATTGACTTAATGAGCTTTGTGTCAGGTTCTTGTTGAGCAGAGTGCCAAGTATCCATCACAGCTGTGCTTTCAATAACACCATATGGGAGATCTCATAGACTCATAGACTCTAGGACTGGAAGGGACCTCGAGAGGTCATTGAGTCCAGTCCCCTGCCCTCATGGCAGGACCAAATACTGTCTAGACCATCCCTAACAGACATTTATCTAACCTACTCTTAAATATCTCCAGAGATGGAGATTCCACAACTTCCCTAGGCAATCTATTCCAGTGTTTAACTACCCTGACAGTTAGGAACTTTTTCCTAATGTCCAACCTAAATCTCCCTTGCTGCAGTTTAAGCCCATTGCTTCTTGTTCTATCATTGGAGGCTAAGGTGAACAAGTTTTATCCCTCCTCCTGATGACACCCTTTTAGATACCTGAAAACTGCTATCATGTCCCCTCTCAGTCTTCTCTTTTCCAAACTAAACAAACCCAATTCCTTCAGCCTTCCTTCATAGGTCATGTTCTCAAGACCTTTAATCATTCTTGTTGCTCTTCTCTGGACCCTCTCCAATTTCTCCACATCTTTCTTGAAATGCGGTGCCCAGAACCGGACACAATACTCCAGTTGAGGCCTAACCAGCACAGAGTAAAGCGGAAGAATGACTTCTCGTGTCTTGTTTACAACACACCTGTTAATGCATCCCAGAATCATGTTTGCTTTTTTTGCAACAGTATCACACTGTTGACTCATATTAAGCTTGTGGTCTGCTATGTCCCCTAGATCTCTTTCTGCCATACTCCTTCCTAGACAGTCTCTTCCTATTCTGTATGTGTGAAACTGATTGTTCCTTCCTAGGTGGAGCACTTTGCATTTATCTTTATTGAACTTCATCCTGTTTACCTCAGACCATTTCTCCAATTTGTCCAGATCATTTTGAATTTTGACCCTGTCCTCCAAAGCAGTTGCAATCCCTCCCAGTTTGGTATCGTCCGCAAACTTAATAAGCGTACTTTCTATGCCAACATCTAAATCGTTGATGAAGATATTGAACAGAACCGGTCCCAAAACAGACCCCTGCAGAACCCCACTTGTTATACCTTTCCAGCAGGATTGGGAGCCATTAACAACTACTCTCTGAGTACGGTTATCCAGCCAGTTGTGCACCCACCTTACAGTAGCCCCATCTAAATTGTACTTTCCTAGTTTATCTATAAGAATATCATGCGAGACCGTATCAAATGCCTTACTAAAGTCTAGGTATATCACATCCACCGCTGCTCCCTTATCCACAAGGCTCGTTATCCTATCAAAGAATGCTATCAGATTAGTTTGACACGATTTGTTCTTTACAAATCCATGCTGGCTATTCCCTATCACCTTACCACCTTCCAAGTGTTTGCAGATGATTTCTTTGATTACCTGCTCCATTATCTTCCCTGGCACAGAAGTTAAACTAACTGGTCGGTAGGATACAGCAGGACTGACAACGCCAAAGTTCATTTTCCTCTTTTCCTATTTATGGAAGAGACACGACTGTTTTTTTCAGGGAGTATTTGAGTTTTATTAAGCAGTTTTAATAATTCTTTAATAGGCGGACTATCCAAACCCCAATGAACCAAAATTCCAATTATAGGAAATTCAATAATGCCCATGAATTTAGAATTTACTTTTTTCCAAAATTCCAATTGGCCAAAATACATATATGTCTCCCATGCAATTCCAGTTGTCAGGATTTATTCATATTTTAGCTTAATAAATGTCTGAGAGATGGGCCCTATAGAAATATTTATACTTTTAATATTTGTATTGGTTTTATATCTATACAGAAAAATCCACAGCCAGCTCCGATTAATGTGCATCTCCTTACGCCCTCTTAATAATCCCAAAATCTCCATTCACAACAAAATAAAATCTTCTGCATCCTTCTTCACACAACACACTCATATTCCAATCAACCAACCCCGTAGGGAAAGCCTGGGTGAATAAATAGCGATCTGAAGGTCAAAACTTCTGGTTCTGTTCAACAAAGTGGAGTTGTGGTGTAAACTCTAGATTTTCTTTTTTGAAAATGCCTTGTCATTGAATCCATCAGTTTAGACCAGGAAGCTGTTAGTTTGAATACCTCACTTGATCTCAGCCGCTACTATATCACACGGGGTAGTCTCTGAGTTATGTACTCAACATATCTAAAACAAAGTTTTATCAGTCAATACCAACACCTTGAACTTCACCAGTCACAGAGCATGAGTGTAATATGTTCCCAGTGTGAGTTAAATATTTACACTAACAAAGGTCATATTGAGTTAGACAAGTGCATTATTCTTTGTTTGTACTGACAACTGCTTCTGTAATCTGTGTTAAACTAGACAAATGGTCAACTGATGTGTATTTCTTCCCAATGTCCCTTGGATAATGAATTGTTAAACTTAATTTAGACCAGAAAAATGAGAAAATTATAGCCATGTGATTCCAGAACAAATACTCTTACCCAAGGAAATTGGTGCAATTGGGTTATAAACGTAGAGCAGCAGAAACTGAAAGTGCTGACATGACAGAAAATTAAATTATTATAATTTTTTTCTACATAGGCACAATATTAGGAAATTTACAATCTCCAGGAAATGTGCTTGTCTCCAAGGATATCTTGCATGTCTTCATCAACATCTCCACAATTCCACACTTAATTGCCTTCAGAATCTGTGGATGAATACAGAGTAAATGTGTGAAGCTGATACATTTGCATTCAGAGACTCTAGGTTTGCTCAGATCTGAAACTTGAGGACTGTGAAAACAGTTAAGCAAAAATGGAAGAAGATGTTTGAATCAATTCTTAAAAACTGAATTCTGAAAAAGTACCTCTGCTACTTATGTCGGAAATGACATTTCTTTTCAGCAAGAAGTCTTCCATTACAAGACTCGTAACAAAAACTTGAATTAAAAAAGATGTAACTCCATTTACTTCAGTGATATCAATCTGACTTCAATGGATTTACACCAGGGATTAATCAGGTCTTTATTTACAATACTTTTTACTTTTTAAAGTACTTCTGATTATTGTCTATCAACAAGAAGTCTGATAGTAGAGATGATTTGATTGATTATCACTTCAGGTACCACATTCTCTCTGGTATATTATGTGGTGATGGTAAAGAATCAAAGTCCTCTTCTTTTACACAAAACTTTATTAGAATAAAGAAAACGGTATTGCCCTAATGCTACTCTGTTTTTGTCAATGCTTCAATGTAAAGCACTTCCTTGCTGCCCCACTCCTGCTTGGCATCTTGCTACAAACGTACAGAAATAATCCATGTACCCTTACACATTGTTTCTCAGACGTTGTTGTAGTTGATACTTGCATCAAGATCCTCCTGTCAGGGCCAGGACATGGGCAGCTTGTGTGCACGGTCAGTTACCAAGTTGTGGTTAGGAGACAAGTAGTGGACTTGGGGTTGAGCTGTGTCAGGATACCAGGATGTCAGGGTCAGGTCCCAAGTTGCAGACTGGAAGCAAGTGGAAGAGCTGGGAATGAACTGGAGTCAGGAGCTGGAGTCTGGGATTCACAGCAAGGCAAAGTCTGGAGCGGAAGCAAGCAGGCACTTGTTGCTCCCCCTCCACAACTCCTATCCAGTTCAGACTTGGCAGGATAAGTCCTACAGAACTCTTTCATCAGGTCAGGGGCATGTACATGGGAAGCAGGTTCCCAGGTGTGCTTTTCAGGGCCATTGCCTGCCCAGTCAATGAGATAGTGCAGGTAGCCACACGTCCATTGGGAATCGAGGATGGAATGCACTTCTTACTCCTCATGACCCTGGATTTCAACCAGTGGAAATGGGGGTGCAGTTTAGTCAGGGCAGGTATTCTCAGTATAGGGTAGGGCTTTATAAGGGAAATATGAAAAATTGGGTGTATTTTGGGGGACCGTGGAATCTTTTATAGCTAACTGGCTTGCTCTGCTGATGTATCTGGAAGAGCCCGTGAACTGGTGGTCCAGTTTCCAGGGGGATCAACTAAGTTGGAGTTGCTTTGCAGTGAGCTGTGCCTCGTGGCCTACTGTGAACACTGGAGTTTCCTGTCACTTACATCTCTTGTAAGCCTTCTTCACCTCTTCTAGGGGGTTCTTGAGTTCCTCATGGATAAGATGGATTGGTTGGACCAAGTCAGTACTAGCTGGGTTCTGGGAGGTTGCTGGTAGCACTGGGTAGAACTTGTAATTCACAAAGAAGGGGCTTCAACCTGGAAAGGCATGGTCAGCATTGTTATAAGTAAACCGCATACAATAGGAGTGTGGGCCAGTTATCTTGGTGATAGTTCATAGACCATCTCAAGTATTGTTCCTGTAATTGGTTCACCCTTTCAGTTTGTCCATCTGTTTGGGGGTAGTAAGTGGTGGAGGTGGATACATGGATGTCCTGTAACCAGAGCACTTTGCACCAAAAGTGAGAGGTTAAATGTGGGCCTCAGTCTGAAATTATGTTGTCTGAAATCTGTGAAGATGAACCACGGTTTGCACCAGCATTCGGCAGTAGTCTCAGCACAGGACAAGTGATTGCAGGAGATGAAGTGAGCCATTTTAATCAGATGGTCCATGACCGTTAAGACCATGCTTTATGTCTATTGGATGCTGAGAGTTCCACAATGAAGTCAAGGAGGATGACCAAGGCCTAGCTGGAGTCTCCAGGGGAATTCAGGTGCCAAGGGATCTAAGGTGCCTGGGGCATATTGGTGCAGTAGGTGAACAAGGCCTACATTTGCTTCAAAGTTCAGGCTTTACAGAAATACTCGAGGTTCTTATTGTTGGTAAGGATCTGCACCAAGTGCAAAGCTCCCCAAGGTGGTGATACCATTCTTCAAAAGCAGTTTTGATGGCAAGTAGCATTTTGTCCACTATTTCTGTGGAGGTGAGTTTTTGAGAGTAGCATGCACAAGGGTGTTGAATGACTGAGAACTGAGTTTCTGCAAGAGTACTGTCCTGAGGGTCACTTTGGACACATCCAAGTAGATGATCACATATTGGTCCATGATGTCCCTCAACACGCTTACAAAATGTTGAAATGTTGCAGATGCATTGGTTAAACCAAACAGCATTACTAGGGATTCAAAATGCCCTATTGGCTACAAAGAGCCAGTCTTTCATTCGTCCTCAAGCCTTATGCACACTAGATTGTATGCTCCCTGAAGATCTAGTTTAGTGACCATCCTGGCACTCAACAGGTGGTCCAACAGTTCCAGGATGAGGGACAGGCAGTATCGGTTATGATTCAGTGCACAATAGTTTATTCAGAGGCATACTGACACATCTTGTTTTTCACACAAAGAGGACTGCTGGAGATGTGGGTGGCCAAATGAAGTCCTTCTGTGAGATTTTCCTCATATGTGCAGTGCCTCTAGCTTTGGTTCAGATGTGTATATCCATCCACAGTGTCTATTGGACAGTGGGGGTAGTGAATCCATGTTTTCCCTTCAAACACATCCAGGTAATCTTGGTACTTATTGGAAAGGCCAGGATTCTGGTCTGGAGCCTTCCCCTTCTGGTTATCCCCACACCGTCTAGGGCCTTACTTCCTCAGGTCTTATCTGGGCCCCTGGGTGTGGATCACTGGAAGTGGGGTTGGTTGACTTGTTGGAGACAAGCTTTCTGGAAATATTTCTAGGGGAAGCTAATGCTCCTCCACTGCAAGAAAATACATGGGTCTTGCTGCTCCAACCAAGGAATGCCAATAACTGGAAAAAATGGGGAGTGGATCATAGAATATCAGGGTTGGAAGGGATCTCAGGAGGTCATCTAGTCCAACCCCATGCTTAAAGCAGGGCCAATCCCCAGATATATTTTTGCCCCAGATCCCTAAATGGCTTCCTCAAGGATTGAGCTCACAACCCTGGGTTTAGCAGGTCAATGCTCAAACCACTGAGCTATCCCTCCCTCCTCTCCCTGGTACCCTTCCACTACAATCTCTAAGGGGATGGTACCTTGAGTCACCAGTCCCAACAATAGGAGCAACCCATCAATAGTCTCTGCCAGGTCTAACATGCGTTTTGGCCAGAAAGGGATCAGAAGAGTTTGAGCTGCCTTAGCGCCTATGAAGTTGGTAGCAGCCCTGGAGTCTATCATCATCAGTTGCCTACTTGAAGAGCTGCAATCTCAGTGGCAATAGGAAATGTGGGGAGGCCTTCTGGTTCCTGGGCTGGGTTCTACTTGCGGGTGGTTCCAGAACAGAAAACTCTGGAATGTCCAGGCTGTATCCCCCTATTGGACCTCAGCTGGTTTGTGTCTAGACTTCTTTCAAGCTGGGAAGGATGCAAGGGTGCATCCTAGCATTCTACAATAAAAACAGATTCAACTGCCATCAGCATGTCAGCATTTGTTCTCCTTTTGGGGTCAGATGTCGGCAATCCAGGTCCAAGTGCATAGCTTCAGGACTTGTTCTAAGGCTTTGGTGTAATGGGTGGACATGGGGGTATTGGATTATCCCCTCTTTCCTCCTTCCACTCATGAAGCCAAGAGTCAATGCACAGGGCAAGATCAATAAAGGGCTCTAGTAGGAGAGCTTTTCATTTTGGGCTACCTCATCTTTTGCCTCCTCACTGAGTCCCCACCAGAACTGATGTATTTGGCTACCTCATTCCATTCAACATCATCCACAAACTGTCAGAAATGAGTGGTATAGGAAATTCAAGCCCTTGCCCTGGGTAAAGCTTCTGGAGAGCAGCCTCTGCAGAGTGGATGTGATGTGGGTTGTGAAAGATCATCAAGAAGGCTTGCAGGAAGACATCTGAACCAGACAGCACTGGGCTGTTCGGCTCCAACAGGGTTGAGTTGAGTGCTTTGCCAGTGAGGAGGTTGACTACTAGTTCCACCTTTGTCTAGTCTGTGGGGTACTTTCTGTGGTGGAGCAGGAAGAGCAGCTTGCAGGTATCCACAGTGTCAGAACTTGGGGGACAGAGGGCTAGCATAGGGCCTATGTTTCGACAGCAAGCTGCATCACCTGGGCCTTTGACCATGCTAACTGCTTTGACCATGCTTAATAAGGATTGGCTGCAAGTGTGTATTTGGGTAAGATCTGAAATATTCATTAACCTGGAAGGTAATATGTCTGCTTCTTTGGGATTGGTAGAAATTACTGAAAATCCTATTCATCATGTAAGTAATCGTCATCATAGCTGACTTGGGTGTCTAGGTGGAGGCCTGAGGCTGGGTTGCTTTAAGAAAACTATGTTGCTGGCTGTTGGGTAACCGGTAAGGTATAAAAGAAGCTGTTTGAGGCTGGCTTGGTAAATCTAAGTATTGGAATATCCATCAGCTTTGGGGATTGTCTGCCACATTCTTTGCAGTTTGCCCTAATTAAGTAACTTCAGCATGGCTCCCTTGGGGCTCTGATCACACCCATCTTGAGCTTCTGGTGGCAATGTGGAAGTTTCGGTTACCCAGGACACCCCCCTTGTCCTAGGTACTAGTCACAGGTTCTTATGCTGCCTAACCTATAGGTAACCTGTCTACCAGGTGAACTAAAAGGAGCATCTCTTTGACAAATGCACCAGGAATTGTACTCAGCTTATCTTACAGTTATCTGTATTACTGGTTTAAGCGAAATGAGTGGAGACTTAAAAAGACTTCTATACCTTTTCTACACATGGAATTTCACACTCTTTGTCTAGCACCACTAGACAAACTAGTGTCTAGTGAGGCAAACACACAATGTGTCATGATGAAACCATATACAGCTGGTAAGTGTCTTTAGATTTTACATCAGTAGTTTAACACTCTTTTAAGAGCAATCAGTTCATTCAACTTCTTTATGTTCTTCTCAACTAAAGTGTAGTATAAAAACTTTGCAAATCTTGGCTAATTCTAGTTTCTACAGAACCCAACAAAACTATTGCTTGAAGGTCTAAATAAGATTGTTACTCTTCAGAGGCAGGCTAAACAGGGAAGTAGTAAGAACATGTGTGAATGATCTACACTTGATGCTTCCACCATTGATGCTGCTAATGGGGCCTCTGCTAGATAAACAGTGCAAAAAGTCCTAGGAAAGACAATACCCTCCCTCCCATGAATGCTTACATGGGGAAAAGACATAGCCAGTGAAAAGTAGGACAAATTCACAAATGCAGTTTGTTGCTGTTTAACAGATATATTTGGCCTTAGGGACATATGTGGCTGCATTACTCTTCCAAAGTTCAAATTGAAGAGAAAATAGATTTTGACAGTCACTTCAGATGTAAGTGATAACTCAGATCAAAGGACTTCCTTTTACTGCAATATTTTCATTATTATGGAACTGAATCACTTTGGACTTTAGCTTGTGTTTGAAATCTTTACCTTTAAAATAATTGAACTCTTTAAATATAGCTCAGAGAACAAAGGTTTCTCTTTTACAGTTAAACTTTTAACCCTTCAGGTTGAATTGGTGGAGACTAGAGGAAAATCCACTGTGTTTTCACTGAACTTTTTACCCTTTGAAAAAAACAGAACAAGTTTAAAGTTCATACAGTGAGAAAGAGGTCTCTGCTGGGGATTACTGGTATTATTAACTTCCTGACCTCAGACAATTAAAAGGGAAAAGTGGAGGCAGTGTAGACTTTGACTCAACTTTGAACTTTTAACCTCTTGAGTAAAGTATTTAGTGTGGAAGGGGTATACATGGTAAACTCTCTCATTATTAACTTTCTTTAGACCTTCGACACACAAAATGTCAGTATTCATAATGTTAGGCCAAAATTATACTTTGTTTTTTATGTTTTTATGTTTCATTTCTATGGGTGTAACGCTGAAACTGAGAGGAAATATTGTTTAAGTAGAAATAATAAAGGCCACTATTTTCTAAGTGGAACATACAGTAGGCAGACAAAAGAGAGAAGGAATCTTGAATGAAGGCAGACTCTGCACTAGAGTTTAGTAATTCACACTCTTGCATTTTACCTTTAGGACATACACCAATCTTTCAGTGTTGCCTCAGAGCAAAATTTTCTTTACAAAATAGAAGTATTTTATCTCTTTACTCAACAGCTTCACTGGGGTTTATTTCCTCAAGCATTAAACATAGTGATACTCAGATGTCCAAGACATTATAGATTTATTAACTAGGAAATAATCAGACAAGCAACATCAATAATTATATGCATAATTCATCTTTTCGTATAGCTATGACTCCACAAGAGGAAGATATAAAATGCCATTGGGATGGATGAATACTACTTGGAAAAATATTTCATATATGATATGCTTATCTCAATTAGACAAAGATTCAGCTTTGGTAAACACTGGCTGAGATGCTACTTAATATGAAACTTTCTAGAGTACTCTGTGGGAAGCAGTAAAAGGTTTATTTAAACCTTCTAGCAATCATCTTATTTGGGTGGAAATTAGGTTAGACACTGTCAGGGGCCCACAACTGAATCCAGACCCAGATCACTGCCTTCAGCTGATTCAGTTAATGAATCTGGCCTACTGACTGGATAAGATTCCATATTCTTAAACCCTGTGGCAGGCCTGGGTTCCTGGCTGCTCAATAGCATCTGTAGCTATGTTTCTGGTTCTGCTTCCTGTCCCTTGTTTCTAGCTCTGACTGCTAGTTTCCTTTCCCTGGCTTCCTGCTCCTGGTTTCCATTCCTGGCTCCTGCCCTTCTCCATCTGATACTCTTCAATCCTTGGCTCCTGATTCCTTTCTCTCAGCTCTGGCTCACTCCATGGGCTTGATGATTCGGCTCCTGATTCAGTCTCTGGCCACAAGGCCTGGTCACCTCTGCTTCAACCACTAGGCCAGCCTCCTACCATGTCATTAGGCAAGACAGCTCACGGCCTGGTCTTTAACAAACACATAAAGATATATATATAAAACAACTTATCTGAAAATTAATATAAAGAAGCCAGAATGAATGAAAAATTGATGCACTTAGGAGAGAACTGCAAAACACCGAGGTGAAATCTAGAGTGAGTGAGTTCTACTACATGTTAACAGCATGAGAAATGTAGGAAGGAAGATAAGCTACTTCCTTCAGAAAGGAATGATAAATAGCACTAAATGCTATCACCATGCCAGAGTAGATGCCACCTTTAGAGAAATTTCTCCTGTTAAATTTAGAAGCTCTTCCACATTAAGAATTAATTGTAACATTCATGTTATTTTTAGTTTAGACATAGAAACACAATAAAAAGGTCTTTTGGAGGCAGACATACTAGAGCATGAAATTGCTGTTGTAGGCTTATTAGAAGATTAAAAAGAAGGAAAGTTTCTTGGCTGATTGGATGTCCCAGTAAGTATTGATAGATGCAATTTAAAAACTTAGAATTAGGAAGCTCATTCAAACCCCTTAGGTAATGCCGATTGAATAATGAAAAAAATGTGCAAATGTACTTTAAGTAAAAGGGTTGACTTTGGTATTATTCATAGGATCATATTTCTTATTCAAAAGTATGTAGTTAACCAATGGATATTTGTGAACATATTGAATTCCACAAGTTTTCCCATTTTAGCACAAATGCTTACTTATCTGAAAAATTACACCAGAATTACATGATTCACTATTTATTAGTAGTTATTTGTTATTTTGCTGTTTAAAAACAGTCATCCAAACAGGGAGTTCAGAGACTGTAGCCTTCATTACAAATCACACATACAATAAAGTGAATAGTCAGTGTATACAATTGGCTGAAGGTTGATCATCAAAACTATTTGATAAATGCTTAACAAATTAATAGATATAAAACTTGATTTACAAACAGAAAAAAGAGCTATCTTTGTAATTAGTATAATTCCCAACTACTGATTTGACCACCAGTGCTTCTTGAAAATGAGGCCAGAAATATCACAGGAAAAAGGCTTTTATCAAAGAATGCTGCTGTTTCCACGTCAAGACACGGTAAGAAACATAGCCTTTGTCATAACTCATGATTAAATCTACATATTAGTCACAGGTATTTTTAGTAAAAGTCATGGACAGGTCACAGGCAGTAACAAAAATTCATGGTCCATGACCTGTCCAGGACTTATTCTATATACCCCTAACTAAAACTGGGTGCCTGGGGAGGTTGCCTGGGGTGCCAGGGGTGCTCTGGGGGTGGCCTGGAGGCACTGCAGGTGCTCCGGGGTGCAGGGGGTGAGCCCTGCTGGAGCGGGTGGTGGGGAGTTGGCAGGGCTGGCAGGCTCCCCAGAAGCAGCAACATGTCCTTCAGCTCCTAGTCAGAGGGGTGGCCATGGGGGCTTGTCAGGCTGCGCCTGCTCTGCAGCTTCCATTGGCTGGGAACCACAGCCAATGGGAGCTGTGGAGATGGGCAGCTGCAAGGATGGTGCCTGTGGGTGGAGGCAGTGTGCAGAGCCACCTGGCCATGCCTCTGCCTAGGAACTCAGGGAGGTACAGGTGCCTCTTCCGGGGAGCCCCCCCAAGTAAGTGCCACCCAAAGCCCTCACCCCCTCCCACACCCCAACCCCCTGCCTCAGCCCAAAGCCTCTTCCCACACCCAAACTTCTGCTGCTGCTGGGGATGTGTGGGTGGTGGCCCAAGACTGCCCCAGCAGCAGCCAGTGTGGCTGGTCCAGGGGCTGCTCAAGCCCGCCAGGGGCTTTCCTTACACAAGCGGGGACCCCTGTTTGAGAAACCCTGGTCTAGGGAGAATCACCCTACTGCTGACCTAGCAGGAAAACAGGGTGTGAACAAAGGAAAAGTGCCTCTGCTAACCCAGTACTTTGCTATATTTTTGACCCCTTGTGTCTGTTTAAAGTGCAGCCTCAGGTGTTCCTAGCTCTGTACAGTGGGGCCACCCTGCACAAAGCAGCAGCAGGCTCAGTCTTTCCTGCATGATCATAAAAGCCTTCTTAACATGCCACGGCCTCTCAACACTATTCAGCCACAACCCAGGATGTTCACTAAAGCTCTTAAGAAATGTGAGAAATGTAAATCATGCTCTTCTATGCTGATCCAGTGTGTCTAGCTGTGTTTTTGTACCCCCTGAGGAGCCTGACCAACAGCAGTGCTCTTGGCTGGTGAAAGAAAGCTCTTGTCTATCCTCCATATCCAAATGAATGGTGTGGTTCAAGCAGGAATGTCTTTTCTGCCCAGCAAAGTAATACATCATCTTTTGAAGTTTTTTTTTTTTTTAAATTGGATTAGAAATTGAGATAGGAAACATGGAAAACAAGTATAGTGACCTGGAAAAATCATATCTCCATAGTATTTATGTAGGCCGGCCAACTGATGTAAAGTCTAACTCGTTCATCTGGCTCAAGGCTTTCACTTTCTGTGAGGATGTGCATGGGAAGATCCCTCCTGCAGAGGGAATGCAGAAGAGGCATTGAAGGGAACTGGAGGCCAGTTCTAGGCTCAGGAAAGCTGTGGTGTGTGGTGACAACATTCAGCACTCCCCATATCCCCAGATCTGTGGTGTTGCTAATCAGCTACTGAATGGAGATCTTGGACCAAATTCTCAGTCGCTGTATGACAGTAAAATACTGCCCTGGAGAACTGTATTCTATCCCTGCCTCTGCCATAGCATTCCTATAAGATGCTGGGCAAGCTACTTACAGTAAACTGGTTATTAATTGAGTGTCCCTCATTTTCAAGGTGCCTGACTTCAGATCTTGGTGTTGGATCTGCAAAAGTGCTGAGCACTTAGTTGCAACTTAAGTCAATGGGAATATATAACATACTGTGTAATACTAAGGCGTTTCAGATTGGGCACCTAAAATTGGTGGTGCCCAATTTGAAATGCCAAAGACCTGATTTTTCAGAGTCTTTAGTATTATACAGTATGTTACTTTTGACCTTACTCTCTTTGTACTTCCATTCCCTTTGTATAACATAGGATAAAACCATTCCTTCGTCTCACAGAAGTGAAAATAAATTCATTAATGTTTGTGAAACACTCAGATGCTATAGTGATGAACATCAGAGAAAAATTCATGAAGAAATTAATATTTATGTCTTCAAAGCAGGATTTGAACAGTGTGCAGTAAATAAGGCGTAGATCCACAGAGTGAAGAGGAAAATAAAATATCGAATAGTTGCTCATTAAATGGACTCTTTCCATCCTGTGCATTTAATGAGGCAGAGGTCCTGTGAAGAAAAATAGAACGTGATCCAGTAATTTAAAGACTGTCTCATAACTAGGGCTCTGGGTTTGTCATGGAGGTCATGGAAGTCATGGGTTCCATGACCTTCTGCAACTTCCATGACTTCTGCGGGGGCCAGTGTGGCTGACCCCAGGACTGTCCAAGCAGCTGTCTTTGGGGCCAGATGCTCAGGTGGCCCCAGGAACAGCCACACTGGCCACTGCTGGAGTGGCTCTGCAGCCAGCCGCTGGGGCAGCCCTGAAGCCAGCCCCATCAGCTGGTGCTGGAGTGGACTGGGCCCAACTGCACCAGGCACTGCTCAGATGGCCCCAGGCAGCCAGGCCTGGGGACCACCTGAGCAGTGGCCAGTGTGGTTGGCCCTGGGGACCAGCTGAGCAATGGTCCCTTGGTGGCTGGTGCAACCGCTGCTGGCAGCTGGCCCTCCCCCTTCCCCAGCAGCAGCCCCTTTCTGGGTGACTGACCCTCCAGCAGCCCCACAGGGTTTTCCCTCAGCAGCGACCCCTTAAGATTTAATATGGGGTATTTATAGTATATGTCGTGACATTTTCCATTCCAGGCTCTGAAGTGACATGTACTGTAGTGGGAACATACTCTTTTGCCTCTTCCCTCGAAGTATGACCACTTCCATCTCATCCATGGTATTAGCAAAAGGTAAAAATTACTGATACAAAGAATACGATCCTACCAAATTTCAAGTCTCTCTTCCAAAACATGGACGCACTATACCTTCTCAAAGAAAAGATTATCAGATATTTTTAACATGAGCAAAACAATATATTTTTCCCTCACTTCATTCTCAGAAATGTCTGAACAGTTTTGCTAACATTTTTCAAAAAATTCAGCCTGTGGCAGACAGCCATCATAGAAAATTTCAGTCAGAACAGTTGAAGTTTAGCAAAGTTATAAGCAACTGAAAACATGGTCTTCTAATGGAACAGGTTAGGCTACCACAGTAATGGTCAGTGCTACTAGCTCTGCTGGTATATCTTGTTCATACGCTTTTTTATATACAGTACATGTTTGTATATATGTATGTATTTTGGAGCTACATATATGAGACAGTAGGTTGCAGAATCAGTTCCTTAGGCTCTGAGACAGGAAAGCACCTTGGCACCTGCTTTACATGCTGGAAGTTAAACATATGATTACGCACTTGTGCTGAATAGGGATGCTTTCCTGTATCAGATTCTAAAGAGCCCCATTTTCCCTGTGCACAATTGTGACCGATGGAATAAGCTGGTGAGTTTATTCAGCTATTCCCTAGATTTCAGTGTCTGTAGCCTAGTACCAGGCATTCTCAGTGGCTGGGAGCTTAGCTGTGCAGGCCTCATCTATTTTCTCAGACTTTTGGTTTGATTATGGAGAATGTGGGGATGCAAACAGGAGCAACCTAGTAATAGTTAGCACTCATACAATGCTTTACCAGTGCTAGTTAGTCCTCTCAACCACCTTGTGACAATAGTAAATAATGTTGGGGCAGGACTGCATTGTCTTCTCTAGCTGGGCAGTGCATGGTATATTATGGGCACTACCGTGATACTGTACTAATAATATATTACATAGCCAACTACATAGGCTACGCAGGCTATGGCTGGAGAAAACCCTTTTTCCTGGACCCCACATGGGAAGTGGTATTTTCTTGTCAGTAATGGATGACATCTTACTCTCCACTGGATAAATTACAGTACTGTATAAATGTGAGAACTTGGTAAGGCATAGAAATACTGTATTTCTCATTCTCATGTCACTATTTCTTTCCTTATTAGTCAAAATAAGGTATTCCTTACTCTCAGCAATGGGACTTGTTACAGAATATGAAGATTAAAGTGTGTTCTTGCCTCATGCATCATCACTAACAAAAGACAGATAGCAGAAAATGTTACTCCTCATGATTCTTGCTAAAAACACATGAAGCAGAAAGAACATAGTTTGCCTTCTTTTTTTTCAAATACATTAATTTTAACCTGTGTGCTGTGAATCTTTTTTTTTTAAAAAAGTGTCCTGGCTATAAATTAAAAAATTACTGAATGGAAGTTATGGATGAGACGAAATATGCCGAACCAGGGGTTCATTTTTACAAAATAGCATTATTCTCCTGAGTCACTCAGAGCAACATAATGTTTGCTGCTTGTGATACAGATAAGTGCACAGCATCTTTCATCCAAAGAAGTTCTTTTCCTCTTATATACTTCAATCTATCCACTAAGTGTGGCACTGGAATTTTTTCTTTTTCATATGAGAAACAGGATCTTACATATTAGCTTTACACTGGGCATCCTGAAAAACCTTCTAATGTGCCTCTTTCCTTGTTAGCTTGGGGACAAATTCTCGAAACTTAGTATGGAGAATTCACAAATAATATTTAAAGAGTTATAGCAGTAAATGTCAAAGTTTTCTAAGGCAACCACTATATCTGGAATCAGCAGTGGTACAGGCTGATGTTTTCAAAGTATTGCAAGGAATTGTACTTCTTTGAAAATCTTAACCATTGCATACCACTGCTCCAGTGGCACGTAACAGGATCTGTGGGTCCTCAGCATCTTTTCTAACTGGGCCCTATGTTTAATTTTTTTCATATTCCATAACAGATAAATCAGACAAAACATTGGTCTTAATTTTCTAGTTTCTTTACACTTGCCAGTAGCTCTGTTCGAAAGGCAGAATTAGACTTGTCCCTGTTGCAGACTTGCTACAATTAATTTATAAAATCTATATATTTATATAGTTACCCTCTTACAGAGGACTGCACAGTACTTAAATTATGATATTTAAATGGAAGGGGAAAACTTAAGGGAGCAGTAAATTTCATAATGTCTCTGGATTTAAGTAAATTGATGTGAGCTTTTGAGAATCAGAGGAGATAGCATGGTCCAACAGTAAGTATAAGGAAACTGGATTCCATTGTAGACCATGCCCCAGATATGATAAATCTAACCTATCCTTGTATGAAATTTGGGGTTTATCCTTCTTAGTAAAGCACTTTATGATATATGGGAGAAAATCTCTAAGTGCTTAATATTAGTATATAAGTCTTCAGAAAATTGCTTATCAAGTGATAGACATAACACACACACATATATATATATGTCTGATGTTTCATGATGGTCTTATTTACAATTATGCTGTTAAATATAAGAATAAAAAACACACATTTAACTTCTATCGCTGACATATTTAATGTAAACATTCTCCTGAGGAGGGAGAAGAAAATAAGAATGCAAAAAAGTCGTGGGGTGAATGATTTGTTAATGCCATATTAAGCCTGCCTTTTCTTCCTCATATTCATAGGCACAGCATAGTATGTTTCCAGATTTCAAGTGCATTGGCATTTTCTTTGTTTAGGATAGCAAAGCCTGATCCATAAAGTTCACAGTGGCACAGAAACCGAAACCTCTTCCAGGAATCTGAAGTATCTCTCCTGCTAAGTTCAATGTTGCCCTCATCAGGAGTGTCACTGCAATGACCGAAGTTATTGTAAAGACTATCAGAAGACATTAACATAATCAGGTCAGCTAGATATGCATAAACGAGAGGGTTGGGGGGAAATGCCTAAAGAAAAGTGTATATCTCTCTGTTTTATACCTGGAAGACACAAATTGTAAAGCTTTTATTCTTACCTGCTTGCATGGCATTTTTCTTCCCTTTTGTCTGTGAGGCAACATTTTCTCCACTGTAGTTTGACAGGCACAACGGCATTTCAAACTGTCACTCGGTTCTTAGGCAAATCTTCCCTTTCTTGCAGTTGTTATTAAGGCAGACAGATTTCCTTAGCAGGCTGCTTAGTGCCTAGTTCCCCCTATTGAGGACTGTTTGGCTGAGAGGAGAGGATGCTGTTTGCTTAGGTGTGCTTTGGGGGAAGGAAGGAACTGGAACTTGAAGGAATGCTGTACATTGCAGCGTCGGCATCCAGAAAGCATGTACCGATCCTGATTGGAAAACTGCTTGGAATTTGGTATTTCCACCTCCTGCCCCTACAGAAACATTTACAAGTAAACCATTTAAAATAGTTCATGTGAACCCCAACCTGAATAGAACCACACAATATATAATACCATACCTTAATTTGTACCTGGAGAAGACAAATGCAGAATGGAAACTTGGACAGATCATCCATCAGACTTCTGCTAAAACATAGGCTCAAAACTTCATTCCACTTAGATTGCTTGGAAAAAGTGATACAAAATGGTCATATTCAATGGAGAAACCTCTCAGCAAATTTGACTGTAGGGATAACAGAGCTAGAGTATGTAATATTGACCATGTGACAATACTTTTAGCATATATTAGTTGTTAAGGGTACTTAAGGGCTTGCAAACTTGTTAATACAATATGCAGCTGTGTTCATTTGTAGATAGTTAACCACATGGCAAAGGGAAATGATCAGTTCTGCACTACACATTTTGTCAATATGTTGCCACTATTGATAGTCAACAAATTATTACTTTGAAGGTGAATTTCCCCCCATATGGAGGACCAGAACAAGGCTTATGTACAATTAAGTCCCTAAGAAGCCTTCAAAATTGGCTCATTCACCCTCAGAAAATGGAAGGAGCCAGTGATGAGAGAGAAAAAGCACATTTGTTTCATTAACCTCTGTATTTTGTATGAACTGAGGCAAAGCCTGCTCAAGCTGTCAGTCTGTGAGAGCTCACAAGCTAAGTGAGGCTGGGCTAGCAATATTAGGACAGCAGACCTCTAAGGAAAATCCAAGAATTGTTTATGGTGATCCATTTAGGTGCTCAAGTGTCAGAGGGGTAGCCATGTTAGTCTGGATCTGTAAAAGCAGCAAAGAATCCTGTGGCACCTTATAGACTAACAGACGTTTTGGAGCATGAGCTTTCGTGGGTGAATACCACTTCGTCAGATGCATGTAGTGGAAATTTCCAGGGGCAGGTATATATATGCAGGCAAGCTAGAGATAATGAGGTCAGTTCAATCAGGGAGGATGAGGCCCTGTTCTAGCAGTTGAGGTGTGAAAACCAAGGGAGGAAAAACTGGTTTTGTTGTTGGCAAGCCATTCACAGTCTTTGTTTAATCCTGAGCTGATGGTGTCAAATTTGCAGATGAACTGAAGCTCAGCAGTTTCTCTGAAGTCTGGTCCTGAAGTTTTTTTGCTGCAGGATGGCCACCTTAAGGTCTGCTATAGTGTGGCCAGGGAGGTTGAAGTGTTCTCCTACAGGTTTTTGTATATTGCCATTCCTAATGTCTGATTTGTGTCCGTTTATCCTTTTCTGTAGCGACTGTCCAGTTTGGCCGATGTACATAGCAGAGGGGCATTGCTGGCATATGATGGCGTATATTACATTGGTGGATGTGCAGGTGAATGAACCGGTGATGGTGTGGATGATCTGGTTAGGTCCTGTGATGGTGTCGCTGGTGTAGATATGTGGGCAGAGTTGGCATCGAGGTTTGTTGCATGGATTGGTTCCTGAGCTAGAGTTACTATGGTGCAGTGTGCAGTTACTGGTGCATTTAGGTGCTGTCAGTCTTCCCTTTGAATCACTACTGAGCCAACTCCCCTTGTGGTGTTAAAGAGCTCTGTGCTGCTCGAGTAGCTTTTATGGATGAGGCATGAAACTGACGAGTCACTAAAATCCCATGATGCTTTTGGCAAGAGTATGGGTATTTATTAACCTCTCTTTTGGCTAAATTCCACTGTGGGCAATTTGTGTATTCTGCCTACTTATATTCCCCTGGAAGTTTCAAATTAATATGGTATTCTTCTTTATTTTGTGCCCCAAACCTTTGTCTAACGTTCAGTGTGCTGTTAATGGCTGCTATGTTTTGCCCCAGGGATGCATTTCAGTCTTAGGCAGATACCTACTATATAGTTTGTACAATAAGCTTGCAAAACCCTTTGTAGATTCAGCTGGATAAAAAGCACTGTGCAGCTGTAAGATCTCCATCCTTGTTTTACTAAAGAGATGTCAAAATACGTATTCAAGCATGTAACTGTCCAATGTAAAGAGTCTTAGGTTGAATGTTACTGAGCTTTGCTAAAAAAATAAAATAAAATAAAAACCCCTCAGTGCTAGGAATAAGATTATTGTGGCATTCGGTAATTTAAAAAAAATACAACACCACCAAACCAAAATTCACTTTTATTTACATTCTTGCTGCATATAAGGTCAGCCTGCCCTAATAGTTTGGTTTTCCAGAGAATGGGCCAAATCCATCCCTTCTCTGACTCCACTGACTCCAGCAGAGATACATCACGGATAACTTTGGCTCTACAACTCTGTGGAATAGCTTTATCTTGACTTCACATTACAGAATAAACAAAAGTGTCGTGGGTGCAGTCTAGTTTCACTTGCAGTTGATGAGAGTTTTGTCACTGACCTTAACTAGAGCAGGCGAAGACTGTTTCTTTTTGTTAATGCTATTTAATTTCAACATTTAATACAAAAATCTCCAAACCATAATATGTCAAAGATGTAGCTTAAACACATGATTTTCATTGCACTTCACTGCTCTGACCAAAATATAGACCAGTGCCACAAGCACACCTAATTTATCAGTTCTAACCTTTCTAAGGTTCCATCTTATTATCACCTCCCCTTCACTAGTAGTTCTCTTCCTTGCACTTTCTCCCACCATCCTTCTCCTAATCCCACACATGCTCTTCTTAAACTTTCACTGAGGCCATGTCTACACTTAAGGTTTGCTGCTTTAACTCTAATGCCCAACCCCCCAGTATAGAAGCTGTTATACCAATTATAGTCTTATCCAGTTAAGAGAATCAACTTATACTGGGATAATTGGAATGTACCAATATATTAGGGCTCTTACCAGAATAACCATGTTGGCAAAAAGTCATCACCCCTAACCATCACAGTAAAATTTTAAGTGTAGACCAGCCATGTGGGAAATAGCAAGAAATGAGGGAACTTTGTGACACTTCCTGAAGAGGGGGAAATAATTTGTAAATGCCTTCCATGCAAACCAAAATCCACACTACCAAACTTTCTTCTTCCCTACAAATTCCCCACCAAGGACAATATTCACTCCCTGTCACACAATCAGCTCTCTCTCCATCTCACTAATCAACCACAGCTCTACAAAATCAATGTTGACATGTAACTATAGGACATCTTACGAAAACTAATCCTAGTATTTTTCTTAAAATATTTGTTTTGCTTTCTTGGGCAAGTGGATTTAGTTTATAATTTACTAACTAACTCTCCCCTCTGGAGAAAAATCTATACTGGCCTGCGGTCTAGAGACTGCTCTTGTTTTAACAAGACACAAGAGCAAAGCAAATGGGAACAATTCTGGGCCTCATTTAGATCCAGGCTGAACTGCACAGTTCTGACAGTGCAAAGGGCAGTGATTCATCTCCAGAGCACGTCCATCATGTGCACTGAATGAGGCAGAGGGTCCAGTGGAAAAAATAGTATGTGATTATGTCATTAAAGACTGTGTCATAATGCATAGGCATAAGGGGGCTGAATCAGGGTTGCAAAAGCCAGTTTTAACTCCGGCACTTCCAAAGTTTTAAGAGCTTGACTTTGCAACATTAATATTGCTTTTTAAGTAGCTATATGTGTAATATAATAAATACAGGATACACTGGACATATTGGGTGAAATCCCCCTGGTGCCCTGGGCTTGTGCAAAGATCTTATGTTCCACTGTGAGGTTGTGGAGTGGGGAATGCACAGGGAGACATCTTCACCACTGTGGACTAGGCCCAGAGCCCCCCTACTGAAGGCCTCAGGGTTCTGCCACACTCCTCCCAGGAAAGAAGCAGTGGAGAAGTCCTTCAAGCAGAGAAAGCAGTCCGTTGGAGAGGCTACAGGGAACAGCCAAGAAGAGCACAGGAGGGAGAGAGAAAGGAGCTGCAGAGCCAGAGACAGGTAGTCCCTTGCAGGAGCTAGAGTAGTAGAGATGGTGCTCCTGGCTGGCCACAGGGAACTGCAGTACCATGGACAGCTCCATGCTAGTATGGACCGGGGGAGTGAGGAAGAGCTCCTGGCTGTGTGTGCTGGGCCTGAGCTTGGAAGAGCACTGAGCTAAGGGTAAGGCATCGGTAAAGGCTGCAGCCACAAGGAAATGGCCCAGGGAACGTAGGCAGTTTTGCTAAAGGAACATGATGGTGCTTGGCTACTATTTTTAGGGTCCATGGGCTGGGATCTGGAGTAGTGGACCACCCCCCTACCCCGATAGGCCACTAGGGAAGGGCCTACAATTGGACAGTAGTAAACCACCAGAAGGGGACTGAACTGTTAGGAGGCCCAGCTAGAGAGAACAGACCAAGAGGATGAAGCCACTGCCTGCAGATAGGAAGCCCTGGGGATATGTCCTGACACCTGGGCTGGGACTGTCTAAAGGCTGCAGACACACCTGACCAGAAGGGGGTGCTTGTGAGAAGTGGTTTCCATGCTGTTACAGGCACAATTCAGTTGAGGGGAATGGACCAATACCTCCATATTTATGTGTCTGTAACAACCCTCCAGCCCCATGCAAGCTGTGCGGAGGCCCTGGGTACACTATTTCAGTCCATAAGGTACAACAGTAGTTGCTTCAGGCAGGTACTTGCTAGTTTGTATCATAAAGAGAACCTGGCCAGTTGAGGTAGGCATGATGGGGGAAATCCTATTTCATTTTGAGGAGTTTCTGTAATGATCTGGAAAATTTTTCTGGACAATTTACAAATTATGACCTCTGTAGGTATTGTTACCAAGCTGAAAACTCCAGTTTGATTGTGGGGCCAGTTGTCTTCTCTGTCCTTTCAAATCCATGTTGGAACAAAATTCCAACAGGGGTACGGGCAAAGGCCTAACAGTAGAAGTAATTTAACATGCATTTTCAACCCATTGAAATGTAATTGCTATAGACAATACACTGTCTCCCAACCAGGAAAATTGATTTAGCAAAGGAGAGATTGCCTGACAACAAAGTTGCTTGCCTGGGGCCTCTGGCCAGTTGTTGAGGCTGACAAGGGAATCAGCTGACAGAAGATAATGGAAGATTATGAACAATGGAAGAGCTGATCTATTCTGGGCCATTTTTCTTCTGCCTCGAGAAAAGCAACCGAACATCTAATTTTCATTTACCTCAAGAGGAAGGAGAAGCAACCCAACATGGAAGGGCCTGATGAGGAAGGGGGCCTCACCTAGCTAAACACATGGTTCTTTGTGATCTTCCTCCACTTGACCCATCCTAGCCCCTCCTCCGCCTGCTTAGCACAATCCCTCCTGGAACCTTCTTTGTTGGATCCCTTGTGTCTCCCCATCTTTGGCATGATCCCTCATTGCTTTTCCTTTCCTCCTCTCTATGATCACTTGGAGACTCCTCTCCTCCTAGGCATCCCTCCTGGCTCCTTTTCCTCCTCCTCAGCATGATCCCTCATGGCTTCTTCTGCTACTCATTGTCCCTGTGAGCCTTCCTGGTTCTTTCTTGTCCAGAATCACTCATGGACTTCCACCTCCCCATAATCACTCTTGGCAACTCTGCCTGCATCCAATCCCTTGTGGTGGTTCTCTGACTCTTCATAATCCCTTCATGTGATTTCTTGGGGAGCCGATCTTCTGTGCAACCCCACATGGATTCTCCTTCTCCACCCTATTCCTCATGATTCTTCATACTCCCATATGCAATCCCTTTTGGAGATTTTTCCTTACAATCCCTCTCACTCCCCTCTTAACTATCCCTGCCTTCTCTCCTCTCATACTTGCCTCTGTAGACCCCAGGTAGCTTTTGAATGAACTTGCACCAGCTGTCCCCAAGCTCACCTGCTTCTGGTGATCCCAGAAGTCAGAATGTTATGGAACTGCCAGATTGCAATTGGATGTGAGCTCCCGACATAACAGCATTGTTACATCTGCTGTGATGAAATCTGTTAACACATCCTCTTTCCCATTGCTTCACTCAGTGCACATTTCATCTTTGTAATATTGCAAAACACAGGATGAATGGGGCTCAGTGAATGAGGTAGCTGAGCCCCATTCCACTGAACAGTGAATGAGGCAGCCAACGGTGTTTTTCTGTCCTCATCTTTCTGATCCCACAAAGATTGGAATGAATAGACTAGACTGTGAGGCCCCAGCCCTTATTTCCTGTTACCATCCAGCCCTGGATTTGTTGCAGAATTTTGGGAGCATTGTACAACTGAGGGACACTCTCTTTTCTTTCTCTCTTTCTCCTCTCCCACCTGAAGGGGAAACATTTCCTCCCTCTCCCCACCCCCTGTGGCACTGATACATTGGTAGCCCAAGGCAGGGAGCCTCATTTTTAACTCCCAAACCATTTGTTTCGCTGATGTAGCTGGTGTATCTCCTAAAGAAATGAATACCTTCCTGTAAAGGGGCCCATTCATTGCAGATGCACTTGTAGATGGTCTGTGGAATTAGAGTGGGAAGTCATGAGGAGAAAGCTGTTAGTTACTCACATTGTGGCTCTCTCTCTCTCTCTCTCTCTCTCTCTCTCTGTCTTGGGGTGCTCTGTCTTTGTGACTCAGCCCTTCAAACAGGTGACTTTATATTTCCCACCTTATGAGGTAACAAAGTCCCACCAGGCAAGCTGCCTGGATGCTGTTTCAGGCAGTTTTCCATCCCAAGTCTCCAGATTCTGTGCCACTTTGCTAGTGGCTGGTAGGGGAACCCAGGCCCTCCCACTACTACAGGTTCCAGCCTAGGTCTGCTTAATCTCAGACCCTGTTGCTGTTTACCCAGGCTCTTTCCAACTCCAATTTTCTATCTTCTTACTTATCTCTAGGTTCACCCCAGAAGCTTTCTCTGCTCCTTCTGGCTACTTCACTCCTCTAGGCCTTTTGTAAGACTTCCTAGTCCAGGGCAGAAGCCCAGGATTTACTCTCTCCTTGGATTGTCTCCTTGTCCCTGGCCAACTCCATTTCCCTCTAGATGACCTCTCTGCAGCCATATTCTTGCTCTCATTGTCTGGATTTATATTCCTATCCCAGCTCCTCTCTCAGTGGGGGCTTCATCTGCCATTAGGCCCTATCAAGCCCTGGTTCCCTTCCAGGTGCAGCATCTAAGGTTAATTGGCCAATCCTGGCCCATATCAACCCACTCAGGGCTTGTGTGTGGACACCCCATCATACTTTCCCAGAGGGACTTCTCTACTGCCAGAGACTTCAAAGTCCATCATATGTAAATATTACATAGGAAAAACTACATTAAAAGAATATTAAGAATATCTGTCTGCTCTAAATTTGCAAGGTTACGTGCTCAAAAGCTAGGAAATGTGAACCCTTAATGTATACACAAGATTGATGAATTAAGATAGTGTTTAATTACATGGTCATGCGGACCCATTCCTCAGAGGCTGAATCAAGCTTGGGTAGTCAAGGAGGCTATTACCAGCCTCATTTGTGGCAGAAGTCTGAAGGAGCATTAAATTAAGTAAAAATCTGCCTCCCTGTTGGTGCTGATAAGGATTGAAAGAGATTTGGTGGTTGGGTAGAAAATCTATAACCTCTCCTCTTTGTGACACCCTTTCCCCAGAACAGTACATTAGTGCCTGGAGGAGTTGAGAGGAACCTTCTGGAGTGGGATCTCCCAGACCCAGGGTTTCAGGTACTCTTGGTATACAGTCCTTTCCATGTGGGGCTAATAGTGCTGATCTTCACAAAACTGCATTCATTAGAAATTCTCCATAGGTGGGGTTGAGAAAAATGCTCATAACAGGTCCCCTTGCTGCGGGTGATGAAAAAGAAGCGGCTAGGAGCCCCACTAGGAAGGAGTTGCTGCTGACAACCTCCATCCAGATAAAGAGAATGATCCACTTGTTCTGTTACCTGACTTTTTTTTCTCATGAGGGGCTGTTTCACTGTTTGTATAACCTCCCACATTCTTGAGGTGTAGCAGTGATTGTGAATTCCCCATGCTGTGCAGCAGGAAGGCTTTGTGAAGACACCTGCTCTAACCTATATACTTCTGTTCAGTAGCAGCATGGCAAGAAAGTCTTCTATTTATTATCTGGGATGGCTTCACTAGAGTCTGGAACCTGCAGTGCACCAGAGTAACTAAGGAAATCTGTCAGAGCAGTGTTGAGGACACAATTTCTCTGGTGGGGGCGCAACAGAATGGCATTGTATTTGGTCCATGCACTCCAGAAAAAAAAGTAACACATTTCTTCCTGATGTTTAGCTGATAGTAGCATGAATGACCTCAGCTCCTCCCAGCAGATTATTAAGCTCCAGAAAATGCCCTTTGTCTCCATCATTATTGCTTAATTATTTTCAGCTCTGTAATCAAATTTGCAGTTTGACTCTGTTGATTCGAGCTGGTGTATCATAACCTTTACAGTACATGAAATGTTATGCAGCTTTGACTCTCCTGCTGGCTCAATAGCCTGGTGAATAGGGCCTTCTTCTAAGCTTACAACACCAAGAAATAATAACTTGCCATTATTTTCCAGAAATCTGGACCTGAACATTTAACATTATACTGATTTCACTCCCCTCTCTTCCACCGACCCTCCATTCCCTTTTAAAATTGCCAATGTTTATAACTCCAGACTGAATAATAAAGAGTCCTATTTTGCAGCCAAATGATTATTCTTTAGGATGTTGGCAAAGTATATATTTTTTCTGAAGCATAACTCAGCAATACTGTTAATTTATCCTTTCTATTATAACAAAGTGCAGCAAAACACTGCTTGTGTGGGTGTACATAAAACTGCCTGTAACAATAAATATACACCTACAGGGGGAAAGGATCATAAAGAGCTCGTTATGATATCAAAGATATAACAAGAGTCAATGCCTAGAAATTGAACCTGGACAAATTCAAGGTGCAAATTGTTGAGTGAGGGTAACTAACCAGTGAAAGAAAGTATAAAGGGATGTGGTGGATCCTCTTTTTAAAATCAAGATTGGATGGCTTTCTAAAAGATATTGTCTAGTTCAACTAGAATTTATTGGATTTGATGGAGGACACATTAAATGATATGTTGAGGTCTGTGCTGTGCAAAAGGTCAGACTAAATGAGCATAATGGCCCTGTCTGTGCTTAAAATGTATGAATATATGAAAAAAAGATTGCTAGATAATGGCAGAGGTAAATATGTGCTTAGTGGTGATATGGAACTGTGGACTATCAGTAATACTGGAAACCTAACATTACAAAAATTAAATCTGTTTCAAAACTTGTAGGCCTTATGGACATGGGACATTTTCAAAAAATACTCTTCCAGCAAGTAATCTGATTAGTTACATTTAATTCCGGTCTGCTGTTTACGCATCCAAACTGAATGCATGCTTTTATTAAGGCAATTACTACATATGACCTTGACCTGGATTTCTGTTGGATTTAGAAACTCCCATATATGTCAATAGATGATATTTTGGTATACAAGAAATGCAGGATCAGGCCTCATATAGGTAAAAATATGACAAAATGTAAGGAAATTGTAACTGCCCCTTCCCACACTCCCAGCATAGAAAACGATGAGTTTTTCCTAGGAACAAAGACAAATATCATGCAATAATAATGTGTGAATACCAAATCCAGGAAAAAAGGAGCCTCCTATCTAGAAACAAGGCTGAAAAAAGAGAGCCTATAAATAACAGCCATAAGGAGGGAATTATACTGACAAGGTCTGAGCAGACAAAGAAGTTCATTTTGTGACACATTTTGAGGAACATCCAGGGACATTTCTTGTGCCAAATAGCGTTCACGGTTCAGTGAAAATTCTGTCTTCTCCAGAGCATTAACTACAGGAAGCAACATGGTCTAGTGACTAGAAGAGCGAACAAAGGTGGTCCAAGGTTCAAGTGGAGATAATTGTGCATAGAATTAGATGAACATCACCTATTGAAACCATGTGTAATATTCTCCTCTAGTGGCTGGTCCACCTGCAAATAACAGTTTACTACTGTCACTAACAGAGTTGCTCCTTTAATTCACCTGGTAAAGATCTATGATATAGGGCCGCATGTCCTAGATTCAAACCCTGCTGATCATCTGCACAAACTAGGGCATGCATGTATATTTATTACTGTATGTCGAACAGCAAGGTAGACAGGGATGGTAGAGCCCTGTTCACACGGTAAGCATGTTTTCTGACTGTGGGGAAATGATTCAGACTGCTCAGTAATGGGCAAAGCTACCATAACAGTTGTATTTGTAGTCTTCAGTATAAAAGAATGTGTGGACAAATAAAAATAAGCTAGTTGTATTTGCTTTTTATATTAGAAGGAAATCTTCTGTTCCCTCATTTAAACTGCAGGAGGTTTTTAGGGGTTCCGGTTAGAGAGAGGACTCTCAGAAGAAACAATCCTATAGGACACAGATTAGATCAAATATCCATAACATAGATTCTTAAATTCTAACAGATTAGAGATCATTAGAAAGGATTATTAGATCATCCAGTCTGACCTCCTGTATCTCACACACCATTAAATTTCATCTAATTACCCTATGTATTGAGCCTAATAACTTTTTGAGCGAAAGCATCTCTTCCAGAAAGACATCCAGTCTTGATCTGAGAACATCAAAAGATGGAGACTCTATCACTTCCCTCGGTTGCCTGTTTCAGTGGTTAATCACCCTCACTGTTAAAAATGTGTCCCTTTTTTCTCATTTGAATTTGTCTGGTTTCAGCTTCCAGCTACTGGTTCTTATTATGCATTTCTCTGCTATATTAAAGAGCCCTTTAATACCTGATTTTTGTGTGTGTGAAGGCATGGATCCCGCTCAGTCTTCTTTTTGACAAGCTAAACAGATTGAGCTCTTTCTGTATACTCCAACAATTTTGTGGCTCTTTTTTGGCACAGTCCCCAATTTTTCAACATCCCTTTTAAAACATGGGCACCAGAACTGTAAGTAGTATTCCAGCACTAGTCTTATCAATGCTATATATAGAGATCAAAGAACCTTCCTGTTCCTACTCGCAACTCCTCTGTTTATATGTCCAAAGACCGTTTATATGTCCATAGCCCTTCCTGACACAGCATTGCATTGGACCATAGGTTGAGCTATTTTTCCACTATGACTGCTAACATCTTTTCAGAGTCACTGCTTTCCAGGATATAGTTCCCCCATTCTGTAGGTATGGCCTTATTCCTCTATCTTAAGGAATAGACTAATTGCTTAAAGTTATCACAGCTTTTATGCATTATATATCTAGTTGTATATCAAAGGAAATACCAATGTAGTGACTAGTTCTCTGAGTATAGCATTGGTGAATTACTATTATATGACATAAGCTTGTTCTTGATAAATGGTATAGATGATGTAATTTGCATCATTATGGTAAAGTATAGCTTCTGTGTAATTGACTTTCTAAATCTTCTTAGAGAACTCCAGAGTAGGCTGTTCGTCATACGTTTATATAAACTGGTTGTTATGTAGGTTCTATAAAAGAATAGCTATTGTATTCATATAGATTAATTTGCTCTGTGTGGGATATGTAACACATTGGGCCTAATCCTGCAAACCCTTTAGGGCCTAATCCTGCAAATCCTTGTGAGTATGGATTTTGCAGGATGGTGCGCTTATTTTGCATTGTGTCTTCATACGAACTATATCCAAAAATGCTCTTGAGAAGAAAATATCACCTTCTGATCTTTCCATCTTCTGCTTTAAGTCTCAAACTGCAGTTTGACAGCTGCAAGTAATTAATTTAGGAATCCATTATGTTATTTTTACATGTACATAATAACACAATATTATTTAATTAGTTTTCTTATTTCTACAAATTTGCCTGAGAATAATACCTATATAACTTCCTTGTTCCTTTTCAAATTACAAAAGTCTGAGTTATTATGAAAACTATTCATTCTTTGTATTTTGCATAGGCATTTGACCTTGAATTTATATATAATCCAAGCAATGTATTTAGGGATTGCTGCCAAGGTCTGGGTTTATTCCCTATAATTACAATTTTCTTTGCTGACATTAACTGTAGAGCTGTCTATATCAATAGTCATTGAGGCTTTTCTTCACAAGGAGTAAAATTCATCCTTGGTGTAACTCTGTTTAAGCCAATGGATGTAGTTGCCCCATTAACTTTAGCCTGAGATAAAGTCAAGGGCAAAAGGATATTTTTATGCAAAGTAGCATCAGTGGAGATACACTACTAATCATTGAGGATTAGGAGGAGGATATCCTTCTCCTCATAGCACTTTCATGCAGTTTTCTCTCTCTCATTTTTTAACAGAAGAGTATAGGGATTTTTTCCTCCCATTCTCAGAAGAAATTGCAGTTTTATCTGTTCATGTGAAGTGATGTTATTGGAAATGCAAAAATATTTCCTGAATCTTACTATTTTTGAAAAGCAATTCTAGTTGAAAAGCAATTTTACATACTGCCCACAGGTGGAACGATACACTGTATGTTAACTTGTAAATGTTGCTGCTCCAGCTTGAAATACTATTTTAATCTTTTGTGACTGACCTGTATGTTTAAAAGGATAATAAGACCAAAATTCCTGTATTTTTGTGGTTGACTCCTGCTCATCTTACTCATATGAGTAGATTCCCTGGACATCAGTGAGACCTCTTATACATGTAAGGGGGGCCGAGTTTTTTCTGGATGTCTCATCTTTGTCTGCTCTTAAATTTCTTTGTACACTAAAATATTATAATGCTGTTTGCCATAAGTTGTTACTGCTTAATTTCACTCATCTGAGTTTTATCATCACTCTGAAACTATAAAGAATTTCCCTAGTAAAATGGTTAATTGGCAATATTTTTATTGATCTCATTCCTGAAACTTAGAGATGCCTGCAAAAGTCTATGTGTTTGTTCCATTTTTCTCAAGACATTTTTTGTTCTTAACAGTAAATATATTGTACTGCACGTACATATGAGTATGTTGTCCTTTCATTCATAAAGAATTGCTGTTCATCATTATATTTAATTATAATGTTCTGAACTGAAATAGATAGCCATTGGGAATATGAGTATTGATTAAAAACTAGGTTATGCTTCTGTTTAGTCTGTGGAAGGCTTTTCCCCCCTTCAATTACTGTATGTAGGAGAGGTCAATCTGATTGCATTGCTAAACTAGGTTAAGAGAGAGTATTTATATTACTGAATTGCATGGTCGCCATATCTTATTCAGAGACAGAGAGAACTGAGGTTTTTTTCACTCTAAATAGGGTAATTTAAGAGACTGTTCCTGGCATATAAGGTATCTTCATATTGTTTTCAAATTTAAACGGAGCTTTGTAAAACATGTTTAAACAGTATGCCATTTAAAGTAACAAGCAAATTCCTTACCACCTATTTTAGGACCTATATTACTTGCACACCCCAAACTTGCCTTTAAGTAACATTGAAAGTCATTGGGGCTTAGATCCTCCAATTTCCATTGATTTAATGGAAGTTAGGAGCCTAAATACCTTTGAGGATTTGGCCTTGAAAGTTTCAAGTGCACAAGGAATGAAGAATGGGGCATGTAATGTGGATTTAATGGAAGGAGATAGCTTACTGGTTGAAATAGGTCAAGTGGTGCAACTACCTATCATAATTGCATTTGACAGCACTGTGACACCGTTCTGAGTACCTCCTACAAGGAATGAGTGTTCTCAGTTGCCATTGAGGTCCGTGGGCAATGGGAGCTCTTTGTACATTGCAGGTTTGGGCTCTACACGATGTCTGGTTTTGTTTTGTGTTACATTCTGTGTGAGGGTCACTGCAGAGAGAAAATTAATTATAAAACTATGATTACCCTAGTCTACGAATAAAAAATATATTCAGAGTTGAATTTTCCAAAGCTCTCAGTGCTGGCCTTATTCCGTTCCCCAGTGAAGTTAATGGTCAAACTCCTGTTGACTTTGATGGGAGCAAAGTTAGGCCTGCACTGAGAGATTTTGAAAACCCTTCCATATTCATATTTGCAATTTATCTAATTTTAGATATACATTTCTGCATAACTGACGTGTCCATGGCTTTTATGTCAAACTGTAAAATGTATTTGCCCAATGAAAAGCATTACAATGTCTCAGAAGTGCCCCTATATATTCACACTGATAGGAACACTTGGCCTTTGACTTCTGGGCTCAGAACATAACTGGGACATGTCGGTATCTAGAATATCCACATGCAGGGCCACACAGAGGTTTGTGGGAGCCTGCGGCAAAATCTGAATCTGAGCCCTTCCCCCATATCTAAAAAACCAAGGGTGCAAAAATGCTGAGGGGAGATCTGAGGGATTCTGCAATCTCACATGCTAGGTTGCAATGTCACACATTCAAGTTTCTCAGATGCCAGTCATGAGGTCACAATGTCATGTGGTTTGAAGGACCTCTCAAATAAGGAGCTTAGGGCAAACTGTCCCTTCCTTCCAACCCTGGGTGGCCCTACCCACATGCCATAATATCTTCTGGGAAATACACCTTACAACAGAGACATGTAAATGAAATAGCTATTTTATTATAAGTGCTCAGCTAGTGCTGGTTCTATGATAGCCACTTGAAGGGAGGGACAAAACAAAATTGTGAAAAATGGGTCCTTCTCCTTGAAAAATTCAGAAATTTGAACATTTCCAACCATCTCTTGTAGGATGCCTAAACACTGAACTAAATTACATGTTAGAATATTTGTAATAATAATAATTGTCAAGAAATGCTGACTACTACATTACAACAGCAAGGTATTAACTTCATTTACAATAAATACTTATGGAATGAGTAGACCGAGGGACCTGCTTATGTAGAAGATAACAATAGAATTCCCATATACCTAGGACTAGATTGCACCAGTAGAAAGGTGACACATCCCCTTTAAAAGCAGTAGGACCCATGACCATCAAACCCCTGTTCCAGGACATGGCCCCTTTAAGAACAGGTGTTCATGGGATCAGCAGGTCAACCTGGGACCAGGTGCCTCAGTCAGGTGACTACAATGGTAAAAGACTGTGCTGAGCTCAGTCACTGGAGTTTTTCTGGGTTTGGAGCAGAAGGCTGAAGAATCCTGCCAGAAATGAAGCATAGCCTCAGACAGGAGGGCTGTAGTTACCCTATTTGAGGGTGGGGACAAGGAATTGGAGTCTAAGACTTAGGGAGAGACTTCAGAAAGGGAAATGCAAGTAAAGAGAGAGTCCAGAAAGAGAAGACCTTGGAATCAGTGCTCTATAGAAGAACACAAGGACAGCCAGGAAGGCTGGTGGTTTAGGGAAAGGCCCTGGAAAGGAGAAATGGAGGTGGGAGGCAGACAACCTAGCTACTCTAGGAATCCCAGGGCTTAGTAGCCGATAGAAGCGGATGGGTGTGGGTTCCCTCTCTGTTGCCAGCTAGTGAGGTGAGGCAATGACCCCTGCGTATAAGGGGATATCAGGATCAATTGTAGTCTTAGAGGGCTGATAGTTGAGTTTGGGAAGCAATGGAACATCATGCTTATAGTAAAGTGGCCATTTAGGAGTTCCCTGGTTTCTCAGTGTATTATGGTTTGGGGTCATGCTCTACCCTTCCCTTATTTTTTGTTTAGTTAGTGGGTGTTTTTCCCACTCTATTTGTTATATGGCTGAATGAGGCAGTTGTCCGTGTTTCTTGTGCAATGAGCAGTCCCTTTACAAAGCTAATAAACCAAAGCAGCCCATAACAACCTGCACACAGGAAGATTGTAGGTAATCGTTCAGGTACTGTTTTTGAATAGAAACCCATATATATTCAAATACTTGGGTGTGGTAGGGCTCCTTCTTACAGCATATTTTCCAAAATCTTGTTAATATCATCATCCAATAAACACACTCAGTGTATTTTAAGGGTTTTGCTGTTATGAAGTAGAAAAGCAGAAAACATATCTATCTTTTTATGTAAGTCACTGCTGCCATGACTCCTTAGGAAGATGGTTTCAGGGAAGAGAGGAAATTGTTTTTTATTTATTGCACAACATGATATTTGTTTGCAAATGGATGGTACCTAGCTCTTTTATAGTGCATCTCATCAGTAGATCTCAAGCACTTTACAAAGGAGGTCAGTAGCATTATCAAGTTGAAAACAAAGGTTTGGCTTTCTCACTAAAAAATTATTTTTTCCACAGTGAAGAAAAGAAAAGGGTCCTCATAGGGAAGTGCTAGTGTTGTTTGGTGGTTAGGGAGTATGACTGAGAGTCAAGAATTAAAAAATTCAAAACCCAGCTCTGCCACGGATTCACTCCAGGGCGTTGGGCAAGTTACTTACCTTCTCTGTTTATCTATCTAGACCATGTAGTTAAATAATGTTTATGAATGTTTTTGTATTTATACAGAGTCTGGAAGTTGTGAAATACTACATTCATGTTGTCACTGAGGATAAAAACTATTTATATATTCTCTTAACAAATTTGCCATTAATATTGTGTTGGTCTGAAGCATTTCCAGAGTTTTTATCACACAAAGGAAACTGTTGAAAATTTTCTGATGCCATGTGATAGGCAACAGCAGAGGGGAAATAGATGGCCTAAGTAATCCTCTGAATGACGATGGACCCCTGCTGAGAAGAAACAGGTGGGGCCAGTATAAAGCCAGGAACCTGGCAGCAGAAGGGGCTGCAGTGAAGGAGCCTGTAGATCCTCTTAACGGGGAGAGGGAAGGAAGGAAACCTAGGGGAAAAGAGTATAGGAAAAGGCTCAGGGAAAGGGCAGCAAGGTTTAAGATGGTGCAGGCCTTGACTTCTGAATCAATGGTCCCTGAGCTGGAATCCAGAGTAGAGGGCCTGGATTCCCCTACCAGCGACTGGTGAAGTGGCACCATCTGGGAAGTGAATGGGAAGACTGCCTGAGACAGTTTGTGTGGAAAGTCTTTGATACACTGGAATGTGGGGACTATGGTTACCTGGGTGGAGGTCAGGTCGTAGACAGGTGAGAGAGAGGCAATGGTGGCAGATCAACTAGTGACTGAAGGGGGCGTTGGACCTAGAAAGAGTTATTCCCCAGAGCAACCAGGAGGAGGCACCACAGTGGTGACATGCTGTGACGTGCTGTCATGGTATAATTCCCCACTCTGAACCTTAGCGTCCAAAAGATGGGGTACCAGCATGAATTCCATATTGTAGTGGGAGGTTCATACTGGGGCAGTGGGTGAAGACTTGCCAGGGTGGGGTTTGGAGCTGTGAGCTGGATCGGGGGCAGAAGCTTAGTACTTGTAGCGCTGCCACAAACCAGGAATTCCAGTGTCTGGTACACTCTGGTCCCCCCAAAAGCTTGCCCAGGGACCCCCAAGACCCAGTCCCTCTGGATCTTAACACAAGGAAAGTAAACCCTTTCCCTCACCATTGCCTCTCCCTGGGTTACCCTGGAAGATCACTGTGATTCAAACTCCTTGAATCTTAAAACAGAGAGGAAAATTCACCTTCCCCCCTCCTTCTCTCTCCCCCTCCCAGACTCTCCCTGAGAGAGAAAGTAATCCTAACACAGAGAGAAAATTAACCTTTCTCTCTCTCTTTCCTCCTTTCTCCCCACCAATTCCCTGGTGGATCCAGACCCAGTCCCCTGGGGTCTCACCAGAATAAAAAAACAATCAGGTTCTTAAACAAGAAAAGCTTTTAATTAAAGAAAGAAAAAACAGTAAAAATTATCTTTGTAAATTTAAGATGGAATATGTTACAGGGTCTTTCAGCTATAGACCCTGGGAACACCCTCCCAGCCTAAGTATACAAGTACAAATTAAAATCCTTTCAGCAAAATACATCTTTGAACTCCTTCCAGCCAAATACACATTTGCAAATAAAGAAAACAAACAGAAGCCTAACTCGCCTTATCACCTAGTAGTAACTATTTTGAATCTATAAGAACCTGTATCAGGGAGATTGGAGAGAAACCTGGTTGCACGTCTGGTCACTCTCAGAACCCAGAGAGAACAACAACCAAAATCTAACAGCACACACAAAAACTTCCCTCCCTCAAGATTTGAAAGTATCCTGTCCCCTGATTGGTCCTCTGGTCAGGTGACAGCCAGGCTCACTGAACTTGTTAACCCTTTACAGGCAAAAGAGACATGAAGTATTCCCGTTCTATTAACCCTTAACTATCTGTTTATGACACATGCCAATAAAATAACTTCTTAATTCTCTACAGAGTTCTTGATATTTTTGCAAAAGAGTGGGTAGAATTTTCAAAATTGCTTAAGGCAGTTAGGCTTCTCTGAAAATTTTATCCTCTGAAAATTTTAACCACTAAGACTAGCTTTCCTGTGTCAGTTTTAAACTGTGGGTTATAAGCAGAAGTCCCAATTATGCAAGTCAATGAGGGTCTGTGTGGACTCTGGGGTTTGCCTACATGGAGTTTGCGGCTAGTTTGGGGCCTAGTCTGGGGTTTCAGGCATTAAGGCTGCAATTCCACAATTGGAGTACAGTAGCTAGTACCCTTTGCCAGTTATTCTTTTTCTAAGCAACTTCAATATATCCCTCATTTCAATGCTACACAGTCTAAGTTTCCCGTTGTTCTGAAAATGCCTTATTAGTGATGTTGAAAATAATTGCATATTAGTAGCTATTTTTCATGGTTGTGTCTGCATCCTTCTTTTCTTGCAGCAGAGAACCTATGTAGTTGTTATGTTATATACTTGAGTTTATTGGTGTCCTGCAGTGTTCTACAACACTAGTTTTTTACCTTTTCTGAAAATATATCTTAACTAAAGAAACATTTCTGTTCCTTTTTTAGTGATGTAAAGCAGAGCTGATAAAAAGATAGTGTTGCACAACATTCCTTGGTTTATCTAGACTCAGTCTCTTCTGTATCGTTTCCTTTCAGGTGTCTTACACAGTTCATTGATACACAATGGAAAATTGTTGCCATATAGCCTTATTTTCTCCTATTAAATGTATTACCCTTACTAGGAATCAAATGTGCATAAGTTGTTTTACATTTTTGCTATCAGTATCTGATTCATGTGTTTCCAGAGGTTTCCAAGTCTTTTGTTATTCAGTCTGGCTTGTGATAATAATAATAATAGCCATTTTCTTTAAGAAATGATTGTCTGGTGAATAGCCAACATAGTCGTTACTGCACAGAACTATGAAGAAACATATTTGTTTCTGTTGAAGGCATTTTTGATACATTAGATAATCACTAACAAGTCCCAGATGCTTATATTCAATATGTTGGCCACAAAATACTTGCATCCATTATTCTGAAAAATCCTGGCACTGTAGTTTATCCTCAATATATCTGGTCAAACTCACTTGGTATTTGAATCTGTGGACATAGCTGTGCCGCACTTATCTTGTATTGCATTGTCCTCAACCAGGAGCCAGGCATCAAGATACGTTTTTTCAATCTTCATAAAGGAAGCTGAGGCAATCTGTGAAGAAACCAAACTACATCTCTTAAAGACACTTCTGAACTATCATAGATGTTAGTCTTACAGCACTCGTATTGAACTACTCTTATGCTATGGCTTCACTTGGGATAGATGTTCTTTCATGGCTGAGCTTCTTCACTGCAGTACCACAAGAGCCTATCTGAAAGTTCTTTTATTTCTGGCAAAAGCTGACTTGTTCCTGCTTACTATTTGCTATTGCTGCAAACCCAGAGGCTGCTTATTTTAATTTTTATTTTAGTCCTGGGGTGTGGAATAAGCCATCATAGCCATTTCTTCCCTGCTCTGCTTGGTTTTCTAATTTAGCTAATTAGTTTCTTGATTTAATTTACCAGATGAAAGTTGTCATGTCGAAGGGCTTATCCTAATATCTGTTGATTCTGCTTTAGGTAAAGCATTCATAAAACTCTCAGGCACCACCCATCTGGAGATCTGATATGTTCACAATGAACTTGAGTCCCTTTAAAAAAACCAGAGCATTGTGCTTAAAAGTAAGGGGGGAATTCAGGATGTTACTGTATATACGTTTGTTTGCCAAGCTCTGAGTAAACAGCTTATTGTTTAAGCTCCTGTCCCCAAGCTTATTTCTGACACAACAGAGTCATATAAGGGCATATGGGTTGGTGCACCAGTTACTTGTTGTCCTTAACAAATTCTGGTGGAGCCTCCTCATGCCATCTTGTGTGCAATTCATAAACTGCATCCTGGGTTGTTCGCTTTCAAGTCCAACTTCTGAACTGCCTGATTATTGCAGCTACTAATCCTTGCTAATTCTTCCTGCTTTTTCACTGTTAATTATTTTAACAAAGTAAAAGTCTTTTTCTTGTGAAAAGATGATGCTCTTCTTCCCCCACCTCTCCATTAAATTCCATTTCTCAGTTGTTGAGTTATTTCCAACTAGTCTTCCTAACACCATCTTTCCCTAGATGGTTTCCCTTCAAAACATGCTTGTTTCTGAATAGGTTAATTAACTAAATAAGCTCATCAGGTGACTTTTCCCCCCCTCAGTGTGCTGAGGCTGGAAGTGTGGGGCCTCTGGGTTGCATGCTAAAGGAAGTCTGTTAGTTTTTGGCTGTGTCAGAACTCTTATCAGCTGCTGACAAAGGCAATGTTGAAGCTCCTTGTCAGATCTGTTCTTCAGAATCTTCATCAGTTTCTCTAGTCTCTTCTGAGCTATCCAGATTTGGCAGTGTTTCTTTTAATATTTCATGTCCTTTGACTTGTCTGGTCTTGAATCTTATCCATTTCTTGGCAAGTTTCATTTTAAATATCTCGTAGCTGTTTTTCATGCCGCTGTTCCCTGTTTCAGGCCTTTGGGGTGAAAATAATATCAAAACAATATTTCCTCTCAAGTAGTGGGCTGGTTTTGATTTGTCACTATTTCAGCCTTCATCTAGTGCCTGAGTTATTTTCACTGTATACTGTAGGTAGCATCATAAATGTACATGCTGCTTAAGGGAGGGCTAGGCCTGCAGCTGGTGTAAATCTGCATAGAGCCACTGACAATGATCTGGCTGCAGTTTTGCTCAGAAAAGCATTTGAATGTGGAGTATCAATGGATATGCTGTTATACTGTCTATAATCACTGCTACAGGTTGCAAAATGGGGGTTGAGAGAATAGTGTGAGAGTGAAACAGGGAACAGTTGGAGAATACTGTCCCCTCTGCCATTATTCAGCCCCCCTCCCACCTTTCTGTAGTTCATCTGTGGTCTACACTGACAGGCAAAGGGTTTAAATAAGGCTAACTCTATCGTAATTTTTCCACCTTTGTCTCTGAAATCCTTTTTTCTCAAGTAGGTGACATGACCTAACATCCTTCCTTAAGTCTATCATACTGTCAGCTCATCAGCTTTAACTGGGCTTTGTTAATCCTCCCTTTGCTGCAGCTTGATTGTGAAATGTTTCTTATGCTCAGGAGCCAGGTTGTCTGACAATGGCAGTAGTTTAGGCAATGTGGCTTGTATGTCTTCCTCACCCACGTAGCTCCAGAACTGGTTCTTGTAATGGCCCTTGTGTCTCTCCATTCATCTTCAGCAGCCAGCTGCTCTGCTTCTAACACAGTGGCAGGTTTTTCCACTTTGCCTCACTGCTATTATGCAGGACACGACAGACAGCTATAATCCTGGGGACAAGAGGGTTTGGCTGTTGGAGGTGGGGAAGGGAGGAGGTCTTGTCTACACTGCACAGTAATGTGCTATGGGGTTATGAGACAACACCAAGTTGATACACAATAGAGAACTTTTAGTGCATGCTAGCAGGGTTTGCACAGGTCCATTAGTGTGCAAGATGTTGGTGCTCTTTAGAAATCACACCCAGTAATGTGCATTGCTGGGCTATGTAGGCAAGCCCTTAGTTTCATATTAATTCCTCTCTCCAGGTTCCCAGTAAACCTCTGGCTACTTTTTGGTTGCCTTCCTGTACAGTGGCCCTTAGTTTGTATGGGTAGGAAGCTATGGATAATCGTGCAGCTGAGGGGACTGTAGGCCTACGCTCACCACAGTGCAAGAGTCTCAGGGTATGTCTACATTGGAACTGGAAAGTGTAATTTCCAGCTTAAATAGACATACCCATGCTACCCATCCAGAGTAGAATCACAGCTGGGAACCTAGGTACATACTTGGGCAGCTAATTCATTGCACCACCAGTAGTTACACTTCTAGTTTTAGCATGCTAGCTGGATCCAAGCTAGTGCAGGCACGTCCAGAAGTGCTGACTTCCTCAGTTCCCAGGAGATACTCAATTCCCACTCTGCCCCAGGCCTTGCCCCTACTCAATCCCTTCGCACTGCCTCTTCCCGCCCGTCCAATCCCACCTACCTCTTCCTGTCCCTGCTCCTCCCCCACCCCCATAGCACCTCATGCACAATGCTGAGGTGTGGGGAGGGAGGAGGAGCAGCTGATCGTCAGGGCTGCTGGGGGGTGGGAGGTCTAGAGGGGAGGAGGAGAAGCTGATCCACAGGGCTGCCGGTGGGTGCTGAGCACCCATTATTTTTTTCTGTGGATGCTCCAGTCCCAGAGCACCCATGGAGTTGATACCTATGGGCATGTCTATCGACAATGGAAAGTACATCTTCCCACTCCACTGTAGACACAGTCTCAGATGCCACATGGATCTGATGTGTATGTGGGGGGAACTGCTGACATAAGGCAGGATGCTCATTGGGATCCTTTTTGCAGGGAAAGATGGCAACACTTAATTGGAATGTTCATCAAGGCTCATATGTCTCTCTAATACAGTGGTTCTCAACCAGGGGTACATGTTATTCTAGGGGATACATCAACTCATTTAGATAATTGCCTAGTTTTACAACAGGCTATACACAAAGCACTAGCAAAGTCAGTACAAACTAAAATTTCATATAGACAGTGACTTGTTTATACTGCTGTTTATACTATGCCCTGAAATGTAGGTACAATATTTATATTTTGATTTATTTATTTTAGAAGGGGCCTAGATTTCTAGGGACAGGGGACTGACTTATTCAAGGTCACAGGGAAAGTCCGTGACAGAGCAAGGAATTTAATGTAGATATGCCACATTCTGGGCTAGTGCCCTAACAAGTGGAAAATCCTTCCTTGTAATTTTAACAGCTGCTACCAAGGCTTCCCCAAGATTTGGGCCCATCATGAGAGCCATTCATATCCAGCCTGCTATCAGTTTCACTAGGTCAGCTGGCTGGTAGTGCCCTTGAGGAGGGGGGCAGGGGATGATGGCAAAATGTTTTGCCACCCTGACCAAATGTGTAAATAAATAAACACCAATCAAATAAGAATTCCAAGACCAACCCTTTCCTGACATCTTCCTCCAAAGTCACCCATGTCACCTCCTAAACTGAGCAGGGGCATCTTACATCTCTCTTTTTTCCTCTTGTCTTTATCTGATTAAAATGGGACTGGATATGTGTTGAGGGAGGTGGGGAATGCAAAGTGGAAAGGACTTGAGGGGAATGTCAGTGCCACATAAATCTGGTGTCCCTGTGGCACAACTGATGTCTGACAGGCTGCATAGGATTTTGGGCCTTACTCCTTGTTTTTCGCAGGAGATACAACTGTTCACTCATTACAGAAAACCAGGTGCATTTACTCTTGTAAATGTCTCCTTTATAGCATTAAAACATTTCTAAACTACAGCAGATCTCATTTTGCAGACATTCTAATCCCCAGTCTCTGTCTGTATTGAGTATGACAATAGGAGATATGGAAATGTCTTTTGTATTTGGCCTTAAAAGACTCAGATCAAAAGGTTCTTTAACCATCAGTCCTACACATCAGGATTTTCACCTGTTTATTTTCCATGTGTGATTTACTTCAAGAGGTTTCAAATCTGTACTAGGTATACTTTCTGACCTTGACTTTTGAACATCAAGGCCAAGCATTCAATCATTACCATATAAGTTCATATCCTTGACATACCACTAGTAATTGATCTCATCTCTCTGTGATAATGTTAAGCCTATATGGATTTAGAAGGACGAGATCCTTCCTAATTAACCTCAGCTTTTTTTGATAAGATTACCCTCAAGATTGACATTGGCAGTTCACAATTTATCTAGATTTTAAGGAACACTTTATAAACTGTCAAGCTAGGGATTCAGACTTATTATAGAAATAGATTAAAAAACCCATCTATAAAATTCTGAAAACAAAGAAGTCTATAAGCAATTATAGCAGTCATGGAAGATACGTTAAATAGACTCCCAGTAGGAAAAGCACTTGAATAAATAGCAAAGAGTACAGAAGCACCCAAATGGTAGATTATGGTTTGTTGCATTTAATGTAAATTGAACTTTACTGATCAAAATACATAATGAAAATCTCAGATAAAAATAAATTATATTGAATGTAAGAGGGAAGGCTGAGTGACTTTGAAATACTGTTAGGCTTCTTCTCTGCATCTGTAAGGGCTGATCCTGAGGCCTATTGGAATGGAAGGCACTCAGCACTTTGCAGGGTCAGGCTTTTAGGGCCAGATCTTCCACTAGTGTAAATTGGCATAGTTCAATTGAAGTCAATGAGGGATAATTTAGCACAAAGTGGATGGATCAATGCCAGTTCGCACCTGCTGACAATCTGGCCCTAAATGCATTGCTCAGATGACAATCCAATGTATCCCTCAATGAGTTTATGCTGTTATTGTTCTGAGTAACCACAGCACTGAAGGTATGAATGAGAGGGGGCTGTCCAGTTGCTACACAGACAGTGTCATATTGCTGTATGTTTTTGTATGTAGCTCCCACAAAATGGAAAAGTGCTATTAGGAATATGCCTAAAATATATGAAGTTTTGATATGATGTAGAAAATGGGATACAGGCATCAGGTGAAATAAACTGGATGGACACTTTTGCAACTGACTCTAAAAAAGGTACAACATCTAAACAGGAACAGTGATGAGGCTTGTCTTGTGAAGGGGGAGGGAAGAGAGATCATTTTTTTGAATGAGAAAGATAAAGGGGCACAGACCAAATGGACATTTTAATGTAGTGTAATATTTTTATTTTAGATTGATTAGTCTGACCTTCATTTTATCTAAATATGGTGCAGTAAATTGTTTTCTTCTGGGGCCTTACTGGGTTTAGAACAAGGATTGGCAATCAGCAGGGCTGGCACTGACTCCCAGAAATGGCAGTAGTTAGTTTGTGAGTGGAAGTGGATATTTAAAACTTTGTCTGCATAGATGATAAGCAGAGCTGTTGATGGACAATATTTGCAACGTTCTGGTCATATATTTGTGGACCTAAGGGGAACAGATACCATCTCTCTGTTACTGTTACACTGATAATTATATATGACAGTCTTATCATACTGTGTTATCAACATTTTGAAAGCATGTCATGGACACGGTGATATGATATTAATTCATTAGTTCTACATTATATTCGTGAAAACAAAATGTTTAATGCAGCACGAAAGATTGCTCTGTAACTCAAAAATGTGGAGTGAAAAAATGGCTGAGTAATTAAAATTAAATGTTACAACATATTGTAATTTACAAAACTTGCTGACTCAAAAACCATGTAATATATATAATGATTTTTTTAGATATTTATTTAGAAAGTTTTAACAGATTTACAAGTCATTGCCTTGTAAATATGAGGCAAAATAATACTTATAACAGTGAGCTTTTTTTACAGAAACATTATACAGTAATATAGTAGTCAGATCTCTCTGTTTAACGATGTTTCCATTTTACAGAGCGAGCCTCTTCACACCCCTCAGGACATGTTGTTTCTAGTGATTTTATTAAACTAAGTGAAATGTCTGATTATACATTTATCTAATGAGGCATGTCTATTAAATGCCAATATTGAAAAACAAAAAACAAACAAAAATGGTCTCATTGGCAGATTCTATCTCTCTGTCTATTAAGCTACTTAAATGGCCCCCCTTCAATGCAGTGTCTGGGTGCTTTGTGCTCTTTTAGCAAATGCTGGTTTTGCTATTACAGCCACAATTAATTTAGTTTAGAAAACTAAGTATGTCACTTTGGTGAACTATAAATCAATAGGAATAGGATTATGGGAAACTCATTCTCCTGGAAATACACAAATATATTTTATCTTCTTGAGTGCATAGCTCAATAACCAATGATGTCAACCCGTGCCCCTGAGTCTCCTTTCTAGCTCCCTGTCTTATTTCTGATCAGATTCAAACTCCTCATTCTTAGTCCAAAGCCCTGTGCATTAATACCCCTGCCTCCCTCTTGGCTCTTACTATTCACGAAGAGCCAGATTTTGATACCCTTTCTCACACTGAGTATTCACTCTTCCTTCTTGAGTATTCCCATTGATTTCAACAGGCCAGATTGTGCTGCCTTTACCTATATTGGATAGCACCTTACACATTAATGAGTCCCGCTTAGGATAAGGTACTATTCATTGTGAACAAGAATGTAGCAGACTGACCTAGAAAGACTGTTTAAGGAATAAGGTACTACTTGTGTGACTAAGGGTATGCCTACACTGCAGTTAAACCTGTGGCTGATCTGCATCAGCTGTCTTGGGGTTGGGCTAAGTGGCTGTTTAACTGTGGTGTAGACTTTCATGATCAGGCTGGAGCCCAACCTCTGGGATCTTCACTTTGTTCCGGAGCCCAGCCTCCAGTCTGAGCCTGAACATCTACAATGCAATTAAACAATCCCTTAGCCTGAGTCCTGCAAGCCTGAGTCAGCTAACATGGGTTTTCAATTGCAGAGCAGACGTATCTTAAGAGTACCACAACCTGGCCTTTAAGTTGCACACTTGGCGCTGCCATCTCACCTCACAGACCCCTTCATCTCCTCCTGATGGTGCTTCTTAGCCTTTGTTCATATTGCTATTTCCACCTGGAACAGCTTCCCTCCTCCTGCACAGCTCATCCTTAAGGTTCCTAATAAAATCTCATTCCTGTTAGATCATCTTCTACAACTGTCTGCCCTGCTTTGCTCTGCTCTCATGCCCCATTCAAAACGTTCTAAGATTAGTTGGATGGAAGCCATAGCACACTTAGTTTGCATTTCTGCTGCATCCCTTATCCCTGTTTTCTTTCTTTCTTTCTTTCTTTTTCTTTTCTTCATGGTGCAAACTCTTCAGAGCAGACCCTGCCCTGTTATATGCCTATAATGTACCTTTACACTATGGGGCTGACTTCCAATAGTGGCAAGCAACAATAATGGGAGTTGTAGATGCTTTGCAACTTTAGAAAATCAAGCCCAAGGTAAATAAATAATGAACAGAATCCTGACTTCCTTACTCAGTGGGAGTGTCGCTTGATGTCTCAGTCTAATTTAAAGTTTGAATTTTTTGTTAGTGAGCACAATTACCTGGTGTTAGATAATTGCACCAAGTTCAGTATTATCAGCCTATTTTCCATTACAGAGAGACGTGAGAGGAACACAGCAGTGTTTTCCCCCATCTCTTTGAAATTAATTGGATCATCTCCAGATATTTCAATGATAGGTGTGGATGGAACTGGAAATTCTTCATAAATACTGTATACTCGCTGACTGTGGCTACACTTAGCTGACACAGATTCAAAACGTTTGACATGTTGGCATCAATGACTGATTTCTTTCAGTGGATGGATTATTGTGGTATCTTTAAGATGACTGTTCTACCCAGTTGTTGTTGTCTCCTGCACATGTGCCCATTTGACCTCCAAAGAGAAAAGCTTGTAAAGATTTATAAGAACTTTTCTAGATTTGTTTAGCAGAGCCAAGAGGTCCACAAATAGTCTTGTCAGTGTTACAGATCTCTTCTAGTATAGACATACTAAATTTTCTATATATAAAATTGAACTTTTGGACTTCCCATATGGGTGGATATTTGGTGAAAGGTTTTTGAAGCATTCAGATGGGGAGGATTATTTTGCAAAGTCTCTGTCTTTAAGCAATGTCCTTGTTTTTGTTTCTCTAATCAGCTTCTTACTATAATTTGGAAAAACCCTAAGACTTAATGTGTGGATAAAGCAACCATAAGGTTTTGACTCAGACATCCTCCTTTGTCTTTTGAATAATTCATCTCCTCCTATAATTATGGGCCCTTTCTTCCAGGATGGGTCTTTAAAAGGGTAGTAAGTGCTGCAAAATATTTACTTGAAAAATGATACATGATATTGGGCCCAATTAGCAAACATGCATAATTTTAGGTATCTTCAGACGAAGTGTTTATTTCCATCGCTGTTTATGAAAGAGAACAAAATTGCTGTTCTGTATCCGTTGTGGTATTTGATATATAAGACATCTCAAAGGAAATTTACATCAGCATGTTATGACTCTATACCTCCCCTGTCAAATAATGGCCTTGAGCATGGAACAGAGACCTGAGAAAGAATTTGACAGAGAAGGAAGAGAGCCAAGCAATTAATAATATTTATAACATTTCCTACATGCAATAACTTTTGATAAGTTTTTTTTTCTTGCTTTGCATACATTCACTGCAACTTGATATCTGAAGTCAGTCCAAATATGTGTATGAAAGAAGTGTGGAAAGGACTTTGGGTTATAACTTACATGTTTCACATTTTTGGAGTGCAGAAAATAATAAAGAATCAATATCATTTAAAGTGACCCAGGAATTCTTGTTTTAGTTGATTTTTAGCACTTGGGCTAATATTGGTAACTTTTTTCCTAAAACGAGGCATGTTTGCTTAAATAAGCTAATATTACAGAAAAGGAAATGTACAAAAGCTTTGACTACTACAGAATGAGATCCTTGATCAAAAGAATTCAATGAAACAAGTTTTATTTATATGTATAATTTTCTAGCAAATATATCATTGATTAATGTGCCCACATAATAATGTAAAAAATTATATGATAGGAAAGACTACAGTTCAGAAGAATATCCCCAACTCTTTGACTTTGATGTTTGGTATGCGTCAGAGCTTAGCTGGCTCTCTGAAGGAGTCAGGGACCCAGCCTACCTCTGACAGGCTCCACAAGGGGTAATGACGCAACTGAGATTCACTTGGGAGTAATTAACTTACTGAGCAATGCAGTTAAATAGGCAGGAAAATAGCTGGACATAATATAAGGTTAAGGATCTCGCTTAGAGGGAATGCTCCTGATGAGAAAGGCAGCTGGTAGAAGGATAGCAAAGAGAAGATTCCTCCAGCAGACTGTTGAGATGCTGTCTGAAAAGCCAACACTCGTAAGAAGGAGAAGATGGGGAAGCCTACACAGCAGGGAAGCTCCTTGACTAGCAAGGAATTGTGCAGGATGGGTTCTGGCTGTCTCAAGCCAGGCCTTGAGATGGAACTCAGTGGAGCGGGTGGGCTTGGTTTCCCCTATCTACTCCAAACAAGGCCTTATAAGAAGGCTTAAACCCAGGGTACCTTGGGCTATGTAGCCCCCTCCTACAGCCAGGGAAATTCTAACTCCCCATTGTTCTGAAGGCGACTATTAAGGACCTGGCCAGAGGGCTGAATGATGAACTTGATGAGCGTGGCAGCATCAGGGGATGGAATCACATAGTGTAGCCTCACATCTTGCAACAAGGAGGTATTAACAGACAAAAGCCTCATATTACAATATGGTTACCGAGGAAGGTTTTAAATATCATGGTAAGGTTATAGATAAATATGTGCTTAGACCCTGAAGCTTGCCAGGTTCTGAGCTTCTCCTGAGAAGGAGCTATGGGCCAGAACTTTAAGGATGTTTAGGTGTCTAAAGATACAGATAGGCACCCAGTAGCTTCTAAAAATCATACTAGACAGCTAACTCCCAACTAGGCACTTTCTATGGGGCTCCTTGTTAAGGAAGGTGCTACTTAGCAAAAGGGGGACTAGAATATGGCACTAAGAATGGAATGTTTGATATGAAAAGTTGACATACCATCTGAGATTACTGAATAAAGATGTGTTTTAGGGTGAAGTTTCATACAGGTGAGGCTACTTAGTTGTTAATTTGTAGTTCAGACAGAACATCTTAAGGAACGTGCACTGGAGGGCACTTTGGCTGCCATTTATTGGTTGCAGCAAGTGCTGTGAGGTCCCAGCAGTTACGCTATGAAACATGCATTGTAAAACTTATTCCATGTGGATATCCTCTGTTATTGATTCTTCTGTGAACTTGGCTGCCCCATCAATAAGGGGTGTGTGTGTGTGTGTGTGTGGGAGAATTAAAAGAAAATAGGTGTCCTTGCCTTATCAAGTAACCTGTACAGTCTTGGGAAATAGCCCAGTAGAAGCGCATCAGCAGAGTTAAAGTAGTAACGTCATTAGTATATTAATTTCAATAGCATTTCAATGAGGATTCCATGTGTCTCTGCTGGTCCACTGCACCTGCTGTGCAGCTGCTGTTTGATTTATGGTCCCCTGGAACAATAGGGTATAAATATGGGATTCAGCAGTGCAGCAGTTGTGTTAGAGCCAGACATATAGTACCAGAGTTTAAAAGCCACTTTAGAAAAATGGATTTATCTTTAGAAACTTTTTTTCATACTATTACAGAGAATTGTTAGCTTCCTTAGGCACAATCTGTCTCATGGAAACTGATCTGAGGCTGTCACAGTATGATGAGAACTGGTTCATTCACTTCCGCAGAGAATCCACAATGAAGCAGAGAACCTCTCTGTGCTTCTTTTCCCAATCCTGGTGGCCTACAAGATGAGGTCTGGATGGACCCAGACATATGGAAAGCAGCCCCTTGGAGGGTATCTCTCTCCATGTTGTTGCTCCATTCATCCCCACCACCTAGTAGCACGGCTTAAATGGGAGTTATGCTTCCGTTGGCTCAGTACTTCACAGCTGAAAGTAGCAATTTTGGAAGGTGCTATCGAGATGCTCAATGTTTTCTGAGGTAATATTAACTCCTGATGGGATACTGAGGGGCTGGACAGGGCTGTTGAGAGATGCTGATCCCCAGCCTCTTTCCCACACCCATTCCTGATGAAGCTTGATTCCTTTAGTATTTCTGTGCAGTGATTTCTGTGAGGTCAGGTGAAGGAATTATGATGTCTTTTGGAAATGACACTTCCTCTTCTGTGCTCCTGAAAACTGGATCCATGAGACTTTCATCACTTCTGCCTCTCTTGATAGAGGCAAAAATATGCTTCATTGCATCTTGGATGTATCAGAAAGCATGTTAAAGATAGGAATTACTCCTCTCCGTAGATCTTAAATAATTGGAGTTGAAATCTGCACTCAGATGCATGCATATGGCTCTTGTTGACTTCAATGAGTGTGTCACATGCAACCAAGAGCAGAATTTGGCCCTTGAATGAATAGATCGTAATACGATTTAGAAAAAAATTGTCTGGAAATTACTAGGCAGCTACATCCAATCCAATGCAATCAGACAAATGCTACCTCATGTGGGTCCCAGACAGCCAAACAGTAAAGTATCGGCCCTCATGCCTACTGGCCTAAGATCTGTACTTAATAAATGCTTCATCGCCTGTGATCTTATTGTCAGTGGTTCACCTTACATTCTGTGCAGCACAGAAAAGTGGCTGTCAAGACACTAAAAGAATAGTGCAAGCTTGCTTCATTTCTCCAGGTCATTGTATTAACTGCAGTCTTGTGAAGAGTAAATCGAGAGGCAAAGTCACCGTTCTACTTGCTTTCAGACTCAGACAGGAAAAGTCAATTGAAACCAAATTCTATTTCTCCACTAATTATGTAAGTACTAAGACTAACCTCTGCATCCTGCCTGGTTATAAACCACCAAAGACCCAGGTCCTCTTGAAGAAGCTGATAGGGATGCTATCTGAAATAGTGATGAAGTTCACAAGACACATGGCCTTGGGAGACTTCGTCATCCACACACATGCCTTTGATACAACAGCCCCAGCCTTCCATTCAAGTTCTCCACTTCAGATTTTTTTTCAAAGGCAGCCTCTAGCCCCAAATATGCAACAAAGCATACTCTGCCTTGGATCCTCAGTTTCCTGGTATCCTGCATGTGGGTGTAAGATATGCAAGAACTTTTCTTATTTTAGTTAGATCGCTGCTTCCTTCTGGCACAGATAAGCACTCTTCCCATCCCAAGAAAAGAAGGCACCAACTTAGTCTTTCCCTGAACACTCTTGGGACCTGCCAAATTCTAAAACTTATAAAATTTACTTTTTCTAATCACCAAATCATTATAAAAACAAGACTAGACAAAGCATCGGTAATGCTGGTAGTACTATGCTAGTATTTCTGACTGTACCTTGTCATCTTTATGAACCTATCTACAGACCTGGAAGCACTAAGTTTTTCAACTGTCTTTTTCACCAAGATCCCCATAAGTCACACTGATCTTGACAGACTTCATTTTACGGTCTAGAACCTGAGAGTCTGAGCCTTCAGCAACATGGATATTCCTGGGAAGTGGTCAGCTTTCTAGAAAATCTCAGAAACCTTCCATAACCAGAACAGACAAGAATATTTGAGGGACTTGTTCCACTGATACAAAAGTCTGTTCCGAATGTTTGTAGGACAGAGCCTCCAACTTCTAAATGGTGGCCTCTAAGGCTATGTCTACTCTGCATTGTAAACCTAGGTCTCTGAGATCCAGGATAGGGAATCAGTGTCTCCTAGCATGTGCTTGTATCCACACTGCATTGTAAATCTGGTTTTACTGGTGCTGGACCTGGGTCTCACAGCCATGCTAACATGTCCATACTGCGCTATGCAGACCTTCTGACTTGGGTTGATGGCTTGAGCTGTGTCCACACTGCAAAATGACAGAGCTTGGACCCAAATCACAGTGGGACTCAGGCTTGGACTCACCCTCTCCACTTAGCTGGGCCTAGAACATGGGTTCTGAGTTCTTGTTGACATGAGTTAGAGCCCAGGCTTAGTGTGGAATGTAGACATACCCAATGAGATTAAGTCTTGGTTAAAGATTAAATCCTCTGATCTCAGGGTTACTAATCCAAAATTTCTGATATCGCTCTTTGTCTAACATCTCCTGTTCTGCATATCCGTAACACAAGAGAGATACAGCCTCAGTGACAGACCTGAAGGTGGCAGTTTTGCAACAAAAAAACTTCAAAAACAGACTCCAAAGAGAGACTGCTGAACTCGAATTAATATGCAAATTAGACACAATTAACTCAGGCCTTAACAGAGACTGGGAATGGCTCGGTCATTACACTAATTGAATCTATTTCCCTATGTTAAGTTCTCCTCACACCTTCTATGGGTCATCTTAATTATCACTTCAAAGTTTTTTTTTCCCCTGCTGACGATAGCTCATCTCAATTGATTAGACTCCTCCTGTTGGTATGCATACTTCCATCTTTTCATATTCTCTGTATGTATGAATATCTTCTGTCTGTGTGTTCCATTCTGTGCATCTGAAAAAGTGAGCTGTAGCTCACGAAAGCTCATGCTGAAATAAATTAGTTAGTCTCTAAGGTGCCACAAGTACTCTTGTTCTTTTTGAGGATACAGACTAACATGACTGCTACTCTGAAACCAGCCTGGTTTATGTGTGCGCTCACACAATCTCCTCTAATGGAAATGGCAGTGTATTTGTTTTTTATTCCTTCCTCTAGCATCAGCTACAGGAGTAAATGAGTTGAGAGCACTGCCATTTAAAGAACCTGATCTTCAATCCTCCTTTAGAGGGCTTGATACCACATCCACTGAAGTAAATGGAAAGCTCCTGCTGTCTTCACAGTCACTAAGGGAAGATCCTAAATTTGTAAAAAGCCAAAATAGAAGACTTCCGATTCAACCAATGTGTTCCTCTCTTTTACTTTTTCTCTGAGCCCAAATATCATTAAAAATCAAATGGGCTTTAAAATCTATCTGTACTGGACTAAAGAGTAGTGAAAATCACATACCTTACTCTTCCTACATGAGGATCTTATAAAATACTTAGGTATCCAATATTAATTCTGTCAATGGATCAGATCAAACACATACCAAGCATAAAAAATAGACTGTAAGATACCTCTTGGAGGCATCAAAATACATTCTGCAAGGGGCTGCTCCAAGTCTGGGGCTGAGAACCAGATAGATTTGCAGTTCCTTTACCAATGCAGTAAGACTGGCACTTTCTCAGCTGAAACTGCTTTTGCTGCTTCTCACTGCTCTTGATCTAACTTAAACAAGCAAATAAAAATGCTTTTAAACATATGAATAATGTACAGTTTCCATATTTGTTTCTCTTTCAAGGATTTATGTTGCCTTGAATTTTATGTTTAGTTCTTCCCAGGGAAGTGGTTCTTACTGCTTTTTATTTCTGAATAGTAATGTCCAAATCAGTGAATACCCATGAAAAGATTTTAAAAAAATTCCTTACCAGTTGTTTTAACTTATAATGACCAGGGCCGGCGCTTTCATTTAGGTGGCCTAGGCAATCGCCTAGGGTGCCAGGATTATTGGAGCCGTGGACCAGCGGACCCTTCGCAGGAATGCCTATGGCAGGTCCACCAGAGCCACAGGAGCAGAGCGCGGGGTGGCGAAATGGCTGTGTGTCTACGGCACTAAAAACACTGGCGCCGGTCCTGATAATGACAGAGGGCCTCCTATGCTCTGGACAGATCACTTTAATATACAAGTATCAGAGGGTAGCCGTGTTAGTCTGGATCTGTAAAAGCAGCAAAGAATCCTGTGGCACCTTATAGACTAACAGACATTTTGGAGCATGAGCTTTCGTGGGTGAATACCCACTTCCTCAGATGCATGTAATGAATATAAGCTTATATTCTGTAATGATTTTTATGAATGTTTCCTACTAGCTTATGTAGGTTCAGCTTTAGAGGATGTCTCTTGGGGTCAGTATGAAGAGTGGCAGCAGGGGGAATTAGAATTCAAAGAAGGAAGGAAAGAATAATATTCCTCCATTATGGAATGAGCAAGAATAATAACCTGTGAATAAGGTCCAGGCTGGTAGATGCCTGCCATTATGAGAAATAAAAATTACAGTTAAATTTTCTCTTTCCTGGGTAAACACTGGTGTAAATAATCAGCCACACATTGCCTCTGATAATCTCAGCCCTTTCCATCAGGTAATTTACAGGCAGCACCCTCCTGAAGTGAGCTGTCATAACTTCGCAGGCTATTCTGGCAGTTAGCCGAGCATCTTGTTGGTAATTCCTGTCAGGTAGTGACCTTGATAGGTTACAGAAGCATGCTGCACTGACTTTATTAAGGTGTGCCCTTTATTGAGAATATGTTTAGTGTTTGTGTTGGGTCTCTAATTAAAATGTTAAAATATGGTTCCAGGAGAAAGTTTAACATACTATTATCTTTTCTGTGACGAAGGAGGAGAGCACTAGGACTCTGTGTGAAGTGACTGCACATGTGACATTTTGGTGTTGCGTATTTAAAATATTCTCCATTAGAAACTTGCATATTAAGGGCTAGATTATACTATAGTAGCATTTGTCTATTGAGTACTGTGTTGGAATAGCAAGCTATCACTTTAAAATGCGGTGGGGGTCCTGCTGGCAGGCAAGAGGACTCTGTGCCAAAGCATAAGATTTGAATCAGACAAGAAAGAACCAGCCTAGAAAATGGTGGAGTGAGTTGTGCCTCTCTACCTTGAGGAGCAGCTTCTTTGTCTCGCTCTGTTTTGGGGTTCTTGCTGTTTTATTGCTTAGAATTCAGAATAACACACATTACATTACAACCTTCTGGCAAGTATATTTATGTTTTCATCTAAATTTTGTGTACACCATGACTGTAACAGCACTGCTCTTCAGAGGATCAGATGAGAAAACAAATCTGAGTCACATTTCACCCTCTGCTCCCACCTTATTCCCTTCCAAGAGTAAATTACTTTATCCCTTTTTGTTGAGCAGCTTACCACCTCACTGTGCTTGGCCAACTGCTCTGGCTGGTAAGTGAGGGACAGTGCAGCCAAAGGTGTTTCCCATATCTCCATCCACTTGTTGACATAGGGAGCTAACAGGAAAGTAGTCAGGGCCGGTGCAAGGAAGTTTCGCACCCTAGGCGAAACTTCCACCTTGCACCCCCCACCCTACTAACCCCCACCCCATGGCAGCTAACTCAACCCCCTACCCAGGGAGACCCCCCCGCAGCAGCTATTCCCCCACCATGACAGCTAACCCCTCTCTCCCCTGTCCCCCCATGGCAACTAACCCCGCCCAGGGAGACTCCCCCTGTACCCCCACAGCAGCTAACCCTGCCTGGGGAGACTTCCCCCCTCACCACTGCAGCTAATCCTGCCGGGGAGACTCCCCCTGCCCGCCACAGCAGCTAATCCTGCCTGGGGAGACTCCCTCGCCCCTGCCATGGCAGCAAACCCTGCCTGGGGAGACTTCCCCCCTCTCCCCTCCGCCATGGCAGCTAACCCTGCCTGGGTAGCCCACCCCAGCTCACCTCGGCTCCTCCACTGAGCATGCCGGCGCTGCTTTAATTCTCCTCCTTGCCCAGGCTTGCGGTGCTGATTGGAGGAGACTTAGAGCTGGGCTGTGCACTCAGCGGAGGAGGCAGAGTGGACATAAGCTGGGGCAGGGAGCTGTTCCCCTGTGTGCCTCCCCCATTACTGCGGGCAGACCTCCCCGTATGCACCCCCCTCGTGCCCCCCCACCCAGCTCATCTCCACTCCACCTCCTCGCCTGAGGGGGCTTTTAGGTGCCGCCAACCACTAGGCGCCCTAGGCAGCCGCCTAGTTTGCCTAAATGGTTGCACTGGCTCTGCAAGTAGCCCTTACATGCCCCAAAATGGCTGCAGGGACAATGTGAGCAGGAACCAGCAGAAAGCCTTACTCTCCTCTATTGCCCTGTGTGACAATCTAGCCTGAAATGTGTTCAGTTTTTAAACCAAAGCAAAAAAAAAATTCCTGTCTTCCAGCTCAGTCTGGTATTGATGCTGCTTCACTCTTAATTGTCGGCGTGAATCAGAAGTTGTCATGTTAGTGCTGCATAAGGTGAGAATACATCTTGCACACCCACATGACAGCATTCTGGCTATGCAGTGTGGAGACTAGATGACTATTGGTTTTGTCAGTAGAACTAGTGTGAAAATATTTTTTAACTTTTTTTTTTTTTGGCTTTGCACTATTTTTCGCCACAGACTTTTATGGAAAAGATTCATTAATGAAAATCACATTAACTTTTAAGCACCTTAGCATATTCCAGTCCATCAGCCACATAAATGTTGAGATGGGGGAAGGGGCGCAGCAACAATGAAGCTGTCAATGGTCTCCAAAGTTTAGGCCACATTTTTCAGAAATGTCCATTCTGTGATACCTAGGTCTAGGTTTTGGAGGTGCTGATGCCAATGAATGCCCATCACTTTGAAAATCATATTCTAGATGTCTCTCTTATGTTGCTCTCCCACAAACTAGGAGACTCCCAAATTAGTGAATACTCTGTACACCCAACCCAAATGTGTCAATCCAAAAAAACTCTTGGGCTTATATTTATAGACCTTTATAAATTTAGCCTTGAAGACTTTTTTTTTTTTTTTTTTTTTTTTTGTAATGTATTTGGTGTTCGGAGAAAGGTTTCTTACTTTCCTCTGCTTAGTTCTTCTTTACCCTTTGCGGAGGGCTTCCAACACTAAATTGCCTAGCAGGTGTCCTAGCATCCTTCCTGTTGGTGCTATTAAAACACTCATACCTAAGTTGATGTTACAGGAATCATTACTTTCTGCTGAGAGTCGTGCTTCAGTATAGTATAGGTAGGCCCCAGGCAATATATTTCACCAGTCATCTAGGGATTCAGAAACCTCCTGTAACACCTTATGCTGTTCCTTTTAAAAGCAGGTTACAGATCCATCTTCTTCTTGGTTTCCATCCAGAATAAGGACATTTTGGGACTTACAATGCACAGAATTCCTCTGTTCTGGGTACAGTGCAGCATGGTGCTGGACCACTAATCTGCCTTAAGCCAGGACCAGCATTCTCTGTTAAACCTTCAAATAAAGCAAGTTGATGGTCACGTGCAGGTAGCATGAAATTCCCCTCCAGTGTTTGTTGTTTCTTCCATTTTTCCTCCCGCAAGTGAATCTTCTGAGACCCTCCCAAAATTTTGAAATCCCACTCTGCCCTTGTGCTCTCCATCTTACCAGGCCCTGTACTGCGGCAGTCAACTATTTTTTTGTTACGGTTCAGATTTCTTGGTCAAAGTATAGTCAAGGTCTAGATTTCAGAGAAAATAATAAGTAAATAAGATTTTGGAGTCTGTTCAAAAATATCCAGTGGTCTGGATTCGGCCCATGGTCTGTCTATTGATGGCCCCTGCCCTATATTATGATGACCATCCCTCTGACTGAAAAATGCTCAGTGACCAGGACCGGCTCCAGGCACTAGCATTCCAAGCAGGTGCGTGGGGCAGCAATCTGAAAGGGGCAGCAGTCCCACTGTTTTTGCCCCCAAGCAGCAAGCCAATTTGCCACTACGGACAGCAGGGGCAGTCCATGTGCCGTTAGGGTGGCACGCGTGTTTCCGCAGCAACAGCAATTCAGCGGCAGCTTCTATGTTCAGCTGTGAGCGGTGGCACAGCTTCTGTTTTCCATCTGAAGACAGAAGTTGCCGCTGAATTGCCGCTGCTGCGGAAACGCGCGTGCCGTCCTACCGGCGCATGGACTAACCCTGTCATCAGCGGTGGCAATTTAGCGCGCTGCTTGGGGCAGAAAAAACAGTAGAGCTGGTCCTGTCAGTGACTCTCTCCAGAGCTTGTTAAATTTAAAAGAGCCAGAGAGGCAATTGCCAGACAACATACGTTTCTCTCTTCCTTTTGAGGCTGTTATTTTTATAGTCTCCTCATTAGAGCTGAGTAAAATTTTTCAGATGAATAGTTTATTTGACTGAAACTATTCATAAATTTGGGTTAAGTTTGACAAAAATGTTTCAACTTTTTGTTTTTCAGTGACACTTGGTTTTGAAATTTTGGCAGGATTTAATTTTTTTAAAAGGGGGTTAAGAACAGTCACTTTTCATTCAACCTGAAATAATATTTTTTCCATTTCATTAAGAACCCTCCCCTACCCTTCTTCCCGCATTCTATTTTGAGTCATCCCGAAACTGTTTCTCTCGCCCTCGTCAATTTTTCAGTTTGGCCACTAAATCAAATAGTGTAATCAATTATTCACTCAGCTCTACTTCTCATCCTCTATCAGCCTAAGAACAAAGAGAGTATACCTGAGTCCCAAAATCCTAATGAGCACTCCCATGCCTTAATGATTTGAACTGTCACTAGACTGGCAGGCCAAACATCTCTTGGATATTTTTTGGTCTGGGGATCTGACTGTGTCAGGCTTTACGTAGTTAGGAGTTTAATTTTGATCTTTTTTTACCTCCCAAAAAACCACCACCACCACCACCAACAACAACAAAAACATTTTTAATTTACAAAGCTGTCTCTAATTTTAGTGCACAATTCAGTCAAATTACCAAATGTGCTAGGCATGTTTCTGAATAAAGGAAAACAGTAAATGTTCAGTGATTTCACCAGCAGAGTAACATTATTCCCAGTTTTTCGTCAGTAAATTTATCAGCTGTGGCTTGAAACACAAAGAGAGAAGATTAATTGAAGGCTAGGCAGTAACAGAGGAGTGCAATTGTTACAGCTACATTAAATGCTGCAGCTACTGTACAGTTTTAAAGATTAATAAGAACTCTCTGTCTTTCTTTCTGCCATGAGTGACCATCCACTCCATCTTTCTGTTAAAAATCCTGCAAACTAGTTTCCCCTATAAATTTTTACATGTGCATTTTAGTAGCAGAAACAGTGGCAGCTCTTGTTTTGAGAAATTAAACTTGTCTTTCATGAGGGAACCCCAGAGTGCATTGAGCTGCAGAGCAGTAACTAAGCATTTTAGCTCCCAGAGAGAACTAGCATATTTACACCCCCTATAGGATTTTTTTGTTATTTTTGCACCCTGGGCAGCAGCCTCATCCTGATTACAGCCCTGATGAGCTGTTCTTAAAGTTCATGAAAGAAAAGATTTGAAAATGTCTCACTCAATTTTGTTGCATTAAAGGGACTTATATTTAAGGAACCAAAGTGGAACAAGCCATTTGCCCCCCAAAATAGGCCAACACTAGGAATTTTGGGTAGAGTCTATGTATTGGGCATACCAACCCCAAGAAGCTGGAGGAAGAGTAGGCAAATTGGTCACACTTAAAAGACCCAACAGGCATAAGGGCTTCTAGCCAGCTTAGCAAGGTCCCAGAAAAAGATATCATGCCGTTTAAATCCTCTCTTCTACCCACAAGGTAGGAAGCAGCCTGAGCCTTTTAGTGGAAGTATTTATTTGAGGAGACAAATAAGTGGGATATATTGAGGACTACAGTGGAATTGCAAGCTATCATTTGCCGGGAGGAAGGGGTATGCCTGGTCCCCGTGTGCAGGCTAGGGGCCTCTGTAGGGAAATAGCAGTTAGTGTGTGGGCTGCAGCCATCCTGCCTAAAGGAAAGTGGGGTGAGTTTTGCCTCTTTGTTTTAGGAAGCAGCCTGCTTTGTGTGAGTCCATTTTGGATTTACTGTTTTGAATCCAAGTGATCAAGCAGTGTTACGTTGTGTTCCAACCTTCCAACAAGAATGTTTGGATTTTTTATCTAACTTCTGTGTGTATGCTGTGAACATAACAAAAGGGACATGGTCTGTTGGGAGGAAGTAAGGCAGTGTGGTTTTGGAAGGAACTTCTAATAGGTTCAGGAATTATGTATAAACTTTTTGGATACATTTCTTCAGGTTTATATAAGCATTCAAGGTGATCTTCTAGCCAGTGGTAGTTCATGCAACACTAGTTATACAATGGATCAAATCTTGCAGTCCTTACTCAGTCAGCATTCCTCTTGATTTCACTGGGAGTTAGGACTGTAGGGTTCAGCTCCACATAAACTAAATACAGAAGTGAACTGAGCCTGCCCACTGGGCAGGCTGGGATGGGAGGGAATCGGAAAGCATTACTGCAGCATTCTGTTAACTTTTGGGAAAGTACTGTAGGGTGCATGTCTGTCACTAATGAAAGAAGGCTGCTGGGAATGCTAAGGTATGTGAGGCACAGGACATTTCTATGTCTTTTTATGTTTCCTTGCTGTTCTCACGTACATAGGTGAGCAGGGATTTGCTGCTGCTTTGCTTTCTTCTTGGCTGAGGCTTGTTTTTAATTCAATATTTGTCAGGGCACATAGCCCCTGGGACAGGAACCTCTGTAAAAATTTGAAATGATCAGAGAAAGAAATAAAATGTAATAGTTTTAGAGAATAAGTCAGGGAACAAGAGAGAAATTTTCTCTAACATCATAGAGGGTGTGGGGTGGGCAGTGCTCCATGCAGAAGCCCAAATGGGAGAGAGTAATGGAGGGTTATAATGCTGAGGTAGAAGTTTCCAGACTGTGGTCAGTGGAGCACTTGCTGATCACATGGTGCTGGTTCTAACCCTCCTCACCTGTTCTTTCAGCTGTTAAATTACATTAAAAGAAATAGTAATGCTTCCTGATATTGCATGGAAAAGTAAGAGATTGCTGTAGTTGTGACAGAGGTGCTGTGTAATCTCCAATGGAGAGGAGGTGCTCCATGCAGCTTTGAATGGCAGAGATGGTATCTCTGTTAAGCTGTCATGCACTCTATGATAAAATCTTGGGAACCCCTGTAATAAGAGAAACTAAGGGGGCATCAGAGAAGACACTAGCTTTGAGGAGAGTGCCAGAGTAGCTGAGAGACCACCCCAAAGCCCAGGAGAAACAGAGAGACACTGATCCTGGACCGGAGATGCACTGGGAAGAAACAGTCCTGGATGAGTTGGAAGAGGGGTTCTCCATGGACACACACATAGCCAAAAGGGAGGTTGAGTAGTTTTGGAAGAGCTGGAAAATTATTGGAGCAGTAGAGGTGAGCTGAAGAAAGCAACCAATTAATTCATTGTAGAAGCTAACTAGGAAGGAATGAGATGAGTTTGTAGGAGCCCAATATGAGTGTGATGTGACTTGGAGAGAGATGAGCCTTGAGTGTAAGGGAAATTGACCTAAAGCATACTTGGTGGAGCTGAGAGAGAAGATTAGAGAGTCCTTTGGATGAGGAATGGAACTGCTGGGGGTTAGGTTTGAGGAGGAACTTACACCTATTTACAACAGCTAGGAGTGCAGCCAATCTAGAGGGCTAGGAGTGTTGTGATTAAAATATGAAAGGGGCATAGAGATGGAGAAAGTGTGTCTGAAAAGTTACAGAACACAGGAAGGCTCTGAAAAGATCATGGTGAGACCTGATTTTTTTCATACCACAACACTCGTCTGTGCAACAGCTACAGGAGGCATGAAGAGGATGCAGCCAGGACATCCCTATGCCCTTGTGATATCTGACTGACATAAATTCCTGTGGAGCTGTTGACAGACAGTGCCATTCAGAGTGACCCTCAGGTGAGCCAAATTTGCACTGATTGCCAAAGAGTCAAGCACATGCACAGGAACTTGAAGGTACCTTTGCAAACACCAAGCACCCAGAGAGCTCTTTAGCTGCAGCTCAGGATCTGGGACTTGGCCTTATATTTTATATTCTCCAGGATGTTTCTTGTTTGTATCAGCTATTAAAGTGCTGATCCTCTTCCCATGAAACCATTGCCTGTCACTGCCCAGGTTAAAGCTGGAAAAATTCAAATTGGAAGTAGATCACAAATGTTTAACAGCGAGGGTGTTTAACCACTAGAATAAACTACCAAGGGAAGTGGTGGAGTCTCAATCTCTTGATGGCTTCACATCAAGACTGGATGCCATTTTGGAAGATATACCCTAGTCCAACACAAGTTGTAGGGCTCAATACAGATGTAACTGAGTGAAATCCTACAGCTTGTGTTATAAAGGACATCAGACTAGATGACTTAATAGTCCCTTCTGGCTTTAAATCTATGAATATGAACCTCCTGTATCTCCATGCACATGTCTACTGTACAGATTGTTTTCAGTAACTCTAAAGTGAATGCTTGTTTCTGTTGTTTAAGATATATAATAAAGTGTCCTGTTCTTCATACTTATGCTTATTGGAGGGATATAAAACTCTTAAATGTTGGCGGAGAGGGGCCAAAATGTTGTGACTCTGAATTTCTCCTCAAATCCCCTATTGACTGTAGGTGGCAGTGTCCTACAGTTTTAATCTTTCAGAGTCCTACATATTGCCCAGGAGGAGTCAAATGGCAGCATGTGTGGTCATGAATGATGCATGTGAACAGGTAGGGAAGGGAGACAGAAAAAGGTCTTGAATGGTGGGCCCATCGTACAAGTGTTCTTTGTGCTGAGCTTCCATTGAAGTTCATGGGAGTTCTGCACGTGGAGCTTTTTGTAGATGTGAAGTTGTATTTCTATCTTTACTAGATGCTCAGGAGTAAAAACTGGCAATACAGTGAATTGTGATGTCCACAAACTACAGGCACACCCCAATCTGACACTACCAATTTATTTGAAGAGCTTGATGATTTATCTTCACAATCTAAGATTCCATTCCACCAGGTTTCTAATTGAATTCAAGTATCATAATTGGTTTATGCACAACTCCCAGTGACAACATTCAGCAAAGCTGGGAAAATTCTGATACAATGGTGTGTGTGTGTGTGTGAAACCTCTCTGTGAATGTTTGTTCACATTTTTAAAGTGAATTTGGTGCACTATGCCCCTTCAGAACTCACTTTTCACAGATATTGAAGCAAATGAGTTCCCTGATGGGAAGATTTGCAGCTACAGGTCAGACATGCAAATATACAGGTCTGTAGTTGGAAGTATTCATATCAACAATTTGATACTGAGGATGAGACTGTGAACTCTTTACTCATATTGGTGAATAGTTCAGTGGGACTACACAGGTGGGTAACTGCTGCCTTCTGGGAGTAAGAGATTCTCTGGCTAAATGAAAATAAAAACAGAGAGAAACTTGGGATCAAATCCTCAGCTGGTGTAAATCATCATAGCTCCATTGAAGTCATTGAGCTTGCCCCTATTTACAGTAGGTGAGCATCTGGCCCCATGTTTTGTCAAACACCGATGCTGAAAATAATAACCCAAAGGAAAGCTAGCAGATTAGTAGCTCTGACAAAGAGCAATAGAGCTGGAAGAATAATTCAGAATGAATAATGTATGTGCTAAATGTTTCTTTTTTCTGTTCATTTCTTTGTGAGTTGTCTGCTGAACAGAACACAACTTTCTCAAATGCATTCCTTATTTTAAATTATTTGCCAAATTGTTTCTGTAAATAATTCACAGCCTGTAGCTCATTTGCAAGCACCACATTGTAAACACCTCCTGTTCCATGAATAGATGAATGTGTTTCTTAGGGCACAATTGTAAATCCCTTTCCCTCACAGGGACGACTCAGGTGAGTAACTACTCACCATCACAAATAAAGAAATGCACATTAATGAATGGACTTGATCAACAGGTAACTTTTCTGAGGCCCCCTTAACTGTAGCTTTTTTTTCAGTGAAGAGGGGAAGGGAAGGAAAGGAAATTCAACAGACACTGGGGAAATTAGCCAGTGACAGGCTCACAGGAAGATCTAGGAGGAGTTTTCCCAGCCAGAGATAGGGGAGCCTGGGAGCCCAAAAATAACTAGGAAAAAAAGGAGAAAGGAAGTCTCCTCCCAAATATCCCCATTCTCCTGTCTCTCAAAAGAAGGTGGTGAGTTTCAATGCCTAGCTTTTAGGGCCTGATCCTGCCCCAGAGAAATCAATTCAAGCTTTACCATTGACTTCACTGGATACAGGATAAAAGCTTTAGAGTTGATGGTGGCTGGTTCTCTATAAAAACCTCACTTAGCTTGATGCAGCAGGCCTGACTCTCCTCACTTACAGCATTTGACATGAATAGTTATTACTGATTTACATCAGTATAAGTGAGAAGAATCAGGCCCAATATCTCCAAAAAGTTGTGGTGGCTGATTTTAGAGCTAAGAGACACTGGTACATCAGAGAGATCTCTGCAAGGCAGCTTGCAGCCCACTCACTCATGGACTTCAAGAGGAGTGACAATGCATAGCCCTACCTCCAAACCTGGGGCCCTCTACCACAGCAGCCAGACCTAGCCCTTCTTAATAACCTAGCCCTTCTTAATACCAATCTGATGAAAGATAAGATTTCTGTCAAAGACAACATCTGACGAAGTGGATATTCACCCATGAAAGCTCATGCTCCAAAACGTCTGTTAGTCTATAAGGTGCCACAGGATTCTTTGCTGCTTTTACAGATCCAGACTAACACGGCTACCCCTCTGATACTTAACAGAGAATTTGAATACCAAGCCTGAAACCAGGGGTGTGATTCTCCAGCTCCTTCTCAGGGTATGTCTACACGACCCACCGGATCGGATCAATCTATTGGGGATCTATTTATCGTGTCTAGTGTAGACTTGATAAAATCGATCCCTGATCGCTGTGCCATCAACTCCGAAACTCCACCATGCACAAGAGGCAGAAGCAGAGTTGACAGGGGAGCGGCAGCGGTCGACTCGCCGATGTCCTCATGGCCACCCAAATAGACCTAATATACGCCGATTTCAGTTACGCTATTCACGTAGCTGAAGTTGCTTGTCTTGGGTTGACTCCGGCCCCCCTGCACTGTAGACCTAGCCTCACATGAGTAAAAGCTGGAGAAATAGGACTTCAGCTTTCATGAGAAAATTTGGTATGGTCTACTGTACAGTCTAGCCCAGAGGTTCTCAACCTATTACCACTGTGGGCCGCATTTGCAGCTCTCTGCATTATGTGAGCCGCATCCACACAATATGTGTATATTACCTGTATGGCCCTGAGAATGTTACATGGGCCGCAGCTATGTGCTGATTGGGCCGCAAGCAGCCCTTGGGTTAAGAACCACTGGTCTAGCCAGTCGTATCAGCAAGGAAAACACAATGTAAGCAGGCACTGGAGCTTGTTTTAAAACACAGTAGAAGTAGAAACACAGTCATTCCCCCTCTAGAAAGAGATGACCCATGCTTGCTTTCACAGCTATGTTACAGGTCAAACATAAGATTTATAATACCTTTTATTTGATTTTTTAACATAACATTTATCTTCACAAGCTGGATGATCTCATAACATGAGTGGTGTGGTGACAAGTGTATATTGACAAGTCAGCCCTTAACAAGTGAAGATTAATGTGCTATTCTAAAACTAGGCTATTATATATGCTATTTATACAAAAGAAGTATTAAAAATGGGGAAAAAATTGGCTGCCAGCCAAAGCGCTGATGACACACACAATATTGAAATAAATAGCTGATGATGCACGAAGTGCTGAAAGATATGTTTATTCCAGCACCGCATCATCATATGTTTATTTCAATGCTTTGGAACTATTCAGTCACAATAACAGAACATCAATTGATATGGGGAAATTCTGCCTATCCCATCTATCCCAACCCTTTGTTGTAAAAAAAACAGTATATTTATATACTGTAGTGAGTAATGTGCTAACTCCTGTAGACATTATTTGAGTAAAACTCACTTCCAAAATAGTTTGCACAGCCAGATGCCAGTAAGAAGTGTTAGAATTAATAAGACTTAAACAATGAATCAGCATTAAAAGCTTACTCCACACTTTTTTTAGAACGCCTTCCACGCAGGGAACTCAAAACAGCCATTTCAAGTATCCTAAACTTGTAAATTTTTTGGAGGGTTTGATTTATTTGCAGACAAAGCAGACAAAATTATCAGATTGACCCATACATTGATACTGCTATGGCAAAGCCGCATTGCTTATACATATATTGTTAAACACCTGTGGGGGGCCTATATAGTATTCACTTCTCTCGTCACTAAAATCCAGCCACTTTTGGAGCCAACAGCCAATGCACAGTAACATGCCACAACAATTTAGAACAGGAAGTGAAGACATAAGAGAGAATCCAGTTATAACTGCATTGGGCATGTGGTTAGATGGCATGCAACTAGCTGAACTGGAATTTGCCAAGGACACTGTAGTCAAATCCCCTAGTGGTGTGAAAATTACCATCGGATCTTTGATGACCACAAATGGTCAGGACCTTATCTCTGATCTGAAATAAGATGAGAATAACGCCCACAATTGTTATTTAAAAAATGTGCAGGTGAGGTGGAGAGGGTGTACATTGTAATAACATCTATTCAGTCCTTTGAGAAGGTCTCATGCTCACCTTTCTCTCTATGGACAAATGAGCTAGGAGTGTTGAGGAAGCAATGCACTTATCTCAGGAGCCTGGAAGGTAATGCCTTGATCTTGAAAGACCTCATTTGGAGATTGCTAAAGATGGCACCAACAGACTTCATAGGGGGAACACATCTAATCCTCTGTGGCTGCTGGGTGGGATGTCAGGATGGAAGTTGGTTGAGGAGGGTGAAGGAAAACTTGTGGGGGCGGGAATCACATTGCTTTTAGTGTGGTATTATTGTAATCACATCTTCTTAATGAAAATTGTGTGGTAGGGTTACTGAAAATCAGATTAACCGTATGTAAAGTGCAGGGTTTGTTAAGGATTAGAAATCTATTAGAGAATAGATTTTGGAATTCCATTGAATAAAGTAATGAACTACATTTCAATAGACAGAAAGTAACCTCAGATAAGCAATGACTACAGTCAGCTTGGAAGTATGCTGAAGGGGTTTGAGAGAGGAAATACAAGTCATGCAAAAACACTGAATAGGCACATAAAAGTGAAGTCTATTATGAGTACTTGTTTATTGCATTGTACATTTCTTCAGCAGGCTTTCTGCAGCAGAATGCATGCAGGATTGGATCCAGGAAAAGTAAATTCCAAGCTGAACATGTGGGGGATAAAGAACTATTTAGCAGAAAAAACAGACAAAACTACCCCAACAACATTCCAACCCCCAAAACAAATAAATTAGAGTAAGTTCATGAATGTTCAAGGAGTCACCAGTAGACTAATAGTCTTTTTTTTAAAAAAGCCCCCATAGAATAGACAGCCAGAAGTTTGCAGAATTAATATGGTTACAATTTAACTCTCCTCCAAAATCTAAAGGAGAAAGAGAGGGATGCCTTAACTTTTTTCCTAGATAAATCTTAACGGTGTCTTTCCTGTTGCAAAATGAACTATTAACAAACTAATCACTCTGGCTGGCTTTCCCAATTCACTTGCATGTGACACTTGTGCTCTTGATTAAAATGAATAAACTGATCACCATATTTGGAGTCGGGAAGGAATTTTCCTCCAGGGCAGATTGGCAGAGGCCCTGGAGGTTTTTCGCCTTCCTCTGCAGCATGGGGCACGGGTCACTTGCTGGAGGATTCTCTGCAGCTTCAAACCACAATTTGAGGACTTCGATAACTCAGACATAGGTTAAGAGTTTGTTACAGGAGTAGGTGGGTGGGATTCTGTGGTCTGCATTGTGCAGAAGGCCCGACTAGATGATCATAATGGTCCCTTCTGACCTTAAAGTCTATGAGTCTATGAATAAAGCGTTTTTTTTGTTTTTGTTTGTTTGTTTTAAAAAAAGAGCAGGATTATGGCATCAGTATGCAAATAATGTGTTGCTCCAATATCTTTACCAGGGTGTCCTGGATTCCAGACATCATGCATCTATAGGAATTTATTCTGTGTGCATTGCATGTATATTGTGACTGAATTAAATGTTGGCATTAGCAGGTGCTTAAACCAGTGGTATATTTTGCCCTGTGTTTCCATAGATTAGGTTATGGGAAGGCAACAAAATCAGTGACACAATAGTGCAAAATGTCCTTTACCTTTTGCATATGTGCCTTCAGATAAAGAGCAAACCATTGTTGGGCTTGGTCTAGTTTTCACAACTCAACGCCCTTGCAGAATTTACAATGTGCAGAGGGAATGTGGTGAAATGGAGGTAGAATAGGCAGTTGCCTTGAGAAGTAAAAATGTTTATGGCCAGACTTGAATATCCTTAGTTATGCTGAGTAGCCTCTTACTCCACATGCAATACCATTATCTTCAGTGGGCCTAAACATGGGGTAAGAGGTGCTACACAGACAAAAGTAAGATAGCAGAATCTGGCCATTAGTGACTGTCAGTTGGCAGTTAGTTAATAGAGAGTAGAGCTGTTACTCTGGGACTCAAAAGTCCTGGCTCCATTTCCCTGCTCCATCCCAGATTTCCTGTGTGATCGGGGATAAGTCACTTTGTAGCTCCGTGTCTCAGTTTCCCTGATGTGCAGGTAATAGCACTTTGCTACTTCACAGGGTTGTTGTAAGGAGAAATACATTAAAGACTGAGTGGGGGAGGAGCTCGGATAATATGGTAATAGATGCTATGTAAGTACCATAGATAGGTACAGTGGTCGGCAACCTTTGGCACGTGGCTCGCCAGGATAAGTACCCTGGCAGGTCAGGCCAGTTTGTTTACCTGCCGTGTTGGCAGGTTCGGCCGATCACGGCTCCCTCGCCCACGCCGCTTCCCGCTGCCCCTATTGGCCTGGGACGGCAAACTGTGGCCAGTGGGAGCCACGGTCCCCTGAACATGCTGATGTGGCAGATAAACAAACTGGCCCGACCTGCCAGGGTGCTTATCCTGGTGAGTCGCGTGCCAGAGATTGCCGACCCCTGGATAGGTAGATACCACTTGGCACCTCAGAAAACCTTAGGTAATAGAGAGACAAGGTGGGTGCAGTAATATTGGTTATTGGACCAGCTCTTGTTGGTGAAAGCTCTTGAGCTAAAACAGAGCTCTTCAGATCTGGGAAAGGTACTCTGAGTATCACAGCTACAAGGTGGAACAAAGAGAGTTAATATTTTGCGAGACCACTTTAGTTGAAGTGGGTCATTAATACCTGTACAGTCACAGGACAAACAAGGGTTAGTGAGTTACAATGTCTTTATTAATCCATGTTTTTTTGGTGTCTAGTAGTGTTATGAATTTAAGCTGCCAGGCTAATCTTTTGAAGATGTTTGCAGATTTCATTTGAGGAGGAGGGCTAAGAGATCAGTGGTAGAGTGATCATTTTATAAAAAGCGTTCACCCCTGGGGTTTTGTCTTTTTGGCATTTTTCCATGTGAGTTTGCAAGTGCAAGGAGTGTTTTGTTAACTCATAGTTCTTGCTGGGGCACTTAGTGCACTGGATGAGGTGCTCCCCATGTTGTGATAAGCATATGTGGAACTAGGGTTGCCAATTATGATTGGATGTAGTCCTGGAGGTTTCATCACATGATGTGATCTTTAATTAAAGATTAATCTTTAATTCCTGAAGACACCAGGACAATCCTGGAGCACTGGCAACCCTATCTGAGACTCGTGGATCTTGAAAGGTATGTTATCATAAATATCTTGGATAGATAATCCAGAGAAACTATTGGCAGGGAAAACTAGATGTTTCCTAGTTTGTCTATGGAAGTAAAATAAAGGATTCTACAGCCAGAACTGCTTGACTCTGATTTTCTTGATTAAATCAGATTAACCCAGTGTGGACTGCAGCCTCAGATCCAAACTTTCATTTCTTCTTATTTATCCCAAATGTGTGTAGCTCCTTCTTGAGCTGATTTGAGGTGTTGCTTCATTTGGTGCCTGCAACTGTGTGTACAGTGGCTGGCAGAGAAGGTGTTAAAGAAAGAGACCAAATTGCTTGTCCTGAGAGCAGCTGTGGGGAATTCACTCCCTTCTATATGCTAGGACAGATGTGCTGTAGGGAGATGAATTAAGATTAGCAATGAGTTTTAAATGGGGAGGATCTTTAAGAAGAAAAGGTTCTCTACTGAGAGGAGAACTTCAGGGAGAGGGATTTCCTCTTTCTTTCCTGTGATTGACTTATGTGAGATACATTTTTAGATTTTTACTGTGGACTTCACACAAGCCTGTTGTACATATGTTTTGGCTTCTAAGCAGGCATGGACTCATTTATTTTTCTGCTTTACCTGTAGGAACTCTGCACACAGAGGCAGACTCGCAAAGGGTCTGCCTGTGTGTGCAGAATCCTTTCTTGCTCTGAGCCATGCCTCAGAGTTTGCTTACAGTTAGTTTGCTCTATATTTTAAGCAGCTTATTGGTAATGTCCATCATGTCCTGCTAGGGCTGAAACTACAACGTCATCACCACTACTGGGTCTTGTGACTTTCCTCCTCACATAGCATGTTCATCTAAGCACCATCAAATCTCAATTGATTTTGGATAACCTCCTCTTTATCTATCCATTTCTCATTCTGTTTAGCTAGTTGCAATCTCCAACAGCTTGTCAGTAGGAACAATCTGTTTCCATCTCTCAAGTGACTTGCGCTTCTCAAGGAGATAGCCCTTGTAGGCTCCTTAACTTGAGCTAAAAAGGGCAAGTCTGATTAACCTTTCATCAGAACTGTAATTCACAAAACCCTGAATCATTCTGGTTGTTCTCTGTGACATTTGTTTAATCTTCCATGACTCTCCCCAGTATATGGTGACCACCATTGCCTTGAGCATGCTTTAATTAATGCAGTCAATATTTTGCACTCTTAGGTAAAGTAGAAAACATACACTGTGGTGTGTCTTGGTGGGGGAGGGGTAGGGAGGAGATTAGTTGCATGATTGTTTCACCATTTTGCACACAATAAGCACTATAGGTAAGCTTAGTTATCAGAATGTAATGGGGGATAGAATAATTTTGTATGACTAAAAATTCTCTCAAATGTCCAAAGTGTATTTAGTAGACTCTCTTGTTTCATATGGGGAACATGACTCTTGTAGCAGGGAAAATTCACAGAAAGGCTACACTCAATGTTTCCCCAGTCAAACCAATTCTCTTCCTTTCAGGTATACTGAAGAGGGATAGTGAATTACATGGTGTGAACATGAAGGTTTGACAGAACGAAGTTTGCTACTTTCAAATGTAGCATCTTATTACCAAGACAATAATATCCGGAGCTGAGCATAATTTTCCTATATTAATTTCCATCCTATCATGTATTACCTTTAATACTGCAGCACTAGGTCTTCAGCTGTAATGATCAATGGCTTCAAACAATGCTTAATTCGGATAGCACTGTAATTGTGATTAAGGCATAAATTCATTACATGCTAGATTTAGAGCAACAAACTCACTTCACCTATGACCTAAATTTAATATGAACCCACCTCCTCTTAAGTGAAATGCTGATGTATAAGACCATTGCCCAGGGATTTACAAAACACATTTTCAGAGGTTTAGTTGGCATTTTAGACTTGAAATTCTGGAATTAGTTGAAGAGCTGGTCAAAATGGCTTTGGAACTCTTTTCCATTGAAAAATACATTTTTGTCAAAAGTCAAAAGTTTAGCAGAAACCTGTTGATTTCAACAAAGTTTTTGATTGGAAAAAATTGGAAATAAAATGTTTTACACTTTATATTTTATTAAAATATTAAATTAAATATACGTATATATTTAATAATAATATATCATTTTAAAGGCTGAAACAAAATTATTTGAAACAAAGTCAAATCAAGTATCAGAAGGGTAGCCATGTTAGTCTGGATCTGTAAAAGCAGCAAAAAGTCCTGTGGCACCTTATAGACTAACAGACGTATTGGAGCATGAGCTTTCGTGGGTGAATACCCACTTCGTCGGATGCATGTCAAATCAAACATTCTGATGTTCCTGAATCAAAATTTTTCAGAATTTTTGTTTCACGGGAAATTTCAAAATTTTAGCTTTTCATTCTGATTCTGAACTCTTGTTCCCCAAAATGCTGAAATTTCTGATGGAAGGAAATTCCAGTTCCCAATCAGATCTAGATACTTGGTTAGCTTCCTATGCATAATGCTGAAAATTAACCCCTTATCATTAGGTGTTTGTCAATGTATTTAGGAAAGAAATACCTTTTGTTTCAGTAAGTGGGGAGTCCATATGAAAGTGAAGTAACTAGTTGCAACTTTTTCAAACCTCCTTCCCCATGTGCTCATGTCAAAGTCAAATATATGCTAGTCAGGCCTAGAAATAGCTAATTCATATTTCTCAGTTAAAAACTCTTAATGCCCAGGATTTGCTTCTTGCTTTAGTTAGAAATAATCTACATGCTACTCTAGTGTTGGGTGAACAAAACAACAGAGGCCTCTCAAATGCATTTCCTTAATGTTCAGTAAATTTACTGCTTTAATAGAAATCGCCGTTGATCATGTATTTGCTTTATGGAGTTTCACTGCATATTTAAAATTGACATATATTTGAGCACTTCACATTTATATGTTCATTGGGTCTATTCACTTAATAGGGCAAATAATCATTATATTTCACTGGGATGCTGGGTTTTAATTCATTTAACATTTTAATCTTTCATCAGTTTTTCATTTAAGAGGATTTCACTGCATATACAGGATTTGTATAAATCTGTGTGCAGTAAATTTATTCTTTTAACAGTTTTATTCTTTCATCAGAAATTCATTTAAATGGATTCCACTATATATCACATCCACTTCCAGTGCAGCTTTAGGTCAGGCTGTAATTGATGCAAAAGCAATGAGGTATTAAAAAAGATAGGAAATATCTGAAATTGGAGGGAGTTCCAAAAGTATGGCATTGTAAGGGCATGACATTCTTTAGATAAGAGAGGGGAGGGGAACTAATAAACCATTTTGATCCAAAGCCTCACAGGTTTGATAATTTGAATTTTTACTAAACTCAGGATCTATGCTGACAGGACTGACACCTTTTAAGGCAAAATTAAAGGGACATCATCAACTTAAAACAACATATGGCCATGTGAAAATGTACCTGCTGTTACAAGTATCCCCTAAAACGATTAGCACAGAAGGATTAAGGAAAAAAAATTTACTTCCATATTTTCAGTTTGTGTACTTTATGCATTTGACAGCACTTTGGGTACAGTCAGCTTCACTATTTTGTTGATAGTAGGTTGCATCTCTGTCATGCATTGGTCTGGGTTGGACCTCATGCATGCTCTTCTCTAGACTCTGCAAAAGGACATTTACCAATAACAGCATCAGAAAATAATGCTGCTGAAGAGGCCACAAGCAAGAGAACGTATACAGAGCAAAGAGAGGAGGGTTCAGAGAATTTTGGATGCAGTTCTCCTCAATCTTTCCCAAAACACAAGAAGGAAGCAGAAAAAGACGTTATAGAAGCCAGTGTTCTGCTTTTTTTTAAAAAAAAAATGCCTTAAACACTGTTTACAGGATGCTGTAACAGGAAACTGTTTGTTAAAATAGTCAATTAAAAGAGAGTCAAATTAAGGGTCCTTTCAACTGTCAGAATTGAGGCCTTAATGAGTACAAGTTAAAACGTGGATATTTTTTGTTATCTTATTTTAAAATAGATAGTCCACTAAATATTATGTTTTCTTTCTTTATTTTTTTTTTAAATGCTACTATGCTGGGATCTTGAAAGTCAAAATTTGGGCAAAGGGACATTTTTATAGCTGAGGTATCAATCCCTGCCAGTATAGGTTTAGAATATAAATGTTGACTTAATTTCAACAATATACTTTGGTGAGCAATATCACCATAATAAGGATCGTTGGTCAGAATCACAAAAAAATAGATGGGGGTGGGAGTTGTCGGTTGGCTGTATTTTAACTAAAAATAAAAATGATTCTTTTACTTTTTTAAATGTATTAAATAATTTTCGTTATTACCAAATTCTACGTATTGAAAACCAACATTTATTGTTAATAATGTGAAATCACACCAGTTATGCACAATTTCAAGTGACTGCATACATTGTGTGCAATGATCTGTGGATTGATAGCACATGCTTTGAAGGCCAGAGCCATGGGTGCTGTCAGAAAGATCATGTCAAAAGAGTAAAGGTAAAATAGATATGTTGAGCTAGACCATGGACTGTTCTCTTTAATACCTGAATGCACTTATTTGAAAATCTGAAATAAAGGCTACTCTGTCTGGCTGCATCTAATACCTCTTTATCCTCTTTCCCTTCCTCCTCACTTACAGCAGTTCTCAGGTATGCCTGCTATCTTGACACATTTTCACATTGACCCTGATCTCTAGTGATAGCTGTCCACATCTTTCTCAGCTGTCCCTGCAGGCATGTTTCAATAGCTTTTCCTGACTTCCTCAGTTCTGAAAGGCCCCTTGTTACCCTTTCTGTTTAATTTCTCCTTTCTCTCCAGGGGTCTTCTGCTCTGGGTCCGTCTTTACACACACAAACTTGTGAGGGAGTAAATACGTCTTGTGAGATGCTGTAGACACTCAGTCCCCTGGCATGTGCCTCACAAAGGGCTGGCTCCAAGCACCAGCGAAGGAAGCAGGTGCCTGGGGCAGCCAATAGAAAGAGGTGGCACTCTTTCCGTTGTTGGGATGGCACATCTGGGTCTTCGGCGGCAATTCGGTGGCGAGTCCTTCACTCCCTCTCTTCCTCTTCAGCAGCACTTTGGCGGCAGCTCAATCATTTATTTTTTTTCTTCGCTGCTTGGGGCAGCAAAAAAGCTGGAGCTGGCCCTGGCCTCACAGTTATCCAGACAGGAATTATTGCTTCTCTAGACCTTGTTAACTGAAAATTGAGTCCCCTGCAGCTCCCCAGGCTTGGCCAGTCTGAAAGTCCAGTCTCCTGCATCTTCTGTGCCCCCTACCCAAACTACACATGCAGTATCCAAAAGAAACTCCACAAGGAGTTTCCTGAGTCCCCTGTCTCTTTCCTGCAGAAGAGTACAATGTGGGTCTTAAGGAGACAGAGAGAAAATGAAGAGATTAAACTTCTTTAGGCTATAAAGTAACTGTCTGGGAAGTAAAGAGACAATTAATTGTGACAAATTAGCCAGCAAGAAAAATAAAATAGCTGTTTTAAAGTCTTGTGGAATCATGTAATCTGATTGGTGAAGAGGCTTTATAGTTCTTATATATGCATTCATTAAGAAATGATAATGGTCACTTTTTTTTAAAGTCTGTTTCCTTAGATGATTATATAATGTTTGCACGGTAATATGCTTCTTCCTACATAGAATAAATACACCTGTATTTGCAGTATTACCTAATCTATCTAAGACAAAATGGAAAGTTTTTAATAGCGCCTACTGTATATGGATTGAAAGCCTCTTTAATGGCAATCAGATTGTAGCTTTCATATAAAACAGTTTAGAAAAAGATTTAGATACATAGCTAAAAATTACTGTACCCTAGTGAAATTATATTTGTTCAAGCCTTGACCATTTTAGGCCAGATTCTGCCATACTCATCAATCTTGAGTAGTATCCTACTTCATAAGTAGCCTGTCAGCATAGGTCAGGCGGTCACATTTGGGCCTTTGATAAGCAAAAGCAACACTTTGTACCTTTGTGAAATTTGTTTACTTTTATTGTATATTTTATTTCCTATGCTAAACAGATTTGATAATATGCAGGAAGTAGTTAAGGTTACTATCTTGACTGACCAGTATGGAACATAGTTTCCTGGAAGAAAATTAGCACATTAACTGTGCGATGTAGGATCTTCTTAAGTAGCAATGGTTCTCTATTTTCTTGCATAGTATTTCTACGCTTTAACTCTGATGGATGTAAGATGCAATATGTATTACCAAGCAGAATCTGAGGAAAAAATATAAGCAATAGAAGAAAATGATGCACTATTTCTTACTTGCAACTCTATTACTTCATGTCAAGTTATCTGTACATAGTCCAGTAATCTGCTTCTCAAACTGTCCTTAAATAGTGCATACACTGTAAACTACTCTAAAAAAAATAAAACCCTAAACACCCCAACAACAACCACACAGACACCCAAAAAAACGCCACATCCGTGAAAGATTAAAGGCAAATGGGGGGGCAGTAGGAGGAACCAAATTCTTCAAAGAATACCACCTCTGAATAGTTGCTACAAAGGAAATATCATGCAGGTCTAATTTTAAGATCAATATGATCTAAATTTATCCTTGTAATTTTATCTAATGTGAAATTTAAGTTTCTTAAATAAGTTCTCTGTCTTGCTTACACACTGACTCAGCTTGTTCCTACATAAAAAGGCAGGTACAACCATTTTCTTTTAAAATGTAGGTCATTATAACAATTAGTTACCAGACTGCAAAGGAACTTGATGGTTCCACTGTCTGAACAGAGATGGAACAATACTTAATTTGAACATTTATTAATATTTTGATTGGTCTTGCCAGCAAGGTAAGGATGAAATGTTAATTTACAGAACAAGTGGGAGTAGGGTTGCCAATCCTCCAGGATTGTGCTGGAGTCTCCAGGAATTGAAGATTAATGTTTAATTAAAGATTGTCATGTGATGAAACCCCCAGGAATATGTCCAACCAAAATTGGCAGTCCTAAGTGAGAGAGGGGATTTCTGGGATCTTTGTTTTTAATGTCTTCTAGGATAAATCAGACAATTTATTCCTTAAAATTAAAACACATATTTCTTGCATATTAACAGTTCAGAGCAATCTGCATTCAACTTGATGATCAGTGCTTCCTTTCTCCTTCTAAGAGGGTACAGTGTCTATAAAATTTCATTCCACTGCTTTGAAAGTTCCAGCCTTAGTCTGATGTGATGTCACCATATGTCAGGGAACTAGTTCCTTCAGCTTGCTGCACTCAATTTGTTCTTGACAACAAAGAAATTTGATTTTTATAATGAGGCGTAAATCATAGGAAAGGGTTGCCTATAATGGATTTCAGCAAAGTCAGGAGCAAGAGTGCAGTAGTTTATATCAATGCTAGCTTATAATAGACAGCTTGAGAGTAAAGGATACATACTCAATGGAGGGGGAATTCAGAGAAGCACTGCATTGCTGGATATCATTTATACAACTAGCATGTATGAAAGCTCCCATTGCTGTCATCCTAGCCCACTGTAGTGTCACTGAGGCATGAGGGTATGGCAAACAGAAATGCTGCTCAGCCCAGAGTCTGGACAAAAACGAAATGATGAGGTAAAGTGCAGGATGCCTGAAGTAGCTGCTGTATGTCTCACTGTTCAGTACACTGAGCTGCGTATTGGTTCAATTTAATTATACCTTTAAATGAATTTGATTGAATGTGAGGGGGGATGAATTATAAATAATGCTTGGAAAAGCTATAAATACAGCTGATATAACCTACCATCACAAACAGGAAAAGCCTGTAAAAATATATTGGGAAGTTTACACATCACTTTCCCTGTGGTGGATTAGCAGGCAGAAGGAAATCATAAAACCACAGGGGAAAGGTTTAAATAGGATGAAGCAAAGATTAGTGAATGATTAACAGTAATTTCACAAAGGTGGAGGGTAAGCTGCTCATTGTGCAGAATCTCACAAATGTGTTTTGAACGATTAACTAAATTTACTTGGCAAAAGTTTAATTCGGAATGCCACTAATTAACTGCAGTTATGTATACTCTGATGTCAGAGAAGCATAGTGTTAACTAGTCGCAAGAAATTCAATTCTTCTTCAGGGCACTTGAGGCTGTACTTGGAGATTCAGCCCCATAGTGGGGAGGGAGTTGGAAAGACAACATCCAAGCAGGAGCTCCTGGAGGCATTGTGGCAGGTACAATTCCTTTTGAGGGCTCTGGAGATGTGCATGCCAAAGCTGCCTCTGCTGCAGCTTTCTACAGGGGCAACATGCTTCAGTCACATGTGAGACCAGCTCTACTAGCCAGTTTGGCAGTGGGTAGGACCATGACCCCGCCTGCTTTGGTGAGGCTAGAGATTCTGCTCTCCTCAGATGTGAGCGTGCATAGCACCTCATATGGACTGGGCTGTGTCTGGCCCCTGCACATGAACTCAAGACAAGGAATGCTCCTTTTACCTTACCCCTTTTGGCTCCTACCCCAGCCTGCTGCTCTTGTGCATCCAGCAATCTGTCAGTGGCTGGTCACACAAATGTTTTCATATGCTGTCTACTGCTGACACATGTAGTTTAATAACACTCTTTAAAAGAGAAAACTGTCATGTGATAATTTATACATGAACTGGCAGGAAAATAAGCATTTTCCACAACATTCCTCATTAGAAGTATTTTGTAGATTTTTTTATTGATAAAATTATCAGAAAATTTTTGTTTAGAAGACAAAATCTATGTCAAAATAAAAATGCCTGCCAGCTTTAAATATAATGCAGTATATAGTTTCGGAACCAATCTATGGTCATCTGTATGCTGTGCATCAGTAATAAGGCCACAGTGATATGGTATACAAATCCCACACCAGCGTGGAAAGGATTAAGGCTAAAGCTGTTTTGGGCTAGAGTAGCCCTGCCCTTCCTGCAAAACTTGTTGGGTCTGGAGGAGTTAAAAGACGGGAACTCCACTCAGATGGGGGCAATCCTGGAATGGGAATGGGCTGTTGAGTCCCCTAGTTTCCAGAGAGGTCTGTTCGCTAACAGAGCCTCCGCCCTCACATACGGCAGTTTTTGCCTACCCTGTAGCTTTCTGGATATTCATAAACTGCTATTAATGCTTCCAACAGTGCTTTAAGCTAAGCACCTGTGAGCTGAAATATGTTTGCTTCAACATGTATTTACCTAAATGGTTGAGCTGCATCTGAGGCAGTATAAGGGGAGCTGGTAGAAACCCATGTATTTAGATTGGCTAACTATTATAAAAGATCCTTTAAACCTCTCTTGAAAAGCTTTTACACTTCCATTGTTTGTATCAGGCCCTTAGCATCTGGCAATTGGAAAAGCTCTGATGCTAGAGAGGTTTCTCTTTATTTCATGAAATTCCATTCAGGTTTTGTTTAGATGTAAATTACCATTCCCCCTCTTTTCTCTCTTTGCGTGCCTCAGAAAAAAACGTGGCAGCTTGCCAAAATAACTGAACATGAGCATCCTAAAGAGCTGAGCCCATTATGCTACCAGAGCAGCAGCAAAGACGATACTGAGAATCACAGGAACAGACATCCTATCTGAGAGGTTGGGAGAGAGAGGTGCCCCCCCCCAGCAATTCTTCCCCTGCCTGGACCAGCACAGCCCCCACAGCTGGGTAAGGAGTTTTCCTTACCTTTTGAGGGGGTAGGAGTGAGAGAGAGAGACAGATTGCTCACCTTCAGCACACGGCTCTAGTGGTGCTTGTATTATATGCATATTCACAAGGGGATTGATTGAAGGTTGTGTGGACAATCTGAACTCTGTCATTAGCAGTCAAGTTCTTGACTTTGCAACCTTAATATCTTTTAATATGTTTTTGTACACAATTTTAATTTAGACTACCCAGAATAGTTAAATCAATCACAGTCGTGTAGCTGCCAGTTTTTCTGCAGCTGCATGTGTGACTTTTCTTACCAGTGAGAAGTCATAATTTCCCCTTCAGCTTCTCTTCACTCAACACCTACCCTCAACTACACCCTAGGCGCAGGTGGGGTTGGGGAGAAGAAGGCAGGATCCTATTTTTTTGTCATCCTCAGAAACAGATGTGTGATGGCAGGGACCTGGGGGAGAGGGGCAGAAAGCTGGAGAGAGCCAGAGGCAGTCTGTGGGAATGGGGGAGTTGATGGGAGGAAAACTGCTGGTGGAGTGAAGGAGGGTAGGTAGTCAGGGGGGCTTTATGCTGAAGGGGGCAGAGACTATTCAGGACCTGGCCAAGAGGGCTCGTCATAAAAAGGACTAGATGAATGCAGAATTGGGAACAATGAAATGAAGGGGATGGGAGACAGGTTGGTGTAGCTCCTCATCTTGCTACAAGGGGGTGCTAACATATAAAGGCCTCCTTATTCCAATGAGTGTCCTGTGAGATGCAGGATACCTGGCAGCCATGATTCCATATATTCTCAAATCCCACACATATGGCCTTGCCACGCTGCTAATTTTTAAGCAGCCTGCCCTATGCCTTCAGTAAGCAACTTATTTCAGTGCTTCCTTGTCAAAACCGATCATTTGGTACAAAACTCAGATGTATCAACTCCAAACTGACATTTGTCTATTCAGCTTATGGTACATGCATATAACCTGTGATTTGTGCCTTTCCAGGTATTACGCCAGCAACCATCAATTCCAATCAGAATCTCCTAACATCAGCGTTAAAAATTAAACTTTGTACCCTTATACTTTATTTCTTTGCAAATAGAGATTATTTAAAAATGTAAATGGGATTTTTTTTGTTCAAACTGTACAGTGAAGATACTGTAAATCGTATAATTGTGATTCCTTTATGCGAAGCTCTTCTAGAGTCAATAAGCCCTATTTTCAAGTGCAGGTACTTAAAGGAAGATGGCCAACCCTGAGATTTGGTAGTCCATGGCTAGTATACTATTTAGATTCTTTTACTGTGCTTCACATCATTATATTGGAGTGCCTTTGAGACTTAAATGTAAGCATAATGACTAACACCTGTCAAGCGGAGCTGCTCCACACTCCTTGGGGAAAAGGTTGCATGTTCTCTTTGAGTAGCTGAGCTGCTCAGCCGTTGTTTGGAAGGCACCTTTGAAGAAGTGTGCTCTGCATTTGGAGTAGGAAAATGGTGAGGTTTGAAGCAGTTTGTAATTCCTGTGGGAGTGAGCCTCGCAGTCTTGGGACAGTCCTCCAGGAAGCTTTAGCTCTGTCATAGGCTGACCAGATGAGAGGAAGAAAATATCGGGACACATGTAGGGGGGAGGGTTGCTGGCAGAGTAAAAAAAAAAGGAGTACCACAAAATATCGGGATGGTCCCGATTTTATCGGGATGTCTGGTCACCCTACTCTGTCATGAACTGATGAGTTTCACCCTTGCAGTAGACAATTGGGTTGTGTTTGAAGCTATGTTTATACTATCACTTATGTCATTCAGGGATGTGAATAAGCCATCCCCGAGCAACATAAATGACACCAACCTAAGCACCAGTGTGAATAGCACTATGTCAGTGGGAGAGCTTCGCACATCAACATAGCTACCGCTGCTCATTGAAGGTGGATTAATTAAGCTCTCTCCCATCATCTTGGAACAACTACACTAGACAGCTTACAACAGCACAGCTGCATGGTTCAGCTGCGCCACTGTAAACTCTCTAGTACAGCCATAGCCTGAGAAGCAGAATTGTCAAGGTCTCAGAATGATTTTAAAACGAGCAAAAATTGCACTGCTGTAACCCAGTTGGGTGGTGACAAAGACATGTATTACTGAGGCTAGGTCATAACCAGCAAAGATAAGACAGTCTTCTAGTAGGTACAGGTGGTAGACCTAGCAGATGCTGTTATGTGTGAACTTAGTGTCACTAAGGAGTCCTGAGGAATTCCTAGTCTGGTGGAGTGTTCTGATGATTTGTGGGTACATGACATGGACTGGTGAAGGTTGCAGGGTGGCTGCAAACCCTTCAAAGGATCTTCCTCTGCATATAACTCCATGTTATTCGGATTTAACTTTAACTAACTGTTCCTCAGCCATACGGTGACCTCAGCGACGCACTGGGCTGGCTGACATTTTGCATTGTTGTTGTAGGCTACATTTGAAGTGGCTCCTATAGCATTTTTACACAGATGTTGGGAAATGCCAGTGTAAACAACACTTTATATCAGCCAAAAGTATACACTTCTTCACCTGCAACAGTTACCTGTGCCTGATCTCATACCCACAGAAGTCAATGGGATTCATTCTGTTGACATCAGTTAATATTGGATCAGTCCCCTTATCCTTAGTGGTAGAACCACAGGCAAGATATACATCTAACAAACCATGAAGCAATCCAAGGGAAAATCCAGGCTTCACTCACAGACATAGGAAAGATCAGAAATGAGCCCTAATGTGACTAAACAGGTTAATGGAGAAAAAACACCAAGTGAAAGTAATCTGCAACATGAAAGCTGAATTAAAGTTGTAAGACAAAGTGATAGGACATTTAAGATACAATTAAAAGATTGCCTTCAGTTATATTTGTCATTGTCTATTCCTGCATAAAAGTGGCTTACAATTAATGGAAGATTAAAATTGAGTTAAACCTTGACACTGTGCATTGCCAATTTTCTGTAAACAAAGTAATTAGTTTGGCTTAGTTCTGTATTCTGAGCAACCTTTATGAAGCTCTGTTTTCACAAAAGTCACCATCCATCTTTTAAATTCAGCAGTTTTATTTGGCCTGGCTTTCTCAGACATTTTATATTTTTTTACAGAGATTAAAAAAATATACTGGGGAGGAAAATTATCTAAGCTTTGAAAATATGAAATGATGTCTGCAGCAGTGCTCCGGAATGTAGTAATTCACTCTGCCAGCTCTAAAGCACAGATGGAAAAGTATAGAAAGAGGATTAAACTACTTTCCATATCCTAAACTTTATCAGGGATAACACAGAAAACTGTGTCATTCATTACTCCCTGGGGAGTTCTTAAATGTTAACAATTTATCTCGTTTATACATTATAAAAGCTAGAAAGTGTATTTTTTGCCTTAGCAATAACAGACTGCAACTGAAATGAAAGTCATAAGTTGCATTGCAAGAGTTTTACTTGTACAATTCCAAACAAAGAGCACAAACAGACGTTCCCACCTGACAATATGATTTCCAATAAATCTAGCAGCATGGACCCAAAAGGCGTTGGAAGAAAAAAGTTTAGGGAGCATTTTCATTTACACAATATTGTAATAGTATATTTAATGTTTGCTTTAGAGCCTTTGTTTATCAGTGTTGAGTTTTGATGCACAAAAAATAAAGAACAACAATAAGGCATTTGTAGACTATCCTATCATCCTTGGCTTGTGTGCATATAGCTTGCTTAACATTACAGGTAATTTCACAGATGTGATTTTAAGGTATGATCTAAAATCCATTTGAATCAAAGGGAAGACTCCTGTTGATTTCAGTGGGCTTTGGGTCAGGTCAATAGAGGGATCTAGAAACCAAAACTACTGGAGGAAAAGAAATTACAGCCAAAGTCTCCTTGGAATTCCTTATTCCATATTCATCTTTGTCCTAACTTGTATATTTTAATATTTTTATAGATGATTCTATCTATTCTCTATGTTTAGGTTTTGAAGTTTTTCAACCTCACTAATTTTGCTTTGAGTATTTAGTTTGTATGAATCTAAAATGGTAATGCAAAAGTCAGACAAAGCTGTCAAGTTTAGTCTGATTTATAATTAAACTGGTGGGCTGAGGCAGTTCTGTCTACAATATGAAAATGTTTTGTTCATTTTGCAGTGAAACCCAGAAATACCACACGGAATTTAATAAGGAAAAATACCAAAAGTTCCATTGGAATGAAATAGGGTTCTATAGATATTACTCTAAAAATGGACATGGTTTAATGGAAAAGTTGCTCCTTTTTTAGATTTTTTTTTAAACCATGCTATAGCATTTAATAGAAAAGTATATCCTTGCTGTTGAATTCGATAAACTGGCTCAAAAATACTATGGAAGTTATTCTCAGTCAAATTCTGTAGGACTTTTACATACAGATGATACATGCTAGTTTTGGTAGAATTTTATACTGTAGCCACACAGCAAATAGACTCTGCTGGTTTTTGCCTCATTTCAGGTTCCGTTGCAAATGATTGGTGCCAGATCTGCTTCTCACGCCTGACTCCTGTCCTATTCACCTATGCCACATCCTGGTTCTAGAGACAGTTGAATCCAGCCCATCCTCAACTTGTAGGATTAATACAAAAATAATGTATAAGATATCTTCTGCAGACTAGGCATACACGAGTGATAGTGATACGTGGAACAATCTTACATTGCATTGGTTTTTTTACCTGAGGATCTCTATTGGCCCTTTACAATTAACTAAGCCTCAAGACACTGCATGTGAGATGATTCTCTACTTGTTTTACATATGATTAAGATGATTGACAGTGGGGGTTCGGTCCTAATTTTTAAGTGTCCATTAACTTTAGGTGGCTTAATTTGGGGGTTTCCAGCTTGAGGCGCCTTCTAATAACTTGAAGTAGAGCACCCAGACTTAGTGAACACTTTTTAAAAAATTGAGGACTAAATGCTTGTCCAGTTTCACCGAGTGAATCAGTAAGAGCTAGAATAAACCCAGGTGCTGTAATAGCCAGTCCTCTGCGCTAAGTTATACTTGCCTTGTCATACTTCCCTTTTAGTCTTTAAAATCCTCAGAACAGAAACTCCTCTTCTATGTCCTGTGCATCACTGGCCTCACACCCTGGATTGTTCTCCCCAGATTTGCCCTGGATTGTCATATCCATGTGTGGCTCTACTGTCTTGTACTTGGGGTGAAGGGTAATCAGCCAGCTGCATTGTACCCTCCTCCTGGTGCCTAATTCCAACACTCAAGAAGGGTGCTCTGCCTCTCTTGCGCAAGTTCCAGAAGGAGGTAGGCACTGGGCAGCTGTGGGCAGGGCAGAAGGGACTCACTGCATCCCCTCCTCTGATTCCCCAAAGCATAAACAGAAAAAATGATAATGAAAAACCCAAATAATACACAACATAATAATAAAATTCAGCACAAAATTATCCCCCTTCCCTCTTCTAGTGGAGCATTCAACTTGGTCCAGTGGTTAGGGACACTTGAACAGAGCTCTTCCAAGTTCTTGACAAGTTCCCACTCAGCTACATACTCCCTGAGTGACTTTGGCCAACTCACGTAACCTTTCTGTGCCTCAGTTCCCCATGTCTAAAATAGGGATAATAGCACTTCACATAGGGGTTGTGAGGCTATATATATTTTGAGTATGAGGCACATAAGTATTTGAAATGGATTATTTTTCCTGCTTTTAACAGAATCCTCTTTAAACTCCTGGTTATATGCTACTCTGAGGGATGTGAATAACTCTGCTTCTGTAACACTCAACCAATATGCATGAATTTCATTAGTCCATTCTTGGTCTATGTGTGGAAGTTGGGAAGTTATTTTGGGACATTCCTATCTGTACAGGCAGTGTTTTCTTTTATGTGTTATTATAGTAACAGGTTTTCAGACCACATCTGGATGCAATATATCTAGAGGAAATCTTGGCAGGTCCTTGGTTATCCTGGAAAAAATGTCATCAATTCTATGAACCCTACTTTGAAGAAATACAGTGATATAAGAGCAGGGAGGTGGGTCATTCTTTGATGTAAAAATCTTTGATCTATGCTGTCTGCAACTCTTTCAGATCTCTGGATGCCAGTCACAGTTCTCCTTCAAGTCACCTTATTTTTCCCCCTCTCTCCCTGAGTTTAACAAAGTCAGGACACCTAGGTACAAGCTGCTGCACAAACTTAGAAATAGCTGTGCGCAATCCTCTATGGCATCCATAATTCACTAGGACTATAACCATTATGTGTCGAATGAACCTTGTTCAGCAAAAGCAGAAGGGTGCTGTGTTTTCAGGAACAGGTCATTGACTGCATGTTCCACTTCCCAAGTTTTCCAGAATGCACTCTTGAGGAAATCATAGTAGTTTTGCAAAGTAAGTATGACAATATTGGCTGAAAACTGTGGTAAAAGTTTCAGAAATTGGCATTTCCAAAACACCATGTTAAGTTGAGATGGATTTTAAACAACTAATACTCAGTTACTCCTCTGAGACAATTTGTCAGTCTAATGTGTCCTGAGAACTAATCTACAGCTCGGAAGCCTGTTCTCCATCAAAATAAATATGTACTGGTTTTCTGCCAAGGTCATTCTAGGACTACAAATGGCATCAACTCTAGCAGCTGGATAAGCCCCTGTTTGGTGAGAATGTTCAGATACTGAGTAGCTCATGTAATTCTTTACTGGTATCTGATCACCAGAATAAAACTTTTGACTCTCCCATTTCATTTTAGAATAACACAGAATCATAGATTATTAGGGTTGGAAGTGACCTCAAGAGATCATCTAGTCTAACCCCCTGCTCAAAGCAGGACCAATCCCCAAATGACCCCCTCAAGGACTGAACTCACAATCCTGAATTTAGCAGGCCAATGCTCAAACCACTGTGCTAGCCCTCCCTTCCTATCTGTGTTCCCTGTGATGTCTCCTGGAAAAAAATATGTCTCCTTTCCCTTAGTCTCAGCCTCTTCTGCACAGATAATTCCCCCAATAAAGGCCAGTGAGTTCTCAAGAAGAAAGACATTGGTGGTAAAACTCTGCAGAGACATGCAGTGGGGTAAGTTGCTAAGGAGTAGTATGAAAGATTAAAAAAAAAAGGCTGCAAGTATTACACCTAAACTATGAAGTGAAAGTGCACATTCAGTTAGACAAAGAGGAGGGAGGGGGTGCTGGAGCAGAAAATAGGGTCATGGCTAGCTGAAAAAGGAGGATGTGTCAATCTGGAAACTTCACTATTCACATGCAGATGGAATATCAATGTCTCAAAAATAAAGATGCTCTCCTCTCTTTTAAAATGTACAGGTGCCCTCAATGTCCTCTACATAGTTGTAGATACAGGGTGAGATGCTCAGCTAGTATAAACAGGCATAGTTCCATTTAAATATGTGGTACTGTGCTAATATACACCAGCTGAGGATCTGGCCCATTCTGTAGTCACCCCAGATAAGAAAAGAATACTGACCAGCATCCTTTGGCGGACCTATCTCAGACAAGTCTGAGTTGTGCAATGCATAAGGAAAAGGAGGGAAGAGTGCTTTAAGGATGGCCCAAGTAGCAGCATAAGGGCACTGCTGTGTCATGGATGTGCTATGTGCCTTGCTCTCAAATAGCGTTTGAGGACAGGTGGGCACCGTGGAAAAAGCAGGGTTTGCACCATTCCAAGTGCCTGACTTAGATACTTCATTTTGCACCCACATTCCAGAATTTGGCTTTTTTAAACACAGTATGTGTTAGCATAATTTATCATGCTTTATTGGGGACCTTAGCTCCTGCAGGAATGGAAATGTAACTCTCAAGGTCCTAGGAGGAAGTCTCTGTGTGATAAAATGGCAACTACATACGCCTGGACACGCTGACTAGTGTGTATGTGTACCACTGCCCTCTAGTGGTTGTCTAAAAGAATAAATAGATTTTCTCTTCCAGAAATATAGTTTCAGAGATTACTGGATCAATTTAGAATCAGTTTGATCAAAATTCCATTGCTTTGCAAGATGTACTCAGTGATTCATCTTAGACGATGCAGAGAACAACTCGTCAGCAACATGAAGATCATCTAAAACTGCTGTGGCCTAAGGATATTGTAACTTGTGCTAAGAGAACAAGGGGATGCTTTTACCTTTCCCCATCCCTTTTGGGTGTTGTAACATGGGAAACTGTGGGGCTACACACTAAGCTAATGTGAGTCAGAATTAGGCCCAAGTGTTGATTTCCATCAGCTGAGGATGTTTTTCTACATTTACATCTTGGTTTTTTGTGACTGTTTCTTTTGGAAGCATTGCTCTACAAATTAAAGAGGAGAGTAAGGGTGGGGTGATGCCTAGAATAACAGCATACATGAGAAATAGGTGAATTATCCACAGAAAACTCTCTCACCACTTAAATGAGACACTTAAAAAGTTAGTACAGAAGACCTGCGTCCTTCATTTTGATTTACATAAGTAAATACCGTAAGACTCAGACAAAATTGATGTGAAAATTAAAACTCTAATAAGGAATTCACAAACTATAAGGTTTGATTCTATTCTCACTTAACTGCTGTGACATCATTGGCTTTGATAGATACTCCTGATTTATCAGAAGTGTGAGAGCAGAGTCAGGGCCCAAGAGCATAATAGTGTGCTCCTTAATGGGCAGAGGAGAACTTTGAGTCTTATTCTCACTGTCAGCATTTGGGATGGGACTGGTGGGCTTGACAACAGATGGAAGACACAGTTTTTGTTTTAAAATAACTCGTTTCTCCTCAAATTATGCACATATTCAAAAATGTGCCATATTTCTAATAAATGATAGAGAAATCACAAACTAGACTTGATGGCCATGGACTTGATTCAGTAATAGGCTTGATCCCAAACCCTAGACTCCTGTTAATTTTCAGTTGGCTTTGTATCAGGCTCTCAATGAAGAGATGGACTAACAAGCCCTTAACATATCTTCTTATATATAAAAGTAGATGTAAGCTTTTTTTGCAAAATGAATTAGAAAACCTGTGTAAGCCTTTCAAAACTCAAAATTCTGTTTGTTTTTTTTTAAGTGCTTTCTTGAGACCTTCAGGCTGCTGGCTGAGAAGGCAGAGTTGATTTTTTTGGAGCTGTCTGTCTGTATCTGTTTAATAAAACCATTGTCTTAACATTGAGGGAGTGGGGAGCCAAAATGCCATGAAAAGTAAAAGGGAATGGGTGGTGCGGAGGGCGTATCCAAACTTTAAGCTTGTATGGAAAATGTTTGCAAAGCAGGCTGATTCTCCTGAATTTGCCAATCCATTGCACAGCAATAATACATGGACTGTGTGACTAAGAATACTAAATAGTAAGTACAGAAATCAATTCCGTTCAGTGAGGATTCAAATCCCCTTGAGTCTTTAATTTTTTTTTAAAGGTTTTAAGGAGGTGGGGGGGGGTTGACATCTCTTCTATAAATGCATAGAATTACTGAGCATAGAGGATTTATTTAACCAGAAAACTTACATTATTGAGATTAGACATCTTGTTTTCAAGGTGCTCCTGGAAGATAATGACTTCCATCCCCATAATTCACTGCAGACATCAGTTTTGTCTGGTAGTGTATAAATGGGCCTGAAGATGGAATTTAGCAGTTTTCACTCTGTATTGCAATACAGAATAAGATAGAATTAAAAAAAAATGGGCCAGTTTCTCTGGATTTCAATAGTTATGTGGGCAGTCAATTTAGTCAATTAACTTTATTTATGAAATTTACACTTTTCCTGTTGTTGGGCTCCAATAGAATGATGGTCACATTGATTTTGAGGATGACGTTGACAATCATTGTTTGTACTAATGGGTGTACTCCACAGACCAATTGGGGAAGAGCAACATTTACCGCACTGGCCACAGAGCCATTTGCTTTGTTATGTTGCTTGAGCTGCAGTTTGTTTCTACACTTGGCGCTGTGATTCCAGCTGCTCCATGTGATTCTTGCCAAAGTTGTGGCCAGCCACCCTTACGGTATGGGGTCGTGCAATATGATCAATCACCAGTTGCTCAAAGGTTGAGTCAGAAATGTTTGTTTAGCGCAGATTTTGTTTCACAGTCTCTCTGAAGATTTCATCTGCCCTCCCTGCTTACAATTGCCAGAGCTAAATTCAGAATATAAGACTTGTTTTGATAGTTGAGTCTCAGGCATTCAAATTACATGGCCAGTCCATTTAGTTCCTGCTGCTACGCTCTGATCTCCTTGCCACCCACAGAGTGTGTTGAGTTCCTGCTCAAGTACCTGAAATGCACCCTAATGACTGTCACTGTGGTCATCCAGCTAATATGTCAATTTAGTGTTGTGTTATGTGGGGAGAAAGGAGATGATCACAGAATCATAAAATATAGGGAAGGGACATTAAGATGTCATCAAGTCCAGCCCTCCATCCTGAGGCAGGACCAAGTAAACCTAGATCAACCCTCACGGGTGTTTGTCCAACCTGTTCTTAAAAATGTCCAGTGATAGGGATTCCATAACCTCTCTTGCAAGCCTATTCTAAAACTTAACTACCCTTATACTCAAACAGTTTTTCCTAATATCTGACTTAAATCTCTCTTGTGACAGATTAAGCCCATTACTTCTTGTCCTAGTGTCAGTGGACATGGAGAACAATTGAGCACCATTCTCTTTATAACAGCCCTTAACATATTTGGAGTTTATCGGGTCCCCTCTCAGTCTTTTTTTTCCCCTCAAGACTAAACATGCCCAGATTTGTACCTTTTCCTCATAGGTCAGGTTTTCTAAACCTTTTATTATTTTTGTTGCTCTCCTCTGGACTCTCTCCAATTTATCTGCAGTGCTCCAACTGAGTATGATGTCTTGTAAGGAAGTTAATTGAATTTTGCTACATTTGTGTGACTTCTGGGTTACATTTGATTTCAGAGTAACTGATGGGTCTGTTTACTGATGTCTCTTAAAGAGGGCATTTGTGAGCCACCTATTGTGCTCACACAGGGGAGGGAAGGGCAGTCAGGTGCTCCCATTCTCTGTTCTGTGGACTACCCACATCACCAGTTTGTGCAAGGGGCAGAGCAAACACCACTGGGTTGCAAGTACCCCTATCACGTAGATGTGTGGAGAGTGGATGTAATCTTGGCTTTGGCCCCCAATCCAACAGTCAGTGCTGCAGAGTCAGTATGGAGAGGGCAATTACCTTTATCAGGGAAAGACTGGCATAGTTTATTGGACCCATGGAATGAGGGAAAAGTAGGGACTGAATTGTGATTCTGAGGGCAGGTGTACACTTAAAATGCTGCAGTGGCTCAGCTTCAGTGAAGACACTTATGCCAACAGGAGAGCTTCTCCCGACAGCATAGCTACTGCCTCGCATGGTGGTGGATTAACGAGGTTGATGGGAGAAGCCCTTCTCATCACAGGCAAGTGGTCAGATGACATATCATCCTTATTTTTTCCTGTAGTCTGAGCACAGATTTTTGGTCCTTCTGTTTTTGGTCCTAGAGCAAGGGTGGGCAAATTACGGGCCGGATCCAGCCCACCAGCTGTTTTAAGTCAGCCGTCAAGCTCCTGTGGGGGAGCAGGGTCTGGGGCTTTCCCTGCTCCGGCACTCCAGCCGGAGAGCAGGGTCAGGGGCTGCTCAACGCAGCTCCTGGAAGCAGCGGCATGGCCCCACTCCCGGGGAGCAGGGTCAGGGGTCAGTCCACATGGCTCCTGGAAGTCGCAGCATGGCCCTTCTTTGGCTCCTATGTGCTCCAATGGCCCCCTGAAGTGCTCCAATGGGAGATGCAGGGGTGATGCCTGCTGATGGGGCAGTGTGCAGATGCACCTGGCCATGCCTCCATTTAGGAGATGGAGAAAGGACATGCCACTGCTTCCAGGAGCTGCTTAAGGTATGCACTGTCTAGACCCTGCACCCCTGACCTCCTCCCAGATCCCAACCCCTACCCTATCCCTGATCCCCCTCCTGCCCTCCAAACTCCTCGATCCCAGCCCAGAGCATCCTCATGCACCCCCAACCCCTCATCCCCAGTCCCGCTCCAGAGCCCACACCTCCAGCTGAAGCCATCACCTCCCCCGCACCCCATGCCCTGCCCCAGCCTGGATCCCCCTCTGGCACCCTGAACTCCTCATTTCTGGCCCCACCCTGGAGCCCACACCCCCAACTAGGGCCCTCACCCCCTCCTTCACCACAATCCCAATTTTGTGAGCATTAATGGCTCATCATACAATTTCTATTCTCAGATGTGGCTCTCGGGTCAAAAAGTTTGCCCATCCTTGTTTTAGAGAGAACCCAAAAGTATGGAGGTGGATGTAGGAGTGGGAATTGGAGCAAAAAAAGTTAAATGAACTTTTGCAAAAAAAAACTGAGTTTGGGAGATAAGGTTCAAGAGTTTTCCATTTTATAAAGACTGGTTTGCATATTCTTAATGTAGAGTGTGGTTTTGCTGCTTTGACATATTTCTGCTGCTAATCACTCTCATTTCCCCATACCTACTACAGAAAAGCACAATATTTTCCTCACACAACTCTTTCTAATTAAATTTGATCTGCTAGGTTCTTTTTAGCTTTCACAACCCCAAATTCTTTGTTAAAATAACTCTGCCAAATGGTATTTAAGCAGACCTGCTGATGATTTCATCTATAATACTCATCCTAACACACCACTATTGGCCTATTCTGACTCATGATAATTATCATAGAAGCTAATTTCACAGCAATAGGCACTTCGGGCCTGGAGTCCTATAGATCATGAGACCTATAGTCTAGACCTACCATCAGATCATGAATCTTGCAGGTCATCAGATCAATGAATTAGTGTAGCTCTCAAATTTTGTCTTTTCTCCTAAAAAGTCATCTTAATATATTATGAATTCACAAATCTAGAATAGCAAGTTCAAGATCTCAGTCCTTTTCTTCAAGATGCTCAACAGCCTGCACCCAGCATATATTAAAGATCCCCTAAAGCTCTGGGATAAAGACTGTGGCCAACAGCTCTGCTCCTCAAGCACAAGGGGACTTCCTGCCATAAGGGTAAAGCTTGTCTGTGCAGGAACAGAACTTCTTCTTCCAGGTGGGTCCCAGTGGGTGCTCCACTTTAGGCGTCTTGTAATCGGAGATTTGTAGTAGTGCCCTCATTAGCCTTGCGTGCACGGCAGACATCTCGCACTGCTCCAAGTGGCCACTTAGTCCACGCAGCCAACCACCCCCTCAGTTCCTTCTCTACTACCTTAGGAATGAGTCGGAGTGACAGCAGCGCCTGTCTATCTCGTAGATTGCTTATGTTCCCATCTTTATTTATCCTTTTTGCCAGTTTTCTTCTGTTTTCCTGTCCTCATTTACCCATTAAAATTATTTTGTTAGCCCCCTCCCCGCCACCAGCAGATCTCTGCCGACGGTGACTGAACTACGACTGTTTCTATTGCCTGACTTGCAGGCTATCTATTCCTGTATCAGATGGTCACACTCAGTGCATCCGCTGGCTCGGGGAAACCCACATACCACAGAAGTGTCCACATTGCAAGAAATTGTCTGCCAGGACACTGAAAGCCAGGGACTACCAACTACAATTATTAATGATGGAGAAAGCCCTCAGGCCAGCCTCTGATCCAGAGTACAGGACTCCTCTTGGCCAATGGTCTCCAGCAGCAGCCTCAGACAAAGGCTCCACGCAAACTGTGTCTAAGGACCCTGCATCTAAAAAGGTAACCAAACATTGGTTGCAGTCATTGCTGCAGAGAGATCCCCCTAAGAAGCAGCAGTCTCCTGTCAATAAATCTGCCCCGGTACCGACAGCACCGAGAACCTTGGACCGAGAGGCACCGGGAACATCTGGTACCGAGACGTCCTAAGGTGCCAAGTCACCGACACGGCCAGGCTGTCACTCAGGTGCATGAGCTAAAGCTAAGCTCCCTAGCTTGGCACCGACAGCGCCGAAGAACGCCTCAGCACCTGCTAGTGTAATGGTGCCACCTGCTCCATATACACAGCCTCACAAGACTTCTGCACCGTTAGAGCATACTACACTGCCATCCGTGGCACCGAGCTTCCCGGTACTACAACCTTTTACTAGACAGGCAGACCTGGCAATCTCCTACATGCCAGGGACATTCTTCTTTGGCACCAACGGTACCCCAGTCACACCGAATAGGCACTCCTAGTGGATCTACACCTCCACTATCTAGTGATGAGGATGAAGAGGATGATTCAGGTCTTTATACCCCTCATCATTCCTCCCTGAAACCAGGACCAACAACAACCTATGCAAAGGCAAAGCTTGCAGGCACAACTGTGGATACCACTGCCAGTTGTTATGCCATGCAATTGGCCATACTGAGACCCATGGGAAATCTACAGAGCCCCAAAACCTTAAACCTCTCAACCCACCAGCATCAAGGGCCACCCGGTCCCCTTCACCCATGAACTCAGCATCACTGGAGTTCCAGGAGGAAGGAAGGAGGAGCTGAAAGAGGCTTCTGAAGGTGACACACTGCCACCCACTCATATTTCATCCTCGTCCCCGAACGATTATGCCACCACCTCCCACCACAGGAGATGATTTCAAGTCTTCCAGGACTTATTCAAAAGAGTTGCAAAATCTCTAGACATCTCTTTATCAGAGCTGCCAGAGTGTCAGCATAAACTTACTGACATCTTGCAGGCATCCTCCTCAGCAAAGATAACTCTGCCCATTAATGCTGCTCTAATGGATACTGTAATGGCAGACATTGGCCATTTTCTCACCCTCCTGTAAATGCTCAGACAGAAAATATTATGTACCAGTGAAAGGGGCGGAGTTCTTATTTACTTAGCCGGCTCCAAATTCACTGGTTGTAGAGGCAGTAAACCAAAAGAGAAAACAGCACCAGTCAAAAAACACCCCTTATGGCAAAGACTGGAAAAGGCTTGATCTCTTTGGATGCAAAGCCTATTCCTTGGCCTCACTGCAATTTCACATAGCAAACTACTCTACTCTGTTGGTAAAGTACACCTACAACATGTTTAATAAAATGACATCTTTTATTGAACAAGTGCGAAGTAGTCAAAGGAGCAATACAAAGCTAACTTTGCAGAGAGCTCCTTAATTGCCAAAACAGCATTGCAGGCCTCCCTTGATTCTGCTGACATGGCAGCTCATTCCATCACCACGTCCATGGTCATGTGTCAAGCGTCATGGCTCCACCTCTCTGGATTTCCTAGGGAACTACAAGCCACAGTTGAGGACCTGCCCTTTGAGGGACAAAAACTATTTGCAGAAACCACAGATGCATCCCTACATATCTTTAAAGGACTCGAGGACCACCTTGAAGACCTTCGGTATTTACATCCCCTGAAACAAGAAAAAACAGGGCAGATTTTATACCTAAAGATTCCGTCCTGCCCCATACTCCCAATACGATCAATGCCTTAAGCAAAAACAAGCAAGGCGCAAGCAGAACCAGGATCAAATTGCCACGTCTCAGCCTTCAACACCCCATAAATCATTTTGGAGTATTGGTCAAGGGCTCAAGACCTCTATCTTCTCTGATGCCGAATTATCAGATGAACTTCAATCTCTTTTGAGACCACCTGCTACCACACTACCCAGTCTGGAACAACATCACTATAGAGAAATGGGTGCTGGAAATCATCCAGAAGGGATACTCTATCCCATTTATTTCTACTCTCCCTACCAACCCACCATCCCCGTCCCTCTCCAGAGTCTCCTCTCACAAGACCCTGTTGCAGCAGAAATAAATTATCTCCTGCAACTAGGAGCCGTGGAAACAGAACCACTCCAACACAGGGGAAGAGGGGTTTCTTTCCATTATTTTCTCACACAGAAAAAGAATGGGAGCTGGAGACCCATTCTGGACCTACGCAAACTCAACAAGTTTGTAAGGACACAGCACTTCAAATGGTTACCCTGGTAGCCATAATTCCGGCATTAGAGAAAGGAGATTGGCTCCCATCTCTCAACCTACAGGATGTCTACTTCCACGTCACCATTCATCCTGCACACAGATGATTTCTGTGCTTCACACTAGGCCATCAACATTACCAATACAAAGTACTACTCTTTGGCTTGTTAACAGCTCCAAGGGTATTCTGCAAAGTCCAAGCTGTCGCCGCAACTCACCTCCGCAGGCTAGGGGTAATGATCTTTCCATACCTGGACAATTGCCTCATAAGAGCACCATCTTAGCAAACAGAAGTACAAGCGACACAAACCACTATAACTCTCTTCACCAACCTAGGGTTTCAAATATACATCCAAAAGTCCGCCCTGGTCCCTGTGCAACAACTAGAGTTTATAGAGGCCTATCTTGACTGTCTCGCAGCACAAGAAAGATTACCCCAACAGTGATTCCTCAACCTAACCAGGCTGATAACAATGATCACAGACAGCCCCCAAACATCTGCCAGGGCCTGCCTACAACTCCTTGGGTACATGGCTACTACAACTTATATAGTCAAACATGCCCTACTGCATATGAGATGCCTACAGGCCTGGCTCCACACCTGCTATATGTTACACAAGCATTCCCTACACAAACAGCTCACTATGCCCTGCACAGTGTGGGATTTCCTCAAGTGGTGGATGTAACCCCAAAACATCTGCTTGGGGGTCCCATTTCATCAACTATAACGATTACAACAGATGCCTCCCTAGTGGGATGGTGAGCCCATCTGGACAACAACACCATCTACCATCTGTTGGTCTCCAGCAGAAACCAACCTACATATAAACATATAAAGCCCACGTTGACACCAAGGAGGCATCCCTTCACACTCTCGATGTCCATAGAGCTCTGGCCTTCTACCTAGAGAGAACAAAGACATTTAGAAAACCATCACGTCTCTCTGAGTCACAGAGCAATCCAAGTGTGAGGCTCTCTCTAAACAAAGGCTATCTAAGTGGATTTCTGGCTGTATCCACCTGTGCTATCATCAGAACAACATCCCTGCTCCACCTGGGATTCCTACACACTCCACCAGAGTGCTATCCATTCCTCAAACATTTGCACGGCAGCTACCTGGGCCTCAGCCGACACGTTTACCAAACACTTTGCCCTGGAACAACATTCCTCTGCCGACACTCAGTTCAGACTTTCGGTGCTATCCACTGTCAACAAAGATATGCTGAAGCCCATCTTTCTATTGAGGAGTACTCCTCCATAGTCACCTAAAGTGAAGCACCCATAGGAACACTCCTCAAAGAAGAAGAGAAAGTTACTCACCCTGTGCAGTAACTGAGATTCTTTGAGATGGTTGTCCCTGTGGGTGCTTCACTGCCCTCCCTTCTGCCCTCTACTCTGGAGTTTCACGCTGATTCTCTGGGGTAGATAAGGAACTGTGGGATGGTTGGCTGCGCATGCTTAGTGGCCACTCGGAGCAGTGCAAGATAGCTGCCGCATATGCATGGCCAACCAGGGCACTGCTACTACAAATCTCCGATTACAAGCGCAGGGCATCAAGACACCTAAAGTGGAGCACCCACAGGGACAACCATCTCAAAGAACCTCAGTTACTGCACAAGGTGAGCAACCCTCTCTTTTCCAGAGATCAATTTGAAACTGTGGAACGAACTCCCCTAGGAACTAGGACTATCACACATTCCACCACCGACCACTGCAAGTGCATGGTTCACTACTTCAACTTTATCTTCCCTAATATAAACACATAGCAACTTCTATATGAACAACCACCACCAAAGCAAAACACAGTTCACCAATACACACAGTTTTCTCAGAAAGGATGAGAGAAAGAACAAACTACATGCCACTGAATGCACTACTGGAAGGCATTTGGATATTAAGGTGATGGGGTGGTTTAAAATCCTATATAGAATAGGTACATTGGAAAGGGTGCGAAATGAGTCTTTCATGAAAATGTCCTCGGTGCAAATGCAACACTTTTCAAGAGGGACTACCCTAAAATCACATATTAAAGAAACTGTATCTGGGGCAGGAACTGACCAATGACCTTTTAATTGAGTTTCAGCAACCTTTGCTATGATTGGTATACATGTGTTGGCAAAACCAATAAAGCTCACTAACTATCCACATCTAGGGCAGTTTTCACGTTGAGGAGGAAAAAATGGGGAGCACGAAGAAACAACCTTAACTTTTAGTTCTTTTTCTTTTTTTATTACTCTGAGATTTAAGAAACATTTTTCTTACAGTACCATGTAGAAAGTATCTCTGTTTCAGTTCCAGCTTTGTCATGGTGATTTTAAAGCCAGTCCTCACTGGTTTAATGTATTTTCCCAGTTTCAATTTCCAGTTTTGAATTGAAACTGGAATTTCACTTCATGCCCCTGTTTTGCACATTTGACTCCAGTTAGGTAATTTCCTAGTTTCACTGTTTCTCAGACCTTGACTTATGGAGCACAACTTGTGCTTCTGTCACAATGGTGGAGAAAGAACAACTGAAACAAGAGTTGGCCCTCTGTCTTGGAGAGTTTCCAGTTGTGGGTGTATCACTTTGTCAAAAAAAGCTTCCTTGTACACTATGCCTCTTTGGGGTGCTACACAACAGTTGAATTCTGCTGAAGAAGGTAACTAGTACAGGGTAACAAGAAAGTGGGTTGTTGCCTTTTTTAGCCTCTTTATGATCTATAAACTTGGGCTTTAAAAAAAAAACCACTTTTTAAAAATTCTTCTTGTTTTTTATCTTAGGAATATAGGGAATGTTAAAGCTGTTTTCCTTAGAGGACTTCTTGAAAAACTCAGAAGGCATGTGCTTCCTTATGTCCTACTCTAAGTGGCTGTGATGTAAAATGTGTTTGAGATAAATATGTATTAACCACACACCAATAAAAAAGACTTTTAAACCGTCTGGATAAAAATCACATCTCCTCTTTCAGGTTTCATTTCCTTGATAGCTGTGATGTCATCCTACTAGTTCTCCAGTCACAGATTTTGCCAGTCTAGACAATGTTACAAGAGTGCACTAAAAAAGAGAGCTGATGATAATATCTAGTTCTTACAAAGTGCTTTGCAAAGAAAGCGAGTTTCATTATAACCACTTTACAGATGAGAAAACTGAGGCATGGAAGTTAAACTATTTGCCTGAGGTCACACAGCAAACCACTGACTGAGCCAGGAATGAGTGCAAGTCTCTTGAGTTGCAATCCAGTGCTCTATCAGCTACAGCATACTGCCTCCTATGCCTGATATGTGTAAATATGTCGATTACGTGCCAGTAGATAGCACTCAAGAATATGCAGCCTTGTTCCTCACTTTTGTAGTACATGTCTTGTGCCCTGCAAGTGGCTTCTAGTGTGTAGTCTATACATGTACCTGTTAATTTTCCTCAGTTTCTAATATTTAAAAAAAAACAAGTAGGAAAAAACAACTAACCAACCAATCTAGCGTGGTTGATGGGAAGCCTTCCCAGCTATCTTTATGCGTCACAAAGAAGCAAAAAGACCTTTTTGGGTCTGTCTTTTTGTTTTTTGGGGGGGTTATGGTAGAAATTCAACTGTGAAATGTGTTGATTCACCAATGTTTGTAGTATAGAAAACTCACAGGAGGCAGAATTACACTGCAAAGAAGTGACCTGGACAGATATAGGTGGTCAAGGCTATGGGCAATGAGAGGGAAGTCTGGCATTTACAAATATAGTTTTCCCAGTTCCACCCCCAATGCACCCCTACCAAATTAAAGTAAATTTCATGTCTTTGATACTGTCAGATTATAACTTGTTCATATAACCAAGCACTATAGTTGTCATTGGGGAGGTGTGGAATGAGGGCTAATAGATAGGGAGGGAACAAGATCCACAAGAGACTAATCTTAAATGATTCATAATAGGAAATAGTTTGAGAGCCATTGAGCTAGTTTCCTTCTTTTTTCCTTATTTGCCTGGAAGTCAGGTCAGTACCAATATGTGCTATTATAACTTGAAATTCTCGAGTCAGTGGCACTCTGTTAATTTAGACCAGTTCATGATATGGGCTATTGTCTTTCTCTCCTGTAAAATTGCTCCTCCTCACCATTCTCTGTCACGGTGGTCAGCACCAGTATCCCCCTAATTACACAATCCGTAACCAAAGTCCCTGACTCAGTCCTCTTTGACTTCCTCACTTCTAGTATTTTCTAATGGCAAAATTGATTATTTCAGTCTTAGTTTGCATCATCAAATTGTTGACATGTTGGATTGCTGTTGGGAACATATTCCTTTGTAGGTAGGTGTAACGGGTTGGGACTCACCACCTGGGGCCTCCTGCTGGTGACTCTGGGAATTAGCTCTGCCCAGTGGAGCGCTCCCTCCTGGGGGAGTCCCATCTGTCATTCTGCCCTCTGTTGCTGTTTTTGGACCCATGTTGCTCCCTGCTCGGCAGTGTCCTCTTCAAGGCCACTGCCCTCTGGCAGTGCCCCTTAGTCCATCTGCACCCCCTTCTGGGAGTCAGTGATCAGCAGTCCTACACTCCAGCCACCAGGTCCAACCACCCTCTGAGTCCAATCCCTCTTGTCAGGGATCTGGCGTAGTCTAATGGCCACTCCCTATGGCCAATGGCTGGGTGTACTGCAAGGAGTGAAGGGGGGGACCCAGCCCTGCCCTCTACTCTGGGTCCCAACCCAGGGACCCTCTGGTGGCAGCCTCGCTGTCCTCCTTCTCTCCCCTCATCTGTCTGCTTCCCTGGGCTGCTTCCCCTACACCCCCTTGCACCCACTAGGCCCTTCCTTTCAGAGCCTGCAGCCTAGCAGGCTACAGGCTCAAGCTTCCTAGCCTCCCCAAGCCTGGCCAGCACTGCGCTGTCCCCAGTGCTAGTCTCCACCCTTGGAGACTAACCCTCCCCTGTCAAAGGCCTGGGACAGATTGACTGCTCTTGCTCTGGGCAGCCTTTATATACGTCTGAGCCTGGCCCTGATTGGCTGTCTCCAAACTGGGCCCTGATTGGCTCCCCATAAGCCCTTTTCTGATTGGCTCCCTGTCTGTGCAGGCACCCAGGCCTGCTATAGTCCACTCTCACAGGGAGTGGGGCAGTCTGCCCCTTTACAGTAGGTAAGAAATCAATTTCTTTTGAGTGATTCAATTCAAAATGAGAATAAATCTAGGCCTAGATTGCAAAGGTAGGTTCCTAAATTTAGGCACTTTTTATATTTAGGTCCCTAAATCTGAATTTAAGTATCCAACTTCAGACACTTACATTCAAAAATGAGTACTGCAGTGTGTGAATAACTGATATGTCAATGAACTGGCTGAATCAAAAGGGAAAATAATATATTTTTGTGTTGAACAAAACACTTAGTTTGACCTGAGATAAAATTTTGTACTTTGAATGTTTTTAACCTTTTTCTGCTTACATAAAATTGAAGTAAAATTCTAAATGAAAAGACATTATGAATCAAAACATTTTGTTTAGAAAATGCCAGAACAAAATTTTTCAACTTGGGGGCTATTTCCCCCCAATTTTATTTATTTATTTAATCTAAAACAATTTGAGAAATTCAACATTAATTCATAAAATGTTTGTCAACATGAATCTGAATTTTTTGGCCCAAACAAGGTTTGGCTGAAAAATGTCACGCTGCTGTAGTTCACAGTAGTTAAGATGTCTTTTAGTCTACCATTTTTCTGTATACAAAATAAACATTTTTGTAAAATTCCTGTTCTGTACTTTGTTTGCAATGTTATTGTAGACATGTTGGTCCCAGGATATTAGAGAGACAAAATGGGTGAGGTAATATCCTTTATTGGACCAGGGCCAGCTCTGGCTTTTTTGCCACTCCAAGCAAAAAAAAAAAAAAGAGAAGGGAAGGCAGCTGGAGCGGCAAAGCAGAGGGGAGGGAACAAAACAAAAACACGGCACAGCCGGAGCGGCAAAACGGGGCAGGCGGGGAATACAGCGCGGCTGGAGCAGCAAGCGGGGGGGGAGGACAAAACAAAAACACGGCGTGGTCAGAGCAGCAAAGCGGGGGGGAGGGAACAAAACAAAAACACGGCACAGCTGGAGCGGCAAAGCCGGGGGGGGGAATACGGTGCGGCTGGAGCGGCAAAGCGGGTGGGGGAACAAAACAAAAACATTGCGGCCAGCAAAGAGGGGGCAGGGAGGGAACAATGGCACGGTCAGCAAAGCAGGGGGGTGGGGACGGCATGGTCGGCAAAACAGGGAAAAAAGCAAAACAAAAAACCCTACAAGGCGGCCAGAGCCAGGGTGCAGGGGGACTCCCTGTACTGCAAAGTGCGTGCCCGGTCTAGTGGAGGGAAGGGGGATGGCGGGGAGAGAGAGAGAAGGGGGGCAGCCAGCACTTCAGAGGGGTGCTCGCCACGTGGCCCCTCCTGCCACGCCGCCTGCCAGGAGGGCTCCGCGCCGCTCAGGTCGGCAGGGAGGGAAGGACGCGGGCTGCCCTAGGTTTGGGTGTAATGCTGCCCCATAGAATCTGCCACCCTAAGCATGAGCTTGCTTGGCTGGTGCATGGAGCCAACCCTGTATTGGGCCAACTTCTGTAGATGAAAGAGACAAGCTTTTGAGTTTATACAGAGCTCTTCTTCACATATTACCTCATCCACCTTGTCTCTCTTGTTGTATACTTGTCAAAAAAATGAAGTAAATCCAGCATGCTTGCTTTGAATTCTTCATATAGTCCACTGCTTTTAGACAGAAGAAGTTTTATTTCCATTATGATGATAAACTAGATGGTAACAACAACCTGTAAAAGACTGTATTTTCCTAGTCCATCATAATCACTCATGCCATTCTTTTGTTTTGTTGGTAAACATTGTTCATTAATTTTGGGAACTGTGTGTGCTAGTGCAGGCAAGCCTGTCTCATTTGATAATAGGATCTGAATCCAGTGGATTATTGCACGGGATTTTATCTTGCTGTAATCTCCAGGGAGAAATGTACAAACAGCTGGGAGGACAAGAAGGAGCTGCGTTGTGCGTCTGGAATTCCTTGAAACAGAATTTTGGAGTGCTGGAGTTGAGCATCATATCAGAATGAATCTTTTCTGTTTTTCATTGGTAAGTCTACTTGCATTTTATGTCTATTATTTGTTACCATATTACTGGTTTTGTTAACTGATCTGACATGTGACCAGAATGAGGACAGAGATTAAAGTTATTGCGTAGAGAACTGTACATTGAATGAATCATACAAAAAGCCCACCTCGGGAGGGAAAAAAGAGGTGTGTGTATAAAAAGCTGAAGATAGGGAAATATGATTCAATTAAAATAAAATGTAAAGTAAATAGGGTGACCAGATGTCCTGATTTTATAGGGACAGTCCTGATATTTGGGGCTTTTTCTTATATAGGCTCCTATTACCCCCCACCGTCCGTCCCGATTTTTGTCACTTGCTATCTAGTCACCCTAAAAGTAAATAAAAGTAGATATTTGGGAGCTTTTGAGGACACATTGCGTGCTGCCTATGATATCTGTGAAACTTTGCTGTTTAGAAACTGAACTGCTAAATGTTGCAAATTCGACTCCAAAAAACTTAGAATGTTCCTCTTTGTATCTCAATTATGAAATAAATTAATGCTTCAATTTGTTCTATTGTTTCTAAGATGCTTCAAGGATACTGAGGCCCATATTTTCTTGCTTATGAAGTACCACAAAACTTTTCCTAGCATGTTTCCCAACAGCAGAGTGTTGTGAGTGCACAATTTGAGGCACTAAATTAGTCATATGGCTGCATTCACTCAAGGATATAGAAGTTGATTAAGTAATTTTCCTCCTTCTCTTGCCCGAGGAGAACTGGTCAGAGTTAACAGGTAGAATCAGATTTGCAAAGTCCATGGAGATTCTTTCTCTTTTCAATGGTTTATCCTCCAGCGCCAAGACTGTATATTAATAGTGACAAATTTGTATATTTGCCATATTTATGTAGTACACTACACCTGTCTGCCAGTTTGTCTTCTCCTTTCCAGATATTTTAGTGTATATGCAGAAAGAAAGAAAAAAATATTTTTAAACTGCATGTCATGCTTATAGTACAAGTATTAGTGGTTCCATTTGTGTAAATTGTGGTTCCTTTTTGTTAAAGCTACTTCACAGAAGAATGCCCAACATTTATTTCTGCTTTTGGAACTTGAAAATAAAATGCAGCAGATTTTCAGGGCTTCTCTTCCTAGACCTTCCTCAATGAACAGTAGTAACTGTCAGAATCCAGTGATGCTTTTGGTCCCAGTTTAATATGAATAACTTTTCTGTTGGTCAAAGTTAACACCTAAATGTATGTGCAAAATGTCAGTTTGACCATCAGAGAAGCTTTAATTTGTGGAATTATCTAGGACTGTAACTGGCACAGTTATACCAGTCTTTTATCGTTACATCAGAGCAGTAGCTTGCGTTTGATGCAGTCCAGCTGTTAAGAAACAAGACTACTGCTTGTTGTTGTCAGATGAAAAACAGGTGCACAGCGAAAAAGGTGGGTACACTGTGTGGGTAAAGAGTGGGAGACCCAGTTTTTTCCCCAATTAAAATGACTTTCCCAACTAGTGCTGCTCTCATTGTGACTCAAACAGAAAATGCAATATAGCCGCCCTATGTGTGAGCGTTAGTGTTGGTATAGCTTCTTTATGAAATAGTTCATCTCATTTAAAATTTGGTTCTAAGAAGTTAATCTATATTCTTTGAAGGGTCTCTACATGAGCCATGCTGAATACTGAGATAATCCTTTGAACAGTTGGCAAAACATCTCACATCATATCAAAAACTGCATTAAGACAATTCATTGGTCACTAATCCAGATATGCCACTTCATAAAAACTAGGTCCATGTGCACTCATCCCTACTTGTCTGATGAAGTGCAGTTCTTTGCTAAAACAGGATTATCTGTCTTGAAAGTGGATTATTGGTACAAATATGTCTGCTCAGCCACTTATACCCTCATATTCAACTGAGTTTTGAAATGGAATATGGTAGTGTGGCAATTGTAGAAAGAAAAGGGCAGCAGCAAATGGGATTAAGTTGTCAGAAAGGGACAAGTTTTCTCTCATGAGTCAAGGGGAAAATATGTATGATTAAGAATAGATTGGATGAGTTTTATAATGTTCCTTTTAAAAACTGAAGAAGCATCTTGCTACTGTGGAAGAAACAAACTCCACTCTCAGGTTAGAAGCAACAAAAAAACATCCAAAGAGCAGTGGATGGTGTTTATCTCCATGTTTCTATGTTAGAATACATGCCCATGTTAAGGCCACGAGTTCAGCCACCTGAGCTGAAAAGACAGAGGGAGGGAAAGCACTTTCAATAACAGAATATAAGGAACAGACAGCATAACCAGCAACCAATTTTCCCTCGGAGTTTTGCAAACAAGACTCTCTCATCTGCTTCTAAAAGTGGTACAGAAAAAAAAGGGAACGTAACTGCACTTAAATCCTCTCTTTCTTTCCTGGCTTCCACACTACATCACCACTAGACATGGGTCACACTGTGGGATTTGTACAGCATTTCACAAACATGCTCCCTCTTTTCAGATTTGTTGGGGTTTTTTTGTGCTAGAATAGCAAAAATGCTTTTTTAAAAAAAATGGAGGGTTGACGGATTCTGATGATATGCAGATTGGTGACTGTCATAACTGTCCTACTCAGATCTAAACCTTAGAGTTCAGAACATGAGAAGCTAGCATGAAACCTCCAAACTTAATTACCAGCTTGGATCTGATATCGCTGCCACCAGCCAGAATTCCAGTGTCTGGTTTGCTCTGGTCTCCCCAAAACCTTCCCTGGGGGACCCCAAGACTCAGATTCCTTGAGTCTCACAACAAAGGGGAATAAACCATTTCCCTTCTCCCTCTTCCCCTCCAGGTGTTCCCTCCCTGGGTTCCTGGAGAGATATACAGATTCAAGCTCCGTGAATCTAAACAAAGGGATTCCACCCTCTTTACCTCCTCCCAGATTTCCCCGCCCTGAGTATTCTAGGAGACTCCCTGCTTCAAATCCTTGAAACACAAGTACCGAGAGATCAAATCTCTCTTCCCCCTCACCCAGAGGGTATGCAAAGTCAGGCTTAGTAAATCTAACACACAGAGATTTTCCCCCTCCCTTCGTTTCTTAGCCTTAACCAGTGAAAAACACTTAAACAGGTCTTAAAAAGAAAGCTTTATATAAAAAGAAACAAAAAGACATAAAATTGGTCTCTGTATCAAGGTGACAATATACAGGGTCAATTGCTTAAAGGAAAAAATGAATAAACAGCCTTATCCAAAAAGAATACAATTTAAAACATTCTAGCAGCTACACACATGTAAATACAAAAAAACAATATAAACCTATTGTCTTACTATCCTTGTACTTACATCTTGGAAACAGAAGATTAGAAAGCCTGGAGATAGAAGGATCACTCTCAGAGCCGAGAGGGTCACCGAACCAAGACAAAGAACAAAGAACTCACACCCAAACTTCCCTCCACCCAGATTTGAAACAGTCTTGTTTCCTGATTGGTCCTCTGGTCAGGTGTTTGGTTCCCTTTGTTAACCCTTTACAGGTAAAAGACCATTAACCCTTAGCTATGTGTTTATGACAGTGACTTCCAAATCTTTGTTTAAAAAAAAAACTCATCTAAGTGGTAACGCTTCTGGCAATCTGGGCACTGATGGAAGGGTTGGGAATAATTCCAATCAATAGCTGCCTTCCCTCACCCCATGAACTCATGGTTTTAGTGAGTAACTGGAGGTACTACTTCCATATCAATGGGAGAAAGCTCTGATGTCAGAAAAAGTAATTTGGTAGTTCACCTAATTAATCACAGAATCCTGCAAATTTGAGATGGAATAGTTAGATGTTGGGTGGCTTTGTCCATCCTTCAGTAAGGGTAGAATTGTTTCCTGCAATATATTCTCAGGAGATTTGTACAGTCCTGTTTTATATGACAGAAGCAATGGGGCTTGGACTAATTCATGTGCCAGGCTGTTAATAAATCCCACTGTTAGGAAAAAATTAATCTTTTAAAATTTTATACCATTGCTCCCAGGAGCTGGAGAGCCTATCAGACTTCCAAAGCAGAAGACTTTATTTCAAAAGAAGCATCTTTGAACAAAGCTTTAGACTCCACCCAAATTCCATGCTTCTAAAATGTCTTTACATTTATGGATGTGCATGATATTCAGTTTAAGATCCTAAAGTATTCCTGTTCCAAAGAAAAGTTGCAGAATGACATGAGCACATCTCCCATAGTATAGATCAATGGGAAACTGGCTTGTTAGAATGCAGAAAACCATCATGTCCACAGAGACGACTAGTAAACGGATAAACCCAATCTCCTTTCCCCTCCTGTCTCTTCAGAGTGACCTCTAGCAGTGGAACCACCCGGCAAGACGACAGGGCAGAATTTCAGACATTTCAAAGATGAATACATCCTGTATGTCACAGACAGCAGCAGGAGTTAATGTGCAGGGAAGTGTCAAGAAGATCAGCTGATCTTCCTCTCCCTAGCCCTGGTGTGGAGGGCACACATTAGGGCTGCCATGGCAGCCGCTGGCTAGTTCTGCAGTCTGCCATCCCATCCACAGGCATGGCCAAACCAGCTATACAGGCTGGGCACTGCACTGAGAATTTAAGACAAATGAGATCCCTTGCATTTCTGTCTCTCTGTTCCATATGGTAGCCTATTAGCTGTAAGTGTTGCTGGTAAAACTTAAAGTTAAATACAGTGGCGCAGTTTAATCATCTTAGTGATTTTTCAGAAACATATAACTAATTTTGTATACTATATCACAATTTGATTTGGAGAGGCGGAAGGCTGATAACATCATATCCAAATTATTGCAAGTGTTCATCATTTTATAGCCTGCAATGTTTTCCAAACAGAGCAAGTTTCCTATATGACAGACAAAGTGAAAATGAATATCACCATTATAAGTGATATGATTAATATGCTGCTAATTAAATTAGATAAAACTTCAATACAGTAAAGTAAGAAAGTTTATGGGTAACAGAAATGCCCTAAACATGTAAATACTTATGTTAATATTGTGTTGTGTTTAGAAATGTATTCAATTTAAAAACACTTCTTTGTGCATGGTAGAACCCCTTGAAAGAGTCAAAGGGACTTCTCCATCAGATTGTCAAGCTGGAATAGTTTGTTGTATTTCAGTGCATTGTCCTTCTCATTCACTCCTTGTTTTCATTAGCTGAATTATGGCTAGCCATTGCACAGGAGCCCAGGATTAAACCAAGAGTTGGGCAATGAACGGACAGCCCAGCTAGACTTCATTTTTTTTAAATCTGCCCATACTGTGGTGATGGGTGTCATGTGAATAGTAAAGAATCACAGAAAATATCTCTTCTGATACTGAGCAAGGATCTTTCTTGATGTAAACTCCAGAGCTAGAAGGCTCAAAAAATCTCTGCTCCCCCACAGGAGAAAGGAGAAATTCTGGCTATGACAGGTTTAATGGACATATAAGAATTTCTCCCCAGTGCAACTCTGCACAGAGTTTTATGTTACCTGGAGTTTGTTTGTGTTCTGTTTTTTGGAAGTGATATTAAATGGTGCATGTAAACGTATTTATGAAAGAGGGGAGAATTTTGACAGGTTATAGCCTGAAGAAAGTAGGTCACCCTGAACTGACCGGTAATGGATTCTAATTGGGTTGTGAGCTCAAAATCAGCAAAAGGAATAGGGCCTTACTTGGGTTTACCTGCCCAGAGATTCTAGACCAGTGGTGGGCAACCTGTGGCCAGTATGTCCTTGTGGCCCACACAGCTTCCTGCAGCTCGATTGGGTGGGAATGGTAAACCACGGCCACTGGGAGCTGCAGTCAGCCGTGAAAATGTAAACAAACTGTCTGGCGGCCCACCAGTGGATTAGTGGGCCGCACTGTTATAGACCCTGTTTGGAATTGATTTTGTGGGACTGGACCTATTAGCAGCTGAGCTGGTGAAATTGACGCTGTGACTCCTGATAAGTCTGTCATAGAACTGCTGGAGCTGATTTTGCTGAGCAAGGACTTCACATAAGATGACTTTTTGGAACCAGACCTGGAAGCCCCAGATCGAAGTGGGACCTGGTACTGTGGACTTGGACTGGAGTAGACAGTGAGGAGAACCACCTCCTGGTGCCTACTTGACCCACAGCTGAGTCAATACGGATTTGTGTGTGAGTGAGGATTGTGTTCTGAATAAGAGCTCTGGGCTCCCAACAAGACGTATAATGGAAGCCATGGGGTTGGCCGTGCCCCTTGTAATTTCCTTTTCCTGTGTAAATAGATGCTTATCTTGTCTTCCTAAATAAAAACAACTGATGGCTTCATGTACCTAAGGCTTCCCAGGTGCTTGTGAGTGGGGAACACCATTTCCAAAGGTAACCAAGGAGATTAAAATTTATCCTGGGAGAAGATAAGATTTAGGCGAGGGCTTGAGCCAATCACTTTATTTTAGAAAGCATCTTTATACAGCATTGAACCTGGCTTCTAGTCATGCTAATGACACCTGGCAGAATGGTAACCTAGATTGAGGAAAACAGTATTATCTCTAAAGCTACTCAGCCTTTGTCTACATCACTACAGAGCTTCTGTACAGAATCGTTCCCCTCTCCTCCTCTCTGGCTTCCTGCTGCAGATTATTGAAAGAAAAATTACATATATCCTTATAATACACACATCATGAAATGTTTGCACATAGTGTTGGGGGTGTGGGCAGATAGAATCCTTGCATGCTTTTCCTCACCTTGCGTTCTCAAAGGGCTTGTTGCATCCTAGTCCTAGCTGGGTTGTACGCCTGGCAGGGTCCTTATTCCAGTGGCAGTTTGTAGCTTGCCAGATGTTCTAACCTCAAATTTGCAGGCTTTGTTAGAATTACTGTGGTTTAGAGAGGAAAAACTGTTTCTTTCAGAAATAGACAGACACTTTTAAAAATATTTTATTTTAATACAAGCTGAGTGTGAATGATTTCTGTGTATTTCAGAATCAGATTTCCTTAACCCCAAAAGAGTTCATTTTCCTTTTAGTGTGGACTTTTAAAAAACTATACTGCAATCTAATCAGTGTGCAGTCAGCTCTTTGTAACCGTCCTCCTGCTTAGAAAACTCGGCCCTGTTATACAGACAAAACAGTTCTAATGCTAGCAAGGGACAAGCTCAGATGAACTCATTTGCCCTTTAAGCCCAATACTAGCTTTTAGGAAGGTAGCAAGCACATGTTGTTCTACTTAAGCCATGTGCTACATTTCCAGAATTTATTAACTCATTAGTTCCTGGAATAGAATACTATGCAAAACATAAGGATAACCAAGTATTTAAACCTTTAAAAGATGCTCCCTTAACTTTTAACTTTGCTTTTCAAGGATATATTGGCATGAGGCTATTAACATTCAGTAGATAAGCACAGTACTTCTGATTATGTGGATGCAAGGAATAATTAACATGGCTTTGAACTACTGTATGACCAGCCAAAAAAATTGTTCTTCTAATCCCAGGCAGACTTTCCCTAAGGCTCAACATGCTGTCTAGTTCCAATCTGTAAAGCTTCTAAACATTAGTGGTATGGCTTCAAATAACCTTCCCAGGGCCAGTCTTACTTCAAATGGCACCCTGGGTAGGACTGGAGGTGGAGCAGGATTTGGGGATGGAGTTTGTCTGGGTACAGAGCTGGGGGCAGAGCGGGCCACGAGGTGGAGTGGAGGTGCAGGCAGAGCAGGGAGTGGAGGCAGAGTGGGGCTGTGAGGTGAACAGGATTTGGGGGTGGAGCCGGGCAGGGGGCTGTTATTGTGACACTCTCTTGGTGGTGCACCCTCCTGACCATGGCGCCCTGGGTGGTTGCTCACATCAACCACACCTGAGGCTGGTCCTGAACCTTCCTTTTGTACCAGAAGAATAAATGCTGTGGTGTAGTAATAGCCAAGTTTATTTCATAATATTGGTGTTAAAACTATTAATTAGTTATTAGAGACCAAATTCTACTACCTTTAGTGAATTTCTTCCTTGATTAACTGAAATCAGTGGGACAATTCATGAAGTAAATTTCTACTCAACATGAGTAAGTGTGGATGAAACGAGTCCCTAGGAAAATTGTGCAGGACTAATCCTATGTAACCACTATGCGGCAACATGTGTTTTCAGAAAGCACCTTGTGTCTGACTACCGTTATGACTGCACGTAGTTTTGACTGAAATGTAACATGTCACTCTGGCTGCAGTGCAGAGGAGACACGAGGATTGAATACAGCCCTGTGAAAAACCAGAGCTCACCTTCAGTGTGTGTACCACTCCCTGCTTGCCTTTCTGAAAGAGTTCTCTATAATAACTGCTGCTGTAGACCACAATGGGCCACAACTGACCAGGAGATCCAAAGTGGGTGAGGTAATATTTCTTATTGGGCCAACTTCTTTTGGTAACAGAGACAAGCTTTCAGACTACACAGGGAAAGATACTCCCAGTGCCACAGCAAAATGCAACCTTAAATTCATTACTCTGCTAGACACTAAAAATTATGGTCTGAATAGAAATGCTGGATTTATGGCTTAATTACAACAATCTGTAACCCACTAACCCCCTTCTTTTTTTGTCTTATGCTTGCAGAAATGTTAACAGGCCACTCTGCCTTGATTTGTCCCTTGAAATATGTGCTAACTACTTGGCTAAATATGTACTAAATAATATGTACTAAACAATCTCTTCTGCCTTGCATTTTGCTGTGATTATTGGAATACTTTCCCCAGATCTGAAGAAGAGCTCCGTGGGTATGTCTACAGCAGTGGTTCAAAAACTTTTGTATTGATGGCCCCTTTCACACAGCAAACCTATGAGTGCTACCCTGCCCCCATAAATTAAAAACACATTTTTTTAATATTTAACATTATTATAAATACTGGAGGTGAAGTGGGGCTTAGGGATTGAGGCTGACAGCTCGCAATTCCCCATGTAATAACCTTGCAACACTGTGAAGGTCTCGAACCCCAGTTTGAGAACCCCTGACTCGGGGTCATTGGGCTTGGCCTGTGGTGCTGTTTCATTGCTGTGTAAACTTCTGGGCTTGGGTTGGAAATCAGGCTATAGGAACCTGCAAGGTAGGAGGGTTCCAGAGCCTGGGCCCCAGCCTGAGCTTGGAAGTCTCATAGCAATGAAACAGCCCCTCAGCCCAAGCCCTGCAAGCCTGAGTTGGCTGGCACAGGCCAGCCGTGGGTTTTTCTTTGCTGTGTAGACATATCCTCAGTGGCTCAAAAGCTTGACTCTCACCAACAGAAGCTGATCCAATAAAAGATATTACCTCACCCACCTTGTCTCTTTAATGTACTGGGACCAACACAGCTACAACTACACTGCGTACTAGAGATCCAAAGATGTCTCAACTTGCTCAAAATGTTTTGAAGCCATAAATGAACACAACTTCAGCAGGCACCAGTGCAGGTCACTTTAACTTCTCAGAAGGGAAAGACTAGATTTCCCATCACTAGAATGACAAGCATTGAAGGGTTGATTATTAGAATGTCTAGATGCCTAAAAGTCTATGGAACCAAAAACCAAGAACACAGAGAGATAGCAGATGGAATAATTGCATTAAAGGCAGCAATTTTACAATACCTTATCTGAAACAAAAATCATAATAATTTAAGAACAGGTCTACTATAAAAAAGTGTGTTAGTAATTGCTATCAGAGAAACTGGAGATTGACGAAAAGAGTACTAGCCCTCTCTGATAGAGAGAAGATCCCTAGCAAGAATCCCTGGCAAGAACAAGCAGTGAACAAGAACAATGAATATACTATGATCCTCATAGCATTGAACTTGCAAGAGTCACAGGTCATTTTTAACTGCCGAAAGAAGTGAAAAAAAAAGTGGTGTCCATAAGGAGGTCAAGGGTAATTTCTGGACTGGAGGCCTGTTCTTCTATTAACACAAAAATATTCATTGTTGAAAATATGAAGGCTTTAATTTTCTTTTCAATGAAGTGGAGAGTCATTTGTAACAATGTTTTGTTATATTTAGAACAATAACATGCCACTGAGACATACATAACTGCCTTGCTTTGGAGTACACTGGGAAATCTGACCACTGGACTGTGGAAGCAGAAGACTTACTTTTCAGACCTTCGTATGGGTAAAGGGATGCGAGGATGGCTATGTACTGTTGTTCTTATCTTGTTAGGTTTAGCTTACTGTTGAAAGTTCATTTTTTGATAATTTGATTGTGACTGAATAATCACAGACACATCTGTTGGCAATGTTAATCTTCATTGTGTGTATATATGAAACCTTGCAGTACTTACTCAAAGGAACAGAGTTCACATTCTTAATAGCAAGAGCAGTATTTGGTTTAGCCAACTCTTACAATTTTGTTGTTGACTCTCTCATACTATTGGATTTTTATCTTAAATCTTTATATCCTGGTATGATGAGATTTTGTGACAATCTCAATTTATATTCAAAACACAAAATGTGTCTAGCCCTGATAGTTTCAGAAATAAGTTTGAAAATGTGAAATCTAAAGACTCAAAAGTCAGGATGCAAATGTATTTATTTTTAAAAATTTTATGGTTTTTAAGGCAACCTCATGATTTTCTGGGGGGCCTGACCCATGATTATTGAATGCTTGGAGTATGCAAGGTAAAGAAAACGGAAACAAAAAATGATTAGGGGTCTGGAACAGCTTCCATATGAGGAGAGATTAAAAAGGAGACTTTTCAGCTTGGAAAAGAGAGGACTAATGTGGGAGAGGGACATGGGGGAATATGATAGACCTCTATAAAATCATGCCTGTTGTGGAGAAAGTAAAAAAAGAAGTATTATTTACTCCTACTCATAATACAAGAACAAGGGGTCACCAAATGAAATTAATAGGCAGCAGGTTTTAAACAAACAAAAGGAAGTATTTCTTCACACAATGCACAGTCAACCTGTGGAACTCGTTGCCGGAGGATATTGTGAAGGCCAAGACTATAACAGGGTTCAAAAAAGAACTAGATAAGTTCATGGAGGTTAGGTCCATCAATGGCTCTTAGCCAGGATGGGCAGGGATGGTGTCCCTAGCCTTGTTTGCCAGAAATTGGGAATGGCGACAGGGGGTGGATCACTTGGTGATTACCTGGTCTGTTCATTCCCTCCGTGGCACATGGCATGGCCACTGTCAGAAGACAGGATACTGGGCTAGACGGAGATTTGGTCTGACACAGTATGGCCGTTCTTATGTTGAATGCATGGGCTTAGCAATACACTTTATTTTTCCCTTCAAGGAAAGCACTTAGCCTTCTGCAGTAAAGGCCTATATCAGAATCCCCTTCCCTCTGTCTTTGTTCATTGCTCTTTTCTGACAATGAAAGAGAAATCTTTGTTTTTTTTTAAATTTAGTTTAATGGTTATTGATCCTTTTAAAATGGAAGTTTCTTCTCAACCTTTTGCTTCATTTCCATCTATGGAACCTAGTATTCAGTTTCCTCAGTGTCTTGATCTGGAGAGCAAGTTCCAGCATCCAGACATCATTTATTTTAAATTTGTTTATATATGCAAAAAAAAAATCATGGAAGTTTTGAAAGATAGTGTTCACTGTGGAGAAGCTCTGTGCTTTAATTGTATTTTATCCATCATAAAAGCTTCTGGCTTTCTTTTTCTGAGTGCTTGTGTATAAATGCACAGCAAATGATATGTGCATCTCTGTATTTCAGGAAGGCTCCATGGACAGCTTGTATGAGCCAGTCCAAGAACACCAAGACCCCAACGAGACCATTAGCATCAGCAGCAGAGCAAGCACTCCACTTAGCACCTATGTGAAATGCGGACTTCCAGACAGATCTCTGTCTTTGGTGAGTGAAAAGAAGTGAAGTACCCCATGCACTTTCCTCCAAACCATTACTTTTCTTGTCTGAGCTTTCCAACAGAGCCAGTATTGTTGTCTCAGCCTCAGATTTTAAATATCTACACTCCTTGGAACCTACCAAAATCCTACTAAGCTTTTCCTCAGACCTTCATGCCTGTGAGATAGATGAAATGAGTGCTGTCCAGTCTTACAAATAGGACCCTAAAAATAGGTCCTCGGCTCTGTAGCACTTTGGACAAGATCCAAATCCATTGAAGTCAATGGGAGTCCTTCCATGGATGTCAATGAGCCTTTTATGATTAAGTAGCCATTATATAGACAGACATACAATATAACCATGTACTAAAACCATATAAGAAGAGAGATTGAGAGGGTGTCTATGGAAAAATTATTTAATGGGCAAAGTATGTGATTCCCATTTATTAGTAAAAATAATTAAAGGTGGGAGAAGAACTATATAGTAAAATGAAAGGGTTCACTATATGATTAAAATGGAGAGCAGCAAGTTGAACATCTAACATTCCGTAAAAGAATGCTAAAGGAGGAAAAAAACAAAAATGAATGAAAAGTAACCCATTAACAAGACTATATTTCTAACATATAGCATATTAAATATGTGCATTGGAATAAGTATGGATTCATAAAAAGATCACGTGTGAGAAGTTTGCTAGAATCTTTGAGTTTTCTACTGTGTATTTCCAAAGGCACAGACCAACAGTGCACTAGGGAACGCACTGTAGCAGTATTTGGATTTCAATATAAGTATCACATGATTAGAGTTGGCCACAATACTTCCATAAAAACATCAATGGAAAATGACTTAATGGAGATTTTCACACACACACAATCTGTTTTCATCAGCATTTTCCAGGTTTTTTGTTTTAAAAAAAGTGAAAACCCAAAAGCTGAAAACAATTTGGCTCCTGTTTGCTTTTCAGTTGCCAAAAACCTAATAAATAAATAAACCTGATGAAAAATTTGAGCAAAAATGAAAAAAAAGTTGAAATTTTTGTAAGGCGGGAAAATAATTTCTCGACCAGCTTTATGTATGGTACATTGATTTGCAAAATCAGAAATGCTGGTATGTTAAGGAAGTCTTTTGAGATTGCAAATTAGCATGAGGTATAAATAACAAGAGAAAACTAATACAAACTAAGAATTTGGCAATGCAGAGAGGAGAGAGATAATAATACCAAAACTGGAATTAGCCTCACTATTTATGTCCCTTATGAAAGGTGTACCTTTTAAATTAGCTGCATTTATAAATTGGAGGACAGAAAATAGAACACAGTGGGAAAAAATTAGGTTATCTTTGTGTTAAATTAGTGATTCTTATAGTTAAGCATGGGAAAGAATCAGGTTAATATTCTCACTCTTGTGTTGTGGATAGAATAGTTGTTTCTCTCCACCCCAAAGGTAGCTCCATTTTGGACAGGTTGACTAGTTAGTAAAGCACTCTTTGGAACACTAGGGATGAAAGACAGTAAGTAAAAGTAAACTGTTGCTATATATTTATTATGAATAAAATCAGGGTGACTGTAACCAGAGGCTTTCTGAAAATCAGCAAAGCCAAGTCTATTACCAGACCTGGATTATTTCTCTAATAAGCGCACATGCAGTAAATCATCTGCACAATGCTTGGTTGTAAGATTAAAAAAAATATGTTGACTGTATCCAGTATGAATCAACAGATGTTATTTTCAAACTGTGCATGACATTAGTATGAATATATTTCAGCTGCCTCTTGAAATTCAGGTCACTATGCTACTGTATGTGGCCAAGATTGAAGTCACAACAAAGGACAGCCAAACAAGGGACATGATCCTGCAAAGAGTTAATCCTGTATGTATCCCTACTACCATTTGACAGTGGGATTATCATGGGAATTTGCAGGACTGGGCCCAAGGTTAGCAGTGATGTATGAATTGTGGTGACAGATTAGCCAGACTTCTGTGGACCTAAGGTTACATTGCAGTAGGCAGTGTTCTCCACCCCCACCCCAACTGAATGTATCTTCCATTCTTCTTCTCTTCTTTCTTGTTATCAACCTCAGCCCAGACCCTATTCTATTTAAAATGAATTAGTGGTACTTTTCTCCCTTCATCATGGCTTCTTATAGACATTTGCATTGCTCCTAGTGATTATGTGAAGGCAGAATGAATGGCTCCAATTTCACAGAGGGTCAACACCAGAAAATGCAGAAGGAGGTTGTTTACTGACAAAATCCGTGACTAAATGCCTTTTTAATCATTATAAGGGCCACAGGCCATTTGCAGCCTTAGTCTTGTTTTCCCGTCTGACCAGCTGAGGAGAGTCACCCATCCCACTCCAGCTAGGGGATGCCTGCAGCAGTCAAAGAACATTTAATCACAGAATGACTCAAAGGAGATCCATTCCCTAATTGACTATCCAGTCTACCCACAAGTCATCATGCTTCCTGTACAACCAACCACTTGACCATCAGAAGCTGTGAGATGATGCAGTTTGTTGTTTGTATTCCAGTAATGCCCAGATGCCCAACCAAGTTTGGGGTTCAATAGCGCTTGGCACTGTACAAAGCTAGAGTAAGAGACAGTCCTGCCCCCATGAGTTAAAAACACAAAACAAAGGTTTGGAGAAGGACATAACACATCAACAGAGTGAACAGAGGGATTGTTTGCAAGTGTCCTGTATATCTCATGGTTATTATTAAAATAATTTTGGGGTGGATTTTATATATATGATTATATTTGTACGAATTTAGTATTTAGGGCAGGAAAGGTGAGTAAGGAAGGCATGAAGGGATTAGCTAAAAGAGAAGGTAAAGGAAGGCAGGGGAAGCATGGCTGCAAGCAGAGGCCATAGAAACAGATGGTTTTTGGGGGGGTATGTGTGTGGAGGGGGGACACCTAGGTAATGTCACAGGTATCATTGAGAAAGGCAGCAATTTTTCAGCGAGCATCTTGTTAAAATTCTGGGAGTTCATTCCTTGCTTAGGGACTGTAATGCAGAAGATGGGTGAAACTTAACAGTACAGAGGAATTTCCCTTTGCAAAGGGAGGCTTAGGTTTATCCAGACTTTCCATATCAGTGAAGCCTGGCACTGGTGAATTTTCTGACATTCTTTCCACTGCACTTTGTTTCTTATAAAGTGCCTTTTTTTAAGAATAAAAGTAGACTTATATGTGTTTTATACATATGGAAATTGAGAAAAGCCTTTACATTTCTGCTTTAAAAAGAAGTCCTTGAAATATAAACACACTAAATAAATAGTTTGGATTTTTTTTCTTTCCCAAATAATATATTGCCTTTTTTAATCCTTCAGGGTTGGTTCATTATTAGTATAATATATCATCAGGGCTATGACAAACATTTCTACTTAGTGTATTAATGTGTTTTGATAATCTCTTCTTTCCTGCCTAACAATGCTCTCCCAATCATAAACACTATCTGTCTCTAGCTTTGCAAACTCAATTGTGTTCAGAAAATCTACTCAAAGAACAAAGAGAAGTCAGAGCTGCTTGTGTGTAAGTAGGGAGAGGGCTGCATTCATTTAGGGTTTATGCCAGCATAAACCTTTTCATAAGTACCTTGTGGCCAAAAATCTACTGAGTGAGAGTGATGACACTGCAAAGCAGATTTGCTTATGCTGGTGGAGGGGCATAAGGGATCAGTGCTCTCTGTACAACAGACAGTGCTGGTTTGACAGATGGTGTGGTCAGAGCACTAAGAAGTGCATTTTTGGAATTCCTCCTGTTGGCAGAGCTCCTGTGGAGCCCTGTCACAAATTAAAGCTGCTTCTACTCTTGGTGAATGGAACATAGTAGTGGCATCCTCACCATCACAGGTGAATTACCTTTGAGGTAAGCGGTGCTTGGCAGGCACAAGGAAGTGCAATTTACACATCCCCCTGACAGTTCTGCTGAATTTGACCCAAAATGTTTCTTTCATTGTTCTTGTTATTTCATTTCTCTTCCCAGAGGATTCAATATACAGCACACATGTAGAAATATGTACATATAGAAATGCCATATAGATCATGAAACACCTGACCTTTTGAGGTACTGAGCTCCCATGAAATGAAAGCAGTTAAAGGTACTCAGCTTCTCACAGTATTGGGCCCTAAATTAGCTATTTGGGTGCTCTGTGCACATGTCCAGAAGAAACATACCTATGAGGTAAGATGCTGAGCATCCAGATGTTACAGTTAAGTTTCCACTTTTGGCCTCTGAATGCAACAAGTGTTGTGTTTGAGGGAGTAATAACACCTTTTGAATATTATAGGATCCTATCCATGGAGTCTGCCTATGAATGTAATATAGTTATGAAGGTCTTTTTTTCTTCCTAATACCCAATGTCCTTCTTCTCTTATTAATTTATATTGTATAGGATAGTGTTTCCTCAACATTTTATTGTTGGTGACCCCTTAATAAAAGTCAACCCTTTTTGACCTTCTTATGTTTACTATATAATTCAGAATAAATAAATGTATCAAAGATAACAATAAGCCTACGGAACCTACATATATTTTGAGAAGTTGATGGAGAATACTTGTTCTTGAAGAGTAAGGGTGTATGTGGGGAACAGGGGATCAACATTTTCTTTGCTTTTGATTGGGAAAACATTTTCAATGCCCCATTGGTTGAGAAACACTACTATCAGATAACATTACCACTGAACATTAGTGAAAACAGAACCCTGGAGACTGAAATCCTCTGTGTATGCCCAAAACAGATGGGCACAGAATAGAAACCTTCTCTCTGTAAAAGGCATAGAAATCAATTGACATTACAGAGTATAGGAAAGGCAAGAAAGCAAGCTTCCCCTGTCTACCCTGTCAATGCATCTCAGCCTTGACCACATGGAACCACTTCTAGCGCTAAGGTCATATCTACTCTAGAAAATAATCATGTTTAAATGTGATTGTGAAACATAGCTGTAGCCTAACCAGAGAAGAATCTAATTAATCAGATTCTAATAAGCAGTGTATAATATTGTTGATTTATGTGCATGACCAGCAAAAATAATACATATGCAAGAGAACCAATTTTTAGATGAGGCTTTATCTGCCAGTGTTTGCAAATAAATGGTTCTCTAAGATGGCTATGGCATTTTATTTTTTGTCTCTATGGAAAAAGAAAAAAAAGTTCAGTCACGACCATGTTACATAACCGTCTTTAAACATGGTTATTCTTGTAATGTAAGTGGGGCCTTAAATAATATTTCAGTCTTCATGTTCAGTCAGTCTTTTCTCCCTCACCTGAGCCTATGCTAATGTTTTCAGTCATACTAATGCTTATGTTCTAGGAGCTGGAATTTGCAAAGTAAATTCAAAATTAAAATGACTTTTCCTCATGGGTTTGTGCCCACCTACAACATTGTAACATGTATGATATATAAACCCTTAATGTAATGAGGACACCTACAGATAACTAATAATGCTTATCCACTAAGTGGCTCATCTATAGAGACAGTTTCACAACATCGACTCTGTATCGAAACATTACAAAAGCACAAGAGTGAGAATTAAAGGATAGTGTGACAGTTTTACCTCTTCTGCCCTCTTCTCCCCTCCCCTCCCCTTGATTCAATGGAATTAAATCAGGCTGTCTTCATTATTTTAATGTAGGGTTGGAATTTGGAAATTATTATTTGACTAAATGAAAATAATCAACATTCCCAATATAAAACTTTTGACTGAGCCAGACTAGAGAAGTAGATGGGATTTACAGTTCATGTCCATTAGAAAATCCAAGATTTTAATCTGCATAAATTGCATCAAAACATTGCGCACATTACTTAGTGGGGGTTTTACAGTACACAGTGGATTCTCCACAAAAATCTATGCACAACTGTAGTCATAGTAAATCCACCATTTCAGCCCTCAGTCACCCGTGTCACATATTTCAGTTTCCCTCAATGGAATATTTTAAAGCTGACTCACTTATGTTTCACTCCATTAAAATTCGGCATCGATAAAAGTGCTGCTAAATCAGTTAAACTGCATAGTCACCAGACACTTAAACAGATTGTTGTGGGGGTTATTTTGTTTTGTTTTTTAAGGAATATTCAGTTCAGTAGTTAACTAAAAATAATGGCTGGATGCTGTGTCATTGTGTTGGCGGCAGAATCAACATGGTTATTTATAAAATAGTCTCTAGAAATGGAAACTGAGATTAGTGATGACGTTTTAGCTGTAAGGCCTGTGAAAAAAATGCAGCTAAGGCCAATGTGCTATGTGTAATCTTATCTGCTATTTCTAGCATCTGAGTTACTCGACTTACACCTTATATTCAGCCATTAAGCTTATTAACTGAGCCCATTAGTACTTCTCCCCCATTTTAAAATAAATCACTCAGTTCCATTCTACAGGGTGCTTCTCCAAGCTTGATAACATCAGAGTATTTTTTACCTCTTTAGTGCCTTGATTCAGGACACCACCTTTATTCAGCAGTGCACGTGCTTAACTGCATTGCTGAGTAGGGACAGACTTGAGCATGTGCTTAAGTGCTTTGCTGAATTGGAGCCTAGCAGACCCCACATCATGTGTTATCCCTGCATGAACCTTCTTAAAAAACTACCTGAAGTCAAAGTGTTTCTATTTGAGGGACCACCTCTCTCTGTACATTGCCATACTGCTGCAGCTATGGCGAGAAGAAAAGTTCAGTCTTGATGCCCTTCATTTTAAAAGATGAAGGCTGGTAGTAGAACATTCTCCCTCAGAGGCTCTTCAGCTGTGGAACAAGATTCCCCTTTCGGTACGAAAGAGATCTTCAGGGAATACTGCAAGATGCATCTATTTGCACAGCTTGGTGCAAAGATGGGTATTAGACGAGAATCAATTTTGTAAAAGGAGAGGGAGTATTGTGTTCTGCTGGTCCTGTTTTTGCAATCTATGGCAGGTGTGCCTAGAGCTTTCAATATGCACATTTTTTCTCTTTTGTATAAAGCTGAACTTTGTAAGAGTTAACTCCTTCCCCTCATTTTTTTTAAACACTGCATAATTCTTTTCTTGTGGGTGTCTTGTCTGCCATAATAAAAGTTATAATTGTAGTTGTGCTGTCACATTCTGCCCAGATATGGAGCTGTTGTGGCAAAACTTGTGGAGTTCCTCTGTTAATTAAAGCCATATAGATGGTGCTTCAGGAGAAAGAGTTAGGGCAGGGGCGGGCAAACTTTTTGGCCTGAGGGCAACATCGGGTTTCAGAAATTGTATGGCGGGCCAGTTAGGGGAGGGGGTCATGGCCCAGCCCCCATCCACCTCCCCCTGGGACCCCTGCCCCACCCACCTCCCCCTGTCCCCTGACTGCCCCTGGAACCCTTGTCCCTGACTTACCCCCACTGCCCCATCCAACCCCTCCTTTCATTCCTGATGACTCCCCTCGGGACCTCTGCCCCATCCAACCACCCCTTCTCCCTGTCCCCTGACTGCCCCGGGAAACCCTGCCGCTGACTGCCCTCCGCCGGCCCATCCAACCTCCCTTTAATTCCAGACTGCCCCCCCAGGACCCCTGCCCCCACTCAATCCTCATTCCCTGCCCTCTGATGCCCCAACCCCTATCCACAGCCCTGCTCCCAGACCACCCCCCCAAACTCCCCTGCCTTCTGTCCAGCCCCCCCCTTCCTGCCCCCTTACTGCGCTGCTTGGAGCATCGGTGACTGGTGGCACTACAGATGCGCCGCCTGGCTGGAACCAGCCAGGCTATCACCACCACACAGCACAGGGCACTGGGTCAGGCCAGGATCTGCAGCTGCACTACCCCAGGAGCTTGCAGCCCTGCTGCCCAGAGCATTGCGCTGGTGGTGGGGTGAGCTGAGGCTGCGGGGCAGGGGAAACAGCAGGGGAGGGGCCAGGGGCTAGCCTCCTGGGCCAGGAGCTCAGGGACCGGGCAGGACGGTCCTACGGGCTGGATATGGCTCACGGGCCATAGTTTGCCTACCTCTGAGTTAGGGGAATATACCCTTTTAATCCCCGTTTACGCATCTTTCTGAGCAGTGGTTATGTGCTCCTGGCCCAAGTAACCTGCACAAGTGGCCACATAGAGCTGTGTCCTCAGGTGGAAAATAATAGTGCTTTTGTACACCATGCTTGCTTCCTTCACAAACCTCTAAAGACCTACCCAGCCTGTGAAGCATTCTGACTAGAATGCTCCCACATCGTTCTGTGTTCATTTTGTATTGTATCATGCTCCGTTGTACCTGCTGTGTCTTTCAACTATAAGCTTGTCAGCGGAATGGCCTGTTAATTGTGCAGCTCTCTTTGCTGACTGCACAGCACCAGGCACTTCAGCAATAAGAACTAAAAATTGTTTCCAAGTTATTTTGCATATGTATGAATGGCAAAGGTGAAGTGGGCCTGAATGTCACTTAGTTTCTTTTTCAGCAATGGTATCTGGCCACTGAGGGGGATAATAATGGGCATCTTATTAGTAGGACCCTTTCAAATTCACAGTCCACTTTGGTCAATTTCATGGTCATTGGATTTTTAAAAGAGCAAATTTCAGGATTTCAGCTATTTAAATGTGAAATTTCATGGTGGTGTAATTGTAGGAGTCCTGACCCAAAAAGGAGTTGTGGACGGTCCCAAGCTTATGCGGGGAGTGGGGGGGAGATTGTGGTACTGCTACCCAGGGCTCACCCCAGGCACCAGTCTAGCAAGCAGGTGCCTGGGGAGGCCAATGAAGAGGGAGGCGGCACATCCAGCTGTTCGGCGGCAATTCGGCTGCAGGGCCATCACTCCCTCTCAAACCAAAGGACCTGCTACCGAATTGCTGCCGATCGCAGTTGTTGTTTTTTTGGGGGTGGGTGGCTTCGGGCAGCAAAAACTCTAGAGCCGGCCCTGCTGCTACCCTTACTTCTGCACTGCTGGTGATGGCGGTGCTGCCTTCAGAGCTAGGCAGCTGAAGAGCGACAGCTGCTGGCCAGGAACCCAGCTCTGAAGGCAGCAATGCGGAAGTAATGGTGGCATGATATGGTATTGCCACCTTTACTTCTGTGCTGCTGGTGGCGGGGCATTAGACTCATAGACTTTAAGGTCAGAAGGGACCATTATGATCATCTAGTCTGACCTCCTGCACAACGCAGGCCACAGAATCTCATCCACCCACTCCTGTTACTAACCCCTAACCTATGTCTGAGTTATTGAAGTCCTCAAATTGTGGTTTAAATACCTCAAGGTGCAGAGAATTCTCCAGCAAGTGACCCATGCCCCATGCTGCCGAGGAAGGCAAAAAAAAACCAGGGCCTCTGCCAATCTGCCCTGGAGGAAAATTCCTTCCCAACCCCAGATATGGCGATCAACTAAACCCTGAGCATGTGAGCAAGACTCACCAGCCAGCACCCAGGAAAGAATTCTCTGTAGTAACTCAGATCCCACCCCATCTAACATTCCATCACAAACCACTGGGCATACTTACCTGCTAATACTCAAGGATCAATTAATTGCCAAAATTAGGCTATCCCATTATGCCATCCCCTCCATAAATTTATCAAGCTTTGTCTTGAAGCCAGATATGTCTTTTGCCCCCACTATGCCCCTGGGAAGGCTGTTCCGGAACTTCACTCCTCTAATGGTTAGAAATCTTCATCTGATTTCAAGTCTAAACTTCCTAGTGTCCAGTTTATATCAATTTGTTCTTGTGTCCACATTGGTACTAAGCTTAAATAATTCTTCTCCCTCCGTGATATTTATCCCTCTGATATATTTATAAAGAGCAATCATATCCCCACTCAACCTTCTTTTGGTTAGGCTAAACAAGCCAAGCTCTTTGAGTCTCCTTTCACAAGACAGGTTTTCCATTCCTCGAATCATCCTAGTAGGCCTTCTCTGTACCTGTTCCAGTTTGAATTCATCCTTCTTAAACATGGGCGACCAGAACTGCACACAATATTCCAGATGAGGTCAGAACTGGGCATCTGGCCAACAGCTGCCACTCTCTAGCCATTCAGCTCTGAAAGCAGCACAGAAGTAAGATGGCAATACTGCAACCCCCCTTAAAACAACCTTGGCAACTCCCCTGCAGCTCCTGTTTGAGTCAGAACCCCCAATTTGAGACATGCTGGTTTCCCCCATGAAATCTGTATAGTATAGGGTAAAAGCCCACAAAAGACCAGATTTCCCGGGGGTGGGGTGTGGAGGGGAACAAGATTTCATGGTGTGTGACACATTCTTCAGGCCTTGAATTTGGTAGGGCCCTACTTATTAGTGATGAAGCTGTTGTTCCATATTATCAGTGCCTTCCATAGCTTAGGGTCTCACTGTCATACCTGATCAGCTGATTTATTTCTTAAGCCCTTTGAGAATGTTTTCATCGCAAAGATTATTTTCATATATTTTCTGTCAGCTTGCAATTGCCAAGCATCTCTAAAGTTCCACACATTCATCAGCTACTGACCATGATATGATAGACTGCCCAGTATATCAGAAAAGTGCCAAATAACTTATCAGTCTTTCAAAGTTATTGCCAGAAAAATCAAAATTTATCATTATACCTTCGTTAATCTGCAATATTATAATTGGCATTGGATTTCAGAGGCATTAGGGAGAGAGTTGGTTGCCTAAACTGATCACCACTCTCACCACATCTCTAAAGGAATCAAGCTGTGCCAGGTATTTGTCAACTAGTAAGCATCAGAGGAACCCCCCCTTTTTTTCAATTCAGTGGTTATAATGTTGTCCTCCTTTCTGAGTTATTTAATGAAAGCATGTAAGAAAGGGCTTATTCATAACAAATGTGTGCGAGGAATTTATGTACAAAATACATCAGCAGTGTTTTATACTCTCAGGGAGGATTGTACCTACTATTAATGAATATTTCTGCATTTATAGGAATGCATATTACAGTTTTTTTATAATACTGATTTAATTTATATAGTGAATAAAAATATAATATCTGTCTCACATTTTTATCTTCAAATTTGTTAGTTGGGTTTTTAAATGTGACTGTGTTTTGAAAAGGGAGTGTAAAAGTGACACCACACAGTTTCCTACTGGCTATCTCAAAGACTTCTACATTTGCATTTGCTTCATTTGCAAGTTTCTAATTGCCAACCCTGCAAACTCTGGAATCTGAAAATCAAGTTGTATTCTTTGTCTCATATATTACCAATAATAAAGATTCTGCAATTAGAATATAGCCAGAAATCTTGCTCATATGTTCGTGAGAATCCAGCTCTCTTTCACAGCTGCATTGATTCTGCAATACAAACAATAATTATTTATTTTTGTGCTTAAAGTAAGCCAGTCTGACTCAGCCAGGACAAGAAGCAGGTCTGTTCAGTAAGTAGGTACAATTTTCACATGGTCTTTTTCAGACCACTACCATACTTTAAGATAAGATAAGAGCCAGATTGACCATATCATGATCAATGTCAAATGGCAATGCTCGCAGACAGATGTGAAAGTGAGAAGGGATGCAGATGTTAGCAGCAACCACCACCTTGTCACAGCTTCCCTCAAGCTAAAACTGATACGTGTGGGTCCACCAAACAAGGGACATAGATGTTATGATACTGACAAGCTGAAGTCCCTTGAAATGCAGAAAGCCTTTGTTCTGCAGTTAAAGAACAGGTTTCAAGCACTTGCAGACCCTGATGAAGAGGAAGAGGAATGCAGATGAGGAGATCAATAAGAAGTGGGACAGAGTAACAGCACTTTATAAACAGAGCAGTGAAGCCTGTCTAGGCTACAGGCAGAAGAGAAGGAAGGAGTGTATTACAACCAGCACATGGAATACCATAGAAACCAGATGAGCCCTGAAGAAAAAAGTTTTAGATACAAAATCCAAGAAGCTAAAGGACAAATACCATGAGCAGTATAGCAAGGCATACCGGGAGATCAAACACCTTGTGAGAGCAGACAAACAGCATTATATTCATAATTTGGCAACACAAGCAGACAAACTCTCTCATCAGGAACAAACAAGACCACCTACTAAAAATAAAAAAAGAACAAGAAATGTACTGGACAGAGCATTTCAAAGAATTGCTGAACATGGAGCCACCTAAAGAGGAGGCAAACATCCAGGAGGCAGAAGAAGATCTTGATATCAACACAGACACCCCAACTAAGGAAGAGACCATTGAAACCATCAAATCCTTAAAAATGGGAAAGCTCCTGGCAACGATAACTTGAATGCAGAATTGTTCAAGGTAAATCTTAAATTAGCAGCATCTGTCCTGGCGCCTCTATTTACATCAGTCTGGGAAAGGGAAAAAGTGCTAGGTGAGTTGACCAATGGGGGTATAGTGAAGATACCAAAAAAAGGAACTCTCAGTGATTGTAATAACTGGCGTGATATCACACTTTTATCTGTGCCAAGCAAAGTATTGTGTAAGATCATAGTCCAGCATATATCAGAGGCAGTTGATGGTGTTCTCAGAAAAGAGCAAGCTGGTTTTCGGAAAGGGAGTGGATATATAGACCAGATCTTCATTCTACAAAACATAATAGAACAGTGCTTAGAATGGCAATGGCAACTCTACATAAATTTCATAGACTTTGAGAAGGCTTTTGATAGCATTCACAGGACAAGCGCATATGGAATTCCTTTCCAGATAATCAGCGTCATCAAAAGCTTCTATTTCAACATTATATGCAGTGTTGATCACAGTGAGTTCAGTTTTGTAGTCAAAACAGAAGTTCATCAAGGTGTGTCATGTGTGCAATCCTCTTCAACCTTGCCATCAAATGAGTAATGCAGCACACAACAGAAGACATGACAAGAGGCATTAAATGGACACTCTTCTCATCTCTTGAAGACCTCAACTTCACAAATGATGTTGCTTTCCTATCACATACCCAACACCATATATAAGAAAAAACAACGCATTCAGCCAGCAAAGTGGACTGAAAATCAACTGCATTAAGACAGATATCATGACCTTTAATATTGCCTCATCATCACCAGTACAGATAGAGGATTATGTTCTCACCAATGTAGAAACATTCACATACTTGGGCAGCACCATCAGATCGGATCATGGAACAAGCCACGACATCTGGAACAAAATCAATAAAGCCAGGAACACCTGCAGGAGCTTAAATACAGTCTGGAAATCATCAAAATACAACACCAAAACCAAACTCAAGATTTATCAGAGCTGCGTATTTTCAACACTACTTTATAGTGCAGAATGCTGGGGAATTACAAAGTATGATGTGTCCAAACTGTCTTAATTCAATACAACCTGCCTCAGAAAAATCCTCCATATCTTTTGGCCCAGAACAATCTCAAACCAAGATCTATTGACACAGTGCAACCAAGAGGATCTGAGCACCATCATTGCCAGGAGACGTTGGAGATGGATCGGTCACGTGTTTCAGTTAGAAGCTGATTCCATCACAGAGTAGCAGTAAGATGGACACCTGAAGGCAAGTGAAAATGAGGCTTCCCAAAAACAACATGGCAACGAGCTGAAGCCAAGCTGAAAAACGTGGGGCACAGGTGGAGAACCACTGAAAGACTTGTCAGAAGCAGACAGGAGTGGAGGAGCTTCATCACTGCCCCAAATGCCAGAGGCGTAATAGGAACATGATCATGATGATGTCCATACTTTAATATTTAGTCACTGTTGCAGTATGTCCAATGAACATACCTGCAAAACCATGGAACTGCATATAAATATCTAAGTAGATTTAAATAAACAGTTGTTGAAGCATAGATCTGAAATTATAAAGCAAACATCTGTACCTACATTTTCATGTTCAGTGCCAGTGGGGAATGAAGGAATGTTCTATGTCAGGTTTCTGGCTTTAAAATAAGCAAATTTATTAATAATAGTTTAGAATTATAATACAATAAATTATAACTAATATAATTAATTTCTCCATGGGTGGATAAACTGAAGTTTGGTGTAGTCTGACCTTATTTTTCCAATGTAGAAAGAGGGACATGCAGAGCTAATTTCAAGTGTTCTCAAAATATTGATTTGGGATTAATCTTCCCTTATTTCCCCAACGAGTGAATTAGGAGTCTCTCCGGACTCATATCAATATAGTCTCTCAGTTGACATCACAGCAAATAGATGGATTCTGGTTTACAAAGTTATTTTTAAGGACAGTTGACTGCAAAGACAGCTCGAGGCAGAAACCTGCTAAGGATTTGGGAGGCATTTTATCCTTAAAAATTTTGACCTAAGATCTCTGACACCAGAACACAATTCTTTTTCTATGAACATTATTGAAAAATCAAAATGTATTGATATGTTACAGCAGTCATTGGCACCATGCTTCCAAAGGAATCTCTCGAATACATTACTCTTTCAACCTCTCTGGACTTACTGTATATACGGGAGGAGTAAACTGAGATATTTTTCAGAGTTTTGTCTATACCTTTGTCAGAGACAGCACCAAAAAAGCATTACAATTAACACCTGTGAGCTCTCCTTAGTCTTTCATATAGCACTTTGTGTGGAACAAAGTATCTTTTCCTGATAAGTACTGTGATGAAGTAGCAAATGTGGAACATTAAAAAAGGTAATCTTTTATCTGGTTAAATTCTAGTTTTGCCTGAGTTGAAAGTGTGTTAATTAATTCTGGTTTGTGATGTGGACTTTTGTGTATTAGGATCTGAGCCTAATTTAATGAAGCCATTTCTCTTAGTGCTGCTGAACAGCTTCATATGAGCATCCCAAGATAAAATGTGCTTTAATCCACAACACATTCATCTTAAATTGCATGCAGTATTTCAAAGCAAAGACTGAACATTGTTTACTGTTTTGATTTGTGCATTGCACCAGTGAACAAATCTCCAGATACATAAACATTCTTTAAAAATGGCACATATAATAATCAAAATTCCAGGACATTAACAGAACCTTCTACTCCAGCTAAAACAATCCCATGCAATCTATATAAAAGTGTTCTTTTTTAACTCACCTTTCAAAAGAGATGTGAAAAGTGTGTAACAAAACATTTAATACATAAATTCCACATTTGGGTTGCCCCCCTCCTATAGTAAAACCCATCAGAAGATTTATATATTATGGATGAAATGTTTAGATTCCATGGTGTTGATCACGATATAAAAACATAGATGCCATTTTATGAAGAAGGTTAAATGAAATAAAATGAAATGAAAGTATGGGGAAAACAGCTGTAAAGTTATATTTATATTACTTTTTCTTCTTTAGGATGTATCACTGTCTGCCCAGTAGAAATAGGGTACATTGCAGGTATTTTTATTTCATTTTGTGCTTCCAACACAGGCATCAACAGACATGAAATTGATTTATTGTTCCAACATTCTATATAAAGAGGTATCAAAATAATATTGTGATCAGAGATTCTATTCTATCCTACCTTGTCTTCTGTGGCCTTTCCTGAAGTTAAGCTTTACTTGAAGACCAGGGTGGGTCCAACTGACTTAGAGTGAAGATTCACCCCCCAGAGTTTCTTGCTGACTTTCATGCACTGACTTTCCATGCATGTAATCAGAGATGCCACAGCTTGCATCTTTGTGCTCCCTTCTAGAGCCATATTCTATTGCAATGGGCAATTACTGTATCCTCCTAACATATGGTTACTTTGTACTTTTTAGGAGGATACTTCTAGGAATCACATTGTTCAACAAATATGGCGTTTGCTCAGGGCCGCCTAGAGGATTCAGGGGGCCTGGGGTCTTCGGCAGCTGGGAGCCCCCGCCGCCAAATTGCCGCCAAAGACCCAGAACTTCGGTGGCGGGTTCCAGGGCAGAAGGGCCCCCCCACTGCCAAATTGCCACCGAAGACCTGGAGTGGAAGAAGCTCCTGGGGCCCGGGCCCCATGGAAGTTTTCCAGGGGCCCCAGAGCAAGTGAAGGACCCCGCTCTGAGGGCCCTGAAAAACTCTCATGGGGGTTCTTGCGGGGTCCGGGGCCTGGGGCAAATTGCCCCACTTGCCGCCCCCCCCCCGGCGGCCCTGCATTTGCTTACTGATAAGGGTATTGCGGGTCAATTTTTCAGCAATCTTATGCTTGGAAGTGTCAATTTTAGAGTCTTGTACACTCATTAGGAGGTGTATAAGTTCAAGCTCCTGAAAACCAAGCCACCTAGATTTTGACTACATATCATTCCCATTGTACAGTGACTCTCTAAGCTAAAATATTTAAGATTTTATATACTAGTATGTAATAAACACAAATGGGAAAGAATATGATAGCTCCTTTCATAACATGTATTGTATGAAGAATATTATATGTAGATTAAACATTCTTCATTTTCACAGAAGCTTTTCTTCCTTTTAAAGGAATTTTCTGATTTTGAGAACACTCTGACAAGAAAGAAAAAGTAAGTTGAGATCATTTCAAGTTCTATACGTTGTCAGTATTTTTGTCTGTACCTCCTAGCGCGTCATTTTTATTATAAATTGTATGTGTATTATTAATGGTGTATCAATGTTCTAAAGGTACTGCAGGTTGGAAAGCAAGACGCAAGCTCAAAATGCATTACTAAAGCTCTTTCGCCATTGCTTGTTCATATGCATAAATCTTTCCATCCAAAATAAAGGCACCAGGACATCCAAAATCAAGTGCAGTGAGTCCTTGTTCATCAGAGCTTGCTTGAACCATATGTCTGTTTTTCTGAAAGATTTAAGTGGTAACCCAGTTTTTAGCATGTTTGTACCATTGACCCGATAATCTTCTAAAGGGGTTTTTGGTTGTGTTTAATCCAAATAAACAATTAGTTTGCAAAATGATTTGGATTAACTAGGCTGTATTTTCTAGAGTATTTATGTGACAGCAGCATAGTTTGAGTATGTTGTATGTGAGCCAATGTTATGATTTGGGCTAATGATCAGTAAGTACTAAAAATATAGTGAGGAGTGTAGTAGAGGAATTTTCTGAAAAGTCTTTGTTGGTTTAAGAATCCAGGTTATTGTATTGCTAGAGAGGTCTCTTTCAAATGAAATCTCATCTAATGACATGTTTGAAGGAGAGCTCATCTGTCTGTCTGTGACAGATATGAAAATCCCTGGACTCCATATGATTATTTGTTTAGTTTTGCTTTTTTAAATGTAGACTCTAATAACTTCCGAATAAGTGTTTCCAACCAATATAGTTGAGAAATTCAGATACCAAAGTGTTCAAAGACAAAGGGAAACCTTCATGGTGTTGGCCAATGGTCTTACTCTGCATCTGGTTGAATGTTAAGAATACTGATTTATAAGTGTGCTATGATTTGTGAGGTCTTACGAGTTGTTGGTCAGTATTCTGATAATGTTCACAAGTTTCAAAAGTGTAATGAATTTTAGCATGAATGATTGTTCATATATTGCTACTGCATCACTTGTGATTTTCGTTGTTCCCGTGTGGCCTATCTACTTTAACTGTACTGGTATAGTTAAAGTGGTACAACCCTCCTAGCACGGGTGCAGTTATACTGATATAAATGTGCTTTATGCCATATAGATTATAGTGTATAGGAAAGGGAGTAGCTATATCAGTGTGAAAGTCATCTTGATACTGGTATAACTGTGTCCACAGTAGAGGTTTTACTGGTATAACTATTGCAGTAAAACAATTCACCCCAACTGACATATAGTAAAACTTTGAAATATAGACTAGGACAAGGTTAACATTTTGCAGTAATTCATATCACTGGATAGAATAGTAACACATGACCCAGGGGATCAACAATAAAATACAAAAAAAAACGTGAATGATCAGGGTCAAAACATTGTGAACAACTTGCAATCTGGAAGTCCAGAAGTTTGGTCAATGCTTATAAATAATTAGTAAGTAAGAAGAAAATAGATTAATTTAACCTAAAAAAGTCTAACTTTAGAATATATATTTCATAATGAATAATTCAAGCATCTTGATACCCAAATAATACCACCACAGATGGATCAGAAATTTTCTGTTTTATGTGGAACATTGTACAGCTCACAGATTACTAATTATGGGGTAGGTGGATAAGATGGAGAAAATTAATTCACAGGCTATCATATTGATTCAGAGTGATTTATTTTTTAAGTTGAAGTTGGTATATGCTTCTAATGATGATGCATAAAGCAAAATGACTGCAAATGGATGCATGTGCAAAGAATTAGCGCAGTTTGTAGGTATATTAATATCAAATACAGGTATACAAAAATAGATAGGAGATTGAGGTGCAAAATTTGGACTCAGATTTTGGGCATTCTAGAGTCCATTCTGTTCAGACCCAGAGTTTTGGTTCAGTCCATTGGCAAGGTAGCAAATATAGGCTTCTAAAGGCCTACAACTCTGGGATGATTCTGATCATCTCTTGGAAAAATATCACTTCCTAGCTTCTTGACAAACTACTTAACTATACTAGTAACATTTCACCATTCCAGAAAGAGACTCCAACAGTAACAGTTTTCAAAACAAATATCTACAAACTTTCAAAGCTCCATTATGCAATGTGTATGATGAAAGCTGAGTAACTCCAGTTAAAACCAGTGGGAGTGGCACAGCTAAATCCATAAACACTACTTTGAAGAATTAGTCTGAAAATTTGAATAAATTCATTTTACTTGTTAACTCTAAATGACAGCTAATGGTACATTTCTTTTATTTCTTTTAGATCCATCCAGAAGTCCATGTCTGAAAACGAAGCATTTGGTTAGTAACTTTTTAAACCATTTTCTGTATGTGCTAAATGTTCAGAGTCAAATTTGGTTAAGACTTAGTTTTGTTTTTCATGATGTTGTAGTCCCCACCCATGCAAAAAAAGGAAAATAAATGTAATAAAAATCATGTAATAAAATCATAGAAATTAGGACTGGAGGGGTGCTCAGAAGATTATCTGGTCCATCCCCGTCACAAGGCAGCTGCCCTTTATGGGGAGTTAGGGCCCAGTTTGCCTCTGATTTCCCACTGGAGGTAACTGATTGCCCCAGTGGCTGATGAGTAAACAAACCTCTGGACCTACTAATGGTTACCCAAGCTCAGTCAAAGGAGAACTCTCAAGGGAGACCAAGAGCTTCTGGGGAGGGGAGTTCCCAGGAGGGCTCGAATAGAGAGTCCACAGGGTGAGCTTTCTGTGGAACTCACCTGAATGGGGAGCCTATAAAAGGTGCTCCTACAGAGGGGCACCTTATAAACAGAGAACTGCGGTGGGCAGGCATTAGAGAAGGCCCGGGATCTCCTTGACACTGGCAGGAAGTCCAGGCTGAAAAGTAACATCCATTGTCCGTGGCGAAGAGTCCCAGTGGATAGACCTCTCCTGATCCCTGACTCCAGAAAAGGATCTTAATCCAGCAGAGGCAAGATAACAGGGACAAAGACCAGAACTAAGAGAACCCCCAGGGAAGAACCTGAATAGAGGTGAGCGGTAGACTAAGGTGGGGGACAGATAGACTAAGAATGATCTCATCATCCAGCCAAAATGTTGGGATGAATTTTTTTGTAACATGCTGGCTTCTCTGTTAACAAATGCGGCCCTCCAAAAGGGGTGCTCTTTAGCATCTACAGTCTGTCTGTACTTGTGAAACTTGATTTTTTTTCTCACACGCACTGAGGGCTAGCCCGGAACACCACACCTGCCTGCAAGGGGGAGCACTGGGTCAGCTTGGAATGACAATCCCCCCACACTGTGACAGGATTAATTATACAGGGGAGTCGCATTTCACGCAGGGTTAGGTTCTGAAGTCAACATGTAAGGCGAAAATTGCAGATAGTCAAAGCTCATGTTGTGGCATGATGAGCAGAATCGCCTGCAGTACAGGTACAGTATTTAAATTGCCATTTTTCTCTCTTTTGTTTTGTTTTGCCAAGCGCATATAGTTAAAATCACATAAATTAAATGCGACTCCACTGTACCCATTGCATCCCTGACAGGTGTTAGTCTAACCTGTTCATAAAGACCTCCAGTGGCAGGGATTCCCACAATCTCCCTCAATAATCTGTTTCAGTACTTAACTATACTTACAGTTAGAAACTTTCTCCTAATATCTAACGTAAATCTCCTTCACTGCAGATTAAGCTGATTTCCACTTGTTCTGGCTTCAGGGGACATGGAGAACAATTGATCACCAGACTCTTTAAATGACCCTTAACATATTTGAAGACTTTTATGGTCTCCTCCAGCCTCTGTCTTCTTTTCTCAAGACTAAACATATCCTGTCTTTTTAACCTCTCCTCTAGGTCTGGTTTAACCCGTTTGTCACTTCTGTTGCTCTTCTCTGAACTCTCTCCAATTTGTTCATATCTTTCTTAAAGTGTGGCACCCAAAACTGTTCACAGTACTCCAGCTGAGGTCTCACCAGTGCCAAATAGGGTATTACCTCCTCTGTCTTACATATGTGACTCATGTTAATACACCCCAGAACATTATCCTTTTTTGAAACTGTATTAAATTATTGATTCATATTCAATTTGTGATCCACTATACTCCTGGATCGTCTTCTGCAGTACGACTGCCTTGCCAGTTATTCCTCATTTTGCAGTTGTGCATTTGATTTTTCCTTCCTAAATGGTAGTACTTTGCACTTATCTTTATTGAATTTCATATTGTTGATTTCAGACAAATTCTTCAATTTATCAAGGTCATTTTAAATTCTAGTCCTGTCTTCCAAAGTGCTTGCAACTCCTACCAGCTTGGTGTCATCTACAGATTTTATAAACATACTCTCCATTCCATTATCCAAGTCATTAGTGGGAAATATTGAATAGTACCAGACCCAGGACTGACCCCTGTCAGACCCCACTAGATCCACCCTCCTAATATGACAGCAAACCATTGATAAGTGCTCTTTAAGGGCTGGTCTACACTACTACTTAAGTCAATGTAATTTCTGTCGCTCAAGGGTGTGAAAATACACCCTTCGAGTAACGTAAGTAACATTGACTTAAAGCGCTGTCCACCCCACACTGTCAGCAGGAGACGCTCTCCCGCCAATATAGCTTCCAGCTCTCATGGAAGTGGAGTAGTTATGCCGATGAGCATAACATATCACCCATTAGCATAACACATCTTCACCAGATGTGCTGCAGTGGCGCAGCTGTGCCAATGTAGCTCGGTAGTGTAGATATGCCCGAGTGTGTTTTTTCTATCAGCTGCTCATCCACCTGCTCAGCAGTTACAGCTAAACCATCCTTCCCTAGTTTGCTTTATGAGAATATCATGTGGGACTATGTCAAAAATCTTTCTAAAATTAAGATATGTTCCCTTTACTGCTTTCCCACATCCAGTAGGTTAATAACTATATGAAAGAAGGACATTAGGTTAGTCTGGTGTGAGTTATCCTTGACAAATCCATGTTGGCTTCTACTTATCACCCTCTTATCCTATAGGTGCTTACAAATTGATAGTTTAAAAATTTCTTTCAGTATCTTTCCAGATATTGAAATTAGGATGACTGGTCTATAATTTCTTGAGTCTCTTTGGTCCTCTTTTTAAAGATAGGAACTATTGTATGTTTGGCCTTCTCCAGTCTGCTGGGACCTCACTTATCCTCTACGAGTTCTCAAAGATAATCACTAATGGTTCAGAGATTGCTTCAGTTAGTTCTTTGTATATCAAGAATGAATTTCATCAGGTGCTACCATCCTGAATACATCTAACTTATCTAAATACTTTTTAACCTCCGTGTTCCTTCGCCTTTTTACTAATGTTAATTGAGTTAAGCATTTGGTTACAATTAACCTTTTTAGTGAAGACTGAAGCAAAATAGGCATTAAACATCTCAGCCTTCGTGGTGTCATCTGTTGTTATTAGATCTTTTTTCCCTGCTAAGTAATGGACCTACACTTTCCTTTGTCTTTCTCTTGTTAGAAATATATTTATAGAACCTCTTATTGCATTTTATATCCCATGCCAGGTGCAATTCGTTTTATGCTGTAGCCTTTCTGGTCTTTTCCTTACATGTTTGTGCTATTCTTTTATACTCATCCTTAGTAATTTTACCATATTTCCACCTTTTGTAGGATTCCTTTTGATTTTCATGTTTTTAAAGAGTTCCTAAGTTAGTTCTAATGATCCCTTCCTATTCTTCTTTTCTTTCCTTTGGATTGGGATAGGTTGCAGCTTACATCTACTCACAGAACCCCCTCAAAAATCCAAATTAATGCAGAAAACAAATGAAGATTTTAAAGAATCTTGCCTTTGGACAGAGTGAGACAGAGATGCAGAATGTTTAGTATTTGTTTTATCCTTTTAAATGAAGAATAGAAACCCCACTGATCTAGTCAAATTAATCTCCTCCCCTTTCTCTTTGTTAAAAATAAATAGTTTTTGCTTGGCTGCTGTGGGTCATGATTAAAGTTGCTACTGAAGGAATTTATTTTTTGCAAAATTTCCGGAGTTGTTACTTATTGTTCTTAAATGACATTATCTATCTGATCAGCTGTCTATTTTGTCAGCTAAACTTTTTAAACAATAATGTGATTATTTTCTAAAGGTATTCATTTTGTGAAGGTTACAATTGCTGATTTTCAGTGGGAAGTCTTTGAAAATTTGTAGTTATGTATTCAGGATTTTTTTTATATCCTGACTGAAATAGGGATGCACAATTGCTTAACAGTGTCATAAATAATCCCCATTTCAAAAAATTCTACAGACTCCCATACTTAATGTCCTTTTTAGGACATATATGCTCATAGTGGACTTGGTTCTGCAGCCTCACGTAAGGAAAGCTTTCCTAAAAGGCAACATTGTTTGGACTACAGGATTCAGCTCCAAATTTATAACAAATTCCTTTCATTTTTATGGAACCAATTAATACCTTCATAATGAAAGTTCTATGAAAATAGCAGAGTGAGGCCCAGTATATTGTAACAATTGTACTGTGGCCATCTAGGAGCATCATGCCTATCAATATTCTACACACCATGGCCACTTGGAAGCTTACCATGGGGAGAGAAGTGTGATCTTGTTTCAAAAGCATTGGTCCTTCCCATTTGAGCTAAAGTGGCATCTGTGTTAGGCGTATAGTGCCCAAGACACACATTTGGGCAGTTCCTGATGCCATCCAGAAGGGAATAATGGTGCTCATACACACTAACTAGTTCATTACATTATAAATCTAAATGATATTTATATAGATCCTAGACCAGAAAAAATATATCTGGAAAGCCACAGAATGCTAATGTCAAAGCCTTGAGATCGGAGGTTATAGTATTAAAACTAATTTAAATAATGTTTAAACAGTGTTAGATGAGGCTGCAGGCAATGTCAATAGAAGATGCAATTGTACTCTGCCACACTAAAATCCATCCATCAGATACCTACTTTGGCAAAGCCATTTATTCGTGTCCATGTTCTGAGCAGATGCTACAGTATACTGTTGGGCTTCTTTAATTTGCATTCTGATATTATTGTATAGACTTTCCTGTTATTTCACAGATATGGTATGAATGCAAGTGAATGTTTTCCATGCTTTTACTTTAGACAGGAAAAATGTGAATGGCGCACTTTGGCAGAATTCCAAGAAGCCTGAGAATGATTCGTACATCAAAAGGCACTGTCAGCTTGAAGGTAATTGCTAAACGTATTTCAGCTGATTTTGCATTTTCCACAAAGTATTTTAAAGGGCACCTAGAAAATTTTCTCATTTGTCACCAATAATCTGTCTAAATAATTTGTCAAGCTGTCTTGGAATTTACCTCCTCTGTGAGGGGGGGAAAATGTAGCTTAAATAAAACAAAGTACACACTCTAGGTGATATTCACCCTGTAGTCTAAGGGTCACAGCATGCCCCCTCCCCACCTCCCCCCGAATGCAGTGAATAGGGCCCAGTTATGCAAACAGCTGAGTATGTGAGTGTAACATCTTGCTCAGGCCATCTGGTTGCGTTACTCACTGCCACAGCAAGAGAGAGCTTTGCTACTGCTAAACTATGTTTCTCCTTCCTGAAACTCCAGCTTATCTGCCTGGCTAGCAAAATCTTCAGGAGTCTGCCAGTCCATAGCTTGTGTTGCAAATAACAATCAGTGAACCCCAATTCTCAAGTTTCTAGAGAAGTCTTTCCGCGGCATCCAGTCCTTCTCGCTGGACCTCACAGAGGTAAAGCTCACAGCCTACAAAGAGACAGAACATACGCCAGCCTGATAGGTTAACTGAAGACCCACATCTCCTACAGCATGGAGGTAGTTTTATAATAAAACAGGTTTTTTAACAAAGAACAGAGGATTAAGCAGGGCCACCCAGGGGGCGGCAAGTGGGTCAATTTGCCCCAGGCCCTTAGCCCCACAGAGGCCCGCACGAGAGTTTTTCGGGGCCCCTGGAGTGGGGTCCTTCCCTCGCTCTGGGGGCCCTGGAAAACTCTCACGAAGCCAGAGCCCCTGGAGCTTCTTCTGCTCCTGGTCTTATTACCGCCGAAGTGGGACCTGCCGCCAAAGTGCAGCCTTGTCTTTGGCGGTAATTCAGCAGCGGGGGGCGGGCCCTTCCTTTCTGGGACCCTCTCCCGAAGTGCTCCGAAGACTCGGCTGCACTTCAGTAGTGGGTCCCGCTTTGGCGGTAATTCGGCTGTGGGGGGGCCCCCACCGCGGGTCTTCGGGGCACTTCGGTGGCGCGTCCCGGCGTGGAAGGACCCTCTGCCGCCGAATTACCACCGAAGCGGGGGTCCCCCGCCGCTGAAGACCCCAGACCCCCGGAATTCTCTGGGCGGCCCTGGGATTAAGTTATTATAAGTAAGAATAGAAGACAGAGATATGGTTACAAGTAAAACAAAACACAACACACTTTCTCGTGCCTAAAACTTAATTTCAGCAGGTTACAATCTTTGTCTAAATAGATTTCTTCCCCATAGTCAGTGTGCAGAGACTTCAACCCCCCCTTGGCTGAAGGATCCACCTTTCTCAGATTACAAGAGCTCTGGACTCTTGTGTCCCCCAGATGTGGGAAGCCAAAATGGCTTTCTGCTTCCACTTAAATTTCCCAAAGTCTATTGTCTCTGTTTCAAGAGCCAGGAAGGCTTCCTCGGGGTACAGGCTACATCCGCTGTTCTGATTGTTAAGCCGTCTTCCCATCCCTCCTGTTTAGCTTGATGGTTTTGTTTACCTTGTAAGCAGATGTACTTTTCATGGTCTTCTGTGATATCACCTGGCTCAATGTACACTGAAGATACAGGGAAACAGGCAAAACAACATTCCTTTGTCTAAGACAGCCTGGGCTTATGCACAGCTTGCAAAACGCCTTTTAAGAACATATTTCCCGTGCATGTGTATAGTTCTTTATACATCACACAATAATATGAATAGCCAGTGTGTCACAGTTTGTGAATGGTACCTTGCATGACAGCTTGTAGATTATGATAACGGTGAGTTGGGGCAATGAGTATGTCAGGACTAATGTGAGATATGGTATGGTTTGCCTTCTTTCAGTTAGCGCTGGGGGCTCCCTGGGTCACAATGAGTAACTTTATTTATGTGAGTAGCGCCAGTGAAGTCAATGGGATACTTCAACCTATAAAGTCTATGGGCCACAGTTTTGTGGCATGGGGATAGACAGTTGTGAGGTGTGCATGCAGTGGGACTTCACATTCTCTATACCCAGCAGAACTGGGCTCTGTATAAGCCTGGAAAATCGTTACTGGTAGACCCAGTGTCAGCGAAACTCAGGGCTTGTCTACATCGCAAAGTTGCAGCGCTGGTGAGGGGGTTACAGCGGTGCAACTTAGGAGGTGTACACATCTGCAGGGCATCACCAGCGCTGAAACTCCCTGTTTGCAGCGCTGGCCGTACTCCCGTTTTGTCTCGGGTGTAGAGGATCCAGCGCTGGTGATCCAGCGCTGGTAATCAAATGTAGACACTTACCAGCGCTTTTCTTGACCTCTGTGGAATAAGCAGGTATCGCAGCATACCTGAGGAAGCCTCTCTGGTAATCAAGCAGGTCTCCTTCCCCGGTTTGCTCTCGCGTTCCCCGAACCCCCGAGCAAGCAGGTCTCCTTCCCTGCGGTTTGCAGAGGGGTTCGGGGAACGCGAGAGCAAACCGCGGGGAAGCAGGTCTCCTTCCCCGGTTTGCTCTCGCGTTCCCCGAACCCCCGTGCAAGCAGGTCTCCTTCCCCAGTTTGCTCTCGCATTCCCCGAACCCCCATGCAAGCAGGTCTCCTTCCCCGGTTTGCTCTCGCATTCCCCGAACCCCCGTGCAAGCAGGTCTCCTTCCCTGCGGTTTGCAGGGGGGTTCGGGGAACGCGAGAGCAAACTGCGGGGAAGCAGGTCTCCTTCCCTGCAGTTTGCTCTCGCGTTCCCCGAGCCCCCCTTGAAGCCGCCCAACAGCGCTGCAGTGTGGCCACATCTAACACCACTTGCAGCTCTGGTTGCTGTAAGTGTGGCCACTCTGCAGCGCTGGCCCTATACAGCTGTACTAATACAGCTGTAACAACCAGCGCTGCAAAATTGTAGATGTAGACATACCCTCACACACAGAGCGATGCACAAGGCTAGCAGCCCCTACTCTAGCGCCTATTCATGGATTCGAGCCAGTAGCTAAGGAACATCTGTGTGGCTGCTCCTTGCTCTGCTCATGGCCTGGAGGTTGAATTTTATTTCCCCTTTCCCAACCCCTGCATAGTTCCCTCTCACAAAACCTGTTTGGTCAGTATGGGATTTAGAGATGGTAAATTACCACTCCTTCCCCTTCCATCCTCTTTGCAAAAGGATGAGGTCTACAGATTAACTGATTGAGGTAGAATAACAAGGTTTAGGATTTTAAATGAAAACCTGTTTTACCCATTTCTGCATTTTTGCAGGCAGTTCTGAGCACTGTTAGAATATTACAAACGCATGCAGCTACAGAGTCCTCGTTCAGGAAAAATTCCCATTAACTTTGGCTGGATTATTGCTTGAGGAAGGGATTGCAGGACAATGATCTTGTCATATTTCCTAACTGCAAGAATCCAGAGAAGGGTGACAAAGGTGGCTAGAGATACAGTGGGACTTAAAGTGGTCATTGTACATTACTTAGCAAGCAGACTTCTGCAGCTCTACTCTGCTCTCTGTACTTTTGTTCCACAGAATATCCACTCAGCCATACCTGATATGCCCTGCTAGCTTCTTGATTCTCACTTATCTAGCTCCTTGGTGGAGGAGTTAGTGTAGAATAACTTGCCACTTAAAAAAGCTCTAATTCCGTCTGTCTGCCAGCTGGTTCTGCTCTAAGGACTTCTGCCTTGTATGCCATTAGAGAAGCACCCACAATCCCTATCTCCTTATCAAATGAAGTAGACACAGGGAAAGGAGGTGGAAAAAAAATCCAATTTCAAATTTAATAGGTAAACATATGTGTTTTTTTAAATCCCTGCTGGAGGTTTAATATAGGTTGGAAAATATACTGTGAAATGATTCACTGGGAATGAAAACAGCCCTTTACAAACATGATTAAATATTATAGCATAAAGCAACCAAGCTATTTAGGATAAGTTCTGGAGGCTTTTCTACTTGTTCATCTAAAGGGTACTTTCATTTTCCAGTATGAAATACCTGTATTTCAATTTAAGGCCCAGATCCTACAAACACTTAGACACCTGCTTAACTTTAAGCATGTGAGTAGCCCATTGACTTTAGAGAGATTACTCACATGTGTAAAGATAAGCATGTGTTTTTAGGACCAGGGCTATAAAGCCCAATTTAAAACCAAACAAAAACCTACATTTAGTCTGAGCAAAATCCCCATGCTTTTGATGGAATTTTGCATGGTAAGTAGTAAAATCAGTAGTGGAAAAGCTATAGGGCTCTCCCAAAGAAGCTTAGGAAGGAATCAGGGAGTATATGATACAAGCCACTGTGTAGGAAGCAATGAAACCTGATGGAGTTCTCTAAGAGAGAAAATTGTGCTGGGATTTTTAATTGATTTTTTTTAAAGTCTTTATTTTTTTTTAATTAAAGAAAAAGTAAACCAAAAATAGTACATGGAGCAAGACATTTACAGTTAATAATATGAATCATATTACCAGCATCAGAACAGAGGAATGCTCAGGTACACATCTGTTCCTTCATGGCTCAGGCTTTGTATTATGGTTCCATTTATAAATAGTTTCTTAATATATGGTTAATAGAAGTTTTACTAAATGGTTAGTCAGCTGTCATACTCCAAAAGATTGCTGATTACCATGGTTTATAATATCTATGATACCTTCTACTGATGTGCTTTTGGCAGTCTGTAACACACACTGTTCATGTCTGTAAATTATGACAGCTGATGATTTATTAACTCTTTAAAAGCCCTATATAAATGAAACCTTACTAGAAAGTGTGACTGTTTCATGTATTTAGCTTATTTCTTGTCTTTCTTCATTTCAGAAAAAATGACTGAGTGAGTGTAGATTCTTGGTTGGGGAACAAACCTAAAAAAGTTGGGAAAGAATTGTCAAAACCTTGTGTTCTGTGCTATGAGGCTGTGCCATTGTGCTCCCTTTGAAAATAGATGTCTTGCTGCTAGGTAGAAACCATGGTTATGAGTAGAGCTGGGGAAAAAAATGTCAGTACATAGATTAGCTGCAGAAGAATGTAGTTTTGGATCAGCCTAAAATGTTCTCCAATTCCATGAACAATTTTGGCAAAATTAAAAAGGGGGGGGGGATAGTCTGAAAAAGTCAAAACATTTTATTTCAACATTTTTAAAGTTTAAACTTTTCAACTGTTTGTTTTTAAATTAATCTAGATTTAACAAAAAGGGGGGGGAAGAAGGATGGTGCGGCTGGTAAAAAAAACAACAACAAAAAACTCCAAAAAAAAATATTTTGTTTCACTTGAAACTTTTTGTTTCTTGTTTGGCCACTGAACCAAAAAATCATTTGTTTGTCCAGATCTAGTTATGAGCAGTCTTTCTCCATCATTTGTCAGCTTGTTGGAGAGATTGGTTGGACTGCATAACAAAGGCCTCTTTAAGTGTGTGCATAATTGTTTGGGGGATCAGAGCCTAAAGCTATTAGTAATAAAGGTAAGGATTATTTCTAAAGAGGTGAGTTCTGCACTCAGAGTAAACCAAGCAAAGCAAAGACATTTAGAAGAGGAGAGACTGACATTGTCTCTACCTTTGTCAGAGGCTGTTGTCCAAGGGATGGCTGCACATATGGTATGAAGATCATCTACTGTTCTGAAATCCTCTTACCTAGACACAACAGGGTAAGGTGAGGACAGCGTGCCAGCTTTAGCTCTGAATTTCCTTGGTTTCACTGATTTAAGCTAAACTCTTAAGTACTTGGAAAATAGAGCTGTATGGGCCTGATCTAGAGAAATCAGAGGGAGTCTTTGTGTTGGCTTCAGTGGACTTTGGACCAGTCTCTATGTTCTCACACTTCCTGACCACTTTATGGGTGAAATACTTGCAATCTGCATGGAAAGTTTTTTAAAGCACCATAACAGAGACTCAACTTAAATGTAAACCCAAAATTTAAAAAAAAATAGTAAGAGGGAAAAAAATGCCACCATGGTTAAAAACAGAGTAAAAGAGGCAATTAGAAGCAAAAAGACTTCCTTTAAAAATTGTAAACCAAATCCTACTGGGAAAAATAGAAAGGAGTATAAACTCTGGCAAGTCAAGTGCAAAAGTTTAATTTGGCAGGCCAAAAAAGACTGAAGAACAGCTAGCGAAAGACACACAAACTAACAGCAACAATTTTTTTAAATGCATCAGAAATGGGAAACCTGCCAAATCATCAGTGAAGCCACTGGATGATTGAAGTGCTACAGGAGCACCCAAGGAAGACAAGGCCACTGCGGAGGAGCTAAATGAATTATTTGTATCAGTCTTCACTGCAGAGGATGGGAGATTCCCACACCTGATCCATTCTTTTTAGGTGACCAATCTGAGGATCTGTTCCAGATTGAGATGTTAGTAGAGGTGGTTTTGGAACAAATTGATAAATTAAACAGTAACAAGTCACCAAAACCAGATATTTACCCCAGAGTTCTGAAGGAACTCAAATATGAAATTGCAGAACTACTAACTATGGTATGTAAATATCCCTTAAATCAGCCTCGTTATTAGATGACTGAAGGATAGCTAATGTAACGCCAATTTTAGAAAAAGGTTCCAGAAGTTAACCTAGCAATTACAGGCCAGTAAGCCTAACTTCAGTACCATGCAAATTGGTTGAAGCTGTAGTAAAGAACAGAAATATCACACTCATAGATGAACACAATTTGTTGGGAAAGAGTCAACATGGCTTTTGTAAAGGGAAATCATGCCTCACCAATCTATTAGAATTCTCGAGGATGTCACCAAACATGTGGACAAGTGTGATCCAGTGGATATAGAGTACTTGAACTTGCAGAAAGCCTTTGACAAAGTCCCTCACCAAAGACTCTTAAGCAAAATAAGCAGTCTTGGGATAAGGGGGAAGGTCATCTCATAGATCAATAACTGGTTAGAAGATAAGAAACAAAAGACAGGGACAAATGGCCAGTTTTCACATTGGAGAGAAATAGCAGGGTCCCCCAGGGATTTGTACTGGGACCAGTGCTGTTCAACATATTCATAAATTATCTGCAAAAAGGGGGTAAACAGTGAGGTGGCAAAGTTTGCAAATGATACAAAATTCCTTAAGATAGTTAAGTTCAAAGATGACTGTGAAGGACTACCAAGGGATCTCTCAAAACTGGATGACTAGGCAACAAAATGGCCGATGCAAGTCAGTGTCATAAATGCAAAGTAATGCACGTAAGAAAACATGATCTCAACTACATATACAAAAACGTGGGTTCTAAATTAGTTGTTACCACTCAAGAAAGAGATCTTGGAGTCATTGGATAGTTCTCTAAAATCATCTGCTCATGGCTCAGCAGTAGTCAAAAAGCTAACAATGTTAGGAACCATTAGGGAAGGGATAGATGGTAAATATAATGCCACTATATAAATCCCTGGTATCCCTGGAATATGGCATGCAGTTCTGGTCACCTCAACTCAAAAAAGATATATTAGAAATAGAAAAATGTATAGAGAAAGGTAACAAAAATGATTAAGGGATATGGAACAGCTTCCACATGAGAGAGAAAAGACTGGGACTGTTCAGCTTGGAAAAGAGATGACTAAGGGGGTGGGTGATATAATAGAGGTCTATATAATCATGATTGGTGTGGATAAAGTGAATAAGGAAGTATTATTTACCCGTACACATAATACAAGAACCAGAGGTCAACCAAGGAAATTAATAGGCAGCATGTTTAAAACAAACAAAAGGAAGTACTTTGTCACACAATGCCAGAAATATAACTGCATTCAAAAAAGGATTAGATCAGGGTTTCTGAAACAGAGGTCGCTGCTTGTGTAGGGAAAGCTACTGGTGGGCCAGGCCGGCGTGTTTACCTGCCCCGTCCGCAGGTCCGGCCAATCACAGCTCCCACTGGCCGCGGATCACTGCTCTGGGCCAATGGGAGCTACTGGAACCCCATCCTCTGTCTCTAAGCCTTTGACTGCCAGATGCTGCCGCTGGAGAACAGGAAATGGATCACTCAATAATTGTCTTGTTCCGTTCATTCCCTCTGAAGTATCTGGCTTTGGCTGCTGTTGGAAGACAGGATACTGAGAAAGATGGACAACTGGTCTGATCCAGTATGGCCATTCTTATGTTCTTATGATATTGTTGCTCAATGCTTATGCAGTGTTTGTTTCTCCTTTCTACAAAATGGGCAGACAGGCTTTATAAGAATCCTAAATGAGAGTCTTTAAAGGAGGCTCTTGGCAAGAGATGCGACTTAAGCGAACTTTGCTTTTGTAATGGAAGGGAGAATGGGCCTATTGATGGATAGCCTAGCTAAGCTACTGATCTGTGGTATGGGAAGAGAACAGTGGCTGATACAGTAGGGAAAACAATAAGAAAAATATTTGTGGAGGAAATAATTAAATCATTTTGCTTCGGCCAGAGCTGGTTTTTAAACAAACCAAAAGAGTTTCAATATTTTTGTAATATTTCAGAAGGTGTTGGCCATCTGGGAAAAATAAGGCGATTAGAAATGCAGTGTTACATTGAAAGGTAGAGTTTTTCTGATCTTCTCCACTGTCTGATGTACTATAGATTTTTTTTAAGCCCTTGTTAAATTCCCAAAGCATGCAAAAGGAACAGTGCCCATTTTTGAAGTTGATAGGTATTACAATGGAAGGGCTGCGGCCCAGAGGGATCAGGAAGTAAGGCTGGCAAACAAACAAAAATCTCCCTTTCTGTCTCTGCAGTACAATTATTGCAAGGGAAGTCCCCTTCACCTGGTGGTGAAAATCATTACAAGAAGATTTACAGTGCATCACTATTGATCAAACTTTCTTACTAAGAGATGATTGTTCAAAGTCTGCAAGTCTACTGCATAGTAGGAACTTGTGCTAGATGTAACAAGTCATACATAATGCACAGCAGAGTCCTCCACCCGTTTTGTGATCCATGTTCAAGAACATGACTTCAGCGTACTCTGGATCAGGCCCTGAATGTGGCTGTTTGTTTAGTCTCCATAAAAATGAATTATATAGACTATTGATGCAACAAGTACATGAATATTAGAGGTCAGATAGCAGGATTATTCTCTACTCAGGCTGTTCACAATGCCAGGCTCACTGGCTGCTTCTCCTAAAACGATCATCATTGTAACAGTTAATAATGTTGCCATTCAAAATGTCATTGCTAGCATCAGAGAAAAAACACTGAGAAAATGGAAAAAGTCCCACCTCTCAGAGCTAATGGTCCTGATCCTCCTTTGTCCTGAGTCTAACATACTAACAAACCAGAGCAGTAGGTACATTGTGGCTAGCATTTACACAAATTGCTGTGAGGCGTATGTATGTTACTTGCCCAAACAAGTGTGCATTTGGTGTGTTCAGTGGACTGAACAGGTCCATCTGTGTGTACAGGTCAGATCTGGTGATGCTTTGATTACAGATTTTACAACAGTGAAACGGGGTACTGTCTGGGGACTATCTAACACTCGTTACTACTGATGGCTCTTTTTGTTGTTGATGATGTGAAGTGATGTTAAATTTTTTTTGGCTAAATTGAATTCACTGTACACACCCAATAGTTCTTTGTTTAATGTGTGATTCAACTTCCCAAAGAAACTATGTAAAATAGCAGTTTCTCACTTGGCAGATCTCCTTCCTCTGTGTATTTAACCTTTCTGCTTACTCATAATAATGATAGTAGTAATAACAAAGTAAGATTTTTCCCTTATTTATCATTGTGGCCTCCACAGAACACACACATCTTTTGAAGTGCAGCTGGATTTTTTTTTCTGGTTTGTGTAGCCACACATTGATTTACTTAGTTCCAGTTGCAGAGCCACCTGTTATCTTTATGTCTGTGCAGCCACATCAAAGTGACTTGGCCTGAGGAATCTTTATTAATGGGAGTGGTACCTGAGCTACAGAGAACCCAGCCTGATTTTCAGATCTTAGCCACAATTTGCAGGGCTACCAATTAGGAAAAAAAATATTCTAAATGAAGGAAAATCTGATGTGGAAATGATTGGGACAGAAGTATGGAACCCTAGAATGCCATTTTTATCAAGTCACTTCAGAGTAGAAGCAGCAAAGAGTCTTGTGGCACCTTATAGACTAACAGACATTTTGGAACATGAGCTTTCGTAGGTGAATACCCACTTCTTTGGATGCAGAGTAGAACTACACTTTAATTGGAGCTGGCAAAAGTATTGGCACTTGAATTGGCAATTTCTTTAACTTCTGGAGTTATATGGGTAAAAGAGTTCACAGCAGACATTGCAACATCGTATGAGCCATTTAAGTCCCTGATCCTGAAAACATTTAGATAGAGTTTATTATAAAAGATTACAGAAAAACACTCCCAGCTTGTATGAGTCTTGGGATCTCTCTTTCCAGTGATGAACAAATTCTTGGAAGAAAAGCTAGTTATGCTATTGACTATATATGTGTGACCATATATAGCCATACAGAGAGAGTAACCATTGCCCTGAAGCTTAATCTAAAAGTGAACTTTTAAAATGTCATGGCCTAAAAGGGAATGCTGAAAAATTCTACACTAAATCTTTAAGGAGAAAAAAAAATTGCTAGTGCAGTCAGAGTGGGTTTGTTTGAAGAAAGTGGGTCAGGTTTCAGGAAGGCTCTAGTTTGATGTGACACCTTGAGCTCAGGAATGCAAGCTGGTGGTCAAACTTCTACTGGACAAACACCGAACTCTGAAGCACTACAGCTGTGCCTGCCTGTTGCATCACTCATTGCTAACAAAGCAGCCACTTTTGCAGAGCTCTAGCAAGAAGTTATCCACTATATGCAACCAACACAGATGTTTAACGAGAGCCATCTTGATGTCCAGGGAGGGGCTGCTGACAGGATTTCTCTGTGTGAAATAGTTAATGTCATACCTGTCTATTTCCCCAAGGTCTTAGAGGACATGGAGGTGGGTATTTCCAAGAAGTACTGGTTATTTTTAAATTCTGATCTTTGGGTTGATTAATCTCGGCTTTATGTGCATGGACATACTGCTGGATGTGTAATTGGTTTGCATGAAACTTTTTATTGTTTATCAAAAGAACCTAGATCTTGAGCTAGATGCTTTTTATATGTAGGTGAGTTAAAATAAGTATGACAAAACATAACCCATTCTGTTAAACCTTTTGTTTTGGGGGGAAATCAGTTACATAGGCAATGATACATGGGGAAAAATACTTGACTCTTCTTAAGCGTAAAACAAAATATCAAGGGCCGTGATATAAAAAATGTATCCCTAAAGCAAGGCTCACAAAATCCACAGTAATATGCTTGAGTAAGTGGCTTGATTGTCAGAAGTGCAGTCCCTAAGGACTTCTCACTATAAAAAAAATCTCTACTCATGTGAGTGTTCACATTATTTTCTTAGGCTCTCATCTTGTCCTCACTTGCACATATGAGTAACTTAATACATAGAATTGACTCCATTCAGCTCAATCACAAACTTAAGTGTTTGCAGGATCTAGCTTTTATTTGGCTCACAGGAAAATGCAATTAGATTCTAAGCACACATGGCCAGATTCTGACGCCCTTACTCTGAGTTCTTCCATTGCAGTCAATGAGAGCACTTGTCTTGTAAGGTGCTACTCTGCAGGAATAAATGTGCCAAATTCTGGCCCACAATGAACAGAGTTTATCATAAGAAAAGACAAAAAAAAAATCATTCTCTCCAGCATTTACAAACTTTGGGGTCTTTCTTCCCCATGATAAAGAATTTTTTTAAAGCCTAGTCCCACTGTCGATGAAAATGGAATCAACCATCTATGCACTAGTAAAGTCAGTGGGAGCTTTTCCATTGACTTCAGTGAGAGTAGACTCAAGCCATAGTGGTTCAAACCAATCACCTGCTCACCTGTTGGCTATCACTAAACTCAAATAGCCTTCCCATGTAAATGTCACGGCTCCTTGAAAAGAACAAAGTAGAAAGTTCAGCCTTTTGAAAACGCTTCTTACAGTCCAAAGCGAAAAAAAAAGATCCTGGATTGCAAAAACCATTTTTGCTGAGGGCCATAATTTCAGTCTAAATATTTCATACTCTGAAGCTGCAAAATAGCAATGCACAAGATGCTGGTTGGTAGGGATTCTGAATTAGTAAACTGAGGAGTTAAGTACACATGAAACAACAGACATAAATGGATTTTATTTATGTAAGCTATTTTGCCAGTTTCCTCTTTAGTCTTACTTCAATTCATCTTTAAGATGAGATAAAGTGTGCGTCTAAGTGATGTGAAATTAACTTTGGAGGGTCAAAAAATAGCTAAATACATTTAGCGAGTTTCAAACCTTATATTGCCTGGAAACAAGGAACACTTTGGACTTTCTTATAATTATGTAAGTAAATGCCTAATCTTTTTCCAGAGCGCAATGAAGATTTTCCTATCGCTGATAGGATACACTTACTGCAAGGAAAAAAGATAGAAGAAACCACATGTCAGGTAAAAGAAATATGTTGTCTATTAAGCATCTAATGCTCTATCCATAGAAATAGCGTATTTCTTGTATCTGTTTGATTTTATAATTGATGTGCATCTGTATTTGGGAAGTGGAGTTTCAAGGAAGAATCAGATGATGATTTGTGTTACACATCACTTTCATTATGCAAACTATATGAGCTTTAATGCTTTGCAGACTTGCTTTTCAAAGTGACTAGGTATCTGTTAAATTAGTACACTGAAATTTTATCTGACAAGACCTGTGCTAAGTGCTTAGAACATTCTGGCACACTCCACATTGGTATATGTGTCCTAATGCTTTCTGAATTTCTGTAAACATGTACTGTCTCTCCTGACACTTCTCTTCATAAGACTACATTAATTAGCCCACTAGTATGAGCAATTAAGGAAGTCTGACCCTTGGGCCTGCATAATAATAACATAAAAGTAGTTAACAACCTGTCATCAGCTGGTGCAAGCTGAGAAGCAAAGTGGCACAGAAGGAATAGGTGTAGCTAGTGATGGCTCAGGAGTCACAAGAACTTTTTTTTCCCCACTTTTATTTCACTTCCAACCAAGAATTTTCCTTCCACTGTTTTCACTTAAAGGGCCAGATCCTTATTAGATATACATTGGCTTAGCTCCCTTGACTTCAGTGGAATTACACCAGCTTGCATAAGCTTGAGGATCTGGCCCAAAATATTCCAAAGCACATAAAGTATGCAGGAACTTAAAAACCTGTGATTTTGGTAGATTTTTTTTTCCATACTGTAGCGTATCTGGATGCCAACAATAAACACTATGGAAGGCTCCTACGTGCACTTTCTCCACTGGGAGTAAACCCTACAAGAAACAGTCCCGTTGGTTCTGGAATGCTACTCTTAAAAGGAAAGAGCATCCTAGTTGCAATCTCCTATCCTGAGGGCAGCGGAGATGGTACACAGAGCAGGTCAGATCCATCCTATAGCTGTGCTCTGCTCAGCTCCATGTAGAGCATGACACATTACAGTGAGTAGAAGTCAAGGTATCCCTGGAAAGAAGAGGGAGATTGGTGACTGGAAAACTGTTTTGGTCCTGCCTCCTTCTGCTTCTCCTCAGAGCCCCTTCTGTGGCAATATTGTTGGCAGAGGGAGTGGGTCTTATTCCAGTGTCTCCCACAAAAAGCAGGTATGCGGGGGGTTGGCACCCTTCCCCCCATTGTTTCTCTCTGGGCTTTCTGTTCTCTTCCTCCATCTCTTGCTGCTAAGTATTAGGAAGCTTCCCTGGTCCCTGCCATTCCTCATCAGTGCAACAGGATTTGGGGTGTGCTCCACAATTCTTCCTCTCCTCTCATTCCCATCAGTTTGGAGGATCTATGGTACTGTTCCCCTACCCAGAGGAGCAGCAACTGGGGTGTCTCTTGTTGCTTCCTGGATGGATTCCTAGGGGCTCCTTCTCAGGCATCAGAACAAGAGACAAGGTTTATTTTTGCTTTGAACCTAGGAGTCTCCTATAGGCCTTTGAAACATCACAAAAAATTCTAGCCTCTAATTTGGGCTGCCTCTATTTTTGTTTTGATCTCTCAAGGAAAGCTGGAGAGACTGAGCTCTAAGTTTTGATGCCAGTTTGAGACCTGCAAGATGTGATTTTTTTTCCTAGTGCCTCATTTTGAAAATATTGGCCTTTTTATGGATTTATTTTAGAATAACAACTTTACTGGATGGTTATTACCCCTGCCATCCGTGAGAGTGAGTGAGGCTCAGGGTAAAATTGATACAGTTGCTTTTTTAAAATCTTCGAAATGTTCTCATCATTTTTCACTTCCACTTTCCATCCAGGACCTGAACTGGAAGAGCCCAACATTGTGGGTATGGTGAATAGAATAAGCAAACCTTTTATTATCTCTCTCTCAACTTTAAAAATAATCTAGTAAACTTCACTGAATGCTTTTAAAACTTAACCCTCTCTTCAGCCTACAGCTTGATGCCTGATTTTATTCCAGGACTACATGAAAAGCCCTGAAAAAAAAGGGGCTTGCAAGGGAAATACAGTTTGAGGTTGAGCAGCACGAATGGCCCTCCAATAATTATAGCTTACGATAAAGAGTATCTCAGGGAAGCTTTACTCTCCCCTTTTATTTTCATATCCTTGTTCTTGGTTGTTCTTCTCTGGCAGCACTGACTTGATGGCTCAAACCTGTTGTAGCATATTGGGAAGAATATAAAATATGAAGTAATAGTCTTTGGGCTAATACATTTTCAAAAATGCTTCATGCCTCATCTCTCATGTAAATTCTTAGGTTGCATTCAGCATTGAAAATGTCATTCATATTCATGAAGGAAAGAGGGCTAACGTTCATTACTTTCACTGATAAGCTACAAGCACTGTCAGGCATGCCCACTAGGGACTGCATCAGTGTTTTCTCCATGATGTTCCTATCATGGGGACATTATGACCAGAGGAGTGGTTTATGGACACATGATAAAAGCATGTTGTCTGTTCTTTTCTTACTTCGTAGACCTCTGAGAATCCTTCCACTCCTTCTGCATTTTTAACCCTATTCAAACTCACACCCTCAAGGTTCTTCATTCTCACCCACTAGCCTTCCAGCTAAAGAGGTCTTACTTAGACAGTCTTTGGAAATCTATCAGTGCCATTCTTACATCAGCTGGAGGAGTCATTGTTGAGAATAATCTGGTATTCTGTAGCATTCCCAACCTCTAACAGTCTGGAGGGTGGAGAATCGAGACCCGAGCATCCCAGCTGGCAATGTACAGCTCTGTCACTAGGTCAGTGGGCTGACCCCTGATCTGCTCATATATGCAATGACGAACCCAATTTACGATCAGCGGAAAGGGAAAATAATCTTAGTTCTGAGACAATTGATGAAATAAACAGAACGCCAAACTGCCTTCTGACAGATCCAAAATGCTGAAGTGTCAGATACAGTTTTTATACACGAGCAGCACAACTCAGAGAGCTTGTATAGCTCTCACAGTGCTGTTTTATAACACTTGCTGTTACATTCATGTTTTTTTCATATACTAACTATTGGGGTTTTTTTCCTTATGGTCAAGGTGATGACTTATGAACAGTGGATCCCACCTCGAGTTCACAGTCTGACTGAGCCCAGTATCAGTGAAATGGTGAGTTGTGATGAGAACTTTTGTATTTTTCCTCAGATGAGAATGTTCTGCAAGTGTGGATAGTTTGACAATGATTTCATTCACTGGATTTCAGATCTCAAAATTTTGAAAGCCCTCTTTCCAGATCTACAGTATTAGTGACAGTCATTATATCCTTTATGGAAACAGAATTTCTAATTCCTGTTAGGTGTTCTTTCTTCGTGGAACCACACATCTGTTGCCCTCATCATCAGCCCTGCTTAGCTGGGCCAAATGGAAGGTTGAGGCCCAGGCTTAAAATAGCAAGGTTATTGAAAGGTCAGAGTTGAGTTTCATGAGCAGGGATATGTGAAAGAATTTTTCACAGTACTGCCTACATCATTCCTAACCATTGCTCTAGTAACTTCCCTGAGCACTACATTAACCCAATTTTCTTTATTTACAAAATCAGCATGTTTTGCAAATCAGTTTTGCCATGCAAATGTTTTATCATAGCATAGAATTCACATATTTATAGCCCATCTGGGAACAACATTGGAAACTACCAATACTTTCCAAAGAAATGTTATAAAAATATTTCTCATAGTTAGATCATAATAATACTACAGACAGGAAGACAGGTTTATTTACTCTTGTTGTGCTTAGTTTGCATTTTTGCAAGGCTAATAATTGCTATGTAGTTGCATAATTATTTGGGACTTGCAAACTGAGGGTATGTCTACATCTACAATTTTGCAGCGCTGGTTGTTACAGCTGTATTAGTACAGCTGTATAGGGCCAGCGCTGCAGAGTGGCCACACTTACAGCAACCAGCGCTGCAAGTGGTGTTAGATGTGGCCACACTGCAGCGCTGTTGGGCGGCTTCAAGGGGGGTTCGGGGAACGCGAGAGCAAACCGGGGAAGGAGACCAGCTTCGCCGCGGTTTGCTCTTGCGTTCCCCGAACCCCCCTGCAAACCGCAGGGAAGGAGACCTGCTTGCTCGGGGATTCGGGGAACGCGAGAGCAAACCGGGGAAGGAGACCAGCTTCGCCACGGTTTGCTCTCGCGTTCCCCGAACCCCCCTGCAAACCGCAGGGAAGGAGACCTGCTTGCACGGGGGTTTGGGGAACGCGAGAGCAAACCGCAGGGAAGGAGACCTGCTTGCTCGGGGATTCGGGGAACGCGAGAGCAAACCGCAGGGAAGGAGACCTGCTTGCACGGAGGTTCGGGGAACGCGAGAGCAAACCAGGGAAGGAGACCTGCTTCCCCGCGGTTTGCTCTCACGTTCCCCGAACCCCCCTGCAAACCGCAGGGAAGGAGACCTGCTTGCACGGGGGTTCGGGGAACGCGAGAGCAAACCGGGGAAGGAGACCAGCTTCGCCGCGGTTTGCTCTCGCGTTCCCCGAACCCCCCTGCAAACCGCAGGGAAGGAGACCTGCTTGCACGGGGGTTCGGGGAACGTGAGAGCAAACCGGGGAAGGAGATCAGCTTCGCCGCGGTTTGCTCTCGCGTTCCCCGAACCCCCCTGCAAACCGGGGAAGGAGACCTGCTTGCACGGGGGTTCGAGGAACGCGAGAGCAAACCAGGGAAGGAGACCTGCTTGATTACCAGACGCTTCCTCAGGTATGCTGGGATACCTGCTTATTCCACGGAGGTCAAGAAAAGCGCTGGTAAGTGTCTACACTTGATTACCAGCGCTGGATCACCAGCGCTGTATCCTCTACACCCGAGACAAAACGGGAATACGGCCAGCGCTGCAAACAGGGAGTTGCAGCGCTGGTGATGCCCTGTAGATGTGTACACCTCCTAAGTTGCAGCGCTGTAACCCCCTCACCAGCGCTGCAACTTTGTGATGTAGACAAGCCCTAAGTTAGAAAATAATCACAGAGGCCAGATTCTGTCATGCTTATTCATGCTGAGAAATACCATGCTTCATAAGTAATCTGACTGAAACCAATGTAGCTTCTCCCCAAAATAGGTATTATTAAAAGTGAGTAAGGGTGTTAGGATCTGGCTGATAGTGCTGTTCACTTTTATTTCAAAATGCTGTTTTATCACTCGATTAATCCACCCAACAGCTCTGGGAGTAGAGCTGTCCGATGTATTTGTTGGGAATAATTTATCAGGCCAAATGTAGCCCTTTTCTGTTCATACATTTTTCATGAATAGACTTTTTAATGTTTATAAATGTGTTATTCATTAGTGTTCAAACTGTGTATGCAAGTAAAATTCAGCTAATGGGTGGGTTGTTTACTTAGACTACTCATAACTAGTTATTTGTGGTATGTGATTGGTCACTGTAGCGGGGTGACCGCTCCAGCCCGGAAGGCATTGGAAAAGCCCTGCAGAGGGCTGGGGCTGGGCAAGGGAGTAACACCCCGGCTGATTGGGGGAAGTGGCTGAAGCTGGGGCCATGCCCCAAAATGAGCAACTAGACCTTATAAGAAGGCCAGGGAAGCCAGAAGCAGCAGTCTCTCTCTGACTTGAGAGGGAGACAGGCCTGGCTGCTGGGGAACTCACCCAGGGGACCTAGAGGGAGGCAGGGCTGGGGAAAGGCCTTAGGGGCTGGAAAGCCCTAGGCCAGCAAATCCCCAGGCTGTAGGGCCTAGCTCTAGGCCTCCTAGCTATTGGGCTTGCAGAGGGGCAGCTGGAGGGTAGGTAATGGCAGCCAGTCCAAACCCCTTGTTGCCTGTGATGATTGGCTGATAGACTGCAGTCTGCCCCTGGGCATGGGGGCTAAACAGAGATTGGCAGTAGTCATGACTGAGGCGATGCGGGGATAGGAGGTGGGGAAACCCAGTAAGACTGCTGGGTTCTGCAGGAGGCAGAACCCTGAGGTAAGAGTACTAGGGTCCTGGGAGGGACACAGGAGCCAACAGCAAGCGGATCACCGGCCTGTAGAGGGCACTCCTGGGTCAAAGAGCTAATTTCTGAGGATGACCAGCAGGAAGCACCTCAGGAAAAGCCATTCCCCAATGTTTGTGCAAACAAATACTCATCCAGAGTATGGGAACAGAGACTAAAAGGAGTCCCAAATGTGATTGAAGTGAACAGCTGTTTGAAATTCAAACATCTGATTATGAACACTGTTTTTCAGTATTCACCCAGTGCTCTCTGTTAACTATTATCCTAGTTTTAGGGAGAGGAAATGCAGAAAAGATTCTTCCTCAAGATCAGGTTGCATTATCATCAGAGCCAGTAGAACAGGTAGTTCTTGTTTCAGCAATCCCAAGACTACCTGGGATGCTGATTCTTACTTAAAATAAGTACCCAGTAGAATCTTTGCCTGATACTAGAATAAAAACTTTTAACATTTTTTTCACACCTTCACTTGGTGGTGGTGGCTGAGTGTTACAATGAAATTATAAAAAACAGCCATGAGATGGCTGTTCTTGTGACACTTGCCCACTCATCTGGAACAAGTAAGCATTAGAAATCTTACAGAATAGCCAACTCTCATGAGATTCAGGGCTTTGGCAGCATAGTTAACTCCCGGTATAATTTAAGTTACTCCTCACCCAACACCTGAGCATGCACAATAATCTCTAGCTTGATCAAGCTATCTGGGCCATCAGGGTGATGGGTTGGAGCTTGAATGCTACCAAGATTCAATCTAGTAGTAGGGTAGGGACTCCACTTCAGTGTAATTTCTAGACTGAAGCAATTCAGCTATGTTAGGATAAGCAGTCAAACATTTGGATTTGGATTTGGAGGCTTAGTCAAAGCAAAACTCCAGATCTTCTAAAAGCTCCCCTGCCACTAATAGATATTACAAGGTTATCTGTGTCCATACAAGATAGCTATTTTGTTTATTATTACATTTCACTAACATTAGACACTCCCCAATAAGTGCTTTTTAAAAACACAAAACAAAAGAGGATTGCACTTTATCCATTAGTAAAATTATCTGAGTAGATTATGTGCCATTTGATCTTGATGTTTCCTAAACATAAATCCCAGATCAGAACCCCAGATCAAAAATTCATGGGCCTGATTCTGCACTGCCCTTGTGTAGTCATTGACACCTGTGCAAAGTGGGTGCTTAACAGAGTTCTTCACTTGCACACCAGTGTTAACATTTTGCCGTCCCTTTGGCACATGCTTTGCAAAGTAGCTTCATGAGGTCCCAGACAGTGAGAGAATTAAATCCCATATTTCTGCTCTGTTGTGAACCAGAACCTGAATCTGAACATACTTGAGCTGTGGGGGCTTTGAAATCTGACTCAGAACCTGCCAGGTGCTTGGATTCAGCCAAAGACTTGCACTGAGAACTCAGGTCCAAAGTTTTGGACTTCTCGCTGTATTTCTCACAGGAGGCTCTAGGGCTGGGTTCTCAGCTGGAGTACGCCAACATAGTTCCACTGAAGTCAAGGGAGCTACTCTAGTGCTAGGGAGCTGTCTTCTAATGCCTAAATTATATAGAATGCGCAAATATTGAAACTTGTTTAATCTTTCAAGAGTGTTCTGATGAAATATTTATCTGAGTTATGCTTGGTTCACCACAATTCAACTATTCTATGACATCTCAAGAGCCTATTTATTTTATAATTTTTCTCCATTATTTTTTTCAGTCTTTTAGCCCTGTCCATTTCTTATAAATTCCATGCAACTTGTGCACTGCAAGGGCTATAGTTTAGGTTGGAAATCAACTTTGATGAGAACTTGCTTAGGATTTAGTACTTTGTGGGTTTGCAAATGGCCACTATTGTTCCAGCAAGACAGTGAAACAAAGTCACAATGCAGTGCCTTCCTTAAAAACAGCATTTGCCTTTCCGCTGCACATTTAGTGAGTGTTTATTTCTGCTTGCAGCAGTTTCAGGGCTCAATACACCAATATCTGAACTGCTGGCATCCGAAGTGTGGAAATCTCTATTGACAAGCATTGTGAGGTTGATCCATTGAGCAGTATTTTTGAAATCTGAAATGAGTGTATGTTGTGCCTACTTTATGATGGCTGTTGTTGGATGCTACTCTGTACTGTGTGAATGCTTGTGCTCCGGAAGTGCCTCATCCTACATTTCCTTCACCAAAGTGAGAGCTGAAGGCATGCCGAATCTCTCAAGCTTAATGCTTACGTAACCTACCAGTGTGCATTAATTAGACTGTGCTGGCAGAAATAATGCAGACCCGACCTCCTCTTCTGTCTTTGTCTTGGCGTCGAGGATTATGCATATGAGGAAGCAGGAAGGAACTTCGATGTGTGACTTAATTGGTGAGGAGAGTGCAACAAGGTCTGTGAATTATTTGCTGATAACATCAGCATTGGCAATTAATCATTTGTAATCAGGGCTGCCCAGAGGATTCAGGGGACCTGGGGCAAAGCAATTTCAGGGACCCCTTCCATAAAAAAAGTTGCAATACTATAGAATACTATATTCTCGTGGGGGGTCTTGTGGGGCCTGAGGCAAATTGCCCCACTTCCCCTTTGCCCTCTCACCCCCGCCCGGGCAGCCCTTGGAAAAATAGACATTTAAAAACTTCCGCATCTCAGCACAAACCCAGTTTTGAGAACTTCTTTTCAAGTCACTTTTACAAGGTATCACTGGTTCTCAGCATCGCCTAGTGCAAAAAGGCACTAAAGCTCATTAAAAGGTTTGGACAAATATATGCTGTCAAAACTTTTTTTGGGATCGAAAACTAGGGGTTTTTAAAAAGCAGAAAAAAATCACGGACAATGTCTACTTTCCTTCAAAATTTTTTGTAGTTTTTTTTAATTGAAAAGCTGAAATTAGTCTGCCAAAACTTGAACATGGTTTGGGGTTTCAGAAGCGTGTGGCCAAATATTTGCTGCTTGCTGTGTTTGTTTAAAGAACCAATAAAATTTCTGCTTAAAGATAATCCAAAACTTTTGAAACACCTCAGCTTGTGACCAAACGCCTGAGCCCATCCAGTCAGAGATTTTTCCAGGTTTCTGATACTCTGCTGGTTTCCTTGACTCATATCTGTCTCCATAACTTTGGGTTCATTTAGCTTAGAACATAAGAACATAAGAACGGCCATACTGGGTCAGACCAAAGGTCCATCCAGCCCATCTTATCTACCGACAATGGCCAATGCCAAGTGCCCCAGAGGGAGTGAACCTAACAGGTAATAATCAAGTGATCTCTCTTCTGCCATCCATCTCTGCCCTTTGACAAACAGAGGCTAGGGACACCATTCCTTACCTATCCTGGCTAATAGCCATTAATGGACTTAACCTCTATGAATATATCTGTTTCCTAGAGACTGGTTCCACAGTGTCCCTCACAAACTGGAGACAGTTACTGTGGGTTTGTCTTTAGTATAGCTTATGTACATACTCCACAAACTGAGCATTTGAGCTTGTTCCAGAATCTGGGATGAGCCTATGTTGTGAAAACCGAAATGCTCAAATTAGCACATGCATGTGAATGGACACAGGGTGCTAAAATTAAATTAATCCAGGGGTTCTCAAACTGCGGGTCGGGACCCCTCAGGGAGTCACAAGGTTATTACTGAGGGTCGTGAGCTGTCAACCTCCACCTCAAACCCCATTTTGCCTCCAGCATTTATAATAGTGTTAAATATATTTAAAAGTGTTTATAAGGGGGGGTCACACTCATAGGTTTGCTATGTGAAAGGGATCACCAGTATAAAAGTTTGAGAATGACTGAATTACCTGAAGAACCTCTGGAGCAGGGGAATGCAGGGGATGCGGGGGGTCTCCCTTGGTAGGGTTGGGAAGGAGGTAGATGGTGTAGGCTATTGGTCTTCTCATGTGATCCCTCCCCCATGGAAAAGATAACAGCTTGATTCTTTGTGTTAAATAGCTGTCTGAAAGCCTTAAACTGCTGAATGAGCTTTAGGGTAGGGAAGGCTGTGCCTCCCCAAACTGCCTGGTCCTGCCCCTTATCTGACCTCCATCCACTTCCTGCCCCTCGACTGCCCCCCTCAGAATCCCTGACCCATCCTGCTCCTTGTCTCCTCACCGACCACCCGAGACTCCTTCCCCAACCACCACCCCAGGACCCCACCCCCCATCAACCCCTCCTGTTCCCTGACTGCCCCGACCCCTATCCACCTCCACCCTCGCAGAGTCCTGACAGACCCCCGGAATGCCCACAATCCAACCCCCCGTTCCCTGCCCCCTGACCACTGCCATGCTGCTTACCCCTGCTTCCCCCCACTCCCAGGGGCTCAGCATGCCATGTCCAGGAGCGGCCTTGGACAGCACTGCAGCAGCATGGCTCTAGCAGGGCCTGAGCTCCTGCCTGTCAGCCACGAGCTCGCAGCCCTGCCCCCTTACCACGCGGCTCCAAGCAGGGAGGAGCTCAGGCCCCACAGGAGCCACGCTTCTTAACCTCTGTCCAGGACTGCTCCTGGGTTACCCCCAGCTCTCCCCCCCTCTCTGAGCCTCAGCACGCCGCCTTCAGGAGCTGCTCTGGCCCCTGGACAGTGCAGCAGCGGCCTGGCTTCAGCGGGACCGCAGCACGCAGCCCCACCCCTTTACCATGCGGCTCTGAGCGGGGAAGAGCTCATGCCCTGCCAGAGCCATGCTGCTTTAACTCTGTCCAGGGCCACTCCTGGACGCGGTGCACTGAGGCACTGGGGGATTGGGGAAGGCGGAGGTGGGTCCAGGGCCAGAGCATTCTCATGGGGTCCCCTGTGGGGCCTGGGGCAAATTGCCCCACTTGTCCCCCCTTCCCCCAGCGGCCCTGTTTGTAATATTACAGAAGAGATGTTGACATATTAGACTAAATTCTCAGCTGGTGTAAATGGGAGGCACTCCACTGAAGTCAATGGAGCTAGATCCATTTACATCAGCAGTGAATATGCATTTAATTAGAAGATCATAGTTAGCATTGTGCCAAAATCCACCATTGTAAAACACAACCTTTCAGTTTTATTCCTTTTATTTATTTATGTTTGCTGGTTTCCACTGAAAGGCAGTTACCACAGGTGACATTTGACCATGGGAAACAGCTTGCTTGCTACTGAAACAGAGAATTTCTGCATCCAACTCCAAGGAGAAAGTTGCAGCTGGGAATAGAACTCAAGAGTTCCTGGCTCTCGAAATGCACTACGTTCAAGCCACTCTATGGCTACATTATATAATAATATAGCCATTTATATTAATAAATACTGTTTAAATCCAAACTCTCTAATAGTTTTACACACATAGAGGTGTTACTTAATACTAGAAGCCTTTGGAACCTAAACTCCAAACTTCTGGAGGATTGTTTGTACCTAATAGAGTGTTGTGATAGTTTTGTGATGTTGGAAAATGCCCACTAAACATCTTATTGTCTGGATGATTTGAATTTAAGCTAGGAAGAGAAGAAAAGCCTCAGTTTAGGGAAACATCCCTATTCAGGACAGCACTTAAGCACAAGTCCAGTGGCTCAACAGAGTTGAGATATAAGCATATGTTAAAAGTTGAGCACATGCTTAAGTGCTGTCCTGAATAGGGAAAGATTTTAAGCTCATCCTTAAATTCTTACTTGAATTGTGGTTTCAAAAGCAAATGCTTTTGCCTGGTGATATTCATTAGTTTTGTGGACATTTCCACACCATTCAGAATCATCACATGTAATTTGAGGGCTGTGATATTTGGGAACCATGAAGGTGAGCAGCATGCACACAGATCTAGGACTGATGGGTCTCCTGATTTTCCTGTGAAGTTTTTTCTCAGGTTGCCCTCTTGTCATGATATACGTGACCTCAAACGTGCCGCTTGAGACTCGCCTTCCAAAGCCATTGCAGAGATGATTAATCCTCATCTTGTTCACTGATCCAAAGTCCTTGACTATGATGCTGAACTTCCTTGCATCTCAAAATAAACAATAGAACACCTGTGTAGTACATTATAATGTTTATTATTTATTCTCATTTTTATTTTGTTTTTCAATTAGGTTCCAGAATCAGACAATAATAAAGCTGAATCAATGGGAACATTAAAACGATTGCAGAAATTGGTCCGAACCAAGAAAACCAGTATACATAGTTTGGATGATGTCAAACATGTTTTGATACCTCTCAGTAAGTAAAGAGCCATTTTAGTGTACTCGCACACATTTGGAAAATGTCACTTTACTGAACAAAGGTATAAATGATCTTGCTTTGATCTAGGCTGGGCTTCATTCAAAGTCACTCTAGATGCCCCTTTCAACAACTTAGATGCCATACCAAATGTGACTGCACTGCCATGATAGCATAACAAAGGTGATATGTGGAAAATTATTTCCCATTACATCAGTTTATATTTAGTAATAAATACTGTTTCTTGCAACTGAGGGGGAGTTGTCCTAAATAGCGGAATAGAACACTCAGGCTTTCATCTTGGGGCCATTGTGTTTTTTGTCAAGTTTCTCAGCTTTATCTCTGTCATGGTATAATTCCCCACTTTGAACCTTAGCGTCCAAAAGATGGGGTACCAGCATGCATTCCTCTAAGCTCAATTACCAGCTTTGTACTTGTAGCGCTGCCACCAACCAGGAATTCCAGTGCCTGGTACACTCTGGTCCCCCCAGCACCTTGTACGGGGACCCCCAAGACCCAGACCCTCTGGATCTTAATACAAGGAAAGTAAACCCTCTTCCTCACCATTGCCTCTCCCAGGCTTCCCCTCCCTGGGTTATCCTGGAAGATTACTGTGATTCAAACTCCTTGAATCTTAAAACAGAGAGGAAAATTCACCTTCTCCCCTCCTTCTCTCTCTCCCTCCCAGACTCTCCCTGAGAGAGAAAGTAATCCTAACACAGAGAGAAAATAACCTTTCTCTCCCCCTTCCCTCCTTTCTCCCCATCAATTCCCTGGTAGATCCAGACCCAGTCCTCTGGGGTCTCACCAGAATAAAAAAAACAATCAGGTTCTTAAACAAGAAAAGCTTTTAATTAAAGAAAGAAAAAACAGTAAAAATTATCTTTGTAAATTTAAGATGGAATATGTTACAGGTCTTTCAGCTATAGACACTGGGAATACCCTCCCAGCCTAAGTATACTAGTACATATTAAAATCCTTTTAGCAAAATACAAATTTGAACTCCTTCCAGCCAAATACACATTTGCAAATAAAGAAAACAAACATAAGCCTAACTCGCTTTATCTACCTAGTACTCACTAGTCTGAACTTATAAGAGCCTGTATCGGAGAGACTGGAGAGAAACCTGGTTGCACGTCTGGTTCCTCTGAGCCCCCAGAGTGAACAACAACCAAAATCTAACAGCACACACAAAAACTTCCCTCCCTCGAGATTTGAAAGTACCCTGTCCCCTGATTGGTCCTCTGGTCAGGTGGCAGCCAGGCTAACTGATCTTCTTAACCCTTTCCAGGCAAAAGAGATATGAAGTACTTCTGTTCTATTAACTCTTACTATCTGTTCATGACAATCTCACACTTTACATGAAGAAGGCAAAATGCACAGAAGAAAAGATGATGTTTATCAGTCCTTGAGTCAATGACAGTAGGAGGCGCTAGAGAACACAACAATCTGTGGCACAAAAAGTAGGTTATTGTTGCAACACACCTGATTGCTTGGAGTATCCCAAAGTTGATGCCAAGCAGGTATTCTAAAGCTGATGCTGAACTCGGGTTATTTCCAAGTGCTTTCACCAGATCACCGATCAGATTGTGTAGCCGTTCTTTGTCTAAAGTGCAAGCATTAGCACAGACATATGGTGCATTTATGCATAGGGTTATTTTTAAACTAATCCCAGCAAAATAAGTTGAGACCATTTAATGAACTGCTGCCCCAGCCGGATCAGTGATGCAGTGAAACCACATGAGGAGATTCAGGGTTCAGCAGCTACTTTGAGATTTCCATGCATAGACTATGAGTAGGTGAATTATTCAGGAAAATATTCTGGGCTCTTGTCAATTAGTCCCCTAAACCAAACTCATGCATTGTGTGAGTATTGTATCATAATGATGTTTGTTTAATGAAGTCATCATATTAAATGCAGAAATTACCATTATAATGCCCTGGGGAACCAGTAAAATTCTCCAGGCTTCTGAGGGAGCAGCAAGACATTTTATCAAATGGAAAATAAATCCTGCTTTGGTTCTAGAGGATAGAGTCGTTGACCTATTAATTGGTCTTTTCCATCTCTCTAATTGCCATTATTCTTTGAGTTTATAGAGTTTTTGATTGCTTTCAGTATATACAACTCATTAGGCAAGATTTCAAATGGTAGCAAACATTCTGACTGCAAATGCAACATGTTGTAAAAAGAAAATCTTTTCAATTTTTAAAGATCCACCTCAAGACTCCTGTCTCTCTGAAGAGGAGGAGGAAGCACTGATTTCCTGCATGAAACTAACCAAGTCCCAGGAAAAAAAGGTCTGGAAAGACAATGCTAGGCGAAAGGAAGAAACTGAGACTAGAGCAGATTTTATTTCTGCTTCGTTGGGAAGATCTTATACTTCCAGACTGAGCAATATAGGAAATATTTCCATCCATTCGGAAACTGAATTTCAGCTATGGAGTGACTGGAAGCCTTTTCCCAATAATCAGCTCTGCCCATGTGATTTTGTGATCTCAAAAATAGAAAAATGGGAAAATTGTACTTGTTGTTCTCATCATCCGCATCTTACTTGCTCTGTCACTGATGTGGATCTTCCATATTCATGGGTAAGTGGTTTCCTTTGCCGTTAAATATGTCAGCAGTGGAAACTTATTGAACATCAGCGTAAGGGTCACTAGAATTTAGCACCTGATTATCAAAAGTGAAATAATGAGAGGGGAAATTCAAAAGCTCAGATCCAGATCTGGTGTGAACAGGTGAACTCCATTTGAGTTATGCCCACTTACACCAAGTTTGGATTTGGTCCAGGATATACAACTTGCAACTACATAAATACCAATGGTATAGCATTTTAATATTTTACACCACTGTGTGATCTACCAGGGTGTTTAAACTTAGGATCTTTTTATATGTCTGTACAACAGTATATTGGGTTCTTTAGACATTCTCGTAAGGCATAATCCAAAGCCCACTGAAGTCAATGGGTGCCTTTCTATTGACTTAATGGGCTTTGGGTCAGGCCCTTAGCAGTCACTGTGATACTGGTAATGAGCTCCAAAATTCTATCCAGAGGAATATCAGCAAGCGGTGCATTTACCAGTGATAATGATTGTGCCCTTTGTATCAGGAGGGACTTGATTTTGAGGAAATTTTGTGGCTCTCAGGGATTCATGCAGCCAGTGCTAGAGACACAGAGTTTGATCTCCATTTGGAATAAGCTTTTTAAAAATTGTTTTAAGGGTCGTTTAAGACTTCAAAGGCCCAGAATGTGCCTGGATTGCATGGGAATGGGATGGTGCAGGGAGCCTTCCCTTCCCTTCCCTTCACTGCTCAAATTTCAGCTCCTGCATTTTCCACAGAGTAGAGATTGTTCCCTGCTAGCATCTACTGAGCTACTATTTTCCAAAAGAGGTGCTGGGAAGAGCCAAACAGTGGCCTCTAACCCTCACTGTGCCATGCAAATTTACTTTTATTGTACTCGTGGTAGAGTCTGGTTCTCAGTGTGCAGTGAGTGCAACTCTGAGGGAGCAGAGGCTGCTGTTCCATCAGCTGGTGCAGTGGCCAGAGGGATACCCAGGTAACTGAAAAGTTAGAGCAAAGACTTCAGCCTTGTTTTGGATAATATTGAAGACAATGTGAGGTTTTCCCATTTTGCCTTCAATACATTTTTTTGTGGGGAATGCTGTGGACAAGCCTCACTTAATATGAACATACGGTGGAAACATCAATGTCCTTTCAAAAAATTCTCTTTAGCTTTTCACACAAACACTGTGGTGGTGTTATTCTTTACCCTGGTGAGATTTGTCCAGCCAGCGTCAAGATCAAGTGCCAACAAGAGTTGTTTTTTATTTCTTTTTTTTGTTGCGGGAGGTGGTTGTTGAGCCATCTGTTTTCTTAATTAATAGTTTTCTCCCTGATTTTAATTTATCTTTGTGGGTTTAGACTCTTTTGATTCAGATTATAGAACAGAGCAAGACATCTCATTCTATCCGTCTGCATTCTACCAACCGGCTCAGCAAAAGATTACAAGGATTAGATTTTCAGTTTTGCTTTTCAAGAATCAGTAGACGCCAGAAGTGGCTGTTTTGCATGTGAAGGGATCAGATTTAGGGGATGAAGTGGATGACAATTTTGATGATTCATCTATAACAGTAAAAATAGTCTATTTGAAAATATTGTCATCAACTCAATTTATAGTTAAGGAATTTTAGTTTTATTGGCTTGGCTTGGCTAATATTCTCCTGCCTTTGGTCAAGTGTGAGGTGGAACAGACAGACTGAAGTAACTGTAGTACTAAAATTGATGTGTTTGTGCCCTGCTTTAATGGGGCAAGAGGAGGGGAAGAGGAACACTCTACATGCAAGAATAAGTTTTCAGGAGTCATTTCAGATAGACATGCTGTCTCTGATCTAGTTTGGGGATGGGAGAGCACCTACATTTTAGATTGGATGCAGTGTCATCCGACCACGCCTTGGTTATGTACACAAACTTAGGGACTTCCGCTTTACTTAAATCATGAATGGTTGGTGCCTAATTAAACAGTGGTCTCATTAGTCAGCATGAAAGAAAGACATGAATCTCAATCTGATGCCTTCCTGAGAGATAAGGAACAAAAAAGCCTAATGGAACCAAGACTAACTCACTCCAGGTTTTCTCTTCTGACTACTTCTCCTGCATTGTCTCTTCCTACCCACTACCTCAAGTTTCAAAATCAAGTGCCTCTTTTCCCAATTCTTCTCATCTTCAATACATGGCAGCATTGTTATATCTTCTCAGCCATTTTAAGATGGCCTTCAAAGTGCTACGACTGGGTGCCAGAATAAGCAACTCTAGGACTGACAACAAAGGGTACTCATCTTCTGTCACGGCAAATCTGCACCTCACTGACTCATTCTATCCATCGAGATCTCTCACAACCACTAAATCATAGAGAAACCCCAACCACGTGGAACCCCTCAAACTCCTCTAGCTAAACTTTCCCACGTCCTTCCTAATTCAGTCCATAGTAGAAGCATGCCTTGCTCCGATTCTTTCCTCTGTGGGTGTCAGAGGGAGAGAGAGAGAGAACTGGGATCTCATGTAGAGTCTCCAACTTTATTATTATATGAAGGGTCATTATGTAGCATCAGAGCACTTTCAGATTTCAGTTCTGTAACAACGTAATATACAACCCCATGGATGAATAGCTTCATTATCAGTCTATAGCTAAAGCATCATCTGTGCCTCTTCCACATGAGTTAACGTAGACACAGAGTGTTTTTCTGCATTGTTTTTCCATTGAAACTATAATGGGAAATAGAGCTAAATTTTGCTGGGGACAACAGACCACTTTTGTAGCTTTTTGGAATCTCAAATGGTTTTTGTGTGCAATTATTGATATCAGCGTGCGTCCCAGAAAGATGTTATTCATAGGATCTATTATTCTTCCTCCTTAAGAGAAAGTTTAATATACTTAGAAGATGTACTGAATGATTCTGCAAAAATTAAAAGGTACCTATAGACACAGAAACTACTTTGCTGCACGCAACACTACTTCAAAGTGTGTCAAGTAGAGAAATGAGTGGTACAGCCCAGTGTAAAACATTGTAATGTTAAGTGTCAGCAGAAAAACAGGGGGAAATAATGATCAGATGCCAGCTTAATAATCACTTAACCTTTATGAGGGTGGTAGTTCCTTTTTTTTGATCTCTCACTCTTTCTCAAGCTATTTCACCAGTAAAAGACTACGTCAGTTGTTTGTGGCTTAGACTTTTCTTAACACTTTGTGGATTACTAGAAACTCTTCTTGTGCTATCTATAATTTAGAAATCTTGCTATCCAGACAGGGCAATAGTCTACTTAGAAGTGCCACATCCGGAAAGCAATGATCATAGCACTATGGCTAATCTCCAGTTTTTTAAAAAAAACAAAAGTTTTATTGTTTGGTATTTTTTTAACATAGTCCCATACACTGTATTCAATACAGGATAAAATAATTGCTTTACAAAATATGTTATACTATTTATTTATTTATAGAAGCATTTTGATCTTGGACTTGGACAAAACAATATCCCAGGTATTTCTTTGAAGTATATCCTTCTAATGTCACACTTGCGATACTAATATATTCTTAGTAACCTTTATAAGACATGGTAATGGATCATCATGTGGGGTGCTATCATGAGTATTATGGTAGACCAGAAGTTTTCAGACAGCTGTATGGCTGTGACCGGGTCCCCGGGGTTAAACCTGGACTGTGGGACTGCTGACTCTGCTTTCCCACCAACATGGACTGGCCCTCACACTGTGATGCTGATGTCAAGTTACAAGCCTCTGACAGGCACTACACTTAGGGTATGTCTACACTACGGGATTATTCCGATTTTACATAAACCGTTTTTTAAAAACAGATTGTATAAAGTTGAGTACACGCAGCCACACTAAGCACATTATTTCGGCAGTGTGCATCCATGTACCGAGGCTAGCGTCGATTTCTGGAGTGTTGCACTGTGGGTAGCCATCCCGTAGCTATCCCATAGTTCCCGCAGTCTCCCCCGCCCATTGGAATTCTGGGTTGAGATCCCCATGCAAAAACAGTGTTGCAGGTGATTCTGGGTAAATGTTGTCACTCAATCCTTCCTCCATGACAGCAACAGCAGACAATCTTTTCATGCCCTTTTGCCCTGGATTGCCCTGGCAGTTGCCATAGCATGGCAATCATGCAGCCCATTTAGCCTTTTGTCACTGTCACCTTATGTGTACTGGATGCTACTAACAGACACGGTACTGCAGTGCTAACAGCAGCATTCATTTGCCTTTGCAAGATAGCGGAGACAGTTAGCAGCTATAGCACCGTCTGCAATTGGAAATTGGTGATGATGGTTATCAGTCCTTTTGTACCATCTGCTGCTGTCATGGTTGCCCCTGGCTGGTCTCGCTGAGGTTGGCCGGGGGCACATGGACAAAAATGGGAATGACTCCCCAAGTCATTCCCTTCTTTATGTTTTGTCTAAAAATAGAGTCAGTCCTGCCTAGAATACGAGGCAAGTGTACTAGAGAACCAGAGAGCACAGCTGGTCCGGGTCAGAGCCCCAGAGATCCCCCAGAAATGATGATGCCATTCTAGAGGGCGCCCCTGCAACAACCCCACCGGTTGCTTCCCTCTTTCCCCAACCCTCCTGGGCTACCATGGCAGTGTCCCCCCCCCATTTGTGTGATGAAGTAATAAAGAATGCAGGAATAAGAAACAGTGACTTTTTAGTGAGATAAAATGAGGAGGCAGCAGCCTCCCGCTGCTATGATAGTCCAGGCAGAACAGGTTCTTCATTAGACATGAAAGGTGGGGGCTGATGGAGCTCAGCCCCCAGTTGCTATGATGAGGATGGTTTTCAATCCTTTTGCACCATCTTTTGGGAATGACCAGGAGTCATTCCCATTGTTGTCCAGGTGCCCCTGGCCAACCTCACCGAGGCCAGCCAGGAGCACTCAAGGGATGATGAGGACGGTTTTCCACCATTTTGTACTGTCTACCATCAGGAAAGTAAGGGGAAGGGATGCTGCTGTTCAGCGCCGCAGCACCGCGTCTACCAGCAGCATGCAGTAGACATAGAGTGACATTGAAAAAAGGTGAGAAAAGATTTATTTTTCCTTTTTCTTTCATGGGGGAGAGGGGAGTAAATTGACGAGATATACCCTGAACCAGCTGGGACAATGTTTTTGACCCTTCAGGCATTGGGAGCTCAGCCAAGAATGCAAATGCTTTTCGGAGACTACGGGGACTGTGGGATAGCTGGAGTCCTCAGTCCCCCCTCCCTCCCTCCATGAGTGTCCATTTGATTCTTTGGCTTTCCGTTACGCTTGTCACGCAGCACTGTGTTGAGTCCCTGCTGTGGCCTCTGTCTGGAGATTTTTTCAAATGCTTTGGCATTTCGTCTTCTGTAACGGAGCTCTGATAGAACAGATTTGTCTCCCCATAAAGCGATCAGATCCAGTATCTCCCGTACAGTTCGTGCTGATCAGCGCTCCACGCTGGGCAAACAGGAAATGAAATTCAAAAGTTTGCGGGGCTTTTCCTGTCTACCTGGCCAGTGCATCTGAGTTCAGATGGCTTTCCAGAGCAGTCACAATAGTGCACTGTGGGATACCACCCAGAGGCCAATACCGTCGAATTGTGGCCACACTAACCCTAACCCAACATGACAATACCGATTTCAGCGCTACTCCCCTCATCAGGGAGGAGTACAGAAATCGGTTTTAAGAGCCCTTTATATCGATAAAGGGCTTCATTGTGTGGACGGGTGCAGGGTTAAATCTGTTTAATGCTGCTAAATTTGGTATAAACATGTAGTTTAGACCAGGCTTTACACAGCCATCCAAAGGTAGGGACATACCCAACTATGTTACATGAATGACCTCCCAGCTACTCATGAACAAATAAAGAGACACCTGGCAATTCCCCCAACCCCCCAGCCTGGCACCCCAGAACTGTACCTTGCCCTGGTCAGAAGTCTGGCCAATATAAGTTCATTACCCAGGCTGCCTCTCCCTCGTGGAGAGGACATACGCCAGCCTTCGTAAACTGAGCTGAGATTTCTCAAGCACTTCAGCAAGAAGACACTGTTTTAGGTAAAATATAAAACAGATTTATTATCTACAGAAAGATAGATTTGAAGTGATTATAAATGATAGATTTAAAGGTCAAACTTTGTTACCTTAGGAAATAAAGATAGAAACATTCATTCTTAATCCTAAACTTTTAGTCTATGCAAGAGTTAAATTATACAGCTTTTCTCACCCTGACATTTGGTACAAGCAGGTTACAGTTTCTCAGTATACAGACTGGGACTCTTTTCCAGCCTGGGACCAAACTTCCCTAATTTAAACTCTTTGTCCTCCAGATGTGTTTCTGGGTGTTGAGATGAGGGGGCGAGGGAGGGGGAGGAGTGAGGCCAAGTGATGATATCACTTCTCTTTTATGCTTTCTTCAAGCTTGCTGGAAATATATTTGTTGCGAAGTGGGTTAGTCCGCCCCCACAATGTTCGTGCCTTCTCCGAGAAATTTCTAGGATAGTGGATTATGTATTGATGAGCTATTAATCACCTGTCTGGCTATTGATGGCTACTCCTTTGATGCAGCTGAATGGCTGGCTTGTGGGTGTTCCTGATCTCACAATATATTTCAGTAATATTTATATATATAAGGCATAGTTTGTATAAAATACAGCATAACTGTATGCCAGTAGTTACTATGGGGGTTCCGGGGTGCTACTTTGAAGTACAGAGTGTCACACATACCAAGTACATTGTTGTGAAAGATGGTGTTGTCCATTGTGTAAAACAGTTGCCTGGGATGCAGAAGATTTGAGTTCTGTTCCCCATTGAGCTGCTGTATAAGTCACATAATCTCTTTTAGAAAGTTTTTGTATTCCTTTTCCCACAACTTGGGTAAATTTATTAGATCTCTGTTATTACAACAGTGGCTTATTCTTCCCCATCTGCAAAATGAGAATAATTATGTTTATCCACCCTTTCCCAAGGTGCTTTGAGATCTACAGCTGGAAGGTGCTAAATAAGTGCTAAGTATTATTATCTCCTTTGTAATATACTTTGAGATATATAAATGAAAAGTGCTACATAAGAAATAGATTTTGTTATTATTTTATTATATGATTAACTTGAAAGGACACTTCATACATTTTCCCCTGATACTATAGACTGGATTTCCCAAATTTTGAGGCTGCTTTCCCTCCTTCACACCTCTGGCAACCTCTGGCCTTTCTTCTCCCAGGACCAGTTCTACAGGTCACTTTGGCCACTTCCCAGCATCTCTCCTGAGCCTGTAATTGCACAGCTGTTTCCCTACTGACCTGCTTTCCTTCTCAGCTCTGCTCATGGCCACTACCTTGGCCTGGCTCTCCCAGACTTCAGCTGCCATCGTGCTCTTCTTCCTGGCTCTGCCTGCCCACAGCAAGTTCTTGGCTGGTTCCTCCAGTTTTTTACTTGCACTCTGGCATTGTCTCCTGTCTGTCACTTTTGTCCATGATGCAAAACCGGTATACGTATCACTGCTGCTACAATGACCCACAACACACCTTTCAAGATCCATGAGTCCTACACAAACCTATCACAACATCCAATACACTATGTGCCCCAATAACAACTATGTGGGTGAAACCAGACAATCAATACACTCTCAAATGAACTCTCACAGAAAAATGATAAGACAAAGACACCACATCACCTGTGGCTGAACACTTCACAAAGCGATCACTCTATATCTGACTTTTCAGTCCTCATCCTCAAAGGAAAGCTGCATAACACTTTCAAAAGACAAACCTGAGAGCTTAAATTCATAACTCTGCTAGATGCTAAAAACCATGGACTGAACAGAAACATTGGATTTATGGCTGATTACAACAATTAGTAACACACTAAACACCAGAGCGCCCCTCCACCCCACCCTACAAGCTTTTTCTCCTTCCCCCTCCCCCACCCCCGTGACTGGAGAGGTGTTAATTGGCCACTTCACCTTGAATGGTCCCTTGCAATATGTGTTAAATATAAGATGGAACAAATTGTTATCTGTGGCACTCTCTCACTAACAACGTAAAGCAGTGCTCTAACGTGGCTGTGTAGTCATGGCATCAGTGCTGGGAGAGAGCTCTCAAGCATTGTAAAAAAAACCACCCCCATGAGGGGAGTAGCTACCAGCGCTGGTGCACTGTCTACACTGCCACTTTTCAGCGCTGAAACTTGAATTGCTTGGGGTGTGTTTTTTCACACCCCTGAAGAAGAAAGTTTCAGTGCTGTAAAGTGGCAGTGTAGACAAGGCCTAAGTACATGTCCCAGACCTGAAGAAGGGCTCTGTGTAAGTTGGAAAGCTTGTCAACACCAACAGAAGTTGTTCCAATAAAAGATATTACCTCACTCTTCTTGTCTCTGTAATATCCTGGGACTGACACTATAGGAGTGCATACTTACTGTTCCTGCTCATAATGGTTCTTCTAGGTGCTACCTATTGGTTAAGTTCTGATGTGGGCCCCTGGCTACCTTGTGGTGACCAGTGACTCAATCATTATCCTCCAGGTCATTGTAGTGGGTGCAGGGCATCCAGTAATGAACAAACAGAAAAAAACAGATGCAGTTGTGCTGCAAAATTTATTTTAGGAAGTCGAAAGCTTCCAGTTCTGCTTTTTGACTGTCTCAAACCCAGGGGACATTTAAGAGAAATATTTCTACATCATTGCAGACAAGTTAGTGTTTCCTGCTGAGCAGAACTATGGGCTTTTTATAGTTTTTTGGGTGTGCTATTTTCATAAGATATAGGGCCATCAAATTGGTTTGGATTTTTTTTTACACATCTTATCCCTTTTGATGACTACAGGCCTTTCTGTCACTTCAAAAAGAATTCCAGATTAAATTTAGAATTCTTAATTGGCATGCATGTAACTGGCATATTGGGAAATCTAAGAAGATCTTTTCTGAAATATACATTTTAAAATTGGATAACTAAAGAGCTGGGTATTATTATGATAACTGTAGTTATCCCAATTTCAGGAAGTAGCTAATATTTCTGAGCTGTGGCTATTACTTATTTTTATTACAATAGCACCCAAAATATGCTAAACTCTACACAGGAAAAAGGGCCAGATTTTAGTTGTTTGAGCATTGGCCTGCTAAACCCAGGGTTGTGAGTTCAATCCTTGAGGGGATCATGTAGAGATCTGGGGCCAAAATCTTTCTGGGTATTGGTCCTGCTTTGAGCAGGGGATTGGAATAGATGACCTCTTGAGATCCCGTCTAACTCTGGTATTCTATGAGTCTATGAGGAGTAAATCTGTGGTTTCATAGGAGCTATGCTGATTTATACCATCTGGGAATCTGGCCCACAGTCTCTGCCCAAATCAGTTTACAATCTAAAAGACACACAATCTAAAGTGTGGTTGCCAGGGCTACAACAGAGAAAACAGTCAGGATGATGTTAGGCATGTGTGTTGTATTTCTGTGCCATGCTTATTTGACTGGGTTGTTTGTGGGTGGAAACTATCCCACTGTCCCTCTAACTAGTTTTTGTTAATTCCCGACTAAAGGCTCTCTACAGGCTCATTATGATAATTGTTTTTTATTCAAACCCACTAAAATCCTACCTAAACTCTCCCATTCCTCATGATCACCCTCCTCATGCCTTCAACCCAGCCTTTCGCCCTGTGTCCTAGCTACAGAATTAAGTGACTAATGCCTTCATGATGTCCTGGACTGCAAAGTGTGATGGTGATCTGATGGGAGCAGGGGACATGTCTAGAATATCTGTTGCACAATCCAAAGGCACATACAATTTGCCTGTTTTTGGATTTTGTTCCAAACTCAAAACACATCCTGTCTTCAGACATCACCGGCATGGTGCTCTGTTCTATTCAATGATGATAACAGTCAGCTGCATGTATGTGTGTTCTTTCTGTGTGCTGTCCCAGCTCTGCGCAGATAGCTGGCACAGCAGATCTTGAGCAAACCGCCCAATGACCACAGACTCTAATGAGGTACGAAGGCACCTGGCCAGGTTTATTGTCAAACAACACGCAGTCTCTAGCTCCCTGGATCAGATGTCTACAGTTCTGCTAGCACGTATGTGCTCCCTGACAATGGACCGGCTCAGTCAGTGGTGGGATTTGCCACTGCCCCCTAAACCAGACAAAGACTTCCGCTCAGGGATGCATTCTTATACAGGTACTGAGACAGACCCAGGCCAGTGTGGTACAGGAGTCTGGTAGAGGGCAAATATACTGGTCACTGGATGAGTAGTTTTCTGTTCCCTGAGTGACCAGAGCAGGGGCTGCACACTAGAGTAATCAGGAACCTGCTAGAACCAATTAAGGCAGACAGGCTGATTAAAACACCTGCAGCCAATCAAGGCAGGCTAATCAGGGCACCTGGGTTTAAAAAGGAGCTCACACTCCAGTCAGGTGAGGGGGAGCTAGGGGAGAGGAAGTGCATGTGAGGAGCTGGGAGCAAGAGGCACAAGGAGCTGAGAGTAAGAGGCTGTGCTGCTGGAGGACTAAGGAATACAAGTGTTAGCAGACACCAGGAGGAAGGTCCTGTGGTGAGGATAAAGAAGGTGTTTGGAGGATGCCATGGGGAAGTAGCCCAGGGAGTTGTAACTGTCATGCAGCTGTTACAGAGGATACTATAGACAGCTGCAATCCACTGGACCCTGGGCTGGAACCCAGAGTAGAAGGCAGGCCCGGGTTCCCCCCAAACCTCCCAACTCCTGATCAGACACAGGAGGAGTTGATCCAGACTGGGGGGAAGATCACTGAAGTGAGCAAATCTGCCAATAAGCACAGGACCCACCAAGGTAGAGGAGGAACTTTGTCACAGTACAAACAGGTTACACATCACTGAACGCATTGAGGTACAGCCCCTCTACTCATTAGGGTGCTGCCTTTCTCCTGGTACAGGTTGGTTCGAACAAGCAAGTCTATCCATTATATTGTCTATCCATCATATTGTCCTTTTGACCCTGTCTTTAGGCTGGGTCTGCCTGTTCCTTGTTATCTCTGTGGGATGTATTCATACCAGGCTGTTCTGGTGCTGTCCTGGCACATGTTCTTTTAGCAGCCTTCCTCTTGCCAACTTCTGTGAGCAGGGCCTGCCTCTGGCTCACAGCTTAACTTTGATCTATGTTAGCAACGTCTTGACCATTACTTCAGCTCAGGCCTCATACTGGGTCTCTGTTACCAAGGGTTTATGTCTCAGGGCCTCATCTTACTACACATCCTAGGACTCTCAGAAATGTTGTTAAGGTGTTCTAATCTTGTGAGGGAATGGGGATGATTTATACATAAATGTGGTGTCAGTTCCCTGTGAAATGTGTGGGATTTGTGTTTGGATACTTAAAGGGATGAAAAATCAGGAGTTGTGACTGGTTCGGTTAGAGTTCGGGGTTCCTTTAAACTTGAATCAGAAAATAAGGTCTGAGGTGAACCCATAAGAGTTGAAACCAAAGATCTGCATGAACCCAGCAAACAGGAACTACTGAGTTTCACATAGCTTTAACATTTCCAAAGCTTTGATATCTGCAGCCCTTGATTTTGTTGCATATCTGTGTCTGTTTGTTTAAGAAGTTATAGTAGCTATAAGTTTATAAATGCATTTTGACTCGCTTCAACAGAATACAGAAATTGAGTGCAAATCACCGCTTAACACACACAGCCCAATGTACTTAGGCTCTGTGCCAGCAACTAAGTGGGTAATGGGGAGGGTGCAAATCACCCCACGATCCAGGGTGTGACACTGTAGCACATCTCTGCAGACACTATTAAGCCTCTGGGGCTTGAATGTCTGCTGAGTCCCCTCTACAGCACCAGTACAGTAATTTTTGGCCACTTTTCTGCATAGTCATTAAGGACCAGGCTGCAACATTTCCATTTGCATTGGCCCGTCTCCCTCTGTGGTTACGCTGCTCACACAAGCCCACTGTGGGACTTAGGGGATGTGGAAGAGATGGTGCCCATCCCTCATCACCAGGATGAATCTCATCTTATGGTTTTGAGTATTTTGAAATATCTTGCTGAGATTTTCAGAGCCACCTAGGGGAGTTAGACACATTATCCATTCATTTTAATGACAGATATGTGTGCAAATGACTGAGATTGGACCATTTCTTTTACAATCCAGGACCGTGTCTTGGGTAGTTTTGTATTGCTGGTGCTGGTAAAATAAAATTATAATTAAGAGATTGTATTTACAGTAAGTATTTTTTTTTAAATAAAACTGCTAATGTCAGTTGTACTGTTTCACTGACCGCTTGTTGTAAGGGAAACTTCCTGTTTGCCTCTGTTACCAGATCTACTGGCTTTGTTTCCGACATAGTTACTTGGTTCTCTTGAGCTACAGTCAGAAAGAAAGGGAAGTGATTCCTGAATTGCAGTCATGAAGCTATTTGAAGGGAAATATAATAGTTGGGAATGTAATGTGGAAATTCAGCATTTCATGTGGTTGGCCTTTGTGAATGTTATGAACATTTGCAATTAAAAAAAAAAGATGAAGGACTGATACCTGCTGCATGAAGCATGATTGAGTGTCAAATTTTAATTAAACTAAGTGCAGCTGCTGACAAAGTACTGCCAATGGAACGTACAACTTCCCCTTGGCATCTTCTAGAATTGTCAAAATGATGCAGTAATGAATACACAAAAGAAAATTAAATGTTGTCTGGCTAGTATTTTACATACATATGCTATTATAATGCTGCCTTTTCCTGGATCATTTTCTGTTGTCAATCTGGTATTTTATTACTGACTTTTGGGGGGATTTTTCAGAAGAACAATCTTTTTATGGTAGATCACCTCTCCTCTGATTTTGCAAAATGAAGCAGCTCTTCTGAAGAACTACACAGCTATCCTTGGATGTTATGCTTTGCTATCACATTAAATTCCTAGTTTTGACCAATGAGCCCACACCGTTTAAGGCGTATCTCTCTATGGAAGCCTTCTCTTTCGATACAGTTCACCTCTGTACAGAGGGCTTAACTGCTGCAACTTGTCCCTCTGCACAGGGGTAAATTTTACACTTATGGCTTGATGTTATGCGAGGCCTATTACAGTCAGTGTCAAGTGATGCAGGATCTTAAGGTTCAGGCCTATGAAGTGCTGATTCTGCCCCTGATTCAGGAAAGCATTTAAGTATGTGTTTAAGTCCATCTTTATTCAGGCATACATTGAAGCATATGTTTAACTGTAAGCATGTCTGTAAGTCCCATTGGATCCTAGTTATTCTCTTTATTAGACTGATTTATTTTTATGCTTTAAAATTTTGCCCTCAAACTTATGGTTTAGGATAGGTGCTTCATAAATTGTATTGTGAATACAGAACTAATTGTGAATACAGAACTGCAGAACTAATGTAGAAATGGAGGAGAAGTCACGTGATATCAATGCTGAGCAAGGGTGTGAGAGGCTCAGAGAGGACTTCCAATGCTAGGATAACGTGATAACATAGAAGGGCTGGAGGGATAGTTCAGTGGTTTGAGCATTGGCCTGCTAAACCCAGGGTTGTGAGCCCAATCCTTGAGGGGGCTACTTAGGGGCCTGGGGCAAAATCAATATGTCCTGCTACCGAAGGCAGGGGTGTGGACTCAATGACCTTTCAGGATCCCTTCCAGTTCTATAAGATAGGTATATCTCCATATACATTATATAACATCAGAAACATTGGTGTAAGGGCAACAGTTTAATGGATATTGTATAATTAATATGCATAAAGATCTTCTAGTGAAAGAAGGGTTGCTGTTCTGAGAACCTCCTAAGCCTAGACAAATTTAATTCCTAGTAGGGATGGGTGAACTCGTTTTGTTTAATTTCTTAATGTAACTTGAATGCTGTTGGCTTTGCATTTGGTTTACAAAGGGACAGAAAAATATCAACTGAAAAACAGTGCCAGGAAAGGGACTATCAAATTTGCTTTCTCTAATACATATGTAAAGCAAATTGCAGATTTGCATACACAAATATTCACATTGGAAGTTTAATTGCACTGTCATCCACTGTGAGAATAGAAGCAATAGTCTGTGATTAAGTTGATCAATCATAACTAATCAAGGTAGCTCAAACTGCTAAAATTCAGAGAACAGTTGATCAAATAAACGTGTGGAAAAAATTCACTGAATACTTTTGAGGTTGAGGAAATAATCTGATTGCATATATTTCACGAGAAGAAGAGAACCAAATTAATCAGAAAATGTTGCAACTTCTAGTTCAGCTCTACTTAAAATTAAGTTCAGTTTTACACAACAAGAAGTAATGACAGCCCACGAGTGCAGAAGGTTAAGATAATTTAAGATCATGTGCTATTGCTTTGTTTTAAAGCATTTATTGGTTCTTATATTTAGATTTTCAGGAGTGGTTTTTAATGCATTTTTTTTCATTTTATAAAATATCCTCAATAGAACATAAAATACTGAGAAAACCCTCTAGAAAAATGAATATTTCACATTTATATTGAAGTAATACCCATTAGTTCCAACTATGATGCTAGCTACTCTACAAACTCACAAGACAGTCCTTGCCTCAAAATGTTTGCAATTTAAGGCTCCAGTCTTGCAACTGGATCTGTGCAGGTGGAAAAGGTCAACAGTATCCACTAATTTTGGGTGACCAATTTGAGACACCTAGGGAGGATTTTTCTTCAGAGTACTTAGCATTACATAGCACTTTATGTTCAAAGCACAGCACCTATTGACTTCAGTTGCAGCTGGAAATGCTCAGCACTTTTGCAAATTAAACCCAGAAGTTAAGGAACAAACAATTAGTGACCGTCATTGAAGACTTTGGTTCAGGTGAGTTGTCCAGCGTCACATAGGAACTCTCGCAGAAACAGGATGAGAATCCAGTTCTTCATGGCAGTATTCAAATCTTTAACCATGAGACCAGTTTTCCAGTGGTTAGAGTACTAGCCTAGGACCCGCAAGGCCTGGGCTCAATTCTCAGCTATGCCACAAAATTCTTGTATGGATCAGGCAAGTCACTTCTTCTCTTCTCAAGTCACCTCCACTGTCCATCTGTAAAATTGGGATATAACAACACTTCCCTTCCTCACAGGGTATTGTGAGAATAAATACATTATACATTTTGAGACAGTCATATATTTCACTGATGTGGGGCCATATAAGTACTTTAAAGCTTCCTGCCTCATTGACTATACAGCTTCTACCATAATGAGGCAGGGGTCCTACAAACAACCATTTCCTTCACTGCACGACTCTGATTCATCCCCAGAGAAGGTCCACCCTGTGCCCTCAATGAGGCAGGGGTTCAGTGGGAAAAAATATGTGATCAGGTACTTCAAGACTGTATGAATACATATACACCAGGGAATCAAATCAAGGTTGCACAAGCTACTTTAATTCTGGCATTTCCCAACTTTTGAATACGTGACTTTGCAACCCTACTGTTCTTCTAAGGGGTGGGAGGGAGGGGTGTAAAAAACAAAAAACCATAAGGGTTTGCTACTTCATAAAAATGTGATTCTTTACATTTGCTATGTGATCACGGGCTTAAAGACATCCTGCTGCTTCCTGAGTGAAAGAACCTTGCTTTGCAGATGACTCTTCTTGACTATGTCTCTGAAGCACTTGTTTTCCACACTTAGCTGATTACCAGCCAGACAGGGCTGGAGGAAAGGAACAGCAGATCTGCCTCCTCCCTTCACACCAAGGCTGCAAAAGCTGCTCCAGCTGTGCCCCACTTAGTTCAGCCACTAAAGATGTGGAAAAGTCATTTCCAAACCTGTTTTCTGCCCTCTTCTTCCCTGGCATCAGCAAGATGAGGGACATAGGACAGCCTCTGAGAGATGGATAGGAGAGTGGAAAAGCAGGAAGGGGATACACAGGAGGGAGTGTGGGAACAGGTGTGCAGGGGCAGAGCCACAGAATGGGTGCAACAAGGGAAGGGTTTAGGGCTGGGGTGGGGTGAGTAAGCATTAAGCAACAGGAAGAGGAATCTGGACACATCAAGAGAAATTGGCACCAAAAATGAAATCCCCGGATTGATTGTTGGGGAGGCAGGAGAGAGGCAGTCTGTGTTACTAGCCTGCATCACTATCCCTTACTCAACAGAACACACACACATTTTGAGTTAAAAGAACAGGAGTACTTGTGGCATCTTAGAGACTAACATTTATTTCAGCATGAGCTTTCATGAGCTATAGCTCATTTCTTCGGATGCATAGAATGGAACACACAGACAGAAGATATTTATACATAGAGAGAACATTCTGAGTTAGTGTCCTAACTCATCTCTTTAAGGGATTTCACTCAAAAACAATAATAAACCATAAACCTCAGCCTAAATGTTTTCTTTGAGTTTGGCTATCCCTAAGGTTTCCCTTCAGGACCTCTATGTTTGCTCCCCAATTTCCCCTGGCCGAAAGAGACATTCTGCCCCCTATTATACTCTTGATGAAGCTAACTGGGTCCACATGTTAACATGATTCGAAAGTGACTGTCCAAATTTTGAATTTCACTGACCTGAAACTGCATGTGAGGGGAAAGAAAAAATACCATCTTCGATCTAGGCCAAATGCCATTAAAGCTCTGCAAGAGATTACGGAGTGTTTACTCCATTTATTTTTTTTCATGTTAGCATTTAAACAGCAGTTCTAATGATGTGACAGTCTGGCAACTTAACATTCTGACATGACTGCAGAAATTCAGCATGAGATGTTTACTGGTAAAAGATGGCTCAAACTACAAAGAGTTTCCTGACAGCAGGCTGTGCATTAGAGGTAATCAGAATTTACTTTTTGTTGATCTTGATTTTAATCAGAGATAGGCAGGCAGGCAACATGCTGTAGGTACCTTGAAAAATCCCCAACTGCACTGCTAGTGCTTGTGCATTAAGCTGCTTTTCAAGCTACAGAATGAAACCTGCTATCTCTTGTGTATTAGATTAGCAGCGAGTATCTGAATGTTTTTACTTCTATTTAAAATATTATCGTTGTTCTGTGGCTTTCCTACTGAGTATACTACTGAGCAGTGTATCAGTGCCTTGGGTCCTCATTCTTTCAATATATTTGTAAAGACATTTCTGACAACCTATGCAATAGCTTGTATAATTATAAACCAACTCTTGTATAATCATGCAATTTACCTATATGAAAAATTCCTGTAGTTGATTAATAATCCCAGAATTCACTAATGTAATCTACTGAGATGTCCTAGACATGAACATTTTCACTCTAGCTATTAAAAGTACATATATACTTAGCAGGTCTCTGCTGTACCTATGTTTACCTAAAGCCACACCAGAACCCCCCAAGCAGATTGATTTGTTATCTGTTGCACACCCACGAAGCAGTGATCTGATTACAAATAATCACACAGGAAAACCACCAGTGACGTACATTAATCTTTCAGAAATTGCAAGTGTGGAATCATTACTGGGAAGTTGGATCAGCCTGTGGCTATACACTTCAAAACACAAACCCACATCTCATTAACCTGGAGTTTTCCCAGCAGGAAGGCATAGATTCAAAGAAACAGGAAAAAAAGAGAGAAAAATCTGCTCTTTGCAGTTCAAAGCTGTAAATAAAGGTATCTGTGGAACATCCTGTATCTGTTCTCTTTGAGAATCATTCCCTCATCATAGTCTATAGAATATCTTTTATTTAACTGGTGTTGATTCTAAACTGATGTTGCATAAGAGTGGCTGACCTGGCCAGCTAGTGCATGGGGCTACCATGTGGGGTTGAAGTTTGACATAGAATCTTGATACTTCGCTCCCCACTTAGGCTAGCAGAGGTTGGGAGCATGCCAAGGCAGTGCTCCCTGGGTCAGGAATCAGTGTTCGTCCTGCTCTCCTGGGTAGCACCTACTATTTGCATTGGGCCCCTGACCTGAGATTCAGTAGAGGATTTGGGTGTTTTCTCTACCATGTTACATGCCAATGTCACTCCACTGACAAAGGATGAAATTAATGGCATTTCAGCCATCTCCACTGAGACCAGAAATCTCTTCATGGGGTTTTGCATAGTGTGAGTGCAACAGAGTGGCACTCTATTCTGACTGTGATTTAAGCAAGTGAAATAGCTGCTTTCTCACTGCTTCTTGTTGTTAAGACGAGGTAAGTCAGTCAATAGACTGCATAGAAACACCAACATTTTCAAATGTGTCCACTTATTTTGGATGCCTAATCTGAGATATTAAGGGCTTGATTTTTTAAAGAGGCTGAGTAGTCACAGCTCCTATTGAATTCACTATACTGCTTCACAAGTCATCTTATATTTTGTATGGGATAAGACATTTCTTAATGTATCATTGAGTAGACAGGATTTTCAACTCTTCTAATCATATCTATAACATAGGTTTGAGAATAATGTTTGGGACAGCCACCCTTCCTTTCAACACATGTTTGAAATTAAAAGGCTATAAATCAGGGGTTCTCAAACTGGGGGTGGGGACCCCTCAAGGGGTTGCAAGGTTATTACATGGGGGGTCATGAGCTGTCAGCCTCCACTCAAAACCCCACTTTGCTTCCAGCATTTACAATGGTGTTAAATATATAAAAAGTGTTTTTAATTTGTAAGGGGGGTCGCACACAGAGGCTTGTTGTGTGAAAGGGGACACCAATACAAAAGTTTGAGGACCACTGCTATAAATCATGAAGTATGCTATTATTTCCCCACCTGTTGTTTTTAATTTCAAACGGAACCTCTTTTAAATGTACTGGTTTACTAAATTAAGTGCATTTAATGTTACCTTTGCTTGATTTTCTTCCTCCTTTGGCAGTTTCTAAAACTAGCATGTGTATCAACCTTTCATGGTCAAGAAGATAATCAGGTCAGCCTTCACGCTGTTATCATTTTTCTGGTCTGTGAATGAGGAGAAGAAATAGATTTGAGTGGGTACTATATTTCGTGAAATGCCTTCTTTCTTCCGGTTTAACAAGCAATATGCTATAAAAAGGAAGCTCATATTATTGTTTAGACAAGTTCCCATTTATTCATCCTGAAGATTTTAACAATGGACAGAATTGCATTCTAATGATCAATGCAGTGTGATTTCCTCCTAAAGTTTGCATACAGTTTAAAAGATTAAAGAGAAATGCAATGCAATAATACATTTATAAAGAAAAATAGGTTTAATTACTACAAACATGTAATTATGTAATTACTGAATTACCAGGGTAAATTCAATACTTATGGTAATATGGTTAAATCTAAATGGACTTTTGGGGTGTTGTTATCAGATGTATGAGGATGGGAAATTTATCCCTTAGAATTTTTTATTGTTGACACAAAACAAACCAGCACTGAATTTATCCCCTATCTTTTAAGTGGGTGCAACTCTGAATTTAAAACTTGTAAACAAAAGTATTTTGTTAAGCTTGAACACATTTCATTGGAGTCCAGCTAACACCCAAGAGTGACATTGCATTGTCTTCAAAGAAATTCTATACCTTGTTAAGAAAACCTGCCTGGAAAGGAACACTTCAGCCACCCATTTAGTTTGCCCATTTCGCTAGAATCTTTCACCATATGTTATCAACCTATCCAACATACCAGCCACCCAAACTTAACATTGCCTCCTAAAATGTGCATATGTAGACACAGTAGTTGGTATAACAAAATTAAATGGTAACTCATCTGAAAATTGAAATCAGAGCTGTCTTACATTGATTGTAAAACAGTAAAAAAGAGGACATTTGAGCAAATATAATAACCACCCTTATTAATTCCTCTCCTCATTCATGCATCAGAAACATTAGAAGTGCTTTTACAGGAATAAGAGAAAGGCAGCCCTTTATATGAAAGCTGTGCATCTCTTGCTGGGTTTTAACAAACGTTCTCCTTGGTTTCAGTTTACATGGTTTCTTGCCTTTTAATTTGTTTTAAGTTTCAGGTTCATTCAAACCCATCTGTAAAAGGATAACAAATAAGAACAAAGCCATGTCTTTTTTTAAGCTCTCTGCATTGCTTACGGATTCGAAATATTTGTGAGGTTTTATTTGACCCAGAAGATGTCTGATATGACCAGCTATCTCCAGTGTTATTAAAATAAAACCCAACCAAGTAATTAGAAAGGGCTAGTTGAGAATGTTCAAAATTTGTAATTTTGACAAATTTCATTATCAACATTTTAACTAAATTTTAATAAAAATTCCATTGTTTTTTGACCAGCTCTACAATTAAGTTTCAAAAAATCCATGCGTATCCATATATACCAAAAAGCTTCATGTTGAGTTTTTGTTGAAGATATGGGTGGCCCAAACAAGGTTTTTGTTCAGAACTGCTGGATTCTTTTACAACTTTCAACGGGAAGTCAGCAGAGTTTTGCATGGGTTCAAGTTTTGTTGGGCAGCGATTCGCAGTCCAGTCAGCTATCCCCGAGATATTGCTGCCTTATTGTCTCCTTGGTAAATTATGTTAAAATGAAAACATAAAATAAGATGTTAGTTTGGATACCCTGTGGTTCTTTTCTTCTTTAAGCATCTTAGCTGACTTTAAAGGGCTTAAAAAGGGGCCACTGGTTCCCATCCCCCATGTCACTCTCTCCTGAATTTTTTATTTTCTTTCTTTTAGTCTGTTGTCAGATTTGCTTGTCCCATCTCTTCCTTTCCTCATAGTGTCTGTGATGGTGTTTCTGAACAAGAGACTTGAAAGTGCTGCCTTAGGAAGTCCAAATCCTGTGGAGAAAGGTTTGAGAGGTTTCCCCGCGCAAAAGGCAAAGGTAGCTGTGGGGATTTCTCCTCTTCCTTCCCTCCAAACCCCCATGTAGCTGCTTCTCTTCTCTCTGCAGCCGCTGACATGGCAACCAGTTCCACATGGCCAAGAGGGAATGGGGGAGCTAGGGGAACAGCTGGGCCACACATCATGTTGCTTTTCAAATCTGTTGGGGAAAAATGTCACCTCAGCTTCAGAGCAGCAGTGACTCCCACTCTACTCTGGGTCTGCTTGTATAGGAATGATACAAGCAGCAATGCCACAAGGATGGGTAGGAAGACTGGGAGAGGCAGGCTCTCCATTATTATTAAAATCTAATGGTGATAGTGGTTGGAAGAGAACTCAGGAGTTCTTGGTTCCCAGGCTTGTATTCATTCCTTTGGCTGGTGCTGCCTTGATGGTTGGTGTTTCTTTCCCCCTCCCCCATACTCCTCCCCACCCCACAAGTCTAAAAAGGAGTGAAGTCACATCCTGACTAGAATGAGGAAGTAACATTCATCTGATATGTATTCTGTATATCCTGCACTCTTGCATTTAGTTTGGGTAAAGTCAGACAACCGCTCCTAATCTGGATAAATCTAAATTTTAAAATGTTGAAGAGAAAAACTTCCAATGTGTCGGATAAGGAGAAATGTCAAAAACCAAAGGTAAGAGAATGTTATATAATAAAAGAGATACTTAGTTTGCAGAGCAGGTATTTTTTGGTGCTTGAAAGGGTTGAGCATCAGTCATTCACTTAAAAAAATCATGTCCAATGTGCACGCTTTGTAGCATCTATGAAAAGGTTGAACAGGAAAATCTGGTGTTAAATAACACTGATAGTGCCTCAGGAACTCCTAATACACTGATCTGTGCTTCATTACTATAATCTCCTGGCTCAGTTTGTATATATTAAGTTTAGTGTCTTCAGTTTACGGAATCTTCATTATGGAACTGTCATTCACAATGTAAAGGGACAAAGAAAAATTTGGAGGTGTCTGCTCAGAAGAGTCCTGCTAGTGTTTGCTTAGTGTTGTTTGCCTACTGATGTGTTGCTGCTGTTTTGACAATAGCTCCCACATGAGTCTCCTCTTCAGCCCATAATAAACGAGGGATGTAGCAGGAAAGTATGTGCCAACAGTGAGGAGGGGTGGAGGATTAGCAGATGTATTATTTTTTTCCCATTTAAACACAATTGCTGTTTCATAATACTAAAGAAGGAGACAGCATTTGGCAAACAATCTTTTAGTCGGCTGCACTTTGCTGGAAATGTTTATACTTTCAGCCTGAAAAAATATGCTAAATCAATGATAGTATATGACATTGTTCAACTTCTGCAATCTGAAGTTTGAGGAGGGAGATTAAAGGCACTTGTAGGGTGTATGGGAATGTCCTGAGCTAGGAACTGAGCTTCAATTCCTGTCATTGGGTGCACCCTGGCCCTTCCCAAAGTAAAAAATCAAATGTCTTCAGAAATAACTTACTCCAGGGTCTCAGGAAAGTACCACTAGCAGATGTGAAACATGAGACAAAATCTGAAATATCTACCTTTTACTTCAATTTGGTAGTGCCAGAATTTTAGCAAAGGGCTTCTGCGAGCCAGGGTGACCAGATAGCAAGTGTGAAAAATCAGGCCGGAGATGGTGGGTAATAGGCGCCTATATAAGACAGCCCAAAATATCAGGACTGTCCCTATAAAATTGGGACATCTCGTCACCCTACTACAAGCCCAGGCCAACATCTCACTGCTCTCAGTAGGGTGCCTGCTAGCATGTAGAACTAACTCCCCATGGCATGGGAATATGCCTCAGCTTGTAACACTCAGTCCTAAAAGATCATTGAAGACACTTGCACATCAGAAAAAAATTCTGTTTTATTCATTGTTGCCCTTCCTGTGAGACACCCCCCTTTCTACGGTCTGATTTATGGTCCATTTTGGTAAAGGAGAGTCTTTCCATGGATTTCAATGATCTCTGGATCAAGCCCTTCCTGATTCACATTTTGTTTTTATGGTTATATGTTTTATGCTGTTAAATTATTGTGATGCATTTTATAGGCAGTGAATTAAAGTAATGAACAGCTAGTTTTAAATAAATGGCACATGACTTAAAATAAGAAATGAGCATAAGAGAATCAGCTCCTTCTCATTTATGGATGGTTTTGGTTTTCTTCTCAGATATATTCATTAAGGGCCAAACACGACCCCCTTCACTTCTGTAGAATGGTAACTTTCTGAACAAATAGTCCCATTGATTTCATTGGAGTTACTCATGGATTCCACATGGCAAAGGATGGCAGAATCCAGTCCAAATTAAAATGTGGATAGGTGACCACTGAACAAAGGCTCTTAGTGATCAATATAAATATAATAATATATTAAATGGATACCCATGTTCTCTGTTTCAGTTGACCTGTTCTGCTAAAGAGTTCCATGAACATCTGTGTTGCTATACAAATAAATAAACAGTGAACAAGCAAACAAGGAGTTGTAGACTTACATCACTTTAATGAGAATGAAGAGTCCATACATTTATTTTCATTTTATTTGCCAAATCAAATGAATTTTACATTATCATTTATATCAGAAACTCAGTAACACCTTGTATAATCATACTGTTCACACATATCACCTCTTCTGTGATACTATGTAGTTCTAGAACTTCAGAAGAATTAGGCCCCATTGTGTGAATGTCTCTCAATGGAAGCATTTTGCTGAGCATCTGAGGATCATAGTATTAAGAATGGAAAAAGAACAAACTAACTCTAGACCATTGTTTGTCATACTGCATTTTGTAACTTGTTCTCTCTAAGCAAGATAGTTACCTAATTTATTCAGTGAGCGGTTGGGAAATGTACACGACACAAGTCAATGGCTTATGACAACATTTACAAAATTTCATAATGGATTTCCCTAGATATCTTCCTGGTTACCATGCTTTACCCAGTCAGCAGTCTATGTCCATTTATGCACATTACAGCCAGTCACATTTGTCATTGTTTTACTTTTGCACATTAATTTACAAAATTTCCATCACTATTCCCTTTTCAAATTTTTATTTCAATGTATCATGCATGTGTGGTCCATAAAGAATGTTTAATATATGGTATAGACTTAGATTGGTGAAGAGAAATCATGTGAGGATGGAGGTGGAAAGCCTTCTCTAAACAGTCAGCTGCCCCTATGCTTGGCTAATAGAGGTGGTTGGCCAAGCAAGTGCTCCATAGAGATTCTGGCAGCTGGCCCCCAACCTGTAGTGAGATGTACATCAGGTTGTGTGTGTGTGTGGATAAGTGTTCACTATGAAAAACTACTTTTAGGGTTGCTATTTTCTGGGTTATATAGAGGGGATGCCTGTAGTACTGAAGCAACATGAACTACTTTCCCTAAGTCAAATGCAAGCTGTGTGTGTGTGTGTGTGTGTGTGTGTGTGTGTGTGTGTGTGTTTACATAATACACCCAGTATATATATTCTATGTAACGTGAATGAACAGTCATGTCACGTCTCGTATCTGGTCTCATCCCAAAGCTGAATGTTTTCTTTGAAAGTTTAAGGAAAACCTCTTCTGCGTTCTGTGACAGTTTTCTGCAAGTCTATGTAGTAGTGTAATAGAATATCAGGTTACATTGTGATGGTGATCTCTAAAGAAGTAAGAGGAAAGGCCAGATCCTCAGCTAATGCATATCAGTATAGCTGCATTTACTTTCCTGGATCTACACCATTATACATTAGCTGAGGATCTGGCCCAGAAACTTGATATTTTCTGCTTTAAAAACTGAAAGCTTAGAAAATTTCAGAATATTGCAGAATACAGAACAGAATGTAGAAGGATCCTACAGTTGTGAGGTTCATTATATTTTTTTTCATGCCCATACATATCTAATTTCTTTCTGTCTAGGTTCTTACATGACTTCCTATCACTATGGTATCTGAGTCCATAATTATAAGTGCATCTACCAAGATACATTTCTCTCGCTACTCCCTCTCCCCGCCTCCCTCTAGTCAGTGGGGACTGGACTTTGTTTATTTTGTGTTGCTGCTGTTCTAAAATGTCACATTGTGGGCAGGTTACGGCAAAGAAAAATGGTGGTTTGCATTTAGCTTTGAAAGATCTGAGCTCTGTGGTCAAAGTGATCTCTCTGAGAGTGAGCTTCATGGGCTAGTTGTAGAGACAGCTCTGTCTCCTCTCCACACGAGTTTCAGCTACTGCCACCAAAGAAGTTATTTTTAGGGCAGCTAATGGGGAGGTGAGTGGATGCTCTTTACAGAGTGTGTTTTAGTGACACAGTTACAGGTTTATGTAAACTTTTCCACCAGCAACCCCTGTGCCTGTCCCCAGACAGGGAGAATGAGCGTGCTATCACAAAGGGCTTTATTTAGAGTCTGGACCCTGAAGTCAACAGGAGTCTTTCCACTGACCTCAGTGGGGTTTTGATCACTTCCTTCAAACTTTTTGCTATAATCTTAGTAGGCACCAACTGTATGTGCTCTGAAGTGATCTTTCAGTCATTTAGAATCATGATTTTGATTCCCACCCCTCCCCACGCACAGACCCACTCTCTGCCAAACCTAGCCAAGGGGCTATTCACGTGCAACTGGTCAGACGTCAGCTGTGTTTGCTATCCTGGTGCAGGGGAAGGAAGGATAATTTCATCAGAATGCTTCTACAGGACCTGACATTCCAATGCCATGCACCATGTGCAGTCTCACAAACGTATGCAACGTGAGTGTAAAATGCTAGCATTGTTATTAGGCAGTGTTTTACATCCACTCTGTACTTGCTTTGCCCAAGTGTGCATGACAGCACAAGGGGAAGATAGTGTGTGTATTCTGTACAGTAAAATAGCTTGTAAAGTGCACAGAACTGTGGACCATAACTGGTCCATCTCTGCCTCTGAAATGTATACAGCTAGGTAGAGAATGAAGGGATTCCTCTTTCTTCCTCTCCAGTCTGAAGTGAGCCTTACCTTATACCCTTTCCTTTGGACTTGGTTGAAGCAAGTTTTGTCTGATATATTTATTTAGGATTACAGCTGCTCTAGCTTTATGTTAAAGCTTGAAGACATTTTGTTGTTTCATTCTGTTTTCAAATATGCTTCACCTATGTGGTACTTGAACCTCCACCTACACAAGGTGTGAGACCACACAGAATCATGAAGAATATATTTTCCCTGTTTGTCTCAACATTTGTTCAAACTGCTTAATAAAGTCCCTGTGAGCTTGTTTGCAGGATACACTGATATTAATTTTCAGAGCTCGAAAGGTACATATGAAATAACATGGCCAATCTGATCTGAACTAAAATATTTTACTGTAAAGCTGTTGTACTCTAGCACTATATCACACCAATAGTTTCCCCCCTTATACATTTTTCTTGAAATCCCGGCTCTGGTGTAGTCGATGCCAGAGATTTCAGTAGGACCAGGATTTTACCCTTTATATGTGTTCTTGACGTAGAGAGTAATGCTGCAAACACTTACATAAATAAGTTTGCCCACAGGAGTGGACTCATTTCTCACATGACTAGTCCCTTAGAAGGTGAAATATTCATTTGCATAAGTGTTTGCTGGATCATGCCTGTAGTGTGGGCAGATGTTAAGCAAGCTTCCCAGTGCTGCTTTTTCTCCTATGGGGGTTTGAGCAGCATTCCGTAAGGGGAATACTGATGAGAGAAAAGAAAACACAAAATAAAGGTGCAATAAGCCTTAGCGCCCAGAATAATTCAAGTCATAACTAGAACTTCTGTAGACTAAGGTCTGCAGTGTAGAGATTGTTCAGAGTTAATGAATATTAACTAGGGTTTATCCTTGAGTAGTAGAAGTTCAGTTTTTTAATGTTGGTTCAAAGGTATAGCCTGATACGGTTGTGGAAATAGCAAGTTTTTATATTTTTTCAAAATTTCGAGTGCATAAATGAGCCCCTGCTCGTGTCACGGATGCTAATTTTCACAACCATGACTGAAGTGGTATTCATTTTCATTTGCATTACATCTAACAGTGATGAGGGGTGATGAACTGATGAGAAATACTAACTGCTATTCAAATTTATGCTCACAGGCAAAAGGGACACACAGTTCTGTCATTAAAGGTCTTTACTGTGTTGCCTGTTGTGGAAAGACTGTTTGTCAAAATACATTTGAACTCTGTAAAGTAACCAGAAAGAGAGGACATCTGGGATGTAATTTTAAGGATTTGGCTTACAGTGGGTCTTATCAAAAGAGGCTCATGTAAAAAGTATTCTACAAATAACCAAATACATAAACGTGTATACAGAAGATTGCAGGTGACATTTCAGAGGGGTATTTCCTGTTTCCCTCAGGCTTTATAAAACCTAGAACAAGGTTAGAGGGAACCATTGGTGATTTTTTTTTCTTGCTTGCATGGAAGGCTCCACAGCCAAAGCCTTTACTTCTTTTATCTCTAATTTTTGTCAGGCATTGGTATAAGTATCTTTTTTCACAGCCAACAGACTTTTTTCGTCTTTCATCACAGGCATATTTAGCAAGTTGTTTTCCCCGATGTTTGTCCAGGAGCAAGATGGGTTTAGGAACCCTGAGGTGTTGTTCTCTCCCCACAGGGTAAGACTCCAGGAGTTACTCTGATCCTATGATGAGAAAATAAGGCCCTGGTATGTCTAACATTCCCATGTGGATGCTCCAGTCAGAATGTCCATACCACATGCCTGGATGTTCTAAAGGGGCCATATTTGAAAACTGGGTTCTCCATCAAACATACACATGTGCACACCCTCATAAGCACAGGGAAGGCAGATATTCAGCTGATGTAAAAGAGCTAGCTTTACTGAAGTCAATGGATTTACACCAGCTAAAGATCTGCCCCAATATCCGTTTTTCTTTCATTAATTGTATAGAGTATTTGACTAATTGCAATATTGTATTTTCAGGTAACGCCAAATACCTCTGAACCAAATGTGAATAAGGTGTCTGATACCTGGAAAGTAATTGCTTGGAAAAGGATTGTCTGTTTTGGGGAAGCAGATGATGTGGTTTACAGTTTTTCGTATATGAAAGTGCTCTGCCAGTAATCTGTGTCAGAATATTCATAGTTCAGTTATCAGACCTGAAGTAATTGATGGCCAAGTTTAAGCAAGGATGGAATGGTATGAATGTATTAGCCAAAGACACCATCCGTTATTATACATATTGATTTGGCATCATGAGCTGATAAAAATGTTTCATGACTATGCTGTGCATTGTCTCTCTACATTGGATCTGCTCTCTTCAAGTCAAGAAGAGAAACTAGTGTGCGATAAGTAGTGTAACTGCATCAATCCATATTCAGCTGTGCAGAGCTTGCTACCACACAAGATGTTATTGTTTGCATTTCCTAGTTAGAAGTGAGCTCATTAAGGGACTTTATTTTGGGGTCTGAATCCCCGTGAACTAGGGGGACAGTCTCCATGTGAGTAATATTGCTAATCCTCCTACATAATTGACTCAAGTGGTATGAAACCCATTCCTGGGCCTATGACAGATTGTTTGGATTGGAATGACAGGAGATACAAGTGGTAGCAAGTCGAATGGTTCTGGTCACTCTGTCCTCACATCATCTCCTTAACTGTGGTTTTTGAAAGTGAAGTGAGAAAGAGGAAGAAGGGACAGGGCTGCTTTGGCTACTAATAGCAGTATTATTGTTTTTATCAAACTGGCAACATAAGCATTTTTGCTGTGGACCAAGACATAGATGAGCTGACGTGCATTCTCAAGGTTGTATCAACAACACAGCAAAAAGTCTTTGAACAATCAGTAGTACAAAAATGAATGAAGGCTATAGAAATATATGGGAAGGGAGTGTGTGTTATAAGAGGTAGAAGGTTTATCACTAGATGCCAAATTGTCTATCAGAGGGGCAACCTGGAATATTTCCCATTTCATTTACCTTTTCTCTTTCTTCATCTCTTCTTCCCTTCTAGAAGCATTATTATTATTCTTCCTCCTCCTGAGACTGATCGCTAAAGTTCAGACTCTAGCAAAAATGCTGGAGATTTAAAGCTTCTGCTGTCACCAGTTCTGCTGCTCTAGCTGCTTATATTATTATACATAATATACCCCATCCTGCCAATTCTGTAGCTTTTGTTACTCTGCATTTTTCCTTGGTTTGTTCCATGGATGGAGAGAAAGAGGAAAGAGTGGTTGAATACAATATATTTTGACTATAAGAAGGGCCGGCCCCTGGGCTTCACATATCATTCACATTTGAATTGAAACAAAATATTTTTTTTTAAAATATCAGTTGCCATATTCTGACTAAACACCATTCCTAAGAGGTGGAACAGCTCTTTAAGGTGGGTGTTGAGTCAGAGCCTGCTACTCTTCTCTAGCAGTGAATCTCCACTGCTGGGGGATGTGCCACACCCAGTATGATGCAGACAGGTCAGCCTTCGCTCTACACTGAAGAAGAAATATGGAGGGACCTCCTGATGCCATACAGCATCATGTCACCTTTATGAAGAAGCCAAGGGACCCACCGCCTTCTCTCTCCATTCATACCTGAGTCGCATTCTCATTTTCATGAGAACAACGAGGCAGTCCCACTCTCCCGTCCTGTGCCGGTCTCACTTACAGCTTCACGAGGTGACTGGATGGCCTGGTCATCTGGTGCTGAAGGAAGCGGAAATTCCCTCTCTTGGGTTTTGCTGATCTCATTTAAAAGATGTTCCAGGATTAATGCTTTGGAACACTCAATGGTAGGGTGAGATGATCCTGGAGCATGGAATACTATAGTGGATTTTTAAAAAATCTTTTAGGACTTCTTTTGCTTTCCTGAACCTGACAGATTATTGTAGGAGTGCCACCCAACAGAATGGTCATGGTTAAATGAAGGGAAAACTACAAACAAGAGACTGTTCCCTTCTCATTATGTTTGAGACAGAGATTTGTCACAGACCATTATCCTGGGTAGTGAGATGAAGAAATCAACTTCACTTAGCAACAGCACAACAAAAAAAGTAAATATGTGAAGCTGAGATGACAGGGTGGTTGAGAGAACTGAAGGAACTTGCTGGGTCAACTCCCTGCTGCGTTGCACCATATGTAGCCAGCTGCACCTGTGGGAAGTGGATGTTCAGCTTTATCACTCCTGAATTGCACCCAATCTGCACTGCTGAGCTGTTTCATTATGCAAAAGTGTTGCTGGCTGGCTCTGAGAGATGAAGTGTAAAGTAAAAAAGGGTGTAGCTGAGAGCCAAAAGGAGGCACAGTTAACAAAAATCTATACTGAACTGAGTGATTCAGAGCCTGGGTAAAGCTGGTGTAAGTGGCTAATCTAAATCAAAGCAATCGCGAGGGGGGCTCTAATCACAAGTGCAAAACTGGACTTTGCTGACATCCCCTAGTGAGACATGTTCTTCTTCAAGCTCTCATCTCTGTAATTACTTCTTTTGTACAAGATTATTGCCTGTCACACAGACCATGGCTTGTTTGCCTGTGTGCAGTATTGGAGGACCGTGGATGCAGCATATGAAAGTCACATAAGACTTGTGCAGACAGCGGATGTGAATGAAGAGAAAAAGAGGCAATGGGAGTGAGCAAATTATTGGTTAGTAAATCAGTGTCCCTCCGCACCCAGCCAGTGCATGGCAATAGTGTGCAAGGGTCTTGCCAGGTGAATACCTGAGTGCTGCACTAACACATGCTTTAGGGAACTTCACAGTGCTGTGCCATGTGAGAGCTTTCTCATAGGTGCACTGTTTCTCTGCAGATTGCCCAGCAAGTGCTTTTGTAGCTGCTCTGCTCATTTTCACATACAGACAAATAGGATTCTTTCTGTCTTCATGTTCTCACCAAATTCCCTGAGCAGCAGTAACAGGATCATCAGTTCAAGGCTTACAAGAGCCCTGTGAGTGGCTGCAGCAGAGATGAGAGACTGAACAGGGGTGTGTATGGTTACTAGACTCATAGATTCTAGGACTGGAAGGGACCTCGAGAGGTCATCGAGTCCAGTTCCCTGCCCTCATGGCAGGACCAAATACTGTCTAGACCATCCGTAATAGATATTTATCTAACCTACTCTTAAATGTCTCCAGAGATGAAGATTCCACAACTTCCCTAGGCAATCTATTCCAGAGTTTAACTACTCTGACAGTTAGGAACTTTTTCCTAATGTCCAACCTAAATCTCCCTTGCTGCAGTTTAAGCCCATTGCTTCATGTTCTATCATTGGAGGCTAAGGTGAACAAGTTTTATCCCTCCTCCTGATGACACCCTTTTAGATACCTGAAAACTGCTATCATGTCCCCTCTCAGTCTTCTCTTTTCCAAACTAAACAAACCCAATTCCTTCAGCCTTCCTTCGTAGGTCATGTTCTCAAGACCTTTAATCATTCTTGTTGCTCTTCTCTGGACCCTCTCCAATTTCTCCACATCTTTCTTGAAATGCGGTGCCCAGAACTGGACACAATACTCCAGTTGAGGCCTAACCAGCACAGAGTAAAGCGGAAGAATGACTTCTCGTGTCTTGTTTACAACACACCTGTTAATGCATCCCAGAATCACGTCTGCTTTTTTTGCAACAGTATCACACTGTTGACTCATATTAAGCTTGTGGTCCACTATGACCCCTAGATCTCTTTCTACCATACTCCTTCCTAGACAGTCTCTTCCCATTCTGTATGTGTGAAACTGATTGTTCCTTCCTAAGTGGAGCACTTTGCATTTATCTTTATTGAACTTCATCCTGTTTACCTCAGACCATTTCTCCAATTTGTCCAGATCATTTTGAATTTTGACCCTGTCCTCCAAAGCAGTTGCAATCCCTCCCAGTTTGGTATAGTCCGCAAACTTAATAAGCGTACTTTCTATGCCAACATCTAAATCATTGATGAAGATATTGAACAGAGCCGGTCCCAAAACAGACCCCTGCGGGACCCCACTTGTTATACCTTTCCAGCAGGATTGGGAGCCATTAATAACTACTCTCTGAGTATGGTTATCCAGCCAGTTATGCACCCACCTTATAGTAGCCCCATCTAAATTGTACTTTCCTAGTTTATCTATAAGAATATCATGCGAGACCCTATCAAATGCCTTACTAAAGTCTAGGTATATCACATCCACCGCTTCTGTCTTATCCACAAGGCTCGTTATCCTGTCAAAGAATGCTATCAGATTAGTTTGACACGATTTGTTCTTTACAAATCCATGCTGGCTATTCCCTATCACCTTACCACCTTCCAAGTGTTTGCAGATTATTTCTTTAATTACTTGCTCCATTATCTTCCCTGGCACAGAAGTTAAACTAACTGGTCTGTAGTTTCCTGGGTTGTTTTTATTTCCCTTTTTATAGATGGGCACTATGTTTGCCCTTTTCCAGTCTTCTGGAATCTCCCCCGTCTCCCATGATTTCCCAAAGATAATAGCTAGAGGCTCAGATATCTCCTCTATTAACTCCTTGAGTATTCTAGGATGCATTTCATCAGGCCCTGGTGACTTGCAGGCATCTAACTTTTCTAAGTGATTTTTTACTTGCTCTTTTTTTATTTTCTCTTCTAAACCTACCCTCTTCCTGTAAGCATTCACTATATTGGACATTCCTTCAGACTTCTCAGTGAAGACCGAAACAAAGAAGTCATTAAGCATCTCTGCCATTTCCAAGTCTCCCGTTACTGTTTCCCCCTCCTCATTGAGCAGTGGGCCTACCCTGTCCTTGGTCTTCCTCTTGCTTCTAATGTATTGATAAAAAGTCTTCTTGTTTCCCTTTATTCCCATAGCTAGTTTCAGCTCATTTTGTGCCTTTGCCTTTCTAATCTTGCCTCTGCATTCCTGTGTTATTTGCCTATATTCGTCCTTTGTAATCTGACCTAGTTTCCATTTTTTATATGATGCCTTTTTATTTTGTAGGTCACACAAGATCTCGTGGTTAAGCCATGGTGGTCTTTTGCCACATTTTCTATCTTTCCTAACCATCGGAATAGCTTGCTTTTGGGCCCTTAATAGTGTCCCTTTGAAAAACTGCCAACTTTCCTCAGTTGTTTTTCCCCTCAGTCTTGATTCCCATGGGACCTTACCTATCAGCTCCCTGAGCTTACCAAAATCCACCTTCCTGAAATCCATTGTCTCTATTTTGCTGTACTCCCTTCTACCCTTCCTTAGAATTGCAAACTCTATGATTTCATGATCACTTTCACCCAAGCTTCCTTCTACTTTCAAATTCTCAACGAGTTCCTCCCTATTTGTTAAAATCAAGTCTAGAACAGCTTCCCCCCCAGTAGCTTTTTCAACTTTCGGAAATAAAAAGTTGTCTGCAATGCAGTCCAGGAACTTATTGGATAGTCTGTGCCCCGCGGTGTTATTTTCCCAACATATATCTGGATAGTTGAAGTCCTCCATCACCACCAAATCTTGGGCTTTGGATGATTTTGTTAGTTGTTTGAAAAAAGCCTCATCCACCTCTTCCACCTGATTAGGTGGCCTGTAGTAGACTCCCAGCATGACATCACCCATGTTTTTTACCCCTTTTAGCCTAACCCAGAGACTCTCAACACTTCCATCACCTATGTCCATCTCCACTTCAGTCCAAGTGTGTACATTTTTAATATATAAGGCAACACCTCCTCCCTTTTTCCCCCGTCTATCCTTCCTGAGCAAACTATACCCATCCACACCAACATTCCAGTCATGTGTATTATTCCACCAAGTTTAAGTAATGCCAACAATGTCATAGTTGTATTTATTTATTAGCACTTCCAGTTCTTCCTGCTTATTACCCATACTTCTTGCATTTGTATATAGGCATCTAAGATACTGGTTTGATCCTGCCTCCCAGCTTTGCCCTGACCCTCCTTTCTCTCTGCCATTATAGCCCACGCTCCCTCCTGTTTCCAACCCATCTCCCAGGTCTTGTTCCCCACTTACCTGTGGGGTTTGCTCACCTGTCCCCATCGAACCTAGTTTAAAGCCCTCCTTACTAGGTTAGCCAGTCTGTGTGCAAATAAGGCCTTTCCCCTTCTCGAAAAGTGAACGCCATCTCCGCCTAGCAGTCCTTCCTCGAATAGCATCCCGTGGTCGAGGAAGCCAAAGCCCTCCTGGCAACACCATCTTCGCAGCCAGGCGTTCACCTCCACGATGCATCTGTCTCTGCCCAGGCCCCTACCTTCGACAGGAAGAATCGAAGAGAATACTACCTGCGCTCCAAACTCCTTAACCCGTACTCCCAGAGCCCCGTAGTCACGCTTGATCTGCTCAGTGTCACACCTCACAATATCATTTGTGCCCACATGGATGAGTAGCATGGGGTAGTAGTCAGAAGGCTGGATAATCCTTGACAATGCCTCTGTAACATTTCGGATACGGGCCCCTGGCAGGCAGCATACCTCCCGGGATGAACGGTCAGGGTGACAGATGGGTATCTCCGTCCTCTTCAGCAGAGAGTCTCCAACCACAGACAGATGGGTGTCTCTGTCCCCCTCAGCAGAGACCCGTACCTTTGGCTCCAACCATTACCCAAAAGAGCTCCTGTGTGTATCTGTGCAGTTCTGATGTAAAAACTACTGGAGAGAATCAGGATGGTGTAACTAATTCAATTAGACTAGACTTCCTCATGAAACTGCAGCTGTAGTAGTTAGTTTATTACAAGCTGCCCAGAATCAAACCTATTGCATCTTTCATGCCAAGAAATGCTCCTAAGCAGTGCTAAATTACTAGGATGCTATTAGCTGGATGTTCTTTCTGAGCCTGCTTAATGATCCAAAGCCTAACATGTAGTGTATGAACTCCAGTTCTCAATGATCAGTTTCAAAGTTCAAAGCATGTTATCACGTGCAAACATGTACCATATACAATTAGTGTATCAATGAATCTTATGCCATTACAATGAAACATAATCTGGCCTTCACTATACAATAATCAAATATTAGACTTCAGTAGCAAAATGTAGTCTTTTTTTTTTTTTTTGGTTTGTTTCGTCATTTTCTTAGGTAAAATAAAGAAAATTGATTGCCATATAGATTTGCGATAACTCTAACATTAACAGTGACTGATAATAAATATTGGTCCAAATTCTGCCCTCAAACCCATAAAAGTGGTTTCAGCTAATGTTGCTAAATATTTATTAATAAAATTGTACTCAGTAGGTTTGAGTGAATATAATCAAAGGACAAATTTGGCTTGTTGGTTGGATATATTTCAATATGTCTTATCCTTCAGTTGTTTTAGGTTCTGATCTTTAAAGGAGCTCCATCCAAGCCCTGGGGTCTGACCGTGTAACATTCTTTGCAGGATTGGGCCCTTTGTTAGCAGTGACTAAAGTCTTTTTTATTTGATTATGCTTTACAGTTATTTTTTGTGTGTCAATAAACTGGTTCTAAATAAAATTATTTGTCATAACAGACTACTAACAAGTCTCCATTAATGCCTAAGTTTCAAAACAATACTATCAACTAATCAGTTAATTTGGTATTTTTCTATATATTACGTACCTTTATAGACTTACAATCTGCTTTAACAGCCTGCAGTGAACTAGAAACAGAGATCCAATAATATCTGAAATAAATTTCCCCACCTTGTACCCAAAGGTTGAAAGATCCCTAGATTCTAATAGACAAAGCCCTTAATCCTACATTTTTCTTTCCAAGCACCAGTCTGAAAAATGCAAACTGCAACATTAGCACTATGCTAGTGGCTTCCAAAATTTCTCCTCCAAACATCCTAAGAAAAGATTTACTCATTCTTTACTCATTTAGGATCATATATTGAATATTTGCCCTATGTAAAACTTCACTCTCTTACTTTTTTTAAAAAAAGTTTAGGTTCAAAAATTCTGGTGGAGTTAGAGGCTGTCTGAGGTGAGAATGTTTATAAGCTCTGTGATATTAACTGCAGCACTCAACCTCAGGTGACATAAAGCATGCAAAAAAGAACTTTCTGTCAGTTTTATTATTTCTAAAAAGGTTCCCCTTGAAGGAGAAGAGTGACCTTGCTCTGCTGAGCTGACATATGCCACTGAATTAATAGCTAAGCTTTGCTGTAGGGAAGCTTGCAGAAACATTACAACTCCAGTGGATGAGTTTGCTCTGAACATTAATCAGGTGAACCAAAATGATGCTCGAAACACTCATTTAAAAGTAATAAAAACTCTTCTTTTTTTTTAAACTTTCTTAGAATTAGCTTATTGTTGGTCATTACCTGTGGTCAAGGATATCACTGCAGTAAAACCTAGCAGATTGGTTTTAAAAGTTTCTTCACTCTTCTAAAACTGAGCAAGGTTGGAGGACAGTCGCCTCTGACAGTGATGACTTAGGGTTACTATTTAATACCAATTCCCACTGAAAGCTTTAGCTGATGGAATATTTTTCTCACAGCTTCCTTCACCATTAAACTATGTTTTGATAACAAGGGATGTAAAGGCCTGATTGTGTTCTCAGTAAAGTCACTGGAATTTTACTAGTGGCTGCACTGGGAGAAGGATCAAACCAATTTGTCCCGTGTGTGAGAGATGTATAAAGTGTGCAAGGAAGTAATTAGGGATAGCCTGCAAAGTGGGGGGAATAAGTTGCTCTGGCCCTCCACCACTCTTAAAAGCATCAAGAAATGATTTCACATATGTAGTATCATTCTGAGGCACAATTTACTCACCTCTTCCTGTTGTGTAGAGTTATATAGGTATTTAATGCCTCTATTCTCTAGGGGCTCAGTTCTAAAAACACTTAAGCGTGTGTGTGATTTTACTAACATGAGAAGTTGCATTGCACTTTGTTGGACCGGAGCCTAGATATGTTTTACATAAAACATTTTTTAAAAAGGAATCCCACTAGATAAATAAGTTTAGGGAGGGTTTAAAAATCAAACAAGCTGGTTCTTTTAATATGTGAGAATATTTGAATTGCTCTGGTTCTGAAAAAAAACACACAGGAAAGTAGGGAAGTTCATATTTAAGGATTAGGGACCAAAACCCAGATCCTCAAAGGTATTTTGGTGCCTAACTCCCAGTGGCTTCTAATTCCCAATGAGAATTAGACACCTAAATACCCTTTGAGGATCTGGGAACTTAGGCACCAATACCATCAAGGATCTGAGCCCAAATCTGAAGTTCTTACCAAGTGTTTAACCAGTCTTTGCTCAAGCAACATGCTCCTTGACCTCAGGAGACAATTTTGCAGAGGAAGGAGTTCAGGACCTGTCCCTTGATGTTTTTTGCACATATCTAAATGAAGGGCAAAAAGGGTGATATTGAGGTAGATTTTCCCATCATGGCAAGTCCTGAACTGTCAGTTTCACAGCTCCTGTGAGTTTGTCACACATCCTTAACCTTCCTTTAATGTCATTTTTCTTTCTATGCTTTTGTGTGCTATTCAGAATAGGTTTTAATGACACAGCAGAGAAATAATTGACAGAATTCCATAATTATTACAAATACGTGTGGGTGCATCCGTTTTTCTGGGTGGGAGCTATGTGGTGCTAAACACTTTTCAAAATCTGTGTGTAGGTGCTATTTAAAATTCAGGATCTATGTGTGCCTTTTTTAGAAAAAGAAAAGGCAGCCTGCCCTCCACCCCCCATTTGTAAATCATAGTTGTAAAAAGCCATGCTACTTCTGAGGTAAATGTTGCTACAACAAGGAGTGTTATCTGGCCTCACAGATGTGTTATAACTTATTTAATAGTAAATTTCACCTTGCAAAAAAAGTTTTAGTTTAGTCTTTCACAGGTCCCTGGCATTAGCATGTAGGAAGATGAGCCCCAATCCTGAAAGCTCTTATGCCCCTGCTTAACTTTAGAAACATAAGAAGCCCTGTTGAGTGAATGGAGTTGTTCACATGCATGTAGTAGTTGCAGGACCAAAGTCATAGATTGAGGCTCGGGTGCAACAAGTGGCTCTTTTAATGTCTCTCCTGCTACTCTTTGGCGCAAATGATATTAAAACACTGTGTGGTTTCATTATTAACCAATCTAAGTTATTAATCAGGATGCGTTTATTATGTTATTAACCAATTGTAGAATACTCAGTCATTTTGTTGTGAGAATATATATAAATATATAGTAAATGAAACAATAAATGTACACTACTGTGGCACTTTCAGGTAATGTTGATCGCTAGTTTGGCTCCTGAGCCACTGAGGTCTGAGTATCACTGGCATAGACTCTAAACAACTGAAAAATAAAGTTCTGACAACACTGCTGCCAGGTGCTACATGTTTCACTGTACATTTTGGTGAAGGGTCTAGAGGTTTATGTTGGTGTTACATAGACATGGTAATATAACAGCTGTTCAACATTTGCCATGTTTGCTGAGCTGTAGAAGTGTTAAATATAATTGATACACTACTTTATACAGGTGTTTATTTTCTAGTGATTTTTCCATCTTTAAAGTTACTGTTTGCCCCGATGTTTCACAGTGACAGCTTTGATGAACAACCTCTTTGTCTTTCTTCCCCTCAGCCTACCACCTCCATGCGATCACTGAATACCAGAGCATACTGACAGAGTCTTACAGAGTAATTTTTAAACCAGTTAAAATGCCATTTTAGTAGCTTGCTCCATCTGAGTTAGTGAGAACAAGCTGTGCCATTTTTGTTGCTTTGCCTGGTAAGATATAAGATTTAACCATGTTTTGTTTTTTTCAAATGGACTAGAAAGTTATATTAATAGTCAGATATTCTATATATGTAACTAATGTGTAAATGGGCCAAATCCTGTGAAGTATGGTGGGCCTTACATCTCCTCTCTTAGCTCTTCATTATACTTCTGATTGTTTCTGAATCAGATGTTCAAATTCTTATACTTTATACAGAAGTGAGAAACTTCTTCATACAGAACATCCCTAAATTTAAAATATGATAGCTTGCTATCAGGCCAGTTAAAAGATCATTTCCTGTGATCTATTAAAGAATTAAGATGGGCTGGCTAATAGTTATCTCTAGCTCTGTTTCATCTCCATAGTGACTGACATTGGATCCCTTGTTCTGAGGGACTAGAAGTATCATGGAATGGATGTATTCAGCCCCACCCTATGTAGGTGAACTTTGCCCAGCTCTACTTATCTCCATTGATCAAGCAGACATATTCTATCATCTTCCTGTGGCTTCTTTCCCTGCAGTGAGGAAAGAGCAGAGACAGTCTAGAAACACATTACAAAGGAATAATCCTTAGTGGGGGGATGAAGAGAAAAAGAACGGAAAGAAAATATTGGGCCAGATCCTCAACTGATGTAAATCAGTGTAGTTTCCTTGAAATCACAAATCATGCTGATTTCTACAAGCTGAGGATCTGGTCCCATTATCAGAAGTACGAACAGCCTGTTAAAGACCTGCAACAGTTACCTTAAGCAATTTATAGCTATACAGTATAAATTGTAGACAGGGGACAAGTGAAAACTGGAGCTGAAATGAGTGGAGGATTTTCAAACAAGGCAACATTTACCCCGTGCAGACAGCCAGCATGAAGCCTCTGTACCACTTACCTTCCACTTAAACACTATATTGAATGGGACTTTGGTGATGCACAGCTTTGTGTTGGCATTCTTTACTAGAGGCCACTACTCAGCAGGTAGAAATTGTGAATGTCTGTTGGAGATATGATCAGGCTAAATGTCATCCATAACTAATATTTACTAAGGCAACCACCGTCACTTGTGGCACATAGGCTAACTTTTCAGATACAGAAGCCTCTGACTAATTTGTCAATAAGAAGTACCTGTCTTGTACTCTAATTAGGAAATACATAGTTTATAGTAGGAAGACAAAGTATCCCATAGATTTTAGTGTCTGTTGTTTTCCATTTATACACCAAACATTTTGGTTTGTTTTCTATTCTTTGCCCTTCTTTTAAACTTCATTGAAGATTTTAAGAATAACTTGCAGACAAGTAAAAATGTGATCAAAATAAAAATAAATGTGTCTTTTCACCTCTTTAAAAGGGTTATTTAAAGAATCCCAAATTTCTGGGAATGAAAGAAGCAGCAGAATATAGAAGAGTCATTAAAAACAATTTGATAAGTTTGCCTTTTTGCTTTGTATTTATTGGATACTAGAGCACAAATGGAATGCAAGCCAGCAATGTTCCTTTACTGAATCTAAATAAATGATACAGTCCTTCTGCGGGAAAAATAAGGGTGTTGTTTTTCACATGCCTGAATTAGATTTCATTGTGCAAATTCACATTTGCTTAATGCACCCATCAGTAACTCTTGTGTGAATCCAGCCAGCAAAATCACTTAGTTTATAAGATACTGGTATCAAAAATCAATGACATATTTTCATCTAGTAGATTTGCATTTGCTTTAAGATCTTCCCTTAACCTGGAAATGAGGCCTACAGATTATGACTCTGCCTTCACAAAATGAGTGTTCCCTGAAACTAATGCGGTGACTGACAATACCAAAAGTAATAGCCTTGTTCCCCTCTAAGCCCAGGGCTCCTAAATCTGCTTTTCTTTATCGGTATAATGGAGTTGAATACATTTTTAAAGGTGGTAGCTATTGATTACTTAATGGAAAAAGTTAGTATGGGAGAATTGCTGAAGCAGCCTTATTTAGAGCTCTTCTGTGCAACAAGACCATTATCTGGAATGGTGGAAATATTTAATAGCTTCGAAACAACACTGAAGTATACTACAAAATAGCCCAAGGCATCTGTCCAGATAGGATATAAGGTTGTTTCAAGGCTTTAAAAAGAATAACTGATTTCCCTGTGCTCAAGTTCTTTATGAATAAGAGCAACAATAAACCCTTTCCCTCTGTTCTTTTTTAGACTATCTGAAGCATATCAGCACTTTAATATACTATTATTCCTAGTAGGCAGCTTGAAATGATGGAATGCTACAGAAAGGTCACTGTATGTTTAGAGATCACTGCATGAGAATGTTTTATATTTTCCCAATATTGTTATGATTCCCAGCCTCCCTCTTTCCATCCCTCCCACTCTGCTGAGGGGCATATTTGGCAAAGCTGACAAGTCAGTGAAAGGTGTTAATCCTGTCTAATAGACCCATAATCCTTGGGGCTATGTTTTATATCATACTATTGAGCTAACTCCTTGTCATATGCCAAGATATTGTTGATCTAGTAAATATAGAAGTTATTTCTGGGAGCTTTAAATAAAATTAAACTGCACAGACTAAATTGTCCTTTAACCAATTCTTAGTCATTTTCTCCAACAGATTTTCTGATGGATTACAACCAATTAAGATACACCATAAATAAAAAATAAATACTTTTTAAAAATGACTAAGTCAGCATTTGAGTTAATGAATACATACAAATATATTTCATGTAATAATTTTGTAAACCAAGCTAATGCCAAAACAATCAAAAAGAAAGAAACAAAAATAACATAAACAAGATATCAGGCTAGAAGATTCAACAAATATATGCCACAGAATGCCTTCTCGAGACTAGAACCCTATTAAAAACCAAAGATCAGTGAGAGACCAATCTCACATTACTGAGAGAAGTCACTCTGGCTGTAAACTTGTCACTAAAACAATATTTTGGTGAAAAAAAAACTTTTCTGAAAATTTTCCCCAAAACATAGATTGTTTTCTGACCAGCTCCAATAAGAAGTAGTTTGTATGTGTTTGGGGAAGAGAGGATTGGGCTATTAGGGAATTTTTAAGCTGAATTGTGTAAAAGGTGATCCTGAATATTCTTTTTCTTTAGAAGAAAATGGAGATTTTAAGACCTGCTATTTTTCTGTGGTTTTCCACTGTCACCTCTCTCCCCTCTCCTCGTCAACTATTTTTAGTTTAAAAGTGACTGTGTGAGAGAGAGAGAGATAAGGGAACTAAAATGGATAGTGACCCTGTGATTTATGAGCAGGGACAGAATAAGATGGGGTCTTTCCTAGATGGAAATACCCAGGGGAGATATATGTGTACACAGGATAGTTGGTATCATTTTGATGAGCACCATCCTTAAGATCACAGTTGCTGACGCTGAATGTCAACTTGTCACCCTGTACAACAGTCAGAAGTATGACAGTTTTACTGATGAGGCTCTTAGAGGACTAACTATACCCAGAAAAGGACAATATACAAATACATAGCAGTAAACTGCAGCTTATTAATTATGGGTAGAAAAAGATACAGATCTGTATCATCACTCAGAAAATTACCATAAGGTTAAATTGTTACTCAGATCTCAACTCTATCAGAATTGAATGCCATAAGAGCTTCAGATCCCCTGCTTTTAAGAATACTTCATGAAAGGACATGAGTGGTGTTCAGATAACACATAAATGGGATGATATAAGAACATACGCAGCGAGGGTTAGTTCATAAGTCTAGTTCTCGGAAAGCACCCACCACTGTAGTACATGATACCTCACAAACACCTGAATTTATCCTTATGGTAGCATTATTCACATTTTATAAATCAAGCACTGTGGCATGACAAGAATAAGGATGGTATTTTCAAAAGCCCTTTTCAAAGGGATGGTATTTTCAAATTCTTCTCCTACTGAAGTAAATGAGAGTTTTCCCTTTAAACTTCATGTAAACTGAGTTATACCATTGTGGAACATTTTTGGAAAAAACACCTGAAGGAGCTTACCCAAGGTGACAAAAGGAGTTTGTGCCAGACCTAAATATTGAACACTGGGTTTCTGAATCCCAGTCCAGTGCCTTAATCACTCTTCCTTTTGCTTACACGCCACTCAAGGGAAACCTCAATCACTACTGAAGCGTCCTCCTCAAAACTGCAATATATTCAGATATATATTTGATGGAGAAGCCTTGGAAGCTCATGAGACTTCAGTAGGCTGGTGGACAAGAGAGAGGGCTGGAGAGACCTGTTATGGTTGATGGGAGGGAAGTATGACAGGCATTTTAAATACCTGAGGCACAAGGAAGAAGAGAAGGACTGTTAGAATCACCAGATGGAAAGAAAAAGAGAGAATAAGAAATCTATTAGGCAGGCTGAAGCAGTGGCGGCTCCAGGCACCAGTGCACCAAGTGCGTGCCTGGGGCAGCAAGCCACAGGGGACGGCGTGCCAGTCACCGTGAGGGCGGCAGTCAGACTGCCTTCGGTAGCATGCCTGCAGGAGTTCCACTGCTCCCACAGTTTCGGCGGCAATTCGGAGGCAGGTGCGCCAAAGGCGCAGGACCGGCGGTCCTCCTGCAGGCATGCCACCGAAAGCCACCTAACTGCCATGCTTGGGGTGGCAAAATACATAGAGCCGCCTCTGGGCTGAAGTCACAGTGAGGGAGGAATGGACAAATGAATATGAGCAGTTCTTTAACCTAGAAGTTTTAAGACGTAGTTTCTGGAGCAGAATTCCAAAATATACAGTTTATGCAGTTTGATATTTACTATTAAGTTTAGTGTATTTCCCTTCCAAATTATGCAAGTGGAAGGGTTTGGATACCCAGATACCTAATGAGAATGGCACACAAAGTATAAAAATAAAATAAAACAAACAATAAACTTGTGAGTATATTACAGGTCATTTTCTTTATCTTATATGTAAGAGTAGAAATTAGAAGGGAGCAGCTCTTGGCCTAGTTTTGAAGAACTGTGAAAAACCTAAACTGATCCCTTAAAAGATACTGTTATAAGTGTAGAAACTCTGGCAGTTGATTTATTAGGTTCAGATTGTCAAAAGGAGCTTCTAACTTGGGTGTTTCAATTTTTGGATGATAAACATTAGATTGCAACCGGACCAGATTATCCTGTGTGCTCAGTACACTTTGGCCGATCAGGCAATGCAAAGTGAAAGGATTCTGCCTAGAAATGGACAAAAGATCATTCTCTTGTGGAGGGGAACTCCCCTCTGCTGTAAAGCTGACATAGTCTTCAATACTAACTCCTATGTCGGCCTTATCCTCAGCGTTGAATGTGTGTGGCAGCGATAAGGGGGCATGGTAGAGGCAAAGCAGAGCTTTGATATGCCAGTTTTCCACACTTGTGCCGGTGGTACAAATAAGTGCAGCCCCCTTGGCTGCTGCAATGCCATGGCTAGGCAATACAGGCTTAGGGAGCTGCAACCAGCTCCCTGATATCAACTCGTCCCTGCACCGAACAGAGCTCAAAGCTCTGGCACAGGAGGGAAGTGAGTCTGTGTGTGTTTAAAAATTGGGCACCTAAATTAGAGACAGTTTTTAAAAAATGTGGCACTTACTGATTACTCTGTTTGTTTCACTTGGTTTCATAATGTTCCCACACAGAAATGAGCTTAAAGTTCTTTATTCAGAACTCTCTCTTAAGGACCAATTCAATTCCCAGTGAGAGGTTTTCCACTGCCTCCAGTGGGAACTGAATCTAGCCCAAACTAAAGCACCTTAAACAGTCTTCAGCTGCAGTTCACAGTAGGAAGGATAAACTGTATAAAGTTAATTGAACAGCTACAGTAATAGAACTGGTGTCCTCCAAAGCACCTACATTGTTTAATACTAAATGTAAATGGCCTGATTGTGAACTCCCTTACCACCAGTGCAAACGATAACTCACTGAAGTCAATGTAAACTATGGATAGGAAACTAGTGTACATGAGCTCCTATAATCATATGCATAATCTAATTCCATGCATTGTTAAAAATGTCTTTGATTCAGATTGCTTTGTCTCCAGATACACACTCATACTTTGTCCCTATAAGCACCTCTAAGGTTGTGTCTGTCTCTACTTGAAAATAGCATGTTATGTTCCATTCATAGGCAAAGAAGTTTTAACATAAGAGATACAATTTGTATTTGTCTCAATAATGAAAAAGAATATTGGCAATGAGCTCAATTTTGTTTGTTTATTTTGTCTTACAGCGCACAAGTAGTTTTGGAAATTTTGACCGTTTTAGGCACCATTCAGTATCAAAGCCAGATGATTCAGCTGAGGTTTGTATGTTGCAATAATCTACTTCTGTGACTGTTGGGGAAATGGTAGGGTTCAGTGGTGTAAAACAGGATTGGTGCGCACTTGCTCACGTGCGTGCTCCTGTTGAAATCAATGGGAACTCCTTGCGTGACCAAGTGCTTAGCAACCAGAGTAAGGTTTGCACAATCAAGCCCTTAATATTGGCGTAGTGCAAAGGACAGGGTCATTTCTGTTTTAAAAAAAGAAAGGGCAGCAAGAACTCAAGAAAACCTACACTTCAGAGGGCTGCTTCCACAATAGTGACCTTATGATAGCCTCCTGGAGATGTAGCTTTCTGTCTTCAAGTGTGTTAAGTAAATTCCCACCACTCTCACTTGGATCAGGGACCATAAATAAGGTGAGCATCCATTTGTACCACATTTTCTATATCCCATTTGTGAGTACTTAAGCAAAGTGCAAGCCTGTTGTGTACATATAATTCCCCAGACAGTTCTAAAGCTAGAAGACCTGCTAATAATAACTTGCATGCATCTTACCTGAATGCAAAATATCTCTCTTTAGTCTCTCATTCCATTACATCTGATTTTATTTTGATGAGTAATAATAGTTTGGGGGTTTTTTTAATTTCAAATTAGGTATGTGAAGTGGAGACTGTAAGTGACATTGGAGATCCAGGACAAAATAAAATGGCAGGTAATGGAGGAAGCCTGGGAAAGAAGATGCGGGCCATTTCCCTAACCATGAAGAAAAAGATGGGTAAAAAGTACATCAAGGCACTCTCTGAGGACATGGTAAATATGGTTAAAAAAATCTTTGGATTTGTATGATCAATTACATTAGAAATTTTGTGTGTGTTTGTCTCATTGTTTTTCGGTAGCACATTACAGACTAGCATTGATGTACCAGAGTTCAGGTGTATATAACTTAGTGACACATATTGAATTAAAACAGGAGTTACCTCAATTATATATCAGTTCTTTCCCTCCCCGTCTTTCCTCCCCTGTGTACGCATATTGTGTCTCTCTCACACACGCACGTGCACAATTTCACCCTCCTGGGGTCCAGGATAGAGAAGAGTTTTATACCATTGGGAAAGGGGAAATTTTGCTTTGCCAACAGTGAAAAGATTGTATGTGCATCCATCCATGAATACAGCCATGCAAGTGAGGGAAAAGCTCCTTAAACACTCCTCACTAACTGTCCATCTGTGTAAGGACCAGGAAAAATCTGATCCAAAATGAAATACATTGGAATTACCATACTGAATCAGATCAGTGGTCCATTTAGTCTCATATCCTGTCCCTCACCAAGGCCAATACTAGATGTTTCAGAAGAATTTTCATGGTGGACATTTATGGAATCACCTGCATGCAGGAATTCTTTCTAACCCTTTAGGCTTAAGTCCTGAAGCATGAGGGTTTATATCCCTCATACATGTTTATCTTATCTTATGTAACTGCAGATATTATTATTATATAAAAATAAATGTAAAATCATTTTTGAATCTAACTGAACCTTTTTCCTCAATATCTTCTGGCAGCAAGTTCCACATTTTAATCACATACTGTGCATTAAAAATGTATTTCCTTTTATTAGTTTTATATTTGAGTTTCATTTTCATTATTCAGTTGTTTTTGTATTATAAGAAAGAATAAACAGGAGTGCCACATTTATTTCTGTGTAGTTAAATTAATTCTTCATACAAAAGAAACAGATGATACATACAATCTTATTTTCCCTTGTAACTAATACATTCAGTGCTTGTCCACTGATTAAATAGTGCAGGGTGCAATAGAATGGCGTAACTAGCATGCTTCCTGCTGGAAACCAGTCGTCCTTGATTTCTGTGATTTGCGTTACGTGCATCTGCATGGGAAGAGGAAGTGAGTTTCTAGAGATTAGTCCCACTTCAGGGGCCCTGGGCCCACTCCACAAATATGCTGTAACCTTTGATCCACTCTATGAGCCAAATAACGGATGTTTAACATTTTCCTTAGTTTGATGCAATATCCTAGGGGGCATTTAACATCCAGGTTACATCAGCATGTCACGCTACGTTGACATTGTAATGCAATGCTGTAAAGAACCAGCTTCCTTTGGAAATCATCGTTGTTCCATTTAGCTATTACATCTGCTTTAAATGAAGTGGTGACTGAAGCATGGGTCATACTTTCTAATCTTTGCAAACTCTATATGCTATGCTTTGAGTGGTAGCATTTAATAATATAACCTCTAAGATCCAGTACTCAGGCTTTAGATGAATTTGTGAGGGAAATGGGCCTATGTTAATTTTGTAATGAGACGTAAGCAGCCAACTCAGGGAATGTGATAGCTGGTCATCCACACTCCCATCTGGAAGGTTGGCTCTGGAAAGTCCTGACCTTGGTTCTAGCTGCAGAAGGCCAGTAGAGTGCAGGGTCTGGGAAAGCTCTTTGCAGGACATAGCAGTTGCAGTTAACGTTTCCCTTCCTGCTTCTATGGGCTTCCCGAGTATGTAGAAGAGACAGCCTTTTTGAATTAGGCCTCAGATGATTTTGTATTTTCCTACTGAACTTCTAAAATTAACAAAGATAACTTAAAAAACATGAAAGGTGAAAAACTTTGGGATAGATTCTGGCCCCAGCTCTGGTGAGGCAAAGCAGCCAGAAAGTCTCTTATCTGGCTATCTAGGATTTCCCCTTGATAAGTCTCAGAGGGATGTTGTGCCAGATTCACTACTGTTGTAATTCTGCAGAGATCAGGGATGAATTTAGCCAGTGTCCTTTTCTGGAGGGCCAACATTGGGGAAATTGAGGCATAGAAAGGGTAAGTGACATGTTGATGGTCACAGGGTGAGTAAGTTGTGGAGCTGAGAATTGAATCCTGAATTCCTGATTCCCAGCCCCTTGGTATAACCATGAAAAGTGCTTCCTCCCTTGTAGTGGTTGGTAGTGAAAGAAGCTTTCTTAAACTGCAAGTAAACTGTAATAATTTTTTTAGAATCATTGTGGACAGGCAAAGTAAATGTGCACAAGATATTGCATGTCAGCTATGCATATAAAATCTCTTTCACTGCATCTAACCACTGATCTTTATTGCTGAAGAATGAAGAAGGAAAAGAAGTCTGCTACTCGCATAGTGACCCTGGGGATGAAACACACACAGAGAAGGTCTGCTTAAAAGCCAGTGACTCCATGGACAGTCTCTATAGTTTGAATAGTGGCCAGAGCTCTTCTAGTAAGTACAAAAAATCATAGTCCTGTTCAGTCTCTTTCTTTATTATTTATTATTGAATATGCCTTGAGTTGTTGGCACTGGGGAACAGAAATTTGATAACACAAGGGTTTTTATTCTAGCAGACAAAGCTATAACAAGATCCAATGGCTGGATGTTAAAGCTAGAGAAATTCAGATTGGAAGTAATGTGCAGTTTTTTTAACCTTGAGGTTAATTAGCCATTGGAACAATTTGCCAAGGATTTTTCTGGATTCTTCACGGGCAATTTTTAAATCAGGATATTTTTCTGAAAGATCTGTTCTAGCTCAAACAGGAGTTAATTCAGGGAAGTCATACAGCCTGTGTTATTCAGGAGGTCAGAGGTATGTTAGTACAGTAGTTCCTTTTGGCTTTACCATCTGTGTCAGACTTTGCCCATTTTAATAATTAGAAGAACCAAAATTTAACCCCACAATAATTAAACTTGAGCTTTTCAACAAGCCTGACATCCTGCCTATTGATACAACAACCTTAAATGTCAGAGCTGGCCCTAAGCCTGTCGCTGCCATGGCCCTATCACCTGTGGAGTGGTGATTGCAGGGTCACCCGCATACAAGCCTTCTCTTAGGGTGGCTGGGAACCCACTTCCCCCAGTTTGCAGATGGGTTGGCCAAAAGGGGGTACCCAGCCTGACTCTGCTGCTCCGGAGGAGGTGGGAGAACCCAGGCAACATAAAAGCAGCAGAGGACCAAAGTCTGCCTCCTTCCCAAACCACCAAAAATCTGCTATTCCTCCCACCAGGTAGCATATGCTGGAGGTTTGTGGAGGCATGTGACTCTCCAAGGGGCAGTAGAGTTCCTGTCTGGCAGCCTCTTGCAGGAGGCTATCTGCTGCCATGCTATAGGCAAACTGCTCCTCAAAAGCTCCGGACTGTACATGATGATGTTGCATTGGTGTCACCGTATATATAATATGATCTGCATGGGTTCTGTCAGCACAGGCCATTTGTACTTAGTGGTTAGTCTGGCCCTGAGTTGTAGCTGTGCACTTGAACAACCACATCAAGTCAAATGATTTTTATGGTCATTATCTCTGATGTGATTTGTACAAACTATATGGGAGTTTACTTCCAACACACTGCTGCTCTTATCTAAAAATATACTTGGATGGGATTTTGCAGAGCTTGCTTCAATTTGCCTTACTTACTCTACTGATGTTTTATTATGCAACTTGGATAAAATGACAGGTAGAAATGTAGATAAGATTAAAATTTCCCTCTGTAATGTAGGTGTGTTGAGGTCCTAGTTTATAATATAATGAAATAAAGTAGTTTCTGCAGTATTTGTTTCAGTTTCTCTGAATAAACAGGACAAGTTCAGCAGCTATAATTCCCTACACTGCAGTTTTAAAATACACATTATTAATCTGCAAAGGTAATATTCCAACAAGCTCATAAGTAAAATGAGCAGTCCATTAGCACCAGCCTCATAAAGGATTATTGAACAGAATAAATTAAAGGTCTCTAATGTATTTTGTTTAGCCTTTCATAGTATGTTTGATTATTGAATATATTTTTCTTCGAATGTGTGAAAACTGTCTGAGTACAGTCTTTTTTAATTCTGTGCTTTGCATATTAGCCTCTTCATTTCTATTGAATATCTAGTAGTTCAAGGAAGGGTATTTAAATCTTCATTCTCATCTCCATTAGGTGGAGTGACTAGCTGTTCCGATGGAACCAGCAACAGGGACAGCTTTAGACTTGATGATGAAGTCCCTTACACTGGACCATTCTGTGGACGAGCGAAAGTACACACCGACTTCACACCGAGTCCTTATGATACCGACTCTCTCAAAATTAAGGTGAGACCATCATCAAAATTGCTTTGTGCAGTAGAGATATCTGAGACATTTGTTAGATAAGGAGTCTATTCATTTATTTCTGACTTTTAAGGATATATGTCACTTTAAAACAGACATGGTCATTCTAGCAATACCTTTGTACAGAGCTAGTTCATACAGAGTTGTCAGACTTACTATTGCAGGGACTCTGAGTCATGGGACTCCACCCTATCACAGTGTTTTTGAGTTTGCCCTCTCATCCAGGGTTTGTTTTTTTTTGTTTCAAATCAGCTATTTGGTGATCAAATGGCATAACGATGAGGTCATGTACATTTTTCAATATTAAAGCAGCTTGCTTTAAAGTTGTGAGCTGCCTGCTGCTTGGGGCTCAAAACTTGTGAGTACAGTCCATAAAATATCAGCACCGTTCAATCAAAACACAAACCTTAGCTCTGAGTTGGCTTTGAACCCCAGGCTGAACGTAATCTGGATTCAGATCCATATCCCTCTCCCAATATATAGAAATTAGACCTCTCCAAAAGCATAGCGTTTTCACTTCATGGGGCTGGGGGCAAATATTTCCTTAGCTTTCATTTCATGTAGTTTCCTACCTCTGAGTTTAGTGATCAAACAAACTCGAAACTTGGTGAAACCCTGAACTTTGCATGATTGCAAAGCAAAACTATAATTTGGCTGAAATTTACTCAGAATGTTTGCAGAATTTATAACACACATTGTAATAAACTGGGTCTCAATTTCAAGTTTGGAACAAAATCTCCAAACCCAAAATGGGTTTGAAGATTTGCTGCATATGCTTTGCACACCACTATTTGAAATACTGTGGTAAATTCTTATTTTAAGGCAGAAATCTAGATTGTGATTAACAAACTGCCCAGAATAAAGGAGTTTGCTGCTGGGACAGTGCATAGTTGAGCTGTCCCAGGAACAAACTGGGAAGGGAATTGTCTTCACTGAAGAGTTAGCTTGGGTGATCAGCACCTGAGTAAGCCTTGCTCAGGTGTGAGAGCCCTGACTGCAAAGGTCTATTTTTGTTACCATGCCCTCACTGTTTCTCACTTGCTTGTTGTCATCTGGAGCATATCCCATGGATTTTTTGTGCCAAGATGTTCTACGATTCTTTTTTATCAGTTGTTGGGGAACTTGTCTACCCTTTGGGGGAACTATGGGAAAGGCATTGGAGGCCTATCAGCACTTGAGTGGTTTAGCCTGAATCCTCACCGCAAAGTGGGTGGGTTCCAGCTCAAGTTAAAGCAGAGCCTGGGTTCTAACCTCCACATCAAGCTATGTAAGTTAGTCTGGCTTAAAGCATCTCCAAATCAAGTCAGAGTTTTTTCTGTGTGTATGGTTTGGGGGCAGGGTAGGAAGCTGGGCTAAACCTTGGATAAGAGTCCAAGTTAACTATGTCGTGGAGATATACCCTATGAATGCCACCTTGCTCCTTGCCAAGACTCCACCTATTCCCTGTCCCTTCCTGCCCACTGCTGGCCAATCTGCACGGGAAGGAAAATAGTAGCTGCACAGAGGCTTCTTTCCATCTCACATGTAAATTGTATTGCCCGCACAAACAAGAAAGGGGTCTACTTTCTGTCCCTTACTCCTCTGCAGGGGGTTGTGGGGCCAGGGTCAATCTTGCCACTCATTACTCTGCAATTGTTTTCTGGAATTTTGTAAATCAAAAAGTATTCCCTAGTTGCGGAAGGAGAGTTTCTTCACTTTAGTTAATACTGCTGAGCACTAACGTTGCTTCTGCTCGATGTCATCTGTGTAGTGCATCTGTTCTTGCTCCACTGAGGTAACAGGGTACATATCACAAATCATCTGCCTCAGATTTGGTGTGCTTTTTTTCTCTCTCTAGAAAGGAGACATTATAGACATCATCTGCAAAACCCCCATGGGTATGTGGACAGGCATGCTGAATAACAAGGTGGGGAACTTCAAATTCATTTACGTCGATATTATTTTGGAAGCGGAAGCTACACCTAGGAAGATAAAGATGCACAGAGGGAGCAAAAGGGCTAAACCTAAAACTCTGCAGGAACTTTTGGAACGGGTCCATCTTCAGGTCAGCAAACACATTTCCAGTTTTGTTTCTGTGCATTTGCTCTTATTTTTACATCAAAGCCAGGGCCAAAATAGCAGGCTCCAGCAGCTCAGGAAATATCTTATCAGTAGCCCAGAAGATGCTACTTCCTTCCATTACCTAACCAGTGGGTATACGGGTGTGAGGGTGATTGTTGGCAAAACGAGGCATGAGAGTGCATTAATCCTTCATTTAATATGCCTTTTTCTTAGTTTGTAAGGTCCTTGGGGAAGAGGTAGTCTTTTTTTAGTATAGGTGTGTAGTGTGCCTAGCTCTAAGGGCCCCAATTTCTGATTGGGTCTCTAGGTATTGCTGCAATACAAATGATAAGTAAAAATAAAAACAACAATGTTATGGCACTGGTATTTGTGTTGGAATGAATCATTTCTCTCTACAGGAATACGCACATGCACACGCACACACACACGGTTCTACATGGTTCTCTGCATGCTCCGTCTGGCTAGCACCAATGTAAACAAAAGACCCAGCCTGCTTATGGAGCTGGACTCAAATTGTTTTCTGGATACAGAAGATTTGAATGCTTCTTCTTAGGCTGTTTTATCAATGGAATAATTATTGTGACACAGACATAAAATAATAATAATTACAGTATTATGACATTGGAATTTCAAAGCAGTTTGCAAACCCTAATTAATCTTCAAAACTTCCTACTGCATGTTAGTGTTGTAAATATTATTGGGTCAAATGTATCCCTCATGTGACTCGAATTTGGCCACTGATCTTCGTTTTACAGATCAGGAACTTGAGATGCAGAGAGGTTGTGAATGGCCCAATGTCACAGCCTGAGATAGCAGTGAGTCGAGACTAGAACACAGAAGCTCCTGGTTCCAGCTCTAGACTTAGTTTACTCTTCTAAAAGGAGAGGAAAAATATGTTCAGAAAGTATGTTATGTTAAAATTAGAAAGGGGACCCAAGCTACAAAGGTCAGATCCAGATCCAAACATTTACAAAGTTTAGGGTGAATGAATCTGGAATTTTGGTTTGTCCTGGTTTGGTTCAGTACTCTGCACTGAAATTTGGGAGTATTGGGATGAAGGGGCTTGGTTCAAGTCCATCTAAATGGAAACTCTCTCTTAGTGTCTTGAAAGATTATTTTTTCCCCTGACCTGTTAATGAATCATATTCTTGGTTCTGTGTCAGTGTTATCCCTCCATGCAATCCAACTTTAATTTAACAATAACTAATTGCGGGGGCGAATACAATAATGCACTTAATTTCATTCTGTGACCTTCGGAATGGCTTATCTTATGCAGTAGACACTAAGCAATGCTTGTTATGGGTATGTGCTGCAGTTTCCAGTGCTCCACTGACGAAAATAGAAAACCTGACTTTCCAACAGAAACACCACACAAAGTCTTCTATGAAACAATTCTCATGTTCCTCAAATTGATATGGGAGTGTTACAGACACTGGGCCAGATCCTCAGGTGCTATAAATCAGATTCAGTGGAAATATTCTGATTTACACCAGCTGAAGGTCTGGCCCTCTGGATAGCAATAGATTAAACAATGTTCCAGTTCAGCTAAATAAACCCAATCTGAATATAAAGTGTATCTGAGGTACACTGAGACACACTGCAGGATGTCTTATGTTATGGGCAGGACAAGGGAGGGAACAGTAACTTGACAGCTCTCTTTAAAACTAGCCCAGAGGCAATGTTGCTGATTGAGAGACTCGGTGCTCCAGGAGTCATGATGACTTTTCTCCCCAATTCCACCAGAAAAATGAAAGCGAAATTGTGGTTATGTCTCTAACTGAACCTGCTGATTGTTTCCTAAAGGAATTGTTTGCTTTTCCTTTTGTAGGAATACTCATCAACCCTCTTGCTAAATGGCTATGAGACTTTGGAGGATTTAAAGGAGCTACAGGACAGCCATTTGATTGAACTAAATATTACAAACCCAGAAGACAGGGCAAGGTTACTCTCTGCAGTTGAGAATCTACAGGACTATGAAAGTAAGTGTATAAACTTACATTCAAGGTTATGTTCTAATTTTAATTGGAGACATAAACACATTTAAAATAATGGTAACTTCTGCCAAAGTCGACAGATTAGGCCTTTTCCTCAAATAGGAAAAATTCCTGAAAAATTATCTCAGATACTATTATTGCCCCTCTCCCAGAAATATATGAATGCCTGGCAATCTTTATCCTCAACAGCTCTGTGAGGTAGGGCATGGTTATCATGTCCATTTTACAGATGGGAACTGAGGCACAGAGAGGCTAAGTGATGCCTGTGATAGATCAGGAAATTGAAATTAGATCTCCCATATCCCAGGCTTACTTCCTAGAAGTACATTAAAACATTTTTTTCTTTGGAAATGATTTCCTGCAGAGGAAGATCTTCAACATTCTCTCTTCCTATTCACTGTTCCTTCCCTTTAGCCCCTGGTGAGAGCCATGAAATTTACTGGTGTTTATAGTACAGATCAGCAAACAGTGTGGTTTGGATAAAACAGTAGCTAATCTGTAGTCTCAGCTCTAAATGAACCTGAACTGGATCTTGTTTGAGGTTCAAGAAGTTATTAGCTTTGTGTTTTTTGTTTTCCCTTTTATGCTTATTTGCACTTGCTGCTTTCACTGAACTTGGAAGTTCCAAGACTCTGAGACATGCTATTGTGATATTTTCAGCCTGATTTCTAACCCAAAATAGTTCAGATAAGTTCCTACAAATTTCAGCTAAACAGCTACATATTTGAATACTCATCCAGACCAAACCTTAGAAGTTTGCTCCGCATTAATGTAGAGTCATGCCCTTCCTGAGCAACCACTTTGCCAGATATCCACTCTAAATTGAGGATCCTGTGATAGAAATAAAAATTGGACTGGGGAATGCAGTGCCTCCTAGAAATATTTTAAAGATTTCTTAAGGGCTTAGGTCTACAGCTCATCAAGAGTAATAGCTCATCTGCAACCCCCCCAGTCTGGCTGTTAACTGAGGTGGGGTGGATTTCTCTCTATCACTCAGTCACTCTTACACATCTGGCCACTTCCAACACATAAAACTCAATTATTCAGAACTTCACTCCAAGTGGGATCCTCCATCTCATATGCACACTCTGCCTCTCTGAGTTTCTAAGAACCCCCATGGCTGTCTCAGCCCCCCTCAGCTTTCTGTCTGGGTCTCTCAGGGCCCCTCACTCCCAGACCATCTCTGGATCTCTCTGAATCCCTCTTTGTCCCTTACTGTCTCTCCTCCTCCAAGATGGAAAGAAAAGAGACTTCATGAGAACTGTCAGGAGAGGTAGATCAAATGGCCTCCTCTGCCCTCACTATTCCCTGTGAACTGGGTGACGGATGCACATCAGGAACAGTCCTTCTTTCTATCCTGTAGCCTTTGTCAGCTGATGGAGGGGAGAGTGGGAAAGGAGTATAACCGATACGATTGAAGTGAGGATGAGGAGGGGTGAGCTTGGAAGGAAAGGAGAAAGAACTACTTCTATTGTTTACCCTGCAGTTTGGGTGGAGGTAGCCTCCTGTCCCCTCCCCCTTGACCTGCCCTTGGATTATGCATATCAGTACATATCTAGGTTGCTAACTGATCATGCTGCACATTCTGTATATTTTATCCTACACATTTTACATCAACAATTAACAAACAGAACAGGAATAGAAAATGCTAAGGTTATATTTTTACAAAGGTTTTTTATTGGTGCAAAGTTTGAGTAATTTTAACAGGTTTCTGTAGTCATGAAATACTGTTCCGTATGGTGTAGTTATGGTTTACTGTTTTTAATACTCAAATGATAGCAAGCATTGCAGGCAGCATTAAGCATCTAAACTCTGTAATTGGCAGACATCAGTTAGTGTCTTTCTCAAGCTACTTTTAATCACTTGATGTTCTTCATGTTCCCATGCCAGCAAAAGTGCAAGGATCAGGGAAGAGTGTCCTTAAGCTGATGCAGCCTTTTCATATTCTTTACGTTAAACCTTGACTAATTAATCCTTACCATCCATGAGTAGTCCCTTACCTTTGCCAGCATGGGTTTATGCCATTGTTCTTCAGGCAGAATAGTATACTCAAGGATATTTGTGCTGTAGTTTGACAACTGAAATACTTTTAATTGTTCTGTAAATAATATGTCTTGTAATGTGCTCCTTGTTTCAAGGCTACTGATAATGTGTTGGAGTCTTAGATCCATGAATGAGATGAATAATTGCTTCACATCAGCTGTGAATACATGAGTATTTCAGTTGAGTCAAACGCAGTATAGTGAATGGGCCTCAATTTAACATTTAAGCATGTGCTTAATTATAAGCTTTTATAAAGTCCCGAGATGTCAATAGGACTTATGTATGCTTAACTTTAAGCACACATTCAAGGAAAATGTTCTCCTGAATCAGGAGCACAGTAATGAAACTCACCTTAACTGATTGCCATAGCACAGTAGTATGTGTCAGCGGACTAATGAGGAGAGAAGTAATGTGCAAGGTTTGACATGACAGTCTAAAGTACAAAGATGTTAAAAACTAAAATTGATATAGCTGCATCGAGGAATATAAATAAGTCATTTGGTCAAGTAGTTACAACAAAAAGAGGGAAGCCAAGATGATCTTGGGGTTAAGTCCAACCTGAGCATCTGTCTCAATGTGTGACCTTGGCCACCTCATTTGACGTCCAACTAGAAAATAGGGTTGCAAAAGCTGGACACCATTGTTATAACTGAACTATATATATATCGGTATATGTGGTCATGAGCTGAAATCCTAGCCCCATTGATAGTCAATAGGAATTTTTCTAACACATACATGTAATTGTTTTCCTGAATCAGGGTTTTAGATTATAAACTCTTTTCTGAAGGGATGTATCCTTTCACTAGTTCTGTAAAGTTCCATGCACATCTACAGACCCCCCAAAATAGTGGTAGTAATAATAATTTCCAAAAGCTAACAAGTAGAAAAACTACATATGCATCACACATTCATTGTCAAAGCCCTAAAGCCTAATATTTCTTCAATACTCTTAGTCTAATCTTATAGTTTAAAATAGTATTAAAACATTGATTTTCGAACTATGTGGTGCAATGAGGTTATTGGGAGGCACAAGGTGGGGTGCAGGGCTGGGGCCAGCTGGGTGTCCGAACCAGGGCAGGGCAGCAGTGTATAGGATGCACAGGGAGTTCCCACTGGTCAGGGAGAGGAGTAAGGGAAAGAGCAGCACCATCCTGTTCTGGTAGGATCCTACTGTTCTCCCCCTTCTCCACTTCCCGACTGCTGAGAACTCCTGTGAGCTCTCTCTGCTGCCGCAGCCCAGATAACTGACTAGCCGCAGCCCTGTATATTTTAAACCCTCCAGGACCTGCAGGAGTGAGAGGCTCTGGACGGGGGGCAGAGAGGGTAAGGATCCTGGTTTGCTCCCTGTGGAGCTGCCATGGGCTCATGTGGGAAGAGAGCCAGCTGGATCTTGCCACCAACCCAATGTCTGTCCCAGAGGGATGAGAGATGGGGCAGGGTGGGTGTAGCACTTATCTGATTTCCATAGAGAAGGAGGGTACAGCAAAAAGAAAAAGTTGGGAAAGTCTGTTTTGGAACACGTGTCAAAATTCTGCATACTTGGACTCTTCTAACCTTATCTTAGACAACTCTGAATGAAAGCTATGTATCTGAAATAAAACTGATTTACTGTAGGAAAAATAACAAGCCTTCCATTTGTTGATCACATAGTGAGGTCTGATGAATCTGCAACACTTAACAATAGTTGATCTTTATCTATTCCTTTTCCTGTGCAGTGTATCTTTCACTCACATCCAGGTTAACCCTACAAACTTACCTTTAATGATAAAGAGCTTGACAGTATCCAGGAAGTTAAGAACAAGTAGGTGTAAAAGTCAAAAGTTAAAAATAAGTATAGCTTTTATTTGTGAAGCAGGAGAACTTGATATTTACATTGAATCCATATATATTAGAATGCTCAATACTCTGCTCAGGCAGCTTTTGTATTTACTGCATGATAGTCAGAGCAGGCTAAACATTTTCTGTCAATTTTTTTCAGACAAATTGGCCTGCTTTCCCTGAAGAAAATATTTGTTTTGTTTGAAATTTTCTGTTTTTTCCAAAGAAAAACAGATTTTTTTTTCAGACAACAAACACTGGAACATTTTCTAAATGTTTCCCCAGAAAATACCATCTTTTGACCAGCAATAATATAGTTGTGACACTGTGAAGTTCAGTGCTGCAGCACTTCAGAGTCCCATTCTGTCTCTGTAGTAATTTAGTTTAGCTTATTTGTCTCTGATTGATTTTGCATAAAAAAGTGTGTGCAAATACTCTGCTTTCTAGAAAGCTGCAGAGTTTACCCAAGACTACCATATATTCACAGCACACGATAATTCAAAAGCCAGAGGGAAAATGCATACATAGTCCTCTTACAGAAGTTTCAGCTCCTGCCATTTTTGGTCCAAATGTGATCTGTCATTGTGACAACATGATGGGAAGACGCAAATGCAAAAAAACTCCACGACAGATCCAGTTGTGCGCAAGAAGTTATACTATTCAGATGAATATAGTTAAAAAGTCACCTTTTAATGAAAAGGAAACAAATAGGATGACCAAAAAAAATGGAATTAAAAAAAATTCCAGCAATAACTGTCTCTTCCTGCTCACTTTAAAGAAAGGAAAAAAAGAAAAAGACAAAGCTTCTTCCTTGACCCTAATGATGTAAACAGGATTAACACTTTTTTAGGTCACTGCTTGACGGGACAGAGAGATGATTCTACAGAAGCTGATAAAAGCATTTGCAAGTGGTATTGTAACTGATCATGGGATTACATCTGAGGAATAGGAAGACCTGAGTTCAGCATCTAAGGAAGGGTTCATACAATAACTTGCTGAATTCTGTAAGCACACAGTGACCAAGCACACTTGTTTTTTTGCTGGCATTGGCTGAAATGTAGCATGAGCTAATAGAAAAGCTATGTATCCTCTATTATTGTGATTAACTAATAATAATAATTAATAATCCAGGGATAACTCCATTTAAGTTACTGGAGTTACTCCAGAAATTAACTTGGCCCGATATGTCACCAAAAATTTTCCCTACAAAAAGAGGTGAAATTTCATATGACAAACCATTCTCTGTAAGGTGGGGAGACGATAAAAATAGTTACAGACAATGCCAAATCTGACCAAAGTGTACCTTTTTAACAGTGAGAGTAGTTAACCATTAACTTACATAGGGAAATGGTGGATTCTCCATCACTTGAAGTCTTTATCTTTTTAGAAAGCTATCCATTCTTAATTTAATCTGTACCTCAAAAGAGGTTATGGTCTTGATGCAGATGTGTTATACAGGAGTTTCAAGGTAGATGATTACAATTCGAGCTGGTTGGAAATACTTTGATGGTATCATATTGTGATAGACTACACAATTCTTTGGAAACTGAAATGCTTTGTGAAATCAGGTTGATTTTGCCAGAATTTTGGTTAGGAGGAAAAAGAAAAAAGTCCGAACAATGCCAAAATGTCCAGTTTTTACAGTTTTTTTTAATGAAATATTGTGATTGTTTGAAATGACTATCTATGAATCTTCCTTGCATGCCTGCTTTTTCCAGCAATGCACCCTGTAAATACAATCTTGGACCCACCCTCCTGGTAGATATATGCTATATAAGACCATTCTGTAAATGCACATAATCTACTCTACCTCCAATACACAGGATTCATGTTCACTATAAAGCTGTCATCATTAACAAATATAGTATTAACTGAGAACAAAACTGATCATTACAGATACAAATTTCACAATAACTCTCTCATGACTATTCCTCTTTCCCCTTTTACTCTCCTGATGGCTTTGTTTGCCTGGTATGTAAATATGCTTTTCTTTGTCTTTGGTCACATCTTACCTAATTTACATCGAAGACACAGTCAAGTAGGTAGAACCACATTCCTTGCGTATCACAGTTCTGCCTGACACGCATGTTTAGAACACAATTCTAGCACATATTGATAACCTTTTGTACACACCCCATACATATGCCATGCAATGATTTTCAAGACCAGCATGTTACCAGGTCATATATGATACCTTATGTGTCAGCTTTTAGATACAAAGTGCCAACAGTGTGTTAGGTGTAGTATGTCAGGCCTGATATGTGTTGCTGATAGAGTAGTGAACCACTGGTGACCCTCTGTGTCAAATATATACCAAATTCATGATATTTTGGTATGTTCTGTGAGATGCCAGGTTGTAGTTGGTTGAGAGATCAGTTTATGTTCTTCCTGTTGAGGCAGTATGTCTTTTTTTTACATTCACTGGTGGATTATTCATTATAGTGCAAGTGCTAAATAAGGACAAATGTTTTGAAAGAAAAATTTGCTTCTATTTAATTTGGGGAGATTTTCAATGGCATGGATGGGAGTTGGATGAGTAACTGCCCTTTGTGCCTTTGAAAATCTCATCCTTTATTTAGGTATGGCCAGATTTTCAGAAATGCTCAACACCAGCAGCTCTCACTGAAAAGCTAAGATCTAGATTTTTAAAGGTATTTAGTCCTTGCTGCACTCAGCATTGCAAAGCCTAAGTCTCATTTTCAAAAGGGATTTTGAATTTCAATGAGTTAGACTCAGTGCCTAATTCTCATTAAAATCCAAAGTGCCTAAATCCCTTTTGAAAATGAGACTTAAGTGCCTAACCCAGTTAGGCTTAGCAATGCTGAGCACAGCAACACCTTAACACCTTTAAAAATCTGATCCTTATTGCTTTTGAAAAGCTGGCCACTTTGTTTTGGTACTGAAATGAGAACTGAGCTCTTTGGCAAATCTGATAAGGTTATAACATGGCCCTCTTTGTGGATGCTTTTGAAAATCTTGCAATTGTATGGCATGGTTAATGTACCCAGTACTGTAAATAAATACACTAAGGCTTTGTCTACATTGGTAAGTGAACAACAAAACTTTTGTCATTCAGAGGTGTTAAAAAAACACACACACCCCAAAAGACAAAAGTTCTGTCTAGGAAAAGCACTGGTGTGGACAGTACATTGTCAGCAGGAGTGCTCTCCTGCCAGCAAAGCTACCACTTCTCTGAGTGTGGAAATTTTGTTGGCAGGAGACCTCTCTCCTGCTGACAAACAGCAGCTGCACTATGCACCTCTTAGCCACACGGCTGTAGTGGCACAGCTGTGTGCTAAAAGCTGTGTAGTGTAGACATAGCCTAAATCCCTGCCCTGTGGGGTTTATAGCCTAAAGGTACAGCAGCTACAATGCATTACATGTAAATCACAGAAGGTTGAGGGCACATTGAAACTGGAATGTTATATGATACTGAATTGGTCTTCAAAAGGGTTTTGAAAGTGAGGGAAGGGGAAGAGTCAGGCATATAGACACAGTGTTACAATGCATTTTGCACAAGCAGACCCTTGAACCAATACGCAGTCCTTTTGTCTTCTTTGGGGTTCAGGAATCCACCTGTGAGCAATGTATTGCAGGGTCATGTTCCTGTTGAGTGGGCTACAGTGGCTCTTGGCACCATGTAGTGAAAATTATCAGTCCTTTGATTTCTAAGGTTTCAATTTCTAACAGATATAAGGTACAGCTCTAATAGAGCTGCAGTTTGCTAATTCAGTTTGTGCACTGCTCCAAGAACAATCTTTTAATCATCTAAGTGTTGCTCGGGGGCAGTTCATAACACTTTCCTTTTCATTTTTTACAGTTGAACAAGAACATGAAAATGAGCAACAGCCCCTGACCTTAAGCCCCGATCCCAGCTTTAACAAGTCAGGGTTAAATGACTGTCCAAGAGACTCTGGCTGTTACATCTTATCGGAAAATTCAGATAATGGCAAAGAAGAGCTAGATCCAGAAAACCTATCTGACATGCTACAGACGATCACTATCACTGAGACCAACTGATATACGTGCTTTTCTGCAGCTTTGCAGACAGGACTATCAGACAGATTAAGCTAACTTGCTAGTATGGCAGCCCAGTAATGGATTGCAAATATTCTCAACATTGACAGCACTCTTAGCGTTTCCAGCTGAAGGACAATATTTTTGATTTATTCAATATATGGACGTTGCGTACCCGAATCTTGGTTTGACAAAAATAATGTCCCATGCTTTCCTTGTTTGTTAATTCTTGAACAGTTGACTGAAGGGAAAATAAATAACTGCAGTATACAGGGTGACCAGAAGTCCCATTTTTAAAGGACATTTTGGGGGACTTTTTCTTATATAGGCGCCTATTACCCCCCACCCCCTGTCCCGTTTTTTCAGTTTCTATCTGGTCACCCTAGCAAAAAATATCTATATCTATATCTATATATTTGTATATTAAATCATTTTCTATTAAAAGAATAGGGAGTTATTTTTAGGCATTGGCACATCGTTCTGGATATGTTATCTTTTGAAATATTGTAAATAGTGTACATATTTATTTTAAAAGCTACATAGTAATTACTGTCCTTTTTTATCTTCTGATGAATGTTTCTCTGATCTTTGTACAAAACATCCTTTTCACCAGTACACCAGCATAATAAAAAGGTGATTCGGTTGATATTCTACAGTACTATGAAAAATACTTGGTCTGACTCACATTTACATTAAAGCTGCTTTACACCACTCTGCTGTATAAATTGGCCTTAAAATGGGCATAAATATAATTTACAGTCACTTGAAGGTCTCTTTACATTACCATGTGGTGAAGTGGGGCCTTAGTGTAAATGAGAATCAGGCCCTCTGTCTTCAGTAGCCTTTAGGAGCAACCTGCAGTTTGAATTTCGTACACATTTATCTTTTCATTGCTATTTACAGTCTTTCTAAACATTGTGAAATGAAAGAGAGAACTATTAGCAACAAACTGATATCTGCAACTGAGCTTTCATTATCATTTTTGGTGAAACTCCTTCCTTGTGCACTTAGCGTGAAATTTGTCAATAGAAATACTTGTTTGTACGCAAAAGCCAATAGCTATTATCAGTGTCCTCCATACAATAACTAATCATCATTTCCCCATGTATTTTACACTGAAATATACCTTTTATTTGCTTTTCTCCTCTTCTTGAAGTACTTACTTTGACAATAAACAGAACTATGTGACTGAGACTCTTAAAAACTTTTTAATGTGGACACTAACATTTCAAAGACAGTACTTTTCTAATGGTAACATAATATACAAGACATCTACTGAGCATTTTTATCATGCATAATCTGTATCAAATTAATGTAGTGACTTCCCCTCTCACCTGTTAGTCACACATTTTCATAAATTATGTCTATGTTGAATAGTTTCCACTAGATTGCTGACATTTTTTTAAAATCACCCTTCAGAAGAGACCAAGCATGGAAAGTTTCTCAGAAAGAGAATTTCCATGAAAGTTATGAACAAGTGAAAATGAGGATTTATAATGAAAACTGTTTTGGCAGCCTTCTCTCTACCTGTCACTAAAAGCTATACTGCAAGGGGTGTGTTCATGTTGGCCTCAGAACCTTAAGGTGTGGTTCTACTCTGAAAAGTTACTTTGTGAACACAGCATTGTGGGATTCCATATTCTCCGTATGTTAATGACTTCCATATCAAACATGCTGTAGTTAGAAGAAGCAAGATGGGCTTAGGATGTGTTTGCTTGTTAACTTCCAGCCCTGCAGACTTGAGCTGGCATTTGTATGTCAAGCTAAGTAGATTCTCATATAGCTACTGAAAAAGGCTCTGCAATTAGAACTCACTTAACAAACCTTTGCTGATGCATGAGCCAAAACAGAATTTCTTTTAGGGCATCTCTACACATAAACTTGCACCAACTTCACTAAATCAGTTTCCTAATGCATTTCTAATGAGTTATTTCAATGAACATCTGTATGTGGACACATATGGTACCAACATGAGCTAAATCAATGGTAGCTACTTTTGTTCCAGAGAAGCATGTTCAGGTGACAGCCAGGTAAGACCTCTAGGATAGCCTATGCGTGAGTGATTAGAGTTCACAAAGGCAGGCATATAGAATGACACAAATGTACTGTGGGATATCTAACTGTATGGATTTATAGGAGAAGAAAGGACTTGTTTAATTAGTTACAGTGATAGAGTTACGTGTGGCTGTGTATTTAGCAAAATATTCACATGACCATTGTTTTACAGGAACCAATCCAGCACCAGATTCAGTTGACAGCAAGGGTAGTGGACAGTTATAATTGACAGACTGACTATTAATCACTTATTAAAAGCGTGGATTTGAACTGTGTGTTTAACTGTTTCCCAAACCAGTTAGAAACATGGTCAACTTCTGCTCAAATCGTTGTGTGTGCTGGAAAATGTGTCAAAGTAACTAAATTTATTTAAGCCATTTGCAACTTCCTGCGAAGGCTAAATGATTACATCTCACATTGAGAAATTTCCGCTCGCTCAAGCAATTCTGAGAAAAATGATGAGGAAATTGTACACCACAAAGCATAAAAAAATCAGCTTACAGGCAAGAGGCATGTACAGCCTTCTTTTTCCTCACAGCAGTTTTGTTAATTGCCCTGAGCATGGATTAAACCATTAGTCTCTACTCAAACAATGCACCCATTGGCTTCAATGTTATCTTGTATAAATAAGACCTAGGTAAAAAATGAGCTGCCCCAGTGGTAGCAATGATAAGAAATTTTAAGAAAAGACTCATGTCAACTTGAGGAGGTTCCAAAGGCTGCCAGGAATGTCGGGGAGGGGAGCATGATGTGGAGGCCCTCCCTTTCACTCCTTTGGGGGCAGTTTTATGCCCTATTTCATTTATGTACGCCCTGTAATTGAGGGAGTGTAGGATCCTTGGCCCTAGTCAGACAAAATGGGGAGCCCTACATTTCCCTTCATTGCAGGGTGTGTGGGAAGGAGCAAAACAAAGTAGAAAGAGTTGAAGAGGCCCTGGATTTCACAGCACAGAGGTCTGTGTTACTTTTAGCAGCATTGCCTTCTGCTCATCACTTTCCCCTGATCAAACGGGGAGAGAAATTTTTCACAGTCAGAACGGGGCTTCTACAGGAGCTGTGCTTCTTAGGTGAAAGTTCACCAGTGATCACCATAGAAGGAACCAATGTGTCACATAGAGGCCCTAAAAACCCACAGGGATTGGCCTGTGCGACCTTGGAATCTGCTCCCTGACTTTGTCTTTTGCCATAAATCTCTTGAAACTCATTGGACCTCTGCCAATGCCCGGTACCTTGCACAGTCAATTAGCCCTGTACAAAATGGGTGTTAAGCAGTGTAGGTGACAGCAGAATTCTGATCTAGGAGCATTTTATGCTGACTTTGCCCAGGTGCCTACAAAAGGTACAAGATAGAGAAGAATCAGACCTATGAAGTTTCTAAAGGGGTTTTCCCCTCTCAGTTTTTGTAATGTGGAAGAGACTAAAACACTGAGTATAGATGTGTAGCAATAAGCCACTATATGTGGAAGCAAATAAGCTATTAAAAAGAAAAAAATGTGAGGCTATTTTCATACCTACATGCAGGCTAAGTTATATGTGGCTTAAATCAGATTGTTTTTATGGGACCCGAAAGCCAAGTGTGTTCCAATGCAATGCCCAATTCTCATATGGGATATGTAGAGGAGCCCATTCATCTATATAAAAGTGTGCGCCTTCCCCTCTGTTGTCAGGCACAGAATCAAGGAAATGGGCAGAAATCACTCCATTTTCAGTTTTTAAAACAGGGTGGACATGCATTTTTGGCACATTGTGACCATGTGAATTATACTTGTTTTCAATTCATCTATTCCCTCTCTTTTTTTTTATGAGATGTAATATAAATGATTGGCTTTCAGTGATGTTCCAGCATGGGGCAAATAATCATAATCAGCCAGAAAAAGCAAGCTGAGGTTTGCTTTAGTAATGTGTATTCATTTTTTTTAAAAGTGTGTGTGTGTGTGTGTGTGTGTGTGTGTGTGTGTGTGTGTGTGTGTGTGTCCCAAACAGCTTGCTGTGGTTTTGTAGTCAGACTTGTGGACTGAAATATAAACAATATTTGTGTATTGTGCAGCTATAATTATTGACTTAATTGGACTTTGGAGCATGCCTTATGCCCATGGCTCACATAAGCACATTCTTTGGGTGCTGGGAAAACTCAGAAAGAGAGAGGGGTAGTCACTACACAGAGAAGATTCCAGGGCGTAGTGCTAGGACACCAGACTGAGAGCCAGAAGCTGGATTCTATTCACAACTCTGTCCTTGACTTGATTTGTGACTTTCAACAAACCAGTTAGGAACTAATTTTCAAAAACTCTCTCTACTCTTCTTGCTTTTGAGTGATCATTTTTAGATGCTGCTGGCCTGGTTTTCAAAAGTGCTGAGTATGTGCAGCTCCCACAGACTTCAGCTGCATTTGTGGGTTCTCAGCATAATCTCTGAAGATCAGGCACCCAAGCTTTTGAAAACATAAACACGGTACTCTTTAAGTACTATGTTCAACAGACCACTCTACTTCAACCATCTCTGCATTGTCTGCCATATCATCTGAGATCAGTCCCTTACTGGCTCCAAGCACCATCTTAAATGCAGAGAGCTTTTTAAATATCTTCTCCACTAACATTGTTCTTCACAGAATACATATGTAAATGGGAGGGCAACTCAAAGATACTCAAGAAGGGATGGGAAAATCGACTTTCTAGCAAAATGAAAAAAAGTCAAACCAAAGGACTCGCGTCCCTTCATGCAACTTTCTCCGACACACCACCTTACGATATCCTGAGTTGTCTTCCATCTCCAATGCTTCCCCTGCTTTGGAGGTTAATCACTATCATGTTTCCCAAAGCAGATAAATTTAGTAAAATGAACAATACCCTGCTACAGTAAATAACCACGTGGCTTGTTGTATTAATGAAAATTGAGTTTATTTTTTATTATTTTAGTATTAAATGTCAACAAGCTTTCTGAAGAAGCTAGACTATTAGTGTGACTGATGAAAGTGTTATCGTGCTTTAGCACTGCAAACATAGCTACAAGACATTTCACCAACTCCTTAGTATTATCTTTTGCCAAAATGGAACTCTACTGACTTTGCTCAATTGTAATTAACTAAAACATCTGATCTGTAATTTAAAAAAAGGTTTCTAGATTTTCTATTTCATGGCTTATACATGGAAAGCCATTGTGATTAGATCTGTGAATTAGCAAATGTCTTTCTCTTTGTTGCCTCCTTTCAGCTGATACCAAACTAGAGAGACTACTTTTTAATTCTCTAATGCAGCCCAGTTCTCTGGATTTTTTATTTCTGTGTTTGGTTCCATCTGTGTTTTCACAGACAAGCCCCATGCTATGTAATATTATTGAGAGTCACAAGATGGAATTATTACATTGTAGTCTTACAATTACACATAACTAGATATACAGGCAGTTAGATGTTAGGAGAATTGCTAAGGTTAGATGTGGTACATTTCTTTCCAGAAACTAATCATATCATCAGTAAAGTTGATCCTCTCTGTCTGAGTCTCTGACAGATATTATATTTTGGATGTAGAACTGCTGCCTACAGGATATAATCATGCAAGGAGACAAAAACCATTACATGGTGTCAAAAAACATTAGAAGGAGAATCTGCATTGGTGGTGGTAGTAGGGTGGTTACTGAGGAAGTAGGCTGAATGTCTATCAGTGGAAGGAACCTGTGCTTTTTGCATCCTGCCTTGTGAGTCAACCAGCTCACCTATGGGTTCGGTGTAGACTCAAGCCTAGATCCTCCAAGTTAGGTTGGTCTCTGCAGCACCATTATTTAATACCTTACACTGGAGAATTAATCTATTGATGAGGAATTGGCACAGAATTTAGATGATATTTGCCAAAAAAGCAAACAAATTTACAAGAGTTATGATTCAACAGTATAAAATTCTAGATATAACAGACTTACTGTACCTCACAATTTCAAAAGCAAGTACAGGGGGTTCATCTAATTAAAACCTGTTCAACTGAAAATCCTATTTATATGAAACCAATGTTTGCTCTACCTATAATATCAACAAACTTCACATCAGCAACTAGCAATAAACAGAAAGATGCACAATGAATATCAATCAATACAATTTGATTTCAAATAACTCGCATTGTATCTATATAGCTTTACTTCCATCCTGAGTATCCACTATAAAGATCAGTTAACCCCAATTTCTGCTAGCCAGCTTGTACTAAAACAAAAACAGCATAGAATCCTTTCCCCACCCCCCACCAGCATGTCAGCAATTCAGTCATTTGGTGACGAAGAAATCTTCAGTTATGGATCTTACCTAAAAGTTTTAGACTGAGGAGAGTCTAGAGAAAGAAGGTACTGGCTGAAATTGCTTAGGAATCTCTTGAAATACCACTGCATAAATCTTTTGAAAATGTTTCATTATTCAGCCTAGAATAATATGGATTCAGAACAAGAAAGGATAAAAGTCATCCTAGCAAAGCTTAAGCTACACACATTAGTCCAAGGCTATATTAGCATGTCTTTTGTAGTAGAAATCCTTATTGAAAATGGCCTAAATGTTTTAAACACTACAACAGGGTTTTGTCCATCCTACCCCTTTTTGGCTGCAAAATGTCAATATTTTAAAGTCTGTCAGGTGTTTACGTACCTGTTTAATTAGGAAGAAATTTTACCAGTGGTCTGGTGGCTATTGGAAGCACTCACATGGAATTATGCAACATCACTAAGTGAAAGTCTCATCAATGTTTTGGAAAGAATAGAAGCAAAGGCAGTTGGTTGACATTTAAAGTATTGGTCTTTGGGAGAACACGGTATGCCAAGAACTTTAAATGAAGATATTCGTAATTACAATAATCAAAGATGCATAAGAATCCAGGTCCCTTGTGCATAGGTGGAGAGTAGACCTATCTATTTCTACTGGTCATTTTAAAGAGTTCTATTAGTACCTGTCATAAACAGATAGTTAAGGGTTAATAGAACAGGAGTACTTCATGTCTCTTTTGCCTGTAAAGGGTTAACAAGTTCAGTGAGCCTGGCTGTCACCTGACCAGAGGACCAATCAGGGGACAGGATACTTTCAGATCTTGAGGGAGGGAAGTTTCGTGTGTGCTGTTAGAATTTGGTTGTTGTTCTCTCTGGGTTCTGAGAGTGACCAGATGTGCAACCAGGTTTCTCTCCAATCTCTTTGATACAGTCTCTTATATGTCCAGAATAGTGAGTACTAGGTAGATAAGGCGAGTTAGGCTTATGTTTGTTTTCTTTATTTACAAATGTGTGTTTGGCTGGAAGGAGTTCAAATTTGTATTTTGCTGAAAGGATTTTAATTTGTACTTGTATACTTAGGCTGGGAGGGTTTTCCCAGTGTCTATAGCTGAAAGACCCTGTAACATGTTCCATCTTAAATTTACAAAGATAATTTTTACTGTTTTTTTCTTTCTTTAATTAAAAGCTTTTCTTGTTTAAGAACCTGATTGTTTTTTTATTCTGGTGAGACCCCAGGGGATTGGGTCTGGATCAACCAGGGAATTGGTGAGGAGAAAGGAGGGAAGGGGGAGAGAGAGGTTAATTTATCTCTGTGTTAGGATTACTTTCTCTCTCAGGGAGAGTCTGGGAGGGGGAGAGAGAAGGAGGGGGGAAGGTGAATTTTCTTCTCTGTTTTAAGTTCAAGGCATTTGAATCACAGTGATCTTCCAGGGTAACCCAGGGAGGGGAAGCCTGGGAGAGGCAACGGTGAGGGAAAGGGTTTACTTTCCTTGTGTTAAGATCCAGAGGGTCTGGGTCTTGGGGTTCCCCGGGCAAGGTTTTTGGGGGACCAGTGTGTACCAGGCACTGGAATTCCTGGTCGGTGGCAGCGCTACAAGTACTAAGGTGGTAATTGAGCTTAGAGGAATTCATGCTGGTACCCCATCTTTTGGACGCTAAGGTTCAGAGTGGGGATTATACCATGACAGTACCCCTTACCTTGAACCTGATCTAATGTCCATTAAAATCAATAGAAAAACTCCTGTTTATTTAAATAGACATTGGATCAGGCCCGTAACCAACTATTGGTATGTGACAAACTGTTGTTCCAGAATTCTGAAAATAATGTGGAAAGTGAAGCTAGCAATATGAACCACTTTAATTAGCACAGCTTTCTTCTACTAATATGTTTCTTGTTCCCAAGTGTTTATGATCATGACACTACTCGGGCAATCCACATTGTTTTTCCCCTTCTCCAGACAGAACAGCTACTCAAAATGGGGTAACAGGGAACTCCCTACCTTCTCCATCTTCAGTGTTCTTCAGGAACTATGAGCCTCATGTAGTCAGTCAGCACTTTCCAGATTTTTAAAGGTATTTAGGTGTCCTAAATCCCTGGTGAGGCTTTCAAAAGTCTATTGATATCAATCCCACTAGATAATGATCTACATTTCTCAGTGCCTAAATACCTTTCAAAATCTGGCCCATGGTGCAATTTTCCTGATGCTGATATTATTTACCCCCACAGAAATATAATACTCAACCCTGAAAAAACCTAGGACAGACACTAAAAGTAGCCAAAAATATGTATTTATTTGGGGTGAAATTCACCCCTGTGCAGAGGCTCATCATGAGGCTTGTGCAACACTTGGGTTCTACTTCAAGCATGGGCACTGTGTGGTGCATTAGCCTCTGTGTTAGGCCTCACTGTTGCAGTAATTTTCATCCACTGGCAAATGGACCAGTAGCCAAGTACTAAATGATAATGCATGGCTATCATTGCTCCTTGAGGCTTCTTGATTCTTTGTTTAACCCTTCCAAAGCTTTAATTATCATTGCCCTGCTACTGAAAATCTGAAAATCCAATACTTCTTTCAATTTGTTAGGGGAGATAAAGCAACAAAATAAAGAGCAGTTATGTTCACACTTCTGAGAAATAATCATTAGCTGACCAAGTGGCATACACAGTTGAAAACCAGCTATACAGGATGAGTTGATGTAATTTTCTCTCTTATCGTAGTGTTTTTGTTTGTAGTTTTTCTGAGAAGCAAAACAGTTTAAAATTGTTTCAGTTGCTAAAAGACTTCTTAAACCATGAAATCATGTTCCTGAACCTTGGAGTTATAGTTTCTGCATTATATAGTTGGAAATTAGATGCTTGGCTCCTACTAGCTGGAGATGAATGACTATTCTGTACACACTGTGCCGGAAATGTGCTGCTGCTAATCCATTTGTTTAATTTACAAAGGGGAAATCCAGCCTAAAAACTATTTATCTGAGATTTGCTGAGATGCTGTATTTCCTGAAACAGAAATATATTTAGTATGACTTCTTGCCCGCTGAAAAACTTCTCAATGAGACAGGTCTGTCAGCCCACAACAGATATTAGGGGGAGGAAGGTATGCCTAATAAATCATGCCTTTTAGTCTGATAAGGCTACAAGAAATATGCCATCTGAGTAAGCCAACTTGGTTTAAGGTAATACCTCCTACAAGGCAACTTGAACATCATCAGGGTCTTGTGAAACAACATTTTGATTAGCTAAGTGAAAATGAATCACGAGTGTTGCCATAGAGTTATGCTATGATTTTATTCAAAAAATGATCGATTAGTTGCAGAGTGATGAAGCATTAAACAGAAAAATCAATTCAAGACATTCTATTCTTACAAGATTCCTAGATCCTCCACTCAAGGTCTTACAGTTTCCACAAGACTCGTTAGACATAGATGTTAAATACAAGAATATGTTAATTGAGGGCTTTAAGTCAAGGGTGCAAGCTAGATCTGCTGTCACAGCAGGAACTTCTTCTCTGAGAACTGGCAGAGAAAGATCTTCTGCTCCCTCGAATGGCACAGCAGTATCATCATCCACCACTGGCACAGTAACCAGTTCAATTTTAAATCTGTCCTATCTACATCCGGTTGAAGTAATTCGGTTAATTGCAAACATCAGTCTTTGGAGAAATCTTTCATAGTGCTAGTTACATCCTTGGATGACTATCATAGCATTCAAGCAGTGCCGTGACACACTGGTGCCTGCTAGAACGGGATTAGGTGTTATGTGGCAAATAGACCACTTAAGAACTGAGGATCTATGAAGCCCACATCATGGGGCTTTTTAAATGTCATAAATCACCTACAAAAGATGTATTCTGTGCATGAATGGTTGCCAGAGCAGGAAGTGTTGCTATTGGGAGTAACTATCCAGATTATAAACAGACAATACAGAGAATATGACATGGATTTTTATTTTTTTTCCAAAATATTTTTCCATCTAAAAAATATTCCCTTAACTAGTAAAGGGCAAGGAGGAGTCAGACAAAATGTTAACTATGTCAACTGAGATTCAATTCCTCTAGCCCTCATGCTGTACAGAGTCCCACATAAATTCCTAAATTTTTACAGAAAAGGTTAACCTCCCACAATTTACTTACTCATGAAATATAAGGTGAACAAAGACACTGATGCAAATGATCTAGTATATTAAAAAATGTATTGAGCCAGGAAACATTCAAAGTTCTGTTATAAATTATTTTTTAAGGGTTGGGATGGTAGGTGTAATCCGTGTGCCAAATGACTATTAACAGGATTTTGGAGAAACTCTGTAGCTGTCAGGCTTGATCTCCAGAAGACAGAGGTGCTGTCCCTCCCGCTCAGTCTTTCTTTCTTTCTTTCTTAAGGATTTATAAAGTAACCTACCTAAGAGCTAGGGATCAGCTGAGTAGCAAGCTTGACATGACCTGCTACAAAGGTAATAATAATGCAATGGATCAAAATATATCTGGAAGGAGAATGGCAGGGCAAAAATTGTTCGACTTTATAATATATAAAGATGGTTTCTATGATTTTAATTGTTTTTTTCTCTGCTTGTTTTGAAAAGATATTTTTAATATAAATATGAAATATTAAGCCCTGGATCCTCTCCTTTTCCTGGAGGACTAAGGCACTCATCGGAGGCTTGGAACTATGATATTACTGGAGTGTAAAACATAAGCCATGCCTCTGGTTTTGTGAGGAGCAGTGGGAACTTGCTGAGTGTTAGGCCCCAAGAGCTGGCATGGACTTCCAAAGCATATGCCTAACTTTACTCACGTGAGTAGAAGTAAACTTAGGTATGTGCATAAGTCTTTGTAGGATCTGAACCTCAGTCTCTCTAACTCAGCATTGTTTGTATTTGCCCAGTTTCTATGGTAGTGAAAGACAACATGGCTTTCTTGCTCACTTCCTTGGTTTTACGCCAGTAGTAAAGAGGTTAGTCAGCAGATGGTTGCACAGCTCTGAGGAATGTCTTAGTTAATATGCCTGTATGAGGAGCTCATTAATTGCTTCTGGTAGAATCCACAAAATAATGAACTTTGTCTTGTTTGTTTTGTTCTTCTAAGTTTATTAATGACAAATATAGTAGATTTTTTTCTTCAACTGAAAGCTACTTAGGGCCATATTCTCAGCTGGTATAGGCCTATTGTCTCCAGTAGAGTTACATCAACAGAGAATCTAGCCCTTAATCTGCAGGATGTTTCTTCCCAGAGGAATGGTTGCTAGCCCACTGAAGTCAGTTTAAATACTTCAATTGAATTCAATGGGTTTTGCAGCAAGCCCCATATTATTGGGATTTTAACATTAGTTAGTCTTAAACCAATTTATTTTCTCCTCTTCCATAATTTCCACTGCAAAGTGGTGACGGGTTCTTGAAATTTATTTATTGTAGGATTATGGACAGAACTTGCTCTAGCAAAGCATATTGTACATTTTTATAAGGCTTCATGAAGCTTCATAATGAGGGAAAAGGGAATCCCTAGACAGTACAGAATCACAGCAGTTAGAGATGGCAATGACTTAGTAGATCATTGAGTCCGTCCCCCTGTACGAGCAGGGTACAGTCCCTAGACAGTTTAAGTTCCATTTCATCAAAGTACTACGAGGCTTAATCCAACACTTACTGAAGTGAATGGAAAAATCTCAATCATAGAGTGGGATGGTCCTTTAAAGAAAATGGGCTTTTCCCCAACCTATGACTAATCAGCTGCCTTCCAGGTGGTAAAATAAGAGGCCTAGAAACAACTCACTTAAAGGGGAGAATGGCGGGGGCTCTAAGATCAGGAAAATGACATGGGGGAAGGAGGTTGCCACTGTACTTAGATCGATCACATAGCAAGTGTGAAAAATCGGGACACTTTTTATTCAGGGTATAAAGACAAAACCCCTACTATTGGGATGGTCCAAATAATATCAGGATGTCTGGTCACCCCAACTGTACTTGCTAGGTGTGGCTGGGGATACCTGCTGTGTAGCTGACAGCAACCAAGGCCCAAGCCTTCTGAGGCACAGACCTTAGGGGGCAGTAGGTACCAGGGCCTGGGTTACCTGTCTTGACTGATGCTGAGCTGTGTTTGAATGATAAATGCACTCCTTGGAAAAGGAAATGAAATACTGCTACTGGTGGGAACTTTACTGATGAACTGGCTAGCAAGCTGGCTCTCCAATTTATATGAGTGGAGAAACGGAGGCAGAGTCTGGTGATGAGTTTGGGAGACCATGCTACAGTCTTCCATTGATTTTAGTGGAGCTGGATCAGATTCTATTACTTTAGTTCCTATTCCCCTACTTTGGACAGGATAACAAAGCTAAAAGAGAAATGAAACTATTGAATCTTCGGGTGTGGGATCATTTACAGTAGATGCCCCCCTACCTCCTCCCAAAAAGAAGGCTAAATCTTCTGTGTGTTTTGATGCTCTCTGCTCAGAGTATACGGAGTTTTTTGCCAAACTGAGGAAATGTCGTAGGATCCTAATCTGTCAAGCACAGAGTGATCCAGTTAGGGTGTCCCCAGGTCAAAGTCAGGAGGCCCTGAGCTGCTTGTCAGACACAATTCCTTGTATATTGTGACATCCAAAACCGAAACTGGAGCTTAATCTTCTGTTTCTGGCAGCAGAGAGACTGGCTCTGGGATTGGTGTAATATCTCTTTCCTTTGCTAAGGCATGTTGAAGTCTGTGGAAGTTTTACCTTTAGTAGTTCTACATGGGCAGCCCTCAAGCAATAAAAGCTCTTGGCAGTATCTGCTGTATGTGATACATCAACGTGGTACATAATCACTATGTTTAACTTAGTTGGTAATTTTCCCTGGGCCTGGCCCCTTCAGGCAATGACTCTTATTTGCTGTGTTACCTTTTCACTTTGAGCAGTATGAATAAAGAGAGCCGAGTCATAGCCCTCTCTGTTTTAGTTGTAAGGTCTAGAGCTCTGTATGCTTGTCCATTATGTTAAAGGTCCATTAAGTAGCATACTGATGCACTGAACTGGAGAAATATAACAGTACGCAATGTTGCCTGCATTCAGCATGAGGTGTGTAAATAATGGGGGTAGGGAGATTCTTCACATAGCTCGGGAGGTCTGAGGGGAAAAAAGACTAGCCACGTCCCTGTAGCTGGGGATTCCCCAACATGAGGGAGCATCACAGAGTGTAGAACTGGCATTGCTAGCCCCTCTGCAGATGGCATGTCAGGAGTGGGGAGGAATGAGACAGAGTAGGGAAGGGCCCGTGAGGAGGAATGCACAGAGTTCAACACTTTTTGGCTATGTTCAGCTGGCAGATGGCTCCTTGGGGGCTGTTGCAGGTGCCACATGTTAGCACAGCTCTAACCTGCACCAGGGCTGGGAGCCAGACAGAGAATTAAGAAGCCATAACCAGCACCCAAATAGCATCCTGAGTCTGCTTCAACAAGCAGAAACTCAGCAAAGCAGAAATTTGGACACGGTGATAACAGCCACCTTTACTGAGTTTGAAGGCTTGGGTATGGGTGTGGTTTTTTACTGTCTGAGTTCTCCCTAGAAGTCTGCAACTGGGACTTTATGCAGAATTATTTCACTGAGCTGTCAATCCTGTTCAAGCTAAGAGATGTGTCAGAATGAATTGTCTTGGTGTTCTCACATAGAAGAGCACTTCTTCAGTGCTTTCTTGAGAATCTCAGCATCTAATCCTGATCCCATTAAGATCAAAAGGAGCTTTTCAAAGGGCGAGCTTTGGATCAGACCCCTCAAGTGCTTTAGAAACATGAAGAGTTCCACATAACACTCCTGTAAAATAAAGTATTATTATCCCCATCTTACAAATGCAAACAGAGGCACATAGAGGCTACGTGACTTGCGTAAAGCCACAAAGGAAGACAATGTCAAGGCTGAGATTAGAACCTGACTCTCAGTTCCCTATTCTAAACTTTGGACCTGTGCTTTCATCCACATTTGGAGCCATCTTTCAATGGTTTTTGTACTGTGTGCTCTGTCTTCCCTTTCGGTCTGCAGGAATGGATCCAGAACTTGTGAGGAATATGCTGATGGGTCTTGCCAGCACATCACAAATTGCAGTTGAGTTACTCCTCAAGCTACAAAGTGACAGTGAGGAGTCCAATGATGATGTCAACACACATAACTCATACAACACAAGATTGCTTGTGGCATTCACGGACATGCTCACCACAGTGGAATGCTGCTTTTGGGCTTGGGAAACAAGCACTGAATGGTGGGATCACATCATCACGCAAGTCTGGGATGATGAGCAGTGGCTGCAGAACTTTCGGATGGGGAAAGCCACTTTCATGGAACTGTGAGCTAAGCTCACCCCCACCCTGCGGCGCAAGGACACGAGATTGAAAGCTGCCCTGCAGGGCCAGCTCCAGGGATTTTGCTGCCCCAAGCAGCCAAAAAAACATAAAAAAGCCACGATGGTGATCTTCGGCAATTCAGCAGGAGGTCCTTCGCTCTGAGCGGGAGTGAGGGACCCTCCGCCGAATTGCCGCCGAATACTTGAAAGTGCCGCCCCGCTCCAGAGTGGCCGCCCCAAGCACCTGCTTGATAAGCTGGTTCCTGGAGCTGGCCCTGCTGCCCTGCTAGCGAAGAAGCATGTGGCTATTGCAATCTGGAAGCTGGCAACTCCAGACAGTGACCGATCAGTCGCTGTCTGGAGTGGGAAAGTCGACCATTGGAATCATGTTGATGCAAGTTTGCATAGCCATTAATCGCATCCTGCTCAGAAGAACCGTGACTCTAGGCAATGTGCGTGATGGGTTTCCCTAACTGTGGAGGGGCGATAGATGCGATGCATATTCCAATTCAAGCACCAGACCACCTAGTCTCTGAGTACATAAATCAGAAGGGGTATTTCTCGATGGTTCTCCACGCACTTGTGGATCACCGTGGGCGTTTCATGGATATTAACACATGACAGCTGCATGATGCATGCATCTTTTGGAACACAAGCCTGTTCAGGAAGCTGCAAGCAGGGACTTCCCAGTCCAGAAGATCACCGTAGGAGAAGTCGAAATGCCCATTGTGATCCTTGGACACCCCACTTACCCTTTAATGCCATGGGTCATGAAACCATACACAGGGAGCCTTGACAGCAGCAAGGAGCAGTTCAACAATAGGCTGACTCATGGCAGAATGACTGTGGAGTGTGCTTTTGGCCATTTAAAGGGTTGCTGGAGCTGTCTGTATGGGAAGCTGGACCTGGCCAATGACAACATCCCCACAGTTATAGCCACGTTCTGTACGCCTCATAACATTTTTGAAGGGAAGAGTGAAAGCTTCACTCAAGCATGGGCCATGGAGGTACAACACCTGGAGGTTGAATTTGAACAGCCAGAGACCAGGACTATTAGACAGGCCCAGCGGGGGCTGTAAGGATTAGGAATACCTTGAGGTAGCAATTCGATGCTGAAAGCCACCAGTAATATTTGGTGCCCTGGACAGGAGTGAAGTGCAGGGGTTCCAGTGATAGTAGGCATCTGTGTTTGCTATGTATGATGCATTGACTGCAGTGCCTGTTGCTTTCCTGGGCTATGCTATCTTTTACTTAATGCAATAAAGAACGTTTACAAAACCAAAAAAGATCATTTATTGAAAAGAAACACAACTGCTGGAGAAACACACATGGCATGACACATCTGTGCTATGTGGGAGGAGGGAAGGGGGCAGGGTGGGAAATGGGACAATCACAGATTTGCGTATGTCCTGTTATACTCAGCCTTCTTGTCTGGAGTGCCATGCAATGAGTGCTGCACTTCAAGCTGGCTAAAATGCATGGTGATGGGGGCTGACAGACTGGTAATTCTGGAACCTTAAGGGAGCATAAGAAATGACCCCATAGCAAGTCATTTATATCACAGGCTCAAAATAATAACTGTCTTAAAAATGGGTTTCTGAATTAAAACAAATAAATCCCACACTGGCTGGGGGGGGAATAGATCAGAAGAAATTAACGTGAGGGTTTTTTCCCCCTCTCTAATTTCTATGATTCTATTCATTTCTTTCAGTAACATCATGGTTGCAGATATCCAACTTCTTGCAAACCTTTTCCTCTCATCTGTTTTACTCTCCCTCCACATATCTCGAAGAGCTGTAGCAGACTCAGGAAAATAGATGGCCCAATCACAACTGCTCACATCTCATTGGAGCTTGACTTTAGGTTGGCCTTGAGACTCGCAAGCCAAAAGGAACACTTGCACAGCTTTGCACTGCTAAACCTGAACTCAGTTTAAAAAACAAACAGGCACAGGCTGGCAAGGGCACAAAGGTATTCACGGTAGATATCCAGTCCAAAAGATGGCACTAGATAGAGAACAACAGCTTAATTATACTATGCATTTGGAAACATGAATAGCTTCAGAAAAGTATCTTGGAATATACATCAGTAAATTTTAACTTTTTAATCAGAAATGAGACAAACTACTGTGGTTTACTGAGGCTATTTTCTTTTACATTTGATGTGCTTTTCATTTTAAATATATAGGAACTGATTCATTGAGGTGCACTGGCCAGCTAAACTGGATTTATGGCTGTTTTGCATCCCTGGAGTGGCACAAAGCAGCCAGTGTGTACTGGAACATCTGCCCTTAAAGTTCTGTGGGTGAATGACTGTAGTTTGAAAGTAGAGGACTAGGAACACTGGCCTGAGCCAGGAATCATATGGTTAATACAAACTTTCCTATACATAAGTAGCTCTACTGTTGTATCATTGAGTTGTCACTCATCTTGTGTAAATCCTGCGCTTCACTTGGGTGAAGCTGGCAGCATGGCACTTTTGTTACATGGACAAATAGGGATTAAACTGCCAAGCTCAGTGTCCTGTGTGAATGAAATTCCAGTTGAAATCACACTAAACATTCAAGGGAGGTTTCCAGCCCTTGTTAGGTCACCCAGAGTTCGTACAGTCCTGTCCAGTGTTGTATATCAAATGAGTCTGATCTCTATTAACTCCTTACAGAGAAGCTGTCCATTGCACAAATTCTGCCCATCAGGGTCATCCTGGTTGGCAGAGAGAAACCAAAGGCTGAATATGCAAGGACACTGAAGGTCCCTCCATAGGTACATGGGACAGGGAACTAGGATTGTTTTCTTTTCTTTTCCTAAAAGCTTTACATTAAAAATGTCCTGCACATCATGGGGTTATAATGGATAATAAGTTGCATATGAGTCAACAGCACCGTGCTCGTGCAGAAAAGGCAATTGCCACATTCAGTTGTGTTAATGGGAATATCATGTGCTAAACAAGCAAGATAATTATTCCACTCTATTTAGCTCTGGTTAGGCCTCATTTGGGAAACTGCATTCATTTTTGGGCCCCACATTTTAAAACAGACAGAGAAATTGGCAAGTGTTCAGAGGAGAGCAACAAAAATGATTAAAGAGTTAGTAAATAAGACCTCTGAGGAAAGGTTAAGAGAACTGAGCCTGTATAGTCTAGAGGAAAAAGGACTGAGGGGAGAAATTACTGTCTACAAATATGTAAAAGGTTTTTATGCAAAGGACATGGGCCAATTATTCTCATTAGCGAACAAGGACAGAACATGCAGTGATGGGTTTAAGATGCAGCAAGGGGAAATTTAGGTTTAGTATTAGGAAAATGTTATAACTATCTGAAAAGTTAGGCAATGGAACAAGTTAACAGAGAAGGTAGTGGAACTGCCATCACTGGAAATATACAAGGCTGAAATTAGATACTCAGCTGGCAGGTTTAGTTTAGGAACAATTACATTCAAAATTCTGCTCCAGAGCTGGGGCTGGATCAGATTACATCATCACCAAATGTAAAGGGATATATAATGAATAGACTGCTGCTATTTAATGTAAAATGAGGCTTTATGTGTTTGTGTGTGTGTAAAGAACATTACTTCTGTTCATACTCTATTCTGAAAGAAGCACTCTGTGTAGACACAGTCCCCATTCTTGTCCTAGGTTCACCAAAGCAGCTCCCCATATAAATGACCACCATCATAAAAGAGCAGTTTGGAAACTATCACAGGGAAGCTCCCCAAAATCATATAAACAATGTTATGCTCCAGTCCTCCACCAAGCTCCATGCAGACAGACATCTGCATCGACCCCAGTGACTTCAGAGTGACTTCCAGTGACTCCAGATTTGCAAACATGTGAGCTTGGGGGTCTGCCTGAAAGGAGCTTACTCCAGAATGGGGGTCTTGGTTTGAAAACAAAAGAATGCATGGTGAAAGGTACTGGGCTCACACTACTGTGGCTCAAACATCCACCCCTGCAGGATCACCACTCTCTCATATTACCAAGAGTACATCCCCTCCACACACTGACTGGCTCCGCTGAGATTCAGAAACTTCAACTGCACAACTGTGGAACTTGAACTGGTGCTAATGGAAGCCCAGGGTCACCACAACTAGTGCCTGTAGCATTTGTGATTACAGTAATGTATTTTTTTTCCTGTCTGGGATATTATTTCTTTGCAGAAGTGTTAGGAAAGGGAGAAAATGCTAACTTGGAATTCCCTGGCACTTGTGTATTAAGTCACTACCATACCAGCACTGCCCTAGCTTTATTTAACAAAACCATCTATATAGTTTGAGTGGTTTTACAAGCAACATAAAAAGAGATTGCTGTACATTAGAAGCTAATCAGCTACCAATTTTTGTAGGTGATTTTTAAAAATGGAAGTGGTTTCTCTTATTAATGCACATCCAAACAAGAAAGAATAACAACCCTGGCCCTCTAAAACTCTTGAGAGCTAGACCAATGATTTTGAAATTTGGTTCAAATAACAATTAGCTTCAGGCAGAGAGTTTATACTATTTAGCCTGAAGCAAATTTTTATGACCAAATTATAAACTCATTTTGGGAAAAATAAACAGAGAGGAGAAGGTTGTTTATAAAGAAAGTGCTAATCCCGCCATATAGCACTGGAAATGATGATAACGTGGTAAAGGGCATCCACAACCTGCTTATTTATTAATATACTGTAGTCACTTGGAAACATTCCTCTTCTTGCAGTAGGTCAGTGTTCTGCAAAGATTATCATCACTGAGCCAGCTCTTAGCAATATTTTTTTGAGGCTATCATAAAAGCAAGCAAGAGGCATGTGCTAATAAAAGAACTGATTTAAAATGTCAGCCTCATAGAACAAGGTGCCAGCAGAGCTGGCTTTCTCAAGGCAAGAGAGATTTTCCTACCTCCCAACCCCCTAAATCCAAAAGGATTAAAACTTGCTTGGCCAAGAAGCAAACCCTAAGGAAAAGAATGCCAAACGTCTGACAGAGCTGAGAAGCTTGTAGCCATAGCAATAATTTTGCAAATGACTAACAATAAGAATTCGATAATCCAAAGGCTGATCTCTGAAGTGAAGAGCATCAAACTACTTCTGGGAGGAAATCATTTATCTCCAACCCATGCATTAGCAGCTCCACAGCCCAATATGCAAATATACAGTAGCTGCCATAGTCACAGATACCTGCATTTCAAACAAATAAATCAAAGAAATTTTCCAAGAGTCCACCCAATGAGTAGCCTACTCACTGAACACATATATCACCTTTGTTGACACACATACAATGCAACTCTAAATTTCTTCATCACAATGGTTGAATGCTGCCCACAGCTGGCAGAACCTGAAATGAAAAAAGTCCTGAACATGTGGGAATGCAGAAGAAAGTGCTGGCTCTGGGAGGTGGCACTGAAAGCTTCAGTATGTCCCTGCCTTCAGGTATATGGGATCTTGGGGAGCAATTACCACACAGCTGGGGTTCCAATTAATTTCTTTATTAAAGGAAAAAAAGGAAGTGGTGGGAATTTAATAATGAAATATGATGGGATGGGGTGTATAGGGTGTTTACAATAGACAACAATGGGGGGGTTCTTATTGAACATTGTAGGGAGTTCTAATAGTGGGCTACAGCAAGTGGGGTTCAGCACAATGGGATACAGTACAGTCAATAAGCAACTCTAGATACAGTGTGGAAATGCAAAGCGTACCCAAAAGAAATGCAAAATAAAATGGTAGCGTCTATATGAGTTAATAGCTAGATACACAGTGGCATCAATGTAAATACAAAGTATATCAGAAAAGTGGAGGCAACCAATGGGGTGTTATAATTACAAGTAAAATGTGAGTTACAGTACAACAATATAATATCAATATAAAGGCTGGGTCAAGAAACAGGAGGGGGGGGAGTGAGTGATTAGTGGTATGCGGACAAGCGGCTGGAAGCAGCGAGAGACTCTGAAGCCCTGCAGGGTGAGGACAACGCAGCAGTGTGATGGTGATCTTCGGTAGGGGAGGGGCAGCGGAGAAGTGTAAAGAAGGGCTAGAGAGAGGTTTAAGCAACAAGCGGACACCAAAAACAAAGGTAAAAAAAAAAACAGCAAAGGGTTTGGGAAGTTTCACAGGGGGAGAAGCAGCAAGGGGTTTGGGAAGTTCGGAGGGAGTGCAGACGCAGGGGGGGAAGCAGAAAGGAGTTGGGAAGTTCGGAGAGAGTGCAGATGCGGGGGAAAAGCAGCAAAGGGTTATAACAGGGAGACCCGGAGAAGCACACAGAGGGGGAGATTGGAGCGGGGGAAAAACAGACACGGGAAAGTTCAGGGAGAGATCGGGACAGCAGGAAGGCGAATTTAAGCAGCAAAAAACCTTATCTATCTTAACCAACGACTAGGCAAAACAACAAATATCACAATTCTAAGCAAAGCTATAACAAGCAACTATAGGGAGCAACAAAACAGTAAACTATAACAAGGCAGGTGAAACTTACAAGCTCTACAGTCTTAACAAACTATGACTTATTAAACTAAAAAAAAAAGACCTTATGCTATGGGGAGGTTACAGAGGGCAGAGTGGTATGTGTCCAGGACCCAGCTCCCAAGGAAGCCAAAGGATGGTGGCTACAGCGGTGGATACAGCTGAAAGCAGGGAGCCCCGAGGCAAGGCCCACAGGAGCAGAGCTTAGCAGCGGCACAAACTTATTTTTAGCAGCAAAGAGCCCTGGAGTTTAAGAGAGGTGTTAAGACACAGACCAAGGTTTAGCTTGAGTCTGTGTGCTGGGGAAACAGAGCCAGCAGCTAAAATAATAAAATAAAAGTATAGAAAGTTTTACAGAGGGATTTTTACCAGTCCCCAAGGCAGAAGCAGCAACAACATCAGAAGAGGCAAGAAGGGCTCGGTACAGTCTCAGTAATCAGGAGATCTCTCAGGTAGCAATTCGTTCTTCGTGGGGGGGGGCGTTCAAAAAACGGGGGTACGCTCAAAAATAAAATGAGAGCGGAGAAAGGACCCCCCAGAACCCCTGGCTGATCAGACCAGGCAGCAATGCAGGAACCTTTCTGAGGTGTGTTTCAAAAATGTCTGGTTTTAAAGGCAAACTTGGGCAGTTTCCCGCCAGTAATCCTGATAGGCTCCCTCTGTCACAGGGGAGGGGGCACAGGGAAAAAAACTGAAGGTGAGCACAGAGACATGCCTGGACATAGTCCTGTGCAATAGGTGACTCAAGAGCACATGAGGCCTATGACTCATGCCCAGGATCTTAAAAACACATTAGGTCTTGCAGCTCTGGACATTGCCTGCCCTACACCAAGCCCAGGCTCAACCAGGTGATAACAGGACTAACCCTTTGAACAGGGCAGTGGTCCCACTGAGCACGCAGCACAAGTGGCCATCCCTTTGAGAAGGGCAATGGCCCTGGTAAACAACTTAACAGCCAGGGAAGGGCGGCCACAGGAGAACAGAAAACAAAATGGAGTCTGGGGACAGCTGTAAGAAACAAAATGGAATAGGGGATAGCTGTAACAGACACAGTACTCTTGTGAAGCTGACAGGGCAGCAGGTCAGAGCCATAGACCAATTCATTTGTTTCAGAGCAGCAGCTGTGTTAGTCTATATCCGCAAAAAGAACAGGAGTACTCGTGGCACCTTAGAGACTAACAAATGTATTCATTTGAGCATAAGCTTTTGTGAGCTACAGCCCATTTCATTGGGTGCTCGCTGTAGCCCTTGAAAGCTTATGCTCAAATAAATTTGTTAGTCTCTAAGGTGCCACAAGTACTCCAATTCATTTGTGCGTGAATATCAAAGAAATGTTAAGTTCATTAGTATGCATAGACCAATTCACTTATGTGTTAATAGGCATTTGTTTTCACCTAGCAATGCTCCTGTTGATTGCTATCATGTTGCATTATGTATATCCCTGTACTTAATTAATCCTAGATTGTAAGGTGTGTTAATATTAATATGAGAATTTACATTATGTGTAAACTTCATGAAAACTAATGAAGAATTGTTGAGCGCTATTACATTACAATTTACATAGCGTAAATCCCGGTAATTACTTTTACCCATCAAATGTGATTGGAGCCTTGGAAATGTAGATGAAGAAGGTTGCTAACTTCAAAGCAAGGACCCCTGAGTTCACAATGGGAATCCACAAACTCAATCTGCATTCCTCATGCATAGCCAACAAAGGAAGGCCCACTTGGGTACAGGACTTGTTAGCTAGCTTTTTGTGTGAAGACGATATACGAGATGGATTCATGGAAAGATCCTTCATCTCTGAACTTTTTGGATACTCACAGGAAAGCATTCAAGGTGCAAGACAGAGATCCCCAATGTTATTTTGGATAACCCTGAGAGACTTATGGAAAACTAGCAGATTACTACATTTTTGCTATCATTTTGGATTTACAATCTTAGACTCACCTGTTAATGTATTTTACTTGCTTTAACCTCTCAGTAATTCTCATTTCTTTTTCTTAGCTAATAAACCCTTAGTTAGTTTACTAGAGAAATTGGCTGGCAGCATTGTCTGGTGTGACATCGAGAGTAATCTGGGATAAGTGACTGACCCTTTGGAATTGGGAGTAATTTACTGTGTTGTGGTATTTGGTATAGTGACCAATATCACAAAGTCCAGTTTGTCTGGGCAGCAAGGTAGGCCGGAGAGCCTAAGGGGACTGTTTGTGACTCCATGGTAAGACTAATACAGTGATCCAGGAGTTCACATTGGTTACTGGCTTGATGAAGTCTAATTATAGAACACACTACCAGTTTGGGGTGTCTGCCCTGTTTTCTGACAGTCTGACCTGAGATTGGCACTCACAGTTGTGAGCCACTCCAGACAGCATGGTAGCTTGCTTCAAATTCAGTGGGAAGATCTGGCGCCTTTACACACGCTGAGTAGGACCCTGTTCCATAATTAGTCCTACGGAAATCAATGGAACTACTTGAAATGTAAGGTCCTATTCAATAAGAATAAGACTATCAGAATCTGGTATCTATTCTTGAATGTCAGGACACATTTTAATATTTCCACTAACAGCTTTGAGTTTCGGGGGGGGCCCATGATGAAGGAAAATCCTTACCCATAACCCTCTGTACTACACTACCCAGAAACACACTGCAAGTGAAATATACAATCCAGAAATGCAATTTGTTCCACACTAGAAAATTGAACTCCTTCAGGTGAGATGTGTGAGGACCTGGTCACTTGCCACAGAAGATCCCATTTACTTTTCATAAATATAAGCATGTTAGCCCTTGTCAAATTCCATTTGGGGTAATTAGGACCTGGTCCAACTCCCATTGAAATCAGTGAAAAGGCTTCCATTGACATCAGTGATGTATATTCCTCTGTCCAAAATTCTCCTTGCATTTAAACTGGATATCATAGTAGAGCTAGATCAAGCTCTGCCTTACACTGAAGCTGCGTCAGAATAACCCTGGGCCCAAACCCTTTGGTGTGTGTGGGCAGGGTGGCACTGCAGTCCCAATGGGGCATGTCCAAGACAGCTGGAGAAGGAACAGGGCATGGCTAGTACCTTAATGGCAGACTCTGGCACTTTAGCACTGAGTTACACAGAATGAATTTCTTTTTTATTGAATCATAGAATATCAGGATTGGAAGGAACCTCAGGAGGTCATCTAGTCCAACCCCCTACTCAAAGCAGGACCAATCTCCCCAAAAAACAACAACAGCCACCTTCACAAAACTGTTTAGAGAACTGAATTTGATGGTCTCTTCCTTTCTTTGGGCTTATGGAATATATTGGGTCACACACCGAACCATTTAATCCAGTGTCCCTTCTCATGACCAACAGCAGCCACTTCAGAGGAAGGTGGTAGTAAGTAGTTGTGATGGGATATTCACCCCCACACCATTCCTGAAGGGGGGGAAAGTAGCTCAGAAAGCCTAGTAGGTTGCACCTGTGGGGCAATTTAGGTTTGATTGACAAGCATTAATTGAAGATGCAGCCAATCTGGACAAGAGTAGGCAAGGCTTATATAAAGCCAGGAAGTGTGAGCCCAAGGGATGCTAGAGTGTGGAAGTTTGTAATTGCTCTTGGGGCCTAGGGCAGTGAGACGGAAGAAACCCAGGTGAAGTGGAAGCCTTGAGATTGTGACCCCTAAGGGAAGCAGTTTACCAAGAGGGGTGGTGGAGAGGAAAGCTGCAGGAAAAGGAACAGGAAGAAGCCCAAGAAAACCACTGCAAGGGTTGAGATGGTACAGACCTTGGCTGCTGATTTGTAGTGTCCCTGGGCTGGAATCTGGAGTAGCAGGGAGGCCTGGATTCCCCTTCCAGCCACTGGCAGAGTGGCACAGTTTTGAATTGGCAAGATTGCCTGAATGGCACCTGAACTGTGGGTCCAGTGAGACTTTGTTACCCCAAAAGGGGAAAACTGTATAGTGACCTGACCAGAAGGATAAGCTAGTGAAGAAGTGCTGTGACTCCTAGAGAGCAGGAGGGGCCTTGGCTTGAGTAAGTGACAGAAAGGGATTTCAGATTGGACAGAGCTAATCCCCAGATGCAGCCACAAGTGTGTGTGTGTGTGTGGCGGGGCGGGGCGGGGCGGGGTGGGGGAGGAGGGGAGGCAGTGGTGGGTAGAACTCCTGTGACTATAGGCATGGAATAAGCTGCCCTTAGGGAAAGTTTCTTTCTAACTCCCATTTGTTAGAAGTTGACTTATGCCCTGAATCAAGAAAGTTTATACTCTTTCCAAAACTCTTGTTTCTATTCTTAATTTTCACTATAATAATGCTGAGTGTTCTTGTTATCAATATAAATGTCCAATCTGTGACACCAATAAAAGTTAGTGTATTGCAATGGAACAGATGTAGACAAATCTTCAGCTTACCAAATTTTGACAGACACCTTTGAGTGGTATCGCTGAAGCCCTTTATTTTAGGGGCTAGACATTGAAATGTAAAAAGAGAGAATGGCAGATGGACATAGGTTGCCTTCATAATAATAGACATTCCAGCCGTCCTTTCTAATGTTCAGTCAGCACCAGAAATGGACAATGTATTAAGAACAAATTTAGTATCTTTATTAGTTAAACCTCCATCTACACTAATCATCAGCACTTTGTAGACTAGACTCAGTTTCTGAAACATGCCACACATTGGTGGTGGCGAATGGACCGCGCAGAAGTGAAATGGATGCACTCAATGAAATGTATTTTTCTTTGTTTCTACAATTGTTTTTTTTAAAAATGCTTGTAAATATTTAGAGCAATATGCTAAATATATCACTCATCTTGTAACACATTCAGTAATAAATTATTGTAGCATAAACTAAAAGTACTTATATGCTGATGCAAAAGTCTACATAAAATAGTTATATCTTACTTTTCTATAGCACCATTTTTCCAGAGGGTCTTCTTGGACTGGACACATTTAACAAGCAGGAATTGTTTCACTCACTATTAGGATGAAAGGCAACAGATATTTTAGGCCCCTTTCAAAGCCCATTGAGCGCAATAAGAAGCAAAGCACTACACGATAGCTCAGGATATGGCTTATTCACTGGAAACTGCAGGAGCAATTTGAACAAAGCAACATGTATCCATCCAATTCTGAATTTGATCAGGATGCCATGGGACTTTTCATTGATAACAAGTAGTCAGCAGCTTGGCTTTAAATCTCAAGCAAAATACACCCCCACCCCCCCAGCTGCACAGTGCCACCGCTATCATTTTGCAGGAGCAGATTCCGCATTGACTATGAGGAAAAAGTGGCACCAACAGCACCTCCTAGGTATTCCTTGAAAGCATACCACTGAAGTGCTTGAAACAATGCACATGAAAGTCAATGGAAAAACTCCCATTGACTTCAGCGGAATTTGGATCAGGCCCTAAGTACTGAATCAGCCAGTCCCTGCTTGCCTGGTGAGATCTAACAGGACCACAGCACAAAATGGTTCAGCCGCATGTAAGACGGTGAACTTACAATTCAAACCATGCAATGCTTTATTAGAGAAGACTTAATTGCATAAATTTTATCTGATAGTCTCTTTTCTCTAATAGTCTGTTAGGCAATCCTGGGAACAAGAGGCAATGTCCACCTATTGCACCAATGAAAAATTCATTCCAGGGCTGTTCTTTTTCTTTATAATTGTGGTTAATGTATAGTACTTAGGTACTATATCAATTTAATATCTGATATGGCCTCTGTCAAGGTATAATATCCTAATCTTACAGGATGATGGACTCTAATCTAATAGGGCTTTTCCATATCTAACTACTATGTTCTTCTGTCCATTTTGCCATTCAGATGGAACAGTGTCTGCTCAGATGGGAAAGCAGAATGCAATATTCAGATAGAATAACTTAAATAGCAGATTGAGAACATTTATTTTAGATTACAAAATAACAGACGGCCAGCACATATGGAAAAGCAGAATGGTGGCAAGAACTGGCTGAATCATTTGTGGAGAATAAATTATCCAACAAATGTAGCCCTTTTCACGAACAGTCTGTGAATCAATCCTGATTTCTGTGAATGTATTTGCTATTTGTAAATATTTGTTTGTAAGCAGAGTCAGGATAAGCTCTACCCTGACATCTGGTGGAAAGAATTTCAGAGAGTGTATTTGCATAGGCACGCCTACCCTATCCCAGACTGCTGAGCTGTGGGACTGCTTGGTGACAAATGACTCACCCTCAGTTGGGTGGTACTTGCTAGACAAGGGACATGGGTTCCAAACCCAGTGAATTGAGAGAGGCTGGGGACAGGTATCTGTGCCTGGTGGCGCAGTCGCCTTGTGGAGCCAGAAGCACCAGTTCCACCCCCTCCTCTCTCCACTGTGGAATGTCAGAGTTGATTTTTTTATTCCCTCAAGAATCTAGATACAGGTTGCTGAGCTGAACTCACTTTGGGCTAATGGTGCACTAGCACTGGGGCTCCCCCACTAAGAGCTGAGATCACTAAGAGTTGAAATCACTAAAGAGCTGAAATAACTGAGCTGAGAGCACTGAGTACTGTGCTAACTAGTGGGGGAGCCTGAAGATATACTGTGGAACAGAGCAGCTGGTGGAGTGGAGCAGTTGCGGGGACGGCTGGAGCGGATCACAGGACAGCTGGTGGCAGCAAAGCGGCTGGCAGAGCGGAGTAGCTGTGGGACGGGTGGAGCGGCCCACAGAGCAAGCAGAGCAGAGCCGAGCAGTTTGCAGAGCAGCTCATGGAGCAGAGCAGCTGGTGGAGCGGAGCAGTTCCTGAGGACGACTGGAGGAGCAGAGTGGAGCAGCTGGTAAAGCAGAGCAGTTCGCGGAGAAGGCAGAAGCAGAACCCACGGAGAGGCAGGGCAGTTGGCCCCGGACCACGTAAGGTGCCCCTTTCTATCCGGGCTGGGGGAAGGGACCTCTACAGATAAACTCTCGAACTCTGGGGTGGCATTGACCAGAGACTTTTGGGTTGTTGGACTTTGGGGTGATTGGACTTAAAACCCTAAGGGGAAAAAGGACAGTGCCAAACGTACTTGGAGGTGGGTTTTTGTTTATGGTTTGTGTTATAACCCGGTTTGTGGTGTTCCTCCAATGGGATGCCGCATTGATTCCTCCCTTTATTAAAAAGATTTTGCTACACTCAGACTCCGTGCTTGCGAGAGGGGAAGTATTGCCTCCTAGAGGCGCCCAGGGGAGTGTGGTATGTGAGTGTCCCAGGTCACTGGGTGGGGGCTCGAGCCGGTTATGCATTGTGTTACTGAAACGGAACCCCTGGGTACTGAACCCGGCCCTTGTTGCTGCCAACTCAGAGGGGCAGAAGGGTTACATGTTGAATAGCTGAGACTGGAAAGCACCTGCTGGCTCATTACTGGGTTCACTCTCTCCTCCAGAATGAGCTGGGAGGAAGAAAGGCTTATTGGCTCATATGTCATTCTAGGAGGGGTGGAAATGCAGTTCAGCATTTAGCTTGTAGAAGGCTCTGTGATACTTATTGAACTGAAAAAAGTATTGACCACCACAGAAAATCAGTCTAGAGAGAGAAAATTGTGTGTGAGGGCAATCCACAGGCTAAATGGAGGCAACTGCATGGGTGCTACCTCTGGAAGGATGGCAGACTAGGAGCTAGGCTGCTGAGTGAGAAGCTTAGAGCTGAGCAGGGAAAGGGGCTGTGGCTGGCAGCAGCAGGAAAAAGAAAAAGGTGGATCAGCCTACAGGCAGGAGACACTCCCTTGGGGATGTTTTAAATAGAAAGGATAAAGGTAGTATACACTGGTGGCCCTTGTCCAGCTTGGGATAGAGAGACAGCCATGCCCAAGTTAGATTTCTGTCCTTTTCTTCGGGGCTCTGTTTGTTGTTTTCCCAGACAAAGCAAAAAAAGCATATAAAAACACTGCCACCAACAGGCTGGTGACGGATTCAGACTGGGGTCATCTGGCTCTGGTAGCTACTGAGTAGGATACTTTCTGACCCTTGCGGGCCTATCTGTTAGCTGAGAGTGTGGGCCAATCATGTGCTAGTCACCTGATTTCCAGCACCTGTCTGCTGGGCTTCTCTCTGGGTTAAGGTTGGCTTCTCCTGCCTCCTCCCTGTGGGGCTATTAAAGGTGAAGATCTCCCTGTTACTGATGGCTTCACATGTTTGTGTTGAAAGAGAATGAGGCAGGGGTAAGTAATATGCTTTGTTTATTTAAAAGTGGGGATAGGTAGGTGTATCCTGTGTATGATTTTCAAGCTTCAAAATATCAGGAATGTCAAATCTTGACTACTCTGTTTTTTCCTGATAGATGCTCTCAAGGGCCAGAGAACTAGGGTGGGATAGTGATATCACCACAGGCTGTATCCTGACCTGCAGCATTCTTGGTTTCTGACTCTTTCACAGAAAGAGGCTTTCTCCCAACTGTTTGTCACACATTTGAGTTCAAATGCATCAACATAAATAAAGACTTTTAAACAAACAGTCCTCCTGCTGAGGGGAAAATTAATTTAGATTTCAGCCTACCATAATGTTTTTATCCTAATAATTCTCCATGTACAACAAAGATATCTGGATTGTCCTTCTCTGACTTTTAGGGACTGACAATTCAAAAAATAAATAAATATAAATAAGCAACAAACTTGCCTCATAGTCTCCTTGCCCATGCAAAGAAAGATAAAACTAACAGATGGAAGGGCATTAAACTACTTAGCTTCAATGGCTGCCTGTAAGAATCAACTCAATGTTATTTATGGATGATCTACCCTTGGAGAGAAAATTAGAGACAACATTTGACTATTTGAATCCCTTTCACATAGCATTTGGAATGATCAGGACATGCTAACCTCTTCCTAAATTCAAACTCTTTGTGTAATCAAGCACAACTATAATGACACAATAAGACATCGAAAACTACTAACTCTGTCTATGCCTTGCATAGTCTAAAACTGTTGTATTTCTTCACGTTTTTTCAGATTATAATGGGGATTTAGATACACATCTTTCAATTCAAATAACCTAGCACCGCATAACAAGTCTTCATTCACTACTAATTGCTTTATTTTGTTTTATTTATACATAAGAGAGACTTGCCGCTATGGAAACAATATTCCATTTCACTATCTCTATATTATGGTATGCCTATACTGCAAGTGATGGTGTGATTGTAGTATGAGTGGTCATACCTATGCTAGCTTTAATTTATCTAGCAGGAGTATAGTAGCATAGATGCATTAGCAGGAACTAGCTGCCCCAGGAACTAGCCCTATAGGAGTTCATAGTATCTAAATGTTGCCCAGGTTGGTGCTCTTGTGTAAACTGATTACTGTAGCACACACACATACATATAATTTTAAATCTCTAAAGGAAGCAAAATAGTTTTTCCAACCCTGTTGTGTCATAAGAGAAATAAGAGCTCAGTCCATATTCCCAGATCAGCAGGGACATAGAGTGTCCTGAAGGCAGCATGCACAGCACATGGAGGACAGGCAGCACCTTGTATTGTTGTCTGGTTCCCCTTTCAACAGACTGAAGGAGCAGTATTGATGGGCTTTGAAGGGAGTTTTGTCCAGCCTTCCTTATGGAGGCTGGAAGGGAGGGTTGCTGCAATGTGGGTGAGGGAGGTACAGACAAAAATGTGGAGGAGAATCATTAGGCCTACAACTGGGGCTGTGAGGATCCTTGAGTGAGGAGAACAGAATAATTGATGTACTTCAGTTCTATTCACTTCTTGGGCCTGATCCAAAACCCATTGAACATAAAGGGTGTTTTTCTACTGGTAACGAATGCATAGACACAACACACCTAAAATAAATGCCCAGTGAGTTTATTATTATTTATTGCAATCATATGCAAAATATGCTGGGTATCTTGCAAACACACAGGAAGGTGCAATCTATGCCCTGAAGAACTAATACGTGTTTGATTTATGTTAGTTCTCCTTAAAATTTGTATTAAACAATGTCCATTTTTATCCCCATCATTATTATGTATTAATGGTATTGTGGTAGGCCTAAGAGCCCTAATCATGGACCAGGGCCCCATTGTGCTAGGCTCTATATAACCACAGAACAAACAATTAGTCTCTGCCCCAAAGAGATTATTTGGAAAAATATTTCTTATAGCAAAGACACGTGCATACGGTTATATTTTCAACAGTATATTCCCTTTTGTGAAAACATTTCAAAGCTTAAAATGTGCATTGCTGCATATCTTGTAAAATCCACTCCTGTGCTCGTGCAGGCATATGCAGTAGCTGATTTTTCAAATAGGCAAGGGTATGCACTTGGATATCAGAAGAGCAGGACTGAGCCAAAAGGACAGGCTGCAAAGAGGTAAAGGTGCAATTCAGCTGGCCTATAAACAGCATAATCAATCAGGACAAAGGTAGGAAGTATGGGTGTAACTTTTATTATTGCTCTAAGGTCTGTATTGAGTTGTTTCTATTTCTGTGGTTAGCTTATTTTCAGGAGAGGGGCATAGCCTTTCTAAAAAGGCTCAAACTTTGCACTATCTTCTTTCAACAAACTCTTCTCTAGGCTAAACAAACACTTTCTACTCACATGCCAGTGTATGTGGGAGTGATGCTGAGAAAAAGAGACATGCAGTAGCTAATATTTTTGCTTGTCTTGTAAGAATAATCTGACTAACGTCGGAATGATTCCATCAGTATTGTCAGAAAGAGTTTTAAGAACCCTCTAGGCTGTGCAAGCCTAAGCATGGGCAATGGCTAATGCAAACTGGATGCCAACTGACTAGAGGTTTCTGGGATGGTAAGAAGCAACACTAAAGACCTTGACTTATGCTGATGAGTTTAAGTTTTCATTTTGCTGATTGGAATGCAGTTCATACTATTGCGATTTTTCTGCACCAACCCAGATGTTTGGTAAATATGGCAGACATTGTGAGGGATGCTGTCATACAATCAGTTTCAAATAATCATACCCAGAGAGAGAGAAAAAAGAACTGGGTTTATAAAAAACAGCAGGGGACTTTAATTTCTTATTAAGTTTTGAATTAGGCATTGATTAACTCAATCCTGCCCCTGAATTATGCTAGATATTCAAATGATAGGAATGCCTCTGACCAGCAGAGAGACATGGAGATTAAAGATCAACAGTAAATACCACTATGCTGTTTCCCAGATTGTGTCTAAGGCATAAGTGAAGACACAAATGCCACAGTATAGCTTAGAACAGTGGTTCTCATCCAGGTGGATGCATACGTCTGGGGGTACGCAGAGGTTACCAGGGGGTACATCAACTCGTCTAGATATTTGCCTAGTTTTATAACTAGCAAAGTCAGTACAAATTACAATTTCATACGGACAATGACTTGTTAATTCTGCGCTATATACTATACACTGAAATTTAAGTACAATATTTATATTCCAATCAATTTTATTTTACAATTATATGGTAAAAATAAGAAAGTAAGCAATTTTATTAGTAATAGTCAGCTTTGACATGTTTGAAGTTTTATGTCTGATTTTGTAAGCAAGTAGCTTTTAAATGAGGTGAAACTTTGGGGTATGCAAAACAAATCAGACTCCTGAAAGGGATACAGTACTCTGGAAAGGTTGAGTGCCACAGAAGACTAGTATTAGTATTGATTCTAATCTTTAAGAGTGGCAGAAGGTTGGTGGTGGTTGAGATGCGGGTGTGGGGTTCAGCATACCCAGGCTTCCTGTATGCTCCTGGATGAGTCACCTAATGTCTCTATGACTCAGTTTCCCATCTTTATAAAGAGGGATAATATTTTCTCTCAACCTTTGTCTTTCTGGTCTATTTGGGTTATAAACAATTTGGGGTAGGGACAATCTGTTACTATGCATTTGTGCATAGCTTGTAACAGGAGTGGCCAACCTGAGTCTGAGAAGAAGCTAGAATTTACCAATGTACATTGCCAAAGAGCCACAGTAACACGTCAGCAGCCCTCACCAGCTTCTCCCCAGCTCCCAGCACCTCCCACCCACCAGCAGCCCCACCAATCAGCACCTTCCCCTCCCTCCCCGCACCTCCTGATCAGCTGTTTCATGGTGTGCAGGAGGCTTTGGGGGGAGAAGGGGTGGAGTGAGGGCATCAGAGGCTCAAGGGAGGACGCAGGAAGGCGTGGAGTGGGGGAAGGGCCTGTGGCAGAGGCCGAGGTTGAGCAGTGAGCACCCCCTGGCATATTGGAAAGTTGGCGCCTGTAGCTCCAGCCCCGGAGTTGGTGCCTGTACAACAAGCTGCATATTAACTTCTGAAAAGCCGCATGTGGCTCCGAAGACACAGGTTGGCCACCCCTGGCTTATAACAAAGGGATCTCTAAGCACAACTGTAATTCTAATAAGTGGTTAAAATAATTAATTAAAATACCTTCTCTGTGCTAATGGAAAGACCAAGATCCCTCCCTCTTAAAGGCCCGAACCCATTCAGTGCACCACTCATGGATTGTGCTGCACATACCTCCTGGAAAGAGGTTGAGGGAACAGCTGCAAAATGACTCCTACCCCATCCCATGCTGGGAGACACATAGGAAAAAATAACCACAACTGATTTTGCTCCTTGCCAGAGCCAGCATTTCTTAACCTCGTGAGTGCTGCAAAGCCCATTCCCCACCTAATTTGTTAAGGCTTGCTAAGAGGAGCATGGATTGAGGTGAATATATTTATGGACACTCTTTTGTCTGTTTGTTCTTTTTTAATTGATAGGATAGATGCCCAGAGCACTGCATAAGTGCCTAGAAATGTGTTCTTAAAAAACTGAAGAAACAAATACGATAAAATAAATAAAGGGATATGTTTTGATTTCACCACTGCAATGTGTGTGGGTCTGACATCTGTATGGATTTCACAGGCACAATTAACAGTATGAATGAGAAATTGCCCTCCTGGGAGACTCCAGTGTTGTTTGTTCATTAGACTTCAGATACTGCAGATCATGAAACCGCCAGTCAGATTTTTTCCCTCTCTTGTGCTCTAGATTGTCTTCTAGTTGACATCCAGACACTAATAATAAGCAACACTTATCTAGCATTTCACGTTTTTCAAAGTGCTGTACAAACAATACCTAATCCTCACATCTCTATGAGGTAGGGAGGTATTATTATCCCTATTTCTAGAGATGGGGAACTGAATCAAAGAGAACCTAAGTGACCACAGTGGGAGTCAGAACCAAGATGAAAATTCTGAACCACTAGTCCACATTGCCTCTCACTAAAGTGGGTTTAACCATTTAGTTGAGCTCCTCCATGTGGTGGCTATCTGTGCATTCTGCACCGTAGCACAGCAAGACTTAGATCAGAACCCCAGTAGACAGTTCATAGGCACTAGCTCTATTATTCCTGGGGGGGGGAGTGGGGGGGGGGAAATTCTGCGCTACTGCAAACACACGGAATTCATGTCCCCCGCAGATTTTTTTTCTGCAGAAAATACATTCTGCTGCAAAGGTGCTGCAGTTATGATTTTTGCTCACCAGGGGCTGCTGTGGCACCAGAATACAGGGCAGCTGCTCACCAGCCATAACAGCCAATAGGGAGAGAGCAGAAGCTGCATTCCTCATAGTGCCTTGCCCGTGGGGCCAGATGAGCAGACATATATGAGGAGAAAAGACAAAGTGGGACATACAGGGCTGCTGGGGGATCACAGACTAGGGTTAAGAAGGGCTAATGGGAGGGACAGACTGGGGCAGGGGCTGAATGGGAGTCAGGGTACAGGGCCACATGGGGATGGGGGAATGGTGGGTGCAGGGACATATTGGGACAGGGGCAGATGTGCCTGACTGAATAGGAGTGGCGAGGGGTCAGCCACAGTCTGCATGGGGGAGGCTCACCAGATCCCTAACAATCCCTCCTCCCTCCCCCCAAAAATACCCCACAACCGTTCCATATTTCTCCCAACAACCCTCCAGGTTCAGTCCCAGGCTTCTTCCTAGCAATTACTTTCCTCACCCTCACCTCTTTTGTTAACTGTGACTCCCCCAAGCCTTTGCACTGCTTCTGAGAGGGGTGGGAAATTCAGTTCTGTATTGTAGTTTAAATAAATTATTACTCTGAGTTTTGTATTAATATGCCTAGTAAGGAATCAATTTATCAAAACAAAAATTTCCTGAATCCTTTTTGTTGCCTGTATTGATACAGATATGTTTGTTGACAGATTTTGAAATCAGTTACCAAAATAACTGAAGCTGGAATTATTACATGGTCTTATTTTGACACATAAAATAGGCAGTATTTACAGAATTTTAAAATATTGTGCACAAATTTGTTTTGGAGCAGAATTTTTAATTTTTTGGCGCAGAATTGCTTCAGGAGTAGCTCTATAAAGTAAATCAAAATGGAGCCTCCGACTGGCAAAGCCAGCAGGAGCTGTAATAGGCCCATCTATCCAAATAAAGGCTCTTGGCCTCTTCCTTACATAGTAAGGTGACAAGGTGCATGTTTAAAGCTTGTCACAGAAGATACACACAGAGATTCAATTAGAGAATTATGGGATGCACCTATGTGAATCAATCGCCTCTGTGGAATGTTTGCCTTTTGTATTTTTATTGGATTATATGATTGTTATTTCTACAGTTTTTTTTGTGAAAGGGAAATCATGGATTTCATTGCAAACTTTGCAGGGGTTCAGTGAAGTGGCTATAAGTTGAGAGAATTAAATATAATGAACTGAAAAATAATAAGACTCCCTTTTTCATGATTTATGCCTTTACACAAATTTTGATAAAGACTGCAAAAGGTTAATATGCAGGTAAATTGCTATTCAGAAACGTCCCCCTTTAAGAAGCTCTAACAATACTGCATTATAGAGACACCTCCTGGACAATGATTGCAATAGCTTCAAACAATCTGAATGCAAATCCTCCCAGATACAGAGATCATTTCCAAAGATATCTCTTCTCTGTGGATAGTTGCTTTTTGATCAACTAAGCATTCATGGCATGCCTGATTGGGGACAGCCAGCCAAAAGGGAAAAAAATCAGTAAACCATATTTTGGAATTTAGGGTGACCAGACAGCAAGTGTGAAAGATCAAGACAGAGGATGGGGGTAATAGGTCCCTATATAAGAAAAAGCCCTGACTATCAGGACTGTCCCTATAAAATTGTGACATCTGACCACCCTATTGAGGATACAGCTGTGCAAATAACTGATTTTTCCTGGTTGCTGGCTGTACTAACAAATTGGGGGTGGGGAGAAAGGGACCAAATAATTAGTTTTATTTTGGGTTTTTTTAATGTTTTTAACTTTTTAAAAATACAATTGAAACATTTTAAAATAAACAGTCATTTTGAATTGGAAAATCAAAACATCGTTTTGACATTTTATAAACAAAAGTTTTCAATTTTTCTGGATTTTTTTTTTACCAGTACAATTTCTTCTATTTGACACAAATTTTAAAAATATTTTGGTTGACCCAAATCTGCATTTTTGGTCAAAAAAAGCTTTGAACAAAAAATTTCACCAAGAACTTCCCATGGCTATAGTCCAACTGAATGAATAAGGCTACTTTTGTAAATAAGGATTACTCATGTGCTAAGGTTTTGCAGGATTTGGCTCATGTAGTGAGTTTAATACAATCTCAATGTATTTTCACTTATAATTTTTGCATCTAAATTGAAGGCCACACATTTATCGAGATAGCTTGAAGCCAAACAGTTTTAACATGAAAACTCAAAAAATTGCTCTTTCCCAATCACATAAAAGAGGATAATTCTCAATGTCTTAACTTGATCAAGGCACTATCTGTGAAGTTCCGGTGTTTCTATTATTTTTAACATGGAACTTACTGAGAGGTGAGAACTTGTTTTTGTCTAGGTTAAAAACAGAGAGATTCCAGGTTTAGGCACCTCCAGTAAATGGCCTGATTTGAGGCATTTATCTCAACATTTCTTGGTTGGGTTGTCCAGCAGAGATGGGGCCAAACTGTGTCTTGACTATTCTCCCCAACCATATGCTACAGCTCTGGAGACTATATAGAAATAGCTGGTTAAAGCAGACTGAAACAGGAGGGAGGAGCTCACACAGCACAAGCCAAGGAGGGAGAGCTGTGGAAAAGCACTGCTCCTCCAAGCCAGGGAGAGGAGGAGGAGCAGCTCTTCCTTTGTATGGTAACAGAAGAGAGGGTTCTGTGTTCCCCCGAGTTTCTTCTTCCTTTAACACACAGATATAGCATACTTCAGGACCACAATTAAAATATTCCTGAGTCCCACTGACAATGGCAGACTGAACTGTGTGTTAAACATGTCAGGAGTCTGCAGTACTGTAACTTGGTTCCCCCCACATGACAGGTTTTACTACAGAGTCCTGCTCCTCTTTGATGGGAAATTGCTTTAAAGCCAGCCAGTCAGATTTTACATTAATTCTTTTCTCCTTCAACCCACTTAAAGACCAAAACATTTTTTCTGCCATCTATCAAAACACAAGGGAAAAAACACATTCTCCTCCAAGGAGATTAATCATTGCATACTTCTTGCAAAGGCTTTATACAGATTCTCGCCTGCATGAGTTGTAGCACTAATAAGCATAAATAAGCACTTGGTCATGAATAGGTAAACTATAGACATAGTATTTCACTCCCCACTGACATGTTGTCACAGGCCGCCTGGCCACTTAAGGGGCCTTGGTTTCACTCCACTTGTGACTAATCAGCTGCCTCCAAGGAGAGATTGTGAGCCCAAATATGAGCTGATAGCATGAGGATCACCTAGTCCTCATAAAAGCCAGCAAGAGCTGCAAGACATAAGAAAGCTCTTGTAGCAGTGTTTGTGGGGGAGTGTGAGAGAGAACCTAAATCACATATGAACCTTTGGAGTGTAGTCCTGCATTCAGGCTTGCTTTGACTTGACTCGACTCAGGCCTGTGTGGTGTAATCCTGTAGAAAGTAAATAGGCCACTATAGGAGACCCTTGGTCAGAGGAGAAGGGGCATGACTGACACATTAAGCTTGTGTTATATAGCTTTATTTTGGAGGGTGGGAAATGAAGCTCTGAAGAAAAGGGGATTGGAATGCTATGGCTGGAGAGTGATCTTCGGTGTGAAGGCTGAGTTAGCTTGCTGATTTACACTACACAGTTTTAATCCCAAGAATAAAACCAGCAAACACTTAGGACTGCAAAGAAATGTCTTGTACACAATTCCCTTTCTCCTCTTCCCCCTCCCCCCACTGTACAATGCTTTCTTATAGCAGTTTAGAAGATGAATAAACACCCTGGCACTAGAATTTTTATAGGAGTGTTGGATTTCAGATAGGTCCACCTTATTATAACATTTGCTTGGCAGCAATGCTATAATTAATAATGCAATACATTTTTTATTGCATTGCCTCTTTCATTTTCACTAAAACTCTTTTCCAAAACTCTTATTCTCTGCAGAAAGGTGAATGAATAGATAAAATTGTTCCATCTGCTTTTTGAGTTTTGTTAGGGTGGAAAAATGCTATAAAACCTATCAGACCCTTTCTTCTCTGCCTAATAAGTTAACAATGGCTGAGCTTTAAAACTTGGCATTTGAAGAGTCCATGGTAAGGTATATGAAAAAGAATGTGTGATATATGAAAAAAAAATTGGTTGAATAAGTAATTGAAAAATCATGTTTGCTCACATCCAGTGGGTGGCTGCTAGGATTTTTATTTTAAATGGAGACTAATGAGGTATTACACCTTCTCTGACATGACATGGCACTTTCTCTCTGATCCTTCTGACAGGCAAAGGACCAGCTGCTTGAGCAGTTTGCATGAGGGAGTTTGTAAATGGCTTACTGAAAAACCCATGTTCTGTTATATCAGGAACAGAATAAAATCAGCCATTATCATGGGCGTGATGACCCATGTTTACACATAAGTCACAAGTAAAATGCTTTATTTGTTGCACATGAGTAGTTAGTCCCATGAGCTACAAAACTATACGTAGATTATATCTGAAATTAGGAAACCTAACCCTAGGGCAGAGTGCCCTACCCTTAGGAACCCTAACCCTAGCTCCAAGTGCCCTACCATTAGGAATCCTAACCCTAGGGCGGGAAGCCCTACCCATAGGAACCATAACCCAAAATCCAAGTGCCCTACCCATAGGAACCCTAACACTAGCTCCAAGTACGCTATCCTTAGAAACCAGAACCCTAGGGAGGGAAGCCCTACCCATAGGAACCCAAACCCTAGATCCAAGTGACCAACCCGTAGGAACCCTTATCCTAGGGCGGGAACACCTACCCATAGGAAACCTAACCTTAGCTCCAAGTCAAAAACCCATAGGAACCCTAACCCAGGAGAGGGAAACCCTACCTATAGGAACCCTACCCCTAGCTGCAAGTGCCCTACCCTTAGGAACCCTAACCCTAGGGCGGGAAGCCCTACCCATAGGAAGTCTAACCCTAGCCCCAGAAGCATTTCCCTTAGGAACCCTAACCCTAGCTTCATGTGCCCTAACCATGGATACCCTGACCCTAGGAGGCGGTGCCCTACCCATACGAATCCTAACCATAGCTGTAAGTTCCCTACCCTTAGGAACCCTAACCCTATCTCCAAGTGCCCTACCCTGAGAAGCCCTAACCCTAGGGCTGGAAGCCCTAAACATATGGACCATAAGCCTATCTCCAAGTACCCTACCCTTAGGAACCCTACCCCTAGGGTGAGGTGTACTATTCATAGGAACCCTAACCCTAGCTCCAAGTGCCTTACCCTTAGGAACCCTAATCCAAGGGCGGGAAGCCATACCCATTGGAACCCTAAGCCTAACTCTAAGTGCCCTACCCATAAGAACCCTAACCCTAGCTCAAAGTGCCCAACCCATAGGAACCCTAAACATCCGGCGAGGCGACCTAATAATAGGAACCCTAACCCTAGTTCCAAGTTGTCATAAACAACTTGGATAGCTAAGGGTTAACGTCTCTTTCACCTGGAAAGAAGTAATCTGAACACCTGACCAGAGGACCAATCAGGAAACAAGACTTTTTCAAATCTGAGTGGAGGGGTTTTTGTGTGTGAGTCTTTTGTTCTTGGGTCTTCTGTCTGCCAGTATGCTCTCTCGGCTATGAGGAGTGATTTCTATTTCCTCCTTTCTAATCTTCTGTTTCCAAGTTGTGAGTACAAAGATCAGACAGTGCTTTCTATATTTTCTTTTGTATTTACATAGGTATAGTTGCTGGAGTGCTTTGAATTGTATTCTTTTTGAATAAGGCTGTTTATTCAATATTCTTTTAAGCAAATGACCCTGTATGTGTCACCTTAATACAGAGAGACCATTTTAATGTATTTTTCTTTCTTTTTATATAAAGCTTTCTTTTTAAGACCTGTTGGAGTTTTCCTTTAGTGGGGAATTCCAGGGAATTGAGTCTGTACTCACCAGGGAATTGGTGCGAGGAAGAAGTCAGGGGGAAATCTGTGTGTGTGAGATTTACTAGCCTGACTTTGCATTCCCTCTGGGTGAGGGGGGAAGAGAGATTAACTCTCGATACTTCTGTTTTCCAAGGCTGGGAACGGGGAGGCTGGAGTCCCTCTGTTTAGATTCACGGAGTTTGCTTCTGTGTATCTCTCCAGGAACACCTGGAGGGGGGAAGGGAAAAGGTTTATTTCCCTTTGTTGTGAGACTCAAGGGATTTGGGTCTTGGGGTCCCCAGGGAAGGTTTGGGGGGACCAGAGTGCCCCAAAACACTCTAATTTATTGGGTGGTGGCAGCTTTACCAGGTCCAAGCTGGTAACTAAACTTGGAGGTTTTCATGCTAACCCCCATATTTTGGACGCTAAGGTCTAAATCTGGGACTAAGTTATTGACACAAGTGCCCTAACTTTAGGAATAATAATCCTAGAGAAGGAAGCCCTACCCATAGGAACCCTAACCATAGGGCGGAGCGCCCTACCCATAGAAACGCTAAACCTAGCTCCAAGTGCCCTATCCCTTGGAACCCAAATCCTAGGGTGGGAAGCCCTACCCATAGGAACCATAACCCTAGCTCAAAGTGCCCTACTCTTAGGAACCTTAAACCTAATTCCAAGTACCCTACTCATGGGAACCCTAACTCTAGTTCCAAGTTCCCTACCCCTTGGAACACTAAACCTAGGGCTGAAATTCGCACCCATGGAAACCTTAACACTACCTCCAAGTGCCCTACCCATGGCAACCCCAGCTCTAGCTCCAAGTGTCCTAACCTTAGGAAACCTAAACCTAGGGCGGGAAGCCATACTTATAGGAATCCTGACCCTAGCTCCAAGTGTTCCACTCTCAGGAACCCTAACTCTAGGGGAGGAAGCCCTACCCATAGGAACTGTAACCCTAGCTCCCTGTGACCTATCCTTAGGAACCCTAACCCTAGGGAGGCAATCCCTAGCCCTAGGAACAGTAATCCTTGCTCCAACTACCTTAACCTTAGGAACCATAACCCTAGGGCAGGAATCGCTACCTAGAGAAATGATAACCCTAGCTCCAAGTACCTTACCCATGGGAACCATTACTCTAGGGCGGAGCGCCCTGCCCATAGGAACCCTAACCCTTGCTCCCAGAACCCTACCCTTAGGAACTCTAACCCTAGGGCGGAAAGCCCTACCTACAGGAACCCTAACCCTAGCTTCAAGTACCCTAGCCATAGGAACCCTAACCGTATGGCAGATAGCCCTACACATAGGATCCCTCATTCTAGCTCCAAGAGCCCTACCCTTAGGAACCCAAACGCTAATTCCAAGTGCTCTTCACTTAGGAACGTTAACCCTAAGACGGGATGCCCTAACAAAAGTAACCTTAACCCTTGCTCCAAGTACTCTACCCTTAGGAACCCGAAACTTAGGGTGGGAACCCCTACCCATAGGAACCCAAACCCTATCTCCAAGTACCCTAACCATAGGAACCTTAACCGCAAGGTGAAATGCCCAACCAATAGGAACCCTAACCCCAGCTTCAAGTGTCCTACTGATAGGAAACCCAACCCTAGCTCCAAGTTCCGTACCCTTAGGAACCCTAACCCTAGTTCCAAGTGACCTACCCATAGGAACCCTAACACTGTCTCCAAGTGCGCTACCCTTAGGAACCCTAAACCTAGAGCGGGAAGCCCGACTCATAGCAACCCTAACCGTAGCTCCAAGTTCCCTACTCTTAGGTACCCTAACCTCTAAGGCCAGAAGGCATACTCATATGATCCCTAACCCTGGCATCAAGCCCCCTTCTCTTAGGAACCATAAATCTAGCTCCAAATGCCCTACCCTTAGGAACCCTATCCCTAGAGTGGAAATCCCTACCTATAGCAACCCTAACCATACCTCCAAATATCCTACCCATAGCAAACCTAAATCTAGGGCGGGGCACCCTACCCATAGGAACCCTAACGCTACCTCCAAGTGCCCTACCCTTGGGAACCCTAAACTAAGATCCAAGTGCACAACCCCTAGGAACCCTAACCCTACGGTGGGGTGCCTTACCCATAGAAACCCTAACCCTAGCTCCAAGTGCCCTATCCTTAGGAATCCTAACCCTAGCGTGGGAAGACCTACCCATGGGAATCCTAACCCTAGTTCCAAGTGCCCTACGCTGAGGAACCCTAACCCTCGCTCCAAGTGCCCTCCTTTTAGAAACCCTAAACCTAAGGCGGGAAGTCCTACCCATAGCAATGATAATCTTTTCAGAAACAGCCCTATCTAGAGGAACCCTAACCCTAGGATGGGGCGATATACCCATAGAAACCCTAACCCTGACACCAAGTGCCCAACTTAAAGGAACCCTAACCCAAGGGCTGGGCACCCTATGTCATAAACAGATAGCTAAGGGTTAATGTCTCTTTCACCTGGAGCACCTGACCAGAGGACCAATCAGGAAACCGGATTTTTTCAACTTTGGGTGGAGGGAATTGTGTGTCTGGGGTCTTTGTTTTCTGGCTGCCTGCTGTCTCTGAGCTTTGGAGAAGTAGTTCTGTTTTCTAATCTTCTGTTTCTAAGTGTAAGGATAAAGAGATCAGATAGTAAGTTATATGGTTTCTTTTCTTTGGTATTTGCATGAATATAAGTGCTGGAGTGCTTTGATTTGTCTTCTTTTTGAATAAGGCTGTTTATTCAATATTCTTTTAAGCAATTGACCCTGTGTTGTATCATCTTAATACAGAGAGCACATTTGTATGTATTTTTCTTTCTTTTTATATAAAGCTTTCTTTTAAGACCTGTTGAAGTTTTCTTTACTTCAGGGAAATTGAGTCTATACTCACCAGGGAATTGGTGGGAGGAAGAAATCGGGGAGATCTGTGTGTTGGATTGCTAGCCTGATTTTGCATTCCCTCTGGGGGGAATAGGAAAGTACTTTTTGTTTCCAGGATTGGGAACAGAGAGGGGGAGTCTCTCTGTGTAGTTTCACAGAGCTTGTGTCTGTGTATCTCTCCAGGAGCACCTGGAGGGGGGAAGGGAAAAAGGATTATTTCCCTTTGTTGTGAGACTCAAGGGATTTGGGTCTTGGGGTCCCCAGGGAAGGTTTTTCAGAGGGACCAGAGTGCCCCAAAACACTCTAATTTTTTGGGTGGTGGCAGCAGGTATCAGGTCCAAGCTGGTAACTAAGCTTGGAGGTTTTCATGCTAACCCCCATATTTTGGACGCTAAGGTCCAAATCTGGGACTAAGGTTATGATATGAGTGGCAGCCGGTGGGATATAGACAGAATCCAGAAGCCAGTAGGAATATTATATTTTTCTTTTCTCTGCTAAGGGCTTTTTAGCAGAGAGAGAAACAGTTGGTTTTAAAAAAGAACCAGAGAGAATTTTTTTTCTGCTCTCTCTGGCAGTTTGTGGCAATAAGCAAGAAGCAAGAAGCCATTACCAAACTGTTAAGGGTCTTTTGTCATGCAATAGCCCTCCCATTAGGAGGCAAGTACCAGCACTTATATGCATGCAAATAAAGTGGTTTTTCTGGTTTCCCTTCATTGAACATTAGCTAGAGAGAGAAAAGGAAAAAAGCACTGTTGCTAGGCAGACTTCAGGAGGCAACAGAGCCTGCAGTGCAGAAGATAAACACCGGAGGGCACCCCAACACAAGAAAACAGGAACCATGACTTCTAAGGCAAAAATTGGCGCTGAAGAACAAGTCAGAGAAGCTGAACACAGGCGACAGATGGAGATGAAAGAAAAGGAAGAAAGCATCAAACTGGCAGCCTTCCAAAGAGAACAGGCAGCCCAAGAGGCAGCACACAAAAGAAAACTAGAAGAAGAAGAGGTGGCCTACCGAAGGAAACAAGCAGAAGAAGAGTTGGCCCACCGCCGAGAAATGGAAAAACAACAAAAAGAAATGGAAAAACAACAAAAAGAGAATGAAGAGAAGGAAAAACAGAGAAAACATGAACTGGAGATGGCAAAAGCTGGGCTGCATGTGCCAGCCAACCCTAACAACCCGGCGCCAATTATTGCTCCACAGCACAGGAAATTTCCCACCTACAAGGCAGGTGATGACACCGAGGCCTTCTTGGAAAATTTTGAAAGAGCCTGTCTTGGGTACAACATCCCCGAAGACCAGTACATGGTAGAATTGAGGTCACAGCTCAGTGGACCTTTAGCAGAGGTGGCAGCTGAAATGCCTAAGCTGCAAATGAATGACTATAAACTTTTTCAAACCAAGGCCAGATACCGAATGGGGATAACCCCAGATCATGCCCGTCGGTGCTTCAGAACCCAAAAGTGGAAACCAGAGGTGTCATTTCCCAAACACGCCTACTACATTGCAAAAAACTATGAGGCCTGGATAACAGGAAACAACATTCAAACCTTGGAAGAACTGAACCTCCTCATACAAATGGAGCAGTTCTTGGATGGTGTTCCTGAAGACATCACACGGTACATACAAGATGGAAATCCCAAAGATATCGCTGAGGCGGGGGAGATTGGAGCCAAATGGATGGAACTGGCAGAAAGCAAGAAAGCTACTGTCAAGGGGAACGATTACCCCAGGGGGCACACAGACCATAAACCCTACAACCGAGGACAGCCAAAGACCCCACATACCACCCAAGTAAAGCCACAGATACCCTACCCTTCAACCTCACCAGTCTCCAGTAACTCACCTCGGCCCAGTGACCCATCAGATGGAAGATGCTTTAAGTGTAATGAACTGGGACATATCAAGGCCAACTGTCCCAAGAACACCATGCGAGTGCAATTCATTACACCACCATCACACCAAAGATCCCCAGGCCCGGATGCCTCTCAAATACCCTTGGAGCGAAGGGAAAATTTGAGAGTGGGCGGAAAGAAGGTTACTGCGTGGAGAGACACGGGGGCACAAGTGTCAGCTATCCACCAATCCTTCGTTGACCCCAAATTCATCAACCCAAAGGCCAAAGTTACAATTTACCCCTTCATGTCACAAGCTGTAGACTTGCCTACAGCTCAACTGCCTGTCCAGTACAAAGGCTGGTCAGGAATGTGGACTTTTGCAGTCTATGACAATTATCCTATCCCCATGCTACTGGGGGAAGACTTGGCCAACCAGGTGAGGCGGGCCAAGAGAGTGGGAATGGTTACACGTAGCCAAACCAGGCAAGCTTCCAGACCCATTCCTGTTCCTGAGCCGTCCATAGACGCCCCGTCTGTGTTACCAGAGACCCAGACAGAGGTAGTGGATCCAGATTCCATGCCAACCACTGAAACAGCCACAGCATCTCCAGTCCCAGGCCCGGAACTGGAACAGCAACCAGCAAGTGCAACCACATCTTCAAACTCAACACCAGAGGGCGCCAGCGAGCCAGAACTGGCAGAAGCAAAAGACAGCCATACCCAAAAGGCTCAGCCAGAGCCTGAAATACCCTCAGGTGCACCAGCGGAGAGCGGTTCACCAGCAACGGAAACAACCCCATCACCTACATCGCTTCCAGAGGGACCAAGCCCAAGTCCACAGTCTGAGGAAGAACTGGTGACCCCAGCCTCAAGGGAACAGTTCCAGACTGAGCAGGAAGCAGATGACAGCCTTCAGAAAGCGTGGGCGGCGGCACGGAGCACCCCACCGCCTCTCAGCTCTTCTAATCGATCCTGGTTTGTTATAGACCAAGGACTTGTATACAAGGAAATTCTTTCTGGTGGACACCGGGAAGAATGGCAGCCGCAAAAACAGTTGGTGGTTCCAACTAAGTACCAGGGGAAGCTCTTAAGCTTAGCCCATGATCATCCCAGTGGGCATGCTGGGGTGAACAGAACCAAGGACCGGTTGGGGAAGTCCTTCCACTGGGAGGGGATGGGCAAGGACGTTGCCAAGTATGTCCGGTCTTGTGAGGTATGCCAAAGAGTGGGAAAGCCTCAAGACCAGGTCAAGGCCCCTCTCCAGCCACTCCCCATAATTGAGGTCCCATTTCAGCGAGTAGCTGTGGATATTCTGGGCCCTTTCCCAAAAAAGACGCCCAGAGGAAAGCAGTACGTACTGACTTTAGTGGACTTTGCTACCCGATGGCCAGAAGCAGTAGCTCTAGGCAACACCAGGGCTAACACTGTGTGCCTGGCCCTAACAGACATCTTTGCCAGGGTAGGTTGGCCCTCCGACATCCTTACAGATTCAGGGTCTAATTTCCTGGCAGGGACCATGGAAAAACTGTGGGAAACTCATGGGGTGAATCACTTGGTTGCCACCCCATACCACCATCAAACCAATGGCCTGGTGGAAAGGTTCAATGGAACTTTGGGGGCCATGATACGAAAATTCATCAACGAATTCTCCAATAATTGGGACCTAGTGTTGCAGCAGTTGCTGTTTGCCTACAGGGCTGTACCACATCCCAGTTTAGGGTTTTCACCATTTGAACTTGTGTATGGTCACGAGGTTAAGGGGCCATTACAGTTGGTAAAGCAGCAATGGGAGGGGTTTACGCCTTCTCCAGGAACTAACATTCTGGACTTTGTAAGCAACCTACAAAGCACCCTCCAACACTCTTTAGCCCTTGCTAGAGAGAACCTAAAGGATGCTCAAGAAGAGCAAAAGGCCTGGTATGACAGACATGCCAGAGAACGTTCCTTCAGGGTAGGAGACCAGGTTATGGTCTTGAAGGCGCAACAGGCCCATAAGATGGAAGCATCATGGGAAGGGCCATTCACGGTCCAAGAGCGCCTGGGAACTGTAAACTACCTCATAGCATTTCCCAATTCCTCACTAAAGCCTAAAGTGTACCATGTTAATTCTCTCAAGCCTTTCTATTCCAGAGATTTACAGGTTTGTCAGTTTACAGTCCAGGGAGATGATGCTGAGTGGCCTGACGGTGTCTACTACGATGGGAAAAAAGACGGTGGCGTGGAAGAGGTGAACCTCTCAACCACCCTGGAACGTCTGCAGCGGCAACAAATCAAGGAGCTGTGCACTAGCTTCGCCCCATTGTTCTCAGCCACCCCAGGACGGACTGAACGGGCATACCACTCCATTGATACAGGTAATGCTCACCCAGTCAGAACCCCACCCTACCGGGTGTCTCCTCATGCCCAAGCTGCTATAGAACGGGAGATCCAGAACATGATACAAATGGGTATAATCCGCTCATCTACCAGTGCATGGGCATCTCCAGTGGTTCTGGTACCCAAACCAGATGGGCAAATACGCTTTTGCGTGGACTACCGTAAGCTAAATGTGGTAACTCGTCCGGACAACTATCCAATGCCACGCACTGATGAGCTATTGGAGAAGTTGGGACGTGCCCAGTTCATCTCTACAATAGACTTAACCAAGGGGTACTGGCAAGTACCGCTAGATGAACCTGCCAAGGAGAGGTCAGCATTCGTCACCCATGCGGGGGTGTATGAATTCAATGTCCTTCCTTTCGGCCTTCGAAATGCACCCGCCACCTTCCAGAGGCTGGTAGATGGTCTACTAGCTGGACTGGGAGAATTTGCAGTTGCCTACCTCGATGATGTGGCCATTTTTTCAGACTCCTGGCCCGAACACCTACTCCACCTGGAAAAGGTCTTTGAGCGCATCAGGCAGGCCGGACTAACTGTTAAGGCCAAAAAGTGTCAAATAGGCCAAAACAGAGTGACTTACCTGGGGCACCAGGTGGGTCGAGGAACCATAAACCCCCTACAGGCCAAGGTGGATGCTATCCATAAGTGGCCTGTCCCAAGGTCAAAGAAACAGGTCCAATCCTTCTTAGGCTTGGCCGGATACTACAGGCGATTTGTACCACACTACAGCCAAATTGCTGCCCCACTGACCGACCTAACCAAAAAGACCCAGCCAAATGCCGTTAAGTGGACTGATGAGTGTCAAAAAGCCTTTACCCAGCTTAAGGCAACGCTCATGTCTGACCCTGTGCTCAGGGCCCCGGACTTTGACAAGCCATTCCTAGTAACCATGGATGCATCTGAGCGTGGTATAGGAGCAGTGCTCATGCAGGAAGCAACAGATCACTACTTCCATCCTGTCGTGTTCCTCAGCAAGAAACTGTCTGAGAGGGAAAGTCACTGGTCAGTCAGTGAAAAGGAATGCTATGCCATTGTGTACGCCCTGGAAAAGCTACGCCCCTATGTTTGGGGACGGCGGTTCCAACTACAAACTGACCATGCTGCACTAAAGTGGCTTCATACTGTCAAGGGGAACAACAAGAAACTTCGTTGGAGTTTAGCTCTCCAAGATTTTGATTTTGAAATTCAACACATCACAGGAGCTTCTAATAAAGTTGCTGATGCACTCTCCCGTGAGAGTTTCCCAGAATCCAGTAGTTAAAAAGTGTTCTTAAAATGTAAAAGTCTGTTGGTTATATACTTAGTAGTATATGTAAAGGTGCATGTGTTGTATTAATCTGTTTATTTTCAAGTTCTAGAAGGAAATTGCCGCCAGTGAGCTTCCCCACTGTCTGCAGTTTGGGGGGCGTGTCATAAACAGATAGCTAAGGGTTAATGTCTCTTTCACCTGGAGCACCTGACCAGAGGACCAATCAGGAAACCGGATTTTTTCAACTTTGGGTGGAGGGAATTGTGTGTCTGGGGTCTTTGTTTTCTGGCTGCCTGCTGTCTCTGAGCTTTGGAGAAGTAGTTCTGTTTTCTAATCTTCTGTTTCTAAGTGTAAGGACAAAGATCAGATAGTAAGTTATATGGTTTCTTTTCTTTGGTATTTGCATGAATATAAGTGCTGGAGTGCTTTGATTTGTCTTCTTTTTGAATAAGGCTGTTTATTCAATATTCTTTTAAGCAATTGACCCTGTGTTGTATCATCTTAATACAGAGAGCACATTTGTATGTATTTTTCTTTCTTTTTATATAAAGCTTTCTTTTAAGACCTGTTGAAGTTTTCTTTACTTCAGGGAAATTGAGTCTATACTCACCAGGGAATTGGTGGGAGGAAGAAATCGGGGAGATCTGTGTGTTGGATTGCTAGCCTGATTTTGCATTCCCTCTGGGGGGAATAGGAAAGTACTTTTTGTTTCCAGGATTGGGAACAGAGAGGGGGAGTCTCTCTGTGTAGTTTCACAGAGCTTGTGTCTGTGTATCTCTCCAGGAGCACCTGGAGGGGGGAAGGGAAAAAGGATTATTTCCCTTTGTTGTGAGACTCAAGGGATTTGGGTCTTGGGGTCCCCAGGGAAGGTTTTTCAGAGGGACCAGAGTGCCCCAAAACACTCTAATTTTTTGGGTGGTGGCAGCAGGTATCAGGTCCAAGCTGGTAACTAAGCTTGGAGGTTTTCATGCTAACCCCCATATTTTGGACGCTAAGGTCCAAATCTGGGACTAAGGTTATGATACCCTACCCTTAGGAACCCAAACCCTAGCTCCAAGTGACCTGCCGATAGGAACCCTAACCCTAGCTACAAGTGCCCAATCCTCAAGAACCCAAACCCTGGGGGGATGAGGGTGCACTACCCTTAGGAACCCTAGTCCTATCTCCAAGTGCCCTACCCTGAGAAGCCCTAACCCTAGGGCGGAAAGACCTAAACATATGGACCCTAACCCTATCTTCAAGTTCCCTACCCTTAGGAATCCAAACCCAAGCTTCAAGTGCACTACTCTTAGGAACCATCACCCTAGGGTGGGAAGCCCTACCCATAGGAAACCTAATCATAGCTCCAAGTGCCCTACAAATAGAAATCCTAACCCTAGTTCACAGAGACCTACATTTAGGAACCCTAACTTTAGAGCGGGAAGTCCTACTCATAGGAACCCTAACCTTAGCTCCAAGTACCCAACCCACAGTAATCCTAACCCTAGGGCTGGAAACCCTACCCTTAGGAAACCTATAATTACCCAGAAGGTCCCACCCATAGGAAAGTAACCCTAGCTCCAAGTACCCTGGCCATAGGAACTATAACTCCAGGGTGGGAAGCTGAACCCATAGGAACCCTAACCCTATCTCCAAGTACCCTACCCTTAGGAACCTTAGCCAAAGGGCTGGAAGCCCTAATCATAGGAACCCTAACCCTATCTCCAAGAGCCCTACCTTTGGGAATCCTAACGCTAGGAGAGGAAGCCTTACTCATAGGAACCCTAACTCTAGCTCCAAGTGACAAACCCTTACGAACCCTAACACTAGGGCGAGAAGCCCTACCTATAGGAACTCTAACTCTAACTCCAACTGCCCTACCCATAGGAACCCTAAACCTAGGGTGGGGCACCCTAACCATACGAATCCTAAACCTAGCTCCAAGTGCCCTTCTCTTAAGAACCCTCATCCTAGGGCAGATAACCCTACCCATAAGAATCCTAACCGTAACTCGAAGTGCCCTACCCTTAGGAACCCTAAACTTAGGGCGGGAAGGCCTATGCATAGGAACACTAACCCTACCTCCAAAAACCCTACCCATAGTAAACCTAACCCTAGGGTGGAGCGCCCTACCCATAGGAACTGTAACCCTAGCTCCAAGTGCCCTACCCGTAGGAACCCTACCCCCAGGGCAGGAAGCCGTACTAACAGGAACCTTAACGCTACCTCCAAGTGCCCTACCCTTAGGAACCATAAACTAAGCCCAAAGTGCAGATCCCTTAGGAATCCTAATCCTAGGGTGGGGTGCCCTACCCATAGAAACCCTAACCCTAGCTCCAAGCACCCTACCCTGAGGAATCCTAACCCTCGCTCCAACTGCCGTACTTTTAGGAACCCTAACCCTAAGCCCTATCCATAGCAACGCTAGCCCTATCTGAAAGTGCCCTAGCTAGAGGAACCCTAAACCTAGGGCAGGGTGATATACCCATAGAAACACTAACCCTAAGTCCAAGTGCCCAACCCATAGGAAACCTAACCCTAGGGCGGGGCTCCCTACCCTTAGGAACCCTAAGCCTAGCTCCAAGGGCGGGAAGCCCTACCCACTGAAACCCTAGGCCTAACTCTAAGTGCCTTACCCATAGGAACCCTAACACTAGCTCAAAGTGCCCAACCCATAGGAACCCTAAACATCCAGCAGGGCGACCTACTAAAATGAACTCTAACCCTAGCTCCAAGTCCCCTACCCATTGGAAACCTAAACCTAGCTCCAGGAGCCCTACCCTTAGGAAACCTAACCCTAGGGTGGGAATCCCTATCCACAGGAACCTTAACCCTAGCTCCAAGTGCCGTACCTCTAGAAAGCCTAACATTAGGGTGGGAAGCACTACCCATAGGAATCCCAACACTAGCTAAAAGTTTCCTACCCTGAGGAACCCTATCCCTCACACTAAGTGCACTACCCTTAGGAACCCTAACCCTAGGGCGGGAAGCCCTATCCATAGGAAAGCTAACCCTAGCTCATAGTGCCATACTCATAGGAGCCCTAACCCTAGCTCATAGTGCCATACCCATAGGAACCCTAACCCTAGATCCAAGTGCCCAACAAATTGGAACCCTAACCCTAGGGTGGGGTGCCCTATCCTTAGAAACCCTAACCCTTCCTCCAAGTGCCATAACCTGAGGAATCCTATTCTTAGGGTGAAAAACCCTAGCCATATGAATCCTAACCATATTTCCAAGTGCCCTAACCTTAGGAAACCTAACCCTTCCTCCAACTGCCCTACCCTTACGAACCCTCGCCCTAGAGCTGGAAACCCAACCCATAGGAACTCTAACCCTATATCGCAGTGGCCTATCTTTAGGAACCCTAAAAATAGGGTGTAAAGCCCTATTCATAGGAACCCTAATCTTAGATCCAAGTGCCCTACCCATAGGAACCATAACCCAAGGGCGGGAAGCTCTACCCATAGGAATCTTAACCCTAGTTCCAAGTGCCCTACCAATAGGAATCCTAACTCTTGGTCCATGTGCATGACCATAAGACCCCTATCCCTAGGTTGGGGTCCCCTATCCATAGAAAGCCTAAACCTAGCTTCAAGTGCCTTACCCTTAGGATCCATAACCCTGGATCCAAGTGCCCTACCCTTAGGAACCCTAAACCTAGATCCAAGGATCCTACCTATAGGAAACCTAACCCAAGGTCGGGGCACCCTACCCATTGGAACCATAAACCTAGCTCTAAGTGCCCTACTCATAGGAACCCAAAAACTAGGGCAGGGCACCCTAACCTTAAGAACCATAACCCTCGCTCCAAATTGCTTACTGTTAGGATCCCTTACACAATGCCGGAAATCCCTACCTATAGGAACCCTCACCCTAGGGCGGAAAACCCTACCCGTAGGAACCCTAACCCTAAATCCAGGTGTCATACCCAAAGGACCGCTAATTCTAACGCAGGAAGTCCCATCCATATGAGCCCTAACCCTAGTTCCCAGTGCACTGCCCTTGGGAACACTAACCCTAGCTCCAAGTGCCCTACTCTTAGGAACAATAAAACTAGCTCCAAGTGCCTGAACATTAGGAACCCTAACCTTTGACTGGGAAGCTCTGCTTATAAGAACTCTAACCCTAGTTCCAAGTGCCCTGCTCATAGGAACCCTAACCATACGGCCGGAAGCTATACCCATAGGAACCCTAACCGTAGGTCGAATATCCATACCCATAGAAACCCTTACCCTAACTCCATGTGCCGTACCCTTAAGAACCCTAACTTTAGGGCAGGAAGCCCTACCCATAGGAACCCTAACCCCAGCTCCATATATCCTACGCTTAGGAACCCTAAACCTAGCTTCACGTGCCCTACCCATAGGATCCCTAACCCTAGCTTCAAGTGACCTACTATTAGGAACTGTAACCCTAGCTCAAAATGCCCTAGCCATAGCAACCCTAACTCTAGCTCCAAATGCCCTAGCCTTTGGAACCCTAACCCTAGCTCCAAGTGCCCTACCCTTAGGAACACCAATACTACCTCCAAGTGCCCTACCCTTAGGAACCCTCACACTAGCTGCAAGTGCCCTACCCATAGGAACCCTAACCCTAGGGCCGGAAGCCCTACCCATAGGAACCCTAACCCTAGCTACAAGTGCCCTACGCATAGGAACCCTAAAACTAGCGCGGGAAGCCCTACCCATAGGAACCCAAACACTAGCTCCAAGTGCCCTATAAATAGGAATCCTACACCTAGCTCCAAGTGCCCTACCTACAGGAACCCTAACCCTAGCTAAAAGTGCCCTTCTCTTAGGAAACCTAACCCTAGGAAGGGAAGCCCTACCCATAAGAACCATAATCCTAGCTTCAAGTACCCTACCCATAGGAACCATAACCATCGCTCCAAGTGTCCTACCCATAGGAACCTTAAACATAGCACCAAGTGCCCTACCCATAGGAACCCTACTCCCTAACTCCTAGTGCCCTACCCATGGGAACCCTAACCCTTAGTTGGGAAGCCCTACCCATAGGAACCCTAACCCTAGCTCCAAGTGCCCTACCCATAAGAACCCTAACCTTAGCTCCAAGTTCCCTACCATTAGGAACCCTAACCCTAGCTTCAAGTGTCCTACGCATATGAACCCTAACCCTAGCTTCAAATGCCTTACCCAGTGGAACCCTAACTCTAGCTCCAAGTGACCTACCCATAGGAACCCTCACCCAAGCTCAAAGTGCCCTACCCTTAAGAACCCTAACACAAGGGCAAGAAGCCCTACCCATAGGAAATCTACCCCTAGCTTCAAGTGTCCTACCCATAGGAACCCTAACCCTAGCTCTAAGTGCCCTACCCATAGGAATCCTAACAAAATGGCAAGACCCCTACCCATAGGAACCCTAACCCTAGCTTCAATTGCCTTACCCATAGCAACCCTAACCCTAGCTCCAAGTTCCGTACTCATATGTACTCTAACCCTTGCTACAAGTGCCTTACCCATAGGAACCCTGACCCTTGGGCGGGAAGCCCTACCCATAGGAATCCTAACCCTAGCTCGAATTGCCCTACTCATAGGAACCCTAACCCTAGCTCCAAGTGCCCTACCCATAGGAATCCTAACACTATGGTGGGAAGCCCTACCCATAGGAACACTAGCCCTAGCTCCAAGTGCCCTACCCATAGCAACCCTAACCCTAGCTTCCAGTGCCCTACCCATAGGAACCCTAACCTACCTTCAAGTGCCTTACCCACAGCAATCCTAACCCTAGCTCCAGGTGCCCTATCCATAGGAACCCTAAACCTAGCTCCAACTGCCCTACCCATAGAAACCATAACATTAGCTCCAAGTACCCTACCCATAGGAACCATTACCCTAGGGCGGGAAGCTCTACCCATAGGAACCCTAACACTAGATCCAATTGCTCTTCTCATAGGAACCTTAACACTAGATCCAAGTGCCCTACCCATAGGAACCCTAATTTCAAGTGCCCTACCCATAGGAATCCTAACACTATGGCGGGTAGCACTACCCATAGGAACAATAACCCTAGATCCAAGTGCCCTACACATAGGAACCTTGACCCTAGCTACAAGTGTCCTACCCATGGGAACAATAACCTTAGCTCAAAGTGTTCTACTCTTAGCAACCCTAACCCTAGGGTGAGAAACCTGATCCATAGGAACCCTAATCCTAGCTACAAGTGCCCTAACCATAGAAACCCTAACCCTAGCTCCGAGTGCCCTACCCATAGGGACCCTAACCCAAGGGCAGGAAGCCCTACTCATAAGTACCCTAACCCTATTTTCTATTGCCCTACCCATAGGAACCCTAATCTTATCTACAAGTGCCCAACCTACAGAAACCTTAACCCTAGGTCAGGAAGTGTTACCCATAGGAACCCTAACACTAGCTTCAACTGCCCTACCAATAGGAACCCATACTATAGGTCAAAGTGCCCTAACTGTAGGAACCCTAACCCAAGATTTAAGTGCCCTACCCATAGGAACCCAAACCTGAGCTTTAAGTGCAATACCCTTAGGAACTCTAACCCTAGGGCAGGAAGCCCTATCAATAGGAACCCTAACACTAGCTCCTTGTGCCCTACCATTAGGATCCCCAAACCTAGCTTCAACTGCCCTACCCATAGGGATCCTACCCCTATGGTGGGAAGCCCTACCCATAGGAACCCTAGTACTAGCTCAAAGTGCCCTACCCATAGGAATCCTAACCTTAGTTCAAAGTGCCCTACACTTAGGAACCCAAAACCCTAGCACCAAGTGCCCTACCCATAGGAAACCTAAACCTAGCTTAAAGTGCCCTACACTTAGGAACCCTAACCCTAGGGTGAGAACCTCTGCCAATAGGAACCCTAACCCTAGCTTCAAATGCCCTACCTATCAGAACCCTAATCCTAGCTCCAAGTGCCCTACCCATAGGAATTCTAACCCTAGCTCCAACTGCCTTACCCTTAGGAACTCTAACCCTAGCTCAAAGTTCCCTACCTATAAGAACCCTAACCCTAGCTCCAAGTGCCCTACCCTTAGGAACCATAACCCTAGGGCCGGAAGCTCTACCCATAGGAACCCTACACTAGCTCCAAGTGCCCTACTCATAGGAACCCTAAACCTAGCTGAAAGTGCCATACCCTTAGGAACCGTAACCTTAGGGCGGGAAGCCCTCCCCATAGGAACCCTTACCCTTGCTACAAGTGCCCTCCCCATAGGAACTCTGACCCTAGCTCAAAGTGTCCTACTCTTAGGAACCCCAAACCTAGCTTCAAGTGCCCTACCCATAGGAACTCTGACCCTAGCTCAAAGAGTACTACCCTTAGGAACCCTAACCCAAGGGTGAAGCCCCACCCATAGGAACCCTAACCCTAGCTTCAAGTTTCCTATCCTTAGGAACCTTAACCGTAGCTCCAAGTGCCCTCCCCAGAGGAACCCAAACCCTAGCTCCAAGTGCCTTACCCTTAGGAACCCTAACCCTAGCTCAGGGGGCCCTACCCATAGGACCCCTAACCCTAGCTCCAAGTGCCCTACCCTTAGGAATCCTAACCCTAAGGCAGGAAGCCCTACCCATAGGAATCCTCACCCTAGCACAAAGTATCCTACCCATGGGAACCCTAAGTCTAGCTTCAAGTGCCCTACCCATGGGAACCCTAAGTCTAGCTTCAAGTGCCCTACCCATGGGAACCCTAAGTCTAACTTCAAGTGCCCTACCCTTGGGAACCCTAACCCTAGCTCCAAGTGCACTTCCCATAGGAACCCTAACCCTAGCTCCAAGTGCCCTACCCCTAGGAACCCTAACCCTAGGGCAGGAATCCCTACCCATATGAACCCTAACCCTAGCTCCAAGTGCCCTACCCCTAGGAACCCTAACCCTAGGGCAGGAATCCCTACCCATAGGAACCCTAACCCTACATCACAATGCCCTACCCTTAGTAACCCTAACCCTAGGGCGGGAAGCCCTAGTCATAGGAACAAAAACCCTAGTTTCAACTGCCCTGCCATAGGAACCCTAAACCTAGCTCCAAGTGCCCTACCCATAGGAACCCTAATCCTAGGGCCTGAAACAGTACCCATGCGAACCCTAACCCTAGATCCAAGTGCCCTACCCATAGGAACCCTAATCCTAGGGCCTGAAACAGCACCCATACGAACCCTAACCCTAGATCCAAGTGCCCTACTCATAGGAACCCTAACCCTAGCTCAAAGTGCCTTACCCTTAGTAACACTATCCCTAGGGCGGGAAGCCCTACCCTTAGGAACCCTAACCCTAATTTCAAGTACCCTACCCATAGGAATCCTGACCCTAGCACAAAGTGCCCTACCAATAGGAACCTTAACCCTAGCTTCTAGTGCCCTATCCTTAGGAACCCTAACCCTAGGGTGGGAAGTCCTAAGCATAGGAATCCAACCCTAGCACAAAGTGCCCTACCCATAGGAACCCTAACCCTAGCTTCAAGTGCACTCCCCATAGGAACCTTAACCCTAGCTCCAAGATCCCTACCCATAGGAACTCTAACCCTAGGGCTGGAAGCCCTAACCTTAGAAACCCTAACTCTAGCTAGAAGTGCCCTACATATAGGAACCCTAACCCTAGCTCCAACTGCCCTACCCATAGGAACCGTAACCCTCGCTCCAAGTGCCCTTCCCTTAGGAGCTCTATTCCTAGGGTGGAAAGTCCTACCCATAGGAACTCTGTTCCTAAGAGGGGAAGGCCTACCCATAGGAACCCTAACTCTAGTTCCAAGTTCCTTACCATGAGGAACCCTAACCCTAGGTCAGGAAGCCCTACCGAGAGGAACCCCAACCCTAGCTCCAAGTCCTACCCTTAGGAACTCTATTCCTAGGGCGGAAAGTCCTACCCATAGGAACTCTCTTCCTAGGACAGGAAGGCCTACCCATAGGAACCCTAACTCTAGTTCCAAGTTCCTTACCATGCGGAACCCTAACCCTAGGGCAGGAAGCCCTACCCATTGGAACACTAACCCTTGCTCCATGTGCCCAACCCATAGGACCCCTAACTTAGGGCGAGCTGCTCTACCCATAGGAATCTTAACCCTAGCTCCAAGTGCCCCACTCTTGGGATCTCTAACCCTAAGTCGGGAAGCCCTACCCATAGGAACCCTAACTCTAGCTCCAAGTGCTCTATCCTTAGGATCGCTAACCCTAAGGCAGGAAGCCCTACTCACAGGAACCCTAACCCTAGCTCCAAGTGCTCTACCCATGGGAACCATAACCCTAGTTCCAGGTGCCCTACCCTTAAGAACCCTAACACTAGGGTGGGTAGCCCTACTCATAGGAACCCTAACCCTAGCTCCAAGTACCTTAGCCTAGACTGAAAGCTATAAGTCTAGTGTATTTTTTGTTCTGGATTTATGAGTGATGAGTTGATGATATGTTGACTTGTGAACTAATTTGAATAGGCCCCCTTCTACCACATACGTATGAAAAAATGTTTTTTTTTATATAGCCAAACTCTGCAAAACGGAGAAGCTGCCCTTAATGAGACACAGGAATACACAAAAGTGAGAAGAAGCAGGAATGACTGTAGATTATACAATGCATATTTGTCCTGTGGAACTCACAGCGGGAAGATATCATAACTGTTTGCCATTAAAGGTCATTGATGTAAGCAGTCAAGGTGAAACAAATCACAGGAATTAAGACATCATACATTCACTGCATCGTTACAGTTGTTAAGGTGAAATGAGTTAACTCACTTTAGCCTTATTCATGGATTCATCATCTTCCCATGTGGGTGGTAATTTATACCAGTGTAACCAGTCCCCATGAGGGGAATTTACTGTTTTTATACCAACATAGTAGTTAAAGCAGTGTAACTTTCGTTTATAGACCAACCTAGTGTATGGTAAGCTCCAAGCAATCAGTTTCTAAGTGTGCGTGTACGTGCATCCGAGGAGAAACAGAAGCAATAGAGCTGCTTCAGGACTGGACAAAGGTGGCTGGCCTGGAGTTTCTCCCTATGTGCTGTTTCTTACCATCCGTGTTTCAGAAAACAGCATAAATGTACATTTTATAAATAAATTGAACTTATTCCATATCATCAATTCCTGATCCAAACAGGAAAATGAGCTACAAGCCCTTGAAAATCTGCTGCTGCTCACCAGAGGAGCAACATTATCATTAAGCAAATAGTTTAACAAGAAGCAAAGGTGACTGGCCTGGAGTTTCTCCCTATGTGCTGTTTCTTAACAAGAAGCAAAATTGGATTTGATTTTAATTAACTAGTTTTATTTTGCATTGCATAATATTATATATAGAAAAAGGTAAACAGCGCCTATGGTGTGTTATTTCTAGGAATAATGACTACAATCAGTCTCACAGAAAGCATTAGCAGACTTATTTGCAAAATCCTGGGCAGAATTTTCACTCCTTGCGCTAATGTCATGTGCGCAGGAATGTGGATGTCTTTCCCTATAAGTCGCCCCTCCCACAAGTTACAAATGCACAAAGGAGAGGAGCTGTGTATGTGTCATTGTATCAAAATATTAAAGAATGTTTTTAAGGTTGCAATGAGACATAAGAACACTTTGAAAAAAGATAACAAAAATGTTTTATGAAAGTGCTAGGCAATCTTAAGTCTCTGCTGTTTCCCCTACAAGCTTTGAGGGGATCTGGACCTCGTGAAAGAAGAGATATGTGAGATAATGAGCTGGGGCCCAACTCTCCCTGAGTCTTTCAGAAGCCCTGAAGTTGCCATCAGTATTTGAAGCCCTATAGCGGGCCAAACCTAAACACAGAACTGATCACCTGCCTCACTGGAAGTAGGTGAAGAGTTGCTAACTCTTGTGTTTTTCAATCATAAGTCTTGCAGTATTTGGTTATCTTAAAGCCCCAGCTAGGGAAGGCAAGTGATTGTGAGAATCTCCACTTTAGTCTTGAAAAAGTAAATTTGTGGCCATTCTGATTGCCATGAGATCTGTTACTGCTGTGACCTGAGTGAACACTAAAAGCAAATTAAAAGGTCACAACTTTTATTGGGAAAAAACAACAAAACAAAACCCTGGTTTCATTTCAATAGTTTTAAGCTAATTTTGTTTTTTGTTTTTTTGAGGCCTGATTTATGAATTTTGAGAGTTGGCAATGTGGGAGGATGGGATGAGAAGGGAATTAAGACTCTGAAAATGGTGCCTGAAAAGACTCAGTCTGTTCTCTGGCAAGTTGTAATATTTATCACAGACTAGCCCTATTTGATGTTTTTTCTTCATGCTCCAGGTCCTGGAAACACAGAATTATACGAAGATCTATTCTCAGTGAAATAAGAATTATTCTACTTAACTGCCAGGGGGGCAAATTTGTCACGTACACATGGGAGAAAGAAGGGAAAAATGCAGCGTCAGCTATGGATAGTCTTAACTCAGGAAGTTCCTTCAAGAGGAAATGTAGCCAAACTCCAAACCCACAGACAATGGAACTTTCTGCGTCTGCATCCTACAGATAACTAACTGCTTGGTTTGCAAACTAACGCTGCGGGGGGGGGGGCGGGGGCGGCGAGGCGAGTACATGAACAATAAGGGATCACAAGAGGGACAGATACATGTAGCTTGCTAATTTTGTATGGTAATGATAGCTAATTTTGGCCAATCATAGAGCAATAGATTATCATAGTCAACTGCATATAATATTTTGGTGTAAGTGTTTTCTTTGTTCTTGTTGACTTGTTAGCTCGAACCCAACTGCAGCTGAAATAAATGCATCGCCCCTCCCCAGGCTCCTTGCTTGACTAGCTGTGTCCGTCTCTCCTTATTCCTCAGCTGGAACGGACAGGAATTTCCATAACATCAGCTTTCCAAAAAGTAGCCCTCACGTTGGGGCAGACAAGCTGGAAAATGTGATCTCCAATTAGGGTTGCCACGTGTGCCGGTTTTACCTGGAGCATCCGCTCAGGTTCTGGCTTCTGTGCCTAATAACAGTGTTTGAAAACCAGGCAAGCAATAAACCAAAATAACCCCGTTTTATTATTTTTAAACCCCCCCCCCCCGTGTTTTATAACCAATCTCATGAGTCTGGGGCCTAACCCAATCACAAGAGAGAATGGCTTGCAGTGCCCAGCATGAATCAATGAGCCTACCCACCCCAGCAGACACTGCGAGCCAGGCGCCTGCAGAGCACCGTCCCATTTTACGCTTGCGCACTAGAACGCGGAAGATGATTGGACACGTCTTTTGAAAACGTTTTACGCGATGACGTACATTCCCTTTCGCGATGGCTGCCGGGAGTTGTAGTTTCTATGGTCTCTACGGCCCATCAGCCGCGCTGGGCAGGGGGCGGTGAGCGGACTCCACTTCCCAGGGGGCCGCGCGGGCGGAGCGGGGGTTTCCAAACCTCTCACTGTCAGAAAGGGAGCGTCAGCAAACGGCCCAGACCGGGAAGTCGGGCAGCGGCAGCGGCAGCTGGGAGCGAGCGCGGGGGAAATGGCCGGCGAGATGACGGTGCTGGGTGAGCGAGCGGGGCCGGGGGGGAGGCGGCGAGTCCGAGCCCCCGGGCTCGGGGATGGGCCTGGGGAGGCCGAGCTGCTCTGCGCCCAGGGGTGGGGGGGAGCTTGTCCGGAGCAGCCGGCCCTGAGTTGTAACGTGCATAAGGGAGCAGCAGAGTTGATGGATGGAGAGAGGTGAATAGTGGTGCCCCCGGGGTCTGTTCTGGGACCAGTCCTAGTCAACATGTTACCATAAATCCTCTGGGGAAAGGGGTAAACGGTGAGGTGGCAGAACTTGTAGATGATACAAAACTACTCAAGGTAGTTAAGTCCCAGGCAGACTGAGAAGAGCCACAAAAGGATCTCACAAAACTGGGTGACTGGGCAACAAAATGGCAGATGAAATTTAATGTTGATAAATGCAAAGTAAGGTACATTGGAAAACATAATCCTAACTATACATATACAATGATGGGGTCTAAATTAGCAGTTACCACTCAAGAAAGAGATCTTGGAGTCATTGTGGATAGGTCTCTGAAAATATCCACTCAATGTGCAGCGTCAGTCTAAAAACTGAACAGAATTTTGGGAATCATCAAGGAAGAGCTAGCTAATAAGACAGAAACTATCCATGGTACATCCACATCTTGAATACTGCATGTGGATGTGGTTGCCCCACCTAAAAAGGTTTTATTGGACTTGGAAAAGGTTCAGAAAAGGATAACAAAATGACTAGGGGTATGGAACAGCTGCCACATGAGCAGAGATTAATAAGACTGGGACTTTTCAGGTTGGAAGAGAGATGACTGAGGTGGCATATGACAGATGTCTATAAAATCTTGACTGGTGTGGGGAAAGTAAATGAGGAAGGGTTATTTACTCCTTGGCATAACACAAGAACTAGGCCCCACTAAAGGAAATTAATAGACAGCAGGTTTAAGACAAACAAAAGGAAATATTTTTTTCACACAATGCACAGTCAACCTGTGGAAATCTTTGCCAGAGGATGTTGTGAAGGCCAAGAAGACTACAACAGGGTTCAAAAAAAGAACTAGGTAAATTCCAAGGAGGGATAGGTCCACCAATGGTCATTAGCCAGGATGGGCAGAGATGCTGTCCCTAATCTCTGTTTGCCAGAAGCTGAGAATGAGCTACAGGGGATGGATCACTGGATGATTACCTGTTTGATTCATTCCCTCTGGGGCACCTGGCACTGGCCAAAGTCAGAAGACCGGATACTGGGCTAGATGGACCTTTGTTCTCACCCAGTATGGCCATTCTTATGATAACCTTTTCCAGCCGTCACAGGTTTTTGCTGATCCCCTTCCTGGGGGTCCATATGAAGGGCCTTGTCTTCAAACTTGAGTGCTTAGCCCAGGAATTGGCAACCTTTGGCACGCGGCTCACCAGGGTAAGGCCCCGGGCCGGTGTATTTACCTGACGCGTCCGCAGGTTCGGCTGATTGTGGCTCCCACTGGCCATGGTTCACCACTCCAGGTCAATGGAGGCTGCAGGAAGCGGTGGCCAGCATATCCCTCAGCCCGGGTCGCTGCCTGGAGCAGCAAATTGTGGCCAGTGGGAGCCACGATCGGCCGAACCTGCGGACGCGCTAGGTAAACAAACCATCCTGGCCCACGAGGGGGCTTTCCCTGGCTTAGCCCTTCATCTTAGCACCTTACTGGTCAATAGATGCTGAAGATGGCACGTTATGGGGTTAATAGTAACACTCAGGGCTTGTCTGCCTTTGATGGTTCACATGGATTAAGCTTGAGTGTAAATTTAAAGCACGGTAACTGCTCCTGGTTGCCTTCATGTGTGGACTGTCTTATTTTGGAACCTAAATGGGTAAGTCAGAAAAAGTTCTGTGTAGAGAAGTCTGTAGTCATAACTACTGTCAAATCCTGCTGTCAGAGTGCTGACTGGTACAAAAGTTTGTCGTCCTAAATGTATTTTATTTATTATTCTAAAAGCTCTTCCTTATTTCTTATCTGGTACAAGCTCTTAAGTTTTCTTTTCATATGTAAATCTTCATGTAACTCTGGCCAGTCAAATCACAGAGATTTGTATGTATTCCTGGTTATGATCTACATTTGGTTACAGCAAAATGGCTTCAACTTCAAAAGGTTCTCAAAGACTATTTTGTCTAGCGTTTTTGCCTGTGACATGTCAGAGATGTGGGACACTGAACTTATCTCATAAACTCAGTATTTTCAAGTTGAGGCATGAAGCTTATCTTCTCAAATTAGCTTTTCTGGATACTTATGCCTGAATCATTTCTGTTTGTGACACATCCATTTGGTACAGGTCTTATATGGAGTATTCCCCCCCCCCCGCCAAAAAAAAAATCATTCAAACACAGTGAAGAAGAAGAACTGTTAAAATAAGCAAATATACAATTCCTTCCCATCTGTCAGAAACACATATATTAACATCATCTTTGCCCATTAATCCTACCTTTTTGCTCCTCTTTCAATCCCTCCACTGATTCCACTTTGTGCAATTTATAAAGTACACCTCTGCCCCGATATAACGCGGTACTCAGGAGCCCAAAAATCTCACCATGTTGTAGGAGAGATTGCATTATATCGGGGTAGGGAGAGGAACCGCTCTCCGCTTCAGCTCATCTCCACCTCCTCCCTGAGCGCGCCGCTGCCACTCCACTTCTCTCTCCCTTCCAGGCTTGCAACGCCAATCAGCTCTTTGGCCCTGCAACCTGGAAAGAGGGGGTAGGGGAGAGGCGGAGCGGCGTCAGCACGCTCGGGGAGGAGGTGGAGATGAGCTGGAGCGGAGAGCGGTTCCTCTGTGCCCCGTTACCCCTAGCCCCAGCTTGCTTCTGCCTGCTTCCATGAGCATCCTGCAGCTCCGCTTCTCCTTCACCCTCCTACCCCCGGCTTGCGCTCCGAACAGCTGATTGGCACGGCAAGCCTGGGAGGGAGGAGAAGCGGAGCTGCGGTGCGCTCGTGGGAGGAGGCGGAGCAGAGGTGAGCTGGGCCCCGCGGAGGGCTGCAGCAAATAACGGGCAGGCGCAGAGGAACTGCTTGCGGTAACACAAAATTCAGATATAATGAGGCAAAGCAGCCCTGTCCCCTGGAGCACTGCTGTACCGCGTTTTATCCAAATTAGCATTATATCGAACCGCATTATATCTTGTACTTGCATTTGAGACATGCCTTGACCCTGCCCAGCTTACATATTGGGTCTCTTCTCTTATCATATATATTGGCTTTGTCAACAGTTTCACTCTCCCATCTCTGTGCCACCTTGCATGCTGCCTTTTATGCTTAGAATGAATTTCCAATACCAGTACATCGGGCTATTGCTCTCTGGAACATATGACTCGTCTTTGATTGACATGGGAAACTCATGTTTTGTATGTATATTTATATTAACATTCTTCAAAAAAAGCAGGAGGGCCAAATAGAGAGATGTCATTTGAGCTCTGGACTGGTAGCCAGGAACTCCTGGGAACTTACTCTGGCTATGTCATTGATTTGTTGTGTGACCTTGAGCAATTCATTTAGCCTCTGCTTTATTTTCTGTGTCTGTAATGTAGGGATTATACTTACTAATTAATCCTCATCTTCTATGTGAGGTATGTATTTGTAAATCACTTTGCAATATTATTTTGTTGTTTTGATTTATTGTTCCTTTCTTTAAACTTTCACAAATCTTATGTCCTTGTCTATGTTACACTTCAGTGGCTGGCAGTTTGCCTGAATTGCCAGATGCAAGCTTGCTACTGACTTCTGAGGAAATGAGACTAAGCACAAAGTAGTTTCACAATGTGATTTCACATTCCACTTTTACATCAGAGTAAATATATACTAAGATATATACTGAGTGGAATCAGTGGAGGGATTTATACAACAGAGTAATATCATACTGTCTGAGTGATTCATGGCCATGAATGTTAACTCAGGGCAGGCTGTCAAAAACAGGGCAGACACCCCGAACTGGTGACTTGTTCTATAATTAGATTTCACCAACTCAGTAACAAATATGAATTCCTAGACCACTGCCACTGTACTAGTGTTACCATGGAGTGTCAGAGTATCCCCTTGGGCTCTCTGGTCTATCTTGCCACCCAGGCAAGCTGGACTTAGTGATAAATGATCATTTAGATAAAACTCACAAAATATTGAGGTTGCCTCCAGTCCCAAGAGACCAGTCAGGTACCCCTCATCATCTACCCTTAGATCTTACACCAAAGACAATATCTGTAGCCGGTCTTGTAATAAACTATCTAAAGGCTTATTAACTAGGAAAAAGAAATAAGAAAGTTATTTACAGATGTGAGCAAGCATACCATTTATGGTTGCTAAAGATGACAGCGATAGTAATCTGTCAGTTCAGTTTCAGGGCCCTGGAGATCTCTGCTTTAGTTAAGTGTCTCTGGCCTGGTGAGAGTTCAGACAGCAAAGAAATGAAAAATTTTCTTGTGATCCTATTTTATCTTTTACATTTGGCCCTGCAGTCCATTTGAGGAGCTCCCTTGCATGTAGCATTTCCAAGGTGAGAGGGCCATTCACCAATCCGTTGTATTGTGATGTTTCTTAATGGTCTGTTTAATATTGATAAGTTGTCTTAATGTGCAGCGGAGGGAAGAGACACACAATTCCCATGCCTAAGTTCACAAATTCAGAGCAAACATTTTCAAGGTTATAAAGTAAAACTTCTATATTTCCCTATAGAATGGAATGCCGATATTACAAGTGAGATTAATGCCTGCATCAACTTACAAACATTTCATAGTCTAAACATTAAATACATTATTATAAGACTAATACCTATTTTGAACAAAACTAACATACAGGTGAGCTGGCTTGGCTTCCAGCTGTGAGTTTTAGTTCTTATGGCCTTGGCCCTTACCACTGTCACAACTAGTATTATAGCTTTGAAGAACTTCCAGATTTGTTTGGATGGGTGCTCTGATACTGTCTTTTTATCACTCTCACAGGTTCAGCTGTCTTGGCTCTTCTGTTGGCTGGCTATCTGGCACAACAGTATCTACCTGTGCCTACACCAAAAGTGATTGGGATTGACCTTGGCACCACTTACTGCTCTGTTGGCGTGTTCCTTTCTGGAACAGGGCAGGTGACAGTTATTTCAGATGAAAGTGGGCATAACAGCATACCAAGCATAGTGTCATTCACAGAAACGGATGTGTACGTGGGATATGATGGCTTAGAACTAGCAGATTCTAATCCACAGAACACGGTATATGATACCAAAAGATTCATAGGGAAAATCTTCACTCCAGAAGAGCTGAAAAATGAAAGTAGCAGATATCCATTTAAGGTAAACAGACAGCAATCTTCACCAATTCTATACAAACTACAGTTTTATATATATGGTGTTCAGAAGGAGTTGATCCAATTGCCTTTGGATGCAGAACCCTGAATGTAGCATTTCAGGGGGGAGGGATAGCTCAGTGGTTTGAGCATTGGCCTGCTAAACCCAGGGTTATGAGCTCAATCCTTGAGGGGGCCATTTAGGGATTTGGGGATTGGCCCTGCTTTGAGCAGGGGGTTAGACTAGATGATCTCTTGAGGTCCCTTCCAACTCTGATATTCTATGAAAATATGGTCTTTTTGGATCCAATCAGCACACATACAAATTGCAAAAATTTAAAATAAAGATAAAATGTTATTTTGTACAGGTATTTGTTCTTGATTAACTGCATTTGGCTATTATACCCTATGTTGTTTTTATACCTATGATACTTTAATGTGTTGTCATATGAGCTTGAGATAGAGAGAAGTGGGATTTGGAACTTGAGCAAAACAACTGGTTTCACAGCAGAAGGAAAGATCCGAGAAGAGTATTTGGAATGGGAGTAACTATGTTGGCAAATGCCAAATTTGAACTCACTAAATGTGATGGCTTGTAGATGCAGTACATACATGACCCTCTTCTGTTCTGAGCAGGAGGGTACTGAAACATGCAAGAATCTTTCCTCCGAAATAGAGCCTCCTTCTCTATTGACCACAATTATTTTTATTATTTCTAGTTTATACAACAAGAAATGCACTCAAGGGAGAGTATTTCTAGGGTACTAATCATTCTTTTCTCCCCCTCCCCCCACCCGTAGTTACTTGAGTTTTAGCCTTGCTGTGTGTTGTGACACAAAACAAAGTAGGACCTTACCTGCTGATAATGTATAAGATGTTAACCAAAATAGTGTTTTTCAGTATATATCAATTGAATTGTAAATATTATGTAATACACAGCTTTCATAGTTTGTTCTCAATGCATTTGTTTCTCATGATTATGGATAGCTAGTCTTTCACACTTACAATTTCCCATCTATATATTGTTTTTGTTTTGTTTTTTTTTTAATGAGGTTTATAATTATAAATGGACCTGAAACTAACAGTTCCACAGCTGTGTCTTTCAGTAATGGTGAAACTAGCACAATAAGATACAGTAACTCCTCATTTAACATCATCCTGCTTAATGTTGTTTCAATGTTATGTCCCTGCTCCAATTAGGGAACATGCTCGTTTAAAGGTGTGCAGTGCTTCCTTATAATGTCGTTTGGCTGCCTGCTTGTAAGATTCTGTGGAAGAGCAGCGACTTTACAAGGAGCAGTGCACAAGTTCCACTTCTCCGTCTCCTCCCCCTCCCTCCCAGCGCTTCCCCACCGCCAAACAGCGCTTAGGACTTGGGGGGATGTGGCATGCTCCAGAGAGAAGGTGGAGTGGGGTGGGAAGAGATGGGTCTGGAGTGGACCTGGGGCAGGAAGAGGCGGACCTGGAGTATTCCCTCAAAGTCTGAGCCTGTTCTTCTCTGGGGAAGCTGCTGCTGCAAAGGTGCTTTCTAGCATCCTTACTTGCAGCGGGCTGTGCCTGTGCGGAGTAAGGCAGGGGCACTTACCAACCACAGTACAGTACTGTACAGTATATAATGCCTTTTGTCTGTCCCCCCAAAATGTCCTTGGAACCTAACCCCCTGCATTTCCATTAAATTTTATGGGAAAATTGGATTCATTTAACATTTTCACTTAAAGTTGCATTTTTCAGGAACATAACTACAAGGTTAAGTGAGGAGTTACTGTACTTCACAATGGGTACTAAGTCAGGCATCGGAAATCATTCTCTTGTGTCACTGCTAATAGTGAGTGCAGGGAGTCTGCCTAAAATAAATCTTCAGTGGTACAGTAGCACTCAGCAGCTGCTTTGATGGGGACTGAATAAGTACCTATATATGTGTGTGTCTCCTGAGGCATCCTGCATGTTTCTGCTTTAGCAGTAGACATAGGGTTCGCCTCAAAAGAACTATTTTCATTCCTTGGATGTGCTGTTGTGCAGGATTATTAATTGTGACATTGTGTGACTCAACTGCTGGATTTTGACTCAGTGGTGTCTTTGGGCAAAATAGACAAAAATACTTCAGGCACATTTTCTGGCAACTTGAATGCCTTTATGTCCTATAATCTTTATAATGGAAGATAAAGAAAATTGGTTCACATAGAATGTTTTAGACTGGCAAAGTCACCACTCATAGTAGATTCTGGAGTAAGCAGGTATTCTACATATCCAAGTACAGTTTCACAAAAGCATTCTGTTAAATGAAAGGTGGGCTTATTTCACACTTGTGGGTTGTGCTGCCTTTCCCCCCAGATTTTCAGCAACAATGGAGCAGCTGAATTTTCAGTGACAACCAATGAAACATATAACGTCTCACCTGAGTATATTGGCTCTCAACTGCTATTGAAATTAAAGAGGATGGCAGAGGAGTACCTTGGCATGCCAGTTTCCAAGGCTGTCATTTCAGTGCCAGCAGAGTTTGATGAAAGGCAACGGAACTACACTATTAAGGCAGCTAATCTTGCAGGTGATGCATCTTTCTTTCTAGTATTTTTCCCTCTACTCTTTGAATTATCCTGAGGTTTACTCATCTACACTAAGTTGTTTGTGAAATGTAGAATAGCAAGGGAGAGTCCGTGGCAGAAAACTTTAGAGATCACTTTACAGAGCATTAGCAATCACCAGGAACAGCAGGGAACTCTCCAATGACATGAAGTGCAGTTGGCTAATACAAGTACAGATAGCAATGTTCTCAAGTATCACTAAAGGAAAAAGGTTTTTTGGAAATTTTCAAGTAGAGACAATTATACAGGAAATTTCATGGAAATAAATCAGACTCAGATAAAAACAAGATGATAAACCATCCCACCTCACCTTCTCTGAGAAAACACAGTGAGGGAACTGGTCAGTCAGTGTTTATTCTGACAGACTGCTCTAAAAGTAAAAATAAGAATATTCCAAGTTTATCTTAAAAACAAAAAAAGTGAAAGCCATGGCGCATGTAGAATTCCCTGTGAACTTTTTCCATCAAACATTTTATATTTTACTTCAGTCTGAACAAAAATTGACACAATTTAATAGAATACTGTAAACATACAATAGATTGCACTTAATAGCAACCCAGATGCTAACAGCTTTGGTTCTCAGCAAAATATTGCTTCTAACCAAATCACGTCCCATTGACATTCCTTCCCTGGCTGCAGTACTGCAAACCTGCCTGTGCACAGGAGGTAAGGGACTGTGGCCTCGTAGGGCAGTAGCAGAGAGGGAGAGCTGTAGCCAGGATGCTGGAACTACACAGTATCTTTCCTTGGGCTTTCAGGACTGTGTCCTGCCAGGGACTTCACCCAGGGGGAGAAACACTGGGAGATGCTGAGCCCTGGAGAGCAGAGGGGAAAGGTCCTGTGCAGCTCTTTGTCCCCGTGTAGAAAGCCCCAACTTCTGCACTGTAGCCTCCTTCTCTACTGCTGTCCTGCCTGTAGGAGGTTTGCAGGGCTGCAGTGAGGAGGGGAGGTGCAGCTCCGTGCTTCCTTCCCTGGCTGCAGCCTTGCAAACCTGCCTTCCACTCATTGGCAACTGTTGGATAATGCCAGCTTTTTGCTGGCAACTGGGCTGGGTTACTAAGTGGAATCTGTTGTACTACACAGAGTTATCAGTTGTGTGGAGAAAATGTTAACGTGTTTTGCTTTTTCAGGGTTGGAGATATTGCGGGTAATTAATGAACCCACTGCTGCAGCTATGGCTTATGGTCTCCATAAAGCGGATGTGTTTAATGTTCTGGTAGTGGATTTGGGTGGAGGAACTTTGGACGTCTCATTATTGAATAAACAAGGAGGAATGTTTCTGACACGAGCAATGGCAGGTAAGGATAAGTAACCCCTACTTCAATAAAACATGTTTTTTTCTCAAGTAAAAACTAGTTCTATATAATTTCAGTGGATACACGTAAAAAAAAAGTCACCTGTAAAGGGATGCTAAAGTTGATGTGCTGAGATTGACATAACTTTTGGTGGCCTACTGGTCCCCTGAATGTTATTTCTACTCTCCATAATTCTAAAATTAGGTTTGCAACTGATTTTAATTAAGAGAAATTCTTCCATTCTTTGAATGATTTTAACATAACAAGCTGTGGTCTAGCTGTCTGTCATTGTCAACATTTCTGCACAGGTAACCTGAGCATTTGTGCATTCTACAATTGTCGTCTCTGGAGCTAGTGGCATTTCAAAGCATTCTACTATGTCCATCTGAGTCAAGGGGATTTGTCATATTATTGAAGGGTGCTTTAGAACAGTCCCCTTTCGTGCCTAGCTGCAGCTCAGACATTAAGGGGTGGAGTGCTCACACACTGTTAACCCAGAAGCAGGTTTTGTAACACAAATATGCCAAAATGATTCATCACTTGGCAAAGAATTCTGGCAGCGATGCTTTGTAAGCCTATGTAGTGAACACACAATTGTTTTGCCGATGACCTGAGTTCAGACAAACCTGAGGCTGAGTACTATTGTTGATATTCCTGACTCAATGAGCTTTGACACCTGCTGCGCTGTCTAGTAAAACAAAAAGTAATAAATGTAGTCAGCCATTTCAACATGGTTCTGTTGGACAGTATGAACTCCTATTTTCAGTTGAAAAAAAAAAAGATGGACGGAATATTTATGGGTAGTGCCCATTCCATTGGAAAACTCAAGAGGCCAATCTTCTAAAGAGCAGGCATAGGTATTTGAAAACTGTTGGAAGGATGGTTAAGGTGGATCTAACACCTTCAGAGGGAATTTGGGATGAATGCACTATGCCACCAGCTACCTATAAAGCCTAATGTAGGATGGGTCCATTACTAGAGCTTGAAGCTTACTGATCCAAAGAGTTGAAATAACTTCTATTGGGAATCAGTGTTTCCACAGGAAGAACTTGACAGACTAGATACCTCATGACTCAGAAGTAGCCTTTATCAGTGTACAATAATGTCCCTTAGTATATGATTTTGATATGAAGGCTCTAAAATACAATAAGGCCTTAACGAAGTTCAACTCCAGGAGTTGAGGCAGTAATCTTTCATGAGTTTCATCTTGCTACTATTAGTGAAAATGTCTAATATGGGCAGAGATGTAGACAGTAACTAAGACTTGGGAGTGTGAGCTGGGAATATGGAAAAGACAGACTTGCATAGTATCACAGCAGGCCACAAATATTTTCCATTTCAAATTTTAACCTCTACTAACCAAACCCCTTCCTAGTGTTCTGGTGGATTATTTTTTAAATAATTCCTCTGAAGTCCCCACCACCTTGCTTTTTCACTTATGCAAATTGAAACAGAGAATCCTGAGAACATTCTTCTTTTGTGAAGCACGTTACAAACAAAATATCCCCAAATGATTATACTTCTGGTTCTGACATTGGCTGTTGGCACTATAGTTGTGGACATTTTTTTTTCTCAGTTCCATGATAATGTCCTGCACATGACAAAGGGCATCTTTTTGTCTTCTGAAATATTGCGAGTGATCTGATACATTTTTATGTCTTAGGTAACAACAAACTTGGAGGACAGGACTTTAATCAGCGATTGCTGCAATACTTGTATGACCAAATCCATCAAATGTATGGCTCTGTGCCCTCCAGAAAGGAAGAAATACATCGACTTAGGCAGGCTGTGGAAGCAGTCAAGTTAAATTTGACTCTACACAATTCTTCTCCTGTCAGAGTTTCTCTTACCATGCCAGAAAGGAAGGACTTAAAAGAACTTTCAGAAAGAGAACAGATAAAAATAAATGTAATTGCAGCTGAACCTTCACAAACGGAAGACGGTGTGATAAGCCTTTTAAGGGATGACCTCTCACAAACACAGAGCAACACTGTCAAAGTTGTCTTTGAAACAGAAATCTCAAGAAAACTATTTGAAATGTTGAATGAGGACCTGTTTCAGAAGATCCTTCTGCCCATTGAGCAGGTGCTGAAGGAAGGACATCTACCCAAGACAGAAGTGGATGAGATTGTATTAGTAGGGGGCTCCACACGTATTCCCCGGATACGCAGAGTTATTCAAGAGTTCTTTGGGAAGGAACCCAACACTTCTGTAGATCCTGATCTGGCAGTGGTAATGGGTGTAGCTATCCAAGCTGGGATTGTTGGAGGGTCCTGGCCCCTCCAAGTCAGTGCTGTAGAAATTCCTAATAGACATTTACGAAAAACTAACTTCAATTGAACTTCTGTTCTTGTCACATTCCATTATTCACTGTTTCAAAAAACTGTGTACTCATGACCGTGCATAGACTTGCCCAACAAACAATGAAGCCTAGTCTTAGCCATGTAATATCTACCATTTTAATTCTGTTCCATTTAAGTGTTGCTAGACCATACATTGTGTGCTGGCTCTATCATGTTTTAAAGGTATTAGCAATTCAAAAATAATGAACACACACAACCCACCTCTGCCCCATTGGTTTGTCGACCGGATGTGGGATGAAAACCTGAGTTGATAGGTGTGCAAACATGCTACTGCCAATGAAATGCACACATTTTCTTGCTAAATTTTATTAGCAGACCCTGAAGACTTGAAAGTGGAATGTAACCATGAGCTTGAACCTGTGGTGGAGATAGTATGTACTGAGAGGAGGTGTAGCCGTATTAATACAGACAGCTCAGGTAATGTTCAGCTTAATTTTATTTATTAAACTGAGTCAGTGGAGTACTTCAAAGCACCTTTCTAAATGCAGTTTTCCTGTTTGAATACTATCTATTTGTCTACTTAAGATTCTTGTGCTGCTGTTTATAACAGCAGTGCTATTGCTGAAACTATTTGTGGATTTTATCTTTAATGTAGACTTACTGCAATCAAAACTTTTTTTTGTTTTTTGGGGTTTTTAGTTTTTTTGCTCTTTCATGTTGTTACACTGGTGTCTACTTTAAAATGCATTTTCCTAATGGATTCCTATGATTCCATTTGTCATCAGCTAGAGAGGTTGCTGTGGCCCCTCTGCTGTTTCTCCAACGGGCAGACACCTGATAATGCCGTCATTACTGTAGTTCCTGCCATGCAGCCAAAAGGTTTTATAAAGCCAATTTTATATTAAGGAAAAAAGCACATTAGGCCCTGGAAGGGTCCCATTCATGTTTTTCAACCAATACATCCGTAGCTTTTTATTTACCATGAAATGCACTGGTGTTCAGCTAAGAGAATTGCTATAGCTACAACTTCTTTTTAACAACATTCTCCCTAAAAATAAAATGAATCCAACTATTTTTATCTGGTGCCTAGCATGGTGGTGTCTACATGTTTTCTGGTTCCTGATGCTTTCCCCCACTCTGAATTGAACATGGAGTGATAATTGTGAGTTGTATTCTGGTAAAGAAAACCATACAAGAACTGGAATGTAAATGTGGTAATATTACAGCCTTCTGCTTTTGACTACTGGCAGGTTGTAAAATACAAGGAACAGAAGTTCCTAAAGTCTCAACTTTTGGAGGAAGGTTTTAAAAGAAACTTGTTTAATTGTGCTCTTTTTGAAGGGGTAAAATGCTGAATAGTCAAACTCCTTTTTACTCCTTTTTATACATGTTGTTTTATCCTTAGTCAACGAAGAGGGTATTGTCCTCACCTAACAGCAGATAACTGAACAAAATTTGCTTAATAAATCTGAAATAAGTTGTATTTTTTATGTGAGATCTAATGCAAAAGATTTAAAATCAACAGTTATCTGCTACATTTGAGACTTTCAGTAATAAGCTTGCATTTAATTTAAAAAACATGGTTTTGATGGAATGTGTCTGCCCTACCATTTTAAAGTGGCCTTGTCTCTGAGTTTACAAAGTATTTCAGACAATGCTGCTAGTAGCTTTTGAACTGTAACCAAGGAAAACCAAGAAGCTTTCTATATGGAGAAAAAGTAGCAGAAATTCTTTGTTCTCAAGGGACCTGTGTGTATATGGTTCCTGCCACAACAAGAGGGCAAAATACTTTGTGGTTGTACTATTGCAAAAATTAGCAAGAGTGAGTATGTAATTCTTAAAAAAATTTCAAGAATGACTAAACTTAAAGTTGAAGTCCCTTCAAAGAAATAATGGACAAATATCAGTATGCATTACAATTTTCTCAAGTACCATGCAGATCCTATTTCAGGCCCTTATCTTGCAAATACTTCTATGTTTACTTTGCATATATTCAGAAATCTTTGCAAGAATTAGGGCTTACCCTGCTGTAAGTCTTACTCATAGCTTTTTTTTTCTTAATGGGATTTAGAATTACAATGGATCTTAAAATGCTAATTTTTGTCTTCAACGCTCTTTGTGTGAGAAACCTAGCAGGATTAACTGATTGCATAAACTCAGAATAAAATCATAGCTAATTAAATGAACCAGAGAAGTTTTCAGACATGGGAAGTTAGGAAGGGGCTTCAGAAGAATTTCAAAATGTGAAACTCAAAACAAAAATAGGGCTTTTAAAACTTTCTAAAGTCCGGGAGGATGGCAAAATTGTCCAGTAAGTGGACTTTTCATTTCCGTAAGTGTAAGTTTACAAATATTTTGTTTTAAGGATGGATGGGTTGTTTACTTTAAAAGTTTCCAAAAGAGTTGCAGCTTTGTAGCTGGAAACTTTTCATAGAGAAGTTAACATGCATGAGACATCTCCTATCGCATGGTCTATTTAATATTTTTAAAACTACCTTGTGGGGTTGATAAATTTAAGTGCAACAAAGTTATTTATTTTGTATCTAATACTAGTTTTGGTACTCTATTTTGGCACAAACCATTGAATTTTAAAAAGAGCAATACTGCACTTTGATTATTTTCCCCAGTGCACAACTTACTATGAAGGTCCTTCATTTAACTAAATGATACTGTTTGAAGATTGGAGTTCTGTTAAGACTAGTTCTATTTAAATCTTGGTGCCTGTAGCTTTATCCCTGTAACACCTATCTTTACTTAAGTGTTTATGTAGCTGAGGTTCAGGGGAGTGCAGTCCTGGAAGTGGTGATGCCTCATCAATATTATAAAATCTTGTCAGTTTACAGGTTAATGTGCATAATCTGCATTTGGGGAAAATGTCATACTTCAGCCTTTTAAAATACATTCTTAAATAAAAGTAATTGCATAAGAGCTGCCAAACTTTTGTTTCTCTTTCCCCGGGATTTTCTTTTGGTCTGAAGCATTATTGTTAGAAATAAGGCAATGCTAAGGGCAGGGAGAGAGCGAGGGACCAGTGACCTACAAGAGGTTGTAATATGGGCTAGAAAAGTAAAGGAGCAGCTCTGAACAACTTGATTTATCTAGAATTGTTGTAACCCTTTTTATTAAATCAATAGTGACAAATAAGGTCACTAGAAATTCTGTATAGTGCAGATTTGGGCATTCCACAGACACTGTCCAGTAGGGTTTCTGAAAAATAAAATTGAGGATAATAGTATGTGGCCTCTTGGTAAGAATATTTAACCATCTCAATATTAACTGCAGGAGTACTTGTCATTTGGAGCTGTGGTGCCTAACCAAGGGTCCCGTTGCTGTGAGCAGGTTCCAGGGGATCTGCCACCCATGGCGGGCATTAGAGTTGCTAGGGCCCTGGGCAGAAAGCCAAAAGTTCTGCCAGCCAGGGCTGCAAACAATATTGCAGGGCCCTGAGCCCTACCAGGAGGGGCTGAAACTGAAGCCTGAGCAACTTAGCTTCACAGTGGCCCCTGTGCTGTTTGGGCCCGAGGCAACTGCCTGGCTTGCTACCTCTTAACGCTGACCCTTTGAATGCTTGTATTAGCGTGGCAACTAAAGGCATATAATTAAAATATATATCCAACATCACGGGGAGTTGTGTTTTTTAAGTGAATATGACCTTTCTGCTAAACTGTAAATGGACATTTAATACTTGTACATCACTTCCAGACTTCATTATGTATTTCTCACTGCAATATTATCTATCTTGTTGTTTGCTCAAACATCTTTAAACATGTTCTTGCAAACTACCATCACTTGAGTTTAAAAAGAATTCTTTCCACCTGGTTCATTTAAGTATGTAGCTTCTTTAGAAGGAAGATAAATTCTATAGAAACAATTGCCTTGTTTATATTAACTTCCCTGAGAAGTTAAGTGCAAATGTGTGCTGCAGAAGCAGGTAATTATGAACACCTGTATTTAAACAAGTGTGTATGTGTTTATTTTTTAAAAAGGCACTACTACAACTGGAACTAAAGGCCTCTTCCCTCCCTAGTTTCATTCTGTTATACTCAGTTTGTAAATACCAAATAGGCCAGATTCTTGTAGTTGTCTTAATAGAACTCAGGCCTAAATTCAGGTGAAGGATGGTGCATCCTCTTGTGCCAGCAGTGAATTGGGCCTACAACTTGTAGAAGTCTAATCTCTGCCAAGATTAATTTAGCTTCACCGTTGCTACTCTACCCTAATCAAGAGTTTGGTGCAAGCTCTAGTTTTAGTATATTTTAGGGAACTGTATTATTTACAGCTGGCTGTTATTGTCAGGGACAATATTGTACCTTTGAACTAAATTAAAAGTAGCAGAGAATGCCTGGATCCTTCACTTACCCTTTTTTCTGAGAGGCCCAAGCTACCACCAAACCAATCAAGCTGATGACTGTGCCAACATGACTAGAGTTGCTGTTCTATTGGTGGATCTCCAACAGGAAGTACTGATCCCTCTTCTCTGCTATTCTTAGTATGGCGGCTATAACAGAGTGCCCACCTCAGTTTGATTACCAGGAGGCAGAGTGTTCAAGTGCTACTTGACCTCCTACAGCATTTATGCTATAGTAATGAAGCTGGGCTGGGGCCCAAAGCCTAATCAGGTCTGAGAAGAAAATCAAGGAACTCTATAAAAGTAGTTCCTTGGGCAGTACTATAGACCTTAAAGAGTACAGCTTTGGATAGAGGTTAGTTTGGCGTAGCACCAGCATACCTCTCAAGAGAATAAGGCATGTAGGAGATGGTACATCATAAGATACAGGTACCCTGCTTTTGCAACTTAGATACCTCAAATGTGTGCATAGGTTCTTATGGGGGAAGTTAATGACTTCTCAAAGTAGAACTGTATCTGCTCCATGAATGTTTGAATTAGTGCAAAACACCATTTCATTTTTTCTTGTGTATCCTTTGTACGCATTGTATATTCTCATGGAAACTTTCTTCTCTTCCCTGTATCTTTTCACCCAGTTTAACCACAAACAAGCCAACAAATTAGAACCATAACTTACAGTACTTTATATACAGAAGAATATGCTTTGTTAGCATTCCCATTAAATATGAAAAGAGGGTTCTATTGCCATGACTAGTACAAGAATAGTTTGTACAAATATGCTTTAAAGTGAATATTTCCCAGAGGGATTTTCCTTTAAGAATTCTGTCACAATGTGACTTGAGAATGCTCAGTTAGATAGACAAAAATAAGTACTAATCATTGAACTTGTCATTTATTTTAGGGTTTTCAAAGGCCATTTAAAAAAAGCAACCAAATATACCCTCAAGAATTTAAAAAACATTCATGTACAGACTCAAGTCAGCATTGAGCCCCCCCATGTTCATAAAATGACAATTCTTGAATGAATTTTCACCAGCTCATTATTTATAACAGAGGATACTGGTTAAATCAGCATTATTTGCTAAATAATTTAAATCATACAAACCGATTCAACCAAAACAAGTGCTGAAGGTTCTGGAGTGTTAACTCGTGTGGCTCACAAGCATTTATGTAGTCTCCAGATCATTTATTAAAGCAAAAGTCACTGTATGCTATGTATATAAAATATTTTGAAGAAGATTGAAGAGTGTGCAATACAGAACATAACAGTAGCAACCATCAGCTTTTATCCTACCACATGTAAGAAGTTTGTAGTGTTAAAACTACCCAATTCCCCTAAACTGGGTGATCATTTTATAATGACAAGGATACAATTAACCACACATCCATGGAACATTTCATGCATTTGAGTTCAGAAAAAACAGCATTCTTGTCTTCACAAAAATAAGTTCATGGGTTATTTGTATCTTGTGTTATCCCAGCCTCAGAAACCATTTTCGAAAAAACTCCTTGCTGAAGTAATAAATTATGTGGGGTATCAAATTCTATAATTCTTCCAGATCCCAGAACAAGCACTCTGAAATGCAGAAACAAAAAGGTGATGAGGAAAACTGAGCTATTTTTTTTCCAGCCCTACTTTCTAGCCCTAGGGAAGGTGTGGCTTAGGTAGAACTCATTCCTTTCATATGGGAAATCTCTTTGCAGTAGATAACTCAGATGTTCATGAAGCTATGAACTCCTGCACAAAAAAAGGTTTTAGAAAATGAAATTTTGCCTCGTCACCTTAAGTTCTACAGTGCAATCAATTTACTCTGGTAAATTAAATGGACTTGCTAGTAACTTGTGTTTGCAATTGGGATAACATGGAGTTAAAATTAATTCAGTAATAAAAACAGGAGAATCACTATAGCACGAATATCAGTCTGTTTACTGTCAACTACAGCTAATATAAATATATATGTATTCCATGGTACCATAGATTATATGGGGAGGGGTGGTGAAAGTGTCAAGCCAGATCAGCTTTCATGCCTACCAACTTTGACAATGTCTAAACGAAACCATGTGTTTTTTAAAACAATTGAAACTTACCTTTCAGAATCCATGATAGTATGCAACCTGTGGGCTATAGTTAATACTGTGCAGTTGTGAAACTCCCTCCGGATGGTGGACTGCACTAGGTTATCGGTTTCCATGTCAACAGAGGCTGTGGCCTCATCTAAGATCAGAATTTTTGTCTTCCGTAGCAAAGCCCGGGCAATACACACAAGCTGCCTCTGCCCAACACTGTTAAACACATTTGAAAATGGTGTCATTTCAATAACTTTGCAAAAGCATTGCTGTGTTCCTGCCCACAATAAATGCTAAATAATTCCTTGATTGGGTTATTTTTTTAGAGAGAAAGCAACAAGTAGGATAATTTGTTTAAACAGTTAGCAAAACCACATGCTTACAATCTATTTTAGAGGTATATCCCTGGTGCCATTTTCCAGATGGATGCATATTTACATCCAGTTTCCACGTTAACTTAATACTCAGTATTATATTCACGTCCTAGTTTGGACATGGGATACGTTTGAAAGAGACTGATACACAGTAGATGATTAATAAATTATGTATTTTGCAGTGGTGGGCGTTGGTTCAGGATGAGAGTTTTAAAGACTCTCTTATGCTATCTTTGGAAGGGGCCATGTCCCTTTTAGAAATTCCATTTTTTTTTCAGATGAATTCCAATCTATTAACTAACTTTCCATTTCTGCTCTGCTTTTTTAAATTTTGGATTGCCACTCTGCTGCTAAAAGCTTATTAAGCATTTATATACATTTCTCAGATTTTAGCAGACTGCTATGGCCTGATTCTTACACTCAGAAATTTTTTGTCCCATAAAGTGTCACTGTCCCTGGCATATCATTGAAATAAAATGCACTGTAAAGAGAAACTGAACAGCTATCTTACTACACTAAACAAATAATAGAAGATATAATATAGCATATACGAGGGTGTTCTCTTGGTTACATTTTGTTCCCTTTCTTTTTCTTCTTACTTTTTATATTGTTACTTTTTTCTCTGATTTCAGTTATTCTGTCTATAGCAGTCCTTTCCCTGCCTTGGACTATTTGCTCATTTCTCAAACACCTATAATAGATTTTAAGGCCAGAAGAGACCATTAGATCATCTGGTCTGACCTCCTGTGTAACATGGCCATAAAATTTCACCCAGTTACTATTTAGCTAGGTGACCACAAATTGCTTTACAAAAGTAATTCTATTTAGAATGAGGGAGTCACTTTTGTGCTATGGAAAAATATTAGAATACTGTCATGTAGAATGTACTGAAGGAAAATCAAGTTAGCACACCAGAGGCGCTCCCGAGCCAGTAGATACTAAAAATTTATACCTGAGGTTTTCACCACCTTCTGAAATCTCATGAAGGAGTTTCTTTGGGAGTGACTGGACAAAATTCTTTAAGTCACACAACTCCACTGCCTCCCACAGCTCATGATCAGAATATTTTCCAAAGGGATCCAAGTTAGATTGGAGAGTCCCAGAGAACAAGACGGGGTCCTAAGAAATAATATAAAATGCCTAAGCAGTAGCATCACAAAGCTTAAAAAACAAAACAATGTTTTTCAACAAACACAGGAATGTTAATTTTAATTAAAGTATTCTAGAAATAATGTGTTTTAAAGAAAAACTGTAATATTTGAAATCTGAGTTAAAAGGCAAAACTAGCTTTGCTCAAATTATTTAATACCACAAAGCCTAAAGAGGCGGGTGCAGAGTATGGTCTAGCCTATGTCTTTAGTAAATTAAAATATATGTATTAAAAAAGAAGAATGTGTACAGTTAGCAAAGAACATTGTTTGGTTTTTAAAAAAATCCATTAGCTTTCTATAAATGTATCTGTAGTTACTGTGGGCCAGTTTTTTAAAGGTATTTAGGCACCTAAAGAGGCAGATAGGTAAGTGCTATTGAAAATCCCAAGAGGTGTCTATCTGCATCTTTAGACACTTTAAACCTTTTAAGAATCTGTTTTTGTGCTTTTAGATGACAGGGATTTAATATTAAATTGAAATCACCTACTATAAGGCTACTTTTGATTTTGCACTATGACCAAGTATTATCTGATTACATCCAAAGCTCTCTCTTCTTGGGGCATACCTGTTAATGAGTAACTTTGGCATTTTCAATATTAGCCATAATTCCAATAATAATATCCTGATTGATCTTTCCTCTGGTGAATTGGTACAAAATCTAACCTTTCTTATAGTTACAGTTTCAGCATTTGCAATTAGAATTTCTTCATAGCTATGCAATAACTAATGTTTGAATGAAATAGAAGTGTCTATTCTGAAACCGATTTTACCTGTGGAATAATGTTAAGATTGCCACGTAGATCATGTAGTCCAATAGTTGATATATCAATTCCATCTATAATTATTTTTCCTCTGGCTCTTTCTATAATTCTAAACAAGCAATTCGTGAGTGTTGATTTACCAGCTCCTGTTCTTCCTACGATTCCAACCTGGAACAAGATATTAAATTTAAAAGAAAAACTAATTTAATAATGGAGAGTTTAGTAAACTAACGCCTTCAATTTCTTTTTAGTGACTTTAAACACTGTAGATAGATATCATGAATTAGAAAAGAACACTGCCCCTTTGTTGATAGCCCAGTGGTTTAGGCCCCACCTCTGATCTTCCTTAACTCTCTCATACTTTTAGCTGGGAATCATCATCAGGATCCTGACTGTCCAGTTTTCTGTGGGGGTAGGAGGGAAATCCCAAAGAAGTGTTTTGTGGTACCCACTCAAAAGCTAACATTCCCGTCTGCTGGCACTGCAGCAGCACAGAAGTCTAGGGCCAGATTGTGATCCCCTTGCTCACACTAGTAAGCTCACACGAGTAGTTCCTTTGGCCCATGACTTTGTTCACACTGTTTCTGGAGCTAGACTAACCTAACTATGGTTGGTGTCCAAACACGAAATAAAAGGATCTATGTTAATGCTGCCCTCATTAGAAACAATCATTTACCATACGTGAAAGACAAAAAAGAAAAATGTCTGGGAAACGGAGAGCAAAAGAGTATTAAGAGTCATTTTACAAAAATATGGGTTGCATAAGTTTACTGTGAGGCACTCAACACTTGACAGGATTGGTTTCTAATTGGCATTACTAATCAAGCTATAGTATAACTTGAAACGAAAGTCTGTCATTTAAAAACCTTGGTCCAGATCTTCAGCTTCTGTAAATCAGTGGAGTCCCATTCAAATCAGCTGAGCTACATCAATTTACACCATGTGAACATCTGTCCCCTTGTATCTAATGTTGCCATTAATAAAACTTAGATAAAAATATACTTTTCCCATGGGCTGTGCAACCATTTAGAAAATAGTTTCATGAATTCTAATAGCTTATTATTTACATACCCAGTAAGCTGTATCCTAATTTGGACTCCTTCAGTTGTGCTTTTATACATAAAATCTATTGAATATAGAAAATTAAGGGGCCAGTTAAACTATTTTTGATTATTTCGTATTATGTACAATACCTTCTCTTTACTATGTGTCTGGAAGGAGACATCCTGTAGGGCCAAACCAAGATCTGTTCTATACCGAGCTTGGTAATTAATGAACTCTATTATCCCTTTATTGGGCCATCCCATCGGGGGCCTTTTAGACATTATCCAGGGGGCCTGAAATTAAATTAACATTGTTTTAGTGCACTGTTTTACATTTTTACATGCCACTTAGAATACTTTATGAAAGACATTTATAGTTTTAAAAATACAAGTAAACACGTGATGATGACTCAGACTCAATCCAATGTGCTGAGAAGTCTGACTTCTTGGACATCAGGATTTTTTATTAAAAATACTTCACCACATGCAGAGGCATCACATGATCCTTCTCAGTAACCAGACTCAGACAAAATTGCACATATTCATTTAGAGAGCAACCTTAGGTACCTTGATTATTCTACCAACTCACAGACCTGAGTTTTAAAAGAGACTCAGGCTTCCAAGGCCCTGGCTATTAATAGTTTGTAATACATTCACTAGTCTCAGCAAAGTACAGCCTGTACCTTTCTAACAACTTTATTCATGTCTGGAATGCCACTTACTTTGAAAAAAAAATGCATATGACACACTGTTCGGACTATAACAGGAGCGACCCCATGCTAGTTAAGGCCAGGAATCACTTTGGCTTATTGGGCCACTATGGGAAGTAGCAGTCTTGAGAATGGCAGCCTTGGCTCCTGAAGTCTGGAGCCCAAATCAGTGAAGCCACCATAGAGGAGTTTCGACAGCAGAGAGGAGAGGGACATTTTGTGAAGCCAACCCTTCTTATACCTCAGCAGGTTTGTTCTTCTCTCATGGAAGCAGAGTGGAACACTCCAACCTAGAGCTGTGATGGGCAACTGTTATTCTAGTTACAGTAATTCATAGAATATCCTCTCCTACCTTGCAACTTTTGTATCAGCCTAGTAGCAAAGGTTTTGATAATGGCAAATATCTCAAGCTCTGTAGTGAGTGGAACATACCCTGTATCGTTGCACTACTCTATATTTCTGAATTGCAATCAAGGGCTGTGATTGCAACTCACGTAGACATACTCAACAAGCTGGATTAGCAGTGAAGCTGTGACAGCATGGCTTCTTCATGAGCTGTACATACCCTCCAGGGTAATTACTCTGGCAGCTAGCCTGCACTGAAGTCCATGCTGCTGTGACTTCACTGCTCCAGTAGCCAAGCTAGCTAGCTAAACTGTCTCAGGTTCATCTACATGAGCTGTCATTACTCTCCATGATTGTACTATAGATATACCCACAGACAAATTCAGATAGTAGTTCATGATGAGACTTTGAGATTTAAGATTTATTTTATATATTTGTTTATTTCTACCTACCATAGCTACCACAAAGTCTGATGTCAAGAAACTTACTGGTCAACATTAAAAATACAAAACTGTTCTGACCATTAGTGTAAAGAGAAAGTCAAATACATTAGTTCGTGAATGTATCACATTTTGAGAATGTATGTATATTATTAATTATAAGATGCCATTTGTATTAGTCATTCAATTTCTTTTCTTTTTACCCATTAGCCACTGGCTTATACACATATATGAAATAGTATCCAAATACTCAGTTTATATTCAGTCTTCTAAAATGCTCACCTCTTTGTCCATTTTTTCATATTCACAGACTCTTTCAATGGAAACTCCATTAGTTTCAATTTCGCATGCTTTACGCACCCAAAAATTCAAACTTTGAGTTATCTGGAAAAAAAAAAGATATATTCATGAGATGATCTAGGTTTATCTGGTCCTGCCACAGCATAGTGGGCTGGACTTTATGACTTCTTGAGGCCCCCTTAACCCTACATTTCTATGATTCACTCCACAGAATGTGTTAAAATTGCTTGGCCTTCGTAAACAGCATAATATATTTTAGAAATGTATTATGGATAGCAAGAAACAGCATCAAAACACAATGTCAGCTCTATAGATAGTTCCAGAAGATGCAGAGCACAAGTCAGGAGTTGGTATGCAAAGCTGGCTTTAAGCTTCCACTTTCACTGCATTGATCCCAGTGCTACTCTGAGCACTTCTTTCACCATTTGCTGTGTTAGAAAAATTAACTCAAGATCAGTGTAGGGCACAGGGCACCCTGGCTATCACCTTTTCCCCCAGTAACCAATCTCCCTTTCTGTGTTACAGTGGCAGAAAGAGGAAGTGTCGGTTTATGAGCCTGTGTTGTACGTTACTGTTGCAGTATTCCCTTTGCCCTGAGCCATTTACACAAGTATCTTAGCAGTGTAGCAAAAGCAGCTGCAGTGCACCTGGGGATCAGGTCCATAGTATCTGCCAAATTATTTCTATCCTCAAGCTCCGAGAATCTATTTTTGCAAGTACTAGTGCTACCTAGACCAATATCTGCAAGTTAATGCAGTGGACACTAATTTTATACGTGAATTCTCACAGTTGCCATGTGATGGTTGTGAAATGACATGCTCAGGTACAGCAGTACAAAATTGGTCTATTTTAAACTGTTCTAAGACATTGTACATTATATATTAGAACTAAAAATTAAACTTTAACAAAACTGGTCGGTGACAAAATGGGTTAATAAACTAGCCATCCAAGGTTAAAATTTTGTCCTGAGGTAGGAATATTTAAAGATGAACCTAAAGGCATATGAACAAAAAATAATCAACTGTACTGAGATCCCATATTTAACCAAATGCATATAAGATTAAAAGGCAAATAAAAAATATAGTTTGTAATATATCTATCTGAAAAAACCTGAGTTCACAGCTGTGATCGTCCGATTAAGATGTCTGTGTTTCGGTGTTAAGGCATACAAGAAATGAAATATCCTTTCTTGTGTTGATGCAATCTGTTGCAGGGAAATCACAGAACACTGAATTCAGGTCTTAGCAGGTGTAAGTCTTGCAGTAGCCAGTATCATCTTCATGGGTATAGTGATATAGATGTCCATGTCACTTTACCCCAAAGATCATACATTCTAATTTTAGATAACAGGATGAGTGAGAGAGAGAAAGTACTCAGGGGGTAGGACCAAACTATCAAGATATTGTGGACACGTGGGTTTTTACAACTCTTTAAATCATTAGGTTTTTTTGTCTACATAGCGACTAATCAACACAGTTCTAGCCTTCTTATTACAAGGGACACGCATGCCAAATGTGGTCTCAACTATGCTACTTTTTTGTTTTTAAATAACATAGGGCCATTGGAAATGTTTCCATTAAATACTTCAATACTAATACAAAACTCATTTTTAAACTAACCTCCTCCTTGCAATGATAGAAACCTAAATATTGCAGCTAGTGCACCAGAACTAGAAAGCACATATCTGAAAACATGACTGCAATTGACTAGACTACTTTCCTTCTCCAAGCTAGCAAAATACCAAAAGTAAGCCACCCAGTGTAGTAAGTTTGATATTTTAAATTCTGTTTCAATATTCCAATATTTTGTTGCTGCTTTTAAACCTATGAATATATGAATTGTTAATAATACATAAACTTTCATAATTAGTGTAAATTCAAAGAAAGACATATAATAGTGAGAGTACATTCTGCTCAGTTACATCCATGAGATTAAAAGTTGCACAGATGTAACTGTGCAGCATTTGGCCTAAATTTTACCCCAGTCAATCTTGCCTTCTATATGAAATATTGTAGAAGCATCAAAACTATACCATCACTTACATTCAGTGCATATGATATGGATAAACCCACTGTAGAGGAATTCATTGTATTTCCAGCCAGCACTGCAAACAAGGCAGCAAAGAAAACCATCAGGTTTCCTAGAAACTCAAGCCTGACAGCCAACCACCTATAGTCAATGTAACCAGAAAAAAATGGACTTATCTACAGAATTTTTATTAAGGAACATTGATAATATAGTAAAAATTCAACAATTAGCTCTTACAGCACTTTTCATCAATGTGCTTTACAAAGAAGGTAAGTATCATTATCTCCATTTTACAGATGGGGAAACTGAGGCATGGAAAGGGTAAGTGACTTGCTCAAGATTACCCAACAGGTCAGTGGCAGAGCTGGAACAGTCCAGTGCTCTGTCAGCTAAGCCAGACTTCTCCTCAGTCCATATAAATAGACACCAGCTCCAAAAATAGGACTGAATCTAGCTTTGAGTTCTATAAAACTTATTTATCTCTTAATCCCCCCAGAATAAATCTTTCCCTCCTGCAATTGCACACAAATTTTATGTTGGGGCAGAATAAAAGTCTAGCCCCCCTGAAGTCAAAACTCCCATTGACTTCAGTGGGGCCAGGATTTTATTCTTATTGTTTCAATGATGATATGCGAAAAGCTATGACACTTTCTTTACTTAAATTCTACACCTTAAAAAACACACCTCACGTTAACATCTGGAAATGACCAGATGGAGGATCTAACCCCATTTCCCTGCTAAAGTATCACTTTCCCTGCTAAAGTATCACTTCATCAACCCATATGACTTACACTTTCAACATTCTGAAGAACATATTAACAAATACAGCAGATATACTTGAAGCAACAGGAGATTCTTTTTTCTAAAAATTCAGCTTTTAACAAATTATCTTTTTAAAGTGAGAAACACTGAAGTGCTCATGAAATATGCACTTTCCAATTGTATCTCTTTATAAAATATGTAGGGAAAAATTAGTCAGTTTATAATTCTCCCCTTCCAGCAGCTGTTAGTAGACTTCATTGTTGTAGAATATTCTCATCTCAGAGCAAGCATATCTATCTCTTATAAATTAACTGGATTCCTGCACACAGAGGATGACATACCCCATTGCCTAGATACAAACGATGCAGCCAGTACTACTAAGAGTGCTGAACAAGTTACAGTATTTACACACATTGTAGGATTATTTTAATCTCTTAACGAGCCTGCTCCCATCAAAGCTTATTATTTTAGCCACTGATTTCAACAGGAGCAGGATTTGACCCACTCTGCACAACTTCTGTAAATTCTAGGTTGTTAATACAGTACCTGTTTGAGATAACATTGTTGTAGAAGCAAACCAAGTTCTCATTCACCACATCTTTGTTTTGTCTAATGAATCTTTCTTGGTGCCCAAATGCTCGGATTGTAGACAGTCCTAAGAGAGTTTCACTGAAGTGGGAGATCACAGGAGAGTGTGATGCTCCAGCTAATCGTCGGATTTGGCGTGAACTAGCTATGTAGTATCGCTAAGGAAACAACAGATACAAAAGAGGCAGATTCTAAGTTACTGTAAGGGCTGGAAAATGATTAGAAAACAAGTTTCACACACCTTTGAAACTTCAAGTACAACTTGTGGCTTATTTGCATATCATAATAAAAAAAAGCCAAACAATTTTAGCACAGAACTTTTCAAAAAATTATCTTAATTTGGGGGGTGGACAATGTCTGTGTCTTAATGTCATAACCAGGCATGTAAACTACTAGGAGGGCTAGCAGTAAGAGGAGTGTCATTTCCAAAATTGCCATCACTCCTGTTGTAATATATACCCACTAAGAGATGAACTAAACTTTATATTGGAATTTCCTGACTTATATTCAAATGAGGACCCACCTTAATTTTCATCAGTATAATTATGTATATTCTCAAATCTTGATCAAAGGTTGATAGCCTCTCTGCTCTCTCATTTATATCTATTAGCATAGCCTACATTTTGAACACGTCTGACATCAACACAGCCTGGAGCGGAGATAGGGAAGCCAATGTTTCAAAGGACAGTTTTTCAGACACATTAAAATGACAGTTGAAATTTAGTTATGGGATTTCTCTAAGTTCCTGTTCCTCTATGCTATAAGTCATAACTGTGCTATGTATTTTCTTGAAGCAAGCTAGGCCCTACAAATATCTGCATGTGTTGTTCCAGGGTAGCACACACCCTACTTCGGTTTTTGCTTTGACTCTCTGTTTTCCCATATCACATGCCCATTTTTTGTCATACAATTTTATTGGTTTTCTTACAATATAATATCTTGTAAGAGGAAAAAAACATTGCCAGGAAAGAATGGAAGTCCCTGACAAAGACAGACATTACTGTAGGAAACATTCAAAATGTATTTTACTACTCTTGTGAGAAGCCTGAGGATCTTTTTAGGAGTCAGCTTTAAAAAGCGTGTGTTGGGGCTGGGGGGCAGAGAGTTGGTGTGGCAGAATACTAACTATAAGTTTCTTAGTTTTCTACTTTGGCTTTTCAGGCAAGATTTACAATTTACACCCAATTGTTTTAGACAATGCTTAATAATGATTTTGTTTCAGTCTCTCTCTCTCACACACACATGGAAAATACATATCTCTTGTTGTAGAAGTTTAAGCAACTTACTTGGATAATAAAATACAGGTATCCAAGGGGAATAACTACCAGTATGAAGAGAGGTGAAGCAGACATGATTACTAGAATGGTTCCAATAACATCTAGTGTACAGTTTAACCAGGTCCGTAAGTAGTAATGGAAGCGCAGATCAATGATAAACATGTCCTGTGACATTACACACAAAAATTAGTTTTAATGTCTCCTTACTAAAACTGTAGACATTTCTCAAGAAACTGTCCTTAGACTCTGAACTCAACCAACCAAAATCCTTTACTGCAGCAAAAATTGTTGGGGGAAAAGTTTTGGTGACATACTGATATACAATGGATTAATTTAACATATTGTAGTCTGTCTAATACTACAAATAGATATAATTAATCACATTTCCCATCTGAACTTTGCTCAATAGACGTTAGAAGCTTGTTCCTAAAATATCAGACTGTTCAATAGTTGGTGAGCATGCTCTGTAGCTTAATGTGCCAAACTGAACTGCCACAGACATATTCATAGTGGCAGCTATTGCTGCTTTCCCCTCTCAAAATACAATTAGGCAAGAGAAGGCATATGAGACTGGGAATCAGAGACCATGAATTCAACTCTCAACTTTTCTACTCACTCCTGTTATTTCTGTTCCTTTTATAATCTGTATTATTAATCAAGGCCTCATAACTCTCTGAGGTTATAAAAGCTGGGAACAAAACCCTGATTCCCATAAGGCAGATCCAAGTCTCATTTACTTAGCCACACTGCCTCTCAGAAAGAAGGTACCAAATCTAAGTATGCGGTTATGATATCTGTTTGTGCAATACGCATCCTTCACATATATACATCCTCCAGTCAACAGAAGATAGCAGCCTACCAGCAATTGCACATTATTCTTTAGCTCAAGTAGCAGACATCTATGGGCAGTGCTGAAGCTTGTGGATTCAAACTGCACTTATGAGAGGAACAGTGAGCATGACAGTTATATGAAATATAAATTTTTTGGTTTTTTTTTAAATGTAAGATGTTACATACAAAAAATAAAAATTACAAACGTTCAGGTTGAAAAGTCATGCACTCAAAAGTTAGGAAAAGTCATTCCCTGAGCACTGTCCATTCTGTGCATTGAAAGAAGTATTGGACCGGGGCTAGACGGGATCCTAACTTTGAGAGTTTGAATTTCGCACCTTAGTTTGTCTCTAATTTTTTATATCAAGTAGCAATGCATTAGCAAGATATAAAAGTTATAAACCTTTAAAATCAGTGGGACATTTCATTCCATATTCTTTATGAAAATATGCTTATGATATGAATATGACATAACAGATATACTTTATGCAAGATGGCACATGTAAGATATCATTGGAAAGGTTCTGATTTACTGAATGTGATTATCTAATTTGTATGCTTGTATCATTTCTGTATCTGGCATTAGGAATATTAACTAAGTACTGTATTTTGAATGTATTGCTTTGGGTGTCACCCCCAACCAACCTTCAGGTTCAACAATGGAAAAGCCAGACAGGGTTAATGGGTCATTAGCAGAGACAACAGACTGTGAAAGAGCTTAGTCTTCCTGTGGACGCTCCAGACAGCCTAGGAGTAATGGCTGACACAGCCCTGAAGAGACATGGGTCTGAGTCACCTGGTACTAGAACCACCCCTTGTAATGCTAGTGTTCTCCGACAGGGTGACAAAGGGTTCCCGCTATACACAAGACTACAAGAGCTATATAAGGTAAAGGAGTGACATCATCATGTTTTTTCCTCTGCCTCCCCACCCAAAGAGACACTGAAAAGCGCCTGGAAGCAAGAACTGAATTGGGGGGAGAAGGGTTGAGCCCAAGCTGGAAGGGTGCTAGCTTGTGAGTAATAATACCTGAGGTCTCAAGCTACAGACCAGTGTAGCTGCCTTTCAAGACTTATCTAGGGTGAGAAATTACTATTTGTAAGCAATTTTGTTAGTGAAACAAGCTTAGTTTGCATGTTTTGCTTTGTTTGCTTAGGAATCTGCTTTGTTCTGTCTGTTATCTCTTATATTCACTTAAAATCCACCTTCTGTAGTTAATAAACCCAGTTTATGCACTTTATAATTGGTGGGGATAAGAGGCCGTGCATACCTTTCTCCACATTGACGGAGGTGGCGGATTTCAAAAGATACCTTTGGGTTTGCACTCCAAGGGAAGTAGACACCTGAGTGCTGAGGCAAGTCCCTTAAGCTGAGCCTTCCCAGAACTGATCTCAGTGTCTGTTTCATTCTGCAGTTGAGTGTGGCTCCACTTGTGTGTGTGCTGGAGGAGACTTAATAGCCTGGCTCAGCAAGACAGGTAAAAGGGGTGCCCAAGCTGGCATAACAGGTGGGCTCAGTGGTATCTCGGCTCATCAAATGGCATCCTAAGTGGGGCAACCTATCACAACCAGACTGAGCTCAACTCAGCTTACCACCTCTAGCTTGCAGGACTGTGCTCTGAGGAAATCATGCCCAGTGACCATGGACAAAAACAATATTAAAGCACCTTCAGTTGATAAAAGGTACTGATGATTTTTGCAGGAAAGTATTCTGTGGCATTTGTGTAGGCTTCTTTTTATACTGAAACTGATGTCTATTATCTGGTATTATTATTTGATTTTTAAAAGCATTACATGGCATTAAAGTTGTAGTTCTTTACTGTACATTTTCTAAAAAATGTGGACATGTTTTTCCTTTACCTTTGTGAATCTATTGATGATCTGACCTACTGGATTAGTTTCAAAGTACTGGAGGGGAAGGTGCAGCACGTTGGCTAACATGTGATTATGCAATGTCCGAGAAGCACAGAGGGATCCCCGAGTAACCACATATGCACCATAGCAGACCAGAAGACCTTAAGAATGCATGAATACATAAATAAATAAAACAATGTCATGTGGGGTTTTTTTGTCCAAAGTCATCGCACTTTAGCCTGGCAGGCCCACTAAAAAGTTTTGTTTTACATAAGCATCTGTTTACATCTTATCCCTTCATAAGTCTTCACAAGTCTATTCTACCGTTAGCAGGTGCGTGTGGGATTCCTGTTAACACTAGCCGTGACATGGACACTGACATCTAACCCCACAAAAATAGTAACACCTCATTAGCTAAAATGTGCACTTGTTCATACAACAACATTGACCTGGTTCCAAGGACAGCCATATTACAAATTAGTCTAATCTTCCTTTTCAATCATTCCTTCACTTTACATCTCCCTAGCTTGATCCTTTCTCCCTACCATTCCCCCACACCAATGTGAAGTGATTCTAGTTTGCTGCTATACACACATCTGATTACAGAATAACGAATATAGTTTGTCTTTGTATTACATATCTGCAGTCTCCATTAGAGATTTAACAGGATGTAAAAGAACCCCAGGCAACTACGATTTGCAAATACAGAGAAAATAAAGTCTTGTATGCTTAGCCTTACCTTGTATGAATCCCAAAAACCCATAGAAACCAAGTTTATTGTTTCTTAAGTGTTTCCACTCTGTGTAATCCTTATTTTTTTCTTCCTCTGCTGACCAGGTGCTAAGCCACAGATTTTGTCCTACAGCTACTGCATTTTGTCCTAAATAAGCTGCTAGGGTTAGCCATACCCATAGCCAGCCAAATGCTTGCAGGTATTTCAAAATAAATGACATTGTCATCTAAATACAAGAAAAGCACAAGAGTTACTAAAAATGTCACTGTGAAAGGCAAATTACAGTGAATGAACTGAATATACTTCTTTCTTCAGACATTTATATAAATATGAAATCCAATAATTTAATCACATGCAGTCATATTTTGGGTCTTCAAAAATCTATTTCTCCCAGAAATAATTTTTCCCCTTATAATAAAATTTGTCAGCTGTACAGGGAGGGATACCTTTAATATATGCTACAGAGAACATTAAAAACAAAATTAAGATTGCAAAATCAAGCCTAAAAATGTTAGGAAATGCCAGAATTAAGGTTGCCTAAGTACCCACAACTTGCCCCCTTTCTGCGAATGCATTATAGTACAATAATTGATTACATGATCATATACTACTCTTTTCAATAGGACCCCAGTCTCATTTAGGCATACAAGATCAATGGTGCTCACTTAATAAGCAATTATTCATTTGTTTTCGCCTCACTAAATAATGTGTGCTGTTGACCTTATTTACTTCAAACCCTACTCTGAATACAGAATTATGAATTGTTCTCATGGTCTTTCCTATGATGCTTGACACTACAGAAACATTTATTGATTAATGCTGATGACACTGAGGGCATCATCCACATTTTACAGATTGAAAACTGTGGCACAGTAAGATTCAGCTCAAAAGTATCCAATAGTTTTCTGAGCCCAATTTGAGACTTTTCCAGATTACTTAACAAGATTTTCAGAGGCTTATAACTTAACCAAATAGGGGCAGATTTTCACAGTGATCGCAAAAAGCAAATCCCTGACACAAAGACCACCCTCTTGTCAAATTTCAAGCCTCTGCTCCAAAACATGGAGGCATTAGAACTTTTCAAAGAAAGGGTCACCAGAATTATTTTTAACATGGGCAAAACATGTTTTTCACTAGCCCTGATCTCAAAAATAGCTGAACTATTTGGCTGATTTTTCCTAAAACATTCACCTTGAGGCAGATGCCTAGTACAGAAAATTTCAGCCCCACTAGTTAATGTTTGGCAAAGCTATCAATAACTGAAAACTGGGTCTTATAATGGGCAATGTCAGGAAATCTTAATAGGTGGTGCTACCAGCCCTGCCTATAATTACTTTAATAGATTACATGTATATAGAAAACTACAAAGGTAATTTATCCAGTACTTACGCTGCCAGTAGCAACATTCTCTTTCTTCATTGAGAATGCTTTGGTTTGTTCAAAGGAAGAACTGCAAATAACAATGTTAAATGTAATTTAATCATAAACATGAAGTGAAACATCAAGAAAAACACATACATTGAATCAATCTTGAACAAAAAACAGGTCTGTGAATTTCTCTTCCTTGAAAATGCCACAGTGTATTTCCAAGCCCTTCCTTTTTACCATTAAAATGTTAGCGTAGCCAGACACAATAACCATGACTAATGCAGTATCCTAAGTGCACACAGCGCTTTACAAACTTGCAAATAGGTGTCCGCACCTAGGAATTTACTCAGCTATCAAACAGAACATAGAAGCAGCCTGATGTACACAAAAAAGCAAACCAAACCAATGCTAGGGAGCAGCATGAGTGCAAAGGACATTAGAACAAACAAAGCCATATTCTTATGTTGCTTATGAACAGATGGAGTGGAGATGATGCAAGCAGCCCCTCCTCTAGCCCAGATTTGCACCCAAATCTTGCACTGTGTGCGCACTCCCTAAGTGCAGGAGGCTGGAGTAGTTCTAGTATCATTTCAATTACCCTCCCCAAATCAGAGAGTGGCCATGTACTGCTTACTTTCAGTACCTACCTGTCTTTATGCCTCAGGAGCTCTTTTTGAGGCAGAGTATTGCCTTTTTGACTCTCTTTCTTTAAAGAAGACACTAGAATGAAAAAATGGAAAATACTTTTTTCGAGTCTTTATAGCTTGTTCAGACAGCTACAATAATTAAGAAGTGAGAAATAAAAAAGTAGAGAATGCAGATGAGGTTGAAGTGGGGCTGCTCTATAACTATATATGAATACTGTATATTGACCTGCTTATTTGGATGTTTAAAGGCCTTTTGGGGGCTACCTAGTGTAAGAAATGCCTGTGTTAAGACTCCTGCAATAGTTCTGCAGAAAAGATGGAAGGCCAAATTCTCTGCTGCTCTAACTCTAGTGAAGTGAAAGGAGTTATGCTAGCAAAGAACTTGGCCCAGAGATTCCAAGAAAATACATTCTCACTTGATGAAAAATTGTAATTACTGCCCTCCATCCTACCAGCTCCCTCAAATATTAAGATGAGCCTACATCTCAAAATATTTTCACATCATAGTCAAAGATGTTAGGCAGAGTGTTTTGTTGTTTCCCATGTTATCCTAATACACCTCTACCCCGATATAACGTGACCTGAAATAAGGCAGGTTCGCGTACAGAGCAGTAAAGCTCTGACAGGCTGCTCTGAGTAGCGTTTTAAGGGTGCTGGGCCAGGCTGGGGCCGAGGGGTTCGATAAGGGGCAGAAGGTCAGAGGCGGTCAGAGGCTCCCCCCCATCAAGGTCTGGGGGGCAGGAGCAGTGGGAAAGCACTTTTGGGGGCCCCGCAGTCCCAGAGTGGCACAAGGGATTAGCAGGGGGGCTGGGAGCAGCCCGCTCTGCTTCCCTCACCCTGGCCCCAGCCATGTCGCTTGGGGGAGGTGATTTGGGGGAAGGGATCCCCCCTGCACTCACCGGCGGCAGGAAGCGGAGCTGCCCGGCTCCAGCCCACTCCTCTCTGCCAGCTCCCAGCCGCAGCGCTCCGCTTCGTGCCACAGGTGAGTATTGGGGGCATCCTTTCCCCAACCTCCCCGCGCTTACCTGCAGTGGGAAACGGAGCCTGTGGCTGGGAGGTGGCAGAGTGGAGAAGGCTGGGGCCGCGTCACTCTGCTTCCCCCCACTGGTGAGTGCGGGGGGTGTCCTTTCCCCAACCTCTCCACACTCACGGGCAGCGGGAAGCGGAGCAGCCCAGCCCCAGCCAGCTCCACTCCGCCAGATCCCAGCTGTGGCGCTCCACTTCCCGCTGGGCAGGGACCTTTCCCCACCTACCCCCCAGCAACATGGCTGGGGCTGGAGCAAGGAAAGCAGAGCAGGCTGGGGCCGTGTTGCTCCACTTCCTGCCACAGGTGAGTGCAGGGGGCATCCTTTCCCCAATCTCCCTGCACTCACTGGTAGCAGGAAGCGGAGCGCCGCAGCTAGGAGACAGCAGAGTGGAATGAGCTGAGGCCAGACTGCTCCACTTCCCGCTGCTGCCGGTGAGTGCCTGTCAGGGGGCAGTGGATAGGGGTCGGAGCAGTCAGGGGACAGGGGGTTCGGTGAGGTACGGTGAGGTGATTAGGGATGAAGGTCTCTGGAGGGGGTGGTCAGGGAACAAGGAATGGGGGGGCCAAAGCAAGTTTGATATAACGCAGTCTCACCTATAATGTGGTAGACTTTTTGTTTCCCAAGAACCGTGTTATATCGGGGTAGAGGTGTAGTAAGAAAGAGAGTAAAAAAAATTGCAGTGATAATAGGAAATTGTTTCTTTTTGGTCTTGCTGTCATTTAAATCAATAATCCTGTTAAAATAAAACTGTTTCTGCATACATCTGTTGTGCTAAATTCACCTATAATTTTGTCCATATACCCTTTATATCCATTCACAGCCATGCTTCTGCATGCTACAAATGAACATTCAGAAAGGTATTTGCCTATTCTAGGATATTTGTATATCTGTAATATATAGTAGCTGCTTTTTAAAGTTTATGTGTTAATTATCTTTACTTACCGTTGTCAGGAGTGTCTCCTTACATGTCTGACAATAATCTCTCTGTTGAACCTGGCCTATTTTATTATGCAAAAACTGATTTGCTTCCATCCCACTATTTTTCATAAATATATCATTACCACAGAAGTCTTGCTAACCAAAAAACATGTCAATTTACACAATAGCAGCATCTTTTGCAATCTGAGAATACAATTATTGTTTAACTACTATACCGAAATAAGAGATACAAAACAAGGAATTGTTTGTTTCTCAGCACTAGAGCAATACATTAAAAAAAACAAACTTAGAAACTTTTCATATAAAGTGTTTCCCAGCAATATTGTAAGAGCTATCAGTTAGGTAAAACGTTAAGCCTAAACATCTTTCTGAAAAGTGCAGAACACTTTCTTTGTATATTTGCAAGAGGAAAAGAAATGCTCTCAGGTTGACAATTCCTATGCCATACTATACCATAACATGTTCCATAAACTTATGGAAATGGAAGGGGATTTCTAATGTAACACCATGTAGATTAGTACCAGCAGGAATTACTGTAATAACTAAAAATGGCTATAAAAGTCAGAATCATTGACGTGTCAGATAAATCAAAATGAATCTTTGACTACAGTCAATTAGGAGTTGACAGGACAAAAAAGCATAAGCTGAAAAAACATGGAAGTTTCCCGTTCCAGGAATTACTTATATTCAGATGGAACCTGGTCACATGAGGGCCTTTAGGTGCCTGAAGTCAATTATTTACTATTCCAATAGTTCCTGAATTTTATTCCAGTTTATAACTTGGAATCTCAGACCTAGCTGAATTCAAACAAGTGATAGAAAGGTGAAAGGCTTTGTATCCCTTTACCAAATCCTTGTGCTATTCAATCCCCTAAGGAAAAGAATTTCTTAGCAACTGATGTAGAAAGGTAAAACTAGGTTTTAGGAAAACATGGTATATTCAAAAATATTATATGTGCTCACTTTTCATTTGAGATGTCTCTTCACTTTTATTTTCTGCACTGAAGACTTGAAGCAGTTCAGCAAAGTTAGCTCTTTCTGAGAGCAGCTCTTGGTAGGTCCCCATATGCGCTATCCTGCCATCTTCCATTACAATTATAACATCTGTCTCAGGCAGGAGTGTCAGGTTATGGGTCACTAAAATACGCGTCTGAAAAACACAAAACATTTTCTTTTTACCATATGAAAATGAAGTGTGTACTAACAGTACAGGGTTCTTTTTTTTAAAAAAAGGAGAGTTGCATATGGAATTGTTTTAGGAATTTATCAAGATAGCTCTTTAAAGCAACCAATTAGATTTGAAGAAATTGTTACCATTGTTACATACTACAATACACTAATTATCAAATGACACATTATTATGCTGCTGTTGCACATGGGGTTCTTAAGGCACGTTGTATCAGCTTTACAAATAAAAATACTTCAGAATTAGGGAAGTGCTCATTTTCAATGATAACAGAAGACCATGAAAACTCGAGTTTCTTAGTAAGAGTCCCTCTAAATACAACCTAGCACCATATCTATGTTGATAGCAGCCCTGTTCATCCTGTTCAGGCATCTGTCACTACTAGTGTTTTCAGTACTGCAAACTCCTTTTTCAGGTGTTTATTACCAATAAAGCAGGTGAAGAAGAGGAGGGTAAGAGGGAAGTAAAAAGAGAAACATCTCCACTTCCACCAATCCATGAATTCCATAGGTACCAGCTAGCAGTAAATAATGTGCATAAATCAGTAATATTGTGGAAATCTGCTTTTCACCAAGATATCTGAATCTTTTAACAAATTTTAGATGAGAAAACTCCGCCACCTGTCTACTCTTCCTCAGGGATTCCTTTGGTCACTTTTTTGCCACTCACAGTGGATGCAACTTCCCATCAAGTAAATTTGGAAGTTGAATTTAGACAAATTCAAACTAGAAATAAGGTGCAAGTTTTTAACTGGGGCAGGTGCGGGGTGTAACTAACCATTGGAACAACTTTCCAAAGGTGGTGGATTCTCTATCATAAGCAGTTGTTTTAAAAGACATGCGGTAATTCAAACAGGAATTATTTGGGGAAGTTCTGTGGCCTGTGTGTGATGCAGGATAACTAGATGATCGCAGTGGCTCCTTCTGGCCTCAGAATCTGTGAACCTTAGGTCCTCCTTTCAGCCAGGTGAAAGATCAGTGGTGACCACAAGGCCCTTCCTCCCTCCTCACAGATAGAATCCACAGCACTCCTAAAATCTCGGCCAGCTAACAAGCAAGGGCCAAGCTGGAAGCCCAAATATTATATGACTCTCTGTGACTGTATGGGTATATCTGCACTGCAATAAAAGATCCTCGTTGGCCAGTCAACTGACTCAGGCTCCTGGGGCTAAAAACTGCAGTGAAGACATTCAGGCTCAGGCTGGAGGCCAGGCTCTGAAACCCCACAAGGAAGATGGGTCTCAAAGCCTGGGCTCCAGCCAAAGCCCAAACATCTACACTGTGCTTTTTAGCCCTAAGGCCCGCAAGCCTGAGTCAGCTGCCCCAGATGCTGAAACTTGGTGCCACAGATTTTTTATTGCAGTGCAGTTGAGACTTCCAGATCAGCCCAGGTTAAGTGTTGACTGTGTCTGTGTTCATAAGACTGCTTGATATGATTCAAATAGCACAATCAGCAGGGCTTCTTATTTAACAAGGTGCTCCCTCTCTTTACCATAACAAGCCCACTCAGATACGATTGAAGATTTTCAATTTGCCTGTTGTACTATGTGAAGACTGATTTCTTTACCTTGTTTTTTAAGAGCCCCGAGGGCCCAATCAGCTTCTCGAAAAGATGCTTTCCAACATGTACATCTACAGCAGACAAGGGGTCATCCAGAAGATATAGGTCAGCATTACTGTAAACAGCTCTAGCCAGATTCACCCTCTGCTTCTGCCCCACACTTATATTCACTCCCTAGGGAAAGAAAAGCGTTATTAGATCAAACCAGTCAAGAGAGACACACATGATTTACTGTCATTCTAAACCAGCATGTCTAGCTCCTATCAGTTACACTATACCACTAAGTGAAAATAGACTGTGTAAATCACTTCCAGAGGAGATACCACATATGAAACATATTTATGGTAGTTTTAATATATGTATATAATTTATTTTACATTCTTCTTCAAGGTTATAGGGTTAAAAGTAATTGTTTGCAGCTTAAAACTGCTGTTGTAAGTCAACTGTAGAGCATGAAAGTATGGACACAGCTTTACTTCAAAACAGGAACTTTTTAGAAGTAGCTATAAATCCCCTTACAGTTTTACAAATGTCCACTTAACTTTATTTGAAAGAGTTTACAATTACGCTTTTTCCATTCTGGTTCCCTTGCTAACTTCGATAGCAGCTCTTGCAAACTCCCAAGCTTAGAACTAGAAAAGGATATGGTTGTATTTTATACAGTACATCTCCTTTGTGACAAACATATGTAACCTTTGAAAAAACAAGAGTGATTTGTGATAGGTGAAGTATCTGCATGATTGTACACAAGTTGGGAAAAGGGGCAGAGAGAGGAAAACAACATTATGGATTAAGGAAACTCTCTCCAGCTTGATACTAGTCCTGTAATAGCTTCATGTATTTTACCTATAAATAAAATAAGAGGTCCTGGACTAGGTGTACTTCCCAACCCTGTAGTTCTAACTAATGGGAAAACATTCTACTACCATATGTTACAGGCAAAATACTGTAATTATTGTACTGCTTCTATGAAAAGTGTGTTTATCTAATACACTAAGATGGCACCTTTATGATAGTTTCTTCCTTCTCTATCTTACAAAAGATCAAAAACATTTTTGTAAAAATAGTCAGGATTGAGATAAATACAGGAGAAATAGAAATAGTTTCATAAGAGTGTGCAGTAACTTATTAGCATGCCTCAGTTCTGATCAATAAGCCTTAAAGGAAACCTGCAGATATAAATGCATACACTTAAACAGTTTTTGTTTAACATGCTAAATGTCCCAGTTAACCAGATTAAAGAAGTATGAGTGGCTGACGTTAGAAACATAAACTTTATCCCTGATAAGCTTCTGGCTCCTACTCTCTGATCTCCCAGCATTTTCTATGCAAGTTATATTACAACCCAGAGATCCGAAAGAGCTGACATACAAAGGGGGATCAGCTTAGTAATTTTTTTTTTTAATAATGACCTAATTTTACAAAGTTTTATATAGAAATATTTTTATCTTCTATAAGAGGGAAGCACTGGAAACAATTAGCAGAGTAACAGTGACAATAACAATTATTACTCCATCATTTTTTAAAGTCAGTTTCATAAAGTTTGTTTGGACATTTTTGTTTTACTTTTTTAAAGGAGCTAAAACAATTAAAATTAAAAGATTAAGACACAACAGTGGTATCTGACAATTTTTCCATCAACACATCCAGGCAAACACGGTAGATCAAAACAAAATAGAGATGGAGGTTTTCAGAAGCAACCAGCATTGGCTTAGGTCTGTTCCCACTGATTTCATTTGGGGTAGAGTTAGGTCTTTCCAGTAGTTTTCATGTTTGATGTCAATTAAGCTACGTCTACACTAGAGAAGCTACAGAAGCGCAGCTGTAAGATCTCTCATGTAGCCGCTCTATGCTGATGGGAGAGAGCTCTTCCGTCAACATAATTAATCTTCCCCCAATGTGTGGCGGTAGCTATGTTGGCAGGAGAAGCTCTCCTGCCAATGTAGTGCTGTGCATACTAATGCTTATGCTGGCATAACTTATGTCACTCATGGGGGTGGTATATTCACACCACTAAGCGACATAAGTTTTGCTGACGTAAATGAAGTGTAGACATAGCCTTAGCAAACTAAATGCATTTGGAAGATATTGTGACCTAGAGCTCAGCTGAGTGACTGCATGTGATGTTTCAAGTTCTTACCCTTTCTCCAATCTCTGTTTGATCCCCGTTTGGTAACTGCTCCAAATCTGGTGGTAGAGCGCAGGCTTCCAAAACTCTCTCATAATATGGCCTGTTCAGACTTGAGCCAAAGAGAATATTTTCTTGCAAAATGGAATTCTGAATCCAGGCCTGCTGGGAAACATAAGCTACTGAACCCTAATAAAGAGAAAAGGCAAAATACTCTCATTTGGACAGTTCTACATGTGGTAGGATAGCACTGTAAGAACATCTGCTGTTCAAATTATATTTCAAAGTAAAGTCATTGGTTATTACTTCTAAATATTAGCATAATCAAACTGTTAAAATTCTAAAAAGTCCAGTGTTCCAGAACAAGCTGTTGAAGATACTGGCTGAAATACTGTGCATGTTATGAGTGCATGTGTACACTATACTCTGTCACCCTTACATGCATTGAGTAAAATCTTACTCACTGAGTGGCCTCACTGAGAGCCATTGGACTTCTTGCATACTAAGTACTCAGTGCACATAAAGGTAGCAAAACTGGACCTGTACTTAGTATGTGGCAAATACTGGAAGATTATGTTTTGGTTTAATTGGCACTTTTTAAGTGAAACCAGTTTTGAAGCATTGCTCAATTGGAATAACAAGGTGAAGTACTGCTTAATTGTGGACACTCCTGTGGTTAGTTACACAGTGTCTTTATGTATCACTGATGATCCAGCTGGATAAAAATGTCAACTACTAGAAACTAACATGGTTTTATGGGACAGGAGTGATGATTTTAAGAGCTCCTGAGTATATGATCATAGTGGATCCTTCTGACTTAAATGCATAAATCTATGAAAATCTATTAATTTTATTAAGAAATATGATGAGATTAATTGACATCATCCTCCACCCAATGAATCCATACTAACTCTTCAGTAGCATACTCTATATAGTTCCCTGTCCCAAAGAGGGCACCCCCCCTTTTTGTTGTTTTTTTGATTTCCACTAAAATGTACTAAATTTATTCGCTTACTGTATATTAGCAAGAGACTTCAGACTCCTCTTATTTAAACATTAGTGAAAGGCAACATGATGTAACGGATTTACATAGGAATGGAAGAAAAGGACTCCCAAATTCTAATCTTACTCCAAAGTGACTCAAACTCAGGAGTTACCTGACAACTCGGCACTTATCAGTATTACGGTGATTGGTTAATCTATTTACAGTGTTTGGAATTATAAGTATTATTATTAGTGTGGGCTACATTGATAGGTTATCTTTCTGCATAGCTATTTTAGCCTAATATAAGCCTCTTTAAATTCTATTTTATTGTGATGGGCACCTGGACACTTCCCTCACTCTGTTCAGCCACAGCAAAAGTTTATGCCAAGGGAGCTGTTATCATTGAGAGGGGCAGAAAGAACTTCCTTCCATCTCTGCCCACAATTCACTTTCCCCAGTTTAAATGGTTTCTCTCCTTTCTATGTGTAAGCCACGGTGAAAGGGCTGACTGTCTCCTGCAAAACTATATCATTGCTCCAAATGAGTTATGGTTGTATCACTCTTCTAAACCAGCCTCTGTAGGATGTGTAGGCTTGATGCATGACCTTAATCCTAAGGATTTTTGCAATGAATAATTATAGATTTACTAAAAATGAAGACTAAACCATATTAGTCTTAGTGTAGGTGGCTGCGAATCAGCTAACTTGACAAGCAACATGAATGCCACCCAGTCATTTTTTCAAAGGATCCAATGGTCAGCATACTAAATGAAATGCGTCCATTGTCAATATATTTTTTTATATTCCCAAATAAACCATCTTCTGTAAAACAGTCATATTGTAATAGTGTAACTGCAGAGACAAGAAATAAAATCAACTTTACTTTTCTTTGGACTGTTCCTTCAAACTTGTTCATTTCTCCAAGAATAGCAGAAAGGAGAGATGATTTTCCAGATCCAACCTGCCCCACAACAGCAACTAAAGAGCCTTCCGGGATCTTCATGTTCAAACTGGAAACATTTAGGAAGACAAACAACAGTTATCCTCTATAAACACTGTATAGAGTAGAGTCTTCTTTAGTGGACACTAAACGGTAAAAATACAGCCTACTCCACTGTGATTGAGGAGGTGAATATTTCAGTTTGGATACCTGTGACTAGAGCATACTCTGGAGCCCTGAAAAGCTATGTCCGTAAGGAGACTGTAGCATCTCTCTGAGTGTTAAAAAGTCACCATACATTATCAATTGCAGAATTGAGGCAAGAGTGCAGTAGGAAACTAACGCATAGTACAAGATTAACATAAGAGACCATGTAAGTTCCAAAAGGAAAGCAAAAACACCCTGTTTGATTTGTAACTATTTTCACAAATGCTTTCAGGGGGCTCAGTGGTCCAGCTCGTGCAGCTACACAGAGGTACTGGGCCATCTTGTGCCTTCACGTCCCTGTTCTGGCTACCTGCATCACGAGTAACAATGTGGTAGAAGAAGCAGGATCTGTAAGGGCTCCACGTTCAGTCCCTGTGCAGGTGAGTGAATGGAGACAGAGCAGAATCTTAACCTCCCTCTTCGCCCTACACACCTGGTCACATAGCAGTGCCAGCGTCTCAGGAAGCATGCGCTGTTCTGAGTTTATTCTATTTCCTGAGTATTGGGGAGATGGGGAATACTGTGGTCTGGGGAGTCAGTCTCCTACCTTGCTATTCTGGGACATCACAACATGCTGCACCTTGCACTAGGCAGACTGTAATGTCATCATCTAGCCCAGGGGTCGGCAACCTCTGGCATGCGGCTCCCAAGGGTAAGCACCTTAGTGGGCTGGGCCAGTTTGTTTACCTGCCGCGTCAGGAGGTTCAGCCAATTGCGGCTTCCACTGTCTGCAGTTCGCCGTCCCAAGCCAATGGGGATGGTGGGAAGCCGCGCCCAGCACAGCCCTCGCCCGCGCCACTTCCTGCTGCCCCCATTGGCCTGGGACGGTGAACTGCGGCCAGTGGAAGCCGTGATCAGCCGAACCTGCTGCGTCAGCAGATAAACAAACTGGCCCGGCTCGCCAAGGTGCTTAGCCTGGTGAGCCGCATACCAGAGGTTGACGACCCCTGATCTAGCCATGTCAACTCAGCCCAGCAGAATGTGATGCCTGTACAGATTCTTGTTCAAAGTTACTTCACAAACCTAAGACTTGATTCTTACTTATTTAAGATTGAAGGTCCAGTCTTCTCCCATCGGAAAGAAGCACCAATAAATCGCACAGCATGATCTGTTGCAATAAAGAGAAATCAACAATAAGTTACAGAGGCAGCCTCTCAGTTGATATTGCCGGCTAATCAACTTGTTACTGCAGACACTGAATAACAACAACAACAACAACAACAACAAAATCCTGCTTACTTCCACTGTAGTTTGTCTCGATGTCTTGAGGGTCAAGGTCTTCAGAATACAGAAAATCCTCTAAACGACTCAGAGAAACCTTTGTCTGTAGAATGCACAAACATTTATGCTATTTGAGTTTTTAAGCAATTCCTCATATATTCACCGATAAAAAAGCATGTCTCTTAATTTATTTTGAGATGGGCAACGAAGTTCTTGGTACTAAATAGAAAATGTTTTCCTTATGGACATTCGTAAAGGTAGCTGAAGATTTAGGCCAGTGGTCCTCAAACTGTGGGGCGCATCCCTGTAGGGAGGCATGGAGGAATGTTCCAGGGGGCATGGCGGGGCCTGGGCCAGCCCCCAGAGGGAACAGGGAGGGAGGGCCACCCAGCTCTGCTCTGCCCCTGAATCTCCTCCAGCCCCACTCCCAGCCCTGGCCTCATGCCCAACCTCAGTCCCAGTTGCAGTCCCAGCCCTGACCCCAGCCAGGGCTCCATTCCCAGACCTACCCCAGCCTTGGCCCCAGCCTTGGCCCCCTTACTCCTATCCATGTTCCCCCGCCCAAGCTGTGGCTCCATTCCCGGCTCCAGCGGGAACATGGACATGTAGAGGAAAATTTACAGAGGGTCTTTAGATCTTTGGTCAAGGTAGTAGGCCTGAAGTATTAGTTGAGCTTGTTTGTGTGTGTAAGAAGCATGAGGGGGCAAAGTGGAAAGTCCCCAAAGACAATTAGCCATAGCCAAGCCTGTTAAATATAACCGCAATGGAAGCATTAGAAAAGTCAAACCACAAAAGAACTAGATTAGGAATAACAATAACAGGAAAAAGCCAAATAAGGGAGATCATTGTTTCTTTTCGCTTTTGACTTGCATTAAATTTTGCAATGTATTCCAAATACGGTAATTAATACAGAAGTATGTGTAATTTGTCTGTGGTTTTAAGCTTTAAAAGGCTTGCATGTTCCTTGAATTGAGGGGGGGGGCAGCTACTGAGAGCTATTACCCCCCTGCGCTTGTAATCAATAAAGGAGCCTCAGGCTAATCTGAGCCAAACTCAACGTGTGGTCAATTTTCCACAACAGGGGCAAGGAGAGGCGCAACCCTGAAAAGTTTGGAGACCACTGGTTTAGGCTAACAGCAGAATTCATTCAAACACCACACCCTGTTAGACAACATTGATGCTCATGTCTCAATGAGAAGTAGGCTTTGCTGTCTCATAAAGGTTATGTCTTCACTGACGACAAAAAAAAAAGGGTGCTTTAGCTATTATTCTACTGGAAAAACATAGTGGAGACAATGCACTTTAGTTTTATTTAAGGTAAATTAAGCAAAGTCAACCACAGTTGGGATATAGTGCTGACCTGCTAGCTACCTTGTGGCAAACACTATGAGTGACTTGTTTCCATGCTCATTAGTTATCTTGCTGTTTAAAAAACACCTCTGTGTCAGTGGAGACAAAGTCTGAGACAGGTTGTTTGTAGATTAGCTCTCTGGAAGAGAGAGAGAAGATTTAGTGTATAAACTGAGCAGTCCTAAGGCAGCAGTCAAGCTGGGAGAGACTGAGCTCAATTTTGTTATAATACTGCTAATTTCTAGGTTAATAAAACCAAACCCCAGGTCGAGCTCTGATTCAGCATAGTTTGTTGCCCACATCTGACAACAGGATGTAGAGAGGGCATCTGTTTACAATGGCCTTGCCACTTTACAAGAAACTGAGCTACATACAGAAACAGTAGATAGAGCACAAGTAGAAATAGGAACAGTACTCATGCCACCTGCTGGTCATTCCTTATTATAAGTTAACATACTTCAAAAGAGAATATACAGGCAAGTCGCATCTTAGGTGCATTAAACATGCGCGAATTCTGCTTTGCGCTGTCGGCAAAAACAGGGAAAAAAAGAAAAATAACAATATAAAAACTGCATCTGTACTGCGGGCGATTCTGCCCGCTATTCAGCTCAGTGGGTGTTTCACTATACGCGGTTTTCACTTTATGCGCTAACCGCAGAACGGAACCCCCATGTAAGATGAGACTTGCCTGCACTCTGAAACTCCCTCCAACACCAGTGCCTCTCCCGCCCCACAAAGACATGAAAATTTCAACAAAATAAAACTAGAAATAATCAGGTGGTTTAACCTTCATCTAAAAATAGATTAAACCACATGACACTGGAGATTAATAAAGGGCCATAAATGTCATCCTTTTTTGACACCTATTAATATTTGGTTTAGGTTTTACCTGGGCTACGGCAGAGATCACTGCTGGCAAATCAAACAAAGGCAGTCGCAAAATATTAAACAAAGAGATAGATGTAAAAACTTTAGTTGCAGTTAGGACATTCTCTTCATCCAACAGAAAATAGACTCCAAATGTAGCCAACGAGACCTTTAAAAAAAAAGGGAGGGGGGGGGAGATGGTGATTATTTTTCCATTACTTGTCCCATCCTGCTTAGTTTTACTTTTCAAAGATTCCTGCTACAGAAACAGGATGGTACCAATTAAGAGCTGGATGTTGACTACAGCTTAAAGCAAACTGAAACATAAACTGTACTACTATTTATGAATTAAAACATGAATGACTGTTTACATTACAGAAGGGGAGTCTTCTGATTAAGACACTGGACTGGACTCAGGAGATCTGGATTTCATTCCCAGCTCTGCCACAGGTTTCCTGTATGACTTTGCACAAGTCACAATCTCTCTATGCCTCAATTCCCCTATGTAAAATGGATATTATAACAATACTTCCTGACCTCACAGAGATATTGTGGTGATAAATTAATTAATGGTTTTGAGACTCTCAGATACTCCGGAAGAGTGATAGCTACCTACAAAAATGGATATTGTTAAGTAACACACCATAAAAGGAATACAGGCTAAAGTTAGCATGGAGAAAGTTGTCAGGTATCCAGACGACTTCAGAACATCTATTTCATGTTCTCGAATTTCCACAACCTTCTTCTGATATGAAGGTTCCCATGCATAAAGTTTAAGAATCTAAATACAAATAAACAGAAAATTACATCTTAGTAAATCAACAGCAGTGATCATGATTGTTAAAATGAGTTTAAATTCCAAAAATTTATCTGCAAATGCTGAACAATACAAAAGTGTAAATATCCAACACTTGTTTTTCCAGTGGATAGCTTCTACAAATAAAATATTGTCCAAGCAAGACCCAATATAACCCAAAATGAGATTCGTTATGAAGAATGCTATAGTGTAGCCACCTTGAGCTCTATACATTTCACTGTGCCCCTGTTTTGGTGGATTACTTATTATTCCAGGTTACTACTATCAGCATTCATCCCCTATACATTTTAATTTATTAAATTTATCCACAGAGATGCCACCATCTGACTTCATTGTAAACCTCTTCTTTCACTTACTGATGTGGGAAAGTATCAGTATGGAAAGCCACACACTTATTTCATGTTCCTGGTGCACAGCATGTAATACTGATCATCTCCAGGTGATGTGCCCAGACAATATTTTTATTTAATAAGGAAGTAAATTTAAAGTATGGCCAAAGGACTCCTAAGTACACCTGAAAACATCCTTTACTATTATCCAGAACACCAGACAGGGGAATTACATATACAAGTAGGGCCTGACCCTTTAGCTATGTGAGTAGTATAATTGAAGCAAGTGTGCCCACAGAATCCGGAAAGAAACTCTTGGGATCCATCTACATGAAAGATACTATATAAAGTGGTAAAAGAACACAAAATGCTGAAGGGAGGAAAGGTCTCGGGCTTTGTATTGGCAAATAGCTGCCAGTCCACCATACTAGCATTTTCATGATGAAAATATTCTCTACCTTACTTGCAACCAAGAAGTAACATCTTAAGGAGTATTATATACGTTTTATAGCAGCACCAATGTCTATGGTTAGAAATCCACAAACTTCAGAAAAATGTAGAATTAACTGTGAATAATTTGAAGTACTGGCTATATTTAAAAATTGAAAAAGCATAAATGACAAATTGATTTTCAGGAACAAGAACAAATTTGAAAGACTCAATATTGTTCTTCAAGAAAAGTGAAGTTTTAGTGAAGATTTCCAACCATCTAATGACAAACTATCTGTGCTGATTAAAAAATAAAACAAAAGAACATGATCAAAATATCATGGATAATCTATATTTTATAATCACATCTCTTATATTAATAATGCTTTAAAAATTCACTTTAAGTAGTTATATAACAGAACATATTTTCCCCTAAATTCTTCCTTCCTTCCTTCCTATCAGCTGAAAGGTTCAGTGACAAAACCCTAGTTTTCTGAATAACATAGTCGCTCATCTTATTAGGCAGAAAAATGAAACTCATTAGCTGCTTGTATTACCTTTATTCCATGCAAGATTTCATTTAGTAGCTTAACTCGTTGATCTGTATTCTTCATTTGGCTTTTCTAGTTTAAAAAGGAGAGAGCAATGCTTACAATTTTTTTAAAAACATTAGAGATTCAAACATACTTTGTGTACTTCAGACAGTGAACACTGCTACTACTCGATTATTATGCCTTTTTTTTTTTTTTTTTTTTTAATATGGGCTCCTATTACTGCCTGTCCCAATTTCTCACACTTGCTATCTGGTCATCCTACTTATACTGTACACCTTACATTGTCAAATGTGCTTCACATTCAGTATCTGACATGTATTATACCCAATCAAATAATCCATTATATGATAAAAGGATTGGTATGTCCTCTCTAATAACACTTTTTCTTTAAAAAAAATCATCTTGATATTTTGTAATACTTCCTGCAGCATGATTACAGTAATAACTGCATTTCTTAGATTCTAATTAAAAGCTTCATAATTAGAGTTTCAGTTCTCAGTGTTCTAGAATTACAAAATAGATTAATCTTAAAAATGCTTAAACATCTAAACTATGATTTATTAAAAAAATTGTGATGTTGATTCCTTAAAGTCTTGAATAGATTATTCACCCTATTTTTCCATGGAGTAGTAACCATTTACCAATTAATCTTACTTTAATAGTCACTCACAAGGAGTCAAACCTTGCTCACCTACCACATGTAAGTAGTCCCAAAAAACTGATGAAATTATTTTTGTGACAAAAGCAAACAGAATTTGGCCCTGTCTGATTTGTGAGATGTGAAGGAGTACTTAGGTTAAAGAGCATATTTTGAAAAATAAATTTCTTTCCTCTGTTACTGATAACATCTTTGATTAGTAAAAACTGAATTTTTAAAAAAACCTCTCTTCTTACTATTTATGCTATATTTAATTGTGTATTTCACTCAACTTGAACAATGAAAACATGCTAGTCAGTTTCTCTTAGCATCTTTCACTCTCTGGTTATTAGGATACTTAGGCAGAACACTTTGGGTTTTCTCCCTCACCTTTCTCCTTCTTCCTTCAAATGACTGACAAGATCTGTATGGTGAGGGGAACTTTTGTGTAGGAATCTGCCCTCCTCCTTCCTCCTGGTGGAGCTCAGCTGCTTCTGTGGCACTGTTTTCACAGACACATAGGCCAGACCTCTCCAGTAGTCCATGGCCCTCACTGCATGAGCAGCTGGAAACAGGGTATGCTGGGGAATACAAATAACTTCCCTTATAGCCCTGTAAAGTTTCCTTGGAAAAGATAATAGTTTGCGCTGTTTTTATTCTTTCTGTGGAGCATGAGCAGCTGTGGCCAGGGGAAGTCCATGATAAAACAGTGCCAAAGGAGATTTGGTATAAGGGAGCCAGAGAGAGGGATTCTGGAGGTTAGGATGTGTGGAGGCAAGATTCACAGTGGGTCGTGCAGCCTATTCTGAGTTTTGGGGGACTAATCTGCCCACCCCCACACACACCTCAATGGGATGGTGTGAGTCAGAGCATGAAAGTGAAGTCTCTTTGAGAGAATCCTCACAAAGATCTCTTTCCCTCCTGCACCTTTTACTACAGACCATGGCCAGATCATTTTATCTCTGCTGAGGAAGGTCACTTATTCCACTTCCCAACCCCTACTTTAATTAATTATAGTAATCATGGAAAGGTTTGTAAAAGCTTTTTTGTTAATTAAACCTAGATTTAGGGCCTAAATCAACTGTGTATTATTAATTAAAATGTATTGACTTACTGGCACACTCACTTCTGTGACTAACTCTTGACAGTATTTCACACTGTAAGCAGAGTGTCTGATTTGTGATGTTTATCTTTAGGCATATGATTTTTTTTTCAGACCTGCTCTTTACTGACAGAAGTGAGGGCATGTAACACCTAGGTCAACATCCTATGCTCCTGGGGATTAACTCCCAAAAACATATAGGCTACCTGTCCTATTTCCTTTTCCTTCTTTACCCCTAAAGAAAACTGCAAACAGGGAAAAGAAAGACTTAGGCCCAAATCAGTTGCTGACTCAATAGCGTTTCGGATGACTAGATAGCAAATGTGAAAAATCAGGAAAGGGTGAAGGGGGAAATAGCTGCCTATATAAGATAAAGCCCTGAATATCAGGACTATCCCTATAAATTCGGGACATCTGATCACCCTATTTAGCACTCCACATGGGTGCAGCAGTTGTAGGATTTGGGCCTTTGGATTTTTGACTTCCATTTTATTTGATAATAAAGCTCCTGAAAACACACCTTACTATGTTGTTGGTATTTTAGTCAGTTTTGACCTAAAACCAGAAATCCTAACTATTGCCCCAAATTTGCCAACAGTGAGTTGAATAGGATGACTTGTGTGTAAAGTTAAGCACATGCATAAGTGTTTGTAGGATCAGGGCCTATAACACTTCTACAGATAAACAAAATCACTTCTCTTCATTGTTTTTTGTTTATAGATAAAGTTTAGTACCTAAATATTGATTGATTAGATATTGAAAGCTTCCCCTCCAACGAAGAGCTGTGACTTTGGTTATTTTGTGCCTCCATTAGTTTTACACTCATGTTTAAAAAAATCAGCTCTTCATTGTAACACCACAATTTTGCCAGTATTTACATTTAGATTTCTTACCCTCAGCTGTTTTACTTTTGCAGCAACAAAAGCATTTATAGGTATAACCAAAACGAGCACTGCAACACCTGCTAGCACTGATGGGCCCAGTTCTTGCCAGAGAAAGACAATAGCCATCAGGATCTGAAAAGGCGCTGACCATAGAAGGTTGAGGTTTATGGTCAGTTCCATAAGTTGCTGGGCATCTGCTGACATCAAATTAACAATTTCACCAGTTGTATATTTTCTCCGTGAAGAATTAGCTAAGCTTAAAGCCTGCAACAGCAGCAAGAAACCAAAGTGTACGGTTACAAAATGAAGTAAATTAAAAAGAAAGCATCTTTGCCTCATTTGCTGTGCACTACAGTACAGTAAATACTTTGTAGCTCACAAACTCCACATATACCAGCTATAGAGATAACATCTCTCTCTCCAGCTTTGATAGCACCTAAGTTTCCTTTCCCTGGTTGAGATAGGGCCCACTACATGTTTTACTACAATCTGGTATTAGCTATGCACACATTTTCAGAGTTCACCTAAAACATCAGGTGAAAGTTATTTTAAAAAACCACAATAGTTCCTAAACTATTGTGCATACTGCAATTTTCAGAGTAGCACTGCTGTGCCAAATCAAACCCAATTTTCACTAAAATGCTGAAGATCTCAACTTTCTCCTCTAGAGAGGAGATTTCCTGGTCAAAATTTCAGCTTTCTGCTCCTATCACTTCAATGCTAGAGGAATTTAAGGAAAGGTTGCGTAAGTAGTTCTTATTTTTAAAAAAGGGCTAGGGATGGAGGGGAATTCAGCCTTCTTTTTGCTCAAAAATGGATGCATCATTTTTGTTCAAACTTAACAACACATACATGCAGACACATGCACAGCCCTCCGCCTTTACACACAGACCAAGGCTGGAAAATTTCATGTTAGAAAAAAAAAGTTTCAGAGAACAGTAAACAAGTGAACAAGGGGGTAGCTCCCAATCTCGCAACCTGCCCTGCCCTGGCAGACCCCTATATCTTTACGCATTCTGTACTGAGGCAGAGCTTCCCCCATTTAGTTGTAGGATGGGACTCTTAGAATGGAAACATGAAATATTAACTTCAGCCGTTGCTAGTGTTCCAGTTATAGTTCAGGCATCTTTATTAATATTCTCATCAATCTACAACATCTTTGTTTTTGTAGCACTTCTATCTTTCAAAACTGAGACATTTGCCCTTTTTAGAGGTTAGGGGGTAATGTCAGAAGAAGTGGTTACCTTTTTGTATATCAGGCCAACAGCAGCAGTCTTAATTTTGACAGCAGTGAGCATATTGAAACGCTGGTATAACTGATGGACAAGTGTCTGCAAGACAACCACGACAAGAAGAGCAATGGCATAGCCGTATCCCTTCCAGTGTAAATCAGAGTGATTTTCAAACAAAGTTATCATTTCCCTGTGAATGAAGGAATACAAAGTTTTAAAATCTGTGAATTAATCAACAATATGCATCTGGCAAACGGGTTCAGTAAAACTGATATATTTACAATCTGTGTAGTTATTATATCCACTTTGCACAGGTTGAAATGCGTCTAAAAGGTGCAAGACAGTGGAGAACTAGGATACTCAAAATGGAGGGTGGATGGAAGAGCATTCATCTGTGTGCTGCTGTGCTACCTGTGAAACAATTCTCAAATGCTTTTTCACGGAGAGGGACATTGCTGCTGATTTCACTGGTTACGGAGCATAAATACAGGGTGGTTAAAAAAAATCTACCTTTTTTTGTTAGAAATATAGAGTAAAAAAAAAATCAGTATTTGCCAAATGGAAAAGGATAAAAAAAATCAGAAGTCAAAATTAAGTTTTGTTACTAGCTTGAAAACAGACTACTACTAACAAGTGAGTGTAATAAACAATACAGAGCAGTGTTTCCCAAATTTGTTCCGCCACTTGTGTAGGGAAAGCCCCTGGCAGGCCGGGCCAGTTTGTTTACCTGCTGCGTCTGTAGGTCCGGCCGATCGTGGCTCCGTCAGCCCGCGCCGCTTTCAGCAGCTCCCATTGGCCTGGAGCAGTGAACCACGGCCAGTGGGAGCTGCGACTGGCCAGACCTGTGGATGCAGCAGGTTAACAAACTGGCCTGAAAAACAGGGGGCTTACCCTACATAAGCGGCGGAACAAGTTTGGGAAACACTAATATAGAGTAACTGACGGTATCATTCTAACATTTCCTTTCAGATAATCACAGATACAGCTCTCAGCCAGGTTAATTTTTAGAACAAATTGTTCCATAGCTGAGGGTGGCAGCCGCAACAGTCTAAAGGTTAACACTAATCACTTATGTTCATAAATTCTCTGATAACCAACCAGGTGAACAACTGTGTTAAACACCTTCCCTTTGATGATAAAAATCACTTCCTTCTCTCCCATGGCAGAGTCATTTTCAGTCTTCAATTAAATCTAAATTATAGTTATTATACCACAAAACTTCCATGCTTTTGTGACTGAGATGTAGGTTTTTCTTGTTTGTTCAGCTGCTCCAGCAAACAAGAAAAATCTACATCTAAGCAACAAAAGCATGGAAGCTCAGAGTTTTGACTCTGAATTTAAGCTAACACTTAATATGTACCTTTGAGTTACTCTGAGCATCAGTCTTCAGTTAGCTTTGCATTTCATTTGTTTTTAGTTCTTGATTCAGATTCTAAATTTTGAAATTCTTAAACACAGATTGCACAGTTGGGCTTCCCTTTGCATTTGTCACAGTTCCTGGGCTAACCACCCCTCTGATTCCCCTCTAAGTACACTCCCTCTCAGTTCTCAAGCCCCTGGCAGTTGCCTGTTTCTTCGGATGAATCACACAGTTCTCCCACTCTCAGACCAGGAACTGCACTGCAGTTCCCTGTGTATCAACTATGATTACCTTAGGGTTGCCACCCTGGTAATATTTAAAAACCAAACACTCCAGCAAGAGTTTCAGAACCTCCCCTGCTCTGCCTCTTCCCCGAGACCCCACCCCTGCCCTGCCTCTTCCCCCAAAGCCCCACCCCTGCCCCGCCTCTTCCCCCAAGCTCCTGCCCCGCCTCTTCCCGATGCCCCACCCTGTCCACTCCTCTTTCCCCCTCCCCCAGTCACTCGCTGCTTTTCCCCTCCTACCCCCTGCCACCCGGGTCAGAAGGGACTCGCCTGTGAAGCCACGGCTGGGAGCTGCAGCTGCCTGATACAGGTAGGGGGCGACCCCAGCTGAGTAGGGGCTGGCGCAAGCGATGACCCAGTGCAACCCCACCTCCCCTACCTGCAGTAACTGGACTTTGGGTGTCCGGTCAGTAGATGTGACCGGATACCGTCAGGTCCCCTTTTCTACCAGACTTTCCAGTCGAAAGCCGGACACATGGCCACCCTAGATTGCCTCAGCAGGTCTGATGTACGTCCAGACCCTACAATTCTGTTCCTTCCAAGAATAATGACAGTTGTGATCAGACAGTTTTTTTAAAGCAGAGTATTAATTATTAGAGCAATAGATTTCTCTCTGAAATGTAATGGTCAAAAAAACAAAACAAAACAAAAAAAGGCTACACTCTTGCCTGTCGGTTCCTAAGGCTTAGCATTCCATGGATATGGGGAAAGATCCAACCCTTTCAGATTTATCCTCAAAGTCTCTCTTACTGTCAGCCTGTCTCCCCTTGGGCAGCATCTGAAAATTAACCACTCACTTCCTCTCCAGAGAAGGACTTTATAACCGGTTTGGAGTTTGTTGGAAATAGGACACAGGATCCTCGAGGGTAACACTTTGCCCCATTGTGTTTCAAGTGCCTGGATGTTCTTGTCTGGACAGCCATTGTATTGCCTTCATGCACAGACCCCACTGAATTTTAACATTTTAGGCATACGATAAACATTCCATTACCTCCAATGTAAGTTAAATCACTTCTGACATTCAGGAAATTCTAATAAATCCATGCTAGTTACACAGTAACTTTACCTCACTGCCCAGGTCACATACAGCATTCATAAAATTGCTCCATCTCAGTATTCTTAAGACCATTACATATCAGTTTCATGACTATCACAGCATTTTCACTTCAAGCATTTTTTTAAAAAGTTACCAGTCACTTCATAACACAACTGGGTATATTACCTGAATTATGAAATTTTAAAAATATAATTTCTTAGCTTGAACAAATACATTATTAGGGAGCATTTACAGTAAATCATGCTAAGCAGTAAAGTATTGTTCATGGAGTAATTGCTATACAGTGTATCTGCTCTGATTAAGTCATATAGGGGTTGTTTACACAGCTGACCTGAAATCTACTTCAGAGTCAAGATCTTAGGAGACATCCTTGTTTGAGGAAAGGCTGATGAGCCTCCTTTCAATACATGACACACTAAGCTGCTACATTCGGTAAGTACATTTTAAAAACATACTTTGGTGACTAAAATGTCTCCTTCATTTCCTCTTCCTCCCCACAATCCTCTGCATTTTCTTTTATTTTTAATAAGACATGTACTCATTTTCTATAATACAATAATCCTTCAGAGATACAGGTTGACAGCCCTGAGTGCAGGGGGGAAATTTGGCTAACGCCATGAGCCACTCTCTTTTCTGGTGGTTTCTATCTTGTGTTCCTAGGAAAGGAAACCTTTGCACCACCTCTCAGGAGATGAGCCACTTCGAGTGTATTTGTATTTCCTTACTTTCTTCCTTGTCGCACTGTATGGAAAAGGATACTTTGCACCATGATTTTTTTCTTTTTTAAAGCTCCTGTAACTCAAGCTTCCCCCCAACACACACACACACACACACACACACACACACACACACACACACACACACACACACACACACACACACACACACACACTTTTAAATATTTCATTGTTTTCTTTAATACAATAATAACGCCTGATATTTCAATATCAATAGCAACATAGATTTGAGTGTCATCATATTCAGCCATGTAACACCGCAAAGAGAGAAATGCACCTCTGCTGTCAATAGGGTTCATAATTCATAAGTAATCCACATTTTTTTCACCTTATTAGCTCCTGTACTATGATATTATATCAATGCAAGGCAGGAAGGAGCTCCCTAATTGGTATTTATTGACAGAAAGCTATTTAGTTCTATAGATGTAATAAACAATCAGCCAAATATTTAAGAAAATATGCATGAAGGAAATTACAAATTCAAGCTAGAACTGTCAAACGGTGACTATCAATATTTGCATTTCAATAACTTCATGGGAACGGCTATGTAAAATCTGCTAGGACATGGGCTGAATGAAATTCAGTCATGGACTCATTTCTTAATGACCTTTTCTTAATGACCTCACATCTCAGCCTGTAAATATCAGAAGTATCTTTTGTTTATGTTGGTCACAAACTGGCATTAAAACATTCTTAGAGGAAGTTTGTTAATCCCTCAAAAATCTTATAAAAATATGTAACGTGGATAATTTTAAGTTACCGAAACATTTCCTCTAATAAACACAAAATGGAACACATTAAAAAAAAAACAACTTACTTCATTATCTGTGGACTCATGAAGGCCAGAATATCAGCTGCAACTTTCAGAATGGCAACTTTAATCAATAAAAATCTAAATGTTTGCCATAGAGGGTAAAGCAGAGATGGTTTCTGGAAACTTGCTTTCTCTGATATCACCCCTTTGTCACAAGGAGCCTGCCAATTTACAAAAGAGAGACACAAAATTAAGACGAAGATTTTAACTCAAAAACGCACCCTAGAGCAATGGGCACACCTATGGTCCTGTGGAACATACTTCTTTCAACTCAGTGAGGGGGGAAGGGTAGAAATATTTCTGTGCAAAAATAATTTAGACTATCTAGTAATCCTTTACAAAAGGGGGAATAAAGTTTCTACAATCATCTTTCAGTATCACAAAAAGGCAATTTATTACCATGGGTAGGCCCTCAACAGAAAAAGTCTTTCTCAAAAATGAGAGTTGGAATGTACAAAAATCTGTTAGATGTGTTGGAGGAAGCCTTTTGTACTGTATATAGATCCAGATAAGTAAGAAGTTACACTTTTTGCTTTACAGTGGGAGTTGTAGCAACTGCTTTATTTAAGGTTGCCTAAGAATTTCTATTCTAACGGGGTGATGTCAGTTGCTAATTAACTTTCTAAAGCTTACCCTGGCACACTGAAATTTTCCAAGTTAAGTCTCTAATCAAAAATGAATATTCTGATAAAGTTTGAGCAAAAACAAATCTGCCATTCTTGGCTATTACAAGAGCGAGGGGGGTGGGAGGAGAGGGAAATACTTTCCACAAATCAGCTGGGGTTAGAAAGGTGGCATCCAGAAAAGAAATGTCCCTGTAGGGTCTGAAGCCTTTTGGAACCTAACTATGGGGCACAGCTCCAAGATCAGAACTGCCAGAGCTCAACACCCTGCCGACCATATCATGCAGAAGCCAAAGTCCCCTATCATCTGATCATGACTGGCCATCAAGAAAAGTTTGTCTACCTTATTGGGAACGGTGAGCATTGTGTGCTCCTAAGACTCTCAGGACAGAGGCTCTTCATATAGACTTCCTAAGGTTATGCCATTCTTGCAGTGTCTAGCCCAGGGGTCGGCAATCTTTCAGAAGTGATGTGCCGAGTCTTCATTTATTTACTCTGATTTAAGGTTTTGCATGCCGCTAATACATTTTAACTTTTTTAGAAGGGCTCTTTCTACAAGTCTATAATATATAACTAAACTATTGTTGTATGTAAAGTTTTTTTTTAATTTTTAAGAAGTTTTGTTTAAAATTAAATAAAATGCAGAGCCCCACGGACTGGTGGCCAGGACCCGGGCAGTGTGAGTGCCACTGAAAATCAGCTTACGTGCCATAGGTTGCCTACACCGATCTAGCCAAACACGTTAGAAAAAAAAATCCATAATATGAAACTTCAAAAATAAACAAAAAACCCACAAACGGTGATCACAAAACAACAACGCAGGAAATTTCATTAAAACATTACACTGAAGCCTTCTCTACACTACAAAATCTTACTAATGGTTTTAATACACCTTGCAGCTACACACACCAGTCCTTGCAATGGTGCACAAGTGTTGCCAGAACCTTATACAATTGTTTTTTGCTTAGAGCAGTGATTTTCAACCTTATTTCATTTGTGGGCTCCTGAATTTCAAATGGAGGTGTGGACTCCTTTGGAAATTCAACCTGTAGTCCGCGGACCCCTACCATAGAAGTTTTAGACTGAAAATTGACTGAATTCAATAGAATTCAACTATAAATATTGCATGTGCTCAGCATAGCATTTGATGCAGCGTGAGAAAGGGTGCTAAACTGTGGGCATATATGGTAATGACACCACTTCCCTTTTCTGGGAGCTGAAACATTGTATTTTTATAGTCATCTTTCACAGACCCCTTTGACATAGTCTGTGGACCCCCAGAGACCCGCAGACAACAGGCTGAAAACCACTGGCTTCGAGCAAGTCTCATTACCATTGCTAATGGGAGCTAAACATATACACTGAAGCACTTTTGTCTAGTATTCTGAACTACTGCACCAATCAAGGGAGGGCAGACTGTATGGAAATCTATGGGGTGCTCTGAAGATATTTGATTTAAATCTTTACAAGAATTTAATTAAGTTTTGACAAGGATTTTTTGGGATGCCTAATATAAATTTAGAAAAAGGTAATGGTTAGTGATGTTACTTATTGCTATCATCATTACCTTTAATCCTTTTGTTGCCTTTAAGAGTTCCTTCCTCCAATGCTTTTCAAAGTTAGGACATACAGTATACGGAGAGTCACTTTCATTCAATTCAAACAGGTCCTCTCTTTCCAATGGTTTCTTATAGCCTAAATTTATTATTCTGAAAGGAAAATAATCACTTTAACAAGTGAACTATTACAAGAAACATAAAGCAGCCAAATTAAACAGGAATCCTAACTGAGAAGCTTTATACACATAATACAATACTTATAAATAAACTCTACATTCACAATAATAGAGTATGTATAATATAAAAGGCAAAATTGTGGACCCCACCTAAAGTCAACTTGACTATACTGAAACTGAAATCCCCAGATCTGAACACCCTCAATGAGGAAAACCTGCATTTCAGCATCCATTTGTAGTTATGAAATTAAGGAGAATAAAAATTTCTAGTTATTTCAACAGCAAATCTTGTTAGTGACCGTCCACTTACGCTGATCTACAGAGAAAATGTTAGTCTTTATAATAGGATTCCAATCTGCTGTGACTCACCCTTAATCAGGGTACTCGGGGACAAACAGAAATTGGGTTTTAGTATAAGTCTACAATAAGCTTACAACAGATCTTGATTTGTTTAAATTTTGGGCCATATTATCTCCTTTGCTGTTAGAAATAGAAGAGCTGAAATGGGTGTAAATAATGGTCGAAATCACCCTGAACCCACAGGAATCCCCCCACAAGAACAATGAAAGGAACCTGTAGGTTTTGGGGGCATGACTGACTGGACATGGGGCAGAGCAACCAAATGGGAAAATCTACAAAAATGAATGCTGATGTCAAAGTCAATTAATTTTTTAAGAAAGTTCCAAAAGTTTGGAAAACAACAGAAATGAATCAACCAGATGTCACTGCATAGGTCTACTGGGGTCCCAACATGGCAAGATTAAGGCACACATACTTTAGGTCATTGCTTAGAGTCCTAACTCCTGGAGTCAGGTGATAAGATCAGAATTTCAGCATTCATTTTAAAAAAAAAAAAGGTTCTAGACATCAGGTATTCAAAGAAAATTTTGAAAAAGTGACCTGAGTATAACGATACCTGTCTGAGTTAGGAGAGAACCTGAAAAAATACCGCTACGAGCAGTGAACTGCCACACTGGTCTCAATTCTGAATTCTGGTGCTTCCCCAAAAGACAGATGTGTCCATTGAAGGGCCCATTTTGGGTTGTGCCTAAAGCCCCAGATTGCCTTCATCTCATTCAGGGTCCCATGGAAGCATGATGAAATGTTATGAGTTAGTTATGTAATAATCAGTTTGAGATTTCCCAGTTTAGACTGCAGAAGCCTAATATTATTTAATCCCTAAGTGTCCTTCACTGGAGAGACACGGTGTGTGAGGCAATACATTTTATTGGACCAACTTCTGTTAGTCAGAGACAAGCTTTCGAGCCCCACAGAGCTCTTCTTCAGATCTGGGAAAGGAACTCCTAGCATCATAGCAAAAATGCAAGGTGGAACAGATACAAACAAACAGCTTAAACTCCCTCATAGATTTCCACCACAACTTGAACAACCACCACCTATCCATTAAACTCTCCCTGGAACACACTCACACTAGAATCAATTTCCTGGCCACCATCATCATCTTAAACAATGGAACCATTCAGATAACCATATAAAAGAAAACCAAGGACCCCGACACGCACGTTCATAGATCTAGTAGCCATCCCAAACACACCAATAAATCTGTTATCTACAGCCAGGCACTCAGATACCACAGAATATGCTCAGAGGAGAAAGTCACAGATATAGACCTAAACACACTTAAAACCACCTCTGCCAAACAAGGACACTCCACCAGAGTAGTAGATCACATCATGGAACAGGCCACCCAAATACCTGAGAGTACAGAAATAAAATCCCCTCTGATTACACATCCCTAGCCATCACATACAACTCCACATTGGAACCCAGATGGTGTATCATCAAGCAATTACAACCCATACTCCATGGAGATCCCATCCTGAAAGAAATCTTTCCTGAATGCCCCTGCTTCTGGCTTTCAGATAACCTCCCAACCTCTCCAAGCTCATCATCAAAAGCAAGCTCCCTGCAGACCAGGAGACACAAACTCAAAGCAGCACCAGACTTTGCCTGAACAGCTGATGCAAAACCTGCAGACATATCTCCACTGCTACAGTGATCAACACCCCCAACAACACACCTTTCAAGATCCAGGGATCCTATACATGCCTATCACAACATGTAGCATACCTCATCCAGTGCACTAAGTGCCCCAATAACACCTATGTGGGTGAAGCCAGACAATCACTATGCCCGCAAATGAACTCACACAGGAAAATGATAAAAGACAAAAACATCCCATCACCTCTGGGTGAATACTTTCCACAAAGCGATTTCTGACCTCTCAGTTCTCATCCTCAAAGGAAAGCTCCACAACACTTTCAAAAGACGAGCCTGGGTGCTTAAATTAATTACTTTGCTAGAGACAAAAAATCATGGACTGATCAGAAACACTGGATTTATGGCTTATTACAGTGGTGGCCAAACTGCATGCGGCTCTTTTACAGTTAAAGTGCGGCTTGCGGAGCCCTCCATGCCCCCATCCCATTTTCCACCTACCAGGCCCGGGAAGGGAGGGTGGAGGAAGCTCCAGACCTCTGCCTTGCAGCGGAGAGGTGGGGTAGGGGCTTTTGCCCAGTGAGTGCATGGGGAAACTTTGGCATACCAGTAAATGCTTGAACCACTATAGCTTATTGTTCAAGGCGGCCTAGTCAGCAAGCTGTAAATTGGCTATTCAGCAACCTCAGCTTAACCAAGGCAGGAGGGGAGAGGGTTTTGGCTGCACAGAAAGGGCAGCTTGTCCTTCCTGATAAGAATTGTGTTGAAATTGCTTATACATGCGTTTTCAAAGAGCAGGGTATGCCCCACGAACGTCTATTGAGGTCTCAAGGCTGCAAGTTCTGAAAAAACCCACATCTGGTCATTAGGGGGAGGGATAAGCTCAGTGGTTTGAGCATTGGCCTACTAAACTCAGGGTTGTGAACTCAGTCCTTGAGGGGGCCACTTAGGGATCCGGGGCAAAAATCAGTACTTGATCCTGCTAGTGAAGGCAGGGGGCTGGACTCAATGACCTTTCAAGATCCCTTCCAGTTCTAGGAGATTGGTATATCTCCAATTATTATTTTTTTATTATAATAATCAGAAAGAGCTGTCATAAACAGATAGCTAAGGGTTAATGTTATTTTACCTGTAAAGGGTTAACAAAAGGAACCAAACACCTGACCAGAGGACCAATCAGGAAACAAGACTTTTTAAAATCTGGGTGGAGGGAAGTTTTGGGTGTGAGTTCTTTGTTCTTTGTCTTGGTTCGGTGACCCTCTCGGCTCTGGGAGTGATCTCTCTATCTCCAAGTTTTCTAATATTCTGTTTCCAAGTTGTAAGTACAAGGATAGTAAGACAATAGGTTTATATTGTTTTTTTTTTTTTGTATTTACATGTGTGTAGCTGCTGGAATGTTTTAAATTGTATTCTTTTTGGATAAGGCTGTTTATTCATTTTTTCTTTTAAGCAATTGACCCTGTATATTGTCACCTTGATACAGAGACCATTTTATGTCTTTTTCTTTCTTTTTATATAAAGCTTTCTTTTTAAGACCTGTTTAAGTGTTTTTCACTGGTTAAGGCTAAGAAACGAAGGGAGGGGGAAAATCTCTTTGTGTTAGATTTACTAAGCCTGACTCTGCATACCCTCTGGGTGAGGGGGGAGAGAGATTTGATCTCTCAGTACTTGTGTTTCAAGGACTTGAAGCAGGGAATCTCCTAGAGTACCCAGGGCGGGGAAATCTGGGAGGAGGTAAAGAGGGTGAAATCCCTTTGTTTAGATTCACGGAGCTTGAATCTGTATATTTCTCCAGGAACCCAGGGAGGGAACACCTGGAGGGGAAGAGGGAGAAGGGAAGTGGGTTATTTCCCTCTGTGGTGAGACTCAGGGCATCTGAGTCTTGGGGGTTCCCCAGGGAAGGTTCTGGGGAGACCAAAGTGAGCCAGACACTAGAATTCTGGCTGGTGGCAACAATATCAGATCCAAGCTGGAAATTAAGTTTGGAGGTTTCATGCTAGCTTCTCATGTTCTGAACTCTAAGGTTCAGATCTGAGTAGGACAGTTATGACAGGAACCTCTTGCTTGATCATTGAAACTGCTTACTTACCAAGGTTTCTTTAAAGGACATGTCATTCTATTACTAATGTATAAATAAGGGGACTCATTTGGGGACTGGTCGCTCCCTCTGGATGCATCTTCTGTTCCCCATCGGCAGACAGGCTGCCACTCTAGAGCCACACTCAGCTTTGGTAATTATCAAAGGTTGGGAGTGTTTCACTAATCTTGTTGCAGGCAAGTGTAAGTGCTTGAGACTAGTAAAGTTTAGCTTTAAGTGAAAGCACTCTTGTGTTGTCCTGTTTGTGCCAGCCATCTATTGGTTGGATGGCCGTGACTCCCCTGACACCTCCTCGCACAAAGTAAAAGTTACTAAGCACGTTGGGTTGAAAGAACCCCAAGTAACATGAGGAGAGGGGTCTTGGGGCTTCAGCCCCACAGGACACACCTTCCGGGGCTCGGGGCTTCAGCAGGAGCAGGGGTGGAGAGGGGGCTCCAGCTTGCTCGGCCTCTGTCCCTGCCCCCCACCCAGGCCCTGCTGACAGGGGCCGAGCGAGCCGGAGCCTCCCTGTACCTCCCAGCATGTTCAGCCCCTGTCCCTGGCAGCTGAGCCAGGGCAGGGTGCAGGCTGCCACTGCCTCCCAGCCAGGCTCTCTCAGGCAGAAGTGGCTCCGTCCCACTCCTCACCTGGCTGCCAAGAAGAGCAGCCGAACATGCTGGGGAGGGACATGTGGGGAGAGAAGGACAGAGCCTCCCCCTACAGGTAACATTGAGGGAGGGGGAGTATGGCAGCCCCAGACTGGGCACAGGGCGGGAGGTCACTGGGGAGAGGAGACACGTGGGGCGGTCACATGTCCTCCCCTTTAGATTGTGCTCCACCAGTATGGGGCGGCATGAGTCCTCTATGCCCACCTTGTCTCTCTAATATTCCGGGACTGAGAAGACTGCAACTACACTTTACTGGAGAGTAATACATGATTAAATTAAAACGTTATCTACTAAGACAACATTTTAAATAAATCTTTTATGGCTCTCCAATAAGGACACTTTTTAGAGTTTAAATTGCAACAAGTTGTGAGGAATTATTTTACAGAAATCCTAAAATGCTCCTGCAAGGAGATTATAGCATATATGCGTGTATATAAAGCACACAGGTAACCTTTTCCATCACCAACTTTTGCAGAGGCAGACAAGAAAATCAAAACCTTAAACAAAATTTGGACCTTTCTATTTTTGAAGAAAGTTGTGAAGTTAATATTCATAAGTTTATGTCTGTGATAAAAATGAGGAGTTATAAATTTTATGCAAATTATGTGAGAACTGAAAACTTTAATTTGCAACATTACTGTATTCAAGATCATGGATTAAATCCTGGGTCCACTGAAATCAATGACACAACTCCCATTAACTTTAATGGAGTTAGGTTTTCACCATATAATGTGAAATCTTGAAATTAGGCTAAGCAAAAAGAATCAGATACTAAAGTTTAAAAATATTACAATAGTAATGTAGAACAAAGCAAAAAGCAACTGTTACTTGTAAACTGACTTTAATCATATTATTAATATTCCTCTCTCTCAGGACTATAGGCTTACACTATACACTTACATGCCTTACTGTTTATTTTGACTGACAGTATTTCCAAACGAAGCACATGATGTAGAAGAAGTGCTAATAATGAGTAACAGTCAGGAGACAAAACATGTGAAGTTGCTTGAAATATCCTACTGAATGTTAAATGACAATTGGCAGCCCAACCTGACGTAGCTGAGCTTTCAGTTCATATGAAGGTATGCTATACCTAAGAGGAGAGAGTTCTTTTAATCACTTGTTTAGAATGACACATGACTTGGAGGGAAGAAGAGAATAAACATTAAAGAAGAATACACAAGAAATTAGTCATATAACTGATTAACAGGGTTACTTGGCTAATTCTTTGTAGGTCACACTAAAATATTTACTCTTGTAATTGTATTGCCACACACAATACTGAGAAACATATGTGTCTATTTTCTAATGAAGGGGATCTTGTGAATAGCTCCCACTGACTTAGAGTACTTTATAACTGTTAATTAATTAAGTTTAAGATTAAACATTATCTTTTGTTACTATTAAGAATCAGGCAACCTAAAACATTAGTATGTGTCTAGAACTACAGGACTAGTACATTAGGAAGTAATTGTTAAGAAGTGACTTATAGTAATTGTAAATTCTGGCTTTAGAACACTGTTCTAATAGCACTCTCATTCTGGATTAAAATGCCAAGCTGCATAAATGGATGGAATGCATGTATGACTTGTGCCTAAACCAACTGTGCATAAGCACCAATAAATAACTTAAATTCTCACCTGCTGTACCAGGAATATGTTATCTTACTGAAGAAGGAAGCATTTTCTTCAGGACTGCATTTCTATTAATAAAAACAAACCAAACACAATTCATGTTATTTGAAGGGCAGAGGGAAATGAATCTGTACTTCACATTTTTTCTCAGAAAATTAGGCATTAAGATATCCATTCTCCCTTGGATCAATGTTTATGTGAGTTAAATTTATAGATCTCAGATAATAAACTCCAAGTTCAGTACACAAAGTTGTAACTAAAAATAAATTTGCTTCATATTTAATATTCCAGTGACATAACCTATATTTTCTAGGTAACACAAAAAACTAGAACTGAATACTAGTATTGCTATGATTATCTGTTCATCATGACCCCGTGCCACACCTATTTCTCCTTCTCTCTTTAACACAGAAGACGCATGGAATGAGAGAGAGATTTAAGGCTACTTGATTCAATGGGCTGTAAGTTCCTTTACGCAGGAATGAGAAATGTTGAAATAAAGTTGCCAGGAAGAGAAACATTAAGGTATGGAAATATGGGTCCACTTAAGCTAATGGTGGAACATTAGCAAGAGATCGGTAAAAGTTAATAAGGAAATAAGATATGTGTGTCTAGCCCCAGGTAAACCTATCAGTTCTGTTCCCTTTATCTTGTTAAGTTTGCACCCTTTTTATCTGTATAAATAAAGTAGGTTAAGCCTTGCATGGCACTCACATGTTATCTGGGTGTATTAGCAGAGCGCTCTGCTAATAAAACAGAGTGGTCTGACAAATTGTGAGTCCTGAATCTAACTTTGACAAAAGCAATACCAAATAATCAATGATAATCCAAGAAACAGACTAATTAAAGATCTCTTTTACAAAAAATATCTTCCCATATGTACTTCTCAAATAAAGAAACTCACCCTCCATAAATTGTTAATATCTGTAAAGGTTAATTAGTATTGCTGGATTATAAATATTGTACATTTATCATTCAAGTGCATGATACAAATCTGAAGTAATCAGCCTTTCTCTTACTCTTGGCCCAGTCATGCTCCCATTTCTATATGTAGCAAAATTGTGATGGACCTTAACAGGAGATGCATAGGACTCCACAAGAAAACACTTCAAAGGAAGACCCACTGGGCCAAACTCTGAACTGATATTCATCCCTTGCCTTCCCATTAATTCAAAGGATGTATGTTAGAACAAATTTGCAGCACTGTCTCATACCAGTCACTAACATTTTCACTTTCTGACACTGACACTTTTTAAAAGCAATAACCTGAAATCTAATCAAGTTAAAAATACTTTTAGATATTACATCTGTTTCAGAGTTCCTCTGCCAATCTTTGTGCTTTCATAAGCACATTTTCCTATTTTTGTATTTTTCATCCTTCACTGTATTAAAGCCTCAAAACAATGAGAATCACTATTTTTTCAATTATAATAATAGTAGGTGTTACTTTTGCTACTAGTTAATTTTTGTTGTTCAGTTTTGTTACACAGCATTACCATCTTGTTACATAGACTGGTTTCCCATTCCTAGCTCATGGAGGTGCTCTTCCATGAGCCAAGTGATATGGTGACTGAGCAACAAGATAACCTTTAAGCCCTATGAGTTGTTCTGAATTTTTCAAATTAGGGAATTTTTCCAATTTGAGGAGTGAGGAAGGGGAAACAGAGAATTATCTGAAGTGAAGGCACTTTCTGATGATGATGTTGATAATTAAGGAAATGTTTCTTTGCTAACTTTTTACTTTTGTAATACACACAGACCCTTAAGGGGTTGACTGAGTCTCCAAAGTTGCAATCCAATCAAGAAAATCATTGCTCAATTAAAAATTTCTAAAAATATTTTATCCAGAGGCAACAGCACTTTTTACTAAGGATAGAGGACATATTCTGAGTGCAGTTATTACCATAACACTAATGATTCAGTGTTATCAAGGTAGCTTGATATAAATCACAGATTTAAATCATAATTTAAATCAGCAAGAAAGCAATCATTTAAATAACTGATTTTAATCTTGCTTTGCATTTGTATTTTTTAGTTATTTTCCTAAAGACTGATTCTCATTGGTTTGTAACCATTAAAACATGTTGATTTGCAACTAAATATAGCCTTCAAAGTAAATTTGGAGCTTCTTTTTGTTAACCAGCAGGACACACTATATCTATACACATATCTATACACATTTATTTGAGCAATTATATAATTTAATTTATATTTATTTGAATTCTTAAATATTAATTTTATTATTTGATAAACTGGTGAGTGGTGCTTTTTTCTTTTTACTAGCTGATGTTTAATTTTTTTCGTATGTGATTTGTCAAGCTGTAAATTCCAATTTAATCAGAAATGCACAAAAACACCATTTAAAATGTTTTAATTGCTAAATAAAATTACCGGTACCTTAAATGAGCTGGATAAATAAGAAAAAAGTTTATCAAAGTTTATTAAAACATGCTTGTCATTTAAAACTAAATGATTTCTTAAACAATCAAAGTAGTATCTGTAGTCAGTGAATTGAAATGATATGTTCTTCAAGATTTTACAACAGCAGATCACATCCTCATGCACCCAGTTTTTATTCAAAGAATGGAAGAGGAAAACAAGCTTTACATTTTGAACTCCCAGCTGGTTTCTTTTAACTTTTTAAGTGAACTAGTCATTGAACTAACAGGTTGAATAAAGTGAAATAAGGAAAATATACTTTGCCCCTGAAAAAAAGGTACTGCTGTCAAAAGCTAGTTAGCTTTACAAACTCTGGTTGCAAGTGTTTCTCCGAAGACTTACACCAAGCCAATGGTTTGATTTTCTTTACAATTTGGCAGTCAACAGGTACTGCTTGTTTTTTTTTAAATTTAATTTAAATTATTTGAATGTATTACAATATGTTTTAGGCCATAACATATGTATTCATTTCACACCAGTCTCTCACTTAGATTCAAACTACAGCCTGCATATCCTTTTACATGTGTACCACTCAGGCCCTGATATTCTAATCTAAGACTGTAAAGTGTTGTTTTTTTCTCTCCATATTCAAGTATTACTTCAGGTCCCATTGTGTTAAGCACTGTTCAAACATGTAGTGAGAGACCATCTCTGCCCAAAGAGGCTTATAATTATACAGACAATACAGAAAAGGGATGAGAAGGGAAAGATAAACACAGAAATGAAGCATCCTCTTGTTGATTTCTCTCACTCTGAAATCAGTTTTCATTCTGTTCATGGGATTTTACTTATTCTAATACTAACCTGAGGGAGAAACAAAGAGAATGTAAAGGGGAGGAAAGAAAGTACATAGGACAGGGAGAATCCTAAAAAGATAAAAAGAGTGATAGCAGGAAAGATTTATTAAAGTGGAGGAAGCAAAAAGTGCAAGGTTCCTAGCACGTTTTGTTTTGTTTGGGGGGGCGGGTGTTAGGGTACAGGGGTGGAATGTTACAAGGCATCCGAAAGAAAGGTGATGTGAGAGTCACTTAGCGTTATCAGAGTGAAGGGAGCAAGAAGTGCAAAGTACCTCGGAGAAACAACTGCCAGAAGAAAGAGGATGTGAGACTCACTTGGACCTGACGCAGTCCTAACCCCTATTTCCAAGCCGGTATACTTAACTAAGCCACATTTTAAAGAGCCCTTAGAAGATTGTTCCTATCCCACGATCACTCCCCCTCCCCAGTTTGGTCTTCTATAAAGACCAGGTTTCCGTTTAAAAATGGGACCACGAAGTCCGAGATCCTGCCCCCAGCAGGGATTGCATGTAACTGCTCCAAGGAAACCGCTCGACCAAGCCAGCCATTAGGTGACTTTAGCCGGCTGGGGCATGCTCCGACCCGGTGCAGGTAGGAGGGGCGGGTCTGTGCACTGTACACAGCTGCCTGGCGAGCGAACGGAGAGTAGCAGCCCAGCCCAGCCGACCCTAGCACAAGCTCTCCGCCCTGTCCGCCGCCTGCCGCCAGGCCCCCATCCCTTGTCCTGCCGGGCTGCAGGAGGCTCAGTCTCCAGCCGGGCTCGCCATGGATCCTCCCATCCAGTGATGTCCGGCCGGATCCCCGCCAGCCCAGGTTACCTTCTGGCTGAGCGGAGGGAGGAGCTCGTAGGAGCCGCCCCCTCCCCCGCGCAGGGCCGCCACCATGATCCGGGCGCGCCCCGCAACCTCGCGGGCGCCTGCCGTCAGGAGCGCTGCAGCCGCTCGCGGTGTCCCTGGATGCGGAGCAGGGCGGCAGCTGCAGCCGCCAGCACGTGGCTGAGTCACAGCCAGAAGCACCCGGGGCCGGAGGCAGCTCGGGGAACCTGGGAGGAGCTGCCCGCAGGCACCACCCAGCCCGGGCGCAAAGCCGCGCCGCACTCCGCCTGCAAGCGACGGAAGGGTCAGGTCGGGTCAGGAGGGCGGAAAGCAGCCGCCACCTGTTCCCGTGTCCCCGGGGCTTAGAGACGGAGCCCAGAGCCCCTGGGAGGGAATGGGAGCGCTTCTTCCAGCCGGGCCGGCTACCTCTAAAAGTCTCGGGGGGGGGAGGGGTTGGGGGTGTTAGCCTCTAAACCCTGCTTGGAGCCGCGTGCTGGCTGACTGCACGGGGGGGAGCACAGGCAGGGTTTAGAGGCTAACACCTGGAGGCTTTTAGAGGTAGCCGGCAGGCTTGAAGAGCTGGGCTCTCCGGTTGTGTTAAAGAGAAGGGTTTTTTATTGGACATTGTGGGACACAACTTGCCCTATTCATGTCCATTCAGACTGCTGCTACAAAGATCATTTTCCTAGCTTGTCACTTTGATCATGTTACCCCCTCTTTGAATCCCTCCATTGGTTCCCTCTTTTCTATCGCATCAAACATAAGCTGCTTGTCTGCACTTTCAAGGCCTTCATGGTCTATCCCCACTCTTCCTATGGGTTTTCAGGCTGGCAGTCAGGGAGGGATGTTGTTGCAGACACAGCAGTGCCAGAGGCAAGCAACAGCGGTTCCTTGCCCAGAGTGCTTAAGCGCCAATAAACACACCAGGGTGGAGAAGCAAGCAACCAAATTTATTTGAGCTCAAATAAGGTGCAAGGGAGAAATAACAATCTCAGATCCTGCACACCTAAAACAAGCAGTTTCTTCCTTTTATATCCCAGTTGTTTACTACAAAACTTTCTTGCTGACTAGCTGATTTATTGCTCCCCCCCTCCTTTCCCATCCAGCTGCAGTATCTTTTCTCATTCAATCTTTTGTCTCCCCCTTCCTTCCCCCTCTCCGCTGCTGAGACATGTATACAGTATCTTAAAACGGCCTTGAGCGGGCTTTAGCCGAGCTTCAATGTATTACAGCAGAGAACTGACTGTTACAACCAAAACTAACTGCTAACACTACATTTTTACAGCTATTAGTACATTAGGTTACACTAGGTTACACAAAGTGTTTAACATGGAGGAACATTGGTTCATTGAGGCCTACAACAGGAGGGCTTCATTGACACTTGTGGTCTATCACCTTTCCAAGTTACCTAGGGTTATGCCTAGTGACACCAACAACATTACTCAACCTTCAGAAAGAAATGTGTGATAAAGACCCAGTTGAAGAGAGAGAAAAAATATTTATGCAAGAAACTTAAAACAATGGATTGTTTTAATGTAAATAACTTCCTATAATCCCAGTTTCATGACACCAAATTTGTGTGGGAAATGGGTACTATTACGACTAAACTGAGTGATGTCCCTCAAAATGAGATGTTTGGCATATATTTCCACTACTTAGAAGGAACTCTTAACTTGAGCTGTTTTTCTGCAAATGTCTTCACATTCTTCAGACGTATTGTACAGTGCACCGTGATTCTGTTTGAACACTTTTTACCTAAACATACCCTTTTTTGGGACACACGTTTGGGTATGCAGGCCCACCAAACTGGACATATGATAAAAATATCATCACATACTGTTTTGCATGCAAATCTTGTTCCCAAACAAACATTTTGTGTTTTCATGAGACTGGCTGTCTCCGCAGGCATGATTTGATGTGTGATTTTTATATTGAAGTCCTTTATTAAAGTGCCAAGCAGCTATATTTAGCCAGCTTTGTACAAGAGAAGAAAATATTAGAAGTAAAACTGAGGGGAGCAGAGTGGAAATTGGAGATGTTATCTCAGGACATACAGCAAAAGGTTCCAACAACATACAACTTCATGGTATCAAATAAAAGTAGCTAAAGAAAATAAACAACTGTTTATGTGAAATGAAATTACAAATACAGTTCCCATGATAAAAAAATACATTTAAATGAATCTTCTCTAGGTGCATATTTTAGGGTATTGACATTTTTACAAATACAAATCACTTATGTTGGTAAATTTCCTTCATTTTAGCACTGTACTCTTAGGGTGAGACTCTGTGCTCGATCTCTAAGTTTTGGTCAAATTAACTACTTATTAAGTGGAAGGCACTGTTTTAAATATGTCACTAGGTAGCTTCAATTTAAATATTAAGTGTGGGATTTTCACAAACACGTGGACCTGGTCTACACTACGAGTTTAGGTTGAATTTAGCAGCATTAAATCGAATTAACCTTGCACCCGTCCACACAATGAAGCCATTTACTTGGACATAAAGGGCTCTTAAAATCGATCTCTATACTCCTCCCCGACAAGGGAAGTAGCGCTGAAATCGACACTGCTGATTTGAATTAGGGTTAGTGTGGATGCAATTTGACAGTATTGGACTCTGGGAGCTATCCCACAGTACACTACTGTGACCACTCTGGACAGCAATCTGAACTTGGATGCACTGGCCAGGTAGACAGGAAAAGCCCCATGAACTTTTGAATTTCATTTCCTGTTTGCCCAGCATGGAGAGCTGATCAGCACAGGTGACCATGCAGAGCTCATCAGCACAGGTAACCATGCAGTCCGAGAATCAAAAAAGAGCTCCAGCATGGATCATATGGGAGGTACTGGATCTGATCGCTGTATGGGGAGACGATTCCATAATAGCAGAACTATGTTCCAAAAGACAAAATGCCAAAACATTTGAAAAAATCTCCAAGAGCATGATGGAGAGAGGCCACAATAGGGACTCAATACAGTGCCGCGTGAAAGTTAAGGAGCTCAGAAAACCAAAGAAACAAACGGACACTCCGGGGCAGAGCCACAGACATGCCACTTCAGGGCTGAGCTGCATGCAATTCTGGGGGGGCTGCCACCACTACTTCACCCCAACTGTGGATTTCGAGGAGGGGGTACTCAGCCATGCCTGAGGATTTTGCAGACAGGGAAGATGAGGAGGAGGATGAGCTTGAGGAGAGCACACAGCACACCATTCTCCCCAACAGCCAGGATCTTTTTCTCACCCTGACTGAAATAGCCTCCCAACCCTCCCAAGGCAGTATCCCGGACCATGAAGCCAGAGAAGGGACCTCTGGTGAATGTACCTTTGTATATATAAAACATGGATTAAAAGCAAGTGTTTTTTAATGATTGATTTGCCCTGAGGACTTGGGATGCATTCACGGTCAGTATAGCTACTGGAAAAGTCTGTTAACGTGTCTGGGGATGGAGCGGAAATCCTCCAGGGACATCTCCATGAAGCTCTCCTGGAGGTACTCCAAAAGCCTTTGCAGAAGGTTTCTGGGCAGGGCAGCCTTATTCCATCCTCCATGGTAGGACACTTTACCACATCATGCTAGTAGCAAGTAATCTGGTATCACTGCATGACAAAGCCTGGCAGCATATAGTCCCAGTGTTTGCTGGCATTCAAGCAACATCCGTTCTTTATCTCACTGTGTTATCCTCAGGAGAGTGATATCGTTCACAGTAACCTGGTTGAAATACAGGAATTTAATTAAGGGGACTTTCAAAGCGGCCGTTTTTACTGGGCTGTTTGCCTGTGGCTGAAAAGAAATCCTCCCCGCAGTTAGCCAAGCCAGGAGGAGGGGGCATTGGCACTGAGCTGCTCGCATTTGGCTAGCAGAGATCTTCCCTGATACCAGCCATGCGGTGGGGGGAGGGGTAAAGCGATCATCCCAGAGAATTGGATGGTGGAGGGGGATTAGTTTGATTTCTGCTGCTGCACGTTAACACAAAAACCACAGCACTCAACGGGCTTTGCTTGGTATGGGAAAGGAGGGCGCTGCTTTTATGAAGGTTGCAGAAGCCGAAAGGCTATGGCTTACCATGGCCGCATGCAAGCTGAATTCTGTTGCCTGGTTCTGCATCTGTGATCTCTAACACCAAAGCCACAGGCACTCAAGATGCAAAATGCGACCTTGTACCAAAATCACATGTGCTATGTAATGTGAATAGTGTTGTTCACCGTGAAAGAGTATACCCATTGTTCTGTAAAATGTATCTTTTTAAATACTTCTCTCCCTTTTTTCCTTCCTGCAGCTGCAAATTTCCTTCCTGCAGCCTTCTCTGTCCCAAAGGCTATGTCAGATAAGGCAGTGAAAAAAAAGCATGCGCGATGAAATGTTCTCTGAGATCATGCAGCCAACCCACAATGAAAGAGTTCATCTGAATGAGTAGAAGGACACAGTATCACAGTACAGGAAAGCAGCCAATGAACGTGAGGACAGGAGGGATGAACATGTGGACAGGAGGGACGATCGAGATGAGAGGTGGTGTCAGGAAGATCAGAGCAGGCAAGGTGCAACGCTGGGACTATTGCTGGATCAAACGGACATGCTCTGGCTTCTGGTGGAGCTTCAGGAACGGCAGCAGGATCACAGAGTGCCGCTGCAGCTTCTGTATAACCGCCCTCCTCCATCCCCAAGTTCCATAGTCTCCTCGCCCAGACACCCAAGAACACGAGGAGTGAGGGAGGCTCTGTGCACCCTGCCACTCCACCCCAGTGGACAGCTCAAGCAACAGAAGGCTGTCATTCAACAAGTTTTGAAGTGGCCTTTATCTTCCCTCCTCTCCTCCTCCCATACCCTACCCCAGGCTACCTTGTCAGTTCTCTCCCTATTTTTATAATCAATTAATAAAGAATACATGGCTTTTAAATGATAGTGACTTTATTTCCTTTGAAAGCAAGCTGTGATCCAAGGGGGGAGGGTGGGAGGCTTACAGGGAATGAGTCAACCAAGGGTGCGAGTTTTCATCAAGGAGAAACAAACAGAACTGTCACACCATAGCCTGGCCAGTCACGAAACTGGTTTTCCAAGCTTCTCTGATGCGCAGCGCTTCCTGGTGTTCTCTTCTAATCGCCCTGGTGTCTGGCTGCTTGTAATCTGTGGCCAGGCCATTTGCCTCAACCTCCCACCCCTCCATAAACATCTCCCCCTTACTCTCACAGAGCTTGTGGAGCACACAGCAAGCAGCAATAACAATGGGAATATTGGTTTGGCTGAGGTCTGAGCAAGTCAGTAAAGTGCACTAGCGACCCTTTAAACGTCCAAATGCACATTCTACCACCATTCTGCACTTGCTCAGCTTATAGTTGAACAGCTCCTGACTACTGTCCAGGCTGCCTGTGTACGGCTTCATGAGCCATGGCATTAAGGGGTAGGCTGGGTCCCCAAGGATAACTATATGCATTTCAACATCCCCAACAGTTATTTTCTGGTATGGGAAGTAAATCTCTTGCTGCAGCTGTTTAAACAGACCAGAGTTCCTGAAGACATGAGCGTCATGAACCTTTCCCAGACATCCAACGTTGATGTTGGTGAAACATCCCTTGTAATTCACCAGTGCTTGCAGCACCATTGAAAAGTACCCCTTTTGGTTTATGTACTGGCTCTCCTGGTGGTCTGGTGAAAGATAGGGATATGGGTCCCCTATACCCCACCACAGTTAGGGAATCCCATTGCAGCAAAGCCATCTACTATGACCTGCACATTTCCCAGAGTCACTACCTTTGATAGCAGCAGCTCAGTGATGGCTTTGCCTACTTGCATCACAGTAGCCTCCCCAGTAGATTTGCCCACTCCAAATTGATTCCCAACTGACCAGTAGCTGTCTGGCGTTGCAAGCTTCCACAGGGCTATTGCCACTCGCTTCTCAACTGTGAGGGCTGCTCTCATCTTGGTATTCTTGTGCTTCAGGGCAGTAGAAAGCAAATCATAACATTCCATGAAAGTGCCCTTATGCATGCAAAAGTTTTGCAGCCACTGGGAATCGTCCCACACCTGCAGCGCTATGCGGTCTCACCACTCTGTGCTTGTTTCCTGGGCCCAGAATCTGCATTCCACAGCACGAACCTGCCCCATTAACATCATGATCTCCAAAGCACCAGGACTCACACTTTGAGAGAATTCTGTGTCCATGTCCTCATCACTCTCGTCACTGCACTGCTGTCGCCTTCTCCTCACCTGGTGTTCCAGATTCTGGTTCAGCATAAACTGCACTATAATGCACGAGGTGTTTACAATATTCATGACTGCTGCATTGAGCTGAGCGGGCTCCATGCTTGCCATGGTATGGTATCTGCACTGAAAAAAGGCGTGAAACGATTGTCTGCCATTGTTCTGATGGAGGGAGGGGCGACTGACGACATGGCTTACAGGAAATTAAAATCCACAAAGGCGGAGACTTTGCATCAAGGAGAAACACAAACAATGGTCAAAGAATGGCCCCCTCAAGGATTGAACTCAAAAGCCTGGGTTTAGCAGGCTGTTGATTTCACAGAGAGAGCGGGAAACAAATGAATACAAAACAAATCTGGTCTATTTCTTGTTTTGATCCACTCCATCTATCTTTTACAGCTTAGGCTGGCAGCAGACGGTGCAGAACGACTGCTAGCCATCATCATCTCCGGGTGCTCGGCAGAAGATGGGAAATGACCTGGCTGAGTCGCTCCCATCTCTGTATGACGACGATGGCTTTCAGTCCTAATGCACTGTCTGCTGCCAAAAGGCAATGAGCTGCTGTGGTGTAGCAATGCAGTCCCACGTCTGCCAGCACCCGAGACAGTCAGTTGTGCAGGCTCCAGGCTTGCTGTGGTATGGCGTCTGCACAGGTAACCCAGGAAAAAAAGGCACGAAAAGGTTGTCTGCCATTGCTTTCATGGAAGGAGGAAGGGAGAGGGGGGCCTGACACGTACCCAGAACCACCCGCAACAATGTTTTTTGCCCCATCAGGCATTGGGATCTCAACCCAGAATTCCAATGAGTGGGGGAGACTGTGGGAACTATGGTATAGCTACTCACAGTGCAACACTCCGGAAGTCGACGCTAGCCTCAGTACTATGGACGCACACTGCCGAATTAATGTGCTTAGTATGGCTGCATGCACTTGACTTTATGCAATCTGTTTCCAAAAATCGAATTATGTAAAATCAGAGTAATTTCGTAGTGTGGACATATCCTTGGTGTTTGCCTAACTCTGCTCCTGTTTGAAGTCAATGGTAAAGCTCCCTTGACTTCCACGCAAGCAGAATTAGGACAGCACTGAGAACTTTTGATAATCACACCCTAAACCTTTTGGAAAAGGTTTTAACTTCCTTTACCCATAACCCAAGCACACTTTTTCACTTGGTCTCCCCATGAACTGGGATCATATAGAACATGGTTGCAAACAAGGTCTGGTAGTGGCACCAAATCTTGTATAAAGGAGGTCAAATAAGGTGTCCAGGGCAAGGTTATGGGTTGCTGGTTATGATTATGCTGTCTATATGTGTGTGTCATTTTTGTAGTTGAAGTTATGAATGTTGGCTCTATACTGTCTGTATTTCAAACTTGTGCTATGCTTCTGGGTGACACCCCAGACAAGTTGGTATAAGCTCTGCCTAGCCTGCTTGATGACCTATTAAGGATCATCAGCTATACAGCTGACCCACTGACAGAAGGCAAATATGCCTTGTGACTCAGGAAAGTATGCAGGGACTTGCCCATTTGACTCCAAACTCCATTTTGCTGTAATTTTCAACAGTAAGAACAAAGAGGTGTTCTTACACCTGGAAAAGACTATAAAAGGCTGATGCCTCATCTCCATCTCGTCTTCAATCCTGCTTCATACCTCTGGAGGGACTTTGCTATAAACGGAAGCTCTGAACAAAGGACTGATGACCCATCCCCGCTGGGGATGTACTCCAGAGACTTAATTTGAACCTGCAGTTTATTCACTGCTACAAGCCTGAACCAAAAACTTTGCCATTACTGTATGCAATTGATTCCATTTAACCAATTCTAGCTCTCATCTATATTTTTTCCTTTTATAAGTAAACCTTTAGATTTTAGATTCTAAAGGATCGGCAACAGCATGATTTGTGGGTAAGATCTGATTTGTATATTGACCTGGGTCTGGGGCTTGGTCGTTTGGGATCGGGAGAACCTTTTTTCTTTTATTGGGGTATTGGTTTTCCTAACCATCTGCTCCCATAACGAGTGGTACTGGTGGTGATACTGGGAAACTGGAGTGTCTAAGGGAATTGCTTGTGTGACTTGTGGTTAACCAGTGGGGTAAAACCAGAGTCTTCTCTGTTTGGCTGGTTTAGTTTACCTTAGAGGTGGAAAAAACCCAGCCTTGGGCTGTAACTGATCTGTTTTAAGCAATTTGTCCTGAATTGACTCTCTCAGTTGGGTCCCGCCAGAACCAGCATTGTTACAACTTCCTTTACCCATAACCCAAGCACACGTTTTCACTTGTTCTCCCCATGTCTTGATTCATACAGTTCCTTGTTAGTTCATTAGCATTTGACTGCAAAGGAAGTTAGATGTAGTAACAAAACCAGGATTTCAGTTACTGTTATAGTTCCCATGATCATAACTTTTCCTGTACAGTAATGGAATTTTTGCATACATTCATCAAGCATCATATCTTAGCAAAGTGGGTATACGTTACATTTACACTCACTTTAAGGTCCCTTAACATTCCCAGAGTTATGTAAACAGGTCTTAGTATAAATGAAAATCAGTCCCCTATACCTATACATATGCACAGATGATTCACGTTTCCTTAACTAGTAACTTCCTAGATTTTTAGTAATTGTGTTGATGAAAAAAATAATTGAGTAAATTTAAATGTAAAAGCAAGGCAATTTGGGGAGTAGGAACTTTTCCAGCCTATGAATTATGACTCACAAGACATAACTGTTTAATCTTAAGTAATGTTCTCTCCACTTAACCAAGATAGATGAAGTTATACTTTGTACACAGTGTTTTGTGCTGGGTGCAGTATTTTCCTTATGTGTATAATAAATAAGATGTTATGGAAATTTTGTGCTTTACAATACATATAATGCACTGACTCAAACAGTACTCAGAATTCTTTTTCCTACTTCACTGATTCTAACCTGAATGCAGGTTGTGAAGGGAAACAATAGTGCTTTTGTCCTTTATTAGGAAAAGTTCAACTTTTACAATACTTTTCCTATACCTTTTTAGAAGTATTTCTTCCTCCAAATATGTTAAGATTAACTGCAATGTCAGGATACTTTACACATACTACATTTAAAAAATAATAGTCATGAATCTCGTGAATCCATTTTTGTAAAGTGCAAAAATGAGAGAGATGCTCACTCTCAAATAAAAGGAACAAATAAAAGTGCAATTAAAAAAACCTGTGAACTCAGTCACACAGTATTAGTGCCTTTTTTTCTTGATTTTACATTTACGGTATTTTTGGCCATATTCTCTTTGTTTTTTTCTGTCATTTTCCATGCTACTGTCACTATCACTAGTTTGCTGCTCTCTTTTTCTTTTACAAGCATTTTCATTAGCCAGGTATGATTCACAGTCACTCAGCTGTGGAGGAATCCACTCAAAAGAGCTTTGCCCAGCTTTAAAATCCTCAACAGGATTCATATAGGGTGGCATGGGAAAAACTGAAGATGGTGGTGGAGTCATCTGATAGTAAGCAAGCTGCTGTTCCATTGGACTGTAAACAGCATACTGCTGGGTTAAAAAATGGCTCACCTGAAAAAGCAAAAAGTCAGTTATTAGGGCTGTCAAACAATTAAAAAAATCACAATTAATTGAGAGATTAAAAAATAGTTACAATTAATCACAGTTTTAATTGCACGGTTAAACAACAGAATACCCATTTAAATTTATTATAAATATTTTGGATATTTTTCTACATTTTCAAAGATATTTATTTCAATTACTACACAGAATATGAAGTCTAGTGTTCACGTTATATTATTTTTTATTACAAATATTTGCACTGTAAAAAAGGTTAAAATAGACCATGCTTCAACTTGTGGATTGCAGTAAGAGGCATACTAATGTTTAGCATATCTGGCACATAAATACCTTGCAACACGGGCTATAACAATGCCATGTGAACGCCTGGTCTCACTTTTAGGTGACATTGTAAATAAGAAGCAGGCAGCATTATCTCCCATAAATGTAAACAAACTTGTTTGTCTTAGCGATTGGCTGAACAAGCAGAACTGAGTGTACTTGTTTTACCTTATTTTGGTTTTGAGTGCAGTTATGTAAAAAAAATTCTACATTTGTAAGTTGCACTTTCATAATAAAGAGAGTACACTATAGTACTTGTATGAGGTGAACTGAAAAATACAATTTCTTTTGTTTCTTTCTTACAGTGCAAATTTTGTAATAAAAAATAATAATAAAGTGAGCACCATACCCTTTCTATTCTGTGTTGTAACTGAAATCAATATATTTGAAAATGTAGAAAAATATCCAAAAATATTTATAATAAATTTAAATTGGTATTCTATGGTTTAACAGTATGATTAAAACTATGGTTAATCGTGACTATTTTTTAATCTAGTTAATTTGTTTTGTGTTAATCGCTTGAGTTAACTGCGATAAATTGATAGTCCTACATATTAGACTAAGTTCCAGCAAGACAAATCTTAATTTTTCGTGCACCACTGCATCTATAATGAAAATGTTAGCACCATTTTACAACTATAAATTATTACCCTTATATAACGCTCTTCCATCTTCAAAGAGCTACAAAAAAATTAAGTAATTCTATACCTTTGTAATATCTCCATTTTACAGACAGGAAAATTAAAGCAAATGTTAGACTCAATGCATCAGATTCTCTACTCCAGATAAGCAGGAACTGGGATGACAATGCAAATTATAAATGTGTGTGTGTGTGCATGCATATGCTGGGGGAAAGGGCTTGAAGCAGAAAAGCAGGTTTATGTCATCTTTGTGCTTTCCCAAATTCTAACTTTGGCCTTTGACTAAGTTAGGGCATCTCCAACATAGCTCCAGTTTATGCCTGGGGCCGTTGTTGCAGCTGGACTGCAGCGATGTTTCAGCCACGCTCTCCTAGCTATAGGATCATAAAATATCAAGGTTGGAAGGGACCTCAGGAGGTCATCTAGTCCAACCCTCTGCTCAGAGCAGGATCAATCCTCAGACAGATTTTTGCCCCAGATCCCTAAATGGTCCCTCAAGGACTGAACTCACAACCCTGGGTTTAGCAGGCTAATGCTCAAACCACTGAGCTATCCCTCCCCAATACTTTCAGCCTACCTCCAGTCTCATCTAGAGAAGCACTAGAAGTATTCCCTAGTTTAGCAGATCTACTGTCTTTAACATTGGCAGCCTAACTGGACCACAGGGCAACACAGAATCCAGCCCACAATGTTTGCTGCCTAAAGTTGAGCACTAAAATCTATATCCAGGCACCAAAATAAGCAACCTTATTTTTCAGAAGAATTTGAGGGAGCCAATGTCAGAATAGAATTAAAATTTTGGACTGGTAGCCAGGCACTCAAATTCTGATCAGGCTTCCATATTAATGTATTACACAAGCACCATGCCAGAAAACAACATATCTGATTTTTAGATTCCCTGGTATGCTAAGAATTTGTAACTACTATACAGACATACCTCTGTTATTTGGACATGGTGACTAGGAATTCAGATAATATACTCTTTAATATATGAATTATGTTGTCTTTCATTTCACACAAGTCATTTTGCTTTAACGGATGGAACAACTATTAACCAGATTTGTAACATTTATGCAAACTTACCATCTTTTGAAAGACTGAATATTCCTGAGGTAAACTATTGTTCATTGGAAAAGGAGTAATGGGAAATGGAGGACTGCCATAAGGCTCTTGATTCCTGTGAAAACAAGCATAAATATGTGAAGATGACTCTTGTCAAAGATTCCCTTTTTAAAAAAAATCAATTATTTGAAATTTGGGGATATCACATGCAGCCGACTAGATGGATGATATGTTAAAAGCTGAATAAACTTCTATTTTAAGAGCTGAAGCTCCATGACAAAATTGTGTCAAATAAAGGAACTAGAAGAGAGGATTCAGCAAAGGCCTGTTCCTGAAGGCCTGTTCCCAGAGTCAACTGAAGTCCATGGAAAGACTTACACAGACTCTAAATGACATTGCATCAAGCCCTGAGAGCTTAATTTCCCTTAATAGTTCTGCCAGAGTTTTAAACAAATGTGTTGAAGATCAAGGCTGGGTTCAGAGGTAAGCGTCATTATGATGATTTATGCTTTTGTATTCTTATGTCATTTGTACATGCATACAAACTTGAAGTTTTAAAATTATTCCATTATCACTGACTGTTTTTTTCTAAAACATGTAGTTCTAGACGGTTTTTTGTGAAAAAAAAAGTGCTCTGAAATAATTTTACATCATTTATACTTTCTTGTGGCAGAAACAAGGCATGTAAAATTCATTCTGTCTGGTCATTTTGGATTTACATAGTATCCATTCTAATCACCCAAATGTTTAAAATAATAGGATTCAGGCCCAACCACACTGGTCTAAAAAACAAGCTTGCTGACCTGTGACTAGGCGGAGGTAACACGGTCCCCAACAGCTTGACCAGCTAGCAGGGATGGAGTCAAAATACACTACAACTGTTTGTATATGTGGTATGTACACACTGATCTCAGACTCTAGTATGGGTTACAACTTTTAAAATAAAAGATGTTTCACACCAAAAGACCCCCACCTCCAATATAATACAGTAGAACCTGAGAGTTAACAAACACCTCGGAATGGAGGCTGTTTGTAATTTTGATATGTTCATAACTCAGAACAAAACACTATGGTTCTTTCAAAAGTTTACAACTGAACATTGACTTAATACAATTTTGAAACTTTATTATGCAGAAGAAAAATGGCGCTTTCCCCTTTTTTTTAGTAGTTTACATTTAACACAGTACAGTACTGTACTGTATTTTTTTTTTTTTTTTTTGGTCTCTGCTACTGCCTGATTGTGTATTTCCAGTTCCAAATGAGGTGTGTGGTTGACTGGTCAGTTTGTAACTCTGGTATTTGTAACTTTGAGATTCTAATGTAGAACCATTCAGGGTTTAGCAAATAATCAGAGACACTGAGAATTCCATGTACCATCAAACTCAGGCACAGCAACATAAACTGTACGTGTGGGGCCAAAAATAATATACCATGACCATCATTTTACAGGGTGAAATTTACTATGTTAGACATTTGTTTCCTTGAAATACTTGTAAAAGGATCCTTGATATTAAAGTGTCTCTTGCTTTACTTCTGTGAAGGCCTAATGCTGTTTCCACATACCACAATGTAAATAGACTTGGGCCTGCAGTACTTTAAAAATACATATGGGGTTTTTTTTGGTGAAAGCTATTTCAACTCCTTTTTCTCCTCACCCATTGATTGCATTTTCTCATTCGGCAGATTTCAATTAAGTGTTAAATTAAATTAAAATTAAAATAATGTAATATCTTAAACACCTTGCAGTATTTTCACAAATGTTCTCCATTACCTATATGTTGGTGAATATATGTCAACCCAGTTCTCAAAACCTTGGCTAGGGCTGTTTAACTCTGGTGAGTGGGAACTCCCTGTAAATAAAATAAAAATGGTAATATTTATTCTGTTTTACATGAAGACTATTACCTTAACTTGTTAAAAATAAACTGTCCTAAATCAGTTGGGGGAGACACAAAGCTGAGTTGGTTTTTTTTTAATAGCAAAGCACTTGTAGACGTAAATCACCATTCTACAGCAGATAAAATTCCAGAGCCTGATTGTGACCACATGAAAACATTTGCTGAACGTTCATGTGGCCCCACTTATTACTGTGGAGTTTCTTCTGATTTAACAGCGGTGTAACTGAAAGCAGAACCTGGCCCACTTTGTTGTAGAAGGTATTTCCTTAACTCATGGGTAAGTTTTTCAAAAGTGGCTAAGAGAATCAGGAGCCTAAGTCCCTTTTCAAAAGAGATGTAGGCACTTAGAAGCTTAAATCTCATTGAAAATCAATGGGACTTAAGCTCCTAAAACACTCATGCTACCCTATGCCAACAGAAAATGCTACCCTATGCCAACAGAACAGACTAGAAATCCAATAGCTTATATTTAGTACACAACACAAATTATTACCATAGTATATTTACATAATCCCACAATGTTTAAATAATATTAAGGATTCAACTTAAAGGGACAGACTTTCAACAATTAAGAATCATTTTTTCTTCTCTTCGCTTTTTGTAAATACTCTTAGTATCTTGAAAATTAGATTTCTCTAACTAGTATTTCGCTTTCTTTTTTGCCAATTGTTTATTTTCTCTTTCCTGTGCTCTTTCTGGGACTAAAAAAACTATTTTTAATTTACAGTAAACTTCACCACAGCTTTCAGAATAGCTTAACTGTAGTACTAAAGAGTCTGGACACTGTGCTCTTACAGTGGACTGTGCTGGTTTTTTCTTTTTGGTGACTCACTCAGAAGATGATTCAGTGACAGATTTTGAGTTTTCTAGAAAGACATATAGCTTATGGGGGACATTCTCTGAGACAAGTTTTAATGGACTGATTAATTTTGGAAATAAACTGCTGGAAAGTGTTCATCTTAAAAAAAGTACAATCTGAAATGCCATTCTTAACTCATCATTGGGATAGTTCTCTGACTGAGACTCAGGGGAGATGGAGACCAAATCCTGATCTCACTGAAGTCAATGGCAAACTTCACTGGGACCAATCCAAGTACCCATGCACTGATGAAAAAAATATGGGAAGAGGGTAGGAAGGAGAAGTCACACCCAGTACAGTACTTCAGCATATTTTTGTTGTTGTTTAGTCTGGCAGGCCATTATTGAGATATAAAGATAATTAATAATACATATAAATGTATATCACATATATAAATGGTTATATTTTACTGTGATATTAAAGGAAAATTATAATTTTCTATTTCTGAAAGCACTCACCTATGTATTTCAGTGCATTCTCTCTCCCATTAAATTTCACCATTTGAATGTCAAGTTTCTTTTCTATCATTTTTGACAGACTGACTTTCCATTCACAGTAATTGTATCCAACAGAATTAAGTAATAAATGATTTTACTGTGTACAATACCTTTATATTTTAGATTCTGTATGAAAAAATGGCTAGCAAAGACTGCATCTACATTAGCAAACTTTATCACTGTAACAAACCAATGGTAAGGAACGGTGTAGGCTGTAGTTTCAACAGGATGCCCAGGTTAATACTGCAATGTTTGGATTGCAAACACTGCAGGAAGATTCTTATTTGTTTTGTAATTGTTTGAAGTGAAGTTATTTTCATATATGTTAGTGGAATCTACTAGTCACAAGTTTACAAAAGTTTGGGTTTTATTTTCTTAAATTGGGTTCAAATTTTAATTCTGTGTTTGACAGTACCCTTTTAACCACATTTTCTATTTTTTTTTAAAAAGTAAAACAACTTGGCAAGCAAACATGTGATAAAATACTTTACTGTAAACATTTTCAGCCAAGTTCCACTTTCAGTTACACTGGTGTAAATTCAGAGTGACTCTACTGTCTCCAAATTTACATTGGTGTGATCAGAATTTTTTGCCATCTTGTTGTCCTCACTGTATTCTCTCTGATACCTTACAAGTTACGTTCTAAATCCCCTGGCCTTCCTTATTAAAATTAAAAACAGAAATATTTGATCTTGCTATATGAATACAGACAAAGTATTTCTTCTTAAGAGAACAGATCGTGCTTTGCTCACTTGTGACCCACCTCTCAAAAAGACTACAGTAAATCAAGAATTTGCATGTCACACAACTGCTAAATCCTTTCTACAATGACAGAGCAGAGCCAGAATTTCACATTGAAGGAAAACTAAAGTTGTTAATTAAATAGTTTTACAATTACTAAACCTACCAAATCGATACTGTACTTTAATTGGTCTTCCATATAAACGGATTCCATTCAGCAAAGCTATAGCATAAGGCACTGATTCTGTGTGCTTAAAGCAGACAAATCCAAAAGACTTGGGCTTTCCTTCTTTGTCCTTACATATGGTCACATTGGTTAATGGTCCAGCCTGCAAGAAACTTAAATTATTTTCTCATAAATCCTTAGTAGAGAATAGCTTTTCATTTTGTTTTGAATGTTTATTTCATTCATGAATATTTAGTAATGTTCAGACCTATGCAAAATGCAAGCATGTGATATTTAAGATTCCCTACATCATTTTGACTATGCACGTCATTCTTTACTGACTGAATCCATATAGCTCCAGACCTGGGGCTCTTGCAAGTAAAGGTCAGCTGTGCATGTGTTTCAAGGTAACAAAACATCTAATTGATGTGTGGTTATCATTGGTCCTGATCACCCCACTCTCAGTTTCTCTCTTTATCTCTTTAAATTATACATTATTTGTGGCAGAAACTGTCTTATGTCTGAACACCAGCTAGCACAATCCTGATAGGAACCTTTGGTTGCTGCTAGTGCAATTCAAATCGTGAGTAATACCAGCTACATGTAACTAGGTCTCCATCTATGTTGCAGCTTGCATAAGTTCAGGTAACAAGTAACATTATTCAGTTTTGATCAGCTACTTAAAAAAAAGCTGTGGTAGGAATAGCAAGCTTAGGTAGGTGGTTCCACTGATATCTGTAATTGAAATAATACAAAAAAAAATCAATCAGTTTTCACTCAAACATTGCCCACCTGTCATCACAAAAATGTAACAAAGAAAAACAAGGGGCACTGACAACCATTACGGATAAACGGTAGCTTATATTAAGCATTAGGCCCACATGTCTCCACAGAGGAGAGACCCATCTCTGCACCACTTGAACCATTTCAGTACCGGATAAGCATTTTTTTAGAAGAACCAAGTTCAAAGTGATCATGCTTCAAGAAATGCTGATTCCTGAATTTCAAATAAGTAGTAGTTTTCATAATACAGCATCCAAGACAATCAGCCTTCAGTACAAAAGAGAAGAATGAACTAGTATTTTAGTCAGTGAATCAGCATTTCCTCCTGAGATATCCTCCACTTCTAAAATGTCGATTCGGCAGAGAGAGAGGAAATGGCAAGAGGAGCCCTCCTACCACAGGCCAATAATGCTTAAGAGTGGTCATACTACAGTTTGCTCATTTGTAGGGGGGACACATATGTCACCCCATTGCTGTCTTGGATTGGTCAAATTGCTGTTCAGTTCACTAGGTGGGGTCATGAAGCAACTAACTAGATGTCCAAATTACTATTATACAGCTACTGGACTTTTGGTCTTAAATGAGTGGCTGGTTGGAAGTACTGATGATGAAATGAAGTTTCAGGTAAGAGCCAAAAAGCCCTAAAAAATCATGTACTACTTGAGGCCAGGTAGCATTCTGTGTGCCTGGCTTTTCAGCAATTGTAAACCTGCTCTTCCTGCACAGACTGCCAGAGGCTTATATTTTCAAGTATATGCACAGGCTAAATGGAGAACACTAGAGCACAAAGAAAAATGAAATCAATCCTAGCTTTTCTGTATTTCTACTTAATGTAATACTCAGCATTTTAGATGATCATTAGCAAAAAGCAAAATCAGAATTTGTCTGTCTAGGAAACTGATCCTTGGTGCTGAGCTGACAGTCATGTTATCCACTCCATATTATCACACAGAAGACATTAAGAATCCTTATTAAGGACATTAGGAAATCTTGATTAATGTAATCTGATTGCAATGCACTGTTGCGCCAGTTATCTATGAATTGAGACTAGATTAAATAAGATGACTGCACACACTTCTTCTGAAAATAAAAAGTTTAGAAATAATTTTTTTCAGAAAAAAATGGAGAATACGAATGATGAAGGTAAATATGAAGGAACAAAAATAATGTACCATTTTTTTTCTAATTCTATTGCTGCAGAATGATGATCGAGATAGGCAGAAGATTCAGCCCAGGCTATCCTGTGCAGGGAGTCTTCAGAAAAGTGATCTTGCATCATCAAACATCTTGAAGTATTTGTTTTTTAAAGGAAGGCACATTTCAAAGTAATGGCAACTCAGCCAGAACTTTTTCAACTCTGCTTTATTTTTTCCAGAGCTGTTTGAATCTCAAAGCAATTTTTTTTCCTAATCTGCAAGTTTCCTACAAGTATCCAGTGTGCTGCTCAAGATTTGTCTAATGCAGATTATCTGGTTCTTCAAGAACTAGTAGTAACAACCATGTGCTCTGATGATCAATCTTTTATACGTAGATCTTCCTGTTTATAAATAAAAAATAATGTTGTGCTGAGCAAAGTTACATAAATGAATAGTTATAAAAATGAAAAGAGAATAAATTGTATAACTTTTTTTTCTATGTAATGTGGTAAGAGAAAATACTATGATACAGGAAAACAGGTTTGGGAACTAAAGCTTTAGGAGTGTTTTTGGACGACGAGGTGCTACCACACTGAATTCTACAGTCTCCATAAGACAGGGGAGGACGGCATGGCAGTGGAACACATCCAGCCACAATAAAAATAAAAGTAAAGGAGCATGTATGGGGGAAGAGAGAAGGAGAATAAGGAAGAAGAAAAGACCTGCTTGGACTCTTGAGGAGGTGTATGGCTAAATAGGTATACATTGTTAGCCAGGATCAGATGACCAGGGCAGGTCATACACAAGATTAATTTCTGGGTGAAGGACTTCATGTTGGGAGTGCCATCCTATTTTTATCCCACTGGGAGAGCATGATGGACTGTCTCACTAGGGATCATGAGTTGTGCAACATGGTTTAAACACAGGGAGCAACAACAGAATGGCTACTAAGGAGAGATGAGAGGGATGCTTTTTTTCACCTCCATTTCTGGAAAAACCTAATTCAAGGATTATGAAGTAGCAGAGACAATAACAAAGGGTCAAACCTCCTATAGTAAGAAAAAGTCTAGGCCGTGATGCTTTCTTCTATAATTGGCCTGTTTATTGTCAGTGAGGGGAACCCTGATGCCAGTGAATTTCTGATGTGAACACTATACACGTGCACACACATGTGCGTTCGCTCACACACACAGATAGCACAGAAACTGATCCCTTCCTCAACTTTTAAAAGGTAACTGGCAGGGATTTAGTGCATTTCCATACACAAGCACCAAAAACATTTTAGAGAGAAAATTTAGACAACATACTTTTCACTGTGAATGGATCACATGCCTCTCCACTCTGTATTAGTTCCCACAGACCGGGGTAGCCTAAGTGTGCCCAAGGACCCAGAAGCAACCAAAGGACTATTGTCACCAACTCTTACAAATTCAATGTGTCTTGCAATAGTAGTTCTTCTTAATGCCTCTGTTTCTGAAGTCAGATGATTACACGATAATCTTAGCTTTCTCGTAACCTTTTGTGGTTTTGTGCCTTTCTAACCTTTTCTGATACAGAGAAATGCTGGAAAACATGACTCAAATGATTCAAAACTCAGAAAGCAAACTAAAAAAACCAAAAAATTTATTGAAGTCCCATGATTTGGGGGCCAGATTTACAATTTTTGAATGTTGGAGGATAAGAATACCAGAATAGACAACAGAACAGCATGGCCACCCTCCTCATAGACACGGGGCAAAGAGCTAAGGGAGGCAGCCCCCTCAGCCCCAGTCTGGGGGCTAGAACAGGACGGCACGGACTCTGTATGGGTGGAGCAGGTGGGAGCCCTGCAACACCAGACAACACAAAAACAGCTCTGGTACTGACTGTAGCCCCCTCCAAGCCCCATTACAGACACACCCCAACCTGCCCCACCCAGGGGCCCTTCCATTTCACCAGACCCCCTCCCCCTCCCCGGGTAGGCCCCGCCCCGCCCCTGGGCCAGGCCTCCACATTCCACCTGCCTCGCTACCACCAGGCCCCGCCCCCACCTTCCAGAGACCCCACCCCTGGGCCACGCCCCCACCTTCCAGGCTCCTACCAAATCCCCCCTCATTGACCCCACCCCCTTCCCAAGCTCCGCCCCCACTTGCCCGCCCATTGCCAGGCCACGCCCCGGCCGGCACCTGCAGGAAGAGCTCGTAGAGAATCTCCTCCCGCACGCGGCTCTCCAGGTTCCCTACGAACAGGGTCCGGTCCGGCTCCCCCGCCCGCCCCGGCGCGGACATGGCGGCCCAGCAGGGCGTCAGTCAGTCAGCGCCAGCGCTCCATCAGCGCCGGCACGGGGCGGGGGGAAGAGGGAGTGAACACGCACGACCGCCTGTAAAGCACCAGCCACCCGCCTCAGCAGCGCGACAGGCAGGCGTGGACGCTTTACTGGGGTTGCTAGGAGACGAGTTCCGCGCGCTGCAGCACCCAGAATGTTGCGTTTTCGAGCTCGGTTATCCAGCAACCCTTGTGCAGGCAGCGCCCCACGGCGCGGAGTTTCGCTCTGTCCAACCCCGCCTCCTGATGGAGGGGCGGGGAGACAACGGGAACCACCCTCTCCCCCCCGCCCCTTCTCTAGGACAACCGCCCCGCCCGCCAGTCGCACGCACAATGGCTTCCGGCCCCGCCCAGCGCATTGACGTCTGACGTCACCGCGCAGGTGGAGGCACCGCCCCCGGGGCTGCGCGTGATAGCTGGGCTCAGAGCGTGGCGCGCGGCCCCCGCTGGCCGTGACGGGCGGGGCCAGACCCCGACCCGCCGTGGCGCTCAGCTCCGGACTCTGACGCTGGGTAGGGAGCTCCCCGCCCCGTTGCGGTGCGCGGTCCCCAAGCAGCGCTGCAGCCTGGGCCCAGGGTGGGCAACGAGCCGCCAGGGTTGTGCTGGAGGCTCCAGCAGTGACAGATTATGTTGTGTGTCATATTCCCGGAATACATGCATCCAAACCCGGCACGCGTCCCTGGGCCACAGGCAGCCTGAGACTCCTCTCCTCTTCGTGCTGCAACAGTGGTAGCTGTGGGGAAATCGCAGGCTTTAGCTTCACTAGACGAAGCAAGTGGTGCCCAGAGACTTGTTAGTTTTGAATACGCTTTGTCATCAAGTTGCATTAGTTGTCTTTTACTTGGTGGCCTCGGTACTGCAGCCTTGTGCAAACCACTCTTCCAGTGGGGCCTCTCAGGGTGTAAGCACCCCCTGAAAATGAAAAAAAAAAAAGTCAGTTTGTGGTCCACTTGCCATTATGTAGCTCAAATAGATACGACAGTTGTTGAATAGGGTTAGTAATTGCAAATATTGAGAGGAGCCCCTTTCTTCCAGTCTGTACTAATGAAATCATATTAATCTCAATCAGCAATATAATAAGAAAGCGTTGTAATACAATTCTAAAGAAGAAAGCTCTTTGATTTGAGATTTCTGTGTTTAATTACATTTGAAATATTGCAAGGGGTACCTAGTAACGTCATGAGAGCAGTGGTATAGCTGAAGTTGGGATGATGGTTGTATTCAAACCGTCTATTTCAGGATGTACATATATTTTTTAAATCAAATAAATATGTACATTTACCTTTATGTTGCTTCAGTGTTGTTTAACAAAATAGCACATTTCCTGAAATGATCAAAGTGATCAAAAAATCTTACTCTGATAGTTTTATAAGAACTTATGCTTTGCCCTATTTATTAGTGGTTAAAATACCCAAATATTCAGTGGTGCTGAGAAGCAGGGGTTTGATTTAGCTTGGAAGATGCACTAGTGTTTTTCACTGATGCCTAGTTTATATGCTAGCAATGTGCAGTAGCTTGAGTCTTCTTGATGATCTTGCTCCAAGTAATTTGAAAGTCAGTGTGAGTTTGTGACACAATGTACCTCTGTATTCACACCCTACACACTTTTGTAATCATCTTTGTACAAAGCATGCCTTCAAAACTCATAATTTCCTGATCAGTATAGTCCTGATAAAATGTGACAATATAGTATATGAAATTATAAGATTGCATTGTATGGTGTTATTAATATATGTTTTAAACTGAGGTTGGCAGATAGGTCTGTCTCAAAGGAATGTGTGCTTTGCTTAGTTTGCATTTAAGCAATAATCAGAGTAATAAAGTAGGAAGCAAAACAAAGGAAGTTCAAAAAGGGGAAGAAAAGCAGCAGAGATCATCCTTCAGTGTGGCTACTGTCTCCTGAAACTCAGCTGGAAACGTTTTTCAAGAGAGGGACTTAAACTGTAAAAAAAGAGGGACAAACACCCAAAGGCACCTGTCATAACCTAGTCCCAGATTTGGACCTTAGCGTCCAAAATATGGGGGTTAGCATGAAAACCTCCAAGTTACCAGCTTGGACCTGGTAAAGCTGCCACCACCTAAAAAATTAGAGTGTTTTGGGGCACTCTGGTCCCCCCAAAAACCTTCCCTGGGGACCCCAAGACCCAAATCCCTTGAGTCTCACAACAAAGGGAAATAAACCATTTCCCTTCCCCCCTCCAGGTGTTTCCTCCCTGGGTTCCTGGAGAGATACACAGAAGCAAGCTCTGTGAATCTAAACAGAGGGATTCCACCCTCTCTATTTCCAATCCTGGAAACAGAAGTACTTCCCTCTTCACCCAGAGGGTATGCAAAGTCAGGCTAGTAAATCTAACACACACAGATTTCCCCCTGACTTCTTCCTTCCACCAATTCCCTGGTGAGCACAGACTCAATTCCCTGGAGTTCCCCACTAAAGAAAAACTCCAACAGGTCTTAAAAAGAAAGCTTTATGTAAAAAAGAAAAATACATAAAAATGGTCTCTCTGTATTAAGGTGACAAATACAGGGTCAATTGCTTAAAAGAAATATGAATAAACAGCCTTATTCAAAAAGAATACAATTCAAAGCACTCCAACAACTATACCATGTAAATACAAAAGAAAAAAAACAATAACCCCTATTGTTTTATGATCTCTGTACTCACAACTTGGAAACAGAAGATTAGAAAGCAGGAAACAGAAATCCTCCCATAGCCAAGAGAGAGACAGGCAGAAGACAAAGAACAAAGGATTCAGACACAAACTTCCCTCCACCCAGATTTGAAAAAGTCTTGTTTCCTGATTGGTCCTCTGGTCAGGTGTTTCAGGTTACTTCTTTCCAGGTGAAAGAGACATTAACCCTTAGCTATCTGTTTATGACAGCACCCCACTGTTCTCTGTCTCTGTGCCCTTCAATTCTCAGCACCTGAAGCGGCGAAAGAAACAGCCTTTGGATGAGAATGGGAGGGCGGAATGGTCCTGATCTAGGAAGTTTGGTCAGTAAGACTGCTGAAAATGTGATGAGAAAACTTTACTTTGAATTTAACATAATTTGTTAAGCTAGGCATGAGTAGCATTTTATCTTTATTTTTCTGGTAACCATTTCTAACTTTTATGCCTCATTATTTGTACTCATTTAAAACCTCTCTCTTTGGAGTTAATAAACTTGTTTTGTTTTACTTAATGTAGTGTGTTTAAATTGGAATTCTGATAAACTCCATTTGGGGAGGCAAGTTGTGCGCGTATTATTCCTTTTAAAGAATAATGCATCTAATATAGCTTGTATTGTCCAGGACAGGGCTGAGCAGTACATACATTTCTGGGGTAAATCTAAGACTGGGGGTGTGTTGGGGTCACCCTGCAATATAACTAATGCTGATGAGAGCCAGAGTGTAACCCAAGTATGGCTGGCAGGCTGCAGTTACAAGTATTCAGGGTGTAGCTCACATGTTGGAGGCTGTGAGCAACCTAGGTGGAAGCCACTTCAGCAAGACGTTGTAAGGCACACAAAGTTGCAGGGCACAGGTGACACAGCTGCTCATTAGCTGTGCTTGTACCTTGGATTGTACTTTGGTATATCCTAGAGCAGGGGTGGAAAGGCGGCACACAAGCTGATTTTTAGTGGCACTTAGCTGCCAGCCGGGGTCCCAGCTGCCAACCATGCTCAGCCCGCTGCCTGCCTGGATGAATGGAACCCCAGGCCGGCAGCGGGCTGAGCGGGGCCGGCAACCTGGATCCCGGCTGGCAGGAACTGGTGATGGAACCCCAGACCGGCAACAGGTTCTAGCCACCATCCCCCTGCCAGCCAGTAACTGCCATCAGCCGCCAGCCCTGCTCACCTTCCTGCCAGTCTGAGGTTCCAGCCGCCAGCTCCCTGTCAGCCGGAGTCCGAGCCTCTAACCCTGCTCAGCCTGCTGCTGGCCTGGGGTACTGGCAGCCGGCCTGGGGCTCTGGTCCTGGCCTGAGCCCAGCGCTCTGCAACCCTCCCAAGTTGTGGCCCAGTGGCCCCAGCCTGGGGCAGTGAGGGGTGCAGACGGGCAAGAGGGGGCGCAGCTCAGCACCGCCATCTTAAAAATTGTTCTAGGCCACAGGGATATTTTAAAGTCCTGGTTTGCTGCTTATATCAGACCACATCTGCATTTGACCTTCTATGTGCCCTCTGTCACCATTTTTTTCCCCCATTGAGAGTTGAGGGGAGCATTTGATGAAATGGCAGCTCCTAAGACAGCAAAGTTAGATGTTTGTTCATTTCAGCCTTGTTGGACAAACATATTTGGATTTATTCAAAAGGAGGACAGTGCTGTTTGTGCTTTCTGTTGTGGAAGTGTTGTTTGTTGGACATCAAGTGTTCAATGACATTTTGAAACGAAGCACAAAAAAACTTTTCTTGACAGAGCAGACAAAACTGAATCAATCAAAAAGGCAGTAGCAGCATATGAGAAGCAAAGCAGTGTTTTTAAAAGCTTAAGCGTGAGTAAAAATTAAGCTACATAAGGAAGTTACACGATTGCACAGTGCATTGTGAAAAACGGAAAGCCAATTAGAGATAGGGAATTATATAAAAAGTTTTCCTCAGCAGTTCAGAGATTTTGTTCAATGATTTACCAAATAAAGATACGATCATATCTAGAATAAAAGAACTGCCTGTCTCTGCCAGAACAGTTGAGAGACGCATAAGCAAAATGGCAGAAAACATTAAGGAAAAGCAGACAACTGCATTAAAAGACACAGCACTGTTTAGCATTGCAGTGGATGAGAGCATGTTCCACTTTTGGCAGTTGCTGCAAGATATTGTGCTTCTGATGAAATCAAAGAATAACTTTGTTGTCTAAAACCCCTGTTTGGCACAACAAAGAGGGAAGATATAGTGAAAAGTTATGTAAATTTTTTTGGTAAACATTTTGAAGAATGAGGATTTGATATCAGAAAAATATTTTGTGTGATAATGGATGGTGCTCCTGCCATGGTCAGATAACAGACAGGATTTGTAAAGTTACTTGAAGATCAAATTGGCCGCCCAACAGTCAAATTTCACTGTGTCATCCATCAAGAAAACCTGTGTGCTAAAATTTATAATTCAGAGCTTAATAATGTGACGAATAGAGTGGTGCGAATTGGGAATTTCCTTGTTGCTTGATCTGCTTTGACTCACAGACAGTTTCAAGCACTGCTAGAAGAGATGGACAGTGCTTATAACAACATTCCACTTCACAGCAACATTTGGTGGCTAAGTCCTACATGATGGTATGTAATGTTACTATTACATTAAGTGTTTCTTGCAAATGTCATGCATTTCTACTAAAGTGTTTAGTAAGGGTTTTGAGTATATATTTATTTCACCATTGTTTATATAACAAAATATTGGAATATAAGAGAGAATCCACTCGAATGAAATGATTGGACAATATCAGTCTTTGCAGACAGCAATTTTTGCAGAACCTAATGCTTCAAAAGATTGAATGTGTAAATACATCATGTGATTTCACAGAATTGTAATTATATTATCATCTTATTTGTCAGTAATTTGAAACATACTTAAAATAACCTATTTGCACCAAACAAAGGTTAAGGATGGGGAAGGAATGGAAAAAATAATAGCTGAGACACAGTAATGGATTATAGGGATGATGAGAGTTCATATGCAGACCTGTCAGAAATAAAAGACTCCAATAAAAAAGCTTGTCAGTTACATTAAGTTAGAAATTTGAGGTTATTTTCAAAACTTTCTGTATCATGTCCATGTATGTAAACTAGGATATGAACATCCACAGGTAGATGCACATTGCATTGGACAAGATGCATATTTTAAAAACTGGTGCAAATATGTGCACATGTCAACCTGACTTTCCTTGCCATGCAAAAATAGATGGAGAATGAGTGAAGCTGCAACAAGTAGTCAAACATTTTCAGTTTTGAAAACAACTTTTGTGGGAAGCTCCTGTTAGTCTTGTTCATATTTAGACTAATGAAATAAAGGTTTGATTCTGCAAAACTTTCTTCAAGTGAATAGTCCTATTATTCCATCGCCCTCTCCACTTTACCACCAGCAGAGCTCAAAGTAAAAATCTAATGCAGCCTTAAAAGATCCCAAAGGGGCAATTACCAGCTGTAAAAATGTGGATAGCATAGCTCTGTTGGAGTCACCCTTTGAAGAGTGGCAGTAGTCTGTGATGAAGTGTACAAGCCCACACTGGGAAAGGAAGGGGTAAGGAACAACTCTGGGCCCAGAAATCCCTGCCTACCCACACCTGCTGGGCATGCTCATAATGGAAGAGGAGCTCAAAAGGGAGCAACCCAGCTCAGTCTTGGTGTACTGAACAGGAAAGGAGTTGTGGTACAGGCTTCTGCCAAAAAGCTGAGGCCCCACATGGCCAGGACTAGGTCCCAGTGCCGAGCTACCACAGGCCCTTCGACCCCGGAGGACTGCAATGACAAGCCTCAACGAAGGGTGGGAAACCCTCCAGACCATGACCAGGGAGGACTTCAAGGGGAGCTCAGAAATTACGCAGAGGCACTAGCAAAGGAACTGATACCAAGGTAGGAAGTAGCCCAGGGAGCAGGCGCCCATCCTCCTAGGCCACTTACTTTGACATATTGTTTCATTGGGCCTAGGGTTGGAACCTGGTGGAGCAGGAAGGGCCTAGGTTTTCCTACCCTGTCTACTGACTCATCATCGGGCAACATGGCTGCAAATAGTTACTCACTCTCGCTGTTGGGCAACACTGTCCAGAGTATCTCCACCAGGTGGTACTGCCAGGCTGGAACTCAAAACACTCCCTGACAGTCCAGGAAAACAAAGCCAGCCTAGATACTCTTGGTCTCTCACTAGTCCATGAGGAATGGGTCCCATATATTGTTCTGGAAAGAATATCATGAAACCACATCTCCTACCCAAGGGAACAATTGTGAAGGAATCTTTGCAAGGAAAACATCACTCAGATTTACTCTGCCTTTTTCTACTCCTGTGGATTTTCCAACTAAGTCTCACCACACCTCTGTGGAGGTGTAGGTATTGTTCTATTTTACACAGGGGGAAACTGGCACACATTGAAGTTAAGTGATATGAGTGACTGTCAATAACACAGCAAACCAGTGACTGAATCAGAAATACAAGTCAAGAGTTCTGACTACCAGTTTTGTCCTCTATAAAATATTCCCCCCTCCCTCTGTGGGTTAAGATTAGAGGGAGAATCCTTAGGAAAATCACAAGGTCAACACAATCCCTAGGAATGCAGTGGCTTTCTTTCTAGTCCTTACAGCGGAATAATTTTATAGCCAAATGTGTTTTTGCTGCAAGTTGCTTTTGACCATCCCAGCATTTTCTCTTTCCACACTCTGCAGATCACCAGATGTATAACAGACCATCAAAAACAACCAAATAGTCTGCCTTCCTTGGCATTTCATCTGAGCAGAGAGGTCAAGCAAAATGATGTATAATTACTTCCACTCCTCCCTAAATTCCACATATCTGGCAGAGCCACCAGTAACATACCACATCAACTACTCACAAGGTATAGACCCATGTTAGTCCAGTAGTTCCCAAGGAGAGAGAAAGAAGGGCAACTGACGATTAGGAAAAAAAAAAAGGCACAAAAATATCTCTGAAAGAACTGAATCTGCATCACCAATTTAAGTAAATTAAATAGGAGGAGTCATGAATTGCAAAAGCTTGAACATTGGTTTTTAACCTTTGCAAAATCACTTCCTTCTCTTCACCACACCTGTTTTATCAGCGACGTTTCATTGTCAGATCATAGTGTAAGCTAGCACACTATAAGGAAATACTAAAATCTTCTCCATTCAGCTGTGGATGTTACGTGTTGCTTTTCACCATTTCCATATGTTGAAGCTGTTTCTCTTCATCTTTTTGACGTACCGGGTGAGATCAGGTAAGAGAGCCACTAAAAGTTCCACTTTACTTTTTCCAAGCAAAGCAAACTAACTTTTCTAACTGCAAAATGGCATGTAGATTAAACCTTATGAATCATGATTAATGTAACAAACAATTAGTCAGGTGAACTTGACTGATTTGAAATTAGGACAAAGGTTTTCAGTATAAGGTAAATAAAGAGAACATGATACCTTATCTCCTGCATTTTTGTCACAAGCAAAAAGTATGTGCACTTTGTATTGTGGAAGTGTATGAAAACTGTAAAACTATTTTGCAAATATTGTTTTAAACATAAGATGAGATTATTCAGCATTAATTTACTAGGTATGAAGACTTTCAAAGTATATTTTACAAATGTATGAGTTTATTTTTTATGTACACTATAATTTGTTTATTAAAACCCTTCAAATCAAAATGTGTGTTTATGTAAGGTTCTCTCTGTCCTAGCCTCAAAAGCCACTGAGGGAAGACAAATATAAAATAAATTGTACAAATTGAAGCAGAAAAGGGTGAAATACTATATATTTACTGGAATAAATACAAACTGCCCAACTGATATTTATAATGTTCTCATCTGATAAAAGTGCATATTTGAGTATTCTCATGAGGGTGTATAAAAAGCAATATTAGTTATACAAACATGTTAGTTATATGTTGCATTGCCCTCTTTAACACTGCAAAAGTAATTTTCCCTCTCTTGATATTCATTCCCCTCTTCTTGTCAACTGTTGAAAATAGGCCACCTCCACCTTAATTGAATTGGCCTTATTAGCACTGACCCCCCACTTGGTAAGGCAACTCTCATCTTTTCATATGCTGTGTATTTAGACCTCCCTACTGTATATTCCACTCCATGCATCTGATGAAGTGGGTTTTAGCCCACGAAAGCTTATGCCCAAATAAATTTGTTAGTCTCTAAGGTGCCATAAGGACTCCTCGTTGTTTTTGCTGGTACAGACTAACATCGCTACCACTCTGAAACCTGAAACCAGTAAATGTTGCCTCAAAAATGTGTGAAATTGAATTTGCAAACTTCCTGTTTGCGTAATGATTTACTGCTGAACAGTCTCAAATTATTTATAAACATTTAAAATCCATATGAATTTTCATCTAATTCCACAATATAAAGTATGCATAAGTGTACAAAGCAGATGTTTTGTCCTTTTTCCTGTATTTACTTTTCAGTGAACACCTTTTATACTCTATTAATACTTAAAAGTAAACATCTGAGATATGTTTAACTGTTATGTAGCATACCTTTCAGCTAGTAGGTTTCACTCATCTTTGATACCTCCAACAGGATAGGCCTTTGTACTTCCATTGATCTAAGTCTGATCTCTCTTACATTGGTTTTTTGCCCATGTAATTCCATTGACTTGAATGGAGTTATTCCGGATTTAGAATGATGTAAGTGAGAGGAGAATTGAGCTTTATGAGTAGATATCAAAATAGTCCCATTAATATGAAGGAACATTCAAGGTATCTCAGTGTAATTCACTACACAGGTTTGAGAAATACATGGTAATAATAATTATTTTTTCTAATTGTAAGATAGGGATATCCATTTTGAATTTTCTAGAGGAAGAATAGCTGTTTCATAGTACACCGAGGAAAAATGTTGTCCAGTTTAGCTGTGAATCTGAATATTTAAAATGCAATTAGATGTCTAAGTAATTTTTTTTTTTACTGAAACTGTTTCCAGCATATAGTTGTGGGTGTGTGAGTGGCATGTGTGAGAGAGAATTTCTATTTTAGTTTTCTCAACTCACCTAACATTGTCATGTTTTGAAAACCAGAAATTTAATTTGACAGATGATAACATTTCAGGATCTTGCCAATATAAGACATTTAAATAGGATCTTTTGATGTTGTTAGTATGAAGATCAAAATAATTGCATCTGAATCTGAACTGTTCCTAAATTTCAGAGTTCCTCACTTTACTAAGGTTCACTATGTACCAATCTATTAAAGATTACAGCCATATGTGTCTTCTTTTATTAGTTATCTGATTTAGTGAGTCATATTAATCCACAAAGATGTAACCTGTTAAATAAAAAGGGCAAATTACTTAAATAAAACATTTAACACTTATTCAGAAAAAAATTGGTATTGAATTTTAAAAGCCAGGAATTCCAAATATGTAGTAATTATGGTTACAATCATTTCTGATGAGGTGACTGAATGAATGAGCAGAGAGAAATTTTGTGCCTTTCCAGATGATAGAGCAGGAAGACTCAGGACTCTTTGTAACCCTGCTCTGTCACCTTATTTTGGTTTTCATTAACCCTGCATATATCCACTGTTCTTTGCAATGTCAACTCCATTTCTTGCAGTAACCTTGCTTTGGCTTGGTTATCTATTATTCCACAAATAATTTGGCCTCTAATTATTCCATCTGTTAACTGTTGAAATTCACATGATTTATCTTGGTTACGTAGATTTGGAATACAGTGTTCAGAGATCTCACCTGTCAGTTGGTTTCTTGATTAAAACAATATAAAGGACCTTTCCAAGTGGTGTTCTCATGTGGATCACAGTATTCTTGATTGAAAAACAAAACAAAACACACCTTTGTCAGCTAGTTTGTAATCCCTTTCATGCTTTCACCGCAATGCACTGTGGATATCGAGGGCCTCTGGACCTGCCATGTGTAGCTGTGTGGGTGATTTAACCATGTCCACTTTCTCTGTAATGCCACTTGGTTCCAGAGAAATGTGAAAGTGCTGCAACCACTTCCTCCAATCTCTGCCAGATTCCCATTTATTTTTTTGCCTATTTATAGAATCCTCAGTAAACTGAAAACTTAGTTTAAATAACAAGCTTACATGAAAACCTACCATTTAGGAACAGAGTAGTTACTATTTCTCTTCCTACTTCAACTTTCCAAAAGAAATTGACAGTTTGTATTTTTATATTTTGTTTATATAAAGAGGCATATGACAGAAGAAACTGAGAACGGTTTGTTAAAATATTGGGGGCCCAACCTTCAGTTGGGTAAATCAGCTTTGAAGTCCATGGAGCTGTGTTGATTTACACTAGCTGTGGATCTGGCCCCAGGTTTGTGTCACAGACTTGGAATGAGCATAGGCTTTAGATGAGTTCAGAATGATAGAATAAATGGAAGTACTTCAACCTTTGTGGACAATTAGAGAAGGAAAATGTAAAAGAACGGCCTTTTACATAGTCTAACTGATTAAACAATTGTCTAACATTTTTATATTTTTCAGATACAGAGCAAAAATGTGAAGAGTTCACAGATCTTAACATACACAATGCTTTAGCTGGGACAGCTCTAAAAGTGAAACTGCTGTTATACACAAGGACAAACCAAAACTGTGCTGAGAGTCTCAGTGAATATAATACAACAGCATCTACATATCTGGATGTGACCAAGAAAACTGTCTTTATAGTCCATGGCTTAAGACTAACAGGCTCTACACCAATATGGCTGAATGACATTAAAGAACTTCTGCTGTCTTTAGTGGACATTAACCTCATTATAGTAGATTGGAACAGGGGTGCTACGACTGTAATTTATCATAATGCTGTCCACAACACCAGAAGAGTTGCAGAAATCTTGAAGAAATATATTGACCAGATGTTGGTAAGGTAGACATTTACCCTGGAGGTAAATGATTTAAAATAGCATAGCTTTGGGTGCTAAAAAAAAAAGTGTTCAAAATATAGTGGTCTCAGAAAGAACACAATAAATACCATACTTTGAATTGTTTGTACCAAAATGCTTACATTAGTGACTGCATGAAGTTACTACTGTATCACTCACGTATCTTTGTTCCCACATCTGCTCGCATTGACGTCAAAAGCAGTTTGGGCACTTTATTTCAATGGAACCGAGATTGTATTTGAATCACTTTGTCAGCAAGGAGTTTCAGATGCATTATGCAAAGAGTTGCTTTCTCAGAGGAGAAAGGTCAGGCAAAACTCTGACCATTACATTATTAAAAATTGTTGCATCAGCTACTCCTTTAAGTACTAAATGAGATGCAAAGAAAGCCCACTTATGAATATTTCTTATATGGAATGTTTATCAGAAGTCATTGATAAAAGGCAGTTAAAAACAGTTCTCCATTGTACAAAATACTTTATATCCTAGTGCTAACAGGAGCAGCTAAAACAATTGTTGATGAATAAAAGTCTGAGCCAAAGCCCACAACGGTGGTGGAAAGACCCACCCATGGACTTTACTAGGTTTTGGATCAGTCCTTAATGAAATGGACCAAAATAATTTAAAGTCTAATTTATTTAATTATCAATTTTATTGTTTGAATTTCTTCCATCTCCATCACTTCCCATCCTGAGCATTCTCAGAAAGTTTGAAGATTCTATAACAAGAAAATATCTGCACAAAGGTTAACAGAGAAAGAAAGTGGGTTTTGGGGGAAAGTGATAAGAAGAGATGACGGAAGATATGGCACACCGTAGCATGGCCTCTGGGATCAGCTAATACTGATTGGGTTGTACTTGCTAATTTACAAAAATATGGTGGAAAACTTACATAAGACTAAAATAATGATAAGAATGTAGGCACAGTCCCATACTGGGGTAGACAGGACTACATATTGCATAATCCCAGGTCCGTGATGCAGGCTACTGCTTGCCACTTACAGTAAGCAAGTAGGCTACCTAGTGGAACATTGGCTGTACCACATGCATTGAGCAGATCTTGCTCTGCTACAACTTACATTACAGTAAAATGTTCACGAGGGGGGTAAAAAGTGGAGGTAAAGATGTTAAGGCCCAGGACTCCAAACATCATGGTGACAAAATGATTGTCATGTAGCCGTTTAGTTGTTAATTCACCTCCAGACCAGGAAAAAAATATATCCTACCTCTAGAACTGATTGAGAGAAATTCCCAATCCCATGGCCTTGCAGACTCTGGATCTGCTGGTATTGCCCCTGAGTCCTGCAATAGCTACTGCATGTGGTAAGCATGGCCTCCTCTCAAGCGATCCTGCAGATGTAGACTTGCTGAACTGGCCATTTGATATCAGAGCTTGTTATTAGTATTTTTTAATTGTATTGGAATGGGGTCAAAGTTGCTTTTAGCTGATGGTTTTAGGAATTCACCTTTCTAGAGAATCTCATAACACTCTGTCTCTTCTTCAAAAAAAATCAATGAGACAGCCTGGAGGAAAGGTTACCAGCCTCCTTCATACATTTTTATAACAACTGTACAGTATAACTAGTACAGAAAGTTTAATAAAAAAGACACTTGAAATCCATCATTTTTAAAAGTCAGAAAAAAACCCTAAAGTTTTAAGGAAAAGTAAATAGTAAAACTGAGTTTACTGAAGTCTATTCCGCTAACCATATTGTAAACCTTATGGTTAACATTTCTATAACCCATAATCACGCCTTTTTTTTTTTTTTAACTGACAGGCATATGGAGCCTCTCTTGACTCTATTTATATGATTGGAGTTAGCCTTGGGGCTCATATAGCTGGATTTGTTGGAGAAATGTATAATGGTACACTTGGCAGAATTACGGGTAAGACTTTTAAACCTGCCATCCCCATTCTAGTTTATATTCCATCATTGTCTAAGTTAGCTGCGTACCTAGGGTGACCATGTCCTGTTTTTAAAGGGACAGTCCTGTGTTTTGGGGACTTTCTTATATTTGTGTCTGTTACCCCTCCACCCCCTGTCCTGTTTTTTCCATAGTTGCTATCCGGTCACCCTATGCATACCACATGGGTGTCAGTGTTGAAAAAATCAACACATAGCACACGATTAAATTATTTAGTAAGACAGTGGATCAAATGCATCCTTGATGTAAATCCAGAGATTAATTTGACCCACTAGAACAGTAGCATAAACAGTATTTAGAAATATTACATTTTTAATTTTTTTTTAATCCGCTACAAAACTTCTTTTTAGGATTTAAGTTACTTTGGAGAAAAAAAAATTATGGCCAAAATGTTCAAACCTACTTGTCTAAAGTTAGAATCCTAAATGAGAGTTGCAGGTGTCTAGCACCCTCTCAGATCAAGCCACCTACTTTAGAGGAGCTTAAATATGGATTTAAAAACCTGATCAATGCCTGATCAAGCATTTTATGTACCATATATACTCGTTCATAAGCTGAATTTTTTTAGTAAAAAAAGGAAGCGCCATAGATGGAGGTTGGCTTATGAATGAGTATAGAGAGGGAGAGGTGGGGTGCAGCCCCTCCCCCCAACAGAGGGAGCAAGGAGAGGCAGCACAGCCAGCAGAGACAGAAGGGAAGAGGTGGGGCCAGAGTCTCTCCGCTTTTGGCCATGCTGCTCTCCCTCCAGCTTCCAAAGTAGCTGCAGTTCCGGGGCTGGCAGGCTGCCGCTGTGACGCTCAGCCCCGCCCCCCAGAGCAGGCTGTGGCTGCATCGCCCGCCCTGCCACACCGGATCATGCTGCGGCCGTGCTGCCCAGCCTGCCAGAGCAGCTCCAGCCAGGCCATAGATATCCTCCCTTGGTCTTCCCCAGATAAGATGGGAAGGGGAGAGTGTGGGTGTCCTGGGCTACTGGTGGGGTCATGTGGGGGGTAGTCACAGGGGTTACTCTTCTGATCCCCAGTTTCTCCTCCCCCCAAAATTTCCCCACCAGCTGCTGTCCCGGCCCGTCAGGGTAAGCCGCTGGAGTGCCGGGACGCTTTGTTTACTTAGGTTTACCTCTGAGCCTGCAGATGCGAAGTAAACAAACCATCTCGGCCCACCAGCGGCTTATCCTGATGGCCCAGAAGCCAAAGTTTGCTGACCCCCTGAATTATAGCGTCAGCTTATGAATGGGTCATAAAAATTTTCCATTTTTACTTATCCATCTTGTGGGGGGTCAGCTTATAAACAAACCGGCTTATGATTGAGTATAGATAGTATTTCAGAATTCCTGTTGACTTCAGTGGGAGGTTTGGATGCATGTTAATATCAGTGGAATATGGGTGCATAAAAATACAGGATGGAGACCCTGCATTTGAGCAATTTGTGACAGATGAACAAAGCTAAGCCATTTACTTGACCAAGTTTCAAGAAATCAGCTTTTTCTATTTTGATCCTTGTGTGTTCAGACTTCTCATTCTCTGAATTTCAGATTCACAGATACTAAATTTCACATGTAAACTCAGTCAAAACCTGACCAGTTTCATCTGGTTTTGCATTAAAAAACTGTGTTTAACCACACATTTCAAATAATTTCAACACAAATCTATAAATGGGGCATGGCTTGTTTGGAACCAGGACTGCTGCAAATGTTATATCATGTTCTTTTGGTGTCACAGTCTGGAAGTTTTGCCTGAAATAACCCACTCACTTAGCAGACATTGTTTCTGCTGGGAAAGAATAAAGCAGTTCTGCTGACTCAGAACCCTGGTGCAGGTGGCTTGTTACTCTCCTAGATGAAAGGGAGGTGGGAGTGGCTCTTTGGGTGGAGAGAATCTAGGATGTGTACTGAGCAGTCCTGTAGTAGGAACCCTAGGAGATACTAAGTCTGGAGTGAAGGCTTGAACTGTATTGTTAATTAATATAGACAAACCCAGAAAGGGGTGAGTCTTTGTGCATGAACTATGTGTTAGAGTAGAAATTATAAAGGCATCTATTCAAACATGGTCTCACAAGAAAATTTTTGGTGGCCTCATAGTGTGGCCACCAACTCTTGCTGGTGGCCATTCTGACAACTTTTCCTAAAATGTTTAATTAACTTTAGGAAAAACAAATATGCACATATACACATCCAAATCATTGTAATTTATGTAACTTTTTATTGCATACTCAGTAATAATAATATACCACTGTCTTATTCTTTACTGGACCCAAACAGAATAGAAACAAATAACATACTTTGCACATTCTTGTCTTTTGTTGCATCACCATCCAGGAGGGTGTGGCCACATGAAAAGCGACTGGTGGCCACATGCAGCCACGGTGGCCGCATTTGAGAAAAATTTAGATTAAAAATTATTATTGAAATGGAGCCCTAGAAAAATAATGCCCACATGTTTCTTCTTTTTTTTCAGGTCTTGACCCAGCTGGCCCTTCATTCAGTGGGAAACCACCAAATGAGAGATTGGATCATACAGATGCAAAGTTTGTTGACGTCATTCATACTGATATAGATGGTAATGACATAGCTTACATTTTCCTGTTTGAGTTTAGGAGGAAATATACAACATGGAATGCAGGAGTAGAAAAGAGGAGGGGAAAAAGCCAATTAGGAGCATCTAAGTAATGTTGCTCTGGTTCATACTGATAAACAGGAGCAGTTCTGAGTTGTTATCTAAGGGTCTGATCCCATTGTACTCAATGAGAGTCTTTCCATTGACTTCAGTGGCATTAAATAAGTCCCTGTATGCCTGTTCAAACTGAAAATGGAATTCATTTTAGAGATGAAGGGCTCAATCTTTCTGTTCTTATATGAAGGGTTTGGTTGTCAGACTATTTTGAGTGACCTAATTCAGCTCTATATACAAAACTAATTAGTATCAGGACTTTTTTAATTTAAAAAGTCAACAAATGTGTAGGCCAGATGATTCACTTCCATACAACTCTCCTTTTGTTCATAGGACACTATTTTCCAGTAATTTTTGTCTATATTATTCTAGTAAATGCACTTTGAAGGAAGGAGAATTCATGCAGTCTCCCCAGAAAATCAAAATATGTGTAAATATAATGGGTCAATTCACACTGGGTTCTTTGTAGGCTAGTTAAGCATTAAGATAGTTTGTGCAATGCTCACATCATATCCATACTCACATCAATAACTGTGAACACTTGAATTTGACCCCGTAGTATTATTCTGTCATATGGGCAACTACCACTCCCGTTGACTTCTGTGGAGGATGGACTTTAACAGAGGATGGATTTAGAGCCACTATTGAGAATCCTGAGCAGAATCACATTAGTGTAATGCTGAAATCAAGATTTTCATCATACAAAAAAAGCAAGAAAGTCAGGATTTCGACAGCACCATAATTCTGCCAAGAATAATTAGTTCTGATGATTTTTAAGAGCACAAAAAGTCTCTCATCTCTGTCCTTTGGTCATATGTATTACAATAGGGTCTCAATAATAATATTAACAATTAACATTAATGTATTGACTTACATATTAAGACATATTAAAACATTAATCTTTAAAACACCTTAACCTGATAAACTAAGCTCATATGCAGTAAAATGAATAAGCATAGTAGAACCTTAGCATTATGAACACCTCGGGAATGAAGGTTGCTCGTAACTCTGAAAAGTTTGTAAATCTGAACAAAATGTTATGGTTGTTCTTTCAAAAGTTTATAACTGAACATTGAGTTAATACAGCTTTGAAACCTTACTATGCGGAAGAAAACCAACTTTCCTTTTATATTTTTAGTAGTTTACTTTTAACACGGTACTGCACTGTATTTACCTTTTTTTTTTGTCTCTGCTGCTTCCCGATTGTGTACTTTCAATTTCAAATTAGGTGTGTGGTTGACCAGTTCAGTTCAGAACGCTGGTGTTCATAACTCGGAGGTTCTACTGTATACATATATGTTTAAAGTATATGGATCTAATCCAAAGCCCACTAAAATCAGTAAGAGTCTTTGAGGGGCTAGGAAGGCTGAAAGGCAGTTCCTTTCCTTTCTGCTACATTGTATTGAGGTCTGCTAGTTTGTCTCAGGGCTCAGTGTTATGAGCATAGAATGAAAAGTCCTAATTAAACTAACATGGGTGCAGAATTTTGATTGCTGAGGCAAACCAGAGCTCTGAATTTCCTTACCTTTGTGCAATTAAAATCCTTACCACAACACTATGTAAGCATAGGGTTCTAGTCTTCTTTCATTCCATGCATGGCAATCTCATTGGTGTCAATGGGGGTCCTGTGCAAATGTCTAGTTAGCATATAGCCCACTGATTTTTGCATATTATTACTTTTGTTTTTAAAGAAAATAACATGATTGAAAGGAAGAAAAGTGCAACTAGAATAAAAGGAACATACTCAGTTTGTCTCTGTAGGAGTGAAGAACAAGAGGAAAATAAGCCCCAGAAACTTTTATTTACCTTTAAGACTGTCGCAGGGCAATGACCCACTAGGTGCCTCCTGCTAGTTGTCCAGTGAAATAGCTCTTTTCCAGCTCCAGAGCTCCCTCTGCCAGCTGATGTCTCACCTGCCTCCTGCTAGTTGTCCAGTGAATTAGCTCTTTTCCAGCTCTGGAGCTCCCTCTGCCAGCTGATGTCTCACCTGCCACTGGCCCCCATGTCCCTCCTGGACCCCGGTGCCCTTTGCCAAAGGGTTCCACCCCCACAGTACCCCCTCTGTCTAGGTCTCCCCTCCAAGGGGAACCCCCAACCCTCTATCCCCACCTTGCCTCAGTGGCTACTGCTAGTCTCCATCTAGCCCCCACATACTTGGGCAGACTGCAGTCTGTATACCACTCATCGGCAAGGGGTTTAGGACCTGCTGCCTTTACCTATCTTTGGGCTGCCCCCCTGCAACTCCAGTACCTTTTTGGCCTTCTTAGCAAGGCCTGCATCCTGGGGTTTTACTAGGCTGGAGCTCCCTAGCTCCCTCTGCCCTTCCCCAGCACTGCTCCACCTCAGGTACCCTTGTCAGCTACCAGGCAGCCAGGTCTGTCTCTCTCAGGAATCTAGAGAGAGAGTATGTGTGCCAGCCTCTGCCCCTCAGCCCTCTTATAGGGCCAGCTGTGGTCTGATTGGGACATGACCCCACCTATGACTGCTTCCCTCAATCAGCCTAGCTTTTTCTCCACTGCAGCCCTCTCCCAGGGCTGTTTTAAGCCCTTCAGGGCAGGAGTGGGATGACCCCTACAACGCCTTATTAAACTTTATTGTGTAATTACAAAGTATCATTTGAAAATTCCATTGATGCATTTTATTACCTCAGATGTTTTTACTTTAGTTCTAGGCTTCAGGGAACCTTTAGGACATATCGATTTCTATCCAAACGGAGGAGCAGATCAGCCTGGCTGTCCACAAACACTGTTTAGTGGTAAATAAAGATATATTCATTTTAATTCAGAAAAGAGCATGGCAGAAGATGTATACAGTTAATCAACTAAGATTTGGTAAGGCAAAACTGAAATCAGTGGGGCTTGCATGTATAGAACTGTTGGGATAGCTGAGCCCAATGTATTCTTTTTCTTTCCCACTCTGCTACTGGATGAATAAGAATTAGTCCATGCACACTGCTACCTAGATTTTGACCAAAATACCTGCTATATCTTATTACTTACAATGTATACAGTGTGTGTAAGATGCTTACTATCTTTGTATATGTGTATATAGTCATGCCACGGGAGGAATGAGAGGCTGGGGGCACAGCAGTTGTACAACATCCTTCTCCCAGAGAGTTTACATTGAAAAGGTGATATAATGTTACAGGCTGCAGCTGTATTGCCTTTCCACAGACCCCTTCTGCGGTGGGGACCTCCTGTTAAGAGGGATGTCTATTGGGCAGCTGTGACTAGGGAGAGTTCCTGGTAGAATGGCTTACAGCAAAGCCCCACTGCCAAGAGTAATGTCGGACCACAAGGGACCAGAACTGTTGTGACGGGCCGTGTGTGGATGGCCCTGGATACTTGAGAATCCTTTAGGATTCCTGGACATCTACAGTGTTATGGAAAGGTCCTGCAGCCTAGTTTTTGGGAAGAGAGGAACTTGCCCCCCAGAAGAACAGCATGGGGGAAATCTTGATAAGGAGATGCTCCCAGAAGGTCTTTCTCCCTGAGCTCCATCTCATGTGAGGGGCAATTTGGCCCATTTTGACTTGGGCCCATGTTTAATCCCAATAACTGTGTAAATTTTGCAAGAGGGCTCAGTACAATACTTTTTCTATGTTCACTGCTTCTTTGTTCAGCAACTGTATACTCTAGCTCCTCCTTAATTCCTCATCTTTTATTTTTGGATAGGTATAAATCCATTCCTCACCTTTGAAAGCTGGTAGCCAAATAAACCACAGGTCAACCTTCTCCCTGAGCAGTAGGGAATAATTTAGCAAGAACTGAAATGGGATTACCATATATACTCGTTCATAAACCGATTTTTTTTTGTAAAAAAGGGAAGCACCAGAGACGAGGGTTGGCTTATTAATGGATATAGAGAGGGAGAGGTGGAACACAGCACCTCCCCCCAACAGAGGGAGCAAGGAGAAGCAGCACAGCCAGCAGAGACAGAAGGGAAGAGGCAGGGCAAGAGTCTCTCCACTTCTGGCCATGCTGCTCTCCCCCCTGCCTCCAAAGCAGTGGCAGCTCTGGGGCTGGCAGGCTGCAGCTGTGCCACTTGGCCCCACCCCCCAGAGCAGGCTGTGGCCACACAGCCGGAGCACGCTGCAGCTGTGCCGCCTGGCCCAGCCCATTGGAACATGCTGCAGCCATACCGCCCGATCTGGCCTGCCAGAGCAGGCTGCAGCCGCACGGCACAACCTGCTGGAGCAGCTCCAGCCAGATCAAAGACAGCATCCCCTGGCCCTCCCCAGATAAGGTGAGAAGGGATGGGATGGGGAGAGTGTGGGGGTCCCAGGCTAGGGATGGGGTCATGTGGTGGGTGATCACAGAGGTTACTCCCCTGACTTCCAGTTTCTCCCTACCAAAAAATGTCCCCACCAGTTGCTGCCCTGGACCCGTCAGGGTAAGCAGTTGGCATGCCGGGACACTTTGTTTACTTAGGTTTACCTCCTTGCCTGCAGATGCTCAGACAAACAAACCATCTCAGACCACCAGCGACTTATCCTGATGGCCTGGGAGCCAAAGTTTGTTGATTCCTGAATTATAGGGTCAGCTTATGAACGGGTTATAAAAATTTCCCATTTTTACTTATCCATCTTGTGGGGGTCGGCTTATAAATGAACTGGCTTATGATTGAGCATATATGGTATTTTGTTGTGTGGCTAATATTGTTTCTTTTTAGCAAAAGATATAAAATAAAATTAAAAAAAATGTATGGAGATATACCTATCTCATCGAGCTGAAGGGACCCCAAAAGATCATTGAGTCCAGCCCCCTGCCTTTACTAACAGGACCAAGTACTGATTTTGCCCCAGATCCCTAAGTGACCCCCTCAAGGATTGAACTCACAACCCTAGGTTTAGCAGGCCACTGCTCAGAACCACTGAGCTATATTCAGTGCATATTCCTTAGAGCTTTAATTTTTCTTTTTTAATTAAAGGAGCTCAGTTTTTTAAATGTGACCATCAGAGATCTGTTTTCTTGTTCCTGTCATCCTTGAGACGGAGTTGCAACATAACAACATACCCTTGTGATTCATACTTGGATTACAAGAATGGAAAATGTGCCAACTGTGAAGCTTTTCAACCAATGCCATGTCCAGTACTGGGTAAGAGTTACATGGTGGTGTCTGTTTTGTAAGTTGGAAGGAGAAATAATGTATTGGTGACTTTTTCATAGCAGTTACTTCACTGAAAATAGCTGTTTCTCAAGTAGTTTAAACTTTGTATCTATATTGCAGCCTTCTGTAAATATTACAGGAAACATTGGCAGGAACTGTGGAAGGGGAGTTGCTTGCAGGACTACCTAGCATCTCAAAATAACCTAAAGTTTTAATGCTATGACTGCTTTTTTAAAGGCCTCTAGATTCATTGCAGGGGTTAAATCCATATAAACTTTCTTCACTGGGCTTACTAGTCCAAAACAGAGGCAGGCAACAAAAATAATTAGAATCATGTAGAAATGTAAGGTTAGGGAGAGATTGAAGAGATTGGGACAGTTTCATTTAGAGAGGAGATGAATAAGAGGGGCATGATAGAAATATGCATAATAATAACTGGTAAAGAAGTTAAATCAGGCATACCCATGTAACCTCTTTCATAGCACAAGAATAAGGAGACAATTAATGAGACTGACTGGCAACAAATTAAAAAATGGGTGAAATGGAAATACTTTTTACATTACATTTACATTTAAACTAGAGTTTAGTAGGATTCAGAGTGGATTAAACATTTATAAGATAAAATATCCACAAATACATTACACAGGATAAAAAACCCAACATTCTTAGAAAGCGTATCAACCCTCATAATTTAGTGATAAGATAACTGATAAGAAGAACAGGAAGAAACTTTACCTATGGACCTTTTCCTTAATTGTTCAATAGTAGGTTTCTTACGTCTTCCTCTGAAGCAGTTGGTAATGGCCACTTTTGGAATAAGATACTAGACAAGATGGTCCCCTGCTCTAATCCAGAATGACAATTCTTATGATCTTGGTATAGCAGAAGAAGTATGTTAAGTGGCCTACTGAAGACTGAAAGGATATATATTATCTGTTGGACTGGTTGGATTATTTTTATGTTTTCCAAATCAGTTTTCTTTCCCAATTAATGCACTGAAAAATTACGATAAATGTATAACCTTCAGTAATTTGCTCTTTTGTATTTGTTGCTATTTTGCTTAGTACTCTAATGTTGAATTTTATAAAATTTGTATTTCAGGTTATTTTGCTGATAAGTGGAAAAACTATTTAATCCAAAAAGACCCTTCGGAGACAAAGGCTTATTTTGATACCTCAGGCCAAGAACCATTCTGCAGTAAGTGACTGACCATGCATTACTTTTTTACACTTACCAAACTTGTCACTGATTATTAACTGATCCAGAAAAGTTGAAGTGTTCTTGATTAAATGTTGAACATTGCCACTATATGACTTGTAAAATACTATAATAAAAAGAAGCTAAACAGTCCGTTAAGTGTCAGTTTATAGAATGGGGAAAGGAGAGGGATGATCTGGCCAGAATAGTAAGCAATGAGTGAGCTCAATAGGAAAGAGAAATGAATGCAGCTGCATTGGATATGGAGAAAGATGAGCTCTTAGGAGGGAAAGGGGAGCCAGAGAGCTAGGCTAGTTAGTTACTGAGGAGAGGCTGGGTGAGAGAACTTGCTTAGGTGGGAAAGGAAGGGAACATGGTTGTATTGTACATTTACAGTAATAAGCAAAACACATGTAGCAGAACAAGAAGCCCTGACACAACTGGGCACAGTAAAGTACTAATGTGCAAGAACCAACAGAGAAATTAGACCAATAAATGAGTCAGGAGAGTAGGGTAATTACTGAGTGAAACCTATGATAATCCCTAGAGATTTGAAAAGGAAAAAAAGGTTACTGAGGAAACAAATAAACAAAAGAGACTATGAAATAAACAAAAGAGATAAATCAAACTAAAAACCCAAAACACACATAGGGAAAACAAACTTAAAACATTTATATAAAGTGAGACTTGTTTTTTGAGCAAAGAATATTAAAAATATATATATACAAAACAGTTTTAATTGAATTTAGTGCTCAAAAGATATATAACAACCCCAAATAGTTTCTTTTCTTCTGATTATTCACACAATAGGTACTGTATTGGCAGCCATAATGTAATCCAATTTCCTCAAACATTCTGGCAATATACCTCAACTATTTTCTGGAAGTGTAATGTTTTACAACATTCTCATTCACTGTCTCTGGAGGCTGCCAACAAAGATGGCAGTTCGAGTCTGATCCCCCTCATTCCTTTGTCAGGCAGAGCTCCCGCTGAAGTGAATAGAGGTTTTGTCTGAGCAATGGAATACATGATCAGACTCTTAACACCAATAATGCTGGTTGTTTTGTGACGTGGATCTGTAATGGAGTATCCTGGCCCTGTAGGCCTAGAGGAGGCCAGAAAACCCTGTTTCAGGGAAATTGGAACTAGAAAAGGAGGACATAGTTGTCAAAGCCAGAAGAGAGAAGAAAGAGTCCCAGGGAGTTAGTAGTTGGATGGGGAAAACCCAGGACACTAAGGTATCTGGAATCAGGAGCCCTGTGGTATAGGGTGGGTCATGATGCCCCTCTCTCCCCACAGATCCAGAGGAGCTCTCAGTAGGACAGCAGTATATATGCTGCCATCTCCCTCAGACGCTTGCAGGAGAGACACTGGCAGGAGAAGGAAGGCAAAGCTAGAACGCTGAACTCCTAGTAGAAAAGGCTGCGAGTGGCAGACTGATGAGGAAACAGACTGAGACAGAGGAAAAGCTCCAAGAATGGTAGAAGAGCCAGAGCAGAGCATGAACTTTTAGGTAGTGGTGAAGGGTATTATTTGAGGGGGTTTGAAGGCTGTTGTTGGATGGATTTTGTTAGTAAACGGTCCCCAAAGGGAGAGTAGGATTAGCTACAAAAAAGACTGGGGGGGTATGTCTACACTACGAAACTAGGTTGATTTTATAGAAGTTGATTTTTTAGAAATTGATTTTATACAGTCAATTGTGTGTGTCCCCACTAAGCGCATTAAGTCGGCGGAGTGCATCCACAGTAGCGAGGCTAGCATTGACTTTTGGAGCGCTGTACTGTGGATAGCTGTCTCATAGTTCCTGCAGTCTCCGTCACCCATTGGAATTCTGGGTTGAGCTCCCAGTACCTGATGGGGCAAAAACATTGTAGCAGGTGGTTTTGGGTACATGTCATCAGGCCCCCCTCCCTCCCTCTTTCCGTGAAAGCAACGGCAAACAATTGTTTCTCACCTTTTTTCCTGGGTTACCCATGCAGACGACATACCATGGCAAGCATGGAGCCCACTCTGCTCACCGTCACTGTACGTCTCCTGGGTGCTGCTGGCAGACACAGTACGGTATTGCTACACAGCAGCAGCTCCTTGCCTTCGCGGCAGCAGATGGTGCAGTACGACTGCTAGCCATCATGGTCATGTCGTGGGTGCTCCTGGCCGACCTCGGTGAGGTTGGTCAGGGGCACCTCTGCAGACATGGGTGCACCTGGCAGACCTCAGTGAGATCAGTCAGGGGTGCCTGGACATAAATGGGAGTGACTCCAGGTCATTCTCTTCTCTAAGTTTTGTCTCATGGAGATTCAGTCCTGCCTGAATATAATGCAAGCTGGAGGCTTCTGCCTTAGGCTTCTCTCCCAGCCGGCAGCACCGTGCAGTTACACCTACCCCATCCTACCTCTTGCTCCCGTGGCTCGTGAAGCCTGGACAGTAATAAGGAGAAGTTCAACTATAGGCTGAGCAAGTGCAGAATCGTGGTAGAATGTGCCTTTGGACATTTAAAAGCTCGCTGGCGTTGTTTGCTACTACTGTTTGCAATTAGAAGAGCACAGCAAGGCGCGCTGCATATCACAGAGGGTTTGAAAACCAGTTTCATGACTGGTCAGGCTTCAGTGTGACAGTTGTGTGTGTTTTGCCTTGATATAAACCCACTGCCTTTCTTGATTTTAATTCCCTGTAAGCCAACCTGGTAAGCGATGTCATCAGTTGCCCCTTCCTCTGTGAAAGCAATGGCAGACAATCGTTTCACACCTTTTATCCGCAAAGATGCCATACCATGGCAAGCGTGCAGCCTGCTCAGCTCAGCTGCCAATCTTGGGTCTTGGGTACTGCTGGTAGCAGACAGTGCAATAGGACTGCAAACTGTCATTTTCGAATGACTGCTTCCGCTGCCATTCTGCTGTCCTGCTTTGGCAGCAGATGATGCAGTAGGGCTGCAAACCATCATCATTGAATGACCGCTTCCGCTGCCACTCTGCTCTCCTGCTGACACCATACCACAGCAAGCATGGAGTCCGTTCAGATCACCGCAGCAGTTATGAGCACTGTAAACACCATGCACACTATCTTGCAGTATATGCAGCACCAGAAACTTCAAAAGCAGGCGAGAAGGCAACAGCAGGGTGATGATGAGAGTGATGAGGACAAGGACACAGACTTCTTTCAAAGCATAGGCCCTGACAATGTGGACATCATGGTGGTAATAGGGCAGGTTCATGCCGTGGAACACCAATTCTGAGCCCAGGAAACAAGCACAGACTGGTGCGACCACATAGTGTTGCAGATGTGGGAGGATTCCTAGTGATTGCAAAACTCTTGCATGCGTAAGGGCACTTTCATGGAACTTCGTGACTTGCTTTCCCCTGCCCTGAAGCACCAGAATACCAGGATGAGAGCAGCCCTCACAGTTCACAAGCGAGTGACGATACCCCTCTGGAAGCTTGCAACGCCACACAGTTACCGGTCAGTCGGGAATCAATTTGGAGTGGGCAATCTGCAGTGATCCAAGTAGCCAGCATGATCACTGAGCTGCTGCTATCAAGGGTAGTGACTCTGGGAAATGTGCAGGTCATAGTGGATGGCTTTGCTGCAATGGGATTCCTTAACTGTGGTAGCGTGATAGACAGAACGCATATCCATATCTTGGGACCGTAGCACCAAGGCAGCCAATACATAAACCGAAAGGGGTACTTTTCAATGCTACTGCAAGCATTGGTGGATCACAAGGGATGTTTCACCAACATCAGCGTGGGATGGTCGGGAAAGGTACATGACGCTCTCATCTTTAGGAATTCTGATCTGTGTGAACAGCTGCAGCAAGGGACTTACTTTCCAGACCAGACAATAACTGTTGGGGATGTTGAAATGCCTATAGATATCCTTGGGGACCCAGCCTACCCCTTAATGCTATGGCTCATGAAGCCATGCACAGGCACCCTGGACAGTAGTTAGGAGCTGTTCAACTATAGGCTGAGCAAGTGCAGAATGGTGGTAGAATGTGCATTTGGACATTTAAAAGTGCGCTGGTGCAGTGTACTGACTCAGTTAGACCTCATCGAAACCAATATTGCCATTGTTATTATTGCTTGCTCTGTGCTCTGCAATCTCTGTGAGAGTAAGGGGGAGAAGTTAATGGCGGGGTGGGAATTTGTGGCAAATCGTCTGGCCACTGATTATGCATAGCCAGACACCAGGGCGGTTAGAAGAGCACAGCAGGGCACGCTGCACATCAGAGAAGCTTTGAAAACCAGTTTCATGACTGGCCAGGCTACGGTGTGAAAGTTCTGTTTTTTTCTCCTTGATGAAAACCCGCCCCCTGGGTTCATTCTACTTCCCTGTAAGCCAACCCTCCTCCCCTCCCCCCTTTGATCACTGCTAGCAGAGGCAATAAAGTCATTATTGTTTCAAATTCATGCATTCTTTATTAATTCATCACACAAATGGGGGGATATCTGCCAAGGTAGCTCGGAGGGGTGGAGGAGGAGGGAAGCACCAGGTGGGGTAGTGGAGGAGGGGAGGAGGGAAGGACAAGGCCACACTGCACTTCAAAACTTATTGAATGCCAGCTTTCTGTTGCTTGGGCAGTCCTCTGGAGTGGAGCGTTGGGTGCCCAGAGGCCCCTCCCCCACCGTGTTCTTTGGGTATCTGGGTGAGGAGGCTATGGAACTTGGGGAGGAGGGTGGTTGGTTACACAGGGGCTGCAGCAGTGGTCTGTGCTCCTGCTGCCTTTCCTGCACCTCAACTATACACCGGAGCATATCAGTTTGATCCTCCATTAGCCTCAGCATTGCTTCCTGCCTCCTCTCATCACGCTGACGCCACCTATCATCTTGATCCCACCACCTCTCCTCTTGCTCATACCACCTGTCCTCTCGTGCGTCCCTCCTGTCCTCACATTCATTTTATGCTTTCCTGCACTCTGACGTTGTCTGCCTCCATTCATTCTGCTGGGCTCTGTCAGTGTGGGAGGACTACATGAGCTCAGAGAACATTTCATCGCGAGTGTGTTTTTTTCTCCTTCTGATCTTCACTAGCCTCTGGGACAGAGATGATGGGGGAGCATTGAAACATTTGCAGTTGTGGGAGGAAAAAAAGGGAGAGTAGTATTTAAAAAGACACATTTTAGAGAACAATGGATAGACTCTTTCACAGTGAACCAAGCTGTTAACATTACATAGCACATGTGCTTTCTTTACAAGGTTGCATTTGCCTCTTATATTGAGAGCCTGTTGGTTTGGTGTGAGAAATCACATACGTGGGGCTGGCGGACAACAGAATTCTGCTTGTAGGCAGACATTGTAAGCCACAGTCTTTTGGTTTTTTTAGCCTTCATAACATGTGGGAATGGTTTCAAACAGCAGCACCCTCATTTCTCATACCAAGCACCCATTGAATTGGCCATTTAAAATGGGTTGCCCATTTAAAAGGAGGGGCTTCAGTTTTCAGGTTAACGTGCAGCACAAACCCAACTACCCCCCCTCCCAAATCTCTGGGATGGTCGCTTCACCCCTCCCCCCACTGTGTGGCTACCGGGGGGATGATTTCTGTTCAGCCACAGGCAAACAGCCCAGCATGAATGGCCACCTCTGATTGTCCCCTTAATAAAATTCCTCTATTTCAATCAGGTGACCATGAATGATATCACTCTCCTGAGGATAACACAGAAAGATAAAAAACAGGACCATACGCTGCCTTGCTTTGTTATGCAATGATTCCAGACTACGTGCTACTAGCCTGGCATGGTAAAGTGTCCTACCATGGCGGACAGAATAAGTCTGCCCTTTCCAGAAACCTTTTGCAAAGGCTTTGGGAGTACATCCAGGAGAGCTTCATTGAGATGTCCCTGGAGTATTTCTGCTTCATCCCCATACACGTTAACAGACTTTTCTGGTAGCTGTACTGGCCGCAAATGCATCCCAAGTCTTCAGGGCAAATTAATCATTAAACACACTTGCTTTTAAACCATGTATTATATTTACAAAGGTACACTCACGAAAGGTCCCTTCTCTGCCTCCAAGGTCCGGGAGCCCAACTTGGTGGGTTGAGAGGGTACTTTCTCTAGGGTGATAAACAGTTCCTGGCTGTCAGGGAAAACGGTTTCTCCACTTGCTTGTTGTGTGCTGTCTTCAACCTCCTCCTCCTCATCTTCCTCATCCCCAAAATCGGCATCCCTCTTGCGTGAGAATCTATTGATGGAGTCCACACGCTGGGGTGGGGAAGTTGTTGGGGCACCCCCTAGAATGGCATGCAGCTCATCATAGAAGCGGCATGTCTGAGCCTCTGACCCAGAGTGGCTGTTTGCCTCTCTGGTTCTTTGGTAGGCTTGCCTGAGCTCCTTAGGTTTCACGTGGCACTGCTGCAGGCCCCTGTTAATAGCCTCTCTCCTTCATGCCCTTGGAGATTTTTTCAAATATTTGGGCATTTCGTCTTTTGGAATGGAGCTCTGATAGCATGGATTCCTCTCCCCATACAGTGATCAAATCCAGTACCTCCTGTTTGGTCCATCTTGGAGTTCTTTTGTGATTCTGGGGGCTCGTCCAGACTAGGGGGGGGAAATTGATCTTAGATACGCAACTTCAGCTACGTGAATAACGTAGCTGAAGTCGAATATCTAAGATCGGATTACTCACCCGTCCAGACGGCGCGGGATCGATGTCCGTGGCTCTCCGTGTCGATTCCGGAACTCCGTTCGGGTTGATGGAGTTCCGGAATCGATATAAGCGCGCTCAGGGATCGATATATCGCGTCTAGATTAGACGCGATATATCGATCCCCAAGCAATCGATTTTAACCCGCCGATATGGCGGGTAGTCTGGACGTACCCTGGGACTCCATGGTCACCTCTGAGCTCGCCACACTGGCCAAACAGGAAGTGAAATTCAAAAGTTTGCAGCACATTTCCTGTCTACCCGGCCAGTGGATCTGAGTTGAGAGTGCTGTCCAGAGTGGTCACAATGGAGCACTCTGGGATAGCTCCCAGAGGCCAATACCATCGAATTGCGTCCACACTACCCCAAATTCAACTTTTGTCGAGGAGGAGTACAGAAATGGATTTTAAGAGCCCTTTAAGTTGACAAAAATGGCTTTGTCATGTGGACGGATGCAGGGTTAAATCGATCTAATGCTGCTAAATTCGACCTAAACTCATAGTGTAGACCAGGGCTGGGTAAATTTCATAAGAGGTTCAGAAGAGGAGAAAGAGAAACAGAGATGGAAAACCACCTCTGGGCATGAGGGAGGTGCTTCGGAGGTAACCAGTCCAGTGACAGGACCCTTTCCTTCTAAGGAGTGGGGGAAGCCACTAGCTCTAGTCACATAACTACAAATAGCCATCATATGGAAACTACTTTACTTAATAGCCTCTTACCTCTGATTTGAACCAGTAACCTAGAGAGAGAGATTATGAGTCATCATCGTCATCCAATGAGTATTTTTAATAGGGAGAGAACAGGAATCATATTTATAATGTTGAATTCAATCTTTGAATATTATTATTTTCTGTTTCTATTTTGCAGTGTATTACTACTTTGTGGATTTTATTACTTGGAACAAAAGCATTAGGAGAGGTTTCATTAGAATTAAAATAACAGACAGTGCTGGAAACACAATAGAATCAAAAATGAATAGGTAAGTCATGTTTTACTCAACAGGTTTTTTATCTTTTATTTATCTAAACTTGCCTTACCTTGCAACCTTATCTTTATTGGGATAGATTAAAAAAAAAGAAGAAAACCAGTAAAAAGTTCTGTTAATTGGGTAAATATAGGACAAGCTTAGATAGTAGAGGATCAGTTGAGGTTTTTCTGCTTTTAGGTAAAAATGAAAAGCCATACTATGTCTAGAAACTTATCGTGGTCCCTTTCACTAACAGATCTAAAATAAAAATGGAGGGCACTATCATATAGAGTCAAAGTAGTCCGAGAATTAACACACTGAGACAGTGACTGCTTACCAGTTATTTTAAAAAGTTACTGAGCAGACTGTTTTTAGCTGTCAGTTCAATAGCAAGCTGTTTATTATTGAATGTAAAAAACATTCTTAAAGAGTCTTTACCATTATGCATGCAATAACAGTGCTGAATTAAGACATTAGCAACTCAGATTTGTCTTGGCTTTCACAGATTTGTTAGAATCTAAAGACATTTTCATGTAATATGTGTATATAGGCTTTTTTCTCCTGCTACCTACATAGGTGTAAATTGGGAGTAACTTCATTGAAATCAGTGGAGTGACACTCAGAAAACTAGTGTGAGCTCAGAATTATGTCCTATATAAGTGACCTATATTATCTTATGCCTGACACATATAGTGTTTTTCATCCAAAAATTGCAATAAACTTTATAAACATCAATTACTTTAATCTCTCAAGGTAGGTAAATAATTATTATTTTCCCCATTTTGAAGGGGAGGAAACAGAAGCACAGAAATTATGATCCTGCTGTTCAGAATCACAGAGCATACACAAAAATGTGCATATTTATATGTACCTAATTTTGTGTGCGCAGTTACCATGATAACATACATAAATTGGGTAACTGTACACTTAATGGCCAGTGAGACGTGTAATTACCCATTTTGTGTATGTAATTTTACAGTTTGTATGCACAGCTGTAGAAGTTGTCTATACAAAGTAGGTACAAAGTAGGTACACCGTGGGGTATGTTTTATTGCAAGTGTAATTGCACATACCTGGTTTTGAAATTTAGTCCCTAAAAGAGTTGCCAAAGGTCTCGCAGAAGTATTTAGCAGAAGCAGAGGCAGAATAAAATCTAGGGGACAGATTCTGGTTCTGGCTGCTCTGCACAGGGCATAGAGTATTAAGGGTATGTGCATGTTAAAGATCACCTTTGAATTGCACAGATCCTAGTGCACTCTGTGTAGGGCTGATGCCCATGGGCTAGGTTAAAGCAGGCTAAGGGAGGCTCTAATGTACACCAAAGGAAAACTGTCTCACTGAGTTGATGACTCAGCCAGGGATCAGCATGGGACAGTGGTATCCTGGTCACATCTCCTCTGGCCATACCTCTTTTTCTGAACCCTTTGCTAGCTCTGTCCTACAGGAGAATCCTCCTTACACTGTGGCGGTGGTCCCTGGTCAGTAACAGCAGGGTAAGGGCCAGTTTACACACGTAATGTGGTGTAAAATGAATACATGTATCAGGGAATATGGATCCAGTTCTCCAGACTCCCAGTTCTGAACTTAACCACAAATCAAGACATCTTACAAAGAGTAATTTTTTAATAACAGTGGATCTGACTCAGATAACAATGTATTATACTTTCTCTCTAGTGAAGCTGCTACATTTCAGCAGTATAGACAAGCCAGTATCTTTGTTGGATTTTATGAGGATTTTGACAAAATATCAAGAATTTCCTTGACTTTTTCTACAAGGACTCTAATAGGCCCAAAATATAAGCTCAGGATTCTCCGAATGAGGCTAAGATCTACTACGGATCCAGAAAGGTAAGTGGACAATTGGTAAAAAGGATACTTGAAGATTAGATTGTTTGAGGTGTTTCTGGAAATTATTTATTGGGCTGCTTGTGGAAATTTGTGTATAATGCATAGTCCTAAATACAAGCATATTGTTGTCACAACAAATTATATCCTTGTCTAAGACATAATTCATCCCACGAAACAGTTGATTTGTGCATAAGTATGAAGTACACACTCCATTGTATATGCAAGTTCTGTGCACATGCTGCTTACTCTGGCAGGATACTGCCATCCTTATGCAAGCAGTCACAATTAGTTCAAAGGACCACTCCTGTGAGTGAGTGAGGATAGACCTGCATCTCTAAAGTATGCAAGATTCAACCCTTTCCTGTAACAGACATTTTAAAACATTATTTCAGCATTTTTCTGTCCTCAGCAGTCTTGTCTGTATATAGATTTTCTCACACGCACATAGAGAACAAACCTGTTGACTTTAGTGTAGCTCTGCGTGTGAGTAAGCAAACAGGGTCTGCCCCTATTTGGATTCTACAGTACAAGAGCAAAACATGTATGCTGTGCTTACTGACACTGATAAGTATGTATGATTTCAGTTTTAATGCTTACATGTCATTTCCTAAGCTCCTTTAACTATTAATATATTAATCAATTCATAAAGTTGACAGTACCCCAGTAGCCATTCATAAAATCTCCACAGATAACTGTACAGACACCATAACATTTAAACTTTGCCTTTCCATCTTGTGAGAACAGACCATTCACTAGAATGTTGGTAGGAGGCTTTTACTTCACAATTTATCCCGCATTTAATGTAGCAACATTTTTGCATTTTAATATATTCCGCACACAAATGCCAAGTGCAGCAAAGGCAGAATTTCAAACAAAATATAATATGAGTTCCCAGTCTAAGAGAATGAGTACTGAATGGAAAGTATACCATTGGAATTATGAGTCATTGACAAAAGTAGACTATTATGAATTAATAACAGTCCTAAATAACATACAGCTAAGAAGTCAGAACCTTGCTAATTTACTTGGAATCCCATGGCAATTTACTTGGAATCCCATGTGCTGTTTTTGTTCTGTGCCTCGTAGGCTAGATCTACACTGCAATTAGACACCTGTGGCTGGCCTGTGCCAGCTGATTCACGCTCGTGGAGCTCAGGCTGAGGGGCTGTTTAATTGTGGTGTGCCCAAGCTCTAGGACCCTGCGAGGTGGGAGGATTCCAAAGCTCGGGCTGCAGCCGGTACATCTACACTGCAATTAAACAACATCTTGGCTTGAGCCCAGTGAGCCCTAGTCAGATGGCCTGGGTCAGCCATGGTTGTCTAATTGCAGCGTAGACATACCCTTAGAGGCACAAAATAAACCTTGCAGCCCAGGAAAAGTAAGGGCAAAGGTTGCTTTAAGCCCCCTTTGTACCCTCCCAATTCTGTGCTGCTCTGGGGCTGAACCCTGGGCGTAACAGCATACCTATGCTGCCTGTGGGTGGCGCTGCTGTCCTGGACCATTCTAGGACATACCGGGGGAGGGGCAGGGGGAGACATACTCGTGGGGACGGGAGCCCCTGCAGGGCCTGGGGCAAATTGCGCCACTTGCCCCTCACCCTCTGGTGACCCTGGAGCTTGCAGCCCCCCCCTTACCGTGCCGGCAGCTCAAAGCAGCAGGACGACTCAGGAGCTCAGCTGAGCTGCCCAGCTGCTGGCCACGCTGTAGCTCTGCGGGGGGGAGACATCCTGGTGGAGCCAGGCACCTGGGGCAAATTGCCCCACTTTCCTCCCCACCCCCGGCAGGCCTGGAGCTCGCAGCCCCCCTGCCTTCCCTTGCCGGCAGCCCAGAGCTCAGCTGAACTGCCCAGACGCTGGCCGTGCTGCGGCTCTGAGTGGTGGGGGAAGCGGGGGAGGGCCTGAGGAAACATCCTCGTGGGGCCGGGGGCCCCTGCAGGGCCTGGGCCAATTGTCCCACTTGCCCCCTCTTCTCCCCTCCCCTCTGGCCAGCCCTGGAGCTTGCAGCAGCCCCCCCACACCTTGCTGGGCCACTCAAAAAGCGGCAGCAGGACAACTCCCGAGCTCAGCTGAGCTGGCCAGCTGGTGCCCACGGCTGGCCACGCTGCAACTGGGGAGAAGCGGAGGAGGGGCCGAGGGAGCCTCAGCCTCCCCAGCTGGGAATCCTGGGACCAGCAGGATGATCCGGCCCATGGATACGAGTTCTTTGCCCACCCCCAGCCCTTTAACAACTGGTTCTCCTCCACGGAGGTCCAATTTTAGCAACCAGTTCTTGGGAACTGGTAGGAACTGGCTCCAGCTTACCACTGGCTTCAGGGAATAAAATATGTAAAACATCATCTTGCATGGTATAAAATGAATAATGGGGATTGAAGATGAGGGTCATTTCCTGTGCACAGGTAGCAAAACAAAATGTGAAGCATGTAAGTAAAGGAATAGACAAGAAAAAAGGTTTTGAGGTGCTGGCTGTCCCATGAAATTTCCAATTAAGATTTCATTTGGGGAGGTTTTGGGGAGGAGGAGAGAGGGAGAATGAGCAAGATAATTCTTATTTTCTTTGTTATGGATTTCAAGTATCTCTATTTCTAAAGCATTGTCTACAAAGCTTTTGTACCACTTCAGCTATACCTATTTGAAACCAGAATAGCTAAAGGTGTACAACTCCCTAAAGTGGACATAGTTATATTGGTAGAAAGGTGCTTATATTGGTACAGCCTACTCCCATAAATTTAGGGGATAAGCTATATTGGTATTAGGCACATTTATAGCAGCATAACTAACTGTATCCACACATGGGATTGTACTAATAAAACTATTTTGGTAAAAAAAACCCACCTAATTGAAATAATTAAATCGGTTCTAAAACTGTGTAGACCAGGCCTAATTAGTATGATGAAGTATGTAATGATTCTGCTCTCAGCAGAGCTAGAATGATTTTACTTAAAAGCATTTATAGTGAGAGAGACTCTAAGACCTAAATGTTGTAAATATTTTTTGTATCCAACAACTGTAAAACAAGAGAGCCATTTCATAAGGTTTATCAGCATCCAAGGTTTTTTTAAAATTGAGTAATCTGGTAGAGTAGGCAGACCATAAATAGACTGCCCAATCTCAGTCTTGCCTTGTGTTCTTATTTGTGGACAGCCAGAAGTTGGGACTGGATGACAGGAGATGGATCATTGGACAAATTGCCCATTCCTTTCATTCCCATTCATTCTGGCCCCTGAACTGGCCACTATCAGAAGACAGGAATACTAGCTAAATGGGCGATTGGTCTGACCCAGTATGGCCATTCTTATGTTCTTGTTCATGCTTGGAACTCCCATTAATTTTACTATGAGTTGCACATGGTCCATTATTTTAATATTAGGTTCCAATACTGTCCTATTTTCAGATGCATATAGCTTGGCAGTGAAAGAATTATATAATCTCCTTCCTCGCTTTCCAAAAATATGTAGTGTTTTTAAGTAAATGTAAACAACAACAACAAAATACCAAACAAAAACAAAAGGTGCAGCAGCACAGGAGCCAGCAACAGAACTGAAAACAGGAGAATTTGAATGGAGCTCAGTTGAAGGAGAAGGGAGGCAAGCCCCTTTTCCTTAGGGACAGTGAGTGAATGAGTTCTTCAGAGATACCTTGTTGCTTGCTTGCTGATTTCTTTTCTGTTTTCAGGTTGCAGAGGCTGGTAGGGGGCAATGTGCTGGGAGAGAAGCAGAGTCTTGGATCACAGCTGGGCCGTGATTAGGCAGGCAGCCAAGCAGCCAGCCAGTGTCACAGGAACAAGCCATCAGAGTTGAAAACAGGGGAGTTTGAGGGGAGAGCTGTTGGAAGGGAAGGGAGGCAAGTTCCTGTTCCTTAGAAGCAATGAGTGAGTTCTTGAGAGCTTGCTTGCTTGCTTCTTTGGTTGCTGGTTTGTTTTCTGTTTGCAGAGACTGACAGGAGGCAGTGTGCTCACAGTGGAGCCTTGATTAGTGGGTTTATCAAGGCAGCCAGTCAGTGATGCAGAAGCTGCAGCACAATAGCCAGCAAACAGCTGAAAACAGGGGAGTTTGGGTGGGTGTTTTTAAGGGGAGTTTATGGGAGTGAGTGTGGTGTTTTTAATTTGTGGAGGTTTTTTTCCCTTGACAGGAGCTTAGGTGTGAAGGCTATCACAGTGAGAGAGGCAACTGTGGTAGTGACCTAAGAAATGGAAGAGACAAAATGATTGGGTGTGGAGCCCGTGAGACGTACATTATCCTGAAGTGGGCACCTGAAAGGTGCTTTATATGAAGTGTCACCTGATAGGGATGATGTAAAAGAAGAGTCGAGGTTTGGAAATGCAGGTCGAAACTATGGTTGAGCTTTGAAGATGATTTGAGCACATGATGGAGGGAAGGCGAGAGAAGGCTGAAGGGAAAACACAAGACTTACAGATGTAAGCTGGACTGGAGAACTGTGAGGGTATATTGCTGGAGGAGGAAAGTGGTAAGTAGAAGCATGTGACTGTCAGAACCAGGCAGAGGAGAACACCTGCTATTGAAGATGAAATAGAGCTGAGGAACAGGTTTGCTGAATTGGAAAATGAAGAAGGAGTGCAGCAGGCAGTAACAGAGGTAGGAGGGTAAGGAAGAAGAGAAGAGGGAATAGTCATACAGAAAGAGGGGAAGAGACAGTGGAGATAGCCAGTTTGGAGACCCAGAAGGATAGAGAATGTCTCGCATAAGATTGCAAGTGAGAACAAAAGACAGAAAAAACAGGAGGAGGAAGGCTGGTGCACTGCACAATCCCAAGAAAGAGGCAGGTCTATATGATTGTGGACTCTCTTCCAAAAATGGACAGGCCTGTCACCAGAGCTGATCCAAAGAACAGAAGAGTGTGCCAGGAGTTAAGATACAGCACATAGGCCTGAGGCTGGAGAGGATCCTATTGGGAGCAGGAAAGAAACCACTGATGTTCGCGCGTGAAGGACAAAATGATACTGCTAGCTTCTCACCGGAATGCATCAAGAGAGACTTGCCAGGTTGGAGAAGAGGCTTAAATAAATGAAGGTTCAGATAATCTTCAGTGGAGTTCTGCCTGTCCCTAGAAGAGAAGAATGGAGGTGAGACAAGATTCTGATTATCAACAGATGACGTGGGCAGTGGTGCTATAAGGAGGACTTTGGGATGTTCAACCACTGGGAGGCATTCACAAACAGAGGACTGTTCTCATTTCACCTGAGTAGGGACAGAAATAGACTTCTGGGATAGAGACTGGCACAAATGATTAGAAAGCTTTAAACGAGGAATTTGGGGAAGATGGTTAGGAGATATTCATGTAATCTGCATGCCTGATTCTAGTATTGAGCAGGAGGAAAATCAAGTAAGAGGATAGAGCAATGGAGAAAGGAATGACGGATAGTAAGGGAATGGACATCAAGAGGAAAGATAGTGTCATTGGTATTACTGGCAGTAGAATTATTTAACCTAATCAGACTAGGAAGCTGGGTGAAGCCAAGCAGAAACAACTAAAATGTCTGTACACCAATGCAAGGTGTCTGAGTAACAAAATGAAGGAACTAGAAATACTGATGCAGATGTGAAACCAGGTATTATAGGATAACAGAAACATGATGGAATTGTAATCATGACTGGAACACAGATATTGAAGTGTATGTGCAGGCCAGGAAAGATAGAAATAAAGGTAAAGGTGATGGAGTAACATTATATATTAATAATAAAGTTGACTGTAAAGAAATTAGAAGTGATGGAAGGGATAAAATGCAGTCTGTTTGAGTCAAACTCATGTTGGGGAAGAAAGCTAAGAGAGACCTCACTGGGATGGTGCTTGGGGTATGCTACAGGCCCCCAGAATATGATTTGGGTATGGATAGAGACCTCTTTAATATTTTTAATGAAATAAATACTACTGGGAATTATGTGATTATGGAAGACTTTAATTTCCCAGATATAGATTGGAGGATAAGTGCTACTAATAATGGTAGGGCCCAGGTATGCCTGGATACGATAGCTGACAGATTTCTTCACCAAATAGTCACTGAAACAAAAAGAGGTGATGCCATTTTAGATTTAGCATTGGTAAGTAGCCAGACCTCACCGAAGAGTTGGTTGTAGAGGAGAACCTTGGTTCGAGTATTCATGAGCTAATTCCATTTAAACTAAATAGAAGGATAAAGAAAAATAGGTCTGAAATAAGAGTCCTTGATTTCAAAAGGGCAAACTTTTTTTGAAAAAATAAGGAAGGGAATTAGTTAGGGAAGTGGACTGGACTGAAGAAACCAAGGATCTGAATGTGAAGGATGCTTGGAATTACTTTCAGTCAAAGTTGCAGAAACTATCTGAAGCCTACATCCCAAGCAAGGGGAAAATATTCATAGGGAAGGGTTGAAGACCAAACCAGATAAGCAAGCATCTCAGACTGGTTATTCAGAAAAAGCAGAAAGAAATGAAGCATCAGATGGTATAGCAAGGAAAGCTATCTTTTGGAGGTCACTGAGTGTAAGGTAAAAGTGCAAACTGTCAAAAGCCAAGCAGAGTTGGACCCTGCAAAGGAAATTAAAACTAACAGTAAAAGGTTTGTTAGCCATATAAATAAAAAGAAAACAAGGAAAGAAGTGGTACTGCTAAGCACTGAGGATGGGTGGAGATTAAAGATAATCTAGGAATGGTCCAACACCTAAACAAGTAATTTGCCTCAGTTTTTAGTAAGGGTAATGAGACGTTTAGGAGTAGTGGCAGAGTGGCTAATGGAAATGAGGGTATGGAAGTAGAAATTACCACATCCAAGGTGGAAGTCAAACTCAAACAGCTCAATGGGACCAAACTAGGGAACCCAGATAATTTCTATCCTAGAATATTAAAGCAACTGGCACATGATATTGCAAAGCCAATTGCAAAGATTTTTAATGAATCCATAAACGTGGGGGTCATACCTATGATAGGAGAATTGCTAATATACTACCTACTTTTAAGAAAGGGAAAAAAGTGATCCAGGAAACTACAGGCTAGTTAGTTTGACCTCAATTGTATGCATGGTCTTGGGACAGATTTTGAAAGCAAGACTAGTTAAGGACGTAGAGGTAAATGAGGTAAAATACAACATGGTTTTACAGAAGGTAGATCATGCCAGGCCAACCTGAGCTCTTTCTTTGAGAAGACAACTGATTTTTTTTAAGACAAAGGAAATGCAGTAGATCTTATCTACTTGGATTTCAATACATTCCATACTGGGGAAATTATTAGTTAAATTGAAGATGGGGATTAATATGAGAATTGAAAGGTGGATAAGGAACTGGGTAAAGGGGAGACTACACTGGGTCATACTGAAAGGTGAACTGTCAGGCAGGAGGAAGGTTACTAATGGTATTCCTTAGGGACTGACCTTGGAATCAATCTTATTATTCGTTCATGACCTTGGCACAAAAATTGGGAGTGTGCTAATAAAATTTGCAGATAGCACAAAGTTGGAGATATTGCCAATACAGAGGAAGACTGGAGTATCACAGAAGATCTGAATGACATTGAAAACTGGAGTAATAGAAATGGGATGAAATTTAATAATGCAAGGTCATGCACTTGGGGACTATCAACAAGAATTTTTGCTACAAGTTGGAATGTATCAGTCGGAAGCCACAGATGAGGAGAAAGACCTGGGTGTTTCGTCAATCACAGGATGACTATGAGCTGCCATTGCAATGTGGCTATGAAAAAAGCCAATTCAACTAAGGCAGCATCAGGTGAAGTATTTCCAGGAGAGGTAAGGAAGTTACCATTATACAACAAACTGATGAGACCTCATCTGGAATACTGTGTGCAGTTCTGGTCTCTCATGTTTAAGAAATATTAATTCACACTGGAACAGGTGCAGAGAAGGTCTACGAGGATGATCAGAGGAATGGAAAACCTACTTTATGGGAGGAGACTCAAGGAGCTTGGCTTTTTTAGCCTAACCAAACAAAGACGGAGAGGAGATATGATTGCTCTCTATAAATATATCAGATGGATAAATAGCAGGGAGGGAGAGGAATTATTTAAGCTATGCACCAATGTGAACAGAAGAACAAATGGATATAAACTGGCCATCAACAAGTTTACGCTTGAAATTAGATGAAGGTTTTTAACCATCAGAGCAGTAAAGTTCTGGAACAGCCTTCCAAGGGGAGCAGCAGGGGCAAAAATCTAACTGGTGTCGATATTGAGTTTAATACATTTATGGAGGGGATGGTATGACAAGACTGCCTATGCTGGCATGTTGCCAATCTGCAACTGCTTGTAGCAAATATGTCCAATGGCCAGAGATGGGACACTAGATGAGATGGGCTCTGAGTTACTGCAGTGAGTTCTTTCCTAGATGTCTGGCTGGTGGGTCTTGCTGACATGCTCAGGGTCTAACTGATTGTCCTATTTGGGCTTGGGAAGGAATTTCCCCCCCGGGGCAGATTGGTAGAGGCCCTGGGAGTTTTTGCAGGATGGGGCAAGGTTCACTTGCAGGATTAAATCACAGTAAATGATGGATTCTCTGTAACTTGAAGTCTTTAAATCATGCTTTGAGGATTTCAGTAACTCAGCCAGAGGTTATGAGTCTACTACAAGAGTGGGTGGGTGAGGTTCTGTGGCCTGCAATATGCAGGTCAGACTAAATGATCACGACGCTCCCTTCTGGCCTTAAAGTCCGAGTCTGAGATTTCAAAATAATTTTAATACAGATTTTATGATGCTTTTATATGCTGTAATTACATAATTGTTCATGGTAATTCCATAAATACTTCGAATTTAGAATGACTACACATATTCACTTCATGTAGTTAGACATAATGACAATAATTACATAAATACACCATAATCAGAAAGATCTGAAATATTCATACAGCAAAAGATTAGATTAAGAAAAGGGCACAGGTGCAGGGAGAAGAGAGACCCATGGCGCTATGCTAATAGGGGACAGTTGTAGTCCAAGGAATATCATAGATGGGAAAATTTTCACCTGAACTGCCACATGATCCACACAGATGGTGAATGGACCCAGGTGTCCCCGGGGGCCACGCCCAATTTTCAGGACTCTTCACCTGATCTCTCTGGTGAAGAGAGCAAACTCCAATATGAAGCTTGCAGAGTAGTCTGTGTACATTACAGCACTATGTAATTAAAGGTGTATATATATAATGATTTGTTGTTGCAGCTTGGCCTGGAAGCTGTTCCATGAGTTCTTTGACGCTTTCTTGTGCGGCGCTCTAGATGAATAAATGCTCAAGGCTCCAGCAGAACTATGCAAGAATTGCTTCTCTCCTGTTCCACAGAAAATTAAAGTATTATTAAAAATATATGCTTTAGCTCAACTAGAAATTATGGCTTTGATGCAGAAACTACTGGCTGAAATTCTGCAGAACACAGTGCATAGGAAGTTAGACTCATTAATAAAATCAGAGGGAACCACTATATCTATACAATCTATTAATTTGTCTTCCCTAGGGATTATTGAGTGGGGCCCAAGCTTGCTGTTTTGTACAACATATGGTAAACCACTGTTCCTTCACTCACAGATGAGTGGAGATATAACTGATTTGGAAACTCCACTGATAAATAATGAAATAACCAAAGAGGCTGTACATCTTTTCCCAATTTTTTAATCTTCTCCATGTCATCCGCTAAAACCCATCCTACTATGGGCCTGGATTGATTATACCATTTAGGCACAGCTGTGAATTGGAGGGCAGTACATAGCCACACTGCCCCAAAGGGAGCACCAGTGTATAGAGGCTGCTGTAATACTCCTTGTGGGATAGTTTCTTATCCCCACATCCATCCAGCCCCTCTATCCAGCTCTATTTACCCATGCATGAGGTGCAGGGCCATGGCCTCTCCCTTCCTCTATGGGGCACTGTGTACTTCTGCATGGCTCTTATGTGGGTCTCACAAAGAAAGAGGGTTCTTTATGCCCTCCTTACCCTAGTGCGCACCCATGCTAGGACAAGGGAGAATCTGGTACTACAGTATTGTGAGAATTTTGACTTTTCTTAATGTTGACGTGCCAAATTGACCCTCCGCTGTCTACATAAAACCTTCTCCTATAGGCAGCCATTGCAACAAGAAAAAGGAGGAAATGGGATGACTTGGTTTCGCATTGCCCCATTCACTTATAAGAGCCACATCCCTTCCTTAGGAGAATGCTAAGGAAGGATTACATCACACATGTCTGCTAACCAGCCCCAGCTAGAAAGAGATCTTTGTGCCTCAGTGGGTAGGGGATCAACAAAATAGTCAACCCTAATGGTTCCCTAGGAATTGGCTATTCTATACCAGAGCCACTCAGTCCAAGAAGCCAGTTTGAATGAAGACTAAATCCACCCCAGACTGAATGACAACACCTATCTTTATTGGTCAGCCTGACAGGACACTCTTACTCCTTCCCCACAGCACTACTCAGCTTATTACCCAACGAATAAGGAATAAATTGAGACAAAAAGACTTATCTCCTTGTCTAGAGCATATTTTCTTAAAGGTGGTAAATGCTACCAATTTAATCATTCATATACTACAGTATTTTGAACGTGAATTAAAAACAGAAAATTCTTTTATATTGAGAGCGTATTCTCTCCCCTTGTCTATTTATGCAGGCTGCAGATGTGCAGATATGATTTTGTACTTCTGGAAAACATTGAAATGACCTTCAAGCCTATTCCATGCCAAGAGAGGGACAAGTAAAGAGAGAGCCTCTGCTAACTTGCTTTCTTTTGCAGAAAATATCACTTTTAATTCTTTCTCAGGACTAAGGCCTGCTCTGAGGAGGGAAATGAGACACAACAGGCTCAGTTTCTGAAGTTGGAATGATAATCTTCATTGCCTTCTGTGGGTATTGTAGAATGAAATTCAACAGCCAGTTCAGTCAAATTTTGAAAACAAATGTATGATGGCAGAACACATACAGTGATCTATTAGTCGTTGTTTGTAAGTAGCAAGAATATTCCAGGAGTCCTCTGAATTAAATGTAACTATCTGCGCTGATCATGGCAAATTAGTCATCATGTAATGTAAATGTGATTATTTTTTATGCTATTTTTCCTATCAAGACATAATTATCTCTCTGTGAATTTAATATGCTATACAGATGATATACAGACCAAAGATACAACAATTTTGGAGTATTATATTCACTGAATAAATAATTTGAATTTATTTTGTTATCTGATACTTCTGGTTTTGGAAACCAGAAAAAATAGTTGATATTTGTGCAAAGATATGTAAATTTGCTGTTTAATGCAATTCTCTCTGATCTCCAGTGTCTTCTGTAGGTGAATATTATTGCAAACCTTTAAGTGTTTGTCTATTAATGAGAATGGACAAGGAATTGCCGTGCAGGTCTGAAGAAATTGGAATGTTTGTTTATGGCCTGTGTTATACAGAAAGTGAGACTGGATGATCACACAGTCTTAGAATCTATGAAGCTCTGAATGTACTTACAGAGAAATTGTGTGGCATTAGGAATGGTGTCTACAATGACCAGATTTTACTGCTAGGTGGGATGAAATAGGTATAGAACTCTGGACATACATAGCTATCTGCCTACAAGTCTGTTGTACCCATCCCAGTAATGCTCACTGAATGCCTTTGTATAACGGCTGCCTTTTCTATTATTATTTGTGTAGCTCCGGTTTTGCAGAGTGCTTCAAAGACATTACATTAAATTTAGAAATATTGTAATGAAATGTAATGTAATGAAAAATAAAACATAACTTCTATTACTTTGCTTATAGTTGTGTTTTAACAGTAATGGAAGAGTCTCCAACCATTAGAAAACAGATATGTCCTAGGAGTGAACTTAGAATTTGTAATTAGCTAATATATTGTAGTAATGCCAAAGGGACCTAATTAGCACTTACTTGTAGTAATGTACTTAACATTATGTTTTAGCCATACACTTAGTGGTTTGGGAGGTTTAATGCAGTGTTTATGTTTAGCACTTATTAATTCACAGGAGGAGAAAATTGATAAATATGACAGTTTATTGCAACTCAATTTCTGATGTCAGTTAATTTCAATGAAATTAATCAAAATATAATCTGATTTTGCTGAATCCATGTTTTCTTGTAACTATAACATTTCAAAAAAATATCATGATGACAATATAGGGAGAAACTCATTCAAAATTGACTAGGGAATGGAGTCAGTAATCAATCTGAAGTAAAGTAAAGATTAAATATTACTAAAGATATTATAATAGTTATATCACTATTATTTAAGAGTGTCTTGAAGTGTGCTAGGTTAAGAAAAATTTACACACAGATTTGTGAATAATTTTGCACACATGAACTATCTCACTCATTGCCAGGGGATGTGGTTAAGGCCAAAATTATAATGGAGTTAAAAAAAGAATTAGATAAGTTCATGGAGGACAGGTCCATCAATGGCTAGTAGCCCAGATAGTCATGGATGCAACTCCATGCTTGGGTGTCCCTTTCCTCTGACTGACAGAATCTGGGAGTGAATGGATCACTTGAGAACAGCAGATGGATCACTTGAGAATTGCCTGTTCTGTTCATTTCCTTTGAAGGAGCTGATATTGGCCACTGTTGGAAGACAGGATACTGGACTGGATGGACCATTGGTCTGACCCAGTATGGCCATTCTTATGTTCTTATCAATGGGATTACTCACCTGAGTAAAATTTAAGCATATGTGCAAATGTTTGTAGGATTGGTCCTAAATTCAGATGCAGTTAGGTAGATAAAAAAGGGCCGAAGGGGATTTGATTCTCAAGGAAAAGTAAGGCCATTAGAAACATCTCTTCTCTTCCAGCCCAGTTATTCTAAGTATACGGTCATAGGTTACTTTTAGGAGGGGTGTTAATTATAACAGAATAATTAACAATCACATAAGACATTGTTTTGATAGTTGTAGGTTCAGACATAAGAAAGGCACTTGACCATTTAAATGCATGTGTTAAACCACTGCTTAATTATACTGTAATTTTAAAAAATGGGTTAACTTACAACTTTGAAAGTCTCCTGCCTATCTCATGCATTTAAAGCATGAGACGCGCTTCCTGTGTTTTGAACTATATTATCAGATTGGACTGCCTTCTGATAAGTATATGTAAAATGGCAGCTCTTTTAGAGCAACATTAATTGCCCTCACAATTATGGAGGTGTTGAAATAGGGATATACACTTCTTTAAAAGAAAAGAAATTATAGTGCCAATTGCTGCTCTCTTCACTAACATAAGTAGTCCCAGTGACTGCAGTGGGATTGCTCATGTGAGTAAGGGATATGCAATTTGATCCAATGTACACACTTACATCTGATGTAAGAGAGAACCAGTAACATTGACTATCTCAGGGTCAAATTCAGCTTCTAGAACCCTATTGTGACATGACTACTAGAAAATAATGTACATTTGAGGAGTATATACCAGTACCATGATGGAAATATGTAGATAGACCAGGGATTGGCAACCTTTGGAACACGGCCCACTAGGGTAAGCCCCTGGCAGGCAGGGCCAGTTTGTTTACCTGCCATGTCCGCAGGTTCAGCTCCCAGTGGCTGCGGTTCGCCGTTCCAGGCCAATGGGGGTGGTGAGGGGCGGCAGACAGCACATCCCTCGGCCCACGCCACTTCCGACAGCCCCAGAGTGGCAAACTGCAGCCAGTGGGAGCCGCAATCGGCCGAACCTGTGGACGCAGCAGGTAAACAAACCAGCCCGGCCCGCCAGGGGGCTTACCCTTGTGGGCCACGTGCCAAAAGTTGATGATCCCTGATCTATCTACATATTTCCATCGTGGTACTGGTATATACTCCTCAAATGTACATTATTTTCTAGTTTTCAGATACACAGTACGAGCTAGGCACAGTATGTGCCGAAGGTTGCCGATCCCTGAGATAGACTAATATCCTGCCAGACCTCAAAATGGCAACTCTCCAGAGCCTACTTAGGTGATGTCTCAGAGAAGTGGCTTGGTGATTATATTATATGTTTAATGATTTGATTGGACCAATTATGTTTCTGTGATCTGCATAGTCACATATAAATTACTCACTGTTCTCTCATTTCCAGCTCAGAGTACCTTAGCCACACTCTTGCTTAATTACCTTTATCTTTTCTCTGTTTCTTTTATAGTCTTGAATATGTGCATAGGCAAAATAGGATTTTGGTTGCTGGTTGTCTGTACATATATTACCAATAAGCTATATAGAAAAGTTGAAAGAGAAAAGATTAGTGGTTGTGGTGGAACTAACAAAATGAATAAATTTTGGGAGAATTAAAACTGTTGTCAGAAGAGGGCAGCCTTTTCACATAAATTGTAAACAAAACAACAAGGAAAAACATGCCTTCAAATTATTTCTCTCATTGGGGTTTCATGTGCCACTAACAAATAGCCATGGAAAGGAGACTACATCAAACATAAAACTCAGACTAAACAAAAGTAATTATCTCTTGCACTACTTGCTATTCATTGCTATGGGATTGTTTGCTTTGTAACATTTTTACTTTTTTTCTGTTGTACACAGAAAAGATTAAAATTGCCTACAAGGTGAGTCAGGGAAATACCTTAGTTCACCTGCTAGTCTTTTCCGCCCTAAAATGAAAGACAAAGATGTTTCTCAGAATCTGACAGTATGTCTTAGTCTTAAGTGTAAAGTGTACTTGCTCTGTTTAAATGGTGATCACCTTTATGGGAAATGTTCTCACAATAAAAGCTTAATGTACAGAGAGGCTATAGGTTAGTTTCAGCTGAGCTAAGAGCTATAAAAGCATTACCAGAGGAGTAAGCGCACAGTGCTGTATTCCTTTAATACTTTCATCAGATTAATCTATTTCCATATGTATTCCTTATAAAATATGTAGCCATGAAAACTGTCATATTAAACTCAAATATGTACCATGATTTGTGAACTATCAATAGTATAAATTGACTGTATAGCTACAAGTAAGTTTCACCCATAGCCATCCCATAATCTTTCCAATAGTAGCCACTGTACTGCAAAGGAGAGAAAGCACAAGAAAACTAACATTAGGATGAAAAAAAAAACCGTATGAGATCTGGTGCAGACAGCTGTAAAGTGTTTTGTTGCTGTTGCATTTCTTTGGAAAGACCCATATATAATGGATTTGTGGCTCTACAACTTGTGAGTAATGAGATCCTCAACAAGTCATGGTGATACATTAAATACTCTGAGTGCAATCCATGAAGCAATATGGCCACTTAAGTTCCTGTGTGTGGCACTACCGTGATACAAGATACTCCCGCTTGGCTGCTGCCTCATGTTGTATGCACCTAAACTCACTCAGTGCCTAAGTTTCTGTTGTAAAAGTTCCCTAGATGCCCAAGTTTTAGAGCCTGGGGCATGCATGCTGCTGGCTCCCTCTATATGCCCAGGCACCCATTTTCTGCCTATGACCCTGGGCATTCACAAACTAGGGGAGGATAGGTGCTCATCCACCTCACTTGTGTGTGAGGCCTGATCTGGTAGGTGGCCTTTGAACACACCTACTGGATTGGATCTATCATAACCTAGTCCCAGATTTGGACCTTAGCGTCCAAAATATGGGGGTTAGCATGAAAAACTCCAAGCTTAGTTACCAGCTTGGACCTGGTAAAGCTGCCACCACCCAAAAAATTAGAGTGTTTTGGGGCACTCTGGACCCCCAAAAAACCTTCCCTGGGGACCCCAAGACCCAAATCCCTTGAGTCTCACAACAAAGGGAAATAAACCTTTTCCCTTCCCCCCTTCAGGTGTTCCTGGAGAGATACACAGAAGCAAACTCCGTGAATTTAAACAGAGGGAGTCCACCCTCTCTATTTCCAGTCCTGGAAACACAAGCACTTCCCTCTTTACCCAGAGGGAATGCAAAGTCAGGCTAGTAAATCTAACACACACAGATTTCCCCCTGACTTCTTCCTCCCAGCAGTTCCCTGGTGAGCTGCAGACTCGATTCCCTGGAGTTCCCCACTAAAGAAAAACTCCAACAGGTCTTAAAAGAAAGCTTTATATAAAAAAGAAAGAAAAATACATAAAAATGGTCTTTTTGTATTAAGGTGACAAATACAGGGTTATTTGCTTAAAAGAATATTGAATAAACAGCCTTATTCAAAAAGAATACAATTCAAAGCACTCCAGCAACTATAGACATGTAAATACAAAACAACAAACCATCTTTGTACTCACAACTTGGAAACAGAAGATTAGAAAGCAGGAAATAGAAAAAATCACTCCTCATAGCTGAGAGAGTACAGGCAGAAGACCAAGAACAAAGGACTCACACACAAAAAACCCTCCACCCAGATTTGAAAAAGTCTTGTTTCCTGATTGGTCCTCTGGTCAGGTGTTTCAGATTACTTCTTTCCAGGTGTAAGAGACATTAACCCTTAGCTATCTCTTTATGACAGGATCCCATTCAATGTTCCTAGCTGGAAGAAAAGGTGTTGGTGATGCCCACATTATAACTTTTAGCCAAGTGTTACAGCACAGTCCTGAGATGTGGGAGATGCAGGTTCAATTCTCCCTTCTTTGTGAGAGGGTGAGAGGATTTGCACAGGAGGCTATGGGGGTATTCTGATGTAGAGCATCCTCATTCTCTCCTGTAGAAGTTGTTCCACTGTGGATAAATAATAAAAGAATGATGGGAGCAAGGGAGTTGGATCCATGCTCTCTCATCTCCCAGCTGGGTGACCTAACCACTGGACTAGAGCTATTCTCTCTCTTTCTCTCCCCCTCCACACATGCACCTCTTCCCTCCCAGCACTATTAAAGTATTTATCCACAATTGGAGCAGCCACCAGGGCTGGCTCCAGTTTTTTTGCTGTCCCAAGCAGTGAAGCGGGAATTTTTTTTTAAATAAATAAATAAAGCCGATGGGTGGCACTTCGGCTGCAGCTCAGTCATGCCGCTTCATTCTTCAGTGTTGGGTCCTTCGCTCTCTCTCTTCCTCTTCGGTGGCAGCTCTAAGAGGAAGAGAGGGACTGAGGACCTGGACGTGCTGCCCCTTTCCATTGGCCTCCCCAAGCACCTGCTTCCTTTGCTGGTGCCTGGAGCTGGCCCTGGCAGCCACTGAGCCATAGAGAGACCATCTTCCATTGGCGAGGCTGTCCGCCTAGTGTGCTGGTTTTGGTGGATTGTGTTCTAAGGTCTATCTCTCTCCATGCATTATGTAGAGAGCATAGGTTCCTAACTCAGGCTTTAAGGATCACAATATTGTTTATATGATTTTTACAGGCACCTAAAAGCTAGGCATTGTGATGCTTAGCCTTGTAACACCTACATCTTTTTTGTGGATCTTACGTCTCTGCTTATCTATGTGTGTTTTTATAAGGTCACCCATCACTGTGATGTCTAAGCATCTTCCGTCAAAAGTAAACACTGGCATAATATTTATCCACAGATGTGTCAACAGCTATCAGCATTGGGGAAGTGCAAGCTCAATCTTATGATATAAGAACTGCTCCTCACTCAAATCTTTTCAAAAAACTTGAGTTTAACTGAACTCAAAGGGCCAGATCCTCAGCTAATATAAATTTGTATAGCTGCTTGGACATCTGTAGTGTGATGTAATTGCTGAGTTATGGATGAAGATTCATTTAGCTCCAACCAGTATGTAAAGGGAGGGGTTGGAATCTCTCTCAGAAGCTGAGAGAACTAGTCTTCAACAGAAAGATCCTGCAGGAAAAGATCTGGAAATAGATGAAAAAAGCTTGTTGAAGAAAACTTAAGTGGAAATTTATGTTGTGGTGTCATTAGTTAGGTTACCGATAAGCCAAATCCCAGGAATGGTGTAAATAAAGACTAAATACTAAGTCTATAAAGTCTGTTTAGAGCCAAAAATCTTTGGTAAATTAGATTCTATAGGATTTTGACACAATGTAGTCCAAATATTATGTAATTCCTGGTCGAAGTGCTTCAGGGAGAATTATGAAATTTGGACTGTGAGGATAAACTGATTTTAGAGTTGAATAGCACTGGTTACCAGTTCATAGTCACATTTAGGTTTTGGTGCCATTAATGTGAATGTATTGAATTTCATTTGGATTAATCCATTTTACATATTTTCACTTTGCACGGAGCAGTAATATAACTGGACGGAGTGTCTGTTAATACTGTACCCTAATTCATCTTGCAGAATTACTGAATTTTTTTGGAAGGCAAAAAACATTTCATACATCTGTTCATAATTTCTGCTTCATGTGGCCTTAGGAGGACCTTCTAATATGGACAGTTGAATTACTATTTTTTTAAAAATGCAGCTGTGTAGTTAGGGAAGGTGTGTCCGAGTCATGAGAGAATGTCTGGGTTTGGCTGCCTATGCATCCCAAGGAAAAAATCAGATATTCAGGCAGTCAAAAAAAAGTTAACTGAGATGTATGTGAACCAAAACACAGGAGCCTTATTCTTCTTTCAGTTAAACCCGTGTAAATTAGGAATAACTCCTCCGAAGACAATGGAGTTGTACTAATGTAAAACCAGTGTAAGCAAGAAAAGTAGGAGACATCAGATTACAGCTTGTCTACACCTAAAACACTGTTGGTCTTCAGTGTAGACATTACCTATGCCAACAGGAGGGCTCCTCCTGTTGGTGTATGTAATCCACCTCCCCAGGAGAGGGTAGATAGGTCGACGGAAGAATTCTTCTGTCAACTTATTGCTGGTCTATACCAGGGCTTAGATTGGTACAGCTATATTGCTTGGATTTTTCACACCCCTGAGAGATGTAGTTATATCAAAGGAAATTCCTAGGGTAGAGTAGGTCATAGGGTCATTCAAATCTAGGTTTGAGGATGCAAATTTATTTCAGAATGTCTTACGTTAGAATGCCCAATCTGAGCATCTCAAACTCTTCTAAAGTTTGGCTGTTGATCTGAAGTATAGCTCTCAGATTTGAGATTTTGGTTTTGATCACTAAAAAGATTCAAAAGTTGGATTCAGAACTGTGGTTTGATGAAGCTCATCTCCATTTAACTGGGTTTATAGGTCCAGTGCAGGAAAGCACTTGTGTACTTATAGTCTGTAGAATGTAGGCACATTTTTAAGGTTAAGCATGTACTTAAGTATGTGCATAATCCGTCCTAAATCAGTACAGCATTATGGTTTTTTGCTGAATTTGAACCTTAATGCTCAAAACCCTCATAAAAGTTAGTGTCTCAGACATCAGCATGCTACACAAACCCATGTTGTTGTTTCCAGATGAGAAACAAATAACCCAGCATACAGAAGAAGCAAAGCTGGCATATAGGTCCCTGCACCAAGGTCAGTTACATCAGAGGTCTGAATCTAGTCTGTAGAGTCCTTCCTTTAGGCAACTCTTGGGTAAAGGCTGTCAGCTAACCTTACCATGGCATACTGCTCAGCAGTGGGGAGCATTCTGTGTCTTTAGATAAGATACAAGGGCAAACACTTACCCTTATGAAATGTGGTAGGGGTCTTTATAATGTAAGCAGAGCAGATGAGACTTCAGTTTTTACGTTCTTATCTAAAATAATCTCTTGATAGTAAATTCTTTACTCTCCAGATGATTTTCCTCTGAAATGTAGAGAGCTGAGTGAACTGTACCAAGATTTGCACTTGTGGTTCTAGGGGGGCTGTGGCATTTTGCATAGATATTGTATTTAATGGGTGTTGTGTTTTGATGTTTCTGTTGGAATCCATTCCCAAGGTTCTCACTGGCAGAAACATGTGAGAAACTGTCAGGTCTACATCACTGAAGAGACAAATACAAACTAATCTGGATATTTTCCATAAACAATTTGACTCCGCCTGACTGAGATCTGTCTCCTTTTCCTTCCATTACCAGATATCCGAACTAGGTTGTACCAGAGGCAGTAAACTCAGATTGACATATTGACCCAATAAAAGCTTCAGTCTCCTGCTGGATACAATTACCTATTGTAAGGGCTACTGAGGCTAGCCTTGATTCTTTATGCGTATAAAAAAATAGAAACTGTGCTATTCACTCCATTTTTAACTTTCTTTTTGAATGACTAAAAAGTGCCAGAAAACTATTCAGTCACTAAATTCCTAGGTCTGCCTTTGAAATTACTCAAAGAGTGAGAAAGAAAACTTTTTTACAGTCATTTGTGAAACTAAAACCATATTTTGAATAGAAATAATAATGAACACATAAGACCAGATTTTCTGCCAGTGTAATTCTGTATAATCCTATTAAAGACAATAGAGCTATGCCAATTTACGTCATCTGAGGATCTGGCCTGATTACTGTAACTAAAAATGTCCTTCCTGTGGTCTTCTGAATCCGACTCCATTGCTCCTTGCTGGCACTGTGGTGCTTTTTTGTTCATTTAAAAACCTGAATTTTAGTTACTCTAATAAATTGAGAGATAACAAGTATATCACTGGATCAAATTTGTACTATGTTACTGTCATAAACAGATAGCTAAGGGTTAATGTCTCTTTCACCTGGAAAGGGGTAAAAAACAACACCTGACCAGAGGACCAATCAGGAAATAAGACTTTTTCAAATCTGGGTGGAGGGAAGTTTTGGGTGTGAGTCCTTTGTTCGTGGTCTGTTCTCTTTCTCGGCTCTGAGAGTGACCACAGGAATCTCCAGGCTTTCTAATCTTCTGTTTCCAAGTTGTAAGTACAAGGATAGTAAGACAATAGGTTTATATTGGTTTTTTTTGTATTTACATGTGTGTAGTTGCTGGAGTGTATTCTTTTTGGATAAGGCTGTTCATTCATTTTTCTTTTAAGCAATTGACCCTGTATATTGTCACCTTGATACAGAGACCCTTTTATGCCCTTTTTCATTCTTTTTATATAAAGCTTTCTTTTTAAGACCTGTTTGAGTGTTTTTCACTGGTTAAGGCTAAGAAACGAAGAGAGGGGGAAAATCTCTTTGTGTTAGATTTACTAAGCCTGACTTTGCATACCCTCTGGGTGAGGGGGGAGAGAGATTAGCTCTCTCGGTACTTGTGTTTCAAGGACTTGAAGCAGGGAGTATCCTAGGGTCCACAGGGTGGGAAAATCTGGGAGGAGGTAAAGAGGGTGGAATCCCTTTGTTTAGACTCATGGAGCTTGAATCTGTATATCTCTCCAGGAACCCAGGGAGGGAACACCTGGAGGGGAGGAGGGGGAAGGGAAATGGTTTATTCCCTTTGTTGTAAGACTCAAGGCATCTGAGTCTGGGGGTCCCCCAGGGAAGGTTTTGGGGAGACCACATTGAGCTAGGCACTGTATAATTCCTGGCTGGTGGCAGCGATACCAGGTCCAAGCTGGTAACTAAGCTTGGAGGTTTTCATGCTAACACCCATATTTTGGACGCTAAGGTCCAGATCTGGGAAGAAATGTTATGACAGTTACTAGTGATTAAGAGTTGCTGGGTATCACACAGCCGTTCAGTAGCCTATGTGAAAAGAGTTTGGTGGTCTTCATTACTTAAATTCCCAGTAAAAAGGTATCCATTTAAAAAAACAATTCCAACAGGTACTAATCTTGTTGGCAGTCTTCAAGAGGCCAAGGATCGGATGGGAATGGAAACTAGACTGCTATGCCATGTACTGAAATACTCATTCCAGGTCAGAACTGAAGGACTTTGGTAGTGTGGGGTCTGAGGAAGCTAATGCTGACAATCCCTATGCTATACTTGTTCTGTGGAGAAACAGAGGATCTCATTCTTTAAAGTTGTCATATGCAGTACCATTCACATACACTAAGGCAGATTTCGGCAACCTTTGAGGGTGGGTGGCAGCAGCCAGCACATACCTCGGTCTGCGCCGCTTCCCGCAGTCCCCATCGGCCTGGAGTGGTAAACTGCGGCCAGTGGGAGTCGCGATCAACTGAACCTGTGGACACGGCAGGTAAACAAACTGGCCTGGCCCTCCAGAGAGCTTACCCTCGCAAGCCGCATGCCAAATAGGGTGACCAGATGTCCCAATTTTATAGGGACAGTCCCGATTTTTGGGTCTTTTTAGGCTCCTATTACCTCCCACCCCCTGTCCCAATTTTTCACATTTTCTGTCTGGTCACCCTAGTGCCAAAGGCCACCAATCCCTGCACTAAGAGCTTGATCCAAAGCCCATTTAAGTCAACTGAAAGATTCCCGCTGACTACATGTGGCTTTGGATCCTTACTACATTCACAGAAAGAAAGAGAGATGATGTCAATATCAAATTCAAATCCAAAACCAATGAGGGGGAAAAATCTATACACATTTACAAAGCCAGAGAGCAAAGTTAATGAAATGTTGAAAACTCAATCCATTACAAAAATAAATAAAAATAAAGCTCCTTTAGTATTATCTACAAGACCATAAACATTACATATAATTTCTGGTTCATGAAAGATTTTCAGAAAGCAGCTGTGCTTCACAGCATACATATTATTAGAAAAAGGACACAAGATTGAAAAAGATAAGCTTGGAGTGATTCTTTACATGAAGACAGTTTTTGCCTACAGCATTAATGCATTACACCTGGCATTTCTAAAATATAGCTGTGAAGAATCCTGTGAACCTGCTAATTAATATGACTCTTTTCCTCAGACATTTCATTAACCTAAACTTTTCTGGCTTCCTGTAGATTGACTGGGTGCCTGTTTTTAACCTTTGCATGATGGCTTCTAATGTTATAATTCATTTATTCCCAAAAGCAAGAGGACAATAATGACTTATATAGGTAATTCAAAATGAGCTATACATAATTACACTGATTAATATTGTATAGTGTAGCATTTGCCTTTTTCTGTAACTATACTGAAGGTCTTTTTAATAGTAAAGAAATAATGATTTATTATATTAAATGTGCATCTTTTCAAGAAGTAGTTATAGAAACAAAGAAACATTTCATTTATGCGGCCTTAAACAATACACAGTAGGATATTGATCACTCACCCATAGGAGGTTGAATACCTGCATGCAAAGTGTTTAAAATACATTATTGATTTGTTTAGATCTCTCAGTTGATTACATTTTTAATCATAATTTGTCTGCCCTTTTTATTTTCAAAAGGGAGAGAAGAGTCAAATAGTCCTTTAAAACTACTGTATTTCATGCTGATGTAGGTAAATGAGCAATATACTCCTCTTTACACTGACTACCTTTTTATGCCAAGCACCCCTAACGTTTCATAATGTTTCCAATGTTTAAGGTGGACATTGTCCAATACCTTTTAATAGCGTTCCATGTAGATGCTTGAAACTGAAAAGAATATTTCTTTTCCATTTATGGTAGCACAAGCACTTAGGGCATGATCCTGCAAGGTGCTGGGAGGAGCTGAGCTCTGTTGGCTCCCACTGTTAATATCAATGGGAGGTGAAGGCACTTAACAGCACTACCCAGAAGGTGATCAGGAGTTCTCAGGACTGGGCTCTCAGTGCCCTCTTTTATTTGGTTTCAAAACCAAGGAAGTTTGTGTTTGCCTCTGCCTTGTTTTCTTCCATGTTGTCAATATTGCTAATGCCCTCACTTTGCAGTTTTGTTAATTTGCATTCCCTCTGCTGCTTGGCTAGCTAATTCTGCAAGAGCAAAAATACTCTCTTGAGGGCCCTCATGCTGGGACTGGATGAAATTGGTAAATTTTTTTCACTAAATAATCAGACATACAAAAGTTCACTCTTCTTTTTTCTCATTTGGCTTTTTAAAAGTCAGACTTCTATCTTCTGTGCAGGATCTAAAACTGGACAGGTCCAGGTCTGAGTTCTAGGGTCTGATCCTGCACAGTGAAAAACAATAGGAGTTTTGCCATTGACTTGGGCCATGTCTACACTCAATTAGTTAGATGAGAGCTAACTCAAACAACAAAAGCAGTGAAGCTGAGGCAGCATGGGTGGAGGTATGAGCTAGTCCATACCAGGGATCCTGGGCTGGTAAGGCTAGCCCAGGCTGCCATGGCTTCACTGCTGTTGTGCTGCAATCACTCTTCCCAATGGTAGTGTAGACATTTCCTGTCACAGTTGCAGGGTAACTGCACCTGTATTCCCCTCTCCGTGATCCCTTGAGGACACTCACTTAAAGATTTCTGCTTCCCATTTGTTGCCTCTCCTAGGCAGGGATTTGTGTCTCACTCCCTCCTGACTGGGTTTTTAAGGCTGCAGAGCTCCCTGAGCTACACTGTCATATCAATCTGCCTAAAACGCCATCACTTTCACTTTGCTTTCTTTCCAAAGGCTATGAACAGTGTGTGCCAGCAGTTACAAATTACTACACAGGTCTGGCTAAGCAAGCACATTTAATCGTAAGGTAAAAAAATTACAAATAAATCCTATAAAATCAGTTAAAGAACCGCCACACATACAGAAAAGCTTACCAGAGCTCACTGTCAGCTCCAGCATAGGGCTCTGCTATACGTCAGTCCTTCAAACTCTGCAACTAGGTTTTCTCTGTGGCTACAAGTACATATTAGTCTTTACATCAGGAATCAGAACAAAGGTCTTGAGTCAGTTTAAGCTTGGGCTATTTATCCAAAAGTCTTTTTTTTGTCTGTTGGTCTCTGGAGAATCCAGTTTGAGCCAGAATATACATGCCTTCCTGGGATGTGATACCTCTGTGGCAGGGCCAGCTCTACAGTTTTCGCCACCCCAAGCAGTGCGCCAAATTGCCGCTGCGGGCGGGGGGGGAGCAGTCCCTGTGCCCTTAGGGCAGCAGGTGCATTTCCGCTGCAGCGGCAATTCGGCGGCAGCTTCTATGTTTAGCTGAAGCTGCCCCAGACAGCTAAACATAGAAGCTGCCACCGAATTGCCGCCGCCGCGGAAATGCGCATGCTGCCCTAAGGGCACACAGGCTGCTCCCCCACCCGCGGTGGCAATTCGACGCTGCTTGGGGGCAAAACAAAGGGGACTGCTGCCCCTTGCAGAATGCCACCCCAAGCACCAGCTTGGAATGCTGGTGCCTGGAGCCAGCCCTGCTCTCTGGTGGTGTTATAACCTGAATGATTTGTCTTAATCATTTCTTACTATTTTCATTTCCTGGAGGAACTGTGATAATGCTCCACCCTGTGGAGAGGCCCCCATTGGTACATAAACTATTCACACCCTTAATACAGTATGGTTTCCCAAATATATTGCAAGAAGTTGCCTTATATGTCTCCCTTACTGGGTGCAGGACAGAGGCCTTAACTTGGTGGGAATACTGCAGAGGAGAATTCCACATCTGAGGAAAAAGAAGGAAACATTTGTGACAGGTGACTTTTATTTTTTAAATTATAGTTATTTGAATCAGAGATTTGAAATGTTGAAATAAACCTGGGGATGACAGATTAGTGGGTAGAAGATTGGTTCATCAAAGGTTCATGATAGATATTTATCACATATATGTGTGCTAGCAAATAGGCATGTCATGGTGAACAAGACTCTCAACAAAGTGCATCTAAGGCAAATGTAAGTTGCAGATCTCTTTCTCTGGCTTTGTCTACACTAGCACTTTTGTTGTCAAAATTTTTGTTGGTCAGGGGTGTGAAAATAACTCCCCCTTGACTGACATAAGTTTAATCGACAAAGGTGCCGGTGTGGACAGTGCTATAGCGCTATAGCGGTGGGAGAAGCTCTCCCGCTGACATCTCTATCGCCACTCATTGTGGGTGGTTTAATAATGCTAGCAGGAGAGCTCTCTCCCACCAGCACAGAGCGGCTACACAGGAGACCTTACAGCAGTGCAGCTGCAGCGGGACAGCTGTGCTGCTGTAAAGTCTGTAGTGTAGACAGACACACACTATTTAAAATGTTCAGATTATACCAAGGCAGTGAGCTAAACTAGACTTTTAATTTTAAACAACTGGTTATCTGTGTGCGTGGAATGCTCTTATCCACATTTGTCCTAGATGCTGTTTCTTTTGCGGAGTGCCCTGTTCACCATGAAATGTTTGTACGATGAATTTCTTCACAGTCAGAGGGACTCAGCATTTTTCTAACCTGAGATAAATAATCTTTCAGGTACCTAGTTGTGCACATCACACTTTGAATTCATAATATTTTTCAGCATGAAGATGACTGAGTATTTATTTGGTTTCCCTGTTTTAATATTTATTTTGTTATTCCCTCTCAAAGTGTTCTGGCTTAATTCGTGTTTATTACTTAGCACTCTACTAATTATATGCTTGCATAATTGCAAAGTTTATGTTTTAAGGCCTATTATGTGTTTATTCTACAGTTCTTTATTAATTTTTCCGGTATGCTTTTACATTCTAATTACTCCAGAGAATTTTGTAAAAAATACTGTTAATATATTTTAACTTGTTAAGGATGACACTTAAATTTTGTTCTCTCTACAGCTTTTATTCCATAGATTTTTCTGTAGCAATTTTGAAAAAAATGAATTAAAATGGTAGAGAAGCAAAAAAGAGTGAGTGAGCCAGTAATTGTCTACTTCACATGCTTCTGTTGTGAAATGTTCTATCATGAGCATAATAGTATCTCTGGAAATTTATAGCATAAGTGCCTCATCTGTAAAGTGTGTTAAGGTAACAAAAGTTGGACTGAACAAGTCATCTTGTGACAGTTTGGATCTGCTCCGTGAAAGTCTTCAACGTCTCATCTGTTTGGTTCACTGGTGAAAAAAGGGTTTACTGTTTTCAGTCCTTCAGAGATAATTTGGATGTAAACGAGTAAACTGTATTCTATTATCTGTCTGTCTATTTTAGACATGGGTCAGATTGTTTGGAAAAAAGGGGGCAAGCTCTTCCTAGCTCTGCCCACAATATAATCTCCAGTAAGGCCAGAATGAATGCCACTCACAGTTCAAAATGTTCAACTCAGGATGAAGTATGACACTTGGTTTCTTGAGTTGTGGCTCTCCCCCTTGAGTTGTGGCAGTGCAGGCTGAACATACCCATGGTCTGCGCTGGGCTGCTGGGGCGAGGCTGTGTCTTGATTAGGGAAAATAAGAAGTGTTGGTATCTCCCAACTGCCACCCACTTGTGGCACCAAAACGAGATGTCAGTTGCGTAGACTGTGCAGATCTGTGATCCTGCCTTTCCTTCCCTACATGAGAAATGAATAGGTTTATAGAGCTGACATTGAAATGATCACAGTGGGCATCTGGATTAGTACCTAACTAAGGTAAATGGGGCACTTCACCCTTCTCAGGTTCTCTGTGGACTCATCAGTTACATTTATCCCCTTGTTTACGGTGTCATTTGCAACCATAACAAACAGAGTCTTTCTAAACCCACTACAGGGTTGGAGCTTTGTGGGTCAGAAAGGATGTGCCTGGGGGAATCCAGAGAATAGTGGTTCTGTGTGGGGGTATTTCTACTGCAAAATCTCTTTTGGCATTCATGCTTCCGGAAAAAGTATTAAGTTTCCTCCCTAGTTTCCACCTCCTTGCCCTGCAACAGGAGAGAGAGTGCACAGCAGCATGAGTCCAGTGAAGAGTATGATTAGATTCTTAAGGGAGCTATGCTGCCATGGGAAGAGCAAGTCATCCCCAGCTAAGATCTGAGAATTATGCCATTTGATTTGCAGATATTTGCGATTTGTAGAGTTTTCTAGCTATTCTACCTCCCCACTGTGCAAGGGTGCAGGCTGCTTCTTGCAGGCCAGGATTGCATGCTACTAGCACAGGCCTCAGCAGACATGCTTCCTCCCTACTATATATTTCCTCCTCCTCAGCCAGCATCCTCTCAGAGCAGCATATCCCACTTTGGATTCTGCCCGACTGGCAAATATCCTGTATTTTTGCCTGGGTAGGCCAAAGATCTCAGCATCTGAAGCACACTCTGCCCCTGAGAAAAATTCCATTAAAATGAACTGAAGTTTTGTCTTCATAAAGGAGCCTGGAAAAGGGTCTTATCTAACTGCTGTAGAATACAATTTCTTTTGAAAATATCAACACACAAAGTATTAACAGTCATTCTTATCTTTTAACCTTCCTGAGCTGAATTTCTGCACAGCAGATTTTTTTTAACTTTAAAATAAAGCTCATAATTTTCATTCTTCAGTTATCAGAGATGCATTAGGGGGATTTTATTTATTTTTTTTTGGTGAGGGGAAGTAAGTGAAATAAAAATTCTTTGAAATGAGAGCCCTTTTTATCTTTCTAAAGATGTGTGCCATGTAAAAAACAAAAGGATTAGGAAATATAAAAAAAGTTCCAAGAGACTGATCATCATAATCAGGTTTCCTGAAGCTGAAGTGGTAAAATTATCAGTGCTAGGGTGGTTAGCTCTGATTACAGCCACTTGTATTAAGAATTCATAAGCAGCACATTTTATGAACAAGAATAATTTAACCAGGCAAGTTCAAAGCAGTGGCAATGCATTTGATTCTTTGAGATTATGTGATTTTATTACAGCTAGTAGAATCCACATATTTTAATCAAAGATTGTTTAGGCTAGAGACCAGAGAAATGGATGATCAAGAATGCTGCAGAGCTGAAGAGAGTTCAGAATTTGGGAGCAAAGGAAAAATACCTAACCATGGAAGTGATCACTTCTTCCTCTGGAAAACCCTGCAGATGGGCTGGGAGAGAGGAAAACTCGGCAAGGTTCCCTGTGTGGAGTTTCCCCAAAATTGTTCTCTTCTCCCAAAACAGGGGAAGAATCAAGAGCATCTCTAGGAGGCGAGGGCCTTCCATAAAGAGGCCCTGTATCTCTGCACCACATGTAGGTCACTTACCCTCCCTTTGGCTCCTGGGTAACTCTGATGTTACCAGGCAGCCAGAATTTCCTTTGCTGATGCCTGCCCCTGAACCTCCTCAAATGGAGTAGTTGGCTTCACAGCACAGAGGGAGGCCATGGAAAAGCTAATATAGTTTAAAATTGTATTCATTTTCCGGGTATTCTCCTATGGACCTTGTGCATCTTCTCAGGCTCTGGTTCTCTAGACTGCATGATACCTGGGCCACCAAAGAGTCCTTCCAAGAGGACAGGGCAAATGGTGCTGCTGAGGAGGGACTCCCCTTATCAGGGCTGTGGTTAGATATTTTCTGTCTTCAGGGCTGGCTCTAGGCACCAGCGCTCCAAGCATGTGCTTGGAGCTGCACTTTCTAAGGGGCTGCAAACCCGCTCCCCCCCACCCTTTTTTTTTTTTTTTTGCTTGGAGTGGCAAAAAGCCACTCACCTTGTCAGCACACGAGCCGGGATCCGCGCCTCCTTCCCAGCCCGGCGGCGCCCTGCACAGCCCACTCAGGTGGGGAAACGCCGCGCCGCCCTGGAGATACTCAGAGCGGCACCGGCAGCTGGACCCCTCCCCCTTTCCTACATCCCAGGCCCCGCTTCCCTCCCTCTGCGGCTCCTCACTCTCGCTGGGAGCGCCTCTCACCGCCGCCGCAGCCGTGCTCGGCTCCAGGGCCCGGGCTGTAGTGGCGAGAGGGGCTCCCGGAGTGTGTGAGAAGCCGGGGAGGGAGGGAGGGAAGTGGGGCCTGGGATGCAGGGAGGGGTCCTGCTGCCGCTCGGAGTCTCCCCAGGGCAGCGTGCTGTTTCCCCACCCCGGTGGGCTGTGCAGGGCACCGTCAGGCTGGGTGCTGGCCTGGATCCTGGCTCATGCGCTGACAGGGCGAGGGAGGGAAGCAGGGTCCCCGGGAGCCGAGCCCGGGCTGTGGCGGAGAGAGGGGATCCTGGAGTGTGTGAGGAGGTGAGCGGCCGGCTGGGCTCGTTGGTGCTGAGCAGGCAGCCCCGCAGCTGTAGATCCTCTCCGTACCTCCCGATGGGGCTGGGCCAGGGTGTGGTAAGGCTGAAGATCAGCAGGTCCGGGGGGCTCTCCTGGTCCTTGGCCACCAGCATGTCGGGGGTGAGGACAGTGAGCACGAACTGATCCACCTTGGCCACCAGCAGTGTCGTGAAGCCCAGGGAGGGAGCCATGTTCTCCATGCCGCCCCACAGCTGCACTGCCACCTGGAAGTACTCCTGCTCTGTGCTGCCCAGCAGCTCCACCTGCATGGGGATGGAGTCGTGGCTGGGCCAGAGCTCAGCTGCTGTGTCCTGGTAGTGGATCCCACATGTGGGGGTGGGGAGCCTAGGGCTGGGGTGTGGGGCGGGGCGGCGGAGGAGGGGGGCGGAAAGAAAGCCCAGTGGTGGTGGGGGGCACTGGTGGGCGGGGGGGGGGGACAAACAAAATTTTTTTTGCTTGGGGCTGCAAAAAACCTAGAGCCAGCCCTGTTTGTCTTAGATAGAACCAAACCTCCTTCCTGAAGGTTGTCCTGGCTGGTAGGGAGGGTGAGTCCAAGTCAAAATCATGCTGGTGAGGCAGACCATATTCTTCACCACAGCTGCTATTCCTTGACTGGGAGGAATGTTGCAGCTTCCAATCAGGCACTGGGTAGGGGTGGAAGTGGTTGGGCACAGCCACCTCTGAAAATTAAGCTACCTATGTGGGCTACCCCTAAGGCTGACTCTGTCCCACATACCCACCACACACAAAGGGAGTGGTCACAATGTGTATCTAAGTGGCTAAACCTAAGGTTTGGGTTTCTTTTATGCTGTTTGTCATTTCACTTATGACAGTACGTAAATAGGAAAGGAGTCTTCCATAGGAGGATGGATGGTCAGTGGGCAGGTCACTGGCCTACTATTGAGGAGACCTGGGCTCTAGTCTCTGTTGTGTCACAGGTTTCCTGTGGGACTTTGGGCAAGCCATTAAGTCTCTCTGGCCTGGACCCACAAAGGGACGTAAATGTTGCAATGCTCAGCATCAACAGTGCCTAACTTGTTAGGTAACTAGAAAATTATAAAAACAATGCTGTGATCCATAAAGCCTGAGTTAGTTGCCTAGGTTCCTATATGATTAATGTGTAGAGATAAGCCAAGATGGGGGAGATGGCTTGTAGTCAATGCTATATCTTAGAGTCATAAAATCCTCAAAATCTAGGGCTGGAAGGGACCTCGAGAAGTCATCAAGTCCAGCCCCTGCACTGTAGCAGAACAAAGTGAACCTAGAGCATCCCCGACAGGTGTTTGTCCAACTTGTTTTTAAAAGCTTCCAATGATGGGGATTCCATGGCCTCCCTTGGGAGCCTATTCTAGAACTGAATTACCATTATAGTTAGAAAGTTTTCCCTAATATCCTACCTAAATCTACCTTGCTGCAAAATAAAACTCGTTAGTTCTAGTCCTACCTTCAGTGGATATGGAGAACAATTGGTCACCATCCTCTTTGTAGGAGCCCTTAATATACTGGAAGACTGTTATCAGGTCCCCCCTCAGTCTTTTCTCAAGACTAAACATGCCCAGTTTTTTTAACTTTTACTCATAGGTCAGGTTTTCTAAACCTTTTATCATTTTTGTCTCTCTCCTCTGAACTCTTTCCAATTTACTCACACCTTTCCTAAAGTGTGGTGCCCAGAACTGAACACAGTGCTCCAGCTGGAGCCTCAGGAGTAGAGCAGGACAACTACCTCTTGTGTCTTACATACAACATTCTCTTACTGGTCATTTGTTAACAGAAACAAACTCCAGGGTGAGGGTCAATTATGGGAGGTGTAGGGGCTGTTTTTTGGAGAAGGTGGGAAAGATAGCTGCATGCATTTGCCTTGAAAAATTCTTCAGAATAGGAAGAATTGACTTCAGTGGGACTTTTGATGAAGTAAGAATTACACGATTTATCCTTGATGGAAAATGAGTGAAGTTTCAAAAAAGTAGAATGGATTAAAGCTTGACTAGCAATTGATAGATTCTTTCCTGAGCCAGAGGTCCACTTGGTGTGACAGAGTGGGAATTAAAGGGACTCAGGAAGCTAGTTATGGCTCCCTGTTCCTTAGAGCTGCCATCACTATTGTAGGATCCTTAACAGACCCTGTATCACTGGATGTTTGGTACAGGGGAACTTTTTTCTGCCTTGCCACCCAACATGTGCCTTCTATCACCTGACATGCCCTCTATACAGAAAATGAAGATGGCCAGAGATGCAGCCCAGCAGATCCTTGACTTCCAGCACAGGAATTCTGTGCTAGGAATTTGTGGACAGGTAACAGCCTGTTCATGCCACCTGAGTGGTACAAAGGAGCTATAATACACAAGAGTTTGGCTTTTAGAATTATGATGTATAGAATACATGGCTGCTTCTCAGCAAGTTGAAGCCTAATGTAGGGAGCTGTAAGTTTTGGGGAAGCACATCTGACAGGATAATGTAGCATGGGATGGTCAGGTATCCTGAATATTTCATGTAGGAAGTCTTCAAGGGAAAAAAATTATCCTCCCTGGTCTAGGGGGCATTTACAGTGTATTTGTGGGGGAGATAAATGTTTTCACAGAGGAGTGCTTTGGAGCAAGACTCTTTTTGAGGAATGTGTGCATGTGTGGAGGCATCGCACATGGTAGCAGAAAGACACATGCTGTCCACAATCTTGTTGCACCTGGCTGAGGAAAAGTAAGAAAGTACTGCCTCCAGAATAAAAGACCTTTGCTGTAAGAGAGCTACTAGTACAGACAAACTCAACAGTCTGCCTCCCACCCCTTTGTTCTTACAGCTATAGTATGCAATGATTTGTAATCACTAACTCATGTAATTAATATGCAGTTGTATTTTATGTATTGTGTAGTGGAAATAATAACTTGGGGTTCAGTTCTCTTCTTTCAGTTATGTAACTCCATGGACTTCAGCAGGGTTATTTCTGATTTACAATAGTGTAAGTGGGAAGGGAATCAGGCCCATGGGTATTTCCAGATCAGAAAAGAAAGTGATACCAATTAATTAAGCAGCACTGGATTAGAAGGATAGTTGTTCATTGACTATCTCAGTTAGTTAAATGTTGTAATAGCAACTGTCTTTTCAGTATCAATTTAAATATCATTAAAATGCTTATAGATATAGGAAATGAAGAGTATAGGTTTAATAGCCAATAAAATTGCTAAGTCAGTACAGTTACACTGATGTAAGAAGGATCAAAATTGCCTCACTACTTGTTTCCCCACTGTGTATGTCATTGATTATTTTCCAGCAAATAGGCTAACAGTGAGTTTTGTCTGGTAATTTCACAAGGATATATTCAGCCTCCCTCTTTTTTCTAGGTAGCTGGTAGATCATGTAACTTCTAAAAGCTGTTTTTTTCTTAGTAGTTTCAAACAGAGAAAGATAGCAGCTATCCAGATGATATACAGTTCTCTACATTCAGTGCCTCTGTAGTCTGTGAGAAATGTTTATCTACTAGCATAATGAATCAATGCACTAATGTCAAGGCTAGTATATCAGAAGATGGAAGTGTAGTATATAGCAACAATCTGGCTTTGAGTTCTGACAAAGATTTAATTGCTGAGAGTCAAACAATCAAGTTTGCCTACAGTGGTAGTACTTTTATATCATGTTAGCTTTCCAAATACTTCCATCAAGGGAAGATTTTTTCTTTTTTCTATAAAATGTGTATCTGAAAAGAAAAAGGGTCAGTCCCATTACTTCATACAATATTTGGAGTTTCAGACATAAATTAAACCATTAAGTATTACATGTTTGGTTCATATTATGATGGCTCCAGTACTGCAGTCCTGATGCAAGGAAGTTCTCTATTAAGTCAGCAGGAATGTTGTATGACCAAGGACTTCAGGATTTTGTTTGATAAGTATGACAGCACACAGATATTTAAATCATTGCATATAATAAGATATAAATATAGGGCAGGAAGGGGTTGTCTGTGGAGGGTTGTAGCTGAGCCATTGTGGCTGGTTCATAATTGACTTAGTTTTTGCTTAAGATTATTATTTATTGAATTATTTCATGTTCAGCTTCTGTTAATGGGTGCTCAGCACAGAACAAATAAGTTTGAAAAACAAAAACATGTTGAACTGCTACACAAAATAATATCCTAATGAAACCTGTCATTTTTCACAGATGTACACAAATATAAACCTGGCTTTTTTGTTTAAAATTTAAATTCTTAGAAATCTCTCATTTTAATGAGCAAGGGTCTTTTAGACTTTAATGATATACTCGTAGACTTTCACACAGTACATTACTAATTTGTAGTGAGTCTTTGAAGTGTAAATTATACATTTCCCACCAATTAATGCAAAGGACGAGAAACATCAATTCACACTATGGATGAAATATGATTCCGGTTTGTCCCAAGAAGAAAGGTTTTAAATTTGCAAGTTTCATCCACCAGATAAGGTGTTAATGAATTATATATTTTATCCAGATGGATATGTGAATTTCTTTTCAACTTGGTTACAGCACAACTACTAGAAAAAAATAGCGAGGTTAGTCTCCTTGCTGTGATTTCTTAAAGTTCTTTTCCAGCTTCTGCTGCAGAAGACCTTATTTAAAGCTCATTGGAGTCTATGGAATATTCCCTGGATTTTTTATGAGGTCTATATGGCCCAGTGCTGCAAGGTACTGAGGCCCAGATCTTCAAAGGTATTGAGGGACAAATTTCCATTGATTCAGAGTTGTGGGTGCTCAGCACTTCTCAGGACCCAGCCAATATGGCTTCCCTTAAGAAACATTAAGCAACATTTAATAAATTGCATAACACTCTTTGAATTTGTCCATATGAGTGTGCTTTTCTTTTGCTGTTAACAGGCCTGATCCTGTACCACTGGAGTCAATGGGATTTTAGATATATTATCTTGCATGGGAGCAGAATCAGGGCTATGTGTAGCATGACTAGCATGAGTATGACATCCTAAACATTGAAGCATTGTAGTTGTAAGCAGAGTCAGGATGAGCTCTACCCTGACATCTGGTGGTGAATTATGGGAAGTGTGGAAAGAATTTCAGGAATTGTGCATTCTCAGATATTTGCATGGGCACGCCCAGCATAGCCCAATGCAGCCTGGGATGGTTATTTTGACAGCTCTGGGATCCCCAATTTCTTTGTTATTGGGGCAGGATAAATAAAGTGTTGCCACCTGATTATGTGAATGAGGAACTATGAGACTGCTTTATGACAGAGATATCTCAATATAACTTAAGTGACACTTGCTAAACAAGGGACATGGGTTCCAATACCCAGTGAATTGAGAGAGGTTGGGGACTGGTGTGTGTACCTGATGGTATGGGCCCCTTTTTAGGGTCTGGAACACCAGTTGCACAGCCTCCTCTTTGTTGTAAAAGAGTAGAGCTAATTTTGATTCTATTAGGAGTCCATCTAGAGACTGCTGAGCTGAGTTCATGTTGGTCCAAGGGTGCACCAGCAGCAGGGCTCCCCTACTAAGAGCTGAAATCACTGAGTGCTGTGTTAACTAGTGGAGAAGCCTGAAGACCTATTGCTAAGTGGCTGGCAGAGCAGAGCAGTTTGCAGCATGTTGGAGCAGCCCATGGAACATTGAGTGGAGTGAAGCGGTTTGCAGGGATGGCTGGAGGAGCGGCACAGCTGGTGTAGTGGAGCTGGTTATCGTGAAGGCTGCAGCAGAACTCTATGGAGAGGTGGAGCAACTGGCCCTGGCCCAAGTAGGGTGCCCCTTAACACCTTGTGTAGACTTCCCCCCCCATTTCCACCCAGACTTGCGGGGTAAAACTCTGCAGATAAACTTTTGAATTCTGGGGTGGCGCTGACCAGAGACTTTTGGGTTGTTGGACTTTGGAGTGATTGGGCTTAAGACCCTAAGGGGGAAAGGACATTGCCAAACATACTTGGAGGTGGGTTTTTGCTTATGGTTTGTGTTATAATCCTGTTTGTGGTGTTTCTCCAATGGGATGCCGCATTGTTTCCTTCCTTTATTAAAAGGATTTTGCTACACTCAGACTCTGTGCTTGCGAGAGGGGAAGTATTGCCTCCTAGAGGTGCCCAGGGGGGTCTGGTATGTAAGTGTCCCAGGTCACTGGGTGGAGGCTCGAGCCGGTTATGCATTGTGTTATTGAAATGGAACTCCTGGATACTGAACCCGGCCCTTGTTGCTGCCAGCTCAGAGGGGCAGAAGGGTTACATAGTAAACAATTATGAATCAAAGACATCACAGCCCATCAAAAACATCTTGTATATTAAGAATTCAAAATATTGTTGTAACATCAGGGATGTTGCTTTACAATCAAGGGCAGCCCAGTTTCTCCTATTAACATAATAGAAAATCTAAAATATTAATCTTTTCATAGTAGTGCAACATTGCTTTTCTGTCCTTTCCAGTACCATGAGAATGTTAAGTATCTACAAATAGAAAAATGACAATAGTTTTCATTTGCATAGTATCTTCCCATGTCATGATATTTTATAAACATTAATTTTCATATTAGATTTTCTCTTTGGAGTATGTCAGGTAAATAAATATTGTTCCAAACCAAAAACTGTGTTAAGATGGATTTAAGATTCAGAGTACATATTGGTAACTTACAGGTAAACAACATTACAGGGATATTTTAATTACTCCAGAATCAAGCATAAGAACGGCCATACTGGGTCAGACCAAAGGTCCATCTTTCCCAGTATCCTATCTTCCATACCCACCAATGCCAGGTGCCCCAGAGGGAATGAACAGGTAATCATCAAGTGACCCGTTCTCTCTTGCTCACTCCCAGCTTCTAGCAAACAGAGTCTAGGGACACCATCCATGCCTATCCTGGCTAATAGCCATTAATGGACCTATTTTCCATGAATTTACTGAGTTCTTTTTTGAACTCTGTTATAGTTTTGGCCTTCACAACATCAGCATTATGACCTAGGAAATTCAGAGTTAAGGTTGTATTTGAAAAGTATACAAACATGTTAAGGTGTGCACATGTGTAATTAAGAAACTCAAAGAATCTTAGTCCTGCCTTGTTTTGAACCATTATAATTAAAGAGAAAAGGTGGGTGAGGTAATATCATATTGGACCAACTTCTGTTGATAAGAGAGAAAATCTTTCAAGGCATTTTAGCGGTGTAATTCCAGATTAGATTAAGTTAATTTTAAAGACAAATAGTCTTTTTTCATATTTGTCTCTGTGGGCCTTAATTTGCATTTAACTAATCATTTTAGGAGGTTCTATTACAGACACTGCAGCTATGTGAAAAGAGAAGTGAATGGAGCTCAGTGCCTGAGTCCCAATATCTCTGCACTCAGTTCCTGCCTCAATGTGCAGTAGATGTGAGGCAACAGTACCATTGGGAGCCTTGCAATCACTGATTCCCAAGCTAGTATGTAGCCATGATACCTTTAAGGAGCAGAGACAGTTGCACCAAATAATCTAAAAGTGAGAAACCTTGATACATGTCCAGTCTTCCTCATACAACTGACTCATTACAACAAATAGCATTGTCACATGCGAATTAGCTGTAGAGAATGGATTGTGATTGAAGGAGTTAATTCTGATGTCACAATAGACATATTTAGGATCCACTGTGCTACTCACTTGACCCTGTCTGTAGCCTATATTTGTAAGAATTAGATAAATCAGTCATTAATAACTTAGCTTAGATACAACATAACTTCCTCAACTGTAGCCTATGCACAAAATTTTAATGGATTTTAACTATCTGGGAAGTTTGATGAGTCTCTATTACTATGATCATTTGGGAGAGAGAGGAAAGAGACAGATATCAAATTTCTTAATTGAACCATTTGTAACTGTACTTAAAAAGTAATTAATGGATTTACTTGTAAATTTTCAGAAAATTCATTCTGTGCTCAAGGATTATCTAGTGTAACTTTTTTGGGGGGAAAGGGTAGGGAGATATTTTCTATCTCTTTTATATATATATATAACAAAGAGTCTGGCTTCCTGGTTTGGATGAAAAATGGAACTCAACTCTAACTATGGAGCAATGACCCACACTTCCATAATTACTTGGGAAAGGTCCAAATTGGTATCTCATATCTGAACCAGACCAACCTTGAGTAAATCAATATGTGGCTTCCTGTCTCAGGCTTATCACTGTGATATGTGCAAACTGGCATCCCTCCAGATACTTGGAGAGTTTGAATCTAGATCCAAACTTCAAGGCTCAGACATACATCTGATGAGCCTGAGCCATTTTACAAATGGGAAACCGAGGCACAGAGGTTGCCATTTTTTCCCAATCTATGGAATAAGTCACTGGGACAAATTCCACAAGCTGTTACAGCAGTGTAAATGTAGAGCACTTCTCTGATGTCAATGGGCAACTGCAGATTTATGCTGCTGTTATTAAGAGATGACTTAACTGAAAGGTTTTCCCCAAATCTCTGTGCTCCAGTTTCTACGTCAGTTAATGAGATAGTAATATTTATTTACTTCACAGGATTGTTGTGACAATTAACTGTGTAAAGTCCTAAAATTCACCAAATGCACACATAAACTGGGTTCTGAGGGCTGCTAGGAGGGTTAATTGAATAACTGTTTCCTGCAAAACTCTTCTAAATGTTGAAAATAACCACAAGCAGAGGGGTCCACTTCTCCTGCATTGAGTTTGTGTGCATTGAGGGGGGCAGCAGAAGAAACTTAAAGGCCCCCCCACAAGTATCCAACTTTATGTAAAATGAGTTAACGTTTCATGTGTATGCCAAAGAGTCCTCTCACTAGCCTTCTCCAGATCCTAAAATCAATTGTATAATCATGGTAGACAAGAAGAACGGGGGAAGAGGGCAACAAAAAGTTATTTTGCAGGCTCTCTCAGAATCACTTAGTGCTGACTCTGATGTGGAGTTGTCAAAAAAATACTGATGGATAAAACAACTAATCAGTATTAAGGCTGTGATTCTTTCATGGTGGTAGCAGAAATCACGGATTCCATGACTCTCTGCGACCTCCGTGACTTCCATAGCATCTGATGTGGCTGGTTCTGGGGACCACCCAAGCAGTGGTCCTAGTGGGTGGCCCTGGGAAATGCATGAGCCGCGATCCCAGGAGTTGCCCCAGGGCCAGCCACACCAATTCCTGCTGGAGTGGTCTCTGCACCAGCTACACTGGCTGCTCCTGGAGCAGTTCCAGGCAGCTGGCTCCAGGGAGCACCTGAACAGTGAACGCTGTGAGTAGCTCCAGGGAGTGTTCAAGCATCGGTCCTGGGGGTGCCCTGGGGACTGCTGAAGCAAAAGCGTTCCTGGAGCAGCAGCCCCAGAGGTACCTGGAGACCATCTGGAGGGCAATCCCTGGGAAGCATTGGCCAGTGGGGACAGTCAAACCCCAGCACTGGAACAGGACCTCCCTAGAGCAGAGGGGCCCAGAAGCAGAGATTTAGTCATGGGTATTTTTGGTAAAAGTCATGGACAGGTCACGAGCTGTGAATTTTTATTTATTGCCCGGGACCTGTCCATGACTTTTATCAAAAATACCCACGATTAAATCTTAGCCTTAATCAGTGTGCACCTAGCTCTAGTATTAAAATACTTTTACTATGACAAATATCAGTATTATATCACAAATATCACTATCACTGTAGCAAATTCCAATATACCAAAAATATTGCACTAATTTAACTAATAAATGTTGTACTTAAAAGTCTGTTGCTGTGTTTCTGACTATATTTGCCTGCAATTTATCAGATTTATAGAAATGACTGACTACTCTGCTTTATAAAAAGCACCTGCAGCACATGAATTCACAATAGTTGCCCTGTGCATCTCTTAAAATGCCATGTAAAAATGTATACTATGGACATACTTGCTTATAATGGATTTATTATAGCCTGCTGTGCCATTATTTAGGTATAAACTCTGTATTAATGAGCAGTGACATTAATTCATTACTGTCATGGCTGTTATTTCTTCATTGAATCTATTTTTCTCTGCCACAGATATTAATGGAAATTTTACAGAGAAGGGATATAATCCTATCACCCTTACAGATTCAGTTTTGATCTCTGGTATAAGGTTCTTCACCAACATGTATCTTGTAAATTGAGCTTCTGGGTTTGGACTCATATTGCTCAACTTATAGTACAAGATAAAGGGCATAATAGCACCTGCCTCTGTTACTAAGAGCAGGATGAAGCTGTAGATCCTAAAAATGCTGGTGTGCATGTTACATACACCTCTTATGAGTATGTAGCACAAATAATTATGAGACAACCAAGGGCTTGCCAATATTTTTTCAAAAATTGTATTCATAGGTAATTTTAAGCAGGCACTGTCAATGCTGGATTGAAAGTGTATCCTTGCAAATATACAGTTACTTTTTCCCAGTCCCTGAAGGATAATAAACAAAGTTTGATACACTGCAGATGTGAAATTATCATGAAAAATGTAAAAACATCACATGAAAGTAGAAAAAAGCAGTAAAGTCTGCAAAAACCATAAAATACAACATATTGCCAATGAGCTGAAATTGGAGTCCCTAAACTAGATCATACTAGGTATGTAACTTATTGAATACTAATTTCTCACTGCAGATGTACTGTGGCATTTCAGTGCATTGATAGACAAAATCAAAACAATTTATCCAACTGTAGACACTTTGGTGGTTTAGGTTAATTGGAGCCCATATTCAAACCACCATTGGGATAGGTTTTGCTAAACTAAAATCAGTTGTTGTCTTTTGCCAATCTCCATTTCAAAATCATTGCTACAAATTTAAAATGTTACCTAATTGTTTTAAAGCTTTCCACATTTGAATCACTCTTCACCACTTCTTTACAAATTCATTTAGCATATACAAGGGAACGAAAAGCCTGTTAACTTAGGATATGTCTACACTGCAATGTAAGGCCAGGGTTAATAGAAGTCTCCAGACCCTGGGTGTACAAGCCCAGACCTTCAGCATATATGCTATATACTGACCCTAGATTTAGAATTTCTGGACCTGGGCTCCAAACCCAGGGCTCCGGTGTCCACACGCTGGTGCTCAAACCTGAGTCAAGCCACCATATCACAGGCCTCCTAGTGCCTTCCCCAGCTGGGTCTGATCTAGCCCTGGTTTGTGGTGCAGTGTGGGAAAACTTGACTCTCCACCCTGCACTTTACAGGAGATTGTTGTTATCTGTCAAGTTCCCAACAGATCCTACCAAGCCATCTTTTGTGTTTACATGGCCTGGCATGGCATGGCATACTAAAAGGGAAGGCAATATAACATTCTTATTTTAAACACCCCAGCACATCTCTGTGAGAATTTGCGAGTTTCTGGAAAAAAAAATAAAATGCTTGTTTCACTGTTTGTACTTCCAGGTCTCCATTTTGATTCCAAGTGCTGATGATGGGATAATGCCAGGGCATGGGTGTGCAATCTGCCATTTGAGGATACATGTTGCTGCCCACAGCTTGCAATAAATTTAGTATTGGGTAAAAAACTAGAAATCCTTCCCATCCCTATATTAATAACAAACAAACATGGAGCCAGAAACTTACCAGGCTCAGGAGCTACTTCTGCCTCTTGTGTTTTTGATGCTGGTTCTGTGGTGGGCAGCTCCTCTAGGGGGCATCAAAAAGTTTCTTCTAGTAGGGACTCATAATGTGCTACAGCTGCTTTAGCTGCAAAGATTCCTCACGAACTGGTTTGAGTACAAGAGTCACTTCACCAGCCTGCAGTGGCACTCGCTGGCTCCTCTCTGCTCCTATACCAGATTTATGGGAGAGAAAGTTGCCATCCCAAACTGACCAGACTGCTCAGAAGTTCAGTGCTTGGTGCAGTACTCAGCACTCATTCAAACTCCTCATAAAAGGGACAGGGTAGTGACAAGGTCACAGAGGTGTGGTTCTCATCCTTGGCTTTCCGGTGGTTATTCCTGAGACATTTAATTTGTTCTCTGAAGTGGACCCTGGTTCAGTGAATCTGAAATGCTGCTAGCTGCTTTGCTATTAGCTGGTGTGTGTGTGGTCATTACTGGAGCTCTTGCTAAAATAAAACTGCTCGCTTTGCACCAGAGATATACCAAAATCTGGCTGTGCTCCCGTGATCAACTAGCACTGCACAATTGGGAAAGGACTCGTTCATGCTGGTGGCCATTAGAAATGCAGGAGAAAGTTCACTCTGCATGTAGCTCAGCAGTCAAAACAAAACAGAAGGGTTAAATGCAGAGCAGCTGTACTTGAACTGGGTGTGTATGTGGTTGATTCCATTTCCTGGAAATCAATTGGCTGGTCTTGGAATAGAAATAAGAAAATACACTGTCCAATGGGATTGTGGGATAACATTGGCAGACTCTCAGGACCCAAGTCTGGGGGGACCTGCGCCTGAGCTTCATCCACATTCCCAAATAACATCAATGCGTTTGGGCCTGAGCCCATGTGGGATGTGGGCTTGAACCATCCAGCCCTGTGAGGTCCAGGTCTGAGTTAGGCAGAACTGTGTGTAGATGGAAGGAAGGTTTAGGCTTGAGCCTTAGTCTGAGTCTGGGCTTATGTTTCTGTGTTGACATACCTTTATATGCTTAATACTGACCTTATTGCCACAAGCAGCGCGCCGAATTGCTGCTGCGGAAGGCGGGGGCAGTCCGTGCGCCCTTAGGGCGGCTCACGCCTTTCCGTGGCGGCTGAAGACAGAAGCTGCGCCGCCGTGGACAGCCAAATTGCCACCGCTGTGGAATTGTGCGAGCTGCCCTAATGGCACACGGACTGCCCCTGCCATCCACCGCAGCAATTCGGCGCTGCTTGGGGGCAAAAACAAAGGGACTGCTGCCCCTTGCAGATTGCAGCCCCAAGCACCTGCTTGGAAAGCTGGTGCCTGGAGCTGGCCCTGCTTCCTCCATAGCCTCTTGAAAATCACTCCTTAAAGTCGCAGACCTCCAGTCCTGTCTTTCTGGGCAGGGACATGTGTCAATCTCCCTCAGGGCCGGTGCAAGGAAGTTTCGCGCCCTAGGCGAAACTTCCACCTTGCACCCCCCACCCATTTAGCCCCACCCCCCTCATGGCAGCTAACTCAGCATTCGACCCAGGGAGCCCCTCCCGCAGCAGCTACCCCCTCCTCCACCACGACAGCTAACCCCTCTCCCCCCCGTCCCTCTACGTCTCTACGGCAACTAACCCCGCCCAGGGAGACTCCCTGCTACGGCAGCTAACCCTGCCTGGGGAGACTTCTCCCCTCTCCCCCTGCCCCACCATGACAGCTAACCCTGCCTGGGTAGACTTCCCCCCTCTCCTCCCCCTGCCACGGCAGCTAACCCTGCCTGGGTAGCCCGTCCCAGCTCACCTTGGCTCTGCCTCCTCCACTGAGCACGTCGGCGCTGCTCTAATTCTCCTCCCAGGCTTGCGGCGCTGATTGGAGGAGACTTAGAGCTGGGCTGTGTGCTCAGCAGAAGAGGCAGAGTGGAGGTAAGCTAGGGCGGGGAGCTGTTCCCCTGTGCGCCCCCCCCATTACTGCGGGCAGCCCTCCCCCCGCACCCCCCCCCGCGCGTTCCCCCACCCAGCTCACCTCCACTCCACCTCCTCGCCTGAGGGGACTTTTAGGCGCTCCCAACCACTAGGTGCCCTAGGCAGCTGCCTAGTTTGCCTAAATGGTTGCACCGGCCCTGATCTCCCTCCAAATGGGGTCTATGCTTTCAGACCATGTAATTCACTGTACTTATCCTAGAAGGTCTGACCTTACTCCAGTGTCTGCAGTTTGCTGATTCTCAAGGATTAATGACAGTGTTTGGATGATCAGCCAGTTTTCATAAAACACAATACTTTTATTTTAGGAAAAAACACTGGAGAGAAAAACAATAAATGGTCTACACACATGCTAAGCTTACCAGGTATCACCCATCTTCCACAAGGAGATCTTAGTAGGTTCTCAAAGGCCTTTGAACTCTTCCAGTAGGTTTTTGCCCCCCTACTTACAATTTCATATCAATTTGAGGATTGCATGAGAGTCATTCAATGAGTTTGGCTTCTTGGCCTGTTGAACCCTGCCTGAACCAGTTATACAATTCCCCCCATGAGGTAGTACTTTTCCCAAGTTATTTACATATCCAGAAATTTGCAGTAACTAACCTCCGCTGATTTTTAGTTCCTGGAGGAAGATCTGTGACCCTCCGCTATAGAGCCAGAATACAATTTTAGCTCACAAAGATACATATAACTTTATAGATACTGAAGTCTATAAATATTCTATATATGTGTAGCATCTGGCATCCTCTCAACATACTAGTCTTTTAAATTTTCCATGCTTCCAAGGTCTCTTATCTACTCCAATATGATACTTCAGTTTCTCAAGTAATTGCTTGCATAAAAGCCTACAGATTACATTTGACATGAAATCAAGGTTAAGTTTTGGACACTCCAGCATGGTAGTATCCCCTTAAATTTGTACTGTCTGCTTCTCACTGGCATAGCTAGTGGCCTTATCCTGCAAGGTGTTCAGTATCCTCAGCTTCCAGTGAGGGTGAACAGCAGGATCAGGCCCTAAATGTCTACATTTTTACTCACATTGATGTAAATTTCTAGACTGCTAACTTCTGTCTTCCAGAGATGGCTTTTCAGCAAAGTTAATATCTCTGACTCCTAGTGTAGCAAGGGGATGCTGTGCATGTTTGTCATCTTTTTCATTTTTGGTGGGACCAATGGCTAATGGTTGTCAGGAATTTAGAATTCTGTGGCAGCTTCTGCCACTAACACACTTTTTGACCTTTGACAAATCACTTAAAATATGTAAACTTCAGTTTCCCAATCTGTAAAGTGGGATGATAGAGCCTCTGAGTTGTTGTGAAGCTTGATTTCTAAATGTTTATAAAGTGTTGAGATGACTGGGCAAAATGCACTGTAGAAGTGTAAAGTATCACTAGTCATTGAAGTGAAATTGTTGTTTTCTGTTTGTTAGTGAAAAATCTGACCCAGAGATGACCCATACCTGCTGATAGTGGTGGTGCAGAGTCAGGGCAGCTGGCTTCAGCAGTGTTGCTGAGTATGTTCAGTACAAGCCAAGCAGTAAATCTCGGGGTGGCATGTGACCCTGCATGTCCCCCCACATGTCACGTCTGATTTGACCAAAGTGTCTTTAATCTCTGAATCACTATGATGTAGGTTTACTTGGAGTACAGTGTTATAGAAGCTCTAAATATAGCTCTTCATGAAAGTTGCTTGATTCAAAGCATGGATTCTGTATTTTAGCAAAATGGCAAACTAGTAACTGAAGAAAGAGGATGCAAAATAGGACAACACATCTGAATAATAGTTGGTGACAGTGATTATAGCTAACAATCTTAATAATGTAGTAGAGGTATAGTCCTTTATATATGCACATATGTCTGGTTATGCACTGCTTTTGGATATATGTGCTATATACAGTTTAAAACCAATTGTCATTTAATATTTGGAACTGAACAGAAATGAAGGAATAAATTTATTTTGGAGCCCTGCTGGCTCTCATCCCTTGATATCTCTTGGTCCATAATCTTGTCAGTGTAAAAGAATAAGTTTGACACCATTAGGAAAAGAAATTTTAAATTAGGCCTCTTGGTGTACATTTTAGTCTCCTGTAGTTTGTATCTTTTAGCTTCCTTATCTTTTCCCTTTCCCTCTAAACTCAAACAAATGAATCACTAGAACACTATTTCAGAGGAAGTGCATCTTATTTTTTTTCAAGTAATTCTTTAAACCAGAGGTTGCCAAGCTGCTTGTGGGTCAGATTCTCATTTACCCTAAGTCCCTTTTACATTGCTCTTGTGTTTACACCCACTTACAATTACTTTATTCTGCCAGAGCAATATCAAGGGGATTTAGTGTAAATGAGAATCTATACCTTTGTTTTTATCTCTATTGATTTTCTACCTAGAACTTCACACAGGTAGCTTTCAAAATATCATCTTTAACGCCTGCATAATGTGAGCCAATTACACAAGTGGTCCCTCTGGAACATATATATTCAGGCAATACATAAAACAGATTATCTAGCCAGACAAAATGTGCCTTTTTTGTTTTGTGTGGTCTGGCAGCTGCAGCAATAGGCTGAGTAGATGCTGATGGTGGGTTGGTGCCTGAGCACTTGGAAAGAGCTCAGAGAACTTATATTTGACCTGCGGTAGATGTCAAAATGTCATGATCAAAGGAACTAATATTGAATACAAAAGTACTAGAGCAAAGTGGGGAAGCAACAAATCTCTCTTGCTAATTCAAAGGCAGGGACAGCAGTGGCAAAAAGGACAGAGAGGCTGTCATTAGGAGTACAAGTGGCATCCATTGTCTGTGTAATGCCGGCAGCTGCCAGAATCTTAATACCAAGAAGAAGCAACAGCTTTCCCACCTGACAGCATGTGTGGTATAATCAAGAACAGCAACAGCTTTACTTCTGCCAGTTTGTTTTAGAGAAATAGGCCTGAGCACAATGAGTAGCAGTTAGTGCCTTTACTATTGCCAGTTGGTTTTGGGTTAACAGGTTAAGTTTAGGTTTCAGAGTAGCAGCCGTGTTAGTCTGTATCCGCAAAGAGAACAAGAGTACTTGTGGCATCTGAAGAAGTGAGCGGTAGCCCATGAAAGCTTATGCTGAAATATATTTGTTAGTCTCTAAGGTGCCACAAGTATTCAGGTTAAGTTTAGATATTGCACTCTTAATGACCCAGTTGCTGCCGATCAGAGCCGGTGCGCCCCCTACAGCTGTTTGGCGTGACAAGCCTGGGAGGCAGGAGAATTAGAGCAGGGGCGGCGTGCTCAGGGAGGATGCGGAGCAGAGATGAGCTGGGGTGAGGAGCGCTGTGGCAGCTCCCACCTCCGCCCTGAGGCACCCCCATGGCCCGGGGAGCCGTGCAGCACCTCCCCACTCCAGATCACCCCTGCTCCGCGTCCTCCCCGAGCATGCCACCTCCGCTCTATTTCTTCTGCCTCCCAGGCTTGCGTCGCCAAACAGCTGATTGGCGCTGCAAGCCTGGGAAGTGGGATAAGTGGAGCAGCAACCACATGCTCGGGGAGGAGCCGCTGTAAAAAAAATTGGAGGCACCGCTTTTTAGCGCACCCAAATCTTGGTGCTTTAGGCAACCGCCTAGTTTGCCTTAATGGTAGCACTGGCCTTGCTGCCGATGCCATTGTAGTAGGTGATGGTCACTTATTGAACTATTTATTAGTGTTACATATGCTAGCTAATCTAGTTGCACTTCCTGCAAATGGGTGTAGCCTGTTCTGCTTCACTCACTGGTGTTATCAGCTCTTCTCACAGTTCTAGCATTCACTTTTGCTATCAAAAATGGGTCAATGACATGCAGAAGATGAGTCTTTGGGTACTCATTGTTAACATCCATAATATCTCCTTAAGAATATAGTATCAGAGGGTAGCCGTGTTAGTCTGGATCTGTAAAAGCAGCAAAGAATCCTGTGGCACCTTATAGACTAACAGACGTTTTGGAGCATGAGCTTTCGTGGGTATTTCGTGCATGCATCTGAGGAAGTGGGTATTCACCCACGAAAGCTCATGCTCCAAAACGTCTGTTAGTCTATAAGGTGCCACAGGATTCTTTGCTGCTTCTTAAGAATATAGTAAGGGCAAATAAGTACTGGGGTGGGAGAACAATTTAAGTTTGTCTAGTGCTAGTTCACCAAGGATTGTTGCTGGTAGACTATGGTTTGTCAATCTCTGTAAAATTTGAGTATTCCACACTGAAACTCCAGTGACAGTCTGGCATGTAGGTAATAGACACACTTTGTGTGGAATGAATAGTTCTTTCAGTTATAATATTTCTTCATGCCAGTTGACTGCATCTTTAACAATGGTTATGAATGTAGGTATCCAGAATATGCTCTCTCACTACAGCGCAGACCTCTCAGTGGTAGTTTTCCCCCTGTAGGTCCCTCCCCGAGGTGGTGCTGAATGAGTGCCATTTTGCATTTTACAGAAAGGGTTATATGTAGTTTTCAGCATGCTCATGCTACCAAATATGTGACATTGGCTCTCTCTGGTGTGTTCTTCCAGTTTGTATTATGCTCATATTTAGCTTTTATTTATATTAAAAAGAGACATGCACCCAAGCAAATCAACCCTGGTATGCATTTCTATAGCAGAATGAGAATCACATAAATTCAGGCATATTTTTGGAGCCAAATATAAAAACCCCTGCAAAGACTTCTATTTAGCTAAGAGAGTCATGTGATCATGTCCAATCTAATTTCAGAGTTCCAGCTGCACTGAGGTCAAGGAGAATGAGGTGAGAGAAGGAAAAAGCAGCAGAAAGAAGGAAGCCATTAACTAATTGGAGGAAAAAAAGGTGTGCATCTTATGGTCAGAGAGAAACCCTGATTAAACAATGAAGTAGATTGCTGAAAAGTTATTGGAGAAAGGAGAGAAGGCTGCTTTCTCAAGCTCTTTGCTTTGAAAGGAAAGGTTAGAGAAACTGACAGGGCCTAAGGAGGAGATGTTTTTTCTTGAGAAAGGAGAAAGAGAATGGTAGATTTGAGAAAGCTGTCAGAGGAAGAGATGGTGTTGACTGTGGTGCTAATGAGGGGAGAATTACCAATGATAGGAGAGGGAACAAAGCTGAGAAGGTAGCTTACTTAATGAAGTGACTGATCTCAGGACCAGGGACAGGAGAGGGTTGGGAGAAAAATAACATATTAATATGAGTATATGGTGGTGCTGGGGTGTATTTTTATAGATATACTACTATGAGGTGTTACGGCTCATACAGACTTTGAGGAGCCCCGTTTGGATTCTGCTACCAACTGATGAGAAGGTTGGTATGAAGTCTCTGCCATCAACGTCATGAAAAAACTCATGCAGATACAGACAGACATCATCTTCCTTTCCAAAGCAAGTACTCCTGTTCTGTTTGCAGTTACAGACTAATACGGCTGCTACTCTGAAATCTGCCTCACTAGGGAATCTACTACTCTGTATTCCTGTTTAAAAGAAACCTGGTAACTAAAGAAAAGAATAAAATCCCTGGGCAACAAACTTACACTAGCCTGTGCTTTGCTGGAAATAATTATCCTTTTTTTTTTCCTAAAAAAATATACTAATGGTATAGTTGAATATCACAGGGTTCAAACTGAAATGGCTGAGGAAGAGGAGTTTCCTCCATATTGCTCGCTGCTGTAGGCCACTGGGTGGGGAGGTGGAGAAAAGTGAAAGGCAATACCTTACCCTGCCTCCACTCATTTTCTGGCTGGAGTAATTGGCTAGGTACACAGTGTGGTGAGAGCAAAGGGGCAGCAGGGGAGGAATGATGACTTTCTGAATCACACAGTTTGTTCTCTGGTTTGCCCCTTTGGTGGTGCAGTTAAGCTCTGCACTCGACTCTTCTACTGGGCAGAATATAAAGTCATAGTGTAACCCTAAGGAAACGATCAGCTGGACACAACACGAGTGAGTGAGGTCACCCAAACAAGTGAAAAGACAGTAAGAGGGTGATGTTTTCATTGCAACATGTTCACAATGTTTGTCACTTCACTGAGACTTTCAAAGGAGTAGAGTTTGCAAGACATAAAAGGGTAAATGTTGTGTGGGGGGATGCTCCACCATATGAGAGCTCGGCTCAGCACAGGTGAGTGGGGGCCATGGTGGTTGTGTACACCAGGTTTGCACTTCCCTGTGGCTGCTTCATCCCTCAGTGTAAATCAGAGCAGCCTCAGGCCACTCTACATTATGGCATCCGGTAATGGCCCATTGGGAGTTGTTGCTGGAGTGTAGTTTGGTCTTGACACAATTCGTAATGGTTCTTACACACCATGGGAACACCTAAGTGTCCATTGATTATAGTTGCAAAGATCCTCTGTGCTTCTGAAGCAGGGCAAAATGGGCACATTGTGGGCCAAAATGTGGCTTAGTGTGCTCTTGTTCATATAGTTTTGTATATCGCTACACTGCCATTCTTGTTTGGGGTCAATGTCAGCTCGAGGTTCAAGGCAATGGAGACTTGAGCCCAAAGTGATTTAACATGATTTTACATGCATTCTAGGGGTCAGTTAATACAATTTAGTAAAAAAAAAAAAAAGCCTAGCAGGAGAAAAATTGCTGAGAAGTGATAACCTGCAATTTACACATGACAGTTCTCCTCAGAAGTGCACTGCTGGGCCTGTCCATAGGAAGGGGGAAGGAAAAGGGGCACAGATCTGAAGCATGCCCATCCACCTACTGCAAAAACCACCCACACTCTGCTTAGCACAGACTCTAGAGATTAGAAATGAATTTGAGGGCCAGTCGTGCAATTTGAGCCTCCATCATACCTATCAAATCTTGGAAATGAAAATACAGTGAAATCTGAATATAACCAGAGCAGTGAACACCCATATTGTGAGACATAAACTGAAATATTTCAAGTGCTAGCAGTTTGTAATCACACCTTCAGTTCTCTGAGATGTCGTTATAATTATGGCTATCATGGTTCGGCTGCAATTGCTTTGTTTTACGCTGCTGGTGTTTCTCTACATCCTCATCCTCCAGCTAAGGCACATGTGGTTATTAAATACAGGTGGGTCTGATTCTTACTTATACTAAGGGTCCTTTACACAGCCAGAGTAGGTTAAAGGGTACTTAGTACAAATGAAAACCAGACCCAGATATGTGTATCTTTTCTCATAGGTGTGATTATTTTACTTCTATTTTTAAATTAAATTTAGCTGATTTCAGCTCCGAATATCTGAATATCTTGTTTTTTGCTTTAATGATGAATTTTTAATGAAAGGGGCATCAGACAAATGTGAAGGTTACAGTATTAAATATCAACTTTCTTTGATTCAGAACATGAGAGCTATTTTTAATTTGTGATGGTTAAGCAGATAAGAAAGGACATATCGCACATAATGAAGAAAAATAATGTTCCAAACTGCTATTTAATGTTAAGTAAGGTGCTTCTTCCAACAGGATAACATAATGTGGATGCAATCAAATACATCAAATATCAGAAAATGGTATGGACTGGGATGTTATTTTTCACTTTATTCATAGAAATTGGTTATTTCCACTGGTATTGTTTGCCATACACAAACTATTAGATTTTCTGGAGTATACATCCACCTTTTCCTATGGTACTTTCTTCAAAGCAGCCTAGTGATTATTCTATTTGTCAGTCACATACAAAGTATTCTGGTATGTGTGACTCTTGAATCCTATTCCCTAACTTCCTGTTGCCATTGATTTTTTACTTGTGTGTCAGATTTTCCAGAGTTAACCTTTTTGCCATCTTTCTTTATCTAGTGTCTGTAACAAGAAAAGCTGTAGAAGTCACTTGAGGTTGTAGTAAAGGATAAAACCAATAACATTATTGCTCTATTTCCAAGTATCATTCAATTTTCAAAAGTGTGCGAATGATGTTCTAGTCATTTAATAACAAAATAAACGTAGATGAGACTTCTTTGAATATATAGTTTGAGATTTTTTGTTATCTTAGTCAGGAGAAATGTTGGTAAAACTCATAGAAACTCATCACTTTTTTTTGGTTTAAATATTTTTCTTCTATTTAGTTATAGTGCTTTTCTCCTATTGAATATTCTTATTAATGTTGAATTCATTTTCTTTTAATACTAAGACAGGCTGATGATGTGCAAGATATGGACTGAAATACCATACTTAAATTTTGTATATAGTAGATGAGGTCAAACAATTGCCAGTCTCTGTGGGCTGAAGTCAAGTACAGATATTTCGTGGTTTTCAAGGTTTAGAAGCCCACACAAATACTTTAGAGCCTCATAAATTGGCTCCATATCCAGCTACATAAGCCAGTAACAAACTCATTATTTTTCTTCATTGAAGGCAAAGCTGTGGGAAGGTGTAGAGCATCTACATTTCCTGCTAAAATGCTATCAGAGATGATTATGCACAGGACTTGGTCCACAATTTTGTTCCCCTTAATGAGGTTAATCCTGATTTAGTGAAATCACTCACCAGCCTGGGAGGTCGGCAAATATCACTTCCATTTTTCAAATGGAGTAACTGAGTCACAGACCGGTAAAGTGACTTGACCTGTGTGGCATAGAAAGTTGTCCGGGATGTAGGCTGTACTGCCATTCAAGACGTGGCTGGGAAGAGAATAGATGGTGGGTGCAAAATTAAAGCTGTCAGTCAAGCTGCCCACTAGATGACCTTTATTGTCTGGAGCATGCATAAAAGGGACTTCTCAGGTCAAGAGTTGGTAACAATGTTGCAGTTTTGAGAGACTACACTGAGTAGGGTGAAATGTCATGTATGATCATGAGGTATTCAAAAGGCACTTGTTAACCCATCATACCAATGGTTATCTCTGTGATAGTGCATGTAAATGTAATCTGAACCCTGACTGGTTAATCGAATTCTATTATTAGTGGATATAACCTGTAAGACCCTGTCCATGAGTTGGAGTTATCTGCTGGTCAGATTGCCCTGTTATGACTCTGGCTTCTCAATAGAGCTCCAGTATCTATAGTTGCATGTCCAGAAAAAATATTGTTTATATAGTTACCAAAGATTCCAGAGTTGAGATTCTTGGGCCAGGAAAGTAGCAGGAGCAACCCAAAAGGAGCACTACTGCCTAAGAAGGGAAAAGCTCAATAGTGCCCAACACTAGACACCACAATTAGAAAGACAAGACCCCAAGGATGTGCTTTAAGAAGGCTGCAACTTTGTTAATTAATAAATCTTGGAACTATCCAGCAATAATTTGCCCAGCGCAGGTCACCCTTCCTTTGTGATCTGTTCATATAGAGGTCTGCTGTCAGCTCCTCATGTCTCTGCTCCACATGGTCCCAGAACTGTTTGTGGGACCCTTGTGTGAGGGAGAAGGGGATGGAGAAGAGGTGATTGTCTCCTTGCTATTCCAGACATAAGGAGCCCCAACTCGTTTCCCTGCTTCTTTAGAAAGTTGTGATGGGTGGATAAACCACACCTGGAGAGTGCAGGAACAACTCTGGGTCCAGGAAGCCCTGCCCCAAGACCTGCTGGACATGTTCCAGTTGGAGGAGGGATTTAAAAGAGAGTCTCTCCTGCACAGCAGGGTGGCAGGTGGAGAGAGGGAGACCTGCACTCACTACTGCAAAGAGACTATGCCAGGAAGGCATTCCTGGGTGAATATCTGCTGCATGGAGATGACACTCCCTACACTGCTGAGACCCATGGACCAGGTCTCCAGGGACAACTACCAGCCACAGTGTGCCCCCAAAGGTTTGGAGTAGAGCAGTAGGAACAGGATCATGGGAGAGTGTTAGCTGGACTACAGGTAGTGGACTCCTGTATTATGGTGCTCAAGAGGTCTTGGGTCAGAAGTTAGGGGGCCTAGTTCCCTACCCAAAAACAATAGGTGGGGCTGCTGACACAGACTGCAACCATAAGAAAGGGTTGCTACCATGCACTGCAACAGCTAGGCAGAGAGGATCACTCCATGCACAGAGATATTTCCTTCTAATTCACTTCCAGTTCCAGTTTATCAGGGCTTCAGACTCCCTATTGAACAAAGAGCTCAACTGGGCACATACCAACAATTTGCTTGACTTCTTCCTCCTCTCTCCCCTGATGGATAAAGTCACTCCCAACCTCCAATATTTGAGGCCTTAGGAGGGGAAGCATTGGTGGCACAGCTGGGACAAAACCCAAATCCATGTGACAGAGACATGTCTTATCCATTGGAGCATCATGTAATCACAGGGCCAGATCATCAGCTGGTAGAAATCAGCATAGCTCATTGACTTCAGTGGAACTATGCCAATTTACACCAGCAGAAGATCTGGCCTGTAGCTTCTGACTATTTATTCTCAGTTACTGAAACATTAGAATTAAAGATGGGGAGGGGGGAAGAAAGTATAACACTTTTCTAAATGCCATTGTTCAAAAGGCACACAAACATAAAAGCATTCTTAATATATTCAAAAGAAAACCTGATTGTGCTGAGTCAGTTTTTCACTTTGCAACCAAAGCATTTGAAAGCAATAGAAGAGTGGGAGCAACACTTCATCATCTTCCTGGAAATAAGACTCACTCAATCATTAAAATGCTTTTACTGGAAAAAGTTTTTTTTGTGTGTGTGTGTTAATTCTTCAGCCTCAACTTCAGGTCTATAAGACTTGCTTTTTGGAGCGAGAGCCCATTTTGCCCTATGAGCCTACTATGATCACAGGAATGCCACTGCAGTAACTGCTATAAGGCAAATGGCAGTTTTTGCTACTGCTGTCTCTTTCTAACAGTTGAACTCTATGCACAGATTCAAAATATAAATAAAAATAATTGTAACAACATTTATTTTCGGAGATGACCTAAAGCTACAAAAATTGGGTATGGATTTCGATTACTTCCCTGCAACCTCCCAGAAAGGTAATTGCTTTTGGGGTCTAAGCTTGCATCAAAGAGATTACTCACATGAATAAAATTATTTGTTTCTAAAGTTGTAATGCTTTGACATGGCTTCAGGGGAATAAGCTATGCTGGCATAAGGTGTCTTTATACCTGCATTAACTGCATCCAAACTAGGGGTCATACCAGTATAACTATTTTAGCAATAATCATACCCTTAACCAACACAATTCTATCAGCACAAAAACTGTGTTCTGACCAGGCCTAGTTTTGTGCAGCTTTGGGCCCTTGTATATAGACAGGGGCTAACCTCAACATTTTGAAATAGCTCCATTTGCACCTTGTGGGATTGTTGAGCACCAAGAGTTTGGTTAAGAACGGACCCCAAAGGTGGTAGTTTTAAAACTAATAAAGACATATATTTTACTAACAAACCCTTTCAAAGCAATGTAAACAATATATACCGAGTTTTTTTAGTTCTTGCAGTTCATTTTGTGGTTTCATTTTACATTTGGAATTAGAGCCAAAGTCAGACTATTTCAACAGTCTACAATCAACAGCTTCTAACTGTAATTTCCTTAAATACAAATACAACTTTTTTAAAAAATCCAATGTACATTTACTCTAAATGTTTCTCTGATGGATGTTTTGCCCATGACCCTCTGATAGCTTCTTCTCCCCAATAATTCAACTGGATGAAGTCGTGTGTTGTTGTAATAATCAATGGTGATATAAAATCAATTTCAGATTGGACTGGCATTATGAAATTGAGATGGTGGGTCAGATTCTACTAATCTAAGAATTTAACCTTGCACAACAAGAGGCCTTATGAGGTGTTTTTCACCTAACAGCATAATTATATTAGTAATTAGGCAATAATGTTACTAGTAGACTTACTGTGTTTGACGTGATTCATTTCAATTGCCATCTCAAAGTCTTTTCTGTTAATTTTGACTATTTTGAAAAAGATAGACAAATGCCACATATAAATCCCTAGTTTATTATAATAAAAATACATTCTTTTTATAGATAGGTTTGGTAAATAAATTTACTTTGTGAATCATTTTCTTCATTTATTATGTAAGGGGGATAGGATGTCTTTCACAATGGCCCTCTTCACTGGGCCAGTAGAATGCAAGGCTTTGCACATTTTTATGATGGTTGTTTAGTGTCCATGTGGATTTTAAAAGATGAGCATCTCAAAACTGGCATAACAGATTCAGTAATGATTTGTTAGTATTTCCTCAGAAGGTTTTGTTGATGGATATTGCTATGCACTTAGGCTATTTACAACACCCCATGGCCATGCCTTCCAAAATTTATGGGGTAAAATTCTGCACCCATTGAAGTCAATGGCAAAACTATAACTGATTTCAGTGGAGCCAGATTTTCACCCAGGGAGCCTAGATTATTCAGTGTTGACACAGATAGGATTCTGCTGATTTGATGAATAGGAAGATGTTGCTGCTGAATTTGAGTTCCCATCTCCTTGACAGATTTTTGACCATTTGAGTGGGATTTCTGCTCCTTTTTACCCTTCAGTAGCAATAATTAGAGTATCCTGAAGAACCCGCCAACATACAACAATTTAAAATAGACCTATGGCAGTGCTTCAAGGGCGATTATTGTAGGAATCTTCTTATAAAGGTGTTTATAGCTAAAATAGAAAGGAATGATATTGCTCATAATTTCTATGCAACAAAGAGGTATTTTCTCCCTGATTTGAACAATCAACAATTGCTCTTCTTTATTTTTATGCTTTCTGTTTCAGGCAGTTAATTTTTCTTGCACCATCTGGAACAGCCCTAAAAACTGCAATAACCGCCAATCTACAGTTAGTGAGAAACAGAGAGCAACATGGTTGTGCCACAAGAGTGGGACTGGCTAGGTTTTGTTCTCCTTTCCTTCTGATTCATGCATTTTCCATTTTGCCTTGCTTCAAAGGGGAAGTGGGTGTCTATATTTTGATTAATTGCATCTTTTCAGCTACATTATTTAAGCACTACTAAAAAGAATTGCATGACGTCCTATATCAACTAATGTTTTGGGATTAAGGAGGGGAATGTAACCCCAGAAAATGATCTCTGGAGAATATGTAAAATATGGAATAATTTTTAGTATTTTTCTAGAATACTCTAATTCTAGCTGCTGTTTGTAGGATGAAACTGATATGATGCTTCCTTATTTCTAAACCAATTGCTCCCTGTCTTCCCCTCTAACCTCAATCATTTCCCTTCAAATTTGCATCTACTCTCTTCACTTTGCTTGTTTCATTGGTGCTCAGAGACCCAGTACCTGCTTAAATTGCTATAGACTCACTACAGATCTTCCAAAAGCAGGTTAATGCCATGGGTTGTTTTTTGAATAGCATTCTTAGCATGGTCACCAGTCTGTCTAACCATTTATCAAGTGTCTATCACAGTAGTCTCTCTCTATATTGTATGTCTATTAGAAAACATTAACTCTGTCACTAGAGGATAAGCTTGAACATGTAAAAAGCTCTGTAATGTACACAAGGTGCAGCCTGTTGACGTTACATCATGTGCCTTGTTATAGTACAAGCCAATTAAGTAATCTGAGTGACAAGTGTATGCACAAATCACATCATATACAAAACCCAAGCACTTAAAAATAAAGAAATTAATAATTAAGAACATCATGAAATTTACACTGGCTACACAATAAATACAGTATTCTAATAAACTTAGTTTATCTGCTTAGATTGTAAGCTTTTTGGAGCAGGGGCCACTTTTTTGTTCTCTGTTTGTACAATGGTTAGCACAATGGAGCCCCTAGATGCAAATACAGTATAATAATAATAATATATAAAATAATGTGTATTTTATCACAACATAGTAATCTTAGTTCTGACCTAAAATGACTACTACTCATTCAACAGTAATTTCAAACTACACGTATAACATAAAATCCTTTTGAACTGAGTGACTTCTGATTAAGTAGTCTTTCCCTCTCAAGCAAAACTGGCAGCAATTCAAGCAGAGGAAGATCCTAAGCTTGTCTCCTCTAGAAACTGCTCTGCTTTCACAGATTCTGAAAACTCAGTCCAGAAGAGAATAACCTTACCTGCATAGTAATATGATAACTCTTCACAATAAAAAAATAGTTGACTATGCTATAGAAAAGAGACACCAAAGAATTTCTCACTACCATAAACAGCTCAACTAGCTTGGAATTTGTAAATGGCATGTAGAAGCAAAGAAATATTTCTTGCACAGTCACAGCTTGAGATTTCATACATTGTTTGTTGCAATTGGTTAACTCCAGTTCATGACTTTTGGCACCAGCACTCTAGCCATCTTCCTCCATGCTTCATATTTCATGCCATATGTATACCAAGGTGACCTGAGAATATGAAGCCAAAGCATAATTTGGGAGTTATGATATTACTAATAATGCTTCATGAGGCAAATCAATAGAGAGGTCTGTGACATCACCACCACATGTGACCAGCCTCACTGGTACACCAGAGGGTCTGCTGAACATAAGCTGTTTTGGGGACAACTTGCATGGAGGAGATAATTGTTTTATTGATGAAACATGCACAGTAAACTCTTCCAAAGATCATACTGTAAATAAACCATTTTTAAACTTAGGTTACTAAATACCATCCTGGGATTTTAAGGTCTCTCCTCAATTTTTGCTTCATTCTATAATATGCTACAAAATAAAAGCATTTTTTCTAAATAAGTGCATTATCTAGGAGGAGAGAAGCTTATTTTTAAATGAATTTTAGACTTTGCAGAATACAGGAATAATTCTGAGGAGACCCTGAAATAGTGGATATTGTCTCCTTCTATTTGTTATAACCTCTTGTAACTTAATAAATCTATTTTTTGAGTATTTTGCTATGTGTGTAGATATGATATTTCAAGTCATCTATATGCAAATAAAAAAGTTCAGCTCTCAGAGAACAAGTAGTTAATTTCATCATTTTTCTCTATTACACTTTCTTTTTCCTCCTCCTTGTTTAGTTGACTTCTACTTCAACAAAGTTTCTCAAAACTGCTTACATTTGTCTCTCTCTCTCTCTCTTTCTGTGTGTGTGTGTGTAAAAGAACTGAGAAACTATATAATACTTTATCATGCCCTTTGACAGGGTCACACATATTTTTGACCAATTTAGCACATGGATTTACTTTTTTTTTATTCACAAAGATCACAATTTATCATATTATCACTATGACTTGTGTTTATATGTGATATATATAGAACAATTGTGCTAAATTCTGGAGCCATGTTATAAAATATATTTATTAGTCACCTTTACACCACCAATTTATGTTCTCCAAATGTTACTTTTAATGTTTCTAGCCTCAGAACTCTTTCAATAACCAGTAAATTTTTGTATGGATTAATAATTGATAGAGAACAGTTATTTCTTCATCCAGAAATGTGGAATTTCTCTTCCAACTTTACTTTCTCATTTCCTGTCAGGGGCAATATTTGGTCAATAACTGGTTTAACATCCAATAGCTCATGAATCATTTGGGACTAAAAATAGGTACTCGACTCCATAGGAAAGTTGGAAATGTTGTTTGCTGGGGTTTAAAAATCCTGCATCTCTGCCCCAGCCCCAACCCCCTTCAATTTTGAGACCCTAACAATATCAAGGCTAACCTCATCTTGCTTATTCTTAGAATGAAAGTCTCTGGTCCTTATAATTGCAAAGAGATCCTTAAACCATAAATTGACCTTTAGAATGGAAAGTTTGCCATGGTGATTTTTCTCATGATACTTATCTATCCCTCATACAACCACCACCTACTGTTAATCTTTCTGGCCCAGGAAAATCACAATAGCATCTTCTTGAATTTTTGGTGGTACCTCAAACCATATTATTTCAGGTTTGGGTGACTGACCACCATTAAGGATGCCACAGTTGGTGCTCAGCCACTGAGCTACTTCTCTGATGAGTAGCCAGTATGGTCATTTGGCCCAAAAGAGAGGAGAAAGGCAGCAAATAGTGTGAGGAAGAATCTAGTTTATCAGACTAAGCATAGATCTAGACTCCCGTGGAACCATGGCTCAGTTTCTGTAGCACCTTTGCCTCAGTTTCTCTATGTGTAAAATAAGCTTAATATTTATCTGCCTCACAATATTATTTAGATAATTTATTAGGTAATGATTGTATATCACAATATAACTTCTAAGTATTATTATTAGAAAACTTTTAGTGGTTCACCATTCATCCCGGTGGATCAATGGTTGGAAGCTGATAATGGTTGGACACTAAAATTAGACTAGAAATAAGGCACATTTTTGACAGTAAAGTGAATTAACTATTGGAATAACCTATCTAGGGATGTGGTGGATCCTCTTGTCACTTGATGACTTTATATGCTCTAGCTCAGTTGGTGAAGTAATATCTTTTATTGGACCAACTTCTGTTGGTGAGACTGACAAGCTTTCAAGCCACACAGAGGTCTTCCTCAAGTCTGGGAAAGGTACTGAGAGTGTCACAGCTAATACAAGATCAAACAGATAGTTTATTGTAGGCAGTCAGCATATATTCTAAGGAATCATTCAAGGTGAAGTGGCCCATTAAGACCCCTGTAGTCATACGACAAAAGGGGTTACAGATTGTGGTAATAAACCATAAATCCACATAATTGTTATTGGGGGCATTTAGTGCACTACATAACAATGTAAATAAAAAAAAATTTTGTGCATCATAACAACTGTATGTGTGAAACCAGACAATTACTAAGCTCTTGAATGAACTCACATGGGGAAATGATAAAAGACAAAAAACACCATATCACCTGTAGGTGAACACTTTTCACAAAGTGAGCACTCTATATTCGACCTTTCAGTCCTCATCCTCAAAAGAAAGCTACACAACACTTTCAAAAGACAAGCCTGGGAACTTAAATGCATAATTTTGCTAGACACTAAAAATTCATGATCTTAATACACTAGATTTATGGTTTATTATAACAATCTGTAACCCACTAACTCCCTCTTTTGTCCTGTAACTGCAGGTGTGTTAATGGGACACATCACCTGGAATGATCCCTTAGAATATGTGCTAACCACTTCTGCTAAAGTATCAGTTCAATCTTGCATTTAGCTGTGACACTCTGAGTACCTTTCCCAGACCTGAAAAACAGTTCTGTGTAGCTCTAAAGTTTGTCTCTCTCACCAACAGAAGTTGGACCAATAAAACATATTGCCTCACTTGCCTTGGCTTTCTAATATCCTGGAACCCAAAGGGCTACAACAGCCGTGCCTGCTTTAGTTCAAATAGAAGTTATGACTGGACCTGGTGGAGAAATTACAGGATGAGATTCGGCGGTCTGTGTTTTGTGTGAGGTCAGACTACCTAGTCATAACGGTCCCTTCTGGCCTTAAAAGTATATGAACCAGCCAGAATATTTTCTCATGACAGTTCAGAAGTTTCGTTTTTTATTACTTTAATATTTTGTTATTCCCAACGGGCCCTGATTTTGCTGGGCTCTTACATGATTGCTGTCCATGGTACTGAAAGGTTGGTGCTTTTTCTCCCTTCTTTAGGAAAGGCTGTTTCAGTCAGTCATGTTACTTTCAGCCTTAATTCCATGAGTACATCGGTTACGGAAGATTTCTTCGGTGAGATCATTAATTAATATTAACCCCTTCCTTCAGTTTTATCACTATCCGAAGCCCATATAAATTGAAGCTTCCTCCCCAAAGTGGCTAATATTAAGGCTGCTCTAACTGCATTGTATAATAAAGTATTGACTTACAATGCAGTTTGAGAGTGTAACTACAGTTGAATTTCAGTCGGATCTGTCGGCTAACCCAGCTGGCAGCACGCTGCACCAATAAACCTCCCCATATAAACTTCAAGCTGAAATAAATTACCGCTAATTTCTCCCTATCATTTCACAATATTTCCCCGCTAATCAGCTCCTGAAGTCTCTCAATGTGCAGTACAGGTGCGGCCAGTTGGGCACGCGCTTGGCTCTCGCCGATGAACAAACTCCCAGCTCAAACCATCCTGGGGTGTTCAGGCACCTTCCAAAGTTCTCCGGCACAGCTGGTCAGTGCAGCGGCCTGATCGCTCCCGCTCGGACGAGATCCTTGCTGAGCCGGCTGCATTGGCTGGGAGGAGAAAGCAGCGCTGCTGTGGCGGAGGGGAGGAGGTTACTCCACCAAGGCGGCTGTCCCAAGCTGCCCCCCTATTGAATGCTGGGTTTTTCCTTAACCCCCCCCCGCCCCGCCCACACACACAAAACCCGAGGGGACAGTCTCCCATTCGCTCACTGAAAGGCAAAACGATCTCCTGCCTTGCAAGAGGAGAGGGGCTTTCAAAGGCATCTCCAGCCTGGCAGGCTGCCTCTCAGACAGCAGGCTTGGCTGGGCTGCGCACCCCCGCTCTGCCCGGCCCGCCCCCCAGGGGAACAGCGGCAGGAGCCCAGCAGGCGGGCGGCGGGGGTGGCTGGAGCGGGCCGGGCTCCTGCTCGGGAAGGCAGCGCCCCGCAGACCGCGCCGCCCCGCCCCTCCCCTCCCCTCGGGTGGCAGCAGCAGGAGCCGCGGCGGCAGCACCCGCTTTTCGCTCGCCGCCCTCTCTCCCGGGACACGCGGACAAGCCGAGGTGAGGCCCGGGGGGTGCTCAGGGACGGAGCCCACCAGGCTGGGGCGCCCGCCGGCCGGCTGACGTGCGCTGCTGGTGGGGTGGGGGTGCGCGGAGGGCGACGGAGCTGAAGCAAGTTGGAGGCAGCGCCCGGAAAGGTGAGAGGCGGTCGGCAGTGCCTGGGTTACTCCTGCCCCGCCCGCCCCCGAGAGCCGAGTTAAGGTGGGCAGGAGGGACCGAGGAGCAGTAGTGGAATCCGCCCCTGGTTGGAGATGGTCTCCCGGGGCAGGGCTTGTCGCTTCGCAGCGGGGACTTCTTTTTTCTTTTTCCATAATTCTTCTTCTGTTTCAGGCAACCGATTGCTCAGCCTTGCAGGTTGCCGATTGCAAGTTGGTCAAGACTCCCCAGCTCAAGGAAGGGAGGAGAGAGCATTAGTAGAGCCAGCCTCCGAAATGTGGCAATCTCGTTTCGATGCTGTAGGGTGCTCTCACTCCCTTTACCCTCAGTGCATTGCTTCTGTTACCTTCCCTGGCCTCGGGTACTTGCAGAACTTCCCCCTTTGAAGGATAAGCCATTCGGGTAAGAGGAAGAGAGATTTTAATTTCCAGGATTTTGCTTGAATAGTCAGGTTTTTGGGGGAGGGGTGGGGTGTCTAGATCCTTTAGACCTGATTGCGGAATTCAATGAGTGAACTAGTGAAGAAGTTGCTGGAGGGAAATGGTTAAAAAAAAATCGCATGCACATTTTTATCGTCTTTGGTGTACGATTGCATTTTGTTTCCACTTCAGCCGAGTCTGTATTCTCCTTAATTTTCCAAAACAAAATTAATGAAAGAATTCATAAAGAGACAGTGTTTAAAAAGTACTTAGGGATTTTATTCATTTATCTTAATTTAGGTACAGTTTCATGGTTTTTTTAAAAAAGTGTCTAACAGTGGTATTTCAAGTTATGGATTACAATATACAAAACACATCACATAATCAGTATTAGAGTGTAGTATGCAAGTTGGAATAACAGATCTGGTTTATTAAGCCAGGGCTAGCAGCAAATGTTCAATTATGTTGATACTAATGGTAAGAAAAAGTTAGGTAGTGAAAACACAATTGTAATTAGTGTGGAGAAAAGTAATATACCAGTAAAGAATTTTGATAGTACTACCATAAAAGCATGTTTTATCAAAAACATATATATTCAGGTCTTGCTGTTGACTACAGTTAACATAGCAGCAGGCCCTTCATTTTAAATGTTCATGATTTTGGCCAATTTTTTTCTTAACAGAAAGTACAGAAAGAGAAACCGCTTTCACAGATATAAACGTATAACTGAAGAATGCAAGGGCAAGAAAGGACATTTGTACTCAAGATTCCACACAAGTATATAGTTTATTACTACTACTTATTGAATACTTTTTTAAAAAGCAGGCCTTCAGGACTGCAGCATTAGATTATTTGTTTTAAAATATTGGGTCAGATTCTCACTGATTCTAAAGCAGATGAGTAGCATTGAAATTAATGGAACTATGACAGTACTCACCCAGTGAGAATCTGCCCATTGTTTTAAAAGTTAAAGAATTCACTTTATTAAAGAAAATGGGATTTTTTTTTCCTGAATGAAGAATGTGTTACTGGACAATTACTCCAGATTTGAATTTACAGCATCTATGATTGATTAATTAAAAAGTTGTTGGTGATTGTTTTGTCCTTCATTCCTTTATTATTTATCATTATTATTAGTTATATTATAACACATCACTGGGGAATAGGATGTTACATAATTCTCTTTATACACTGTTACAGAGACAGTGATGACAAGTGTACAGGTGATTATATTACTAGGGTAGTTGCTGCACAAAGTAAGCTTGGGAAATAATCTTTATGTAAATGCAAATGGAATTTGTTGATTAAAAATGATACATATACACAAATCTTTTACATTTATGCTATATATTTGGCTGTAGATATCTCTCATCTGGTAAGACTATTAGCTCATGTAATTTAGTTTGGCACTGTTAAGTGGAAAACAATACAATTATCTTATCAGATGAGAAATCTACAACCATATGTATAAATGTTTTTTTCACTCTCAAGGTGATCTTTGCCCCTGTGCGAGAACTGGCACATGGCCTTTGCATCACTTAAGACCTGAAAATAAGATTTTTAAGTGGGACTTAAATGGTGCACAGGCTTTGTGCTGGTTCTTTGTGCAGGTGTGAATTTCAGTATTACTGTGCAGAATTGGCATGTTACTCCAATATTGTCTAAGTAACTCTTTGGGAGAAAATTTGCTTTATATCATCATCATAAACCTAGAGTAACGCTACTGAAGTCACTAGAGCTACTCCAGATTAACACAGAACAGAATTTGCCCCCCTAGTACTAAAATATGTATCGAATACATCAAATTCATTGGGAAAACATAGTCTATAGCAAGTTACATATATGAATGTTGAGAAAAAAGAATTTGGTTGGTTGAAAGTATGGATTTGTTTTGTCATATTGAGCCAAATTCATCAAAATGTTGTGACAAATAACAATCAGGCAAGGTTAGATTTAATTGGTGACCTTTTTGAGGTTCAAGTCTTAGATGGGGTATTGCTCCTTCCTCTTGTCCTTCGCTGACCTCTTAGTGATGCTGAAACAAATACAGCTTTTCAAATGTGAGAGGTCCTCAGATTCTTCCATGACTGGCAATTGAAATTTTCTAGCATAACTGAAAAATTGGAAGGCTAGGTTTTGGTTTAGAGAGTATTTTGAACTGGTGTTTTTCTTTCTCAGTGAACTGAGCTGTGGAAAAAGGCTTTGTCTGATGTCAGTTCCCTTAGAAGATTCAGATTGTTCTGTGAAGTAAATGATCTGAATGATCTTAAGGAATTGACATTAGACTAAACCTTTATCCATGGTTCAACTCACTGAAAAAGCTGAAGAAAACTCTCAGCTTTGGAGATTTCCCTTAAAACTGTGAAGGCTGAATGCTTATTACAGTGGCAGCTGAAAATGACAAGGAGAGTGTAATGGTCCCTTGTGAAATACTATTGTGGGAGGCCAGAGATTGTTTCTATATCTGGGAAATGACGGGACCCTACATACTTAATGACATGTTTTTCTAACTGTGATCACAGTTTGCAGTGTGTCTCTTTGATCTTCTGCTGACATTGTGTAGTTGGGTTCCTAGCTCATTTGTGTAAATTTTAATTGCAAAGGTAAGGAAGCAAGAACAAAAAGAACCGTTTGTGAATGTAATGCAATACCCTAGGCTTACACTTGTGTTTTTTTTTTTAAAAACACCCTCCTGAAAGAAAACAAAAGCAAAACAAAACAAAAACTTGTTTTGATGCTTCATAAAATCATAATTCTGTTGAGTGCCTTCTCTGGAATTTAAACACACTCAGTGGGTTCGCCTGGGCTCCTCTTATTTGGTAGGGCTCAAATGCCTTGCTGGACATCTTGGCCTTGGCTTCTGCTTGACTGGGGGTAGGGTGGGAGAAAGTGTGTAGATCCTTCCTCCCCTTTCATACATGCTTTGAGCAATGAAATGTTTGAGAATGTTGATCGCTATTGGGGCATTTGAGTTAACACTGTGAGATGAATGGGTAAGTTCACAACTTGCAGGTTCTCTGGAAACTCAAGCAGACATTGCTGAATCAATTACATTTAACTCACTATTTCAGGGTTTTCTTTGCACCATAATAACTACAGGCTAACTTTAAAAAAATGAAAGTGGAGACTCTGGAAAGCATGAAGACACCATGGGAAAAAGTCCAGCGTGCCCTACTGCCACTTTCCAGTGTAATATAAAACCTACTCAAAATTATGGAGTCAAATCCCACCTGTGTTAATTGTCCAAGTAAGATGAGCAGTATTTGACCAACAGTTCTAAAATATTAATTTTTCCTATAAGTAAAGACTAAAAAGCTGCTGAAGTCATTATCCTAAAAGTACATCTAAGACTATATGGTTTTTGACTATATGAGATGGTCCGGAAATACTTTAAAAATCTGGGTTCATGTTCTTTCATTACTAAAGCTCTTTAGGCATTGCTGCACTCAGCATCATAACACCTAACTGATTTAGGAGCCTAAATCTCATTTTCAAAATGGGTCTAGAGACTTAGGTGTCTAAATTCCATCAATAGTCATTAGAAAGTTAGTTTCCTGAAGTGCCTAAATCCTTTTGAAAATGAGATTTATGCTTCTAACCCAGTTAGGTGTTGTGATCCTGAGTGCAGCAATGCTATATAGCTTTAAAAATCCGGACCTTGAACACATCCTAAAAGATGTAGGTCTGCACTTTTGAATACCTCACTTGCAATCTGCCCACTAATCCATCTACTCTGAGACTATTTCTAACATACCAAATCTTTGAGATGCTTCAGGCAGCTACTGCTTTTTTGTTTTATTTTATATTTTAAAAGAAAGAAAGAAAACCCAACCCAATAAAACTCAAAGAAACATCCATAGAAACCTTTGCTTTCCCCATCCTCTTCTAAAAATGTGGACAGGGCCTAGATTAGGCAATATGAAGTTATGGACCAATGATAAATTGAAGATTTCATATCTCACAGATCATCATAGTCAGATATGGGAACTTTATACCTCCAAAATATCAAGAATCATCTCTGAATTAGATGTTTCTAGCTCTGGTAGATCATAAGAGATCTCTCCTTTATATCATGATGTTGTTATGCAGAAAAACATTATTTAAAGCAATTTTTAGAAGTTTCTCAAATTTATTAGCTGTAGTATTTCTTACCCTCAACAGGCCCAGACAGTTGAATTCTGGGGAGTCATTCTGTATTGACCGAGGGGTATAAAGGTAGTTTCAATAAAATATTGAAACACTCTCTAAACTATTTCTATTATACTTTTTTGTTAAATATTCAGAAAACATAGTGAAGTGGTCTAAAGTTTTTACTGGCATGTGTTCAGAATGACCTGCCTGACTTACCTATGCCTTTGTGACTCGGGGACTATTCCAAGGTCATGCCATATCCAGTTCTGAAATTTTCAGAGTAGTCTTACCTGGAGTTTCGGTTCAGGCCCATATCTAGTTTCAATGTATCAAAATTCCTTCTGAATAAATAAAAATGTTGTACAGGAATGTAGAACCTGGAGTTCTGATCTGACCACACATCTCATTTGGAACCAGAAGTATGCAATCAGGCAGCAGCAGAAATTGAAACAAACAAACAGAAAAGCAAATACAGTACTATGTTAAATGTAAACTACTAAAAATGTAAAGGGAAAGTTTTAAAAAAAATGACAAAGTAGGGTAACTTTCCGTGCTTTTCATTTACATTCAGACAGTTAAAACAGCATTTTTCTTCTGCATAGTAAAGTCTCAATGCTGTATTAAGTCACTGTTCAGTTGAAAACTTTTGAAAGAATAACCATAATGTTTTATTCAGAGTTATGAACAACCTCCATTCCCAGCATGTTCATAACTCTGAGGCTCAAATCATTTTGCTTACAATGGTAATAAGTGGGGACAGAATAAAATAAAAATAGGTCTGTACTCTTAAAAGTTACTAAATAATATTAAAATAACTTAAGGAATGTATGCTGCTCCATTAGAACATATTCAATAAATCCACTTACAATTAAACTAGTACATGGACTCTTAAGAATATTGTTGTGTACAGCAAGGGTTCTCAACCTTTTTCTCTCTGGGGCACCACCCCCTGCCCCAACATACTATAAAATCTCCATGGCCCATCTCTGCCACAACTGATTTTCTGCATATAAAAGCCGGAGCCAGTGTTAGGGGGAAGCAAGCAGGGCAACTGCCCATGCCACATGGGGGCCCTGTGAAGTTAAGTTGCTCAGGTTTCAACCCTGGATGGTGGGGCTCAGAGTCTTGGGCTTTAGCCTCATGAGGTGAGGCTTCAGGTTTCTGCCCTGGGACCCAAGAAATCTAAAGCTGGCCCTGCTTGGCAGTCCCTCTGAAACTTTCTCATGGCCTCCCAGCGGGCCCTGGACCTCTGGTTGAGAACCGCTGGTGTACAGCATATTTGTCTCTCTACAAAGATGAGAAAGGAAATTAAATGAATGATTTAATCCACTTTTTGCACTTGTGCATGCTCTCTCTCTCTCTCTCACACACACACACACATTAAAAAACAAACAAACCCAGTTCTGTCTTTTGTGACTCTTGCTTTAGGCCCTTGATCTTGCAATCTGATCTGATCAGATGGCAGGATTGGGGCCTTAGTTATTAATTTATTAATGATTTGGCAGTTATATACTGTGGCACTCTTAGACTTATGCATCCACTCAAGTTGAAGCCACTAAATGCACCTTCCCTACATGAGCACATCTGACTTGATCCACAAGTTGGACTACTATCTCTGATTTTTTCTCTGTGCCCCAGTCTAACTTCAGAACCTGTGGGCTATGGTAAATGACTGACTGATTTCTGTAACTGCTCTCCCACATTACCAAGTTGTGGTTTGGCTCCATCTCCTCACTTCCATGAATGTATAGCAAATCACAAAGTCTCACAACCTAGATCCAGTAGGATTAAACATTATTATTATTATGTTGTGGTTAGAGTGCCATACACCTGTGGATCTCAAAGAGAGTTCTAAGGATGAAGCTTCATAACATTCATATCAGTAGTCATTATGCCCATTTTACAAATGGGGAAACTAGGGCACAGAGATTGATATGATCCAAGTCATACAGTAAGTCAGTGTCAGAGCCAAAAATAGAATCCTAGAGTTCCTGGTTCCCCTGCTCAACTTCCTGGATCATATTATCACTCTTATCTGGTTATAATGGAAACAATAACACTCTGCAGGATTTTAAAGATCCAATTTACATAGAGCATATGTCATGGTTATGTTTTGTAGCAAATATGTTTCAAAATTAGACTGTCATTCAAAGAACATTAATTACCCTTCTCAAGCAAATTTAGCCATAAAAAATTCTTATTTTTTGCTCTATTTTTCTAAAACAATAATTTTTTCTATGTTGTAAATTGGAGGACTTTGTCATCTTAAGGATTCCTTGTCTGTTATCAAAACCATTGATTATTTAGTGTGAAATTCTCTATTCTGATTAATTTACTGCAAATTAATTTTTGCTGCCCTAGATGTTTCTCCCTCATTTTTCTTTAAATGATGTTATAAAATAAAATGATGTGTTTTAGTGGTTGTTGTGAAGAGAGCATTGTCCTTTTTAAGCTTCCTCATCTGTCAGAAAGAAACCATTAAGAAAAAAGTAAATTAACTTTGTTTGATCAAACTAGTGAGACTGACCTTTAAATCCATAATTTTTTTTATCAGGAAAATAGCTAACTAGATCCTGAAATTGGTTAGATTTCAGAAGGAAGTAAAAATCTTTATATCTGCAGATAGATTATATTTTTTGTTCTTTATTTTTTAAATGGCACTGTTGCATATGATGTATATTTTATTTTATGGATTTGTGTGTATGAATAATGGTCTACTTTTTCCTCAAAAAAGATGTCTGCATGTTTAAAAAAAATCGTGCTGTTTGTACAATAGTACCTATACTGAATACTATAGGTCTGATTCCCAGTTATACTAAGGCTCTTTATATAGCTCTGGCAACATAAAGTGGACTTAAGTTGGGTGGAAACAGCTCCTTGACAATGCAGAGAGACTCCCCAGCCAGTTTAATACTAGTGAAAGAGCTCTGGACCAACCCTGCTTCCAATCTCCAGTGATTCATAGATCCCAAGGCTGGAAAGGACTCATTATGAAGATCTAGTCTGACTTCCTGTATAACACAGGCCATAGAACTTCCCCAAAATAGTTCCTAGAGCATATCCAATCTTGGTTTTGAAATTGCCAATAATGGGAAATCCAGAACACCCCTTAGCAAATTGGTCCAATGGTTAATTTCTCTAATGGTTTAAAAAGTATGCCTTTTTTTCAGATTGAATTTGTCTATCTTCAGCTTCCAGCCATTGGATGGTGTTATACCTTTCTCCGCTACATTGAGGAGTCCATTATCTGATGTCTGTTCCCCATATTGGTACTTTTTAACCTGTGATGAAGTCACCTGTTAACTTTCTCTTTGTTAAGCTCAATAGCTTGAGCTCCTTGAGTCTATCAATATAAGATGTGTTTTCTAGTCCTTTAATTATTCTGGTTACTCTTCTTTCGATCCTTTACAGTTTTTCAGCATCCTTTAGGAACTGTCAACACCAGAACTGGACACAATATTTCAAAGTAATTCAGTAGTTGCAGAAGTTGTACCACTTGTAAATATGGAGGTGAAATTTCTTTTCTATTCCTCCTTGGCATTTCCCTCTTCATCCATCCCAGGATCTCATCTGTTCTTTTGACCATAGCGTCGCACTGGGAGCTCATGTTCAGTTGATTATCCACCATGGCCTCTGAATCTTTTTCAGAGACACTGCTTCCAAGGATAGAATCTCCCATGTGCAAGTATGGCCTACGTTTGTTTCTTGATGTATACTTTTAGTCATATTAAAATGCATCTTGTTTGCTTGCACCTGTTTAGCAAGCAATCTAGATCAGTGGTGGGCAACCTGCAGCCCACAATCAAATTACCTTATGGGCCACATGCGGCCCGTGGGTCTCAGGTTGCCCACCACTGATCTAGATTGCTCTGAATCAGTGACTTTTACTCTTCAATATTTACCACTCCAATTTATGCGTCATCTGTAGACATTATCAGTGCTGATTTTGTTTTGTTCCTGGTTATTGATAAAGATGTTAAATAACGTAGGGCCAAGAACCTATCCCTGCAGGGATATTCTAGTTTTTTAATTAAAATGTTGTGTGATATCAAATCAAACATCTTACCAAAATATAAATATATTATGTCAATGCTATTACCTTTATCAACCAACCTTATATCATCAAAAATATCATATCAGTTTGAAAGGATCTATTTTCCATATACCCATATTAATTTGCATTAATTACATTACTGTCCTTTAGCTCTTAATTAATCAAGCCCTGTATTAGCCACTTCATTATCTTGTCCAGGATTGATGTCAGGCTGACAGGCATATAATTACCCAGGTCATCCCATTTACTCTTTTAAACAATGGTCACTTTAGCTTTCTAAGGTTGCTCTAACTTGTGCTCTTTTTCTTTGTGGACTCAAGAAGTGGAGAACAGCTACACTATAGGGGATTCTATCCTTGGAAGCAATAACTCTGAAAAATATGCGGGGGTCGTGGTGAATAATCAGCTGAACCTAAACTCCCAGTGCAACCATGTTGAGCTCTTTTGGATCCTTGGATGCATAAACAAGGGAATCTCAAGAAGGAGTACAGAAGTTATTGTACCTCATATTTGCAACTAGGATATTTTTTTGCAATCATTGAAATACTGTCCAGTTCTGGAGCTCAAAATTTAAGTAGGATATTGATAAATTAGAGACAGGAGCTATAAGAATGATTAAAGGATTAGAAATCATGCCTGATAGACTCAAGGAGCTCAATCACTACCTAGCTTAACAAAGAGAAGGTTAAAGGGTGACTTAATTACAGTCTATAAGTAGCTACACAGGGAACAAATAATTATTAATGTGCTCTTCAATGTAATAGAGAAAGGTATAACATGATCAAATGGCTAGATGTTGAAGCTATAAAAATTCAGACTGAAAATAAGGCACACATTTTTAACAGAGTAATTGGTCATTGACTAATTTACCGAGATATGTGGTGGATTCTCCATCACTGACAATTTTTAAATTAAGATTGGATGTTTTTCTAAAATATCTGCTCTCGGAATTATTGTGGAGAAGTTCTATGGCATGTGTTACATAGGAGGTCATAGATGATCCAAATGGTCCCTTCTGGCCTTGGAATATATGAACCTTGAGGCTTCTCTAATTTACACCAGAGGCTGGACAGGCCCTGAATGTGCCAGAATATAATGTGGCAACTGAGAACCAGGCCTGCATGTTTTACTGAAGTTAATAAAATTAACTTTTTGTACCAAAGATGGGCCGAGAACAAGATATCTGGCCTCCACAGGTACCATCAAAATACTTTAACCTAGTTCGGGAGATCCTCATAGCGTGTACTTTTTTTTTTTAAAGTATGTGTCCGATATCTGTGACATCACAGCCTGTATATAATCAGTTGTAGGACTGGGGCATTCATCAATAATAAAACACTGAAAAAAGAGTAGGGGAAGGGACACAAAGTTAAAGCAAAGCATAAAAACCATAATGTTGACAAATGTCTTATTTCAATTATTTTTGTTGATTTCCCCTCCAGCCCCCATTTGAGTTTATATTGGAAGGTCATGTAAGAAAACATTTTTTGTTTTGTATGTTTGTTTGGTTTTTGTGTGTGTGTTTTGGTAAATTTTAATTAAAACTCTTCATCCTATTCTGTAATTATGTGTTTACTCCTCTCTTGATTTTTTTCCTCTGTGTGTGTGTGTGTGTGTGTGTGTGTGTGTGTGTGTGTGTGTGTGTGTGTGTGTGTGTGTGTGTGTGTGTGTGTGTGTGTTTTCCCAACCTGTTCCTATTTTCCATGTTACGGCTCCTCTAGGATGAGGAATGTGATATCTTAAGCAAGTTATTTAAGTGGCTAAGTTTAGAGTGTGTCTTGTTAATGCCAAGTTTTGATGGATTCCTGTTTTCATGGTCCATCACTACCTAAAGGTGTATAACAACTTCCAACTCTTCACAGCAGAGGCACTGCAAGGTAATCTTTGGCAAATGGACAGATGCTGTCCCTGCAACCAGTCAGGAGTTTGATTGGTGGGACAGAGGAGGTCAAGAGAACCTCTCCAAATAGTAGTTGGGAATAAAGGGTGAGCAAAAGAGATAGTTGTGCTATAAATATTACATACTATGCTAACATCTAGAATAATCATATCTTTGTGTTGAAATAATGGTATTGTCGCAGCATGTGGAGTGAGGTGTTCTCAGTTACTCTGAACAAAGTTGCAGAGAGACACTACGTCTGGCAAATGTGGGGATTATTTTGTGATGAAGACATTTCTTCATAAATCACTGGATGTCATGTTAAACTGAACACCTAATTGATTTTGCATAGGCATTTTTACATCTCATCAGGCTAATATTAAAATATTTTGAAGAAGATGTATTTGTGCATCATTCCTTCAATGTATCACATTTTTAGGCCAAGTCATATGTTCTCCCCCAAAACAGACATATCTAACTTTTGTGTGGCCAACTCTTGCTTTTTTTATCATGAGTCTTGAGATATTTGGTATTTTTCTTAAACCCCCAGCACTTGGATTCATGAGATACATGAGAATCTCAGCCATCAAAAGTCAGTTTCTGGCCATCATGGTTGTTGGAGAAAAGCTTGAAACCATGAAAGTTCAAAATGTTCAAAGCTGGATGCCCAATTTTAGGGTCCTGTCATAAACAGATAAGAAAAGTTAATAGCACAGAAGTGCTTCATATCTCTTTTGCTGGGAAAGGGTTAACAAGAACAGTGAGCTTGGCTGTCACCTGACCCGAGGACCAATCAGAGGACAGGATACTTTCAAATCTTGAGGGAGGGAAGTTTTTGTGCTGTGCTGTTAGATTTTGGTTGTTGTTCACTCTGGGGGCTCAGAGGGATCAGACGTGCAACCAGGTTTCTCTCCAATCTCTCCAATACAGGCTCTTATAAGTTCAGACTAGTGAGTACTAGGTAGATAAAGCGAGTTAAACTTATGGTTGTTTTCTTTATTTGCAAATGTGTATTTGGTTGGAAGAAGTTCAAATGTGTATTTGGCTGAAAGGAGTTCAAATTGGTATTTTGCTGAAAAGATTTTAATTTGTACTTGTATACTTAGGCTGGGAGAGTGTTCCCAATGTCTATAGCTGAAAGACCCTGTACCTATTCCATTTTTTTTTAAATCTACAAAGATAATTTTTACTGTTTTTTCATTCTTTAATTAAAAGCATTTCTTGTTTAAGAACCTAATTGTTTTTATTCTGGTGAGACCCCAGGGGACTGGATCTGGATTCACCAGGGAATTGGTGGGGAGAAAGGAGGGAAGAGGGAGAGGGAAGCTGATTTCTCTCTGTGCCAGGACTACTTTCTCTCAGGAAGAGTCTCGGAGGGGGAAAGAGAAGGAGGGAAGAAGGTGAATTTTCCTCTCTGTTTTGTGATTCAAGGAGTTTGAATCACACAGTGATCTTCCAGGGTAACCCAGGGAGGGGAAGCCTGGGAGAGGCAACGGTGAGGGAAAGGGTTTACTTTCCTTGTGTTAAGATCCAGAGGGTCTGGGTCTTGGGGGTCCCCGGGCAAGGTTTTGGGGGGAACAGAGTGTACCAGGCACTGGAATTCCTGGTTGGTGGCAGCGCTACAGATTCTAAGCTGGTAATTGAGCTTAGAGGAATTCATGCTAGTACCCCATCTTTTGGACACTAAGGTTCAGAGTGGGGAATTGTACCATGACATGGTGTGCAGCGTGTGGGATAGATAAGATAGAATCCAAAAGCTAGTGAGGTTTTTATTTCTCTCCCTGCTAGCTATCTGCAGGCAGACTGAGAGGTTTGGGTTTAGAACCAAAAGCCAGTAGGATTTTTTCTCTCTTTTCTCTCTGCTAGCTGTTTGTAAGCAGGAGAGAGGGTTTTTAAAAATAAACAAACAGCCAGAAATTTTTTTTCCTTTTCTCCTTTCTGGTTGTGCAGAGAGACTGCCTGAAGGCAGAGGCATTAGAGTTTAACAAGGATCTTTGTTAAACAAAGGGACTCCAGTTGTGAGTCACCATACACCAGCAAAACACATTTGCAAATGAATTTTTTTTTCTTTCTAACTCTGTCAGGAATAGCTAGGTAGAAGGAGTTAAAAAAAAAGACTGTTGCTAAGCAACCCGAAGAAGGCAACAGAGAAAGCAGCAGAGGAACAGCAGTTCAGACAATAAACCAGGAGAGGGCACCCCAACACAAGAAAACAGGAACCATGACTTCCAAGGCAAAAATGAAAGCAGAAGAACAAATCAAAGAAGCAGACCACAGGCGACAAATGGAAAAAAGAAAAAAAGAGGTGGAGCTGAAAGAAAGAGAAGAAAAAATCAAACTGGCAGCCCACAAAAGAGAACAAGAAGCAAAAGATGTGGCCCACCAACGAGATATGGAAAAGCAACAAAAACAAAGTGAAGAGAGGGAAAAAGAGAGAAAGCATGAATTGGAATTAGCACAGGCTAGGCAGCATGCTTCAGCCAATCCTAACAACCCTTCGCCAATTATGGTTCCACATCACAAGAAATTTCCCACCTACAAGGCAGGTGATGACACTGAGGCCTTCTTAGAAAATTTTGAAAGGACCTGCCTTGGGTACAGCATCCCTGAAGACCAGTACATGATAGAGCTGAGGCTACAGCTCAGTGGACCCTTAGCAGAGGTGGCGGCTGAAATGCCTAAGGAGAAAATGAATGATTATAAACTTTTTCAAACCAAGGCCAGATACAGAATGGGGATAACACCTGAACATGCCCGTCGGCGGTTCAGAGCCCTGAAATGGAACCCAGATGTGTCATTCCCCCGATAATACGCCTACCACATTGCAAAGAATTATGAAGCCTGGATATCAGGAACAAAGGTTAACAATCTGGACGAGCTGCACCTCCTGATACAAATGGAGCAGTTCTTAGATAGTGTTCCTGAAGAAATAGAAAGGGACATCCTAGATGGGAAGCCCAAAACGGTAACTGAGGCGGGGGAGATTGGAGCCAAATGGATGGAAGTGGCAGAAAAGAAAAAAACTACTGTCAAGGGGAGCGACTACCCCCCCCCACACATGACAATAAACCCTATCACCGAGGGCAACCCAGGACCCCACCTACAATCCAAGAAAAGCTTCCAACTCCCTATTCTCTCACCTCACCAATCTCCAGTAACCCACCTCGGCCCAGTGATCAGTCAGCTGGGTGATGCTTCAAGTGTAATGAACGGGGACATATAAAGGCCAACTGCCCCAAGAACCCCAACCGAGTACAGTTCATTTTATCTCCATCACTCCAAAGATCCCCAGACCCAGATGCCTCTCAAATACCCTCGGAGTGAAGGGAAATTTTGAGAGTGGGCAGAAAGAAGGTTATCGCATGGAGAGACACGGGGGCACAAGTGTCAGCTATCTACCAATCCTTAGTGGACCCCAAATTCATCAACTCAAAGGCCCAAGTGACAATTTTCCCCTTCATGTCCCAAGCGGTAAACTTGCCTACAGCTAAACTGCCTGTCCAGTACAAAGGCTGATCAGGAATGTGGACATTTGCAGTCTACGACAATTATCACATCCCCATGCTACTGGGGGAAGACTTGGCCAACCAGGTAAAGTGGGCCAAGCGGGTGGGAATGGTTACCCGCAACCAAGCCAGGCAAGCTTCCAGACCCATCCCTGTTCCTGAGCCGTCCACAGGGGCCCCGTCTGTGTTAGCAGAGACCGAGACAGAGGTAGTGGACCCGGATCCCCTGCGAACAACTGCAACAGCCACAGTACTTCCAGTCCCAGACCCGGACCTGGAAACGCAACCAGCACCAGAACCATTGCCAGCACTGATGCCAGCGCTTGCAAACGCATCTTCAACCCCAACGCCAGAGGGCGCCAGCGAGTCTAAACTGGCAGAAACAGCAGACAGCCATACCCAAGAGGCTCAGCCAGAGCCTGAAATACCACCTGGTGCACCAGCGGAGAGCGGTTCACCAGCCACGTAAACAACCTCATCACCTACATCACTTCCAGAAGGACCAAGCCGAAGTCCACAGTCTGAGGAGGAACTGGTGTCTCCAGCCTCCAGGAAACAGTTCCAGACTGAGCAGGAAGCAGATGACAGCCTTCAGAAAGCTTGGGTGGCGGCACGGAGCACCTCACTGCCTCTCAGTTCTTCTAACAGATCTCGGTTTGTTATAGAACAAGGACTTTTATATAGGGAGACTCTTTCTGGTGGACACCGGGAAGACTAGCATTCACAAAAACAGTTGGTGGTTCCAACTAAGTATCGGGGGAAGCTCATAAGCTTAGCCCATGATCATCCCAGTGGCCATGCTGGGGTGAACAGAACCAAAGACAGGTTGGGGAAGTCCTTCCACTGGGAGGGGATGGGCAAGGATGTTGCCAAGTATGTCCGGTCTTGTGAGGTGTGCCAAAGAGTGGGAAAGCCCCAAGACCAGGTCAAGCCCCCTCTCCAGCCACTCCCCATAATAGAGGTCCCATTTCAGCGACTGGCTGTGGATATTCTGGGTCCTTTCCCAAAAAAGACCCCCAGAGGAAAGCAGTACATACCGACTTTTGTGGACTTTGCTACCCGATGGCCAGAAGCAGTAGTTCTAGGCAACACCAGGGCTAAAACTGTGTGCCAGGCCCTAACAGACATTTTTGCCAGGGTAGGTTGGCCCTCCGACATCCTTACAGATTCAGGGACTAATTTCCTGGCCGGGACCATGAAAGAACTGTGGAGACTCATTGGGTGAATCACTTAGTTGCCACCCCGTACCACCATCAAACCAATGGCCTGGTGGAAAGGTTTAATGGAACTTTGGGGGCCATGATACGTAAATTCGTGAATGAACACTCCAATGACTGGGATCTAGTGTTGCAGCAGTTGCTCTTTGCTTACAGGGCTTTACCACATCCCAGTTTAGGGTTCTCACCGTTTGAGCTTGTGTATGGCCACGAGAGTAAGGGGCCATTACAGTTGGTGAAGCAGCAATGGGAGGGGTTTACGCCTTCTCCAAGGACTAATATTCTGGACTTTGTAAGCAACCTACAAAGCAGCCTCCGACACTCTTTAGCCCTTGCTAAAGAAAACCTAAAGGATGCTCAAAAGGAGCAAAAGGCCTGGTATGATAAACATACCAGAGAGCGGTCCTTCAAGGTAGGAGACCAGGTTATGGTCTTAAAGGCGCAACAGGCCCATAAAATGGAAGCATCATGGGAAGGGCCATTCACGGTCCAAGTGCGCCTGGGAGCTGTTAACTACCTCATAGCCTTTCCCAATTCCTCCCTAAAGCCCCGAGTGTACCACGTTAATTCTCTCAAGCCCTTTTATTACAGAGACTTACAGGTTTGTCAGTTCACAGCCCAGGGAGGAGATGATGCTGAGTGGCCTGATGGTGTCTACGACAAAGGGAAAAGTAATGGTGGCATGGGAGAGGTAACCCTCTCCACAACCCGGAAACGTCTGCAGGGGCAACAGATCAAGAAGTTGATGCACTCTCCTGTGAAAGTTCCCTAACATCAACTGGTTAAAAATTGTCCTTGCAATGTGAAGAATCTTGTAGTTTTACATAATTAGTGGCATATGTAAGGATGCATGTGTTTATTGATCTGTTTATTTTAAAGTTCTAGGGAGAAATCGCTGCCAGTGTGGTTCCACACTGTCAGCGATTTGGGGGGCATGTCATAAACAGATAAGAAAAGTTAATAGTACAGAAGTGCTTCATATCTCTTTTGCCGAGAAAGGGTTAACAAGAACAGTGAGCCTGGCTGTCACCTGACCCGAGGACCAATCAGAGGACAGGATACTTTCAAATCTTGAGGGAGGGAAGTTTTTGTGCTGTGCTTTTAGATTTTGGTTGTTGTTCACTCTGGGGGCTCAGAGGGATCAGACGTGCAACCAGGTTTCTCTCCAATCTCTCCAATACAGGCTCTTATAAGTTCAGACTAGTGAGTACTAGGTAGATAAAGCGAGTTAGGCTTATGGTTGTTTTCTTTATTTGCAAATGTGTATTTGGTTGGAAGAAGTTCAAATGTGTATTTGGCTGAAAGGAGTTTAAATTGGTATTTTGCTGAAAAGATTTTAATTTGTACTTGTATACTTAGGCTGGGAGGGTGTTCCCAATGTCTATAGCTGAAAGACCCTGTACCTATTCCATTTTTTTTTAAAATCTACAAAGATAATTTTTACTGTTTTTTCTTTCTTTAATTAAAAGTATTTCTTGTTTAAGAACCTAATTGTTTTTTTATTCTGGTGAGACCCCAGGGGACTGGGTCTGGATTCACCAGGGAATTGGTGGGGAGAAAGGAGGGAAGAGGGAGAGGGAGGCTGATTTCTCTCTGTGCCAGGATTACTTTCTCTCAGGAAGAGTCTGGGAGGGAGAAAGAGAAGGAGGGAGGAAGGTGAATTTTCCTCTCTGTTTTGTGATTCAAGGAGTTTGAATCACACAGTGATCTTCCAGGGTAACCCAGGGAGGGGAAGCCTGGGAGTGGCAACGGTGAGGGAAAGGGTTTACTTTCCTTGTGTTAAGATCCAGAGGGTCTGGGTCTTGGGGGTCCCCGGGCAAGGTTTTGGGGGGAACAGAGTGTACCAGGCACTGGAATTCCTGGTTGGTGGCAGCGCTACAGGTTCTAAGCTGGTAATTGAGCTTAGAGGAATTCATGCTGGTACCCCATCTTTTGGACGCTAAGGTTCAGAATGGGGAATTGTACCATGACAGGTCCCAAATATATATTTGGGATATCTTTAGTAAAAGTGAGTTTCTTTATTTCATGTTAATTTTTATTTTAACCAAGTGTTGTGGGTGCCTAATGTGTCTGAAACATGTCCTTTTTGGTTTTAAATCTCTGAAGAAATAATAAAACTATTTAGACACCTCTTTAATAATAAAAGGCTAATAAACTGTGCAGATATCACTAGTACTGTATAGCTGTAGGTTATTTTTGTTTCATATATCTATTATTTCATTTGCATCTGTAAACAATCTGATGTTAAAGAGCAATTGTAATCACAAAAATAAGGAAGTCTGGTAACTTTGCATTTTTATGTCACAATTAAATTGGACAGTATAGAAGAATCAGTGACTACTTGAATTCTGCAAGGTTCTTAGAGCAGACTTTAGCCCCCATAAATTACTGAATTAATCATTGAACATATTGTTGAATAATCAATAATTAATAAGTGATGTTCTTAGTCACTGTTAAATGTGTTTTTGAAAGTTTGTAATTACTATATATTATTTTATGGATGACCTAATTAACTCTGAAAGAACCATTACAAACTACAGAGAGCTAGACTGTAGTTTCACCATAAGCTTTTCCCTAAGCATCATGTTTCAGACAGTTCCCTCTAGGAAAGTAATCTATGCATTCTGAATACCAAGTGCAACTGCTCTGGATGTCATTCTGCTGAGCCACTCCATATCCACTTATGTGAACACTGGAGTAGTGGTTCCATGAAGGCTACTCTCCCTCTTGTGCTGTGGTCCACTATGATAGTCCTAGTGCAGGGCAGTAAGGGGATACCAGATGCTCACTCACCACTATGTGTACACAACTGTGGTTACAAATGTGCCCAAAATGACAAATGTAGCTTTCTAAAGGGCTCTAGAACCCATTCAGTTTAAGTCCCATATGCTAACTGGGAAATTTAAAATGACATATGGACACACTACAGAAAATTGCATGTATTTGTGTTAAGGATCTGCCTTAAGCCCATAACAACAACCACCATCGCTACCAAAATTAAGGTGATTGGTTACTCTGGTTTGGAATCCTGCTGTAACGGCAATAGAAGCACAATGCAGTGAAAGAGGGATGGTCAAGCCAAAATTGCCTTACTTTTGCGGGTTTAAATCAGAAGAACCTTAGCATTACCATTGGTACGTCTGGTAAATAAGGTCCTGACCTTACAATGAGTTCTGCTTGGGTAAATATCTGCTCCTTCAGAGAGGTCACTGCAGGATCAGGACCTCAAATTGCAATATATTTCATCTGGTCATGCACTAAAAGGAGTGAAGCAAAAATACAAATAAAAACATCAGTGAGGTAAATCTCATGACAGTCAAAGTCAAAATCAACACCAAAGTAATATTTTTAATTCAGATAATTCTTTTTAAAGACTTGGGGATGGATTCTGATGTAAACAGGAGATCAATTAACCTGGACTTATAAGAGTGCAAAGAAGATAAGAATCTGGCCCCATGTATGTATTTTCATCTTTCTGTCTTCCTTCATTTTAGAATTTGTACTGTGTACTAGCAAAAGTCTTAGTCTAACATTGACATTCCCTCAGGCATCAATGTTTTCTGATTATAACCTTCAAAATGTTTTGAAGATCTGATTTTGATTTTTTTTTAAACAGTACATTATTTTTGGATGACTTGGGTAATGCAGCAAAGCCCTGATATGTGACAGTAAATCCTGTTTGTGAATACCGTTTAAAGGAGGATCCACTTGGATGGCAAATTGTGGTGGCTGCCACTTCCTGACAACTACTGACCAATAGAACAAATTGCTGGGAGTTTTAAAGGACAAAGGGTACAAGGCAAAATCTGTTCTGAACCTGTGACTTAGACATTCTTTCTCACCAGTTTAGTGTGTTAAATTTAATAGTGTGTTGAATATTGACTTTTTTCTTTCTATGGTACAATTACCTTGCTTCTGTTGTGGTTCAATAATATGCCTCTCCTGTACTATGCGTAGATGCAAATTTCAAATATGAAGGGCTTAAAAGAGGCTACTCAGGAGGGAGATAGCTTTATGTTTTCTGAACCAGGATACAAGTAACTCCCACACTACAGAATACAGAATCTGTTACCAAACACAGATGGGATTTTGCTTGTGTGATTTGCAATTTCTAGTCTTGAGAATTTATAGCACTACTTGGTGCAGCAATCTGCAGCAGAGGATGTGACCTGAGATTTTAATAGGGATAGCAGTCCAGGAACTCTGTTTGGGGTCCTACAGGAAGGTCTACAGATGTTGTTCAGGTTCTTGGAGTGACCAGGTAGTAATCTATTCACAAAGATTATCTGTTTATATTTAGTTATATCTTGCTTATTATAAATATCATTTGAATTTTCTCTTTTCAACCACTTAATAATCAGGATTCACAGGCAAATGTAAGCCAGACACAAGCTATGACTTTATTAACTTAGCCCTTCTCCCTGTTATTATCCACTTTCCTTCTCTTACATACCAGGTATATACAACCTCGCTTTAACGAACCTCTGGGGATCCAAACCTTTTGTTGGTTAGAGCCAGGGGTTTGTTATAGCAAAAGGACAATCAAAAACAATAAACTTCTGGAGTAAGTTAATTAAGTTGTCTTGGATAAAGGCTTTTAATTAATTATTAATATTAAAATTAGGCTAGGAGTTGGTCATGGAGGTCACCGATTCCATGATTTTTTTTTTTATGTGATCTCTGTAACTTCAGCTCCAGATAGCAGAGTTGTCAGCCCCCGGTACTGGTAGGGCTATGGCTTTGCCTTGAGCCCTGTGTGACAGGAGATGGGGTGGGAGCTCACTTCTTAGTTTCTGCCCGAGAGCTTAACCTGTGATGCTGGGTAAAAATTGTGCATGCATGTGTGACTTTTTTTTTTCTTTTACAGTACTATACTGCAGTTGGGATCCAGGGACTGGGTTCATTATTATCAACTTTTTGCTATAATGAAGGGCTGTAAAGTGAGGGTGTAAGGTGCTAGGATTTGGGAGGCGGAATTTTCTTCGGCAGCGACCGTGGAGGCCAGATCTTCAGCATTTAGGCGGAGGGAGCTGGGGCAGGGGAGTGCAGGGAGGTCTGCCTGCAGCAAGTAAGGGGAGGGGAGCGGCATGCAGGGGAACTCCCCGCCCCAGCCCATCCCTGTCCCGCCTCCTCCCCGAGCATGCTGTGGCTGCTTCACTTCTCCCACCTCCCAAACTTGTGGCATCTAAGCTGATTGGTGCCGCAAGCCTGGGAGGCGGGAGAAGTGAAGCTGCGATGGCATGCTCAGAGTGGAGGCAGACCAGGGGTGAGTTAGGGCAGAGGGGGTGCCTCAGGGTGGAGGGTGGAGGGGGGGCGCCTCAGGGTGGGGGGCTCAGGGATGGGGGAGGGTGCAAGGCGGAAGTTTCGCCTAGGGCGCGACACATCCTTGCACCGGTCCTGGATAAAGGATACCAAGGGAGACTTTGTTCTGTGAAGACATCAGCTCTCCTCTTTTCCTTACAGGCCAATGGTCTCTGTGCTATACCTGGGAGCTGGCCCTTTTAGCCTTTATCTGTACTGGACAAAGGTCATAAGTTACCATCAATTAAACATTCTTACATTACCTCCTAAATTAAAATTCATGGTCTTACTCCTTTTAATCTAAGATGGCTTCCACAATGCTGCAAGGAAAGCAGAAATCCCTCCTGACTCTGCTAATATGGCCCAATGGGGGAAAAAACCCTTCTTAATACTGAGAACAGGTGATTGGTCAGACCCACAGGATCCTGGAAATGCAGCTCTATGTACCATGAACTAGATCAGAGTTTCTCAATGACCAGTGGATGTCTGTGGATGGGCACCACTCCCAGAGATTTCCCTGACACAGTTTAGGAAGGCAGCAAGCTGGTCCCTGGTATCAAAAGGCTGAGAAACTGAACTAGATGACCTCTCAAGATCTCTACCAGTCCTACCTCAAATATAGGGAAGGAGGGCAAGACAGCAATCTCAGCATGGCCCCAGCTTCCTTAAGGCTTTAATCTGAAAGATGGGTGAAAATTAATCAATTCCCCTAAATCCCCCCCAACTTGACAGTGGGAGGAATAGAAGCCCCTCCTGCTGGATCATTCGCACATGCAGTTCGAAGCAGAAGGCAAGGCTTAGTTTTAGCATGTCTGTGCATGTGTTCTCCTCCCCCTCCCCCATGCTGGTCTGTCCAAACTTTCCTCTACACTCCACTGAGACAGGGAAGGGTATTATCCTTGTCTGTGAATATTAGTGGTGCATTAGATCATACTGTAGGACTTGTGGCCAGGATCCACAAAAGGACTTAGGTTTTGCAGTGCCTAATTTGTAGGTGTGTAGAAAATCACTAGAATCCATAAAGCCTGACTGAGGTGCCTATGATCCCTATATAATGAATGTTGAGAGATTCCTTAGAATTGGATCTACCGAAAGCAAGCATGCTAGGTGGGGAGCTGCCTAAGCTAGACAGTGGGAGATGCTTATGAGATGACTGTATCTGAGTTCTGCCCCCTCTCATAGTTTGGCATCGAGGTTTGAGCTGGAAGCAGGTGCCTATCTTTGTTTGTGATCCACAGCTGGGAACCCATCCACTAGAGTCAAATGGCTTATATGCCTATGCCGTTCCTTATAAGAATGGCTTAGTCAGCTGTATAACTCCACACAAAACAGCTGGGGCAGGTAAAAGTGCCCCCCTTATAACCTTTAGCCCTGCTATGAGGGAATCCACCCATGATGTTGCAGATCTCAGTTTAATTCTATCCTCTGCCTGATAAGGAGAATGGATTTGAATAGGATTCCTCCACCACTCAGGTAAGTGCCCTAAACCCTGGACTGTAGAGTTACTCACTCTTTTACTGCCCAATTAATATTTAATTATTGAATACAAAGTGGAATGGCTTCAACAAGAGTGTTGGAAAGAGCTTCCTGTTAGAGTATCACTTAGCCCAATGGTTAGGGAACTTATCAGAAAAGTAGAAGAACCCCTGTGCATAGAGAGAGGAACTGAACTAGGATCTTCCCTATCTTGGGTGAACATATGAAATACCAGGCTAAACACAAGGGAGGCCAGCTCTTGGCTATTTTGTGTGATTAGATATGCTCAGAGCATGTCTACAGGCAGGGCCAGCTCTACCATTTTTGCAACCCCAAGCAAAAAAAATACAGAACTGCTCGGAGTGCCACGCCTGATCTGCGGAAGCAGGAGGGGGTTGGCGGCTCCGACTGCTGCCGCCCGAACTGCCGAAGTGGGGGGGGAAAAAAAAGCCGCCCGGACTCTGCCACTCCAAGAGTGGACAGAGTGCCGCCCCTTAGCATGTGCCGCCCCAGGCACGTGCTAGCTCCACTGGTGCCTGGAGCCGGCTCTGCCTACAGGATCAGGCCCCACAAGCAAAATAGGCAGGGGAATGCTTATCTTCACTTTGTTTGAGGATTGTGCTGGGGCTGAGGCATAAGATAGGCATATGAAGCAGCAGTGCACATACCAGAGGCAGAAACAGAGGTGCCTGGGGGATTTTATAGCAGAACTTTAGGCAACCAGGAGTTTAGGCACCTAAAGGGTTCAGTGGCAGCCTTGTAGGGCTTTAGTTGTCTAAGCCCCTTTGGGCCCATTTCTTTTATGTTTTCATGAGAAGGCAGTTATGGTATGGTATGAAATCACTCTTAGCTCTCCATATTCAATATAATTAGATTTAAATGATAAAGATAGAGAAAAATAAAATGGACATTTCAAAAGAATCCACCATAAATGTTACAACGAAGTATAAAAGACACATAAATATGCAGCATACTCACATATCTACTTTATTGGCCACGTGCCTAGGGTAAATTTGTAAAGTGATGGCTCAGACCAAATGAAAGCAAAATGTATTTTAAAACAAAAATGTATTAGTAGCAGAAAGAGTATATACATGTTGGTTACAATTGCTTACCAATCAAAGTAACTCCAGACTGCAGGGGCCAAATTCAGTCTCACATAGGCAATTTGCCTCCCATAAACTTTAATGAGTTGTGCCAATTACGCCAGGTCTCAGGTTATCAATATGAAGAGAAGAAGGATCAAAAAGTTTTGTCTAACATAGCTATTTCAGTAGAGCTCCTGCCTGAGGTGAATCCCAGATTTGTTGCAATCTTTGACTGGTTGCACCTGTGACTTAAATTATCTACAGCTGAACAAACTGTGTCTGACTGGCAGAAAGTGTCTGAAAGACAGGCTTTCTTAAATGCACATGTACAGTTGCTCCCGATCAGCTAACCTACAGAAAAGGAAGTAGTATTTTCTTCTCAGGTATGATATGGCTAATTTTGTAAGTTGGAAAAAAAATGAAACAAACAAAATTAGGCATTTTTCTTTTATTGGGAAAACACATTAGCCTTTCTTCCCAGCTGAAGTTGTACTAATTACACACTGCATTGCTCACTTATCCAGTTTTTACTTTGGAAATTTTTGAAGAAAGTTTCCTTTCTGCTGCAGAGAAGACAAAATTTTGTAGAGGTTCAGAGAAACAAAGGCAGTTAAATATCTCTTATACCTGTATTGCAGTTCGTCTTTCCCACCCCAATATGTAAAAGAGAACTTCTCCTGAGCTTAGAGAAACCATAAAAAATAAAATGGAATGCTCTCAAAGTGTTAGAGAGGGTCTTGATTTTTAGTATTTCCTAATCAAAAAAGGATTACAAGAAACCCAGTTCTCTGCAATGCTGTCTCTTGAGAGCTTTTCTTCATCAGCTAACTAAAATGGAAGAATAGAATATTTCTTAAACAGACTGACCTGTTGCACTCACCAAAGTCACTATTTTTGTTAAATTAACATAGTTGCTCTGGACGGCCAGCTGTGCTAAATTTCTGTAATTTTTAATCAGAAGTAATGTGTCAGAAATAATCAACCAGTAGACAGTTAATATACATAGAGTAATAGCACAGTAAATAGGCTTAATTGTCTACTCTATCAGTGCAATTTTATATAATTATAAAATTGTTTGACTAAAGTAAAAGACTTTCTGCATGTATTGTGAAAAGCATGGTTTAGGATTTAAAAAGAAGTAAACATTTTTGGGTTTGGAGTCAGATTCTCCATTGATAGCTTATGATCTTAAATACAATTTCAGTAACTTGATGGTGGTAACACATTATCTTTAAACTCTGAAAAATGGTACGCTTCTATATAATATGTCTGCTCATTGTCAGTATTCAGTCATATCTGCTGATTTTAGACATATTTACTTCTGTTGGTTGCCATGTCCTCTTTTTCCTACACCTCTAAATCCATAATACTGTACATGAAGAATTCATTGTTGGAATGTGTGAACATATATAATAGTCTTTTATGATCCTTGATGCTTGACATTTGATTACTCTAGTATATTTGTAGCTATGTAAAGATAATATGTGATCCAAAAACTACCCAGTCCTCTTACATAATTCAGGTGCAATAGATAAGTCTGTTCCCTTTAAAAAGAGATCTAGGCCAAGGGAAGCCCTATTTTGAATTTAATCCTTTGCTTTAGTTTGCTGCCTTTGCTTTGTAAGAACCTTTTGAAGGAAGTGCGGCAAACTTGAGATCCCCTGTTGCCCCCCATCTAAGCTTCTCTTCTGACCTGTCTCTCAATTCCACAAACTTTGTTTTTGGTTTTATTATTTGATATGTCGATAAGCAGATTGCTATTTAAATTCTGACAATACAGTTCAAATGCATTATGAATGAGTAGAATAGAAAATAATGTAACCAGAAAGTGATGCAGATTATTTATCTAAATTCATGTTGGTGACGCTCTATGTTTAAAAAAAAAAGTGTCATTCATGGATATGAATGAAGAAGTAGTAGGCAATTGAAACTGAAGTGAAGCCCAGTATTCATGACAGCATGGCAAATCAGTAAGCCATGTTACCATTACTGGGCAGTGGGTCCGGAGTGGAGCATGGAGTAATAGTCTATACGAAAGGACAGTATGCCAAATCTCACCCCAGGACTTTCACTGTACCGTAGCAGTGTCCTCATAGGACATTATTGTGAGGCAAACTTGTGTGCTGTAGATTCGCATCCTGGCTTGCCATGTAGACCAGCCCTCTTTTCATGCTGCGCTAGTTATCCCACAGATCTCTGATGCTTTTATACCTGCCCCTAGCCAAAACTGCATCTTCATTGGTTGAACAAAGTAGGAAGAAAGTGCAGTTCAGGTCACACATCAAAATCTGCATCAGGCTTTGACTTGTTTGATTCCTTTTCCTATTGTGTATTACAGAGATGTTGACTTGTTAGTTTTTCTCTTATTTTTTTTCTCCTACAAACAAACACTTCTCAGCCTTCCAGTCTGCTTACACCACCTCATTAATGTCCACATGTGAAACATATGTTTTAAAAAAACATTTATCGTATTTAATAAAATGTAGACATTGATTTCTATGCAGTTTTTAGAAGTCATTTTAATGATTTCAAGGTTTTGATATTTATAGTAAAACTGGCATGGATGCGTATAACATGAAAATTTGGCATTTATGAAATGCCAGCTTTCCATAGATAAAGGAAAATTGAAAATTATCTTTACTCTATTCATTAAAATCCCAAAATAGGTAAATAACTAATTAAACACCATCTGTTTGCTTACACTGCACTAATAAAAATGAATCTACCCTTCTATCTCTAAAACCAATTCTTTGCCAATTTTTTTTAACAGAACACTACTTCTGTGAATTTGTAGTAATAAAAAGTACCTTGGGTATTATGAGTGCTTTGTGCCTTTGGACAATGATTTTCAGTAGTCTGTTCTTCCCCCAAATCCCTTTTTCCCTCAACAGCATTTCCATGTTTTTTGTTATCCCTCAGCAGAGCAGCCAATGCATTGAGGTGTAGGGAGCAGCTGCCAGGTGATAGCCAGAGAAAGTACTATTTTGCTTAATGGATCAGCAGTGCTACTTGAGGACACGATGTGACAATTTCTCAGGAAATTCAGGACTGTGAGTCACCTTGTTGTCCCTCTCTCTGGGGTAACTTGCTGGAGCTAAAGTATGTGTCAGCACCTGGACACTGCAGGCTCTTAGTCCTCCAAACAATCTCAAAAGTTGTGCCAGCCTTTATTTTGCCTGCCAGGTTAACCTTGTGTTCATCTCCTTAAAAAGCATTCCCCTACAGCAGTGGTGGGCAACCTGCGGCCCGTATGCAGCCCATCAGAGTAAGCTGATTGTGGGCCGCAAGACATTTTTTGTGGCGTTGACCATTCGCAGGCATGGCCCCCTGCAGCTCCCAGTGGCTGCGGTTTGCTATTCCCGACCAATGGGACGTGCTAACTGCCACTCCCACAGGTCCCATTGGGCAGGAATGGCGAACCGTGGCCACTGGGAACTGTGGAGGGCCATGCCTGCCGACGGTCAACATTCACAAAATGTCTTGTGGCCCGCAATCAGCTTACCCTGATGGGCCGCAGGTTGCCCTCCACTGCCCTACAGTACCCAGCCTCTGTCACTGGACACACAAAAATCACTAAGGACCCTGTCTCCAAAGAGCCAGTAGTCACACAAGCCTGTTAGACCAGCTGAGGATTCACACTTTAATATATTGCACTTAGGTGAACTTATAGTAAAACCATGAATACGTTTATTAAAAAAAGAACAGAGATTTAGGTTTGTCATAAACAGATAGCTAAGGGTTAATGTCTCTTTCACCTGAAACACCTGACCAGAGAACCAATCAGGAAACCGGATTTTTTCAACTTTGGGTGGAGGGAAGTGGGTGTCTGAGTCTTTTGTCTGTCTGCCTGTTTCCTCTGAGCTTTGGAGAAGTAGTTCTATTTTCTAGTCTTCTGTTTCTAAGTGTAAGGACAAAGAGATCAGATAGTAAGTTCTATGGTTTCTTTTCTTTGGTATTTGCATGAATATAAGTGCTGAAGTGCTTTGATTTGTATTCTTTTTGAATAAGGCTGTTTATTCAATATTCTTTTAAGCAATTGACCCTGTGTTGTATCATCTTAATACAGAGAGAACATTTGTATTTTTTCTTTCTTTTTTTATATAAAGTTTTCTTTTAAGACCTGTTGGAGTTTTTCTTTACTTCAGGGAAATTAAGTCTGTACTCACCAGGGAATTGGTGGGAGGAAGAAATCAGGGGGGAGAGCTGTGTGTTGGATTGCTAGCCTGATTTTGCATCTCCTCTGGGTGAAGAGGAAAGTGCTTTTGTTCCAGGATTGGGAACGGAGAGGGGGAATCACTCTGTGTAGTTTCACAGAGCTTGTGTCTGTGTATCTCTCCAGGAGCACCTGGAGGGGGGAAGGGAAACAGGATTATTTCCCTTTGTTGTGAGACTCAAGGGATTTGGATCTTGGGTTCCCCAGGGAAGGTTTTTCAGTGGGACCAGAGTGCCCCAAAACACTCTAATTTTTTGGGTGGTGGCAGCAGTACCAGGTCCAAGCTGGTAACTAAGCTTGGAGGTTTTCATGCTAACCCCCATATTTTGGACGCTAAGGTCCAGAATCTGGGAATAAGGTTATAACATGAGTGGCAGCGGCGGGATATAGACAGAATCCAGAAGCCAGTAGGAATATTATATTTTTCTTTTCTCTGCTAAGGGCTTTTTAGCAGAGAGAAACAGTTTGGTTTTAAAAGGGAACCAGAGAGAATTTTTTTTTTTCTGCTCTCTCTAGCAGTTTGTGGTTTGCATGTTAAGCGAGAAGACTGTTAAGGGTCTTTTGTCATGCAATAGCCCTCCCATTAGGAGGCAAGTAGCAGCACTTATATGCATGCAAATAAAGTGGTTTTTCTGGTTTCCCTTAATTGAACATTAGCTAGAGAGAGAAAAGGAAAAAAGCACTGTTGCTAGGCAAACTTTAGGAGGCAACAGAGAGCCTGCAGTTCAGAAGATAAACCCTGGAGGGCACCCCAACACAAGAAAACAGGAACCATGACTTCTAAGGCAAAGATTGACACCGAAGAACAAATCAAAGAAGCTGAACACAGGCGACAGATGGAGATGAAAGAAAAGGAAGAAAGCATCAAACAGGCAGCCCAAGAGGCAGCACACAGAAGAAAACTAGAAGAAGATGAGGCAGCCCACAGAAGACAGATAGAACTCCAGAGGGAAGCCCACCAACAGGCCATGGAATTAGAAAAGGCTAAGCAACAGACTCCAGCCAATCCTAACAACCCATCGCCCATTATTGCTCCACAGCACAGGAAATTTCCCACCTACAAGGCAGGTGATGACACCGAGGCCTTCTTGGAAAATTTTAAAAAAGCCTGTCTTGGGTACAGCATCCCCGAAGACCAGTACATGGTAGAATTAAGGCCACACCTCAGTGGACCTTTAGCAGAGGTGGCAGCTGAAATGCCCAAGCCGCAAATGAATGACTATAAACTTTTTCAAACCAAGGCCAGATACAGGATGGGGATAACCCCAGATCATGCCCGTCGGCGCTTCAGAACCCAAAAGTGGAAACCAGAGGTGTCATTTCCCAAACACGCCTACTACATTGCAAAAAACTATGAGGCCTGGTTAACAGGAAACAACATTCAAACCTTGGAAGAAGTGAACCTCCTCATACAAATGGAGCAGTTCTTGGATGGTGTTCCTGAAGACATCACACGGTACATACAAGATAGAAATCCCAAAACTATCGCTGAGGCGGGGGAGATTGGAGCCAAATGGATGGAACTGGCAGAAAGCAAAAAAGCTACTGTCAAGGGGAACGATTACCCCAGGGGGCACACAGACCATAAACCCTACAACCGAGGACAGCCAAAGACCCTACATACCACCCAAGTAAAGCCACAGATACCCTACTCTTCAACCTCACCAGTCTCCAGTAACTCACCTCGGCCCAGTGACCCATCAGATGGAAGATGCTTTAAGTGTAATGAACTGGGACATATCAAGGCCAACTGTCCCAAGAACACCATGCGAGTGCAATTCATTACACCACCATCACCCCAAAGATCCCCAGGCCCAGATGCCTCTCAAATACCCTTGGAGCGAAGGGAAAATTTGAGAGTGGGCGGAAAGAAGGTTACTGCGTGGAGAGACACGGGGGCACAAGTGTCAGCTATCCACCAATCCTTCGTTGACCCCAAATTCATCAACCCAAAGGCCAAAGTTACCATTTACCCCTTCATGTCACAAGCTGTAGACTTGCCTACAGCTGAACTGCCTGTCCAGTACAAAGGCTGGTCAGGAATGTGGACTTTTGCAGTCTATGACAATTATCCTATCCCCATGCTACTGGGGGAAGACTTGGCCAACCAAGTGAAGCGGGCCAAGAGAGTGGGAATGGTTACCCGTAGCCAAACCAGGCAAGCTTCCAGACCCATTCCTGTTCCTGAGCCGTCCACAGACGCCCCGTCTGTGTTACCAGAGACCCAGACAGAGGTAGTGGACCCGGATTCCATGCCTACCACTGAAACAGCCACAGCATCTCCAGTACCAGGCCCGGAACTGGAACAGCAACCAGCACCAGCAAGTGCAACCACATCTTCAAACTCAACGCCAGAGGGCGCCAGCGCGCCAAAACTGGCAGAAGCACACGACAGCCATACCCAAAAGGCTCAGCCAGAGCCTGAAATACCCTCAGGTGCACCAGCGGAGAGCGGTTCACCAGCAACGGAAACAACCCCATCACCTACATCGCTTCCAGAGGGGCCAAGCCCAAGTCCACAGTCTGAGGAGGAACTGGTGACCCCAGCCTCAAGGGAACAGTTCCAGGCTGAGCAGGAAGCAGATGACAGCCTTCAGAAAGCGTGGGCGGCGGCACGGAGCACCCCACCGCCTCTCAGCTCTTCTAATCGATCCCGGTTTGTTATAGACCAAGGACTTTTATACAAGGAAATTCTTTCTGGTGGACACCGGGAAGAATGGCAGCCACAAAAACAGTTGGTGGTTCCCACTAAGTACCGGGGGAAGCTCTTAAGCTTAGCCCATGATCATCCCAGTGGCCATGCTGGGGTGAACAGAACCAAGGACCGGTTGGGGAAGTCCTTCCACTGGGAGGGGATGGGCAAGGATGTTGCCAAGTATGTCCGGTCTTGTGAGGTATGCCAAAGAGTGGGTAAGCCTCAAGATCAGGTCAAGGCCCCTCTCCAGCCACTCCCCATAATTGAGGTCCCATTTCAGCGAGTAGCTGTGGATATTCTGGGCCCTTTTCCAAAAAAGACGCCCAGAGGAAAGCAGTACGTACTGACTTTAGTGGACTTTGCTACCCGATGGCCAGAAGCAGTAGCTCTAGGCAACACCAGGGCTAACACTGTGTGCCTGGCCCTAACAGACATCTTTGCCAGGGTAGGTTGGCCCTCTGACATCCTTACAGATTCAGGGTCTAATTTCCTGGCAGGGACCATGGAAAAACTGTGGGAAACTCATGGGGTGAATCACTTGGTTGCCACCCCGTACCACCATCAAACCAATGGCCTGGTGGAAAGGTTCAATGGAACTTTGGGGGCCATGATAAGAAAATTCATCAACGAATTCTCCAATAATTGGGACCTAGTGTTGCAGCAGTTGCTGTTTGCCTACAGGGCTGTACCACATCCCAGTTTAGGGTTTTCACCATTTGAACTTGTGTATGGTCACGAGGTTAAGGGGCCATTACAGTTGGTGAAGCAGCAATGGGAGGGGTTTACGCCTTCTCCAGGAACTAACATTCTGGACTTTGTAAGCAACCTACAAAGCACCCTCCGACACTCTTTAGCCCTTGCTAAAGAGAACCTAAAGGATGCTCAAGAAGAGCAAAAGGCCTGGTATGACAGACATGCCAGAGAACGTTCCTTCAAGGTAGGAGACCAGGTTATGGTCTTGAAGGCGCAACAGGCCCATAAGATGGAAGCATCATGGGAAGGGCCATTCACGGTCCAAGAGCGCCTGGGAGCTGTAAACTACCTCATAGCATTTCCCAATTCCTCACTAAAGCCTAAAGTGTACCATGTTAATTCTCTCAAGCCTTTCTATTCCAGAGACTTACAGGTTTGTCAGTTTACAGTCCAGGGAGATGATGCTGAGTGGCCTGATGGTGTCTACTACGACGGGAAAAAAGACGGTGGCGTGGAAGAGGTGAACCTCTCAACCACCCTGGAACGTCTGCAGCGGCAACAAATCAAGGAGCTGTGCACTAGCTTCGCCCCATTGTTCTCAGCCACCCCAGGACGGACTGAACGGGCATACCACTCCATTGATACAGGTAATGCTCACCCAATCAGAACCCCACCCTACCGGGTGTCTCCTCATGCCCAAGCTGCTATAGAACGGGAGATCCAGAACATGCTACAGATGGGTATAATCCGCCCATCTACCAGTGCATGGGCATCTCCAGTGGTTCTGGTACCCAAACCAGATGGGGAAATACGCTTCTGCGTGGACTACCGTAAGCTAAATGCTGTAACTCGTCCGGACAACTATCCAATGCCACGTACCGATGAGCTATTGGAGAAGTTGGGACGTGCCCAGTTCATCTCTACAATAGACTTAACCAAGGGGTACTGGCAAGTACCGCTAGATGAACCTGCCAAGGAGAGGTCAGCATTCGTCACCCATGCGGGGGTGTATGAATTCAATGTCCTTCCTTTCGGCCTTCGAAATGCACCCGCCACCTTCCAGAGGCTGGTAGACGGTCTACTAGCTGGACTGGGAGAATTTGCAGTTGCCTACCTCGATGATGTGGCCATTTTTTCAGACTCCTGGCCCGAACACCTACTCCACCTGGAAAAGGTCTTTGAGCGCATCAGGCAGGCAGGACTAACTGTTAAGGCCAAAAAGTGTCAAATAGGCCAAAACAGAGTAACTTACCTGGGGCACCAGGTGGGTCGAGGAACCATAAACCCCCTACAGGCCAAGGTGGATGCTATCCAAAAGTGGCCTGTCCCAAGATCAAAGAAACAGGTCCAATCCTTCTTAGGCTTGGCCGGATACTACAGGCGATTTGTACCACACTACAGCCAAATCGCTGCCCCATTAACCGACCTAACCAAAAAGACCCAGCCAAATGCCGTTAAGTGGACTAATGAGTGTCAAGAGGCCTTTACCCAGCTTAAGGCGATGCTCATGTCTGACCCTGTGCTCAGGGCCCCGGACTTTAACAAGCCATTCCTAGTAACCACAGATGCATCTGAGCGTGGTATAGGAGCAGTGCTCATGCAGGAAGCAACAGATCACAACTTCCATCCTGTCGTGTTTCTCAGCAAGAAACTGTCCGAGAGGGAAAGTCACTGGTCAGTCAGTGAAAAGGAATGCTATGCCATTGTGTACGCCCTGGAAAAGCTACGCCCATATGTTTGGGGACGGCGGTTCCAACTACAAACTGACCATGCTGCACTAAAGTGGCTTCATACTGCCAAGGGGAACAACAAGAAACTTCTTCGTTGGAGTTTAGCTCTCCAAGATTTTGATTTTGAAATTCAACACATCACAGGAGCTTCTAACAAAGTTGCTGATGCACTCTCCCGTGAGAGTTTCCCAGAATCCAGTAGTTAAAAAGTGTTCTTAAAATGTAAAAGTCTGTTAGTTATATACTTAGTAGTATATGTAAAGGTGCATGTGTTGTATTAATCTGTTTATTTTCAAGTTCTAGAAGGAAATTGCCGCCAGTGAGCTTCCCCACTGTCTGCAATTTGGGGGGCGTGTCATAAACAGATAGCTAAGGGTTAATGTCTCTTTCACCTGAAACACCTGACCAGAGAACCAATCAGGAAACCGGATTTTTTCAACTTTGGGTGGAGGGAAGTGGGTGTCTGAGTCTTTTGTCTGTCTGCCTGTTTCCTCTGAGCTTTGGAGAAGTAGTTCTATTTTCTAGTCTTCTGTTTCTAAGTGTAAGGACAAAGAGATCAGATAGTAAGTTCTATGGTTTCTTTTCTTTGGTATTTGCATGAATATAAGTGCTGAAGTGCTTTGATTTGTATTCTTTTTGAATAAGGCTGTTTATTCAATATTCTTTTAAGCAATTGACCCTGTGTTGTATCATCTTAATACAGAGAGAACATTTGTATTTTTTCTTTCTTTTTTTATATAAAGTTTTCTTTTAAGACCTGTTGGAGTTTTTCTTTACTTCAGGGAAATTAAGTCTGTACTCACCAGGGAATTGGTGGGAGGAAGAAATCAGGGGGGAGAGCTGTGTGTTGGATTGCTAGCCTGATTTTGCATCTCCTCTGGGTGAAGAGGAAAGTGCTTTTGTTCCAGGATTGGGAACGGAGAGGGGGAATCACTCTGTGTAGTTTCACAGAGCTTGTGTCTGTGTATCTCTCCAGGAGCACCTGGAGGGGGGAAGGGAAACAGGATTATTTCCCTTTGTTGTGAGACTCAAGGGATTTGGATCTTGGGGTCCCCAGGGAAGGTTTTTCAGTGGGACCAGAGTGCCCCAAAACACTCTAATTTTTTGGGTGGTGGCAGCAGTACCAGGTCCAAGCTGGTAACTAAGCTTGGAGGTTTTCATGCTAACCCCCATATTTTGGACGCTAAGGTCCAGAATCTGGGAATAAGGTTATAACAAGGTTAAAGATAATAGAAGCAGAAAATGGTTCCAAATAAATGGTCCAGAAAACCTTTGAAAAATATTTTTGCTGTTTGTTCCTCAGAGTGCTGGCTCCATGTTCCCTTTTCTCATCCTCTTGTTAAATTGATTTTCCTGTTGGCTTCATATGCAAATATAATTTCCATTGTCTTTAGCCTACTTTGCTCTGTTTACATTCAAGACTTAGGCAGACAGGCAAATCAACCTTCCTTTGTCTGGGACAAAATTGTTTACCAACTATGCTGGTTTGAGCATATTTTTGGTACACAGACCTGCAACTTCTTCATTGTTTCCTGTACATACATTGCACAATGATTATGATAACCAATATGATAGAAATTTTCATCTGATAGTTTATATGACGTTCTTTATAGAAAAATACCATGAATAATGTGTTAGATGTAGTGAGTTTGTTAGGTATGATAGAAGTTGCTGTTACGTGACAGCAAAACCTTTGCCAATGGGCATTGAGCAGCTCTTAGAATTGCACAGGGTAACATGACAAGATGACAAAACTGATGAGTTAATAAAAACTAATCAAAACAGGGTTGTCTCTCCATCCTGGGATATCTGGTCACCATGGCTAACTTCAGAGCAGAGCAAATCAAATGTTAACCCTTAGGGAGCTACATGTGTTTCATGAAGAAGCACATCTGATTCTGGGCCAAGTATGTGGATCACTGATACATACACTGTATGTGTTTCAGAAGATCATAGTCTATATTGGTTGGTAGCACTGCGGGCTTACTGACTACCGAATTCTTTCTATAGATGTCAGCTGAAATCTTGGTTCATGTCTGTAACGGGGTTCTGGAGGTACAGCCTGGAACTGTGTGACTGCTGTGCCCCCTTAACTCTCCAGCCTGGGCTGTTTCTCACAATACTTTGCTAGTGACAAGCAGCAAACTCCTCCAAGTGCTGTTATCACTCAGTCAACATTCAGGGACACATCCAGCTAAATTGCATGAAAGCTCTTGAACCATATACAGGGAAATACCAGCAAATACTCCCACTCTTGCACCCCAGAAATGGACCATCTTACACTGCTCAAGACATTCTCTTGAGCAATCCTAGCTCATTAATTAGTTTGCCACTTCATCAAAGGATAGTGAACATGCACCATCCTTTGTAATCTGAGAAGATTCCCCAATTCACTGGTAAGGATAAAACATTAAAATAAACGTATCAACTACAGAAAAATAGATTTTAGGTGATTATAAGTGGTAGGCATGAAGGTCAAAGATAGTTAAATAAGAAAATAAAAAGTAAATGCATTCTAAACCCTAAACTTTCAGACTAAGTAAGATTTTAATCAAACAGCTTTTCTCACCCCATTGGACATTGCAGGCAGGTTACAGTTCTTAATAAAGAAGCTGATTTTTTCTTTTCAGCCTGGGACCAATCTCCTTAGTTCGAAGTCTTTGTCTTCCTAGCATGCTTATTACCTTCAGAATAGGTAGGGGAGGAGGGAGGTGGTCTTATGGTACCACTGTTCCTTATTTTAGATTCCCTTGGACATGAACTGAGAAGGTACTGGCCCAGGCATGTCCTGGAGAGCCTTACTGAGTCACAGAGTTGAGCAGTCTTCATTGTGCAGTGTTTGTGCAATTGCCTCTTTTTGAATTGTAAATCTTTTGTTTATAATTCCCCTACTGATCAATCATCATTTAACTCCTGCCTGGGTGTGGGTCACCACCTTTGTTGCCACTGAAGATCCTGCAGTGGGCATCTTGCAGTCTCACATCATTGTTCAGTAACAACCATATAGTGAAATCCCATTTATTTTGAGAATAAAAATCGTAATCATCCTGAATGCATTGTACAGTAATATCTAAGACTATGAATCCTTGATACAATCAGCCATCATGCGGTCCTTTATGTATTGCAGATACTACAATTAATGCACATTGCATATGTAAATAGATTTTTTAAGTTTGTAGAACTATGTCAAATCTATTTTGAAAAAACAACCATTACCACCACCCACATCCAGACACCTCAGAATAGCTTTACTGAAGGGCTACTGGTTGTTCAGATATTTATACTGTCCGAATAGTCTCCAGAACTGATGACTACTGTCTTTCTAGAACAGAATTACCATTGCATTTTTAAAATAACATACTTCATACAAACTGTCAAAAATATTTCTATCGGTTTTTAGATACAGAAATTAGTTTGGAGATGTAGTGGTGGAGGCAAATACTTCATTTCTAATATATGGATCAATGAGTTACAGCAAGAATAAATTGGGCTCAGATTTGTTTTCCTGAGCAGCTCTTGCACGTGTATAAAATGAAAATGAGGTCCAGATATTAAGTTTGAGTTAAAATTCACAATTTGGAAAGATACATGTAAACTTTGTTTGTGGGTTTTGTTAATTTTTTCCACCCCGTTGGAGACTACAGAATGAAACAGTCATGGGAGAGGGGAAATGTGAGGAGATTGCTGCCAAATTTAGGCAAGTGCCCTATGCACTCTGTAGCATGGTAGAGCTAAGTCTTACCATAAAACTTTGTGCGACAGTGTTACACTCAGTAATGTGAGAAAAAGGGTATTGTACAACATGGAATTATTTTGTGTTATTTTGTAACAATTCTAAAAATTAATTGTAAGTGAAAATCCAGCTAATGTTTGTTTATGATTATGGTAACAATGTTATGCTTGTGAGGTGTAGGAGCTCTGAAGAGGGGAGTCTGGCTGGGGAAGGTGTGTGGGGGGTGGGCTTGTCTCAAGCACTATCTTGGGAGGGGGTAGAAAGGCTCAGTGAGGTTGGGGTTGCTATTCCAGGCTCTTAAACTCTCTGGGAACCAAAGTAAAATATTTATTTATTTGTCTGGCCACTTGGTTCCATTTTGTACAAGGTAATCAGGTCGTAGGCATAGTTTTATGAAAGTCCTGAAGAGAGAGACTTTTTTGTTACAGATGAATATTTATGAAAGCTGGTTGATATATTAATCCTAGTTAGACTTATTCCTGAAAAGCTTGATTGTTCTCCCTTCCTCCATTCCTCCCCTGTATTTCCAAACAGCTGTAATTACACAAATGTAATAATCTCTTATTTTCATAGTGTCCAATAATGCAATGGCTGGAGGACAAGAGAGCATCAGAGTAATTGAGTGGACATGTTGGATATTAATGGTAATTCTGATGGTGTGGAGTCACCAGACCAGTGGACAAGGGCAAGGTAAGCTCTAATGTTTTCTAATTAATCAACTGTTTATTGATGACTGAAACAATGTGGAGGTGAGGGCAGGACATCTGATTACTTGAGAAGTTTGTCATTGTTTAGTACTGTGTGTATTTTGACTATTATTAGCTAGAGCGGATTGGAAAATGGAGGATGGGGTGGAGGAGGAGTTTCTATGGAAAACTTTGACTTTTTGGTGAAAAATCAAAATGCAAACACTTTGAATTGGAAAAGCTGTCCATAGTGCCTCAAGCTCCCATTTTCCTCTATAGCTCAGGCTGAATTCCCTGGCTGAATATCCCTGACTGAATATCCCATAGTATACCGCAGACTCACCTCTTGATAAGGGGAGATGATATATCATGGGGGTTGCATGATCATGGTGCATAATTGGAGACAAAATATGGCTGGGGAGCTTGGCCCATAGTGGAGGATGGTGATCTGAGGCAACTAAATTACAAGTCCTCTCCTAGGCACCACAGCAGCATATCCAAGGAAAGCTATTTTGTGTTTTGGCTCTTATTTTTTTGTCAAAAAAATATTCCATGGAAAACAGGAAAGAAAAGAAAAATAATTTTGATGAGAAAATTTTGATCAGTTAAGTTACTAACTGTTGAACTTTTTTTATGAAAGTGGCTGGCTTACAATTTTTCAAACATTTTGCTTGTGTTTAAGTCTTTAGTCATGTATGATTATGGGAAACACTTCAGATTGTTTCAGCTCTGAAGTTAATTGGATGTGATGTAAACTATTGTTTGAAGAAAGATGAAAACTGTACTCACGTTCTTTACAGATTAAAAAGCACATGTTGCATTTTCAGTGTGAAACCTGAATATGAAGTCAAATATGTTAAGTTTACTGTGGCTTTTTTGTTTTTGACGATACTGTAAGCAATATGAAATGTAATATTTAAGGTATCTAAAGAGCACCAACCTCACTTTCAGATAACTCTGCCATTTTGCCAAGGCTGGCTCCAGCTTTTTTACTGCCCCAAGCGGCAAAGAGAAAGAGAAGAGGAAAAAGGGGGAAACCCCTCCCCTCCGCGATTGGCAGCTGGTATACCGCGCCGCTTCATTCTTTGGCGCAATTGAGTGGCCGCTCCTTCCGTCCGAGAGGGACTGAGGGACCTGCCGCCAAAGACCTGGATGTGCCGCCCCCTTCCAAGGGCTGCCTCAAGCACCAGCTTGCTGCACTGATACCTGGAGCCGGCCCTGCATTTTGCATTTGTGTTTGGTATGTTTATTTTCTTGAAAGTGTCTCCATTTCTGCCTTGAAGGATAATCTTTGTTGATAATTTTGAGATAGGAAAGAATAACAGATTACTGAAAAAAGGAAGGGAGAGGAAAGCTTGTATTTTTTGTGTGTGAAACAGTGAATATTTTCACATTCTGGGACTAAGTGATAATTTATGGGTCATTGAAGTGAAGGGGAAAACTGAATAGAAATTCCTTTGTGAGATATGCTAAGCTTACTTTAGGAAAATAGTATTACAGAGGAGCTGCAAGGTTATCATGTCCTCAATTTACTCAGCTAAGAGGGAGAAAAAGGTGTAGTTTTTCAACTAAAGTTTTCTGTGTACTATTTTGATTAATAATAGTAAAGAATGCTGACTAACAAATTTATTTGGGCATAAACTTTTATAGGCTAAAACCCACTTCATCAGATGCATGCAGTGGAAAATACAGTAGGAAGATATACAGTCAAACCCTGCCATAACGCGCCCCGCCATAACGCAAAATTGCATATAACGTGATCGCAGGGTTGGCTCCCCTTTAAAGTACAGTATAATACAGTATGATACTGTACCAACAGTCTCCAACACCATGGCAAAGGGAGAGAAGCTGCAGTCCTGCACCTGCTGGGGACAGAGAATTCCGAAGCTGCTGGCGTCAGTGCTCTCTGTCCCCAGCAAGTGGGGAGCCGCGGCTCCTCTTGAAGCGGGAGGGACGTCGCGGCCCCGCACCTGCCGGGGACAGAGACCATCGGCGCCTGCAGCCTCGGAGTTCTCTGTCTCTGGCAGGTGCGGGGCCGCGACTCATCTTGAAGCGGGAGAGAAGCCGCGGCCCCGCACCTGCCAGGGACAGAGAGCACCGGCGCCCACAGCCCTGGAGTTCTGTCTCCAGCAGGCGGGGAGCCACAGCTCCTCTTGTAGCCGGAGGGAAGCCACGGCCCCACACCTGCCAAGGACAGAGACCACCGATGACTGCAGCCCCGGAGTTCTCTGTGCCCCGCAGGCGGGGAGCCGCGGTTCCTCTTGTATCTGGAGGGAAGCAGCAGCCCCGCACCTGCCGGGGACAGAGAGCACTGGCGCCCACAGCCCTGGAGTTCTGTCTCCAGCAGGCGGGGAGCCGCAGCTCCTCTTGTAGCCGGAGGGAAGCCACGGCCCCACACCTGCCAAGGACAGAGATCACCGGTGACTGCAGCCCCGGAGTTCTCTGTGCCCCGCAGGCGGGGAGCCGCGGCTCCTCTTGTATCTGGAGGGAAGCAGCAGCCCCGCACCTGCCGGGAACAGAGAGCACCGGCGCCCGCAGCCCCGGAGTTCTCTGTCTCCAGCAGGCGGGGAGCCGTGGCTCCTCTTGAAGCAGGAGAGAAGCCGTGGCCCTGCACCTGCGGGGACAGAGAGCACCGGCGCCCGCAGCCCTGGAGTTCTCTGTCCCTGGCAGGCGGGGGGCTGCAGCTCCTCTCCCCTGCTGGGCACTAGGCACCAGGGGCACTAGGTGGTGCACCTCAATGCACCACTTTGGGGACCACCTGACTGATTTGAAACCCTGCCATACCGCAACCCCGCATTTAGCGCGATGGGATTTTTTGGACCCCAAAGGTTGCATTAAAGCAGGGTTTCACTGTATATACACAGAGAACATGAAAAAATGGGGGTTACCATCCTAACTCTAATGAGACTAATCAATTAAGGTAGGCTATTGTCAGCAAGAGGAAAAAAAAATCAGGATGGCCCCTTTCAAACAGTTGACAAGAAGTTGAGTAACAGCAGGGGAAAATTAGCATGGGGAAATAGTTTTTAGTTTGTGTAATGACCCATCCACTCCCAGTCTTTATTCAAACCTAATTTAATGGTGTCCAGTTTGCAAATTAATATCAGTTCTGCAGTTTCTTGTTGGAGTCTGTTTTTTTAAGTTTTTTTGTTGAAGAATTGCAACTTTTAGGTCTGTAATTGAGTGTTCAGGGAAGTTGAAGTGTTCTCTGACTGATTTTTGAATTTTATAATTCTTGACGTCTTATTTGTGTCCATTTATCCTTTTGCATAGAGACTGGCAGAGGGGCATTGCTGGCACATGATGGCATATGTCACATTGGTAGATGTGCAGGTGCACGAGCCCCTGATGGTGTGGCTGATGTGGTTAGATCCTCTGATGGTGACTCTAGAATAGATATGTTGGTAATGGGCTTTGTTGCAAGGATAGGTTCCTGGGTTAGTGTTTTTGTTGTGTGGTTGCTGGTGAGTATTTGTTTCAGGTTGGGGAACTGTCTGCAAGCGAGGACTGTCTTGTCTCCCAAGATCTGTGAGAGTGAGGGATCATCCTACAGGATAGGTTGTAGATCCTTGATCATGCGCTGAAGAGATTTTAATTGGGGGCTGAAGGTGATGGCTAGTGGCGTTCTGTTACTTTATTTGTTGGGCCTGTCCTGTAGTAAGTGACTTCTGGATACTCTTCTGGGTACCCTTGATAGAGATCTTGTAGGTGTTTGTCTCTGTCTGGGATCAGAGCAAATGCCTCTCCAGCACATCATTAACTTGTGTTGCATTTTCCCAAGTAGTGCCCTGATCCTGCAGATACTTACATAACTGTGCAAAGAAGTTTAGCACCTATGGAACTGTTTGAAAGATTGGGGCTCAAGGGGCTAATCCTAAATCCATAGTAGTAAGTGGAAATCTGCCACTTATTTTAATAGGCTTTGGATCAGATCCAATACAAACAGCTACAGCAGATCTCTAGGTGTGATTTCATATACTGAAGTTTTTTGACGGATGCAAACTGTTTCTATACAGAGGTGATTTTATTTTTTAGACGTTTGAAGTAAACTTGTGAAAACAAAGTTTTAATGAATGCACTGTTACTTTCACTTTGGTTGCAGCATGTGGCTTGGAAAAGGCATCTATTTTGAAAATTATGCTGATTATGTATTGTATGCAATAGTGACCTGCAACAAGTATGGTAAAATATGTTTATCCTATGTGATGCCTTAATACCTGTGTGATGAACATTTTGATTCTATTTATGAAGGAAAAGTACAAAAACTAATATCTAAACATGTATTTTTAGTACCAGGGCTATTTGTTTGACAATGTATAAAACATTACTTAATCTCCTATAACTCTTCTGTCTTCCTTGACAGAAAAAGGCCATATGTTTTGTAAATGACATAAAACAATGTCCATTATTTTCACAAATTCTGTTGCTTATTAAAATTTGCAAGGTTGTTACATGGTTCATGAATAACCAGAAGCAGGGTCAAATATGCACAATATAATCAAGTGGAATGTATTTCAGTTTTGGCAGAATTGATGAGCTCTGTGATGACTGAGGTTTACAATATGCCTTTAGTTTAGATACTTTCTAATATGTGTTAACACTTGCCACTGCTACCAATGGCTACATGAAATTTAACTAAGAAGTTTGTTTTTAATTCACTGTCAATGTAGAGATACATTAAAATCTAGCGGAAATAATCCAACAGATTTTTATGGATGATTCAAATACTGTGTGTGAATGAACATTTAATCCCCTAATGTTTTTACTTAAAAATAATTTGAAGAAATTAATATGCTTGGAATAAAGAATGAAGTTTTTATGGAGTCTAAATGGAGTCTAATTATAGATGTGTATTATTGACAGGACTCATTATCATACTTTGTTTATCCCCATTAATCATGTCCAAAAAGTAATTTCATCAGGTACACCAAGTAGTAATATTGAAATAAACTCTAGCAGTAACTAATTATTCACGTTTTTCTTATAATAGTCTATATGTGCTCTGAATTCTTTTGAGAAACATACCTCTTTAATACTAGTACTGAATATAGATGCTAATTCAGCCCACTGATATATGGACCTAATTTTCATTGACTTCGAGTGGAAGTGTGCATATGCCAGAAAGATAAATTTATCCCTCTGCCCTTCCATAATGAGGTAAGGGGTGTGTGTGTGTGCGTGTGTGTGTGAGAGAGAGAGAGTAAAACTCCCACCTTCCCAGTAAAGCAAAGTCTTATTAGGTGAAAGATGTGAACAAACATTTATTGGAAGGATTTGAGTTTCACTTTGAAGACTGCTTACTGACATGATTTTAATATATTTTCAAGAGCAAAAAATGTGGCAAAGAGCAAACCATATACCTTTAGTCCACATTAACTGATTTAGAGTAAATGAAGCAATAATATAAGAAAGCATAAAAGCCAAGTCTCCATAGGAGAGCACAGCATCTCACCTCTGTGGAATATTGCATCAGCTCTGCCCCTCAAAATGGCAATTGCCCCTACAAACACTTTTATAGCTTGAAGCTCAGTATAATAATTTACTCTAAACTTTTTATCTAATCAGATCATACGAACATAATGTATGAAGTATAGGCATATAATACTTGAAAATATTTTGAGACTATAAACTGAGTACATTTGAAAAAACCTATTTGTTTATAAAATAAAGTAAGGGCTTGTTTACAGCATGTAGCAATGCACACTACAGATCTGTAAATTGTAAAGTGAACTAATGTATTACACACTAACTGGCCCATATAGACTCTCCTGGCTTGCACTAAATTTGGTGGTTGGTATTAAAGTAGCACAATATTTCAGATGACATTTAGTTGCATATCTAAAAGCCTTTAGTTATGGATCAACATTTTTTTTCCAATAGTGGCAATATAAGGTTCCATATTCACTGTCATACTAATTTCCATATTAAATTTACTCAATGTCCTTTTATATGGAAGCTATTTTTAACTGCCAGCATTCATATTTAATCTTGGTTATGACAGTCAAGCTGGGTTCATCACTGTTTAAAAAAAAAAAAAAAAAAGTTCAGCAGGCACAAACAAAACACAACCACCCTGCTACCCCCCCAGAAAACCCACCAAACCAGATAAATACAAAACTCGTACCTAACTAATTTGTTACTCTAAAGCCCCGTTGTTCAGTATTTTCTTAAGCAAATTTTACACTGACACCAATAGAGCCAGATTTGTCTGTGGGCACTCTGACTTGAGGGAACCTAGAAATATAAAGGAGAATCTCTGCTTCAGTTTAATAAATTTGAGTAAAAACTTCAGCATTTGTCATTTCAGCGCTATGCACTACACATGGACATAAAGAGAACTGGACAAAACAAGAAGAACACAATTAAATACAACTCTCTCTCTGTTCCAGATTTAGGCACATCGCCAGAGAGAAGTTAAGACATATGGATGCATATACACAAGGAACAGCTTCTGAATCACAAAACACTTTCTCCCAGAATAATCCACTCATATCAGAAAAAAATCCAACATGCTCTTTCAAATACTAACACCAAACTCAAACAAAAGCCTCTCATTTTTAAAGTGCTATCCTGTTGAGTCTCATTTCCACATACTGGCCCAAATTAGACTCTAGAGTAACTCCACTGAAGTCAATGGAATTATACAAGAGATAGATTTAACCCACGCTATCAGCAGCTTGTCTATCAATTGTTAGAATTTTGCTAGTGAACACAATATGTGCACCAATTATAATAAAAATATGGAAGAAAGCTCCATGTATTATCATAATCAGAATTCATTGAAATCAAAAGAGTATAAGCAATGTAAACCGTGTAATTAACATTGGACTAATCTTGTGAAGTGGGGAATGTAAGTTTCCATAGGCAACAAAAAAGATGAACTGATGTTTTAGATCATAGCAGTGTGCAGTTCAATATAAAGTGGGCTTGTTTCAAAAGAAACGAGCCTCTTTCCAGCTACTGTCTGAAACATTAACTATTTCTATTTCTTTAATATGAGAGAACTGGATGTCTGGCTGTTGGCCTTGCTAGTGCCTATTAGTTTGTCTGGTAATGTAATGAAGGAACCTACTTTATATGTTTAAAATTTTTAAAAGTGATTATTGACTCTGGGTGTCTCAATTTTTGGGTCCCTCTCTTGAGATGCCTTAAAGGGAGCTTATCTTTTTTTTAGAATGATGGACATTTTTTCTCTGAAAACCAGGCCCCTTAAAGTGACTCAAGTTGGGCACCCCAAAGTTAAGGCATCTAAAGTCATGAGTTACTTAAAAAAAATGAGGGCCACTGGTACATAACTTGCACTAGTTTTTATTTATTTTAATTGCTCTGTTGTATAAACATGATAAAACTAGTTCAGTAAAAATTTTCTAATTTTGGCAGCTAAAAGGCATGGAACCACGAGGTCATGTTATTCTAATTAGCATCTTGCTCTTCTGTTCCCAAAACTCCTACTTAAATAGTTCAAACTAAGGCATAATTCATCTTTTGAAACATTGGAGTTACAAATTAAAGCTTTATAGTATTTGAAAGATGGCACACTAAGTTCTTCTAGATGTCATAAGGCACAGTTTTCTAGGTCTAGTGATTCTCAAGATAGTGGCTGGTAAAATCCTATTGGAATTGAAATGGTAACAAAAGCTATGTGTTTGTTAGAATGATGTAATCTCAGTACTAGCCCTTGTGGATTTTAAGATATTAAACTTGAAAATAGTTACTGATTCCTCAGCCCTACACAATCTTTTCACCACTTCTCCAGAAGTGAATATGGCAGACTCCATGGACCAGGGTGCCTTTTTAAATCTTTAGTTCCCCAAATACATACTGTTTGGACATCAGCCTGTGAAACCCTAATTCAGCCTCTTTGTACCTATGCTTTTATGCTACAGTCTTTAATTACATGATCACTTACTGTTATTTTTCCACAGGACCCCTGAATCATTCAGTGCACAGACTGGCCTCACAAGGATTCCAAATTAAGGTTGCATCAGCAACTATCAATCTGGCATTTCCCTAGTTTTTGAGTGCTTAACTTTGCAAATTAAATAATGTTCGTTCAACATATTTTTTGTATACAATATAGATACACTGTACAGGTATATATTTTTATTTAAAAATATATACAGCAGCCACACACTTTCAGTCTGAATGTAATGTCTTAAATTTAGATGAAGGGAAATGGTAAGCTATGAATAAACAGAAGTCAATTTGTGTGAGTTTTTGCTCTAACATGCTGCATCAACTGTACCTTACAAAATGGCAACTGCACCTGCAAACAGCAGACTCCTAGAAAATTAAAGCTGCAATATAGGAAAAGCAAAATGATTTACATAGCTGCAAAGATGATAAACTGATGAGAGGTATGCTAGATAATATAAATTTTAGGGCAGGCTTAGTACATTTAACCAGATATGAATGGGACTAGACAGAGCAGTGAGGGACTTATTCAGTGACCTTGAAAGTCAAAGCCACATTGATTTGTTTGTAAGTGTTAAACTTTATTTCCCTCACAAGTCTAATTTTTCTCACTTCAAGAGCCAGATTCTACTTATCCCTTACGCAGTCTGCAATGTGAGGAGAGTAGTAAAGAGCCTGTCCCTTTTGCATGGACCATTCAACAACCAGAAAGAATTGGAGTCAGTAGGCTCCTAAATTTCTCCCACAGTGGTGCATGTTTCCTCAAACTGTTGTAGGCTAGACAGAGCTATGGCTCCACACCTTCCATGCACTTACCAGTGGTGGTAATTGGCCATGTGGAGGAGAAGAATGTGCTGTGTCCCTTTTAATGGGGTAAAGCAGTTTGTGCATTCCCCTCCACAGGGCCGGCTTTAGGAAGTGAGGGGCCCAATTTGAACAGTTTTGACGGGGCCGCAGCAGGAATGACAAAAAAAAAAAGAAGAGAAAACCATGTAAAAAAAACATGTGGGGTTTGTACTCACAGGGCGGTGCTCTGAGTCTTTGGCGGCACTTCGGCAGCGGGTCCTTCACTCACTCCAGGTCTTCGGTGGCACTGAAGGGCCCACTGCTGAAGTGCCGCTGAAGACCTGGAGCGCCGCCAGGTGAGTAAAAATTAAAATGGCACCTCTAGCCGGGGAAGGGATTCTCACTGGGCACGGGGCCCGATTTGGGGGAATTGGTGGAATAGGCCTAAAGCCGGCCCTGCCCCTCCATACTCGGAGCTCCAGGAAACCTTCTGAGATCACAAAGGCTGCTTAAGGGAGCAGAGGAGCCAAATTCCCTAGTTTTGAAAATCTCAGTCTTTGCCTTAATTAAATACAAGAGTTCTCAAAAATGTTACAGCAGCTGATGAATATATATATTCAAGTATTTTAATGTAATCCATATGGATATAAATTACTACACATACTAGTCTGAAGAAAGTGTTCTGAAATTGATGTGTATTTCAAATATTTTTAACAAAAGTTTTAGGAAAGAAGCATAAGTCTCCATGTACGAGGACAGTAGGATGTTGGGAGCAGTTATTAGTTTCTCAGCATTTGTGTGCCAGCTTCTGTTGCTACAGAAACAGTTTTTGATGACCACCTAGTAGCAAGAAATTAAGTTTATAACTGGTCAATCTAGTGACCTAGTGCACAAGGATATTTTAAAATACAAGGAACATTCAGTGACCTGAACCTAAATCAAAAGTTTCTCATTTTTTGTTAAACACTACTAGTCGCTTTTGTGAACAAGGAAAGACTATGTTAGTATACATAAAATTACTTAAGGAACACTCCTTACACAGTTCATGTAACTGCAACTATAACACTTTGATAAAATCTAATAATTAATAAAAGGGTATCAGAAATACCAAATGTGTAGCCTTGTAGGAAATACAAATTGAGGAAGAAAAATGAAATATACCCAAATGGTGGGAATAGTTAGAAAAGACTAACATATGTGACTGTCAATACATTTTAATGTTGTTGTCCGGAATACATTCTTAAATGAATGACTAATGCAGTTTTATTGGGCTCTTGTCCAGTGAAAGATTGGCACAGGTACAAAACTATATTATATAACTATCAGAATGTAATAGAGATTTCATTATTAAGGCTTTCATCTGTAAAGAAATAAAAAACTTAATGGAGAACTTTCAATAAGGCAAGTTAAAGAGCAGGAACCAGAACTATTAGGTAACCCCTTCCCCCCCGTATTTGTCATATTTGTTAACTATAACAGGCACATATTCTTTGTTTTGAGAAATATGATAAAAATACAATTAATAAAATTGTCTCTTTCCAATGCCTGACATGCTATATGTTGGGGTATCTTATACTGTGTGCTGGGCTTTCCCACAGCTGCTTTTGTTTTTGATTTGGCAGCATACACTATCTAAACCCAAGCTTTTGGCCTGAGACTCCACCTTTGGGAGAGTAGTCTATGCCCTCATGGCTTACTGTGAATCAGTAGCCCTGGGTGACATGGGGGCTGAAATTGAAAAATAATATAGAAAATTATGATGATGAATAGTTTGGTTTCAGGGGGAAGAGAGATGGGTCCCATTTGTGAAGGCAGTAAATAAAACAATTCCTTACTTCCTGAAAACCAACGCTTTCTAGGTAGGGGCTATATTTTATTGAGTTTTATTTATTTATTTATTTTATTTATTTATTTGGGTAAAGTAAATTTTTCACCAAAATGGCAGAGGGAAGCTGCCATTTTCCATTGTAGGCAGGATTTTTGAATGGAAATTGTCTGAGGTTGTTTGATTAAACTTTTATATGAAAGGATACAGAGGAAGCTTCTTTTGTCCGTTACATCATTTTACTTGTGAGATACAGTGAGAGACTATTCTATCTCAGGAGAGGGTAAAATGAGAAATCCACCTTTTAATTGCATTAGAAGTACTTCTGTTTAGCTGCAATAAAATTAATTTCATTTAGGTTTTTTTTTAGCGTATGTAACAGAACTAAACCAAAAGTTACTCTCATTTTTTCGACCTATGGGGATTCGTATTTCATATTGTGTGGAGTAAGGAGAATGCTGCAACTATGAGGGGCTGCTTTTCATTTTGAGTTTTGGACTGGCGAGAACATGGAGCTCCACAGCAACCTCCACTGCTCTGTCCTCACTGCTGTTCTCTCCCTTAGATAGACCTCACTTACTATTTTAAATGCTCAGCAACCTGCAAAATATGTCTCTAACTCACATGCAGCTTATATATCTCAGTAACTTGCTCCTCCTTTACCACTTTCCTTAGGGGTTGCTGAGTGGCTACTCTGCATCCTTGAGGTCTGAGGAAGGCCTTCTGCTCCCATTATCCTGCCAAAGATCTTGTGGTGAGCAGAAAGCCATTTGTTTGCACAGTGGGCAACAAAGGTGTAGGAAACAGTACCAGTTGACTAAAACTGGGATCTATAAGATCACCATGTTACAGCTCTATACACAAAGAGCAACTACATCTTCTCGATGTGAATGGTTGATTTTAGGGGAAGGGCAACCAACAAAACAAGAGATAACAAAAGTAAGGTCTCCATGAGACACTGCACACTATGTATCTCTTCAACAGGTTGCAGCAACCGTATGTCACAAAGAAATGGCTAGTCCTGAAGACAAATGGCTTTTACAAATATGCCTTTATTTGCTGTGTGCTGCTCCTGTATGCAAGTTCCATAGCTAAATATATCACCTGAGAACCACCTAGAATCAGTTGTGAAGCATCCAGCTGTGTGCATGTGGGATTCATGCTACTCATGACACTAACTTGTATTGTTAGTGGATCAACCCTTTTAGTGACTTCAGGCTCCTACCACTCTTGGGGGCAGATTCACAATTCTGTTTAGTAAAGAACTTTTGCTTCCAGTTCCATAACTGAATAAGACATGTGTATCTTCTATAATGGCAGATATAGGCCCTCTGGAGACAAAATCATTCGAATCTCCTCTAATTACCACCTTTCCAAAGCCAGGAAGGCAACCAACAGAAGTTTACTGAGTATAACTGATTCCTTCTGTGTGGTCTGATTATCAGCAAGGGGAAGGCAGTTAAATTTGCCCAAAAACCAGACAGGGAAGGCAACGGTTCATTGTATTCCCCTATTAAAAGGGATGATTGTGAGAATGAGGTTGGGTTGGAGAGAGACCTTCAGGGAGATGATTACCAGAAATGTTAGGAAAAATTGTCAAATTCCAGACTTTCAAAGTTGGTTCCCTTTTGCAGGGTTCAAAACAGACCATTTTTGTTTTCTTTTGTTTTTCGTTAAACTATTTTCTCAATATTTTTATTGAACCTGTCAGGAAAGCTGTTGAGGTGATGACCTAAACTTAACATTTTGGTAAATGAAAAAATTCAGTAATAGTTTTTGTTTTGATTAAAAATTTTAGAAAAATATATCATGGGATATGGAATACTGTGTTACATTTAATGTCTACACTTTAAAAAATGATCAACTGAAAAACACTAAGTATGTTTCAAGGTCTGGAAAATGCCTTGTGGAGGGAGACTAAAGCTCAGTCTGTTTAGTTTAACAAAGAGAAGATTATGAGGTCATCTCTACGTGTGAATATTTGCACCTATTTAAAGTGTTGTGTGTTTATCCTTGTGCATGACTATATGTAGGCATCTGGTAGGGGCTAACTTTTTCAGATTTTGCACAGATATTTAGCATGTGAGTTTTGAAAACTTTACCTTGTTTAGTGGGCCTAATATAAGAATAATCACTACATAGTAGACAAAGGCAGTAAATAAAATTACCTCACACTCATTGCCTTTTTGGTCTACAAGAAACATTTGCTTAAATTTAGTTCACAGTGGACGAATGTCCACATCACAAAAACTACTGCCATGTTTTTGTACTAATTGGAATCTTTAGTATCCATCTCAATAGGTAGGTTTAGGATTGAAATGATGACAGAGTGGTATTATTCTCTCTTTGATAGAGGGACTCACTACAGGGGTTGAGGTATGTTGGGACAGTGTGGGGAGGGTTTCTTCCTGTGATGTAGTTATCTAGTCTGTGGCTAAAAAGATGTCTTTGGTGTCTAGGCCTGTAAACTTAGGGCGTTCATAAAAAAGTAAATGACACATAAAAGAGACAGGAAAAGATCCTTTACCCAATATGAATTTTTTTTGAAAACTACAGTGTTATTAGACATCATTCAAAGTAAGCCTCTCTCTTTTTTTTTTTTCCACATTAAAAAACATTATGGCTTTCTCTGGTTCCAACAAAATGTACGAGCCTCAGATGTGTTCTTGGCAGTCACTGTGGTATTACTCAGGAAAGTTTCATAGAAATAAGAAAAATTAGCACTAAAGAGAATGATACAATGTATGCAGTATAAAACATTTTAATCCTGGAATCTGTACAAGTTCTAAATATACTAATGTAAATTTATTGAAATTCAGCTTGGCATTTTATTTATATTCCATTTTAAATGAATGCAGATCAGGAGTTGGCATTTATAAATTAAAAAAAACTTACCATACCATACTGATCTTTGCAAGTTGAATGGACTATTTAAAAGGATACTCTTGAATCAAGTGCATATAGTATAGTTTAAACAAATTTGCTTTATGAATTACTTAAAATTTAATGTTTAAAAAAATACTATTTCCCTTCTCTCTGTCTTTTATATATATAATATGCCTTTTTGTATCCCTTTCATCTTGGTAAATTATGAAAACCAATAGTCAGATTCACTTTGTTTATAGTCACTTTCAACTAGATTGCAAATTAATTTATAGTGATTAATAGGTTTTTAATGAAGTTGGTCATCTTAGAAAGTGCGAGAAGAGACATATTTTGCCTTATCCTAAAAGAGCTATGATTTCTTTAAAACTTTAGGAGGATGGCAACTCACCATGGCGTATGAACTTTCAGCCTACATGGCTGCTAAATATAAAGTTCTATATGTCAAGGTCTGTGGAAACCCAAACAACCACAGTTACACATTATATTCCCTCACAGGTTGGTCTCATGAGAGAGAGAATTTGAGTATTTTTAAACATTTAGTATAAGTCATTCATCTCATCTTGTACTTCTTCTGTTCCTGGGTGGAGGGAAGGCTTTTGATCAGGTGGAACTGGAATATTAGTTTTATATATGAAAGCTGCAAAATGCTGGCCCACTAGCAATCAAATGGATAAGACTGCAGTTGGTCATGGATAAAGCATCAATCTTCCCTGTTGAAATAAAATCCCAATCCTTAGAATGTGGAAGGTTACCAAACAGGTTTGACCATTGTCACTGTGATTTTTTTTTTTGCAGAATCAGTTGGAAAAAAATTGTAAATTTCTGGAGTAGGGACAGAGGAGTGAAGCAAAAGACGTTTGCTATGGGAATTGCACCCTTCTCCTGTTAACTAGTACAGATAAGTCTGCAACTCAGACCAAATACTTTTATACCCTTTTATATTTTGAAAGTAAAATGGCAAAAAGTAATCTCTTTGTCCTAACACTTCCCTAATATCCTGGTATTTAAATGGCACTTTCAAATGACATGAAGTTATTGGATATTTTGTTAAACGAAGGATTAGATATAATGGAAAATTCATCCAGTGATCTAGCCAGTGAAAGCCTAGCCTTGTGCAATTATGCAAATAAAATTTCTCATTGTGAGGTCAAACTCAAAACAATAAAAAGAATAACCCTGAAGCTTATTAATTTTAACAAGTTGTCTATTAAAAGTTGAATAATTTAATAATAAGTGTTGTAAGGATGTTTGAGTAAGAACATATAAAGTGATTAGTGTTTTAGCAAAAATACTCAATCTCTCTTCAGTCTGTAACAATGTGAAAATAAAAAAGCTGTAAGAAATATTCCTTTTATAGGGAGAATGAGAATGAACTGGAAAAGCCTCCAGAAAAAATCCCTGCTCTCTTTATACTTTTGCAAAATTGTTTTAACTTGAGATGCAATTAACTCAAGATTATATGAAATTTTACATACATTCCTGCTAATCTAAAGCACCTAAACTTACTCCTGTATTTTTTTCAGTATTTGAAGATTTGCATCCTCCTCTCATCTAATCTCTGTACGTGATATTACTTGGACTATATTATCCCAGTTGTGCATTTCACCCTCTCAGAGATGTGAATACAAGTAAATCATATATTTTGAAAGACAATTGTCAAATATATTGGACTATACAACACGATATTATGAGTCTAAGGTGAAATTATGCCTATTTAAAATCTTACAAAGAATCCCATATACTTGTTAAAATGTGGTGTACTGGACAATGATGTTTGCTAGAAGTGTCATCAGGATTGAAATTTGGCACCTCCTTATTTAGGAGCATTCTAACATGATAAATGCTACATGACTTTTCTCCAATCAACGAGATTAAAAAAAAATCATATATGCATTTGTTGGTTTTGGTTATGCAAAGAGATTGGCTAGCTTAAGAATCAAGCTCTTGTGTCCCACTTTTCCAAGATCAGTTCATTGACATTAGAGAAACTGACTCATATAAATATCTTATTCATGAAAAAGTTGAAGACATTAATTTGATATAGGTAAGAATTTCTCTTATCTAAACTCTTAGGGATATTTAGCAAAGATGCAGATTGAACATAGTTGCTAGTGGTGTCCATAGTCTGTTTCCCTTCTTCTGTCTGCTTCAAGGTTTGAAACTTCCAATATTACACCAAAATCAATACAACATGACATGAGTGACCAATAGAGGTGATCGTTTTGTTTGTTTGTTTTGTTTTTAACTTCAAAGTTGGTTAAAAAATCATGAAATTATTTTTGATCAGCTCTAATGACAATCCTATACAAAATCGCAAATAGTCAGCCTAGTTAAAACAAAAAGTTAGACCAACCCATTGCACAAACAATTTTGAATAACTAACAAATCTGTGGGAAGGAAAGGGAGGAAGAGGCTTTTCATGGGGACAGCACACCTACAGAAAGAAAGGATCTAAAGTTATCATTATCTGCCATTGGTAATTCACCAATCTCTGTCCTGGACAAAATGAAGCCAAAATTAAGCCAGTTTGTATGTTGCAATGCACTAGAGCAATCCATAAAAGAGAGATTTTTGTATGGAGTTCTACTTGAGGTCATTGCAGAAGTCTTTGTGGAAAGCAATTAATATGCTGGCAGAACTTTATTTTGCCATGTGTCTCAACACTAGAGCATCAATTGAAGGGCAGGCCAGCTAAGCGTGCTGATTTAAGAAGGAGTTATGTTGTTTGGATTAGCCTATTAAAGTCAGTGTCATCAAAGTGAGGTGCTTCTCATTAACACTCTTCTCAGGGAATATGGTCTTCAAAGAATTGTCTTAAATGTATTAACTAAGTGTTGAACACTTAATTTCAGTACAGCCATTCATTCACAAATGAAAAATTGACAGTAAATACACAAGTAACTAGATGACAATTTACTTTGGCAGTTCCTCTCTAGCTTGGAATTTTAAAAAAAAGTCACACTTTTTCATCTTGTTAAATGATTCTTCAAAGCTGCATGAGAGCCAGTAAAGGTCATAAAGCTAAAAATTCATGGACAGAACTTAGCTTCCACTATCTTAATATGTGTTAGGAAATTTAGTTTATTTCTAGCCCACTTAAATAAACTACTATTAAAGAAAAAAGTTTCCAGAGTTTTCAAGAAAACACTTTCACTTGTAAAAAAAACAACTGGTGTCTAAATCTTCTTTGCTAGAGTTCAAGCAAATAGCGTCAGTGATAAGTGGCCCAAATACAAAATGAAAATTTCAGTAGCAGAATAACGTTCACTTCAAAATGTATCAATGTTTTTTTTAAATTTTTGTTACTTATAGTGAATTGAGGCTTTCTCTTCCTGCTGACATGTAGAATTTTTAAGTTTGTCATATATTGTTAATTAATTCTGTATATGCCATTTGCAGTGCATTGCCTATTCCTTGGGGAAAAAAAAACAACTTTGGTATAAATCAGTATTGGTACTTACGAATTTTTTGTACAACTCAAAAATAGATAGAGGGAACTGTTGATTATAGTACTGTACTTTAGAACATTATAAAGCTACAATTATATATGTGTACCCATGACAACATCTTTTCCTGATATTATCTCTCCTGTTTGCTCTACTTAGTATGCTGTTTTCAGATGGATTCCCACTGAAATCAGTGAAATATTGGAGTTTACCTAGTACTTTTACTAGCAGATGAGATACATGTCCAAGTGAAGATGCCCAATAGCTACAATCCTATAAACTTAATATCCAGTAGGGAATTTCTTGACCTTCCAAGTGATTTCCATTAAGCAATATGGAGTCCCTACCAGACTGTACTCCAGTTTGACCACCTAGGGTTGGTCACCTTTAAATTAAAATGCCTTATATACTGCAAGAAAAATGTTGTAATTTCTACCTTAAAGTCTATGAATTAAAGCATCTAGAATAAAAAAAATCAGTTCTGTAATAAAACAAAGGCCTGCTTTCACATGGTTATCCTGTAACATATATAACAATTTTTATCAGAGGTAATTAAATTAACAATATTTGTAAAGGTTAGTGGCTTAATTTTTTCAAAGGAGGTGAGCATCTGCAACTCTGAATTATATTTTTACATATTTTGTTCATTAACTTATGCACTCATGACTAGAATGAATGCACTTAACCCTGTGCTAAATTTTAATATATGATTAAGTCCATCCTTATTTGCAAAGCAGTTAAATATGTGCTTAAGATCTATTGAAGGCATAAGATTTTAAGCATGTTCTTAAAAATAAGTCTAAGTGCTTTGCTGAACTGAGATCTTAGTGAGTGCCATTTTGCTGGACATCCTGTATACTGCATATGCACAAAGTATCAAAGGTATTTAATTAAATAAACCTATTAGTGTCAATTTATTTTCTGTGTAAACATATTAGATGTGGCTGTTGCTATTTTTTAAAAATGTTATTTTGAAGTATAAATATTTCTCACTGCCTGATTATTAAACACAGTTCTGTACATGTGCTGGTGAGTATTGTGTACATTGCTGCATTCCTACCTTGCAGGGATGAACAATGCCATTAATTCAGCTGCTTGATTTGCCTTTTATTCTTCCTTACTTTAGAAGTAGTTCTTCCTTCTGCTCCACATTTGTGAAAAGCTAAATTTATGGCCTGTGTTTTCCAGCTGAAGATACATGGGCCTTAAAGTATATATATGATGATGAGCATCACACATGTGGAAACCATCTGACTAAACAACGGGATGATCTAGCCTTATGTGAGCACACTATAAGGGTTGCCAATTTTCACTGATATATTGTTTATTTTTAAATTAGGAAGACAAGTCTTCCTTTATCAGATAATATTCTTTTTCAGATATGTAATCAGTTAGTTTTGAAAAGATTGACCACAGTCTTTTCCCATTGCCTTGCCCTCGCAACCTAGGACATGTCCTCTAGATGCACTTTGAGTGAAAAGTAGGAGCTTGATACTCTATGTCCTCCTCCGTGGTCATCTCATAAATACCTTTCTTCTAGCTAAAAATCTATTGTAGACTTTAAGTTCAGAAGGGACCATTATGATCATCTAGTCTGACCTCCTGCACAATGCAAGGCACAGAATCTCACCCACCCACTCCTGTAACAAACCCCTAACCTATGTCTGAATTATTGGAGTCCTCAAATCGTGGTTTAAAGACCTCAAGGTACAGAGAATCCTCCAGCAAGTGACCTGTGCCCACGCTGCAGAGGAAGGCAAAAAAACTCCAGGGTCTCTGCCAATCTGCCCTGGAGGAAAATTCCATCCCGACCCCAAATATGGCAATCAGTTAAACCCTGAGCATGTCGACAAGGCTCACCAGCCAGCACGCAGGAAAGAATTATCTGTAGTAACTCAGATCCCACCCCATCTAACATCCCATCACCGACCCCTGGGCATACTTACCTGCTAATAATCAAAGATCAATTAATTGCCAAAATTAGGCTATTCCATCATACCATCCCCTCCATAAACTTATCAAGCTTCGTCTTGAAGCCAGATACATCTTTTGCCCCCACTACTCCCTTTGGAAGGCTGTTCCAGAACTTCACTCCTCTAATGGTTAGAAACCTTTGTCTAATTTCAAGCCTAAACTTCCTAGTGTCCAGTTTATATCCATTTGTTCTTGTGTCCACCTTGGTACTAAGCTTAAATAATTCCTCTCCCTCCCTGATATTTATCCCTCTGATATATTTATAAAGAGCAATCATATCTCCCCTCAGCCTTCTTTTGGTTAGACTAAACAAGCCAAGCTCTTTCAATCTCCTTTCATAAGACAGGTTTTCCATTCCTCGGATCATCCTAATAGCCCTTTTCTGTACTTGTTTGAATTCATCCTTTTTAAACATGGGAGACCAGAACTGCACACAGTATTCCAGGTGGGGTCTCACCAGTGCCTTGTATAATGGTATTAACACCTCCTTATCTTTGCTGGAAATACCTAGCCTGATGCATCCCAAGACCGCATTAGCTTTTTTAACGACCATATCACATTGGTGGCTCATAGTCATCCTGTGATCAACCAATACTCCGAGGTCCTTCTCCTCCTCTGTTACTTCCAACTGATGCCTCCTCAGCTTATAACAATAGTTCATGTTATTAATCCCTAAATGCATGACCTTGTACTTTTCATTATTAAATTTCATCCTATTACTATTACTCCAGTTTACAAGGTCATCCAGATCTTTCTGAATGATATCCCAGTCCTTCTCTGTATTAGCAATATGTCCCAGATTTGTGTCATCTGCAAACTTTATTAGCACATTCTCACTTTTTGTGCCAAGGTCAGTAATAAAAAGATTAAATAAGATTGGTCCCAGAACCAATCCCAGAGGAACTCCACTAGTAACCTCCTTCCAGTCTGACTGTTCACCTTTCAGTATGACCTGTTGTAGTCTCCCCTTTAACCAGCTCCTTATCTACCTTTCAATTTTCTTATTGATCCCGATCTTTTCCAATTTAGCTATAATTCCCCATGTGGAACCATATCAAATGCCTTACTGAAATCGAGGTAGATTAGATCCACTGCATTTCCTTTGTCTAAAAAATCTGTTACCTTGTCAAAGAAGGAGATCAGGTTGGTTTGGCACGATCTATCTTTTGTAAAACCATGTTGTATTTACCACTACTATTGACCTCAATGTCCTAACTACTTTGTCCTTCAAAATTTTTTTCCAAGACCTTGCATACTACAGATGTCAAACTAACAGGCCTGTACTTGGATCACTTTTTTTCCCTTTCTTAAAAATAGGAACTATGTTAGCAATTCTCGTGTCGTACGGTACAACCCCTGAGTTTACTGATTCATTAAAAATTCTTGCTAATGGGCTTGCAATTTCATGTACCAGTTCCTGTAATATTCTTGGATGAAGATTATCTGGGCCCTCCGATTTTGTCCCATTGAGCTGTTCGAGTTTGGTTTCTACCTCAGATGTGCTAATATTTACCTCCATATCCTCCTTCCCATTTGTCATCCTACCGTTATCCCTAAGCTCCTCATTAAAGACTGAGACAAAGTATTTGTTTAGATATTAGGCCATACCTAGATTATCCTTAACCTCCATTCCATCCTCAGTGTATAGCGGTCCCACTTCTTCTTTCTTTGTTTTCTTCTTATTTATATGGCTATAGAACCTTTTCCTATTGGTTTTAATTCCCTGTGCAAGGTCCAACGCTACGTGGCTTTTGGGCTTTCTCACTTTATCCATACATGTTCTGACCTCAATAAGGTAGCTTTCCTTGTTAATCCCTCCCATCTTCCACTCCTTGTAAACTTTCTGCTTTTTCTTAATCACCTTATACAGGTTTCCTTTCAAAGCCTATCCACAGAGCAGTCCTTACAGTCTGTTAAAGAGAACTTGTATGTTTCATGACGCTCAAAAGAGAATACTGAGCATTTCACCTCCTCAGCACTTGCTAGCTCTGAGGAGCAAGAATCCAAATACTGTATTCAATCCCAGTCTCCTGCAATTCAGGGAGAACTATTAATGCTGAGCTGCCTTAGAACATCTCTTTGACATACCAGTTATGTTTGTATTTCTATTACTAAAATGATTGAGGACATGCTGAGCAAGCTCTTGAGTTACAGCTGTGGCTATTTAGCTGTTAGAACAGGTAATTCTAGCAGATGGCATGCTAGCAAGTAACCCACTCTAATTAGAATCTGTTATGAAATCTAGCAGCAAAGAATCCTGTGGCACCTTATAGACTAACAGACGTTTTGGAGCATGAGCTTTCATGGATGAATACCCACTTCCTCCAAGAGAGGAGAAACTGGTTCTGTAGTTGGCAAGCCATTCACAGTCTTTGTTCAATCCTGAGCTGATGGTGTCAAATTTGCAGATGAACTGAAGCTCAGCAGTTTCTCTTTGAAGTCTGGTCCTAAAGTTTTTTTGCTGCAGGATGACCACCTTAAGGTCTGCTATAGTACGGCCAGGGAGGTTGAAGTGCTCTCCTACAGGTTTTTGTATATTGCCATCACTAATGTCTGATTTGTGTCCATTTATCCTTTTCCGTAGAGACTGTCCAGTTTGGCCGATGTACATAGCAGAGGGGCATTGCTGGCATATGATGGCGTATATTACATTGGTGGATGTGCAGGTGAATGAACCAGTGATGATGTGGCTGATCTGGTTAGGTCCTGTGATGGTGTCGCTGGTGTAGAAATGTGGGCAGAGTTGGCATCAAGATTTGTTGCATGGATTGGTTCCTGAGCTAGAGTTATTATGGTGCAGTGTGCAGTTACTGGTGAGAATATGTTTCAGGTTGGCAGGTTGTCTGTGGGCAAGGACTGGCCTGCCACCCAAGGCCTGTGAAAGTGTGGGATCATTGTCCAGGATGGGTTGTAGATCCTTGATGATGCGTTGGACGGGTTTTAGCTGGGGGCTGTATGTGATGACCAGTGGAGTCCTGTTGGTTTCTTTCTTGGGTTTGTCTTGCAGTAGGAGGCTTCTGGGAACACGTCTGGCTCTGTTGATCTGTTTCCTTATTTCCTCGTGCGGGTATTGTAGTTTTGAGAAAGCTTGGTGGAAATTTTGTAGGTGTTGGTCTCTGTCTGAGGGGTTAGAGCAGATGCGGTTGTACCTCAGTGCTTGGGTATAGACAATGGATCGTGTGATGTGTCCGGGATGGAAGCTGGAGGCATGAAGGTAGGCATAGCGGTCGGTAGGTTTTCGATATAGGGTGGTGTTAATGTGACCATCACTTATTTGCACCGTGGTGTCAAGAAAGTGGACCTCCCGTGTAGATTGGTCCAGGCTGAGGTTGATGGTGGGTGGAAGCTGTTGAAATCGTGGTGGAATTTTTCCAGAGTCTCCTTCCCATGGGTCCAGATGATGAAGATGTCATCAGTGTAGCATAGGCAGAGAAGGGGTGTGAGTGGATGAGAGCTGAGGAAGCGTTGTTCCAGGTCGGCCATAAAGATATTGGCATATTGTGGGGCCATGCGGGTGCCCATAGCAGTGCCACTGGTCTGGAGATATATATTGTCATCAAATTTGAAATAGTTGTGTGTGAGTATAAAGGCACAGAGCTCAGCAGCCAGTTGTGCTGTGGCATCATCAGGGATAGTGTTCCTGACAGCTTGTATTCCATCTGAGTGTGGGATGTTTGTGTAGAGAGCCTCTACATCCATGGTGGCTAGGATGGTGTTTTCTGGGAGGTGACCAATGCATTGTAGTTTCCTCAGGAAATCAGTGGTGTCACGGAGATAGCTGGGAGTGCTGGTGGCATAGGGTCTGAGTAGAGAGTCCACATATCCAGACAGTCATTCAGTGAGAGTGCCAATGCCCGAGATAATGGGGCGTCCAGGATTTCTGGGTTTGTGGATCTTGGGTAGTAGATAGAATAACCCTGGTCGGGGCTCTAGGGGTATGTTGATTTCTTCTGGTGTTAGTGTAGTGAGTGTCCTGAGTAGATGCTGTAGTTTCTTAGTGTATTCCTCAGTGGGATCTGAGGGAAGTGGCCTGTAGAATTTGGTATTGGAGAGTTGTCTGGCAGCCTCCTTTTGGTAGTCAGACTTGTTCATGATGACAATGGCACCTCCTTTATCAGCCTCTTTGATAATAATATCAAGGTGGTTTCTGAGGCTGTGGATGGCATTGCGTTCTGCCACAAACCCGGAGTGCCATAACAAGGGTGAGGTGAGTGAGGCACTTGCCTCAGGCACATAAAGCCCAGGGGCGCAGAAAATGGTGGAGAGGGAAAAAAAAAGCCGCTGGCACAGAGATATTTATAACCAGGGGGATCTCCCCCCCACCCTCACCTGCAGCCCCCCTGCACCTCCCCGAGTGTGCCCAGACCCTGACTTGCTCTCCCCCTTCCTGGATCCAGAGCAGAGAGCTCTATGTTGCCTCCCTGCAGCAACTGCCAAGGCAGACTGACTCTGAGCCTGCCCTTCCTTCTCGGAACCTTTAATTTTTCAATGGGACCCTCCTGCAGCACAGGGCAAGGAGGCAGCCCCATCCCTCACCCCCAGTGAGGCTACAGTCAGGGACAACAGCATGGGAGGAGGCACATGCAGCACCTGCCCCTGGCACCCACTACGGGGGAGGCGAGGGAGATTCCTGGACCTGAGAGTGGCCTTAGGAGCACCTGCAGTGACAGTGGTGGGGGTGAGTGTGCTGCTGAGGGGGCAGGAAAGGGGGGCTCCTCCCACAGAGCTTGCTGCTGCCGTCAGGGAAAGGGCTGGGGGGAGTCCTCTCTGGCCCCTCTCCTGGAGCAACCTGCCTGCACCCCAAACTCATCCCGAACTCTGCCCCACCCCAGAGCCCACACCCTAGTCAGAGCTTTCACTCCCCCACCACACCCTTATCCCTTTGCCCGAGCCCTGAGCCCCTCCAGCATCCCAAACACCTTATCCCCAGTTTCAACCAGAGCCCTTATCCCCCGACACCATGACCCCCTGCCTGAGCCCTGAGCCCCTCCAGCACCCCAAACCTCCCATTCCCAGCCCCAGAGTCCTCATCCCGACTCTCGCCCTGAGCCCCTCCCACAGTCCAACCCCCTCATCTGCAGCCACAACCCACAGCCCCCACCCCTGCACTCCATCCCTCCACATCCCTCCCATCCCCAAACTCCCTCCCAGAGCCTGCCCCCCAATCCCCTGCCCCAGCCTAGGGCCTGTACCCCAGACCACCTCCCTCCCAGAGCCTTGGGTGAGTGGGGAGTGGAGTTTGGGTGGGGGCGGGTTCTCGGCACCACCAAAATTTTTACAAACCTGCCACCTCTGATCCTTCCCTGCAAACCTGAACTCCCAGCATTCTCAGGACACATGCTGATCCCTAGTGGCCACTGCTGATATCCAGCACCTCCCTCCTCTCTTAACCTGTGAGTCCCTCTCTGGATTGGAACTGGACTGGAACCAAAGACCATCTTGGAAGCAACATTACCAGCCCAAGCAGTCAAAAATCATGAGTTAGACCCCCCAAAATCACAGGCTCTAGCGCTGTCTCTTCATTCATTCTTCGGCGACAATTCGGTGGCGGGTCCCTCAGTCCCTCTCGGAGGAAAGGGCCTGCCGCTGAATTGCCGCCACCGAGCCAGCCCTGGGGGAGGGCGCAATTTTGTATTCTTGCCTCAGGCGCAAACATACCTAGTTACGGCTCTGGCTGGGTGTTACCTCTATAAAGGCTGAAGTTTGGAGAATTGGCAGGAAAATTATTATAAGACATTTGGCAATAAAATACGGGGGGAGGAGTGTGTTTCTTTCAGTGGAGATCAGGGACTTTGGTGCTGTGGAACAGTGAAGTCAATCATTAGAGGAGACTGGATCAGTCTGAGGCTATTCTAACCTTTATGAAGGTGTACAATCAATTTGCTTAGGTCAGACTTTGGTAAGATGCATGGTCCACAAAAATTGGCCTGAAGGTATATTTTGATTATCAGCTGGAACAAGACTGGCTGCAGGCACTCCTTACTGCAAGAAACATTCTTTGTATCTCATCCTGCTGAGTGTTACACTAAATGAAATTGGAACCTCTGCCATTTTTATTTTTTTCAGTTGCAGTGCAAGTATCTTTCATGTGTCATTATTGGCTATTGCAAAACAAGAAATAAGTCTGATTATTTGAATGCTGTGACTCAATTTGTTCTTAGTTCTTAGTTCACTTTAAAACTAAGGCAAAAGATACTGTTATAATAAAGTGAATGTTTAACTTTTCAGTGTATAGTGATAAGCTTTACTTATACATCTACTGAAATAAAATGCATAGGCAAAATTAACATTTAGATTCCACTAATTCCCCATGTTTGGGGCTTCACTCTGGTAAGCACTGCAAAAACATCAGAATGCATTGTCCTACCCCCAAACGCTTACAGTCATAATAGAGAATACAGAAGGGAAAAAAAAACAACAACCCACGGTGCACATTGTTAAACTGGTCCAGGACCATTCTATACAGTCACCGCTCAGCTGTGAGTGGACCCAAGATTTCAGACCAACTGGGTCTGTATATGCGCTAATCACTGTTTCTAGTTCTAGTTTCCTAGGGCGTGTCCTGGGCTCAGACCTCTTATCTGACACACTTCCTTGGGGTGGGTTGAGGTGAGGTGCTGCTGCCTGGCTGACTTGAAACCAGTGTTTGAGACTGCATAAGAGCCCGCCACTCACTTTCCCAGACTCCCTTAGAGTGCCACCTACACTGTGAACTCTAGGGGACTTCTAGTTTAACTTCTTCAGGAACAGAATAGCAAGAAACTAAGGACCACAGGCATAGCAAAGGTATTTCTTATGCCTACTTTTATAGCACTTGAGCGTTACAGATTGTTGAAAACATCAGAAGTCTTGTCACAACCCTTTCCCAGTTCTCACCCATTCTGTGAGTGTGAGGTTTGTCTGCATTTCAGGATGGGCAGAGTCCCTCCTGCCCCCTCTTTTAAGTCATTCTGATGTGTCAGTAATTGCTCCCCCCTGCATAGGACAGAACTCCACACTTACATGGGGCATCCATCTCTGTGCCATATGCTCAAACTGATGTAACCCCATTTGGAGTTTGCCGGCCCTGTGAGCTACAGACTAAGCCTCTAGATGTCCTACTTACAGCACTGCAATTACAATAGCTACCTGAGCCCTTTGACACCATTTCTCTGCCTGCTTGGAATCTGGGGTGAAGACAGACTAGTGTAGAAACTCTTGCTGAGGCAAATAGGGAGGCTTCTGCATGGAGTGATCTGGGCAGCAGTTTGATGGACCAATGATGAGCTAGGGTGGCTCAGAGAGGGGCAGCCTGACTCTGAGACCAAGAGACAATTTTTGAGCTTTGAGTATGGGAGCTGAGAGAAAAGCAGAACAGCTCAGGGACTCTTTGAACTACTGTAGGAAAGTTGCATGGATCAGGCATCTCCAGCCCCGTGGAAACCAGCATTTGAAGTGGCAGAGATCTGACTAAGTGCCTACTACTGAGGGCCAGACAAGACTTCCACAAGACTCCAGACCAAGGCAGGGGTGCTGGAACAATTTGTATAGTGGCAGAGCCACTGAACCAAACTGTAAACCCGTTATAAGATGGAAACCACTTCCACTACTTCCAGCACCTATGCACAGAGAGCCTGTGAGTTTGGTAGGAACCAGGAGAGGTCCCTTCCTCACCCAGTGATGAAGACACAGTAAGGGACCCCTTTTATTTAATGCCTGACAACAATGATAGAACTCATCTCAGAACTCCATCTCAGTGTACCATTTGCCTGGAAAGCTACCAGGAAGGGAGCTGGGGACTGGGAAGAATTGTGAGTGTTGAGAGGTGGGGAATTATTTATTATTTTTAGTACTTATTAGTTAACCCTAATCCTTTCCTTCCACAGATCCTATTTCCATATTCCCAGAAAATCCCCCCTTTGTTATACTGTTAACTTTTGGACATCTCATTTGTTTGCTGGGGTTTGTGTCGATGTACTTTGTTGTGTCCTGGGTTTTGAAGTCTCTGCATTTTGTAGCATTATTCATTTTGTTAAGTGACAGCACCCCTTGTGGCTTAAGCCCAGTGAGAGTCCCCTTGTGTGGAGGCACAAGGCACTGGAAAAAGAATCCAGGACCCAATCCGTGCAAGGAGAGGGGAACAGCCCTTCAAGCAAGCACTGAAGAGGAGACTTGAGCCACACCGTGGGGAGAAGGGCTACACTGAGAAGCTCAAGACTCACCAGTCACACTTGCCCCCTTCCTGTGGGCCCCTGCATAGAGAGATTATCGTTCCTTAGAGTGGAGAAATAATTGAGACAAAGTTGTTGGCCCTAGATTGCAGTCTTGATGGCTCTCAGTGACGTTACTTCACCCTAATGAGGAGCAGCTATCAGGGTTCCCTCAAACAAGCCAGACCTTGTGCTCAACACATTACAAAATAGAATTAATAATTTCATACAGATAACCACTATGTCACTTCTTAAGTCTTTTATTTTGGATTTTGATATTCCCAAGCCAATTGTTCATGTGCCCTTCTTTGATGCTCCTCTAGTTAAAAAAAAGTTTGTCTAAACTCCATTCCTGTGGAGATTAGTGGAAGGAGGAGGCACAAATCAGAGTCCTAGGGGGCTCCTGTTAGGGCCTTAGTGGGGCTCTGTGTGATAGCTACTTCCCACTACCCAACAAAGCTGTAATGAGGTTGAGTAGTGTCTGCAAAAGAGAAACCAACAACTAATTATTCTTCAAGAAAGGCTTTTAATGACTTACGACTATAAAAGCAATACAGACAGAATAAGAAAAACAGAATTAAAGACCAGCACTGAGTGAGGATTAATACAAATGACAAGTTATACTGAAGGCAAGCACAAGTAATATTATGCATTAACTACCTATTCCTATAAGTACGTATATAAAAGGCAAATAATATTGAAAATAGTCACAAGAACATGCACTGCTACTATTTTTGATTGCCTAGCAACTTTACATGTACTGTAACCACTCTCAACAAATACAACTTTGCATGCAATGCTAATACATTGATTAACTATATTTTACTAACCCTAACCTGCCTATAACCTTATCTAGCAACTTATAAACTTCTACTGACTTTTATGATAAACTTGATAGTAACTTGTACTGAAGACTGGCCCAGCAACTTGCAAAGCTACTAACTTTACCAATGCTGTACCAGGTTCCAGTAAGGCACAAAACATATACAGTTACTATATATTGATTAACTATTGACTACTACTACTTTTAAACAGCTTAAACCAGGGGTAGGCAACCTATGGCACATGTGCCAAAGGCAGCACTCAAGCTGATTTTCAGTGGCACTCACACTGCCTGGGTCGTGGCCACTGGTCTAGAGGACTCTGCATTTTAATTTAATTTTAAATGAAGCTTCTTAAACATTTTTAAAACCTTATTTACTTTACATACAACAATAGTTTAGTTATATATTATAGACTTATAGAAAGAGACCTAAAAATGTTAAAATGTATTACTGGCACACGAAACCTTAAATTAGAGTGAATAAATGAAGACTTGGCGCACCACTTCTGAAAGGTTGTTGACCCCTCGCTTAAACAATTTACTAATAAACTTAAACTATAGTATTAATACAGACTTAAGATTAATCAGCTCAAGCATAAACAGACCTTTTTAGTTCAAAATCTTACCCTGCTTTCGTCCAAAGATACATTACCTTCAGTTGACCATTTCCTGCACTGGTCAGGCACAGATAGTCAGTAAAGCACAAGTCCCTTTGGTTCAGGGGGTGTATGTGAGCCTGACAAAGAGCAATTTTTTTAAGGTCAACACACACACACACATCCCACGCCTCTGCATTTTATTTATACGGTATTTGCTGGCCATGCTTCAAAACAAGTCAACCAATCAAGGTGACCAAATATTCTAGAGTGGTATTTGTGGTTGTTTTGAACTTATGAACTGTGCACCTGTGCTCAGCTCATCTCTTCTCTTTGCGGCTAATTGTGGTCAATTTGCTACTCAAAAATGCTCAAATCAGCTTAAAGAGGTATTTGGTTGCAGAGCATAGTAACCACAAGTCTGTATCAACCTTTACAGAGTTTCCTTCTTAGTCTATAAAGCTTCCTAGATAGATTATGCTTATGCTTGCAGGATTCTGCTGTACTCACTTCTTACAACTTCTGGAAGTTTGAGGCCTAGCAGTACTTAGCCTGACACTACTTGACAAGGCTTATGCACATTAATCACAATTCTTATTATTATTGCCACCATTTTCTCTTTTATTTAATGTCTCTGTTCTCAGTTGTCAATGTGTTTCCCTCTCAGGGTCATTTCAGACTCTAATCAGAATCAAGCTCCACTCTCTTCCCACCTGACACTCAACAGTTCAGTACAATTGGCAGTTCTGCTGATGGCTGGCTCTTCTGAAATCAGCCTGAATTTGTGGGTGAATGCTCCTTCTGCCCATTGCTGCTGCTATTCCATGATAGGCCATTCCCAGAGAAGAGCATGTTGGTGGATTCGAGCTTGTGTATTCTGGGGAAGGAGGGAGGTGCCCCAGTGACCAAAAAGACTATTGGATTGAATGAAGTGTATAGTTGTCTCACTTTCTGTGCTACATGTGATAGTACAATCTATGTTCAGCACATTGAGAGTGAAATGGATCTTTTTATCCTTTATCACATCAAGAAAAAAAATCTTTAAAAACTGAGTTAGTGTTTAATTCCTAATGTATGATTTGCATTTAGAAGAAAGCAACTGCTTCATATTTGGAGTTGGAGAACCTACTATCCCAATTTATATACTGAAGTTAGGTAAAGACTCAACTTCAAGTGTTTTGGCATATGGCCAACTGAGCATTACTGTCACATTTGATTCTTTATTAGGCACCATAAATGGATATTGGAGGTCAGAGAAAACAAGATTTGGTCTAAATACAAGATTCATTTTTATAAGTTAAATAGGTTTACCCCAAGTTATGACTTGTTTACCTTCAGTTAGATGCTGTATAGTGCAACATAATTTGTGATGATCTCTACCAAAATTATAGGCTGTGTACTAACAAATTAAAATATTAGTAATTGTTATCAGTAATTTGAGTTCATTATTACAGTATTTTCTAATTCAGAAGTTTCTGATTGAAATGATTGCCATCCAGTTAATTTAACTCTGCTTTTATTCATGTTCAGCTCTGCTTTGCTGTAATTTGCCAGTCACACATGCTGCACTTTTACAGCCCTTGGAGAATGACTTGCTGAGTTCTTTTTTCTTCCTTTCTATTATTCAAGGTTCCCAGAAGGATTTCCTGTCTTCTAGAATTCTAACTAAAAATATGGCAATGCCAGCAAGAATTCAAAGGGTATTTTATCTGTAATCTTTGGTCTGGAGGAGAACTCTTTTGACAATAGAATCCAGACATCCTAACTCCCAATCTTCTATTGCAAACACTAGATCAAGCTCTTTTATAATCATTCTGCCTGAATAGTTCCCATGATCATATGAAACAAATGCTGTGGCAGAACTTTGAAGGAGTGTATGTGGAGCAAAAAGGAGAGAAATATCATCATTGATTTGGCTTATTTGTTGCTTTATATCCAAGCTCTGATGGGCTGGGTGGACGTACGGGAAAGCATCAAATCTTGTATCATGAGATAGTGTATTTGAGTCAAAGCTTAAAAGGATTTTACCATCATTAGAAAACAACGTAGAGTGACAATTTAATCATGGAGGTTTTTTGTTTTTTTTTTTAAATACAGGCTTTTCTAAGAAACTCTTCTCACTGCTAGCCATATCTGTCTTGTCAAGATGGATTGATATGCTTTTGATAGAAAAGCCAAATTTCTTCCTTTTGTTCATGTCTTTACCTGGAGAATGCATCCACATTACGTGCACCCACTGTAGATCTACAGTATAAGTTGAATATAAAGAAGTTTTACTTACTCATTAATCAATTTTGAAAGGACCCCAAAAATATTTTGACTGTTTTACATATATGTTATGTTATTGTCTTATCGCTTTAGATTTTTTTTAGATATCTGAGAGATGCTCTCGTCAGTTATCTGGCCCATAAATGTCAGGTTTTTCTTTCAAGTAGACCTGATTTCCTAGTTAATGTATCGAATAACACTTTTGTGAGACTTGGCATGTAGACACCAACAAAATAAATTAGCACATATGGCAAATTCTTGCTTGCCAGATATAACATTTTTAAAGATAATACTTACTCATTGAAATTAGGGAGTCTTTTTCATTTGCCAAGTTTTTTTCAGAAACAGACTCAATGAAATGTCTGTCAAATTAATGGCATATTTGTAGTAAATTCCATCAAAGGCATGATTGGTAGCATAAAAAAATAATGGTGTAAAGATCAAAATTAGAAGAAATATTATAGAAGCATTTATGACATCTATATTAGTAAAAAGAGTTCATTGTTAATATTACAATGAAAGCTAAAGAGAGTAAAAAATTTAATGTTTCTCATCTGATTCATATCTTGTTTTGTGCAAAATACACATACAAATGTACCATATACAGTATATTTAAAGTGTGTGTGTGTGTGTTTATATATGTAATATATAGATACAAGACATGATGGCATTAATATAAATATTTTATCAATGTGCGTATGGGAAGGGTGTATTACTCATTGACTAGTGAAGCCACAAGTGATTTATGCATAAACTGTCTGGTATTTGGGCTTTATTAACTTAATTTTCCAGGGTTTATTTTTAGCTATTTTTGAAATTACATAGAATCCAATAATCAGAGGGTCTGGGGGCTTTTTATCTGTATATACTGTAATGATTTATTATGTCCCGTAGTGCACTTTAATATAGTACTGTTTCAAACAGTACTACATTAAAGCACAGTAGGGAACCTTTAGTGCACACTAGCAGGGTACCAAAACATCAATTAAAACACATCACGTTATTGTGCTTTAGAAATCATGCACTGTAGACCCTATTACTGTTTGATGTAGACAGGGGCGGCTCCAGGCCCCAACATGCCAAGTGTGTGCTTGGGGTGGCATGCTGCGGGGGGTGCTCTGCCGGTTGCCGGGAGGGCGGCAGGGGGCTCTGGTGGATCAGCGGGATCAGCGGACCCCTCCACAGGCATGCCTGCGGGAGGTCCACCGGAGCCCCCTGCTGCCCTCCCGGCGACTGGCAGAGTGCCTCCACGGCATGCTGCCCTATTTGGGGCGGTGAAATGTCTAGAGCTGCCCCTGGATATAGACAAGCCCGTAGATACTAGTAACTTTTTCTGGTGTTTATATCAGGGCTGTTTGTTGGTTAAAACCTAAAATCAGAAACCCCAGTTATGGAGGTAAAGGACTTGGGTGTCTTGTTGAAGCTCTAAGACATCTCCAAGGCATGTCAAGGCTGCAAGCCTACTGCTTGGCTGCTTAATTTACTTGAATTGCATAAATGGGAAGTGAAGACGTAAAATCAAAATTAGGTTCAAAATAATTTCCTCAGTTAAAATGACAAAAATGTAATAATATTTTGCATCTCTATTAACTTGTATCAATAACTAGTATGCAACACCTGTTATAGATATTCACTGTTAAAGGTAACTTTGTACTGTATATTAAAGAGTTTCAAATAAAAGCCCACACAAAGGTATGTTGACCGAAATGATAACTAGAGTGTGTGTGCCATGTACTGTACATTACATAAAACAGGTTGGTCCAATAGAAATGGAGCCCTGAATTTTAATTGTTGAATTCTCTGAAAGGAAACTTTGCAAAAGGAACATTAATCTTGCAAGTTAAAGAAATGCTATAAAGCATATTTGCTCCACTACTTTTCATGAATAATTCAGAAATCAGAATTGCAATTTTCAGACTTTTCTAGAACACACTTAGCCATTTATTCACCTTTCATCCCTTTCAAAAATCCAATCAGGTTAAGAGCATTTTAATGCACCTCTAATATGTACATTACCCAGAAATCTGGATTAAAGGAGAAAAGAGGTTCTTGTGACCATCATAAGTGATGTTCAAGGGTTACTATGAGAATGATAGAATTAGTTTCATTTAGCATGCACTTTGATTGAAATACTTTCCAATTTAAAAACAGATGCTCCACAGAGCGCCTCAGATGCTAGAAAGGTTACACGCAGTACATTTCTAACCCCCTGTGGAGACAGTTAAGTCAAACTGAATAATTTTTCCATTAGTATTCATGAAGAGACTGGCTCAGCCTCTTTGCACAAAATCTTGGATTTATAATATTTAACCAATGAGCAGGGCTGGGTGACTCTACAGTGTCCGTTCATACGAATTGTGATTGCTACTGATCTTTATATGTAAGGTGCTCAGATACTACAGTGGTGGGCAACAGCGTAGAACCCTAAAATAAATTTATGAACCTGACTCTGCAGGTCTTCGTTCAGAGTGAACTCACCCGTACTAGAGTCCTGTGGCACCTTATAGACTAACAGATGTATTGGAGCATGAGCTTTTGTGGGTGAATACCCACTTCATACGTGCATCTGACGAAGTGGGTATTCACCCACGAAAGCTTATGCTCCAATACGTCTATAAGGTGCCACCGGACTCTTGGTCGCTTTTATGGATCCAGACTAACACAGCTACCCCTCTGATACTTGTCAGCCATACTAGTTCATATCAGCCCTCTTGACCCCAATACCCCAAATGAACACATGCTTTCTACAGTCACTGTATGGACTCTTTGTTCACCATTAATGATGTAGGGGTTGAAAGAGGATATGTTGATATTACCTGTGTAATAAATCTTGTAGGGGAACTCCCTGGCCCTACAGTTGAGTGGAGGATCTGCAGACAGCAGAGAAGGGAGGATTTTACCTTTTTTGCTTCCTATGGAGGGATGTGTCTGTTGGAAGCCAACAAAGATACAAAATGGAGTGGCGAGCTGATGGCCAAAACAGCCTGGAGAATAAAAATGTTTGAAAGTCATAAGAGATGACTGATTCCATTAATTTAGTGTATTTAGATATTAAGTTGGAGATGAACTGCAAAAGTAAATGAAAATTGTTATACCAAAAAGTCTGTTTCCATCAACTGGTCTCTGGCATTCATTTTCATTTTTGTGTTATTTCTTTTCTCTGTGAAATCTGTGACTGCTTACTAAATAAAGAAATCCCAGGATGCACTGTTCTCTAACTTTACTGTTATTAGAAGTCTCATCTGACCTATGATAGAGCAAAATAAATTCAAAAAATCATAATAAAAATGAGACTCCTGTTCTGTCACTTCAGTAGCAGGTCCCTCTTAAATGCTGTGTTTTCCAAGATGTATTCAATAACACTCATGAGAGAATACTAGTAAAAAAAAGTGTAAAACAAACCACAAATGCTGAGATGTATTTCACAAAACCTTCTTTTCTATGTTGAAATGTGTACAAATTGGCTTGTTATTAAGCTTTTGACATTATTGGCTATCACTTTTTTCTTTAATAACTATGTAGAAGTAGAACTAGTTGAAAAATGGATCTAAGCTCTCACAAACATTTTTATCTTTTTTTCTTGTTGAATCTTTTTGAATTGTTTAGACCAGCTCTGGATAACAGTCATTTTTAAGACATTGTTGAACCACTTAATTTTGAATGCAAATTGGATTATTTATGATGAATTTCTTCTTTTAAAACATGGTTTGATTTTTAACTCACTCTTATTGTTCAGTGAAGAAAGTCTAAAGTTGAGAAATATTTCTAGTAATATCTAATTATTTCAATAAAATAGTCTCATTGTTTCCTGAACACTAGAATTGAGTGTAAAGATTTCTGTAATAATGCATGGACATTTGGACTTCTTTTTAATTTCAGCTAGAAATAACAAACTATTCTATCACTTCTCTAGAGCAAATTTACTTTAGAGGATGTGAGTCCTGGGTTCTATGGGAGCCTCTCTAGTGACTAGAGTGGGCTTTGGATCGGGCACCCAGTACATTTAAGCTTGCTTAAGTCATTGTAGGCCTACTACATTTGATGGAGAAATTAAGGGGTGAGGTTTATGGCCTGTGTTAAACAGGGGGTCAAACTGAATTTTCATACTGGGCCCTTCTGGTCTTAAAGAGGATTTTGAAAGAGGAAATATATGATTTGTTGCTGTGGTGTAAGTTTGGGATAGCCAAATTATTCATGAGTAAAATACAGCAAGAGACTTATTCAGATTCTCTCCAATGAGTGCTAAGAAAACCTTCGCACCACAGCAGAGTGTATTCTATACATGCCCTATGTTTTACAGGAAAAACTTTTGTAAAAATGTTTTACAGAGTTCAGAAAAAAATTACTGGGATTGTTTCATACCCTCTGCCTATACAGTCCAGGTTCCTTTAATACTATAGGTCCAAGAGCCTATCTCTTGGAGGGAGAGAAAAATTACAGCATAATCTCCCCCCCCCGCCCCGCCCCATTTCAGTGTGCTTAGGTCTAAAGATCCATTGCAATGGGTACTTCAGTCTTCTTTGCAATTTAGGGGTGGAACTAAACTTGTCAGTCCCCTGGAAGCAATTGGTACTGTTTGTAGTTCCTTCCTGATTTTTCTGCCTCACCAGCAGCTCAGCCAGGCCTTCCTACTGCTGAGCTTTCATGAAGGACGTTCCCAACTTTAATTCAATTTTCTAACAATTCATCTTAAAGTCTGTCTAAATCCCAGCCATGTCACAGGGCTGCATTTGCCCATTGTGGAGATTGATCCGTCAGCTCTGCTTCCTGTTCTAAGGCAGAGAAAGCCAGAGGCAGGAGTGGATGTCTGAGTCACTTCACTACTACTTTACTTTTAACTTTACTACTGCGTGTCTCATTGGGGAAGTTGGATTGCTTTGGGGACAGGTCCCTCACAGACCAATCTGGGTGGAGTTACCTCTGCCACCCTTCACCTGGCAGGAAAATGAGCCTGGCAGGATTGAAAGAGTTGGCGTCAAGGAAAGCAGCCTCCTTCCCCTACTTCATGAGTGGAGTGATACCAGATGATTCTGCCTCAGTGCAGAGGCCTGGATCAGATGACCTCTCAAGTCCTATGTTTCTAAGATTCTGTGGACAATACCATCCACGTCCCTAAAGCCTGCACCAGCAGCAACACTCCTCTTTGAGGAGCTCAGCTGCTTCCTCCTGCCTCTCTCTGGCCTAAGAATAATGGGTCTGGAACGCAACAGACATTCTCAGTGCCAGAGAGTGCAGTAAGGGCCTTCAGGCCCAGCTCTGCCATGCCTGCTGCCACCTCTCTTACAGACCTCCCAAGGGTCCACTACTCACCTACTCTTATCCCAACTGGGGTCTCCAGTGGAAACAGACTCATGTGACAGTGGCTCCCATGCAGTAGTGAGGGGAAGAGACTCTGAGTCCAGCCTTGAACTCTGAAGCCCTACAGACTCTGGTGCCCAGGTTCCTTTAATGCTATAGGTCCAAGAGTCATGAACTCTGGAGTGCCACAAGGAGCTTATGTGGGGAAGAGGTGACAAATAAGCCCAGCTTCTTAGTAAGATGGCTAAGGCCCTACCAAATTTATAGTCCATGTCATGGTGTTGTAATTGTAGGGGTCCTGACACAAAAATGAGTTGTTGGGAGGTCCCAAGATTATTATAGGAGGGCCTGTGGTACTACTACCCTTACTTCTCCACTGCTGCTGGCGGTGGTGCTGCCTTCAGAGCTGGGCAGCTGGAGAGTGGCAGCTGCTGGCCAGGAGCCCAGCTCTGAAGGCAGAACCAGCACCAGTGCAGAAGTAAGGATGGCATGGTATGGTATTGTTACTCTTACTTCTGCACTGCTGCCTGCAGAGCTGGGCTCTCAGTCAGCAGCTGCCACTCTCTGGTTGCCCAGCTCTGAAGGAAGCATCGCAAAAGTAAGGGTGGCACGGTATGGTATTGTGCGATCTTGAAAGCTGGGTGCCCGGCAAACATCTACTGCTCTCTAGCGGCTCAGCTCTGAAGGCAGCACAGAAGTAAGGGTGCCAATACCACGACTCCCTAAAATAAAATTGTGACTCCCCTGCAACTCCCTTTTGGGCAGTACCCCCAATTTGAGAAATGCTGGTCTCCATCCTGAAATCTGCACAGGGTAAAAGAACACAAACGACCAGGGGGAGATTATATTTCATGGTCTGTGACATGTTTTTCATGGCCATAAATTTGGTAGGGCGCTAGACATGGTAATTGGGCCTGATTAACCTAGAATGGGAACATCCGCTGTTTTCATCTCACAAAGGAGCTCTATTTAAACAAACAAAAAAATCAATCCTCCATGCAGCAGTAGACAAACTGCAAGTGTATACTTTGATGAAGTGATGATCTCTTTCACAGATCCTAAATAGTCAGCAAATAGAATTTATTCTGCTGTCTGGTACAAAGTCCGGAGTTTAACCACACTGTAGTGGTACCAGGATTTTAATCAAAATTAAAATAGGGTCCAGGAGTTCCCTTATGTCTATATTTCCCCCCCCACACACTGAATTTTTGAGAGAGGAATCAGTCTAGTGTACTTTTATTGGTTTATTAAAAATAAGCAAACAAATATGAAACAAACATAACTTTAAGTGAAGTATTTCACCAACTAATTTATTTCCAGATTCCCAATACTAATGAAATATCACACAATGAAATGATCAAATCAGGGTTACAACTGACATTCAAATCAATGGTTCAATTTATCTGACTTGCCAATTAGCACAATGAGTAATTAAATTAATTTATAAGGTTATTAAGAATTATGTCACAGGAAAGTCTTTCTTCCTTACCTTTCTTTTTAATCTAATCAATTGGGCAAAGAGTCTACTACAGACAGAAGCTGATTCTTGCCATTATTTTAAACTCTTAGAATGATTTCTTTATAGTGTCCCATTTTGATGTTCCATCTTCTCTTTCTCTGAACATACAACCTATGATACTCAATTTACTTAGCTTATTTCCTTTCCCACACTAATATAGCATATATATCTTTCCGATATTTATACACAGATGTGGAAGTGATTCTTAAATCAGGCATTTAGCAGCGTTGGAATAACATACTTCTAACACAAACTACCATATTTCCTAAAAAAATAACATTTGGAGATTTTTACTGTCTGCTGGGAAATGGCTAGTGCCATACACCCACTCTACTCTCTTTCCTGGAATGTTGGAGAATTCAGACATCTCTGAATTCTGTACAAAAACACTCTCACGTTATTGTTGTCTCAGAGTCTCTGATTCACCTGGTTGGTCTTAGTTGAGAATTAGTTCTGATGTTGCAAAAATGAGCTTGTTTTGCATGTGAGGAGGTAGGTTTCTCTCTCTCTCTCAGTTCAAGGTCTTTCACTTCTCTGGATGGCTGGTTCAGAAGAAGGGATCAGGATATAATTCCAGGTGATGTTAGTGCAAAAGAGTTCCCAGCTTTCTTCCACATGGTTAGTCTTTTGTAGGGTTCAGTGTCTTCTTGCTCCATCTCTCGGACCTCACTTATCCAATTAGAAATAATGGCATGTCAGCTATTGCTCATTGTGGACCAATAATTTGGTATCTCAGTCTCAGGTCATAGTAGAAGATTGTGAATGCAAATGTCCACCTCAGACTTCAGTTAGTTGCTGACTACAAACTGGTGTCCTCTTCATAAGTGGGGTATGTGAGAAGCCCATATGAGAAGGAGCTGGTAACAAATTTCCACCTAGGCCAGACATAAGTATCTCTTAATTGTTTAAATTAACTTTACTTTGCTTCAGTCTTCTCACAAAAAATATGTGACTGGATGACAAGCAAAATTACCACAGACAATAAAGGGGAAAGGATGCAGATTGGGATAAATAAATAACACGTCAGAAATCTTCTGACCAATGTGAATGAATTCAAACTAGTGAGGCTGGATGCTCTTCACCTGAGGGTACTGAAGGAATTAGCTAAAGAAATCTTGGAGTCTCAGCAATCATATTTTCAAACTCATGGATTACAGGAGAAGTCCTGGAGGACCATAGAATGGCTAATGTAGTGCCCATCTTTAAAAAAGGGGAAAAGGAGGATCCAGGGAACTATATACTAGTCAGTCTGACTTCAATATCTGGGAAGCTACTAGAGCATTGTATAAAATGTACAGTTTGCAAATACCTGGAGGATGAAGGGCTAATCACTAGCAGTCAAGCATGGATTTACTTAGAACAAATCATGCCAAACCAGCTTGACTTCCTTCTTTGACAAGATAACTAGTTTGGTGGATAGGAGGAGTGAGGTGGACATAATATATCTGGACTTCAGCAAGGCTTTTGACACAATACTGCATGATAGATAAGCTGGAGAAATGTGGGCTTGGTGGAACTACCATTAAGTGGATGCATAATTGGTTAAACAACCGCAAACAAAGTGTAATTATTAATGGAATGTCAGATTGGAGGGAGATCTCAAATGGGGTTCTGCAGGGATCTGTTCTAGGTATGGTGTTTAACATTTTTATTAATGATTTGGATGTAGGAATAGAGAGCATACTGATCAAATTTGCAGATGATACAAAGTGAGGGAGGATTGCCAACACTTTGGAGGATAGAGCTAAAATTTAGTGGGATCTTGATAAACTGGAGAACTGAGCAATAGACAACAAAATGAAATTCAACAAAGACAAATGTAAAGTGCTGCACTGCTGAGAAGGATCTAGGAGTTACAGAGGATCACAACCTCAACATGAGTCAGCAATGTGATGCTGTTGGGGAAAAAAAAGAAAATCCAATTTTAGGTTACATTAACAGAGGCATAGCATGCAAAGCATGGAAGGTAATAGTACTGTTCTACTCGATGCTGGTTAGGCCTGAGCTGAAGTATTATGTCCAATTTTGGTCACTGCTATATAGAAAGGATGTAGAGAAACTGGAAAGGATCCAGAGGCAAGTGAAAAAGATGATCAAAGGAATGGAATGCAAGCCATATAACCAAAAGCTGAAGAACTGGGTAAGCTTAGTTTGGAAAAGAGAAGATTAAGGGGGAACCTGATAGCAGTCTTCAACTACTTGAAAGGCTTCCATCAAAAAGATGGAGAAAAGTTGTTCTCCCTTGCCACAGAGGATAGGACAAGAGGCAATGGGTTCAAACTACAGCATAGCAGATTTAGATTAAATCTCAGGAAAAAATCTTCCTAACTGTAAGAACAGTAGGACAATGGAGCAAACTGCCTAGAGAAGTTGTGGAAGCTCCTTCACTAGAAGTTTTCAAAAGGAGGCTGGATAGCCAATGGTCTTGGATGGTTCAAACACAAACATCCTGCATCTTGGCAGGGGGTTAGACTAGATGACCTTTGCATTCCCTTCTAACCCTATGATTCTATGAAATATAACTATTGGCTAGTCAGCATTACACATTTGTTCATTTCCACACATCTGCATGATGGTTAGTACATGTGACAAGAGAAAAGGGGACTCTGCGAGGTGGAGGGCAGAGTATAGGACAAATGAGTGACCTTCCTCTAATAACATTGTGCCTGCAAGCCAAAAAATTGCTTTTTAAGTATTTTGTAGTAATGCTAACTTAAACATTTGGCCAACCAATGTAACTCAGATCTTCAAATATGGTAATAGCTCCCTACAACATTAAACAAGTGAAACCAAGTTTTGCATTATTTCAGAAGGGCCTTAATGTGGGTGTGACGTTCCTCTGGAGTTATCCAGACCGGTGATCTGCTAGGTCACTCCAGTCCTTGACTCTGGGAGCCAGCCTTACTGTGCTCTGTTGTGAGAACCTCCACTCCTGGTCTGTACATGCACAGCCTCTGGCATGTAAGCTGCTCCTTGGATTGTGCAACTGAATGCCAGTAGCCAATATCTCCAGTCCCAGACACAGCCCTAGGAACCTCCATCTTGCAGTGTCCAGCTATGCCTGTTGGACGCTGCAAGCTTATATGAGTTCATTAATTTAACAAAGAAATTGATATGTACCAGGCTTGTTATCCCAAGGGGAGGCTCTAACACGCTTCAAACCAAACACTGCTTCAGCTAGAATAAACAAACAAATTTATTAATTACAAAGATAGATTTTAAGTGATTATAATATATATAAATTTATCCATGCTTGTCTGAATATTTCCTTCGGACAGTAAGCTTCACTCATTCTCAGCCCAACTGGATTGTTCAGATTATAAATGGAAATGGACATTCCAGGGGCTGTTGTAGCCTCCTGAATCAATGAGTACACTACACTAAACTGCTGATCGGGCATTGACCACCCACAGCAGCATCCTGAACCCCAGCACCGCAATCCTAATATCGGCCCTGTGAGGAAGGGAGGTATAGGGGCAGGAGGGACGGCAGAGCAAGCTCACTCCACAGTTGCAGCTCCTGTCCTGTGGGACTGGGACCGGCTCCCCAGTCCAGGCATTGCAACCTAGCATACAGAGTCACAGCGCCACTGAGGTTTGGCCCAGCTGCCCCTCTGTCATGATGGAGGGGTGGCTGGGCCAAACTTGAGTGAGTGGTGTTACAACCTGGGGTTATAGTGCTAGTTAGGCTTGGTCTGGCCACCAGTGCATCATGACAGAGGGGCAGCCAGGCCAAACCTGAAATGAGGGCTCTGTGCAAGTGTACCCAGTGCATAATTGTTAATCCTGGCTGCCTCCTCAGATGGTGGGGCTCGGTCAATTAGGCTCGGTCTTCTGGGGGTCATGTAGCAATTTTTGTAGTCAGAAGGGAGTGATAGTGCAATGAAGTTGGAGAACCGCTGATCTGAAACAATTTTTGTTGTTTTGGCAGGTCTTTATAGGAGATTAAAAATTTTGAAAATTAGAAATAATCAAGGCGGAGATGGATTAATGGGTGGAATGCAAGTGAAGCATTCAAAAGTACATGGTGAATGCTATATGAGACTCTTCAATGTATCAAATGGTCAATTGACCTCTGTGCGGTGTAATATGTGCATATAGACCACTCATGCTGCTAGTACCAAATTCTAGGGTAGCTCTGCAACATGGACAATCACAAATTGATATTTTGCATGTGCTATTTGAAGACAATTAGACATTAAGCAAGGATAATGGAAAAATAACGTATGTTACCAGACAATGTTATATATAGTTGTCTGATACTAATGGATGTCCAGGCCCTTAAAATAATCTATTCAAATATGTAAATAACCTTGTAGTGGCATTATCCCTTCAAACCACAAAACCCTATTGCAAATGTTTCTGAAAGATTCAAGGATTCAATCTATTAGAGATCAGCATATTACCTTATAGACAATTATACACTTCTTTCAAGCTTCTTTGTTAATATTCAGACATCCCCAAATTATAAAAAAGCTCTTTTTATTTCATTTTTGTGTACTGTTTGTGACATTTATTCATTTGACTGACTGTTTTGTAGCTTTAATGTCAGTTTTCCATACTTGCGGTCTCTTTCTTTTTTGACAAAATGCCAAAGAAATTTCAGTGTCTGGTTTTGTCATTTTAATGACATTGGACTTTTCTTTTTATTTCTTTAAGGTACTTAGAAAGAAGAAAACTTTTAGTGAAAACTAAGAATTTGTTTTAAAGACTCAAGACCTCTAAGAAATTTTTTTTTACACTACATAGCAGTAGCAGCTGTTTCAAAATGTGCTGTTGCACAAGATCAAGATTGCAAACAGAAAGTGAAGAAACTGTATACTATTGTGAATTGCTTCATTGCTTTCATCATTTGTTACTCTTGGTATTTTCTTAAGAGATTTTATTTTGTGTGTATTTTAATTTTATAGGTCAAAGAGAAAATGGGTTTTATCTTGTTTGATAAATAGTTCACACAAGCATACTTTATCTTTCTGAGTTAGGTAACAGATTCTGGATAGTGTTTAGTTTGAATATTGTTCTAATTCAGATCTTTGTTTTTAGATACCAAACACTTTTTTTCTACCTGTTTTCTGTGTTTGCATATTTATCAATATGGAACAAAATGTATGCTTGATATCCTCCGGTTGTATTACTCAGGTTTTTCGTTACAGTTCTATTTTAGCTCATCCCAGAAAGCTCCTAATTATTATCTCCAGATACATATTTTGTTTAAAAAACAAACAAAAAGAAATCTTTTAAATAAAATAAACAATGAATAAACCCAAGACAAAGAAAATGTGTGTAGAGACAGATCCATGGATTTGTTCTCTCTCTGGCATGTGCTAATCTCCAAAAGTTCCCTCATCTGCAAGAACTGTGGCCACTCATGCAGAAAATAAAGTGAACTAATTCTCATGTTTATAAGAGGTGGAGTAGATAATACAGTGTTTGCCACATTGATCAGAACAATGGTCTATGTAGTCCAGGATCCCATAAGTGACAATGCCCAATACCAAGTGTTTTATAGAAAGATACAAAAATACCTATAATGGGCAGTTTTGAAAAAACTGCTCACTTGTTGTGAAAAATTCATAGGAAATGTCTAGTAACCAGGTGAGAACTAAATTTAAGGGGCTCTAAAAATGGCAGGTGCAAGACTCCTATTGCTTATTTGCATTATTGTAGCAAATTTGAGATGCTGCTCCTGCCAGTTGTCCTGTTTCTGATAAGGTCCCCTTGTATCTACCTGCCCACAGTTACCATTTCAAGGGTTCCAACTCTTTATTGTCCTAGATGGTCCTTCCATGCAGTTTACTGTAGGTGAGAGGCATATTTGTCTGTTGAGGAAATATGGCTTTCTTCAGCCACACACATTCCTCATAAAAATTCTCCATGACCACTAATACCAATTAATTTTAGGGAAGTAGCCAAAGCTACAGAAAGGAGCTAGGGAGCACCCAAATGACTTAGAATATTTGTCATTTGTGCTGGATTGGAGTCACGAAGACTTTCTTGTGAATAAGATAAAGTTAGGCTGCTATTGTCATATATCTATAGCCCCATCACTATACAGAGGAGCTTTTAGAGCAGATTTGGGAGAGAGAGGTTATTTTTCTTTATATGTGGGAACAAATCTTTACAGGCAATCGGCATAGATTGAAAAATAAATAGATTAATTTTTTATTTTTCTTAAATTGCATAAAACATCTGAGGATCCATTAGTAATAACACAGAAGTTTACTTTTATATTATATAAAATAAACTTGAAGGGGAAGAAAGTGAAAGAGAGACTTCACAGTCTGCTCTTTCTAATATATATTTCAAATAATAAAATTTCATGTCTTCTCTAAGTTTTTTTGTATCAATTCCAATGAGTTTATAGAGCATCTAGATGAATTAATCCCTTTTGAATTTCAGATGGCATCTGAGCTGGTAACAGAAGGTGCAAGGGTTTAATATCTCGCTGCAAAACAACAGTTTGAGCAGGTGGTACTTGATGCTATTACACATATAGGTCACTTGGGAGAGTACTTAGTCACTGAACTGAATATTAATTAGGACAGCTTTCTTAGCCAATTTTTTTTAAACGAAACATTTCTTAGAGAAAAAATGACCAAAACCCAAGAGATTTATCTTAATTGAAGAAGAGTAGTTACATTTTATTAGAAAGAAAGCTTGCTACCTTAAACTAATTTTTAGGGATGGATTATTTGTGGGATAAATTCTGGCCTAACTTTCAAATGTGATCCTTCTCTGAAGCCAGCCCTTGACTTAAGATGGAAAAAGTATAAATAAACGGATCTCCGCCCATATTTCCTCTTTCCAGCAAATCAGCTACCTTTCTGAAGTAGTTCTCTGGACTTCACAATATCTCTGCTGGAATTTGTGCCAGCAGGCTGCTTGCTGTCATCCAATCTCATGTTCCAGAGCTTATCTGTAGATAGGGAAAAGGTATGCATACCTTTTGGAAGTCTGTGGCCTAGAAAGCCTTGGAAGAAATATTTGATTACAGCAGTCAGCCAGAGTCTAAGACTGTTTGGTCAGCAGCACCAGTTGCCTTAAATACGTCTCTGCTTTTTTCCCCTGCATTGACTTTCTATTTAGTAGGATCCAATTCAAGATCTCTGTCATGCTATTTAAAGGGCTCAAGTTACCTAAGAAAGGTCTCTGCAACACCAACCTTCTAAGATAGCTATATTTGGAAAACTGAAACTGTAGGCCAAAAATGGGAGGTTTGTGAGTGCAGGAGATAAAATTTCCATAGAAGCTGGATCTAGAAATAGCTACTAAAGGAGATTAGTGACTACTAACCTGAGTATGTTGGGTTCTGAATACAAACCTCATCTTTGTGACTTATCTTTCCCACAATAGCTTTCATACATAGACACACACTAATCTAGAAACTATTCAAGAATTTACTCTTATGTCTGGATAAATGTTTGAGAGGCTCTGATACTATGATAATGAGACATTAATAATATTCTTTATGGCCATTCACACCAGTCCCACGAAAATGTATTAAATCCTTCCAAATTCTGAAACCTAGCAAAGCAACCCACAACCCTTCCCCCTTGAGACTGTTAACTGTGTCTCTTTGACTCTTCCATTAGATTGTTTGAATATGGCACAATATTTCAACTTTGCTTCTCTCTTCCAACAATTCAATTGGATCTTGATTTTTATAATGAAATCTAAATTAACCCTTACTTCAAACCTCTTTCAAGAAAGTCCAATGTTTAATTATAAAAAATAAAATCCACTTAAAATCAAAAGATTTATTAATTCTAAATTTGCATATGGTTATTCTTGTATAGCTGTTGAATCTTTTTGATGCCTTGTTTAGCTACTGATGATATATTGTATCTATACTGCAGTTTTGACCTCTTTCCAATTTGGAATCAGTCCAAAACTTTCTATTACATTATCACTACTACTGTATGAGTAAGTGTGCAAATATATAATGAAATGGACCACAGTAAATCTCTGATGCAGCTGTTCTCAAGCTTCTCAGAGGCTGAATATAGTAGATGATTAAAAGCTATTGATGAAATTGAGGACTTGCAAAATCACATAAATGTAGAGCTGGAAGAGACTGTAGCCTTTTATTTATTTAGAATAGATTGGGTGATGTTATCGTATACCACCATGGCGTCAGCTCTGGTTGCTAAAGTTTTGAACTCAAAAGAGTGAAAGTCACCTCTGCTGTTTTTCTCAGATTTAGAGACTCTAGGACACACAAAGACCAAGAATAGTGGCCATACATCCAACCACAAAGTCAAAGTGTAGTCTGCACTACAAATTTTATTAGAACAACAAGGAAGGTTATGATTACCCAAGCATATATAAATCCCACGAATACTCAAGCACAAGTTGTAAATAGAGTTGTACTACACCTAACAACCTCTTTTTCTTATCTGTATTTCCATATTCCAGGTATATTGGAGTGCCCATTTTTCGTAGGTTGTTCACAGTTCCTCTTGTTTGTATTAGCATTTACACATATCATCTACCCTGCAGTCAGGAGAAGCACTTTAAATATATTACAATAAGATATCTCATGGTCTTAAACAATACATTGCAGTTGATTTTCCACAACATCAGCTATTGACACATTTTTACAATAGTCTTACGATCTTTACTGGCATAGTTATTCTTCAGTCACCTACTTATGTCAAGCGTTCTTAAGCTTATGGCCTAGTATGGCTAAGCTGAAATCTTACAGGCTTCAGGCTGTAGGCCTTGCATGTCAGACATGCTTTACTTCTATACCTGAATGTAGCGAGGCGGTGTGGCTCCCCTCCCCCTCAGGGAGGGTCGAGCCCCGTCAGTCATCCGCGGGGGCGGGGCCGCTGGGCAGAAGTCCCACCCCTCAGAGGGTCAGGCGGCGCCCCCGAAGAGTAAAAGCAGGGCCCCAGCCTTCAGTTGGAGGTCTGCCACCGGCAGGAGCAGACGTGTCTGCCAACGCTCATAGCTGGGAGACTGCCCAAGCCAGAGGCCGAGACCAGGAGCTGCCAGAGCGTCCCCGTGGTCGATACGACGAGGAGCCGCTGGAGCGTTCTCGAGGCCGCAATGACGAGGAGCTGCCGGAGCTGCCTCGCCCCTACTACAGCCCCGAGGAGCCCCCAGACCAGGCTTGGCCCGCATTCCCAGAAATATTACTGGACCTGCCACCCAGCCCGGACTGGGGGGAAACGATGGTTCTGGACGTCCCTGGAACGGAGGCCCCAGCACAGGTAGGAGTAAAGGGGGAGGTAAGAAGTAGCCCGGGGGCACCTGACTCCAGTCAGGCTGCAGAGCTAACTTTGCCAATGTCAGTGTGTTTCGGTCAGGACCCCCACTGACCACCACTAGCGGCGTCAGCCGCTACCAGGGCCCCGAGCTGGAACGCAGAGGAGTGGGTGGGTCTGTGTTCCCCCTGCCACCCGTATCCAGGTGGCAGACTCCCCCTCTCTCCGGCCTAAGGTCAAGGGCTCTGCCCTGCCCCAAAGGGTCAGAGCTGATTGTAACTGTGTTCGGTGCTCCGCCCGAACCAAGGGCTGGGCCCCTTTTGACTTTGCCACTGCTCTGCCTTGCCCCGAATGGCCAGAGCTAATTGTAACTGCAGGGACAGACCTCCCAGAGGAGCGACCCCGGGGACGACAGTGAGGCCGGTGTGGCTCCCCTCCCCCTCAGGGAGGGTCGAGCCCCGGCGGAACCCGTCTACAACTGGCACTTGACCAGGGACTTGACCCCTTGCCCCTGTGGGAAGGGGCTGGTAGAAGGACGCTAGTGCGACCGGTGTCCCCAGGACCGGAAACATGGATGTTGAACGGCTGTTCCGGCTGCTGGCGGAGAGCCAGGAGCGGCAGCAGGTGGTGCAACTGCTGCAGCAGCAACAGCAGCAGGCCGCCCATCTCGAGCAGCAGCAACAGCGAGATGCTGCCCACCTCCAGCAGCAACAACAGCACCATGCTGCTCAGTTGGAGCACCAGCAGCAGCTCATCTAGCAACTCAGGGCCCAGCTACAGACGCTTCTCGGGCCCGCTGCCCGATTCACCGACGGGGCCATTGGGGAAGACCCCGTGGGTCCCTGGCTGCCAGCACCCCTGCACCTGACCAAGATGGGCCTGGGGGATGACCCGGAGGCCTTCTTGGTCATCTTTGAGCGCGTGGCCCTGGTCGCAGGATGGGCCCAACCCCAATGGGCCACCCTTGTGGCCCTGTATTTAACCGGACTCGCCCAGCTGGCCTACCGCCAAGACGCCAAGGACTATGATCGGGTGAAGGCGGCGGTCCTCAACGCCTTGGACGTCAGCCCCGAAACCTTCTGACAACGGTTCCGGGGCCAGACCTACCCGACCGGCGCCCGTCCCCGCTTAATTGCACAAGACCTGAAAGAGGCCTGCCGCCATTGGCTGCAGCCAGAAACCTGTACAGTGGAGGAAGTGACTGAGCAGGTGGTCCTAGAACAATTTGTACACATCCTGCCGGCTCGAGGAAGGGCCTGGGTACTCTGCCGCTGGCCTGCCACCCTGGGGGCAGCAGTCTCCCTGATGGAGGATTTCCTCGCTGTGGAGGCTCCCGTGGGGCCGGCCTTCTGGCCACCCACCCCGGGGCCCAACCAAAATCGCGGAGGCAGGAGAGTATCTGCCCCGCCTGAGCCGCGGCGGCTGAGCCACGGACAGGACCCCAGGCCGGCACCTTGAACCCAACACTCGGAGCCTGGCCCGCACGCGGGTTCGGGGACCTCCCCCATGGGTCTTTCGGAGCCCGCCGAAGGCCCCAAAGCCCTCAGGCCACCAGTCCCCGGCGTGGATACTCGGAAATAGGACCTTGCTTTAGAGGTGGGAGGGCTGGCCACTTTCAACGGGACTGCCCTGAGATGGAGTGTGACTTTGGGCAGGTCTGCGCAGAAGGCCGGGCCTGGCGACCCCAGCCCCCCAAGCTCATGGTCCCGGTACTCGTGAGGGACCAAGCCACCACGGCCCTGGTCGACTCCGGCTGTGGTCAAACGTTGGTCTGTCAGGCCCTGGGGACCCCGATAGACCCCGGTTTGGGGCCTATTCACTTGCAATGCATCCACGGAGATGTTCGTCCCTACCCCAGTGCTCAGGCCCAGCTGACTGTCAACGGCCTCACTCAGTAGCTGATCGTCGGCATGGCCCCTCGACTGGCCTACTCTGTCATCTTGGGACGTGACTGGCCTGCCTTTGAAGGGCTCCTTCAGTCTGTACTGGCCCTAGCGGCCGAGTCCCCGGAACCCCCAGTGGAGACCGAGACAGACGCCGAGGAAGCAGGACTAGAAACCCCAGAGGCCGAGGGGTCAATTGAAGGAGTTCCCCCTGTGCCCCGCTTTGACACGGACTTCTGCCGGGACCAGCGGGCCGATCCCACTTTCCAATGGGCCTACGAGCAGCTTGTGGCAATTGATGAGTCTGTTATTGACCCTGGTCGGGCTACGCAGTGGCCCCACTTTGAGCTCCGCTGGGACCGGCTTTATCGGGTGGAGCGGGAGCCCCGCACACAAGAACCGCGGATGCAGCTCCTCGTGCCTCGATGCCTTCGGTGGGCCGTGGCCCATGATATACCAGCCGCGGGCCACCTGGGATATGAGAAGACCCTGGCCCAAATTCGGGCTCGGTTCTACTGGCCGGGGCTTGACGGAGAGGTGAAGCAATACTGCAACTCCTGCCCGGGGTGCCAGTTGGCCGCCCCAGCCCGGACACCTAAGGCACCCTTGGTCCCCATGCCGCTAACTGAAAGTCCGTTTGAGCGCATCGCCATGGACTTGGTAGGCCCGCTTCCCCGGAGCGCAGCAGGTTTTCAATATGTCCTGGTCCTAGTCGACTATGCCTCCCGGTTTCCGGAGGCCATCCCCCTGCGGAGCATCATGGCCCTGACCATCACGGGCGAACTAATGAAGGTATTTGCCCGCGTGGGATTGCCTAAGGAGATCTTGACGGACCAGGGCACTAATTTCACATCCAGGTTGCTGAACCAAGTCTGCCGACTCCTGGGGGTAAAAACTGTGTACCTCTGTCTACCACCCCCAAACAGACGGATTGGTAGAGCGGTTCAACCGGACCCTCAAGGTTCCCGCCAGACGAACTACGCTATTGGGACCAACTCCTCCCGCCTCTGCTCCTTGCTGTCCGGGAGGTCCCCCAGGCATCAACCAAATTCTCCCCCTTTGAGCTCCTATACAACAGAGGCCTTGGGGCCTCCTGGACCTGATGAAGGAGACGTGGGAGCAGTCGGCCTCCCCGACCCAGGGGCTCCTCCAGTACGTCCTCCAGCTGCGAGAGTGCCTAACTCAGGTGGGGACCCTAGCATGGGAGACCCTAAAGGCAGCCCAGGGGAGGCAGGAGCGAAGCTATAACCAAGGTGCGCGTGCGTGGGAATTTGGCCCCGGGGACCAGGTTGTGCTGCTCCTGCCCTCCAGCGAGTCAAAATTGTTGGCCCGGTAGCAGGTCCCCTACGAGGTACTCCGGAAAGTGGGGCCTGTTAACTATGAGATTTGCCAACCAGGTGGCCGGAAGGAGAAGCAACTATTCCACATCAATCTGCTGAAACCGTGGTGTGACCGGGAGGGCCTACTAATCGACCCATGTCCACTGGAGTTAGAACTAGGTCCGGAAGTAGCCCAGATGGAGGAGGTGACGGAACCCGCGCTGGGGAGCGCCCTGACGGCCGAGCAATGTCAGCAGGCCAAGTGTCTCCTGTGGGCCTTCCGACGGACCTTCACGGCACTACCAGGCTGCACGACCGCCACCTATCACGTGGTCCAAACCAAACCAGGTAAGGTCGTGCGGGAGACCGTCTGTCCGATACCGTACCGAATGCGCCAGGCAGTGGAGGAAGAGGTTTAGGCCATGCTGGCCCTGAGGGTCATTGAACCATCCTGGAGTGAGTGGTGCAGCCCGGTGGTCCTAGTACCCAAGCCGGACAGCTCCTGGCACTTCTGCATAGACTTTTGGAAAGTTAATGCCATATCCCATTTCGATGCCTACCCGATGCCCCAGGTCGACGAGCTGCTCGGCCGCCTCGGGGAGGCCCGGTACATCACCACGCTGGATCTCAGCAAGGGGAACTGGCAAATGCTGCTTGAGGAGACGTCCAAAGAAAAGACTGCCTTTGCCACTCCGTCCGTACTGTACCAGTTCACCAGGATGCCTTTCGGTCTCCATGGGGCCCCCGCGACCTTTCAGCGGCTCATGGCTCACCTCTTGCGACCGCACCAGGAGTATGCAGCCGCTTACCTGGATGACATTGTGATCTACAGCCGCTGCTGGGACGACCACCTGACCCAGGTCACGGCGGTACTCCGAACCCTTCGACAGGCGGGGTTGCCAGCGAACCCCAAGAAGTGCCGGATAGCCTGGGAAGAGACTACTTACCTCGGCTATACCGTCGGGCAGGGGCAGGTGAAGCCCCTCGTGGGGAAAGTACAGGCTCTAGCAGAGTGCCCCACCGCGACAACAAAGTGGCAGGTACGGCGCTTCCTAGGGCTTGTGGGATATTATCAGTGGTTTATTCCCCATTTCGCATTCATCGCAGCCCCCCTGACCGAGCTACTAACGAAGAACAGCCCTCGAACGGTGCAATGGACCCCCGAGTGTGAGGCAGCCTTCAGAACGCGCCGCAGCTGCTTGTGCTGAGAACCAGTTCTGTACAGCCCCAACTTTGACAAGCCCTTCATCCTCCAAATGGATGTGTCTGACGTCGGCTTAGGGGCCGTCTTGTCCCAAGAGGGGGATGGAGGGGATCACCCCATACTGTATCTCAGTCAGAAACTGTTCCCCCGGGAGCGGAACTATGCAACGGTTGAAAAGGAGGCCCTAGCGGTCAAGTGGGCCTGCGAGGCCCTTCAGTTCTTCCTCTTGGGCAGCCCGTTCACCCTCGTTACGGACGACGCTCCCCTTCAATGGATTATGAGGGTGAAGGACAACAACGCCTGCATCATGCGCTGGTATTTGGCCTTTCAGCCCTATGTGTTCACCATCCAGCATAGGGCGGGCAAGGGCCATGCCAACGCGGATTTCCTGTCCCGCCTCGAGGAGATGGGACAGCCTGGCCCTGACAGCGGGGGCCGGACTTCAGGGAGTGTGTGTGTAGCGAGGCGGTGTGGCTCCCCTCCCGCTCAGGGAGGGTCGAGCCCTGTCAGTCATCCACGGGGCAGGGCCGCTGGGCGGAAGTCCCTCCCCTCAGAGGGTCAGGCGGCGCCCCGGAAGAATTAAAGCTGGGCCCCAGCCTTCAGTTGGAGGTCTGCCACCGGCAGGAGCAGACGTGTCTGCCAACGCTCATAGCTGGGAGACTGCCCAAGCCAGAGGCCGAGACCAGGAGCTGCCAGAGCGTCCCCGTGGTCGATACGACGAGGAGCCGCTGGAGCGTTCTCGAGGCCGCAATGACGAGGAGCTGCCGGAGCTGCCTCGCCCCTACTACAGCCCCGAGGAGCCCCCAGACCAGGCTTGGCCCGCATTCCCAGAAATATTACTGGACCTGCCACCCAGCCCGGACTGGGGGGAAGCGATGGTTCTGGACGTCCCCGGAACGGAGGCCCCGGAACAGGTAGGAGTAGAGGGGGAGGTAGGAAGTAGCCCGGGGGCACCTGACTCCAGTCAGGCTGCAGAGCTAACTTTGCCAATGTCAGTGTGTTTCGGTCAGGACCCCACTGGCCACCGGTAGCGGTGACAGCCGCTACCAGGGCCCCGAGCTGGAACGCAGAGGAGTGGGTGGGCTTGCGTTCCCCCTGCCACCCGTATCCAGGTGGCAGACTCCCCCTCTCTCCAGCCTAAGGTCAAGGGCTCTGCCCTGCCCCAAAGGGTCAGAGCTGATTGTAACTGTGTTTGGTGCTCCGCCCGAACCAAGGGCTGGGCCCCTTTTGACTTTGCCACTGCTCTGCCCTGCCCCAAAGGACCAGAGCTGATTGTAACTGTGTTTGGTGCCCCGCCTGAACCAAGGGCTGGGCCTCTTTTGACTTTGCCACTGCTCTGCCTTGTCCCGAAGGGCCAGAGGTAATTGTAACAGCAGGGACAGACCTCTCAGAGGAGCGACCCCGGGGACGATAGTGAGGCCAGTGTGGCTCCCCTCCCCCTCAGGGAGGGTCAAGCCCTGGCGGAACCCGTCTACACTGAAGCATACTCATCACTCCTAAATACTTATTGATCTTATACTTATATAATCCTACAACTTAAATCTATTTACCATACGTTGATTATATATGATATAGAAGCATATAAGTTGAACATAATATCACATAGCACCCTAATAAACGTATGATCAAATGAACTAATTGCTACTGGACATTGAGAAATCATCAAGTCCAGGCCTCAGTGCTGAGGCAGGACCAAGTAAACATGGACTCTCCCTGACGAGTGTTTGTCTAACCTGTTCTTAAAAATCTCCAATAATGGGGATTCCACAACCTCCACCTTACATAATTCCGGTTAAGAAGATTCACGTCTTTATTTTTTTTCTTTTTTAAATTGCTCTCTGGGTAAAATTTATGTGGCTTGTCAGCTAAAAGGTAAAGTTAAAGTTGAATCAAATTTTCTAAAATAAAAATAAGTGAACATTATTTTTCAGTTGGAGACAGGCGTGGTTGGCCAGCATTATGGTCTGATGCTGTGACAGTTTGAACTCAGGACTAATCACATGCTGTGTGGCTACTCATGTGCCCAAATATTTGCACAATCTGGAGTATAGCATGCATAAAGAAGTTACTATATGTGGTGTATTGAAAACTATGTAAAAATTACAAGCTATCACTTCAAATATCAGGGGTTTTCCTGCTCACAAGCTATGGGCTCCGTAGAGAAGTATGTGATCTGGGCCTTGTAGGGTCAGTTGGCAGAAAGTCAGCCAAGAGTAAAGTGGAGTGAGTTGTGCCTCTTTGCCTTAGGGAGTAGCCCATGTTCTCTCTCTGTTTTGGTGTTCTTGTGTGGTGGTGTTCTCACTTGTAAGAAGTGAAGTAGTGTTAAGTTCTAATCTTCCAAAAAGATAGATGCATAAAATTCTCTAACTTCTGCGTGTATGCTCTGAACATAACGTTAACTTTAAGTAATGATGCAGATATTGATAATCTGTATCTGCATTTCTCAAACCATGGTCCATGGACCGCTGGGGGTCCCAGAGGATGCCTTAAGGGCCCCACGGGCCCCACTGATCAACTCCTCCCCCTCCCTCTCAGCACCTCCTGCATGGTAAAAATCTGGCAGCGCAGTGGGGCTAAGGCAGGATTCCTACCTGCCCTGGCTCTGCGCTGCTCCCAGAAGTGGCTGGCACATCCCTGCGGCTCTTGGAGGGGGCAGGGGGTCTTCGTGTGCTGCTCCCACCCTGAGTGCTGACTCCACAACTCCTATTGGCTGGGAACTGCAGCCAGTGGGAGCTGCAGGGGCTGTGCCTGTGGGCAGGGGCAGCGCATGGAGACCCCCTGGCCCTTGCCTAGGACTTGCTGCCAGAGGGATGTGCCAGACACTTTTGGGAGCTGCCTGAGGTAAGTGCTGCCCAGACAGAGCCTGCATCCCTCCCCAGCCCAGAGCCTGCCCCCAAACTCCCTCCAAGAGCCCATACCCCTTCCTGCACCTAAATTTCCTCCTACAGCCTGCACCCCAACCCTCTGTCCCAGCCTGGTTTAAATGAGTGAAGGTGGGGGAGAGTGAGCAATAGAGGGAGGGGGGGTGGAATGAGTAGGGGCGAGGCCTTGGAGAAGGGGAAAGGGCATGACCTCAAGAAGGGGACGGGGCAAGGACTGAGCCGGGGGGGGGGGGGGCTTGGAGGAGTCCCTGAAAAATTTTAAATCAAAATGGGTGTTCTCAGGTAGCTAAAATTTGAGAACTGCAGATCTATATGGATCCTTATTAATCATCACACACCCATACTCTTATTAGTGAACCTTCAATAGTAATTTTGAAACAGATTTTACCATTTTGAAATATTCCCACTGCATTTAAGTTTGCTAACGGTGGTGTTCAGAAATCACTCAAAGCCAAGGAGGCTGACAGAGGTCTGCTTCATTGTGTCTAAGGTGTAACTGATCAGCATTGCATAACATGAGTCTCTTCACAACATAATCAGTTTCAACTGGCTCTTGTAAGACAGAGTAAAGGTGCAATTTCCAATATCTTCCTTCCCCAGCCAAACATAACAATAACAACATAATACAGAATTACAAATACTTATATTCAGCCTACCAACAGTGTTCAGTTAGTCTCTGAGGTGCACTGTGCACTGTCTCTTGGATGAGTGGGTCTCCCTGAGACGTCAGCAGGATTGCTGTCAGGAGGTGGCAAGTCCACTTGTTCTGATTGTTTCATGACCTGGGGGTCTGTTGTCTCAAGTTGCTGTGGCTGTTGTTTGTCTGAGACCCTCATGAGAAAAATAGCAGACTCAGTACTCTTCTAATCCCAAAAGGGCGGGAGATAAAGAAGGTGTCAGCTATTCCTTCATAAGTGGAGAACCTCATACAATCACAGGGCAACCCCTTGTGACATCACTGCTGTGGTCATTGTTTCCCATCATAGATGTGCACTTTCATGAAGTGTGGCAGCCCAGATCCCTAAATCATTCTTGTATGTGCCTGCATATGTACATATTTTTCCTTTTCTGTCTCTGCATGCATCTACAAGTCCCCAGTAACTCTGACATGAGTTTTTAACAGTGTAGGCATTCTTCTTTTCAGTTTTCTGTTGAACAAAATGCCAGCAGGTGATAACAACATGCTTCCCTACTGCCATTCTGTAACTTAACAGTGCTAAGTATGGAACAGAATCTGGCTCTGCAGCCTTTTTCGATAGGCATGTTATTATTTTGACATCATTTTCCACCAACATTTTGGACTGAGGATAATGTGGACCAGCCTACTTTACTTCAAACTGCAGCTCAGTTTCATACATCACTATGTCAGTTGCACTGTGTCTAGCAAAAATAGATTTGGCATGTGCAATAGCCTGTTTAGCTGTAGTAATGTCTAGTAAGGCTATCTTTGGGAAGTGAGAATAGTACCTAGTGTAAGTACATAGTTGTGGTTATTTTTACTAGACAAAACAAATAAATCTATGCATATGTGACCATGGTCTCAGGAGGGGGGGACTGCAAAAAATGGGGCAGACGACCCCCCAAACTGGTGGTTATTTCTAATATTTAGATTCATCAAGTCAGCAACAAAACAGCTTCTACAATACCTTACTGGTTACCCAGAAGCCAGAAATACAGTTCCCTTAAAGCAATCCAGCCTTGGTCTCCCACCCACATAGCTAAGTCAAATATGAGGAGGATTACTGAAAATCTTGTTCATCATAGAAAAAGCTCTACCAATTCCAAGGGATCGGACACATTACCCACCAGATCACTGAATATTTCAGATCTTACCCAAATACATGCTTACAGCCTATTCTTATTAACTAAACTAAGATTTATTAAAAAGAAGAGAAAGTGTGAGTATAGGTTAAAAGATCATTATACATTGTGTCAAATTGCTGGCACGACTATGGTGGGTCTCGCGCTTTCTCTTCGGAGGGGGAGAGTTTCAGGGTGCTGTTTCTTGCCCCTGAACTGGGATATTAACTGCCCCACTAGTGTCCTTGAGGAGGGGAGTGGAGAGAGAGAGACTTGGGCCCACCTTCTACTCCAGGTCCCAGCCCAGGGGCCCTAGGGATAGTGGTAAACCACTTGAACTAGCGGTTCTTTCTCCTGGGCTACTTTCCTCTCCTGCCCTTCAGCTTGTGGGGGCTTCCTGCCCTTCCTTTGCACAAGCCAGGTGTCCCTTTACCTAGTGTCTTGGTCTTCTTAGCCCACCGCAGCACTTCTCCAAACTTTCCTCTGCTTCCCTCTAAGCTGTTCTCTGCTCCAACACCAATCCACTCTGCTCCAACAGCTCCACTTGTCTGACTGAAGCAGGGTTTTTTTAATCAGGTGACTGGCTTCAGGTGCTTTAATTGGCTTCAGGTGCTTTAATTAATCTATAGCAAACTTTCTTCCCACTACAGGGAATAAGGCTCCCTTCTAACCCTCTCCTGCTGCCCTCTGGCCATGCTGTATCACAACATACAGATATGAATAAAGTTCTTAGGTCAGTTTCATTGTAGAAATGGTGAGCCTTAGAGCTGCAAAAGTTCTTTCAGAATTAGTTCTATAGTTCACAGTCCAAGATCCAATATTAGGGTGACCCAGACTGAACCTAAACTTGAGACTCAAACTTCCCCTGATGAAGCTTAAGCAGATCTGAGATACAGGATCAGGGCCCAAGAGTTCTTTATATAGTTCTCTGGCAGCCTCTTGACAGTATGCATTCCTTGGTGAAGCATTGTGGCTTTGAAGTAGAATCACCTATTTCCTGTGAATAACTAGTTGCATTCATCATCATAAGTTAATTATCCATTAAGCAGTTCATAGACAGTTTACTACATACTTCAAAGAGAAATATAGACAATGACATTATTACAGCCAAGTTTCATCTATTACTATTCCCCTTTGATCTCTGAAACAATAGATATAGTGACAGGAACTGTCTGTTTACATGGTTAACATCTAACAAGATATAAGTAAACACATACAATTAGTATTACTTCTAATTCTCTAACAGTACCGGTTTGCATTTCAAGGCCCTAGTCTACTTAACGTCAATAGGAATAGCCCTAATTACCATTTATATACTTTTCTAATATGTCTTTAAATGCTGAATTTGGGTCACTTAGCCTGCTAGTTACTTAACCCATTCTGGTTTAATGTCACAGCTTGCTTTGCTCCAAAGGGCCAATTTTTTCCCGTGCTGCCATCATGGACTTTCTCACTTGACGATATTTTTGGCATAGACAACAAGCCTTAACAGCTTTCCAGTATTGCTGTTTATTTGATATTGGCCTTGGTTTAGATTATTTTCAATCCCTAAATGACCTTTGTGTATCTTTTCTGAACAATTTTTTTCTATAACAGATTAGTAATCGCTGACCCAGTACCTTGAAACAAAATCCCTTCTACTACTGGAAGATCCATCTTAAATGGATAATAGAGGCTGAGAATATACTTTCCTAGTCACATTATGCTAATAGTCTGAGGGTCTCATCCTGAGCAGTAGCTCTGGCAATCAGTCCACACTTCGATGATGGATGAATCATTTTAATTAGATTGACAAGTACAATATCCAGCTCTGGATTTTGTTCCACTTCACTTTTGTCAAATGCTCTAGAGAGTGTTTCTCCAACCACCATATCTCTCCCAGATTTGTAACCAATTGGCAAAATATATGTGTGTAGATGTATTCTCGGGAAGGGGATAGTGGCTGCAGGGAGGTGTTGCTAGGCCCTTTTTGGCAACAGCAATAAGTGAGTTCTGATCAGTTTTAGCTAACACATGCCTCCTGAAAATAAAGACATGAACATTTTTGCAGCTGTAGACTAAAGCAAAAGTCACTTTCTCAGTTGACACTCAGATTTTGACACATGCATAAGCCACTGGTCTCCAATTTTGACCCTACTGTTATAAAAGTACTATGCCTTCCCTGAAGATATGTATGGCTTTTGTGCTTATTGTCACATTATCTCAAGACTCAGGCATCTTTAACTAATTCCTTCAGTTTCTCAAACTCTTTATTAAGATTTGCATCCATGTTTGTTGGATATCTTTGAACATTAGTGGTCTCAGGTTGCTAGGTCAGGCAACTAGATTAGGCACAAATTTGCCCACATAGTTCACCATTCCAATACAAGGCAGGGGCACCAATGTTTATGTTGGTGCATATGTGTTGGAGATGGTCTCAGCCTTACTGTGATCTATCTGTACACCTTGCTGTGTTACATTATCTTCCTGGAATGTTATTTCTGTTGCACAGAATTGATATTTTCATTTGTTTAGTTTTAGCCCAATAGCTCTGCTTCTTTTCAGAACTGCTTGGAGCCTCTGGTCATTTTCTTCTACTGATTTTCCTCAGATCAAAACTTCATCTATGTAAACCTTAGTATCTTCAACAGAATTGAAAATTTGTATTTTCCAGAGAGCACAAAATGAAGGGGACATAGGAGGCTGAGCAGCACTTCCCTGTAACTGAAATTCTCAGCTGCTCTGGAATGTGCCGGTTCTGGGCACCAAGCTGGGACGATCTGTTCTGTGCACTCAGTGCCCACCCACTGACCTCCAGACAGTATGGAGGAGGAAGCCACTTGAATCAAATGCAGATGGAACAAGAGTCAGGAGATTAGGAATGGAGGCTGGCAAAGGTGGGGAGAAGAGGGAAACTGGGACTTCAGCTTTGAGCATAGGGGAGACTCGGACAGACTGAAACAAAGAGCTGGTGCCAGGGGATCACTAATGGTAACAAGGAACATGGGCTTGTGGGTGATTGGAGACAGAGGTGTGGTGAAAGCCGAGAAAGACAAATCAGACAAGAAGGTGAGAAAGGGAAGAGTGGGATGGGGAGCCTGTAGGGAAAAAACAAGGACTAATTGGGTGAAGAAACTGGGACTGAGATGAGAAGCTTGAGAAGTGCAGACTGCAACTGGGTAAGTGAGGAGAATGGCCACAGGAAGGGGATAATAAATGCTATGCATATCCCTATAAATATAGACTCTTAGGCTGACTTCTAAAGCAGGAAGAGGCTTGAGAATGAAAATGCTAAAGTAGAAATCATAAAAATGTATTCTCCTCCTAGGCGTTCATCTAGCTATTGTTTCAGGAAGAGTGAGTGCTAGCCACTTAGAAAAATAGATAATTATCTTAGGATGACTTCCAAGACCTAATAGTTCTTCTAAAATATGCAGAGCTTCATAGGTAATGAATTGTTTTTCATAATTCTAAGCATTGACATGCATGTTTCATGAATCAGAACTAGCATTACATTGATTAAAGCCACTAGATCTTACAATCAACAGGGTCAAAATAATTTTTTAAGAGGAACACAGCTTCCCTAGAGATTGGGATTTTTTAGCATATTATAGATTTATTGAATAATATATTAAAGATACATGTTGGAGAAACAAACTTTAATGATAAAGGAAGTAGACTTTATTTCAAGAACTAGACTCAGTAAACAGTACAAGTTAATTTCTCTGTAACAGATTTTATTAGACAATTGTCGTGCAAAATTAAATGTGCTTCATTCTGTAACCAGTGACTAAATCATGCCTTGTAAGTTAAATATCTGATCTAATACATTATTAAAAATCAAGGAGGGGCATGTAAAAAAAATTACAACAGACATTCCCAACCTTGTGATTTGCTGAGAACCTCTTGCGAATTTGACCACTTCCTTCAGTTTCACTGCGGTTAAAAGAAGTAAATCCTACATCATGTACAGGACAAATACAATTCTTTGTGTAAAATAAACATATATCTGTACAGAATGTGTTTATAAAATTGGCCAGACAGGTGATGTGGAAGAGATGAGTTGCTCAGAGTTCACTATTGCTGCCTAGTTGCAAGTTCTTGATGCTGCTGTTGCCACTGCTTAAAAGAAAATGGTATTTGTCAGATTTAAACTAATTCCTGATGTTGCAGGACAGTACCAATTGCACCTATCTGCACCAGTAGGGCCCCTGTATCCTTGCAATGGTTAGAGCACTGGGAAGTCCTGAGTTCAGTTCCCTGCTCCAGTCAGACTTCTTGTGTGACCTTGAGCAAGTTATTTAGCTTCTCTCTGCCTCAATTCCCAATCTGTAAAATAGAGATTGCCCTAAACCAGAACTGTGGTGTGAGGATATATACAGCAAAGGTTGTGAGACACTCAGATAATACTGTGATGAGGCCAATATAAGTACCTTAGATAGGAAATACACACTTGGGGAGGGCTTGCAGTATTTGTGTCACTGCAGTAATGGGAGGAGATGCTTTGTTTTGGCCTGGACTCCATAGCAGTCTTGCAGGTTGTGTGTACTCAAGGATGAACTGAATTGGAACATTGTGTTCATGTATCCATTGAGGGTCCCTGTGGATGTATTTTCTGCTCTCAGGGATAACCCAAGGACCGCTTGAAGTATTCCTTCAGTTTTTGAAAGTAATGTTACAAATGTTACAAAGAGAATACACTTATAAAGTTTGCGGATGATACCGAGTAGGGAGGGGTTGCAAGTGCTTTGGAGGATAGGATTAAAATTCAAAACGATCAGGACAAACTGGAGAAATGGTCTGAAGTAAATAGGATGAAATTCAATATGGACAAATGCAAAGTACTCCACTTAAGGGGGAACAGCCAGTTGCACAAATACAAGATGGGAAATGACTGTCTAGGAAGAAGTACTGTGGAAAGGGATCGGGGCCGGGGGGTGTTAGTGGATCACAAGCTGAATATGAGTCAACAGTGTAACACTGTTGCAAAAAACATGAACATCATTCTGGGATATATTAGCAGGAGTGTTGTAAGCAAGATACGAGAAATAATTTTTCCGCTCTACTCTGCGCTGATTAGGCCTCAACTGGAGTATTGTGTCCAGTTCTGGGTGCCACATTTCAGGAAGGATGCGGACAAGAAGAGAGTCCAGAGAAGAGCGACAAAAATGATTAGAAGTCTAGAAAACATGATCTATGAAGGAAGATTGAAAAAACTGGCTTTGTTTAATCTGGAAATGAGAAGACTGAGGGGGGAACATGATAACAGTTTTCAAGTACGTGAAAGGTTGTTACAGGGAGGAGGGAGAAAAATTGTTTTTCTTAACCTTTGAGGATAGGACAACAAACAATGGGCTTAAATTGAAGCAAGGGAGATTTATGTTGGACATTAGGAAAAACTTCCTAACTGTCAGGGTGGATAAGCACTGGAATAAATTGCCTAGGGTGGTTGTGGAATCTCCATCACTGGAGATTTTTAAGAGCAGGTTAGACAAACACCTGTTAGGAATGGTCTAGATAATACTTAGTCCTGCCATGAGGCAGGGACTGGACTAGATGACCTCTCAAGGTCTCTTCCAGCCCTATAATTCTATGATTTCTATGAAATATTCTAGCCAACACAGAAAAGAAGACATTTATTTTTTTTCTGATACGTGGAAGTGAGTTTTCCTTTGTTTGGTCCAAACTTTATCAAATGTCTCACCCTAAAGTAGGGAATAATGTGTAATCTTCTATTAGTGTGAATGGCCATCATGTAGTTTCTATGAAAACCTTTACTTTGGGCTATGTCAAAGAGTGGCTCTGCCTGGAGGGCCTCTTGCAGCAGACTATGGCACAACATGTGCACCTGCCTCAATTTCCCGTCTTATGTAACAAGGATTCTATGCCAGGCTTTCTTGCCTCAATAAAACCCCGTTTGGCCTAGTTTATTACAAAACATAATGTGAACAGTCCAAAACAGAAGTCCCAGACAGTTCATTTATGACTCCACTGTATATAGTCCTTAATATCCCATGACATGATGCCCCAAATACCATACATTGGTATCTTGTGCCACACATAAGCTCCGCGTTGTTCCTCTTCCATACTTCTGCCAGGATAGCTGGAGTGCAACCCTCCTTTTCCCAGAAAGAACCCCCAGAGCCTCTCCAATGGGAGATCATTCTTGTCACGGGAGCATTCCTCACTCTCCCTGGCCCTCCGACTGTTCTTCACAGCTGTCTGATGTGTAGAGAGGTCAGTGAGCGAGACTCTCTTGACTTCAGCTCTCTGGCTTAGAGGCAGCAGGCACCTCCTTCTGCTGCTGCTTTTCCTCCTACCATCAGCCCTCCTGCCCTGGCTCTCTGGCTTGAGGAGGTCAGCTAAGGATCCCTCTTGCACTCTCTTTGCTTTCAGCCTTTCTCCAGGAAATACCTTCTGGCTCTTGCAGCTCTAATGTCCTGCCAATCTCATTCCCCCAGGCAGTCCTATCTCACCAGATTGGTTTCTGTCTGTCTGTTTCGCTCTCTCTCTCTCTCTGATCCTTTATAGCCCTAAGTGCGGTGCTGTTCTGGCAGATAGGCTCTGGATCAACTTCATTTAAAGGGGCTAGCCACCCTGTGACAGGCCACTAGTGTTTTTTCCCATTGTTAATTGGCCCCTATGTCCTCCATAAGCTGTTCCTACACTGCGATGCTCCTAGTGACTGAAATTGATAGTCTCCTTCTCCATCTATAAAGTTGCTCTGAGCTTTCTTCTGAGATAGGATGCCTTTGAAGCTATTCTCAGTTTGAAGTGAGAGACTCAGTTTAGCCTTGGACCTAGTCCCCGATGGTGATGTGCTATAGTACCTACTGAGCTGACTCTTCAAGTTCATATTTTCAGCCTTTGTAAACCAGGCAGAAGCTTTCTCGTTTTGCTGTTGAGAAGACTGAATTGCTGATATAAAAGGTTGCGCGAACCTGTGTCTTATTTGGCAACCTTCTCTGCCCAGTGAGTCAAAGAGTTAGACTTTAATATTGTTAGTAGAAGTACTTATGGGGAGAGTGGGAATTAACTTTTTCATGTTTTATTATGCTTAGCTCTTCTCTACAATAGCTCAGAATAGCATAACAAGAGAGGGGGGGAGGAAAGAAGCAGTATATGAATTGCTAGAACTAGGGAAGAGCACTTGAGCAGCACAGAGGTGGGGAGCTTTATGCCTTTTTAATAACAGAAAATATCCATTAGTGCATAAGGAATAGTAAAACACCTTATATTCTGCTTTTTCTCTAAGTAATGTCTTTGGACGACTAGATTTGACACGGCCATAAGGCATGCCACTCCCTATATCCTGTGAATCTGACTGATATTAAGGACCTGAATCAGGGAAAGAAAACAGAAAATCAAAAAGAGTTAACTGCATCTAGTACAATTGCTAAACTGCTGACACTATATAAAAATGTGGAACACATTACTTGCACCTTTAGAATGTGGGGTAGTTCATTGCTGCTGTAAATCTCGGGTTCCCAGGCAAGTGAGAAAAATTCACCTGTACATACTGTGGATATTACTATTCTTTTGCCCAGCTCTACCTCAAACCTACTACTGCCCTCTGTTTTTAGCTCTACAATTATCTATTTGATTTCAGGATCTCTTCTGAGTTAGAATTTGGGGTTTTATTTTGCCAACTCCAGATCTAACCACTAGATGGAGCCATTTCATTTTGCTTTATGCAGTCTGGCAAACTAGGTTGCAGCACCTGGATGAAATAACCATTCAGTCACAAAAAAGCTTTTATTAAATAATTATATTACCATTAATATGTAATCTAAAATATATCAGAAGTTAGAGGAGAACATTTAGAGTTAAAAAAATACCTGCATGTTTACAATTTGCTTGTATTAATAAATAAGAGAGGACAACGTGTAATTTGTTTTCTAATACCTGTTAGTCCAGTTATTTTATTTAAATACTTAGATTTAAAAAAAAAAAAGAATTAATGAAGTTATCAAAAAATTCCAGGCTGCATCAGGGTTACATGCCAAAATATTATGCACACTGTATATGAGCTTCAGTAGATCATTTCTCTGCAGTCTGACCATTGTTTTCCTGAGTCTAATGCTTATGTGGCCTATAGCACAATATTCTTATGTGAGATGAAAGTGGTAGTAATTCTTAAAAAGTCATGCTTCAAGTACTCTGTCAAACGGAAATGTCTGAAATCTCTGTATGTAATTTGAGGGGCCATTTTTTGTGTTCAGAAGTCAATTTAGCCCAGAGGTAGTGGACTTGATTCTACATTGCCTTTTACCTTGCGTAGCTGTGACAGCCATCTTTGTGGCCGAAACAGGACTGAAATGGAGGACTCCAGATCTTGAAAGCACAAGTCTCTCTGCAATTTGAGCTAAAGAACCAGACTCTGCAGATGTGGGTTTTAACAGACTTTTATCCTCTGTGTACTGTCTGATACAGACAGTACCACATAATGAATACTGACTGACCAGTAGTGCAAGGTGGGAATCAAATGCTACATTTCTCTATTTTGCCCATGTGTAAATGACTTAGCCGGGTGGCAGACCTTTTCTAGGGCTTAACTTTTTTGTAGATTAAAATAATGTGATGTAACAATCCTCAGAGAACTGTCCATTTTTACTTTCTTGTGTTTTTCTGGTTTCTTTTTCTCCTTTTTTTCATTGTCTCCTTTTATTTACTTTTGCTCCTATGTTGGTTTTCCTTTTATTTCCTCTGTTTTTCTTCTCTGATCGGTATGCCTCTATTTTTTAGGATAATACTATTCTAGTCAATTTCATTCTGCTGTTGTTTCCTTGTATAAAACCACTTAGTACTTGAGCAAAGTGCTACTTCCGCTGTACTGCAGATGACACTGCATAACAGCATGCTGCTCCTTGACTCACTCTCTCACTCTCTCTCTTTTACCTTCCCTCCCCCCACTATACATGGGGTTCAATAATCACAGTAGTGCACTTAGTGAGCATTGTGGAACCATCACAGATCACTTCAATAGCACTTTCTATCTAAGCAATAGCGATGTTCTAGTTTTGTCTGCTGGGAATATAGAGAAAACTAAAAGGGAAAAATGACAGTGAATTTCAGCCAAGAATATTGCCAGAATGTGTGAAGTGTTGGGTGAAATCGGATGGAATAAAGCAATATAGGAGAAGAACATAGAGGGGAAATAGAAAGTGTTCAAAGATAGATTAAAGGCTGCCCGCAGGTTATGCGTGTCATATAGCAATAAATACAGTATGAGTGGAAGGAAAAAAGGCCAATGCAATCACGGATAAGAAAAAGGAATGTAAAAGGTATAAAACATGAGGTACAGGGTAGGACTGGGAAGAATACAGAATGAAGTTGAGAGAGTGTAAAAATTGGATAAGAAAAGCAAAGGTGGAGGATGTCTTAACCTCTCGAGCAATCTTCTTTTCAAGTGCAAAGGGAGCAGCATGCAGTCAGTGAAGGACCTCTGAGGTGGTGAGAGTAATTTATTGATGGAAGATTTAGACATTGCTAAACTACTTTAATTCTTTGCCTTCATATTCAAACAGGAGAATGAAGAGGACATATGTGAGAAACAGCCATAAATGTGTCAGGGGAGAAGAAATAAATAGTAAAAAGAAATAGGATCGTGCCAGAGCACGTGATGGAGAAATTAAAATGTATGGACTGACACAATTTAAGGACCATAAGGGACTCATATGAGAATCCAAAAGGAAATTGAACAAGGATTAGGGGAACCATTAGCAGATATTTAAAATCACTTCAGAAACTGGGGAAACTCCAAAGGCGTGTAAGCAGAGTTTGCCCAGGGCTGTCATTAGCCTTCCTTTAAGAAGGGCTGTAAGGAACTTTAGGAAAAAGGAGACATAGAAGCTTGTGTTGAAAAGTACTAGAAGAGCAAATCAGGAGTGAAAGAGGAAAACACCCATAAAATTCTAACTTAAATGCAAGAGTAATTATAAATAATCTTAACGTGGGATGTCATGCAGAACAAATCTGTTAGGCTGTAAATGACTTCTATATTTTTAATACAGAAAATTATAAAGTTACCTATATGTATGCTTTCTGGGTGGGGTTGTCATTTGCTATATATTGACTCCGTAGCACAACAGAACCCCAAACTGGTTGAGGCCTGTAGGCCACTGCACAACATCCATGATAATTTATTCAAATGCCTGAGACTTCGGTCATTCCTCAGGCTTGGTCTACACTTTCAAATTAGATTGACCAAGCTACATTGTCCAGAGCTGTGAAAAATTGCATGCCCTGAGTGCCGTAGTTAGGTTGATCTAATCTCCAGTGTAGACATGACTAGATCCATAGAAGATTTCTGTGGACCTAGCTATCACTTAGAGGTGTGGATTAACTACGTCTATGGAAAATCTGCTTCTGTTGATGTAGGAAGAGTCTATGCTATGGCACTACAGCAGCACTGCTGCAGTGCTGTAGCTGTGCCTCTGTAGCACCTGTAGTGTAAACATGGCCTTTGGGGGGGTGATCTGTGTCTGTTGGCCCACTGAGCCGCTAGGGGGTGATGCAGAGCAACTGCCTCACTGGCTGGCCTGGGTCACGCCTCTGTCACTGGGGAATTAGCAGAGGAAGGGGCATCAGCAAGGCTCTGCAGCATGCCCCTCAGGCAGGAGAGCACCGGCAAGAGGCTGTAGCATGCCCCTCAGGCAAGGGAGTGCTGGCAAGAGTCTCTAGTGCTATCAGGATTCTGCTACCCAAGGCAGGTTGGCCGGGGTAGGGGAACGCAAGCCCACCCAACTCCAATGCATTCCAGCCCAGGGCCCTGAGTGACGGGGCGAGGGTCCCGCCACTGGGTCAGCGGGTTCCCTGTGCAACACACTGACCAAATAGACTCACCGCACTGTGCAATTCTGTCCCTGGGCTACTTCCTACCCGGTTGCTTGAGCGAGTCCCTCCAGTCCCTCCAGTTAGTCCGGGTACTCAGCTGCTGGCAGCTCCAGCTCCCCCTCCACGTCAGCCTCCTCCAGTTCCTCCAGGTCCTCAGCGGCGGGTAGTCCCAGTAGCCCCTGTCCTTCCTCCAGTTCAGGTTCCTCCTAGTCCAGGGCCTGCCCTGGCATGGCAGAAAGGTCTGGAGGGAACAGCCGGTGATCTGCATCTGCCTCCCTCCCTAGGGCTGCCCTGACTGAGCTAAGGGCCCCACCCTTTATACTTCCTGTTCCATCCCTCCCCTTCTGGAGGGTGAAGTAAGCTTGATCTGGCCTCGCCCACTTAGGCTGAGAGAGCGGCTCTTTACCCTCAGGTTTGGAGGGAAGCCACCCTGGCTCCCAACAGTGAGCAGTAAGGAAGGAAAGTTACAGAAATAAAGGGGAAAATATCAAAACCTTCTGGATATTCCTGACTGGCTTCTGGAGGCTCCTCTGAAATACACAGGGGATGTTTCCACTTCAAAGAAAAACCCACGGCACTGAGTTTTAGAACCAGAGTCAATTGACTCAGGCTCACTAGGCTCAGGCTGTGTAGCAGTGTAGATGTTCTTGATTTGAAATCTGGTGAGGGGGAGGGTCTTAGAGCCCAGGCTCCAGCCCCACAGCCTCAGTCTAGTAAGCCTGAGTCAATTGACCTGACTCTGAGACTTGGCGCCATGACTCTTTCTGTACAGTGTAGGTGTATCCATAGACTCTCCAAAAGGTAAGAGTGAGTGTCTCCATGGCCTGATGGTATTCACAGATGGGTACTCAGCATGTGGACAACCTTTTTATTTGTGGTGGCTAGAGTTAAAATATAAAATAGCTGTTGAATATAATTTTTTAACTAATTGTTGTAGCAGGGACAGCCCTATATAACTCGCTCTGTTTTCTTCAGCCTAAGATGGGTATAGTGCTCTGATCATCTTGGCTGCTTGAAGTCCCTCTCTTTTCCCCCAGAGTGTCAGCTGGCTCTTGGTCACAGGGGTCAGGTTGATGGTCACCCCTATAGCAGGCTATGGCTCCTATATTCCCTAGCTGTGAAATGGCTTCACAAGCAGGGTGTCCTCTTGTGAAGGGGAAATCCATATGCTGGGTGAGGCTCACCTGTCTGTGCTTCTGCTTTCTGCAACCAAGCTGGCTGTTTCCTTTTTCATCTCACAGAGTTTACTGATCCTCTTTCTCCGTGCACTAGGACTTTTTGATATCTTCAGTCTAGGGAGACCTGGGATAGTTCCAGCCGGCCACAACTTCTCTGGGGCTGATTCCAATTGGCCCTTCTCTTCTCCTTTTCCCTCATCGTTCCCATTCCCCCTGACCCTGGCATGAGTTCCATGTGCTCTTTTCACAAAAGAGGGGAAGGCCAGACATCAAGGAGCCTGTGATTCTTGGCCTGTCCTCTTTGTAGACTCTGACCAGGGTCCCATCATGCATGGGGGTCAAAAGGCCTCCCACTGCCATCTTGCTAGTAGTTTTTTCCTTGTCAGTCTCTCTGAGTGAGAGGAACCCAGGGTATTATGTAAGTAAAATATAAAAGCGAGATTAAAGCGATTCTTTTCTAGTGTAATAACAGATCAGCTGTAGGTTGTTCCCTTTCCCATGCCCGAGCTTCCAAAAAAGAGAGTTTTTCCAAGAACATGTGAATAGGGACAGGTGAACCCAATTAATTTAATTCAGCAAAGGAATTTTACAGGTACATTTTCTCTGAAGTCATTTATTTTTACACTGTCCACTATTCAATCAAGATTTGAATGGAGAGGCTACAAAATTATTTAGATTTTGAAACCCACCTAACTCCAAATGTCTTGAACTTGTATTTATTACATGCTTCAGATGTATAGTTTCCCTGGCCACACTATAGCAGACCTTAAGGTGGCCATCCTGCAGCAAAAAACTTCAGGACCAGACTTCAAAGAGAAACTGCTGAGCTTCAGTTCATCTGCAAATTTGACACCATCAGCTCAGGATTGAACAAAGACTGTGAATGGCTTGCCAATTACAGAACCAGTTTCTCCTCTCTTGGTTTTCACACCTCAACTGCTAGAACAGGGCCTCATCCTCCCTGATTGAACTGATCTCGTTATCTCTAGCTTGCTTGCTAGCATATATATACCTGCCCCTGGAAATTTCCATTACATGCATCTGAGGAAGTGGGTATTCACTCACGAAAGCTCATGCTCTAAAACGTCTGTTAGTCTATAAGGTGCCACAGGATTCTTTGCTGCTTTTACAATGTATAGTTGTGATTTCAACCATGACTGACTGATTACTCAGTTTCATCTCTTGTGAGCCAGCTGTCAGCTAATAGAAAGATCAGTTCAGAAATTTCTCTGAATGTCAGCTGTTTTCTGAAGTGGTGAAGTTGATAAAAATGATATTGGTAGCAGCAACCAATGAACATAGTTTATGCTCCACATTGAATTAAAATCTAACTGTGATTCAAAAATGGGACAATCACAGCTCTACTGATGTATGATTTTTACATGTAGACAAGGACAAAAACTGATGACTTACAGCTTATTGATGTTGCAAAAGAATTCATTTTCAAGAAACTCAGGGCAAGATAATTGTTGGGAACATTTCAGATTGGTAAGTCATTCTTTTCATTTGTGCTCAAAAAAAGTAATGTTCTAATGAGTAGTTTTGTACCATGACTAAACTTGTCCACATGTAATAGGGAAATAATAAGCCTCTGTCCCAAAGTTTCTTTACTTTCCTAACTTCTGGAGGGACTAAAACCCCAAACTTCCAGTCAGCTATTCCCATGACGTAAGTGGGGAGTGAACTGCTTAGGGCTTTGCATGTTACTTCACATAAGGTCCCACAAAACCAAAGTTCAGCCCTAAATGATGAACATTGCTTGGTTAGTATGCACCTGCATATCAATGAACTGATGTTTTTACTAGAAAATAATAAAAGTAAACTAAAGTTAAAATCTTACCTGTACTAATACCTTTAACACAAGTGATGAAGGTAATGGTTTTGTTCACAATCTGAGTGTAGTGTATTGTCAGATATAAGCAGAGAAGCTAGCTCAAAACCTGCTTAAACCGTGATGTGATCACCAACTTTAAGAAAGAAAAACTAACTAACTATAACTTAACTAAGCATAACTAACTAACTTAAGGCATGAGACTGTGTAACTAAATAGAAAGTCATATAATATTGCTTGTTAAAGTTGGTTTAAAGGTCTAGTTCCTTGCTCTCTAAATTGGCAGGTGACTGTTCTGGTTGGTGTACATAAATCATTGATAATCTTCCTTGGGAATCCTACTGCCATCCTTTTCAGGACTAATGTAATTCAGGAATGGGGTGAACCATGGAAGTGCTGAGAAAATGGAGAGGGAAAATATTCATGGCTTTGAGGACACACCTAGTAAGCATTTTGGGGGGAAACAAAGAAATATGTTCTGGTAACAGACATGACTTCAGTTTTATGTAATATATTAAAAGGAAAAATATTTGCCTCAGAGAAGAAATATTTGTTACTGGCAGTATGTTGAATGTTAATTTCCTTAGCTATTTTCTAGGTTCTATTTTTTTTTGAGGTTGTTCTCTTGTCAGTGTGTGTGGTGGTGATGGAGAGTCTGATTAAGGATGCTGCTAAACATTAGCTGTGAAACGTTTTGATATAATTTTACAGAAAAGCAAGGAAAAATTTAATTTGTAATATGATCCATTCAAAAATATGGTATGAACTTAACATTGGTTGAGTTATACTCAGTAATTATTTTAACCGGTGCTTGAAGATGTTAAGATGAAATAAATTCAACTGGAAGAACATGAACAGATTAATGGTGTAATCCCCGTCATGCCCCACTCGAGCATGTGAGCTACTCAGCAGCAGGAAGAAGCACTTGCTTCTCATGCTGATCTGTTAACTTCTGGCTAGGCAACGTTAAACTAACACTGAAACATGGAGTACAAATTGAGTAAATTAGTATGTGCTGGATCTTGATGTCGTACAATGTATGTGTGTGGCATATTTTAACAGATTTAAAATTTTTCAAATTAGAAGTTTCATTGAAAAATGGCCCTTTTTATTTTTAAAAAAATAATTGAACATCTTTCATAATGTTGTTTACTGATTGTTTTTCAAAAATTAATTTCAATTTTTTTTATCCATAGAAAATTGTTCTTTTGTAGATTTTGGTCAAAATGCTGTGGAAAAATCCCCTTCCCCCAAGTCCATTTTGAACAAAAATAGCAAACTCTTTTTCCTGTTTTTTTTCCCAATCAGCTCTATTATACAAATCTATCTTGATACAAAAACTATGTTAAAAGAAGGATAAGGTTGCAACATGAAGCACTTCTAAGTTTGAAAATGTTGATTGTGCAACCTTAACTATGCCTTCTTTTTTGTAAGTACATTGTCAGTGTTTTTAAATGATTACAAGCTCTTTCTCAAATAATACAATATCAAAATCATACTTTTTTATACTACCTTAGATAAACAAGTAGATCTGTATATATAATGTAAAAAACTAGTATTCCCAAAGTTAAAAGGGAAATAATTTAATATGTTTCATAATTAGGGTTTATTTTTATAGTCTTCTGACTGCTTTTGTTTGCTTCCCATGTTTCCTGTTGCAGAAAGACCTTTCAGCCTCACTCTGTCTGTCTCTCTCTCCACTCTCCTCCAATTAACTTATTCACACAATGGGAGAGAAATTGAATCAAGCCAAAGTCTAGTTTGCACCTCATTGTTTGATCTCTCCGGAAGCATCTCTGCTGCCCCTTTCCCCTGTCTCTCTCTAACCCTCTGCGCTTTCATTAGTGTACACAGGCTCCATTCAAACACACACCTGTCAGGGATGGTGTAAGTATACTTAATCCTGCCATAGTTGTTGACCTCTTGAAGTCCCTTCCAGCTCTTTTGTTTCTACAATTCTATGACTCTATTCAGCAGGCACAGAGAGTTAAATACAAAGGGACTTGGCTTTCTAGGAACAATATGAAGGAGGGTGGAAGTAGACATGGATTCTTTCATACAAGTTTTACACTACTTTCTGCCTAAAGCTCTTTGTCTCCTCAGCGAGGCTGTCCCCGCCCCATCATCCTTCCCCCTCCCCTGGTAGCGCTTACTTTTCTCAGCCCCTGCGCTTCAGTGCCAACCCAGCAAATACAGTGGGAACCAAAGAGAAGCCTGACAACCTAACAGGCTCCTCAGCTTTCTGGCTGGCTGGTTACCCAGGCTGCCTTGGTCCCCATCTCTCTTCCCAGCAGGCTGCCTGGCTCCACAGCTGGTTGGCTACGTGCTTCCCAAATTCTTTAGATGACTGGTGGGCTGCCTGGCTCCCTGGACTTGCCAGCTTCCTGGACTCTCTAGCTGCACACCTGGGAACTACCGAGCTCCCTATTTGGCAGACAGCCCAGGAAGCTTGGTTGCTAGGGAGCCAGGTAGCCTAGGAAGCCCTCATCTAGGGCACTATTTCAATACAATCTAGCAGAGGACCATGGGGAAGTAGGAAAGGGGAGGTCCCTTTGCCTCCCATTATAGCTGGTCCAAAACTTTCCTGGCTGCAGAGCTCCCCAGGCTCCCCAACTGCCTGCCTCATAGACCACTATAATGCCTTGGAAACAGGACACACCACCAGATGGGAAGCCAGGCAGGGTAGGGCTCAGGAGACATTTTTCTTAGCTCAAGCGGGTATCAAAAGGAAGCTTTCTCTCCCACACCCCACATGACTGTGCTTCCCCCTCCCCTTCTTTCTCTTTTTGTCCTTCAGACATAATGAAGATGCTTGGAATTTAATGCAGATAACTGCACAGAGAGATTTAGTCCATGGAACATTCAGAGACTTTAGGTAAAACCGACCAAGGTCACTGAATATGCCAAAAATACATTTTTTTCCCATCTTTAATATATTTATAAAGAAAACCAGTTAACATTGTCAACATTGTCAACAAATATCTAAAGGCACTTTCTTGACCCACTGTGACTATCTGCCTCACAAATTTTATCTTTTTAATCCTTTCTTCATAGACATTAAAACTTTCCAAAAAAATGGTTGCAAGATTTTATTTTTTTTATAATGGGGAAATATATTTTTCAATCAATCATCTCTCAAAAAATGGCTAACACTTTTTGTCCCAAACCTTCAAAAAAGGTCAACTCCATAAGGAAAGGAATCATGCCAAATTTTAGCAGAAATGATGGCATACCGACAAAGATACAACTTTCTAAAATGAGGCTTCTAATAGAAGGGATTAGGTATCCTTAACTATAGGCATCACTCTTGAGCTGAGTGGGAAACTGTTTTTCCATCCTGCAAAACTTTTTGACATTTAAAACAATTTCTCAATTCACACTGGGACAAAGCAGGCACCATTTTCTTTTCTTTTGCAAAAAAACAGCAGGAGAGAAAGGTGGGAGATTCAAGTTCATGATCTGAATCATGAATCTGATTCTCTCACTCGCTTGCACGTGCACGCGTGCTTTCAGGTCCATTTCTGGTCAGTGAAACCTTTCTCCATGAAAGTTTAATCAGAATTAATACCATTCCACAAAAAGTGTTGGGTTTCAACCAGTGGCCATTTTCCAACAACCACTAAAAGCTTTGTTGGAAAATTCTCGAATAGATCTAATCATTATCCATTCCACCTATAATTATTCAGAATCAAAGCTCATTATCAATTTTGCTCTCGATAATAAAACGTGGAAGAAAATCACTTAAGGCCTATTGCAGTGGGCCTTGCCTTTCAGCATCCAGTGTGGCTGATGCCTTAGTTTTCTTCCTTGGTCTGGTATAATCACAACGAAGTGTTACATACACATACTAAAGTTCCAAAAACAAAGTCTACCCTCATGGAGTCTGGTGTCTTAACCTATGAAATGTCCCAACACTTACTGGAACCCAGTCCAGTCCACACCTTCTCTTCAGGCTTTTGCAATCCTCCATTAGGGTCTGTGAATAGGGTCTTCCACTCTTTCAGGGGTTCATTCTTTACAACAGGCATTGGAGAGACATAACAGCTCCTGCAGGTCTCCCTGCGGAGAGACTGGCAAGTTATCCTTCCCTGTTCTTTCCAACATTTCTTTCTAGACTGAGAAAATGGCTTGTCTTTTTTCCACTTCCTCACTTTGCAGAAGATCTTTATTCTAGTTTACAAATCTAATGGAATCTGCACTGCAGAATTCCCTTGATGTGAGAGGAAAATCAGGTTCAGGTCAGCACTGAGTCTTCAGATATCTTAAAGACCCAGCTCACTCTGTGACCTGGCCAGATGCTTACCATCCTAACTCACATACTAAATAGTACCTTATTATGCAAGTAGTCACGTTTGAACCAATGGAACAACTTACAGAGAGAGAGAGAGAGAGACTATTTAATGATAGGCAAGGGGAGAAGAATCTGACCTGATGGTACCAAACAAAATGTTTGTGTTGCTTAAAAAAAAAAGTCAAGCTTCTTACTTAGTGGAAAAAAATTTAAAAAGAAAAAATGCCTACATAGGAAAAACTTTGGGACTTACCCATGCTATCCATGGAGTATAGTTTAGTTCTTAAATATTTGAAAACTGTGTGGTGATCTACCAGAAGCATTAGTGTGCACTTCATGCTTCAGCTCATCAGGCATCTATCACTTTTTTAGGATGCTTTTTTAAGAGGGTTCATTGGTAAATTTGTCTAAATATTCTGAATTTTATAGATCTTAGTGCTTTTTCTGTGGTAGTCTGACCCTTGATTCACCGACTTTTAAATCCCTAGATAAATGGTTGCCAAGAACAGATGAACACAGACATTTCAGTAACAGTCTTATGTTAAACTGACAGGTTAAAGGCATGCTATGTATTTTCTGTCACGTAATGCCCTTAGGACAGTTCAGAGGTTCAAATCAGAGTTGAAGATGAACTGATCCTAGTGAAACTCTATACATGGTCTATTTCGTGTATCTCAGAGACAGAGGTTTCTTAGTAATTCTTATAAAATAAAGTGAAAAGCTGTTAGTGTAGAACATATTAAATTAGTTGTATTTTTGCCTTATGGATGAAAAGACAAGCGCAAATATTACACTGAAAAGGCTAGATTATAATCTCACATATACAGGTGTGTATGCTGTACATATAGAAAATGTACTTCCCTAACAGATGTTTTGAAGTACACAATCTGTGTCTGCATCTCTGAACTGTTCCTAAAAGGAGAAACAAGAAATGAAAGGAATTCAGGCTGGAATTTCCAAAGGAAATGAATTTTAGAGGGATTTAGCACCTAGCTCCTTTGAAAATACCAGTCTTAAAGTTTAAAAATATGTTGCATTTGCCAGTAGTAGCAAGTCTGGGAGTAGCCAGATATTGGAAATTAAGATGTAGTAATCACTACTCTCTGCTAGATAGGAAAATAGAAGTTGGCATGTCAGATCAGATGAATCATCCATCTAGTCTGGTATTTTGTTTCCAACAATATCCTATCAGGTTGCTTCAGAAGGTGTATGGAACCCTGTAAGGGAATAACCTGCCAAAAGGGGAAAGATTTCATTTTCATGTCATATCCATTACAAGTTGCCTTATCATCTGAAATATGAGCAACTATATCCCATCCAAAACTTGTGTGTTGTTGTGGTGTTTTGTTTTTCCATTCTTACTACTGTAACTCCTGGATGCTTACCTGGTGTCCCATTTTTAGGTTAGGGAAATATGATTGCCCTAACTATCCTTATAGTTAGAAATGTTTTCCTAATATTTGATCTAAATCTCCCTAGCCGCAGATTAAGCCCACTACTACTTGTCCTATCTTTGATGGTCATGGAGAACAATTGTTCTCCCATCCTTTTCATAACAACCATATTTGTTGAAGACCGTTATCAGATCTCCCCTCAGTCTTTTCTCAACATTTGCTGAACACATAGCGATGGAAAAAAGTGCAAAAGATGGGTTAATGGAAATGCCTATCTGTATTGGCTGACTATTGACCAAGCACTACATTAACAGCAAATTGAATTAGGCCAGAAATATGGAATATTAAGTGCTTCTGATCATGATTTTAAATTCAAATTAAGTAGTTTTCCCTGAATTATGAATTGCTTTGTAACAAACCTGTGCTGCAGCTGTTGTCATCACCTGCTAAACTACAAGCCTCCAGAATCAAAGGCCTTTACCAATTGAGATGCAGGAGAACCATTGTTGGCTGTAGTAATTTTTCTAGCATTTAAGCTCTGAGAGTGTTTGGCAGCATGTAGGGGGTGAAATGAGTGGATGCACAAAGGATATAGTATTTCTTGTCTAAAATACTGACATGTATGTATGCGCTTAAGGATATGGCAAGGCAACAAATCTTGCAAAATATCTGAATTTATATAGTATGCAATAATGGAAAACCATAGCTAAACACAATAAAATATAGGCATACCTCAGTGCATAAAGACCAGATTTTGTCTATGAAAGACAATAGACCATTTTACACTCTAATCTGTTTCCCACAGAGTTGAGAATACTGTCCTTTTTACTAAAAATAACTACAAAATCAAAAGGACTTGTGTGCATAGTCATCCCCCACACCATAGACTCATAGACTTTAAGATCAGAAGGGACCATTATGATCATCTAGTCTGACCTCCTGCACAATGCAGACCACAGAATCTCACCACAGTGACTCTCTCTCTCTCTCTCTCTATGTTTTTACATACAAGATTTTTAAAAATTGGAGCCTAAAATAAAGAACATAAGTTACCTGATTTTCAAAAGTGCTGTGATGATTCTACTCTTTCCCTTGCCTGTTCAGGGTTCTGGCTTGAAAAACACAATCTAGCCCTTAAATAAATTCATACTTGATATTTAAAGTAGTCTAAAGCCTTTAGTTGCAGCTGAGCAGAGAATAAAAATTCCGTTTTGTAACAAATTTGAGATTTCAGCTTTTGGTTTTGTTTCACATAGAACAAAACCAAACCTCTTTAATGTTTTTGTGAAATGGGATTGTGTTGAAATATCTGATTTCAGATCCAAAAGGTTAACTTTTCAATTCTCTCTCTCTCTCTCTCTCTCTCTCTCTCTCTCTCTCTCTCTCTGACTGGATCTCAGAAACCTCACTATTGAGAACGTAGTTGAAATTTATACATTTCCATTAAATGTTTGAGCTTCAAAAAAGCATGTTTCAATGAACAAAATGTTTAGTTGAAAATGTTCCGACCATCTCCACTCAAAATCTCACTGTTAGTTATCATGGAAACTGACAAACTTTAAATGTTAAGCAGTGTTGTTGTAGCCATGTTGGTCCCAGGATATTAGAGAGACAAGGTGAGTGAGGTAATATCTTTCACTGAACCAACTTCTTTTGGTGAGAGACAAGCTTTTGAGTGCTCTTTTTCAGGTCTCGGAAGTGTAAGCTCAAAAGCTTGTCTCTCACTTACAGAAGTTGGTCTAATAAAAATATTACCCCACCCACCTTGTCTCTCTAAATTTCAAATAGTAAATTAGGGGATTTGTTGTTGCATGGTCAGATCACATTATTTAAAAGTACACGTTCATTATTGAGCAATGTATTATAAAGGCAGCAGAGAGAAATGACCCTTGCATATTCAAGCATTTAGGCAGATTTTGTGTGAAAACAGTTGTTCACAATGAAATTATTATTGCTCAGAAATAGGGTCATAAAGGCAGTCATAGGATGCTATAAAAGAGCAATTTATTTTTCACTTGATAATGTAAGATACTCTAGGGTAATACTAAAGAAAATGCAATGCACTGAATTTGGCAGTGTACTTACTGTACACTTAGATAATTGCGTTCATTAACCTCCTTCAAATACCATTTCTAGTTTGTGGGCCACCTTTTATTACAATACTGAGTGATAAGGGCCACTATTAGTTTTACAAAATGAATAGTGGTCCATTGTCCTTTTCTTTTCCAAACCATTATTTCAGTGGACTATATATTCCTTAAGGATGAAATTCATCTTGGTTCAGAGGGTTAGCACAAGGCCTATGAACCACTTAAATCCCACTTCAGCCATATTTTGAGGTTTTATTTAATAAGGGTGCATCTAAACTACAGCCAGCTGACAGTAGTGTAGAAAGGCTCTGTTCTACCATATTTGTTTATACTTCCATAAGCCACAGCATTTATAAATAATACCATAGAAAAAGCTTTTTACAGAAAATCAAGTTTACATGGATAAGCAATCAGAAGGCAAGAATTGCCAAAGCTAAGGCCGAATATGCACAACCTTAAACTTTTCCCCCTTGTGCATGCATGCATCAAGATACATTCTTTATTATGTGATCACACAGTATTTTTCTAATAATAAAATGTAATATTATTGCAACCTAATTTCATATTTGTAATATCTTGAAGACGATACATTGTATTTTCATTTCTAGTAAATTTATTTTAAAAATGACTGAAGTCATAGTTATATGAGTAATCTCTATTATATATATGGGCAGGTGTCACAGACCCACAAGATCAGTGCTATGCCTCAGCTTTCTTTTTCTTGGAGATACCGATTTAGTGTGCCTGACCCATGAGGAGTGCCACTCTTCCTTCAGGGTAGGTCTCACACCCTCCTAGACTCAAGCTTCTTGGCTCTAGCACTCCTGTTTCACACTCTGAAAGTTTCACACACACAGCTCTGCCCAGCAAGTCTAATTAAAACAGACTTCTGGTCCTGTACTTGTACACTCTTCAGGGATTAATGCACCTCAGCAAGTATTTTCAGTGATACCCAAGCAGTGTTTGCATTTGCAAAACAGATTAGAATTTATTAGTCAACTGGAACACAGCACTGGAAGGCCTCAGATTAGCAGAGAGAAATAAAGGTTAAAGCATAGTCCATTTTGATCAAGCTAGAGCAAACCACCAACCAAACCATAGTGGATTCCATCTCTGGCTCTGTCTTGCTCTGACTCCTTAATCAGTCTCAGGAGTGAGCAGCCAGCTTCCCTCAGAACCAGAAGCTGGTCCCTTCCACTCCCTTGTTCTACAGGCACAGCTTGGGTCTCTGCTCAGCTTCCCTGCTGAGAAGTTTCATTTGATCAATTGTTGGGACTTCCTATTGTGTGGTAGATATTTTTGAAGTAATGTCATCTACAGCAGTAGTTCTTCCCTTCCAGCTGCCTAAATGATGTATATTCCTTACATCTTAGACATTTTTCTATGCTCATGGACAGCAAATAAATATTCCATGTGTGGAATTGCACACTTAGGGCTAACTTATGGCTTTTATACCACTACCCTGTATGGGGAAGCAGTGCAGAATTGCAGTGCCACAGGAGGAACACTGAGGAGATCATCTAAGGCAGATGCTAGCTCACAGTGTGATGGTGAAGAGGTGAGCATCTTGCTTCAGCTATTAGGCTGAGACAATCCCCCCCCCCCAGCCCCCACACACAGTGTGCTTGTCCCCTTCCATGGGCCAGTGAACAGAAAAAGGAAAAGTAATGATTCTGGATTCTTCCTGCCTCTCTCTTTCTTTGGAATTTCATTTCTGGGGGTGGGGAGGGGAGAAGGAGGAAAGCAGGAGTGAGCCATCTACATGCTCCCCAGAGCACAGGGATAATCTTATAGAACCCTGCAAGATAGAGAAAAGGGAGCACACCTTTTTATACAGCCCCCTTTTTCTTCAGGCAAGACACAGCCATCACAACCTGGGCCTTTCTGGTTTTTTTTTGTTTTTTGTTTGTTTGTTTTTTTAATAAAATAAAAAGGAAAAGCAGACATTTCCTTATATCCATATATTTTATAGGAGCTATAATTTGTGATCCTGTAAACCATACATAGATGCTTGGACACAATCATGTGATTTACGTGCTTCTGAATCTGATGAAGGCACAGCCAATTTGCTAGTTCAGAATAATAAAATACACAATGCAGAAGAATCAATGTACATGAAGCGATTAAGAATTCAGAATACAGTTCACTATGTCAGCTAATTATTTTAAGGATACATTAATAATGTATTCTACAGTAGTATTTTTGCTGCTGTTTCCCAATGCATAGTATCTTATTCACAGTCTAAAATAGGAGATAAGCTGAGAAAATGTTTTAGCCTTTAAAGGCAAGGAATCTCAATAACAAGGTAGATCAAAATCCAAATGTATAATTTATGATTAGAAATTCATTTTCAGAAAACATGGTGTTGGCCAATCCTAAATTCAATCACAGGTCACATGAGACTATTGTGACATTCAGAATGGTCCTCAACATGGCAAGCTTTCAGGGTGACATTTAGATGGAACTTTTTAGAAATATATCATGTTCTCAGGAAAGTACTGCAGAGTAGAGCAGATTTATAGAGCTGGGAGCCTATTATGCAGAACTGTAGATCATCGCTGTCTACCAATGAGACTAGCCTTTTGCTAATATTCCCTAAGTGTCCTTTGTCTTCTCCTTTCCTTGTTGAAGTAACAATTCAATTTGATAGGTTTTTTTATATTTTGCTGGAAACACTAAAGCTCTATCTTTACTTTAATCACCTTGTCCATCCACTGACTATTTTTTTTCTTTAACTATTGCTTCCATTTAGCGGTAAGTGGCATGTTTGCTTCAGCCAGTAAAATCAACACAGTGTAAATATAATAACATAGTTAAGAGCTGAATAATACATTTCAATATACATGTTCCATATGCCTGAATACTGTATTTATACAAAAATAAATCAATGAAAAGTAACTTCAGGAGTGTGATATTACTCTAAAGAATACACTGTTATCCTGAGACAAATGTACTGTTCAGAAAGTGGAAAACCATAAAAAGAAATGTATCAAATGCTGTAGTTACTTGTATGTCAAACTTTGTGAAGTGGCTGTTATAAAACATTTACATAATGCTGAAAATGTACATGACATTTTATGTAACATAGACAATAACCCTTCCTAGAATTGTAAGTGTACAGTCCCAGATAAATGTCCATTCCATTAAAAACAAATCTGTGACATCCTAGGACTTCTTGCTTATCATTAGACTGCATTCTGAATCTATTCTGAATCTCACAGTGACAGCAGCAATAGAGTTCAGGTATTCCTATTCTGAGGGCACAAGCACCTGAAATTTGAGCTTACAGAGAATCTCTAAGCCAGACTGAGTCCCCCCAACACTTGATCCTTGTGTGGATCACCTGCCTTCTGGATGGAAGGGAGGTTTAGCTGCCTAGGCAGTACCATCCCTGATCTTCCCTAAACCTGGAAAAGTCCTCTCCCCATAGGAACTAGGGGTGCTGTGGGTGCTATCACGCTCCCTGGCTTGAAGTGATTTCCATTATATACAAGGTTTATAGTTTGGTTCAATGACTCTCAGCACCCCCTCTACAAAAATGTTCCAGAACCTCTGTCTCTCTCTGCAGTCTGAGATCTGTTCAGGAGATGAAGACAGAAATTGGCTGAGCCAGGCCAAGGGGTAGGTAATCATGATGATTCCCACCTTGTGGAATGTTCAGAAAAGGTTCAGAAAACACCAGGGTAAGGTATATTACTGTTCTGTATAGCTACCTTGGAGCCATGGGGGAATCTGTTATAGTATGGGTACTATGGGATTTTGGGTCAATTTTCCTATGGAGAGGCAACTCCTTCCCCTTTCCCTGTGGGTATGGATAGGTGTAATTTTCTTGCAGGAAGTCACCTTCTGAGTCATTTAATGTAGGAGAGGACAATCTGGCCCTTTTTAAAACACTAAATATAGGTCTGTGGCTCAGATGAACAATCATGATTCCATCCAGTAGAGGCCAGAAGTGCACACATATGAAACAGCTTACTACAGTATTTTTAACCCTTTTGAACTCTAGTAGATAGCCAATGTTTGGGATCCTGAAAGTTGTTTCTATTAAGAGGAGAAATTGATGATGGTGTCAGGTATCTTTGAAGCAATCCTGTTTATTTAAAGAATGTACAAAGTTCTGTTTCCTGAACAAAGCAGGAATCAAACAATATAGGACAGTTTATTTGCTCACAGCTCCAAGCCTCTTTGATCCTGTACTCAGCCCAAAACCTCTCTCTAGGGTTGTCTTAGGGCCACTCTCCTAGTGCTTGTTCAGGCCGTGTTTGGACATTCTTTGCTGTCTGTATGCTTCTCTGGTGGTTCCCCCTCATCCTCTTCTCTCTCCAGATAGACATACCCACCAAACCACACCCAGTGGAAGCCCTCTGCCAACCTCGTTCTAACAGCTGAATGGATACAGGTGTTCCTTTGGGCAATGGCATGTGCCAGTGGTTTTTGTTTGAGGCCCCTACTGTATCTTAAATTTATCCTGAATGCAGTGTGGCTGAGGCTGACTAAGGTTTAACCCAACCTATAACAGTATTAAGCAGTCCAAAGATAAATAATATTACTGTACCATTGCAATAGCATTGCAATAGACACAAGTACCACATTTAGCTGTTTATCACTAGAATCATATGAGATCTTACACTGTGCACAATGTTTAGTTATAATAAATCAATTATTTCCTCCTTAAAACAGAAAAGCAGTCTTCACTGAAACAGTTCTGTAAATTTTTGTAGCAAAGCCTTTAAAAATCTATTAACTGGTTGGGAAGCATCTATTAAAAGAAAAATTCATTTCGCCCCATCATTCAGTCTCACCTTATTGTCAAACAGTTAATATTCAAGCTATCATAATCTCACCATGGGGAGAAGTTATGTAGGAATTATTTGGAAATGATCAAATGTGACTACACCCATCTTCTGTGCCTACCTATCAGGATTCTTCAGAAATTTGCAAGCCAAAAGATGCAAACACATGAGAATATTAAAAGTGAGAAAAGAACCATTTGGCAGCTGATCTACTGGGCAGTGGTCTATCAACTGATTGCATGTGTAACAGTTCTTAATACCTTGGAAAAAAGTATTTCTAATCTATCAGGCAAAAGTTATTCAGAATTAAACTGAATCAATGTTCATCACAGTATGTTGTTTCTTGAAGGGAGGGAATATGACGTATTTTGAGCACTTGCTGGAAGAATTGTGCATTTCAGTGCACATTGGTGAAGCCCAGGACCATTTGTAACTGTTTACTGTATTAATCTGTAATTCCACATCCCTGAACAATAAAGGGTCAAATCCTGCCATTGGCTCATGCAAGAATCTCATAGACTTTAAGGAGTAATGGGATTTGTACAGTAAGTAAGGGAAATTAAACATAAATATTAAAAGGGAAGCATTTAGCACTAAAAAGTTTGCTGCTCTTGCCTCCATATAAGTGTATTTCATCAGTAAATTTTGAAGAATCAGATTGAAAATGGCACACGTGAAGAATTGCATTAATATTCTCTAAGAAAGCACAGTGCATCATTCATTAAGCCTTGTTTATTACCAACATATATGATAGATAGAGATGGTCAGTAATTTTCCAGCTGGATGACTTTCAGATGGAAAATGCAGCTTCTGCAAAATTGATATTTTCTTCTTTGTTGAGCTGACCTGAAATGTTTTGCTCAGAATCAGTTCAATAGAACTTTCAACTGTTTCCCTTTTACCTCATTGCCTGGTGGGAGTTGTAGTTTGGGCCCCCATTCTTACCTACAGGCTGAACTGCCTGAGGCCTACATCTCCCATAATGCAATGCAGATTTCCCAGTGACCAAGCTCGGAATGGTGCACCATGGGAATCTCATGTCTCTGGGTGCATCATGGAAGACGTAGGTCAGCGAGGAAGCCTGGCCCATAGGCAAGAATGGGATCATCAGGCTGCCAAGCTAAAACTTGCATGAGACAATACACCACAATGGGAAAATATGTTTTACTTGGAACAAAGTGTTTTGGGTCAATTCAGTAAACCAAAATGAAATTTTAATTTGGCAATATCAAAATGAAAGATTGCACGTTGAAATTTTTAAACTGAATTTTTATAAGTATGTCTGTTCCCTGTAAAATTTTGTGAGTTTAAATTTTTGGCCCAGTTTGTGATAAAAACAATGGCTGAAATGTTGGAATTTATGCTTTGTGGGGCTGCTTCCCGCTACTTCAATGGATAGATTTCTTTTTTTCCAGTTCTGGGAGAGGACATAGAATGCTGCTTTGCTTTTGAGAAAATGAGTCGAAATAGCTTCTACTAGGTATTCCAGTCACAAAGGAGCAGGGAGTTCAGACAAATCAGGGAACCAGAACTAACCCTATGTTACTTTTGTGAACCAACTAACCTAGCTCAACATTTAACAAAGCAATGTGAAAATTTTTTAAGAATTATCAGTAATCATAGTAGTAAAAATAAATCCACAAAAAAGTGGAACAAAGTTTTATTTTAAAAAAGGAAATCTGAATTGCAAATTTGTTCCAATGTGAATACTGCTCTGTGAACTTGAAAACAAGTACTTTGTTTTATGAAAACACGATTTTCCCCTGCAATAATTATATTGTACATTTTACAGTATATGAGAGGGAAATTGCAGCTGAACTCTGGCCTACTGCTACATTTTTCTCATTTATCATTAAGCATTGCTACCACTATCACCATTCTAGATTATTCTGCAGGACTAGAAAAATTTCTTGGACATCAATTTCACAACAATTAACAAATATGCAAGCAATTATCTGGCACCAGAAACTTTTCTGTGTGCATTTTTAGTATCTATTTCTGTACAGATTTCATTTACTAAAAGCTCTCCTTTATCCCTGAAGTAGCCACCTGGACATAACTAATAAGTTCTGTTGCTTAGTGGTTTGAGAAAGATTTCCTATCTATATAATGGGAAATGCTGGTAGAATAAGTCAAAACTTTCAAGCCATTAAAAACACTGTGTGATCATAGTATATTAAAGCTCATAGGCCAAGTTAAGATTCTAAACTGCAGAATTCTGTTTATCTGTTTGACTTCAACAAAGTAAAAAACAATAGGAATCTTAAAATAGGTTTAGTAATCTGCAGGGTTAGACAATATTTTCCAGTTAATTAATTCATAATTAGAATCCTGTTTACTGGTCTTCCACTGCATCACTTACTTTTTATGCCCTGATTTTTATTGTTACTATCTTCTGCATGTTTGAGAAGTATATTTACCTTAGTTTAATTAACTTTCTCACAGAATAGCATAATTGGAGCTACAGCTTGGTAAAGCTGAGGGTCAATACACCTCTCTGACTGGGGGATTTAAAAGCTTCCAGTTGATAAAAATGCATGGCAGGATATCCAGCCATTAACTTGATTTCAGCTAAAAGAAATCTGCTAATGCTTGCATATTTCCAAAGTATACTTGTGAGTTTGAAAAGCTCATCACTTTCTCCTTTCTATGCAAATTTCTTAAAATTATGTGAAGCACTGAGATAGAGTGATGAAGAGAATATGTAATGCTTGGCTGGATTAGATATGGAGATGACACCTGATACTTCCATTCCTTCATTAAAACAAATGTATCTCTCAACACTTCATTATTTTATTAATGATCTACATCCTCAGCAAAAGCTTTACAAATGTAATATGGGAGAATTTCATGTGCTAGACTACACGGACATGCTGCAGAAGGGAACTTGTGTAGTGTATTCAGGGGATTCTCACACGCTTGTTAACCCTTTCCCATCCGTACTGTATTCTGAATTTTGTATAACCCTGCTTTAGCAAACTAAGATGGCAAAAATGGTTCTGTAAGAGGCCATCACAGTAGCTTTTTGAAAAATGTTGACTATTATAAAGACTCCATTATAAAGTAAACAAAATGAGATGTATGGAACCTGAATTGATTAGTCAGCTATCTTTTTAGCTGTTACATAGGGTCTGAGACCATTCATTCTAGTCACATGCACGTTGAGCAATGTGAGATTAGAAAAAGTCAGCTAAAAATTTACATTACAAACTCCTGAAATTTGTTTAGAATTTTGATATTTTTGTCCCCTTTTGAGATTTGCTGCTGACACCAGTGTTGCCCCTCTGCTGAGTGGTAACCATATTCCAGGAACTTGAGATGAGCTTCCCAGTGGAGAAGCCAGTGGTGTCAGTCGGGGAATATTCAAGTGTAACTTGCTCTATTTATATATGTGCATGTGTGTGCACACAGGGTGGTCATAGAACAGAGGTGGTCACAAACAGCATGCAGGTATCCTCTTCTTTCTGAAAACTCAACTTACATTGTGGTCATTTGGGGGAAACCTACCAGAAAAACTTAAGAATTTAGGTTGATATTTTGAAAATTGCTGTATCATTGAATACCCTAATGTACATATGGAGTCCACCATAGACTGATAGGGCTGTGTCACATCCCTCCCAGACAAGTACAGTTGGAAGGAGGTAGTCATTAGAACTCAGTGAGCACCTGCTTTGATTGAAGTATCTTGGAACAATTAGATAGCTGAAGCCAGGGGGCTAGGGTTTGGAGGATGAAAAATTACCAACAGAAGGACAAAGGAACTAGGTGTTGGTCATGGGATGCATAAACTTGAGGGACACTCAGAGCAAGACAGGAAGCTTTGGGCAGGAAGTGGTAAAGAGCTAGGCATGTTTTCATAGCAGGAGAAGCTCCTTTATGTGCAGCAGCACCTAAGGTAAAAGCAAATTGACCTGGAGAGAGGTTCCATGATTGAGAAGACAAACCATGTGCTGCAGGAGGAGGACCGTGTATGGCCCCAGAGAACTCTGACCCATGCCCAAATAATGCTCTGGAATGGTGAAGAAAATGAGGAAGGACAATGTGTTTGGTTTTAAAAAATGTTTCCATTGATTTATATATTTCTCATGTGATTAAAGAGCAGTGATGGTTTAGAATCCTGTGCAAAATTTCCATCTGTCTTGTTTTATACCTATCACATGCCCTGGAAGTGTTAACTTGTGGACCCAGAACTCACATGTCTGGAGTTCTGGAACAAAGTGAGTTTAACCTATGGGGTAGTGTGAGTGGTCAGCACTTGTAGCAGGGGCTATTCAGTTCTCTATGGGGTCCAAGGTCTCTGGGGGCGGGAGGGAAGGGCTAGATAGAGGATCTGTACTCTGACACCTGGTGCAGTGCCTGGCTCTGGTGTTGATAAGCTGGTGGTCTGTTCTGCCCTTTAAGTCAAAAGGCTTAAAGTACCCTATCAAACCAAAATGCATCTTTATTTGACTCTGTAACTGAAAACACCTTTTTACAGAAAACTTGTGATATTGAACAGGGGTACATTTTCAATAATTGCAGGTGGTTCAGGGGAGCAAGAAGAATATGTACTGGCCATAAATAATGGGAAAACTGGCAGGACTGATAAAAGTGGACTGATAATGACCAAACAGAGATAATGAAACTATTTACGTCTTCCAGGGAAGGTGGGGGTGCTAGTGAGGAAATGAAGTAATTGTTGTGCTTGAGGCAATGTGTGGGGATAAGTTATTGGTGCAGGAAGTAGCAACTAGAGTAAATAAGAGAGAGCCAAACAAAGAGAGCAAAATCCTCACCCTATTGAAGTCAATGGTAAATTTCCCGTTGACTTTAGTGGGTCAAAGATTTAATCCAGACAGCCATCCACCATGATACTAGACTTCTAGCTTTCTAACAATAACTTGTCATTCAGTTGCACTAAGAATATTAAATGATCTCTTACGAAACAATCTTACAGAATTCTAGAGAAGTTATATCCCTGCATTTTACAGTATTATATCGCTACAATGCAATTCTGTAGGATGGTTCCTAAATAGAACCAACAGAACAGCAACAATAAAACTTCAAGATCACTTTCTACTAAGTTCCCTGAGTTTTTAAGAATAATTTCTATAAAACCTCTTCGTTTAATCCCTGTTAAATTCTCCAGAACTTTTTCCTTGAGAATGAATTTGCATTTATCAAGAGTAACCACAGGGTGGCAGCATAAAAGTAAAATTGTAGCATGTGAATTTGTGAGGTGAACAGGAGGTTGGGTCTAGTGCTGATAGTACTTTGTGGTGCAAGGGAGGAAGTACAGGGTGCTTGTATATGGGAATATGGTGCAATTATGTTTTTATGTATTAAATTTTATGTATTAAATTAACAGTGTATGTTAATAAATCCTTATCTCTGTTCCCAGATAGGATCTAGGGATGCAGGCAGAGCAACCTGCATCAGGTAAACATGAGGCCTCTTCATAAGGTGTTTTTTCCATTGTATTTGGTCTGAGTTTGGTCTGAGCCCTACCAGGCCTCATTCTCAAGGAGACTTCATGTTAAGTGACAAAACCTTTCTTCTGGCCTTTCCTTGTAAAGAGTTGGATAATCTGATGAAAACATCCCAGAAACAAGACAGTGGGAAGCCCTTGAAATAAACAGAAACAAAGCACTAACCATAGCAATTAAGGGGAAGTGGGACAAAGTCCCTCAACTGATAGTTTAAATATGTTCCTTTGACACCCACAGCATTTTTCAGGATTCCAATCCATTTATCTGTTTAGAGAATAAGTTTTTTTAGAAATTTCATAACAGTGTATTGGAGTTTTTGCTCTTCATTTTAATATCTCAATTAATTTCTAATCCAGTCGAACAGCTTGCTGCAAATAAGGTATTAATCTGATTTGGCATCTTTTCTGTGCATGGACTGACTGACACTTTTATATTTGATTAGTTTCTTAAAACCATGTTGGACTATGGGTTTCTCAGAATGTTTATACTGAATACTTTCAGCAACACGCTTATAAAAATATCTATCATATCCTTGTCTAGGAGTTGGTTCACAGAAGATACAGCCTACTATTGCTGCTAGCTAATTGAAATACTCTTTTTAGCTCAGGTGGATGAGATCTGAGATTTGGTACTGAAAGTCCTGAATACAAACCCTTATAATGGTTTTGTTCTGTATTCATGAACTGGAATTCAGTTTGTGTGATTGATTGATTATGTAAATCACATGATATGGTTTCAGTTCCTTTACTGAATGACATAATATTTAATAAACAGGAACTGTTCCTGAATAAATCAGTAAAATACTGGACTTCTCAGGGAGACAATGAGGAGCAGTTTATGGCAAGAGACTGAGCAGATATGTAGGCCTTGAAATTTTAGGAGCCTATTACGTCTTATAAATAGAACAGAAGATTTATATAGAACCCAGATCTAAAAAGAAGCTGCTCAGGCCTTGCTGAGGATGAAAGATAGATATGTCAGATGTAAAGTCTGTTATATAGCAAATACATTCACTGTTTATTTTTCCTGAGATATTCGCATCAAATAATTGTGTGTTTGTTAGGGTGACGAGGTAGCAAGTGTGACACGGAGTGGGGAGCCAAAGGTGCCTATATAAGACAAAACCCCGAATATTGGGACTGTTCCAATAAAATCAGGACATCTGGTTACCCAGTGTGTATTTGTATTATATAACCGTATAAAATGCATATGAAAATAAACTTCTTCCCACACTGTTGTATGAACTAAATGTGTTACCCTGTATTACTAGAAAAATGAACAAAAAAAAAAAGGGATATGAACATGGCTGGATCAAATTGATGCTCTGATTTATGTGTTGTGAATGTGTTTGCATAATCTTTTCCCCACTATTTGCCCAATCTAACTGTTTTATTCTTTATTTTACTAGGTCTCCATAGTCAAAAGGTATGACCACTCAGAGTGCAGTGTGTAGCCTTTTCAGTACTGTCTTATAGATCAGGTGGCAGAACAGCTAAGGAACAATGGTCCCACAAGATCATTACTTTCAAAAAAAGAGGGCTAAATTCAACCCAAGATTTTCACTGTCTTAAACCAGGGATTAAATACATCCTAAAACATTGGTTAATACAGGATAAGCCTGTGCTCAAATGTTGCAGCAATTTTCATGTCACTTCTGAATTTCTCCCCTACATGGCAGGAGAGAATTATATTTGTACTGTAAGGCAGGCCAATCCACAACTAGGTTTCTTCCTAAAATTTTCATTATTACCTAGTATTTTTAACTTTAGATTTGTATTTTTGCTTTGTGTGTGGGTTTGAATGTGTAGGCTTCCCCTTTCAGGTTATGACAGCCAGTGCAGAAGTCACAATTTATTACTTGGCTTTTACACAAATGTGACATGATCTCATTAAATTTCTGCCATGGGATTTTATCGCTTTAATAATTCCTTGCAATATTTATAGAATACTATGATGAATTATATCGGATTTATCATATTATCCAATAAATAATATGACAAAACAATAAATCAATCACATTCAAAAAGTATTACAATTATGCTGTGTAACATTACAGATCCAAGTATGATGAGCGCTGCATTGAAAACAGGAGGGATTTAGCTAAAAACCTTTCTCAGTAAACTGTTGTGCTTCTCTCTTAATGAAATTGCAGTAGGTATGGTATCAGAGTTCACAACTTGGCTTTGTTACTGAGATGGCTTTACACATGGTTTATTTTTTTCCATGTCAGAATGGCTATTTAGGAAGAATACAATAGTGAGGATGCAAAAAATTATGATCTGAGCAGCTTTTATGTGAAATATGTTAATTCAGTGATATCTTAACCCTTCATTTTGTTTAGAGATAATAATTGCTTTTGTAGAAGTATTGCTAGGAATCTGTAGTTAATTCTTCATTTTGTCTGAATAACCTTCCAAAGGGATCAGGGAATTACTTGATGTTCAAAAATAGGTATGCCTACAAGGCACTGAGATGAGGTAGGGATAATGTGAAATACAGGTATTATAATTATGCATCTATAGCTGAAAGTAATAAGAGGGTTCATGCCATAGTTGTAAAATCGGGTGAAATGAACGGTTTAAATGAATGATAAAAGCAGTCATAGGTTAACTTTTAATGCTACAGGCTATTAATTTTGTTACTGAAAGCATGCTCTGTGTATCTTTATAGAGCTTTTTGTTAGATACTAAGTTCCTCAAGGTAGGACTGTGGCTACCTCTAATTATAAAGTGCCTTGCAAAATGGAGTCTTAGTTGAATTTGAGACCTCTGGTCATTACTGTAACACAAAAAACAACTATGCAGACAAATTCAGACTAAAAAATAAAGACACAAATTTTAACAGTGAGCGTACTTAATAGAGCCGAGGGAAAATTGGAATTTTGGGGCCAAATTGGGTTGAAACATTTTTTCCAACATTTTTGATCAAAACATTTTTGACATCGCCAAACTGAAACATTTCATTTCAGTTTGTTGAAATGGACTGACATTTTATTTCAAGTCAGTTCAGCATTAAACCGTATTTTCCTTTGGTGCTACTGTGCCTCATGCATGCATGACACGATTGCCTTCAATACCAGAGGACAGACTCAATGACCTAGGAGGTCCCTTCCAGGCCTATGTGTGGAGCCCCCATTTCTTCCTGGGGCTCCACCAGACTACATCTCCATTATGCACCTGCAGTCAGTTGGTTCTTTTGATGTATCACATGGGTCTGTCAGAGGGGAAAGGTAGTTCAGCCAAAGAGCACCAGCCAAAGGGGAGAATGAGGACATGAGACACACAAACTGCAACTCCCATGAGGCACCATAGGCAGAGGCAGTTAGATATCAAACTGACTTGAAACCAAACACTGTGGTTTAGTACAACAAACATTCATGAAAGATAGGTCAATGGCTATTAGCCAAGATGTTGAGGGACACATCCCTGCTCTGGGTACCCCTAAACCTCTTTGTGTCCCTAGAAGCTGGGACTGGACAACAGGGAATGGATAACTTGATAAATTGGCCTGTTCTGGTCACTCACTCTGAAGCATCTGGTACTGGCCACTGTGTTGGAAGACAGGATACTGGGCTAGATGTACCATTGGTTGGATCAAGCATGTCCATTTTTATGTTCTTATCTTAGTCAGGAATAGTTTTGGTTTCCTCTTGTTTTGTGTTGAAATGAAAATTAGCAAGAATTAATTTTAATCCAGAGATCTCAGTGAATATGATCAACAAATATTAATTAAGCTACACAATGTGCCAGCGAGATTTCCTCCTATTTTCCAGAGGAAGAAACTGAAATACAATAGCATAATGTGAATTGCTGGAAGTAACACAATGAGCTTGTTGCATTGCTGGGAATAGATGCCATATCTCCTGACTTTTGGTCCTAGGCTTAAGTAATAAGTCTATCCTTCCCCTTTCTTCCTCTAAGGCCCTGCTTCCGGAAAGTTTCTCTATTCAGGATAACACTTAAACACATGCTTAAGTCATGTGGAATTTAAAAGCATAATGACATTTCAGTAGGTGTTCAAGTGCTTTCCTACATCAGGGCCTAAATTAGTAGTTACTTCACTAGGTTAGGTAAAGTAAGAACCCTCAAGCTTTTACCTTTTTCTTACAAACTCCAGAATGTTAAATTTATAAAAAGTTGAATGCAGTTGGGGCCCAGAACAGGGGAATCTCATAGTCCCTTTGTGATAGCATGTTCAGTGGCCAGGCAGTCTAGTGGCTAGATCATTAGATGTGTGTGGGGGTTCCTTTTCCCTCAGTTCTCCCAGCTGTGTGTATGTGTGTGGGGGTGAGGAGTCAGGATACTTTCCTGGGCTGCTCCCTATGCAAGTCCTTAAGTTTGGTATGTGGCCCAAGTAGTCCAGTTCCCCGCAGTTGGGGATTAGCTGTCAGTTCCCCTTAGCAGGGGAAGTCTTAGCAAGGGAAGACTTACTTGTTTCCCATGGCTGTGTGACTGGCAGGTGCCAGTCTGTGCCTTCAGGCAGGCAAACAGAAAGCTCTTTCCTCTTTGCCAGTCAGCCCCTGACTGAGCCAGGCTTCCTTCTTTTCCCCCTCCTCCAGGCCTGGCACTGGCTGTAGGTATAACAAGGGTGGGGCTACCTGAACCCACAGGTTCTTTTTAATCTCTGATGCACCAGGTAGCAGTCTCTCTGCTCCTTCACACATCCTCCCCCCCGACACCCCATATGGGGTCTGCCCTCCTTCCAACTGTCCTCCACCATTCCGGCAGAAGAAGTCTGCATTTAGATGGGCTTTCCTGGCCTGGTGCTGGATGCAGAAGGAGAAGGGTTGGAGCGAAAGGTACCACCTCATTATTCTGGGGTTTGCTTCCTTCATAGCATGCAGCCAGTGGAGAGGAGCATGGTCAGAGAGAGGGGCATGGTCATGGAGAGGGGCATGGTCACGAAACCAGAGTAAAGTGTGTGCCTAGAAGATAATAAAAGTGAGTCCGCAGCCCATTTTACCACCAAGGCTTCCTTATCAATTACGGAGTAGGCCTTCTCCCTCGGGAACAGCTTTCTACTAATGTAGAGGATTGGGCATTCGTTGCCTCCCACTACCTGAGATAGAACGGCTCCTAGGCCAGTGTCCAAGGCATCTGTCTATAATAAGAACTCCTTAGTGAAGTCGGGGCTATACAAGATTGTCAGAACTCTCCTACTCAGATCTGTACCTTAGAGTTCAGAACATGAGAAGCTAGCATGAAACCTCCAAACTTAATTACCAGCTTGGATCTGATATCGCTGCCACCAGCCAGAATTCCAGTGTCTGGCTCACTCTGGTCTCCCCAAAACCTTCCCTGGGGAACCCCCAAGACTCAGATGCCCTGAGTCTCACCACAAAGGGAAATAACCCACTTCCCTTCTCCCTCTTCCCCTCCAGGTGTTCCCTCCCTGGGTTCCTGGAGAGAGATACAGATTCAAGCTCCGTGAATCTAAACAAAGGGATTTCACCCTCTTTACCTCCTCCCAGATTTCCCCGCCCTGGGTACTCTAGGAGATTCCCTTCCTCAAGTCCTTGAAACACAAGTATCGAGAGATCAAATCTCTCTCCCCCCTCACCCAGAGGGTATGCAAAGTCAGGCTTAGTAAATCTAACACAAAGAGATTTTCCCCCTCCCTTCGTTTCTTAGCCTTAACCAGTGAAAAACACTCAAACAGGTCTTAAAAAGAAAGCTTTATATAAAAAGAAAGAAAAAGGACATAAAATTGGTCTCTGTATCAAGGTGACAATATACAGGGTCAATTGCTTAAAGGAAAAAATGAATAAACAGCCTTATCCAAAAAGAATACAATTTAACACATTCCAGCAACTACACACATGTAAATACAAAAAAACAATATAAACCTATTGTCTTACTATCCTTGTACTTACAACTTGGAAACAGAAGATTAGAAAGCCTGGAGATAGAAAGATCACTCTCAGAGCCAAGAGGGTCACCGAACCAAGACAAAGAACTCAAACCCAAAACTTTCCTCCACCCAGATTTGAAAAAGTCTTGTTTCCTGATTGGTCCTCTGGTCAGATGTTTGGTTCCCTTTGTTAACCCTTTACAGGTAAAAGAACATTAACCCTTAGCTATCTGTTTGAAGTCAGGGCTATACAAGATGGGTTCCTGTCAGAGCTGGGCTTTCAGAGTTTGAAATGCCTCCTCACAGGCTCTGGTCCACTGGATTCTTTTAGGACTCTCATTCTTGAGGAGATCTGTAAGCGGGGTCGCAATGGAGGACAATCTTGGGATAAAGTGGCAGTAGTAACCGGCCAGTCCTAGAACCTGGCGTACTTGCTTTTTTGAGGAAGGAGGGCGGCACAGCTGGAGTGCCTGGACTTTGCCAATCAAGGGTCAGATGGTGCCTGTTTCCAACATGTATCTGAGGTAGGTGGCCTCATCCTTCCCGAGGCAACGTTTAGCGGCGTTCACCATCAGGCCAGCCTCTTTGAAGCACTGTAGCACTGCGGCCACATGTTTTAAGTGGTTTGGCCAGTCGCAACTATAAATCACCATGTCATCTAGGTAAACAGCTGTATACTGGCTATGGGGGTGGAGAACGTGGTCCATTAGTCACTGAAATGTGACAGGGGCGCCACGTGAACCGAAGGGCATGGTCTGGAACTGGAAAAGCCTGAAGGGGGTGGGAAAGCTGTCATTTCCTTGGATTCAGGTGTGAGGAGGATCTGCCAATGTCCCTTTGTTAAGTCCAGGGTGGTGATAAACTCCACTGTTCCTAGCCAGTCAAGCAGCTCATCAACACATGGCATTGGGTATGCATCAAACTTTGATACTGCGTTGACCTTGTGGAAGTCAATACAAAAGCGGATACTCCCATCGAGTTTTGGGACTAGTACCACAGGGCTTTTCCAGTCACTGAAAGACTCCTCAGTCACCCCCAATGCTGGCATCAACTGGAGTTCCTGTTGCACATCTCTCTTAGTTTCTGGGGAAAGGGCCGAGGGTTTTACCTGACCTTAGCTCCTGGTTCTGTCTGGATATGGTGGATTATCCCAAAACCCAATGCGAGTACCCGTTTTTGCATTGACTTCCACAAAGTCAATGCAGTATCAAACTTTGATGCCTGGTTGGATTGAAAAGAATGAAGAGAATGCAGTGATCAGTTGCTGTGCCTGATTTCTCTGCTATGGGGTAAGATTGTCTCCAATCTTGACCCTTCCTGGAGTTGAAGCTTCAGCAACCTGGGGGCCTAGTTCAGGCTTTGGAGGATAGGTAGTAAGACTTCCTGGGCTTTCTATGGTTTTAACAAGGTTCACATGGTAGATTTGTTTTACCTTACATTTATTGGGTTGCTTTATCTCATAGTTCACATGCTGGATCACCTCATATGGCCCTTGCCACCAGGCATGACCTCTTTCCAGCAGGGCTGAGGTACCAAGAGCTGGTCTTGAATCTCTTTGGTCTGCGGGACCTTCTCTAAATGGTAGAAATGGTCACCCTGAATCTCAAAATGGGGGAACTGTGCCACTTGATGGGGTTCAATGGTCTCCCAATTCACTGCCACCACCTGCGCGTATGCATGACTCAGTGCGTCATCCACCTGTTGTTTTCCCACAAAGTCAGAGAGGCGTGTCAGAATCTCTAGTTGAGATAGCGAGGATGGCTTCCCTTCTGGCTGGGAGGGGGTCTGGTCTGGCTGGGGTGGCGCTGAAGAATGAAATGTCCCTTCACCATGGTCTGCAACTTCCCCAACACCTGCGAGAGTTGCTGCTTCAGGTCGACCTGTGGTTGGAGGTAGGGCCGTTGCCCATCGGAAGGGGGTCTCACCAACTTGGTTAACAATTCTCAAAATAGCTCCAGTGCCTGCCTAAAATAACAGGGTAGGCAAGTGTTGGGGCCAGCCTAACCAACAAGGGCTCTTTGTGTCTCCCCACCATTAAAGTCACGTCTGTGGGGTAGACCCTCCTGTCCCCATGCATGCACTGTAACATGATGGTGCCTTGAGTTGGGCTGGGATTAGGCACCACTGTACATTGTACCAGGGTCTGTGCACACCCTGAGTCGACTAGCCCCACTTCTTCTATCCCATTCACCATCAGTGGGATGGTCAACTTTGCAGCGTCCCGAAGGCATACTCGTGGAGTCCAGATCTTCCCAAAGCTACATTCCAGGTACAGAGAGACCAGTATCCAGGTACAGAGAGACATGAAACACTAATCCTGATTTTGGGTGGTGCGTGGGGTTTCCTTCCTGGGTACGTGGATGCCCTGGTCACGATGGGTATCCCCAAGTTCTGGGCCAAGCAAGGGCCATTCCTGGGTCTCCCAAACAGGGGTGTGGGTAAACGACTCTGGGCCTCTGAGTTGGGGCAGCCTGGAATCTCTGAATCCATGAGCCCTCCAGAGCCCAGGTAATGGGGGAGGATGCCCATGTTCCTCACGATCCTGGGTCCATGGGTGGCGCCGTCCTTTAGTGGTCCAGGGCTTTTGGTTCCAGTTGATCCTGAAGGGGGTGTCATCACGGGGACTTGGTGGCTAGGTAGTTCTCCATTAGTTGAATGGCATCCATCATGGTGTCGGGGTGATGCTGCAACACCCATTTTCTTCCCCCAGGGAGTAGGATCTAGACAAACTGCTGTAGCAGGACCTGTTCAGTGACCGGCACCCCCATCTTTGCTTCTGGATTGAGCCATCTCTAGCATGAGTCGCACAGCTTCTGAGTGACAAGGCGGAGTCAGCCCCCAGCAGGTACTGGTCTGCCAGGAAGTGTTGCCGGAAGGTTTCCTCCAGAATATCTAGGGCATCAAGGATTACAGCCTTGACCTGGGAATAGCCATGGCCTACAGTGGGGTCTAGATAGAGCATGATATGCAGTCTGTGCTATCCCGGTTAGGTATGGGGCCAGCACTGCCACCCATTCTTCTGAGGGCCACCAAACTACCATGGCTACCTGCTCAAATGTCTCTAAGAAAGCCTTTGGGTCATCATCAAGCCCCATTTTGGTGAGCCTGCTGGGGCAGGGTTAGGCAGCTCTGTTCGAGCAGAGGGTTGCAAAATGGAGGCCTCCTGTTGGATCTGCTGCTGCTGTTGGGTTGCCAATTTGTGAATTATCTGTTGCTGCTGCATGGCCATCTGCTGCAGGAATTGCTATTCCTGTTGTTGATGGTGAGTGGTTTGCCCAGCCACCCATTTCAGCAGTGGTTCCAACTCTCAGAGCTGTGTGTGTGTTTGTGTGTGTGTGTAATTCCCTTCAGCAGGGACTAGGGCTCATGCCCGCATTTTCCACCATTTGTGATAGGGTCTTCAGTGACCGGGCAGCCTAGTGGCTAGATTGTAGGGTAGGGGGGCTGTAAGGGGACCTGACATCTCCTTTTCCTTCAGTTCCTGGCCCAGGGTCTTGTGCCGCTCACACTTCAAAGTAGTGGAGCTGGATCTTTCTCCCAGCTGTGAGGAGGGGTTTAGGATGCTTTCCTGGACTGGTCCCTATGCAAGTCCTCAAATTTGGTATGTGGCCCCAGTAGTCCAGTTCCCCCACAGTTGGGACTTATCTGTAGGTTTCCCTTAGCAGGGGAAGACTTACTCATTTCCTGTGGCTGGCAAGGTGCCAGTCTGTGCCTTCAGGCAGGCAAAGAGAGAGCTCCTGCCTCTTCGCCATTCAGACCCTGACTGAGCCAGGCTCCTTTCTTTTCTCCCTCCTCCAGGCCTGGCATTGGCTGCAGGTATAATGGGGTGGGGCTAGCTGAACCCACAGGTTTTCCTTATCCCGTGATGTGGCAGGCAGCAGTCCCTCTGCCCCTTCACACCCAGTATATTGGAGTGCATGAGTAAACACATCAGTGTCTAGGCCACCCCCTGGAAAGTGCTGAATTAGGAATAAGTGTGTATAATGAGGTGGTTGCCTATTCACACTCTTCCCAGGAAATCCACTGGTTGTGACTCCAAAGATTGAGAGAGCGGGGTAGCTTGGTATGTTGGGGTTAAACTGAGAAGTATTTGAAGGGAAGCAGCCCATGCTTGATAGGGAAATCCTATTAGATTACAATAATTTGGATTAATATTTTAGTTTTTGTATCCAAAAGTTTCTAATACTTCCTCCATGATCTCTTTCTCTTCCATCAAGTCATATAGGCTTCTTGTTTTTCATAGAGTAATCATATCAGAGATCCACAATCTGCTAAACCCCTGAATCAAGCCATATAGCTAAGTTAAGTCATAGTAGTTACATGACAAAATCCAACATTCCTTCTACTCAGTATATTATCATTTGCTTTGGAGAACATATTTGACTAGATGAGGACATCACAACGTATCTAAGATGAGACCTGGAAATGATCTAAAGTGTCTGTCACCTCCAGGAGAGAAATTATAAGTCTTTGTATCCAGGACTGAAGATAGAGACATAACAAAAATCTGCCAATTCTTCTGGCTTCTGAAGCAGAGGGGAGTGCTGATTAGTTCTGGAAGAACCTAGAGGAGGGTCACCACAACATATTGGTGAATTAAAAAACTGTCAGGATACTATCTTGGAAGACTTCATTCTTCTTAAAATTGAGCAGATTTAGGACTTCAGTTAAGGGAAGGAAATAAATTCTCTACTACATAGCTCTAATATCTAGACCTTTGCAAGGTGTTGGAGGCAATTAACTAAGTAACTTTTGCTAACTTTCTATGCCTCTTCTCTTCCAGGTCCCTGAAGATTCTTCATGGTAAATTTAAAGACAATAACCACACATTTTAACACAGGAGAGACAAAAATTACCAAAAAAAAATCATAGTGGGTAGGATTTTCAATTGTGCTCAACTGGTTTGGGAGCACACACTAGGTAGGATTTTCAGAAGCCCCTGAGTGAGTTAGGAGCACAAATCCCATTAATTTAAGGGAATTTGTGCTCCTGAATTACTCAGGGACTTCTGAAAATTCTACCCAGTATGTCTCAGTTACCAGTGCATAATAAACCTGCCAACCTTTTTATGGTTGATGAGTTGCTAGCTTATTACTCTTGGGATTCCCGGAGTATCACTTGTAATAATTAAGTAATAGGAGAAGAGCTTAATCTCTTACAGTTTGTCTATAAGAAAATGATCAAGTTTACCTGCTTTTGCTGCTCTTTTGAGATTAGGAAATTAAAACATTTCAATGTAAGTTTAGATCTGTAGTCTTGTCTTGAAGGAACAAGTTCATAAATATGTGGGAAGCCGCAGAAGGAAAATTGTGGCAAAATTAGTAGCAAACTGCCAATATCATTAGAGAGAATTATCAGCATCTGCTGAGTCTGTATTTTTCCATTTCCACAGGGTCTGCTACTTGTCTTGGTTTTCTGTGAGCAAGATTTAGGTTAGATATTAGGAAAATGTTTTTAACTATAAGGATAGTTAAAGCTCTGGAATAGGTTACCTACAGTGGCTGTGAAAACTCTGTTGTCGGAGGTTTTTAAGAACAGAGAGGGCAAACACCTGTTAGTCAAGGTCTAGATATACTTATTCCTGCTTTAGGATGTGGGACAGGACTAGACAACTTCTTGAGGTCCCTTCTTGCACTACATTTCTGTGACTTCTAAGATGAAATAGAATTGCTGCTGAGTCATACTAGTTGGTAGGTTCAGTTAACTCCAGCCAAGGTATAAAAGAGTTATCTCAGGGGCCCAAAGTAGGATCTATGATACAAAGATTCGGCAGTGGGGGAAAAAATTCTATCAACAGCCAAAATTTGGAAAAGAGTTTAGGCTGAGATTTATTCCTGGCATTTATATTACAGTGATGCCTAGGTGGTCCACAGTGCAAGGTTCTGTATAAACACACTATAAGGCAAAGTCCTTGCCCCAAAGAGCTTACTTCTAAATAGACAAGACCGACAAAGTGTGGGAGAAAGGAACTATTATGTACAGATGGGGAATTGAGGCACAAAGATATTAAGGAATTTGTTCAAGGTCACAAAGGAAGTCTGTGACAGAGCTGGAATCTGAACATAAATATTCTAATCCTCCATCAAGTGCCTAAACTCACCCAATGTTAAGTAATGTGATCATCCTCATATGGGCCATCTTTTGTAATATTGTGCTCGGGAATTGGTGACTGGGATTGAATATCCACTGATGATGACTTGTCCAGGACAAAATTACGCTTTCATTACTGTTGTTATTTGAGGCAGCAATAGGTGGCACTGTCGCATGTAATCTTCCAAATTCTTTTTCTTAGTATGTAAGCATATTTTTGTTCTTGACAGGGGTGGCTCCAGGCCCCAGCATGCCACGCGCGTGCTTGGGGTAGCATGCTGCGAGGGGCGCTCTGCTGGTCACTGGGAGGGCGGCAGGCAGACAGCCTTCGGTGGCTTGCCTGCGGAGGGTCCGCTGGTCCCGCGGCTTCGGTGGTGCCACAGGACCAGCGGACCCTCCACAGGCACGCCTGCGCTGCGGGAGGTCCACAGGAGCCACGGGACTGGCGACCGGCAGAGCGCCTCCCGAGGCATGCCGCCATGCTTGGGGCAATGAAATGTCTAGAGCCGTCCCTGGTTCTTGAGATGACATGATGTGGTATTATTGGTTTGAGGTTATTCAAGTTTTTGTGTAGTGGGAGAGGGAGCTGCGTGAGCAGCAGCAGAATTTCCTTTGTGCCCTGGACTCTGCTTAGAGTCCATTCTTGAGGTAGAGTTGCTCCCTGGGATCTGGGCATTGGTATTGGGCTGAGATTCCTTGTCCAAGAGATTGTCCAGTGAGCTATTGGACCATCCCAAGTCAGCATTGTGTACATGTATGAATAGATCAAGTTACACCTAGAGTACAATTCCACATCACTGATTTTTTCTTCACTGTGAAGTCAACCAGCAAGGCCTTGGACATCTGCTACCACTCAGCAGAGGGCTGGTAATGGTTTCAGAATATGTCAGAAGAAAGGGCAACACTATACATGATGTTGTTTTTAATTGCCAATAGTGGCAAACCCCAGAAAGGGATATGTAATGTTTATACTTCAGTAATAGTTTGGGCATAGAATCTGTTTAGTCTGTTAACTTGGCTATTGTCTGTATATAGTTGCATCTTTTACATTTATAGTTTCTAGTTATAAGGTACAGAAGTTTAGCTATATCTGATCTGTATAATGGTTAATGTGTAATAATTTTATCCATGGGGAAAAAGCCCACTTAACAGGAGAGAGGGTATTATAGAACAGTGGTTGGACTAAAGCTGAAATTGTATTATTTTACTGGTGTCCCCTTCCATTTAGAGGGGAGAAGGTAGGGTGACCAGACAGCAAATGTGAAAAATCAGGATGGGGGGTAATAGGAGCCTATATAAGAAAAAGACCCAAAAATTGGGATTGTCCCTATAAAATTGGGACATCTGGTCACCCTAGGAGAAGAGCAACTCTTTATTCCAAACAAATAATTCTGTGACTTACTGTATCAGCATTATGAGAGATTACTTAACCAGAGTGTGTTACAAAAATGAGAAGGGATGAATTGGGGTGGAGGGAGGGAGTATTAGGTGGAAAAAGGTTGGATTTAGATGTGTTTTTAAAAAAAGTGGGGGTGGGGAGAGAAACTGATAACAGCATAACAAGTACAGGTGAGCATGGAAAATGAACCTGAACTACATTTAAATTTAATCTGATGGAGAACTTTTTATAGAGGGAAGTCTTACAGATTATTAAAGATGTCTAAAATATATCTTGCACTATAGATCTTACACCTGTGAAATTTCATTGGATGGATGAATTATTCTGGGCAGGGGACCAAAAGGAAGTTGCCAAGTGACAGCCATATGACAAGAGAATAAGAATTTATTGTAGCCAAAAGGACATAGATCCAAATTAAAAAAAAATATCATGAGTAATAATCTTGTTAGCTTCCCCTTATTAGAAGTGAATCAATATTTGAAATACCCGTTGAGGTTAACAATTTAATTTAATCTTCTGGGGATGATATTTTTCAGTGATGAATAATACATCTGTGTAGATGGCTGGAATGAAGTTTTTCATTAATCTGTTACTTGAGGTTAAAGTAAATTAATTTCAGAACTCTTACCAAAAACATGTGTAGTTGAGTTTGATTTAATCTTAATGATTGAGAGAAAAGAGGGATACAAGTTCCAGAAATAATGAGTATGATATATAAGATCTAAAACTAGAGCTAGAAGTCCAAATATGAGGAAGGACAACCAATAGCCTGCACTGGATTTGACAAAATGAATAAAAAATATGAGAACAGTTAGTCCAATGGATAAGGGTAGATTTTTATTAATACCACAAGCTCTTATAATCATCCCATTGTTTCAAAATTCTTGCAAGAATATGAGCAGTTAAAAACGCAGAAAGTTTTTACAAAATGTAATACAATCATTAACTGATAAAAGGAAATCAGAGATGTCAAAGACCTAGTAGATCTTGTGGCCAGTCCCAGGATTGTTCTCCATGGTATACTTTCTAGTGTTGCCCAGTTCTGCTTTATATATCCTGAGCAATAGGCATTCCATTGTTGCTCTTAGAACTTTTGGTTCATTTAATGGATTTGACTGACAAAATTCCATACCATGTTGTATCTGTGTGGTCCCAGGATATTAGAGACAAAATGGGTGAGGTAATGTCTTTTATCGAACCAATTTCTGTTGGTGAGAGACTCAAGGTTATGAGAGCTCTTGTTTTTATAAGCTTGAAAGCTTCTGTTTCTCACCACAGAAGTTAGTCCAATAACATATATTACCTTGCCCACCTTGTTGCTCTTTCAGCAGTCTAGCTCTCTGTATTCACAACCGTGTGACAACTACATTATTGGCAATAACAGTAAGATAGTATAGTATTCATTCAGCTTGGCAAAATAACATTTCCAGGCAACTCTCTCAGATGGAAATGGGGTTGTTTCCTGTTTATTTAGAGGTTGTGTATTTTTCTTAGATAAACATTAAGAGTGACTCCAATACAAAGCAGGCTTGCTCCAGAATCTTTTCAATATTAAAACATTGTTATAAAATCTCATCTATGATAGAATAATTAAATAACCCTAAGGGCATAATAGGAAAATATTTTAAACTCCTCTTCTTAGTGAAAACAATTCTCTTGCCACCTACACAAGAAGAACTTTTGTTAACAGCTCCGACTTTTTTTAAATGACTGGAACACAAAATGTTTTGAACTCCATCTGCTTCCAAAATATGGAAAATTGCCAGGTTTGCATAATCTTATTTGCTTCACAAATTGATGGAAGTCTATATATTTAGTGGAAGGGACAAATCTCACAACAACTTAGAATGAGCGGACAGTGAGTTTAAGTATAAAATGATTGCTGATGTACAAACTGTTCATCGCTAATGCTCCTCAGTGGCATCTGAACATACATTCTTCCTTGGTTTGTCCTTGGCTGAAGACAGCACAATGTGAACTTTTTAAAGTCTATCATCCTAAGATCTACCATTTGTTTTCCTCTTACACGTCTAACATTCGATATGGCTGTAAACATCATACTTGTTCTTCATCCATGGTGGTGGTCTCTTCCAAGGTGAGTACCCATTTGTTCATGGTTATTTAGTAGGAAGCGTTCATGAAATAACAATTACCCTCATATGAGAGCCAAACTGTGTGACTTATATAATGGATGCGAGTCCAACAAATGAGAAACCTGAGGTTTTAAACCCTAGACTCAGGCATTGTGCAGCCTGTGGTCTTTTCTCTCCAACACTGATGACCACTTATTGTATGCTGTATAACATATAGAAGGCAAACTGTAAAGTACCATAAAGACATTTCACTGTGTATGCATCCTTTTTATAGGGGAATACTCCATTTACACATTGTCAGACAAAATTTAGGTAGTAATTATAAGTGCTTAACCCACATAAAGATTTTTATGCAGGCTATACTATTTTATTACAGAAATTGCATTATACTTAACGACTGATGACCTTATCTTACTGCACTAATGTTTTTCATTAAAATTAAATAGCCTGTTATATGGGCAGGAACTAGAAAGAATGGCAGGAATGGGGAAAAGTTCACAATATACCATGTGCAGCAGCTGTCTTTAATGGGGGCAGGGAGGAAGCTAGTAATGTGCCATTTTTCAATTTATTACTGTGTCAGATTGGAAAATTTAAACTAGAATTAAATGGATGGGAGCTACAGGTACATTGTCATTTTACAGCGTAGATGGCTTCAACTGCTGAGCTATTATACCTGCTTTGGGTAACTTACAGCTGTTGCTTGGTCTGTATGCAAGCTTTTACATGTGGGATATATTAATCCTCAAGGCAGATTATTGAATGCATTTCCAGACACCAGAAAAGCCAATATTTCTTCTGTCATGTCCAGCCTTCTCCTGTTTGCTACAATGTTAACTCTGTTGTTAGAGATATCTTATTTATATTAAATGCTGATTATTAAGAAGTTAAAATTTTATGTTTCACTTAAAATAATGACAGTGGGAAATTGTCAACAGCAGGACGATCACTGCAAAAACAATTAAGATTTCAGGTTTTTTTTTGATAAAGATAACAAGCACAGTGGTGCATAAGGTTAAAATTTCAGTAATATAAATTACAAATCTGGGGGGGAGCTACATGTTTTACATATAAATGATTATTATTTTGATAGTACTTAGAGGTACTAGCTGGATCAAGGCCAAATTGTGATATGCACTTCACCAACATGGAGGAAAAAACCTCCACAATGAGGTTTTAATCCAATTTCTCTGCAGACAAAGTTCCTAATCTTAGAATGCCTTATTGCTCAGGGTAGCAAGTATTCAGCATCTCCTATGATGTGTTCCAAATTCTTTGTCCATGAAAGTTTTCATTTGCTGGCCATATTGAGTGTTGTACAGTGGTGGCGTGCTGTCTCAGAAGGAATTCCCTGTGGAATTGTTCTTTCATTGTCCATGTGGTAAATACTCTTCTGAATCAGCTCAGGATCTTACAACTACTATGATATCTATGGTACTTGTCATGTTCTGGATATGTTTTTTTTTTTTTTTAATTTTGCTAAGATCGAGCAATAGTGCGGGTAGATATTGAGCTTTTGTCATGGACCAACCACAGCCTTCTTTGTGTTTGGACTTGACATGCACCTGTCCTTTTGAGGTAAGGGGCCTGTTTTAACACTCATCCCTCAATGGCTAATAAAAATAGGTATGTTTCCAAATGAAATTGAAGAAGAATGCTGTCCAGCTGGCCACTCTACCGATGGGCTTGATGGAACTTCATATTATCTTGCACTGCACTATTAATAGTTTTTTTTTTTTGCAAGATGGAAGAGATCCAGAGCATCTCTGGCTGTGGTGTCCTTCCAAACTGCATCACTTGCTGCAATAAGAGTTTTTGTAGCCATATACTGCTGATGTGCAAGAGGCAAAGGAAATCCTCTATGCTTTCTACCATTGCTTCTGCTAAGTCTCAACTGAACTGTTCTGAGTGGCTGATGGTCATTAATCGAGGCAGTCTCCACTTGGGCATGGAGTTGTATTTCTTGCTGTGAAGAATCTTCATGTTATTTTCCAGATGATTTGCTTGAATCTGAGTAGAGCTGTCTGCCTTAGTGTTGGTAAGGAAATTCTACATTTTTCTCGAGATGAGTTTTGGTTTGTCTCACTTACTGAAGTTCTGGAGGTTTTGAGGAAGCTACAGCCAACAATCTGTAAGGTCATACCATGTGAATATCAGGATGGGGTGCAATAACTGAGTGGACAGTGGAAAGTGTTGTGTTTTGTGTGCAAGAAGTCACATGTTCAAATTCCATCTAATCTGTTGCATAGGTGGTAAATAAGGGGAGCACTGGGACTGCTTCTGGTGAAGATTCAGTTCTTTGTTTTAAGAGGTTTTAGGAGTGTACCAGTTATCAACCTGTTTCCATCCTCTCTATTCAGCTTTTTATTGCAAACACAATTGAAAAGTCCCTTGTGGCTAGACATTTTGTCTTAGATTTTTTTCATCCCTGTTCAGTGTGACTTCAAGCCTGGGCATGGTAAAAATATGTGCTAGTTGTATAAGTTGATGTCCTGGGGATTGATGAAGATAAAGTGTCTGTGTCAACTCTTTTAGAGCTTATTCTTTCAGCTTGGTAAGGTTTTGGTGACATTTCCGCATTCCTCTCTGGGATGGACAGTCATTTTGGAGTGGCTCTATTTTTCCCCCCAACCTCCGAGACACTCAAGGTGTTGTGCTAGATAATTGGGTGGACATATTGTTGAGCCTTTGCAAGACTATAGTAGGACCAGAAATAGTTATAGTTCTTACTGTTGGGGGAATAGCAGAGACTGGTCCCTCTCTGCATCCTCAAGACCACCCTTGACCCCAAAGAGACTGAGGGAGAAGACAGGGCCATTGCTTTTCCCCATTTGCACCAGCCAATAAAGTAAGCCATGCTACCAACTACCACTTTACAAAACATGTCAAGGTTCCTTCCCCACTCTGAACTTTAGGGTACAGATGTGGGGACCTGCATGGATACTTCTAAGCTTAATTACCAGCTTAGATCTGGTATCGCTGCCACCATCCAGATCCTCCGTCTGGAACACCCCCTTTCCTCCCAAAACCTTCCCCTCCCAGGGTAGCCTTGAGAGACTTTTTCACCAAGTTCCTGGTGAACACCGATCCAACCCCTTGTATCTTAACACAAGGAGAATTTAACCATTCCCTCTCCTTTCCCCCACCAATTCCTGGTGAGTCCAGATCCAATCCCCTTGGATCTAAAAACAAGGAAAAATCAATCAAGTATTAAGAAAAAGGCTTTTAATTAAAGAAAAGAAAGGTAAAAGAAAACCCTCTGGGAGAGATTAGCATACCAGCTACTCTCACAGGCAACAGATTCAAAACACAGAGGAGGTTCCCCTGGGGACAAATTTAGTTACACAAAAAATACCCAAATACCCAATTTTGATAATTCCCTTAATTGGTACCAAGACAAGTTACAAAGAAAATAAACATAAACCTATTTATCCCTTTCTAAAACTTACTACTCTGATAAGAGGCTAGTTCTTTGATCTTTTTCACTCTGACTGAAACTGAAACTCTAAACAAAGGAAAACTTCCCTCTTTGCTTTTGAAACATCTTGTTCCCCCATTGGTTCCTCTGGTCAGGTGTCAGCTAGGTTAGGTGAACTTCTTAACCCTTTACAGGTAAAAGAGGCATTAACCCTTAACTATCTGTTTATGACAAAACACTATATACGCAAGTAAATGCAGGTTCAAGAGCTGACTATATTTGTGGTTTCAATTTCCTGAGACCAAGCAAGAGACACTGCAGCCTTAAGAATTTTTTGTTTTAGTTATCTAAAACAAGTGGTTTATAATTGCATTCTAATCTCCACGTTAACAATATACTGACTCCAAACTTGCTACTGTATGAGAATACTTACATGAGAATTTTTGGTGTGGATACTCTTCAAGGAATACAGTAAGGTATTTTGTTAAGGATTAATGAAGATATGAGATGGAAAACAGTTTATTTCATGTGAGTGCCAATTCAGGCAGACCCAGAAGTTCAACCATACCAAAAGTTTAAGAGAATTCTAGGATAATTCTAAGACAAATAAGGTGATGTTAGTTTTGCATTACCAGCTAATCCATGCCCTGAAATCCATTTGTATAAATGACAGAGAAGTACAATAAAGTAGGGATTCACTGGTGGGATAGCAAGTGACGAAAACAAAACTGTGGATATGAGTGTTAGTAGTAGCATAAAGAGAGCTGAAGCAGCACTCAGATTTCCCGTGCATTGCCTCCTTGGCCATTCTCTTTGGGGCTATATGTTCTCCATGAATGGATGCTATGAGCTGCTTAGGGAGTCAGCAGCTTCAACCCACCACTTTTCTATAGTCATTGATCATCCTTTGTGCTGGGACTGTGCAGCATGTAGTGAAACCATCTCAGTTCCACCATTTTATTTGTTTAAAAGAAATATTAATAGTAAAGTACTGTGCTGGCTGTGAGGGCTGGGATGGTGTGATAGTGGGAGGCCTCTCATCATTATAGTCTGATGTTGATGGGGGATGGAAGAGCTCATGTCCCAAATTGTTGAGATGTTGAGGATTCCCCTACCTCCAGTTTGCAGGAGGTGGTGTGGCTCCTTCTACTGTCCCCCACTGCAGTTATTAGATTTTGTTTTGGACTGGGAGATTTTCAGCCCTCTAGATCATGTCCTCTTTTTATCTTCCCCTTCCCCGCGCTGGCTCCTGTGCTTCAATCCATTCTGAATCTATTAGATATGGAAATAATTTTGGACTGTAGCTAGTGGCACCCCTACCTCTACTGAAGACAGAAAAAAGCTCCAGTGCTTCATTGGCTATTAAAGCACCCTACTGGCTGCTGTGAAGATTTTGGAGGTAGTATTTTTCTAACCAGTATGATTTATAGACCCTTTTGACTGTCTCATTTCACTCTTTTGCTTCACATTTAATTAACAAATGGTTGAACTGCTTAAAATAAAACCCAACCAACCACCACCAGATAACACGTAAGTGCTGGGGGAACTTCTGGTGTCTGTGTGAGTAATGTATGTGAGGGCATTGATTTCAGTCACTTGGGAGTCAGCGGGTTAATTTTCAACCATCTAAACATTTTCCAAAGTGTTATATCATTATGAGAATCCATGAAGAGATTAATTTACCCTTGCAGTACAGCTCAGGCAAAGGTTTTGCTGTTATTTAACATCATTTTCATAGTTCACTAGGTCCAGTGCTCTTTTAAGTGTGAACAATTCATAGTATGTCCCCTTGAAAGTGTATTCCAAAGAATGCACGTGCATAGCGGTATACAGGCTGGTAATTGTGTCTACGTTCTTGTCTACCTTTTGGTTCAGTGAACAGGATTTTGTAAAAAGGTTTGTTAAAACCTTTGCTAAAGGCAGGACTGGAAACTGCAGATTACAAAACATTCCTGAAGAATTGGGCCAGCCATTTCAGTGGTTCACTTTCAGTTGTCCTTTTATATACTTTTAGTATATTGCATTTTTACATTTTCTAGAGGCTTGTTAGACAACAAAAATATAAGGTGTGAGTTAATCAAAAGCCATTCACATTTTCCCACCTATTATTATTATTCTGTCAAGGTACTCATTATTCTTTCATCCTTCCCATGGCTTAACATGTCTTAGTTTGTAAATTCCGCCAGCTGAAAGAATAACACTAGGCTTGGGAATCCAACCTGGCAATCTAATGCGTATTACTAAGCTTTGAACTGTATTTATAAATTTTATTCAGGTATTCAAAAGCTGCATTCAACTTAGAGAGTGTAAATATGAGAATTTCCTCTCTCAAAGTGCTGGGAAACCAAAGAACTGGATCTTCAGACATTGTAACCTGCTGGTCTTCCCTTTATGGGTGCCTGAAGATCCTGCTATTGAATCTTCACTCTTTCCAGCTCCCTATGTGTGGGCTTCCAAAATCCTTTCCTTTTTGAAGAACTTGGTTCTCCTCTGCATATCTTCCTGTTCAGGCAGGACATTTTGCACTTCTTTAGGCTAGCAGTGGCTGAAGCAAGTCCTAGTGCTTGCTTCTGAAATTTCACCGTTAATGCACATCTATATGTGTGGAAAGAGGCAATGAAATCACTACGGTGAGAAAAACAAGAAGCCATCAAGAATAACAAAAAGTAGAGGCCTGAACAATAAGGTAAGAGTTCTTTTCTTGCTCCAGGATACATTCAAGCTATCAAACAAGCTTGTCTAGCTCAGCTTGGTACATAGTGGAAGCCCAAGAATGCAAATCAAATAAAGAAAATCTTTGGTCAATGTACAGGGATCTGGTTCCTGCCCCCAGTGGGCCTCTTTGCTGCCCAGTCCAAAAAGATAATTGCCAAGTCTGGCTCCTGCCTCTTGCATTCTCAAGCCACAAAGGTAGATGTATTGTTGTTTCCTTAGCCAGGTCTTTTAATTTATGGCTTTTTTCTGTCCCTTCTGATTGCCAAAGAGATGAGGAAGAAAAGCCAACACTCAGCAGAGACAATGATAACCCAATGATTGGCCAAACCCTCCATAGATTACATCAGATGTCCATTTTCCAGCCCTGGATTCTGCCAACATTTCAAGATTTGTTACCATGCTGCACTTATTTATCCAGACCTTCAATGTCTGAGACTTAGCCCCTGGAACCTGAGTGGTTATATCCCCTACACCAGGACCCAGTGGATTTCTGTCTCAAATGCAGAAAGTTTTTAATCAGTCATGTCTAGAAGGAGCTTTGGAGAATATGGGCTTCTTGATGCATATGGAGGCATTAATTCTTTTACATGCCTCTACCAGAGACATCTGGAAACTCCAGCTACACACCTTCTGTTTGGGCCTGAATCCAAAATTTTTATGAATGTCATTCTTGTCCCTGGAAGCAATTTGGCTTATCCCTTCAAATTTCAACCTTCTGCTTCACCTGCACTGTCTCTGTTTTTAACAGCAGCTTCCCTTTATAGACCTGCATTCAGACAGTCCATCAAGCAGCAACACCTCAGCTTGGTTCTTGTAGTCCTCACCAGGTTTCCCACTGAGCTAAAGGGAATCATCCCTTTAATGTCTCACACTCAAGACAGTCTTCGTCTTAACAATCACTTTAGCAAGAAGGGGTCAGCAAGTTGGTGGCACTAGCTGTGAAACCCATATTTCCTGATGAGGTAAATCCCTTAGGCTGGGCCTGAGTTTTGTTCCTCCTAAGTGGCTTTTTTTGTTCATTTTTGAGGACCTATAAAAGGATGCAAAGCTCCCAAATACATTGTTCCAAGTAGATATTTATGTATTTCTCAGGCCTGCAAATTGTTGCATAAAGAACTTCTTGTAGCACTTAATGTTCATTTGACCAGGCCCGTGACTATCTCATGGACGTAGCAACAGAGGGCATTTTCTAATAAGATTTGCAAAGCTTCAGCACAATCTTTCAATAAGGACTAAAAGATAGGCATTTTTGTGATGTTTCATGTACCTTTTGGGAAGGAGGGTCCTCCAAATGTCCTTCCCTTAGCCTCCTGCAGTAAAGACCTATGTACAAAAAAGAAATAAAATGTTTATACTGTATTTTCCCCCTTTACTTTTGCTGAAGGGTGTTTGTTACTGTTTGGTAATTTTCATTAGTATTGAACAAAAGAAAAAGTGGATGTCCACATGAGAGAGAGAGAGAGAGAATTTAGTTTCCTTACCTGCAATTGTATCTTCTCCAAAGGTATACCTCATGCTCAATTAGAATCCATGCTGGGTTTATATAAAGGTTGTTTCAAGCTTCAGTGACTTGAAGGGGTATGAGAATAACACTTCTGGTTTGGTATGATAGGATCTGAAGAGTGAGAGAGAGAAAATGTTTTCTAAAAAGCATTTCAATGGGTTTTTTTATTATTATTATTTTTAAATGTGTTCCTGCCTAGGGAAATTTATTTGAAAGTACTTTTCCAGCATAGCTTCTAATCTATTATGTTGCCTCACCTATGGCAGTATATGTGGGATCTGAATATGGCTGTAGTACCGAAACCTGCCAGCAGGTGAAACAAAAATTCAGTTTGGAGGGAAAATACAGAGGTTTCTTGTAGCCTGGTCTACACTGGGGGTGGGGAGTGTCGATGTAAGATACGCAACTTCGGCTACGTGAATACCGTAGCTGAAGTCGAAGTATCTTATTCCGATTTACCTCCCGTCCTCACGGCGCGGGATCGACGTCCGCGGCTCCCCCATCGACTCTGCTACCGCCGCTCTTCCATTTCTGATACATGGAATAAGGTGGCAAGTCAGACAGTACTGGAGAGTAATGAAATGACAGGCACCCACTTACAGAATATAAAATTACAAGTAAGGAAGCTAATATTACCTTTTTTGATTTGTAGCTGCTAAATAAATAAAAAAAATAGTAGGATGTTTTACCTGAAATAGGGTTTGCTGTAAAGGGTTCAAAACAATAGTGAAAAAATACATTAGTGAACATCTTCAAAAAATTGTTACTTCTGATTGCTACCATATACAGGAATATTCATGGGAAAAGATAGGAGGATCCATCTGAAATTTAATATAAGTGCTGACTGAATTTACTGTAGCAACAGTGAAACTTTAATTTAATTTACCATCTTAAACATCTTTTTACAAGTTTACTACTTTTGAAAAATAACTGAGCACATTGGACAGCTATAGGTAATAAGAACAAATGGAGAATGACAGCAGAAGAAATAGATGCTGTAGTATTGATATGGTCTTTTATTATGGAAACAATAAGTTGAGTATCAGCCACAATGCTCAGAACTGAGGCACTGTTTGATTCTAGATTATAACTATAGGGGGAGCCTGTACTCCATCTGCAGAAACGTGCCCTATTATTGAACATACAAGAAATGTGTGTACTTCTACTGGCCTGACACACTGACCCCCCCCGGGTGACATACAAACTTATGTAGTTGCAAGTCTTAGATGACATTAATCATTCAACCACAAACTGAGTTTCAAACTTAAGTAGTATGTGTCTATCTTTCTGCAAATACAGCTTTCCTGAATACATAATCGTTTCAAACTTTTGCTGGGCGTTGAGAGAAAAGGGGAGCAAAGTGGAGAAGGAATAATATACTGCAAACAAAAAAACTCCTTGCCAATTCGATGTGCTTTATTTTTACATGAACCATTTTATTTTTTTTCTTCTAGTTGTAAACACTTTTATTTCTGTGGGGGATTCTGATTAACTCCATTTGTGGCTTTCACACTTTCCAGCTTAGAAACCACAATAAATTTCCATATAGAGAAAAGAGACATTGAAAAGAATATTGAGATAATCTGCCTGCTATTTAATGACTAATAAGGCAATAAAATAAGCTATATGCATTAAGAAAATGGAGCATATTTACTACATGCCTATGACATGTTAGTGGTTATCTGGTGAATGGTTTTGCATTTTTTAAGAACGTACTTTTCATATAAATACAGTAGCCAGATTCAGCCCTGGATTTATATTAGTAATAGTAGGTGAATATGGTGTTGGATTCTACAACCCTCCCACGTGCTAGTGGGTCAACAAAGGCTGGTGCACCTTTAAAAATGGAATGATATGGGCCGCGATGGATGATGGATGTACTGTCTCAAGCTGTAGCAATAATATTTGAAAATATTTATTGGTGTCAGGCCTATTTGCTAAAATGTTAAAATGACCATTTGCTACTATGCTTTGAGAATTTGTTTTCTTAAACTTTGTATTGTAGTTTAGACAACTAAGTATAGCATCAGTTGGAGGTAAAGAACAGAATTGCAGATTAAGCCTGGGTCAAATTGCTATGTCATATACATAATTAATTAGCAAATTTAACAGTGATTCTTGCTAAGAAAAGAAACATCTTTTTTACAGCACAGTGGGTTAAATGTTAAACTGAATGGAAACCTTAAGTATTGGCTTATTAAGGCCCATGTAGGTTCTCTTAATGCCTTTAGCTGGATGCACTGCCATCTTAAAACAACTACTAGGATTTATAAAGGAAGGAGGAAAAGAAGCAGTCTAGTGCAGGTTATTCTATAAATTGGTTCACAGTTCAGTGGTGGCAGAGAGCTTGGCAAACAGGAAAGTTAGGATCCAAAATGTCCCTTGAGGCTGGCAATGATTGAAATATCATAATATTAGTCATACTTTGTGTGCATTCTCCAAGAATGAAAAAAAGAGAAAAAACTTATCTAGAGAGAGCAGGCAGTGCAACATGTAGACATTTTATGTGTGTCATTTTAAGGGATTTCCTTTGTTTAGTTGGAATAAATCTATATGAAGTGGCATCATTTTAAGGAAAACATAATCTGTGGGAATTAATGACTTATTTTCAGTTTGAGAATGACTTTTGTTGTTGTTTTTTTACCAAAAAAAAATCTTCTTAATATAAGATGTAATGACTACAAATTGCTGTTTTAAATGCCAAGTCTGTGGGTTCATTATTTTTTGTGCATTAAATAATGATTTTAATAAATGTCTGGAGTTTGTGTTCTGTTGTGAAAGCGATTACCTTCCAGCTGTAGGTAAATACCTCTTGGTCCAGAGGGCAGAGTGAACAACATCTCCTATTTCTCTAAGGCACTGTATGAAAGCATTAATTTCCTTCTGCTGTCTTGATGGAACTTCAGTGCTGAGGGGCAAATTAATACAAAATGATCACATTTTCACTCATAATCAATATAGCTGTGTGACACTAGGCAGCATCTATTTTTCATTCCAAAATTCAGTAAAATAGAATGATGTGTGGATTTTCTTCAGAGGTCTTTTCAAAAAAAGCAGAGATGGAAATAGCCTTCTTGGCAAGTGACTGAAGCACTTCATTATTACTACAGCTCCCTGACAGCACTGACAGATCTGAATGTGCTCGGTTTTTCTTCTCCTACCTGTCTCAATGGGATAATTAGAATACTTGTCATTTTATTTAAGTAACAAGCAATGTATCAACTTAGGGTCTTCTTAATTTTTTTAGTCCTTCTATTATTAATTCTTTGCCTTCTAAACACCCATGCTGCTAAAAACAAAAAAGTATCTATCGGGCCAGCTGGGTTTTACTAGTGAATGATCATTTGTTTAGAAGAGTGAATTTTTCTTTCTTTGGCCTTGTCTACACTATTGGGGTAAATCAACCTAAGTTACACTATTCCAGCTACATGAATAACGTAACTGGAGTCGACATAGCTTAGGTTAACTTACCATGGTGTCTTCAATGTGCTGTGTCAATAGGAGACGCTCTCCCATTGACTTGGCTTACTCTTCTCAGGGAGCTGGAGTACTGGAGTCGACTGGAGAGCTTTCCGCTGTTGATTTAGTGGGTCTTCACTAGTCGATCTCCCTGGTAGTGAAGACAAGCCCAAATATCATAAAGACACAAGTACGAAAGAGCAACACATATGAGTAGTAGTCTTATTTACCGTTTAAGTTGTATTATTTTAAACTTTTAAAATGACCGTAAGATTTGAATTGTATTATTCACATAGTAATATAATGTTATGTAATGGAAAGAGGGCAAACCAATGATAAGCAAATGCTATGAGGATTTCTACCATGCCTCTCACAAAAAAGGGACACTTGTGCAAATATCCACGGGCAATCACAACATTTTCTTTGCACTACATTTCCAGTGGCAGAACTTCCAATGATTTGTATGCAGTCTGATCCAGCAGTACTTGTTTCTTCTGTTCAGTTTATGCAAGGTTCTTACTCTTATTTGACTTAGCATCTGCACAATGTCTTAGAAACTTCATTAAAAATATGAATAGGTGTGCAAGTCCAAAGGCTTGCAGAGATAGCAGAAGGGAAAGAAGGAACTCACAACTTACAGGTAAAGGGGCACCCCAGATGGGGGGGTGGCAGGTGGGACAATTTGCCACGGGCCCCACAGGGGTCCCGTGAGCCCTGGCCTGGCGGCGGTCTGGGTCTTCGGCAGCATTTTGGCAGCAGGGGACCCTTCAGTCAGTCCGGGTCTTTGGCGGCATTTCAGTGGCAGGGGGTCCTTCAGTGCTGCCGAAGATGCGGAGCAACTGAAGGGTCCCCCGCCACCAAAATGCCGCTGAAGACCTGGACTGCCGCAGGGTAAGTACAAGCTCCGCAGCTCCCCTGCTTTGCCCCAAGCCCCCTGAATCCTCTGGGCGGCTCTGTACAGGTATTCTCATGACTAGACCTTCCTTTGAATAGCTAAAACTTTTCCAAAGCAGAATTAACTTGTAGTATATGGCTACAAATGACATGTTTTTCAATGCTTTTTGCAAGTAATTCCACTCTTTGGGAAAAGTGAAGGCTCCAGTTGATTATTCTAATGATGACGTGTGAAGATTCAGAATTATTAATTTTTTAAATCTCCCAATCCAAGCATATGCATTGAATCAATAGGAGAGAGTTCAGGGGCAACACTTTTTCAAGCAACAAATATGTCAGCTTGCAACATGGATATATTTTTCCCACTTTCCATTAATCCCATAAATTCCTGTGCACTACCTGCTGACATAGACTGCCTCTGTGACAGAATATCATGTAGAGAGAACATTTTGTGTAACTAACTATCAGCATGCTGGTAAGAAATGGAATCTGCTCTATCATTGTCTTCCTATGTGATGTTGGCCAAGCTAATTAGTCTCTCTGTGTCTTGGTTCGTCATGTTTAAACTCGAAAACTAAAATATTTCTACCAAAAAGCAAAATTCTTATTTTTTTGATTATTTGGGACCTATTTTGTTGTTTTTATGCTTCTCTGGCCAATTTTATGTGTAGTTAAAAACATGTTTCCGTTTTTTGTCTTTATTTCAAAGTAATTTAGTAAATCGCTTTTAAAAAACATGAAACATCTCCAAATTAAAAATCTGAAAATTACAGATGTACAGGTTTTGAAATTTTCTCTACCGTTTTATTCTTTTTATATAGGAGGAAAGCAATATTGTTTTAAATACAAGTAGATTATTAATTATCTGAAAATTCTGCTGGGAAATGTGATATGAACCCCTTTCTAAATAGCAAACCTGAGTTTAAAATTGACCCACCTGGTGCCCCAGGTAAGTCACTCTGTTTTGGCCTATTTGACACTTTTGGGCCTTAACAGTTAGTCCTGCCTGCCTGATGCGCTCAAAGACCTTTTCCAGGTGTAGTAGGTGTTCGGGCCAGGAGTCTGAAAAAATGGCCACATCATCGAGGTAGGCAACTGCAAATTCTCCCAGTCCAGCTAGTAGACCATCTACCAGCCTTTGGAAGGTGGCGGGTGCATTTTGAAGGCCGAAAGGAAGGACATTGAATTTATACACCCCCACATGGGTGACGAATGCTGACCTCTTCTTGGCAGGTTCATTTAGCGGTACTTGCCAGTACCCCTTGGTTAAGTTTATTGTAGAGATGAACTGGGCACGTCCCAACTTTTCCAATAGCTCATCGGTGCGTGGCATTGGATAGTTGTCCGGACGAGTTACCGCATTTAGCTTACGGTAGTCCACGCAAAAGCGTATTTCCCCATCTGGTTTGGGTACCAGAACCACTGGAGATGCCCATGCACTGGTAGATGAGCGTATTATACCCATCTGTAGCATGTTCTGGATCTCCCGTTCTATAGCAGCTTGGGCATGAGGAGACACCCGGTAGGGTGGGGTTCTGATTGGGTGAGCATTACCTGTATCAATGGAGTGGTATGCCCGTTCAGTCCGTCCTGGGGTGGCTGAGAACAATGGGGCGAAGCGAGTGCACAGCTCCTTGATTTGTCGCTGCTGCAGACGTTCCAGGGTGGTTGAGAGGTTCACCTCTTCCACGCCACCGTCTTTTTTCCCGTCGTAGTAGACACCGTCAGGCCACTCAGCCTCATCTCCCTGGACTGTAAACTGACAAACCTGTAAGTCTCTGGAATAGAAAGGCTTGAGAGAATTAACATGGTACACTTTAGGCTTTAGTGAGGAATTGGGAAATGCTATGAGGTAGTTTACAGTTCCCAGGCGCTCTTGGACCGTGAATGGCCCTTCCCATGATGCTTCCACCTTATGGGCCTGTTGCCTTCAAGACCATAACCTGGTCTCCTACCTTGAAAGAACGACTACCATGTACTGGTCTTCGGGGATGTTGTACCCAAGACAGGCTCTTTCAAAATTTTCCAAGAAGGCCTCGGTGTCATCACCTGCCTTGTAGGTGGGAAATTTCCTGTGCTGTGGAGCAATAATTGGCACCGGGTTGTTAGGGTTGGCTGGCACATGCAGCCCAGCTTTTGCCAACTCCAGTTCATGTTTTCTCTGTTTTTCCTTCTCTTCATTCTCTTTTTGTTGTTTTTCCATTTCTTTTTGGTGTTTTTCCATTTCTTTTTGGTGTTTTTCCATGTCTCGGCGGTGGGCCGCCTCTTCTTCTGCTTGTTTCCTTCGGTACGCCACCTCTTCTTCTTCTAGTTTTCTTTTGTGTGCTGCCTCTTTGATTTGTTCTTCTCTTTCTTTCATCTCCATCTCTTTTTGTTTTATTTCCAGTTGTCGCCTGTGTTCAGCTTCTTTGATTTGTTGTTCGGCCTCAATTTTTGCCTTAGAAGTCATGGTTCCTGTTTTCTTGGTTTGGGGTGCCCTCCGGTGTTTATCTTCAGAACTGCAGGTTCTCTGTTGCCTCCTGAAGTCTGCCTAGCAACAGTGCCTTTAGCTAATTTTCAATGTTAAGTAAACCTGAAAAACCACTTTATTTGCATATATATAGTGCTGGTAATGACTCTCAATGGGAGTGCTATTGTGTGACAAAAGACTCTTAATAGCACCTTAGTGGTTTCTTGCTTAACATGCAAGCCACAAACTGCCAGAGAGAGCAGAAAAAAAAATTCTCTCTGGTTCCCTTTTAAAACCAAATTGTTTCTCTCTGCTAAAAAGCCCTTAGCAGAGAAAAGAAAAATATAATATTCCTACTGGCTTCTGGATTCTGTCTATCCTCCCACCACTGCCACCATGTCATAACCTTAGTCCCAGATTTGGACCTTAGCGTCCAAAATATGGGGGTTAGCATGAAAACCTCCAAGCTTAGTTACCAGCTTGGACCTGGTATTTGCTGCCACCATCCAAAAAATTAGAGTGTTTTGGGGCACTCTGGTCCCCCTGAAAAACCTTCCCTGGGGACCCCAAGACCCAAATCCCTTGAGTCTCACAACAAAGGGAAATAATCCTTTTTCCCTTCCCCCCTCCAGGTGCTCCTGGAGAGATACACAGACACAAGCTCTGTGAATCCAAACAGAGTGACTCCCCCTCTCCGTTCCCAGTCCTGGAAACCAAAAGCACTTTCCTATTCCCCCAGAGGGAATGCAAAATCAGGCTAGCAAATCCAACACACACACAGATCTCCCCCTGATTTCTTCCTCCCACCAATTCCCTGGTGAGTACAGACTCAATTTCCCTGAAGTAAAGAAAAACTCCAACAGGTCTTAAAAGAAAGCTTTATATAAAAAGAAAGAAAAAATACATACAAATGGTCTCTCTGTATTAAGGTGACAAAATACAGGGTCGATTGCTTAAAAGAATATTGAATAAACAGCCTTATTCAAAAGAATACAAATCAAAGCACTCCAGCACTTATATTCATGCAAATACCAAAGAAAAGAAACCATATAACTTACTATCTGATCTCTTTGTCCTTACACTAGAAAGTAGAAACTACTTCTCCAAAGCTCAAAGAAAGCAGGCAGACAGAAAACAAAGACTCAGACACAAACTTCCCTCCACCCAAAGTTGAAAAAATCCGGTTTCCTGATTGGTCCTCTGGTCAGGTGCTTCAGGTGAAAGAGACATTAACCCTTAGCTATCTGTTTATGACAAAAATGCAGAAAGCTGCTTCATAAAACTGATTTTACTTAACATTTACTTCTTGATTGTCATGTGAATGGAGTTATATCTGCTGACCTGCTCAGTGTAACTGGACTGATACAAATGTATGAAAACGAAATCGATTACCAGTAATACTGGAATTATTACTTCATTTTTGTAATGTCTGTTTTCAGTCTTTCATGATACATGTGCAAACTCATTTTCATTTCTAAAAGGTACTTTACAGAAGAATAATCAAGTTATTTGATGAGCACTAAAATTGTAAATTGAACTGTTTTTAATTTAATAATTAGTTATAAACTGAAAATATTTTCCTAAATATAAAATGTTTTTTTAAGATGCTTCTATAATTTAGAGCTGCTGGCTAAACCTGGGGATCATTTAGATATTAGATTTTGTCTTAAAATTATTAAGAGTTTGTTAAAATATCTTCAGTACTTGAGATAACATCTGACAGTGTGAACACTATCAGATGTTGTTTAAGAATGGAAAGCAGAGTTTCAAATATTGACAAGCTGGCAAGTTAGAAGTGGATATACTAAGGCAAGGAAACAATTCAAGTGGTTAGTGATGGTATACAGGAGCTTTTAACCTCCAAGTCATCAATTGAAATATATGGTACAGGTTATTAGTGATCAGGTATTGTAACCATGTGATGGCTATTTGATCTCAGCCCCAATCATTAGTGGACAGGAGGAGACTAATTTATACCCTTAACTCAGCAGAGATGCTAACTATTGAGGGCATTCAGAGGCTAAATATCTCTTACCCACACAGGTTAGCTTTCCAAATCAGGGTGGCAAGAAGGACTCCTGGACAAAGAGGTATGTTTTACAATGCTCCCAAATGCAGCCAAGTTCATGTTCAGATGTATTTTTGGTGGGAGCTATCAGTAGGCTGGGGCATACTATGAAAAATACTTTGCTCCCAGTTCCTTTTGGGAGAATTAGCTGAGGTACTCCAAAAATACAACTGAGCTGACACACTGGGGCAGATAGTGACAGGTACTCACGGACTCTTGGCCCATTTGTGGCTTTGCACACAGAAACCAGAACCTTGAATTGTAAGTGGAAGCTGAACAGTGTCCAGTACAGAGTGCAAAACACACATATAACATGCTTTAGTTCATGCATGTTGGTCAGAAGAGAGATATCCATGTTTTGCACAAACTGAAGTTTCTGAGTGGTCTTTAAGGATAATCTCAAGTAAAGCATGCTGCAGTATGTTAGCGTAGCAGTTACACAGTCACTGATGACTCTGTTGTGGCCTCATCTGAAAGAAAACCATTTTGACCAGACAAAGGTGACAAAGGGATTTTTGTTGACAGTGGCTTTCTGGGATTGCAGGAACTGAGATGCATCTGTCAGACACTCAGCTATTCATTCCTTTGCCAATAGACAGTCAAATGCATTCACCTGAAGAAGCTGCCACTTCCTCAGTATGCTTCCCCCTCCCAATCAGGATGACCTTCATATTATCTGGCTTGAGACTCAGCCAACTGTCTCAAATCCAGATCACTCTTTCTGCCAGACATTTGGAGAGTAATGAAATGTTTCCTCCTGGGTCCAGTGAAAAGGAGATTTCTTTGAATGGATTATTGTTAGAATATTGATGACTCTGTAGTCCATACTGCCTCATGACCTTCCTCTGCTTGCTTCACATAATTATTACAGAAGAGAGAGAACAGATTTCAGCCAAGAGAGATTTGACACCTTAGACCCATCTGAGAGGAAGAGCACTGACCTCTGTAAAGTTTGACAGCAGTGAGGGGAATCATTATTACTGCACTGGGCCCCTCAGTTGTCCATGGTATTTAAATGTCACTGAAAGGTTTGGTAATTTTAGCAGATGCATTTGACCTCTGAGGGAATGCCTACACTGCAGTTAGATACCCATGGCTGGAGGGGGTTCACGGCGGTTCAGCTGTTCAGTTGTGGTATAGACATTCAGGCTCAGGCAGGAGCCCAGCCTCTAAGACCCTGTGAGGTTAAGGGTCCCAGAGCTCATGCTACAACCTGAGCCAAAACATCTACACGACAATTAAACAGCCCTTTACCCCGAGCCCAGTGAACCCAAGTCAGCTGGCACAGGCCAGATGTGGGTTTTTAATTGCAGCTTAGATGTACCCAACTAGTATCCTGAGGAGATAGTCTGCTACCAAGATGGCATTTGCTAAGACTTGTAAACCTTCTATTCCATGTCCAATTTGAAACCTGAATGATTCGTGACTAAAATTTGAAGGATGGCACTGGATGCTGTTAGAGCTGAATACCTGCCATATTCTCAATAAACTTTCTCTCAAAAGGGAGGGCAGAGCCGGTGAGAGCAATGGTTTAGTTTCCTGATCAAAGGCTGAAATGCTACATATTTGAGTTGCTGGCAGCTTATGCTTCCTTAGGGGGACATTAATGACCCCTGCCAAGGCATTCCCCCATTGGTTTTCATCAGTCATAAGGGGCATGAATCTGATTTACAGTTTGTTAAATCCTTCAGTGTAAGAAGAACCTGCAACTGGGGATTCACTGCATTAAAGTAGGGAAAGATGTTATGATTATTTACTTCTGCCTAGACACTATGCTCATCATTCCAGAGATACAGTCCTAAATCTGATCTGTCTAAACTGTGGAGTAGTTTTTGAAATTTCTTATCAAGAAACAGTTGACTCTGAAACTGGCAGAAGGCAGCCAGGATAGATCAGAGAGCATGCCACCTACGGCATCTCTAGTGGTTTGGTTCTTGTGTAACACTCCACTCATTCACTTACCTGTAGGGGTAAGGATCTTGTGGATACTAGAACAGCACATGCTACAGTGACCCTGCCCAGTCAGATGGGGTACTGAGTCCATGGCACATGAGGAGCAGGGAGAAAATGTCAATTGAGAGAGTCTCCAGACCTAGTACAAATGAAGGGCTTGGTTGATACCAACTTTGGGGAAAGATGGTGGGTTGGTTTTGCACTACACCGTGACCTGCTGGTCCAGCTACTGTCTTGAGCTTAGACAATTCTGGACTGTCCTGCTGATCTTGGTGATTTGAGAGGGTAAGGAAGCTGCTCTTCCCCCAGAGAGTCGCAAGGATTGTTGAGCAATGGATTTTTTGTTTGTGTCAGTAGATTGCTATATTTCTCCCCATATCGTCTTTCTTTTAGTTCAATATGTGTTGTCAGGTTTTTTTTATTAGAGTTCATTTGTCATGTTGGCTCACCATTCATATTAGTCAGAGGAATTGTTAAAAGCAGGATGGATTTTCTCCATAATGAGGCAAATATAGTAGTTCATATACTAGGCTGTATTTGCTCCTCTGGTGTATTATCAGAGACTGTGGCAGAGGACACTTATCTCTTAATTTCTCCCTCACAGTCATGTCATATAGGAATATAAAAACTACATATGTTGTAGATAATTAGATTTATTTTCTGACCTTACCCAGTCCTGCTCTGGCATCTTCCACACTCCTTTAATCTGTCCAAAATTTTTGGTAAACCATGGCAATCAGGGAAGACAGTGTAGCCTAGATGTAGTTACTGTAAAGTGGGTGCACAACTGGTTGGAAAGCCATTCCCAGAGAGTACTTATCAGAGGTTCACAGCCAAGCTGGAAGGGCTTATTGAGTAGGATCCCACAGGGATCAATCTTGAGTTTGGTTCTGTTCAATATTTTCATAAATGATTTAGATAATGGCATAAAGAATACACATATAAAGTTTGTGGACAATACCAAGCTGGTAAGGGGTTGCTAGTGCTTTGGAAGATAGGATTAAAATTAAAAATGATCTGGACAAACTGGAGAAATGGTCTGAAGTAAACAGAATGAAATTCAATAAGGACAAATGCAAAGTACTCCACTTAGGGAGGAACAGCCAATTGAACAAATACAAGATGGGAAATGACTGCCTAGGAAGGAGTACTGTGGAAAGGGATCGGGGGTGGGGGTTATGGTGGGGGTTATAGTGGGTCGCAAGCTAAATATGAGTCAATAATGTAACACTGTTACAAAAAAAAAGCCAACATCATTCTGGGATGTATTAGCAGGAGTGTTGTAAGCAGGACACAAGAAGTAATTCTTCCGCTCTACTCTGTGCTGATTAGGCTCCAACTGGAGTATTCTGTCCAGTTCTGGGCACCGCATTTCAGGAGAGACATGGACAAATTGGAGAAAGTCCAGATAAGAACAACAAAAATGACTAAGGTTTAGAAAATATGACCTATGAGGGAAGATTGAAAAAATTGGGTTTGTTTAAGTTGGAGAAGAGGAGACAGAGAGGGGACATAAGAGTTTTCAAGTACATAAAAGGTTGTTACCAGGAGGAAGGTGAAAAATTGTTCTCATTAACCTTTGAGGCTAGGATAAGAAGCAAGGGGCTTAAATTGCAGGAAAGGAGGTTTAGGTTGGACATCAGGAAAAACTTCCTGTCAGAATAGTTAAGCACTGGAACAAATTTCCTTTGGAGAAGGGACTGGGTAATTTCAATCCCAGAATAATGAAAATATTGACACGTGATTGCTAATGACATAAACAGATTTATTAAAACCTATCTGAGAATAGTACCATGTGCCTGGATAATTGCTAATGTTGTACCTATATTTAAAAAAAAAAAAAGAAAAAAACCAACAACAGACCCGGATAGACCTGACCTCGGCAGTATGCAAGACTCGGGAAAGAATTGTGAAGAAATTCATACAGGTAAATGGAAAAGGGGATTTAATGCAACATGAGTTTACCAAAAGTAAGTTGTTCAAGACTAACTTGATTTCTTTCTTTGAGAAAATAATTGGGTTTTTAGATACGGGAAACATGGTACATCTAATATACCTGGATTTCAGTAAAGCATTTGCCATGGTTCCATATAGGAAATTATTAGTTAAATTAGAGAAAATGGGTATTAGTACAAGAATTGTAAGGTGGATAAGGAACTGGCTAAAAGGAAGAAGGAATTGGGTTGTGCTGAAAGGTGAATTATCAGACTGAAGGGAGGTTCCTAGCAGAGTTCCTCAAAGACTGATTTAGGGATGGTCTAGATCAGGGCTCTCAAACTCAAATGACCACATGAAAATGAGTACACTGGCCCGAGGGCTGCATCACTGACACCCACCTCACTACCTCTGGCCCCGCTCCCACTCCACCCCTTCCATGAGGCCTTGCCCCTGCCCCAACTCTTCCCGCCCTTTCCCGTCCTCATTCCAACCCCATCCCGAAAGTCCGCACTCTCCCTGCCCCTATTCTAAACCCTTCCCCAAATCCCCACCCCTGCCCTGCTTCTTCTCCGCCTCCTCCCCTGAGCGCGCAGCTCCCTGCTCCTCCCTCCTGGAAAGTGCTAAGCGCTGCCAAACAGCTGTTTGGCGGTGGGAGGCACCTGGAGGTAGGCAAAGGAGCGGGGATGTGGTGCACTGCGGGGTGGAGAGGGGTGGCAGGTGTAGCCACAGGAAATAACTTCGGGATGGAGGGAGCCGCAGGGAGCTTGGCAGGCCACAGCAAATAACCCCACAGGCCTGCGTGTTTGAGACCCCCTGGTCTAGAAATAATACTTAGTCCTGCCATGAGTACAGGGGACTGCACTAAATGACCTCTTGAGGTCCCTTCCAGTCATCTTATTCTATGATTATCCAATATTTCTGTCAGTGACCTTGGCACAAAAAGTAGATGTGTGCTAATGAAATTTGCTTGTGATACGAACTTGGGAGGTGTTGTTAATAAAGAGGAGGATCGGAATATTACGCAGGAAGGTCTGGATGACCTTGAAGACTGGAGTGACAGAAATGAAAAGAAATTCAATGTTACAAAGTGCAAGATCAGACAATTAAGGTCTAATAGTAAAAGTTTCTGCTACAAGGTAGGGGCTAATCAGTTAGAAGTGACGGAGCAGGACAGAAAGCTGGATGTGTGGGCTGATCACAGGATGACTGAGCAACCAATATGATGCAGCTGTGAAAAAGGCAAATGTAATTATTGGATGTATCAGGCAAAGCATTTCCAATAGTAATAGAGAAGTATTAATGCTATTGTACAAGGCACTGGTAAGACCTTATCTGGAATACCATGAACAATTCTGATCACCCATTTTCAAAAAAGGTTAATTCAAATTGGAACATGTGAAGAGAAAAATTACTAGGATGACCAAAGGAAGGGAGGGCCTATCTTAGAGAGGAGCACGAATATGATTGCTCTGTATAAGTACATTAAGGGGTTAGATACCAAAGAGGGTAAAATTAAAAGGTCAGTGTTGGCACAAGAACAAATGGGTATAAACTGGTCATGAACGAATTCATGCCGAAAATTAGAAGAAAGTTACTATCAGAGGGGTGAGGTTGTGGAACAACCTCCCAGTAGGAGTTGGGGGTGCAAACAACATAATTAGATTTGAGACAGAATTAGACATATTTATGTGAGAGATTGTATGATGGGGGTGGCTTGTGATGGTGGGCAGCAGGGCTTGACAACCTAGGGGTCCCTTGCAGTTTGTTTAATGTTTCTCAAGCTCATACTTCAAGGTTTTAGCATGTTACCTGCAGGGGTGAGAAATGGATTTCTCCCTTCCCCTTCCCCCCCGCCCCACATCCTTGTGGGCTGTAGTATTTTGTACAGAGAAAATTCACGTTAAAATGCTTCTGAGATCCACTTCTTCCTTATTATTTTTAATGCATACATGTTTGTGTATTAACCGTGATCTGAAATAGCTTTATTGGATTTATAGGAGATTTGGGATTTTGGATAATGTAAAGGTTCTTTCTTAATTCCCCTCCTCTCTGCTCCTCTCCCCTTCTCCCCCACCTCTCTTTCAAAAAATTAGGAGCTAGTTTTTCTGACTTTTTTTTTGGTAACTAAGATCCTGGTTCCTGGAATACCTAAGTATCTGTATCCTTGTCTTTTGGATGAATTAGTGTTACAAATCACAGTTTTTAAGTTTAATCTTTCACTAGCAACAGATATTTCTCCTCTTCTGTAGTTTACAGTATATCACTCTATAAATAAGGGAATACATAATTGGTTTCTGATGTACAAAGCATGTGCCATGTAATATGAAAATATATCAATTTTAATTCTATTCTCAATGTGACCCCATAGCAAATGACAATGTAAGTAAAATAGAAATAAATATATAATACTTTGATTATGAATTTATGTTTTAAGAGCTTCTGCAAGATTTATAGTTTTACACTGTCCAATTACACGTTCCCCATGTTTGTTTTGCATAGGCTTGTAAATAAATTCAATGGATACTGCTGTCATCTGGTGGTCATGTTTTGGAATTACAATTTTGCTCTAAAACTAGAGCCGTAGTTCCCCTGAGGTATAAGCACATAGGCCAGAGTTTTGAGTTATCAACCCCTTCATCTGGGGCCAGATTTCCAGGGGACCTCAGCTTCCAGTAAGGTGCCTAAATAATTTCCAGATTTTCAAAAGTGATCAGCACTCAATAGCTCCCAATATGACACAACAGATTTTCAGAAGAGCTCAACATCCAACATGAGGAGCACTTTTGAAAATCTGGCACTTATTTTAATCCTTGCATTTTTAATGGTAGGGTGAAATAGAAATCTGAAGATGTAATACATGAAAATACAGACATTTGTAAAGGTGATGACTCATAGGGCCAGGGAAGGAGACACTATAGAAGGGTAGTTAGGGTTTGGTGTGGCAAGCCTGGGAGGGAGAGAAGCAGAGTGGGGCGGAGTGCTCAGGGGAGGAGGTGGAGCAGAGGTGATCTGGGGCAGGGAGCGGTTCCCCTGCATGCCGCGCCCCCCCCCACTTGCTGCAGGCGGCCCTCCTCACACCCCCCTGCCCCAGGTCCCTCCACCTAAAAGCCGTCACCGCCAAAGGACCCGAAATGGTGCTTCCTAAATGCTAGTGCCCTAGGTGACTGCCTAGGTTGCCTAATGGGTCGCACCGGCCCTGAGTTTGCCCACCTCTGTTCTATAGTGTGTAAAGACTATTTAAAGGGGAGTAAAGGGAAGTGGATTCTAGGAAACTAACTGGGATGGAGTTGCCCCTTTAGCTTTCTGGCCTTAACCTCACTGAACAAATATTAGATTTGCTTAATTTAAGACAGGAGAAAATTTGAACAGTAACTAAGGAGATGTATAGTGGGAGTTGTTACAAATATGGAGCAATATTTCTACAGAGATGTTAAAGATTACAGGAATAATGCCTGATAAATATAAAGCAGTTGTTACAATGATGGATAATAAGGAAACTAGCGGAGACAAAAATATTAAAAATGATCATAATCTCTTCTAATTTACATCTAGTCTTTCTGACTCAGTAATGAATTAATTGCCTCAACCTAGTGATGAGTCCTGTGCTGCTGGAAATCCTGTCTTTCAGAAGAAAGATGGAGTTGAGCTCTTGATCACGTATAGATATTAAAGATTCTATGGCATTTATGTGAGAGTAGGAGTGATGCTGCTGATGTTGAGGTCAAATTAAAACAACAGTGATTACATTCTGATTACCTGTCACAGTCTTTCTTCGTGTCCTGCCCCTCATCTACTATCTAATATTATGCACTGCTAAATAGTTGCCTAGTTTCATCACAAGGATGCCTGCATTTCATTAAGAGATGAAGTAAGTGATCCTTGTGTATAGCATTCCTTGGAAAGCACTTCATGGTAATTTGGGATGAAAAGTGCTACATAAATGTGAAGTACAGGTGTCACTCTTACAAACTTTACATTTTGACTTTTGTGGTTAGATGTTGTTAACGTGATATCACCTAAATTTAATATAGGGAAAACCTGAGGAATACTGCAGTAACATTTAGTTACAAAAGCAACTGAAATTTGATTAAGTAGTAACCTCTTTTGTGGCAGAGAAGAGATGAGACTCAGATGTAGTAAATATGGCAGATTCTTTAGTGACAATGCTGGGCAGACTCAAACGGTGTATCTCCTTGACTCTCTATCCCCCATAGGTCCTGGTCCAGCACCCAATACAATCAGTAGGAATCATTCTGTAGACATCAATGGGTTTTGGATTAAGCTACTGAGGAAAAAACTAGTTTTCCTCAACAGGCAGAGCTTGTGTGGGAACACAATGTCCTGGCCTGGATTTAAGCAATCATAGAATGGACTGCTGAGAACACTTGACCAATAGTCAAAAAAGCTACATCCAATGGCTGAAGTACTCTTGCTATGGGAAACTTTACTTTTGAATTTCCTAACTTGTAGACATATAAACTCTCAAATTTAATGTTGCATTAACATCTTTGTATTTAATTTTCTTCTTTTAGATAAAGTTTTTAATTATATATGTCTAAACATGAGTTCGTAGTTCCACAGTATATCTCAAACTATCTACCCCATGAGGTTAAAAATACTTTTCTCCAGTGAATCACTACTGCACTGAAGTGTACACTGGGTTAAGAAATAATTACTTAGACAAATGGATAGATATGTCTGTCATTGCCCCAAACCCCAAAACAATTTGTGGTTCACGAACTAATGTGTTTGCATACTATCAGCAGATCAGATTTATAACAACTGGAATGATTAAAAAGCCTAAACATAAGTGGCCAGATTCAGACCTAATGTGGCTGAGTGAATATCTTTGTAACTTAATAGAAATTCACATGTATGCACCCAGGTCTGAATTGTGCCCATGGTGCCTTTCATTTGTAACTATATATGCTCTTCTCAATAACGATTGCAGACATCTTGTCTGATTGCACTCTTGCATTTGCTATTTCATTTACCCTGTGGTGTGCATAATTGACTAATGATGCCTATAATCTGCCACTGTGATTAACTTATTTAAAACTGTAAAGTATTACAGATCAAATGTATGCAAAAAAAGCAAGTTTTACTGATTTCTTGAAATCAAAGGTAATTTCCATGTGTATCTCTTTATTCAATAAACAAATCAACTAAAAAATTCATGTTTTAAAAGTAAATGAAATCTTCAAAGTGGCTTAATCAACAAAAAAGGGTGGAAATTATATAGACTAATTCCTCTATTAAGATGGTGAATGACATTAAAAAGACAGAAGTAAGAAACCCCAGACACAATACTATGCTAAGGGTCCAAGAATGTTCCATACTTTTAAATCACTTTGTCTCCATGCATCTGATGGAGTGGGTTCTAGTCCATGAAAGCTTATGCCCAAATAAATTCATTAGTCTCTAAGGTGCCACAAGGACTTCTTGTGGTTTCTGTTGCAGGTGTTCAACATAGATTATATTCTTGGCAAAAATGTCTTCTCAAGAATAAGGAGAATCTTTTTTTTATAGAATTTCAATTTATTCCATTGACAGAAAAGTATATGCTTCTAATTATATAAGATTTTATGAACTGTAGACTAATAAATACTAGCAGCCCTTTAAATTACAGGTTACTGATATTTTCTGTAGTATGTAGCTTTTAATGTTCTGAGAATTAAACTTGTCTATTTTGTCCCATTTACATTAACTGCATAGTTATTAGGTGTTCCTGTATTTTTAATTTTTTTGGGAAAAAAATCTTAGTCTGTTTATATAGGTTGCATTCTGCTAAGGGACACAACTCTGGGAGGAAAACAATAATCATGGTTTTGTGAGGCATGGTTTTTGGGTATACATTAGAATTGGTCGTACATTCATCCTACAGATAATTTCAATATAGGATGAAAACTAAATATCTTCCTGTATCAGAAAGAAAAATCACAACAGAAACATTTGTCTCAAAATGCAAAGTTCTGAAATATTTTGATTGAAATGGTAAAAATTCTGAAAACTTTGAATTTTAAAAGTTTCAATTCAGTTTCTCAAACTGAATTGAAACATTTAATTTTGGCTTGGTTTGATATTGGGCTAGGTCTGCCTGAGCTGCCTGCAGTGCCACATGGGAGTTGTAGTTCATGCCTCCATTGTCCTCTGTGTCAGGCTCCCTAGCTGGACTGCCTCTCCTATGATGCATGGTAGTAACAGGAGTCCTATGATGCACTGTGGCAGTTCAGCCACTGGGGAGGTGATGCACCATGGCAAACATAGTCCATCCACAAAACTCAGTCCACAGAAGACAATGATTACCATGACAAAATATGGGGATTATAGTGTACCACAAATTGATTATGAGCCAACAATGTGATGCAGTTGCAAAAAAAGGCAAATATTCTGAGGTATATTAACAGGCGTGTTGTGTATAATACATGAGAGATTCTTGTGCCAATCTGCTTGGTGCTCATAGGGCCTCAGCAGTTGTATTGTGTCCAGTTTTGGGCACCACACTTTAGGAAGTATGTGGACAAATTGGAGAGTCAAGAGAAGAGCAACAAAAGTGATAAAGGGTTTAGAAAAGCTTGACCTATGAGGAAAGGTAGAAAAAACTGGGAACATTTAGTCCTGAGAAAAGAAGACTGAGAAGGGACCGAACAAGTCTTCAAATATGTTAAGAAATGTTAATGGCCTTAATCAGCAGCAAGGGAGATTTAGGTGAGGTATTAAGAAAAACTTTCTTACTGTTAAGTACTGGAATAGGCTTCCAAGGATGCTGTGGAATTCCCATCCCTTGAGGTTTTTAAGAACAGGGTAGATACACCTGTCAGGTATGGTCTAGGCACACTTAGTCCGGCCTTAATGTGGGAGGATGGACTAGACTGACTTCTCAAGGTCCCTTCCAGCCCTACATTTCTGTGATTTTATGCAGTGTCTGAACTGCAACTTTCATGCATCAAAAATGTAGATTAATGTCACACTAACCTGAAATTAAATGTTTTGATTTTGTGCAAATAACCAAATATTTTTATTTGAGGTAAAGTGAACCCAAATTAAATATTTTCTATTTTCCAGGTAGCAAATAAAAAGAAATCTGCAAAATCTTTGATTTTTGCAGAAACCATATTTTCCATTAAACATAACCAACAAATAAAAACATATTTTGACAATTTCTCAACTATCTCTACTCTACACAAAATCACTGTAATATCTTTTTTTCAGAGAAAATCTAAATCTGTTGTGGAATGCTAAAACCCTTCAAACTCAGCAGGATAGCCCAGAGGATTCAGGGGGCCTGGGGCAAAGCAATTTCGGGGGCCCCTTCCATTAAAAAAATTGCAATACTATACAATACTATATTCTGCAGGGCCCGGCGCAAATTGCCCCATTTGCTCCGCACCCATGGGTGGCCCTGGGAAAAATAAACCTTCTGCATCTCAGCACAAACCCAATTTTGAGAAAACTTCCTGACAAGATATCACTGGTTCTCAGCATCAACTAGTGCTAAAAGTAACTAAAGCTCATTAAAAGGGTTGAACAAATATTTTCCGTCAAAACCTTTTCTGGATCAAAAACTAGGGAGGTTTAAAAAGCAGAAAAAAATCATGGACAATGTCTGCTTTCTTTCAAAATTTGTTGTTTCTTTTAATTGAAAAGCTGAAATTAGTCTGCCAAAACCTGAATATGGTTTGGGGTTTCAGAACTGTGTGGCCAAATATTTACTGCTTGCTGTGTTTGATTGTTTAAAGAAGCAATAAAAAAATTCTGCTTAAAATAAATCCAAAACTTTTGAACCATCTTAGCTTTGACCAAACACCTGAGCCCATCCAGTCAGAGATTTTTCCAGGTTTCTGATACTCTGCTGGCTTCCTTGACTCATATCTGTCTCCATAACTTTGGGTTCATTTAGCGTAGAACATAAGAACAGCCATACTGGGTCAAACCAAAGGTCCATCCAGCCCAATATCCTGTCTACTGACAACGGCCAATGCCAAGTGCCCCAGAGAGAGTAAACCTAACAGGTAATGATCAAATGATCTCTCTCCTGCCATCCATCTCCACCCTCTGACAAACAGAGGCTAGGGACACCATTCCTTACCCATCCTGGCTAATAGCCATTAATGGACTTAACCTCCATGCCTTTATCAGTTTCCTAGAGACTGGCTCCATGAGGTCTCTCACAAACTGGAGATGATTACTGTGGGTTTGTCTTTAGTATAGCTTATGTACATACTCCACGAACTGAGCATTTGAGCTTGTTCCAGAATCTGGGATGAGCCTATGTTGTGAAAACTGAAATGCTCAAAATAGCACATGCATGTGAATGGACACAGAGTGCTAAAATTAAATTAATCCAGGCGTTCTCAAACTGGGGGTCAGGACCCCTCAGGGGGTCACGAGGTTATTACTGGGGGTCACAAGCTGTCAGCCTCCATCGCAAACCCTGCTTTGCCTCCAGCATTTATAATAGTGTTAAATGTATAAAAAAGTGTTTTTAATTTATAAGGGAGGGTCGCACTCAGAGGTTTGCTATGTGAAAGGGGTCACCAATATAAAAGTTTGAGAACCACTAAATTAACCCCTCTGAAACCTCAGAGAATGCAGGGGAGCGGGGGGCGGTCTCCCTTGGTAGGGTCCAGAAGGAGGTAGGTGGTGTAGGATATTGCTCTTCTCATGTGATCCCTCCCCCAGTGGCTAATTTGAAATGAAGCTCCCCTCCCCTGATATGAATCTCCCTATGACACTGAAATTAAATATAGACTATAATTTGGCATTTGAGAAGTGAAAGGGATGGTAGCCCTAATGGAAAAGCTAACAGCTTAACTCTTCTGCAAGCCTCAAACTGCTGAATGAACTTTAGGGTAGGGAAGGTTGTGCCTCCCAAACAGCCTGGCCCAGCCCCCTCAGAATCCCCACCTCATCCTGCTCCTTGTCCTCTCACCATCCCCCAGAGACCCACCACCACCACCCGGGGACCCCACCCCTGCTCCATGTCCCCTGACTGCAGCAACCCCTATCCACTCCCCCGCTGAGTCCTGACAGCCCCTGGAACGCCTACGATCCAAACCCCCCCATTCCCTGTCCCCTGACTGCCCCCCTGCCTCTGTCCCCTGACTCTCCCCGGGACTCCCTGCCCCTTATGCAACCCCCCCCGCCTCCTTACCCCCAGCTCCCCCCTCACCTGGAGCCTCGGGGCGGTGTACCCAGGCGTGTCTCTGAACAGCGGTGCAGTGTGGCTCCAGGGGGGCTCCTGAGCTCCGCCCTGCTCAGAGCCGCTTGGTAAGGGGGCGGGGCTATGAGCTACAGCAGGGCCTGAGCTCCCAGCCCCGCCCCGTTCCCACACGGCTGTGAGTGGGGCAGAGCTCAGGCCCCCCTGGAGCCACACTGCACTGCTGTTCAGGGACACTCCTGGATGTGCTGAGGCTCCAGGAGAGGGGCGAGGTGCGGCCAGAGTGGGAGCCTCACCCGTTCTCTTGGGGGCCCCTGTGGAGCCCGGGGCAAATTGCCCCACTTGCCCCCCCGCGCGGCCCTACACTGTCATTGGGACCTCCTGCCCCTTAGCCAACCCCCCCCTAGCCCCTTACCCCCGGCTCCCCCGTTACCCGGAGCCACAGTGCACCCAGGAGCTTCCCTTGACAGCTGCAGCGTGGCTCCGGCGGGGCCCCTGAGCTCAGAGCCGCATGGTAAGGGGGTGGGGCTGCGAGCTCCAGGAGCTCAGTTCTCTCCGTTCAGCGTGCAGCTCGCCGCCCTACCCCCTTACCACGCGGCTCTGAGCGGGGCGGGGCTCAGAGGCCTTGCCAGAGGCATGCGGCTGCACCGTTGTCCGGGGATGCTGCTGGATGCACTGAGGCTCCGGGAGAGGGACAGAGACGGGGTCAGGCTGGGGCCATGATGGGAGCCTCAGCCGTTCTTGTGGGGGCCCCTGCGGAGCCTGGGGCAAATTGTCCCACTGGCCCCCCCCCTTGTGGGTGGCCCTGTAACTCAGTCTCTTTCCCTATCTGTTCTGAGGCCATGTCTACATCTAAAATTTTGCAGCGCTGGTTGTTACAGCTGTATTAGTACAGCTGTATAGGGCCAGCGCTGCAGAGTGGCCACACTTACAGCAACCAGCGCTGCAAGTGGTGTTAGATGTGGCCCCACTGCAGCGCTGTTGGGCGGCTTCAAGGGGGGTTCGGGGAATGCGAGAGCAAACCGGGAAAGGAGACCAGCTTCGCCGCGGTTTGCTCTCGCGTTCCCCGAACCACCCTGCAAACCGCAGGGAAGGAGACCTGCTTGTTCGGGGAACGCGAGAGCAAACCGGGAAAGGAGACCAGCTTCGCTGCGGTTTGCTCTCGCGTTCCCCGAACCACCCTGCAAACCGCAGGGAAGGAGACCTGCTTGCTCGGGGGTTCGGGGAACGAGAGAGCAAACCGGGAAAGGAGACCAGCTTCGCCGCGGTTTGCTCTCGCGTTCCCCGAACCACCCTGCAAACCGCAGGGAAGGAGACCTGCTTGCTCGGGGGTTCGGGGAACGAGAGAGCAAACTGGGAAAGGAGACCAGCTTCGCTGCGGTTTGCTCTCGCGTTCCCCGAACCACCCTGCAAACCGCAGGGAAGGAGACCTGCTTGCTCGGGGGTTCGGGGAACGAGAGAGCAAACCGGGAAAGGAGACCAGCTTCGCTGCGGTTTGCTCTCGCGTTCCCCAAACCACCCTGCAAACCGCAGGGAAGGAGACCTGCTTGCTCGGGGGTTCGGGGAACGAGAGAGCAAACCGGGAAGGAGACCAGCTTCGCCGCGGTTTGCTCTCGCGTTCCCGGAACCACCCTGCAAACCGCAGGGAAGGAGACTGCTTGCTCGGGGTTCGGGGAACGAGAGAGCAAACCGGGAAAGGAGACCAGCTTCGCCGCGGTTTGCTCTCGCGTTCCCGGAACCACCCAGCAAACCTCAGGGAAGGAGACCTGCTTGCTCGGGGTTCGGGGAACGCGAGAGCAAGCCGGGGAAGGAGACCAGCTTGATTACCAGAGGCTTCCTCAGGTATGCTGGGATACCTGCTTATTCCACGGAGGTCAAGAAAAGCGCTGGTAAGTGTCTATACTTGATTACCAGCGCTGGATCACCAGCGCTGGATCCTCTACACCCGAGACAAAACGGGAGTACGGCCAGCGCTGCAAACAGGGAGTTGCAGCGCTGGTGGTGCCCTGCAGATGTGTACACCTCCTAAGTTGCAGCGCTGTAACTCCCTCACCAGCGCTGCAACTTTCTGATGTAGACAAGCCCTGAGAGTTATAGGGATGTTTAATAAGAGGCGTTTGCTCAGCCACATTCCTCCTTCAGTCAACTGATGGGGTTGTCCCCCTGCCTTCTTTCCTCCCTATTTGTGGGAAAATCTGCTGTTATTTTCATATATCTCTTGGGTCATTGTTACTTTTCCTGGCAACTGCATTAATGTAGTATTTTTTTTGGGGGGGGGATGGTCAGTTACACATTGCTCATGCATTGCTGCTACAAAGAGAGAACAACAGAGGACTTCCTCTTGGATGTCATAGCAGGGGTACTATATAGGGGGACTACCTGTACATAGGTATTAGCAGGATTAGGTTGTAAGTTCTCAGTCTCAAGTGTCTTTGTGTCTTCTAAATCACTTTTTGAGGAACTTTCCTATATTTCACTGAATAGTTCAGCAAAATTAGTCAAAAACTTTCAAACTTGGATGCTTAAATTTGGACACCTAAAGCCACATTTAGGCACTCAAGTTAAAATGGTGTAGTATTTCAGATATGCAAAAACTCATGTGAAAGCAACATTAAACTTGAGAATTCGAGTACATTGGCTGGGAATTCCATAAATACTTATTATTTCTGCAGCAGTGTGAAAATGGCCACTTGTATATAATATGTTAAGTAGGATTATTTGACAGGGTGGTAAACTCTGGTGTCCAGATTACACAAGCTCTCCCACTGGTGATAATGCCAGTGGATTTGTACTGATGCTAGAGTGACAGTGGGAAGATTGCAAAAAAGTCTCAGTGCAGATGCAGTCACAGAAGTAGAGCCCTGTTTCCTTTTTTGCCTGCTCACCCTGTTTAAAAAAAAACAACCTTTCTAGCTTTCCTCTTATACCAGAAAATGGCAAAACTGTGCACAGGCTCAATATTTTACAAATCCTTTTTTGGTCATCCTTCAGGGTGAAATTGACTTTGGTATAGAGAGCCTGTGCACCACAGCCTCTCCTGATGGGAGAGGTAGTGGGGGGGATGAAGCACTGATGGTAAAGCGGCCTTGTTACAGAAGCTACAAGTTTATAGTAACTTAGTATATTCAAGTTAAATATTAAAGCACAATTCAAATGTAATAGACTTCCACCAAGCCTCATTTAATAAAAAGCTGTATTCCTTTACTTGTAGCTTATAGAAGGATCAAGTAGTATTGTCCAAAAGTATAAAAAGGAGAATTTATAGTATACTGGCCGAACTACTTCAAAGTTAATGATGTTTGCCATAAAACCTTCAGGGTAACTCCATGTCCTATCTAACACAGTAAATGAATGACACTATTAGGAACTGGGACAACACTGTGACATAAGAAAAATTACAGCACTAATTGGCCCTGCACTTATAGTCTTTCATAGTGGTACTTTAAGTCCTCATTGTTTCTTTAGCAGTTATGGTACATGTCTTTTGATGAATAGTATTTCTATTCAGAATTGGCAGATAAAACTGTTTAATTTAATGGTTGTATAATGCACTTTATGTTAACACCAGTATAAAAGGGTCAACTCAGCAATAACCCTAATAGAAAACAAATAAAAAATAAGACTCTCTTATGAAAATAGTCTGATTAAATATTCATATCTGTGTGCTTACAGATATGAAAAGTATATGAAAATTGTGTATGCAACAAATTGTAGTTCCCATTAAATATAAAGATAATCTTTAGAAGATTTAAGCAATTATTAATAGACAGTATGTAGTCTCAAGACAATTGAAAAGCATTTAAAAAAATGTACTAGATAGTTGACCAGCTATTTGATTAACTACTTCAAAACTTGTCCATCTGGCATGTTGTCCTCACTCCCTATGACTAGGTTCCCCCCTGAAATGCTCTCTAAAAAGCCCTCTCACACTTCCTACAGCCAGCAACCCCCAAACCTCTCTCCCCATCCAGGTATCCAGTCCCCTCTGAACCCTCCCCACAGCTAGGGACCCATCACCCTTACATAAAGAATTAATGAATGTCAGTCAGTAGGGGCTTATGGGGAAAAAAGATCCTGTCAAACTAACCTGATACAATTTTTATTAGATTGTAAGTTTGGTAAATAAAGGTAATAAGGTTGATGTTATATGCCTAGACTTCTGTAAGGTGTTTGACTTTATACTACTGATAAAGAAAGCCAACCCCAGGCCCAAAGGCCGGATCTTAATCAAGTTAATAATCATATCAAGGCCTTAGGCCTCAATCACACTAACATATATAGCAAAGTAAAAACATTGATTTTATACTAACCCTCCTGAGGCTCACTTTCTGATTTAACTATATCATACACTACTAATATGTTACTTAATGCTGCTAAAACACAAAATGCTGCTATAAGGGGTCAAACTGACATAAAGTCCCTTAAAAACCCCATCCATTACTGCCAAATGAACTAACAACTGCTAGGCTACTATAGTTTATTAAGCAGCTTATGCACACAGAAAATTAACCTCTAATAAACTTGGCTGAACATGCAGTTTGAGCCCAAGTTCCTCAAATTTGCTTAAGAAACATAGCTGCTGACACTGCAAGTAGGCGAAAACCAAGTGTCAAAGTCCTGACATTAACAAAAAACCCGTATAAAGGGGAAGTTGCAAAAAAGCAGGCTTGCAGATTAGCTCATAACCAGTATAGTAATGGTAAAAGTTTTTGCAGATGGTTAAAAAATGTAATTGTATTAACCAAATATGGTATCCTCGGATGTATAAGCTCATATGGTAATTTGCGGTTTTAAGCTTTATAACCCCAGGTATTATTGCTGTAAGGTAGAGCGACTTCCCTCTTGCTAGAGGTCCTGTCGTCTCTCCCTGCATATATGCTTGTAATCTATGATTAATCAATAAAGGAGCCTCAGGCTGTCTGATCAACTCAACTGACTGGTGATCAATTTCCTCGACAATTTGGTGCATTGGCCGGGAACCCACAAGAGGGCTTCTCCTGGATCGGAGGACCGCAGGCAGTCTCCTTCCAACCCCCGGGCCCAATTAAAAGGTAAGAGACCTTTTGAAATCTCTATGGGGTTTGGCAGAGGACTAGTCTGTAGGCTCCGGTTTGGGTAAGTCACAAGCTGGGTTCGAACTTTTAGCTATCAGACAGACCAGATGCCCTTTCTCTAAGGTTTCTAAGATTCCAAGGTTTTAGCCTTTCCAGAGGCTCCCGTGGTTTCAAAGGTACCGCTAACAACCCACGGACCACGCTCCTTTTGGTCCGGAGAGTCCTGATCCAGGCGTGGATCAGAGGTCCCCTTCCTACCAGGTCTGATGGGGATCCGGGTTTAATGTTCCAGTGTTCCGTGGTTTCGCCTTGACGTCTGTGTCAAGAAAGTGCCTGTGTCTGTGTGTGTGAGGGCCAAGCGGCCAGAGTGAATGCAGCTGTGGGAAGACGCCCCGAGCCTCCTGCGAAGCAAAAGCTCGTGACCGGGAGTGTCTCGAAAGCAAGCCCCACAGCTGAGCTTCTGTATGTGCAGAGATTGTGAAGCTTCCCAGCTGGCAAGCCTTGGTAAGTGGCTAGCCTGTTGGGTGCTTGTGTGTTTCCCCGTCCCTCTTCCCTTCCCTTCCACGACCTATGACCCTGTGACCGCTCCTCGAGCACTGTCCTTACAGGACCGCAGAGTCCCTATTTTGCCCACTGGAGCCATAAGCTCCCTTCCCTTCTCGGAGAGGAGGGAAGCCCCCAGGAAAACCGTACCGCTGAGTCCGTAGCTTCAGAAGCATCGTTGGCTTAAGGCTGGTGCCCTGGGCTAACGACAGGCGTACGGGGACCGCGGGTTCTCCGGAAAGGAGCCTGTCCCATCCTTTACCTCCTTCCTTGTAGGTACCTGCTGTTTGGCGGGTCAGAGAAAGCCTACTCCACCTAGTTCCCCTGCCCAGGGCAGGTAAAGACACCACTGGTGTTAGAACCGTGGTAATCCTAATTAGCGCTTCCCTGGTGTGAAAGGCTTGTGTGAAACAAAGGGCTGAAGTGAAAATGGGGTCTACCCAATCTAAAGGGATCCCAATCCCACCAAAAGGCACTCCTGCTGCTTATATGTATGTGCACCGTGGCCCGTCGACATGTAGATATTTGCAAAAGTGGAATTGGTATACTAGAGACGACCCAAAACTGCAATTTCCTGTGGAGGGCAGTTTTGATCTTGATAGGATTGTGCACCTCAGGGGTGCTCTTGTTGCCAACTCTGTAGGACAGGGACAGTTTGATGCTTATTTTGAATGGCATGATGAAATGGGTAAAAGGCGTCAGGAATCCCAAGTTAGGGGGTTAAAAGATACCCAAGAGAAACTAAAAACCCAACTTAAAGAGGCACAGGAAAAATTAAATAGTGCTCAAAATTTGCTCAGTCCCCCTCCCTTAAACGTAGTTCCCCTCTGCCCGTCTCAAACACGCCCGAAACCGACTGCCCCAAAAAGAATCTACCCTTCACCCCCTTCCGATGAGCTAATTGATCTGTTCTTGGAATGTAGACAGTGGCCCGATAATTCTAATAGGCCGCCCGCTTATAGCCCAGATGCTCAGGCAGGGGGTGGGGCTGGACCGGGAGATAGAAGTGAGGCAGAGGACAACCAAGGTAACCATCCAGACACCACATCTCCCTCATCTCCCTCAGGTTCTGATAAACAAACACCTCCCAAGACCCCTTCAGGTGGGTCTACGCCCCGGTCTGATATGTCCGACGACTTGAGGGAAGCTCTAGCTATAGTAGAAGTGGGAGAAAAATGTATAGACGATTGGCAACAGGTATCAGGTGAGGAAAATATAGATTGGGAATGCAGAGAAATTAACTGGGACAAATTATCTCCAGATTCGCCGCTACGGCGGCTGTCAAATACTATAGCAGAAATGAAGCAATTTGTGACATCACCAAAATATGACTCCCTGTTAAATCCCCGCCACCCCCCGGTCTCTGATGACCCTGATGCAGTGGCTTATCGTACCCGCCGTAAGGAGTTTCTGCGAAAGGCTGAAAAAATCCCCAAACCACCTAAACCTGTTGCCCTTTGCCCCCTCCGTCAGCTGCCAGGAGGCCAGGGAGGTTCAATGACAGTACATGCTCCCTGGTCACCAGGTGATCTTTATAACCTTATTGAAAAGTTTCCAAAAATCAGGGAAGATCCCGTTAAATTCCAAGAACAATTGGAAATGATAATCAAGTGCTATAACCCCTCACATGCTGATATGCACCAGCTATTATCGGCTATAGTGCCCAAAGAGACCCTTACTCGCCTCTATGCGAGGGCAAATTGGCCGGATGACCCCAGCCAGATGTCAGAGGCCGATTTGGTCCAAAGAAGAAATAACCTAATTGTTGAAGTTCTCAATGTATGCCCAAGGAAAACGGATTGGGCCAAAATAAATGCCTGTAAACAAAGTAAGGGAGAAAATCCGGCCGATTATATGGAACGTATAAAGCAAGTGTTTGAAAGACATTCAGGGATCAATAATGCAGAACAAACGGCCACACAAGCAGTAGTGGCAGCCTTTGTGCAAGGACTCTTGCCAAAGGTAGGAGAACAGTTAAGGGTTAATTTAGTGGATTGGGAAGGTAAAAATTTAGAAGAAATTCTGGCAGCTGCACAGCACTTCCACCGCCAGTTAGAAAGAAAGAAAGATGAAACAGAATCTAAACTTATGGCTTTACAAATCCAAAGTATGCAAAACTCTGTTGGAAAAGGGCCCGGGAAAAGGTCAAGACAGGCTGTAACTAAAAATCAACCTTTTGCTGGAAGTAGCCCCCTGACTAATCTCAGTTCCACAGCCTGCTTTTCGTGTGGGCAGGTAGGACATTGGAGAGCCAATTGTCCCCAATTAGGGGAAAACCAGTGTCGGTATTGTAAAAAGGAGGGACACCTTATTAAGGATTGTCCCACACGACCCCCTAGACAGTTTCCAAAACAGGAAGGATTGCCTTTTCCTGCTCCACCAGCCCCAGTTCTTAACTACTAGGAAAGCCAGGAGACTAATAACATCGTCGTCGCCCCCCTTGTTCATGTGGATCAAACTGGCCCAACCGTTTCTTGTCTAATAAATGGTGTCCCTACCCCTTGCTTGGTTGATACAGGAGCGTCTAGGTCTACCTTAAAAGCACAAGATTTCCCTACTGTACCTCTTTCCTCTGAAGTCGTAACTGCTGTGGGGGTAGGAAATACTCCTATTCCCCACCCTGTGTCATCTCCTCTATCTATATCTATCGGTCCTCTTTCTGCTGACCATGCCTTCCTCCTCAGTCCATGCTCCCCTGTAAACCTTTTAGGAAAAGATCTATTATGCAAACTTCATTGCACTATCTTTTGCTCCCCAGAAGGGGTCTTTTTAGAGGTCCCATATCCGGCTCATAATGAGGTTTTAGGTCTCCTCCAAATTGATCCAGCCCCAGATCGGGAACCTGATCCCAGTCTTTCCTTGTTGCAACAGGAACTACTGGCAAGGGTACCCCCTTCACTGTGGGCTGAGCATGCTAACCAAGTAGGACGCATTTGTTCTGCTCAACCTGTTAAAATTCGACTTAATCCAAGCAAACCTCTTCCTAGAGTCCGGCAATATCCCCTCTCTCAGCAAGCTGAGGAGGGGATTCGTCCAGTTCTTTCTGCTCTACTTAAACAGGGGGTCATAGTTCCAACAGTAAGTGAATGTAATACTCCCATTCTACCCGTCCGAAAACCCGGGAAAAACACCTGGCGATTCGTACAAGATCTACGTGCTATTAATGCTGCTGTCCTCCCAACTTTTCCGGTGGTTCCAAATCCTGCTACTATTCTCTCTTGTATACCTCCCACTGCTCAGTACTTTTCTGTGATAGATTTGTGCTCTGCTTTCTTTTCTATTCCTATTCATGTGGATAGTCAGTTTCTTTTTGCATTTACTTATCAGGGAGCTCAATATACTTGGACCAGACTACCCCAAGGTTATACTGAGTCCCCTACTATCTTTTCTCAAATCTTAAAGAAAGATCTAGATGATATCTCATTTCCAAATGGGTCTGTCTTAATACAATACGTAGATGATTTGTTGCTTGCTTCTGATTCTCTGGAAGCTTCAAAAGCGGATACGTTGGTTTTGCTCCAAGCCTTAGCTCAAAAGGGTCATAAGGCTTCAAGGGAAAAGTTACAACTCTGTCTCCCTGTAGTGCATTATCTGGGCCATGATATTTCTGCAGGAAAACGCGCTTTGTCTTCTTCGCGGGTACAGGCAATTCAAAAAATCCCCAGGCCAATTACAAAAAAGCAGCTCAGGGGATTCTTGGGAATGGCAGGCTACTGTAGACAATGGATTCTGGGTTATGCGTCTCTTGTGCGGCCCTTACAAGATTTAACTCTTAATAAGATCTCTGACCCTATTCCATGGCCCACGGAAGCAGAGGAAGCGTTTCAACAAATAAAAATTGCTTTAACCAAAGCCCCTGCTCTCGGTTTACCCGATTATAAAAAACCATTTACTCTCTTCTGTCATGAAAGAGAGGGCTCAGCCCAGGGTGTTCTTACTCAGACTCACGGAGAAAAACACAGACCCATAGCTTACTTTAGTTCTTCATTAGACCCAGTAGCAGCTGGGCTACCCCCCTGCCTCCGGTCTGTTGCAGCAGCTGCAATATTAGTTGAAGCCTCCGCCTCCCTAGTTCTCGGCAGTCCGTTAACTGTTGCAGTTCCTCATGCTGTCACCGCTCTCTTAACTAAAAGCAAAACACAGCATCTTTCAAACTCTAGACTCACTAAGTATGAAATGCTTCTGTTAAATGCTGCAAATGTTACTTTGGCTAGATGTCCGGTACTAAATCCTGCTTCTCTTCTCCCCACGGTAACCGATGGGGAACCCCATGATTGTCTATCTATAACTGCTGAATTATCTGCTCCCAGATCTGATCTACAGGATATTCCCCTGCAAAATCCCGAGTTGATTTATTATGTAGATGGTTCCTGTTTAAGAAATGCGGAAGGGCAGCTGGTAGCAGGCTACGCTGTATGCGATCAACACAGTACTATAGAAGCATTCTCTCTCCCTTCAGTAAAATCAGCTCAGGTTGCTGAACTGTTTGCTCTTACTCGAGCCTGCTGTTTGGCAACCGAGGCGTCTGTTACTATTTATACTGATTCAAGATATGCTTTTGGAGTAGTACATGATTATGGGCAATTGTGGAAATATAGGGGATTTCTTACTTCTACCGGAGCACCTATTAGCCACGGCCCATATGTCAATGCTCTTTTGTCTGCTTTACAGTTACCGTCTGCTATTGCTGTAGTCAAATGTGCAGCCCATAAAAAACCCCATGACGATGTTACTCGAGGAAATGCACTGGCGGACTCCTCCGCCAAGCAAGCGGCCCTTTCCGGGTCTCCGGCTCCTACTGAAATATTTACTCTTTGTATGTCCCAGCCCGTCTCTTTAGTTGACTCTTTACAGGACTTAGCACTTACACAGGAGTCAGCATCAGACGATGAGAAAAACTGCTGGAGACAGTCTGGATGTTCCAAACATCCAGAGGATGCCTTGTGGTATGCTCCAGACGGTCGCCTGGTGGCACCCTTGGCTCTGCTCCCACACCTTGCCCGGCTAGCACACGGGCTAGCCCATGTAGGCAAGGAGGGGATGATTGCTTCTGTAGCTAAATATTGGCATGCTCCAAAGTTTACAAGCATTGCCCAGCAATACTGCCAAACATGCCCTATCTGTCTGGCATACAACAGTGGACGACCGGTTCGAACCACCCAGGCAGCACACCCACCGCCCTGGGGACCGTTTGTAAACATCCAAATAGACTTTATAAGTATGCCTAAGTGTTGTTCATATGAGTATGTACTTGTGTGTGTGTGCATGTATTCTGGATGGGTGGAAGCTTACCCATGCGCCAAGGCAGACTCAACCACTGTAACAAAGAAGTTGCTCAAGGAATTTATTCCTCGCTTTGGTATCCCTGTCTCAATTAACAGTGACAGAGGAACCCATTTTACAGGTCAAATCACTCAACAAATCTGTAAGGCCCTTCATGTGGACCAACGCTTGCACTGTGCTCACCATCCTCAAAGCGCGGGAGCAGTGGAACGCAAAAATGGGGATCTAAAAAACAAGCTAGCAAAGCTGTGTGCAGAGACAGGCCTTAAATGGCCGGATGCACTCCCTCTAGCACTAATGCAAATGAGAAACACTCCCATGCGTAAACATGGGTTGTCTCCCCATGAAATTCTCATGGCTAGACCAATGAGAATGCCAGTGTCTCCGCCCCTATCCCCAAACTCCCAGCATTTGCAACTCAGTGATGAAAATGTACTAGAATACTGCAAGACGCTAACTAGACATGTCAGATTTATTCATTCACAGGTCCAAAGTGCCCTACCAGATCCAGCTGAGACCGCATGCCATCCCTTGGAGCCTGGTGACTGGGTTTACTGTAAGGTGTTCCAACGAAAGTCTGCCTTGGAGCCCAGGTGGAAAGGTCCGTTCCAGGTCTTACTGACTACTCACACTGCAGTAAAGTGCCAAGGACTCCCAAATTGGGTACACGCATCTCACTGCAAGAAGGTAACGCCTCCTTTGGATCCCATCAGTACCCCGGCTGTTCTACAACCTCGGCTGACAACGTCAGCAGGTGAACCTAAGCAAAAACCCAAGTATCACCTTCGAAGTCGGCAGGTTATATAAGGCATCATGACCGATCCACAGACTAGGATCAAACAGACTGCTCGAGTGCGAAAGTGGCTGTTGCCCTCTATCTGGTTTATTACCATTCTAATGTTCTTTATGTTTCTTTTGAACATTTATGACTCTTACCTACTCTCAGTTGCTGCCCGAAAGACTACTTCGCTACGTCTCCTGTCAACAAGAAAACCAAAAGCCAAAACAACCACCCCACCCTACCCAATGTGCGGGATAGCAGTCAAAGAAAAGGGAAAAATCACTCCCCGTTCCACTCCGTGTGACGAACAAAACCTTGCTGCCGAACAAAGGAAGAAAGTAAGAGGATCTCGAGAAGCCTCCACTGCTAAACCCAAAACTCTTACTATAAAGGACGTTAAAAATTGGCCATGGTATAAAAGACGTTACGTGATGTGGTATCAGGGAGGCTTTTGTGGCCGACAGGCTTGGTCATGTGGGGTACATTGGTATTTGGAATTTCTCCCCGGTACAGCTGATTGCAACCCACCACAGGTCCCCTGGCCATGCTACGTCATTCCAGAATTACTAGACCACACTTCCACTGTTCCCCCCACGGTCCCTCCTCTAAGTAATCCTCCCATAGTAACCCCATCTATTAGTATTTCAAACAGTCGTACCCACCTTGAGCCCCATGCAAATCCATTCTTACCCAAAACCTCTACCATCAGGCAATGGCCTAGGCCCTCTTCCACTAATTTGTTTTCCTACTGTCTATCTAAGTTAATTTTCTCCTTGCAGGGTCAAGTGTACCAACGGTATGTTAAATGGAATGCGTTTGGTATGGTATACCTTAGTTATCGTAATATAACCTCATATTTAACATACACAGGAGAATCTGACCAAGCCGAAAATTTTATAGACACATGGGACACTGACCATGATATAGACCTTATGTTAATCCCAGGCACATGTTGGCCCCTCACGGACGAGGGTCCCGAGTGTTTTGTAGCCACTCATGCCACAAGAACTAATGTTACTGTTAACAGAATATGTTTAGCTGCTGTAGGGTTTGTTTGTGCTCAGGACATTCCCATCACTGAAAACCTGACTTGCACATTACTTCAATACACCCCTTCACACTCAATCAACATCACACTGGCCAAAGAGGGCATTCAGGTACAAAGCCAACAATTGTGGTATGAGCCCACTGAAAACCCCCATTTATCAGGGTTCAGATGGACAATACTAAATGCTACCTTGGGAACTGTCCATTTCTCCATACCTCTCACTCACTTCCAAATTACTAGTACTTATTCTAATTGCTCTAAGGGTGCGGCTATACGCCTACTAGAGCAACAGGCTAGACTTGCAGAAAGAAGAAAAGGGAGAGATATTGTTGACACTCTACTGCATGGTGCCAACACTGCAGCGTCAGCCTGGACTCTATATAAAACGCAGGAACATGACAGTCATCTGGGACAACTAGACCAAGCTCAGGGGTTTATTTCCGGGGCTCAGATAACTGAGGAGAAGGCCGGTATAGGCGCACTCCATACTATTTCGGCACTAAGTATTGTTACCCAGGACCTACTTAAGCAAATGGTTCACCAGGTTGCCACATCAGGAAAGGCATTGCAGTGGGACCAAGCGTGTTCAGAAGTACAGGATTATCTTAACACTATCCTTTTTTCCTTACGTAAGGACCTTGAACAGCAGCGCTGGCCCACTGCCCTTACTAATACATCGGGTATACCCCTCGATTTGTGGCCTTGGAGACTTACGTGGAAATTCTCTAAATGGAGGTGTTGGCGCTCACAGTGTTCCTTCCGGGCTTATGGACCCGTGAAAGGATTTTGGGCCCCCACTTACCGTATCCTTCCAGGCCCTTGGGGTGGTTGCTTATGGGACTGGGTAATTCATCGAGATGTTTGGGAAATTAAACCCCCTGGCGGTCCTAACCGCTTCTTAATCGGTGCCCCAGCTATAACCCCTGACCTTTGGATGGGTCTAGGTGATCTTTGGACCTATTGGCCTTTACAACCCCCACAACTGCAATGTTTTAGAAAATTACACCCAGGGGAGGTAGTGACTGTTCATCACCGAGTATGTTGGGAAGGTCTTGGTACTTTACAAGACCTAACCTCCCATGACCTATTATCTGCTAACAGCAGTTGTGTTCATGTTAATTCCTCAATCATACACGATGTGGCCTTTAATCTCCACACCAGCTCAGGCACTCACAACATTTACTGGCCCGCAGAAAAGGATTATCAGGTTTATTTAAAGTTTCAGGTTCCTTTTGATTGGACCTCTGTTGTTCCTGACCGATTCCATTCATTGTTATCCCTCCTACCAGACATTCAATCTATTTCACATTTGCAAACCCAAATTCACTACTTAAAAACTGTTTACCAAGAAGCTTTAAATGCTCTTCAAACGGTTCATTTGGTCTCCACCCTTTATGTTAAAGGTGATGCTCTGTGTCAGTGCACAAAAAGTCTTCAGTCGCCCCAAAACCACCCTTGGTATGTAGGGCTTCTTTTTGCCATTGGTACCGTTACCTTTGTATGTATTTGCTGTTGGTACATTGAAACCCCTTCCAGTGCTCCCCAGGAAGGCAATTCAGGCCAGGAAACAGTAAATCAGCAATTAATTGAAAACATTGCGCAGGAACTTATAAATATTTCAAATTTCGATGAAGTGTTTGCTGCTGAGGAAAGCCCAGTAGCAGCAAACAAAGGAGGGGATTGATAAAGAAAGCCAACCCCAGGCCCAAAGGCCGGATCTTAATCAAGTTAATAATCATATCAAGGCCTTAGGCCTCAATCACACTAACATATATAGCAAAGTAAAAACATTGATTTTATACTAACCCTCCTGAGGCTCACTTTCTGATTTAACTATATCATACACTACTAATATGTTACTTAATGCTGCTAAAACACAAAATGCTGCTATAAGGGGTCAAACTGACATAAAGTCCCTTAAAAACCCCATCCATTACTGCCAAATGAACTAACAACTGCTAGGCTACTATAGTTTATTAAGCAGCTTATGCACACAGAAAATTAACCTCTAATAAACTTGGCTGAACATGCAGTTTGAGCCCAAGTTCCTCAAATTTGCTTAAGAAACATAGCTGCTGACACTGCAAGTAGGCGAAAACCAAGTGTCAAAGTCCTGACATTAACAAAAAACCCGTATAAAGGGGAAGTTGCAAAAAAGCAGGCTTGCAGATTAGCTCATAACCAGTATAGTAATGGTAAAAGTTTTTGCAGATGGTTAAAAAATGTAATTGTATTAACCAAATATGGTATCCTCGGATGTATAAGCTCATATGGTAATTTGCGGTTTTAAGCTTTATAACCCCAGGTATTATTGCTGTAAGGTAGAGCGACTTCCCTCTTGCTAGAGGTCCTGTCGTCTCTCCCTGCATATATGCTTGTAATCTATGATTAATCAATAAAGGAGCCTCAGGCTGTCTGATCAACTCAACTGACTGGTGATCAATTTCCTCGACACTACACTATATTTTGATTTTAAAAAACTGAATGATATAAAATTAACATGGCATACATTAAATGAATTTAAACTGGCTAGCTCATAGGTCTCAAAATGTAATTTATAAATGGGAAATCATCATCAAGCAAGTGTGTTTCCCTCAGGGATCAGTTCTTGGCCCAGTGCTATTTAACATTTTTATCAATGAACTGGAAGAAAACATAAAATTATCATTGATAAAGTTTTCAGATGACAAAATTCGGGGGAGTGGTAAATAATGAATGTCATGGTATAAATCCCCATTCTGAACCTTAGCGTCCAAAAGATGGGGTACCAGCATGAATCCCCCTAAGCTTTATTACCAGCTTAGATCTTGTAGTGCTGCCACCAACCAGGAATTCCAGTGCCTGGTAAACTCTGGTCCCCCCAAAACCTTCTCAGAGGACCCCAAGACCCAGACCCCCTGGATCTTTACACAAGGAAAGTAAACCCTTTCCCTCACCGTTGCCTCTCCCAGGCTTTCCCTCCCTGGGTTGCCCTGGAAGATCACTGTGATTCAAACTCCTTGAATCTTAAAACAGAGAGGAATGCACCTTTCCCCCTCCTCTTTCCACCTCCCCAAGAGGTAATTCAGATTCAAGCTCCATGAATCTAAAACAAAGGGATTCCACCTTTCCCCCCCTCCCTTCTCTTTCTCTGTCTCCCACCAATTCCCTGGTGAGTACAGACTCAATTCCCTTGAGCCTCAACAAGGGGAAAAAATCAATCAGGTCTTAAAAAGCTAAACTTTTAATAAAAAGAAAGAAAAAAAGTAAAAGTTGTCTCTGTAATTTAGATGGTAAATGTTACAGGGTCTTTCAGCTTATAGACACTAGAGAGGAGCCTTCCCCCCAGCACAAATACACATTAAAATCATTCCAGCAAAATACATATTTGCAAATAAAGAAAACAATCAAAAAGACTAAACAGCCTTCTACTGTTACTTACTATTTGAATAGAAAATTAGAGAGCCTGTAGGTATGTCTGGTTACCCTCTCAGAACCCAGAGAGAACATGGACAAAGAAAGAACACACAAAAAAAGACTTCCCTCCACCGAGATTTTAAAGTATCTTGTCTCCTGATTGGTCCTCTGGTCAGATGTTCCAGGTTCACTGTTTGTTAACCCTTTACAGGTGAAAGAGACATTAACCCTTAACTATCTGTATATGACAATAGGTCTCAAAATATAATTTATAAATGGGAAATCATCATCAAGTGAGTGTGTTTCCCTCAGGGATCAGTTCTTGGCCCAGTGCTATTTAACATTTTTATCAATGAACTGGAAGAAAACATAAAATTATCACTGATAAAGTTTTCAAATGACAAAATTCGGGGGAGTGGTAAATAATGAAGGTCACTGATTTAGAGTGATCAGTAATCTCATTCTCCCTCCTCCTAATATGTAGCATTTAATAGTTGATTTGCTGTTTTACATAGTCAGGATACTGCATTGCACTGGGTAGTGTACTACTATCTGCTTAGTGTGTATGTAATAGTCAATGATTAATTAAACCTTTCTTTTGCCCTGGTTGAAATTTAACAAATAAATAAATAAAAATTATACACACACCTGTTAGTTTTCTCTACCTTTGGTAAAGGTAATTATTAATTTTTTTTCATGCTAAACAGACAAAACGTCAGGTATATGTGAGCACGGGTTGGACAGTGTTCAAGTAAACCAATAATATCTAGTTGGTCACAATCAGCACTCTGCATATTCTGCAGTATAGTGGGACCAAATTCTTCAGTCACAAACCCTAAATCCCACAGCAACCTCTGGGAGGAAAAGGGGTGAGAGAGAGAATGTGGACGATTTCTGACCAGAAATCCAGCCCTGATTGGAAAACATGAAATATTAGGCTACTTTTAATATTACTGTAGTTTTAAAGCCTAAAAATGGTTCTTAAGATTCAGGAAAAATAGGTTATAGGATTGTACATTTCTACTGCTCCTTTAGACCGGTATGAAAATCTGATTTTTATTAAATGGTTTTGTAAAAAAAGATTTTGGTGTATTGTTACAATTTGTCAGGAATGTTTCCCTGGACAAATGTTGTAATTTTTTTTAAATTGTGCAACTGTGCTTGTTGACATCTATTTGATGATAGAATTCTTGTCAAAGTTATTGAAGATGATGCTTTTTTAATTCTTCCAAGCAATTTATATATAAGCTGAAAGCTAAAATTGCTGAGAGTGACTTAATTTTTTAAAGGATGCTTTCTGTGTAGCTATAGGTTTTAAAAACACTTCATTCATGATTAAAGTGCACTGGTTTTAACAACTACATTTAAAAACACAAGATACAAAATGAAATCTGGGGAATTTAAAGCTTTACTCCTTAGGAGCTGATCTTTCAGAAACTTCAGATGTTTGTCATTCAGGCTCTGTAGACTTCAAAGCTGTTATAACCAAGAAAACAAAGATTTTTTTCAGGAGAAGTTTTGTAATGTCAGGAGTCAAAAAAAGTCATATTAGTCATCACCATTGCACCTTCTCCAAAGTCATCTATTCTGCCTAGAATACTATCAGGGGAAGCAGTAAGTGAAATCCTAGCCAAAGGGAGCTTTGCCATTAAGTTCAGATTTCATCCAATGTCCTTAAAAATGGTGCAAAAACTCTGCAAAAGGGCCTGTGTAAGTGGCACTGTGATGTTCCATGTCTAACTCCGTGATTTCCATATAAAATTGTTTCAGTCTACAAGCAAAAAGGTTTTAATTCTAACCATGAGCCTAGCAAGTTCACTGTAGGATCTGAAAATAATATTTTTTGTTTGTGCATTGTCTCTAGTATCCAATATTTCTGCAAGCCAAATCCTATATTTGCTTGCATTTGTGCAAGCTACATTGTGTTCAACAGAGGTTGAGCAGGTGTGAGGGCAGAATTTTGCCTCCGAATTGGAATTAATGTCGTAATTCTGATGGTGCCCAAGCTAGAGTAGAAAATCCAGCTCATGCTCTTCTAGCTGTGTGGGTTACAACTACCTGCCTGCTGAAATAGGAGCGAGAGACGAGAACAATATAATTTTATCACTAAAATACTCAGGTAGGATTCTAAGTTCAGAAGGTGCCATCCTTACATGCTATCTATAGGTGGGAAAGTGTGTCCTAGTGCATAGAGCATTGGATTAGGAGTTGGTAAACCTGGGTTCTATTTTCTGTTCTGCCACTGAGCTGCAGTCGAATCTTAAGCAAGTCATGTCACCGACTCGTGTCTCAGTTTCCTATCTGTAAAATGGAGATCCTGATAATGCTTTGGAAAGCATTTTGAGGTCTATAAATGAAAAGTGCTATTAAAGAGTCAAGTTGTAGTATTTTAATATAATATCATTTTTCAGAGTACAGCTACCATTTCATCAAAAACAAGTGAATTCCTGATTCTCTTAAGAAGCCTTGGCAGCCTATTTAAATTTTATGTAGACAACCTCACCCCCAACAATATAAATGAAATATCCTAGAACTCTAAAATAGCTAGTTTCTTAATTGCTTGGACAATATGTTATGTTTATGAAGATTTGTTGTCATGTGTTTGTAATGACTTTCTTTCTTGATTTGTGGCTCTGCCATTGAGTAGTATAGACATCCCAAACATCCAGGAGTAAGAGTAATCTTGACTACACAGTGCAATAACACCTATACATATCCAGAAAAAAAAAGTCTATGCCAACCTGGAGTTAAGATTGAGAATCTGTAGAAACGAAGGAGTTTGAAAATTTTACAGGAATGTTGTAATTATCTCTATTACTAAGCATTAAATACCAAGGAAATTAGGGGTTAAAGTTCAACTAAAAATAAATCCAAATGTGATAAAGTATGGAAATGCACCCAAACAATCTTAACACTGCCCTGTAGAGATAGCATGCAGTGTCCATACAGTGTAATGTTTGTGGTCACAGATTAGATAAAACTGATTTTTATAGACACTACCTTTTTTATTCATTTTTCCCTTTAGAGCACATCTTTCTATGAAATGTGCAGTTCCAAGCACATCAGCATTCAGATTCTTGATTGGTACCTTGAGGCACTGCTAAAGTTATTAATAATTAATAATAACTATAATTTAACACTACTAAATTATTACTAGGCATAACAAGTTCTGTTGCAATGTTAATTTTGTGCAAACTGCAGTTGTTAAGATTTTAATAGTGATTATGATATACTGAACATATGAAAATAAATATTTAGTAACATTATTTGCTGATAAAGGTAAAAATTGAGTTTCTAAATTGTCCAAATTGTCTACACTAAGAAACTAGAATTCAGTGGAAAAAAGCAAGCAGAGGAGAAGGGTAAAATAGTACAAGCAAATTCACGGGCTTGGAAGCAGTAGCCTGAGATTACAGATGAAAGGTTACCAGAAGTTTTGAGGATATTTGGTCTCTATACTTTTTATTTGTATGATGTCCTTAGACAGTTACTGCAAATTGTAAATATAGCTAGTGCACACCAGTGCAAAGGTTTGTTTGTGGTTCCTAAATGATTTAGGTTTATAAGCAAGTGACATTCCCATCCTGCTTTGAATAGTATACATACACTGTAAACATCTTCCTCTCCTGTGGCATGTTTTTTTTCTCCAAGTCAGGCCATTTCTAAATTTTCCTTGCAGGACTTTTCTTGTCCAAGGCCCTAGCTTCCTTTATCCAAGACAGAAACTCCAAAAACCCTCTTACATCCTGGTTGAATCTATCATGATCCAATTGCCAGCATGACTCTGCAGTAATTACTCTGCATCTTTATGCAGTGCTCTAGACAGTGCCACTTGAATTTACTCAGCACTGGAGATCTGCATTGCTACATAGGGTCCTATAACCAACAAACCTAGCCCATCCCTTTTAGTCCTATATAGAGCTGGATGAATAATAGATTGTTTGTTTTTGCGTGAGGTGGGATTTGCTGGCAATTCTGAGTGAGAAGAAAATCATTTTGGGTACAAAGAAACGTTTTGTTTGGCCTGAAGCAAAAACTTTTGTTTCAATTCTAAGCATTTTAACATTTACAAATATAAAATTTAAGGATGTGTCCAAATGAAGTCATTTCAAATAAAATAAAGTAACCATTTTGTTTCAAAAATATCAAAATGAAACATTTCACTTGTCCTGGTATTTGTTAGGGTTTTTTACTTTTACCAAAGCAAGCTGGCAAAATAGACCTGAATTCACAAAATGTTTTGGTGTTGCCAAATCTGCTTTTCTCAACAAAAAAAAAAAATGTTTTAATCAAAATTTTGTGCCCTGTTCTAGTCCTGTACTTTATTTTTTTCTGCTTTTAGGGTCAACTCCTGGTCTCATAGAAGCCAATATCAAGTCTCCAATTGATTTCAGCAGGACTGGAATTTGTTCCTCTTAAAATGAATAGCCATCTTTTTAAAACCAAAAAATAATAGGTTGACTTTTAGTATATGCTTATATCCATCCTTTTAATTTCAGAATGGTTTGCCAACATACCACTGCCATACCTGTCACAGCTCTTGTAATGTTCTTGGCTTCTGAGTCTGAGAATGATTTTGTGGCCAGAGGAATCTGGCAGTGATTATAAGCCTAGTGATACCTCCACTGTGCAGAAAATTGTTATTGATAGTGGTGAGGATAAACTAAAGCCTGATTAAGAAGAAGCAGCCTGACCAGGAAATGATAGGAGAGGTGACATCCACTTTTAAATGGCAAAACCAGAGCACATCGGTGGAACCCTCATTCTCTCCTGCAAATTTCAGTATTGATATTTTTTCTCCTCAGTTTTCTGACAAAATTGTATCAATCAGTGTAACAGAGCATGGGACCAATTGTGAATCCCATCTGTAACATATAAATAGCTCCTTACAGACTATAAATGAACTTCCTAAGTAATACAAGGTGTGGATAGTACAATAAATGTGAATGGTTAAAAATCTCAAGTATTTCTGTATACTTCTCCATCCTGCTTATGTCACTGTCCCCCACCTTCTCTCTGTAATGAACAAAGATAGATGCTCCTGTTGGGATTCCTTTTGTTACACTGAGTTCTGTATTTCTTCTCAGAGTTTATCCGAAATCTAATTGGCTTTTCAAAATCTCCATGTATATTGATCTCCCATTTCAGCAAAGGTATATCCTTATACAAGACAGTTCCATAAGTCATCCTTCCACGATGTTCATGGGAAAATTAGTATGTCCGATATGAAATCAAAATTAACATTTTTTTGTGTGGAGCTACAGTAAGCAATGTGGAGTAATAGGGAGTCTTTCAAGTTGTTGAGTGCTAAGTTAATTTTATCCCCAAATTACTAACAATTTATAGTCTAGAAAATAAGGAATGAGAGGCCAGATATTAATAATCGTCTAAATGCCAACTGAGGGAGGTGATTCCCTCTGTAGACACATGGAGTTTTTCTCTGTGCCTTAGAGGACACTATGATTAAAATGAGCAAAATAATCACAATTATTAGCTATGACTATTTTGTTAGTAAAAAAAATATTAAAAATGGAACAATTGTTACATCAGTTAAAATCTTTTCTGTATGCCTTTCTGTGGAAAGCTTTTAAGCGAGAGCACACGTTTAAGAGTTGGCTTGTTTATGGTGGGGCCGTTCTTTTTCTTGGCAAATTAAAACTGAACTATATTATACCCCAAAATGAGTCCTGAGTCCTGTTTTGTGTATATATATTATTGATGGCCAACTCTAGTCAGAGCAAAACATCAGGCCTATGGAGCCCTAAGGGGAATGTTCTTCTCTATTGTAATGTGTTGGTTAATGGTAAAAAATATGCTGTCATATTGCAGATATGTGCAGTAAAGGGGTCTATTAAAAATAGAAAAATTACCCTGTCACATTCTAAACCATGATTTAGAATATAAACTTTGTATCCATCTGACTATTTGGAGTATGTACAATTTTTACTAGTTATCAGCAACTGGAATGGTCCTGTCACTTCTGGACTTTCAGAAAATCGTGCAAAATCTTGTCTTGAAAAGTTCATATATTTGAAGTTGCAAAAGTGGAAATATTTGCACAGTTTGCTAAGTAGCACAGACTGATTTTGGTAAAGAAAGGTAATCTTTATCTTTATAGGAAATTAGATCTTGTTTAAGTAGTACACAGAGATCTAAGTTGTCTATGATGACACCTTACAGCCAGACCTTTGTCACTAAAAGATCTTTGATAAATGGCATTTTTGTACAGCATATAGAAAGGAACAGAGTAGAAAATTATGCACATGATCACAGTTACTTTTGCAATGTGTAAACTAGTTTTAAGAAGATCAGGGACATCATTGCACATAGTTGGACTTGTTTCTGGTCTATTATCAAAGCTGAGCCATAGGCACTGTCCTTCAGTTTGAGTTTGTTGGAAATACACCAGAAACATTTTTTCCCTAGCATGATTCTCTAAAACTACATTAAATAGATCACTAAACCTGTCATTTTTATCTAGTTAAAAATAACGCTTATCTTGTAGAATAATAATCCTCAGTTAGTTCCAGACTTAACAAAGTAAGACCCATAAGGAACTATTTAGTTGGTGAATAGGTATACAAGCATTTATTTAGATGTGCATTGTTGATAATATAGCCTTTGGGCTTGAGGGCTGAGACCTTATAAATGAGATTCCCTCTCTTTCTCTTACCTTCCAGACAGTAAGTGATATAAAGTGAATGATGTGAAATAAATAAAGTGCAGTTCAGGGTTACATCCTTCAGAAAGAACAGATAAATCTTTACCTTCAGCCCCGTTGATATTATTTCAGTACTATAGAAAACATGTTTTCAATTTCAAAATTTACTTTAGGGAAGCCTTTAACAAACTTAGTGTCCTAGCTGCATGGACATCCAAAGTAACTAGATATAGTGTCTAATGAAAGTTGATTTACAAACCTATTCTTCCAGGGAAGTAGGCAGTGCATCTGTAAGTGAATGCATAGCAAATATTTGTGAAGAGTTTGACTACTATCTGAAATATTCCTGCCATCATTATGTTTCTAAATAGCTAGGCAAGATAATTAAGCAGCCGCCTACCTCTGGAATTTGTGGATTCCTCTTGCCTCAGTAAGGTTTGTGGTGTCAAGCTTTCAATAATTTTTTTCTTTTTAAATGTGATATTTGCATGGGTCCTATAGGATGGAAATAACAGTAAATCACATTCATGGACATCTGTATCAATGAATGAAGGATAGTTGCACATTGTTTAGGATCAAGTGTTATACCACAGTATAAGTTTGATATCTGATGTGTGTCCATAGGGTATGCTGCTCTGGCACAGGGGTGTAAGTGAAGGTTTATTTCATTTGTAACTAATATGATCCTTTCAGGACTGTGAGTGCTTCAGTATAGGAATCCACCTTGCCACATATTTTTGAAAATCAATTACTGTATCAGAAAAGTGATTGAGAAAGTCCTAATTTAAAAGGGACTCCCCCCCACACACCTTATTTTTCCCATGGGCACCTGACTGGCTTCTGGATTAGAAACTCACCAACAACTGCATGTACTTAACAAAAACTTGTGTATTAGAAATAGATGAACAAAATCACAATATTTGCTTTGGAGTATATAGAAATTACTTGGTGTTGGAGTTTAACAGCAATAAAACTTAAAGCTGAACAGCTTTGTCCTTGCTAGTGTTGAGATATCGGAAAAAAATATTTGTGAACATTTATTCAGATAAAAAATGTCATTAACATTCACAAATCTTTTTTTTTCCAGTGAACATTAGAGTGATTGTTGCTGTTCTAAGGGATGTTCACAGAAAGTCCTAAATATTGGTCCATTTTGGGGTGTTTGTATGGTATGAATTCTTTAACTTCTTCTTTTGTTTGTACAAGTTTCAGCCTTCCTAGCAAGGAGCAGAAAAAATTTCATATGATTTAGGTGACCAAATGCATCACAAATCTATGAATAGTCTAAGTCAATAGTTTGAACAGCCCATCAGCTGGAATATGTTTGCATAAAGTGTTTGTTGAAGAATGAAGAAATTCATAAACATCAGTCTGTTTGCATGTAATTCACAAAGAGAAAAAATCCAATCAAATTATTGATTAGGTACTTTGAATGGTGACAGGCATGGTGTAAGATTCTAAATAGTTTTTACTAGCTCTCACCCTGCAATTAAAGGGAGAGAGGGTGATTATGTGACACATTTTATGATGCTGCTGTCTTTGTGTGTTTCATACCTCTTATAGTAGCCCTGCTTTTGGGCTGCTGCTTTGAGAAGTTAATCTACAGTATATTTGTCTGGTGTGCAAAATAAATTCTAGCTTGAACTGATCAGCGTTCTGTACTCACTTTTTGTTTGTCATCGTTTTCATATTACAAGAGGAAAAAATAAATTGTGCAGAAGATTAGATCAGAATTTGATGATTTCTGGCTTGTGTTGTCTCAGAAAGAGGAATTACCTTTTGTGTCTTAACTGCTTGAGTGCTGTAGGACACACACATCAAACCAGATTTTATTTGCGTATAAGAACCCTTTTGTGAAGCATCATTTGGAAAGGCTTTAATTAGACATCTACTAATAATGTTTATGAGGAGCATTACAAAATACATGATAGAGTAAATAACTGAAACTTATTTATGGGCATGGCACAAAGCCAAATTCAAGTCAATGGAAGTCCTGTAATTGGCTGCAAAGAGCTCTGCATCAAATATTTTTCAATTAAATTTGATAAATCTGTTCAAGTTTTTAAACATTCTAGATTATTTCTTTTGTACAAGGAAGAACAAGTGATTTCTATGGTATCTCTCCTTTTCAATGGTATTCCATCTGGTTGGGCAGAGAAACATAATATTTATGTATTCAATTATTTTTTGGGAAAGATAATTGATGAAGTCCCTTTCCATCTGGAGAAGCCAGTTATTAAAGCAGTGTAGAGTGTTCAGCTGATTCTGAAAGTGTGGCTTTCAAGAGGGGGGATTTCTGTTCTCTTTATTTTACATCTGTTTTTACATTTAGTATGGTTTATTTGAAATGTGTAATTAGTTAGAGAAAATGGGGATTAAATTCTGCCTTCAGCATATGCTTGTAATCCCACTAAGGATAGAGGGTTTGCCTGTTCTTGAATATTGCAGCAGTGGACATCATAGAAATTATTAGACAGAGTTGTTCCATTGTTCCTGCCATTATGCAACTTGTATTTTTGATCACAATTGTTTTTAGTACTTTTAAGCGGTTGTAAGAGAATTAGGACTCTAAAAAAAGGGAAAGTATTAAGCAACCTTAGCTTCAAACTTTCAAGATTACTCTGGTTATGTTGTAACTGATATCCAGACAAGATGGGATATAAGATATACTCAAACATCCAAACAGCTTGACTATAAGATTAGAAAAATAGGATAAAATGTAGTACAACAGAAGGAGTGTGGAATGCAATCGATTTTATTTGTATTTCTTTAAACTTCTTTTCCATTTCTGGTTTTGTAGTTTCAGCCCTTAAGTTTCCTGAGCAAATCCAAATTTCAAAGGGAAGCTAGCTAAAAGCATCAGACTTTCCTTGTTTTGGCATCTAAAGCACCCAGGACTGCTGAATTTTGCATACTTCCTATGTGAAATTAGACAAAGGTTTCTAACCATCAGAGGAGTGAAGTTCTGGAACAGCCTTCCAAGGGGAGCAGTGAAGGCAAAAGACATATCTGGTTTTAAGACTAAACTTGATAAGTTTATGGAAGGGATGGTATAGCCTAATTTTGGCAATTAATTGATCTTTGACTGTTAGTGGTAAATATGCCCAATGGCCTGTGATGGGACACTAGAGAGGGTGGGATCTGAGTTACTATAGAGAATTCTCTTCTGGGTGTCTGGCTGGTGAGTCTTGCCCATATGCTCAGGGTTTAGCTGATCACCATATTTGGATTTGGGAAGGAATTTTTCTCCAGGGCAGATTGGCAGAGGCTTTTCAGCTTCCTCTGCAGCATGGGGCACGGGTCACTTGCTGGAGGATTCTCTGCACCTTGAAGTCTTTAAACCATAAGTTGAGGACTTAGGTCAGGTGTTTGTTACAGGAGTGGGTGGTTGAGATTCTGTGGCCTGCATTGTGCAGGAGGTCAGACTAGAAGATCATAATAGTGCCTTCTGACCTTAAGGTCTATGAATCTATGTGAACCCACAACCTGGTCCATGTTCACCTGACACCAAATCCAGTTTACAAACTTTTGAATGAACTTGGTTTGGGTTTTGGGTTTCATTTTGGAAGTTGTGTTTAGAGTTGGTCAAACTTCATTTTGTATAGTGTTATCCATACAAAATGCATCGCAAAATGCTTTATAGAATTAAATAAGTACAAGGTTTATAGCAAAATGAGAGAGAAACTAAGAGGTATAAGCATAGAAAAATGAGTAATACACATGAGATGTGAATGGAGATCGAATGTCCATCAGGTGGATAGATAGGTAGGGAAATGTGGTCACAAATGCAGGAACTGCAGAGGGAGGAAGCTTTTGTGCTATCAGTAGTCAGACTGTTTGGAGGGGGAGCCGAGACTGGTAGTATATAATCAGGAAGGAGGAGTAGGGTCAGACAAGGCACTTCAAGTAGGTTGAAGGAAGTCTAGGATGGCCTTTAAGAACAAAGAGAACAATTTTGATTTATCTCTCTAAAAATGAACTCCAGATGGGCTGGTTGAGGAGAGGTATAGCATAGTCTTTCTATGAGGGAGAAGATTGGCATCTGAACATGTTGGAGTCTTGGGGCCTGATCCAATGCTCCCCTATGTCAATGGAAAGACTCATGTTCAGTTCACTGGGCTATGAATCAGGCCCTTGGAGGTCTTAGAATAGAAATAGCACAGAGGAAGGCAAGTTTTGGTATGAAACACCTCTCTATGTCTGGTCAAAGCATTACTATTAGGCAGAATTGAAAAGTAGACCTGACAGGAAAACAGCAAATTGACTGAACTTGGAACTAGTTTATTGGGACAAACTTTGAGATCTTGGATTGAAAATTCTGTTTAGCAAACTAGTACTCAACAGGCTTAAAATTAAGACCAGGAGACTACAGGAAATGGTACTGCTAAGAGAAGAACATAATTTGATGTTTAAAGAGGGCATAAAACTCTTTGAGGTGCATATTGCAGCTCTAATTAAACACAAATGACTCAATTTCAAAAATGAGCTATAGAAAAATGTTCTGAAAGAGGAAGTCTTCAGATTGTTTGTTGGAAATGTGCTCAGAGAAGTTCTAAGCTTAAAAACTGAAAATAAAGTTACATATAGAGATATGTAGTGGCAAAGGATTATTACCAAAACTGCAGTAGCCCTATTCAGGATGCAGAAAAACTAAAAAGAAAGGGAAATATTGTAGAACTGTGTGTATATGTGTGAGAGACTGAACCAAAGTGAGGATAAGGGATCTGCTACTGCTGTCAGCTGAAGTGTTTTTCCTTCAAGATCAAGTGGCAGATTTTTTTTTTTGAGGCAGAGGAAGGGCTGAAAGACCAGGGTTCTAATATCCGTGTCCCATGTACAAGTGAGAGATCTAGCAATTGTCCACCTGAAGTATGTGGACATTAAAATATGCCTACTGTGTTGTTTACTTTTTTGTCTGTCTCTCATGAAGAGCTGTGACAGATAGAAGTGAAACAGATTTTCATCAGACATGGCAAAACCTACATAGGAGTAGGAAGACAAGGAGTGGGGGTGAGAGACTGGAGGTAATTCATTTTCTACAGCCTATGATATCAGTCTTCCCAGCATTCTGGGTTATACAAAAGGGCTTTGTGGCATTGCTGAATGTGCAGATGGTTGAAAAATGTACAACAAAAGTTATTTTTGTGACCGCTTCAAAATATTTCAACTAGCTGCAACTGACTGATCAGCAGATTTAAACTATTTTTGGAGGAGGAGTGTGAGTGCTTTCCAAAGTCAAGGGACTTTACGAATAGCAGTCATCCAACAGATCCTTCTCTTTATCTACCAAAGGAGCTCCAGCTTGAGTGCCTCTGATGTCACCAGTGTACAGCAGTATTGCACAGGGAGAGAGTTTGTCTCTCAGGTAGGAAGATCTCAGGCCACTTAGAACAACAAATTGGGGATTTGGGGGATCAAGGTTTTGTGGGTCCTAAAGAGGGAAGTTGGTTGTTGATAGGCTATTTTTGTGATGAGTGAGGCCAATTGGTTTGCTGTTATTACTTTTTATCTCCAGTGGTTTATATTAAAGGATGTTAAAAAGAGGGATGTTGGTTGGGGGTGGGGGGAGGAGGACCCGGAGGAATTTTTAAATAAAATCCATTCTTTGTCATAAATTTAAAATTTTGGAAAGTTGCAACCAGCTTTAACTGTTGTTCTCATTATTTGTCTGGACACCTAAAGCATGAAACCAGTATCTTTTTATATATATTGAAATAGAAATCAATAAATAAAACACAATGCACTTCTGGACACTAGCCTGAAATATTTTTATAACTATTTATCTATATAGAAATGCAAGATCTGTCTTTACCAACATAGATACATGTACAGTTAAATTAGTTTGATAGCATCTTTTCTGAGTTGAAAAAAGTGGTTATATTATCTGGAAATACACTATGAACAATAAATCATTTTTCTGATGCCAACACTGCAGAATTTCTCTTCAGCAGGATACTGGCCTGGGAACCTGAAAAACTAAGTCTCACTCCCACCTATGACTTATCTTGATATAATTTAGAAGTTGGCCTGTGTCCTCATATCAGGAAGCTTATATTATTTTCAGGTTTAGTACATATATCCTTCTACTGTATTCTGAAGCTCTCTGCTTTTGGGTACCATGTTAGATTGTTAGTCTTCTTGCCTACTAGCCTATACTTCAGATATTTAAAAATTAGAAGTCTTTCTTAATTAACATTTGTGAAACTTGGGAACTTTTGATATAAATTATTTTGATTTCAGTGCCTGACTATAAAGATAATAATTTCCAATTTAACATACATCAAGGTCTTCAGCTATTCCTCAGAACCTCATAATCTGAGCTTCTCGTGTAAAATAGCACCTGTTTTCTTTTCTTAAAGCTGATAGAAGTCCAGTAAAAATAAGGTGTACCTGAGGGGCTCTTTCAATTGACAGTACTACTTTGCTTATTACACCTGGGTAAACAGATTTACTTATTCAGCTGGAATTAGCACCAAACGTAAACTACAGGAGAATGTTTTGGCAAGAAATGAGGCTTGCCATCTGATTTCCAATGAAGATTTGAGATGAAACAGTGTGTGATCACTTAATCTTGTTAAATGTAGCAGAAAACACTAAATGTACTAGAGCGTGCATTTAAATGATAAAAAACCCTGCTGTTAGAGCTTATAGAAAACAGCTCTTTCCCCATTCACCAGCCATTCTCAGAGAAGATTCCTTTCTATTTCAGAGCAATTTTTCTTCATTGATGGGTAACAGTCACCATATTTATTAGCATAAGAATTGTGAGGAAAGTACTCTAATGTATTACAGTTATCTTCAAGTCCTATACATACATTTCACTAATAACATCAAGAATGAAGTGTTTAAGAGAGAACACTCTTATTATGATATGTATTTACATTCCATTGTGTTTAACTTTTAAAATTGGTTTTAATTTTCTTATACTTTTTAAAGCAGGTACAAAGTGTTGCGTTTCACTGATAAACAGTGATGGGTAACACTACTGAAGAGGCAACTGTGCGAGTATTTGGGAGTCATAAAAGGTTTCTTTCCTCTGTATTTAATCAATTAATATAGGGTTTAATCACCAGGAATTCTATTGAAAAGTAATAGCCTATTTGTGATATGTCCCTGCGTACAACCTGGACTGTAGAATTGTTGAGCCCTTTTAACTCTGTAGTCCAGGGTACCTCTCATATTGCTCAGCTAGTGGCAAAGCAGTTGCTTCAGGCTTTGCTCTCACATGGCCATTAGCATGTGAAGGTATACCCAAAGTTATATTAAGGCTCTCTCAGCTACTCATGAACTGTATTCAGGTAGACACTCACAAATTCCCCAGTCCCAGTCTTGCACTGCAGAAATGTGCATCTTATGCTGCTCAAGACCCCCTTGATCAGAGTAAGCTCATTAATTAATTTGTCATATCATCAAAGGGTATGAATATGCACTAGCCCTTGTAACCTGAGTAGATGTCCCAAACTTCAATCAAAAACCCACTGGCTTACATAAAACATTAAAATAAGTTTATGAACTACAGGAAGATAGATTTTAAATGATTATAAGTAGTATAAGCATAGAAGTTCAGAACTGGTAACAAAAGGAAATAAAAGATAAAAACAGCAAGCTATTCCCTAGCCTAATAAAGTTTGTCAGATTTGAAGCAATAAGATTTATCTCTTCAAAAACCTACAACAATCTGTGCTAACAGGAAAGCTTTTCCAGTTAGGACCACTGCCCCCGACTCAAATGTTTCTTTGTCGTCCGTTTTGTCCCTTATTTATATTCTCTTCCTTGCTTTCATAAATACACCCACCCCTGATACCTTTGGTAGGTGCAGTGAGATGCTCAGTACCCTTGATTCCTACTGATTTCAATTTGCCTGAAGTTTGCAGGAACTGTCTCAACTTACATAAGTGGGTGATGAAATAGATCTCTGCATTATCCTGAAAATGCATCCCAGTTTCAGTAACTAGCTATTACTTGGACTGAGCTGTCATTGATTTTTTCCAGCTATACAGAAATAAAATGTTATAAACTGACTTGTTCTGATACTCTAAATATTCTCTTCAATGAAGTCTGAACTAAGGCTAATATTTTCAAACTTGGGTGTTTCAAATTAGACATGCAAATACGTATTTAGGGACCCAAAATTGTCAGCCTGAGTGGTTGTTGAACATAGACCCTCTGAAAATCAGGCTATTTTTAGTTTGGTGCCAAAGTGTGGCTCTAAGAGCTCAATTTTAGACATCTATGTTTGAAAAGTTTTGGCATTAAATATTTCATGTTTGTATTTCTTTTTAATTAGCTCATGATAGTTGTATGTGTTTTCTGGTGTTTCACCAGATTGTAATACATATTTTATATTCATTAACACGTAGCCTCTTGAGTATAGTGGTGATCCTTATTCCATAATAAATATCTCGTCATTGCAGAAAACTCTCCACAATTTACCATAGCTAAACAGTGGTATGATGCAGATGACACAAAGTGAAGGGGGCGGGGTGTTTGTACTGCTGAGAAGGGATGGGAGTTGTCGTAGATCATAATCTCAGCATGAGTCAACAGTTTGATGCATTTGCCTTTTTTGCAAAAGCAATTTTAGGTTATGTTAACAGAGGCATAGCATGCAAGTCACAGGAGATAATACCACTCTATTTGGCACTAGTTGGGCCTCAGCTGGAGTACTCTGTCCAATTTTGATCACCACTGTATAGAAAGGATGTAGAGAAGCTGGAAAGAATCCAGAAGAAAGTGATAAAGATGATCAAAGGGATGGAATGCCAGCTTTCTGAGCAAAGCTGAAGGAACTGGGTTTGTTTAATCTGGAAAGGAGGAGATTAAAGGAGATGAAAGGCTCCCACAAATAAGATGGAGAAAAGGTGTTCTCTCTTGCCACAGAGGATGGGACAAGAGGCAATGGGTTCAAACTACTGCATAGCAGACTTAGATTAAATCTCCAGAAAAACTTCCTAACTGTAAGAACAGTAGGACAATGGAACAAACTGTCTTGAGAGGTTGTGGAAGCTTCTTCACTGGAGGTTTTCAAAAGGAGACTGGATAGCCACCTTTCTTGAGTGACTTAGACACAACAAATCCTTCATCTTGGTAGGGGGTTAGATTAGATGATCCTTGTGGTCCCTTCTAAACCTATGGTTCTAGAATTCTATGAATTCACTGCTTAGAGAGTGACACTTCAAAAACAACAAATATATGACATGTTAAGACTCAGTTGCATGAAAAGAGCCACACTGAGGAAGACTGTGCAGTGCTTGTGCCCACACCGTTTAGTTCCCTCAGCCTCTGACTAGAGCAAATCCAAAGAAAATTGCTATAAACGTTGTGTCCGAGAGAGAATTGGTCAGATATTAAGAATGAGATCCTTGTTCATAATGAAGAACCCAAAAATCGATGTAAAAACACAGATTCTTGACCTAGTCAATGTGTGAGGAAAAAGGCAAGAAAGAAAATACGTTACAATGTTTTAATCATTTAATTATTATAGCTGCTTTGAATTGGATTGTCTGGCTATGCCGAAAGAATTACAGGAGACATTAGATATGGGTTTAATCAAGCCACAACTTTATTATTAGATGTCTGGGACTTACCCGGCAGATAAAATGTGCAGTGCAGGTGAAGACCCCCACAATTTACCGGTGGGGAGGTAAGTGCTTTTTTCATCCCCCCCATCCCCACCTTTCTGTTCATGGCCTTCCAGCAGATCTACTGCCGGGAACCTCCAATTCTGGGATGGGAGGGAAGGGAGTTCCACCAGTTCTCTCCCCTTCCTTTTTCATCCAAGTCCCTCCAGCAATTCCCTTGCTGGGACCTTACCCATCATCCTTGCTCGTAGGAGGGGTTAAGGTGGACTATAATGATGGAGGAGTTGGCTCCCTGCTGTACCAATCAGAGGAGTCTGCAACTGCCCCCAAATCGTTCAATTACCAAGCACCTCTCCTAATTTCTTTTCCAAGCCATTTATCTGTTCTTTTGTGCCTTAATTTATGGAGTACCTGCTCTGAACATCCGCCACAAGGAGGTGTCAGCCATTAGCTTGGCTGCCTCCTCCCCACACCAAGCTGGGTTCCCAGACATCTTCCAAGGCATTTTTTTTTAATATCAGCCAAAAATATGGCATCATCTGAGTTTGACTGGTGCATCTCATCCTCCCAAAATAACTCCGGTGCCTCACAGAATATGCCAGGATGTAAAATTACTGTCTCCCTGCCCTCCCGCCATGGGCAACAAGAATTTGGCCACTTCCCTGTTCACATACTTCCTGGTTTTGTCCACCATGGCAAGGTTCAAGGCTTCCCACCAGACCCAGTTATCTGACCAGGCAATGTTAACACCCGGAAAAATTGCCAGGATCTGCTTCAGGTTCCTCCTAGTTTGAAGCATTAACTCCACCTCTTTAAGTGTTCCCAGATAATTTTCTCCCAGGAGTATCACCAACATACCCAGTGGCTGCTGATGTGCCCACACAGCATACAACAGTGGTATCAGTTGATCCCATAATATGACCCTTTGTGCGTGCCAACTGAGTAATGCTTCACCACTGAATCCCTTGGGCAATCTGGATACGTGCCTATGCACCCAAAACACAATACTGTGCCCACAGATCCACAACCTTGTGTGTATAGTCGGCTGTCCTGTATCTGAAATGAGAACACAACTGATTAATGTTGATTTCCACTTACGGTCTTGAATATGTTCTGTATAAATTAGACTGCCAGTGCCAATTGCCTGAATAGCCTCTGCTTCATTCCTATCTGTGCTGCTGCCATAGCCACCTCTATTCTGAATGGGTGGGAACCAAACTGATGGGCTGGCAGCCCCAATCTCGTTAGCCCCCATCTCAACATGGTAATAGATTGATATGTGGTGAGGGGACTTCCATCTCTGTGTACAAAAAGGAGGTCTTCTCCCTTCCACCATATTGCCATGTTAGCCCCTCCTGCCTCCGCTGATCGTCCGGACTGCTTCCATGGGTTCTATGGAGCAAGTAACCCCCATGCCACTGTGTCTAATTCTTGCCTGCTTTTATGTCCTGAAATGGGGAAAAAGTTTCCCCTCCTGCTATCCTTGCTCACCGTCTGACTGCACGAGGTCTTGCAGCAAGCCATGCACCGGAACCTCTGTTTACTTGTTTTAATCATTTAATTATTATAGCTGCTTTGAATTAGATTGTCTGTCAGTAAGAAATGGATGAGAGTAAATTAGAGCTGTGCACTAGAGATCTGACCACTAGGACAGAAAAAGCCTGTACAGTCATGTATGGAAAAACACAGGTGTTTCATGTCCCCTTTGCCTTTCCCATTAGGTTCATGCCTTATAATGGCAGGTTCAGATGTCCCATTTTTTACATCTCTGGAATACAAAGTATTTTCCAGTCAGAGCTAAACTGGCAATTTTTCTCTGCTGACAAGAGACTCAGTTAAAAAAATTAAAAAGGACAAATCTCACCTTTTAATCAAGGTAGCAAATATTTACACTCTCAAATCAACCATCTCTCAAGGCTCTTACCTGTTGAAGAAGCAAAATCATAAAAATAAATAAAATTAAAAAAATAAATCAGTAGGCTTCCCTATTATTGGGAAGACAAGGAAATTTCAGAAAAAGGGGCCAAACCAAGTGGTAGAATCTTTTAATGCAGCTTTGTAAATGCATTATGTTTTTGTTTAAATTTGTATTTATTTTGTGTAATTTAGCTTTAGTAGGTCAGAGCCTTGAATAGATTGTGGCACTCTTTGTTCTTGTCTGAATCAACATTTCCAATATCTCAGCAAATACATTAAATGTATTTTTAACTTTTAATATATTCTTTAAACATACCCCATTCTGTCTTTTAGTTTGTAAAGATGCCATTAGCAATGCATTGACATTTCAGTTAAATTTGTTCTAGCCTTTGTCCAGTGCTTATTCCCCTGACTTTAATAACAAAACAAGTGTCTAGGAAGCACGGTGACTAACTCAATGGAAAGGTACGCTCTTCCACTATATTTTTTCTCTTGCCTTCCTAAGATCAGCTTCCCACCTTTAATTCCAGTTCATTATAAGAATAAAAATAAATTTGTAATGTCCTGTTTGGTACCTAACTATGGTACTGAACCCAAATCCTGTACTCATTCTTTCTCCTAAGCCCACGTGTACTTATAATGCTGTGCATATGGCACTTCGCTTCCAGTGGCAAAGTAAGGGAGCAAGGATATCTTATTGTTCTCTGACAACACCTGTTCTGAAGAGAGTCAGAGATAGCTTTTGAAAGTGGTGATCAATAACTATCAAAGTCCTCTGAAAGGGTGGTAAAGGAGAAAATACAAGGTATTTATGACGAATTTATGCATTCACCATGGACTCCCTCTGTCCAGATAATAACAAGCAGACCAGAATGTTCTCATCTCAAAAGGTTTTGCCAAGCATGGAGTTGTGTCAGGTGACTGATATATAGGCTAGAGAGAATTTATGAAAAATATGAAAATGAATAGTAACTATAGGTGGGGCAAAATTATTTGTTTTTTCTTTTTTTCCCAAGCTGATTTTTACGTGACAAATTGTGTAGATGTGAAATAATTCAAATACCTAGCTCTTTGTAGCATTCCAAATCTTTACTATATTTGGCTTCACAACACGCATGTGATATAGGTAAGTAGCATTATTTTCATTTTTACAGTTAACCACTTCATGCATTAGTTCACTAAGTGAGTTGCCCAAGCTCAAACAAGAAGTCTGTGGCAGAATAGGGAATTGAACATGGTTTTCCCACAGCCTAAGCTTGTGCTGCTAACCACAGAGCCATCCATTTTTATAGGAACTTTTGGGGTTTTAGTAAGTCTCAGAAGTTTTGCTTAAAAAAGATAAAGTGTGGCTCTACTCTGAAAAGTCTTAGTAAAAAAGGTGTTATGGGGTTCCATGTTTGTTTATCCGTCCTTCAGTAGCTCCCATATCAAATGATAGTTTTGCCAACTGCCAGTGTCACAACTCACCCTGGAAACTGAAAGTCAAGCTGGGCTCCCTCTAGCAGCGCGTCACCAACAATAAAGATTTTGCAGTTAGAACCTAGTATATCGGTGTATGCACAGTCATTTGATAGCATTCTCATTAGCCAAGTGAAGAGCCATGTAGTGAGAAGAGAGCCTGAGACATAAGTCCTTGTATCAAATGCCTGGTTCGGGGCAGGACCTGTTCACAGAATCTGGCAAGAACAGGACTGATATTGCAGAAATACACATTCCCAAGTAGTCTCAGAGTACACACCAAACATATCCTGCTATCAAGGATGGTACAAAAACATTTCCCAAGGATAACAGGAACACACTGACCCTTTCTAAAAGATAAGATCAGGATGACAGTACATAATAGAGATGTTTTGATCCAACCAACATGTACAAGGTGATGGTTGATAACTAACCGCGTCAGGGGGCAATAACTAACTATGTCAGAGGGGCAGTACTAACTTATTTGTATCGGGGCATAAAGATGTATCTCAGAGGGAGTATCTTTGTCTGGCATAGGGAGAAATGTTCACTGAGTGGGTCCATAGTTATGGGCATACATGTATTAGTGATCCAGTAGAGTCTGTGGGATACTAGTATCTTGCTTTGTCAACAATAAACCTGGCTGGGTACCTTCGTCCCTTAACTGATCTTGTCACTGGGTGGTTTGCTCGAGTCTGCTGTGTCAGCTGACTGTGCAGGGCTGGAGTGGCACACAGAGGGAACACATACACACAGCCAAACATCTATCAACATCTAACTACAAACCAGTAGTCTGTCATCAAAGTAAGTCAGGATATGTGACATAGTTGTTAATTGACAGCATCTACACTGTGAGTTGTTAGGGAAACCCCATTTAAAGAGAGTGGACACACAGTTGCCCTGTGCTCAGGGCTGGCTCCAGGCACCAGACGAGAAAGCAGGTGCCTGGGGTGGCACATTGTAAGGGGCGGCATTCCAGCCCATCTTGAGGCGGCCAGCCTAGCCCTGCAGGGACATGGACCCAGGCCCGGGGGCGGCAGGAACTAGCCCACTGCTCATCATGCCGCCGGGCTCCCTGGGATGCGCCACTCTCCGCCGCCTGCACCGGCCTCCGCCTCCCGCGCAGCTCTGAGCCTGGCCTGGCCAAGCCTCCTTTAAAGGAGCAGCTGAGCCACCACCTCCTGCAGCCCCTGGGCACCGGAAGGAGGGAAGGTTCTGTGGCGGCCCAGTGGGCAGCAGAGGAAGGGATGGTTAAATAAGAAATATAACAGGTATAAAGAGAAGTTGGGCCTTTTCTGATCACCCATTCATCTCTATGCAAAAATATCATGCACAGTGAGATCCGTTAGTTTTATCAGCCCTGCAGAAAAACTTTACAATATTACATTTAATAAATAAATAGATGAGAGAAAAAAGAGGCTTTGACATGACTCTGGATTATGACCTTCCATCGCCAGGTCACTACGCTCTTATATATACTTTCACCTTGCCCCAAAAGTTATTTAGCTTCGTACTCCTAGACTGGCCTCTTAAAGATATGGTGTTTAGCTAGAGGTATTAAATGGCTCAGGGGATTGGTAGTAGGATATGGTCCTTTTTCATGTATAGGTAATTAAAAAAAAATCCAGTATAGGTCAAAACCATTCAAAACTTTTGGCCATTTGATGGGTGTTGGGTACCCTTATTTTTGTTTCTGGTGATCAAGTGTTCACATCACAAAACCACTATGACTGCAAGTGGCACTCTTGTGGTTATCATGAATAGAAAGGCAAAAGACCCAGTGAGCTTGAAGGCTCAGCTGTTTTCTGATTTTTAGAGCTGGTATCCAACCAGAACAGCCTGCGGGAAATTGGTAGTGAAGTGTGCAATGTTATACATATTCCATTCCATGGCTGTCAAACCAGCACCTTTCATGAACACTAAAATTTCCTGTAAAAATAAAATAAAAATATTTAATAAATTTGGTAAAAATGAAAATGATTCAAATCCCAAAATGTCCAGCGCTTTCACTGTTAAGGGCATATAGCATAGTTTCACATTCCCCCTTAATGTGACTTAAGCATTCTAATGGGTTATGGTTCAGATTCACAGACTAAGGGTAACTCTACAGTGAAGTGTTCTGTACTTTTCATGTTTTGTAGGTAATTAGCTATTGCACTTTAGTTCATTACTGCATAGGTGATACATTACCTTGGGGAAAAAATGCTTTTAAACTGTTTGACAAGTTTAATTAATCTATTAAAACTTTGACTCTTGGATAAAATTGCAGGAAACATCCTCCTGTTTCAAGGGCAGCTCAGAAATTAGAACTACACAAAGAGGGAGAGAGAGTTACTTCGTAAGTAACAAACAAGATTAGTGATTTAACTAAGATACATACTGCAATGGAAAAAACCATCTCAAACCTGGGCACTTATGTTTTATGTACCTGTCATAGCCCTGGTCAAGCTATATTTGCTGGACCCTCACAGCTGCTTTGTTTAGACCCACATGCTAGGCCAATATGCTTTTAAGCTCCCTCTGGTTACTAGGTAGGCTCCTGCACTGTCTCTGGCACACTTAGTGGGTACAAACTATCTGGTACCCCTGTCCTGGAAGGGGACCCTTTGGCCCAGCTGCTCCCAGGGCTAGTACCAATCCCCTAAAACTCTCCAGTAGTTCAATCACAGTCTTTCCCAGAGCTTCATCATTGTGGGCACTTTGGTTTGTTATTTACCCCTTCAGGGATATGTGATAAATGAAGCCACTAGACACAGACTTCGCAGAAGGGATTCTAAACAATAATTAACTTCAGAGAGCACAAGAGACGTACTGATCTCTGAAAAATAAGAAACACTTGTATGCTATTCTTTCCCCCAGTTTCCTCATAACTTTTGAGCACTCTTTGGGATTTGTTCTGAGTCCTCTAAAGACTCCAAGAGCCTTCCCCACGCCTTTATCTCTGGTTCTGTTCTCATCTGCCTCTCCAAAACAGACTTCCAGTCCCCTTTGTCAGGTGATGCTTTGGTTAGCCTCAAAACTCCAGTCAGGTAATCTGTTGCTTGGTCACAATCAAATGACCCTGCATTATTACCTCTCTATTAGATGCAAGTGTAACCCACATGCCATCTGGGTGTGGCGTTCTGTCCCATCTAGTGGCACTGAGACCATTTAAAGACAGAGAGGTAAATGAATCTGCTCCACAGCCTTAGCTAAGAAGCAGTTGGCTTTTAGCTCATGCTCTAGAGACTCATGCACTAAGCAAGCTGGGTTCGATCCTGTCCAACAACGACCAGGGTTTGTCAGTGTTACACCAGAATAGAGGCTACAGAGCCAAAGTGAAGGCACAGAACAGTCTTATAATCAAAAGAGTGCTCAGAGAACAAAAATGGAGTTTGCCGTTTGATATGGATACACACAGAATTCATAATATGAAGCAGAATTTGTAAGTTGTACATAGCTAGTTTCCGCGAAATCATCACAATAACAAACAGTACAAAAAAAAAAATAAGGCTAATCCATACATGTTGTCCATGTGAGCTGCTGGGCAGTTCAGTAGCCAGGGTAGTTCAACATGCACAAACGCTCAAGTCCAAGTTCCATGGCCCTTTTGTCAGGGAATATTTTATCAAATTACACACACGCAACTATGTCGAAAAAACATGATTAAGGCAGGGACTCAAAAATTAGGAAATTCAGAGGTAAGATTGGCCAGTGAAACCTTAATTTGACCTCTTTGAACATATTCATTGCAATTAAGTTTAAGATTTTGTCACGGTTATTTTTAGTGAAGTCATGGCCAAGTTGCTGGCAATAAACAAAAATTCATGGAAGCCCGCAACCCATCTCTGACTAATGAAGGGAGGAATGACTGAAGCCCAAGGCCTGTGTATGGCTCTAATGCAATTACGCTGGTTTACATCAGATGACAGCTGATTTTTACCAGACATCTAAGGGTATCCAACTTTTATAAATGAATACATGCATCTCATCTCATCTCTCTCTCTCTCTCACTCACGCACACACACACACCCCCCGTTGGCAGATTTTCTCTTTTTTTTAAACTGATATTTTGAGTCAGTTCAGATTCATGACTTAAAGAAGACCAAATAAAATAGTAAAACAACCACAGGCCATGACATAAATGAATTACATGAATTTCACTCCTCCCCGCCAAATTGCTCCATTAATCACAAGATGAGCAAAACTAAAATATTAGAAATGTATATGTACAAAAATATAATTAGCAGGCATCAATCCATGTTGCAAATATTAGCCCACAATAAAAAATAACAAAGCTGCATAGAAACAGTTTTTTTTTTCCCAAACAAAATATTGTTACTATGCATTCTTCTTGTGTGAGAAGCCACTTGGTAAAGGTGGGCTTTTAAAATAGTTATTTTAATATGGTGTGATAAAGAACTCTATTTAAGCAATAGACAAAGGACATATTGTTTTTATTAATAATGCTGAACTAGGTTATTTTGCTTCCCCCAGCCTGCTAGTACTTCAAGGTGCTAAATTTCATATCTGTCAATCTTTCATTGCAGTACTTTACAATACTTTCTAGATAAATAAGTCCTTTAGGATTATTTTTTTCCAAAGGTGAACATAATACAACCATATTAAATATTCCTATAAGTGAAGCTTTATAAATGTATAGCAAGATGGTAGCCAAGTCCATTTAATAGTGACATAACCTTATTCCCAGATTCTGGACCTTAGCGTCCAAAATTTGGGGGTTAGCATGAAAACCTCCAAGCTTAGTTACCAGCTTGGACCTGGTACTGCTGCCACCACCCAAAAAATTAGAGTGTTTTGGGGCACTCTGGTCCCCCTGAAAAACCTTCCCTGGGGACCACAAGACCCAAATCCCTTGAGTCTCACAACAAAGGGAAATAATCCTGATTCCCTTCCCCCCTCCAGGTGCTCCTGGAGAGATACACAGACACAAGCTCTGTGAAACTACGCAGAGTGAGTCCCCCTCTCCGTTCCCAATCCTGGAACAAAAGCACTTTCCTCTTCACCCAGAGGAAATGCCAAATCAGGCTAGCAATCCAACACACAGCTTTCCCCTGATTTCTTCCTCCCACCAATTCCCTGGTGAGTACAGACTTAATTTCCCTGAAGTAAAGAAAAACTCCAACAGGTCTTAAAAGAAAACTTTATATAAAAAAGAAAGAAAAAATACAAATGTTCTCTCTGTATTAAGATGATACAACACAGGGTCAATTGCTTAAAAGAATATTGAATAAACAGCCTTATTCAAAAAGAATACAAATCAAAGCATTTCCAGCACTTATATTCATGCAAATACCAAAGAAAAGAAACCATAGAACTTACTATCTGATCTCTTTGTCCTTACACTTAGAAACAGAAGACTAGAAAGTAGAAAGTACTTCTCCAAAGCTCAGAGACAGCAGGAAGACTGACAAAAGACTCAGAGACACACTTCCCTCCACCCAAAGTTGAAAAAATCCGGTTTCCTGATTGGTTCTCTGTTCAGGTGTTTCAGGTGAAAGAGACATTAACCCTTAGCTATCTGTTTATGACACGCCCCCCAAATTGCAGACAGTGGGGAAGCTCACTGGCGGCAATTTCCTTCTAGAACTTGAAAATAAACAGATTAATACAACACATGCACCTTTACATATACTACTAAGTATATAACTAACAGACTTTTACATGTTAAGAACACTTTTTAACTACTGGATTCTGGGAAACTCTCACGGGAGAGTGCACCAGCAACTTTGTTAGAAGCTCCTGTGATGTGTTGAATTTCAAAATCAAAATCTTGGAGAGCTAAACTCCACCGAAGAAGTTTCTTGTTGTTCCCCTTGGCAGTATGAAGCCACTTTAGTGCAGCATGGTCAGTTTGTAGTTGGAACCGCCGTCCCCAAACATATGGGCGTAGCTTTTCCAGGGCGTACACAATGGCATAGCATTCCTTTTCACTGACTGACCAGTGACTTTCCCTCTCAGACAGTTTGTTGCTGAGAACACGACAGGATGGAAGTTGTGATCTGTTGCTTCCTGCATGAGCACTGCTCCTATACCACGCTCAGATGCATCTGTGGTTACTAGGAATGGTTTGTCAAAATCCGGGGCCCTGAGTACAGGGTCAGACATGAGCGTTGCCTTAAGCTGGGTAAAGGCTTTTTGACACTCATTAGTCCACTTAACGGCATTTGGCTGGGTCTTTTTGGTTAGGTCGGTCAATGGGGCAGCGATTTGGCTGTAGTGTGGTACAAATCGCCTGTAGTATCCGGCCAAGCCTAAGAAGGATTGGACCTGTTTTTTTGACCTTGGGACAGGCCACTTTTGGATAGCATCCACCTTGGCCTGTAGGGGGTTTATGGTTCCTCGACCCACCTGGTGCCCCAGGTAAGTCACTCTGTTTTGGCCTATTTGACACTTTTTGGCCTTAACAGTTAGTCCTGCCTGCCTGATGCGCTCAAAGACCTTTTCCAGGTGTAGTAGGTGTTCTGGCCAGGAGTCTGAAAAAATGGCCACATCATCGAGGTAGGCAACTGCGAATTCTCCCAGTCCAGCTAGTAGACCATCTACCAGCCTCTGGAAGGTGGCGGGTGCATTTCGAAGGCCGAAAGGAAGGACATTGAATTCATACACCCCCGCATGGGTGACGAATGCTGACCTCTCCTTGGCGGGTTCATCTAGCGGTACTTGCCAGTACCCCTTGGTTAAGTCTATTGTAGAGATGAACTGGGCACGTCCCAACTTTTCCAATAGCTCATCAGTGCGTGGCATTGGATAGTTGTCCGGACGAGTTACCGCATTTAGCTTACGGTAGTCCACGCAAAAGCGTATTTCCCCATCTGGTTTGGGTACCAGAACCACTGGAGATGCCCATGCACTGGTAGATGGGCGGATTATACCCATTTGTAGCATGTTCTGGATCTCCCGTTCTATAGCAGCTTGGGCATGAGGAGACACCCGGTAGGGTGGGGTTCTGATTGGGTGAGCATTACCTGTATCAATGGAGTGGTATGCCCGTTCAGTCCGTCCTGGGGTGGCTGAGAACAATGGGGCGAAGCTAGTGCACAGCTCCTTGATTTGTTGCCGCTGCAGACGTTCCAGGGTGGTTGAGAGGTTCACCTCTTCCACGCCACCGTCTTTTTTTCCGTCGTAGTAGACACCGTCAGGCCACTCAGCATCATCTCCCTGGACTGTAAACTGACAAACCTGTAAGTCTCTGGAATAGAAAGGCTTGAGAGAATTAACATGGTACACTTTAGGCTTTAGTGAGGAATTGGGAAATGCTATGAGGTAGTTTACAGCTCCCAGGCGCTCTTGGACCGTGAATGGCCCTTCCCATGATGCTTCCATCTTATGGGCCTGTTGCGCCTTTAAGACCATAACCTGGTCTCCTACCTTGAAGGAACGTTCTCTGGCATGTCTGTCATACCAGGCCTTTTGCTCTTCTTGAGCATCCTTTAGGTTTTCTCTAGCAAGGGCTAAAGAGTGTCGGAGGGTGCTTTGTAGGTTGCTTACAAAGTCCAGAATGTTAGTTCCTGGAGAAGGCGTAAACCCCTCCCATTGCTGCTTCACCAACTGTAATGGCCCCTTAACCTCATGACCATACACCAGTTCAAATGGTGAAAACCCTAAACTGGGATGTGGTACAGCCCTGTAGGCAAACAGCAACTGCTGCAACACTAGGTCCCAATTATTGGAGAATTCGTTGATGAATTTTCTTATCATGGCCCCCAAAGTTCCATTGAACCTTTCCACCAGGCCATTGGTTTGATGGTGGTACGGGGTGGCAACCAAGTGATTCACCCCATGAGTTTCCCACAGTTTTTCCATGGTCCCTGCCAGGAAATTAGACCCTGAATCTGTAAGGATGTCAGAGGGCCAACCTACCCTGGCAAAGATGTCTGTTAGGGCCAGGCACACAGTGTTAGCCCTGGTGTTGCCTAGAGCTACTGCTTCTGGCCATCGGGTAGCAAAGTCCACTAAAGTCAGTACGTACTGCTTTCCTCTGGGCGTCTTTTTTGGGAAAGGGCCCAGAATATCCACAGCTACTCGCTGAAATGGGACCTCAATTATGGGGAGTGGCTGGAGAGGGGCCTTGACCTGGTCTTGAGGCTTTCCCACTCTTTGGCATACCTCACAAGACCGGACATACTTGGCAACGTCCTTGCCCATCCCCTCCCAGTGGAAGGACTTCCCCAACCGGTCCTTGGTTCTGTTCACCCCAGCATGGCCACTGGGATGATTATGGGCTAAGCTTAAGAGCTTCCCCCGGTACTTAGTTGGAACCACCAACTGTTTTTGCGGCTGCCATTCTTCCCGGTGTCCACCAGAAAGAATTTCCTTGTATAAAAGTCCTTGGTCTATAACAAACCGGGATCGATTAGAAGAGCTGAGAGGCGGTGGGGTGCTCCGTGCCGCCGCCCAAGCTTTCTGAAGGCTGTCATCTGCTTCCTGCTCAGCCTGGAACTGTTCCCTTGAGGCTGGGGTCACCAGTTCTTCCTCAGACTGTGGACTTGGGCTTGGTCCCTCTGGAAGCGATGTAGGTGATGGGGTTGTTTCCGTTGCTGGTGAACCGCTCTCCGCTGGTGCACCTGAGGGTATTTCAGGCTCTGGCTGAGCTTTTTGGGTATGGCTGTCTTTTGCTTCTGCCAGTTCTGGCTTGCTGGCGCCCTCTGGCGTTGAGTTTGAAGATGTGGTTGCACTTGCTGGTGCTGGTTGCTGTTCCAGTTCCGGGCCTGGGACTGGAGATGCTGTGGCTGTTTCAGTGGTATGCATGGAATCCGGGTCCACTACCTCTGTCTGGGTCTCTGGTAACACAGACGGGGCCTCTGTGGACGGCTCAGGAACAGGAATGGGTCTGGAAGCTTGCCTGGTTTGGCTACGGGTAACCATTCCCACTCTCTTGGCCCGCCTCACCTGGTTGGCCAAGTCTTCCCCTAGTAGCATGGGGATAGGATAATTGTCATAGACTGCAAAAGTCCACATTCCTGACCAGCCTTTGTACTGGACAGGCAGTTGAGCTGTAGGCAAGTCTACAGCTTGTGACATGAAGGGGTAAATTGTAACTTTGGCCTTTGGGTTGATGAATTTGGGGTCAACGAAGGATTGGTGGATAGCTGACACTTGTGCCCCCGTGTCTCTCCACGCAGTAACCTTCTTTCCGCCCACTCTCAAATTTTCCCTTCGCTCCAAGGGTATTGAGAGGCATCTGGGCCTGGGGATCTTTGGGGTGATGGTGGTGTAATGAATTGCACTCGCATGGTGTTCTTGGGACAGTTGGCCTTGATATGTCCCAGTTCATTACACTTAAAGCATCTTCCATCTGATGGGTCACTGGGCCGAGGTGAGTTACTGGAGACTGGTGAGGTTGAAGAGTAGGGTATCTGTGGCTTTACTTGGGTGGTATGTAGGGTCTTTGGCTGTCCTCGGTTGTAGGGTTTATGGTCTGTGTGCCCCCTGGGGTAATCGTTCCCCTTGACAGTAGCTTTTTTGCTTTCTGCCAGTTCCATCCATTTGGCTCCAATCTCCCCCGCCTCAGCGATAGTTTTGGGATTTCTATCTTGTATGTACCGTGTGATGTCTTCAGGAACACCATCCAAGAACTGCTCCATTTGTATGAGGAGGTTCACGTCTTCCAAGGTTTGAATGTTGTTTCCTGTTAACCAGGCCTCATAGTTTTTTGCAATGTAGTAGGCGTGTTTGGGAAATGACACCTCTGGTTTCCACTTTTGGGTTCTGAAGCGCCGACGGGCATGATCTGGGGTTATCCCCATCCGGTATCTGGCCTTGGTTTGAAAAAGTTTATAGTCATTCATTTGCGGCTTGGGCATTTCAGCTGCCACCTCTGCTAAAGGTCCACTGAGGTGTGGCCTTAATTCTACCATGTACTGGTCTTCGGGGATGCTGTACCCAAGACAGGCTCTTTCAAAATTTTCCAAGAAGGCCTCGGTGTCATCACCTGCCTTGTAGGTGGGAAATTTCCTGTGCTGTGGAGCAATAATGGGCGATGGGTTGTTAGGATTGGCTGGAGTCTGTTGCTTAGCCTTTTCTAATTCCATGGCCTGTTGGTGGGCTTCCCTCTGGAGTTCTATCTGTCTTCTGTGGGCTAACTCTTCTTCTTCTAGTTTTCTTTTGTGTGCTGCCTCTTTGGCTTGTTCTTCTCTTTCTTTCATCTCCATTTGTCGCCTGTGTTCAGCTTCTTTGAATTGGTCTTCGGCCCTCATTTTTGCCTTAGAAGTCATGATTCCTGTTTTCTTGTGTTGGGGTGCCCTCCGGTGTATATCTTCTGCACTGCAGGCTCTGTTCCCTCCTGGAGTCTGCCTAGCAACAGTGCTTTTTTCCCTTTTCTCTCTCTAGCTAATGTTCAATTAAGGGAAACCAGAAAAACCACTTTATCTGCATGCATATAAGTGCTGGTATTTGCCTCCTAATGGGAGGGCTATTGCATGACAAAAGACCCTTAACAGTTTGGTAATGGCTTCTCGCTTAACATGCAAACCACAAACTGCTAGAGAGAGCAGAAAAAAAAATTCTCTCTGGTTCTCTTTTAAAACCAAACTGTTTCTCTCTGCTAAAAAGCCCTTAGCAGAGAAAAGAAAAATATAATATTCCTACTGGCTTCTGGATTCTGTCTATATCCCGCCGCTGCCACCATGATATAACCTTATTCCCAGATTCTGGACCTTAGCGTCCAAAATTTGGGGGTTAGCATGAAAACCTCCAAGCTTAGTTACCAGCTTGGACCTGGTACTGCTGCCACCACCCAAAAAATTAGAGTGTTTTGGGGCACTCTGGTCCCCCTGAAAAACCTTCCCTGGGGACCACAAGACCCAAATCCCTTGAGTCTCACAACAAAGGGAAATAATCCTGATTCCCTTCCCCCCTCCAGGTGCTCCTGGAGAGATACACAGACACAAGCTCTGTGAAACTACACAGAGTGAGTCCCCCTCTCCGTTCCCAATCCTGGAACAAAAGCACTTTCCTCTTCACCCAGAGGAAATGCCAAATCAGGCTAGCAATCCAACACACAGCTTTCCCCTGATTTCTTCCTCCCACCAATTCCCTGGTGAGTACAGACTTAATTTCCCTGAAGTAAAGAAAAACTCCAACAGGTCTTAAAAGAAAACTTTATATAAAAAAGAAAGAAAAAATACAAATGTTCTCTCTGTATTAAGATGATACAACACAGGGTCAATTGCTTAAAAGAATATTGAATAAACAGCCTTATTCAAAAAGAATACAAATCAAAGCATTTCCAGCACTTATATTCATGCAAATACCAAAGAAAAGAAACCATAGAACTTACTATCTGATCTCTTTGTCCTTACACTTAGAAACAGAAGACTAGAAAGTAGAAAGTACTTCTCCAAAGCTCAGAGACAGCAGGAAGACTGACAAAAGACTCAGAGACACACTTCCCTCCACCCAAAGTTGAAAAAATCCGGTTTCCTGATTGGTTCTCTGTTCAGGTGTTTCAGGTGAAAGAGACATTAACCCTTAGCTATCTGTTTATGACAAATAGAAACATATAAACCTGGATAATAGCATCCAGGAGTGCTATAAAGTGAAAATCATCAGACATTGCAACAGGATTTTGTGGCGTTTAAAATTATATGAAGCAAAGAATTTAAAATGCAGAAGAGCATGCTACCATGCAGTTGCAGAAGAGAGTACTTAATGCTAATACTTAATAAACATATTTTGGGCAGTTTTGCTTGATCTGTTAGTTAAACTGGTGTACCAGGGCAAGCAGCAGAATGAAATAACTTCTAAAGAAATAACTATAGGAAAAGTGGTAATATAGCTTATAAATATTTCATCTACCCCACTAAATTATTAAAGTGATTTAATATTTTTAAGTTACCACTTTTGATAAATGAACTTCTATGAAGACAAACCAAAAGCTATAAACCATGTGATTAAGCTCCCAATTTATCATCATATTCAGTGTAAATCCTGGCAAATCTTTAGTTGATCCAAGGTTTGGGCAGGAATCTGGACGGGAATTTCCCAGGGAATTAAACTGACCTCCAGGGACCACTTCTGGAGTTGAGAAGGGAATTTATTCTTTGTGTGTTTTTGCTCAGACTGCCAACAAGGGTACCAGATATGGTAGCTGTGTGATCTCTTCACAGCTCACTAACTCATTTCCCATAAGCCACCAAATAGCTGCCAGAAGGTAGAAACACTCAGTCACTATCAAATTAGCTATTTTCAAACTGGAAATCTTCAGGTAAAGGGCTCTGTCCTTTATTACTATGTCCCTCCATCCAATTGACTAAGTGTCTGCATTTCTATTAATGGTCAAATTTATTTTTGCTCCTACCTTTACTTCATATTTTCATTGTATATTTGCCATCTGTGCCATTTGGCTAGGACTAGATACCAGTCAGGTGGCAAAGCAAAGTGTCTGCAATCCTCCCTTTAAGGTGCCAGGTTGGGGAAATAGATTTGCCTTTCATGTGGATGAGGCTTTACTTTAAGAAAACAAATACAAATGATGCTATCATCCTTCAACCGGGTTATTTTGTTAGAGATAAAGGATCACAAGCCTTGGATGAGACTTAGGGGCCTTCTCCACACATTCACGTAAACACCAAATTTCTACATGTTTATCCAAATGTTTTGAAGCTCTGAATGAATAAGTGACTGACATTAAAATAATTTAAAATTGACCACAGTTCACATGCAGCCTTCTAAAACTGAACTACCAACTTATTTAGAAAGTTGTCCCAGCTATATTATTTTCCTGCTATATTTTGCTTGCATTACAGAACACATTTCCAAACTGTACAAACTGGAGAAATGGTCTGAAGTAAATAGGATGAAATTCAATAAGAACAAATGCAAAATACTCTATTTAGGAAGGAACAATCAGTTGCACACATACAAAATGGGAAATGACCACCTAGGAAGGAGTACTGTGGAAAGGGATCTGGGGGTCATAGTGGACCATAAGCTAAATATAAGCCAACAGTGTAACACTATTGCAAAAAAGTGAACATCATTCTGGGATTTATTAGCAGGAGTGTTGTAAGCAAGACATAAGAAGTAATTCTTCCGCTCTACTCTGCTCTGATTAGGCCTCAGCTGGAGTATTGTGTCCAGTTCTGGGCGCCACATTTCAGAAAAGATATACACAAATTGGAGAAAATCCAGAGAAGAGCAACAAAAATGATTAAAGGTGTAGAAAACATGACCTATGAGGGAAGATGGAAAAACTGGGTTTGTTTAGTCTGGGAAAAAGAAGACTGCGATATGACATAACAGTTTTCAAGTACATAAAAGGTTGTTACAAGTAGGAGGGAGAAATATTGTTCTTCTTAACCATTGAGGATAGGACAAGAAGCAATGGGCTTAAACTGCAGCAAATGAGGTTTAGGATGGACATTAGGAAAAACTTCCTAACTGTCAGAGTGGTTAAGCACTGGAATAAACTGCCAAAGGAGGTGGTGGAATCTCCATCATTGGAGATTTTTAGGAGCAGGTTAGACAAACACCTGTCAGGGATGGTCTAGATCAGGGGTCAGCAACCTCTGGCATGCGGCTCACCAGGGTAAGCGCCCTGGTGGGCCAAGCCAGCTTGTTTATCTGCTGCATCAGCAGATTCAGCCAATTGGAGCTCCCACTGGCTGTGGTTCACCGTCCCAGGACAATGGGGGTGGCAGGAAGCAGTGCGGGCCGAGGGATGTGCTGGCCACAGCTTCCCACCACCCTCATTGGCCTGGGATGACGAACCGCGGCTTGTGGGAGCCGTAATCGGCTGAACCTGCCGATGCAGCAAATAAACAAACTGGCCCAGCACTCCAGGCTGCTTACCCTGGTGAGCCGCGTGCCAGAGGTTGCTGAGCCCTGGTCTAGATAATACTTAGTCCTGCCCTGAGTACAGGAGACTGGACTAGATGAGCTCTCAAGGTCCCTTCAGTCCTATGATTCTATGATTATGGTATGAATCGGTTAAGCTTATTCATAAAAATCATTTAAAAACATATTATATGTTGTTACAATAGATAAGACTGTATTGATGGCAAAGGCTCCAATGCCTTATTCTGCTAGAAAACTCAAAATAGGAGGCATTTTGTTTTGAGGGGTGATGCTTGACTATCCTTTGAGGCAACTTGTGCCCCCCGCATAAATGGTAATCTAAAACTATCTTCTGATGTTTCTATTGATTAGGCATAGCTGGTAGATTTTGCTGCATTTTTTCTGTATAAGCTGGATTGATTTTAGACATACTGAGAATTCTTCATCTATTTGTGATACAAAGGAGGCCTTGGGGGAAGGGAACACTAGAAGCAGACTGTGTATACTGCTTCTAAATCAGTTGTTGTGAGTAGAGAAGACAGTAAAGATGGTGAGTGAGAGAGGGAGAGACATCAGTATATTCTCCAGTGGAAATTACTCGCCTATCAGTGTATTCTACGGACTTCCAACCACATCTAGTGGTTTAGCTACAGACTAGGTTTTTCAGTGTCCTCACATCTCTTGCACCCCAGATTATATCACTGAGAGCAGTGGAGGATAATCTTGCAACAGTGGACTGAGAGAAACAAACTGTAATGAACTCTTAAAACACAGTTAAGTGTGCAGTTATAGTGAGGACTGTGAGAATGGTCTGGGTATAAATATCAACCTAGGTGCAATAAAGCTTAGCAAATTGATCTTCAGTGATGTAAGTTTAGGTCTAACATACAAGAATGCAGTCAAAATTGTCTTTGAGAAAGCAGCCCAAGAAATTAATGAAAGAAAATAGTTATAATTAAGCTAGGGAAAATGGGAAAACTTCATACTCATTTCAGCTGAATGGCATTGCTGTTGACCAGTTATGACAAAAATATGAACATGCTGAAAATAAAACTGCACATAGTTTCTCATTTCAGTTTAAGATTATGTAGATCCATATTTCTTGCATAGTTCATATTAATAGTAGAATCCAGATATGAATGTGGACATCTCCATGCTGTCCCCTGCCAATCTAATCATAACCATTTTCTTTCATTTTTTTCCTGATTAATGCTTATCAGTAGAAATAACAGTTGTGAATTTCGAAGCATCAGGTTCAAAATCTTTAGACTATCTGAAATCACATATTTGAATTCTGGTAGATTTGATTCCTGGCTTGCTTCTGCTATCCTTGCATTGATTTCCATTCACTTTACTTTTCTCTTTCTGAAGCAGACACATTGATTTCGATGGTATATGAAGGCTTGTCTAATGAGGAACACTCAGAAAAGTTCAGGTGAATCAACTAAAGGTGTGAAGTCAATGCTGTCCCTAGACCCTAGTGAGCACCCCCTTCCAGCCACTCACTAAAACTTCCATGAAGAGAATCCAAGTCTCTGTTACTCTGGATTCCCAGATATTTTGGGCTCCTGAAACCTGAACAGAATCCAGTGTGCAGATCATCTATCTGACACCCCTTGTGAGAGCTGGAACCCAGCTGCCTAACGCCTCTGGTGCAGCAGTGACCCCTCAAATTCTCTTGTGCTTAAATGGACCTAGTCCCAGAACTCTACTCCAAAGGTGAGAAACTTCTGTTTTACAGTTTCACTCTCTCACGAGCATGCAGAACTTGTGAAGCAGTTAACATATGTGCGTGCTCATATGATGCACTTTGCACAGAGTCTAATACATTAGTGCTCTTTTACACTTAATCACATAAAGCACAAGACAGTAGAGATCAGACAAAATAATTAACACTACTTCAGTTTCTTCTCTGCTCCAGGGCATTCTTTCACCTGCGGTCAGAAGCCAGAGTACTTCTATTTCAGTGCATGGTTCATGAGCTACGACATGCTGGGTTGCTTCTTCCTTATGGACTGGAGGAAAATGCTACAGTCACTTCCTGAGCAGACCAGCTTCTGCCCTTTTAAACTCTTTAGAGCCCTGTGTCAGCTAACACCCCTGTTCACTTTCTCCTAGTAAACAGATCCCTGCCAAGGTGACCTCCCCACTGTTTAAACCAGTTTTTCTGGGCAGGGACCAGTCTTTTTTCTAGAGTGAGTAGATTTCTAATAGTTGGATACTTGATGAGCTATTCTCTATTGTTGTTCTTTTGACACCAGCCTTTGGAATCTCAACCCAACATGGAGGCAAACAGACCATAAAGGCTTCTCATTCAAAATGGAGTTTGCAGCCTGACACAGATACATATCATCTCACACCAAATTCATAACTTATATATGCTTGTGAAGTTACAGAAAACTAAGGCGACTTTACTCCTGAATGAAAGCATCCATGACGGGAGAGGTTTAATGCACTTTAACTTAGATGAATTAACATTAATTCAGTCACCTTAATTTTCCTGTCTGTCTCCATGTATACATGGCCTGGGTTTTTTTAGATGAGAACCTAAAAGTGTATTTTTATTTGCATGTGTGGCCATGAAAAATCCACCATTCTTCATAAAAGAAAAGGATTTGTCCTGGATTACACAGTAAAATAACTTCTCACTCTACTATTGTGCACTGTGTTTTGCACATGTTTGCTGCCCCAAACCACATGCCAAAAGACAGCAGCATTTCAGTGGTATTTTATGTATATGTTATGTGGAGCACTCAGAATCCTTCATCATGAAAGACACTATATAACAACAAATGTGGCTATTTGTTTAATACTTAAAATTAACAACCATAACATTTAATAGTATGAAAGTTTCCTATTAGAAATGTTTGAATGCATGCACATTTATAGAGCTGTGTGATTCTCTGCAGTAGATGATATCATCTGCTTTCCATATTCTCATTTTTGAAAGGAACAGGGGTCACATCTCTTATGCTTGGAGCAGAATTTTTCCTCCCAAGTCAGAATGTCACAGAGGTTAAAAGCTAGCCAGCATGAAAAGAGCCACTAGTAAAAAATGTGAATATCAGTCTTTAACCTTTTCTAAACACACCAGTCTGATCTTAAATAATTTTCTGAAAGAATACATTGAAATTCATGTTATCTGAAAGATAGAAAGTATTTGAAATGTAAGTAACAAAAAAGTAAATCTAATACCACCAAAAATAGTTGATTGCTTTAAATACATATAAATATTGCTCTTCGAATAACTTAAAAATGTAAGGATTTCAGAATAAATGCAAGATCTTCAAATAATATCAATGTTTAAGTGCAGTGGGTGGTACCACTATCTCAAGGAAGTTTATGGTCTATCTTATCATCTGTCTAAAAACCTATACGCCCCGATCACTGAAATATCTGAAATTCCAGGGGTTCTTACTAAAACATTTATGCTCTGCTTCAACTGGGAAGCTAAACATTAAGGGCTAGGTTTTAATTCTTACTATGTGCCTAAGCAAGTGAGCAAAAGGATGTACCAGGCCACTCAGTCCCCTTTGTGGGCTGCTGGACCTTGGATTAAGGCCCATAGGAACAAGTGAGGCTAGTTTCCTGTTTGCTTCCACCATGTAGCAGGTGGGCAGGAAGGAACAGAGGTAGGCAGGGGCTTGCCTCTACCTTCCTGCTCACTGGCCAGAGCAGCTTAGAGCCAGCACAGAGAAGAGGACTAAGATCACTGTCGACTCTGCCATCCCCGGGACAGACAGCTGACTGCAACCCGACATCGTCATGATGGATGCAGAAAAGAGGACGGTCCTCCTGGTAGACGTCACGGTGCCTTTCAAAAAACCGGTCACCTGCCTTCCACAAGGCCCGACCACGGAAGGAGTCAAAGTATGCCTTGCTGGCTCAGACCCTGAGAGCCCAGGGCTACGAAGTCCAAGTACACGCCCTGATCGTGGGAGCCCTGGGCTCATGGGACCCCCGCAACGAGCCGGTTCTGAGAGCATGTGAGGTCGGTCGAAGCTACGCCCGGCTCATGAGACAGCTCATGGTGTTCGACACCCTCAGGTGGTCAGAGACATTTATATCGAACACATCACAGGACACTGCCAATACCACACTGAGTAATTGAGACAGCCAACCAGGGAAATAACCCACTTTCTTCCCTGAGCGACCAAGGGAGGCACCCCACCCATGTACCTGTCCGCTCCACCGATACTGACTTGGATTCCTTATTCATTCCATGAGTGGCGAACCCAAGCCTACTTATTCACTGACACTTTAAAAACTCTTGCACCCCAATCTGGGTCTATGCCGGTTATGCGATATGTATGTATTTTTTCATCCTTGCAAACGATATCTGTAACCCCCCATAACCCAAGCCTGACCCCAGATGTACAGTACCTTGCTTCTCAACCTGTGTATATTTCATTTCAAACATTTATTTTAATAAAATTTTTAAAACTTACTGCTGGTGTAGGCCAGTAGTAAATTATTTTTCTTGATTCTCTCAAGGACAGAGGCTGGGAGGATTAAGGCATTTCTGGGATCTTTTAAGTAGAACTGTCTGGAAAATGTTTTATTTTTCTGCAGAAAGTTTGAACTTTACATAGAAAATTCAACAACTGGAAACTTTCAGCTGTAAACCAAAAGTTGTGCTTGGGAAAATCAGATACAAATATTTTGGTTTGCCAAACTGAATCAAACCATTTAATTTCAGGTCAGTTATATCCTTAAATGGTGTTTCCCTGAGCTGCTGTAGTAGTAGTTCAGAGGAGTTGTAGTTCAGGTGCCTCATGCCTTCATTGGCTCCCTGACGAAGCTAGGTCTGTTGTGCTGCATCATAATCTTCTCTTTTGCTGACCCATTGCAGTACACTATGGGAGTCACATGGCTGTAGTGCATCATGGGATGTAGTCTGGCTGGGGAGTTTGACCTCCCAGCCTTCCATGCCTGCTTCCTGACAAGTCCCTGCTCCAGCCCTAGTCTCTGCCTATCTCCGAACTCCTGATACCTAACTCCTGGTTCTGACCTCTGACTTGTCTTCTGATCCTAATTACAGCTCTTCCCTTTGATCCTGTTCTGAGTCCTGGCTCTAATCATAGGCTTGCCTCCTGACCATGACTCTGGTTCTGCTCTCTGATTCTGCTCTGACCACTAGATCATACTGCCTACATCCTGATGTGTGACACCAATTACCATTCACCACAGCTTCTCTCTCTCTCTACACACACACACACACACACATATAATCGTAGACACACACACACCTGCACGGATATATATGTGCAAACCTAGCTGGAAAAAGTGCAGTTTAAATAACTAAATGAGGGTAGAGGTTGGCTTCTATAATACAGTAACTCCCCACTTAAGTCCGCTCGCTTAACATTGTTTTGATCTTACGCCCATATTCCATTACAGAAAATGGTCATTCAAAGTTGTGCAATGTTTTGCTATAATGTCATTTGGCTGCCTGCTTTGTCCACAGCTAGCAGCTTCCTATCAGCTCCCCTATACCCCCCTTCCAGCACCTCCCACCCACTGGCAGACCCCACAGATCAGCGTCTTCCCTCGCCACCCCCCGCCTCCTGCCTGTGGTAATCAGCCGGCTTGCAGTGTTCAGGAGGTAGAGGAGGGAGGGGTAGCCTGCACGCTGAGTCCTTGCTCCTTCCCCCTCCCTCCTGAATGCCGCAGACCAGCTGATTGCCATGAGAAGGAGGCAGGGGAGGGAGGGGGGAGGAGCGAGGATGTAGCATGCAGAGTAAAGGGTGGGAGAAGAGGCGAGTTAAGGGTTGGGGCTTGGGGAAGGGCTGGAGTGGGGAGGCTGAGGGTTGAGTCCCCCACCTCTGATGCTTGCACAGTAGGGGAACCTGCAGCTGCTGCTGTGCAACGTGTGTTTCCTAGCCTACAGCACATTCAGCCTCCTTGCCTGCCTCATTGTCTGCAGTGCCAGTGGGGGGGTAAGGCAGTAGCACATCCTGTTGCTTCATACTCAGCAATGATGATTGTAGTATTAAATTGTATCTTTAAAATTGTTTAATACTTATACCTGTATTAAATTGCTTGTTTATAAATATATATATATATAAACAAGCAATTAATACAGGTATAAGTTTTAAACAATTTTAAAGAATCCAATTTCCCCATAAGAATTAATGTACATGGGGGGGAGTTAGGATCCAGGAAATATAATTTTATATATAAAATGCCTTTTGTCTGGCAAAAAAAATAAATTCCCTGGATCCTAACTCCCTCCATTTACATTAATTCTTATGGGGAAATTGGATTCGCTTAACATCGTTTTGCTTAAAGTCACATTTTTCAAGAACATAACTACAGCATTAAGTGAGGAGTTACTGTACTAATGGATAACTGCAGCTGCTGATCAGACTGGAAGAGTCTTAAAGGAGTTGAATAAATTTTAATCTTTTAGAAATAAGAGATTATTACAGTTTGGTCTTAATCAGGTAGTAGGAGACTTTGCAGAGATAAGAATTAAAGTAATAAGGGTGGAAAAAATCAACTGGTACTCAGGGGTGAAAGTAACTAAGGGACGTACCAGTAGGCATGGCAGGGTCCTGAGCAAGGGGGGATGGGGGCATTCAACCAGAAGGCGTGGGGCCTTAGGCAGAAGGGGTGGGGCCTTTAAATCCCTGAGCCCTTTAAATCACCACGGCTTCCCCGGCTGTGGTAGCAGTGGCCAGGAGCCCCAGGCCCTTTAAATCACTGCCAGAGCCCCATGGTAGTGGTAGCTGCGGTGGCAGCCAGGACCTCCAGGGCTCTGGCGGTGATTTAAAGGGCCTGGGGCTTCCGGCTGTCGTCGCTACCCCAGGGCTCTGGCAGTGGGGCTCTGACAGTGATTTAAAGGGCCAGGGTCTCTGGCTACTGCTGGGAGCCCAGGGCTCTTTTAAATTGCCAACCTGGTGAAGCTGCCTCCTGCCAGTATGGTCAGCTGTGTACCAGCTCTTGCTGGTACACCATACTGAACCGTACTGGCTTACTTTCACCTCTATTGGTGCTGCAGAAATCTCTGTGCTGTCATCTAGGAGACCACAACTGTGTCCCCAGGATTCACATGTACTGTGAGTGTAGTGAAGGTATTAAATATGTGTTTCACAGTGAGTAAATTGAGGAATGGAAGGCTTAATTACCTCTAGGTCTTACACGCGGTTTAATCTAGAAGTTTTCAAGTGGGAAGAGAATGTTGAGCTCTCTAGGGAAACATGGTGAGTCTTCTAATAATTCAGTAATTAAAGTAGAGTAAATGGGATGGCAGAGCAAGTGCAGGTCATAAGATACTTCCTCAAATTTAGCCTGTCAGACCTCTTGTTCATCAGGGCCAAATTTGAGTGGGATTGTGACCCTGTCTCACTGACAGCAGTAATTCAGGTAAAAGGTGTTTTTATAATACCATTTGATCTGCATTTTGAGAAATTTTCTGCCTATCTCCTAAACAAACACATTAGAGATGCTAGGTGGCAATATGTTTCTTGCTATTGTTTAAAAAGAAAAGGTTAAGGTGGGCATGATTCAGAAAGGTTGAAAACCCGTCATTCAATCAGAACATCAAGTGCTTGTTGTTTGGGTACAGATAAAAGATGCTTGTTGCAAATAATGCTATAGTTGCACCTATTACATATTGAGTCTGAAAGAGAGAGCTTTTCCGTGGAATCACAAATTCCAAGGCAAGAAAGGATCATTGAGATCATCTAGCCTGACTTCCTGCATAATACAGGAACTGTATAATACAGTTCACAAAATAATTCCTAGAACTTCTCTTTTAGAAAAACATCTAATATTGATGTTAAAATTGTTAGTGATGAAGAATCCACTACAAATCTTGGTAAATTATTCCAATGGTTAATTGCTCTCACTATTTAAAAATGTATGCCTTATTTCCTATCTGAATTTGTCTAGCATCAACTTCCAGCCATTGAGTCATGTTATACTTTTATCTCTGCTAGACTGAAGAGCTTCTTATTAAAATATTTGTTCCTCATGGCAGTACTTACTGACTGTAATTGTCACCCCTTTACCTTCTCTTTGTTATGCTAAATGAACTGAACTCCTTGAGTGTGTCACTGCAAGGCATGTTTCCTAAACCTTTAAAGATTCTCTCTAAACCCTTTTCAGTTTATCAACATCCTTCTTAATTTGTGGACATCAGAATTGGACACAGTTATATTAGCGGTATTTGCAGTGTGAAATATAGAAGTAATATATTCTCTCTATTCTTACTCGAGATTCCCCTGTTTATGCATCCAATGATCACATTAGTACTTTTGGCCATCAGTTCCGCTGATTAGCCACCAGAACCCCCACATCTTTTTCAGCCATTGCTTTCCAGGATGGAGTCCCTCATCCTTTAAGTATGGCCTGCATTCTTTGATCTTAGATGGATATATTTACATTTAGCCACATCAAAACACATTATTTCCTTGCATCCAGTTTACCACGAGATCCATATCACTCTGAATCATTGATAGGTCTTTTAAATTATTTACCACTCCCCACTCATATGTAAATTTTATCAGTGATGATTTCCATGTTTGATTGTAGGGGAGTGAGGTCATTTTTTAAACCATATGGCCTTCTTCCTTAGATGTGGGATTGTGGCTTTTTGGCCTTCCGGTAAAGTGTTTTTAAAAAATTCCCAAATATCATTTATGTTTTTCTGATTAAGTTCTTCCATCCTCTCTCTCTCTCTCTCTCTCTCTCTCTCTCTCTCTCTCTCTATATATATATCTCAATATCACTGGCCTGGCCTGGACTTCATTCTGCTATCACATTAAAATGTGATCAGATCATGATCGCTTGTACCTAAGTTACCTGTAATGTTTAGTTCTGTGATCAGTTCCTTTTTATCTGTCAAGACAAGGTCTAATATAGAATTCTCCTGAGTTGGATGCAACACTTTTTAAGTTAGGAAACTGTCATCTGTAACATTTAGAAATTCAAATGATGTTTTAGTACTGGCAGTGTCAGGCAACCTCCAGCATATGTCACTCAAATTGAAATCCCCTGTGGTCACACAGCTTTTGTTTCCTATGCATTATAGATAGGTGTGGAAGGAGCCAGTTAGCCTGTTCCCTAGAGTGATTTGGTGGCCTGTAGCAGACTCAACTAATACCTCAACTTGTGCTTTATCTGTTAGGACATTGATCCATAAGCATTCAAGATTATTTTCTTTCAAGTTAGTGACTTGGAAACAAGTAATGCCATTTTTTACATAAAGTGCCACTTTCTCTTCCCCTTTTGCCCACTTGATCCTTCCTAAATAGGTTATAACCATTGATTTTAACATTCCAATCATGAGAATCATCCCACCAGTTCCGTAATACCAACTGATCAAATTTATGCTTGTAAATGAGCAATTCCTCTTGTTTGTCCCAAGGCTCCTAGCATTGGCATACAGGTAATTAAACAATTGATACTCTTCATATCCTTTGGTTCCTTGATGAATTATGTTTGTAACATTTCAATTTTTTGCAGAGTGCTCATATCTTCCCTCTTTTTACCCTCCCCCTTTTGTTTTTAGTTTTGCATCCTCCTGACTATTCTAGTCAGCCTGTCCTTGAGAAGATTGGTCCCCTTTAGACTGAGGTAGAAGTTATCCAAACTATACAGCCCATTGTCCCCAGAAGTGGACCTGTGTTCCATAAAACCAAAACCCTCCGTCCTACACCACTTACTGTCCAGTGGTTCACTTCCAGATCTTCTGTCTTCCTTGGCTTGTGGGACAGGAAGGATCTCAGAGAAGATGGGTTGGACATTCTTCTTCAGCACACTTCCAAGTTCCCTGAAGTCATTAGTGCTGATCTGAATCACCAACAATGAATCCTTTTATATTGACTTCAATAGCTTGCCCAATTTTAGCATGACATCTTGTGTCTTGGCAACACAAGAAATGCATCACACTATCTTGTTGTCCACCTGTCCCTTGCAAAACATTCTTTCGATTTTTCTGAGTATTGACTATCCGATGAGGATTGTTTGTCTTCCTTAATTGGTTGGATGAAATATGGAGCAGTCAAAGAGAACTGCTTCTGAGTAGGCTGGTGGTGATTTCTAGCTTGCTCATTCCATGGTGCCACTTTTCTGTGCATAACACTAGGTAAACATTTTGTTCAGGATATCACTGTGGTTAATTTGCAATTCTACAGAATACAGCAGGAAACATTGTGTTCATATCCGGGGTTAAGGGACATGGGCCTCACATTACTCCAGAGACCTCTCTGAAGGATTATTTCACTGCCGTTAACAGTACTGTCACCCCCAAGCATTCAAAAATAACACTGGTTTAAAATTCATGAGATTATTTAAAAAAATACATTTTAGGTTCATTTTACTTGTCTTCTGATTTCTGAGACTTTAGGATGCATCCAGGTCACATTTTCAGCTTCTCTCTACAACCATGAAGGCAAGAAACTTTTTTTTTTTAATGAAAGCTGAGATTCTAACCTAATAATATGAATTCAGAGATGGTGCTTTGTGAAAAACATCAAATATTTCCAGACTTGAAAGTAAACTGCTAGAGTAGGCAACACTGAGTTAAATTACAGGATAATCTATCGGTACATAGATAAAAGGAAAATGAATTTTTGATATATTTAATCCCTGGAAAGGATTCTATCACAGCATTGTGCCATAATTTCCTTTTTGCAACTGCTTCATAAACTTATCTGAGCAAAAACCCATGTTTGTATTCAAAATTATCATTTTGTCCAACCTAAGAGAACTCCACATCAGCTTCCTCTGCAGGATTCTACAGATTCTGAGCAGCAGTGTTCTTGCTGTGCTTTGAAAGGTGTGTGCACATTTATGCTTTCAGAGACAAAGGCAACATTTAAAACAAGAAGCTATGTTTTATGTTCTTTCAAACTCATTTACACACCATGTGCTTGTTGTTCAGATGAGTACAGTCTTCAAAGAATCAATTCACCTACCTTGTTCTCAAACTCCATTTTTCAAACATAAAAAAAGCTTATGTCAGTTATCCTTGCTCACTTTCATTAGGAAACAGCAGTTACCTTTCCCCCCTTCCTCCTCTTGGCATTTAATATTACTTTTAAATTCCCCTAAAAAAAACTGAACATCTCTTCCTTCCTTTGTTCATGTCTCCTGAAATAACTGGTCATTCAAATAATGATTTTTTTGAATTCAGTTTTTGCTGAATATCACTTTCAGAAGTTTTGCTTGTGTTTGGACAGATCTTGCACAACAAGGACTGATCAAAACTCAAAGTCATCCCATAAAAAATAGCACAACAAGTAGAATTGTGTCAAATTACCCAGAAACAATTTGGATAGCTGGCAAACAGGGCTGCCTGCTGGTTTGTGAACAGTGTAGGTAATTTGCCACTCAGCTCTCTCTATTTTCTTCAGTAAATTGTAGGGTACTTAGCACCCTACTAATCTGTTATCCATCTGTCTATATTTCTCTGCACTGTCAGTGTCTGACAGTAGCTCTGCCTCATTTTGTCTATTTGTGTCTTTCACTCAGGGCTGGTTGGCAAACCTTGACAAAGATTGTTGTTTTGGGACCTGGGGTTTACAATTTACCTATTGAACAATGCGTCTGCATGGTCTAATCAAAAACTGTAGGTGATAATGAATAAAACATAGGGAATCAAATGCATCTAAAATATAGTTCAGTAACATATGAAAATAAATCAATGATAAGCTCTCACAATGTGACTGCAAGAATGCTCAAATCAAGTAATTTTCATTCAACAGCCTCATAAACAAGGTGTTACAAAATGCCACCCAAGTCTGTGAAGTCCAAATAGTGCTTATTCAGTACTACTCAATTGCTCTCCTTAGACTGGAATTACAATTCCATTTAAACAGGAGTGAAATGTGTGGGCTTAGGGGATGGGTGGGAGGAGAATATAGTACAAAACAGCAGTGTGAACAAAATTTTAAAGTAGGCTATTATAAATGATGCTGTTTTTTTTAATAAGAGAGGTGAGTTGGTCCTTTATGGTCCAATTTATGAAGGAGGGAAGAAAACCATCACAAATCTCTCTTAATAAGAATCATTTCAGATTGTGGGGTTATGTTCTGGTCACCCAATCCTGAGCCAGTATTGCACAGTTTATATTCCCCATGTACAGCATGCACACTGTTCCATCAGGCAACTCCGGTTTTGCTGTTCATATGTAAGATACTTTCGGAAGTGAGAAGTATTTCTGGAAGAGATGGTTAAATAATATTAATTTTGAATTTAGCTCTTTTTTCAGTCAGTAAATCATTCTGCAAATTGTCCCATATGTTTTTTAAACATATCTGTTATTTGTGTATAGGTGAAACGCAGTTTGGACTGATAATTTTCATATTGTGAGTTCGTTGGAAATTATTCATGTAGTCTGTTAACTATTTGTTATTTATGCTGGGTGGCTAATCAACTAAATCCCATGGTTTCATTTCTGCCTTTCGACTGGCTGACTGCAACATTTTAGATAGGAGAATAATAAATAATATATAACTGATAGGAATTTTAGGACTTTATAACAATTTTATTCTAAAATTCTTGAAATGTTTTGGATTCACTGACATGTTCATGATTATACAGTGGTTGTATGAATATTATGAAGAAATAATAATACCCTATGACTCACAATGAACTGAGCTTGATGACATTTTTTTGAAAATATCTACAAACTAGGAATGGAAACTGGAAGAGTTTTTTGTTGTCATTGTTGTTTTAAACTAATTTGAGCACTCTGTTTTCTAGGGTTAGATGTCAGATTCTGTTTTTTCCCCCACCAGTGTATAATTCTCTTTTCTCTCAGGGATGATGTAATCATAATGGCCTGACATCCATTAGTGGGCACACTTTCACTATTTGAAGCTGGCACTAAAACTTTTTCAGTAGTATCTCTAGTAAAGTGGAACCTTGACTAAGATGTGCTGTTTTTCTATTTGTTAAAAAAAATGCAATTAGTATAATAAAGGATAGGGGTAAGAAGAAAATAGCAAGTGCAGATAATAGGTATAGTACACAGAAAAGGAAGACAGAGACATAAGAAAAAAAATTGTACCTGAAATGACAACTCACATGACTTACACATAAGAATTGTTGCATCTAGAAAAGCCAATTCAGGTTCTGAGAAATAGCAGATGGGACAGGGCAGGGAAAATCCATGTTGTAAAACAAGGGAGGTGGGGAGAGAAACTATATTTTATTATTAGAAGAGTGACTTCAATGAAACAATGCGCAATTACACCACCTTAGAATCTGATCCAGTGATAGCATCCTTATTTTACAGATAGTTGAGGCATAGAAAACTTATGCGTCACTTGCCCAAATGTACCTGGTTGAGCCAATGGGGAAACAGAAACCCAGTCAGATGACCTGAATCCCACCCCAGTATTGTGATAAGTCATGCACTAATAGACATTTCTCATTCTGTTTTTTTCCCTCCTAGTGTGCTATTTTATGGATTCCAATGTATGCTTTAGTCCTTATAGGATAACAATATATATAATAAACCAGGAAATGTTCTAGTATTGTCCCAAAGGTCTAATGCTAGAACCCTGTGTTTTTCACAAATGTGAAAGAAAATGAAAAACGTAACTCTCAGCTGTGGCTCCTGTCCTGAAAGACAGGACTGCCCATTCTGGGCACAGGGACATAGTGCTTGGGGTCACAGCACCACTTACTGTAAAATGAAATAAAATGAATGTGGAGGGAAACAGGTGTGTAATGGGATGTCATGGGAATGCATTTTTTTTTAAAAATCATTGAGCTCTATCTATAACATTCACAAAAATTAACTGCTAAGAAAGTTGATTGCAACAATGTATTTTTTCCTGTTTGAAGATGTGGGTTAGACAGTAAGGTGGCTAAAGGAACAAGGAGACTTCAGTAGTATAACATGATTTTTTTCTGTACAGCAAAGGGAAGTTGAATGGAAATAATAGGGAGTCTAAATAATAGTCTGTGAAGGAACCACAGAGTCATCATATTAATTCAAAACTGAAAGCATAACTTGCATTGTGCATTTCTTCATGTGAAAAGGCACTGGGCTGACATTCAGGGGATCTGGGTTCAGTTCTCAATTTTCCCACCAACTTCTTGATTGGTGTTGTGCAAGTCAGTTAATTTCTCTTGGACTCGGTTTTGCATCAGTAAAAAGGGGATAATAATGATACTTTCTCTCACCTATCTGTCTTGTCTGTTTCAGCTGTAAGTTCTTATGGGCATAGAGTCTATGATGACTATAATTTATTAATAATAAGGAAGGCTTATGAATCAAAACCATGACATTTTACAGAGCTCTAGTTATAATGATCATAAATTGGTTCCCATGTAAGCCTAGTCATAGTTCAGGCCAATGGCCCTTTTGGTTAATTTTGGTCAACTTCACAGTCATAGGATTTTAAAAATCATAAATGTCATTATTTAAATCTGAAATTTCATGGTGTTGTAATTGTAGGGGTCCTGACCCAAAAAGGAGTTGGGAGGGGGGTTGCAAGTTATTGTAAGAGCAGAGGGTTAAGATATCACTACCCTTACTTCTGCGCTGCTGCTGGCGGCAGCACTGTCTTCAGAGCTGAGTAGCTGGAGCAGCAGTGGCTGCTGGCTGGGAGCCTAGCTCTGAAGGCACAGCCACAACCAACAGCAGCATAGAACTAAGGATGGCAAGGTATTGTATTGCCACCCTTACTTCTGTGCTGCTGCTTGCAGACCTGGACGCTCAAGTCAGCAGACACCACTGTCTGGCCATCCAGCTCTGCAGACAGCAGCACAGAAGTAAGGGTGGGAATACAATACCATCCCATCCTTAATTCTGCGCTGCTGTTGGCAGTGGCTCTGCCTTCAGAGCTAGGTTCCAGGCCAGCAGCTGCCACTCTGTAGCCCAGGAATCAGCAGCCTTTCAGAAGTGGTGTGCCGAGTCGTCATTTATTCACGCTAATCTAAGGTTTCACGTGCGAGTAATACATTTTAACATTTTTAGAAGGTCTCTTTCTATAAGTCTATAATATATAACTAAACTATTGTTGTATGTAAAGTAAATAAGGTTTTTAAAATGTTTAAGAAACTTCATTTAAAATTAAATTAAATGCAGAGCCCCCTGGACCGGTGGCCAGGACCTGGGCAGTGTGAGTGCCACTGAAAATCAGCTCGTGTGACACCTTCGGCACGCGTGCCATAGGTTGCCTACCCCTGCTTTAGCCATTCAGCTCTAAAGGAAGTGCAGAAGTAAGGGTGGCAACACTGTGACACTCTAAAATAACCTTTGTGACTCTCTGCCACTCCCTTTTTGATCAGGATCCCCAATTTGAGACACGTTGGGCCCACCCATGTAATCCATATAGAATAGGGTAATAGCACACAAAAAGACCAAATTTCACAGGGGAAGTGAATTTGATAGGGCCCTATTCATGCCATGTCGTTTCAGAGAGAATTCACACAGGCGCAAAGAGCCAGAAGTGCTGTGTGTGTAGTGGTTGAGAGACTGCTGGCTATGCAGGAAGGTATCTCTGCAAACTATGGAGATGAGATCTGTGTTCCTGACCCATTCCAGGCTGATGTGAAGGGCCATTGGAACAGTAATTGTCAGTGTTCAAATTATGTGAAAAAAGTAGGGTGGGGACCAGGGATGCTGGAACAATTTTTATAGCACAGAGTCAAACTGTAAAGCCTGTATATAATGGAAAACACTTGAAGCAGCACCCATAGTTCCAGTACCTGTGGTGCGGATCCTGACTGTCGGGTGGTTTACCTTAAATTAAACAATAGTGAGAACTAAGAGGGCAATAAGACAAATGAGATAGACATAGTCCCTAGAAGTAATGACAACAAGGTTTGGCTTTCCAAGGCTCCCTGCAGTTTGAACGCTTGTGACAATGTATAGTCAGTGGCTGGTAAGTCGTATAAGATACAAAAAAAGCCAGTGGCTGCTATTCCAGTCCATATGCTGGAGTAACGGTGGTGGGGAATTTGCACTGTAGTCTCAGATTGTCTGTGAGTTGGGGATGAATTTAATCCTCTAACCACCTGGCACAGTGTCTGATTTCTTGCATTTTGTGCAGAAAAGGGTGAAGTAGGCTGTTGACTGTCCAGCAGTGGGGCTGGCAGGCTCCCTGCTAGTGACTGTACCATGCGGCTCCCAGGTCGGGAAGCAACCAGCATGTCCAGCTTCTAGCCTTAGGGGTGGCAAGGGTGGGTCCACATGCTGCCCTGTCCCCTTCCTGCAGGTGCAGCTCCCATTGGCTGGTCAGGGCAGGGGAGGAACTAGTGTGAGCATGACTTACAGGTGCTTAGCAGGCGGCTGTTGAGGGGGTGCATGCCTCTCCCGCTGCTGCCTGGCCCTCTTCTCACACTTGTGTGGCTGGGCTCAAGCTGTGGCGCATGTCCTGTGGCAAACCACGGTCTCTCTCTGTCGCCCCATCGTTGGCACTCAGGAGTTCGAGGTATGTGTATACCCATCTCTGAGTGCTGGAAAGGGGCTGCACCCCTATCCCCCTCACTGCATCCCTCCCCATCCCAACTCCCCCCACCTTCATCCCCCTGTAACGGCATCTCTCCCTGTCCCACCCCCCTTCACCTCCATCCCCCTCACTGCATCCTTCGTCCCACTCCTTTCCCCCCATGCCCCTCACTGCATCCCTCTTCGTCTGACCCCTTGCCCCCCATGCCCCTCAATGCGTCCCATCCTGTCCTATCCCCTACACCTACCTATCCCAGCCCTGTACCCCTTACAGCGCTCTCCCACCCACCCTCTCCACCTCCTAGAGCCACCACCCCCATGTCCCTCACCTCCTATGGGCCTGCACCTCCATATACTGCTGAGCTCCCATTATGTCCCTATACATCCCTGTGCCCTCCACATCCTCATGCACCTGTAGCCTTCTGCCTCCCTCTGCATCCTCATCTACCCCACATACCCCCCCCACATCCTCTCTTCTCTCCTTCACTGCCCCCTCTCACCCCTATCCTGCTCTCGTCCTTGGCCTCTTTCCCTCCCCATTTTCTCTCCTCCATCGTTTCCCTTCCAGCTCACCCTCCTCCCTTCCCAGCTGGGTGATTTAGGCAGCCCCTAGAAAAGTGTATGAAAAAGTGTCTCTGTGTAGACAAGTGTGTGCATGCATGCAGTGTATGTGTGTAAGAGACTGTGTGTCTTTGTCTAGGCAGGTGTGTGTATACCTATGTGAATAAATACCTTGCCACATGTGTGTATACCTGTGTGAATAAAATTTGCAGCCCAACTCTTTGATTTTTATTCCTTTTGTTTGCTTGCACACACAAAAATGATGACATAAAATATGTGTATATTCATTTAATATTTTTTTAAAGAGAAGGGAACTCTAAAAGAAATGTATTATTTCTTAAAAAGTGAACGTTGTTGACTACTAATTGCAGAAGAGTCAATGTATCATACATTTCTCCCCACCTTTGTCTAGCTACATTACAAACTCTTTGTTGCAGACTCTCTCTTTTTATGTGTACATCCAGCACCACTTTGGAGCCTTGATCTTAGCTGGGGTCTCTAGACACTAAACGACAATTGTAATAATAAATAATATGGAAGTATATGTGTTAGTGCATGCTAGATGTATACACATGAATACATGTGTGTATCTGCAGGTAGGTGTGAGAGTCAGTTTCTACAGATTTATTTATATAGGTATCTGGACAGGTGCATTTCTGTGGTTGTGCTCTATGGATTTGTATTTGGGCTTCAGGAGTGGGCCTTAAATGGACCCATTGCAGCTGTGATAATGTGCGGTCCTAATTCTACACATAAACTTACAATTACTTTAGTGAACAAAAAACATGGAGCTGGTTATGAAAAAGGGGAACAGGGGAGGGAAAGAATCATGAAAACCTTTGTGAAATTTCATTTTTAAAAAAAAATTACCCTTTTTGACTATTTTGCTGCCATCTCTAGTGTCCTGTAACAAATAAAACCTGAACTTAGCATATTACATTGTCAAAACAATACATATGCCTGTTTGGGCCTTGCAGTGAAAATGAGCACATGAGAGAGGGTGGGGGAGAGCAAGCGACAGAGGGAGGGGGGAATGGAGTGAGCAGGGGAACATTAGGGAAGGGGAAGGGGGTGGGGCCTCAAGGAAGGGGCAGGGGCAAGGCTGTTCAGTTTTCTGGAATTAGAAAGTTGGCAACCCCAAACCCAAACCACAGTAAGTAAAGGGGGTTACCAAAGTCCAGGTTCCACAGGATACTTCCCTCTCAGGTTGTTCTGGAGTGGGTCCTCCCTTCCCTCCCATGGGCAACTGTGTCAGAGTCTTAGGCTTCACTCTGCTCCTGCTCCTGCTCGAGCTGTAGGCTGCAGCTCTGCTCACCTCCAGCTCTTCCACCCAAATGATCTAATTCCCTGCCTTTTAATTACTACAGCAGATGGAGCATTTGCAATGGGTGTGGTGGGGAGGGCTGGCTGACCCCAAAATAATCCCTTAACCACTTGTTGCCCAGTGTGGGGTTTGTACACTACATCACCGATCCTTTCTCTCACCTTCAAAGGCCAGCTAAATTGAGAGCATATATACAATTATACGTGCGCTGACTTGCATTGGCACTTTGCAGGCGCTTGCACATGAATGTCTGTATTAGTCCTAGGTGTATACAAACAGGCATACATATATACCCACAAAACTGATTGGACAAATAGATTTTTGCATGTGCACATTCTAATACTGTAACTGTCCGGTGCTGGGACTCGGCCCTCTCAGGCGCAGCTGGGAGTCAAGGCGCCGCACTACAGGCAGCAAATAGTTCCGGGTTCCGGCCCTTCAGCAGGGGTTAAACAAACGAATAGTCGATAAGCCCAGGCCCTGGGTCAGGGCGGGGCAATAAGCAGTTCAGGGCTCAGGCCCCTCAGCAGGGGCTGAGCAAACAAATAGTCTATAAGCCTATGAGAACGGCCTCCTCAGGCCAGGGAGAGGGGGAGTCTGCCACCCTTGGAAGGGTGGCGGGGGGAACGCAGGCCCTCCCACTCCACTGCATTCCAGCCCAGGGCCCTAGCAGCGGCAAAGACACGCTGCTGTCAGTGGGGATCCTGGCCGCAACACACTGACATTGGTTCAGGCTCTCCCTGAGCCAAACCAGTCGGCTACCCTCGGGCCACTTCTGACCTCCCCCTCTCATGGTACCTGTGTCTTGCTGGAGTCTTCCAGTGGGTCCCAGACCATGGATTCCTCAGGATACCGGGCACGGGGAAGCTCAGGCACCTCCTCAGGATACTGGGTTCGGGGAAGCTCAGGCAGCTCCTCAGGATACCAGGCACGGGGAAGCTCAGGCAGCTCCTCAGGAGACCGGGCACCGGGAAGCTCAGGCCGGGCGGGAGCTCAGCCACCCGCGTCTGGTCTCTTCGGCGGCCGGCCTCCAAGTGAGCGCCGGGGCTGGGCTTTTATACTTCCGGGGGATGGGAACTGGTGTCGGTGGCTCCACCTACTTTGGTGGCAGTAGTGGCTCGGCCCTCTCAGGCGCAGCTGGGAGCCAGGGCGCCTCACTACAAATACTTAGAACCACTGGTAGTGGAATTTTTTGTATAAGTGAAGTGCATGCACAAACATTTGCATCAGCAACTTTGTGTGTGCAGGTATGTCAAACAGAGGTCTGAATAAAAATGTTGTTTTAGTTTATAACAAGAAAATCAGTTTTTTCTGGATGATCTGTAACTGTTGGAGGGAGGGGAATTTCAGTTAGTCTATTACCAGCTCATTCAAAAAATGATGTAATATTTTTTTAAACCCTATTAATCTACAGTGTAGTTTCTTGTTGGCTAAAACACAGAAAAACCTGCTAAACGAACCACAAAGCCAAGAGGAAATCATACTCCCTATGCTTTATCCTCAGTTTTTAAAATGAGACGCTTTGCTTCTGCGTTATTGAGTTTTATATAAATTGATATCACAGACATCAAGTCATACTGCAGAAGATTGTCACAGGATAATTATCTCCCTCATAGAAACTTTTCCACCATATTCCCTTTCCTACCATGCTTCTCGCCTCTGCAGAGTATCTCTAGGAGCAGGAGAGCGTTACCCCATCACAACATTCCGTTTCATGAAACTGGAACTTCTACAGGAAGCCAGGAAAATGATTCACAAGACATTCACTGTTCAATAAGATCTCCAGTTTTCACGTTTCTGGCCACTTCCTCAAGAACTCTCTTGAGAACTATGAACCTCTTTTAAATAAATATTGACATGCTAATTTGAAAAGTAATAAAGTCTCCTAGCTTCCTACAGTATGTAGCAATAAAAATGAAGTATGTGTTTTTCACTATTACTTTAATGGCTAAAACTAAAGCTAAAAACACTAGATAGTTAGATTTTACAAACATTTTAAATTATATTACTCAGCAGTTATTGGCAACTTGGAGTCCAAGCTTGCAATTATCTAGTGCTTTAAATTATCTAAAATCAATAAATAGGTACTTTCAATCTTGGAATAGTTTGCATTTAATCTGGGCACTACAAATTTCTTTCAGTTGACACCCAATTATTATTTGTTTGGTAAATGCTGCTATTTACAGATATTTACAGATGATCACATAATTTTAATAGAATTAAAAAGTATCTGTGTGTGGTATTTTGTTTTTTTAAACAAGTCTGGGTTTGAATCCTCACACAGAGAAAAAATGAAGGCACCTTAGTATTTTGGCTTCTCAGTGAATGTTACATCTAAGATGGCTGCTCATAGTAAGCAGAATATATGGATATTCTCCAAATACCAACTAACCAGAATCTCATGCATTTTAATGCTTTACTTGTTCTAGAAAATTGAGGTCTAACCATGAACCCCGTGCACTTGAGAGCAGACTTTGGTGACTCTCTTTTCTTATTTCTCACTTTGTGTAAAGCAATTGAAAAGTGAGAGATTAAAGTATTATAAATTCTTACTTTTCTTTTGGTTTCTTTGTATTTATTCTCTTATCTTTCTAAAGATTAACTATGAATATCTCTTTTTATTTTGGCATTGCTATGTTACTAATAGATGAGTTTTAATAGCCTTAGGCTATATCTATATTAGCACTTTTGTTGATAAAACACCCCCTGACCAACATAAGTTTCACTGATAGAAGCACCCATATGGACAGCCCTGTGTTGGTGGAAGACGCTCTTCTGCTGACATAGCTACCGCTGTTCTTTGGGAGTGGTTTTATTATGCCGATGGGAGAGCTCTCTCTCATCAGCATAGAGCGGCTACCCAGGATACCTTACACTGGCACAGCTACAGCAGCACAGCTGTGCCGCTATAAGGTCTGTAGTGTTTTCATAGTTTCTCAGTATTCCAGTTATTTGTGTCTGTGTGAGGGAACAAAAAGATCCAGAATTCAATAATCTGTCTTCTGAGATTTAATTTTGCTGTGGTTTCTGTGTCCTCAGGGTTGTATCCAAAGCCCACTCCAGTGGGCTTTGGGTCAAGCCCTTACTCCAGTTCAGTAATCCATTACTATATGTACTTTATATTGCTCCTCTAAGATTTGAAGGTGAGATAATTGGCTCAAAACCCAGTTCTCCATTCACTAAGTTAAATCTTCCCTTTCACAACCATCAAATTTATGTTAAGGGTCCAGTGTGCTAATTAATTTGAGGCTCCAGGAAGGAGTTCATGAGGGAGAACCATAATGAATAGAGACAGGCAGGACCTGTAATGGCTAGGAAGGCAAATTGAAGCTGGAAGCCTAGAAGGAGCATAGCCTCAGGAGTCTCAGTGGCTCCTCAAACCCTGCCAGTACTTACTGCCTCTCCTTGTCCCCGCAGCACCAAAACTCCATTGGCCGGTCAATAGCATTCCTCGCAGGCAGGAGAAATAAGTGAAAAAGCTTTTCTCTGAGAAATGTGATAGGACCTGTGGGATGGGGAAAAGCTTATGTCTTTCACAAAGGGGGAGCAATTATTCCCCAGACAGTAGTTAAAGATCAAAATGCTGGAGTGCTCTGCTGTGTTGTTTACAACATGGATATGAGAAGGAGGGAAGGTTGTCCATTCAGCAAATGCAAACTTGGCTGATCACCCTGCAGACCTGCTACTGTAGATCATCAAATAGCAAGAATTGTCACATTGAGCCACTTCATACTCCAGTACAGGGCAGTGCTATGCCTATAGAATCAATAGATCATACTTCTACAGGGCAATGAGAATAACACAACCTCCTTGATGGTATATACAGGTTTTAAAAGAACAAAGTTACCAAAATATAAAAATATATCTGTTTCTAAATCCAATAGCACATTTTTAATAAGAAAAGTGCTTTCTGAAGTAACGTAGATAATCATGATACATAAAGGTTCATGTGTGGTTCATTTGGAATATGATAATATCCTGTATTATGCCTGTGAAGAATAGAGATGCTTAACTATTCAGACAGTGTGGTCACTGAAAAACAGACTGTTCAATTTTAGTGCTAACTTGAAACAGAACTGTCCTCTCAACAGTCAGCCAAAATCTGCCTTATGATTCTTAAAATGTTAGAAAATGAGCTCCAGGAGGACGGGCAGTGTGGCCGCAGCCCCAGCCCCAGCCTGGGCCATGCCACAAGGGAAAAGCCACAGAGCCAGAAGCAGGAGAGGGTCTGGGAGTGGTGCATGAGCGGGGCCAAACCTGGGTGTTTCAGGAGGCTCAGCCTCCCCCAGCCTATGATATCCACCATCCATGATGTGGGCACATCAATATTCAGTTCATAATTCTCCTGTGTATATAGCTTTTTCATTAAATTGTATTTTTCTGCTGAGGTGCAGCACAGTCCATTTCACTTTAGCTTCCCTCCAAGGAGAGCATACAGTGCCTAGCATTGGGATGAGTTTATGAGCAGCATGTTGAGAGCAATTAACATTGGAATTGAAGCTACATCAAGATAATAGGCAATTATACTATTTAACAACTGTTAAGTGGTGTTAATGGCTAGGTATAGACCACAGGTCCAATAGATAATGTCCATACCAGTGGAATTCAGTATGCATATAAACTAACTGAAAAAAATGAAATGGATAATTTAGAAATTACTTACCACTGAAAATGTGTGTGTTTGTTTAGAATATGTATACAATGCATTAGAAAACCATCTGATGCTATACGGTAGATGAATATCTAAATATTATTTATCTGAACCACAAATTTTATCTGAAAGACATTCAGAGCCCTTTGGAGTATTTTATAAATAAGATTTGATGTATTAGCAAGCTGTCTTCTCCTCCATTTTATTGAGGAGCCGCAGTCCTGCTTCTCAATCCTCCTCCTCCTTCCTCTGAACCTGACCCATCAGACTTGTAATGAGAGCTGAATTAAAACCAGAATTTGTTCTGTGGGAAATTCTGCTATTTAGAGGGTTTTTTTCATGTCAAATTGGGACAAAAAGTCATTTTTTTTTGGTAAAACAAAAAGTTCATAAATGTCAAAATGAAATGTTTCCACATTTGCTGATTCAAAATGGTTCATCTGCTGAACTGAACTGAAATGTTCCATATTGAGTCAGTTCAAGTTAAATGGCACCTGTTTAAAGGCCTGCAATGTCTCATGCGAGTTGTAGTTCAGGTGCCTCATGCTCACATTGTTCCCTGTGGGCCAGGTTCATTCGCCAGACTGTATCTCCCATGATGCATTTAATGACACAAGGGGAGACTGCCGTGTATCACAGGAGATATGATAATCAAGGAGTCCTGCTCATAGGCAAGAATGGGGGCACGAAGCACCCAAATCAGATCTCCCATGAGGCATTGTGGCACTGATGCAGTATCATGTCAAATGGACTTACAATGAAGCATTTCCATTCAGTTCAACAAACCAAAATATTTGTTTGGTTTGCCTCATATACACCACTACCTCGATATAATGCCACCCACTATAACATGAATTTGGATGTAACATGGTAAAGTAGTGCTGTGGGGAGGGAAAGGGGGGCCTATGCACTGTGGTGGATCAAAGCAAGTTCAATATAACACGGTTTCACCTATAACACGGTAAGATTTTTTGGCTCCCAAGAACAGCATTATATCGAAGTAGAGATGTGTGTGTATATATATATATATATAGTTTCTATTTTCCAAATGTAAAATTTCAGCAAAGTTGAAAATTTTCCATGGAATCGGTAATCTATAATGAGCTAAGGGGTGATGCAGAGACGGGAAGCTTTTATGCCACTCTATCAACAGCTGAAGACATAAAAAAATTATAAATATTCTCACCAGACCCCTGAGAGAGGTACATTGGCTGAACCATATTCTTCCTGAAAGTTACCAGAATCATAATTGATGCAGAATCCTATTTGTCTTTGAGGGTAGACCAATAAAAATAGGTCCCCTCCCCTAAGGGGAGACATGCAGCCCTCAGTGAGCCTGGGTCTAGAACACAGGTCCACTGTGTGCTTAGGAGCTAGGCAGTTCCAAATCTGCCACCCAGTGACTTACTGATAGCTGCCAGAATACAAGCTGAACTGCCAGAGGACTCCAGTCCTATGCTCTGATTGGTGGAACACTGAGGGTCCTGAGTGGTTTCCAGGTCCTATTTAAATCAGACACAGGAACAGGAAGTTGTCCATGCAACTGTGTTCCCCCTGATTAGGACTGTTTCTCTCACATTACCTGCTCTTACCACCTGACTCTGATCTCCTGGTGACCTGAGCCTACTTGCCTCTTGACGCCTCACTCTCCCTTTGCCCTCTGGCCTGTCTCAGACTCTGAACTCCTGGTATCTGACCCAGCCTACCTCTGACTCCTGCTCTGACTACTAGTTCAGACTGCCCATCCTAGCTTATCAAAGAAACGGATACTTCAGCATCTGTGATAAGAGTATTACCTCCATACAAAGTCCAGGCCAAAAGCCAGGACCTGGGTGTGCACAGCTATGTCTAGTGAATCAGTAGCATAGGATAGTCATATGATTGTTATGGTGGCCATGAGATCTTGAGCTGTCTAGAAAGTTATAATCTTCATGGACACTAAAGTAACTGAGAACAATCTTGGGGAATCCAACGTCACTGTGCAGAGGAATATGATGTCAAGTAGAGATGCTGAGAATTAGACTTTTCAGATGTCCTGTTTACCACCATGAATCCCATTTTATAACCCCATTCTAAAACACATGTGAATTAATCCTGCTTTGGAGTGGAGGTCTCCAACATCTGAGACTAGATCCAACTTGAAAAGATGTACTAGCTTTTGGTCAAATTGTGCTGAATTTAATTAAAACACCAGGAGTGAACAAGGTTAAATGTCATTCTTTTGGGTCTTGGTCATGTACAGAAAAGAGAAAATTCTTGAGTGATTCTATTTGCTACCATTGATTTAAATGGGGTTGCGGAATTCAGCTCAATGTAATTAGCTTCACCCTCTGCATGCCACAGGGGCCTAAAGTTATCACAAATGCCCATTATTGTTTGCTCTCCTTGCAGCCCCCAATATGGAGGGTCCTGGGGCATCTCAAGGACAAGAGAGAGAGTTTCCATTGTACTGAGTGATATGGCCGTACTAGGCTGTGAAACAGGTTTAGACAGCTAGGAGGAGGCTGTCATAATCTAGCTCAGTCCCAGAGGCTTCTCTAACATATGGTAGAATCTGCACCAACATGTAGAGCAGGTAAATCAGGACAAGCCTCTTTTGCTTCCCTCCTCCCTGAGGTGTAGCACATAATATAACCCAGTGAATGTGCATTAAATAGTATGCATAGTAGTTTGTTCCCTATCAGCTGACACCCTCAGCACTGAAGAAGAGATCCCAGCTCAGACTACTGTGACTAAGAAGCACTACAACCAGTGAACATCTCTCAACAAGGTCTAATTCTGGCAAGTATCTCCTTGACCATCGCAAGCTAAGATTTATTGTGTGCTCAGCACAAAGGAGACAAGCCCCTACAACCAGTGCTCCTCCCCACCCATGCACCCAATCAGACACCATATCCCCATTTTATGCAGTGTATAAAGTTAAGTACCACGTGGAACAACAGAGGAAATAGGGAAGTATCGTACAGACTTCCAAAGATTCTTAGAGAATTCACCTCACATTGCAGTAGTGCCAGGGCTTTCCTGTGTAATTTTTCTAAGGATGATCTCAGAATTGATGAGAACTCAATTGGAAATACTGTGGAAAGCTACCAAGACTTTTCCGTTTGAGCTGCTTAATGTCCTTTTCTCTTATTGTTTCTAGTTTTTGGACTTCCATTTATATTCTGTGGGTAATAGATTTTAGAACCTGTAGCCATACAATTTAAGAGCTAGTTAATTTTTGTTAATCCTTCTAGAGATACTGCTTCCTCCCAAGCTCCCTTTACAGTTGTGTTAAATAGGAAGTTGGCCAGAATTATGTACTTTTTTTTCATTTTTCTGCTGTAGCAATCTCAACTGAATAGTTAGCTACCCGTTGAGCATGGATGATATTCTAAGAGATCCTCATCTGAACCCAGCACTGATGGCCCATCAGTCTGGACTGGTGGCACTGAACAACAGAAAATGTGAATGATCCAGTATAATTTCACTTTTTATGGTAACTCTCAGAGTACAGTATACGTGTTTAGAGTTCAGGTCACAACGCTTTCCATCTGTTAATTCTATGTTATTAAGATTTGGATTTCTCAAGAAAACAGATGGGTATTAACTTTGACAGGTGTTCAGAGTGCGCATTTGTAACTTTAAATGCTGAACAGGTACAGCTTGAAGTTTGTACAGCTTGAAGTATAAAGGGAATTAGTACTTTAAAAGATGTGGATAGAGAATAATGTTAGGTTGTGAGCAGTTCACAGAAAATTCAATTATACATCACTGTCTATGGACCTTTGACAGTGTGCAGTGCAGTAAGTGACTGATACAAGAAAGATTTAAAGAGACACAGTTTCTTCCCAACTACTATATTTTATAGCTTGTCAATAATATGCATACCAAGAATCTGACCCAAATATACTGCAATGGATGAAAGTGGAGCAAATAGGAAAATATTCATGGTTCAGTGACTCTTTAAATTATTTCTGTATTCGTCTGCTCCTTTAGATGAAAAACATGAGAATATGGATTTCCTTTCTGTGCTATTTTACTCACATTTTGGGAAAAAAGGGCATTTATTTCAGTTAGAAATTCTGTATATAACGGTAAGGAAAGTTTTAATAACTAATACTTTGAAAAGGTTTTTTGGAGGTTCTAAACATATATAAGTTATGTCCAATGTACTTTGATTTAAAATAACTGAATGTAGGCTATGATTTTATATATTTGGACAAGTGCAAAGTGTATAACTATCAGCCTGATTTTATGTGACTGATATTCATCTAAAAATACCAGTTAGTAATGCAATAGAATTAGATTAATTCACACACACAATATCTCACCACTTCTCATCAAAGATTAAAGAAGGCAGTGCTGTAGTGAGATCTCATTGCTACGACCTTATTACTTTGCAAATTTTCAGTACATTTACTAGTATTCAATGAAGTAACATAAATAATTGAAACTGATATACACTGAGCAAATGAACAAAGCACATTCTGTGACTCAGGGACCTAGCTTGTTTGTTCACTTACTAATCTGCAAATTTTATGTGATTACATACAAACTTAAAATTATAAGGCAAGATCGCAGCTTGGTTTACTCCTATTTGTGCACTAAAGACCATGAGGCTCACAGCATGGGTGAGAGAACAGTCTCTGTATCACCTCTACTGTCCCTTCCACACAGATGGGTTGGGCGAAGGTGAGCAGGGGAGGTGACTGAACACAGCATTGACTCCATCCTCCTAAAAGCTCACTAGTGCAACTGAACCAAAGAAGGTGGGGGACATAAATGGTACCAGTCCAGTCCATTAGCAAATTAATTTTTTCCTGGAGCATAGGGGGAAGCACAGTTCCTCTTGGAACCACGATTTGTTCACTGGTATGTGCCAACCGTTGGTACCTCTAGGCTTGGCAGGATTTAATTTATATTGATACATGTCAGTAAATGTTGATTTCAGATGACACACTGAAATCAATAAGAAAAAAAAATCCATTAGTAAGAGTCAGCACAAGTGCAGCTTCCCATTTGCACCTTGCACCTGTGAGGATCAGGTGGCTGGCCCTGCAGCAGTTCAGAGAGCCATCTGCAGCCCCACTGTCATGGGAGAGGATGAGTGGGAATGTGAAAGCAAAGCTGCGGAGGGCTCCCTGCATGACCATAAGGCCACTGACAGCCAATCTCTGCAAGGAAGTGGTAGGGTGAAGGCTGCTGTCCTGGCAGGGGCAGTGTAGAAACTCCCATCCCAGGGCCACAAGGAGGAAGAGGACAAGGCTCCAGCCACAGCCACCTGCTGCTTCAGTGGCTCCTATCTGGGGACAGAGCCTTTCAGCAGTGGGATGGCTTCCCCCACAGCCAGGGGCTTGTCCTCCTCCTCTTTGCAGTCCTGGCCTAAGGGTCTCTACTCCGCCCAATGAGGACCACAGCCTTTCCTGAACTTTGCTCCTGCAGGTACTGGGGGTCAGCAGCCCCATGGCCATGCAGGAAGCCGTCTGCAGCTCCGCTGCCATGGTTCAGATTCACTCTTTCACCAGCCAAGAGTGTAGGAACTGTCCCCAAGAAGGGACTGTTCAGCAGCACCCTGCAGCTGGGGGCTCATTCTCCTCTTTGTAGTCCTGTGCTCCACCAAGCCAGGACTGCAGCCTCCCCTGCATTTTGTGCCCAGGTATCTTGGGGCCTTTGGCCACACAGAAAGCCCCGCGCAGCCCCACTGTCATTGCTGGAACCCCTACAGTCCCGCTATCAATGCTGCCCCAACCCTAATCCCAATCCTACCCCCCTAATTTTCTGCATATGTAAAAATAAAAATAATTGAAAATAAACATTGATATTCATCATCAAAAGTGTGTACACACAAAAAATCAAATTCTGCCAAACCTCTTAATCAAGGACTAGGCTGTATTATAGACCATAATAATAATTCTCTTGCTATGGCTAAAAGAATGCAACAATCTTTTAGAGAATGCAATATTCTGTAAGAGAACATATAACATACCAATGGTTATATTTATGTATATAATTAAGATGTGAAATATGCATGAAAGCACATTAGCAGTAGAATAACATACAAAAATTATTCAGCAACCCAGTTTGCAAAGTTAGCAGTTAAAAAAAATTAATGATGATTTGGTGTGGTATAAATGTTTCATTGGCATGAGTTTTAGATATCTACATTTCTCATGGGAGGCAAATGCACAAATGAGTTTTGTAGGTTATTCTTCATGGGACACACATTTATATATATTAGAAGATTTTATTTCTGCTTAAAAACACAGGCTTATTAATACCATTACTTCAAATGTACAGGGTTAAAAGGAAGAGAAATTATAAGCAAGTGTTGTCCATCTCTTTGGAGAGACAGGAAGCTGCACCATTCCAATGGTATAACTTTCCTGTTCCCGACTCTGCAGTATCATAGAATGTCAACCTGTTGTTGATCCAGGGCTAAACATAGCCAATCCTAAGCCTTGTGCTTATATGTTATGTGGAGGACAGTTTCATATTTGTAGGAAAGAAGGGCATACTTCTGTGGCAAGTTGATATTTTTGTTTTAATGGCAGATGTTTGAAGCTGCTTATGGGGATGTTGTGTTAGAAAAAAAGAAGTGAGTTGGATTAGTGGGAAGAGGGCAGGTGAAGTAAGGTGCAATTTCTCACAAGGTTCTGCAGTTTACCACCGGTATTTTATATTTTATTATATGAATTTTCCAACTACATGTATGATTCGTTTGGATTTGCTTGCTTGCTTGTTTTTCATGGTTTTTTTTTACCTTTAAATAACGTGTGTGTGTGTGTGTGTGTGAGAGAGAGAGAGAGAGAGAGAGAATCAATTCAGTAGAATATTATGCTACATGTTGTAAGGTAACTTTAAAGCCAAACGAAAACTAAGATGTCTCTGAAATTACTGTGCTCTATTTATTTTCCAAGTGAGTTGTTTTCTTGCTAGGCTACCTAAAAAGTTATATACTAGGGGAAAAGAATCACAAAAAAATCTATTTCCTTCTAGTCAAGTGAACAATAGGATTATGTTCACAGGAGTAAATACCTTTAAATTGTTGAGCAATACAGTTGATGTCACCTATTAGGAACAAGAGAGATTTAGTTCAAGGGGCAGGAGCACTCTTCTGTAGGTTAAATAATATCTCTGACAGCAGAATCAAACCAAAGGCTATTTCAAGGAGTTAATGGGGCCACGCTGAGGCAAAATTTCATTGCAATGAATGAGGAGTTATTTGTCTTACTCCATCAGTAATAGGAGCTGGTTACTTAATTCTATGCATGCTGAGCCATGCTGATTTGATATAAATTAGCATAGCACTACTGAAATGAATAGTGTTGTGCTGATTTACAGTAGTTGAGGCCCACTGTGCTGAAAAGGATCCTTTCTGTTTGCCACCATTATAATTTTGCTGGATTAATATAGCCATTTTAAACAAATGTTGGGTAAATCCTTAATCTGCCAAGGTAGCAGAGTATGAGAGAAAGAGAGGGGTGTCATTTTTTCACCCAGCAATTTTTCAGTATATTTACACAGATCACTCAGACTTGTGATAGAACATTACTTGACCTTTGCTTTAATGAGCATCACAGGTTGTACTTTAGTAGGGTACTGGAGTATGCTTCAAGTACATTCTGTCTAGGCTGACTGTTTTTAGACTGTTGGAGTGAAATCCTCCTCTCTGCTTTTTCACCCCATAAAACGCCCTAACAGACCCCTATCTAGTCAGGGTAGGATTCCCAATGAGCTGGGATTGCAGAAGATAGCAGTCAGGCTGCCTTACGAGGGGCAGTGCTGCTATTGGGAGGCGGTGCTGTATGATGCAGTGTTGAGGCTTATAGGGCAGGCCAGGGAGGCTGCTGTAATTTGGATGGGTCCTCAGGGCTGTTAAAGTTAGCTTCTAGAGCCACCTAGGATTGTGAGGGCACAAAATGTGGTATAAAGCTGCCACAATCCCCTCTTCTCCGGGCTATACAAATTTTACCTTTGGTCTTTAATTTTGCATTAAGTTCTTCACCTTCATGGTGGTTTATTCATATATTCTTCCAGTTGGAAAACTAGTTCCTGCTAAAAGAATAAGAGTAGGAAAAAAGGTTATTGTGGTATATGGAGCTATAGAAAATGTGCAAACTATAAGGATCATTGTACCCTTAAGTTCTAGAACATTGGTTGTGGCAGAGATCAAGAGTCTTGTTAGTTAAAGTTAGTAGAAGCTAGAGTTTGTTTGAGATCAAACTCAAGAATGAGTTAGGACTTGTAAACAAAGAATCCCCTCACAGTGCTAACTCTTATTATTTTCATTGTTAATTTTTTTCTTGCTGTTCTTGTTCTGATCCAGTTAGTCATTGTAGTTAATTTAAAAGCCATTGTTAGTTTGTTTAATTTTAAAGGTTTTAAATATCTTTTCTCAACTACAAATAAGTTTGTTTTTTAAATCCTTTCTCTCTTGGATTAAATTTTTTCTTTACAAATGGTTAAACATTTTTGTTCACAATTCTTTTTTTTCCTGATGGAAAAGTGGCCTTTTTTTTTTAAACTGGCAAACTTGTCAAAAATCTTTTTTTTCCAATTCTAATTTTAATTTCTGGAATCAGAAATGGTGGTTTAGTTTTCAGTTATTTTTACCTTTCACTATTTTTTTCCTGTTTTTACCACTAAATGCAAAAGGAATTACCATATATGCAAGTTTTGGGGGGGGAATCACATTCTTTCATTTTTTCCTTCCATTTTTTCTTTTGTTATTTTCCTCAACTTTTGAAAAGTTACAAAGTAGCATGAGGAAAAATCAGAAAATGAAGGACCCACTCCTCCCAAAACCTGCACACCTGCATATCATTAATTTTAACTGAAAGAACAAAAAGGTAATTGGTGGTGGGAGAAGAGTCAGGGAATCCTAAGTTTTCTTAGTTAAAAAAATTACAAATCATTTTTAAATAACGAAAAATCATTCCATTTGTGAATGAAAATTACTTCAAAGTCTCAAATTTTATTAATTTGGTTTTTTTTCCCCTTTTTTTTGACTGGCTCAGTTCTGTTTCTTGTCCCACAGGTACTCTTTCAGCTGTAATTTAAGGCCTAACAATTACTTTCAAGTTACTTTCTGTTGTTAAAAATCAGAAAGCAACAGAAATGAAAAAAGCACAGTTCCCGCTTTAGCTTTTCTGCTAGAAAGGGAGTTAAGTGATTGAAAGGACCACAAAATTTTCTTGGGAAAGGGATGGTACAGACTTCCATTTTTCTCCCCCTTGAACTCCTCATTCACTGGTCCATCTCTACAAGGATCAGACCTTTGTGTCCACCATTAACTTTCCAGAGTCACCCACTAAACATAATGGGCAAAGGGATTTTTGTTTGGGATTTAAGTGTTTTGTTTTGGTGCAGAGGGGAAGTAGTGGGTGGGGCTGCACCTACAAAAATGCAATATAGGTCAATTAATATGAGACTCCATCCTCTCTGGACTTTAGCTTCATTTTTACAGTAGACTTTTTTTAGGAAGAAAATACTAAAATTCAATTTTATGCTGACTTGTTCTGGTCACTGTTACAAGGTGATTTAAGATTTTTTTAAATTTTATTATTTTCAGCAACCTGGATTACTTGCATTTCCTTCTCCTTATTTTCTCTTTTCCTTGATACAGCACTTCATACAACAAGGGAAGGAGGAGGGATAGCTCAGTGGTTTGAGCACTGGCCTGCTAAACCCAGGGTTGTGAGTCCAATCCTTGAGGGGGCCACTTAGGTATCTGGGGCAAAAATCTGTCTGGGGATTGGTCCTGCTTTGAGCAGGGGGTTGGACTAGATGACCTCCTGATGTCCCTTCCAACCCTGATATTCTATGATAAGCTTTCTAGACAAAGATTTTATTTTTCTTCAGTTAATATCCTGGGTATTTATCTTCCATATTGACAAATATGTGTTTTTGTCTCTATTGTTGATCATATTCTTATTCATTGCAGAAAAGAAGCTTTTTTAAAAAGTTATTTATATTTATGAAAACTAATCCATGGGGCCAAATTTTCAGCTGGCCTCAATCCATCCTCTAAATATGTGCAGGCAGATTCTACCTCCATCCCATTTATACCCAAAAACCCCATATTTACAACTAGAAAGGGGCACCTAACCATGAAAATGAAGTAGATAGACATGCAGTTCTAAAGGAATTATAATAAATCATGTTGATTTAGATTGTATATTGGCATGCCTGTTCATTTACCAAATATGGGAGAAAGGACCTCAGAGTTCTGTGGCTGATGGATATTGCAAATCTTTCTTCTCTGACACTGAGCTGTATAAATGTCATGGAAAAAGCATGTTAATATTTCTAAGAAACCAATATAATGTCAGAAACTAGGAGAAAACATAGGAGGATGCCAGCTTTTTTACTTTGATTCTGCTAAGACTTACACCCGTGCTAAGTTCTACACTGTCATAAACAGATAGCTAAGGGTTAATGTCTCTTTCACCTGGAAAGGAGTAACCTGAAACACCTGACCAGAGGACCAATCAGGAAACAAGACTTTTTCAAATCTGGGTGGAGGGAAGTTTGTGTGTGAGTCCTTTGTTCTTGTCTTCTGCCTGTACTCTCTCGGCTATGAGAGGATTTTTCTGCCTCCTGCTTTTCTAATCTTCTGTTTCCAAGTTGTAAGTACAAAGATAGGAAGACCATAGGTTTGTTTTTTTGTATTTACATGTGTGTAGTTGCTGGAGTGTTTTGAATTGTGTTCTTTTGAATAAGGCTGTTTATTCATATTTCTTTTAAGCAATTGACCCTGTATTTATCACCTTCATACAGAGAGACCATTTTTTATGTATTTTTCTTTCTTTTTACATAAAGCTTTCTTTTTAAGACCTGTTGGAGTTTTTCTTTGGTGGGAAACTCCAGGGAATTGAGTCTGTGCTCACCAGGGAATTGGTGGGAGGAAGAAGTCAGGGGGAAATCTGTGTGTGTTAGATTTACTAGCCTGACTTTGCATTCCCTCTGGGTGAAGAGAGATTAGCTCTCGGTACTTGTGTTTTCCAGGACTGGAAATAGGGAGGGTGGAATCCCTCTGTTTAGATTCACGGAGCTTGCTTCTGTATATCTCTCCAGGAACCCAGGGAGGGAACACCTGGAGGGGGGAAGGGAAATGGTTTATTCCCCTTTGTTGTAAGACTCAAGGAATTTGGGTCTTGGGGTCCCCAGGGAAGGTTTTTGGGGGGACCAGAGTGCCCCAAAACACTCTAATTTTTTGGGTGGTGGCAGCTTTACCAGGTCCAAGCTGGTAACTAAGCTTGGAGGTTTTCATGCTAACACCCATATTTTGCACGCTAAGGTCCAAATCTGGGAATATGTTATGACATACACACTGTGAGTAGTCCCATGGGAATCAATGGGATAACTCCGGGTGCAATGTTAAGCTGGGTATAAGTGTTTTCAGAACCTCAGGAACTTGGGTAGTACCAGTTAAGTAATTCCATGAGCAATTTGCAAATAAATGCTGAGAGTCAATTCAGTGACATTTGTGTTGTCATATTACTTGTTCTGTGAGTAGTAGGATGATATGAAAATGTTCATAAATGTTGAAAGTTAACAAATTTTAGCACAAATGACAATTCTTGTCTGAAAATATGCATTTATTATTTTTCATTCATAGTTTTTAAAAAAAATATTGTCATCTAATGAAGGAGTAAAAATGTGAGGTAAGCGACCAATCAAACCCATAACTAGTAGAAGTTAAACAATTTGTAATCAACCCCTAGATTGACACTTGTTCATATTTTGCACAGTAGAAATTGGGATTGGTTTGCAAACAACTCACAAAGGGGGGGAGAGGCATATTTTGGTGCCATGAATACTTTGAGAGGCTACAAGTCCACTCAGTCCTACTTCTTGTTCAGCCAGTTGCTAAGAGGAACAAGTTTGTTTACATTTACAGGAGATAATGCTGCCCTCTTCTTAATTACAATTTCACCTGAAAGTGAGAATAGGCATTCACATGGCACTGTTATAGCTGGCATCGCAAGATATTTATGTGCCAGATGCGCTAAAGTTTTATATACCTCTTCATGCTTCGGACATCATTCCAGAGGACATGCTTCCATGTTGATGACGCTCATTAAAAAAATAATGCATTAATTTTTAATTTGTGACTGAACTCCTTCGGGGAGAATTGTATGTCTCCTGCTCAGTTTTACCCTTATTTTGCCATATATTTAGTATTATAGCAGTCTCAGATGATGACCTGCCACATGTTGGTTTTAAGAACACTTTCACTGCAGATTTGACAAAATGCAAAGAAGATACCAATGTGAAATTTCTAAAGATAGCTACAGCACTCGACCCAAGATTTAAGAATCTGAAGTGCCTTCCAAAATCTGACAGGGATGAGCTGTGGAGCATGCTTTCAGAAGTCCTAAAAAAGCAACACTTTGATGCAGAACCCAAACCACCAAAAAAGAAAACCAAACTTCTGCTGGTGGCATCTGACTTAGATGATGAAAATGAACATGCGTTGGTCTGCACTGTTTTGGACCGTTATCAAGCAGAACCCATCATCAGCATGGACGCATGTCCTCTGTAATGGTGTTTGAAGCATCAAGGTATATGTGAGTCTCTAACGCATCTGGCATGTAAATATCGTGTGATGCTGGCTACAATAGTGCCATGCAAACACCTGTTTTCACTTTCAGGTGACATTGTAAACAGGAAGCAGGCAACATTATCTTCTGCAAATGTAAACAATCTTTTTTGTCTGAGCGATTGGCTGGACAAGTAGGACTGATAGGACTTGTAGGCTCCAAAGTTTTACACTGTTTCATTTTTGAATGCAGGTTATTTTTTGGACATAATTCTACATTTGTAAGTTGAACATTCATGATAAAGAGATTGTACTACAGAACTTGTGTTAGGTGAATTGAGAAATACTATTTCTTTTGTTTTTACAGTGCAAAATTAATAATAAAAAATAAATATAAAGTGAGCACTGTACACTTTGTATTCTGTGTTGTAATTGAAATCAACATATTTGAAAATGTAGAAAGCATCCAAAAATATTTTTTAAAATGATATTCTATTATTGTTTTAACAGCGCAATTAATCACAATTAATTTTTTAATCACTTGACAGCTCTAATTTTTAATATATCTTGGGGAACAGGCCTGTTGCAATAAATGACTCTGTGATATTTGCACTTACCTTCTTGAGCTGAACCATGAATTTCTCAGGCCATGTCTCGTATAGCTTTGCTGGTATAGCTATACCAGGAGAATCCCCAAGTATAGATGAGTGTATGCTGACAGGAGGAGTTTTTCTGAAGCATTCTTCTGTATAGTTGCACCGACTGTCAGGGGGTTTTCTGGCATATCTATGTCAGCTAGCGTGTGTAGGTTTTGTTACACCTTTGACTAACATAGCTATGCGGATAAAACTTTGTAGTACAGATCTGGCCATCTGAGATGAAATCTGGGGCTGCAGCTTCTAATGTGTGATCTGAAGTGTATAATGCTTGAATTACATACATAAGAAAAACTTTACTATAGTATTTGGAGTGCCAAGTAATTTTCTTTTCCATTAATTACTCAAATTTAATCACACCTGTCGGGGGGGGGAAATGTATTGTGGGAACTACAATTCAACACAACGCCATATTGAGGAAGTGGACAGGGTATATGGGTGGGCTCATAAAATAACAAGTAAGAAAGCATGTTTTATAGAGATTATTGCACATCTTCTGAGAGAATTGCACTTTGGGTATGTCTACACTACCACAAGAAATCCACAGCTCCGAATCCCAGAGCCTGTGCTTCAGCCTGAGCAGGAATGTTTACACTACTATTTTTAGCCCCACAGTCCAAGCCCTATGAGCCTGAGTCAACTGACCCAGGCTCTGAGACACAGTCCTATCAGTTTTTCTATTTAGTGTAGATGTACCCACAAACAACAACTGAATGCAAATTTGCACTTCGAGAGGGTTGGAAGGCATGTCTCAGATAGTCCCTAAAAATCAATGGATCTAGGAAAATAAAATTAATCAATTACAAAAGAATGTACTTTTATTCAAAAGTATACTCAACTAAAGATCATGTGAATGAAATCTGCTAGTAAATCGGGTATGCTTCTTTTTAAAGAACCAATCCCTTAATTGCTATTTTAAAGGTTAGTTAAATATTTTGCTGCTTTATTCTGTTTTCAGATTAATGGTATTCAGACTGTTAATAATTGTGTGGCCTCATTAATATAGTTAATGAATTGATTTTACTGTTAAGATGCTCAATACAGCCTACAGCTAACATCATAAATATTTAATCAAACATTGATCTCAATCAGTGGCTCCAAACATCAGTCAATGAAACTTGATCAATGTTGGTAATTTCAGTGCATGCTATCAGTTATTTGTTGAATTTAATTAAAGGCATTTTATCTACAAAATCTCCAACAGCACAATTACAGCAGACTCTGCTCATCTTCCCCTTAATTGAAAGAGCTCTAAGCTCTGCTCTATCATGCCGCCTACTTGTACATGCTCCTGTACATTATGAATTCAACTACTTCTTCAAAAAAGGAATTGTGCTCTTTTATAGCAAATCCACCCTCTCACAGAGCACCCTGTCAACTCACTGCTGAATACAAAGAAAACCAATTCTGGGCCCTGGGAATTTGAAGAATAGGAAATTCAGCAACCTCTTTGGTCCTGGATTCTAAATACAACAGCCCCTCTCTCTGCAAAATCCCAGTTGTAAGAGAAAAGATGCCTCCTAAAAAGACCACACCACAATTATAGCTATCTGATCAGGCATGCAAAGCCTGTCCAATATCACTTCCAGGTCACCAACAAACAGGGTGTCAGGGAATAACAACTTCAGACTCTGTTGATGAATACTAGGTTAGCCATCGAGAAAACCGGTATCTTCAATGTTCTAATTTTAAATGAGACACTTGACCTTGCCTGCATCAACCACACCGAGTTTAATGTAATGACTTTCTTCTAGCCCAGCTAATCCCCACATGTTGTTAAATGTAATAGAAAGAAGAGACAGAACAACATGTTGCTTACTTCCAACCTGAATGCAAAGGGCATGTCACCCCCAGACCCAAGCCCTTTGTGTGTATTCATATGGTCTGTGAAGTGAAGGACAGAGGTAACCTAAAAGCCCTAATTGTCTATAGACCTCATGATGAGGAAACTGAAAATGTTTTTAAAGGATTAATTGGTCTGCTGCTAGGATCCACATCATTCTTAGTGATTTTGACATCCATCTTGACAATTCAGCTAAAACATTTTCAGCTTGAGGGGGTTTTGCTGTGGAACAAGCATCCAAGAAGAATATACTAATCCAGTCTAACCAACTTTAGGGAAAGCTGCAAGACCCGTTTCTTTGATTAAAACTCTCCCATCATAATCAAACTAATATGTATAGGGAGGTATAGATTAAAAAAAACAAGCAGAGCAAAGAAGAGAAAAACAAAGAAAACTCCACCCTATCCTCTAGGGACCTTGCTACGCAGATTGAATACCCCCAAGAAACATTTATGTACTATGGTGTTCTAGAAAATGCTAAGATAGATATTTTAATAAATCAAAGTACTCAAACACTAAACACTAAAATGTATTAAACATAACAATATGCTTGTGGTATGCCATTAATACAATAATTAGATTTTTATTAAATTGTTAATAATAATATCATATGGCAGGATCACCTACCTTCCCCATGGAACAAGATGTGAGATAGAAGGCACTTCGTGGAGTTTCTGGTCATGCTAATTGCAGGAAGGATCATTTTGGAGGATACAGATTTGGGATGAAGCATGGTTTCCAGCTCCATGGATCTTAGAGATCTGTGGGGCAGGGAACCCCAGACATAGAGAAGTTGCATGCCCTCCACTGTTTGTGCTTCAGTCTTACATCTTCTGTATCTTTATTGCTTGGGTTTCCAGCAACAGCAGCCACAGAAGGTGATCTGCAAGAGTTATTGCTTATTCAGGTGACATTAACTGCTGTTGGAATGGTGACAGGTTTCAGAGGAGTAGCTGTGTTATTCTGCTAAAACCCCAACCCACTTCATCCGATGAAGTGGGTTTTAGCTCATGAAAGCTTATGTTTAAATAAATGTGTTAGTCTTTAAGGTGCCACAAGGACTTCTCATTGTTTTTGCTATTGAAATATAAGTGTGACTATCTCAGGTTCCAGAAGGAGATAACACCCTTGAGTGCAGTTGGTCCCCAGTTATAGACTTTCCCTGTCCTTTGCTTTCTCTCCAACACTTTGAGGAACCAGTTTTCTTTTGCAGTTCTGCTCAGCTTCTTCTTCAGGGGTGAGGAGGAAGGAGAAACAATGCCAGAAGCAGGGTCTGATGGAGGAGTAACCTCATAACATACTGGTGAATTAAAACTCCTAGGAAGAATACACCAGTTTGGTCACTTGCTTCATGACTGCAAAGATGTTGTTGAGCACCAGCTTTGTAGACCCCAGTTAAATCCAGGTTTTAACTTTTGGCCTTTAATGAAGTTTGTTTACCATCATATTCAGCATACATGCAAATGCCACAATCACAAAATGTCAAAAGTTATGCATATTAAAAACAAAACAAACAAGCAAAAATTGAAAATGATGGAATTGAAATCTTCTGGGACAAAAATAGAGCCTATGCACAGCTAGTCTGCAAACGGAGACTAATAGATTTACTAAGTTTTAATTTAGAGGCATTTCACTCACTGCATGAGCTTTTAAATTGTATTTTAGCGTTAGTTCAAGATTTTACTTTCTCATTGTTTACAAATTTAAACTATTACAGAAAACTCTTCTAAATAGTTTAGTGTTTAAGCTTCAATAGTTGAAGCATGATGTTTTCTTTTTGACAGTTTTTATGCCTTTACATTTTCCTAGTCACTCTGGGATTTAACTGCATGTGCCAACAAGAGAGAAGCATACCTCCTCCCTACCCCCCCACTCCACCCCAACCCATTCCCAAAGAAGGAACTTGTATAACTTTCTTTCAAAAGGTCACTAATCATTGTCAGGGCACTGCATTCCTGAAAGTTGATCCATGGGGAAAAAATGACAGACCTAGGATTGTAATAACATCCTGCCTGTTCTGCATCACTACAATGTGAAATCATTTCAGGGACACAGGTGAACTCAGTTCTAAATGGAGAGAGAGATTTCCCTTGTATCATCTTCAATAAATATTTAGTTTGTTCCATTTTAAAAGGGGTGAAAATAGAAGATTCACATGCTTGGTGTTGAAGAAATGTTTCCTAAAATGCTTTCTTAACTTTATGTAGCTGAAGTTTTGTCCTGTTCCTGGGGTCATTGAGAGCTGAAATTTTCTGCTAAGAATAATTAAAAATTTGTTCACCTGTACTTGGAAAAAAAATGTTCTAAGTTTTCTTTCTCTAGCTTGTATTCATGGATGAGTCTGCCCCTATGATACTACCCTGATTTTGCGTCTCATTATCAGTAAAGTATTTACCAATTGAAGAAAATTTTTTGAAAAGTGGAACAAAAAAGGGGAACTTCTTTCATGGACTATTTAAAATTTTTCAGTTTTCTTTCTGATTTGAAATGAAACCAAATCTTGAAATCCTTTGTGAAGTGTGATTTCCATCCTCTGTATATCCCTAATGTTGAGGTATAGTAATGCATAGTCAGGCACCCAAGCAACCGCCATCACCTCCACGCAGAAGTTTTTTCATGGAGAGGGTAGGTAATCCACCCCATGCTATTAAATTGTTAACAATTTAGTAAAAAGCCTAATATTGGTAGTGATATCATGCAATGTTGTTATTTTAATGCATTTTAGCGATTGTCCCAGATAAGATTAAAATGATTTTTTTCCAAGCCAATCTGAGGGAAAAGGAAAGCCTAGGAATGGACTACAGGTGGGAAGGGATTCTAGTTACATATCAGAAATCTGTGCATTGCAGACTGTTGGCTGTTTGTTGACTATTTGAATTATTCAGATAAAGGGTGTTTAAATCTTAAACCTACTTGGCAGCATGTGCTGCTCCTGGGTTCTACAGTGACTATTTGACCCCCTCTCACAATAACTTCCATACAAATGCATGCATACAAAATCAGAGCTTTAAGATTGCATATGCACTGCATGAGTTTTGAGTGCTTTATTTGTGCAACCTTAATATATTTTTGTATGGCACAACAGTTGTTTGGTTGCTGTTACCAGACAAAAATTACTGCTAAAAGAAATGGTATGGGTATTGGACCATGCAATTATTTGAAAAGCAATAGCATTTTTTCCTCAAGTTAGTATAATACATGCACCAGAGGAATATTTTTAGGGGGGTTTGTGTTTGTTTTCATATGATCCAAGAGTATTTTGCCCAGAAAATGTGTAGTATATCTTTTTCCTTGAACAATATACTGCTTTGCAATTCATCTAACCTTCTTTCTGTTTTCCATCTACATACATTAAACGAATGACTCTCAGCTTTGCAGCTGAGGGAAGCACAACTTTGAATGAAAAATGTTGCCATTAAAAGAGAGGGAACAAATTGCATAAATTACAAATGATCTTCAGAAGCAGCAATGTACTAGCAAGTTACCCTGATTATACATGAATGTTTTCTTTGCCATCAGTCCAAAAAAATAGCCTGGCAACCTATGAAACTCATTGAGATACAGATCTCTTTGTAGAAAAATGCAATTTGAAATGGACTGTGAAGTTATAGACATTACATAATACTTTAAGGGGAATTATTTGGCTTAATTTCTGAGGTTATAAAGCTAATTAAAAAAACCCAGAAATGTGGTACTTCATTTCCTACTCTCCTAAAGTTTGTCTTTTATTATAATTGTGTACAAGTACAATGCAAACAAAAGGTCTTTTCCTGCCATTCCCATGCAGACAAAACTGGCAAGAGGTTTATATTAGCTGTACTTGTTTGAGGACTGTAGTATCAAGTTTTCAATAAAATGTCTCTGCCGCCTGGCCTTGATCCAGAAAAGCACATAAGTGTGTGCTTAACTTTAGGCACAGGAGTAGTCCTGTGACTTCTTAAGATGCTTGAAATTAAGCATTTGCTTAAATACTTTACTGGATCCAGACCACTGAGTGCTAATTTAGACATGTATTGTGAGAAGAATGTTAATTATTTTATTTTATGTTAGTGTGCAGTGATCATTCATAAAGCCTCATTCAGGGTGTATAATTTAGTAACATTGTCATACAAAATGGTAACTTTTTTAATTTTCAGACTCAATTTTAATATCAAGTATACCAAATCCCACAAGTGATATGCACTCATTATTCCAGGAGGTTTTTTAGTTTACCAAATAATTCCACATTGCCACTTACAAATGGAGTAGTCTTCCCCCCCCCCAATTTCCCAATTTTGAATTTACTTCTTTTTTTAATTATTTTTCTGAAAGAATTATTAATTCTTAATTATATTTCTGAAATAATAATTTCAGAATTATTATTATTTGATAAAATCCTCTTGCTCTTCTAAAGTGCCCAGACAGTAAACTGAGCTATTCCCGAGACCTCAACTCAGTCCTCTTTATCCTGAGAGTAAATGTTTCAGAGTAAAGTTTGCTGGTTCTTACTTAGGAAGTTGCAGTTCAGCTGAGGGAAACAGGAGCTCCCATTTTCAGCTTGTTTACCCACATAACTTTGCATATTGCACCTGTATGACAGCACAGGCTTTCAGCTACTAGTTGTAAAGATATGGGACATAATTTTATTGCTGCAAGTTATATTCAGCATGAGGGATAAACTTACAGCCCTTACAGATGCTTTTTTGGTATCCTAACAGTCTTAGTGGAAATTAACAAACTTGACTGCAGTGGGAGCAGAGACATGAGTAGATTTGAAAGCCAGGCCATGTATTAAGGTATTTTATAGGTAAGAAAGTGAAAATAATGGTTGTACCTGTGAAACTCTGGACACATTGAAGTGTTTACTGTAGACATTTGAGTGCGACCTGATTTACTCTACTGATAGAACCCACGCTGTGTTCTGCTCTAATGATCCTCTCCAATGGTCTGCTCTTTTTGTGTACACAGAGTCATTATTTTAGCATGTGTGTGTATGTATGTATGGGGTGTGTGTGTGTGTATATATATACACACAAACCCGTACATACATATATATACACACACATATCTAGGGAGATTGTGGAATGGTCATCACTGAAGGTTTTTAAGAACAGGGTAGACAAACACCTGTCAAGATGGTCTAGACAGTACTTAGTCCTGTCTCTGTGCAGAAAACTGGACTAGATGGCATATCAGGGTCCCTTCCAGTCCCACATTTCTATGATTTCTCTCTCTCTCATTGTTAGCTCTGCAGTGCCAGTTCAACGACAAGAGAGTAAAAGAGTGACCTGGATTATATTTATTATTGTGCAACATCAACAAATTGTTTACTAAGTCCCAGTAAGTTACTGTAAGTTAATGAGTTGAAGGCAATGGAGTTGCATGGGTGTCAATGATGGTATCATATGGCCTCCAGAACTTTTATTATTGTATGATGATGTAAGAGAAACATGAATTCAGCTTGAATCTTAGGCTCTAGGCTGAGTTTGTTGGGCTGCCATGTAGGAAAACATATTTCTATTGGAAAATGAGCACATCTGATATGGAAGTCATTGGGAGACAATGACCATGAACTCATGCTGATGTTTTTACTGAGTAACTCTGAAGAGTAGGATTTGTAATGTGTTTGGAAATGAGTTAAGACCCACCGTCATAGAAGTTGTGAAAAGTTTAAGAGAAATGTTGACAAGCCTGAAGGTCTAAACACAGCTGCTTGCTAAAGTTCTGCAAGTTGTCAGAATTTCTTCTCTTTTAGTGTCATAGCTCATAGACTTTTAGGCCAGAAAGAACCATCATGATCATCTAGTCTGACCTTCTGCACATAACAGGCCACAGAATCTCATCCATCCTTTCTTATAATAGAAACAGAACCTCTGGTTGAGTTACAGAAGTCCTGAAATCATGATTTAAAGACTTCAAGTTACAGAGAATCCACCATTTACTCTAGTTTAACTGAGCTAGTAACCTATTCCCCATCCTGCAGTGGAAGGTCGCAAACACCTAGGCTCTCTGCCAATCTGACCTGGTTGAAAAATTCTTTCAAATATGGAGCTCAGTTGAACCCTGAGCATGTTGGCAAGACCAGAGAGCCAGACGCCTGGAAAAAAATTCTCTGCAGTAACTCAGAACCCTCCCCATTTCTGACCATTGAGGATTTTTGATTCTAGCAGTTGCAGATGGGCCACATACCAGTGTAGTTAATCTCATCCTACCATCCCCTCCATAAATTTATCAAGATCAGTCTTAAAACCAATTAGGTCTTTGGTCCCCATTTCTCCCTTTGGAAGACTGTTCCAGAACTTCATTCCGCTGATGATTAGAAGCCTTAGTTTAATTTCAAACCAACATTTATCAATGGCCAGTTTATATCCATTTATTCTTGTATCAACACTGGCACTTAACTTAAATAACTCCTCTCCCTTTTAGTGTTTATCCCTCAGATGTATGTGTAGAGAGTAATCATATCTCCCCTCAGCCTTTATTTGGTTAGTCTAAGCAAGCCAAGCTCCTTGTATCTCCTGTTGTAAGGTAGGTTTTCCATTCCTCTGATTATCCTAGTAGCCGTTCTCTGCTCCTGTTCCAATTTGAATTAATCTTTCTTAAACATGGGAGACCAGAATTGCACACAGTATTCCAGATGAGATCTCGCCAGTGCCATGTGTAATGGCACTAACACTTCCCTGTCTCTATTGTAAATACTTCACCTGATGCAGCCTAGGATTGCGTTAGCCTTTTTCAGGGCCTCATTATATTGGTGGCTTATAGCCATGCTACAACTGAACAATACACCCAGGTCTTTCTCCTCCTCTGTTGCTTCCAGCTGATACATCCCCAGCTTATAGCAAAAATTCTTGTTGTTAGCCCCTAAGTGCATGACCTTGCACTTGGCACTATTAAATTTCATCCCATTTCTATTTCTCCAGTTTTCAAGATCCTCCAGAATTTCTTGTATGATATTCCAGTCCTCCTTCATATTGGCAATACCTCCCAACTTTATGTCAGCCACCAATTTTATTAGCACATTCCCACTTTTTGTGCCAAGGTCATGAACAAAAATGTTGAATAAGATGAGTCCCAAGACTTATCCCTGAGAAACTCTATTAGTTACTGCCCTCTAGCCTGACATTTCCACCTTTCAGCGTGACCCATTGTAGTGTCCCCTTTATCCAGTTCCTTAGTCACCTTTCAATTCTCATATTAATTCCCATCTTCTCCAATTTAACCAATAATTTCCTGTATGGAACTGTATCTAATGCTTTACTGAAATCTAGATGGATTAGATGTACTACATTTCCTTTATCTAAAAAATCAGTTATCTTCTCAAAGAAAGGGCTAAGTTGGTCTGACATGATCTACCGTTTGTAAAACCATGTTGTATTATATCCCAATTACAGTTTACCTCTATGTCCTTAATTTTTTCTTTCAAAATTTGTTCCAATGCTTTGCATGCAGTTGAGGTCAAACTAACAAGCCTGTAGTTTCCAGGATCGCTTTTTTTCCTTTTTTAAAAATAGGTACTATGCTAGCAATTCTCCAGTCAAAGAATACAACCCCCTGAGTTAACAAATTTATTAAAAATCCTTGTTATTGGGCATGCAACTTCATATGGCAGTCACTTTAACATTCTATGATGTAGATTATCTGGGTCCCCCGATCTGGTCCCATTAAGTTGTTTGAGTTTGACTTCCACCTTGGATGTGGTAATTTCTACTTCCATATTCTCATTTCCATTAGCCACCCTGCCACCATCCCTAAGCTCCTCATTACCCTTATCAAAAACTGAGGTAAAGTATTAATTTATGTGTTGGATCATGCCTAGATTATCTTTAATCTCCACTCCATTCTTAACGTTTTACAATCTCACTTATTCTTTCCTTGTTTTCTTTTTACGTATATGGCTATAAAACCTTTTATTATAGGTTTTAATTTCCTTTGCAAGGTCCAACTCTGCTTGACTTTTGGCAGTTCTCAGTTTATCTCTACAGTTTCTGACCTCCAAGAAGTAGCTTTCCTTGACAATCCATCCCATCTTCCATTCCTTGTAGGCTTTCTTTTAATCACCTCTTTGAGATACTTGCTAATCCAGTTTGGTGTGCAGCCCTTCTCTATGAATCCCCCCTTCCCCCGCCATGCTTGGGATGCAGATTTCAAATAGTTTCTGCAACTCTGACACTTCTCTAACTAATTCCCTTAATTTTTTTAGTTTGCCCTTTTGAAATCAAGGACCCTCATTACAGACCTATTTTTGTTTATCCTTCCATTTAGTTAAAACTGAACAGCTCATGAGCACTCAAACCAAGGTTGCCCTCTAGAACCAGTTCTTCTGTGAAGTCCTCACTACTTACCAATAATAAATCTAAAATGGCATCACTTCTGGTTGGTTTGGTGACTATTTGGTGAAAAAATCTGTCAGCTGTCACATCCAGGAATGTTTGGGGCCCACCACTATTAGTAGCATGTGTCTATATGTGGGAAATTAAAGTCTGACATAATCACATAATTCCCAGTAGTATTTATTTCATTAAAATTTTTAAGATGTCTATCCATGCCCAATTGCATCCTGGGGATCTGTACCAGACCCCAATCCCTATTCCAGGAGATCCTCTGTTACCTTTCTTTCCCAGCATGACTCTGATACAAACCGATTCTGTTTTATTCAACCCATCACTTCTAATTTTTTTACAGTGTGCCTTGTCATTAACATACAATGCTGCTCTACAATGCATACCCTTCAATACCCGTGCTCCAGTCATGACTACTATCCCACCATGTTTCTGTTATCCCTATAATATCTGGCTTCACTTCCTGCACCAGTAGTCCTAGTTCCTCCATTTTGTTACCCAGGATTGGCATTGGCAAACACACATTAGTTGTTTCTGCTTGGCTTCACCTAGATTCCTTGCCTGATTAGATAGTCATTCTACTTCCAGTTTCGCCTACTTGACTGTTAGTGTCATTGGTATTGGCACTATCTTTCCTCTCAGTGTCCATTTTCCTACCCTCTGTTGCTTGTTTCTCCATTGCTCTATCCTCTCTTACTTGATTTTCCTCCTGCTCAATTTTAGAATCAGGTATGATGATTACGTGAGCATCTCCCGACTTTCTCCTCCAGTCATTTGTCTACCATGCACAAAACAGTAATAATACTATGCACAACTCATTAAAAAAAAAACACCACCAAAACCCCAGACATCTACAAAAGAAGAGGTTTGTTTTCATCCACCTATTTTTCTCCCAGTAATAAAATAATAATCCCCTGGATATCAAATCTCTTTTTACCAGTCAATAGCAAAAACATGGAGAATTTTGGCTTTCCACTAGTATTGCTGGATTGCAGCTAATGCTAACCATGTCTCTGTATTGCCCTGACACACCCCATTTACTGGGGCAGAAGGGGCACTCGGAGAAGGTGATGTAGAGCCAGCTATGTGAGTTTCCACATTAACTTAGGACTCCATTACATAAGGGGAATATTCAGTTGCTCTTTAACTATTTTTGCAGCACTAAAGCAAAAGTGGACAGGATGCGTACTTCTGTATCTGAGCTATTCACAATAATAGATGAAATGCACATTTGGATTTATGATCAGTTGGAATATCTACATCTGAATTTGTGTAACTTCAGATTGGTATGCTGCTGAAATTTTCTTTCTTTTCTTTTTTCCCCCCAATTTTTTCTTAAATTTGTTTGATTGGTTGGTTTCCTGATTTGTACAATAAAAGATTGTCTTTAAAAATCCAGTGGTAAATATTGTATGTTTTATTAATGCTATTAATCTTTAATATATTGAGTCAAGATATCCCTAAGGAAATATAAGTGAAGAGCTAAAATACTATGTTCACATAAAAGAGATATTGGAATTGCATTTCTGTCATTTAAAATTTAACACTGCATCATTCCTCTTAAACTTTATTAAAGTGATGAATAGAAAGTAAAAGTAACATTTACAACATTTTAAGTCTCAGGTTCAAAGATTGTGGATTCTAATGAATCTCTTTAATTAAAGGATTCATTACTTGTGTCTTTTTACAGTAAATTAATTAAACTTTTATTCCAGATGCATGCAAAAAAGGTAATTCATAATTAAAGGATCTAGGAAACACAGGAAGTATAGAATCTGGCATAGGTGCTGAACACTAATTTACCACTGATATTGTGAAATTGCAAATGAGCTCAACAATATAAAATATCAAAAATTGCCTTGTAAAATAAAATATCCATTGCTAACTGTGGAACATTGCTAAACTTTTTAGTCTGAATCTAGAACCACATTCTGCCTATTATGCTTGTATTAGCCCTTCCTGCTTAAGCACATAATCTTATTCAAGTTACCCTTTCTCCTCTCTCATCTTATTATAACATTATTATATCATTTCTAATATTAGTCATAAATTTATTGGGGCAGGGATCACATTGTCTTCCTATTTTAGGAAGAATCTAGTAGACCTTTGGGTGCCATTAGAAATATTAAAAACAATTATTTTATACATTAAATATCTGTGGATTTCTGTGAAGAACCCAGTGGAAATCATGTTGTAGCTTGCCTTTTTAGCATTCATTGGTCCATACAAAGAGATTCTGCTAAGCTTATTTTCTTATAAATTAGAAGGTATGTGCCATATATACTTTATAGGCCTATTTCTGAATTTACATATATTTGTACAAATCAGGAGTAACTCAATGAATTTTTCTCTTCAGGACTTCCTCTGTTTTCCCTCCTAGTTTCTATTTCTTTGTAGCGATACTTCATCTTATTTTATATCCTGGTTGAAGCTAACAAGCTACAGCTACTAGCATAACTCAGTGGAAATTATACTGCATCTTTATCTTTTAACATCTGAACAAAGGGTGGTTCAACAAACGAGTCCTATATTCCAACATATAGTCCTACATCCTGTTCTAGGCTATTATTGGAGAGACATGAATGAATCTTGCAAACCCTATTAATTTGCATAGGCAATCTAGTACAAATCAATCCAAATACTTTTCCATTTGCAACAAAAGTTTTTTCAGTGTAGATCTAGATTGGTTAGAGATACCACAACACCACTATGTGCAAGTTCTGTCAGACAGCAGTACCTTAGCATCTTATCTCCAAGGTAGGGAGAAACATTCAATATGGATGAGTAATTTGGCAATAATATTCTAGAAGATATGTCATATCAGGAAATGCAATATAATTTCTTTGTGAGATGATTGCCAAGGGTACTAATTCCTCTTAATGTTGTGATGCTTGTCCATAGAGAAATTGGTCTAAGGCAATTTTCAATATATTTCATATAACTAAAATCTTCTGTTATGTGTCCTCCCCTTCCATACCACTTACTTCATCCCTCAAGATCACTTCTTATGTTTGTCCCATTTGCACTGTAAATTCTTTGGGGCAGGGCTTATGACTTTTTAGTTTCTGAAATGTGACATACAAAGTTGTGGTATTCTCTCTATATTAAATAAAATGTTGTGCGATAAGTTTATATCAGCAAACACCAGCGTGAAAGCACATACATATCTAGCAGTTTCATTAGTGACACCATGTCTGTCTTCTTTTAAGACCTGAACTGATACCTAAAGAATTCAGTAGAAGTTTTTCCATTGACTCTAATGGATCAGGCTCTTCAAACCAGTGTCAAAAAATCAGAATCCATTTTAATGACGCATTATGCTTTCAAAGCCCATTTTGCCCCAAATCTCCATTTCTGAGGAGCGGGGGTGGGGGGTTGGATCAGAAATAAAATTCTGAGCTATTGCAGGGTGTGGTACTATTTTATGTGTTTCAGCTAAAGTAACCTTCTTTAAGATGCTTATCAGAGCAGATTTCAACAAAGTAGATTTGTAGTATAATATAGCTCTTACTATAGATGAAATTTCAAATATCTATTGTGGCTGTGTTGTGACAGCAGTCTCTCATGCGATTAAAAATATACAAAGAAATCTAGAAGTTATTTTGACCTTTATATTTATGTTAACTACATGATCTTACATGATGCAGTTACTCTCAAATCAGTCTCAACTACAGGGGGTTAAAGTAATGGTCAGTCATCTCTGAGAAAGAATGATTGTCTGAATACCCAATTTGTATATATATATATATATATATATATATATATATATATATAAAAAACATTGGCTTTAGTAGATTAGGACAACTTTGATAATAGAATTGTTCATGATTAAATGTTCATGTGTGAATCAAAGTGCAAAAAGATTAGAAGACTATTTAAGAGGTGCTACCGCTGTCAGACCATATCAATAAAGCCTGTAAGATGGTGAGCAACAAAAGCACTGATTAAATACCACTCTGTCACATTATTGTATTAGCTATAGCTAAATGTAAAAAGAAATAAATTACATATTTTAACAGCTCACTTAAAACCTCTGAAGACTTTCACTACTTCATTTTTTTCTTTAACTGCTAAAAATACAAGTGGATCATGGCTAATGCATCTAGAAATCATCTTTGAAAGGTATTACATGCCATTTACTCAAAATTGTGTGTGAGATTAAACTTTCAAATCATAAAGAACTTTTTTCCGTCTGTACATATTAATCTTTGTGTGACATGAGATTTTTAAAATTCTAATTCAGTTTTCCAATAATAAATGTTTTGATCTGCTGGAGGGGGTTAACTTTGGGCCCACTAGTACAGTCCAATGAAGTTGCTGAGAAATTTTGCCTGCATAGATAATACAGGCTCATCCCCATTGTGTGTTTTCCTAATGCAAGCTTTTTTAGTATTAACTAAAAAAATCTAGAGTTATGCTAGATTAGGACCCTGTCCTACAAACACATAAGTACATGCATAATTTTACTCACAATTATACTTTATCCATCTTTTTAATATTAAGCTATTTATGGAAGGGAATTACAAATTGCATTCATGAAAATAATGCAACAATGGACATAATACCTGTTTTCCTGAGCAACTAAGACCCTAATCTTGCAAGTACTAATTCATGTGCATTATTTTAATTGGTGAGTAGTCCCACTTGGAGTGCATAAAATTAAGCACATGAATAAGTAATTGCAGGATTAGGGCCTTAGTTGCTCAGGAAAAGATGTATTATGTCCACTGTAGCATTATTTTCATGCATGCAGTTTGCAATTTCCTTCCATTAATAGATGAATATTAAAAAAGATGGATAATTGGTATAATTACATTGTAAATACTGTATGTTTTTCCTGAAAATGTTACATTTACTGTGTTTCCTTTTGGTTAATCAAAGTTGAAAGCTCAGATTTACTAGAAGTGGTTTTGGAACAACTGAATCCCGATTTAAATGTCTTGGAGAGCTTTTTGAAAGCAAGATCAGCTTTTAGAAATACCTGTGGTACCAAAACCAGTCCAAATCAGCTCCTAATGAAATTGATTTAGCAAATTCTGCTTCCAAAAAGGATTAGATTACTTTATATACATATTTGAATAATGTAGAGTCATTCTTCAGACAGCAAATTAGCTTTTTTTCAAAGGGCACTGGTATATTTCCTGTGTCTGAGATCAGAAGGCACAGGTTCTAACAGCTGTGAGGCAGTAAATAAAATATTGACTTTTTTAATGTAATTTAATTTGTAATGATCACAAATACTTTTGAAATGCTGGACAAGTCATTTGGCACAATCTGGTCAGGGCTGCCTGGCGGGTGGGGCAAGTGGGGCAATTTGCCCCAGGCCCCGGGCCCTGCAGGGGCCTCCATGAGAATATAGTATTATATAGTATTGCAACTTTTTTTTATGTAAGGGGCCCCCGAAATTGCTTTGCCCCAGGCCCCTGAATCCTCTGGGCAGCCCTGAATCCAGTTATGTCATTCCTTGTAAACCTAGGACATGAGAAAAATCACACTATGACAAGAACATAAAAAGTTTAATGTAGTTTTTCAAAACTAATGAGCAAACACATTGTGCTATAAGAATTTAGTGTCTCACAATTTTGTGCCTAACTTTTTTCTTTGACTTAGCTGAAACATATATATGTGTCCAATATTAAATTATGTATGAGTTTTTTATTACATTTTCCTTTGGTACAGTGGGATGAACTTGGTTACTGAAATGCTTATTGAGTTACAAAAGACATTTTAAAAATATTGGTATGGTGGCCAGGTGTTTCCTTGGTATGCAAAGGCTTGGGTTCAGGATTGCACTTGAGGATTTCATTTCCTGAATCATGAAGTCTAGTGCACAGTATAGATTTAGTGCACTATCAGGCTCCCATTGAAGTCAATGGATGTTTTGCCATTGACTTCAATGGAAGTGGAATCAGACACTTATAGAATATTTGAATCAGAAAAGCATGAGTAAAAAGGAGTCAGTCAGTCATCCATGTACTCAGTTCTACCAGAGAGAAGGAATTGCATTTTGCATGAAACAAAGTATTTGCCCATGTTTAACTTTCTGAAATGCAGAACACAAATAACAAATAAGAAAGAATGAGGAAAAGACTATTTCTCCTCACCTCAAGTTCTAGAGTCATCCTGCTGGAATAGCAATACTTGCATATTTCCCTCTTTTCCGCTGGTGTTAGGAGAGGCACAAAAGCCAATCCTGGCTAGTATAACTGGTACCATGTGTAGAATTCTAATACAAAGGAATAATAATTATACAAGGATCTTACAAAATTGGGTGACTGGGCAAGAAAATGGCAGATGAAATTCATTTTTGATAAATGTAAACTAATGCATGTTGGAAAACAATCTCAGCCCTCCATACAACATGATGGGGTCTAAATTACCACTTAAAAATAAGATCTTGAAGTCGTTGTGGATAGTTCTCTGAAAACATCTGTTTAATGTGCAACGGCAGTCAGAAAAGCAAACAGAATGTTAGGAATCATTAGGAAAGAGATAATAAGACAGAAAATATCATAATGCCATATATAAACCCATGATATACCTTGAATATTGTGTGCAGTTCTGATTGTGCCATCTCAAAAATATATTAGATGGCAAAAGTACAGAGATGGTCAACCAAAATGACTAGGGTTATGGAACAGCTTCCATATGAGGAGACGTTAAAAAGACTGGGACTGTTCATCTTAGAAAAGAGGTGACTAAGGGAGGATATGATAGAGGTCTATACAATCATGACTGATGTGGAGAAAGTGAATAAGGAAGTGTTATTTATCCCACTATACAAGAACCAGGGGTGACCCAATGAAATTAATAGGCAGCAGGTTTAAAACAAAAATAAAGAAGTACTTCACACAACACACAATCAACTTGTGGAACTTGTCAGGGTTTGTTGTTATAACAAATTAGATAAGTTCATGGAGGACAGGTTGTCAAACCTAGTCCCAGATTTGGACCTTAGCGTCCAAAATATGGGGGTTAGCACGAAAACCTCCAAGCTTAGTTACCAGCTTGGACCTGGTACTTGCTGCCACCACCCAAAAAATTAGAGTGTTTTGGGGCACTCTGGTCCCCCTGAAAAACCCTCCCCGGGGACCCCAAGACCCAAATCCCTTGAGTCTCACAACAAAGGGAAATAATCCTTTTTCCCTTCCCCCCTCCAGGTGCTCCTGGAGAGATACACAGACACAAGCTCTGTGAATCCAAACAGAGTGACTCCCCCTCTCCGTTCCCAGTCCTGGAAACAAAAGCACTTTCCTCTTCACCCAGAGGGAATGCAAAATCAGGCTAGCAAATCCAACACACACAGATCTCCCCCTAATTTCTTCCTCCCACCAATTCCCTGGTGAGTACAGACTCAATTTCCCTGAAATTTCCCAGAAAAGAAAACTCCAACAGGTCTTAAAAGAAAGCTTTATATAAAAAAGAAAGAAAAAATACATACAAATGGTCTCTCTGTATTAAGGTGACAAAATACAGGGTCAATTGCTTAAAAGAATATTGAATAAACAGCCTTATTCAAAAAGAATACAAATCAAAGCACTCCAGCACTTATATTCATGCAAATACCAAAGAAAAGAAACCATATAACTTACTATCTGATTTCTTTGTCCTTACACTTAGAAACAGAAGATTAGAAAGCAGAAACTACTTCTCCAAAGCTCAGAGAAAGCAGGCAGACAGAAAACAAAGACTCAGACACAAAATTCCCTCCACCCAAAGTTGAAAAAATCCGGTTTCCTGATTGGTCCTCTGGTCAGGTGCTTCAGGTGAAAGAGACATTAACCCTTAGCTATCTGTTTATGACACAGGTCCATCAATGGCTATTAGCCAAGATGAGCAGAGATGCAAACTCATGCTCTGGGTGTCCCTAAACCTGTGTGTGCCAGAAACTGGGTCTGTACAACAGGGTATGGATAAATCAATAATTGCCCTGTTCTGCTCATTCTCTCTGAAGCATCTGGCACAGGCCACTGTCAAAAACAGGATGCTGGCCTGGATGGACCATTGGTCTGACCCAGTATGGTCATTGTTATGTTTTTAAGAAACACAAACTGAAGTTGTTGGGTTTTTTTTTTTCAAATTTTCCTCATTTTGACTATTTCATTAACATCAAATCAAATGTTATAGTTTATAGATTCATAGATTCAGTTTCACATCTTATCTAGAAATGATACTAATAACAATCTTTAAAAGGGAAAACAAATGTAGCTAAATAAAAGCTCCATAATTACTAGTGCTAATGTATAACTGTATATAAATATATTTTATAGGGCTGTCTTTTGATCTGACATTTCTAGTGTTACATACAAATCATGAGAGCAAATGTGTGTAACTCCACATGCACTGAGATGGTAATAAAAACCTTTAGAGCAGGGTGGGATGAAAGTGTATTGTATAGAAGAATATGGCTAGTCTTGTAACTGAAGTTAAAATATGGGGCAAAATTTGAGTTCAGTTCTCAGCTCTGCAACAGACTTCCTGGCTGAGCATGGGCAAATCACTTAAACTCAGAACTTCAGATTTTACATCTGTCAACTAGGAAAAATATCTATCAGAATTTTTGTGAGAAGGATTACTATTCATTTGTATTGCCGTAGTGCATAAACTCCCCAAACAGATTTCTGGTAGGTGCCATATAAACAGACAGGAAGATATTGTCTTAACTCATTAGTGCTATAGAAGGATGGCATATTATTTTTATTAAGAGAGTTCTGCATATGAAATCACATTATGTAAAAAAATGATCATCACAAAACCTCTAATGTGAAACTCTGTCATAAGACTGTTAAGGGACTGCTTTCAAGTATCTTCAGTGTTTCCATTTGTTCAACTTTCAATGAAAGATTAATTGATAATAAATGATCGATGTTTATTTATTTGTTTTACTGGTTCTTTCCGTGTTCATCTTTAGTAGGTTTCATTATGTATCATATGATTCTTTATGTACTGGATTGTAACTTCAGAATCTGACATGTACTGTGTTTGTGTGATACAAAAATAAAAAGAAGCACCTGTCAAAGACTCTAGAACTCCTGCCATAACAAAAGCAAATAAAATTTAATATCAACAAGATACAAAATTCCTCTTCCCTTCCTGAGCCAAATCTGATCCCCCTCAAAGCCCATGTCTGCAGCAGCCCTAGCAATACAACCATCCTAGGAGCACAGCAGAGAACAAATTGTGACTCAGAAAACCACAATTCCTGACCTCCTTTCTTGATCTGGAGAGAAGTAAGTTACTTTACTCCTTTTTCTTGAAGCAGCTGACTCCCTACTATACCCCCTGCTCCCTACTCTGGACAGTTAGTGGGGGTAGGATATATGCAGCCAAGACTCCATCTATTCACTATCCTCTTGCTCACTGCAGGAAGTATTGGGTGAGTAGCCTGTGCTTTCTTCATTGCAGCTTGAGTCACATTTAGTTTCCTTCATGGCTGAGTAAGAGCTATGTGACAATCTTAGTCCTATATAAGCAGCAAAGAGTTCTGTGGCATCTCATAGACTAAAAGACATATTGGAGCATGAACTTTCGTGGGTAAATATCCACTTCGCCGGATGCACCCACGAAAGCTCATGCTCCAATATGTCTGTTAGTCTATAAGGTGCCACAGGACTTTTTGCTGCTTTTACAGATCCAGACTAACATGGCTACTCCTCTGATACTTAGTCTTATATGGATTTTTTTTATTGTTATGAAGAACTATATGATTCCCCTTGAAACTTGGTCTGTTGGTTCTCTTCACTTGGAACAGTTGTTGTTAAGTGGTATATCAGACGTATATTCTCTATATATTTTTAAATATTGTGCATTTGCTAAAAGCCTTCAGTTAGGAAAACAATCTAATACAGTATAACATTTATAGCTTTTAGCTGATACAACTCAATATTCTACCTTACATTCTTTCTTCCTCTTCATTGACCTATTATAATAAAGGTTACTATCCCTTGCCCAGATCCTCAGATCTAGTCTCAGTTAGCATAACTCTCTTGATGTCACTGGAACTATGCTGATTTACACCAGCCTTGCATCTGGCCTCACTGAAACTCCGTTTATTTTTAAAATAGTGAATTCTAATACAAACTTCTTGTAGTCTGAACTGATTTCTCAACCAAATTCTGAATTTTATTTTATTGCATTTTGAAACTTTAGTATGAGGACAAGATGAGACTGATGGAACCATAAATTCTATTATCCCACTCTTCCTTTATAAATGTATATCACATATTCCAGAATACAGCCAATTTACTCCAAGGTTCCACCATTCTTCTAGTAGCGGGCAAATAATGCAACTTTTACCAGCCTTAATACTGTTGTTAACTTGAGGTTGGTGCTAAAGAAAATTTGTTTTAGATTCAGTTTGCCTAAAGTATTAAATTCAGAAAGATTGTAATGCATTCTTCTAACCATTTTAGTATTTGTTTGGCTATGATGACAACTAAACTATCATCACTAAAGATTCAGTGAAGTAATTTCTATTGTAATGAAGTTTTGGCTCATTACTGGGTACTTTATACAATCTGAAGAGAAACCTGAGTATGTCCACCACCTCTGAGCTGGAGGGAGAAATGGAATGGAGCCAATGGAGAACACTGTAAGTTACACAGTGCAACATCCAGCCAGGAGAGGGCTCCATAATTCCCAATGTCCAGCTAAACGAAGTAATATCCTGGAATAATGGGGGACAGGTCCAGGACAGAGCCAGAAGCTGTGTGGAAACAGGCAAATCAGCCCAAGATCAGTTTATGCCAGGAAGGGCTGTCCAGCTAACAAAAATTATGTTTCAGAAAAAATGTTGAGATTTTGACATTTGAGTTCATTCTGAATTGGGTTGAAGCTGAGACCTTTTGAAAATTCTCGTGAAAAAAGAGAGAGAAGGCAATAGTCCAGCGCAATAACCGGATTCACAGCAGGAATTTGAACACAGGTTTTCCACATCTTAGGTGAATAGTCTAACCACTGAGCTATTTGGGGGAGGTATCTCATCCTCCCCGCAGTTTTGTCTATAAATTTCATCTTGGACCTGACAAATTTTCCAGATGAAAGTTTAATAAAAACTGGTAAGTTTCCACAAAAAAATATGGTTTGGAAGAATTGGTATTTTCTGATGAAAAAAATGATTTCATCAGAGCACCAGCTCTAACTGGCCGCAGGAGGCCAGTAGTAGCACAAAGAAGATAAAGCACAGTGGCTTGCAGGCTGAAGGATAGTGTGAAGGGGTTACAAGACTCTTGCCTTTATATATATCTATACTGAACTTCCCATAGAGTTAGGAATTGTTGGGTTTCTCTTTTTTTGTAACTGTTGTGCTTAGGGTATTTGTGCCCTTTATTTTCACTGGCATTAGCAAAATAACACTCTGTTACTTATTTGAAATGCATATGTGTTTATGGGAACACATCAAGGACTAGAACTTGGAGAGTGCTTGCAACACCTATAGCACTCACCGCCAAATTCATGGCATATAAAGATTGCTATCAGACTTCCAGGAAGGGCTAGTGTACCACAGAACTTATAGTGACACCCTGCAATGGGAGTCAATTATATTTCCTTAATGGAACTAATCAAACTTGTTGAAGCTGCAAACTGGAAAAATGTGAGCTATGTTGTCTTGATTTGGCTTCAGGGTATCTAGTGCTTATCCTTGTCTGGCTCTCATTGACTGGAATTGATACTGCTGTGTATGTCCCACACATCCTAAAACATGCACTGATCTGATCATAACTAAAGAAACCATCCCACAGCTATTGTGAATTAAGCTAAAACAGATTAAGGCTGCTTTAATTCTGAATAAGAGTGTCCACACAGGGGAGTTAATGTGGTTTGATCAGTTCACTTTAAATTCACACTTTCAGTTAATTTAGATTAACCCTGTATAGACAAGTCCTCATTGTGAGAGACTTCACAAACGTTAGTGAACCTTTTCTAAGCAAGCTAATCGTTCCCACCCTGAGACTGGCCCTCACAATATGGCACATCGCCTGTTTCTCCATGACTATGACTTCCAATTGGGAGCCACTTTGTGGCTGCTGCTACAGCATGCTAGTCGAAATGGTGACCAGTGCCCCTTAGCACATCCTAGGCCTGATCCAAATCTTACTGAAAGTCAGTGGGAGTCTTTCCATTGCTTCAGTGGGCTTTGGATCAGGTCCCTTATGGAGAAAATCTTGGTAACTGGATCTTCATAAGCACAGATCCAGTTGTATTCTCCCCAGCCATATACCAAAGCTCCATTGCCCGTACATAAGAGAAATTATGCAGCTCATCTCCTTAGACAGCAGGAATTCTCAAACACCTGTTAACTTCATGCTGGGTTACTAGAGCTTCTGGGCACACAGGATTTTGCAGAGGCTTGTTGGAAAGGGGTGATTTTTTTGTGTTCTTTTTATAACTTTAAAACTTCAGAATCAATGCGATTAACATTACAAGTGTAAAATGGTGTATGAACATTGTATTTCTTGTATATTTTCCTTTTATAATGGCACAAATATTTTGCCATTAATTCCCTGTGAACTTGCCTATAGTATTATATGCTAGCTAAATATCAGCCAATTTCTTGGATGATTCATAATTTATAATGTGAGACATTGCTGCAAGTTAAATTTAGCTAAATTTTTGCAGGATCTATTTTAAATATGCTAATTTGCATACAGAGATTTTTTTCCTAAGAGGATACAAAATCCTGGATGTTGAATTATGTTAGTCACTTAAATCTCTCAAACAGTAATCTCATAATCTTGTGGACAATAGCTTTGCATTCAATTTATTACTTTGCAGGTTAGCATCCCTTTTAAGTATGCAGGTTGAATTCTTTTTTTAATCCTAAAAACGGGGTTGCTCTAAGTAAAATGCGCAAGTAGTAAGATCCACATATTTTTGTGTGTGTATGTGTGTGAGGGAGAGAGAGCGCACACCGCACAAAGACATTTGTTAGTGACACCAAATTATAGCTGACATAAAAAACGCTGGATTTTTTTGCTCAGTTTCTAGCACAGGATATTTTCTTCTGTTGATCAAACCATCTTCATAATATCTATTATATTGCCTAGTGCTCACCTTGCAATGCTCTATTAGTCAAAATATCTCCTTGCCCATGTATTCAAATGAACTGTAGAGGTTATTAACTTGCCCTTGGCAAAAAGATTTCGTTTTCTAGGGCAAATGCTTTTATAAATTCTGTGTGTGACAGTTTTATTACATATTGTAAATAGAATATTCTGCCAGATTTTTATGACAGCCATCACTAACTCATTCAGACCTTATTACTTTTCAACCCTTCATGTACCCTGAATATTCTTTTTAAAAAATCTTTAACGTGCCTGGTTTTGGACATAGTACTTTTTACAGTTCTCTAGCCAGCTGCATTCACAAACAATTCTTTAAAACATTTTATATTACAGTTAAACACTATATTTTAGAAGAAACTAGGCTGTAATATAATTTGATGTAGGCAGACATTAATTTGCACAGTCTGCATTTATAGCCATAGACTCATTTATGCTTTTGCAGTCACTAGTAGAGTTTAATATAATGGTTTCTGTGCTCAGCTGCATATATGTGCTGGGATCCACTAGCTGTAACCAAATGTGTGTTCTTGTAAAGTACTGTTGCTGCTGGTTTCATTTCTAGAGTTCATATTTCAAAATAGTATACATGCTTTATTGCAAAAAAAGTCTAAGTGCATCTGGCCCGTTTGCATGTTAAGAACTATTCAATCATATGTCACCTTTTTCTGTATATCAAAACCTTGTGAGGAAATTCTGTATTTTTATCAGTTTATATCCTTGGTTCACAGGCTGCACTCAAATAAAGAAATAAAGTTGGTTTGAATAACACGTTTATTTTTGTATTAGCATCCAAAGGGAGAAAGCCCTCATACAGCTAGGCACTGTACTTGTACAAATTAAAAAGGCAGTTCTTATCTGAGTCTTAACACACATAGAGAAATAACTGGTGAAGATTGCAGAGATTGGGTGGGATAAGATAATAGTTTCCAAAATCACCTAAGTGATGCAGGAGTCTAAATCCCCTTGATTCCCAATGGAACTTAAGCACCTAAGTGACTTAGGCACTTTGAAAAATTTACTTGAAATAGTAATTTTTTGTATACTAAGCAACTACAACACACTAAATGGCTAACAATTGTCAGGAGTTGTGTACCTATCATGGCAAAAGCAAAAAGAGCCAAAGCCAATGGAGCTATACCAATTAGCACGAGCTGATAAACTTGTCCAATGAGTAGAGTTGACTAACTGTTTAAAAGACAGTTCAGTGCTTGGGAACCAAGTTTGAATTCTGAATTCTCTGTTGAGCTCTCAGTCCTTATGTTGGTTATAGGGGAAAGGAAAACCTTTGCTTTGATTACCAACAACTTCTGGCTCACAAAATTATTGCCCTAGAATAAGCCAATTCTGGCTGGTCGTAACTTTTGAGTGCTTGATTTGCAACTTCATTGTTCTCCTAATATATTTTTTGGATGTAATGGAAAAAAGAAACATATCGTGTAATTATATTGACCTCCTTTCCACCATGTGCATCATCAGGGTTGGGCTATTCAGATCCACAGCACAGTCCTCTAGCACTGGAGGATTTAGTTGTCAAACTCTAAAAAGTCCCCACTGAACATCTTCAAACAGATTTTTTGTTCAGAGGTTTATAACCCCCCACCAAATTTCAAGTCCTTGCTCCAAAACATGGAAGTGCTAGGACTTAACAAATTGGTTGTAAGAATGTTTTTAAAGGGACAAAATAATATATTTTTCTCTAACCTCATTCTGAGAAATGGCTAAATCTTCCCAGAAAAAAACCCAGCCTTAGGCAGACACCCAGCATGGACAATTTCAGCCTACATGTTTTAACATTGGCATAGTTGTAAGCAACTGAAAACAGGGTCTTATGATGGATACTTTATCTATAGGCATCACTGTAATACAGATGCCTTTAATAATTAGGCTAATTTTTGTAATGTGCCTATTTGTAAGTTCAACTAAGAAGTAAGTTCCTTGTTTTAAACATTGTAATTTGTGAACCTGCTTAATAAAGCTAGTAGAATACTTCCAGGAAGTGCTATATAAATACAATGCTATTATAAATAACTGAAAGGAATTTTCACCACCACTGCTAAGTTGGGCAAGAATGTGGCAGAATAAGTGAAGAGCTTTCAAAGTGAACATGGTTCTGTAGAATGGCCATGCATTCACTACAGCTTCTTTTTCCCCTTGCATTTGTCATGTTGATGCTTCAGATAATCTGATGCTCATTTGAAATCATACTCACTTCCCTTTATTTTCAGTCCAAGATCTTCCAGAGTCTCTAACATGGCACCTATGTCTCTCAAATGTGTTTCTGCATTTTGTCAGTGATCAAATGATTGTCTAATCTGCTCTTTTTAACTAGGCATATATTTGCATATTAATTTAGTATCTGAGTACCCTATGTTATTACATAATTCCAAGAAGCATGATTTTGGGTTATCCTCAGCTTTTGTTGAAACTGGTAGGTTGACGTTTTAAAATTTGTTTTTAGTAGTGTTGGTTTTTAAAATGTAACTCTGGCTAAATGGGTCTTTGTGTCCTTCTACTACTGGACCACAAATAGGTTTAGGAGCCTTCTACTGGGACCAAAGACACACTTGGCCATTGTGTCACATATATTATTATTGAGGAAATGATGATCACTGTGACATAGCTAAGGTCATTTTGAGTTTTGCATTCAATCTCTTTATTATATATGAAAAATACAGTATCCTCACCTGAATTACAACATTTGCTTTTTAAGTATAGAATGAATTTTCTGAGACCGGACAAGTAAATCTGTTAGATTGACGTTGTTTTTTAAAAAAAATTAGCACTCTGTCTCAATAATTTTTTATTTTTTATTTTTTGTTTGTACTCAAATGATCACATTAATGAAATAAAACAAGTTCTTAAAGCTGCTCATATAGTTAAAATTCACTGAAATCCTGAGCCTAAGCTACATTTGAAAATTTTGTTATGATTATTGGTAAATTTTCCCATTTCACTTTATAATTGAAAATTTCTTCTTCAGGTGGTGCTTAAGAATAATATTGAAGAAATTTATGTATAACTGCCCTAATTCAAAATAGGTCCCATCTTCTGTTGTCTTCAATGGGATGGAGGCCACAGGCTGTCATTAGCAAACATGGCCACTATCTCCATTAATCTGCTCTTTCCCATGCCCCTTCTCCATGAGAACATACTACCTTGCCACTTTGCTAATATTTTCCCTTAAGGTAGTTTCACTTCACTCCTATTGCATAGCCATTCTGCCACCTGGTAAGTCTTTGAGTTCTCTGAAGAACATTTTATGCATGAGTTTCTGCCAACATTTACACATTACCTTACCTGTACCTTGACAACATGAGTTAAAATTCAATGAATGAGTCTTTAAAAAGCATAATAAAATCTGAGATTACAAATACAAAAAAAGCCTTGATCATACTTATATGATAATTGCATGGGATTGCTACAGTGACCATTTGTTTGCATAGTGCTCAATACATTTGACAAAAAAACAGTCTTATTTTTGTATTTTATCTCATACTGAAGTATGCTTAATGGTGACTACTTTAATTTTCTGCCAGCCCAGTTGTATTTCCTTCAAACAGGCTCTGCTTAAGGCTCTGTCACGCACTTCTTTACTACAGGTGTTTCCACCTGTTATAGTCTACATTTGTAGGCATAGTATTTTCTCCCAAATACATTTAGAACATTGTCCCAGTAACATTCATTATCACATTTATTAATTGCTAAGTGTCATCAGTGTGCTGTATATGACACACAAGAAAGTACAGTCACTTTAGGGAGGAGTTTGCAAAGTATGCCAAATGGACTGCACCGTACCAACTTTCTTATACATCTGTAGTTTATCAGTTTTATTTCACCATATACACTTTCACCTTTATTCAGTGTAGGCCCCAAAATCTCTCTTGACTCATCATCTATCACCCATTTGTAATTTAGAAGGAATTTCTCTTTTCTCTGCTCCAATAGGTCTCATTTACTTCTTTTTTTTTCCCTTTCCTTATTGGTCTGGTTGGTATTATATATCAGTTAGAGATGTAACTAGTAAAGTACTATAGAAAAATTGCCTTCATCGAGCCCAAGAAATCTTTACTGCAGATGTATTTGTTTTTCTGGTAGAGTGTAGACTTCTGATCATGTCATACACAAATGAAGGCCTAAATCCTACAATCCTAATTTAAGACTAGATTGTACCATCTTGACACTTCCCTATATTAAGAGTAGTATGAACCTGCACTGCCCCAGGAATAGCAGTGGCGGTTTTCTCCCTGAGATAGATATTACATTTTGGAGCTCTCCGTTGACTGGGAGTACACAAACTGCTACACACCTTTAAGGACTGCACTATGGCTGGCCAGCTCAGTCAGCTGGTAATACACAGAGAGAAAAACTATAGCTCTGCCTACAATTTGTCCCTCCATGTCCACTTCAAGGTATTGGGTGCTCCAGAAGGAGAGGTTAGAGAGTGAGGCATACACTCCCCTGAATGTAGGGACTGAAGTTTTGTCCAGTCCTTATGAGAATAGAGCAAGAGAGTGTTGGGGAGATGAAAACCCAGGAAGAATCTAACCTTTGCCTCTCTTGGGAGAAGACCCACATCTGTCTTCCTCCTGACCAGGGTTTTTCTAGGGTGCACAGTTCCCTCCCTATCCTGTGACATCTGCAGCAAGCCACACTGCCTAAACAGACCAGCATCTACGCTTTACTGTCTCTCCAAAGGCACAAATGCCAGCAGTTACAAGTTACCAAACAGCTCTTTATAAGAAAGCACATTTATTCCTAAGGTAAAAGCATTACAGAGAAAACATTAAAAAGAACAGAAGGTCTTATACACCTGCTAAAAGCTTAACAGCGGTCATGCATCCGTCTTATGGGGCCTCAGTAGGCTAATGTCTTTCCAACCCTTCCCAGGAAGGATTGGGTCCCCCACCCCAGACAGAAGGTCTTGTCTGTTTGCTAGGTTAGAAAGAAGGCTCGGAGTCACTTTAAACTCAGGGCTATTTTTCTAAAAGTCCTTTATTTCTCTGTTGGTCTCTGGAGAATCCAGTCTGAATTAGTCTATGTGAGCCTCCCCAGGTGGGGGTACTACTCTGGAGGTATTAAAACCTGAGTGAATTGGCCTAATCACCCCCCCACACACACTGTTCCTAGTTCCTGGAGGAACTGCGGTCATCCTCCTCCATGGAATTACATACAAGCTAGGATGAGTATTATCAGGGCCTGCTTACTTGACTGCATCCAGCTTAACTGAATATGCTTTAATCTAAGCTTGTCCTATTCTGGTTTGTGTTCCTTCCCCCTTGATATTAATATTAATTTTTGTTAAATATCTTGCCACCATGAACCTTTTTAGTGAAGACTAAAGCAAAATAGACAGTAAGCACCTCAGCCATCTTGATGTCATCTGTTATTAGCTCTCCTTCCTTGCTAAGTAGTGGACCCACACTTTCCTTAGTCTTTCTTTTGGACCTAATGTACTTATAGAACCTCTTCTTATTGCCTTTTATGTCCCTTGCTAGGTGAAATTCATTTCGTGTCTTAGTCTGATTTTGTCCCTGCATGTTTGTGCTATTCTTTTGTGCTCATCCTTAGGAATTTGTCCATGTTTTATAGGATTCCTTTTTTTTTATTCTTTAGTCATGAAAAAGCTCCTGATGGAGCCATATTGGCTTCTTACTAGTCTTCCTATCTTTTCCTTTCATTGTGATAATTTGCAGTTGTGCCTTTAATATCCTCTCTGAGAAACTATCAACTCTTCTGACGTCTTTTTTCCCTTAGATGTTTTGTGACATAAGATATTACGTGCCAATTCTTTTTTTAAGTTTATTGTTCCTATCCTGTAGCTATCACTCCTTTTTTTCCTTAAAAACATGAAACCTATCATTTCATGTTCACTTTCATCAGAATTGTCTTCTACCTCAGATTTGCAACCATGTGTTTGTTACTTTTCTTTTCAGGAACATGTTTAAACTGTCATGGTCATAAATTACAACTCTGAGTTTGGGATTTTCAAAGCAGCATAATGAAATTAGTCCTCCAACTCTCATCAACTTAAATTGGTGACTGGATGCTCAACTCCCTTTGTCCCTTTGAAAACTCCAGCCTATGTTTTTATCCCCCAGACCCATAACTGGCAATGAGATAAGGGCAACAAACGCCAGTTCCAGACTACAGGGTAGTTAAGCAACCTTTACATTTAAAAACAAATACAACCTTTACAAATTGTTTATTATGTTTAACTCTTGTACAAAGAAAAATATTTTTCTTTTGTCTACATGTCTAGCACTGTGACTAGCACTGTGATGTCTTGGGGTAGACTGGATAGCTTTTATGTCATTTAGCATAATGACATGACATGGTGCAACATGATATATAGTGCCTGAGAATAATAAAGCACAATGCATAACAGCGGACATTTGCAAATTCCAAGCATCGCAAGCAGAAAATAGCCAATTTGGAATCCAGCACATCCACATCTTGATTTTTACTCTAATTATGCTATAAAAAAACTTAATTCACTATAGCACTTTGAAGTAGTTGGCAATTATTCTTTTTAGACTAAAACATTACCTTTAGGCAACAAGAACTTAGCTTCTTCATACATCAACATGTTATTGTGTTAATGTCCCTATTATTCTCCCATTTTGACTGACACTGCTAATTACAGCTGTTCTTGAACTTAATGTGATTTTCTGGCTGACAGTGACCGTTCCAAAAAGGGCAGTTTGATAAATGTGAACAACTGAGCTAAAAGAGATATTAAGCATTTAAACACCAGCTTCATTTTCTCCAGCATAATATCCAAACATATTTTCCACCACAAAGTCCTTTCTGTAATACCTGTAAAACAGTTTTGGAGACTGTGGTTATCCTAAAATAATCACATTCATGGGGGATTAGAGACAATCTGCTCATAAAAATGCATAAACAAATTACAAGGTTCACAGAGAACAAGAAGGGAGGGGATTGCTAAACCTGTACTTCCTTGGGATCTGATAATTTTAATTATAAATAAAACATTTGTAGTTTAATTGCAATAACTGATGTGAGTGGTAGATAAATTATACATAAATGGACAAGAAAAAAGCAATTTATAATCCAGTGTACTTCAAACCCAAATTAATCAGTGATTACTCAAGTACAGTAACTCCTCACTTAAAGTTGTCCCGGTTAACATTGTTTCATGGTTACGTTGCTGATCAATTACGGAACATGTTTGTTTAAAGTTGTGTAATGCTCCTTTCTAATGTCATTTGGCAGCTGCCTGCTTTGTCCATGGCTGGCAGGAAGAGCAGCCTGTTGCAGGTAGCTAGTAGGGGCTTGGAACCAGGGTGGACACACCAGGGCTCAGGACAGAGTGAGCTTGCAGCAGCTGTGGTTTTAGCAAGCTGATCTAATTAACCAGGCTGTGTACTCAAAGGGAAAATTCACATGCCTCCCTCCATTCCTGCTGCATTGTAGAGTGAGAGAGTTAACTATTGAGGGCTCAGGCAATTGCTAGTTCATCATTTAACAGTAAGGGAAATGTCTCACCCTCTGACTCTGCCATCTCAACCAAGCTTCAGAATCATCATCATTGTGCACCAGTATTAAATTATTTGTTTAATACTTATACTGTGTGCAGTGCCATAATGAGGGCAAGGTGAGTGTGGCACTTGCCTCGGGTGTGGAAGGTGAGGGGCGCAGAAAGTCTCTCATTCGGTGGCAATTCAGCAGCAAGTCCTTCCCTCTGAGAGGGACCGAGGGACCTGTCATCGCATTGCCACCGGTTGTCGGCAAGGGAGAGGGGCGGCATGTCCATCTCTTTGGAGGAAATTCGGCCGTGGGTCCCTCAGTCCCTCTTGGAGGGAAGGACCTGCCACTGATTTGCCACCATGCCGCTGAAAAGCCAGATGTGCCGCCCCTCTCCCTAGTCTCGGGCACAAAAATCCCTAGTTACATCTCTGACTCTGTGTGTGTGTGTGTGTGTGTGTGTGTGTGTGTGTGTGTGTGTGTGTGTGTGTGTGTGTGTGTGTGTGTGTGTGTGTGTGTGTGTGTGTGTGTGTGTAAAATAGTCTTTTGTCTGATGAAAAATTTCCCTGGAACCTAAACCTATCATTTACATTAATTCTTATGGGGAAATTAGATTTGCTTAACATCGTTTTGTTAAAGTTACATTTTTCAGGAACACAACTACAACATTAAGTGAGGAGTTACTGTTCTGTATGGCATACTAATATTATTGTGAAAAGGAGGCATCTATGTAGACTGAGTGAATGTTACTATGTAATTTTAACACACTCATTTCACGAAGTTAACACTTAGCATAGAACATTTATTGAAAAAGACATTTTTATCTATTTTATTAATTTGAACTATGATAGAATTAAATTATGGCATTCAGCCTTTTTGAGATCAGAAAGTGTCCTCTATAGTCATGCTTCACTGTGCTCTTGAATGTACAGTGTCTTGTTTAAAATCAGAGTGTCACTGCTACCTTGCTGAGGCACACAAAAGCATCTTCCAAATTTCATTTGACAGTAGTATCTTACTGTCCTCAGCAATACAAAATAATAATTAAATAACATTGGTGTGGTATTGTGTTGTGTGTCTGTATTTCTCATCCAGCTATGTGTGTGTCTGTGGTGGGGTAATAGTAGAGTAATTTCTGTCAGGAGATGAGCTCCCTACATTTTGCCTGAAGAGGGCTCCATAAGTTGGTCCCCTAGAAAAGTCTGTTGTTGGAGGGGAAACTGTCTAGTAATCTCTGTACAGCCAAAGATTTCTCCCAGTGAGGAACAGCAGGCCATTCCTTTGCTCCCTAAAGCTTTGTTGCTGTCCTGGTAGAGGTCTACCTACATAATTAGATTGGAAGCTCTCGGGGAAGGGGCTGTACGTTGTACTTTGTAGCTGCCTGGCACAGTGTGGCCCCAATCTTGGTTGGTTCATAGGACTACCATAGAATAACAGCACCCATTAGTCTTTTAAAGTGATATTATGAATAGGCTAAGGGTGATCCTTCATAGAAGACTATTCATGCAGAGCCTCTCACCCAAAGCCTCCTTTTGATGTAAGACAAGAGAAAGCATTGGAGACTTCCTAAAACGTTTTTCTATCCCAGCTTCCCAGTGAATCTACTTCACTTCCAGACCTGTTTTTTGCTGCCCCAAGCATGGCAGTCAGGCAGCCTTCAGCAACGTTTCTGCGGGTGATCTGCCGGTCCCGCGCCTTCCCCACTTGCTGCGCTGGTGCCTGGAGCCGCCCCTGCCTGCTCCGAGTAGATTTTTCCTTCTTTCATCTCACTACTCTATAAATCCACTCAGTCCTGACCACCTGTGAGTGGAGTCTTGAACCTCATGCATTCAGTAGAGCAGACCAGTATACCTTCTGTATTGAGCTTACAGGAATGCATATAATAAAATAAATTATTATAAATCTTAAAATAGTTCTCTCAGTCAGAGAAGAAAACCAAATCAATTTCTTAAATAAAATTGTCAGACCATGTAAATATGACAAACTATGCAAGAGGTGCTTACTGTACTCAGATGAGTTGCCACTGGGTTAAATGCCCTGGGGTTGAGGAGCCAGGTATTAAGCCATTGCTAGGCTACTTCCAGGTTTCCTTTGTTCTTAGCTATTAGGTAGCATGGTTTGTATTACTATTGAATGCATATGGTAGGCCTTACCATTTTAATTTACAAAAAGATTTGAGAAGTGTTCTTTTTTATGCATAAAGTAATTTCATGGATGTCAGGGGGAGTTAACTGTGCATAGGGAGAGAGGTTAAGCCTACTCCATGTTTTTAATATTAGCTGAGTTCAATGTTACCAGTGTATTAAAGACTGACCTTGGGATGTGCAAAATTCCTGCTGGAAATCTCTGGGCACCTTCAACTAGTATTGACTTCAAACAGAGTTGAAGAGGCTCAGAATTTTACATGACTGGTTCCTTATATTCACCATGACTTGTTCAAACTCTCATTGCTTTCTTGTCTGGCATTCCACTCATGAGTGAGCGCTCAGGTCAGCAGGTATATATTGTTCTTCCCTTACAGTCCCAATACTGTCACCCAAGATTATAATCAGCTGTACAGTAGCCACAATTTTTTTCTTGTATTTTACTGTAGTAAAAATAAAGCATCCTGAAGCACTGTGTTTTTTCTTATAATTGTGATGGCAAATAACATTCAGGATAACACTATATAATCATCTTCCCTATAAAAATTATTAACTTTTTCTTTAACATGAATTCCCTTCAGCCATTTTGTATCGCTTGTGTCCACCTCCCCCAAACATCAAACCAATCAGATTTTACTGGCAATATTGACAGAGAGGTAATATTAAAGTTACATGAACGGATATATACAGATATGGAGGATGAGATTCTGAGTTGTATCTTTAAGAAGCACGCCAGTGAATATGCAGCTCAGGGGAAGACGCTCATCTGAGGCATCTTTAAGCTGCCTTTGCTCCCTTCCAATCCTGGGCTCGTCCGCGGCAGCAGAGGTCCCTGTGCAACTGAGGCATATTCCCAGGCCTGTCTAAATAATGTCAGGTTCCCTGAGCTGCCTTATTGGATGCAGCACTGCCCAGAATCAACACCAGTTTGCATTGTGGCTCCACTTCCAATATGGCATTCTTTCCATCTAGCAATCTTGCCACACCACCTCTGGATTTTCTCTGGGTTTGCAATCCAATCTCTGAAATAACATATGACCTTGCTATGCTAATGAATTGCATAGAGGTTGTATATACAGACACATACATATATACTGTTTCAGAGATTTGCTAGAGTCCTAATTACCTGTTGAAACATTGAGCATATTAATTTCTAAAATATCACTTACAATAAAAATATCCATTTCTGAATAGCTAGCCCCATTAGTGAGCTGTAGGGTCATCTGTTAGAAATTAAGGCACTGATCTGAACTTGGGCAGAGCAAGGGTCTGCCAGCATGATCAGTTTGCATGATCTTGGACTTAAACATTTGTTATTCATTGATATCACCTAAATAACTGAGAAGTTATCAGGTAATTCAACCTACATTGTACCCAGAAGTGTTAACTGTTTAGTGTGATCCTCCAATTCAACTGCTTGAGTGGCTTGATCATTGTCCTGCTGGCATTTGATACTATTATGAATAGCATGGAGAAACCTAAGGCAAAGCGCCAAGTATTTAAGCATTTTACCTGCTTATAGAAATGCAGTTCTTATGTAATTTTTAAAGAAAAGTGCACCAGTGATAACTGATAATATTTTCATGGACATCACAGGATTAGTCATGAGATCTTTCAAGAATTAGTGTAAAACTCACCCACTATGTTATAACTCAGTTTGCTCAATGGGACAAAAAGATTGATTATCATGGCAAAATACAGAATGTGTGGATTCACCATGTATCATAATTGTGCTGTTGATTTGTTAAATCCTCTTTGAAAGATCCTCTTGAACTTCTTAAAATAGGTGAGGATACACGATGGTGCTGTTCATACTTCTTTTTTTAAACTCTATTTTCTACTTTGTGAATTACTTACAGTTGCAGAATATATTTAGGGAGAAAAATCTGTACCAGCTGCATGTAGGGATCAAAAGAAATATATAATTACTGCTGAATATTATGGCAAATATTGTTATATATACAGACATCTAGTACTCACCTTATGGATTATTAGGGCAAACCAAGTGACAGATAGAAGGAAGCACTTGAACAGCTAGACTTTTTGCATACAATATTCTATGTTACTGCGCCTACCCCATTTATTTCTCAAATACTTAATTTCTACAGAAATGAACACTCAATTCTTACCTTTAAGAGTTAGAGAAATAAAAGTAAATGTTAAAAGACAGGTAAACGAGATAAACAATTGCATATGCAGACATAAAAATATTCAGACATAGTACTACCTTATGGTAAATTAGAGCTTATATCATTAATCTTTCAGTTCCAAAAGTGGTGGATGAAAACAGCCCCATGACAAATGTATATTGAATCAAGAGAAGCTACTTTCTTCAGACTTCAAATTGTGAGCAACCGCTTACCATTATAACACCCATTTTGCTCCATCTAACTCCATTAAAACAAAATGAATCCACCAGAAATGATTTTCTCAAGTAAATTTTTCAGAAAAAGGAGAATGTTTTTTCATTTAATTTTTGCAGTTAGTTGAACAAGTTGATAGTGGGATATGACTGCTTGAAAAATCAAGTAAGTCTACTTTTGGAAATCTTTCTTAATGTTTTGTTGTTGCCTCATTGTACAAGAACAGTTTATTCATTTTATTTAAATTTCATAAATTGTATTGTCTTCCACTAAGAATTGTGCCTTTTCATGTTTTGGGAGAATTAAGTAGGTTAATTTTGAAGTTAATCCAAGTCTTTTATCCAGATGCATGAGAAATCAATGGCTGTGTGTGGTGGATGTACAAATCTCAGACTTGCTGGGGAGTATTAAAGAACTGCTCTGGGCCAAATAAGCTCCATCTTGCTGCACCTTCAATGAGTGCTGTCAGGCCCTGAGGAGGGCTTAAAAGGAGGAGAACGAGCTCAACTGGTGTTAAAACTAGGAGGAGAGCATATCTGTAGTCCTTAGTGCCCGGAAAAGGTTTGGCTAAGAGCAGAGATTGCCTGAACAACTGCTGCCTCCTGATGGAAAGCTGGGGCTGGTGCAGATTGGTTACTTTGGGCCTATTAGCCGTGAACACTCATGTAGCCTACTAGAAGCTCCTTGAAGAAAAGGGAAATCTGCTGTGGCCTTGTTAGGTTGTGTGGGGTTATTTTTTTTTTTTTGGATTTCTGATAGCTCTTGAAGAGGTGTACACAACTGGACGTCTGTCTCCCCTGTGCCTGGACCCATGGCATTCAGGGCTCTGTCTTGCACTAAGGAGGCTGTGTGGGAGATGAACCCTGTGACAAGGCTGTGAAGTCCACAAATTATATCAAATGGAATTTAATGAGTCTGCAGCAGCAAATTGTGCATTTCCTAAAGCCTGATTTTTTCATTGTCTTGTGTAATCATTTATACCAGAGCATAGTCGATATAAAATAGTGCCATTCAGATTGTTCTTTATACTAGTGTAAATGATTACATGAGGAATAGGGTAATGGAAAATTAAGCCCCTTATCTATATTGATAGGATGTATGGTTTGCAGATGTTCTCCAGAGGAAGCACTAAGAGTGGGAACCTCAGGAACTCTTGGGAAAGTGGGGGATTATGCATAGTAGGTGTCTTTGTGGAGGTTATAGCTACTGCAAGAAATTGTTTGGAATTTGAAACCATCAGGGAATTCTGTAGAATTGAGAAGATGAGCAGTGACTCTGGCTAGTGGTTTACAATGCATTAATATTCCACAAATACATTCAATTTGTTGAAACTAATAATGCTCATCAACATTTTCTTAGGGCTTATAAAAACAGGAAATTCCTAGACAATTATCTTCACCTTAAAAACATTTAGATTGTAAATGACATGAGAAAGTCAGACTGGAAAGTGGTAAGAGAGTGGAGGAAGGCAGGCATATCAGCTCCTAAATGGTGAAGGCTCTTTTCCCTATAAACTGAAAAGTGGTAACCTCTGGTTAATTAGACACATCTGAGTCCAAGCAAGGGTTGCTGGTGACCTTTAAAAAATCCCTCTTCTGGTGAGCCAGAGGAAGAAAGGATGATAAACAAGCTGGAGAAGTATTAATGACTGCAGGGAGACAAGGCTTTTCACAGGTAGAAGTCTATTTTCCTATCTATAGGAAAAACAATCAAGTTTACTTTTGTTTGGCAAGAAGCTAGTGTAATGAGACGATGCCTGGGGCAGGAGGCAAGGAAGTGTATTTCTTTTGTGATGAATTGTGGATTTTTTTTATGGAGGAGTGTTTCTTTTCACTTTTCTCGATTAAAAGTACTCAGGCCTATCCTGAGTCCTACCTTCTAAATATTGAAAGAAATCAACCAAAGCCAAGAATTAAAAACCTCCATAGTAGGAATGATTTACTCCAGATGCCTTCTTTTCTTCCCTTCCCCACCTCCACTGCCAGAGGGAGAACAATGGAGGCTGATGAGGTGAAGGAGCTGCCTTGCCACAATGTATATAATTTATTAAGTAATAAAATCTCTTTTTAAATGGTATGTACAGAGCATCCAGGAAAATCAAAGTTAAGGTTGCACTTAAATTGAAAATAAGGAAAAGAAAACTTATGCTTTAATTCAATAAAGCATTTAAGTACATTCCTTTCTTTAAGCCTGTGAGTAGTTCCGCTGAAGGCAGCCTTTATTAATGAAAAACTCACACAAACCACATCCCCAAATATTACCTTTTAAAGAACACCTTTTAAAATACTTTCACAAACTAGTAGTTGGTTTTCAAAGTTGATGATTTATTTTTCACTCAATACCAGGGATGTGATTTATTGCCTGTTTCACAGAGGGAATGAAACTGAAATTGCTAAAGGCAGTTGTAGGCAAAGCAGAGAGTGAGTGTCTGAGGAATGATTCAATGGACAAAGGGAAAGTCTTAAGGGCCACATCAGAAAAGTCTGACTTTGAATATACAGTTTCTTGCATGGGAAAAGTTCTATATTTGCACATTCAAAGCAGGTGTTGGGACTTGTGACTACTCAATTTGTGGTGAAAATGTAGGTTTGTTTATTTGTACTTTTTTGTTTTTGCATGAGTAAATAAATTTTGGCCTAATCTAAAGCCAGTAGGAGTATTTCTGTTAACTTCCATAGGTTTGATTCAGGCCCTGTGGGTCTGAATCTGATTTTGATTTTCATACAAGTATAACTTCATGGGCTCAGACATAGCTTAGCCAGGTATTTGAGGACTCCCATACTGTAGAGGAGTCCCTGGCTGTGGAAGGGTCCGCATAGCTGGCTCTATACAACCCCTGTGCCCAGTGTAGGGGGCATAACTGTGTTATGCCATTCCACCGCTGGAATGGCTCCCAGGGACCTTTTTCAGGAAGCACAAGATGCAGTCAAGCACAGATTCCTTTGCATTCCCCACAGGTCCTACATGAAGTAGAGCTCATCCAGACTGGAGAATCCAGACCATGATCTTTAGTAGCTACTCATCATTCATACCCTTGTGAGTGAAATCAGAGTCAATTTCTTAACATGTATGACTGGGCTAAATTTTAAATATCATATTCAGGCTCCTCTCAGAACTTGAAATGTCATCTCTCTGTCTGAAGTGTGCCAGAGCACATGCGTCACATGAATAGATTGTCTGGGTTCTAATATAATGTTTTGTTTGTAATATGGATGAGACAACATGGTTATGGAACCTCACTAGGGAAAAAAGTTAGAGCTTAAGCCATTCCCATCCCAACTATAAATAATAGTATTTTTAGAAAAACTGCTAGACTTGTGATGTGAAGAAGCCCCTATTCTTCAGCAAGTGTGTAGTTAAAGCCTTCTCTTCAGGGTTGAGAACAACATTCCTAACAATTTGAACTGTAAACACTTGTGTACTGTGCTATTCACTTTCAAGCTCACACGTTACTTGAGGTTCTTCTAGAAAGAAATGTAAACCAGACCCAGAACTACCTTTTTCCACTTTGTGGAATTTTCAATGCTGAAGAAAAGCTTGATGTATTATTGCCAATTCAAAATGCATCACAGAGGCCTAGATCATATTAAAAATAACATCCAGATTTTCAAAGTACATTGTGTTTGTGCCTTTAATCCAGGTGTACATAACTATTTTAGGTACCTGACCTGTATATTTATATATGCAAATACCTGATCTTTGATTACCACATGCATGCCTGGTATTTGCATGAATAAATTAGGTGTATACAATCATGTGTGTAAATGCATGCAGACTTGTTTTAACATCTTGGCCTGGAAGAACAGCTTTTTCTGCTTTCTTGGGTGGTTGCTGCTGTTACTGGCTGTCCTGAGGCTCTTGTACATTACACTGCCATGATAAATTATAGCCCTTGCTGATTATCCACCCAGGTCCTTGAAGTGAAACCACTAAATGATCACTCTTCTTCCTACTATGTCCCTGTGATGCAACCTTCCTCTGTTCTAGGCAAGAGTCTCACTATAAATTGTTTTATTCACCCATGAATATTACGCCAGCTCCACTGAGTACTCGATGCAGGAAAATCAGGTTGAAAGAGGTAGGTTAACTTTTACTTTACTGATATCATTTCTAGTCTCAAACAAAAATTTTAAAAAAGTGTGGTTGAAGCTCAGTGAATTTCATTTTTATTTAGCATACACTATTTTGTAAAACTTGTCTGCTAGCCACATTTTACTACAATTCTTTATGGAGTTGTGCAGTATTGTTAATTGTTCAGAGGAAAAAAATGTGGCTCCATTCCAAAGAGTGATGCTCTCACAAAGTGCCGAGTGGTAGGGTTTTAAGTTGGTCTCAATTATTTCCCTATGAAGCCTTCACAATCCACAAATAAAAAGATGATTTTGACAGCATGCACTGCAGACTCAGGTTGGGATAATAAATCTAGCTGCATGTGATGGGGCAGCTGCCCCTCACTGGTAGGTTAGGGGTTAAATCCACCCTGGGGAGGCTGTGCAGGAGGCAGTCAATGAGGAAAAGGCTTATAGTCCAGTCAATCAGGGGAAGCTTTATTGGAACAGCCAATTAGGGCCAGGCTGGCCCATATAAGAAGGGGCTGCTGAGCAGAATGAGGGAGTCACTCCCTGAAGGGCGAGGGTGCAGGACTTAGAAGGTGGGAGCACCGTGGACAGAGCAGTGCTGGGCAGGGTCAGCAGAGCAGGAGAAGGCTTCAGACTGATGGCTGCCAGACTGAGGTCCAGATACAAGGACAGAGAAGGTGTTAGGGCTTCGAGGAAGTGGTGGAGACAGCAGAGTTGAAGGAGGGGCAGCATGTGGCTGCTGGCTATAGGGTTCCAGGGTCAGGACCCAGAGTAGTGGGCAGATCCGAGTCCCTTCCCCCTTGATCCCACTTGCCAGTGAGGAGAGTGTATCCAGACTGCAGTTTGCCCCTGAGGCAGGGGGCTGGACCTTGGACTGTAGTTGGCCGCTGGGGCAAGTAGTGAGCCAAGGACTGCCTGTCCCCCAGAAGGGGGGAAATACCAGAGTAGGAGCACAGCCAGAAGATCATGCCCAGAAGAAGATGCTGTGGTGCAGGGAGTGACGTGGGTCCAAAGAGTAGAGACAGAAGTGACAGCAGGCATGACATCACTAGCTGAAGGTGGACTGGAAGGGTCGAAAGCTAATTCCTAGGATGGCTAGCAGGAGGTGCCACGGTTGCGAGCCTGTTACACTGCATTTTCTGTTTTATGCATCGTCACCTTTAATAAAGATTCTGCAGGCCAAATTCCTCCTTCATTTACATCAGCACAACTTCCTTCTCCGCTCTCCCCAAATTCTTGCTTCTTTTACACCCTCTGACTTCAGTTGAATCCAGTGTGGTTAATCTGGGTATGACAGACTTTCACCCTGAGACTAGAAGTTAGTTAACAATGCTGTGAATGATGTGTAGAACAGATTAAAATATAGTTCATTTTCTTGTGATACTGTTGGCTATGCAGTGCTAAAAGGAGTAAAACATTAAAACGTTTTTGTCATTAAAGGCAGTGGATACATAAAGGGAACACATCTGTGTTGAGAATGAGTGCCATTTTTGCATTATATTTCAGAGTAGAAGATATGACTTTATCCTAATCCATAAATAAAAGAAGACAAAGGAGGTGATAGCTGAACATATCCTTAATTAACATTTATTATTGCACAATTGCAAACATAAACTATTTGAAAACTTAAATTTCAAAGTGAAACAGGTGCTTTAAATATGACCAAATATATTTGGTTAATATAAATCTATGTAGTATTAATATTTCAGATATGTTGTTTACACAATGTAGCCTTGCTGCCTTGAAATAACATTTTGAGGGTTTAAACCCTCAAATGCTAAACAGTTCATTGTTTTACTGTAATGGTTAGAAAAGCAGAAAACAGAGATACGAGCTGGTGTGGTTCAGTTTTCAGCTTCCTTACTGTAGTGCAGGGGCCAGCAACCTTTGGCACGTGGCTCGCCAGGGTAGGCATCCTGGCGGGCCGGGCCAGTTTGTTTACCTGCCACATCTGCAGGTTCGGCCAAATGCAGCTCCCACTGGCCACCCCTCCAAATTCTCCCCCCCCAAAACTAACAATGAGTAAAGCTCCATTGCTGGGAAATGCTAATTTTTTAAGCCAGTTTAAAACATAGTATTCAGGACTGCATGATTAAATAAGAAGTGTTTTTTCAGATTGCTGTCAGTGTATTGGAATAGGTGAGAGCAGAATCATCAGAAACTTCATCCAGAAGGGTGGAGGAGCAATGGGAGATCTCAAAGAAGCTAATCAAGCGCTTGTAAAAAGAGACCCTCTTAGGGAGATATGATTTTACCCTGAGTATATAATGCTCCTTGTTAAGTAATGATCATCTTAAGTCCTAGTTAGTGTCCTATTTGTAGCAAGTACCATAGCTTGTTATTAGTGATAGAACCAGTCACCGAAAAGCTCAATATGAGATTTGTGTAATAAGGAGCAGAGTACAGACTGACTGACTTTCTCTTTCCTTCTAGTGGTTGGTCCACATGCAAGCTAAGAACTTGTTACATATTTAAGCTAATGAGTTTATTTCTTGGGCTAAACTGGGTAGGGGCTTCTGTTTTTGAAGCTGAAGATCCTGGGTTCTCTATCTGTTGGCCCCTTTGAAATAAATGACAAAGCTCACACTGACTGGAGTGGAACCACAATTTCATCCATGGTGTTTGTTTATAAGTGGCATGGCTCTTTCACATTTTCTTCCATGCATCCCACACTAATAAACCAGTATGTCATCTTTGTTTTTTCTACTTATCTTTGTACACACAAGAAGAGTATTTACAATATAATCTTTTTGTTTGCTAGATGTAATATGCCAACTATTTCCCAAACATGGTAAGTAGCTTTTGTTATTCCTCTTGTCAAGCATCATTCTATTTAGAGTATCTAATTTATGCAGTACTTTATAAACCATAGGCTATCTCCTCCCATTTGTAAATGGCAGGTTACATTTTGCCACCATGGAGACAAAACCACTTCTGCTTGACATTTTGCTGCCTTTTTCCTGTGAAGAAAACCAAGTGTGACACTTCCTCCCACAGCATTTCATGCTTAGTTCTGGATGAGCTTTCGCATATCACTGTGGTGATCCATGTCACATCCTACTCCATGTGTAACTTTAAAATTATCCCCACACTTCTTTCATGAACACCCAACTGAGGTTGCATTGCTTTTTTTCCTTCTAGCTAGTCAAGAATGCACATTCTGTGGTGGTGTAAAGTAATGCATGGTGGTCTTTCCCTTTCTGGTGATTTATGACCATATCTTGTGCTCCTCTTTATCAAGCCTACTCCTCAGGAAAAACAAGAAAAATAAATGGGCAGGTGCATTAAAAAAATAGATTACAAAGTGATAGTTTAATATGTAAATGGTTCCATAAAAGTTTTGAGGCTGATTTGTTAAATTAAAATATAGTAAAGTTTTAAAGACATTTTAAATTAAATATTGAGTAACATTTCATTTAAAATGTACACACTTACTTTTAAACAAAACTATTCAATAAGAAGTTGTTTTTAATGCTGTAGAACTACTTGGTTGTTTACAAAAATAGAATCAACATTCAATATCATGTATCATGCAGAACTAACAACTGTGGTTTGTAAATCAGCTTCTGTACTGAATGACTGGAGATAAATAATGTTACACCCATTTTTAGAAAGGGCTCCATAGGTGATGCTGGCAATTACAGGCCAGTATGAATGACTTCAGTACGAGGCAAACTGGTTGAAACTATAATAAAGAACAGAATTGTGAGAAACATAGATGAACATAATTTGTTGGGGAAGAGTCAACATGGTTTTTGTAAAGGGAAATTATGCCTCGTCAATCTACTAGAATTCTTTGAGCGGGTCAACAAGCATGTGGACAAGGGGGATCCAGTGAATATAGGTACTTATATTTTCAGAAAGCCTTTGACAAGGTCCACCACCAACGGCTCTTAAGCAAAGTAAGCTGTCATGGGGTAAGAGGGAGGACCTTCCCTCTTATGGATTGATAACTGGTTTAAAGATAGGAAACAAACGGTAGGAATAAACTGTCAGTTTTCAGAATGGAGATAGGTAAATAGTGGTGTCCCCCAAGGGTCCGTATTGTGACTAGTACTGTTCAACATATTTATAAACAATCTGGAAAAAGGGGTAAACCACGAGGTGGCAACATTTTGTAGCTGATACAAAACTACTCAAGAGAGTTAAGTCCAAAGCAGACTGCGAAGAGCGACAAAGCAATCTTACAAAACTGAGTGACTGGGCAACAAAATGACAGATGAAATTCAATGTTGATAAATGCAAAGTAATACACATTGGAAAACATAATCCCAACTATACAATATAAAATGATGGGATTTAAATTAGCTATTACCACTCGAGAGCGATCTTGGAGTCATGGATAGTTCTCTGAAAACATCCCCTCAATGTGCAGCGGCAGTCAATAAAGCAAACAGAATATTGGGAATCATTAAGAAAGGGATAAATAATAAAATAGAAAATACCATATTGCCACTCAATAATTCCATGGTACACCCACATCATAAATACTGCATGCAGGTGTCATCGCCTCATCTCAAAAACATATATTGGAATTGGAAAAGGGCAACAAAATTGATTAGGGGTATGGAACTGTTTCCATTTGAGGAGAGATTAATTAAATTGGGACTTCTCAGCTAGGAAAAGAGATGACTAAGGCGGGGATAATGATGGATGTGGTGACAGTAAATAAGGAAGTATTATTTACTCCTTCTCTTAACACAAAAGCTAGGGGTCCCCAAATGAAATTAATAGGCAGTAGGTTTAAAAAAAAAAAGGAAGTGTTTCTTTATACAACTCACAGTCAGCCTTTGGAACTCTTTGCCAGAGGATCTTTTGAAGGCCAAACTATAACAGAGTTCAAAATAGAACTAGATAAATTCATTTAGGATAAGTCCATCAATAGCTGCTAGTAAGGATGAGAAAGTATGGTGTCCTTAGCCTCTGTTTGCCAGAAGCTGGGACTAGGCAACAGAGGATGGATCACTTGACGATTACCTGTTCTGATCATTCCTTTGGGGCACCTGCCATTGGCCACTGTCAGAGGACAGGATACTGGGCTAGATGGACCTTTGGTCTGACCCAGTATGGCCATACTTATATGTATTTTTTTAAACCAATACAGGTCTATTTTATTTATATAATTAAATCTATTAAGAAATACATGTATAGCATGTATTGGGAGAAAACTTTTAAGAGTAAACACTGGAAAAATTACAAAAGTCAATATTAGTAACCATAATTTCTGATAAACTTAACTGCACTATTGACCTGTATCATAGAAAGAACTTAGATCTATATTTATAAGCTAGAAAGTGATTTGGTATAATACTGAGCATCACCACTAACATATATGAATAAAGAATTATTTAAATTATACAGATGTTTATGATTATCCGTAATCTAATAAATTCCCATTTTCACATTGATATATTATCCACAAGTAAGAAAAGACTTCCATAGATCTCACATATTAATTCTACCTTATTTAACCTGCAAAGAATCAAGAGGACTTAAGGACAGCAACGAGACAAATCTTAATTTTCAAGGTCTAATAGTTCACAGCAGGTCTTGTCCAAATGTAAGTAATTGCATCATCTTCTCCTCATTGTGCTACCTAGCAATTATACAAACTTGTTTGTACTGTTCTGTAATCAAAGTACTTCTATAAAACATAGCTTACCAATTATCCATGATAGGATGGAGATGGTCTTCTGAAATTTACCATAAACAAAAGTTAAACTATAGGTAACCTTTGGGGACTGGACGGTCAGGACTGTAGTTCTCTCATTGTCAATCACAGCAATGGAACAGTAATTGCTCCTCCAGGATTCTTACAATGGCAGATGTGTCAGACTGATGGAAAATCAACTACAGGCTGCCCAGGCATTGTACAGCTGTGGAAGATGGATGTACAGTTTGTAGTTTAAAGTGGAATGTGGAAATTTAAGAGTTTACTTGCTCTGTGTGTGTGCTCATGTGTGCGAGAGAGAGAGAGAGAAGAATTGGCTAACACAGATTCTGCTCCTGTCTGAGGCTAACAAAAATCCTAAGAAAACCCTTATAGTGTTGTAGTACAGGCCCCTACCAGAAATTGGACAATATTTGGCTAGTAGCTAAAGAGAATTTCTTAACACGCAGAACCAAAGAAAAAGGATGTTTCAGTTGAAAAAATTCTAATTTAATATTAACATTTCATAGCTTTCCCGGACAATCTAGGCTTTGAATCTGCAGGATATCCATGAAAGGAAACTCCTGAATCCCTGCAGTGTCCTACTGAACTCATGAAGGCTTGGTGTTGACATAGGGGTCTGCCCAAATGGTTCTCCTTGCAGGATTGGAGCCTAGATTCATTTGGCTGAAGCAACAAAGCTTCTCTTGCCAGCTGCACAAAGTAGGCAGTAACATAAAATTACGTCAACAGCCCATGATGTGGTAGAGAATTAGATTGGTACTCTGGAGGTTTGGCTTCTGTTTCCAGCTCAGCCATAGATTTCCCAAGTGACTGTAGCCAAGTCCCTTAATCTGTGTTTCAGGTTCCTCCACTCTAAAACGAGGGTAAATTTTTCTTCCTCATAGAGGTATTGTAAAGATAAATTCATTAATGTTTGTGAAAAGCTCAAATGTTTAAGTGATTGGGGCCATTTTAGAACCTGGATGGATAGTCTTAACTATCCCAGGATAAGTCCCACCCATTTATAAAAGGGAAGATGTCGTAAAGGCTAGTAAATTAAGCAGGCAGATCCTTTGAGGGAGAACATTAGCACAAAGGAGCAGGACAGATACGCAGAAGAAAGACAGCTCATTGCTCATAGGAGAAGGTGGTTCTGGATCTCTGGGATCAACAGTCTACTGTTTTACAACTAGCATAACTAGGTTAGTTGCATCTTCCCAAGTGGAGAAAAACTGTGCTAGAGTATAAGCCTGCAGGCAATCTAAAACTAACTCTCAAGCTGGCTGCTTATTTGTCACCATGTGCAACTGCTGGAGACAATGGGTGCTTTTGTGGAAGGCAAAAGAGAAACAGGTTGAAGGAAGCAAGGATGCCATTTCTCATTGGTAACAGAAATAAATGTAATGAAACATCCTAGCACACTTATACATAGTCACAGGAAATAATATTGGAAAACTTCCATAATCAAGGAGTTTGTGCCTGATTGTGTAGTGCCCATCTCCACAATTAGGAGAGTGACAGGACCCAGTCATGCCATGGTTGTCCCTTAACCTAGTTAAGATATACTCCCCATTTGTAATTGTAGACCAGACCTTCACCAGGGTGTATATATATATGGCTAAAGGGTATATAAAGCCCATCTACCTAACATCCTAGGAGCATGGTTAATTCTTTCCTGAAGAACTATCGCAGTCAGTCATTCCTGGTGAGCAGTTCCATATATATGAGCGTTAACCCAATCACAGAGAGAGAGTTGGTCCAAACTATATTACAAATTTTAATCATATGCTAAATGCGTCTGCTGGTCTAACTGTTGTAACGGGCTCTCCTGAATTAATGATTAAACCAAGTCAAAACATTTTAATCAAAATAACATTTCACAAGCTACCCTGATGCCATTTTTACAAGGAGCTCTACCAGTGATATGTGCAGAGCAGATGATTAAGGGTAGACAGAACTTTTATAATTTTGTAAGCATATAAGAATAGCTTCCCTTCAGTTTCAAGTTTATCATGATTATTTTGAAAAAAGAAAAAAAAAGTTAAATATATAGAATTTTATTTTTATTTATGTTTATATCTGTATAAAAGCACCTTGTGAGAACACATTTTATAATAGTTTTTCTTTTATGAATTTTTTCACAGAATCCGTTCAAAATCGTGTGGCCATTTAGTACACTTTCACAGCAAGTAGAGCCAAAGCACATCTCATGCCCAGACATTATTTGGATGGGTTTTACTTTTGCAGTCTCACACTGTTGGAATGAACTGCGTATGTATATGTCTTTGAACATGCTGTAGACAAATCAAAGGTTTGATTGTCTAATTTCATTTTCTTTAATAATATGACTTTCTTTCAAGTGGATTGATCTGAAATTAATGGAAAGGTATGTAATCTGTTATAGGCAAGTGATCGGATATTGAATGGGTAAAAAAAAAGTTAGTATACACTCATGCATATCTTGCACATTACTTGAAGTCAAACATTCAACAAAATAGGATGAGAGGGATATCAATCGCCTGCATAATCTCCCAAGAAAAAAAGTAAAAATTCTTCCTGGGAATAACTTTATGGGGTAACACCAAATGAATTTGGCCCCAGAATAACTGAGCGAAGAACAAATGGAAAACTGTGTTCAAATGAGAAATGCAGGCCCAGAGTTTAATTCACATTAAGGGAAACATAGAGAAGATCTGTTTCAGTCACAGTTCTGTTTCCATGCAGGCTGAAAGTACTGAAACTTTGTCCTAAGAAAGACTTGATTGCACTTTTGTGTATATAGGTTTATGTTGTGCTTCTTCCCTTTTGATTTACCCATATCTGTTCAAAATTGGTGCCCCATCCCAATGGGACTGCTCACAATTAGTATGAGTAATTATAAAATTAAGTATGTACATAAATGCAGGATGGAGCCTAGATTCTGCTATTCAGCCTGTAAATAAAGATGTCTAGCATAATTTAATCCTATATCTAGTCCTACTTGGTTGCTCTCATGAAAAGTCAAGAGCCTACTCTTGAGTTCAGAGTTTTCTGATATCACAGAAGTTGTTGCAATATCCCAATTTTAATTTTATATGCTTTCCCTCAGTACCCACTTCCCCAGTAAAAGCCATGCACTGGAAACGTCATAGTCTGAATAGTAAATTGGTTATTAAATTGAATCTAGCATTTTTGAAAATGAAGGCATGTTTTGTTTGATGGGCAAAACAAGAGTTTGAGATTTAAAGCAATTGTAACATAGTGGATTAAAGACGGTCAGTAGAATTAGATAAACAAAGACTCTCTAACATCTGTTCTCAGTAGTGTACTTAAAAGATAGCCACTTCTTGTGTGGGGATAGCTGAAGCTATATCGGCATCCATTATGCAGGGCCATTGCATGGTCCTCACCTCACTCTGACTACATTCATCTGGCAAAGCTGCTTTGACCCATGCATCTCTTCTTCCTGACTTTTAAGTAAAAACTACTTCTCTTGTTCATTATTTCTGCTTTCCATATGGAATCTTTTGTAGAATGGGACAAGAAAGGATATACAAGGGAAAATAAAATACTGGTAATCATGTCTGTCATCATCTTCTGTCCCGCTTCTTATATGGTTGTCTATATATACATACATACATACATACATACACATGCTCATTTATATATTTCCTGTAATTCTTCTTTTGTTTTTCATTTGCTTTTTAAATGATTGAAGGGGGAGGGAACAGAGCATGGCTCTTAACTGCTCTGACTATCTTTTTGTCTCTTGCTTTCTGACAGGTGGAATTATGTTTATATTATGAAAGCTTTTTTTGTTGAGTGGCTGAAATGAGAGGATTCTGATAAAATAATTATGGGTATATAATCTCCTTATTAAAAAGAAAGAGGTATAACACTCCCATATGCTCTGAAAATCTGAAGACAAATTTATAGACCAAGTGTTCAAGGGGATACAAGTTATCAATACAAATTGTACTATTTAATGCTTTTATATTAGATCTTCAGTATTAAAACTGTTAATTAAGATACACAACCATCCTGTGAAAGTTTATAACATACATAAACCACACAGCATCTTTATTCTAGCAATATAGGATTTGAATCTGTGTTTGTTAAATAAGCAGTCTATATACCAAAAACAGACACAAACAAGGAAAGCCACCTTCACTATTTTTAAGCCATCAAGCCTCATACCTAATCTCCCCATAGGCCCCATGTGGCAGACAGGTGCGGCTCTATGTATTTTACCACCCCAAGCATGGCAGGTAGGTGGCTTTCGGTGGCACGGCTGCAGGAGGTCCGCTGGGAACATGGATTCGGCAGCATGCCTGCAGGAAGTCCGCTGGTCCCGTGACCTTGGCGTACCCACCAAATTGCAGCCAAATTGCAGGCCAAATTGCAGCCAAAGCTATGGGACCGGCGGACCTCCCGCAGGCAAGCTGCTGAAGGCGGCCTGACTACACCCTTACGGCGACTGGCAGGCCCCCCCTCAGGCTTGCCGCCCCGAGCACATGCTTGGTGCGTTGGTACCTGGAGCTGCCCCTGGCAGCAAACCACTCAAAGTTGCCATCCTCAGAGTGCATTGACCAGGGGGAACTTGTATTCAAACTGACTTATTTATTCAGACTTGCAGGCTTTATTGGCCAACTGTAGGTAAGGTGTCTTCTCCTCAAAAGCAAACAGCAGAGAGACAAAAAAAGAGTTGGAGGTGCAGGACAACGTAAGTGGGGGAGGGAACACACAGCTACAGAAGTTGGAGATCTAAACCCTCTATTTCCATTAGACCTATGGCTTCAGTTTACCTTAATCCAGCTTTCCAAAGTGATCTATTTTCCCGTGTCCTAAGCATTTACAAAAATAACTCTGACTTTCTAATTGCAGTGTACTTTCTCTTGTCAGCGAGAGCAGCAGAGAGCAAATATGCAAGAAATAGAAATCTAATGTCATTAAATAGTCTCAAAACCATGATTTAAGCAAACTATCATACAGTCCCCTCCCTCCCCCGAATTTTAGGATTCATCTACACAGGGAAGTTAATTTGGATTAAGGTAGGGTGTGAATTTAAAGCAGAATACATATTCCAGATTAACTCTGTGAGGGAATGGATTTATTCTGGAATGAGTGCTTTATTCTAAATTATCTTAATCCACATCTGAAATGGATTATGTTAATTTGGATTAAAGCATTCTTATTTTGGAATAAGGGTGTTCCAACACAGAGTTAACTCCTCTTGTAAAAAAGCCATAAGGAAAGATTATTTTCTCTTTCTAAGGAGAATTGGCAGAGTGTGGCTGTGTGCCAGAGGCAAGAGAGAATTAAATGACGTATAGATATATGGATAGAAGAGACTGCTTACTTGCCAATATTACCAACCCAAAACATTCAAAAATCATGATATTTTAAGAGATGTTGGGCTCTTTTTATTTGCCTTCTAGTCTTTCAGCCTTTCCAAGCTTTGCTTGGCAGCCATGAGGGCTATAAATTGACTTAAAGCCTCTCCTCTCCCCCCTCACTCCAAATCCAAGAATATGATTTTTTTCCCTGTAATTACATGACTTCAGGCCGTAGAGCTTTAACAAAATGCCAAATATCACAAGAGAGGGCAACACCAGGTTTCCCTTAGCTCACTACTTTCCTCTTGAGATCCGTTCCTTCCTCCTGTATATCCAGAGTGGAGTTAATGAGTTACCTTATAGACTCAGATTCAAGGTCAGAAGGAACCATTATGATCATCTAGTCTGACCTTCTGTGCAATTCAGGCCACAGAATCTTAGCCACCCACTCCTGTAACAAACCCCTAACCTATATCTGAGTTATTGAAGTCCTTAAATCGTGGTTTAAAGGCCTCAAGAGAATGAATCAGCAAAACTTCTGCAGCTTTGTTCAGTTTTAGAACCTCTGAACCAGGGTGGGTTCAGCTGACACTGCAGTCCTGAAACCCTATGCACCTGGCTGTTCTAAGGTAAAAATAAAGGTCTGGAGGAAGAAAAAATGTGAACAGCCATTGTTAAACTATAATATGACAACCATGCACGCTAGAAATGTGTTTTCCTGAAGATGGTCATGTGCAGTGCTGTCAAGAAATGGTAATAATTCCAGGGTAACTTGATTGTGTATATGATCATGTTCACTACTGTGGAGACAGTGCTTGAGATTGCATTATGAGTCTCGTGCTAATAGGTTGGCTTGTTTTCTTTGTTTTTAAAGAGTCTCATGATCTCAGGGCTGATGAAATCAGCGTAAAGCAATGTTAGTAGCGTTTCCCTTCTCCCAGAAGTTACAGCTGTCTTTTCCCTCTCACCTCAGGAACACTGCATAGAAGCAGGGGCCCTCTCCTGCCCTCATGCTAAAGAAATGGGCAACATTATGATAACCCTAGCTACCAGTGTATCTGGTTAGGCACATAAGCTGAGCCCACTGCATGTTTTTGTCCTCCCCTCCTCTGAAAACTCTGCTGGGGTGGCAGTGGTGTCTCTCTCTCTCCTACCCCCACTGCCAAAGCAATAAATCTTGCAATTAACACTTCATTATGATGCAGTTCAGTATTGCCAACCTTAAATGCTCAAAAATCATGAGTCATGTTTTTAAATAAAAAGTCACAAGACTGTCTTAAAAATTGTGAGATTAAAAATGGGACTGTCTGGTTTCTGAGCCATTATGGTGCACTGGGGTTACATATTCAAACTTTTCTCCAACCACAAGGGCTGGAAACACAGATTAAAAGAAATGAAAACTGCTATTTTTATGAAATAGCATGACTCCAGGACTTGGGGCTTTCAAAAACTCATCAAATATGACAAGACTTGTGATAAGATAGTAACATTGCAATTCATCACTCAGAGTCATTGTTCAGGCTGTTTTCAGCCTTATGTAGACATCCTGGCTTCAGTTATGGGTCACGAAGGCTAGAAAACTGCTTTCATTTTTAAACATTCTGATGCATCATGATTCAAGAATCTGGAGCCACAGGCATGTGCCTATAGTGCCTGTACCTTAATCCAGCCTTCCATGATCTCCTGTTTTCTGATGGTAAAAGTTGGCAAGATTACCATTATTCATAATGGCTCAAACTTCCATTAATTTCAATAGGGCTGATGCCACAGGCTGCCTTCAGTCAAGATGGCCACTATTCCCTACAACCTCAGCTGGCAGTAAGTCAGTCCCTTGTAAAAATGACTGCCACTTTCCATTGTTTCTAATGGAACTGAAGACAGGCTGCCTTCAGGGAAGATGGCTACCACCTGTGCTGTATGGGTAGAAACTGGGCAGAAAACTGTTAAGGACCTAAAGAGTAGGAAGAAGACTGAGCCCTGGGTCTGCTCTACAAACTTACATTGGTATAACTACAGTATGTTGCCCAGGGATGTGGATTTTCCACACCCCTGAGTGTCACAGTAATACCAGCCAAACTCCTGGTGTAGATAGCACTATGTCAATGGGAGGGCTTCTCCCGTCAACAGAACTGCTGTCTCTAAGGGAGATGGAGTACCTATGCCAATGGGAGAAGCTGTTAGCAACTTCATTGCCGTTGGCGCAGCTATGCTGCTGCAGCATCGTAAATGTAGACAGGCCCTGAGTGAGATGCACTGGGATGGGAAAACAAATCAGGATAGTGATTCTGAACAGCTAGTGGGAAGCTCTGCATTTTTAAGTGATAACCTAGAAATTGGAGGTGGGTGTCTTTTCTCTAAACCTGAAAAAATCAGAAGGCAGCTAAATTACACGATGCTGTTGGAGATTTTTTAAACTAAGATTATTAAAATAAGTTCATTAGTTTAGTAGATGGGTGGTATGGAGAGTAAGAATGGCTGACTCAATTTTAGAATGCTTATTTTTGGCAGTATTGTAATAATCAACTGTCTAGTTTTCAGGGCAGTGTTTTTGGCATGTTTCCCCCTTTTCAGTAATGTTGTGGGGGTGGTAAATGAGAGAAAAGATACTTTTAGAAACAAACTATGAGACTGGGAATTAGGAATGGGCTAAGGAGAAGATTCATAATAGAAGCAGCAGTTCAGTGCCTCGTCAACATAGGCACTGATCTTATTTCTTGGCAACCAAGTTCCATAAATACCAACCTTGATACAACAAATCCTACATGTCATCTGACAAGATGTCTGTAACTTGATAATTAATGTGCAAAGGGATTAAAGAGTACAGTATATCAAAATGCATTTGTTTTCTGTTTACATGCAAATGTTACACCCTTTAATCAGCCCATGAAAATATTTGTTTCCCCACCAAGTTTTCCATTTTTAAAGGTGGAGAAAAGGTTGGTAGATCCATAATATTTTCTTGTTTATGAGGCCCATGTTCATTTTTTTTAAAGTTTACTTTTTTCACTGGTTATATTAGCTGTTCATGCTAGTCAAAGCACAATTATTTATTTGAACAAACGAGCAGCACTTCTGGTTTATAATAATCTTTTAATGTTGCATTGATATTGCACCATGTCGCCCTTAAAAATGTGGTATCTTCAGGGAATTTGTGGCTATCATTGCTTTGTCATTCTAAGGACATTGATTTTTTTTATTTATATAGATCTACAGTATCGGGTTTGTGGCTCACTGGCTTACTATTAAGTGATCACGCGGAAATAACTAAATGCCAAGCTGTAGACAATTTTAAGCTACAGGGCATACTTAAGCAGATGCTGGACATCTCCAGACTCTGTTTATTTCAAGCAGTCAGAATGTGATAATCTTTCCCTGTATAGTCTTTTAGGAAAATCAGAATAGTTATGCTGAAATATCTTGTCTTTACTGATCCAGCTTTGACAACATATTTTGGGACAAAGACATTCTTTAATATGAACAGACATCATGTGGTTTAGGTATGAGTATTATTTCTATAAGAATATAAACAAATATTAACTCAGAGATTGTGACTACAATATGTCTGAAAGTTTGTTCTCCCATAATGCTTTAAGATCATAAAGACAGGGAGAATAAGAATATACAATACAATGGTTTTTCTATATGAGAAACAGATTACTAATACTGCTGAGGACTTATCTTTCCTGCTGGTTACTCTCTCAAAAAAATCACAGGCTTGTAATTTTCCATCTAATAAATATTTCAGACAATGATGTGAATAATTAGGGAAACAAAGATTAAATTCTATTTTAAAAAGCATTAGATGAACTAAAGCATTAGTAAAGTGCAGTTAAGTCTTGAACATTTATATACTATAAAGCAGGAAATCTCCACACAATAGAGATTAATACTCTGTGTGCATACTGTATTGTGCTCAGCCCTTAACATTCTGAAGTGGGACTGTGGCAGTCGTTATCTCTAGCAGGTTTCTTGGTGATTTTCAAGCCCAGCTTTACCTACCCAAGTGGCAGTGACACCAGCTTTCACTGAAGCCTTATTACTCTTAAAAGAGCAATTTGGTCCGTTGCATGGCTATTAGGATCAGACACTCAGGCTTAAAGCTGTCAGTACAACTGATTCTCATCTTTTTTTCCACAATCCTGACATCTTTTTCTCTTTTCTGCTGGACACTAGCATTACTGTTTTTATCATTTTCAATCAAGCTCACGCTGAAATCTGAGGAATATATTCCCACTGAAACCAAAGCGAGGAGCAGAAATTATTTTATAGCTACTATAGTAGAAGCAGGGCTGGCTGCATGTTGTGTGGGAGAAACTGGATCAGTGAGAAATGTGTGGCTTTCCTCAGGGCTACCTCATTGAGATATTACTTCAACATCGAAGGATGGCAAGACAACTACTTGCTGTGATTTTTCAGTGATTAATGATTCCTCCTTAAGCAAACAGTGTGTGGAAAGTGGGAGAGAAGATGTAACAAATTTTATGAAAATAACTTGTGGAAATGTTATCATCAGTGAAATGGGGGGAAATTACTATGCTTGAACTTCTTTTCATTTTGATGTTGTTCTTCTCTGGACCAACGCTGAGCAAGCTAAGTAGGACCAAAAGCAAACACTGGAAGGGCGGTAAGTGATAAAAGTTTTTTATAATGAATGCATGGGTGAGATTAAAAAAGCCAGCGTTAATATTGAGCTAAAGGAAGCAAAGCTGTTTTGAATGCTTAAGATTTTAGGTTGTCTCTTAAATTTGAGGGAGAATCTGAAAGCAAAGCAGGGAATTTAATTTGTTTGCTTATTAGTTTATGTAAATCATTTATTTCCTAGAGGAATTATAGTTACTTACTATATAAATAGCAGAAGTTCACTTAAGGCCCTGGAATGTCAGAAATAGTTTTTCATCTAAAAATATACAGATAAATTAGAAACCAGTGCTTTCAAGATTGTGAGAATATTAAGATTGTTGTTTTCATTATGGAGACTTGGGGCCAGATGCTTATAGCTTCTACTGCAAGTAACTGTGCTTGCTCTCTGCTGGTTATATTATTTAAAAAAGAGAGGGGGAAATATGAACTCAACCTGCTTTGAGTGCAGGATTTTTAGTATATTTTGTGTAATGATTAGGCAGACTTTTTATTTTTTAGAGAACATGAATGTTCTAAAATGCAGTGCCAGCATCAGTAATTGGCTGGCTGACTATATTGGTGTTGATGTGTTAATAAAGATAAATTGTATTAACTTTATTGAAAAAAAATCTGCTGTGCTAAAAAAACACTTATGGATTTTGAAGGCTGCAATCCATTTTCTTCAGCAGATGGAAACTGCAAAGGAGAATTACCTTGTATATTTTGTGAATAGTTCACTAAATATGCCATTTTGTAAAGTTCACTTTGTTTTGCTTCCCTTGCATGATATTTGTTTATGGAAAACATGGGTTATCAAGATCTGATAATCAAATGGCCCAGTGAGCATAAAAGATGTTACATAAATATTTGGACCAAGGGACTATACATGCTGGATAGGATGTTTTTTCCCCCCAGATGTTTCCTAAGGTGCATCCAATCAACAATATCAAGAATGTTGTTTCTTATAAGTACAGCCACAGCATGCTGTGTGTCACAGCTTTAATAGCACTTTCCGTTTTCCTCTTCTGTCAGTGTTGTGATCTGAGGTTAAAGAGTAGCATCAATATTAAAAAGAAGTTTTAATAATGTATCACAGCATCTCAGCAGGAGACTTTTGTCCCTCCCTCCTATAGTTCTCTTTGTTGCATTAAAGCATTACAAATCTTCCACCTACTGTACCTTCAAGGGAAAAGTTCCAGCAGGCACTTAAACTGGGCTGTTAAGGCAAAGGTGGCCAGAACAGCATATCTGCAACTTATTTTCTGTTCCTGTAAATCCCATTATCACACTACTCATAGCTCACAATGTTGTTAAAACTGGTTCTCTTTCTTGCAAATTACAAACTGTTATTCACTCTGTGCTGCATGATCTCTTTTCAGAGGCATGTGATTCAGGCATGGATGTTACTATTAACTTCTTGAAATTTCAAAAAAATATTTTAGGGTCCAAACTCCTCTTTATTTTTATTACTTTAAATGAATGGCAAATGAGAAGTGCATCAGTTCAATCTCTTAGCCCTTAACCAAAGGACCCAGATCCTGAAAACTTAGATATTTACTGAAGAAGTTATTTGGCAGGTTGAAAATAACCCCACACGTGACTATTGAGTAATGCTGTTACCTTGTTCTGTATGTTTATAAGAAAAGAAACTTAACTGTTTCAAGCAGACAAAGTTACTTAAGAATTTCTCCTGAAAAGAGACTAGCTGTTTTGGTGTGGGTTGCTCTCTTGTGGTGTGTTTTTTTTGTTTGTTTGTTTGGGGGGATTGTTTTTTTTTTTTTCACAAAAGTTTTTGAAAGGTCTTGGGTTTGTTCCACTGTGGAATGAAAACAAACATAGAAACCTCAAAGTTTTTTTGGAATGGATTCTAGTTTTCTGGCCAGCCTACCAGAAACTTTCACTGGTGGGTAATGGGGTTTAGTCACATAGACACTGTTATAAGAAGCATACCAAATCTTTTTCCGGGGGAAAGGAAACACACCACATTTATTGGAGATACAACAATTAGCATATGAATTCAATCATATATACACACACACATATACATACCCATCGATGTTATAGTTACCAGTCCAGAGTCTGGATCAATCTAGTGGTCGGCTAGGTTGATTGGGGTAGGTATGAGCCAGGTTCTGTTAGCTGTAACACGATAATCCAGGGAAGTCTTGGCAGGACAAATCCAAAGTTTCTTGGCAAGGCACCTTGTTTATATAGTGATTTTCCTTCATTGGGACCAATGAGTTTTGCACCATCATGCTGTAATTAATTGTTGTTCTTATTTTTTATTTTGTTTTTTTTTCATTAAATATCTCAGGGAGTTATCCCATGCTGGGTTTGATTACAGCTATCTTGTCCCCACCTGCCTGTCTCATCTTTAGAGCTGTCAATCTGCCTTCCTTTGACATTTCTATAGAGGTGTATTACAATCCCCTGGAACCCTTAAGTTTGTCTTCAGTTCCTTCCTAGAACATCTGGTCCAGTAATGGCCTTCACACTTATCTTCTAACACATACATTCCTCATTCACACATGAAACAGGATTGATTTACACTAAGCATTTGAACAGGAATATAAAATTGCAATGCAAAAGAAAACAATCATTGCATTCTTTTAATTATTTCAAAATGCTAAACCTACAACAAAGTGATGACCCTAAAGGTCTGTCACTGCCTTGAAATCTGCTTCAGACACACATTCTGGCTAATGCATGTTTACCAATGGCCCATTAGGCCATTCCTTTCTGCTTTCAGAAAGAGTGGCTGGCAAAATATGGTCAAATCACCAATACATGCACATTATTATTCTTTATCCTTCATTCTAAATTATACAAAAGACAAAAAAAAATCCTAGTACTACAACCTGAAGTATTAATATAATAAATTCCGATTAGATTTCTATTTTACCAGTAAAAGAGCGATTCTATAACACCATTACTGGAGCGTATTGGAGAGTGGAACCTAAAATATAAACTGGGATTTCCAAAGTATCTCAAGGGAGTTAGGCACCAAGCTACTAATTCCTAGCCACAGTGTCCATAAAAGAAATATATGATGTAGTATGTATACATCTGGAGAAATAAAGGGCATATCCTAAGCTAGGGTAAATCAGCAGAGCTCTGCTGAAGTCAATGGCTATAGTGATTTACACTAGCAGAGGAACTGGCCCATACAATTGACTCTATCCTACAATTGTAATTGCAAAATGGACTTTTGCCTCCTCATGGAGCAGCATTGACTTCAATGGGGCTCTGCGCACCCTAGATCCATTTGTAGGAGTACCTTTGTACTTGAGTATTTTTGTAATAAATTGTCAGAAGAATAGAAAACTTTGGGGACCTTAATTAAAGTCAAATGAAAATCTCCAATAATGGATTTTTTTTAAAATTAAACTTTTTTTACAGATTTTTCAAATTCTCAAATAAAAGAACCTCATCTCCTGTTACAACAGGAGGGACAATATGGCAGTTTTCATTTTAGCTTTGCAGATCAAGTGAAGTCTATTGATTTTGTAAACCTCTCCAGTTGTGTCAAAGCTGAACTTTTTCACCAGAGTTCCAATCCCTGGTAAGCCATTCTGTAGAGACCTGGCTGAATAGTATTACATGGTTCTCGTTTCTCAGCCAAACATTTATATATTGTAATCCTTTAGGGACTTACTGCTCCAAATGCTGAGCACCCACAGCTCTCACTGAAGTCAAAGGAGCTTTGGTGTTCAACATCTCTGAAAATAAGCCCTATAATCAAGAATGACTGAACCTAGTGATGCTAAATAATAGTCCAAATTTATTCCTCATTAAGTTCCTATCAAATCAGTAAACTTATGCCAGGAGGTGAAATTGGCCCACTCTGTCATTGGGAGAAATATAAGGAAAGCAAATTGTATTTTCTAGTTGCTTATATTTTGGTATCTTGGAAAACTTTTTAAAAATTGCTTTGCTCTGGTGCATTGGGATTTAGATACTAGTGTTCAAGATAAACTGGAGCCTAAAAGTAAAACCTGGAGTTACAAATCAACTGAATTTTCTTTTTCTCGCTGAGCCAAGATAACACATTATGATTCAAATTTTTAAGATGAATTTATGACTCGAAGAACAAAAAACTCTAAGACAATTAAATCCTCTTTTTAGTTTATCTTAAATCGGAAAGTAGATTTCTAGCTTTGCAAATGCCTATCCCCACCTGAATTCATTTTTCACAGTGCTTTGTAATGCCAATACATGTTATAAAAGGAAAAGTATTTAATGTCTGAAAGCACATAAACATTTCTTCATATGCACGTGGCAGTGTTCTTTAGATGTTCATTGAAACTATCAGGGACAGTGATGGAGTGTTAATGGAATTGTGTCCCGATGTATTGTCTTTGGGGACCCCCTGCAAAAGTGTTGGGTAATTTGATAATGGCATATCCCTGAATAATGAAGATGATTGTGCTTCTTCAGGCAATAACAAACATTTACTGATCTCTAGTGATATCAGATCTAAAAGGACATCTGTGAATTATAGTATGGGAAAAGTTACTTTGATAATTATTGCCAAAAGGTTCATTTCTATAGGATCTCAGCCCTGTTTAGGACCTGTATGGTCCAGGTCAAATACCAAATATTATTGTCCAGAAACTACTTTCCATGGTAACTACGTATTACCTAAGTTGGAAACAATATTATCTATGGGGAAAATAGAATTATGCCTAACGTGTTATCTCACAATAATTACGAACCTAACTTGCATCTTCACTGCATAGCTGTTTGACAAATCTTTATGGAAGCAGAGACAGAGAGAAAACTAGGAGGCTAGTAAGGGAATATCGTACTTATTGGCACATATTAACAGTTTGAATTTATTAAATTCAGTTTGTTCTTCCAGCTGTATAAAATAATGTAATGCGTTTTGCCTCTTTGTGTATATCTACACTGCAATAAAACACCCATGACTGGCCCATGTCAGCTGTCTTGGGCTTGTCAGGCTCAAGTTGTGAGCTATAAAATTGCAGGGTAGATGTTCAGGCTTGGGTGGGAGCCTGTGCTTTGGGACTTTCTCCCCTCAAAAGGTCCCAGAGCTCAAGCTCCAGCCTAAGCCTGAATGTCTACACTGCAATTTTATAGCCACGCAGCCTGAGCCCCACAAGCTCAAATCAGCTGACACAGACCAGCTATGGGTATTTTATAGCAGTGTAGCCATACTCACTATGTCTAAGAGGGACTGAGATGGTAATCTTTCATGCCTAAATCAAGTTTTTATCATACAAGTGCAACAGAATCATATTTCAACTGCTGTTTCTGGTCACATTACAGTTAAATTTATGGCAAAAGATACATAGAGGTTGTGAGAGTCCTAATAGTATCACTTATGAGGTATTAATTTTAAGAAGGAGAAAAATGCTTACATTATTGTTTGAATGTAATTATAGAGTGTGACTCTTTCAGGCTGTCTGCAGACTGATCAGCATATATATTCATGTCATACTGAGCATATTTTAAGCTTTATCATCAGTTCCATTTTTATAGATATGTTGTATACCATCCACGCTCAGGCTCAGGTGCTGACCCAAAGATCAGCTGATGAAAGGAAGCAACATAAAAGGTTCTGATTTTCAGAAGCAGTTAAAAACACACAAATCCCTATAAAGTCCTTGGAAGTTCAATAACTTTGAAAATTAGGCTGCTTGTATTTGGGTGCTTAAGTAGAGATCTAGGAGCCAAACTTGTTTGAACATTTGGGCCTGCAATTTTAGTCTAAAAGTACATAAAGTAATAGATGTGACTCTTTCAGATACTGAGGAAGTCTGAAAAAGCTAATCTTTGTGCATGTTTAAAAGAAAATGAGTGTTTGAGGATTTGAGACTGTGCAATGGTTTGGTTTTTTTTAAATTCACTTTTTCTCTTTACTTTAGGGTTCACTTCCAAGGCAGTGGAGTGCACACAGCAGAGCCCTGTACCCTCATAGAGTCTCATTGAAGTCAAAGGGGCTCCATGGAGGTGCACAGGGTTTCCTGCAGACTTCCTGTATTTCCCTGCAAGATCAAGGTCTTAACTGGTCCCATTTCACATCTTTATACATTCTACCTTGCCTGAAATGTCTGTCCACATATTAAAAACTCCTTAACCAAAGTTATATTTGTAAACCTGAGAAAAATTTTAAATCAGGAATATAAGGAATTAATTACAGGAAAATAAATGTGGATAAAGGAAATTTGGAACAGTTATGAAGTATCACCAACATTAAAGAATTAGTAGGCAAAACCAAACTCTCCTAATTAGGTCAACAAATAGAACGAACACATGGAGATTGTCTGTCTGCTAAATGTAGTAAGAGCATATATCAGAAATTCAAAATGATGAAACCTATACACATACCAGAGTGGCAAAGAAAGAGCCACACTTGTTTTGGCTTTCCCTTTCTAGTAATATTCAAAGACAACAATGTTGGTGGTTAAATAGCATTGATTTTAGGTGTTAACACTTGAAAGCATGATCTAAAGAGTACTTACAGTACATTGCCTCTTTTGAGAGCTATTATTAAATTCCTTCAGAAAACATATTTAATATCTTCAAAAAAATCGAGGGAGAATAAGAGGACAGGAACTTTGGACAGATCATTTGATTTTGGAAAGTGAGACTCAAAAGTGCCAATAATAAAAAGCTGTTGGTATTTTAGCATTACTGTTCATTAAGACTGTGTCAGCACATCCATTATAAACTACATTTTTTTTTAGGGGGTTACAACTTAGTCATATAAACTTGTTTCAGGCTGAAATTGGGCTCATGTTGGAAGCAAATTTCATGTTATCAGTTTTCATACACAAATCTTTAACCTTCAATTAGTTGAGGATTAAAACAAATATTGGCATGTATGTATGTGTTAAACTGAAAAATGGCTTTTAATTGGGTGGAGGGAACCACACAGTTCAGCACCAGCAGCAAAATCTTTTTAAAAAGCATTTTTTTTCTCTCCCAGCCTTTGCTCTTGAGATCACAGTGAAAAGAAACTAAAAAATGAAATCTTAGTTTGGGCTGAACCTCAATCATTTTACACCCACTTTTCAGAGGTACTGAGCACCTGCAGCCTCTGTTAACTTCAGTCAGGTTTGTGAATGCTCAAAATAATTATTCTCAACACTCCTCGTAACAGTATTCTTAAAATGACTGTGTGAAGCTCTAACTCCTTTAGAGCTCCTGTTTCCTCTGAGTGTCAGGGAGTTGGGTTTGGACTTTCCTTGAGGCTTAGTCTATGTGCAGTTTTTGTACTGATATAACTAAGCTGATTAAGAGTGATTTTTTTTTAAACTGACATATTTACACCAGGACAACCCCTATTTTGGGTGCAGTTATAGAACTCTAAAGGTGCCTTACACCAGTATAGCTTACTCCCTTTTCTGTACATTAATAAGCGGTATGAGAATAAGCATATTGTATGTGAAGGTTGTGCTGCCTTAACTATACCAGTATGGTGGCCTAATTTCCTTGTTTAGCCAAGGCCAACGTGCTTGACTGTATTTTGTTTCCATCCCTGTGAACTTCTGAGAACTGTGAGTAAGAACTACTCCTTGGTTACTGGTGATTAAGGAAGTGCTCTTCACCTTGTCCCGGACTTCATATTTAAAAAGAAACGATGGTCCATATTAGCAGCAACTACTGTAAATGCTCTTTTTATAAATCTAAATCCCTCTGACCCACATATAATCCAACCTTTAGCTGGAGAAAGGTGACCTTTGTGTGTAAGTAACTTTGCTTATGGTATATTGAAATCTAATCATTCCATATTAGAAGGTTTAGAGGTCAATCGAATACAAAAAATAAACAAGTTAACAAGCTGTACAAGGTTGTGGTCCTGGCTTTATCTGAAGTAAAAGTTATTCATTGATGTATGGCACAACAAGAAAACCCATTAAGAAGAAGAAAAAAATTATCCATCTCTGAAATTTATAGTCTGTTTCCCTCACTTATATCCCACAATAATCCATTCAAAAAATGTTTAGCCCTCTTATTACAGTGACTCAGAGACAATCATCTGTGTGACTCTGAAGTGGAAGAAAGTAATACGTTTTGTGGCCAACATTTGTTTGGGTAGCTAATTGAGTGGGCTGAGTTTTAAAAGTGTAAGATACTCATCAGTTCCTCATTGAATTCAATGGAAGCTGCTGCGTACCTAGAACTTCTGAAAATTAGGCCAATTATTTTGGTCTCCAAGTATGGAATTATAAAAGAAAAATCACCTAAGTGTGGGAGGTTTCCTGTCTATCAACAGACTTTGCATATTTGTTCAGTGTTTTTAGAAGTCACAGACCCTTTAATACTCTCTGATTTCTTGCGAAGAATCAGGTAGTCTTACTGGCTAACCATTTCCCTCAATGTACCTTTCCATACTAGGATAAGTTGTGACAAATGGGTTGGTGTGTACAATCTGCCATATCCTACTTAAAAATCAGCTTGTTATACAAATAGCACACTCCTCCAAACTCTGAGTTAAAGCACTTTTATAACATCATCAATAAATATAATGGATAGTTTCATTGCCTGTGTTTAACTGGGAAGAGCTCACTGATGTATTTGGTATAGCTGCTGCTATTAGCAACTAGGGCCTAATTCTCCTCTCACAGTGGTGTAAATCAGGACTGCATTAAATGGAATTATGCCAGTGAAAACTGGTATAAGTGAAAAGAGAATCAGACCTCCAGAGTCATACTTATGCTACCATATATCTGGTAGTCAGCCTGGACACTCAGAAAGAGAGAGATTAATCTGGAGATGGGAGCCTCTTGAAGGCACAATGTAATATTTGATGAAAAAAGGAAAAAAGATTTCTAATGTATATTGAAGAATTATAGAATATGTCAATGCAGAGCCCACAAGGCTTAAAGATCTTCTCTTGACCATCAAATATAGATAGCATTCTCTGTTTTAATGAGACTCTAAATGTGCATGTCTATTCACCACCTCAAATTTACTGAGGAGTTTTAATGTGTGTGTTTGTACTAATAGGACTGATAGGCTAGATTGAAATGGGTCTGATGGAGCCATTATCATCTGCTCATTCAATGATCCATAAAGATAAGGATTTACATAATAACCAGAACATTTCTAAATGAGTTATTGACTCCTACAGTGTCAAAAATCTACTTAATTCAACTGTTTTCAAAGTGTGTTTGTATGTAATGTCATTTCACAAGGTACCAAAGACTAAATATTTCATTAAATAAATAAATAAATAAAATTCTACATTAAAAAATATTTAAGGTTACAAAATAGAATAAATAGAAAAACAATCTAGCAAAAAAAATGAAAAATTTCAAACATTAGAAATGTCCTTTTTGTATTTTCCCCTATTCACTTCCTTCTCTTCCCTGCCTTTTTCCTTATTCCCTTTGAGAATAATAAAATCATTGATGTCCAGAGGTTGTATATTTTTTTCTTATTTAACCTTTCTCTATGCTAATGCGTAGCTTTTCAGAACTACTATAACTTTTCAAAAGTTAGAGTAGCAAAACAGTGGGGATCTGCAGTATTTATTGAAAAATCAATTAATGTTAATATGTTAATGCATGTGGGTGGACATTGAAAAGAGTGTAGAGCCCTCCGATTTATACTTTGATCTTAACATTTGTTGTTTTACCTTTTTTTCATAGCAGCATGGCCATAGCCAGAATCTAATACTCATGGTGTTTAGAATATTACTCCAGAAGTGGCCTAACTTCAGTAGGACTTGATTGAGTAAGATGCTATTCAGCATGTCAGAATCTGGCCCTCAGTGAGCATCAACTTTAACTTTGAATGCCTTTGTTATTTCTTACTTTGTGTCACAGCCTAAGTGGTGTTTGAACAATTTTTTTCCTTTTGGAATTAATTGTCTTCTCATTTATAAAATACATTTTACAAATTATCATCCTCATAAGCTGTTCGTTAGGGAGTTCTTAATCTCTTTTCATCAAACATCTTAAGTAAACTTACATTACTATTATCTGCATTAAAACACATGCAGTACTATATACAAATATTGTATTAGTGTATTTCAATTTTCATTCATTTTTTTTTTGTGTAGGTCACTGGGCAGCACTGTCTAAAAGTGATCTGTTACCTGAAATTAATAATATAGATTCAGTATTATGGACCTTGAGGAAAATGTAATAAAATGCAGTTTTGGCAATATGATTTGTTTAATTTATACTCCCGTGTAAAATCTGCTTTAACATTTTGACCTATTCTCTTATTTTTGTGCACTTTGGTAGAAATAAGAACTGTTTGGACTAACATACAGTAAGAGCCAACTGACCATCAATCTCTAGTTGAAAATTGATATGATAATTGATCAGTATATTTTTCTTTAACAGTTCCAAAGAATGTGTATAGGTTTTCAGATATTCTCCAATATTTGTACGCAGTTTATAAAGTTACTTACAATTAAGTCTGAATTAACTATATTAGACAAGCACATATGTGCTATATAAAAATACAGCTCATATAGAGCAGGCTATATGCGCTGAGAACATAGGATAATATCATGTACTCTGTATGCAAATTTGGTTGATCTATGTTGCTCATTTCTATTCCTTTTCCAAACAGTGAACATGGTAATTTGCATGATTTGTAAAATGAGTCTGAGAACCTAAGTCAGTTTGCCAGTAGACATTTCTTGATTCATGGCAAGGGCAGTTGCCAGCTTCTCAATGTATTTGTTTATATCTCCAGAATGAGAAGTACTGCAATAATTGGAACATTACATGGTACACATTTTTGTAAATAGGCCAAATCTACATACACAGAAAAAAAGCCATGGGTTCTGATCACAGGGTGAACTTTTTCTGCCCTGAGTATGTATTTGGAGGGGAATAGTGGAGGACTGCTTTATGAACACCCTATGAGCTTCTCTTCACTATCAGGAGATTGATGCTGTTGCAATTGATGCTGCAGTTCTAGTGAAGAGCTGCTAAATCTATGGCAGAGTGCTCTCTGGTCTATACGGTACTGCAGCTCCTCAAGAAGGGTAAGGTAAATTGACCGGAGAGCATCTCTCATCAACACAGCTCAGTGGAGACACCAGGGTAAGTCGACCTAAGTTACGCTACTCCAGCTACGTGAAATTTAGGTCGACTTACCCCGGTAGTGAACACAAGCCTGATGACTGCCACTGTCCAGAAATGTTGCGATACAGGGCTAAGAAGTGGGTGACATAGTTCATATTTCAGGATGAACCTGTAGTTGAATCAATCCACTTCTCATACTCCATACAGATTACTCCAACTCCTGACAAGCATAATCTTGTATGAGGATATTGTGCATGGGACAATGGCCTGTCAAAATATGGGTGATTACTACCGATGTTTTTTACAGGATCAATTTGCATTGTTTGTTGGGGGAAATCTGCAAAAGTGCTATCATTAAACAACCAGTAATTATTTTACTTAATCTTCCTTTGAGTTAGTCTTAAAGATGAATACAGATATTGTGACTATATTAAATTTCTACTAGAGATAGACAGTTAACCTGTTGAAATTACATAAAATATACCTCTTTGCACTGATGAGATTATAGAAAATTGAATTTTTATGTAGTCCTATGGAATTTATATATTTTTAAAAATATGCAGTGAGAAATAATAAAAAGAAATGATGACCAGACATAGCTTCAATTGCTTGGGAGGATATAATTTTTTACTCCTGTGTAGCATATAAAAGTTTAAATTAAAAAATAAATTAAAATTTTAAATTTCTTATGCATGCCATTGCTTTCATAGTTTCTAGTGCATAATCATGCCTATTTTGTTGCCAGGACAATGACACTAAAATGGGCTCAAAACAGCATCCTTTCACATTGCATTAACGCATACTGAACATTACTTCACTTTGTGCATTTTGAACTCTTTGCAATAAAAGTTTTAAGAGATAAGAAGCTTTTTCTATTTCAGGGTCGCCATTAGTCTGAATAATGCATAAACATGGGAAAAGGTTTGAAGTTCTACTGAGGATCACAGTATAGTGTCAATTAAATTATACATCATTATCACAGCTGCCAACCCCAGTATAGGATTTTAGCCCCCATCTCACTAAATGTTCTATGTAGCTGTCTTGTCTAATCCGTTTTTTCAAAGCAACAACAGTGCTCTTTCACAAATGGAGTTTAAAGAAGAAATTGGAGGGTGAGGTTTGGTTGATCAAGAAAGATCTTTGAAGTGTCAACAGTCAAGAACCAAGAGAGGGGAAAAAGAAGGTCAATTCTCTAGCCTTAAAGAAACACAAGGGAAAAATTAAACACTATTAAGTCATGACATTAATATGTTATTTTTGAAGTAGGCTGTATGCACTACCTCTGTCAGTAGAGTAGTTTGTATCTTGAGTTAATGAAACCTTTTATTAAAGTAGAAATGTAATGGCTATTTTACATATCTCAAAAAATATATATATTTAAGAGATGTAATTAAAAAAACACATCTACTACATTACCCATCTTCTTTCATATGGCTTGGGTAGGTAGCAACAACTACAAATTAATATCTAAGTTTGATAGCCAGCACATTATAATTGGAGATATACCTATCTCCTAGAACTGGAAGGAACCTTGAAAGGTCATTGGGTCCAGCCCCCTGCCTTCATTAACAGGACCAAGCACTGATTTTTGCCCCAGATCCCTAAGTAGACCTGTCAAGGATTGAACTCACAACTCTAGCTTTAGCAGGTCAATGCTCAAACCACTGAACTATGCCTCCCCCCAGTTGCCATATTGCCACAGCAATGAGCTGGTGAATGTCCTTCAGGCCCTCTGCCAAAAAAAAAAAAAAAGGAAGGGGACGTTCTGATATGATGTGCTCTATCATTTGTGCCTGGTGACCACAGTCACGTACAAGTGTTTGTCTCACTTTCCATTTAAAGAGGGTTTGTCCACGTTTCCCATGAGATGTTCTGATGCTATTCAATCTGCACCAGTCTTTCCAACGTTAACCAAAATCCGGTGGCTCCTCAACAGAATCAATGACAAGCTGTTTGTTTTGAGCAGTCGAAGTACTCCATGTGATTCTCCATTGAGCCTCAGCATCAAAGCTGGGTGTAAGGATCTTGATACAGTTCCATAGAGGGTTTTGGGATTTTAATCTCATCTTCGGTGACTTCTGCAGGTCTTGGTGCAGTGAGATCCTTGTATTTGCATTGACATGATTAAGAAAGCGAGATGTCTGAGCAGCTCTTCTAATCTGTGGAGGCTGGATATGCAATAGAACTGGGAGCCAGTTAACTGGAGTAGATTTGAGTGTCCCTGACACTATGCGCATAGCATTATTGAGTTGAGTGTCAAGGAGTTTAGTGTGACTGCTGTGAGACCACATTGGTGCACAATATTAAGCTGCAGAATATACCAAGGGAATTGTTGCAGTTCATAAGGTCTGTGGACTGGAGCCCCGTGATGTTCCAGCCAATTTTCTGATAAATGTGACTCAAGACCAGACCTTATCATGTGTGTTCTCGAGGTGTTGTTGAAAGGTCAAAATCAGGACCAGTCTAGCGCCAACATATTTTGGATTAGCTTTGTGTCTGACGCTCTCATCACAGAACTGCACATCAAGTTTGGTATTAACCATTTTATTGTTCACATGGAAGGCAGTTATGTTATTTTTTTGCATTAGTCTTATATTTCCAGCATTGGAAATACTCAGCCATTGTGCTAAGATCTCGGGTTAGGGTGCAGCTGGTGGTATAGACTTGTATGCTGAACAGCACAATGTCATCTACATACATGAATTTCCTTGACTCCATCACTGGTATATCTGCAGTGTATAGATTAAAAAGTATTGAAGCCAGGACAGAACTCTGAAGGATGCCCAAGTGAAGACTTCTTGGTCTATTGATCTGGCCATTCAGGTGTACTTAATGCGGCGGTCCTCAGTCATAGCTGCCAAGAGGCAGATCATTTGCTAGCAGTGAATGACGGGGAGACCTTGAGGAGGAGGCTCTGTCTCCAGACAGTGTCATAGGCTGAGGACAGATCAACAAGGGCGATTCCTGTCTTTCACTTAAGTTGGAATCGTGCCTCAATGTGGCTGGTAAGTGAAGTTACTTAGTCACAACAGTTCCTCTTCGGGTGAAATCTTGTCTGCTCCACTGGGAGGATCTCTTTGATGATATCAGACAGACAGTGGAGCAACACCCATTCTATGAGCTTCCTGGTGAGAGAGAGAGAGAGAGAGATGGGGTGGTATCTGGCTGCGTCCTCTTTTCATATTCCCTAAGGAGACACTCGGATTCTTTTGTCCAGCAGGGGGTGAACTACGCGGGATGTACTTCTTAGCAGTCAATTTTAAGATGTTTGTAAAATGACCAAAGTTTCTAGGTATCAGTTCAAGCCGAGAGATCCAAGATTCTGTTTCTGAAGTGTAGGAGGTCCAGTCAGCCTTGCGGAAATCCAATGTGGCCTTGGCACAGACTGCAGAAGAGGTACTTCCAGGCCAATCTGGAGAATGATTGGGTGATGTTGGCTATGTGGAATGTGACTCAGGATGGTTCTTGTTGTTGCCAGTGAGACACTTGTTCTATTATTGGTCACAAAACACAGGTCAGAGTTGTGATCCATTGTCCACCTTGCAGACCAAAAAGATCTAGATTGCTTTGGATCATAGAGCAGGTGGAGGTCTTCAAGGGAGGCCCATTCTGTGATCTGCTCCCCAGCTGTGTCATTTGAGCAGTATCCCCAGTCTTCGTGATGACTGTTAAAGTCACCTAAATAGATGGCCAGATGAGGAAGGGAAGGTAAGATGGGATCAGGCCACATGATGTTAGGTGGCTTGTATGTGTTTACTCTAATGAGGTCCCTAATTCTAACCATGTTGATCTCTCTTCCACTGGTCAATAATTGTCCAAAACATCTACATCCTATAATCCATTTCACATGTACACTGCTAGCCCATGTTTTGCATGGTTGACATCAGTGATTTTGGTATAGACACAGATTTTATGTCTGGCAGTTTTTATCTTCTTCTTTCACATGCGTTTCTTGGAGGGCCACTATATCAAATGTGATGGTCTTTGAGGGTCCTTGAGAGGTAATCTGCTTTTTCCCTGGACATCCCTTCTACATTAAGGTGGTATATTCAGAGGACTGGGTGGACTGTTCTTTTTTGGTCCTGGAATGAGCGGTTTGAGGAAGTATAATCATTGCTACATTTACTGTGAGGTCGGTAAAATGACATCCAGTGGTCAATTGATACATTGGTATGTTGGTGGATTTGCACAGAGCACAAAAATCACCTTAACAGAAGCACCACATGAAGGTTGTCGTTTTGCTCCCGCATTACTAATTAATTACTCCCACACCCTTCCCTACTGAAATATAATGGCTACCTAATATGGGATGATCTCTAGAAATGTCCCTATAAATAACACTGATTTTACAGGTCAGTGTGGACAGACAGACTGTTTTGTTCATCTGTGCTTCAGGTTTCTTCATTTAAACTTTTCACAATGGCTTACCATACTGGATAAATGACTTTTCAGTGCAATAGAGTTTGAAATGGTGTTGTTCAGCCATCATTGTACAAGTCAGCTAGTTATTATTTCAGTGGTAGCTTTGGCATAAATCTGAGATATAAAGAACTATTACCTAATATCATGTATTTTTTAATGTAATATCTAAAAGGTGATTAGAAATGTTTCGATTAATTAATTATATTATTCAGACTTGGACTGCCAAGTAATTTGCCTAATAGTGTTATTAGTTTACTGGCCTACTAAATAGTCCCTTTTGAATAGCCACACGTAGAAGAAGGGAGTCAAGGTATAGTACTTACACTTTTTGTGTAGAATACTTAGAATTATATTCTGCCATTGATTTTGACACAGGACATGCCATTGATTTCAATGGGGAAGTTAACATGCAGATCAATGACATCTTATATCACTTAAAAGGTAGTAATGATTTGATATGTGAAACCAAATAGATAGGACGTACTGAAGAGTTTCTATATAGAGCGAGAACTCCAACATTTTAAAATTGATTCTTTAATTTAGGGTATTGATAATATAAATCACTGCAGAAAGAAGCATGAAAAGGAAATGTAAAAGATTGTGCAGTGAGTGCATGGATGAGAGACTCAAGGGGAAAATTTTTCCAACTTGTGTGCTGCCATTTATATAAGGTAAAACTGATCCTGTGCTGCTTCAAACTTTTGGGGAAGTTGGATACTGACTAGCCAATAGTAGTACCATGAGAATCACTCCTCCTTATACTCATATCAGTCTGTATAACTAACCAGTCAAAGACTTGGCTCATGGTTGCATATTCCATTAGCTCTCCTGTTAGGTTAACTTTGTGCAGCAGAGTCTCAAAAGGTTCAGAATAGGGGTGAGTTTGGATAAAAATCAAACTATCAAAATCTGCTGGGCTTGCAAGCTTGGACTGGAAATTTCACAAGACAACGTGTTTACATGCGATTTCTTTTGGACTCTTCTGGTCTTGGTCCTGGATGAAAAAACTGCATGGACAGATATTTTATCATGCAATTAATTCATTTTTTGTTCAAATATGAAAAACAGTTTGAGACTCAGATATCTTAATTTCCTGAAAGCAAAGCAGGATACAGCACAGTCTCTAAATTCCAATTCTCAGCTTCTTAACAGTTACCTCACCCGCTTTATATTCTCACTCTGACTGCATTTTCAGTCTTCAAGTTAGAACTTTGCTCCTTCACCACTGCTCTCAATACAAGTTTGTGACAGTTTGTACCATCTGTGTGCAAATAAAGGTATTCATCTGACTATTCTGATTAGCTTCTTAACTGTTCTCTTACAGTTCCTCCTCATATTTCACACTCTCATTGCACAAAAATGCTCCCTAGATCATGCTTTGTGCTTTAAATATACAAATATAAAAATGGATTATAGAGACAAATAAATCTCAACCCTTGTAGGTTACCATACTAACCTGGTATAATAAGTCACCTACTCAAGAACCTTGAACCCATATAAAAAGTTAATTTTTCGCAGAGCAAAATTACTATGCATATTCATCTATTGATATGGATACAGTAGAAACTATTTTACATAGCTTTTATACCAGCTCCTTTCCAACTACACTGGAAAAACTGTCTGTTCTCCAATACATATGGCCTCTGAATCTGCCAGTATGCTACTGCCTACTGATGGCCATAAATGTTGGATTGATAGGGAACTGTGGCTTGAGCATTTGAAATAGTCAATGGGATACTGCTGAAGTACATAGAGAGAGTGCAGTGGCAAATAACCTAAGGAATTTTGTGGTTGTGAATCATGATTAAGATCCATATGTGCTGAGTTGCTTAAGCCTGAGGAGCATCCAAGGCTAGCACTCACAGAAAACTAATTTTGGTTGAATGGAGTCCTTAGATTCATTGTGATATTGTAAAATACCAAGTGTCTTTGACTTGTCAGTGAAAAAGGAGCTTGGGCTTCATAACAAATGGGACACTGATATATATTTGGAAGCTTCATGACATATTAAAGTAGTTTATGAGGCACAATTTGTTTTGGTGGTCTGCTCTGATTGATGGCATGCTATCTGCCACTGATTCATCTGTTGTGGTATTTCTGTAATAAATGTTTGTTGCTAGACAGTGCTAAATGTGTTTCATCTAAATCATTCGTTACTTATAACAAGTTTCAGTGTATATGAATCAAAGATTGTTTATACTTGCTTTCAAAAGAATTTATCATTTTGAAGCAGCTCTATCACTTCAAATGGGATAACGGAATGAATAAGTGTTTTGAACCTCTAGGCAATATATACTGGAAATTGTAAAAAGTTAAGGCATGTGCAATCTTACGTAAAAAGTTAGATTATTTTTAATCTATATTTTTAATCATTTTATATCATTTGATCTGACTCATCTATGCCAATAAACTATTTTGAATAAGTAATACCTAAAACAGTTGTAGTTTAAAAGATGATGGAAAAAGTTGTGAAGGACAAGATGCTTCTGTGTTTGCCCAAAAACTATCGTCTTTTGGAGAAACCTCATCACTACCATTTTTTGGCATGTGAAATTTCCACTTAGGTTTATATAATCATTAAATAACCAGTTAATCAGAAAACAACACAAAATGTATGTTCTACCTATGTGGGATTTTCACAAACTTCAGAAGTACAGAATATATTTTTTCCTGAGCAAACTCTGTACTTCAAGCTTCCATTTGCCTGTTATAATATGACATGTGAATAAAAGAAGACTGAGTCACATGTGAAAAGCAAAAAGCTATATATTTTTTCCCTAGTAAGCAGGCATTTTTGGGGTGTCTGGAGGGTCAGTAATATTGGTTACTTTTTATTTTATATGAATTGATGTTCCCTTCTATAAACATTTGAAAACGGCTGGGAGCAGGGGAAGAATTTTTAAATAAATATTTATTTAGAAGGTGAGGAGTCTAGCAAAATATAGCTAGAATGCTTCTTTGGGCACTTATCAGCATATAACCTTTTGGATCTTGAGCTTTTGCCAGAACTAGAATTTGAATGCTTTTTTCCTGTTGTTTTCTGCCTGCTACACTGTCTTGAGTTTTATATCTAATTTTAAAGTTTATCTGATGGATCTGGATTACTCTTGTACTGCTTTTTATAATTTAATTTTCTTTTGTGTAAAGTACCTGATGTGCATTAGAAGCAAAGTTTTGAAATTTTATTCATAGTAGTAAAATGTACTAAAACAGCACCTAGGTCTATGCTGCAATAAAACATCTGTGACTGGTCCATGTCAGCTGATTCAGGATTGGACTGTGGGGCCATAAAATTGCAGTGTAGACATTTGAGCGCAGGCTGGAGTCTGGGCTCTTGGACCATCCTCACTCGTGGGGTCCCAGGCTCTAGCCCAAGCCCCATGAATTCAACTGGCATGGGCTAGCCCGCGAGTGTTTCACTGCCATGTAGAGACATACCCTTAGAGGCACCAAGTGAGATTGGTTCCCCATTGTACTGAGTGCTGTAACATTGTGTGAGAGAGAGTCCCTGCTCCAGAGAAGTTACAGTCTACGTAGGCGAGGCAGACAAAGGGTGGAAGAGAAAACACAGGCACTGAGAGGTGAAGTGGCTTGCCCGAGCTCACAGAGTCAGCCAGAGTCAGCACCAGAAATTATAACCTGGGTTTTCTGACTCTCAGTTCAGTTCCCCGTCTAGTAGGCCACACACATACAAACATGCACAGTACACATTGGTAAACTTGGTATCTGTTTACAATCTTTGGAAGTGGCAAACACATTGTCTTCATCATCATTAAGGAAGAGAGAGAGCATTAAGTCCTCTTACTTTTAAGTTTGCCCTGGTGAGATAGTCCTATTTCTCTGCTTCCATCAGTGTCGTGTCTCTCTTATCCTAAGCTCAGAGCACATCAGTAGCACTCAAGAAGGAACACATTGCAGGAGCTTAACAAAATTTGAAATTTATTTTGATTAATAGCTGGGGAATAATCAATGTCTCATACATAAATCTTCAGAGACATCATTTGACAAGAGAAAACAGTTCAAGATCTTCTACTACTTAAAGCTCATGAACAAAGATTATATGGTGATAGACAGGAGTTAAGTTTTTGCTTTGCCTGAGACCCCTCTTTTCTATTTCTTTCCACATCCTTTCAGTTATAAATCATTGCCATTCCATCTCTCTCTCTCTCTCTCATTCCTTAACAAATAGCTGTAGTAATGCATACATGTGATTAGTCTGAAATTTTTTTCCCCTCCACTTCTCAAAACCGTGGTTGCTGCTAGTTGAATTTTGTAAAATTATAGGATACTCTTGATGGACAAATATATTCTCCATGGTATATCTCTTTTTAGAACTGATTATTCCATCAAGTTCATGGAAGCTCTAAGTTTATGAATAAAAAATGTTTCTCATCCACTTCCAAAAATGTTGTTTACTTCTGTATCCAGAAAGATAAAGCAGGGTTATAATATATCTTGCAGCTGCTGTAAAAAAACAAACAAAAGTGTTTTTTTGGTTTTGTTTTTTTTTGTATTATCTGACCTGAGCTTTGCTTAAAATTTTTAGCTCATCATACTTTTAACCATATTGCTAACTGCTATTCCTAGCTATGGAGGCCTGTAGCTACCTCACTAACTAGCTGGCGATGTGAACCTTTCCCTGATATAGTAATTATTTGTATTACTATAATCTCATTGTGTTAGGCACTGTAGAAACACATAATGAGAGAAAGGCCCTTCTCCAAAAAGGTTACAATCTAAATAGACAAGGGCTAGGAGGGAAACAGATGCAGAAGAGAAGTGACTCGTGCCACGGTTACGCAGCAAGTCAGTGTTAAAACCAGCTACAGAACCCAGGTCTCCTGAGTCCCAATCCAATGGCCTTTCCACTAGCCCACAGCACCTCTCTACATACTTCCATTTCTATGTCTGTCTTTCCTCCCCTTTCCTCTATTGCTGAGTGATTGTATCTGTTGCTTTGCTCAGATGCTGCTCCCATGCCTGGTTATTTTTCAAATGGGTTGATAGAGTTGGTGCTCCTGGGTAACTAGTTGTTTTTCTTTCAGCTGGCAACTTTCCTACACAAGTATTTCTGCTGTCCATAGAATTTAGTGAGTGGGAGAAAAAAAATCCATACTAAGGATCCAAGGTCTCTCTTTTAGGCTTTCTGAAAATGACAAATATTCAAGGTGTCTATGAGAAAGCAACAACATCTTCTTTCACCATTACTACAGAGGCTACCACCAGAAAGAAAGCATCATATTGAGACTCAGGCCTTTCGTTTTGATCCCTGCTATTTCCCAATGGAATCCTTTCTGAAACTGGGTTTTATGAACTTAGATTCATTAAAAAGGTGGAATGTAACCCTAGTGTCTACAAGTTTCTACTCTTATATCCACTCTTTTTATCTTGAATGCTAAGAAATCTTCCATTTTTTCACCCTCAAAGTTTACCTTTCTTGCTGACTATTATATTTTTTTAAATATAAAAATTAAACAAACTTAATTGTCCTGTCAGGTAGGCATTTTACCCAATGTACAAATGAAGAAATTGAGGCATTGAGAGGTTAGATGATTTGCCAGGTAGAGTTGGGAATAGAGAAAAGGAATCTTCTCTTTTTCTAGATACAAGACCATACTTTCTCATCTTTGTATAACAGTAATGTCAAATTGACCTTTATTATGATGACTTTGCACCACCGCTAGTACCATTGTTTCTTCTTTGTCAAAATATAGCTTATTCCTGAATGGGCTTCTAATACAGAGGAAATTGGAGATTGATCCACCGAAGACAGAGGAGGACAGGAAGAGTGGCACATACGAAGGGCAAGACATAGATGATATATCTGCAGCCTGCTTAGGCCCTGATTGTTCTCTTTCCATTTTCCATGTTCTAAGCTTTTATTTTCTCACTCCTTGATTTGTCTCTATCTTCCTTGATTCAGTACTCCTTTCTAGGCAGTCATTTCCCATTTTATACTTGTGCAATTGATGATTCCTTCCTAAGTGTAGTACTTCACATTTGTCCTTATGGAATCTTATCCTATTTATTTCAGACCATTTCTCCAGTTTATCAAGATCATTTTGAATTGTAATCCAGTCTTCTGAAGTGCTTGTAATCCCTCCCATCTTGGTATCATCCATAGACTTTATAAGGGACTCTCTGTATCATTATCCAAATAATTGATGAAGATATTGAATAGAACTGGAATCATGATAGATCTCTGTGGGACCTCACTTGATATACTTGGTTGTGAACCATTGATAACTACTCTGAGTACACTTTTCTAACCAGTATTATTGCTGTATTATTTTTCCAGTACAGGTTCCCCATCACCACTAAGTCCTGTGTTTTGGATGATTTAGTAAGTTGGGTCCTTCATACCTGACTAGCAAGGCTGCAGAGAAGCAGCCAATCCGAACTCAGCAGACTCAGTTAAAAGTAGCTGCTGGGTCTGAGACCAGAACAGTGAAGGAGGAGTAGAAAGCTGTGAAACTTCACAGGTAAAGAGGCTTGAGAGAGACCTTGCTCAAACACAGGTAGGACTGTGAGGCTATCAAGGAAAAGAGGCCTGAGAGGGAATCCTGACAAAAAGGGGAAGACTGTGAGACTCCCCAGGCAAGGATGTCGGGAGAAATCCTGCTCAAGCAGGGATAAAACTGTGAAACTCTCCGGCTACAGAGGCTTGGGAGAAGGAACCCTGACTAAAGAGGGGCAGAGACTGTTACAAACTCTCCAGGCAAGGAGGCTTGCAGAAGACCCTGAGAGACCAAGCCAGAAACTGAGAAACTCTCCAGGCAAGGAGGCCTGATGGAGACCTTGTCAAACAGGCTACAGAATCCAAGAAGGTGATGGGCAAGAGTGGGAAGCAGCCCAGGGAATGCAGCAGCAGCAACTATTAAAGAAAGCAGTACATGGCTATTTGTAAGGTCCCTGGGTTGGGACCTGGAGAAGTGGATGGGCCCGAGTCTCGTTACCAGCCACTAGGGAAATGGCCTAAGCCCCAAGAAGGGGATAAGACTCAGTACTAAAGGCCGGAGAAAGGGACTAGAATTTAAACAGGTCCAGAGATGGGACTGTAGACTCCAGAAAGAGCCAGACATTTGTTGACTTTGGTACCCCAGAAGGAGTTTGTTCATGCACTGAAGAACCAGCCTGATGATGGCAACAGCCAACAGGGGGCTCCAGAAAAAAGGAAAGAGTGCAGGATTGCACCTGGCTGACAAGAGGCACAAGTCTACAGTAGACCCCTACTATGACATCACTCTTGTTTTGTACCCAGAGACTTTCAGCATGTCTGCCTCCCACTTCTATCTCAACCTTAGCACGAGTGTATACATCTTAATATACAAGGCAACACCTCCTCCCTTTTCTCCCTAACTGTTCTTCCATATATTTCTGTACCAATATTGCAGTCATGTAAATTATCCCACCAAGTTTCTGTGATGCCAGTTATGTTGTAATTGTTCACTAGTATTTCTAGTTCTCCCTGTTTGTTCCCCATATTAACTGTATTAGTATACAGACATGTAAGATATTGATTAGATATCCCCTCTTTATTCCCTCATATATCCTTTGTCCCTGCTGTGATTGCCCATGTGCCCCAAAGATGCCAACCCTTCACACAGTTCTCTACATTTTGGATTTACCTGAGGCATTTTGTCTTCTGCCCCCATCAAACATTGTTTAAAGTCTGCCTCACTAGGATAGCCAGTCTGTATTTGAAGATACTCTTTACTGGCCTTGATTGATGGACTCCATCTCTGCTCAGCAGTCCTTCTCAGGACAGCACCCCATGGTCGAGGAAGCTGAAGCTTTCTTAGCGACACCATCCACACAACCATGCATTCATTTTCAGACTATACCAAAGTATGCATTAATATAATCCACCATATAAAAAGCCCATAAATAGGTATTTACACAATATCTCGTAATGCCTTGAAGGCAGTCATTAGTTTCAATGTGAACTCTCATACATTTCAATGAAGGTTTTCATTTCTTTTTTTGACACATGCACATACAAAATCCATATCTGAATATCTTAAAATATTACCAACTGCAAGGAAATATGAAGTTACAACTGGCAACTACTTTGTGCTCAGGTGTTAAACAGGCCTAAACTCAGAACCTGAGGTTATACATCAAACAATATTTGCTTTAATACTCAAGTGCAAGTGGAAAGCTAAGTTCCCAGTTACACTGGTGCATATCTGTCTCCAACAAAATAGAGTTAGTATGGATTTCTATCACTGTAAGTGAGAGCAGGATTTGATCTGAAAGTCAGTTTGATTTTAAATTTCTTTGCTCTATGTAAACACATTATGCATCACTTTCATTAAAAATACAGAAGATAATCAGACTAAAAACACTGAGCCAGATCGTCATCTGGTGAAAATCAGCATGAGTTATGTCTCTTTATATTTGCTGAGTATCTATCCATTATCCTTAAAAATTAAAATAATCAACCTCAGTAATTAACTGAGATTTGTGGGTTTCATTTCATTCATTTTATATCTCATTGTATAAAATAGTGTCATGCATATTCATCCAACATTATTAAAATTATTGTTCACCTAGTGCTACCCAATCTGTAGTACAGGCTATGTATTGTTATAAACCATTAGTTTCAGGTTCTGTTAGAAATTCATACAATTAGAATAATAATAATAATTAAAAGGAGCAGGGATGTGTGTCAAAATATAATTGCAAATTCCAGAGAAAGGAAATTGTATAGTAAGGTCGGCAGTCATTCTTATTAGGTAGGGCAAGGACAGAGGGTGAAAAATTCAAAGATGAGTGAAATGCCAGAGAATATCATTCTAATAACAGTGTTCATTCTGGCCTGCTGTGCTTTTGGTCTCTCACAGTGTTCAGCCAAGTTTTTTCCTCTTTTCTTCAAAGTTGCTGTGTAACCTTGTGAGAAAGTTTAGCTCATCTCCTTGGACACTTTTCAGATGTTTTTAATTTATCCAGCAAATTTGGCTAATAGTGACTACAACTCTTTTAAAAACTGAAATAAAATGCTAGTTGTGAATCAGATAGATGTAAAATACGTACAAATAAAATAACATTGGAGAACTCCAATTATTCTTATATCACTTTATGCTATAGTTCATATAATTTAAACAATGCCAGGCTACAGCCAATACACATTTTTGGAGTAGTAGTCAACCCACGTCAAGAAAAAGAATAGGGAGGAATGAAGTGGGAGCAGTGGTTAATGTCCACAATCAATCATAGATATAAATCTGACTGTAGACACAACCTTACAGAGGGCTCAGATTTTCCTAGATGAGATAGATGATAGATTCCTTCACCAAGTAATTGCTGAACCGACAAGAGGGGATGCCATTTTAGATTTGGTTTTGGTGAGTAGTGAAGACCTCATAGAAGAAATGGTTGTAGGGGACAACCTTGGTTTGAGCAATCATGAACTAATTCAGTTTAAACTGAATGGAAGGATAAACAAAAATAGATCTGTGAGTAGGGGTTTTTATTTCAAAAGGGCTAACTCTAAAGAATTAAGGAAATTAGTTAGGGAAGCGGATTGGACTGAAAAGCTTGGGGATCTAAAGGTGGAGGAAGCCTGGAATTACTTCAGGTCAAAATTGCAGAAACTATCAAAAGCCTGCATCCCAAGAAAGGGGAAAAACTCATAGGCAGGAATTGTAGACCAAGCTGGATGAGCAAGCATCTCAGAGAGGTGATTAAGAAAAAGCAGAAAGCCTACAAGGAATGGAAGATGGGAGTGATCAGCAAGGAAAGCTACCTTATTGAGCTCAGAAGATGTAAGGATAAGGTTAGAAAGGCCAAAAGCCATGTAGAGTTTTCCCTTGCAAAGGGAATTAAAACCAATAATAAAAGGTTCCATAGCCATATAAATAAGAAGAAAACAAAAAGAGAAGTGGAACCACTAAACACTGAGGATGGAATGGAGGTTAAGGATAATCTAGGCATGGCCCAATATCTAAACAAATACTTTGTCTCAGTCTTTAATGAGGATCTTAGGGATAATGGTAGGTTGACAAATAGGAATTAGGATATGGAGGTAGATATTACCATATCCTAGGTAAAAGCCAAACTCGAACAACTTAATGGGATGAAATCAGGGGGCCCAGATAATCTTCATCCAAGAATATTAAAGGAACTGGCACATGAAATTGCAAGCCCATTAGCAAGAATTTTTAATAAATCTATAAACTCAGGAGTTGTATCATATGACTGGAGAATTACTAACATAGTTCCTATCTTTAAGAAAGGGAAAAAAGGTGATCCAAGCAATTACAGGCCTGTCAGTTTGACATCTGTAGTATGCAAGGTCTTGGAAAAAAATTTGAAGGAAAAAGTAATCAAGGACACTCAGGTCAATGGTAATTGGGACAAAATACAACATGGTTTTACAAAAGGTAGATCGTGCCAAACCAACCTGATCTCCTTCTTTGACAAGGTAACAGATTTTTTTAGACAAAGGAAATGCAGTGGATCTAATTTATCTCAATTTCAGTAAGGCATTTGATACGGTTCCACATGGGGAATTATTAGCTACATTGGAAAAGATGGGGATCAATATGAAAATTGAAAGGTGGATAAGGAACTGGTTAAAGGGGAGACTACAATGGGTCATACTGAAAGGTGAATTGTCAGGTTGGAGGGAGGTTACTAGTGGAGTTCCTCAGGGATCGGTTTTGGGATCAGTCTTATTTAATCTTTTTATTACTGACCTTGGCCCCAAAAGTGGGACTGTGCTAATAAAGTTTGTGGATGACACAAATCTGGGAGGTATTGTCAATACAGAGAAGGACTGGGATATCATACAGGAAGGTCTGGATGACCTTGTAAACTGGAGTAATAGTAATAAGATGAAATTTAATAGTGAAAAGTGCAAAATCATGCATTTAGGGATTAATAACAAGAACTATTGTTATAAACTGGGGAGGCATCAGTTGGAAGTAACAGAGGAGGAGAAGAACGTTGGAATATTGGTTGATCACAGTATGACTACGAGCCGCCAATGTGATATGGCTGTGAAAAAAGCTAATGTGGTCTTGGGATGCATCAGGCAAGGTATTTCCAGTAGAGATAAGAAGAAGTTAGTGCCGTTTGTACAAGGCACTGGTGAGACCTCATCTGGAATACTGTGTGCAGTTCTTGTCTCCCATGTTTAAGAAGGATGAATTCAAACTGGAACAAGTTCAGAGACGGGCTACTAGGATGATCCGAGGAATGGAAAACCTATCATATGAAAGGAGACTGAAAGAGCTTGGCTTCTAGCCTAACCTAAAGAAGGCTGAGAGGAGATATGATTGCTCTCTATAAATATATCAGAGGAATAAATACCAGGGAGGGAGAAGAATTATTTAAGCTTAGTACCAATGTGGACACAAGAACAAATGGATATAATCTGGCTGTCAGGAAGTTTAGACTTGAAATTAGATGAAGGTTTCTAACCATTAGAGAAGTGAAGTTCTGGAACAGCCTTCCAAGGGGAGTAGTGGGGGCAAAAGACATATTAGTCTTCAAGACTAAGCTTGATAAGTTTATGGAGAGAATGGTGTAATGGGATAGCCTAATTTTGGCAATTAATTCGTCTTTGACTGCTAGCAGTAAATATGCCCAATGGCTTGTGATGAGATGTTAGATGGGGTGGGATCTGAGTTACTACAAAGAATTCTTTCCTGGGTGTCTGGCTGATGAGTCTTGCCCACATTCTCAGGGTTTAGCTGATCGCCATATTTGGGGTCGGGAAGGAATTTTCTTCCAAGGTAGATTGGCAGAAGGCCTGGGGGTTTTTCACCTTCCTCTGCAGTCTTGGGCACAGGTCACTTGCTGGAAGGTTCTCTACACCTTGAAGTCTTTAAACCATGATTTGAGGACTTCAATGACTCAGACACAGGTTTGATACAGGAATGGGTGGGTGCATTGTGCAGGAGATCAGACTATATGAACATAATGGTCCCTTCTGACCTTAAAGTCTATGATTCTATGATTTCTCTTTCCTCCTACACTTACAAAAAGGAACATATCACTCTGGTATTCCACAAAGGAAATCACTGTGGTGATTTCTACCATACCAGTGTCAGAGCTCACAACAGCAATTCTTTTCATTCCCCATGGGATTGGAAAGCAGCTTCTTGTGGTGCTTTACTGAGTAAAAATATTGTGGGCCTTGTACTCAGTATGGATGGAACCCTGTTTTATGGGCTTATATGATGCTCCACAGATGCATACCACAAGTACACTCTCTTGTACAGTTCTCACCATGGCCTCTCTGGGTGACAATGTAGGAGGCCAGATGCTTTTGACCCTATGTCACAAACACCATCTGGAAAAGCATTAAAGAAAAAAAACATTTAGTGATGAAATAAAAAAAAAGACTCATCAGTGAGTCTATTTTCAGAACAACTTGAAAATAAGGTTTTAAGCTGCAGTGTATTTTTCTGATTTTATTTTATTTATTTTGCATCCCACAAGAGGAATAAAGTATGTAGCTGCTGTTTTAAATATGCAATCAGCATTAAATTTTGAAGAAAAATTGAGTAAAAAATTATCTTCCTCTGATCCTAAGGAATCTGAGCTGCGGACATTCTGGTTCCTCTGCCAGAGTAATACCACAACCACAGAAAACCTAGTTTTGGAAGAAGCATTCCAGTCTAAGCATGCAATCCTTATAGCATCTGTCTCAACTCCACTCCAGCCTGACATCGGCTGGAGAAAAGGGACCTGATGCTTCACTTTGTTACGCAAGTGTAGCGCCACTGGAATCCAGTGGGACAAGCCTTGAAAGTTTTTGGTCCCATAAATAAAAATTAGACTATAAATAGATTTTGGCAGCCTGTGGCATATATAATCCTGCATCCATAAATTAAATGTTATTTGCAGGGAGACTGCATCCAGATTCTTCAATCATTTTGAAATTCCAAAAGGAATATATTGTTATGAATAATTACAGAAATATGAGATACTTTGTAATGATCCCAGTCTCCTAGTCAAATTACAATGTGGGTAATTACATTCAGCCTTTATAACATTGCCCTTTCAACTGCATATGGTATTTGTCACTTTCCTTCCAGAACCTTGTTATTAAATATTATTCCTTGAAGTGAATGTCAGCTGTTTTCCATTGCTGATGTTGTTTGTGTTTCAGTGGTGGAAGAGTGATCTTTTTCAGAATTATTTGAAACCTCAAACACTGAATAAGGGGATGGTTAGTTGCAAACTCCGTTAGATTAAACTCTGATATAGTTTTGTGGCTGCTGCACCTTTGTATATGGATTTTACCACAAGAGGGGTTGGCTAAGCCCATAGTAGTCTTGTTGCTAATTACTAAACATTGTCTTTCTATAGCTCTGTAAAAGTATATCACATACTGTACTCATTGTGCTGCACAAGATTAGAGGGCAAGCATTCAAATGGATGCAGCAGCAAGCTTTTTTTATTGGTGTTAGGATTCAGTTTTTGAAAATCAAGGTCACAACATGAAGTATAGGATATTCATGAAAAGCTGAAGAGTTTTAAGCCTAAAAAAAGATCATGGAAACTTGCTGGGAACAAAAGTGAAATATTTATTTACTTTCACAGTCTATTTTCTCTTATACAGTGCCTTAAACTGGTAGCCCATTCCATAAATAATAGATTTTTTTAGGATGCAAAATTGTAAATTTCAGCACTCCAGGGTTGCTAGTGACAGTCTTGTATTGTGAATACACGTTGTGTGCCCCAAAGCTCAAATGAGAGGGTGAATCTGGAGCTGCACATGAAAGAGAATCTTCTCTTTCCTACTTATAGGGCTAGGTATGTGTGAGAGAGCTGGTACTTGTGACTCTGTGTGTTCCCTTTCTCCCCTTGTCTGAGGCACTAATGTAGTAGAAGAAAGCCTGTTATGCCCTCCATCAGGCCTAGAGTCAGCAATCATAGACCAGGAAGCTGTAGGAGGCTCTTTGTTTATTCCCATTAGGCCTAGACGAAAATGTACTAGAATTAGCCCCTGAGGGAGAGCTTTTCCCAACTTTCTGGAGACCTGTGGGAAAGGTCTGAAGCTGGTAAGTGGAGAAGTTTTCTTTCCTGCCCTAGGTCCAGGGAAAGCCTCTGATGAGAGGAAGAGAGAAATGGTGCAGGACCTGGAATGGTGGTCTTTCCTGCCTTTCAGCAGGCCTGATAACTAGACTTTGAGCACTTTGTATGTTGAAATGTATTTTGGTTTCAGGTGAGGTAGGGGGAAAGTTCTTCAAGTCATAAAGTGATTCCTGCTTGGAAAGCCAGCAGGATGCATCTGACTCCTCTGAAACTTCTGGAATACTGCAGTGCCAAGAGAATTGTCTGCCTGATGCTGGGATCAGGGGAAGGACTCTGTCAATCAGTCATATCTCCCAGCATGACTACCAATATCAGGAGAGGGAATGTTGTGCTCATAGGCAGTTGGGAAGTGATCTTGCCTCTTTCATTGCTCTTTTGTGTTTGGCACCACCCTTTAACATCAATGACTTCCTTTCCCAGGAATTGTCAAACTTCCTCAGATACGCATTCAAGCCAATACATATTTCTGTGAGTACAGGGCTAGCTTATTGTATTTCCATCTTTGAACATCTAGGAAACATTGTCGAAATGGAGATCCGTTAGGCTACAAAGGGAAGTGGTAAAAGTCCCATCACCTGGGTCATTTAAAACTAGACTGGACAAAGCACTAGAACATGGATAGCATTTCTGATTTCTTTAGTCAGAGGAATAGGAAGTCCACTTCATATTTGAGGGAATGTTCATAATTTCATAATTATGGAATGTTCTGTCTTTATTCTCGGTAATAAGAAACAATTACACAAACTGTTGTCTGTTTAAACTCACAGTTTCACATAGTATTGGTTAAATATGTCACGTAGTGCAGTGCTGGTGAAAAGGACCTATTTTAAAGTCTCATTCCTATATTCAGTTTGTGCTTTATATAAAACAGTGTTTGCATTTTTATACGAGTTTTGCTGAATACTTATCTCAGTGATAGTATATACATGCTTGAAACAATAAATGTTGTTTTAGGGGATGAGTTCTTATAAAAACAAAATATACATGTGAAATTCACTTGCACACAGTGTAAATCTTCAAAAATTGCACTTCCTTTAGATGATTAACACTTAATTGCATTTTTATAAATGTCCATCAAAATGCTGTAATACAGTGGTTTTCAACCATGGTTTTCAACCATGGTTTTCAATCATGGTCTGTGGACCATGTCTAAGGGGTCCACGAAAGGTTGTGGTTACCATGGAACAGTGGTTTGAATAGTACCTTAATGCACAAGTGTTTCCACTGATTCCAATGATTATTTGCAAAGTGAGGTACTGCTCAATCTGGGGATCTGCAGACTATGCCTAATATTTCCAAAGGGATCTGCACTTCCATTCAAAAAATGTTTGGGGTCTGCAAATGAAAAAAGGTTGAAACCACTGCTATAGTACAAGTACAGTTATAGAATCATCAATCTTCAATGTTGTGACCATAATGGAATAATTCACTTCTGCTTTGATTTTAAGAAAATATTATGTAAAACCTTTAATACATTTCAGTCCTAATTTTCTTTGGCATATTATGTATTTCGGTACTTTGATAGTATGATGATGACTTGTACAGGAGCCTTTATCAACAACAATTTGAAACTTTATTATTAATAAATATTATTTTTAATACTTAATGGACATACAAAGTGCTATAGGGTCCTTGCACTACATCTAATGCAGATACATGCAGTATTAAAAAATAAAAATACATTTACACAGCACCATTTATCAGAGAATCAAAAAGCTTTACAAAACTGGGGAACTGTTCTCCCCATCTTACACATGAGGTAACTGTAGTAAAGAGTTCAAGGTCCTGATGTTCAGAGGGGCTGAGCACCCACAGCTCTTTGCTATATTCTCAGTTCTCTTTACATTCCAGCCACAGACCATTTCTGTTTCTGCTGAATGCCAATCTAGCCCCTATTTAAATCAACGGGAGTTCTGCTCTTGACTTTGAAGGGAGCAGGTTCAGACCCTCAGTCATCTAGAAAAGACCCTGACCCCATTTTTAATGTAAATCAACTCCCTGAGTTTCCTGTTGAGGTGCCTGACACTTAAGAACAATATTCGCTTGTGGTATAAACTGTCGTAAATTTGATCAAAGTCAAATAATTAAATAAACTGGAGAATGTTCAGAAGTTGCAAATGGAAAATGCATTGTGCAATTATGGAATTATATTTACTGAATTCAAATAGGCTGTGAGATTAATAATTTGCAACTTCTTAAAGGTTTTGTAAATATTGTTTCACTATTTGTTACATGGATATAGTCCAGAAGTATTTGAAGGATTCTAGTATGTCTATCTCAAGGATTCCAGAACTCTCAATGAAGGGCCTACCATCGGACCAAATTCTGATTCCCATCCTCAGGTTGAGCAGTACCTCACTTGCAAATAGTCGTTGGAATCAATGGGAATACTTGTGCATTAAGGTACTACTCAACCTAAATAAAGGGAATAGAATCTGGCCCTTCATGACTTAAGATGTTTTAACTTAATATTATAATAAAATGGATGATTAAATATTGGAAAAGGCCTGATATGTAATAAGAAACACATTTTGCTGTTTTCAATAAATTGAATGTTTCTGAAATTTAATGTACTTGAGACAGAGAGAGAGAGAGAGAGAGAGAGAGAAATTTTTGTGATTGGCAATACTAGATTTGACGATGTGTAAAATTACATATTTTTTAAATTTCCCATATATCTGTGCTTTTGCTTACGTACTATCTATATACCTCAACACTGTTTTATATAGTTATCTTTGTTCAAGTATTATTATTAGGTTCTTTCTCAGCTCTTCTTTTCTTTCTGTTACCTTTTCTTTCTGCTAGGATTCTCCGTAAAGATCAGTTTTCCATCTGTTATTTATTCTCTACACTTATATCTTTTTCCAATTATATTTCCTTAATTTTTCTTTCTCTATGCTCTGTTTACCTCATATCATTTCCTTTTGCTTTATTGTCCTTCCTATCTTTATTCCCTGCCTCATCACATGTTTGCTTTTGTGTTTTTCTCTTCTCACAGATTATAGATTTGTTTTTTTGTTTGTTGATATTATAAAGGCATTGGTGTGGTAACCTTTCTTTTTCAGCTTAGTTCTCTAAATTGCCACTTCTCTGCTTTTAGATCTCATTCGGATTTTTTAAAAGTCTTAAAGCAGAGTTGAAAAGTCTTAAAGCACAGAAATGATTCAGAAACTAGGTGGAGAAAATCAGTGTTATTTAAGAAAAAAATGACTTGCTGATATGTCTGCACCTCCAGATTCTTCTAAACTAGTACAGCCATTGGTGAGTTATATGTTTGCTCATACATTTCTTGGCATATCCTGGAATATTGAATAATGCTGCTTTTTACCTCTTTTTTTCAGCACGTGTTTCCACAGTTTTTATTCTTTTATTATAAGTGTGAAACATTAAGGGAGCAAATTTGCCATTGCATTCATGATGTCAATAGGAATCGTGTGTATGTGATTGCAAAATTGGAGGAATTTTGCTTGTGTAGGGTGTGCTTTTATGATGGATACAGGATTTGAATAAAGGAGTGCATAGCAAATTGTATTTCTTTACCATTTGCAGGGGCCTGATTTTCAAATCGTGATACTGAGTGCTCAGCTGATCTGAGTTTCAGGACCCATATGTTTCAGATAATAGTGTGTATAGCTTGCAGGCCATTTTATAATTGACTAAAACTGCAACCTGTTTACTTTTATGAGAGCTGTCAGTAGGCTAAATCCAGAGATGAAAACCGACAAGCATATGGGCCAAATTCATTCTGAATATAACTTCTTCAAGGTTCATGACATTGCATAAAGGATGAATTTGGCCCTGTGGAGCTGGGAAAAACCTGAACTTGAGCACAGTAGCTGGTAGATTCTTGGATGTATTTCCAGAAGCATCAATTCTAGAAATAAGTCCAAACCAACCCATATTTACACAGTGATACAGGATAAAATCTCTTTATCCAGCCTTTGGACTCTGGAACCCTTGCATTCATCACACTGACTATGGTTTAGCCATTTCTGTCTTTTACAGATCTGCTGAGGCAAGGGGACATGGCATATTTGCTCCCTATAACTGGGAAATGTTGTTGCTCTTAATTTAAAGCATGTAAATTGTAGCCAGATACTATGACTATGGTTTGCTTCTAAATGCTTATCATTATAAAAAGAGCTGTATATAACACTTGTACAATTCCACTGGATGAATAGAGTATCTATTGGTTGCATAGGCTAGTCTTTAAGATAAACCACTTATTCTGAAAGATTTCTGAGTGCCTCTAGGGTGTTCTACTTGTTCTGCCAAGTTTAATGATTTTGCAGCATATCACATAGATTCCGTAGGAAACTGATGCAACCTATGACTAAATCTGTTGTTTATCTCAATTTCTGGTTTTGGAACTGTCTATCTACACATTGAGTTTTGAATTTCTTTGTGGAATAGAATTGAAAGTCTCAAAACATCAAGGGTACAAGTGCTGCTAGAATAAAAAAAAAGAATTTTCAAGTATCCCTATTTATTCAGATAATTAATTAGCAATTATCATGAGAAACAATCTGTCCCTTGTCCTTCCCTCCCCTCACAGGGCAAAATAATTCAACCAAGTGAGTAAAAGGCATACCAGCAAGATACTGGGAAAATACTCTTCACTGTCTGCTCATCATTTTATACTATTTTATATACAAGGTATATCTACCTTGGAGCTTGGGTAGAAATATGTGCACTAGCTTTGATCTAGCTAGCATGCTAAAAATAGAAATGTAGTTGAGGAACTGGGATGTGCTAGCTACCCTGAGTACCATAAGTATGTACTCAAGGCGGCTAACCAATCCTGCTGCAGTGGCTACACCAGGGCCGGTGCAAGGATGTTTTGCACTCTAGGCGAAACTTCCACCTTGCGCCCCCGCCCTGAGGCGCCGCCCCGTGGCAGCTCCCCCTCTGCCCTGAGGCGCCCCCCTTGCGGCAGCTCCCCACCTTCCACCCTGAGGCATCCCCCCAGCCCCAGCTCACCCCTGCTCCATGCATGAGCACAAGCACGAGCACGCCATGGCTGCTTCACTTCTCCTGCCTCCCAGGCTTGCGATGCCAATCAAGGCGTGCTCAGGGAGGAGGCAGGGCAGGGGTGAGCTGGGGCAGGGAGTTCCCCTGCCTGCCACCCCACCCCCACTCACTTGCTACAGGTGGCCCTCCCCGTGCTCCTCTGCCCCAGCTTCCTCCACCTAAATGCTGGCGGTGACCAGGGCAGCCGAAGATCTGGCCATCAGGGTTGCTGCCAAAGAAAATAGTGCCCCGCAAATCCCAGTGCCCTAAGCGACCACCTAGGTCACCTAAATGGTTGCACCGGCCCTGGGCTAAACTGTTATCTTTAGTGCAGTAGCTCAATCAAAGCTAGTGGGGATAGATCTACCCAAGCTGGAAATTACACCTCCTGCTCCAGGGTAGACATACCCTTAGACGAAAGGCATGATTTTTATTCTAAGAAATCTTAAGCCTAAACAGTTTTGACTCCTAAAATAGTGGTTCTCAACATCTGTTATACTACAACCCCTCTTTTTATACCAATGCCATTGGAACACCTCTCCATCTAGCTGGCTTAGCAGTATAGGAATGGCATGGGGGCTGGACTTCCCTGGGGTTAAAAACTGCATTGTAATTAAATTTGAAGCACAGTTGTTGAACAACTAGTTGGTATTGGTACTGGTGAAGGTCAAGTGAACAGACCATTTTTAAATTTCTTCCTATGTTTCCTGATATTTTTGAAGTTAAATGACTCAACCATTGCTTAACCAAGTGTTCTCTCTGCTTCAAGAACAGTTATGTTTAAAATGACATCTGAAGGGTAATCCTCCATTTTTTTCTGAGTGACATCTCATCTGATCCCAGAACCAGTGAACTTTATGGAGACTACAAGTGTTTTTCGTCTACCAGACTCCATATTCTCTTAGTGCCTCTGGCTAGTACTGTCTGTGACTTTTCTCAAGGTACATATAAAGAGAGGAGAGGAAAACAAGAGATTAGTAAAAGGGAATGTGTTCCAGCTTATCTGTGCTGCTCAGAACCTAGGTATGTGGGGCAGTTGGAGGACAAAGGAGGCAAATTTGTGATGTGGTGGAACAGCTCTATTTTACCGTTTCTCCAAAGTTAGTGGCCCTATAAGGATCATGGCCACGTCTGCAGGAGCTGTGGCTTGAGAATCAGGGAGCTATATGCTTCCAGTCTTCTCTCCCTCTTTCTCAAGTATCAAGTGGGCCTTGTCACAAGAGAGAACCTGGCCAGAAGTGTATTTCTGAGTGTAAACAGCATTGAAGGAGTAGTGTACTTTGGGGAAATTCTTTGTTCTTTGTTCCCATATTTTAGGCATCCTTTCTCTTAAGCTTCAATTTTTTTCAGCAAGGCACTATTTTACATTGTTATGAAAAAGCAGTTTTAACTTTTAATGGATATTTAGAATTGGATAGGGGCTGCTGGTGCAGAACATGCTTCATTAATAAATTACTGGCAGCATTAGCAAAGTAATGCACATGCTTGAAAAGCAGTATCAATACAGTACCTATACCATGTTGTCTTAGAATTACTGAGACCTTTGAAATGTGTACTGAACAAAGTACCACTAAATAGTATGAAAATTACCTTTTTTTCCTATGCACTCTACTCTATACAGCATTTGAAAAAGAAATCCTGAATCTCTTCTTTAACATATAATTTTGGTATCTAAGAGCAGCACTTGGGATTAGCAAGCTTGTCAGAAAAACGAGGCTTTAGATGTTCAACAAAAACCAACAATCCACCCTCAGCCTTTCAGCTGTCTCAAGCGTTATTTGAATCTGCACAGCTGCTTCCAGATAAAGAAATAGGAAATGCAATGAAAGGGAAAGGTATTATTTTTGGGACTTGAGCTGAAAATAAAGTGATCACCCAACCTGTTTTACATAAAACAATATACATGCTCTGAAAATGGATCATTGGATACTTATATCTAGCACCTAAGTATTTGCTAATTGTGTACTCTGTTAGTCAAGAAGATGTTAACAAGGTTTCTTAGAACCTACTCCTTTCTTTATTTATATTATAAATATACATTTATATTTATATTTAACTTTGATTTATTTATATTATAAAAAGATAATATCACACACACACACCTCTCCACACACATATATAAAACTTTTAACCAAAAGATTCCTAAAATGCTTTATTGTTTAGGATGGGAAGGGAGGTATACATTACCCAATTGATACTACAGGGAGGGGTAATTTTATGGAGGTAGAATATAACTATGCAAATTTAAATGTGGCCGGTGGACACTGAAGTTATAATAAATAATAATGATAATCTTCTTAATAGCAAGTCCTCACTTGTGGGATCCGCTCCGACCATATCTAAGTCTGATCACACTTGGAAATCAATGTATGATGCTCCGTTTTGGCCACTTTTTTTGGCTAACCCCATACTCTCTCCTCTGTTTTTCAGATATCTGCAAGGTTACATGTTCCTTTTGTCCCCTAATGTTGTAGTGTTGAGGGTGAGGAGAGTACATTCAAATTAAATGTTTATTTCACATGGAATGTTTTTATATGAATCTAATTCAAAATACTATTATGATTTATTAATTATTTAATAATATTTATTAAGAATTATTTTTCTTAATAATTAAAAACAACTCTTCTTTAATGCCATTGGGTGCCACTGGATCTTTTAGTGTCCACAAATGATCAGGACGTTGGCTTAAAATCTCTTTCAAAAGAAGCCTTATTCAACAACAAACACAGTAATTCATACACCAGTGGGTTCTGTTTGGTTTCCGCTCCAAGTATTGAGCAAGGTCAGCTTTACTTGGGGCTTGTCTATATGGGATGTTACTGCAGGTCAAGGTGTGAATCTACAGCATACTAGCTTGCCACAAGTAACATCCTGAACATTGCTACAGTGCACTACAAGTTTTGTAGTGTGCTTTGACTTATTCCCATTTCAAACAGCAGTAAGTCAAAGTGCACTACAGAATTTTAGTGTGCAGTAGTAGTGCCCACAAGGGATGTTACTGTGTGGCAAGCTAGTGCACTATAGATTGACATCCTGGCCTGAGGCACAGTGCAATTCTCTGTAGACATTTTTGAAATCACAGATTGAGGTGTTATTGCTTCAGGCTTCCAAAGAATTATAAATGGGGAAGCACATCTATGTAAAAATCTGAAACAAGTGGGAGAATATCAGCTTGGTGTCAACATTAATGTGGCTCATTTATCTATGGTCTAAAATGTCACTAACTTCCAGCTTTTATTTGGCCTCTTGTCACAGAAGTATGTAACCTTCTCACTTTTGAGGCCACAGGTAAGGCCCCCATTACCTGCTCCTGTCCCAACATCTACTACCACATCAATCTCTCTCCACTCATAATATCTTGGGGAAATGATGTAATAAAGCTTTTTGCATTCAGGTTCTGTTTTCAGTTAGTCTACTACCTGAAGTTCTAAGTCTCTAGAATGGAGGTAATGCAATAGATTTTTGCAAATACAAAACCTAGCCTTGGTAATACTGGTTACAATCATATGTTTTTAAAAGGACTAATCATTTAATTACATATTCCAATTGCTGAGTCTTTGGTTATGGTACTAGAGTGCAGACTTCAGGAGTGAGCTCTTTATAACTCTTTGAGTGCCCCTCAAAATAGGCACTAATATAAAACCTGCTACTACATTCAGCTTTCTGGCTGCCACAAATGCTGCCAGAAGTTCCTTTACAATAGTCATTTGTGTAGCTAATTCTGGAAGACATAGTTAAGCAGAAAATGATAAGCAATACAGTCAGTTATGTTTCTTCTGTAGCTGGCTAAAATTGATTTCCATGTAAACTAAAAAGGACTCCCCGTTTGGATGTGGATGATATTGCCAGCAATAGGTGTGTTAGCCTTATTTAGTATTACTTCTTTCCTCTTACCTATTGTGATAAACTCAGAACAGATAGCTGCAAGGGAGGGGTAGGAATCAGTAACAGAAGGTTAAAAGGCCCTCCTCCTTATCAACTGAGAGGCAACCACAGGTCAATCAGGTTCAGCTGGGAAAGGTTACCAAGGTAGTAAATTAGAATCAGCTGAGGGGGGAGCTACCTGAGGTTAATTGGGACCAGCTGATTCCAACTTGGGGCTGCCTGAGACCTTTTTAAACCCTTCCCTGTGGAAGGAAGGGAAGGAGAGTAGTGAGAGAAGAAGTCTTGCTGCCAGGAGTGCAGGAGCAGAAAAACAGTGAGACCCTCCAGGAGGAGAGGCTGTACTTTCTCCCACAAAGGGGGAGGGTAAGAATTCACTAACCAGGACTAGTGGAGATACAGGGAGCAAATTTCCCTTGTGTCCCAAGGGGGACCGCATTACCTGAGCCTGTCTCACCAGGGCTGAAAGCAGCAGAGACTGAGGAGGTGCCTTACCACACTATCTTCTTCTTCTTCTCTCATATTTCCATCTCATTTGGGTCTTTATAGCCTTCAAACATGATATTATAAAGGGCTTCCTTTCCTAGAAAATGTATGCATTACAATCTATGAGTACCTCTCTGTGTATAACTAGTGCTTGAAATATTTGTCAGGTTGTTTCTCTATGTTTAATAGTTAAAAGGGGGAGAAAATTATTTGTAAAGAAGAGTTCTCTCTAGCTTACCAGTCTTTGTAACTACAGTTGATCTAATGATTTTTTTTAAAGGTTCAACTGTATTTTTCTAAATAGAAGCACTGACTGTGGTCCGCTAGGATTCCTGGCATCATGTTGGTGGTTGTTCACAAATATTAGGATAGTTGGCTTGTATATAACTTGAAAAAAATTTGTCTTTTCTTGTTTCCTTTTTCTTCATCTCTGTTTGTACTTTGATGGTGAGTTCCTTGAAGGAGGGATCATCCATTTTTTTTTTTTTTTTTTTTTTTTCAGTGTCTGGACAGTCTCTCACATGTACTGGGTGCTATCATAAATTAATAATCGTAATCATTCTTGAAAATATTAATGAATTTCTATATTTTCACAAATATTAGTACAAATGCTGATCTGAAAACTTCTCACAAGTGCATTATTCATGAATCATTCTTTCTATTTAAAATGTGCAGTTATTCAACCAAGAAGCAAAAACAATACCATGTGATTTAAGTGACCAATCCTATCATATAATGAATACTAAATAGCTGTTCATGAATAGCATACATGCTGAAAATTATTCAAGGTTGTGCAGCAAGTACTTACAAATAATGAATACATTAAAAGAAAAATCAGGATTCTTTGCCAATAATTTGCTAACACGAAAAGGGCTAATTTCATGAATATATTTCACAGCTCTCTTGATAATATTCCAAAAAGTAAAATGAAAAATGTAAAATAATCACAATTTGAGCACGTTGGAGAAATGATCTTTTCAGTAAATAAAGTTAAACTAATACATTTTTCAATTTTTACTATATGAGTAAACAATGAAACAGGATGTTGTCTGCAAACATTCTATATCTCATCGTGTACCAGTTGGTATGGGTTCCATTCATTTTCCAGTACTTTTATCCTTATTCTTGACCAGATAATCTTGCTGTCTTTGTTTTCTATTAATTTCTAATGTGTGTATTTTCAAGTATGGACTGAATACATTTTGTAAGCAAATTGAAAAGCATTTTTAGTCTGACCCTTCCATTTGTATTTAGAGAACAGGGCTCCTATTCAATGAGAAATCCATAGGAATAAAATCAGAAACTAATTACTTTACCTCTGCTTCGGTGTGACCTTACCATTATGGGATTTCTTCTTTCAGCGTATAAGAAAAGTTTCACAGCGAAACAAACAGTATCTAATTCTCTTTTTTTTTTTTTTTTTTTTTTTCTTTTTGGTTGTGGGCAGCTGGTTGAAATGCAATGTGAGTTATAATATACTTTGCACTTCTCTGGCATCTTCTATCCAAAAATCTGAGCATGTTACACATGCTATCAAAGTAGGCTTCATAACAAGTAGAGTTAAGTAAAAATGGATTTGCTAGCAATTCTGAAACATCAAGAGTTTCATTTGGGGTTATATAAAATAAAATAAAAACATTTATTTGATGAATTGCAAGATTGAAAATTTCAAGTCAGGTTGACATGAAACTTTTTTTTTTTTAATCTGTTGAAATTTGTTGTTTCCATTTTAACAGAAGCAAAGGGGAGGCCTAGATTCACAAAACATCTGGGAGGAGAGTGATGAGGATGACCACTCCCTTGTCATTCACCATGGAAATTCATAGACATTCGTAATGACAATGAATAGTAATTTGTTCAGGGAAGGTGAATGAGAATGACTCTCTATAACCTTTTGGATATGGCATTCATCCAAGATGTTGAAGACCCAAGTTTGAGTCCTTGCTCCAGTGTCTACTTAGTTATCTATACATACAGCTTCAGTAGAAGAAATTTTAGGAAGATCCATACTACAATATCCCTTAGCCCAGTGCCTAGGCGGCTGTTCTCCTGCACTGTAGAAGACCTAAGCTCAAATCCTTACTCCTCAGGTGGTGGGAGAGGAATTGAACTGTGGTCTTCAATATCCTGGCTGAGTTCCCTTAACCACTGGGCTAAAAGTTATAAAGGAGTTGTTATTCTGCTCTTCCTACAGCTATTTTGTGAATCTAGTCCTCCTTCACACATACTATCTTACATTTCTGCATTTTTTTTTGTATTTGGTGAGCTCAACAGAAATTTGCAGATAGTTTCAGATCAACTGAAAATGCATTTTTGGTGAATGAATATTCATCAAAAAATTCTCACCCAGCCCTAATAACTGTTTAAGGCAAGTATTATTATGATCCTTGTTTCATAGTTGGAGAAACTAAATTACTTGCCAAAAATCACATAGCACATCGATGGCAAAAACAAGAAAACAAAACCAGATTCAATGGCCCATGCTTTGATAGCTGGATTGTTCTCCTTTTGAGATTTAAAGTCTCTCATCAAAGTATTGACATTATTTAAGATTAGCAAATCATTGGTGTATATTCTGTATATATATTCTCATGTTTCAGTAATAGATAAAGCTCACCTCTATTGCAGGGGAGAATTTCTTACACTGCTACTTTGCCATTTTCATAACTTGTTTTCCAGGAATATATTCTGAGTTTGATCAGGTTCATGATCATGTCATGCTCCACAAGACCTGCTCTGAGGAAATAAATGGAATTCATATAAGTTACTTTCAATAACCATGGAGTGAATACTGAGGAAATATAATTTCATTATTCCATTTAAAATGTGCATTAAGCCATTTTAACTACATTCTCCTTTTCAAGTAACTCAAACATCCTGAAAACTAAAGACCTGATTTTGCTCTCACACTAGTGTAAATCATGAGTAATTATAAATGTCAACAGAAATATGCTCATCTAAATTTAGTGTAAATTAGAGCAGAATGAAACATTGTCTATATACTTATTAAGATTTTTTTATACCAGTAGAGAATTTACTTTGTTCACAGTGTGTGTGTGTGTGTGTGTGTGTGTGTGTGTGTGTATTATAGGTAGAACTGGTAACAATCCCTATAGATGTGGTTGCCTAACACTATCCATTCCACCCATGGCAAAGCTGGGTATACATCCCAAGTGCTTATTAGGACAGACACAGATCTTATCCTCTTAGTTCTGCTGCCTTTCAGACTCAATGTGCCAAATCTTTGTGCTATGTGTAACCAGTAGATTACACTCACTTCCAGAGCCAGGAATATAAACCAGAAATCCAGATTCCCTACATTTTTGTCATTGCTGCCAAACAAGTACTGCTGTAAGCTAATGCAAATAAAGTATATGTTGCATCCCCCCTTTAGTGACTGGTCTACATACAGGATAACTGATACTGCATGTTACTCTTTCAGTTCAAATGCCAGAGGTCTATCCACTGATCCCTGAAAGTAACCAGTTCAGGGGTAAGCATGATTCCATATGATGGAGTTCTGATTGGTTATTTTATTTGTATTTAGGATTTTTGGGGGTAGGGAGAAGAATTGATTTAGAAGGAACATTACTCAAACACAGAAAATTTAAGAAATAATATAATTGAAGTTGCCCATGAAATCTTATTCTATTTTCTTGTGCATAGGGACAGGACTGGCGCTAGTGTTTTTAGCGCCCTGGGCGCATGGCCATTTTGCCGCCCCGTGCACTGGTCCGTGGCTCTGGTGGCGCTGCCGCAGGCGTTCCTGCGGAGAGAATCCGCTGGTCCATGGCTCCGGTGGAGCTGCTGCAGCTGTGCCTGCGGGAGGTCCACCGGAGCCGCGGGAGCAGCTGACTGTCCACAGGAATGCCTGCGGCAGCTCCACTGGAACCGCGGGACTAGGGGACCCTCTGCAGGCATGACTGCGGCAGGTCCACCGGAGCCGCCTGCCACCCCCCGCCAGCAAAATGCCACCCCCCAATAATCCTGTCTCCCTAGACGATTGCCTAGGCCACCCTAAATGGAAGCGCTGGCCCTGCATAGGGATTATAATGTAAACTTTAGTTACATGATCATATACTGTTCCTAGTGGAGTGAGGATTGTGTGTCCATCTTTCCACACAAGCAGATTTTTTCACGACTGGGGACATACCAGTGGAATCCAAGCAGTGATTCCTTCCCCCTCCCTCTCACTCCCTCCCATACTTTAAACTTTTTTTAAGACATATTTATATTAATGTATGTGGTCATCCAAGCAAAGGATTTCTAACACTTTATATAGTAATACAAACAACCTACATTATAAGAATGTTAAGGTGACTAAGTTAAGCATTCAAGTGCCAGAAATAAGGTTGCCTGTGTAACTTTAATTAGGTCTCCTTTTGCCTGTGCATTGTGAGACAGTCTTTAATTACACAATCACAATCTACGTTCTCCATCTTGCTCTGGTGATGAATTGGGATTGGGTAGTGAAAGAGACTGTTGCCTGTGGCATATGGTGAATGAGCCAGGAGGATTGCAGGAAGAGAGAGGGAGGTCTTTTGGTTAAGGTAGTTGAATGTCACCCTGGAGAATTGGATTTTATCCCTAACTCTATCACAGAGTTCCTGTGTGATGATGTGCAAGTTACTTAGACCAAACTTATCACAGATAGTTGCTAATTGTATGTGCCTCAATTTGTGGCTGCTCAATTTGAAACCCTGGGGTCTGATTTGCAGACATATTGTGTGCTCACAGTTGCAACTGAAGTCTGTGGGAGTTCGCCTTGAATATATCAAATACTGTATAATGTTAAATACTCTGGAAAAAAAACAGGTCTTGTGTATCTCAAATTGGGCACTCAACATTGGTGGATACAGACATTAAGATCAAAAGTATTACCTCAGTGCTCCATCTGGAAAATGGTAATAATGCAAACCCCTCACCTCATAGGTATGGTGTGAAAAATAAAATAAAGCCATTCATGTTTGTGTAATGCTCAGATCCTGTAATGATGAGCACCACAGAAAAGCCTGGGAGGAGATGAATAGTTCTCTTTTTAGGGTAGGGTTTGAATAATGTGCATTAAATAAGGCCAGGGGGCACACACTGAACAACAGGGAGAAAACAAAATATTGAAGAAATGCTCATTAAGTGAGCACCATTCATTTTGTGCACTGAATCAAACAGGATTCCTGCAGGAAAAAAATAGAATGTAACCATGTTATAAGAACGTATCATAATGTATACACACAAGCGGGGGACAAATTAAGATTGCAAAGGCAGCCTTAATTCTAACAGGCAGGGCTTTGGAGCTGTGCTATGGTTCCGCTCCAGCTCCAGGCAAAAACTTGAAGCTCCACTGCTCCGGAGCTGCTCCGCCCTCCAGCTCCAGGCTCCACTCCAAAGCCCTGTGGGCAGGTCCTAACTTTTGAGAGCTTGACTGTGTGACGAGATCCCTGAGGGACAACCTAGAACTGTGGGACTGCTGTGCCCCCTTAACTCTCCAGCCTGGGCTGTCTCTCACAATGCTTTGCCAGTGAAAACAGCAAACTCCTCTAGGTTCTGTGATCACTCATCCATCAGCATGTGGAGCCCCACACCCAGTAAAATTGCATGAATGCTCCCTGAGTCACTCATGAATTATACAGAGAGAGGCACCAGCCAATCACCCCAGTCCCCAGCCTTGCACCCCAGAAATATACCATTTTACACAGCCCAAGATTCCCTTGGACCATGCAAGCTGATTAATTAGTTTGCCACTTTGACAAAAGGAAGTGGATGTGCAACAGCCCTTGTCAACCTGAGCTGAGATTCCCCAAGTACTTCAACCAAAACCACACTGTTTATGTAAAATATAAAACAGATTTATTTACTACAGAAAGATAGATTTTAGTGATTATAATTAACAGGCAAAGAGATCAAAGTCAGTTACATAAAAATAAAAATAAGATTCTAGTCTAAATTCTGACTTTAATAGACTAAGCAAGATTTGAATCAAACTACTTTTCTCGCCCTAACAGATGTTACAGGCAGCTCACGGTCCTTAATACACAGGCTGTATTCCCTTTCAGCCTGGGACCAATCTCCCCAGTTCAAAGTTTTTGTCTTCCAGATAATCTTGAGATGGGGAGGAGAGAAGCCAAGTGATGATGTCACTGTCCCTCTTTTATACTTTCTTCCAGGTGCAAGAAAGGTCCTTGATGTGACCTGTGGTCTAGGTAGCCCTCATTGAATACCGGCCTTCTGGGATGGACATTGGGAGAGTGGATTCCCCTTAATATCCCATAAACACATGTCTGGCTGGTCCTAATATAAATCAGTCTTGCTAGGTGCTCCTATGTTGTCACTGAAAGGCTGGCTGTGGGTGTTTCCCAACCTCACAACATATTTGAGTAACACACACAGAGCAATACTTCACATGTAGTAATAGTATTTGCAATTCAACAGGATATTAATGTTCAATAGATCATGACTTCTCAAATGATACCTCACAAGGCATATTTGTACAAAACAGTGGTGAATATGGGGGTTCCAGGATGTTATTTTGAGGTAGAGTGTCACAGACTGCCACCTTAGTCATATTGTGTATACATATATATACAATAGTAAAATCTGATATTTGAAGACCAGACTTCCAATAACTTTGGAAACATCATTGCAACAATGTTAAAATTCATAAGGAGATAAGTAATGGATTACATTGAAATTTATTCCCCAACATTTTACACACAAATCCCTTTCATGCTCGCAATCCTTTTTCACAGCAGTTTACTACACCTATGTCTCAGAGATTCATGAGCTCAGGGCTTGTGAAAATAAGATACCCATATAGTTCAGCAGCACCTTTTAAAAGAACAGAAGTGGTGGGCTGTATTAAAAAATATAGACTAGAAAAGCATTTTGACCCTTCTCATTATCCCTTTCATATAACACAAATAGATGTTAGTGATTTTTCTTTGTGACCATGAAGTCTGTGGAGGATCTTCACATAACCAAATGAAACCATGAGATTTGAAATGTCAATTTTCTGAGGGAAAATGAGAAGTGCATAGAAAATATGCCTTTATCTGTTATGAATTTGCCTTTGTTTATTTCTTCTGTTTGTTCTAAGAATTGTAAGATTGGAGAGAAGACCCCAAGTTCTTGATTGTAATGAATTTTTGATTAGTTATAGACTTTTTTACATTTGAATATTTCTAACCTTGCTGAAGTAATTGAATTGGTGCCAGATAGTCCCTGCCCTAAAAACCTTATATACATTTTTTCAGTACTGCATTTACATAAGAAATAAATGATTTGTAAACCAAAGACCTATGTATAGCTTGGAAATGTCATGGTTTTAGCCACCTTTGTTTTATAACATTCATGTATATCAGGTGCACAATTTAGTTAAGAGACTCAGAGGTAAGCCACAAATAAAAAGTGTTTATGCAAATTCTTTCAACTGGCACAACACATCCAGGTGTCAGAATGGGGTGGGGAAAGTAAGCGTTCTCAGCTTTAACTCTACCCACAATCCCAGAATGGTGGATATTTCTGCTCTTTAAAAAATCAGTGGTGAAATATTTTGTATAAATACCTTCTTAGGGAGAAATACTTGGTACTAACAATCTCTTTAAATTTGTGGAAAAAGGCATAATAAGAGCCAATGGCTAGAAGTAAAAGACAGACAAATTCAAATTAGTAATAAGGCACACATTTTTTCAAGAGTGAGATTGGGTAACCATTGAAACAAACTACAAAGGAAAATGGTCTCCGTTTCCTGAAATCTTCAAATCAAAACTGGAAGGCTTTTTGGAAGATATTGGTCTCAATACAGGGGTAACAGGATGAAATGATATGGCCTGGCTTATGCAGATCTCAAACTAGATGATCTAATGGTCCCTTCTGGACTTAAAATATATTAATATTATAACTGAGAAAATAGTTCACACCCTACTGAGCGGAATGGAGCAATTCACACTGTTCATAGGCTTATTTCAGTCTATCTGCAGAACCAATAAGTCACTATTATAGGGTTCACATTCAGAATGCATTGTTCATAACTAGGAGTGTGTGTAATTATATATAATCTACCTAGAGAATTAGATTGTTGCATATCACAAATGCAAACAAAGGAGATTTGCAAATGTGAAAATGGCAGTTAAGTGCACAGTTTCCTTTGAAAGTCAATAGGAGTTGTCTTCCCCTATTTACACTTCTTAAAAAATTCCTGAAAATAAATAAATATATCTAAGGGCTAGAAGCATTATACTGTATTTTGAAATAAAAGGTTAAATTCTGCAGAGAAATTCTAGAGCCACTGGAGATGAGCTGTTGCTCAGCACCCACGCATTAAATACCCATTAATCTAACCACTTAGTATGTCTGTATATTTGGAAGGTTTCTTGTACTTTTTGGGCACTACCTCAATCTCAATAAATAATAATACTTAGTAGATTTCATGCATAGTCCAGAATGCTTTATAGAGAGTGTCTCATTTGTAAGCTTAAGGAAAAAAGGAAGGTTTTAAGATTCATAGGTATTAGGGCTAGAAAAGGCCATTCAAGTCCTCCAGTTTGATTCAATTGCCTTCATTTGGCAGGACTATTCCCTATATCATTCCCATGACTGTTTTACATAATTTGCTTTTGAATTAGTAGGCATGATCTAGGGAGTTGTTTTGCCAAAAGCAGGGAGGCAGATCAATGTATAGGACTTCAGTGGCCTTTTTTAGACCTTCCATCTATAAATCTTTAAAATTTCCTTTTTAGTTTTTGATTAATCCTTTATTCTCTCTCTTCAATATCCTTGATATTGTACACTGCATTATGTTTTAGCATTTTGTATATGGTGTGTTGTAGCAACAATTTGATATGCAACTGTGAGATGGATTTATTTTCTTTCTTGCGTCAATGGACTATTCTGTTGACATCATAAAGGTAAATATTTCAGAATGTTTGCTGCTAAAGCTATACTAAACTTTCTCTAATGCGTCAATTTTCTAATGTCAGACCTGTTACATAGGTTTGTTTATGCTAAAGTGGTAGTGCTTAAAGGACCTGGCATTCTTTGAAACAACATGGGTATCCAGGAAACAGTGGACATAAAAGACATCTCTATAACACATGTCACTGAGAGTGACTGGTGATTGGCTGGAATTTAAAGAGGTTGGGGTCCAGAAATTAAAAACCTTGTCCCAGCTTTTCAACAGCCAATCTAACCTTTGAGCTTGGATTAGACAGACGTCTGCTCCAGCTTTGGAAGATTTAGTAGTCGTGGGATTGAAGTTAGCCTAGAGGCTTACTTTGGAGAGAGGCCTGCTCCAGTGCTGGAAGATTTAGACAGAGGGGGACTAAACTTGCCTTGAGAGCATAGCTTAGGCAGGGGCCTGTTCCAGCCTTGAAAAACTGTCTTGATCCTGGAGGCCTGGCAGAGGCTGTCAGCTTGGAAATATTTTTCTTCAGCCTATAGAAAAGCTTATCCTAACTCAGGGGATTTTCAACTTGGAGTTAATTTTTTTACAAGGTAGCTGTGGGAATTTTTATAATTTTTAAATTATTCTACGTCCTACAGGACCTAAAATTACACGTCTCTTTTTAATATTCCTGAGTCTTTCCTAATTTCCCCCTCCCCCCTTCACAGCATTTGCGTCTACAACCCACAGTTTACATGGTATATAGCAGGAGTCTCAAACTCAAATGACCAAGAGGGCCACATGAGGGCTAGTTCATTGGCCCGAGGGCCACATCACTGACACACACACCCTTGCTGCCCCCGGCCCTGCCCCCACTCTACCGCTTCCATGAGGCCCTGCCTCTTCCCACCCCTTCCCTGCCCCCATTCCAACCCCTTTCCTGAAGTCCCCACCCCAACTCCACCCCCTCCCTGCCCCCAGAGGGTGCATGAGGGGTGTGGCGGGGGGCTCAGAGCTGGGAGCTAAGGTGCAATGGGGGATTGGGGTGCAGGCAGGGGGATCAGGGTGCAGAAAGGGTGTGGGATGCAGCAGGGGGCTCAGGGTGGGGGTTGGGATGTGGGGTGCAGCAAGGGGCTCAGGGCAGGGACTTGGGGTGCAGGAGAGGTGTGGGATGTGGCAGGGGGGTCAGGGCAGGGGGTTGAGGTTCAGGCAAGGGGCTCAGAGTAGGGGATTGGGGTGCAGAAGTGGTATGGGATGCAGCAGGGGGCTCAGGGCACAGGGTTGGAGTGTGGGGTGCAGCAGTGGACTCAGGGAAGGGGGCTGAAGTGCATGCAGGAAGTTGGGAGGCAGGGTGCAGGAGGGTTTCAGGCTCCAGGATGGCAGCAGTGCTGACCCTGCTCTAGGAAGTAGCTGGAACCATGTCCCTGCAGCCCCTGGGGATGGGGGATGCAGGGCTCTGCACGCTGCTTGCTGTGCCTCCAGGTACCCCCCCGAAGCTCTCATTGGCTGTGGTTCCCTGTTCCGGGCCAATGGGAGCTGCAGAGGTGGTGGTGGTGGAAGCCAAGGCAACACATGGATGGAGCCCTCTGCTTCTTCCTCCCACCCCCGGCCGCAGGGATGTGATGCCAGCCGCTTCAGGGAGCAGCATGGGGCTCGAGGCGGGCAATCCCATGAGTGTAGTTTGAGCACCCCTGACCTGGAGGTAGGCTGGGGGGCAGGTGCAGGCCACTTGGCAGGCCGCAGGAAATAGCCCTGGCTTGCGGTCCACATTTTTGAGACCCCTGGTATATAGCTATGTGACAATAAGCAAAGTGGTTACGTTTTTATGTATCTATATAAATCCCAACTGCTGATAAGACTACAAAAGGCCAGGGTACTGGAACTAGGAGTGATAGGGGTGCATCAGAACCCCCTTGCTTGAAGTAGTTTCCATCATATACAGGGTTTACAGTTTTGTTCAATGGCTTTCAGCACCCCCACTATACAAATTGTTCCAACTCCACTGGCAAAAGGACAATTTTTTTTTATATTGAGGTGATTACAGATAATCTGTTATTGGACAATGATGGAAGGGAGGAAGAGGTGCTTGATAAAAGACTAATTGTGGCACAAGGATATATTTAAATTTAGGAATGATCACAATTATACCTTCCTCCACACCTGGAGTCAAAGAAATTCTTAAAAGAAAGGATGTCCTAGAGATGTGTGGGGGGGAATGGCATTGAAAAAACACAACTGCACTGAATGCTAAGTCTCATTAGGTCTTTGTGACATTAGACAGAGTGTGAGTGTTTTTTACATTAGGTGTTTATGTTTGAGAGGAGAGCTGAAGCCTGATCAGTGCTCGCTACAGAGGTGTGGTTAATGTAACAGTGTGACCTGGGGGAATTGGAAAGGGAGGGTAGTTCCTAGGGGAGACCATGATAAATATATTTATTTTTGGGGGGTACAATGAATAAACTTTGTGGATACCAGGATGATATCTTTGTACTTCTTTCAAGAGAGTAGTGTTAGATTCTTATCACTGTACAAGAGCTTCTCAGTGGAAAAGACAATTCTTAAGGCAGGTTACTGCTACGTGTCTGTTCACTGCAGCCAGCTTTTCTTTAAAATAGATAAGAAAATAACATACTTGATATGTTCACAGAGGAGGTTTTAAGTAACTTCAAGTATTCAGCAAATAGTCAGATGAGAGATACTTAATTGTCTTGTTGCAGGCATTTTTGCCTTACAATGGTGCTGTGACAATTGTTTGTTTCACGGGTGTTTCACTTTTTCTGAACTAGAATACAGCACATAAGAAAAGTATGGAGGATCTAAAAGTGTGAAATTGTTACTGAATGTTATCTGAGAAAACCTGATGAGATCTAAGATGGATACCAAGATGAAAGGATTCCCCTAATATTGTACTGTTCTTCCTAATGTCATGCTTTCCTATCTCATTGGTCGCCGATCATTCTCTTGAGGTTATTTTTACTTTCTTTCTTTTACACTAAAGTGGGTTCTCTCCCTGGTGATGATCCAGTCAACTGGAGTCAATATACATCTTTCTACTGACTTCAGTGGGCTTTGGATCAGGTCTCCTGAGCAACTAAAGTTCATAATGTCTTTACTATTCTATTGTCTAACAGTTTCATGATAGAGAGTAGCCACCAATAACATTCACAAGGTGCTATAAACTTGTGCACATCACAATGTAAATGGTGAAACTCAACATGTTGTTAATGGAATTTCTTTGCTAATATGTCAGGTGACTTCGAGAATGGTTACATCAGTCAGGAAATCCTTGAGTATGGCACTCTATACTGGTATCAATTTGATAAGTATTAGCAGCACATGATTTCTAATGGCTTTCTAAAAGCCTCCAAATCTGAGTAAATAGACTTTGTAAATCACTATTCATTCAGAGCTATTTTTTTGGCTCCTGTGTTTCTACTACGCCTAGAAAAGGGTCAGAGGTAGTAGTAAATGGAAGACTGGCATAAGACTTATACACACAAAAATAAAGTTTAAAACAAGGAGAAACTAAATTCCTCACATGGTCTGCTTAATATGTCTATAGTGTTTCCCGGTGCAGATCATCAGAGACACACTTAAAAAAACAATAAAGCACACATATTTTAAAGATGGATTCGTAGACAGAAGAGAGCACTAAAGTTAAAGCAATTCTCCCACTGGAGGTTGTGACAAAGTTCCTCCTCTACCTTGGTGGGTCCTGCGCTTATTGGCAGATTTGCTCACCTCAGTGATCTTCCCTACAGTCTGTGTCAACTCCTCCTGTGTCTGATCAGGAGTTGGGAGATTTGGGGGGAACCTGGGCCCACCCTCTACTCCGGGTTCCAGCCCATGGCCCTGTGGATTTCAGCTGTCTATAGTGCCTCTTGTAACAACTGCATGACAGCTACAACTTCCTAGGCTACTTCCCCATGGCCTCCTCCAAACACCTCCTTTATCCTCACCACAAGACCTTCCTCCTGGTGTCTGATAACGCTTGTACTCCATAGTTCTCCAGCAGCACACCCTCTCACTCTCAGCTCCTTGTGCCTCTTGCTCCCAGCTCCTCACATGCACTTCCTCTCCTCTAGCTTCTCCCCACCTAACTGGAGTGAGCTCCTTCTAAACCCAGGTGCCCTGATTAGCCTGCCTTGATTGGCTGCAGGTGTTCTAATCAGCCTGTCTGCCTTAATTGGTTCTAACAAGTTCCTGATTACTCTAGTGCAGCCCCTGCTCTGGTCACTCAGGGAACAGAAAACTACTCACTCAGTGACCAGTATATTTGCCTTCTACCAGACTCCTGTACCCCACTGGTTTGGGTCTGTCACATATCCCTCCCCCCTGCACAACACGAAGGGGTTGGGCAGCTTGGGATGCTAGACAGTGCACACGTGACAAGCCATCGGCATTGCCGTGACGGCTCCCTGCTCTGTGTTGCACACAGAACTGGAAAGGTTGGAGGGATAAGAACCACCTGATCACCCTTGTGTTCTTCTCCTTGTTCCGCTGCATCCATTGAAGAGGGGCATGGTCGGTCACAAGGACAAATCTGCGCCCGAGCAAGTAGTAGCGCAATGCTACCATGGCCCATTTTACCGTGAGGCACTCTCTCTCCACTACTGCGTATTTTTGTTCCCTCGGAAGGAGTTTCCTACTAAGGTAGAGAATTGGGTGTTCCTCCTCCCCGACCATCTGTGATAGAACGGCCCCCAACCCTACTTCCGATGCATCTGTCTGCAGGATAAATTCCTTGGAGAAATTGGGGCTATCAGTACAGGGTTACTGCAGAGGGCAGTCCGTAGGTCTGTGAATGCTTCCTCTGCTGCATCAGACCATCTCAGCAGATCAGGTTCACGGGCTTTCACTAGGTCTGTCAGGGGGCTTGCCCTTGTGGCAAAGTGGGGGATAAATCATCGGTAATACCCCACTACACCTAAGAATGCCCAGACTTGTTTCTTGCGACATGATCGCGGCCAATTTTGGATGGCCTCCAACTTGTTCACTTGGGGTTTTACCAGACCTTTTCCCACAATGTAGCCAAGATATTTGGCCTCTGTAAACCCTACAGCGCACTTGGCAGGGTTTGCTGTAATGCCAGCCCACCTGAAGGTATCAAGCACTGCCTCCACCTTCTCTAGGTGAGTTTCCTAGTCTGGGGTATGAATGACCACATCGTCCAAATAGGCAGCAGCATAACTGTCATGCGAGTGTAATAGCTTGTCCATGAGGTGCTGGAAAGCAGCTGGGGTCCCATGTAGTCCAAAAGGGAGGACAGTATATTGAAAAAGACCCTCTGGTGTAGAGAACGCAGCCTTTTCCTTTGCGTCTTCCGCAAGGGGAATCTGCCAGTACCCCTTTGTCAAGTCTAGAGTAATCAAATACCAGGCATTACCCAGACGCTCCACTAGCTCATCTAGGTGAGGTATGGGGTATGCGTCAAACTGGGATACTTCGTTTAGTTGCCGGAAGTCATTGCAAAGCCTTGTGGTGCCATCAGATTTGGGCACCAGCATGATTGGGCTGGACCACTGACTGTGGGATTCTTCAATGATCCCCCAACTCCAGCATTTTTTTTACTTCTGCTTTTATTTCCTCCCTTTTGGCCTCTGGCACCCGATAGGGCCTCATTGTTATTCTGGCCCCAGCGTTTGTGACGATGTGGTGATATGTCTCGGTTGTTCGACCTAGTTTTGTCGAGAACACATCTTGGTTTCGGAAGATCATCTCAGACACCTCATTCTTCTGGTCTGGTGTCAAATCGGGAGACACTCTCACCTGTTTGGAAGGCTTGTTTTCCTGGGTTAGGTCTTTTTGGACAATTATGCATGCCTCTTGTGCATGCCAGGGTTTCAGAAGGTTGATATGATAAATCTGTTCTTGTTTTTGGCATCCTGGCTGCCGCATCTTGTAGGTTACTTCCCCCATGGGTTCAACCACCTCATAGGGCCCCTGCCATTGGGCCAGAAGCTTGCTTTCTGCTGTGGGTACCAACACCATCACCCGATCCCCTGGTTGGAACTGTCGAACTTTTGCCTGGCGATTGTAATGGGTTCTCTGGGCCTCCTGTGTCTTTTCCAAATGTTCCCGTACAATAGCGGTGACTCGGGCTATCCGGTCTCGCATCTGTATTACATGTTCTATTATATTTTTCCCCTCATTGGGTTCCTCTTCCAAGATCTCTTTGGCGATATCTAGTATGCCACGGGGGTCACTCCCGTATAATAACTCGAAGGGGGAAAAACCCAGTTGAGACCTGAGGTACCTCCCAGATAGCAAACATAAGATAGGGTAGTAGGGTGTCCCAAACCTTCCCATCCCGACTTACCACCTTCTATATCATAGCCTTGAGGGTTCAGTTAAACCTTTCTACCAACCCATCAGTCTGCGGATGGTAGACTGAAGTTCTCAGGGTATGTATATGGAGCAGTGTACAGAGGTCCTTCATTAGCTTTGACATAAATGGGGTTCCTTGGTCTGTTAATATCTTCTTTGGTAGTCCCACTCGGGCAAAGATCCCCACCAGCTCTTTGGCTATCATTTTAGAGGCTGTGTTCCGCAGGGAGATGGTTTCTGGGTAGCGAGTAGCATAGTCCAAAACAACAAGTATATATTGGTGGCCCCGAGCTGTCTTCTCCAGGGGTCCCACTAGGTCCATGGCTATTCGCTCAAAGGGGACTTCTATGATGGGAAGGGGTACTAAAGGTGCCCTCAGGTGGGGACAGGGACTGTGCAGCTGACACTCCAGGCAGGACACCCAGTACCTCCGCACTTTTTCATGTACTCTGGGCCAGAAGAACCATCGTAGGACTTGTGCTAGCATCTTCTCTACCCCCAAATGTTCCCCAAAAAGATTACTGTGAGCAAGACTTAATACAGCATTCTGGTGTTTGAGGTACTAGGATCTGCTGTACCTTCTGCCCCTGTACTGGTGCAACCTGGTATAAGAAATTCTTCTTTATTATGAAGTAGGATCCTGGTCCCTGGGTTTTCCCTTCCATGGGGACCCCATCTATTTCAGTCACCTCCTTCCTAATGTTGTCGTACCTTGGGTCTTTGGCCTGGTCCCATCCAAAAATTTCCTCTCCCGGGGCTAATCTGCCCAAGATCTAGGGGTGCAGTCTCTGTTGCCTCTACTGGTTCAGAAGCATTAGGGTGGAGGTCAGACTTGGGTGCTTCTCCCGTCTGGGTGGCTTCCTTTTAAGCTGCTCAGGTCCGCCTACCTACGAGAGCGACCCTCTGGCTTTGAGTCAGTGTTCGGGTTCCCAAGGCCTTAGCTGTCCTCCTTTCCCTTTTTGACTTTCTACCCTGTCTGGGAATGGAAAATAAATCTGGGGATATTTCAGAGAAGACTGCGGGTTGACAGTCTACTGTGGATGCCTCACTAACTTCAGGGTTCCCCTTTTCCTCCAATCCTCCTACTGGGAATAAGTTTCCAAACCCTGGGAAGTCCCTCCCTATGAGTGCAGGGTATGGGAGTTTAGGGACTACGCCTACTGTTACCTCAGTAGTGTTCCCCTGAATCTCGAGTTTTACTGGGATGGTGGGGTAATAACCAAGTGTCCCATGGACGCATGTTATCTCTGTACACTTAGCCCACAGCAGCTGACTACACTTGATGAGCTTCCCCAAGACAAGCGTGATAGCACTCCCCGAATCAACCAGTGCTGTGGTCTCTACCCCATTTAGTTTCACTGGTCTGGTGTACATATGTGGGGTTAGTGAGACCCCCACAAGGTGGATTAGGGAGCATGGGTCTTCCCAGTTCCCCAGGTTACAATGCAAAGGCTCCTCAGCATTGGGACACTATGCAGCTATATGTCCCCACTCCCCACAGGCATAACATCTGTATGGAGCCCAAGGCATTCCCCGGTCTCTTGGTTTGGGCAATCTAACATCATGATCCTCTTCTCCCTCCATGGTCCGACTCTTTGTGGGCTCTGCTGGGCCTTCAGCCCCTCTCTTTTTCCACCTGGGTCCTCCTGGTGGCCCAGTCACCTGAGCTCTAGGGCTTGGTGCTGCTAGTTTAACCCAGGGTGCCTCCTTCCTTAACTGGTCGGGTCAGCTCCCTCGCTGTCCTTCGCCTCTCTACCAGTGCAACAACTTCATCATAGGTGGAGGGTTCGTTCTGGCTTACCCAGGCACGAAGGTCTAGCAGTAGTCCCCTCATGTATCGGTCGATGACCAGAACCTCTGGATCACTTCTGGACTCCCGGACTCCGTTCGCAACCACTTTCATGTGAGCTGGATGAGGTCATACAATTGGGACCGCGGGGTTTTGTTTTCCTGGTACCTCCACTCGTGATACCGCTGGGCCTGCACTGCAGTCATTACCCCAGATCTGGCCAGAATCTCTGCTTTCAGCTGGGGGTAGTCTGCTGCAGCCTCTTCAGGCAGATCATAGTAAGCCTTCTGGGCCTCCCCACACAGGAATGGGGCAAGGATGCCAGACCACTGATCTCAAGGCCAGGCCTCCCGTAGGGCTGTCCTCTCAAAGGCCAGAAGGTATGCCTCTACATCATCCTCCCGGGTCATTTTCTGCAGCCAATGGCTGGCCCGTATGATCTGCGTCCTATCATGGCTGCGGTTCAGCTCTGTAAGGGTCTTTACCTGGTTTACGAGTTCTCACAGCACAGCTCGGTCTTGAGAAGCCTGGTCCATCAGCAGGCGATTAATCTCTTGCTACAACCTCACTGCCTCCTATTGGGCAGCTGCCTGGTCACGGGTAGCCTCCTGCTGGGCTGCTGTAGCTTGTATCAATGCCCGTACTAAGTCATCCATTGTGGTGAAAAAAAAACAACCCTCTACCTTTTCTTTTTTAAATCACCCTCCTTCTTCTGCTGCGCTGTGCACATCAGATCCCACCCCTGACACCAGTTGTGACAAAGTTCCTCCTCTACCTTGGTGGGTCCTGCGCTTATCGGCAGATGTGCTCACCTCAGTGATTTTCCCCACAGTCTGGATCAACTCCTCCTGTGTCTGATCAGGAGTTGGGAGGTTTGGGGGGAACTCAGGCCCGCCCTCTACTCCGGGTTCCAGCCCATGGCCCTGTGGATTGCAGCTGTCTATAGATTCATAGACTCTAGGACTGGAAGGGACCTCGAGAGGTCATCGAGTCCAGTCCTCTGCCCTCATGTGCCTCTTGTAACAGCTGCATGACAGCTACAACTCCCTGGGCTACTTCCCCATGGCCTCCTCCAAACACCTCCTTTAGCCTCACTACAAGACCTTCCTCTTGGTGTCTGATAACGCTTGTACTCCATATTCCTCCAGCAGCACACTCTCTCACTCTCAGCTCCTTGTGCCTCTTGCTCCCAGCTCCTCACATGCACTTCCTCTCCTCTAGCTCCTCCCCACCTGACTGGAGTGAGCTCCTTCTAAACCCAGGTGCCCTGATTAGCCTGCCTTGATTGGCTGCAGGTGTTCTAATCAGCCTGTCTGCCTCAATTGGTTCTAGCAAGTTCCTGATTACTCTAGTGTACCCCCTGCTCTGGTCACTCAGGGAACAGAAAACTACTCACCCAGTGACCAGTATATTTACCTTCTACCAGACTTCTGTACCCCACTGGTTTGGGTCTGTCACAAGGTATTTACACTGGAATTTGCAAATTAGTTTAATTCATTGGTGGTGGGAGCTCTGAAGTCATGAGCAATATGTAACTGATTATGGAGAGCAAGCTTGTTGTTTATTTACTTAGGTCTTTATTAAATGTATAACTAATAACTTTAACTGCTTAAAGACCTGATTCTGTAAGATAACAGGTGCCCTGAATTCCTACTGAACTTGGTGGAAGTTGAGGATACTAACACTCAAGGACAGATTTCTGCAGTGTGTTCCCTTACATTTCTCTTTTACCTCTCAACGTTTCTCGGATGAAGTTATGTGTTAAAAATTGATAGACTAATGTGGTTCACAGCAAGGTTTTTTGTTGTAACCTTCTGAAAATTGTCCAGGCAGGAAGTTTTGGTTTGATTAGATGAACAAATGGCACACATCTGTAAATATCTTGAGCCCCTGGGAAGTATTCATTGCACATTTTCCTGTGGTCTTTCTGCTGTGGCAAAAATGTGGTGCCTGGATGTCTAAGTTTGGTTATGTTAATAGAAATATTCTGATTCTCAGAGGGTGCTGATCAGTGGGAAGTCCCTGGGAGTTCACAGCACCTCTGAAAATCGGATGCCTAACCATAGATTTAGGATCTGATTTAAAAATCACCTGAGTGACTCAGGAGGACAAGTTTCTTTAAAAATTAGTAGGAAATGTGCTCTTAAGTGACTTAAACACTTAAGGGTGAATTTTTCAGAAGTGTCTAACTTTGGACACCAAGGTCTGAAAATTTGAAAATTTAGCCTTGGATTTTAAAAAGAGATTTTTATGAATTATGGACCTTATCTAAACATCTTGTATTGTATTCGATCACATTATATAAATCACAATCACAGTCAATCAAAACATAACCTTATTGAAATGAAATGTTTTGATAACTTGCTGTTGAAAATTTCATTAAAATCTATACATTTGCACAAATCATTTTGATTTTGTTGTATCGGCATTTCTGGTGGAAAATTGTTCCCTTTGAAAATTTTCAACCAGCTCTAATCTTTCCCTTTCAAAATACTATTCCTTGCCATTTAAAAAGCTACCCCTTTCTTTTTACTAAAAGTGCTAGGGTAGAGTTTCAGTGGTACAAATGTCACTTAGGCACTTAATTCCCTTCAGAAGTCAGTGATATTTGGCAAAAAGGACAATTAGTAGTTTTTGAAAATAACAGGCTCAGTCCTTAGCATTTAAAACAAGGGTTCACCCAGTACTGCTGGAACATATAGTTTAATTTGAAATCTGACTGATACAAAAGTATGAACTATTCATGTATTTCACCATACAAAACATACACTATTTACAAAAAATAAAACAAAAAAATCTACTTTTGAATGTAATTATAAGATTAAGAATCATGTATTAATACTGTGTCTTCATATAAGTTTACTTAGGGTTACTTAGCAATTTCTTTTCCATTAAAGATGAATAAATGGCAGTTTAATGAATTTCCAGTAATCCAATATTAATAGCCCCTGAGGAATGTTATTTCTAACATTGCTAACTATATTTGATTCTTGCTAATTCTTCAGTGCTTATCAGGATAACAAAGCATCATATGACTTTAATTCTCAATACATTTTTGGTTTAGTTTTTAAATAGTGAGATATTATCTTGGACTCTTCAATTTAGTGTTCCTGATAGAAGGGAGAGTCCATCATTCATTTGAATTTTATATGTCTGATTATGCAAAGTGCTGAGTGCCTCCTGTGTACTGTACTGAGCTCGGTTAGTACCCAATAAAGGGATCAGGCCTTAAAATAGCTTTGCCCTTAATCAGTATTCCAGTTTGTAGTTCCTTTTACTCAGTAAATAAGCCTGCATGGAGAGGCATTGATTACTGTTTAATTCTGTAGGAGATTTTTCATTCTACCATGCTTGACTATTTTTTTTGTTTCTATTTCCTTTGGAGTTTTAGGCTAAAATTTTCAAATTTTGAATGTCTAAAGTTAGGCACCCTAAATCCATATTTGGGCACCTAAATACAAGTGGACTGATTTTTCAGCTGAGTTCTTGCAGATGTAGCTGAACTCAATGCGAAATGTGGGTGCTGATCATCTCTGAAAATCAGCTCACTTGTATTTAGATACTTACAAATGGATTTCAGTTCATAACTGTCGACACTCATGTTGGGAAATATTATTCTTAATCTTCTCTGCTTGTTCTTTGCATGGAAAAACTTCCTAATAACGTACATTAAGCCTCTAAAGCTCTGTATATTCCAGCTATTCCATACATTCCACTTATTATGGTCACCCACACATGCAATGCAAAACCAAAGATATTGTTCCATATTGAACCAACTTTTGCTCTTGTTGAAACACCATCCAAAAAAAAGTCAAAACATTTCACTTCAATATTTTCTAAATGAAACATTTTGACATTTTGATTTTGAAATTTCCTTCCATTTTTATGAATTTCATTTAAAAAACATTTTAAAATATTAAATGTTTGAAATGGAAAGAAAATGTTTTCTTTGACCTGAAATAACAATTTCCAACTTTTTGATCTGCTGCAAAGTTAAAAAATATTCATTTTCGGGATGATCCAAAACATTTTTTTTTAAATGCAAGTGAACCAAAAAAATACATCTCTTACTCAGATCTACTCCTTGCACACAAGATTTATTATGAAGCTTTATCATGTTTTTGAGGGATATCCAAGTTAAAATACAGGCACCACATCACTTTCCATCTTCAGTTCAGTGAATCTGACACCTTTACCAATTCATAAATATAACTTTAAAATAAATGCACACTACACAGTATAAATTATTTTAATTTACAGGGACTAAGTAACTGGAATTTTCAAGGCAATGGATATTAGAGTGGTTGTGATCTCTTTGTCTGAGAAGTCTGGGTGTCTTGTCTTGAATGGCAAATGTTTGTCAACAAGCAAATCCCAACTACTGAAATTTAAGTTGCTGTTGGAGGAAGTATGTGAGGAGAATTTGAGTAGGATGGGTAACTTGGCGCATTTGCTATTTCCCAGTATATCTCACTGTAATGCTCCCTCACTCTCCTGGTTGGAGGGAGGCCATCAGGGCTTTTGCGGTAAATAGTCAATACTAGGCTTTAGCCTGGACTGAGGTAGCTCACGTAGTCAGCACTTAACTACAGTCTATCAGGGCTGGCTGGGTCCTGGGCAGAACTCAGGCAACCAGCAAACCCACAGTCTCTCAGGGCTGGTTTTGGCCTGGGTGGAGCTCAGGCAGCCAGTAAACAAAACAGTCTCCAGGTGAGCTAGGCCTGGGCTTCTGTAGGCTCAGGGTGCTAACAAGTAAACAGTCTTTCAGGGTCAGCTTTGGCCTGGATGGGGCAAACAAACAGTGTCTAAGGTGAGTGGTAAGGGAGCTCCTGTTCTGGGCTAGAGCCTCCTTGTACTGTGTAGGGGGTCAGCCACCCGGGGTGACCTGGCAGGGGATGTGGGCCCACCCTACTCCATCGCATCCCAGCCGAGGGCCCTGGCAGGGGCAGGATTGGCTGCCCCTGTGTTGGCGGGGATCCAGCGGCAACACACTGACTGAGCCACACCGGGCTCTGCAGCCGGCTGCTCTGTGGTTGTCCCTGGGCTACTTCCTGTTTCCCCAGGGTTTGGTACCTGCGGCCTTCAGGCCTCTTCTGGGGCCTGGTCTACACTACGCGTTTAAACCTATTTTAGCAGCGTTAAATCGATTTAACTGCACACCCATCCACACTACGAGGCCCTTTATATCCATATAAAGGGCTCTTTAAATTGGTTTCTGTACTCCTCCCCAACGAGAGGAGTAGCGCTAAAATTGGTATTACCATATCGGATTAGGGTTAGGGTGGCCGCAAATCGACGGTATTGGCCTCCAGGCGGTATCTCACAGTGCAGCACTGTGACCGCTCTGGACAGCAATCTGAACTTGGAAGCAGTGGCCAGGTAAACAGGAAAAGCCCCGCGAACTTTTGAATTACATTTCCTGTTTGCCCAGCGTGGAGCTCTGATCAGCACAGGAGGCAATGCAGTCCCAAATCCAAAAAGAGCTCCAGCATGGACTATACGGGAGATACTGGATCTGATCGCTGTATGGGGAGACAAATCTGTTCTATTAGAGCTCCGTTACAGAAGACGAAATGCCAAAGCATTTGAAAAAAATCTCCAGGCTACACAGTGCTGAGTGACAAGTGTAACGGAAAGCCAAAGAATCAAATGGACGCTCATGGAGGGAGGGAGGGAGGGGGTACTGAGGACTCCAGCTATCCCACAGTCCACAGCAGTCTCCAAAAACTATTTGCATTCTTGGCTGAGCTCCCAGTGCCTGTAGGTTCAAACACATTGTCCAGCGTGGTTCAGGATATAGCTCGTCAATTTACTCCCTCCCCCCACCATGTGAAAGAAAAGGGAAAGAAATCGTTTCTTGACTTTTTTCAATGTCACCCTATGTCTATTGAATGCTGGTGGTAGACGCGATGCTGCAACAGTGAAGAGCAGTATCTGCTCCTCTCCCCTCCCTGGTGGCAGATGGTACAATATGACTGGTATCCGTCATCACCATCAGCCCGTGAGTGCTCCTGGCTTGCCTCAGGTGAAGTTGGCCGGGGGCGCCTGGGTAAAAATAGGAATGATTCCTGGTCATTCCCAGTAGATGGGACAGAACGGCTGGTAACTGTCCTCATCATAGCAACTGGGGGCTGAGCTCCATCAACCCCTTCCCTTTCCTGTGTAAAGAAAAGATTCTGTACTGCCTGGACTATCATAGCAGCGGGATGCTGGGCTCCTCTCCTCCACACCGCTTAATGTCCTGCCTGGACTGTCATAGCACAGGGAGGCTGCCTGCCCCTCATTTTATCTCACTAATAAGTCACTGTTTCTTATTCCTGCATTCTTTATAACTTCATGACACAAATGGGGGGGACACTGCCATGGTAGCCCAGGAAGGTTCGGGGAGGAGGGAAGCAATGGGTGGGGTTGTTGCAGGGGCACCCCCCGTGAATGGCACGTAGCTCATCATTTCTGCGGGATCTGACATGGAGCAGCTGTGCTCTCTGATACCATGGTTCTCTAGCACACTTGCCCCATATTCTAGCCAGGACTGACTCTATTTTTAGAAGCCATAAAGGAGGGGTTGACTCGGGGAGTCATTCCAGGTTTTGCCTTTGGGCCCTCGGCCGACCTCAGCCAGGGGCACCCATGATAGCAACAGATAGTACAGAACGACAGATAACCATCATCTTACTACCAATTTACAATGGCAGCAGACGGTACAGAACGACTGATGACCGTCTCTGCTATCATGCAAAAGCAAACGAATGCTGCTGTGTAGCGCTGCAGTAATGCCTCTGTTAGCGGCATCTAGTACACATACGGTGACAGTAAAGAAAAAAAAAGCTAAACGGGCTCCATGGTTGCCGTGTGTAGGGACCCGCGGAAGATTATGTAACCGCCTAGCTAGGGTACTTTCTGCTTTCTTGGCGGCCTGTGGAAAACCCCTGCTTGCTAAGCAGCCGGTCACTGTAGGACACGGCAACCTAGCTAGAACTGCTTGTAACCAGTTTGCATGGCCTCTGGTGGAAAGTCCCTGGCCCCTAGCCAGGAGGCGGACGAAGCCGTGGAAAGCCCCTCTTTTGCATATGCATGAGCTGCCTTTGTGCTTGGTATATATAGATGTATGCCTTTGGCCCGCCTTTGGACTCCGTCCCAGGCTGAGCTTCGGTGCGCTCGGTTCCCCGCCTCCGTGACAGCACGCCAGGAGTCCCCGTTGCGAGTGTGTCACATTACCTTCATTGAAACCAATAACTCACAGTGTGTGTGGGCCTCGTTCTTGCAGAGCATCCTGGGTAGGCCCGAAGCCTCCCTAATAACCTTACACCTTGCTATGGCATCTGCCAGGGCAATCTAGGGAAAAAGGGCGCAAAATGATTGTCTGCCGTTGTTTTCCTGGAGGAAGGAATGAGTGACGACATTTACCCAGAACCACCCGCGATGATGATTTTTGCCCCATCAGGCACTGGGATCTCAACCCAGAATTCCGAGGGGCGGGGGAGACTGCGGGAACTATGGGATAGATACAGAAGAGCTACCCACAGTGCAACGTTCCGGAAATCGACGCTAGCCTCGGACCATGGACGCACACCGCCAAATTAATGTGCTTAGTGTGGCCGCGTGCACTCGACTTTATACAATCTGTTTTATAAAACCGGTTTTTGTAAAATCGGAATAATACCATAGTGTCGATGTACCCTGAGTAAACTGCAGTGGATACTCCAGGCCAGTCCTCGTCCACATCTGGGGATTGGGAACAGCCAGGCGCCGGCTCCTCTCTGGGCCTCTGGAGAACAGGCCGAGCATCCTTCTCCGTTGCAGGCTCTCCCCCAACTGTGCTGCAGGGCCAGCCTCTTATACTTCCGGCCACACCCCAGTACTTCTAGCAAGGGGCATGTAATGCTCCCTCATACTCCCAGTCGGAGGGAGGCCACTCAGCCTCACTACACTCATGCTTCTGGGAAGCATGATTCTGGGCATAGGTCACAAGGAAAGCAAAGTATGCAGCATATAGAAATATTGCTAAAATAAAAGACTGCTTGCCTGCACTAAATGAGAATAACTGACCTGAAAACCCAAGACCGAACACTGCACTTTGTGTACTATGTATAAGTTTTCACTAGAGAATATGAGTTTTCAAACTGTCAGAGAAATTTCTGTTCAGGATATTCCCAAAGGAGCCAGTGGTTTAAATTTAGACTTCACAATGGCACTGACTACAGCTGAACTGGCAGATGTCAGAGTATGTGACAAGGGAGACCAGGCAGAACTGCAGGAGAGCATCACTTATAAGGCATAGAAAGAGACTAGATTATCTGTTCTCCCTGCCCCCTCTCCCCTGAAAAAAAAATAGAAATATATCCATGAATGAAAGTTGTGTATATGCTTTCTGGTATTAAACATCATTTGATGTATTATATTAAATTACTCTCAAGAAGGACTAATTCAATGTATAAAATGCTTCTTATCCCTGATGATTTATAAAACTGTCTCTGAATAAACAATCTGTACAGAGTAAAGAAAAAAAAAGTTAAAACAAATTTATCAGATACTTCCTTACTTTGCTTACTAGTGTGCTATTTGAGCCTCAGTGCACATTTCTTTGTTTGTTACTGGATAGAGTACTGCTAATTGGTTTATAGGGAGCATATAAGAATCTGTTCAATAAAGAAAAAACCACATGAGCAAATCCTTAGGGAGCATCATGATGACACAACATACATCTAGACTGAAAGGACTGAAAATGCAAGCAAATTTAAAATGTATGATATATAATTCATGACTAAGAAATCTGTAAAGTTTAAGAGGAATGACTGAATCATAACAGAGTACTTCAGTGTATTCATCACATTGAAATTAAGGATACAGAATTAGACCGAAGGACTCAATGAGACAATTCTAGTTCTCATTCCAGCATCTTCTCATTTTAAAATAGTAAACATAAACTGTCTTAGTTCAAGATATAGAGCCAGATCATCCAACCCTTATTGTGTGAATAATCCCAAAGTATTAAATGGAACTACTCACGTGGATAAAGATTGCTGGATTGAGGCTTTACATAAAAATATTTTATCTGCCACAGAAAAATTGACATATTCTGAAATTTAGAATTATACATTTACATTCAGTGATGTGGAATTCAATACTAGGGAAATTTGCAGCAGTGCAAAAAATAAATAAGGGAACAGTAGCAATTTATGTAGCAAATGACCTTTTTGAGACCTAAAGACAATTGTAGCCATAACTCATGAACAAAATAGCAAAGAATCCTGTGGCACCTTATAGACTAACAGATGTTTTGGAGCATGGGCTTTCGTGGATGAATACCCACTTCATCAGAGAAAGCAAAAACTTCTGGTTTTAGGCATGAAGTTTCCAATGTTATTTTCCAAGGTTTGCTCAAATGACCAAACACAAAGATTAACTGGGCACTCACTGAATAGTATAAGCTAGTATTCAGTTTATTTTAGAGAGACCGTGTGGTTATTTAATACTGTTTCCTTCCAGCAATGATAAAACAGGAGAGACCCACTGGTTGAGATTTAGGATATTAATAAACTATAAAAAAGGTTATATCATGGACATTGACTACCCATTTATTAAGAATCATTTTCTCCCAAAATGCCACTTAATCTGTGTACCATGCATCCAATGTTCATTTTTTAATCTTAGGTTTGTATTATTGTAGATAAAGTATAGTCTAGTATACCTTTTTCTTTCTGTTTATCTTATTTACAAAAGTAATAAATTATTTCTTAAGGCAGGGATATTTTCTGTTTTGAAGGTTCTGAAAACATGTACAAATAGGAATGGTAGAAGAACCTTTTAAAGGAGAGCCTTGCCATTAAGCTCTTTTTCCATTCCCTTCTGTCACTATATATAAAATAAAAATATAGATATATTAAAATAGATGTACTTAGACAGTATCAGGAGACAGTATCAGGAGAATAAGACCCTGCATGCAAAATTTAGTTTCATTTTTCATGGGTTCAAAGGTTAAGAGAAAATGTCTCCTATAGTTCGGAATATTTCTTGTCTTTTAAAGAGTGCTGTACTGGTTGCCGACAAATTTATATACACCTTTTCCTGTCTTGACAAATTGCATGAATCTGTACAATCCAGGTCAATAATGGCCAGGAAACCTTCATGTGTTTTCTGCCAAATCCTTCCATCGCAGAAAGTGGAGCTTACCTCTATGGAAGAAAATGATCCAGCCCACAGACCCTGAAGATACACTAGGGCAGAGACTCCCTGGGACACAGAGTCTGTAACCTCTGCAGCAGTTCTTTTTGTCCTAAAGTTCTATCCTGCCTCCAGGGACTCCTCAGCCAACACCTGCCCCTCTTCAAACTAATCCTAAACTAGAGGACAGGGATGCCTCCAAAGAAAAAGGTAATACAGACACCTGTTGTTTGTGATGGGTAAAATGGGGGAACAATGCATGCTCTTCTCTGGCCCTCCGCTACTCTACACATTTTCACATTCCCAGATATACAGGGAGCACTCCACATTGTCAGATGTGGGTATGAGTGGCATTTTGGAGGTGCTGACATTCCTTCCATGTAGACAAAAAGAAGTCTGAGTACAGCAAGGGAGACCTCTGTGTCTTGTCCTGTTCTGAGCCGCTCAAGCTCTACTGGTTACAGTACCTCCACAGCTTGCCCACACTGCAGTACAAGCCTGGCCCAATGTCTTTTCAGAACTGAACTTTACAGAAGTTCCCTGGACCCAGCCTGGTTAATTGCAGTGAAAGAATTGCTGGCACAATTTACCTGCTTCTCCCATGATGCAGTGTACTTTGCATAGGCTTGTTGTGATCAGTTCCCATTGCAAACACAGAAGGCTCTCTGATGGTGTGTTTGCAGCTCTGTAGTCAGAAGATAATGGAAGGGTTAATGCTGACTCACTGAGCTGCTGCAATACTCCAAGGGAGCTTGATTCCATTTTCTCTGGAGTTGACTGGAGAGTCTTGGGATAGAGAGCACAAAGGACGCTGGCCTATGGGATTGTGGGATACTTTTTAGAGTACTATCAGGACCTGAGTCAAGAGTGTCTGCATCTACATTGCAAAACAATAAGGCTTGAATCCTGGGTCATGGCTTGATTACAGCTCAGATTCTGCAGCCCTACAGTCCTGAGTCCAAGCCCTGGGGTAGCGCTATTTGCGCATAGACAAAAGAGTTAGGCTTGAAACTGTTCCCAGCATACACGTATCCTGAGAGTAAATGTGGGTTATTTCCATCTCACATATTATCACCAATAATACAGGTTCTGCAGGCCACATTGGTTCTTCAGTTTCAGCTAGAGTGACCAGGCATCCAGTTTTCAACCGGAACACCTGATCAAAAAGGGACCCCGGTGGTTCTGGTCAGCATCACCAACCAAGCCGTTAAAATTCCGGTCGGCGGCGCTAAGGCAGGTTAGTCCCTACCTGTCCTGCTGGCACCACGCTGTGTCCCAGAAGCAGCCAGCAAGTCCAGCTCCTAGGCATGGTGTGGTGTTAAGATGTTGTTTGTAATGATTAGAACTAGGAGCACTGGCTGTTGGGAGTCTGAAAGGACAGGAAACAGGAAGGAGGTGGGAGGAGTTGAGGAGGCAGAGTGAGAGTTACAGAGGGTGCAGCAGCAGCGTGGTAAAGAGGTTTCCACTTTAAAAATAAAGTCCTGTTGAAGTTTGTTAGTACCTTGCCTGGTTGATACAACACAGGAGGGCCACGGGTCTCCATGTGCTGCCTCCACCCTGAGCACCAGCTCTGCACGCCTATTGGCCTGGAACCATAGGCAGGCAGCCTGCCTTAGTCCCCCCGCTGTGCCGTTGAATAGGAGCTGATGTAAGCCAGATCCCCAGCCCCCTGCCCCAGTCCTGAGCCCTCCCCCTAACTCAGAGCACCCTCCTATACTCCAAACCCTTGCCTGAGCCCAGAGCCCGCGCACCTCCTCCCCCCACCCCGTGCCCCAGCTCAGAGCTGCTTCCCACACCCTGAACACCTCATCTCCGGCCCAGTCCAGAGCATCCTTACCCCTGTCTCAACCCGCAGCCCCCTCCTGCACCCCAAACCCCTCATCCCTGGCCCCACTCCAGAGCCAGCACCCACTCCAGAGCAGAGCCCTCACTCCTCCCACACTTCGACTTCCTGCCTTAAGATGCAGACACCTCCCACAATCTAAATCCCTTGGCCCCACCCCTCAGCCTGGAGTCCCCTCCAAACCTGTCATCCCCAGAGCCCATACCCCCTCCCACACCCCAACTCCCTGCCCCAGCCTGGAGCCCCCTCCTGAACCCCTCATTTCTGGCCCCACCTCAGAACCCACACCCCCAGTTGGAGCCCTCACCCCCTCCCATACCTCAACCCCCTGCCCCAGCCCAATGAAAATCAGTGAGGGTGGGGAAGAGTGAGCAGGAGGCAGGGCCTCAGGGAAGGGACTGGGCATGGGTGGGGACTCAGGGAAGGAGCAGGGCTAGGGTGTTCAGTTTTTTGTGACTAGAAAGTTGGCAACCCTAGTTTCAGCTCTATAACCCACTGACATTTCAGAATTGCTGAATTAGGGCCCCGAACTCCTCTGTGACTTGCATGTAAAAGTGAAACGGAATGGAGCCCTTAATTTATTGTTTTGGGAAATTTATTTAAGAGCAGATCCAAAACCCAATAAAAATCGATGGCTTTTGTGTCAGGCCCTTAATCATGGAACCGGAGGGTAATGGAAGAGTCAGAGGTTCAGAAGGCTGGTCCAGTGTTTAGGGAGCTAGCCTGGGATGCCACAGTTCTCCTGTGTGACCTTTGGCAAGTCACTTAGGCCCAGAGCCTCAAAGTTATTTAGGCATGTAGCTCCCACTGAAATGAGTGGAAAACTAGGTCTCACTTAAACCAGTGGGAGACTGATGCCTAAATACTTTTGAGCATCTGGATCATTGTCTCTCCAAGTCTCAGTTGGCCGTCTGCAAAATGGGGATAGTAGCACTTCCCTACCTCACTGTGTCCACAGACATTGTAAGAGTAACTGCATTAAAAAAACAGAGGTGCTCATAAAGTATGAGGGCAATATAAATAGGATACACAGATAATTACTCTGCATGATATTTTTTCTTCATAGATCTTTAATGAAAGTGTAAAATAAATTAAACATTTCTGAATATATTAATATTCCTTTGTTTTTCAGCTATCTTCTTAAAATAACAAGTAAAGCATTACAAACAGATTAACAGATTTTAATGCTAGAAGCATCTACTATGATAATCTTGTCTGTCCTCTTGTATAAGACAGGCCATAGAATTACACACTCTATCAAGCCCAATACAGTAACTAGTTGAACTAAAGCATATCTTTTAGAGAAGCATTTAATCTTGATATAAAGACTTCAAGTACGCTTTGCAACATTTCCTATTTCTTTCAACATGGAAACCCAACACTTCAATATAGGACATAGATTCCCCTTAAGTAAGTAAGTAAATCTGTTTACATGCTTAAATAGTCAGTCACACAACCTTGTTTCACTTACTTTTTTTTTTCTTCATCATTTTGGGGCATACTGTAAACATTACATTACTAAATGGCGCTGCTTTGGAATGCGGCAATGTATTTAACTGTAGTTAATCTTCAAGCAGGCGAGCAACTATTTTTTGTATGCACAACCTGGGGGCTTCGTTTAAAAAAGTTAGTCGTTTAAAAGAATTAGTCCTATAAATCGGTGGAACACATCTTTAACAGTTACTAAGCATGTAGGAAAGACATATAATTGCCTGTACAGATTTTTCTGATTTATCAGCTTTTCTTTTACCTAAAACACTGACATTTTCCTTCATGTTATTGTCTCTTCCAATGTCTTGGACAGATGTAGTTGAAGAAAAACAATATCATGGAAGCTGATGGTTACTTTCATTCTAGAAGTCCTAGGTTTTCTGCGTGCCAAAGGAATTCACTATATGGAGAGAATAGAAGTTTCTCCCCATGTTGTACATAATAATCAAGGACCAATATCCATTGCATTAATAATGCAAATCTTAATTACATGTTAGAAAATTGATGTTACCTCCTCTAAGCTACATTATTGCATTGGCTTTCTCTAGAGCAAGATTATTTGGATAGCAGTCTCTTGAGAACCTCAGGTTTTGTGCTGTAGGTTTTCCACAGCTATGTGGTTTAGGAACTCATTTTTTGTGCAAGGGTGAATAATAAACTTGACTGGCTCATTAATAATGCTGTTTAGACACCTGTACAAATCTTTTTGTTTGGAAGGGTGATGGAGCTTATGCTTATTCATAACTCTAAAAATAAATGTCTTAACCTTTATACACTGACAAACATTTCATTTCCCCTTTCCTTTTCTTATTAGAAAAATGAGAAATATGCACGTGTACAAATTAAGGTAAGAGTAAAAAGCATGAAAATCCTATTAATACTTCCTAATTTTCTGCAATTTGGATTGTAGACTTTTCTTATTAAACATTCCATCCAACATGTAAGAACCTGTTCAACAATATTAGAAATAACCTCTTTTCTTTTCTTATTAATCATTATTGCACATGCTTTGAAGTGCCTGTTGGTGTACTTCCTGAGAGTTTTCATGATTTTTCTACATTTTCTAACTAAAGTCTTTGCTACCTGAAAGGAAAAAAAAGAGTTCTGGCTTATATACGTGGTCCCCAACCAACAGCCTAGATTTTTTTCATCACAAGCATTACTTCATTTTGAAAAACAGACCAAAGTAAAGTGTTAAAATAATTCTGGCTTCCTCACTTTTACCTTAGTTGTTGCAGAATGACTTCTTTATTAATTGCTGAGAGATTTATTGATAAAAATTCCTACCTAAGAGCTAGGTATTACTATTTTTTGTTATTAGAGAGAACAATTAGAATTTGAAACCCCTATGAATAAAAGTTTCATTGGGGAATTTCATTAAAATGAGTTCTAAATGGGACAATGCATTAAAGCAGCCCAGTGCGCGCTAACTTATGATGCGTCCACACTAGCAAGGCATGTAGAGCACTCTGACTCCACGGCTAGAGCGCTCCTGGTACTCCACCTCAGTGAGTGGAATAACGTTTGATGCACCCCTGCTGGAGCACCGCGGCACCAATGTGGATGCCCTGGTCTGTTAATGTGCTCTGATCGGCCTCCAGAACTGTCCCACAATGCCTGTTCTAGCCACTCTGGTCATCAGTTTGAACTCTACTGCCCTGTTCTCAGATGACCAACCATCAGACCCACCCTTTAAATTATCTGGGAATTTTGAAAATCCCCTTCCTGTTTGCTCAGGCAGGCATGGAGTGCTCTTAGCAAATCTTTCCAGGTGATCATGCCTACGTGCACCAGGCAATTCCCAGTATGGAACAATGACGAGGTGCTGGACCTCATCAGTGCTTGGGGGGAGGAAGCTGTCCAGTCCCAGCTGCACTCCAGCCATAGGAATTACAATACCTTCAGGCAGATATCAAGGGACATGATGGAAAGGGGCCATGACTGGGATGCTCTACAGTGCAGGGTTAAAGTGAAGGAGCTGCAGAATGGCCTGCAAAGCCCGCGAGGCAAACAGCCACTCCGGTGCTGCCTCTGCGACCTGCCATTTTTACAATGATACTTGGGGGCGACCATTATGGACACTTCAGAGCCCAGTCCAACAAGGCAGGAGGAGTAGGAGGAGCAAAGTGGGAGCAAGCGTGCTGAATACACCCCGGCATCCCAAGATGCATGCAGCTGGGAGCTGTTCTCAAGCCAGGAAGAAGGTAGTCAGTCACGGCAGCCGGTGCTTGGGGAAGGACAAACACCAGAGGAGATTCCCAGTAAGCTGCTTTTATTTTGAGAAGGAAGTTATTTCGTGCGGGCTCTTGGAGCGAGGAGGGTTAGGGCTGTGTGCCTGCCTGCATGCAGAACAGGGCATTGATGTACTCTCTCACATTGTATTAATCGGACTCAGTGATCTCTTCAGAGGTCTCATCCAGAACTTGGGCAATGTGCTTGCACAGGTTTCTTGAGAGAACCACTGTGTTCCTTGTCCCAATCAGGCTAACATGTCCACACCATCTTGAGATCCCAGCCATCCGTGCTATCAACGGCCAAGAGGCTGCAAAGAATCAGGAAGAGGCCACATAGAAGCAAAGAGGACTTGCTGCATGAAGTCATGCAGCACTCCCTTAATGAAAACCAAAAAGTGCAGAAGTGGCGGGAGAGTGAAAGGAAGGTCCGCCAGCATAATGCAGATCACCAGAACCAAAGCATGGAGCGGCTGATAAGCATCATGGAGCGCCATGTGGACTCGATCCAGGCACTTTCAGCCATGCAAGAGGAGCACTACTAAGCCCACCCCACCCCCCTGCAGCCCTTGTCCCAAAACTCTTTCCCTTGTGCCCCCATGTTATCTCAACCCACTTTCCCCAACATCCGGGTTCTTATCACCACCAGCTGCCTCCAACACCTGTAGCTTCACCACCCAACCCTTACCCACTGCACTCAACCCCCATCACCATTCAGTATAGCCATCCTGAAGTGTAGCACTCCTTGCACAGTACTCCAAATAGGAAGGCTGAGTATGGTAACAGGACTTACACAGATCTGCGATTGTACTGTTCCCCACCCCACCACCTTACCCTTTCTGTTTCCCAAGCAGTTGAGTTTCTTTTCAATAAATAAATGGATTTTTTTGCTTTGAAAACATTCTTTATTATTGCATAAAGTAAAAGATACCTTAGCCCAGGAAAGCAACAGGCACTGCAAGTCAGTGTATCGTATGTAGCAAACACAGATTACTACTCACATTGGAACCACTGCACTTCACTCTCATGCAGGGAACCAGACATTATTGGTGGCTTTCAGCCTCAAATTGCTCCCTCTAAGACTCCCTAATTCTTGCAGCCCCGTGCTCGACCACTTTGATGGCCCTGCTCTCTGGCTGTTCAAATTCAGCCTCCAAGTGTTGAACCTCCGAGTTCCATGCCTGAATGAATCTTTCATCCTTCCCTTCACAAATGTTATGGAAGGTACAGCACGTGGATATAACTGCGGGGATGCTGTTATCAGCCAGGTCCAGCTTCCCACACAGAGAGTGCCAGTGGCCCTTTAAATAGCCAAAAGCACACTCCACAGTCATTCTGCACTGGCTCAGCACGGCTGTCAAGGCTCCCTGTGTAGGGTTTCATGAGCCACAGCATTAAAGGGTAAGCAGGGTCTCCAAGGATCTCAATGGGCGTTTCGACTTCCCCTATAGTGATCTTCTGGCCTGGGAAAAAAGTCCCAGCTTGCAGCTTCCTAAACAGGCCAGTGTTCCAAAAGATGTGTGCATCATGCATCTTTCTAAGCCAGCCTGCGTTAATGTCAATGAAACGCCCACGGTGATCCACAATCACCTCGAAAACCATAGAGAAATAGTCCTTCTGATTAACGAACTCTGAGGCTAGGTGGGCTGGTGCCAGAATTGGAATATGCATCCCATTTATGTGTCCCCTCCGCAGTTAGGGAAACCCATTTATGCAAAGTCAGCAACAATGTCATGCACATTACCCAGAGTCATGGTTCTTCTGAGCAGGATGTGATTAATGGCCCTGAAAACTTGCATCAACACAATTCCAATGGTCAACTTCCACACTCCAAACTGGTTAGGGACTGATGGGTAGCTGTCTGGAGTTGCCAGCTTCCAGATTGCAATAGCGACCCACTTCTCCGCCGTCAAGGCAGCTCTCAATCTCGTGTCCTTGTGCCACAGGGTGGGGGCTAGCTCCTCACACAGTCCCATGAAAGTGGCTTTTCTCATATGAAAGTTCTGCAGCCACTGCTCGTCATCCCAGACTTGCATGACGATGTGATCCCACCACTTAGTGCTTGTTTCCCAAGTCCAAAAGCGCCATTCCCTGGTGGTGAGCATGTCCGTGAATGCCACAAGCAATCTTGTGTCGTATGTGTTACTTGAGTCAATATCATCCGAGTCCTTGCTGTCACTTTGGATCTTAAGGAATAACTCAATTGCCAAACGTGATGTGCTGGCGAGACTCGTCAGCATATTCTTCAGCAGTTCGGGCTCCATTTCTGCAGACCAAAAGGGAAGACAGAGCGTGCAGTACAAAAAACATTGAAAGATGGCACCAATTGTGGATGAAAGAAGAGGGATTGCTGGGATGTGAACCAATGCATCACAGGGCATTGGGACAGGACCCTGAATGCCCCACACCTCCCGCCCTCTTCCCCCAAGCCACAGCGCCAGAATGGGAAGAGGTGCTCTGTGGGATAGCTGCCTACAATGCACCTCTCCCAATGCTGATGCAAGTGCCGCAAATGTGGACATGCCAGTGCGTTTGCAGCTGTCAGTGTGGACAGACTGCAGTGCTTTCCCTACTGCTCTCTGCAAAGTCTGGTTTAATTCAAAGCACTCTACATTTGCAAGTGTAGCCATGCCCTGAGAATATGAATAGTTGCTTGTTGTGCTCCCAAAACTGGGTTATTTGAATGATTGCACTCCAGCTTTTGAAAGCACATAGCTAGGAGCAGTTTTGTTTCTCCACAGAGATGTGTGATGAGAACTGATGAACATGGTTCCAGTTTCATCTCTAATAGCAGGAGCAAACCATGTAGATTTTCAGTAGTAATATTTTTTTTCCTGGTCATTTAGGGTGGGATTTTGAAAAAGCGCCCAGTGTTGACCTAACTCTGCTTTCATTGTTGTCTTCAGTGGGACCAGAGTTAGGCCGATACTGAACAATTTTCAAAATTGCTCCCTTACATTTTTTTTTCTCATGCAAAAACACATGTTCCAATGTATTAAGAAGAGAGAAGGAAAAAAGTTTTTTAAAAAAGCAATTAAATCATCTTAAATAAATGAAGTTTATTTGCTATGCAGTGGTGGAGAGAGTTCTCAAAGTGAGTTTCCCTCTGATATTGAAGGATACCAAACACATGTTATATAATTGCACTGAGGCAATATGAGGTAATCATGATTTTTCTACTTGTGATTTAATGAAACTTTCACTGGCAAAATGTCAAATCTCCATTTAAAATGAACAACTGAAATATATAAAGCTTATAAAATTTAAAACTACAGAGATTTCTCATTAAAAGCTTATTGATTTAACTTAATTTAGTTTAATTACTATGTAATATCTTAAAACTTAAAAGTGATGAGTTTGGAAGAATGCAATGTATTGCACAGTGGTAAAAATGTCTATTTTTTTTAAATAGAAGACTTACTAATGTCACTTCCTGTTTCATGACCCTCTACGGCCTTGCTTTAGTATATTGTGAATAGGATTTATAAAACAGTGTAGCATAACAGAACAGCAGCAGGTTGTGGCAGACTTTATTTTAATCCAGGCAATAAAAGAAATCCACCATGGTGCACAGCAGTTTCACTAGTACTTAGATACAGCTTGGTAGGCAACAGCACTATCGTAATATTATTAATAGTAATAGAAATGCCAGGTCAGTGGATGGGTGAACCAGTTTAAATAAAATGTCACTATTGCTAAGCAGTCATGTCAGGAAGATTTGGATTCTGATCTCAGGGATTTTAATTGCATTGGCTTCAATGAAGTTTACACCACTTTAAAATCAGGATTAAATGAGATAAGAATCAGGCCTCAAGGCTGGGTGATTCCACTGATAGCTAAGAGAGAAGTCAGTGAACATAGGATGATGATTAATAAGTGATACATGTTGACATACTAATCTAGTTTATTTACAATCTTTGAACTGATACTGAATATCAAAAATATAACAAATCACAGATATTGAAGTGCAAAACACAAAGGAGTCTGGAAACCTGATGTGTTCAGATTAGAAATGGTCAAAGCCAAGACTGTGTTTTGGTTGTGCAGAACTCATACCTTGTTTGTATGCCATAAAGTGTTGTATTACAACCATGCTGCTGAGTAGGCAGAGGTACAAAGCTAATTGAACAGTTATATAGGTGTGTGTGTGTGTGTGTGTGTGTGTGTGTGTGTGTGTGTGTGTGTAATGGTAACAGGTTCATTTTTTTCCCCAATGAAAGTATCTCACAGAGACCTTTTGTCTTCCTTGCATTTACTGTTGTATTTATTCATCTCACACACAACATATCCCACCCCTGGTGTTCTGATTTGAAGATTTTGCAGTTTTGGATTTTCCTACTCTTTTGTAAAATGAACAGTTACAGAGGTAAGATTGGTCTGAAAGATATGATGATAAGTTGGAGTTCAGTATCCAGTTGGGGATTGCCATTAGTAATGGAACATAAAATATCTTAAATCTTCAATTTTTAGTATTTTAGGCACTCCAGACATACATATAAAGCCTGAGATTTTCAAAACCAGCTCAGAGATTTGGATGCCCAGTTATGGAAATTGGCACTCAACGGTGAGGATGGTGGTGCATCAGGACCATTGCTGTGAAAGTAATACTAATCCTCTGAGGTCCCAAGGTGTCTTTTAGTGTGGCTTTAGTGTAGACTGGAGATCAGGGGTCTACATTGGAAAGAAATCTATAGATAAATAGAAGAAAATGAAAACTATCAGATGCAGTAAGAAGGCATAAATGTTTTTTTATTATTAAGGCTCAAATCTTCGTACTATTGAGGACAATGGCAAAGGCCTCATCGACTTTCTTGGGAGCAGATTTGGTCCAAACGGAATATATGATTTTTTATTACTTTCTATGGGACAAATCTTGCTCTCCATAGAAAACTAGTGGGCAGAGAATTATCTACAGAAAATTCAGTGAGGTCAAAATACAAGAATTTCTGCTGAAATAAAGGATAGTTTATGAATTCCTATTGAGAACTTGGCAAGGATCCAAGCCCCAGAGAGCCTGAGGACTGCAGGTAAATCCAAAGCCATGGGTTATGTTCACAGCATACACAGAGAAGTTAGATAAAAATAAACACTCTTGCTTGAAGATTGCAGGGTTTAACATCATTTTGATTTCTAAGAAATAAAGTAGTAACACACAAGAACCCAAAACCAGAAAGAAGCAAAGCAGGCTGCTCCCTGAAGCAGAGAGGTACAACTCACTACACCTTACTATAGGCTGGCTGGTTGCTGACCCCGCTCACAGGCTTCCCAGGAAACCCCCCTGAAATTTCAAGTGTCAGTCTGCAACTTTAGCACAGTTTTATAATACACCATACTAAAGAGCTCCTTGTGCTGCTCCCCTGGCAGGTATGTAGTGAGGCCTGCCACTCAGGAGTCATGGTTAGAAATTAACACTTTATTTTCTAATGCCAGTCAAATGACCAGAATGGGTACTACCCTTGTCACGTAACATGTCAATAGCTACTCTTCTAAGATAGCTCCTACATAAGTGGTTCACCAACTGGCCTTTTTTCCTGTGCGAAGGCAAGTCTCCCTCTCTTAGAGGGTGTTGCAGACCCGGAGAAGGCAGTTGCTTTTTTGGAGCAGCATTACCTCTCGGATGGCTATTCAGTAAAATATGCCCAAGTCTCCAGGAGACACACTACAAAGATTGTGGCAGCTCCCCTAACCCTGCCCCTTCCAAAGCAGCAAAGCAATGGGTTAGGTCAGGGACAAACAGGAACATGCAGCAGCACTACTGCACCGCACCTTCCAGGATCCTTATCCAGATATATACTCATCTGGTCTATTCTGCTAGCTATGCTGGAGAAGCACATTTCTGATAAAGATATAGATTTATTTTAAATAGATGTAAACAATGAACAAATTAAAATGATGTCTACTTGTGAAGTACATCTATAAAATGCATAATACAGTATTTATAAAAATAAATAATTCAGACAAAATACTCTCGGTCATCACATTAAGCCAAAGTTTACATTAGAGAAATTAAGTGGTGTCAGCAGTTGAAATGTATTTACACAATTAACATTTCTATTTGTAACTCCCACATGGAAGTGGTGAACACAATCCAATAAATTAAGTGTTGCATGTGGTTAATTTATTGCATTTTCTTCCTAAAAGACTGAAAGTCAACTTCTCAAATATAGATTGTCCAGTGGTTTCGATTAGATTTGCACTGCTTATGCCAGGGCTGCATTTGGCCCATAATCCTGACTTTCCATTTATTTTCTTTCATCTTGCAGTAGCCAGTTTACATTAAAAATAGATAAAATGAAGCTCAATTCAGTGGCTCAAAATTAATCATGTTATGCACTGTTCAGAGGGGACGGAAATCTCAGTGCCATTCTAGAGGGTGCCAGATTCAATATTTCTAGGCTTCATCCTGTAAACTGAAATAGAAGTTGGTTACAAAGTGCAAATGATGCAGTATTTTGAAGGAAGCACTCTCTTTATTCTAGGCACATATCAGGTGATTGTTTGGAACGGCTGAGTCACTATCAATGTTACACTTCACTGTGTAGTGTCTAATACCTGCAATTGTGAGCACTTTGCTCTACATTCTACTGTTCAGTCTTCATTTGTGGGCAAGTGATTTTTGATTCTTCCCTTCATCCCTGGTGATTATATCTTTTGAACTAGGCAGCAATCTTTCTCCCTTCCCTAATATTGAATTTGGTAGCCAAGTTTCTCCACAGCAGGTTTTATTCCACTTTAATCTTTATGATAAGGGGTTTTGCACACACTGGAAAGAAAGCTTGATCACTAAAAATGTTCCTTGGAGGATTGCTAGAGATTTAAAGGGAAAGTTAAACAGAGGAGGGTTTTTTTTTCTCTTCTGGCAGCCTGTACTACACTCCTGTTGTGCTATCAATGTAGAAGCAAGTAGCATAATTTTTTTCGTCCAAATTTCTAAAAGACTTTGAATTGTGATTCTACTTTCTCCAGTACTATCTCAACAAATTTAGAGCATCTCTCCTCCTGCCTCACTCACACACATAATAACACCTGCATGAATCTCAGGATGGGCAGTATTTTGTCCAGGACCAGGAACATATTTGCAGTGCATAAAAAAGATAGTATATTTAAACTTGTAGCCCTAGAAATGGGAATTCTCTACCAGTGGAAATGGAAAGCTTCCAAAGAGCCTTATTCTAGCCCCTGTGGAAGTCCTGGGATGTCAGACTTTACATTCGTGATTTTTAAGAAAAATGCTATTTAAGTTATTTTTACTTTATTTGATGGCTTTGTCTGAGTCCCATTCAGTTGGATGCATGCTATCAAAGGCATCTGCCCTTACATGTGAAAATAGCAATATGTGATATATATCTATATCTATAGATATAGATATAGAATACATGATAGTATGGTGTGGTAGAAAGGTATTATAAGCAGGAGTTTCAGTATAATTCGCTCCTGGCAGCGTATATCTTAATGGTGACTGGCATCATGGGGGTGCTCAAGATAAGGAAAGAGTCCAAAAATCCTCCCCTCTTATACTGTCGAGGGGCACCCTTAGTGCAAGGACTATATGCAGTTAGAGTCACTATCGGCACTTGCCTGCCCAAACAGACAGAGAAGGACAAAAGCAGGGAGTACCCTATTTTTCTCTTCAGTGCAGCGAGTGGTACAAAGTGTTTATTTTTAAAGGCTGTACCAGGGGGTATCCTAGCACTCTCTTTCCCCAGTGTGCCCATGGGCTTTTGCCTGAGCTCCAGAAGCTCCTGCCAACAACATCTTTATATGCACTGTGACAGACCAAGGCCAGTGTGGTACAGGAGTCTGGTAGAGAGCAAATATACTGGTCATTGGATGAGTAGTTTTCTGTTCCCTGAGTGACCAGAGCAGGGGCTGCACTAGAGTAATCGGGAACCTGCTAGAACCAACTAAGGCAGACAGGCTGATTAGAACACCTGCAGCCAATCAAGACAGGCTAATCAGGGCATCTGGGTTTAAAAAGGAGCTCACTCCAATCAGGTTGAGGGGAGTCAGAGGAGAGGAAGTGCATGTGAGAGTTGGGAGCAAGAGGCACAAGGAGCTGAGGCTGAGGGTGTGGGTGTGCGTGTGCTGCTGGACGACTACGGAGTACAAGCGTTATCAGACACCAGGAGGAAGGTGCTGTGGTGAGGCTAAAGAAGATGTTTGGAGGAGGCCATGGGGGAGTAGCCCAGGGAGTTGTAGCTGTCATGCAGCTGTTACAGGAGGCACTATAGACAGCTGCAATCCACAGGGCCCTGGGCTGGAACCCGGAGTAGAGGGTGGGCCTGGGTTCCCTCCAAACCTCCCAACTCCTGATCAGACACAGGAGGAGTTGACACAGACTGTGGGTTCTACCAGAGGGGAAGATCACTGAGGTGAGCAAATCTGCCAATAAGCGCAGGACCCACCAAGGTAAAGGAGGAACTTTGTCACAGCACCCTACCATGGCTGTGGCTTATCTTGGCCATGTTATACAAAATATATGAATATAAATTATGCTTATGTATATTTTTGTGTTCATGGAAGGATTGATATAAGTGTATGTGCACACTATTATTCTATTCTGGGAAAACCTTTTACTCTGCATTTTATAATAATATATGCATAAAGCAGCTAACTGATAATAGAATTTACATAGTTGACAGCTCTCACAATTGTATCTCAAGTCTTGTGATCTATGGTGGGGTTTGTTTTTTGGGAAGAGGTAGTGGGGAGGAGTTGGTATTTTTTTAAGCCTCGGTATCTGGAAACAAGAGATTGCATGAAAAAATCAGCTTTTTTTTTTTTTTAAATAGTGCTTTTCCAGCCCTTCTGGTTGTGGAGAAAATCTTGAAAACTTGCACACATGTACTGATAAGGGTCAGGAATCAGAGGACAAATAAAACTAATCCAAAATTCATTATTTTAAAAAACCACATGAATGTTGGTACCTGATTCATGATCTTTGAGAGCTTGGGGTTGGCATTATTGGATCTGGCATGCGTGTTTTGCACCATCCCATTATTACCTGTCTTAGGCCTGGTCTACACTACATGGTTAAGTCAACACAAGGCAGCTTATGTCAACCTAGGTGCAGATATGTCTACACTTAAATTTTGCTCCCACCAATGATAACTGCCCCACTATGATGACTTAATAACACCACCTCGCTGAATGGTGTAAAGTCATAGTTGATGTAGGTAGTTCAACGCAGTGTCACTGTAGATACTGTGTAACTTATGTTGACCATTACTGGCCTCCAGGAGCCATGCCACAGTGCCTGACACTGACCTCTGCATTGATACAAGTGCTCCTAGTGAGGTCGTGCACCACTGACACAAGGAGCATAGTGTGCACAGGCACAAGCGATGTAACAACTGCGGCAGCCGTATGCCAATATAACTTAGGTTGACATAATGTTGTAGTCTATACGTGGCCTAATATCCTTTGTTCGTGTTCTGCAATATTCCAGCTATGGTATTGGGGCATTTGGGACTCTGCTGAGCAAAGATTGACATTTAGCTTTAATTGTTTATACTAGTAAACATTTTAATATGAAAGAATGTCCACCAAGGCAAGAAAGCACCTACACTAAATTAAGACATCCAAACTCATTCTGGATGAGACCATAGCCATCTACAAACTCAAGTTTTCAGTGTTTAATTTAGCATGCATCATCTTGCACTGTCTTATATCATGTCTTTGTGCTCACTCCACCTTTCTAGACCATTACTCTCTGCTTACTGCACAAGGGGAAGAGGGATACAGCTATTAGAGGGTAGTCTTTATTGGTCAATTTTTTCAGAAGAAAACCTCTCCAAGGAGGTGAGATAACTAAGCATGGTGAGGTGAGATGTCCTCCTGTGCTCTTGAATCAACTCATTGCTGAACAATACCTGCTAAACTTTCTACTCAGAGAGTACCTATGCTGTAGTGCTTCAGACATCACAGTAGTGATAAAAAGATAGACAAGGGAAATAATCCTTGCTAAGAAGCTTAACTAAAACAGTTTTCTGAGCATGATAGAGGACATTGGGTGCAGGACGATCACGTCTATACTGTCTTTAGGAGATCAGATAAGTATTTAAGAGGACTGTGAAACTTTCAACCGGGATTTTACTAGTTCTGTAGACTGTCATAGTATTTTCTGATGCGATTATGATGATGTGTAATTCCTAGCTAATTGTTGGAGTGATATAATAAATTGCATATTGCAAAGGCTTCAGTTCTGTAAAATGTGTCACAACAATCTATTGTATTACACACCTGCAGTCAGACAAGTAGTTGGGGCTACTTGTGAGTGACAGCAGGAGACAGTATTTTCCAACTTGTTCATTTCCAGCAAATGAAGCATGAACACATCATTAAGCTTGATGACAAGTACACAGTGCATTTGAGCAAATGTCTAATGTTTGCTACTCACTCAAACCATGACTCCCTGTCTACTTATTTTTGGAAGTGTGCTGTCCCATTGCCTCCCCACTACAGTAGCCCTTCCCTGCCACAGTGAAAAACTCAAGAGTGGGGAAAAGCTCCAGCAGCTCCCTGATGCTGATTTTTTTCCCCATAGCAGGGAAAGAATTTGGTAGTGGAGAAAGTCTCTGGTGGGGGACAGGTGGTTGCTGAGCCTTTCCCTACTGTTTCCTGTCTGCCGGAGACTTTCACTGATATGTTTAGCTATTCTCAGCAGTGTGGACACAGCCTGCTTTTTACTACAGCATATAGATAGTACATGTACACTACACACTGTTGTTGGTGGCGGTGTGTAGTGTAGACATAGCCCCAGACACCTAAATGATATTCCAGATTTTCAAATTCAAGCACCTGAATAAGTGTCCAGATTTTCAAAAGTGCTGACCACTTGAGAACAGTAGGAACTGCTCAGTGCTGAGCAGTTTTTATCTCTCCCTTATAATCCACATATTCCCAAACAAACTTTGTTCGGGTGAAGTTAAAGATGGGAGTATCTCTCAGTAACTAAACAATTACATTTTAAAAAATTACAGGAATGCTGTAGTTAGCAAGACCATTAAAAAAGACAGGAAACTCAGAGTTAAGGTTAAATTTGAACAGAAGCCAAGCATTAAAAATAAAACAGGGATCCAAATTAGCTTAACTCTACCCCCTTTGAGATTCCAGCCACCTGTCTTTCCTTCTTTGGAGATGAGAGTGGAAATATGGACCAAAGAATATTGGTTTTGTACTTGATTTCATGATACTTCACCACCGTGATACCCTTTTACCTTTTCATATAAGCACTAGGTTTGCATATGCCGTCTCTGTGACACTTCAAAAATAGGCTGGAATCTGGCGCTGTGAGATGCTTCCAAGTACCCTCTGAAGCTAAAGGAAGCTGCAAGTACTCAACCCCCTGACAATCAAACCATTGGGCATGGATTGGAAACCTTACTTTTAGGCACCTATGTTTGAAAAAGTTGGCTTAAAGTTTTATGGCGTCATTTTTACAATGTCCTCTCTGCGTACCATAAATGTTGTGAAGATGGTCACATTACAGGATACCTGAAAAACTGAGATAATGAGTACCAATACAAAATTGAACTAATATTTTATATCATTTTGAGGGTAAACAGATTTCAGTTCTGACTCCTTTTTAACCTGTGAAGGGGTCTCTCAGCAGCTATGCAATAACTGTAACCTTGAGGATGTTTACATACACCTCTTGATGCCATAATGGCAACTATGAGTACACTGTAGATTATACTGATCGGAGTAGGAATATGTGTAAAGGGCTATTGCCACTGGTATATAGGTGCAACAATAACACATTTTTTAAGCTAATGGGCATCAGCAGCTCATGTAAATTGGCGTAACTCCATTGACTCAATTAGAGATAAATTGATTTATACCAACTGGGAATACTGGAGTCAACAAAGTTCTGCTGATTTTCCACCAGTTAAGAATCTGAGGATTAGACCCAGTTCTTGAGATGACAGCACTTGTATCAAAATTTGGCCCCATAATTTGAAATGAATGAATCAGACCAGTTACAATAATGACCCATTAGGCACCTGGAGGCAGAAATGGGCTATGGAGATCCCCAGGGAGGACATGTTATTGGCTGACTCCATCACCTATAATGTTCACCATTGTGTGTGTGACAAACATATATAAAATTTGTCATTTCCCTAAATCTGGTTGGATGACCTGGGAGTAAGGTAGGAAAGAGGAGTAGGAAGGTACATGGAAAAATGGGAAATCATAATTGGCTGAATGTCACTGGGTTCAGAGGTTTGGGTGGGTGCTGCAGGCATACTAACAGGTAACTGATGCTTCCCTGAGGAAAGTCATTTAACCTGTCTGTATATCAGTTTCCATATTTGTAAAATATATCCATATAAATTCCCAATCCATTTGTAAGCTTGTATTTTTGGCCTCACAACTTCCTGTGGCAGTGAGTTTCACAGCTGAATTATATATTGTGTGAAAATGTATTTCCTGTTTTAAGTTTTGGATATCCTAAATTTTAATTCCATTGAATATCTCTTTGTTGATTGGGGCTATGGAAGCAGCGCGGGCCAAGGTTTGTGCTGGCTGCTGCTTCCCACAACCCCATTGGCCTGGAGTGGCGAACCACAGCCAGTGGGAGCTGCAATCGGCCAAACCTGCGGATGTGCCAGATAAACAAACCGGCCTGGCCCGCCAGGGACTTTCCTTGAACAAGTGGAGGACCAGCTCTGAGAAGCACTGCTCTAAGCCATTCATTATTTCATACACTTTTATTATATCTCCTCTTATTCATTTCCTCTCTATGCTAAACAATCCCAGTCTTTTTCATATGAGAATTTTTCCAGGCCCTAGTTCATTCTCATGCTCTCTTTTTAATCCATGCTACTTCATCAATAACCTTTTTGTGATGAAGTGGCCAGTACTGCACACAGAATTCCAGATGAGACTGCACAATTGATTACATAAAAAGTATTATAATGTTCTCCACATTATTCACCTTCCCATTCCTTCTGCAACCTAGCATTTGGTTTGTTTTTTGGAACACAGCTACACATAAAGTTGAAGTCTTCACTGAGTTGTGTACAGTGATACCTAGGACCCTTTCCTGTGCTGATACAATTAATTTAGAACCCTGTAAGGTGGACATGTTTTAATTTTGCCCCTCCAATGTGCATTACTTTGTATTTACTGACATTGAACTTAGTTTGCCCATTTCCTTAGCTGGTTTAGGTCTCTTTGAAGTTCCTCATAGTCCTACACCATGCTGATTAATCTAAATAACTTTGTGTCATCTGCAAATTCTGCTACCTCATTATTCACCCCCTTTTGCAAATCGTTAACACAGAGCTTAGTACAGAATTTTGAGGACCCCCTCTTAACTTTTTCTTTTATGAAAATTGACCATTTAATCCTCTTGTTTGCTTTCTGTTTCCTAGCCAGGGCCAGCTCTAGCTTTTTTGCCGCCCCAAGCAAAAAAATTTGGCCGCCCCTTCCCACTTTTTTGGCTTTTATGTTTGCACTTTGCAATTTTTTTGACTGTTTACAAATTCTCTGTTTTCATTTTTTAGTTAGTGAAATAAAACAATTTCCTACTAGTGTACTCATTTAATTTTAACAAAATCACAATTACAAACAATTTGAGTTCAACTATTCACTGTCATGAAAAACATTAGTATCTTCCAGTGCACCCAGTTTTTCATAAATGTGTGAAGGAATGAGTGGGTGTGCTGTGAAGGGTGGATTTGTTTGGTTGTGTTGGGAGATGGGTGTGTGTGTGCATGTGTGCGCGTGCGCTCGCTATATTGTGCAGGGATATCAGGGTATATATATGGGTATATGTGGAGGGGAGAATATGAGGGTATGTGTTGTGTTATGAGCATTTGTGTTCTGATGCATCTGACGAAATGGGTATTCACCCACGAAAGCTCATGCTCCAAAACATCTGTTAGTCTATAAGGTGCCACAGGATTCTTTGCTGTTTTTACAGATCCAGACTAACACAGCTGCCCCTCTATATTTGTGTTCTGTGTAGGTATGTGATTTCGCAAGGTTATGTATGTAAGACCTCCCCAGGCAGAGTGTGTGTGTGTGTGTGTGTGAGAGAGAGAGAGAGAGAGAGAGAGAGAGACAGACTCTCCCCTGGCTCTGTGTGTGTGTGTGAGCACAGCATGCTATTATTGGTGGTTTGGGTATGTGCACTGGTGTTAGTGTGTGTGCACGCTCTGTGTGTGTGCGTGTGTGTGTGTGTGTGTACTGTCGTTTCTGCTGTGTGTGTCTGTGGATGTTCGCTGTTATTGCTGTGTATGCAGTTCCATCGGCACTGAATGGGGCTCTCTCTCTCCCTCTGCCACCAGCCCATGGCTCCCCCAGTGTGGGGTCTGGAGCAATTCCACTTACCCCCCAACCCAAGCTGTAGGGGACCCCGGAAGACATTGTTACGGTTTAGCTAGGGCCTGTGCTTTCGCAAGGAGAGGTTATTAGCGGACAGAAGTTGCTAGCAGCTGCTGCTTCTAACTGGTTAGAACTGCCCTGTGTGGGAAGCCCCAGTGTTTTGGGGAACTGCAGAAAGTCCCTGGCCTGAGGCCAGGGAAGGCGGCCATTGCTGTTGGAAAGTCCCCCATTGCATATGTAGAGACTGCTTTGCATGCTATTAGCATGATGCTATAATTGCTATGGGCTGGAGCTTGTGCATTGGACTTCGCACCTGACCGAGCTGTTCGGACGTTGGACTCCCCAAGCCAGTGGCAGCAACGCGTGGAGTCCCCGTTGCGAGTGTGTCACTTAACCTTCATTAAAGCCAATTAATTCACCTGTGTGTGTGGGCCTCGTCCTTGCAGAGCATCCAGGCACGCAACACAAGCAAACAGGAAGCCCCCTTGTTCCCTTTCTGTTTGTCTTCAAGCTTCGCTCTGTGCTGGGAGGCAGGGGAGGGGGGTACTCTGGAAGGAGGGGGAGAAGTGTTGTGCCTGGGTCAGGGGCTGGGATTCTGGACTGGGGTGTGCCTGGGGCAGAGGGCAGGACCCTGGCCTGGGACAGCTCGGCCCCCAGTGGTATAGTGTGGCAGAGCAGCAGCCGAGGGTGGGTCTCCAGTTGTGCCGCGGGGGGCAGTGGTGGGAGCCCCCTTTGTAGGCAGCGGGGCACAATGCAAGGCCATGGAGGACGTGGCTGTGGACCTGCTGGATGGCGAGCCCTACTGTTACTACAGGGAGGTGAATAAGAGCAGGCCGGGCACACAGTGCAAGTGGCTGGTGGACTGAGAGGTGTCCATCTCACTGCTGCCCATGCTTTACATGCTGATCTTCATGCTGGGGCTTTTGGGCAACAGGCCGGTGATCTTCACCGTGTGGCAGGGCCCGTGGGCCAAGCTGTCATAAACAGATAGTTAAGGGTTAATGTCTCTTTTACCTGTAAAGGGTTAACGAACAGGGAACCAAAAACACCTGACCAGAGGACCAATCAGGAAACAAGATACTTTCAAATCTCGGTGGAGGGAAGCCTTTGTTTGTGTTTTTTGGGGTTGGGTTCTCACTCGGTCCTGAAAGGGACTAGATGTGCAACCAGGTTTCTTGCCAATCTCCCTGCTACAGTCTCTTATATATTCAGAATAGTGAGTATTCAGTAGAAAGGCGGTTATAGTCTTTTGATTGTTTTCTGTATTTGCAAATGTGTAGTTTGCTGGAAGTATTTTAAATTGTGTTTTGCTGGCGGGGGGCTTCTCTCTAGTGTCTATAAGCTAAAAAACCCTGTAACTTTTACCATCTAAATTACAGAGATAACTTTTTTACTTTTTTTTCTTTCTTTTTATTAAAAGTTTTGTTTTTTAAGACCTGTTTGATTTTTTCCCCTTGTTGAGTCTCAAGGGAATTGAGTCTGTACTTAACAGGGAAGGAGAAGGGAGGGGAGAAGAGTGGAATCCCTTTGTTTTAGATTCACGGAGTTTGATTCTGACTATCTCTCCAGGATAGCCCAGGGAGGGAAAGCCTGAGAAGGAGAGAGAAGGGGTTTGAATCACAGTGATCTTCCAGGGTAACTCAGGGAGGGAAAGCCCAGGAGAGGCACTGGTGAGGGAAAGAGTTTACTTTCCTTGTGTTAAGATCTAGGGGGTCTGGGTCTTGGGGGTCCCCAGGGAAGGTATTGGGGGGACCAGAGTGTATCAAGCACTCCAAGTCCTGATTGGTGGCAGCTATCAGATCTAAGATGGTAATTAAGCTTAGGGGAATTCATGCTGGTACCCCAACTTTTGGACTCTAAGGTTCAGACTGGGGATAGAATACCATGACACAAGCACCACTCAGACAACACCTACATCAGCAACCTGGCTCTAGCCGACCTGGCCTTCATGGTGACCCTGCCCCTGTGGGCCACCTACATGGCGCTGCACTTCCACTGGCCCTCCGGCTCGGCGCTATGCAAGCACAGCAGCTACCTGGTGTTGCTCAGAATGGTCGCTTCTGCCTGGGCTGCCTCAGCTTTGACTGCTACCTGCCATTGTGCACTCGCTGCCACGCTCATGGCCCATACGCCCCTGTGCTGCTCTCACTGGCTGTGCTCTGGCTGCTGCCCGCCCTGTTGGTCCAGCCTACCATGCTGCTGTGCGACACGCAGCCCAGCCCCCAACCAGAATGCCACCCCTGGAAATGTGCCACCCCGAGCACGTGCTTGCTTTGCTGGTGCCTAGAGCCGGTCCTGCTCCTAGCCAATTTTTGATCCACTTTGCCTCTTACATCATTACAACTTAGCTTATGTGTCTAAGGCTCTTATGTTGGACTTTGTCAAGGGTCTTTTGGAAGTCTAGGTAAATTATGTCAACCAGTTCTCCTTTATCCACCACCATGTATTTGCATTTTGACATACTTGGGAAGGTGTATCAGATAGGAAAGAGTTACACCTAGTGCTATTAATAAAGACCAACCACTGTCTGAATGTATCTTTAAGCACCATAACTGAAAGTGGAACTTTCCAGATCACTTTAAATTAAATTGATTAATAATACATCATGTAAAAATGAATTTTTCATGGTTTGGGAGCTAATGTTCTCAATTATTTAGCAATGCAAAATGTAGGAAGCTCGCATACAAACAGCATGCAGGAGTTGATCCGTGAAACCTTCCTTTACAAACAAAATGATAAATAGGTTGTTTTTATTTTTTGTAGGTTTTTTTGTTTGTGTTTTTTGTAGTCCTTTATCATGCTGAAACATTATGGGTTTTTTTCCCCCCGTTCTAAAAACATTTTATCACCAAAACAAAAACAGGCCAAACACAAAGAGTGAAAAACCCTTAATATATAAATTAACTAGAAAATAATCTTCTCACAATTGAAGTGTGTTTTATGCTGTTATAAATCTGCTCCTTCAATTGTAAATTTCATAGTTTTCCAATATCACTCTAGGTTCTAAAGTAGAACTGAAACATATGGTAGTATCCTTTGAAAATCTTTGGGTGTTTAACTTCCAGTATCGATACTGTACGTGTTAGTGTATTCTCTAAAGCATTTATCACCATAGGAAGTTCTATCCTAAACATTTTATTATACTATAGCATATAGAATCTAGGTTCTAAAGTAGAACTGAAACATATGGTAGTATCCTTTGAAAATCTTCTCACAATTGAAGTGTGTTTTATGCTGTTATAAATCTGCTCCTTCAATTGTAAATTTCATAGTTTTCCAATATCACTCTAGGTTCTAAAGTAGAACTGAAACATATGGTAGTATCCTTTGAAAATCTTTGGGTGTTTAACTTCCAGTATCGATACTGTACGTGTTAGTGTATTCTCTAAAGCATTTATCACCATAGGAAGTTCTATCCTAAACATTTTATTATACTATAGCATATAGAATCTAATGCAATGTATCATTTGGATTGTGTCATGTTTTAGAAACGAAATGATTCTTAATCCTCAACATATGTGAAAAAAAACTATACTTTTTTTTAAACACATAAACTCATTTCAGATTTAAAAAAAAAGTCATGCTATTTGAAATGTGAATGAGTGGACTTTTTTCATTTTTCATAGGCTCATCAGACCAGATGCTAAGAGGGACTGAACACCTATAACTCTTATTGACTACAAGTGCTCAGCAGCTGTGCAGTAATTCTCAGGATAGGTCCATAGAAATCCAGACACAGGAAAGACCTGTGAGGTCATCTAAAATATTTTCCTGCTGATGCAGAGTAGTTCCTTCCAGTATATTTTATAGGGTCTGATCCTGCATGCATTTTATGTACAGAACTCCCACTGACTTCAATGGGAAGTGTGAGTGTTGAAGGCAAGCAAGAGTGTCCCCCCACCCCAAATATGGCACTCGGTGCAGTTTTTAATGTCTCAGGAGCTCAGGAGAGGGTGCTTCCACTTACTCTATTGACAGACTATTGTACAGCCTCATGGGCGGTAGCTTATTTTTCTAATACTCTAAATGACTTTTAAATGTCATACATAATACACAGGGAAGGCCTGAGTCTGTCACTTTTATTCATGTTGAGTAACACCTTGCTATGTGAGTAATTCTAATGAGATCACTGGGACTTTTGATATGGTAAAGTATTGTACGATGGCTAATTCTTCAACTTTTTCTGTATGGGAAAACTCCTTTACTAGTGCAGAACTCCATTAATGTCAATGGATTTACATGGGAGTTCAGGGGTTTACTCGTGGAACTAGATGCAAATTCAGGGACAAGGCATGGCAGAATTGGGCCCTACATTTTGTATATGTAAAAAATAGCTTCTCATACTAAAATAAGCTGATTCTCAAATTTTTTTTTTGTCATTTTCTCCCTTTCCTAAAAAATCAAGGAATGATATCCAGGACAATTCACTGCACCTGAGCCATTTAATGTATACTGCTGTGTTGTTTTGCCATCCAGAAGTTGCCATGTTCACAACCATATATCACCATAAATAGATTTTGTTTGTTAGTTCTCTGAGAATTGTGAGGGCAACTGTGGCAAAATCTACTTAAATTCCAGAAGGTATATTTACCAGTATGTTTTTTTGCATACAAAATTAGTGAGGGTTGATATTGGTTAGAGAAAGTGTGACTTTCTCTGAAAATGGGAAGACAGGAAGACTCCTGGTACAGTAACTTAACCTATCTGACCTTTATTCAGCACAAAGGGTTGATCGAGAAATTATTGCTAATGGTATCCTTTTTACTTTAGCAAATGAATTAATTTGATGGCAAATTAGTAGCCATGGCCTTGTATCTGAAGCACAGGAAAGACACTTAGGAGGTCTGGGTTCTATTACTGGCCCTGTTTCTGGCTTCCTGAATGGCCAAATGTAAATGATTATATAATTCTTCACTTCAATTTCCTTTTGTGAAATGGGGATAAACTAAGACAGATGATCGTGCTCCAAGGGGTGTTTTAAGGCTTCATTTATTAATGGGCACAAAGCCCTTTAAGATCTTTGATGGAAAATAAGTGCAAAGTTATTTTTTTGTTATCTATGAGATGGTACCCATGTCGAATGAAGATATTCAAAGAGGCCAGCTAAAGCACACAAAGGGACTCTACTGAATATTATTTTGTGAGAGTGAAAGTGAAGGATGAGAAAAAGCTGAAATATCAGAGTTAGATTTTTGGTGGGTGAGTGGTGTTGTCTTTTAGACAAACTTGTAAGCAGTTAAGTATTTTATTTATGTTTTCTCTCAGATCAGTATCTAATATATAAAAGAGCAAATACCTTTTTATTTCAACACCCCAGACATTGACTAGGCATATATATAGCAAATAAAATGTAGTATATGATGAGATATCAAAATAACCTTGTGACTAACTGTTTTCTATAAGGTGTTTGGAGCCTATCTATTTAAGGTACCTAGATGGTCTCCATTATCACAGTTTCTGAGCTCCTCACAATCTATAGTGGATTTCTCTTCTCTATAATGTAAGAAAGTGTTATCTCCATTTTAGAGGTGGACAACTGAGGCACAGAGAGATTAAATTACTTGCCCAAGGTCATACAGGAAATCTGTGGAGGAACAGGGAACTGGATCTTCTGAGTTCCAGACCAGCACTCTAGCCCCTGGACTATCTTTCATCTCAACATATCAATCTTCCTTCCTCCTCTTATGTTTCACTATCATGTTACAACTGCTTTATCCACTTCTATATGCCAGATAATCTTGACTATATCAAAACTTAGTCCCAAACTTGGGGTGGGTGGGAAATGAATCACAATAGAAAGGACTAGCCACTCTTAGAATTTATCTTGGACAAAACCTGTATTTTTGATAACATTAGTCATTAGTCAAAGCTTAGCAATTATTTCCCTTTTGTCAGTATGAACATTTCTTGGTGAATTGCAAACCAAGAGAAGCCTTCTTGGAGAAGATCATGGAGTTAGAACTGAGAAACCAGGGGCATTACTGAACATTACCAAAAGTTATGTGAGCTTTTCCTGGGGCCCTGACATCTTAAAACAAAGCCAGAGAATATAAGGGTAAATTGGGCCTCTCCCTTACCTTTAATCAAGGGTGTGTGGACATAGTCATGGGAAATCTTTATTACAAGTTTCAAAGCCAGGTGACCTTTAAGCAAAATCCTACGTAAGCAAAGTGATTAATGTACTACATTCATGGTATAATCAAATGCATTATATTTTATAAAGGGGGATTAAAAATAAAGTTAAAAGATAATGCTGCCTTTTAAAGCAAACAAAGAAATGATTCTGTTATATTCATAGTTCTACTTGTTAGGTTTAGGATACTCAATATCTACCACATAACCCTTGAGAATATACTTGGGGTGGGGGGAGCTGGTGCTTATAGGAACCCTGTACAAAGAAAGATTATATTAAATTACTCAGAAATACAACAATATGTATTATCTTTCTGTAGAACCAACAGTGTGTTGCAACACAAAGTATAAACCATTAACTCCTAAGGTGTAACTATTCACTGTGATTCAGCAACACAAATCCTGTTAAAGAAAATGGGCATCACACAGCTAAATCCTGTAAATTGCAATGAACAGTTACTGCTGGCGTCCTGTGATGATCTTAATAATGGGGCTGTCGTTTCATAGTCATTGTAGTACCGCTGATCATAATGGACTCATTCATTATTAATGTGGTTGTAATGCAGTATTAAAAGACCTGTTGCAGAATGAGCAAGAAGAGGAGTTTGCAATGGAAATACTTCAGTTAGTGTTAGATCAATAGTCTTACCTGTTGTGCTCTGCAATATTATTATAGGAGATGTTAAAGGGTACATGTGGTGCATCTTCAGTAAACACACAGGAAAATAGATATTGTGAACAGGTGACCTTGAAGACATCTGGGGCCAAATTCCAGCTTTGGTAGTAGGCATAAGGCTCCAGGTGATTAGAATAGCTGTGTATGGGCATTGAAAGGCAGAGTTTGATCTTAGGAATATATGTGTACACTAACATCATATTAGTCTTTCATGCTGCTATATACATTTAAGGTGTGTCTGTACATTCCAGATGATTTTCCGATGTCCTATTAAGTAATTCAATGCACTTTTAACATTTGCTCTTTCTGATTAGCTTGGCAATTATTCCACCTAACTGTATCACTTTGTAATAATATAGGTCAAATTATTTCCTGGTGAAACTCCTTTTGTTTCAAGCAACTTCAAAAGAGTTACACATTAAAGAGGTCAATTAAATTTTATATCCCACCTCAGGACAGTGTACACAGATGCTTGGAATATTTTCTTCTTTCCAGTGGGACTGTCTTTCCCCTCGTTCCGTAATATGTAGTATAGCTTTGCACTGCTATCTACTCAGGCCTGTGCCCCTCATGTTTTTCTTCTTGTGCACCAAAGATATAATAGCTCTAAAGAAAGTTCCAAGCAACACTACTGCAGATGCTGCCAGTTTACTAATTAAAACTATTATCTTTAACTCTACTCTACTTATTTGGTCTTTCTAAGATGTTTTCAGGTTTTTTGAAGCCTCAGTAAATATGCTTCTAGGCATAGAGGTTATTGTCCAGAGCTTTCTGCAGAATGCTCTCCTTTGAGCTTTCCCACTTAGTTGGTCCCTTTAGACATTGAGCTGTATTTGCTTTTTGTAGTCATTTGGCCAAGTTGGTAGAACATTAGTTAAATCAACAGAACCCATGTTGATATCAGCAGAACTACTACTAGCAGAGGATCTGGCCCTTTTGTCTGATCTTTTAGTAGAAACAATCCATGTCAGACACTCTGTGCACATTTCACCGATGAAGAACCCTGTTTTTTTTGTTTTCATGTTTAGTTTGCAGGCTGTTGACTATGATCATACTGGTCTTCTGGATTTAAGACTGACTTATTGATGAAGTTATTTTGTGAATCCCATGAAAAAAAGTGTTTTCCTTGATCCTAAGAAAGAAAGGGACACAATTTCTTTCTCCGTTACCCTTTTTCTTTACTTTTTTCCAGTAATGCTGTGACAGAAAAAGGTGGCTGTTTCAGAATAGCAAACTTTACAGTTTTATCCACATTGGGATAAGATGGATGAAGATCCACTATTACCATTTTCTTAACTCTAAGCTCCAGCACACAACTTGGTACTTCCTTCTATGTAATCAGTGTACCTGTATTGAAAAGTACAGTATCCTATTTCTTTAAATTCTTTGGGCCAGATCCTCAGCTTCTTTAATTCTACATAGCTGCAAAGAAGTCAGTCCTTCAACAACTACAGTCCCCATTCTGCAAGATGCTGAACACCACTGAAGTCAATGACTGTGATTGCTAGAGAAGTGGATGAATGGGTCACAGAAGTAGCATTGTTGTTAAAATGGGAGGGGGTGGAGAAGGGAAACATAATAGTCAGCTAAGCAGGGAGAAGCAGAATTGTGCAGTGCCTTGAAGATGAAGAACATAAATTTAAACATGATGTGCTGGAGAAGGCTCAGGAAGTGGATGGATCAAAAGGAGGTGGAGAGGGGATGAAATTACCCAGAGAGATGACTTTAGCAGATGCATTTTTCTATGGAATGAAAAACAACTGACCTAACAAGGAGTTGTTTCTGCGCTGGTAACTTGAGACTATTCAGTAGAAATGTTGTGCTGTGAAAGGTCATATCTGACTTTTGCACACTCAACTATGTGACAGAAACTCAACTGATCCTCAGAAAGCATTGCAACTGAAGAGCATGGGTCCCACTTGCAGAGAGCCAAAACATGTATAGACATCTTTATAATAGATTTTTTCCTTTCTTGAATAGCTGGAGCCAAAAATCTGCCTTAGATTGCTGCAATTTTTTTTAAAGCAACCCTTCCTTTTGTGACCAATGACGGTCGTTGTGAGTGAATAGTGAGTCTTGGTCTGGTTATAAAAAAAATATTTCATTTAATGCATTTCAGTGACTAGCACTAATTTTTTCATCTTTGCAGCTCAGGTAGTTTTTATACTTGGGCAGCAAGATGATCTGACCTGTCCCACCTGACCAAAGGCAGCAGTAGCAGCCTGAAGAAGATTGAGTGGCATGGGCAGAAAGCTTATATGTTCCCCCACATGGTGACTTATGCCTTGGATATAGGGGACAAAGTAATGTACCTCATCCTAAACTAATCTGTGATCTGGAACGGGAAAGTATCATCTGGACTTGGACATGGTTTGGTTGACAGATTCTGAAGCCAGCTGTTGCTGAGTTCTCTCATGTTCCCTGTAGAGTACAGCAACCCTTTAGAGCACAGGACAGACAGATAAAAGTATGTTTCTTTTTTTTAAAGTATTGTTCAGATCCTCACTTCATGTAATTCAGCATAACTCCACTGAAATCAATGAAGTTTCATTGATTTACATCAGCTGGTCTTGTAGCGCATATATTTAATGAAAGATTTTTCAAAAATCTGTATTTCAAAATATTCCATAACAATAAATTAAATATGAAACCATTTTTTGTCTGTCAATGCATCTAGGTGCTGTTACATGTAATCCTGTAAGTATCCACCATGGTAACAAAAATGTAAGTTATACTCCATTTTAAGTTCAGGAAATTTGAGCTGGTATAGCAATGTTATGTCCTTATAACCGTAAGTTAAACATTCTGCAAAAGCTGCTCTTTCAACATTCCTGGACAGAAAACGTGCCCAAACATTGACTCACATCCTTGTTCTCTTGCATGCCTACACTTACACCATCTGTTAGAGTGGCATTTTGCCCACTTAGAAAGTATCATTTCATTTTCAATGGAGCCACAGGTGTCAATTTATTTTCTAGTCATCCTGAAAAATACAAGAATTATTTATGCCCCTACTTCCAGGTGAGCCTCCTCGTTTCAAGCAATATCAGCTTCGAATCATAATGCTTCTTCAGTCTTCTCCTCATTAGGTTGTTTATAATCTCTTTTTTATGGCATATATACACTGGTGCATGGTGGATCATAAAAATGTTTCAGATTGGGATACCAAAACTCCACATATTGTGAGCTCACTAAAATATTGTGTAAATTAGGTAATTCTATTATAATAAACAGTAAATATACACTGCAGCATGATGCCAATTCCTCTTTCATTAACATAACAGCACAGATTTCATGGAATCCAGGACTGGAATTATGTTGGAGTGTGTCACAGGAGAAAACAATTAACACAAATAGTTTTGCTAAAGAATGATACAGAAAGAAGAACCCAATTAAAATATGTTGACAGAAAGCGGGGTTATGTATTGGTAGAAAAATAAGTGGTTATATGGCTTGGAATCTCATTACAGTTAAAAATAGGACAATCACTGTTGCAGAGACAAAAAAAATAAGCAAATATATTTTAAATGTAGTATAAATAGAAAGCAGATGGAAAGAAATATAGTATCTGTGCTGGTGGTAGATCATGTGATTTTATGTGCAGAGTTGGTGTAAATTGTTTTAGCTTGCCTCAGACTCCAAGAAAACTGAGGACCAATGGAACATTCTTCCTAATGGACTTGATGTTTTGGTGGTCAATAGGTTACTCTCTTCTTCATCTTTCCTAGTTATTGAGGGGTGATAAGTCTTTCTCTCCAATGATTGGATGGGAGAAGCGATGACTTTCATATCTTCCCTTTCATATCTCCTCAGTATTTGAGGGCTTTGGTCTTCTCACTCCCTCTACCGAGGCATTATCTAGATTAAATAACAAGTCATGTTTAAAAATATATTAGCTAACACATTTCAGAAAATACGTTTTTAAACACAAGTGTATTCAGGGTTTAATATCTTAACATTTGTAGCTGGTCATGGCTAGGTTTCCCACTAGAGTTAAATATAACTCACTGAACCATTTTTAAATATGTTACCCTGTTTACACTCGGTTCAAAAATATGTTAGCTAATAGACTAGACTTGGCCAAAGAGGGTTCCAATGTTTAAAATATTTTTTGATAATACGTAGGACATGATGATCAAACAAGCAAGCAGAGTGCTTGATAATGTTCAGTGGCAGTGAACAACATCTCCATTTTCTTCACAGGAAGTAGTTTAGCCAGGTTCTAGCATACCCTTATGTTACTACTAGCTAGAATTCAGAGAGTCATGGCAGGGCTTAAATTCAGCCAAAGCCGTCCATAGTAGAGCATCGGTAAATATTTTCAAACCCATGGGAGCCCTGGTGCTTACCATGAGGTTGAAATCCTGAGCCCAGGGGTGACCTGCAGGCAGAAACCCCGAGCCCTGATATCCCCCCTCCTCACAGGGCTAAAGCCCCGAGACACCCTGCCCTGCTGTTGAAGCCTGGAGCCCTAAATGGAGGGGTCTGGGGGGAAGGCTTATTCTTTGAGCCCAAATGTCACATTAGGCTTGTCAGAGTATAATTCCCAAATCTGAACCTTAGCGTCCAAAATATGGGTACTAGCATGAATTCCCCTAAGCTTAATTATCAGCTTAGATCCTGTAGTGCTGCCACCAATCAGGACTTAGAGTAGGGCACCTGATAGACTCTGGTCTCCCCCAAAACCTTCCAAATTCCTTGAGTCTCACAACAAAGGGGAATAAACCATTTCCCTTCCCCCTCCTTTCTTCCTCCCAGCTCTTTCCCACCCTGGGTACACTAGGAGATCAGCGTGATACAACTCCTTGAATCACCACACAGAGAGGAATGATACCTTCCCCCAGAGGCAATCCAGATTCAACTCCGTGAATCTAAAACAAAGAGGAAATTCACTTTTCCCTTCTCCCTCCTGCTCTCTTTCCCTTCTCCCCACCAATTCCCTGGTGTATACAGACTCAGTTCCTTTGAGCCTTAACTAGGAGAGAAAAATCAGAAAGGTCTTAAAAGCAAAACTTTTAATAAAAAAAAAAGAAAAAAGTAAAAGGTTTATCTCTGCAGTTTAGATAGTACAAAGTTACAGGGTCTGTCAGCTTATAGAAATTGGAGAAACAGCCTCCTCCAAGGGAAATACAATTTAAAATACTTCCAGCCAAATACACCTTTGCACATAAAGGAAAACAAATAAAAAGACTATACCGCCTTTCTACCTTTATACTTACAACATTGGAATAGAAGATTAGAGGGCCTGTAGGTACATGTGATCACTCTCAGAGCCCAGAGAGAACAAAGCAACCACCCCCCAAAAACAAACAAAGGCTTTTCTCCACCGAGATTTGAAAGTATCTTGTCTCCTGATTGGTCCTCTGGTCAGGTGTTGCAGGTCACTGTTTGTTAACCCTTTACAGGTGAAAGAGACATTAACCCTTAGCTATCTGTTTATGACAAGGCTTTTCATGGACTCAAGCCCAAGTGTCCACTGGTCTTCAGTTAAAAACAAACAAACAAAACAAAGCCAGGTGATAACATGTTGGGGGGAAAAATGTAGTTTACCATTTTAGGATCGCTAATGCTAGTGTAAGAAGTTGGTCTAGTCATCAGCTGGGTAAAAACAATAAAAGTGACTCATAGCTAATTGTCCTTTTTTTTTTTTTTTTTGAAGGAATAGCTAAGTATCCTCTTTCATTGAAGGAATGTGTTATATGGCTATGGAAAATAGGGAAAGGCTGGGGGGAAAAGCTGTAATAGATCATAAGCCTGGAAGGGAACTGAAGAGATCATCTAGTCGAGTCCCCTGCACTCATGACAGGACCAAGTATTATCTAGACCATCTCTGATCCACACAATGTGTGCTGGAATTATTTTTTATTCATGAGCTATAATGTTAGATGAGTTCATTTTGATTATTAATCAATGAGATGTCAAATAATCAAGCTCAATTGGTTTTATTAAATCATATTGCTCTAATTACAGATAAAATAGCACAACACAAAGGGGATATTGATCAATCCAGGGTCCAGAGGCTGCAGCTCAACTGATCTGAACTTGTTTACAATTCTATAGGTTTTATAGGCCACTTGTTAATTTTTTCTAGAATCCACAGTTAGCTGCACAACTATGATCACTATCCAGTCCCCATCCAATATTACCTTGTGGCCATCAGTCGAAACAGTATAGGTTCAGAACATTTAAGACCAGTTGTCACAGTTAATTCTAATTAATTATCTGTTCATCAATCTACCATTATGCGTTAAACTTGTTAGTCTTTGTAATACTGTGATATCACGTAAGATGCAACAGACAACAATTTTTTATTTTTGTTTATTTCTTTGTTTTGGCTTTTAACTGAATAATTGTGTGTGTGTGTGTGTGTGTGTGTGTGTGTGTGTGTGTGTGTGTGTGTGTGTGTGTGTGTGTGTGTGTGTGTGTGTGTGTAAATAACTTGGAAATTTTAGTGGTGCTTGTGACCTGGCGGCCCTGTTTGTCCAGCTGGGCCACCTCCATTGTCCCAGTGCAGGGTGGGTACATTCCATCACCCAGTAGATGGGATTCCTTTCTAGAGCAGGTAATTGCAGCATGGTGGACTCTGGACCACTGGGGAGCCTAGCAAGCAAACCATCCGTAACCCCTGAGCCTCCAGGCTGGGGTGGACAACAACAATTGGAGTTCTGGCCTCCGGGAGTGAGGGTAGAACAACAGTCAGCCTGTAGCCCCTGAGCAGGGCAGGGCAAACAGTCTGTGGCCCCTGAGTCTCCAGGCTGGGTCTGAGAGCAAGGCTGGTGCAACCATATAGTTGACCTAGGTGGTTGCCTATGGTGCTGGGATTTGGGGAGCGCCATTTTCTTTAGCAGCGACCGTGGCAGCTGGATCTTTGGCCACCCCGGTCGCCGCCAGTATTTAGGCGGAGGGAGCTGGGGCAGGGGAGTGCGGGGAGGGCCACCTGCAGCAAGTAAGTGGGGGGGCACGCAGGGGAACTCTCCGCCCCAGCTCACCCCTGCCCTGCCTCCTCCCCGAGCACGCTGTGGCTGCTTCACTCCTCCCGCCTCCCAGGCTTGCGGTGCCTAAGCAGATTTGCACCACAAGTCTTGGAGGCGGGAGACGTGAAGCAGCGATGGCGTGCTCGTGCATGAAGCAGGGGTGAGCTGGGATGGAGGGGTGCCTCAGGGCGGAGGGGTTGCAGCTGCCATGTGGGGGGGCACCTCAGGGCAGAGCTGCCAAGGGGGGGGTGCCTCAGAGCAGGGGCATGGGGGGGCACAAGGTGGAAGTTTCGCCTAGGGCTGGTGTAGCAAAGAATGTGATTGAACAAGCAGAGTGTTAATAAGAGTTTTGATGTCATTTGTAAATAGATAATGCTGGATTTTTCTGAACTGCAGGGTTTTTCGTTGTTTAAGAGATTTCTCACCCAGTTCCCTAATTAAGGGCAATTAAATTCATATAAACCCAAAGTCTCTGTCCAGCACACAGCTGGGCTGGGCCAACATAGAGACTGAATCTGTACAAGAGGAATCCTTTCCTTGAGCACAGTAGAAACCAGATGTGGGTCCAACCATGTTGCTTGTTCTCCACCAAACAATAGGGATTTGAGTGTGTGAATATGTAATTACATAAACCCAGAGCCTCTTTCTAGTGTGCAGTTTAGCTTGGCTCTCTAACTCCTGAAGAACAGAATTGCATCAGTTCTGATGCATAAAAATGACTCACCCATACTGTTGGAGGAGAGGGCAGGATTTTCCTAATAATTACAACCACTATAAATTTCTGGATACAAAGTACATCAGGCAATACAAAAATAAGACGTTGAGCTGGCAAAATAAGTAATTGTTAACAAATTCACAGCATAGTTTAGAGTAATTATAAAAATATAACAACCTGAGTATGCATTAAAATGTTTTTAGATAAGTGTCCGAAGTGGTAGTGGACATAAGGGGAAGTTTTATCTTTTTAGAGAAGCAGATATTTGGGAATGTTGATTACTTAGTTATTTGGCCTGTACCAGGCAATTCTACTAATTACTGTGCTTATGTGACACCGGTTCTGTTCTGTATTGAAAGATTCTATGCAGCATCAAGTTATCACTGCATCTTATTACCAGAAAGATACTGGACGATAAGGAAAAAAAAACAACACAGATTGCAGTAGTAATCATGATCAGGAAGTTGAAGGGATTTGTAATAGGATGATCTGCCCCTTAAGGATGGGGGGGCTGTGGCCAGCATGTTCTGAGCACAAAGCCTCTTTAAGAATGGGTGTTTGAGCATGGTAGATGGGATTATCAGACACAGCTGGGATGGGGAGATGTGATTCCTATATTATTGTCTGGAAGAGAGCTACAGGAGCAAGCTGGCTTTTTGGCAGGCCCTGAGGCAGTGGTCTCCTAGGCAGATGGCTTTGTTTTGGGGAATAATTTTGTTGTATGTTGTAATTAAGCCCAGGAAAGGGGCCTGATCCATATGCTGGGGAAGGTGGTGTTAGTCCTTCATGGGCTGGGAAGCCAGGCCGGAAGCCTGCAGGGCTTTCATCTTATAATGAAAGATTCAAAGAGCTAAATATATGCATCTTGGCCAAGACACAACAAAGTGGTAGGGTTATGATAAGAGACTATAACTATTTAAGTGGTATAAATGGGGATAGATTTCCAATTAGGCACAGTAAGCACGTGCGTAGGGATGCCAGCATTCTAGGGGCATTTAAATGTTATAAAGCAGGTGAAAAGTTTTATTTTTAACAGAAAACACAAAGATCAGATGTAGGTAGGGGAAGCACTGAAGATGCTGTGCTAGGGGCGCATACAATGTAAATTCAGCTCTGAGTATAAACACCAGGAAGAAAAAGGAATTACTTATGGTACAGCAAGAGGTTGTTAGTAGGTATAATGGCATGAAATTAAGAATTGAAAAATATAGGGTGAATATCAATAAGAACTTTCTGACAAGTAAATGTATTAGGCTCTGGGAAGTAGTGGCAGCCCCATCACTGTGACATCTAAAATTAAACTGCTCAAAATGCTGGAAAATTGACTTTATGGAACAATCCTCTGTTGGCAGGGAGATGGGTAGAAAGATCCAATAGTTATTTCCATCTCTAAGACATCGTATCTGTAGTTCTCTCAACATATCTCTACCATTTGTTGACTTCACTAGAGTCACACCTGAAGTAAATTCAGCTGTTTTATCTAACAAAGGAATGCATTTGAAAAGATGTTTGTTGGCAAAGAAAAAAAATCCTCAAAGTGTGTTTTATCCTTTTTCCCATGCCTGTGCTGAGATCTATTTATTTATCTGCATGTAACTTTGTACTCCATGCTGGGTAATGTATATTATTCCAGTGGTTATGGGGACTGATTGATGGATGTGACATCATTTATTATGCACATTACAGATCATAGAATATCAGGATTGGAAGGGACCTCAGGAGGTCATCTAGTCCAACCCCCTGCTCAAAGCAGGACCAATCACCAACTAAATCATCCCAGCCAGGGCTTTGTCAAGCCTGACCTCAAAAACTTCTAAGGAAGGAGAGTCCACCACCTCCCTAAGTAACCCATTCCAGTGCTTCACCACCCTCCTAGTGAAAAAGTTTTTCCTAATATCCAACCTAAACCGCCCCCACTGCAACTTGAGACCATTACTCCTTGTTCTGTCATCAGGTACCAGTGAGAACAGTCTAGATCCATCCTCTTTGGAACCCCCTTTCAGGTAGTTGAAAGCAGCTGTCAAATCCCCCCTCATTCTTCTCTTCTGCAGACTAAACAATCCCAGTTCCCTCAGCCTCTCCTCATAAGTCATGTGCTCCAGCCCCCTAATCATTTTTGTTGCCCTCTGCTGGACTCTTTCCAATTTTTCCACATCCTACTTGTAATGTGGGGCCCAAAACTGGACACAGTACTCCAGATGAAGCCTCACCAATGTCAAATAGAGGGGAATGATCACATCCCTCAATCTGCTGGCAATGCCCCTACTTATACAGCCCAAAATGCCTTTAGCCTTCTTGGCAACAAGGGCACACTGTTGACTCATATCCAGCTTCTCGTCCACTGTAACCCCTAGGTTCTTTTCTGCAGAACTGCTTCCTAGCCATTCGGTCCGTAGTCTGTAACAGTGAATGGGATTCTTCCATCCTAAGTGCAGGACTCTGCACTTGTCCTTGTTGATGAAGTCACTAGATTAACTGTATTGATGTATACAATTCTTCAGATCCTTTGCTGGAGTTATCACAGTACACATTGTATAAGTATATGTTTATTGTACACACACACAAGTCGTACTTGTACTACAAAGCAATTTTAATAAAGGCACAAAATGTAGTTACTAATTGGTAGTGCTTGAAAAGTTTTTAATAAGTCATTTTTTCAGTAGAAAAACATTGGTTTTGATTAAAACTTTGTCACAAAGATTTACTCAGATCCAGGATGGAATTTCGTGTGTGTGAGAGAGACTTTTGTGGCGGTGCAATTGAGTATGTATTTTAACTGTTCTATAGATGACTTGGCAATAGTGATTTCAACCGTTATTACTATTAATTTTGATTTTAGGTGAGATGCACTCCCTTGGTCCCCACTGAGGGGAGAGTCTTATTTATATGTACTGGCAATGATCCAACCACTCAGTCCTGACTCTACCAGGAAGAGTGAAGTTGGCCAACATATCTGGATGGAGGTTTCTGAGTTGTGGTAGAGCCGGGATACCCTAGTTACTGTATTGGATGGGCAGCCTCACCTGTGCAAATTAAGGCTGTCTTACCATCATTGAGGTATCAGTTGATGGATACTTGCCCTCTCCTGGTTCTTAATTGCTCTTTTGGAAAAAACAGCTCTGATTAATACTTGTATTTTGGTAGTGCCTAGAGGCCTCAAGATTAGGGACCTATTGTGCTAGTCATTGTACCCACACAAAATAAGACAATCCCTGCCTCAAAAACTTTAGTAGACAAGATAGACACAGGAAAGAAGGAGGAGAAAAGAGCTACACTGGAGCTAGAAGTTGTAATTTCCAGCTCAAATAGACATACTCATGCTAGCTCTGAGTGAGCTAGCACACTAAAAATAGAAGTGTAGCCACTGTAAATATCTGAAACTGTAGATACATACTCCAGCAGCATAGCTCCACTTTTGTTTTTAGAAGGTTAGCTTGTTTACCACTAGCGCATCTTTATCTGCTCGAGCTGGAGATTACACCTTCCAGCTCTGGAATAGACGTACCCATAGAGATGTGCAGTTTAGTGGCAGAACCAGATACAGAACCCAAGTCCCAGATCTGTGCCTTACTTGCTAGGCCACACTGCCTCTATTTTCCTGATGTAGGGGAGTCCAAACTGCCGCCATCCTGTGATGAATCAAGTCCTTTCATCTACTAGCCTGTTTCTAAGCAATTTTTTTCACAGAAAAGGTCCAAGAAAAAAGGTCCAAGTTCAACTAAATTAGTAAGTGTTCTGTATTTTCGGGTGCTTACTTCTTCTGATAGATTCCCTTGCATTAAATACCGTTTGTGAAGAATGAAGCATTTTTATTTAATATATGGATCCATTCCTACTCCTATGAAGTCAATAGGAGGAAGAGAGGGCCTTATATTTTCTAACTTTACCTAGTTGCCGCTATTGATGTCAGCTGTTTTTTAATGAAAACTTCTGACTGCAGTTAATCTTTTATTTAATTCTTGGACTCTAATCTGTTGTCAAATGTTGAAGTGTACATTACCTTGAAGGTGATATGAGAGCATAATAGAGATCAGAATGCCATTTAACTTGCTCTGAATAGTAGTCCCAAGAGACTATTGCTTTAAAGACAGCAGTCAAATTCTAGGTTGGGTTGTTAATCATCATTCTAATGAACTCATTCTAAGTGCATGTCAAACTGTATTGTAAAGCGCATTTTCATAGAACAGAAATCTCCACAGAGCAGATTGTTTTTTGCTGGATTATGTCATGTTCTTGAATAACTTTGCCACACATCCAAAGGAGGTATAATCCCCTCTCAGTAAATGCATGTATTTTGTACTGATTGTAAAGGAAATTACACACACACACACACGGAGGGAAATATACCTCAAAGATGCAGTTATCAGAATCTATTTCTGCTCAAACTAGGAAAGTTGAAATTGGCCCTGTCCTCTGTAGTTTGGCTGTAATTGGGTTTTATTCTGCTATGTACTGGAAATCAGTGTGATTCTAAAATAAGGGTGAAAAATGTCTTTGTATAGTTGTCTGCACCTCGTAATCTATCAAAGATTACATCTATGAAACTTGGTTGTCTATACAGCTGAAATAGAGAAATGCAATTCAGGAAATTGGAGTGTAACATTGAGTGGTGGTGAGCAATTTTCATACACCTTAGTAACTTCATTTAGAGATGCATTTGATATATTGGATGATTAGCCAAAGGTCTTTGGGTTGGAAATTTGATGTGGAAATTCCCAAAAAGCAAACTTTGTTTTGAGACTTCTAGAACATTTTACTTCTGGTCAGATCTGAAATACAAGTGCAACTTGGAGGGAGCATTCCCTTGGCTAGGGTTAGGGTTATAGGAGATAGTTATGTTAGGGTTAGTTAGTATGGTTAGGGATATTTGGGATAGGCCTCCCTAGGCTAGAGTTAGGGTTCCAGGAGGTAGGAATCTCCTGGCTAGCTTTAGGATTCTAGAAGGTTGGAGACACCACGGTAGGTTGAGGTTGGTAGTGGGTTGGTATTTTCAGACTAGGATTACCACTAGAGGAGATAGGAATCCATGGGTTGGTTAGAGTTAGGTGTCTTGGAAGGTAGGACTCCTAGGGCTAAGGCTAGCAATGTAAGAGGTAGGCCTTCCTGGGGAAGAGTTAGCATTCATTAAGGTAGGACTCTTTGAGAAAGTTTGGGGGTTCTAGGAGGTTGTGCTCCCTGAGTTAAGGTTAGGGTTCTAGGAGATAAGACTCCCTAATCTACACTTAGGATTCTAGGAGGTAGGTGTCCCTGGGGTAGGGTAAGTGTTCTGGGAGGTTGTACTACCCAGGCTAGAGTTAGGGCTGTAGGAGGTAGGTCTCCCCGGACTAAGGTTAGGGTTCCAGAAGGTAGGCTTCTATGAGCTAGGGTCAGGGTTCCAAGATGGTAGGGCTTCCTGAGTTAAGGTAAAGATTTCGATAGGTAGGACTCCCAGGGCTGGGGTTAGGGTTCTGGAAGGTGGTCTTCTTGAGGTAGCTTAGGGTTCCAGAAGGTAGGAGTCCTCTAGCTAGCGCTAGTGTTTTAGGAGTTTGATGAACCTGCAGTAGGTTGACAGTTTTAGAGAGTTGTTATTGCACTACTAGGGTTAGGAATTTAGGGGGTGGACTGAGGTTAAGGTTGTAGGAGGTAGACATTCATGAAGTAGGGTTAGGTTTGTAAGTGGCGGACCAACTCGGGTTAGTTGTAGGGTTGGAAGAGGTACGTTTCTTTGGATTAGGGATATAACAGGTAGGTTATTTCATGCTACAGTTAGGGTTATAGGACGTGGCCTTTCTAACCAACACCTAGGGTTCCAGGGCTTGGGCATCTCCCATCTAGGATTACTGGACAGTGCTCCCTGGGCTAGGGTTAGGGCTCCTTGAGGTAGGACTCCCACTGCTAGGGTTAGATTTATAGGAGGTTGGCCTCCCTGGGCTAGGGTTACGGATGGAGAAGGTAAATATCTGTGGACTGGGATTAGAGTTGGTTTAGGTTTGGAGGTAGTACAGCAATTTGGGTTAGTGGTAGGGTTGTAAGAGGTAGGCTTCTACATTTTAGAGAGTTTCTCAGAATTTAGGCCTCCTTGACTCAATGGTAGGATTCACAGAGATAGGACTCCCATGGCTAAAGTGAGGGAGATAGAAGTAGGACTCTATATACTGGAGCTAGGAGATAGGACTAACAGGGCTAAGGTTAATGATGTAGAGTGTAGGCTTTCCTGAGGAAGTATTAAGATTCTAGGAGGTAAGACTCACTGAGCTAAGGTTAGAGTTTTAGGAGGTAGGTTTCACTGCGCTATGGTTAGGGTTCTATGAGGTAGATTTCCCCAGCTTAGGGTGACAGTTTTTTGAGGTGGTTTTCCCTGGGTGAGAGTAAGGGGGTTTTGGAGGTAGGATCCCCAGGCTAGGATTGGGGTTTTTTGGAGGTAGACATCCCATGGCTGTGATTAGCTTTCTAGGAGGTAGATGGTAGGAGGTTGATATTCTCAGGCTAGGGTCAGGATTGGAGAAGGTAGAAATTCCCGGGCTGGGTTTACAGTTTTACAAGTTAGACATTTGTGAAGTAGGGTGAGGTTTGAAGGTAGCAGACCAACTCAGGTTAGTGATAGGCCTTGCTGAACTAGGGTTAGGGATGGAGGAAATAGGCATCTATTGGCTGGGGTTAGGGTTTTAGGAGGTCCAGATCCCCAAACTAAGGTTAGTTATGTAGGTGGTATGCCAAGTCTGGCTAATGGTAGGAATGTATGAGATTGGTAGCTCTGGGTTATGGTTGTAAAGGGTACGCTACTTCAGGCTAAGGCTAGGGTTGAAGGAGGTAGGTCTCCCCGAGCTAGAATTAGGCTTATAGTAGGTAGCCTTTCCTGAACAATAGTTAGTGTTCCATGGCATAGGCTTTCATAGTCTAGGGTTAGGGTTTCAGTGCCTACTTCTCCCTGAACTGGGATTAGACTTTTTGGAACTAGGTCTTCCTGAGCTAGGGTTAGGAGTTATTCTTCCCCAAGCAACAGTTAGGGATCTCAGGACTAGGGTTAGGGTTTCTGGAGGTAAGAGTGTTTGGGTTAGGGTTAAGGCTTTTCTAGTTAGGTCTGCCAAAGCTAGGGTTAGAGTTAAAGGAGGTTGGTTTCCCTGAGCTATGTTACGTGATTCGGGAGGTATCTGTGAACTGGGATTTCAGTTGTAGGAGGTAGACATCACCAAACTTGATTTAAGTTTGTAGGTGTAGAGCAACTCAGATTAGTGGCGGAGTTGTAAGAGGTAGTTTTCTTTGGGTTGTGGTTGAAAGAGAGAGGTATATATTTTCTAGGGATATTCTTGTAGATGGTAGGCTTCCCCGAGCTAGGATTAGGGTTATAGGAGTTAGTCTGCCCTGCGCAACAGTTAGGCTTCCAGGAAGTAGGCATCCCTGAGTTATGGTTAAGGTTTGTAGAGGAAGAACTCCCATGGCTAGGATGAGGGATACAGGAGGTTGATGTCCATGCACTGGGGTTAGGATTCTAAAAGGTGGTACTCCCAGCACTAAGGTTAGCGATATAGAATGTAGTCCTTCCCGGTGTAGGGTTTATGTACTAGGATGTAGGTGTCAGTGGGCTAGGGTAAGATTTTAGGAGGTAGGTGTCCTCTGGTTAGGGTTCTTGGAGATAGTAATCCCTGGGCTAGGGTGAAGGTTCTAGAAGGTTGGCTTCCTGAACTACAATAAGGAATGAAGGAGGTAGAACTCCCCAGGAAAAGTTTAGGGTTCCAGGAGGTAGGTCTCCCCAGGCCAGAGTTTGGGTTCCAGGAATTAGGCATCTCCTAGATAAGGTTAAGATTCCAGGAGGAAGGACTGCCCTGGCTAGTGTTAGAGTTCCAGGAGGTTGGTGAGCCCTCATATGGTTTAGGGTTGAAAGAGTTTGATATTGCCAATCTAGGGTCAGGAATTGAGGAGGTAAGAATCCATGGGCTGGGATTAGGGTCGTAGGAGATAGACATTCCTGAAATAGGATTATATTTGTAGGTGGTAGACCAACTTGGGGTAGTGGTAGATTTGTAAGAGGTAGGTTTCTTTGAGTTAGGGTTTTAACAAGTTGGCTATTTCATGCTAGGGTTACTGTTATAGGAGGTAACTTTTCCCAAGTAACAGTTAGGGTTCCAGGGCACAGGGATCTCAGATCTTAGGGTAGGGTTGCAGGAGATAATCCTTTCTCGGCTAGAGTTCGAGACACTGGAGGTAGGACTCTCTGGGCTGGGCTTAGGTTTTTTGAGGGTGGACTCTCTGTGGGTATTAGAGTTCTTGAAAGCAGGACTCCCACAGCTTGCAGTAGGCTAACAGGAAATAGGTCTTCACAGGTTGGGGAAGTGATATAAGAAGTAGGGTTTGATGTGCTGTGGTTAGGATTCTAGTATATAGGCTTCCCCATACTAGGAATAGAATTGTTGGAGGTAGGGCTTCCTTAGCTAGGGTTAGACTCTCTGAGCGAGGTTTAGGGGTCTAAGACATAGGAGTCCCATAGGATTTGGATTCTTGGAAGTAGGACTCCCTGGGCTAAGATTAGGGCTCTTAGAGGTACTGTAGTGCTCCCACTGTTAGGGTTAGAGTTTTAGGAGGTTGGCCTGCCCAGGCTAGGATAAGGAATGGAAGATGTAAGTATGGGATAAGGGTTGTAGGAGGCAGAAATTCTCAAAGTAGGGTTAGGCTTGTAGGTGGTAAACCAACTTGGGATAGTGGTCGGGTTGCAAGAGCTATGCTTGCTTGGATTATGATTTTAAGAGGTGAACTTCGTCAGTCTGAGCATATGCTTATGTGAGGTAGGTATCCTTGAGATATGGTTAGAGATGGAGGAGGTAGGACTCACTGGGTTAGTGTTTGGGTTGTAGGAGCTAAGCATCCTCTTTTTAGGATTAGGGATGGAGGAGATAGGAATCCATTGGCTGGATTTAGGGTTAGAGTTCTTGATAGTAGCCTTCCCTGAGCAACAATTAGGGTTAACCAGGCTAAGTTCTGGGTTCTTGGTGGTACTACTCTTACATCTATAGTGAGGATATAGGAGGTGTGGTTAGGATTGTACTAGGTAGGCTTCTCTGGCCTAAGGTTAGAGATGAAGGAGGTAGGACTTTCCAGTCTGGGATTCGGACTTTCAGGGATAGGGTTAGGGTTCCAGGAAGTATGCCTTCCTTAGATAGGGAAGGGTTCCAGAAGGTAGGACTTCCTAGGCTGGACTTATGGATCTAGGAGGTGTGTGTACCCACATTAGGATTAGAGTTATAGGAGTTAAGTGTTCCCAGGACAAGGTTAGGTTTTCAGGAGGTAGGCCTTTCCATGGTATGGTGAGGGTTCCAGGAGGTAGGATTTCCTGAGCAGAGTTAAGGTTCTAGGAAGTTGGACTCCCTGGACTAGGTTTATGGTTGTAGGAGGTAGATGTCCCCTTGTTAGGGTTAGGACTCCCACAGCTAGGATTAAAGTTATAGAAGGTAAGCCTCCCCAAGATAGGGTAAGGAATATAGAGGGTAGGGTTCCATGTGCTGGGGTTAGAGTTCTAGAGCTAGGCATCTTGGTGCAAGGAATACAATTGTCAGAGGTAGGCTTCTATAAGGTAGGGTTAGAGTTGAAGGAGGTGGGCCTCTGTTAACTATGGTAATGGTTAGAGGAGATAGGCCTCCCCAGGCTAGGCTTAGGGATCCAGAAGGTAAGTCTTCCCAAGGTAGGATTATGTTTCCTGGAGGTAGGCACCCCTGAGCTAGGTTCAGGGTTCCCGGAAGTAGACGTTCCCTGGCTAGGATTAGGGTTCTAGGAAATAGGTGACTCCACATATAGGGTTAGGGTTATAGGAGGTTGATATTGGCTTGCTAGGGTTAGTGACGGAGGATGTATAAATCAATGAGTTAGGTTTAGGATTCTAGGAGGTATATATTCCCAAAGTAGGGTTAGGTTTGTAAATTGTATACCCAATTCAGATTAGTGGTAGGGTGTAAGAAGTAGGTTTCTTCAAATTATGTTTGTAAGAGGTAGGCTTCTTCGGCCTAGGGATAGGGTTGTAGGAGGTAAGTCTCCCCCAGCTAGGGTAAGGGTTATAGGAAGAAGGTGCCCACATGCTGGGATTAGAGTTATTGGAAATAGGACTCCCAGGGCTAAAGTTAGCTATATAGCAGATAAGACTTCCTGGGGAAGGGTTAGTTTTCTAAGAGGTAGGACTCCTTGATCTAGAGTTATAGTTCTAAGAGATCATTGTCCCTAGTTTAGGGTTAGGGTTCTTGGAAGTACATGTCCCTGAGCTAGGGTAAGGGTTATAGGAAGTAGGCCTTCCAGGGCTATGATTAAGGTTATGGGAGGTAGGACTCTCTGGGCCAGGGTTAGGGTTCCAGCAAATAGATCACCTTGGGCTATGGTTAGGGTTCCAGAAGGTAGGAATTCCTTGGCTAGTCTCAGGATTCTAGGAGGTTGGTGACCCCACATTAGATTTAGTGTTTAGGAGGCTGATATTGTCAGACTATGGTCAGGCGGAGGTAGGAATCCATGGGCTAGAGTTATGGTGGTAGGATATAGCATTCCTGAAGAAGGGTTAGTTTGTAGGTAGTAGACTAACTTGGGTTAGTTGTAGGGTTGTAAGATGTAGGTTTCTTTGGAATAGGTTTCAACAGGTAGGATATTTCATGCTAGGGTTAGAGTTATAGGAAGGAGCCTTTCCCAAGTCATAGTGTCCCAGGGCATAGGCATCACTATTCTAGAGTTACTGTTCCAGAGCTTAGGGTCTGTTACAGGAGTGGGTGGTTGATGTTCTGTGGCCTGTAGAATGCAAGAGGTCAGCCTTAGATGATCATGATCGTCTCTTCTGGCCTTAAAGTATATGAGTCTTCCCATTTACTCCCTATGCTATTTTTAAAATTACTTATATGTAAAGATTATTTTAATGTTTTGAAATTAAAAATATTTTACAGCAAGGAAACTAATGAGCACATAAATGATTTCTGGTAGGCCCTGAAGTTTGTGTCACTAAAGTGCATGGGGGAGGAATAAGTTCATGCCTCTGTTGCTACTTTTGTACAGCAGACTGGTTGTCTCAAATGACTGGCAAGGACTGAATGAAAGCGTAGTCTGAGTTACTTCCTTTTTAAAGGAAAGGCTGAGATACTATAGTACTGTTTAGATACAGTCGTAGTGGGTGCTATATAAAAAGCTATGAAGATGAACAGATTTGGTGCCCAATTCTTTTCTTGGTTACATTAATGTAGCACCTCTGACTTCAATGGAGGTGCATTGGAATAAATGAAAGGAGAACTTGGCTCTTTGAAATCAAGCACGGTTCACAAGACAATTATAATGTCTTAAAGCTCCTCCGTAGTGCTCGTTCTTCTTGGTAATTGAAAGTTTATCCTTAGGGGAGGGGAAATGTATTAGTTATAAGTGCTAAGATTTTTCAGAACAGAATGTTTGTTAAATGCAGCAAACTTGAGCAGAGGTTAGGATCTCAGTATGAAGAAGAAATGTGTAGCAATCCTCATCATATAAAATGTTATAGTTTATCTTTTCTGGTGGCATTTTTTTTCTCTCCAGAAGAGCAAGCTAATAGGGCAACTATATTATTTGAGTTCTTCATTTGTTTGCAAGTTGTACTTTAACATTTTTAATACCATGGTACAAAGTTTTGTTTTCTCTTCTATGTGATTCTTATTTTAGTCAACAGATACTATAAGCAAACTGCAATTAAGATGTAAAGCATACTGAATAATATATAATTCAGCACATGTGCAGAGGTATACTGCAGTTATCAAGAAAATATATAGGTGGATGTTTCTAATTTTAATGGTGTCTTTGAGCAAATAAAATTTCTACTGTTCATCAGATTGAAGGGCCATCATTTTAATATAAACTTCTTTATGCTATCACAGTCTTTCCAATCCATTTCACAGGGAAATTGTCCATTGTTAGAAAGATATTGTTTGCATGGTTTGGTACATCACTGTCACACTATTAACCTTCAGATGTTATGCATATAATTGACATACAGGGAAAGAACCAAATCAAGACACTTTCACTTAGTTTTGTTGTCTAGAAGACATACAATAAATAAAGTGTTTTAATTTGGCTGAGAACAGACAGATGACCTGATATTCATATATTACAGAAATATCATTTGCGGGGAATTTTAAAAGATGCCAGTGTTGGAAAGGATTTTCCTTTGGTCTGATTTTCTCAAGTACACTAACAAATGTATGCTATACTCATGCACTAACTAACCTGTGTGTTAGCCTTAGGTGGAAAAAATGATATTCAGATTTGCTGGCTGTAATACTAATTCACTTCAATCAAGATCATTGCTTGCCTTGGTGAAAGAGAACAGGCTAGATGCTGTCATTTCCATCACATTTTTTCATAAGTTAAATTAAATATTAATTTAAGCACTAGTAATATTCCCATTCTTTATAGCAAAAGTGGCTGCTATTGTTATTGGGATAAAGCATGTTTAATTTAAAGTGTATGTAGGCTTTCTAAAAGAGATGTCTCTGTTCAGATAAAAACTATAATCTCAATCCATTATAAGAATTGATTTGATAGTTTTATTTTGTAGGAATCAAAGTCGGTCTAAGATTCTTAGAGAGGAAATTGTTCATCGTGGTGATTAGAGAAATTAGCTTTAACACTGAACTATCCTCTCCCCAAATATTTTTTCTCAATGGTTTTCCATGTTTTCAGTCTAATATTAGAGTGAAAATGGAATTTTTCTTTCATTTTCTTGGTTTAATTTTTAGTGAATTTCATAGTTTTTCTAGTCTGCTACCTGATCTGCACAGGCATATATCTGAATGGGGACTTCATTCATTCTGCACTGGCTAGTGAGGATGATTTTCCTCTTCTGGGGTTCCTCACCTTCTTTCTCCCCCCGCCCCAACACAAAGGACTCTTCCATAAATTTATCACTGTTGGTTATCCCCCTACCTCTTTTCTCTCTCTAATAAGAACACTCAGCTTCCCTGTGATCACTGGGAAGACATTTCTCCCCCAGCATTTTATGGCAGGAGAGCCTCCCTTTCTCTACCTGCCTGCCTCTAACCATTGGCAAGCCTAGGCTCCATGCCAGTAGTTCTCCTCCTAAGGCTCGTCTGCTGATGTGTGCTGCATTCAGGCCTGGACGTGGGCATGTGAACAAACAACTGGGGGGGAGGTGAAGCTGTTCAGAAACCAGGCCAGAAAATAAGAGGCATTTTTATCAGGTAGGGCAAGGTGGAAAATGAATCCAATCCTCCAGGCTAGAGACCCTCCGTTCTCAAAATAGTGCTTTTCTAGCGGCTTCCCCATTCCTTGAAACTAACCCTCAAGTGATCCCAGCCTGGGGATTAATTAGTTTCCAAATTGTTACAGGAAGTCTGTGGTGGCCTGGAGCACTTACATGATAGGTTCTTCCTCATATAGGTATATACTGAGGTGTTTTCTAGGGGGAAGGATGGGGGTTAAAGAGTAACACAGAGAGGAGTTTTGATTACTACCTAGCTATTGTAATTGTCAACATTTTTAAATGCGGAGTATGAAGCATATGAAGGGTACCTAAACCCAGGTTGTGTGTCACCATGCTGTTGACTTATGCAGTTCTGTTTACCCTGAGTTATTTATATACTTCCAAAGGAAACTCTTTTAAAAAATTATATTTCTAGCTCTCAGTTAAATATTTATATAAGTTTGTAAAACTGTTTCAGCTGGTAAGCAAGCTACCTGTTATAATATGAGAGAACAAAGAACCTTGAAAGGCATCAAATTAAGGTCACAGGTCAGCACTGAGGCAAAATAGAGCTGAACTACCAAACGATTTCCTGTTATTAAGCCAATAAATCAGGGAGATGTTGATAAATGCAAGCACTGGGGCAGTGTGTCAGCCTCATGACAAAATTGTTTAACAGATTCAGGTGATCAAGTGTTGTCAGAGTTTTATATGTGAAAAATAAGATGAAAGTGGAGATTATTACATGCATCAAAGACACCCCACCACCACAAAATTTTAGATCTATCCTAGGAGGAAGGGAGTAACAAATGAATAAATAAAATGAGTCTATCCACTTGAGTCCCTTGAAAAAGAGCATGAGGGAGAGAGGAGGCTAATGGATTTTCAAAGTGAATGCAACCTGCTGCATAAGCTCTGACTGAAGAGCTCTGAAGGGGAAGAAAATAGATAATGGGGTTATTGAATTATTAATGGTCTTTATGAAAGTGGTCTAATTAGATCTAAAAAGGTGTCACTTTTTACTAATAGGATGATGAAAACAAAGAGAATCCATCACAAGTTATCATGAAAGAAATTCTGTTAATAATAAGGACCATTCATGGCTAAATATCACTTGACTGTATTTTCTGGAAGCATTGTTTTTTGAACATACTATATATAGCAACAAAACCTACTTTTTTTAAAATGACATAAGCAGAGAGCAACTTTGGGGCCTGTGAAGGCTGTGACTATGGGTTTACCCAGTTTGAAGAAACCTAGAAATGCAAGGGAGAATCTCCATCTCCATTTTTAAAAATGTAAATGTCTAATCATTTTCTCTGTTAACATAAATCAATGGAAACTGAACATTAGGATTCAAAGCCTGTTCAATTTTTCATACAGATCACACGTTATTCATAATATCACCCAGGGATGTCCTCTGGGTCCATGAAAGCCATGTCCAAGGAACCTTTGATCTGATTAGATTGGAAGACCTCCAAATTAGCTTGTAGCTGAGGGGCAATACCACTCCAGCTACTGCTGCTACTTACGGGTTCACTGCAAGTGCTACACCAGCTGACTACCTGCAACTGTGACCTCTCCTCTGCAGTTCATCTTCTGTAATTTCTGACCACTAGGAGGAGCAGCTTTAATATTGGTAGTTGGAGCAGGGTGTAGTCACAGTTGATTAAGCAAGGATCCGAGAATCAGGTATTCTATCATTTTCATCCCAGACCTAGCACTGATTCCTTCATGACTTTGATCAAGGTATGTAATCTTTTTGTTGTAGTTACCCTCTCTGAAATATTGGGGTTAATAATATTTACCTACCTCACACAGGGTGGGTTGTAAAGTGCTATGTATGTGTTAAAATTCACCAGAAAACAAACATATCCTTCCCCCAGTGGCTCCCCAAGTCCTAGTTTATTGGAAAAGTATCCCTTGCAAAATATTTTGAAATGTTACCAGTTATGCTCTGGTCCAGCACATCCAGCTGGGTTTCTTTGTACAGCTGGAGTACAGAAAGGGATGAGAGGTAACTAAAGATTATACCCACCCACATTCTTCAAAGTAAAATAATGTAGTTGGGTTTAATATTCATGCATCCCAAAGAATAATCTCACTGTTACTGTTCATAGCAAACAAGGTGAACAAGCAGAAAAAATGGTTTTCCCCTGAAGTTTTCAAGAACAACAGTGTACATAAGCTTTGTAATCGAACACCAAAAAGAGATGTTGAGAGCCAATGGAGTGGATGTGCTTAAAAGATTTCTTCTCTTTTGACATATTCTACTGGTTTTAAAGAGATTCCTTATAGATTCATAGACTTAAGGTCAGAAAGGGCCATTATGGTCATCTAGTCTGACCTCCTGCACAATGCAGGCCACAGAATCTCACCCACCCACTCCTGTAACAAACCCCTAACCTATGTCTGAGTTATTGAAGTCCTCAAATCATGGTTTAAAGACCTCAAGGTGCAGAGAATCCTCCAGCAAGTGACCCCTGCCCCATCCCACAGAGGAAGGCAAAAAACCTCCAGGGCCTCTGCCAATCTTCCATGGAGGAAAATTCCTTCCCGACTCCAAATATGCGATCAGTTAAACCCTGAGCATGTGGGCAAGACTCACCAGCCAGCACCCAGGAAAAAATTATCTGAAGTAACTCAGATTCCACCCCATCTAACATCCCATCACAGACCACTGGGCCTATTTACCTGCTAATAATCAAAGATTAATTAATTGCCCAAGTGTGGCTATCCTATCATACCATCCCCTCCATAAATTTATCAAGCTTAGTCTTGAAGCCAGATACGTCTTTTTCCCCCACTACTCCCCTTGGAAGGCTGTTCCAGAACTTCACTCCTCTAATGGTTAGAAACCTTTGTCTAATTTCATGTCTAAACTTCCTAGTGTCCAGTTTATATCCATTTGTTCTTGTGTCCACATTGGTACTAATCTTAAATAATTCCTCTCCCTCCCTGATATTTATCCCTCTGATATATTTATAAAGAGCAATCATATCTCCCGTCAGCTCTTTTTAGTCCATAATTTTCCAAAATAGCTGCTGATTTTGAGTGTCTCAGATGGGCTCCCAAAAACTGAGAGAGCCCAAAATCAATAATCACTTTGGAAAATGTTGGCCAGATTGGGGAATACCACTGCAATCAGCAGAAATGACCACAAAGGATGGAGTATATAAATTGATCTAATAGCGTGTCCAATGTACTTGACACAAATACACCTTGCTCAGGTAAGCCTTACCTTCTCTTTTAAGTTCAGAGTGGGCTAGATTCAACAGATTTTATATAGTCAAAATGATCATTACAGAATTGGCTCGACAAAACATATATCTTATTTAAGTGTGAGAGACAAATGAAAATAGAGAGTACAGGTAAAAAGACAACTGTCGTAAAGGCAAAAAGTTAAATGCCAACCTCTTCTAGTTCAGTCACCCACACAAACAATCATGAAATATTTCAGTGTTCCTAAAATGCTGTTGTCATTGGTGTCTGTGTGGTACTACTAACTTGAAATGAATGCAATATTTGCATAATACCCTCATGCCTTGTTAAGAGGATGTTTCCACCCCCTCCTCATGCAATTTACCTATCCCATATGCAGCAAGTGGAATTTATGCAGGAATTATTCACACAATTACCACTGCTAAGGTGCTAATACTGTCTGTGGTGTACTCCTGGAATGGCATTTTGTGGTGTGTATGCATAAGCTGTTCCATCACACATCTGTCATCCAGCTGTGTCTTCCATCTACTGCACAGTGCTGTTGGGCTATTTAAGGCACAGTCCTATTTCTTTTCATTTTGTAAAAAAAAAAAAAAGAATGGGTAGATGGAATAAATTTAATATTATACATACTCATAAAATATTCCTTCCCTTGCAGCCTTGTGTAAATGTACAAGCAACATAGATCTGTTTGTGCAGTTAATAATTTCAAGAAATTTTGTGTGTGTCAGGAAACAGCATAAATACTTCATAACAGTGCCATTTGCTACACTGAAGTAATGATTTGTTTCTGTGAGTTCTAGAGTTATACCATGAGGTGTTGTTTGTTTTATTAACCGCCATGATCTTTGCAGCTGAAATGTGCAAACCTGGGGCCATGGAAGTTACGATAAACCTACAACTCCATGGCCTATTTCCCATAGTCCTACAGACGCTCCTCTGCTCCATATCTGTGAGGCTGTGTTTCCACAGGTTGGAAGGCAGCATGTAAGGGTAGAATGGAGCACTTTTGATTATTTTTCTCTAGTTTCTTTATGATATTTATTGCTTTCTTAAAACCATGATACATTTTGGTTTATATTTTCATCTCTGCTCAAAAATGTATTAAATTTATAGACAAATGAAAAATACTGGGCTAAGTTGCATAGCACTCCACCATATTATATTAAAAATCTCTCTGGTCAGTGCTTCATACTTCCAGTACTGAGTTCTCTTACAAAATGGTTGAGTCATGAATTATCTGTTTTCTGAGGCATAAAAAATCATATAATTATGCTCCCACTGGAACCTTGAATTTACATGTAATATTATTCTAACCTACGCCAACATTATCTAAAGGACAGTTAAAGTGGACCTTTTTCACTATTACCTTATGGCCCCTTTATGACACACTGCAGCATGAAGTTCTTGGAAATTGTCTTTTGATCAGGGTGCACTGGTTTGTGCAGAGGTTGTGGAAAGGTTCTATCCACAACCCCCAGTATAGGTAGGGGAAGGATCAGAAGCATATGGGGGTGTGGCTATGGTACACTGCAATACAGCAGTTCCTCACTTCCCATAAAGGATTCAGGAAAGAGGAGCATATTTACATTGTCGACTGGTCAGGGCCCCTACATGGCTCCAGAATGAAGGGAGCACAAAAGCTACTTAAAGCCAGGCATCCTTGCCCAAAGAGCAGGGACAGAGCACCAGGCCTAACATGCTGAAACATCAAGGTCATGAAACATAATCCAAAAGAATTAGAGTTGAGCCTGAATTAGAACTCAGTAACTTTTAGGGATTTGGATCCTAATTTTGCAAAAGGTAAAATAACAGTATGGACCAAACCAAATAATTATAATGAACCAAACCCAAGATGAAAGCTTAGAGATATTCAAAATCTGTGTCCAGATTTTATGACTTGTACATATATTTGATGTTCCATAATGGAGCATCCCAAAAAACGGTTTTCTGGAAATAATACCCATCACAAAGGTGTCATGTAGTTCTTCTGCCAGGCCATCTGTCAAGTTATATCTACTCTCATAGAAAGGTAAGGTTTTGAAAGAACACTGTGCTTTGTAGCATTCTGTGGCATATGGTATTGGATATGCATGTCAGTAAACTAAAAGGCATTTCACACACCTGCTTTTCAACTGTAACATGCTATTTGTCATGAAAGGCAGTGGTGGTTTTATTTGTGATAAACAATTTCCGTCCTTTCACATGTAGGGTTCAAAGCAGATAGCAGGAAACATGTTCATTCTAGAATTATCCGGTTTCAAAATATGATGCTAAATAGATTATTTTAAACACTTTGAGCCTGATTCTCATTTTACACTAAGGCCCCTTTGTACTTCTCAAGAAATGAAGAGGCCTTAACATAGGTATAAATTATGCACATCCTTTAAAGAGCATGAAATGCTGAGAGTAGGATTATATCTGGAACTAAATCATCCAGATACTGTTTCAAATTTATGCAATATGCTTGAATGCTAACATTTGGCTTGGGAATGTGTGCTAAAATGTGCCTAGATACCATGCTGCACTAGAAATATATAGCTAGCTGGATATATGTATTTTCTATGTAATCTTATCTAGTCTCTCTCATGGCTCAACATGTTAGAAGCTGTTGCATGTCATTTATGCCACCTAAAGGCTGAAATTGCTTGGTTCTTGTTCTAGTTTTGAACTGGTGCTAGCAGGGGTGAATTTGACCTAAGCCCTGCCTTTCATGTACTTCCGTGGTGCACAGCAGGGTACACAAGTTGTTCCCTCCACTGCAAGTATGTGTGGGCCAATGCAAGTAGGGTTAAGTGCTAGGCATGGTTCTCAACACAGAGTGGAATAAAGTTGCATACACTTTGCATTACCACTCTCTAACTCACAACTGTCTAGGGTAAATAAGAAAGAGTTGGAGCATGAGCAGAGATTGGGTGCAACTGAGACATAGACTTATGTATATACAAGGAAAGCATAAGACTAACAAAACACTTAACTGCCCATTCTTTTGTTAGGCCTAACCCTTGCTATTAGACAGGAGTGCATGATAGTACTCATAAATGCAGAATGGAGTGCCACTATGCTTTCTTTCCTGCTCCATGCTTTTTACCTTGAACTCCTATGTGCAGCAGTACAAACCTGCGCTGTGCAGGATTAACATCTAAGTGTAACATACTAAAAGGAACCATGGAACTGATCTTCTGCTGGTACAAATCAGAATAGTTCTATTGACTTGATTATGGACCCCTGTTGTAAATAGTTTGCTCTTGTCTATCAAAAAACAGTTTTTAGGATGTGGGGAAAATCTAGGTTATTCAGTTGTATGGTACAGTTAGAAGGTGTAATTGTGTGTTGTGCCTCCTGGAGTCTGGAGAGGGAGAGGAGGCTAAGATTGCTGTAAAACAGTGGTGGGCAACCTGCAGCCCCTCAGGGTAATCTGCTGGTGGGCCGCCAGATAGTGTTTACATTTGCACGGTCTCCTGCAGCTCCCGGTGGCCATGGTTCACCGTTTCCATCCAATGGGAGCTGCGGGAAGTAGTATAGGCTGCAAGGACATGCTGGCCTGCAGGCCGCAGGTTGCCCACCGCTGCTGTGAGACCATATGACCCATGGTGCAAATTAACCAGTCTTGGAGGGCTGTCTAAGTTTTAGCAAACTCTTCCAGAATCTCCTCAGTGCTATGATCCCAAATCATTAACAGAGCATGGGCCTGATTCTCCGCCGCTTCACACCTTGTGTGATCATTTCCATGTAACTTTCGTGATTCATTAGTATTTTTCACATATTTGAATAGGTGAAAATGACCATATGAGCAGAACTGAGAGAATAATTGATTTTTCAATTTGCTCACTGAACCTAAAATTCCAAAAAACAATTTGGTTTGGGCTGAACTAACTCAAGACTTCATAAGGAATTTAGAACACCTTGCAATGCTTATAGAGTCCTTTTGCACATCTGTGCCCAAAACTTTAGACATTAGCATACCAACAAAATCCTTAGTTATTATAGTTACCCACTAAGATGTAAATAATTTTTAGTTTAGCATTTTGAGGATCTGATACAGAGCACAGTGAACTCAACATGTCTATTTTTCAGCTGACTTTTTTTATGGAAATATGGATTTTCAATTAACCAAGCATTTTTTTGTGGAAAGTGCCTGTCATAAACAGATAGCTAAGGGTTAATGTTCTTTTACCTGTAAAGGGGTAACACCAGTAACCTGAAACACCGGACCAGAGGACCAATCAGGAAACAAGACTTTTTCAAATCTGGGTGGAGGGAAGTTTGTGTGTGAGTTCTTTGTCTTGGGTCTGACCCTCTCGGCTCTGAGAGTGATCTTTCTATCTCCTGGCTTTCTAATCTCTGTTTCCAAGTTGTAAGTACAAGAATAGTAAGACAATAATAGGTTTGTATTGTTTTCTTTTGTATTTACATGTGTGTAGTTGCTGGGATGTTTTGAATTGTATTCTTTTTGGATAAGGCTGTTTATTCACTTTTTTCTCTTAAGCAATTGATCCTGTATTTGTCACCTTAATACAGAGAGACCATTTTTATGTCCTTTTCTTTCTTTTTATAAAGCTTTCTTTTTAAGACTTGTTGGGAGTTTTTCTTTAGTGGGGACTCCAGGGAATTGGTGGGAGGAAGAAGTCAGGGGGGAAAATCTCTGTGTGTTAGATTTACTAAGCCTGACTTTGCATACCCTCTGGGTGAGGGGGGAAGTACTTGTGTTTCCAGGACTGGAAACAGGGAGGGTGGAGTCCCTCTGTTTAGATTCACGGAGCTTGCTTCTGTATATCTCTCTAGGAACCCAGGGAGGGAACACCTGGAGGGGAGGAGGGGAATGGTTTATTCCCCTTTGTTGTGAGACTCAAGGCATCTGAGTCTGGGGGTCCCCCAGGGAAGGTTTTGGGGAGACCACAGTGCGCCAGGCACTGTATAGATTCCTGGCTGGTGGCAGCTTTACCAGGTCCAAGCTGGTAACTAAGCTTGGAGGTTTTCATGCTAACACCCGTATTTTGGACTCTAAGGTCCAGATCTGGGAAAAATGTTATGACAGTGCCTGCTTTCTCTCTCTTTCTCTCTCTCTCTCTTTTTTTTTGAAGAAAACTGAAAAGCAAAAGTTTTAAAGCCCAAAACTGGAAAGCACTTTTTTCTTTTAGGGTTTTCATTTTTTTTTTTACAAACATTGAAAATTTCTGCTGAAAATTCCAATAAAAATATTTTCCCCATTTTCATTTAAATTTTCTACCAGGAGCAGGGGAGGGGGACACACATTCCAACCAACTGTAGATCTGACCAATCCTGATCCAGTATAAGATTCCAACAGCAGTTTTGTAATAATATGAAAGGCCACAAGTGAGTAGAATTTTGGGTTGTTTTTTGTTTGATTGGGAAAGGAGTGGGTAAAAGAGGGTTTGGCAATGAGAGGGATTTGAATTTTGGGCACCCGTCTCTTAGTATGCAGAATGATTTATGCTGAAGAGCTTGTTGCTTTGAGTAGGGTTTAGGAGGACTGTGGAGGGTTAAGTATAAAGAGCAGGAGGAGGATCAAGTGAAGATATCAACATATCATTGGGTGTTTGGAAAAGTTTTGGCAGCTAACAGTAGGCTGGTTGGTAATTTGGGTTATCATTGTGTGGGCCAAATGCTGAGGTCCTTATTCAGTGTTAAATTAGTCCTGTCCCAGGCACACACAAAAAATCATTGATGTTGCAAAAGTAGTGGGAGCTGTGAGTACATAATACCTATGACAATCAGGTGCAAAACAATGGATTTAAGTGACTAATTTGACTAATTTTATGTTGATATTGTCTTTACTCTGTATGTGATATGCATATATTAGGCCCTGATGCTGCCATGTATAATGTATGGGTGGATTGCTGAGCCTGTGTGATTCACATTACTGGAGCCTTAGGTTATAAGCTCCTTGAAGGCTAGGAGCTTGTCTTTATAAAGTTTTATAAATATTTATACAATAATAATTAGGATTTTTTTCATAGTAAAAATATACATTTTTCAAAATGTATCGTAAAAGATTTTTTTAACAAAAAATAAATTGAAAATCCATATTATAATGGCATTAAGACACACCAGGTTGTGTTTTATTGGTCAGTTAGGTGGCTGAAGGCACTCAGACTGCATCTGAGTATTATAGTAATTGATCACTTAAATATACTTAGCTATGACTTAATGCTGTTAAACAGGTTTATATTCAATAAATGAGAACAGATTAAAATGTAAGTGTTTTACCACTAAAGAATACCTATTCTGTTAACAACTTGCTCATCAAAAATACCTTGGGTCAATTAATCTCATACATTTATATATCAGATATTTCATATTAGATATTATTTCTTGTTAATCATCCATATCCAACACAATCTTTTCCTTGTTCTCTCTTACATACAGTGGGTAAAATTTAGCCTTGAAATAACTCCAGTGGTTATAACAATATTCTCTCATGTGTTTTCGGAAACATGAAAGAAATAGGGTCAACAATTAATGTCAGTGGTTTCTAATTGTGTTCTGTGGAGCTCCATGTAGAGCTGTTTGGTGTCCGCTGGTTATTTTCAGCTGGTAAATCAAAATAAACAAAACTAAAATGCATAACATGCTTCTCTAATATAACTTTTTCAGATACACAGTTGCTGTGGTTGCCATTAAGATCCTATTCAATCCCCAATGGGAGAGGAGGGGGTCCAGGTGATTGTGACTGGGGAGAGTAGGTGGATCGATAAGGCAATCTGTTAAGATGTGAACCCACACTGTGAAAAAGTCTGAGAAACTTTTTTAGGTTAGACAGTTCTTAGTTTCCCTTAGAAACAAGATGAAAAAGTTCTCATTATGAAATTTCATAATGGCTCTGCCACACAGGTAACAGTGTAACCAGGAATATTGTGGTATTTGCATATGAAATATACACACTTTTTATTACTGGAGTTAAGCTTATGGTCTATTGTAAGTGCCACCTTTATAAAAGTAAAAGTATTTTAATGATTCATTCAGTCATGTTTCTGGCTCAGTTCTTACCACTCTGACCAAGGTGGTTTGGGTCCCCAGTCAGAAATTATATTTGTCCGAGACCATTGCATGTTCGAGTAAGTTTTTGATCGAGTGAGGAAAATCAAAACATGACAGATTGAAAGTTCAAAACCACGTGGACGTTTATTGATGGGAGATAAGTTGCAACTTGGGCTGGGGAGGAGCGCTTTTACCAACTAACAATACTATTAGAACGAGAATATTTACACAACTTGAAACAATCTATTTACAACCAACAACAGGAAACCAAATTATCTGTGATTAACTGCTCATCAGAAATAAGAGCAGATACACCAAACTGAGTAAACTATATACATTAACCAAATATTGTAAAGTACAACAATTAACCACAATAGCAATCAATACAACAATTTAACTTTCATATACTATATACATAACTTGGTACCAAGTAAAAGAGGGGAAAAAGGAAGAAGCTAAACAGACAGAGTATTTACAGCAATTAGAATGCATAGACCACACTCCAGGCGCAGCTGACCAGCAGTACAGACACCAAGGGCATGATGAATTGGCAGGAAATAATCCATAATGACACGACCTGAGCTGGCTAAATCCACAGGAGACCCTTCCAGCTAACATGCAGATACTGCTGCAGATTTTAGCGCGAGACATGGTTTTATTCGAAGGCTCTTACTCGTGTCAGCATCTGATTGGTCCCTAGCTCCTTTGCCTTCCAGGTTCCGAGCTGGAGCCCTCCATGTAAACAGGATCTGCACACGGCACACTACCCTTATGCACACGGCATGCTGGTATTTTTGCAGAAGGCACTAGCCTGACTCCTAGGTGACCAGGCAAAAAGAGAGGGAAAATGCACATGGCACTATAATGTAGCACACCGCACTACGGTGTTGCACACTGTACCAATGTGACCTTTTGACCGACAATTGGCCAAACTGACACTGTGTTTGAGCATAGGTTTAGGGCTGCGACATGCCCCCATGGCCGATTGGTGGTCCATTACGAGAGGGTCAACTCACGCCTAGGAAGGGGAGCGAGCCTAGGGAAGGGACAAAAAGAATTTAGACAGAGGGCTTGGTGTCCGACTGGTCGTCAGCTGACTGGGAGGTGGAGTACATAACTTGAACAGGTAATGCAGATACAGCTCTAACCACCAAATCTTTGGTACATGCAAGACTTAAACAAAAAACAACAACAACAACTGCTGCAGCAATTAGCCAGTACTTAAAGGATTGTGCCCATTGTCCAAGTCCAAATAGTTTGCCACCAGTCCCAAGATTGGCATTCCTCGCGGATGCGGACAACCAGATACGATAACTGCTGGGTGATGGCAGAGATGTTGTTTCATCCGGGGCGTAGACGAAGGTAACATTGTTCTTTGAAGCGAGAATCAAGATTCTCTAAGGCTTCACAAAAGTCCTGATGTAACAGGGTCTGGATCATAAGGTGATTCTGCTCAGTATATTCAGCTAGCACAGTGAGGGAATTATCAACCTGTTGGAATCCAAGAGCTGTGAGATTAGTGAGTGTCTCTAAAGTTGTGGACAGATTATGAAGCTGATTGAGAGTGAAGGCATAACTAAGGGGATTAAACTGTACATAGCCCTTAAAAAGAGTTTCAGTGATGGATTTTAGATGGGTCCACCATGTGAACTCATGCTTCTGTGGGCCAAATATGGGGGGGAGTCTGTGGAAGATGCCTCCTCCTTTAATAAAAACTTGTCCAAGGGCGCAGATACCCCTGGGGAAATGCAAGTGGGCCACGCCATAACCACACAGCCAGTAAATTCCAGAAGGGGAGTACAAGACAGAAATATTGGTCCATTTAAGGTGTATACTCCTTTTGTTTATAGCTATGGGGTTGTGTACAACTGTGATCCAGTAACGACGTGCCCAATCGATGGCCCTAAGGCCAACCGTTTTCCCTCTAGTAGAAAATACAAAGTGGAAGGAGGACAACCACGAGGTGGCATTAAAAATAGTAACAGGGACATTAGACTGATTAAGGGTGGCTAAGGTGGACTCAAATGCTTGGCAATACCAATTAGGGGAAGTTGACCATCGCCAATTGGAGTGATCATTGCAATTGTATTGTGTACCACACCAATTACAGGGGGGTGGAGGCATATAGAGATGAGAGCAGTTGGGATGTGTCCCCCAGGAATGGAGAGAGTCAGGACCCAAAAACACAAAACAGGGACTGGCAGGAGGTTTGGGATCAAACATGGAGATAGGGGTGCTAGGAGTCTCAAATCGGTCTGCTTGGGAAGAATTACAAGTGAACAAATATCGCCAGGGCCAATCAGGGTCATCACACTGGGAGGCAGGTTCCTCACGAGATATATTTTTAATGGAGAGGAACTTAAAAGAAAAAGGGGACCCCCCGGGAGTGGATAGAGGGTTAGAACATACTACACAGTGGTGATTTGGGGGAATGGAAGAAATATCGCCTGAATTAGCAGTCAGAAATTTTTGACTGGCATAGGCTAGGACCCAGTTCCCCAGAGGGTTTGGATGTGGGTGATGCAGTTGCGAGCAAACCTGAAATGAGAAAAAGAAAAATAGGACGAGCCCTAGGGCAGGTCCCATTATGAACGCCGGCTAAACCAGTTATGATGGACCAGCCGGGTTTTTGATTGGCCGGTGCACACAACATGTGAGGATGGGCACAAGCAAGGTGGGAGGTAACTAAAAATATTCCTTGAACTTCAGCTAGTTAGGCTGAGGCATGACTTGGGAGAAGTTCATCGTGGAACGTTTAACATCGCTGACAAAGAATACCAGCGCAGGGGGAGGGGGCTCTGCCCCCGTCGGATACGTTTCATGGGTTAAACACACTAAGCTCAGCTAGATTGAGATCTTCTTCAACTATAGAACCTGAACATAATACCCACTGACCAAAAGCCTCCTGGTTATTAAAGGTGACTAAGGGAAAATGCGGCCTGGATTCGGGGTGAGAGTGGCTCTGGGTCGATATGTAGCCATTTCCCAATAATAGTGCGAAGTAGTGTCAATCGCACTGACATAGCCTCAACGAGACTGAGAGCTGCCTCTAACTCCTGTATGAGCTGAATTACTAGCTCATGCGCGGGACTCCCGCTCATGATCCTTAGGGGGTTAGTGGTGGGCGGACAAGTCCCCCCGGCTGTTTTTAAAATCCCTTGAGCACCCCTCCACAAATGCACCGGATCAGTCCCAGTACCAGCTTCCCCTGACTTGATATAAGTCGGCCTATAACTGGCCTCTGTAAGGGTTAGCCGAAGGCCCATGTGATATGTCAAAAGACAGCCTGCAGCACCGATTGACAGACTAGCAGTATAAGTCTGGCTCCCAATAATGCAATTCCAACTAATTGCCTTGGGCAAGACATGATATTGAAGATGATTAAACTCATCATCGGGGTTTTGTCAGTGACCTTGGTTCGCCATGGACAATTAAAGTGCACTGGTGACAGGGGACAATTTTCCTCACTCGATCCTGTTTGTGACGCTATGTCCGAGACCAATACAGGTTCAAGTAAGTTTTTGATCGAGTGAGGAAAATCAAAACATGACAGATTGAAAGTTCAAAACCACGTGGCCGTTTATTGATGCGGGATAAGTTGCAACTTGGGCTGGGGAGGAGCGCTTTTACCAACTAAAAATACTATTAGAACAAGAATATTTACACAACTTGAAACAATCTATTTACAACCAACAACAGGAAACCAAATTATCTGTGATTAACTGCTCACCAGAAATTAGAGCAGATACACCAAACTGAGTAAACTATATACATTAACCAAATATTGTAAAGTACAACAATTAACCACAATAGTAATCAATACAACAATTTAACTTTCATATACTATATACATAACTTGGTACCAAGTAAAAGAGGGGAAAAAGGAAGAAGCTAAGCAGACAGAGTATTTACAGCAATTAGAATGCATAGACCACACTCCAGGCGCAGCTGACCAGCAGTACAGACACCAAGGACATGACGAATTGGTGGGAAATAATCCATAATGACACGACCTGAGCTGGCTAAATCCACAGGAGACCCTTCCAGCTAACATGCAGATACTGCTGCAGATTTTAGCGCGAGACATGGTTTTATTCGAAGGCTCTTACTCGTGTCAGCATCTGATTGGTCCCTAGCTCCTTCGCCTTCCAGGTTCCGAGCTGGAGCCCTCCATGTAAACAGGATCTGCACACGGCACACTACCCTTATGCACACGGCATGCTGGTATTTTTGCAGAAGGCACTAGCCTGACCCCTAGGTGACCAGGCAAAAAGAGAGGGAAAATGCACATGGCACTATAATGTAGCACACCGCACTATGGTGTTGCACACGGTACCAATGTGGCCTTTTGACTGACAACTGGCCAAACTGACACTGTGTTTGAGCATAGGCTTAGGGCTGCGACAATATTCATATGCAATTGCAACACTATGGAGATGATGGAACATTATGCTAGAATCTATTTAAGATCATATCCATGGACTGCCTAAGAGAAACTTAAAGAGACAAGGTGGGTGAGGTAATATCTTTTATTGGACCAACTTCTGTAGGTCAGAGAGAGAAGAAAGTTAAAAAACCAAAGAGGTTATTTGAAAAGAGATGTGGGAATAACCACAATGTCCAGGCCAACATTCTCTCACTCAGTAAAGCTGGTGTGCTCATGTATTTGATTACACGTTTGCTGACTTAATCAGTAATTGATTCAAATTATTGGTTAAAGTATGGCAGAAAAGATTATAAATGAGACAGGAGACACCTAGGTTGGAAGACAATAGAGGAACATGGAGAGAGAAAAAAGAAAATTAAATTAAGATGAACCTAGAGGGAAGCTTATCGGGTTTATAAAGCAACCTTTATCCAGAAGCCCAAATCACTCTCCAAGTGGTGTCTTTACTGAAACTACTTATATGCTTAAATTTAAGCACGTCCTTATGTACTTTGCTTGGTCAGGACTTAAAGAGTCAAGGGATGGCAATAAAACCCTGGAGGCCTATAGTTACTCCCAATCATCTGTTGTCACAGTACTATGGGAAGGCTAACAGTAATGTGATAGCTAACGTTTGAAAGATTATATATATATATATATATATATATATATATATATATATATATATATAAAGCAGCTATACAATCGAGTTTCAAATTTTCTGGTTTACTCCAAATAACTTTAAGGCAACCTTAAAACCATGAAATTTTCTCCTTTGGTTCTGAATTGGGGTATCTCTTCAGTTTACAAGCATCTTCTACTCTGCCTCACTCCATAAATAGAAGGGACCACTAATGGTGGTGCTTACACTTGTTAGTAGCAATATTTCCAGGGCAGATAGTCTTGTTTAAAATTAATTTCTTTTCTGCTAATATTCTCTAATATTTGCTTAAAATTTTGCTGTTTAGGCAAACATTCGTGACATTAACTTCACTCGCCAGAACATCTGAGAAGAACAAACAAAAGAGAGATATAAAGCCAAACAAACCCATATTTTTTTAATTACTTAAGCTAATATTTTAAGAAGATTTTCTGAGATTATTCACCCAGCTCTGCCTGTGTGTGTGGCAGAGTACCAGGAAGTGAAGTTTGAATACAGGAACTAGCAATCCATAATATTAACAGAGAAATGGTTTTCCAATTTTCTTTTATTAAGTTCAGTGTCCTTTAGCTGGACTAAATGATTTCTTGCATTATTATAGGGTCAGTTGTTCTCTTGGTCAGTAACTTCTGTGATCTTTGGTTAGTTAGGGTAGCACACAGAATGGTTCCTAAATGGTTCATGAAAGGTTCCCACTTGGTTATGCAGATCATGAGATGGCTAACCAGATTCTTATTTGCTATGTTATTGTATTTTATTTGCAATGGGTGGCGGTGTTGTCTGGTGGTTAGACCACTGGACTGGGTTGCTGGGCACCTTGGGCAAGTCACTTAATCTTTCCCTGCCTTGGTTTCCCTATCTGTAAAATGAAGATAAGACTGACCTTCTTTGTAAAGTACTTTGAGCTCCACTGATGATACCAGTAATTATTATAATCCTAGCCCTTATCATTATCCAACAAAAAACTAGCTAGTATTGCATCAGGCAAATTCAAAGCAATGAGCCAAGAACATCTTAGTTGTTAACCCACAAAGCCTTGTATACTGTAGGTAATAAGCAAGTATTCATGTCTACAATTGCAAGTATATTTCTAAATGCAACCCTTGTTGGGGATTTTACCATTACAGTTTTATTTGAGGTAATATTTTTAACACACTCCCTCAATTGCACTTGCAGTGTTAGGCTTTGGTCCAAACTACTTTGAAAAAATACTTCTTTTCTATTTCAAAACAACCCTATACCCATTTTGTTTGTTTGTTTATTTTTCATTGCACTCTAGAGTAATCAATCTGAGGATGAAGTAGTGTTTTTCTAAAGGAGATCGAGGAACTGGCCAAATAGGTTTACTGGGTATTACATTTGGATATATTTCAGGATATCACACATATCTATGTGCTGTACCTGCTGCTCTTGAGGGGCTGAGCAAGTGATATTACCATCAAACAGGCTTCTGATATCTTAGTCAATGGGAGAAAAATATTATCTCCAAACATGCTACTAAATTTATGGTTCATTGAAAGTGACAGATGGATGAAAGAGTGGATAAAAAATTATGTAGAATATGCATCATTACAGTAATTTATAGCATTTCAACTTGTGTATGCAAATGCAAGTAATACTTCTGTACATCAGTGATCCAGTTGCTAATCTTGAATCATGAAGTATTATTGTTAAGGCATGCCTCTAGATGGGAACAGATAAAATTCTAATTGGTGTAACAATGTGCTCATTTTTTCAACTAAGTTTTAAAATGCCTTTACTTAAAACATGCTGCTTTATTGTTGCTTTTATCTTTTAAATAATGTACAGGATTTTATTTATTTATTTATTTATTGTATTTTACTTTTAATACTGCCTATAAGAAAGGAGGAGAAGGAAGAAGCTGACAGTATTGTGAAACTGACTTAAAAGTTAAAGTCTTTCAAATGACTGGTCTTGTCATTGATAAATCTTTTTTTTCTTATCCACTCTCTGATGCATTTCACGGTAATTTGGAACAAGTTTCAGAAGTTTTACAATAATAAATACATCTCTGCTAAAAGCATACATTATACAAGCAATAATTTAAAACTACTCATGACATCAATTATATTTAGTCATGATGAAATATATAACACATTATACTTGATCAGCACAATGAAAAGAGACATTCCAGAATCATAAAGGTGGAAATCAAAATGGCTTTTCCTCTGCCTAATGGCTTTAATTGTAGGATACAATAGAATAAGTTTGCTCCTTTATTTAAAATTTCATTTTATCAACTTTCTGTAACCTGTCACATGATGCCCAGTGCATGACAGTTATATCATCCCATCCCGTTCCACCTCAACAGATTTGTGACAATATACTGCCTGATTGCTTTTTGTTTTTTTTACTTCTCACTCCAGTAATGTCTAAGTTCTGCATACTGCAGCTTTACTGAATGATCTCCAAACTCCATTATGAACAAGAATCAGTCACCTCTGTAGACACTGTGCTGTGATTTATAAACAATTATACAGCAGTGATCTCATGGTAAAAACACAGCTATCCTAATATATGCATTATGGTAACCAATTAGGTGTTATTGTATTGAATGTCTGTATATGTGTGTGTGTGTGTGTGTGTGTGTAACATAGACAGACCCCAGTCATCAGCGGGTGAGACTGAATCTGGGGCCTCTGGAGCTTAGTACATGAGCCTCTACTGCCTGAGCTAAAAGCCACATGCCTGTTTGCTAAGGCTGTAGCAGACTCATTAATCTCTAAATGGTCTCGGTGCCACTACATGAGACAGAGCACCGCACCCAGAGCATATGCATTGTGTTAATATTTTGGAAAGTGCCGGACTCTACTCCCTGCGCACACTTGCGGAATTTTCATTATATGTATGCATACAACTAACATAGATGTGCACACACACTTCTGAAAATGCATATGACATGTGTGTACTGTGTATCCTATACTATAACGCAGAAATCTAACTTAATAAAACACTAAGGGTTGAATTACCTTATGGCTGCCCTGGGTGGGTGTGCTGGAGCTGAGGGAGAGGGCAAAGGGAGGCCTCTTCTCCTTCTCTAGCATACACATACAATGGGCAATCATAAGTAAAACGGATGCACTATAGGGTGGGATTACTTAATTCATTCTACTGGGTAATATTTTCAAAAGTTTCTGAGTCACTTAGGAATTTAAAATACATTTTCAAAGTGCCTAAAATCACTTTGGTGCCTAAGTTGCATTGACTTTCAAAGTCAGGTGGACTGAGGCTCATCTGTGGTTTAGGCACTTTTAATAATATTAGCCACTGGCTATACAAGTCATCCCCATGGACGAGGTGTTTGGGTGGCAGCAAAGCCCAGCCTCCTCCCAATCCAATTTGGGTAGCTCCAATGGAGGACATTCTGGCTTTTGCAAATGCTAATCTATCATGCCTCTGCAGCATCTGTGGAGGAAGGGTACTTTTCAATGTCACAATGCCTCCAGGTGCTGACGTGCAGGAAGTGCTCCATCTCCTTTTTCCTAGCTACACTCCTGCCACTGTGATCCATAAATGAGCCTCAGAAGAACACAGTTAAAAACACAGAAAATGGTACAACAGATACAGGTACACAGCTGGACCAATTGCTCTCCAAGATGTGAGCTATTAGAGCACTTTCATCGCTGTTACAGTGCTGTGGCTGTGAAGGAGTGGGGACCATCATAGCACAGTGATATACTGTATAATCTGAGAACAGATAGAAAATAATGTCAAACAGAGGAAAATGAAATCAGTTCCATAGCAGAATACATGGTAGGATTAAACAAGGCAATAAACTTCCTGGCTATGTGGTTATGAAAGAGTAAACAAGATAGTGTCTTAAATGTGTTTATCTATGACTCAGGTCTCAATCAAATGGTATAGCTGTTAATTCTGTAATAAGGTTACAGGCATGCCAAAAGACATTTTTGGAGACCACTTACCACGACGACAGAGATTTTTTGTAATGCGATGAAGAAATATAAAATGTAAACTAATGTCAACTAGAAGAAATGCAATTAGTTTGGCATCCACAAAACAGGGATATTATACAAGGCAATAGTCTTGAGATGTATATGGCCTTTGATCTTTGTCAGGACCTGTGTTGCCAATATTTCCCTTGTAGGACTGGAAATAATCAAAATCAATGGAAAGCCATAGTGACTTTGAAAAATACATTTGTTCCCAGGTATATAAATAATAAATAATTATCATTTCTCAGGATGTATAATTACTTTTTTGAGTGGGAGATAGCAAAAGGTTCATCTAACAAGTTTGCAGAGAACAACTTAATTACAGCTTTTCCTTCAGAGAAACAGTCACAATAGCATTAATTGACCACAGTGATTGAACTTATTACATAAGCTTAGCCAGTCAGGGAACCTGGAACATTGGAATGGAAATAGACCAATCCCAAGTAACTCAGAATGAAACTTGAATATACAACACAAACATCTATAATATTTTTCATGAGCATCCAGAGAGGGGAAAAATTCCATAATCAACTTCAGCAATGTGATGACTAACACAAAACTTGATTTACCGCAGGGTGAAGCTGGCCTATTGCATTGGTGAATCAAATCCTACATTTTTGCTATATCACTATAGACTTGAAAAGGTGGACATTTTCATTTTTCTTTTTGGATTCACTAGAAATATTTTTCCACAGTTCTGATATATAACTGAAAGCCAAGTTCCCATTTCTGTGAACATTATGGCATAGACAACCATACATATATTTTGGGTCACAATTTATCTTAAAGTTCCATTTATGTATTGTTTTAAAAGTTTTAATAAATGATAGATGCTTTAATAAATTATTAATCAGTTGTTATAAAGTGTGACAGGTCACATGTTTGCTTTATTACTAACTTACAATAATTAATAACACTTTCTACCAATGTGCTTATAACCATCTCTAGTACATGGTACTCCTGTCTGTAACATGCTTATTACACGTGTTAATAAGTTACTAAGTTAAGGTTCATTTCAAAAATGATTTATAAAGAATTAAAGTATGACCAAATTTTATGTGTTGGGTCCACCTCTAATATAAAGCATATAGAATCTTACTTCATCTGCTGTACTCATGAAACCAAATTTGATGTCGACTTGCACGCTATTCATTTTAGTTAGAATATAATTTGTCAAATATATGTATATAGGATAGTACAGGCAGCAAATGCCATTAAGTATAGGAAATGCCTAAAATGCTACATTAATACTAATTAATTTCAAATAGTAAATATCAACATTGTAATGTCTACTGTATAGAATAGTTGGAGAAGTATGTTTTTGTTTATAAAAAAAAGAAACCTGCATGACTGTATTGACTCTACTGCACTAATTATTATATTTTGACTATATATACTATAGTGAGGTATTGGTATTACACTGTAGTAAATATTTATTTCTGAATGCACCCCTGGTCTAGACCAGTGTTGGGCAACCTGTGGCCCATGGGCCGCATGCGGCCTGTCAGGGCAATCTGCTAATGGGCCGCCAGACTGTTTGTTTTATTTGTACAGCAGTTCGCAGCTCCCAGTGGCTGCTGTTCACTGTTCCCAGCCAATGGGAGCTATGGGAAGCGGCAGCCGGCATGTCCCTGTGGCCTGCACAACTTCCTGCAGCAGATTACCCTGACGGGCCGCAGGTTGCCCACCACTGGTCTAGATCTCCTTAATTTCTGTTAGCAGTGGACTTTACATAGTACACTGTAATGCAGAGCAGAACTTCTATATTTTAAGAATAATAGAAACCTGATGCAGTGTCAATTGAAGTCAATGGTAGCCTTTCCATTACTTCAGTGGGCTTTGAATTTGCCCCCTAATGAACAAACAGTGTTTTAGAATAACATATAGAACTTTTGTTTTGTTTAAACATCAGCATCCTGGGATTTTTTTCTTTTTTTTTTACTTAAAAAAATGTTTTAAAATGGTTTGAGGCCATTATGGTGCAGGTTCCAAGTGCCAATTTTGAGGCTAACATAAAACTTCTCTTTTTTATTCTTTTGGTATTAAAGAGAGTCACCTCCTCAGTAAATCAGCATTATGCTAACTGGAGCTAAGAGTGCTCTGGACCTCTGCAAAACAGGCTGCTTACTGAGGCACCTCTTTATGTATTTAGATATCTAACTTGAGGTGTCTTTGCTTGAAAATGTCCATGTGTAAAATGTTGACAGGATTTTTTTCTGTATTTTGCTGCACTTTCAAAACTCTCAAATAGTGTATAGCTTTACTGGCAATTCAGCTAAGTGTTTTGTTTTTCACAGTGATTATGAAAGCTACACTACTCCCTGGAGTGTCTGTCTCTGACCTTTTTGTTTTCATCTCTTACTACCTTCTTACATGCATTATTTTACTGTGGCCTGTCAGACACACAAACACACCCTGTACAAATTACATTGCTACTGTCCTTGAAGCCTAGAGAGAAACAATTCACAAACAACTACTTGGGGGGAGGAATGATAACTGTGTACAAGTATCTGTAAGAAGTACAGACCAAGGAGGGAGAAAAATTGTTTAGAGTGCTATCAGAAATTCTGACAAAGAGTGATGGGATGAAATTGAGCAAAGGAGAATAGAGTCTGAACATAGGAAACTTTCTCTAACAGTGAGTTCCAGTAGACTGTGGAGTCGTTGCCCATGGGACTTGGTATAAACCCCATTGCTTGAATAACTTAAAATTAAAGAAGTATCCAAACCCCAAATTTGGGTCTAGACTCTAAACACTCAAAATGGGGAGGATTTGGATCTAGGGTACTGGCTTAAAAACATATCTCTGATTAACAGTGGAATGCACAGAATATATATTGTAAGGAAGAGTGAGTACTGAACTGGCTCCTGAAAGGTGGATATATTTATGTCCTAGGCCTTTCCATCAGTAACTGCTGTGATGTTTTCCTCCTCCCCTGCTTATGATGCTGCTCATGGACGTACACTTTCCTCTCCCCTTTACCTCTAAAATAGCTTGACACATTTTCACTGGGCTTTTAATTCCCTTTTAATTCACTATCCCTAACACTTTAAAACCATTTCTATTTTTAATATGAAATTTTCCTTTCAGCTAACGGGCAAAATTCTGTGAAGTAAATACATACCTACTACCACATTAGCTCCAATGGGATTTCATGCAGTACAAGTAAGCACATAACTGTCGTCTGTCTCCAATTTTTTTGTTAGCATACTCTTGCCCCGTTGGTTCGAGTAGTGAGCTAATATTCTGAGCCTTTCCTGGTTCTTCCTGTTAGGATGAAAAGGCTCAACAGAAGCACTTATCCTGTCAACATAGCTACTGCCTCTTGGGAAGGTGAAACCTATGCCAAGGAGAGAAGCTCTTCTGTCAGCCTAGGTAGCACCTTCACTAAGCCCTACAGTGGCACAACTACAAGTGTAGACAAGACCTTACGATCTTAATGACCGTTTTTAAATTCCAGTGGCTGATACAAAATTATTATATCCAGAGTGCATTAAACATTTGCATGAGCATTCCCGGACATTCCTTGGTCCATACAACTTATTTCCATTTCTTAATCACTGCCACAATATCTTTGTTTTTACAGCAAAGTTTTAAAATATCTTTCTACACTACAAAGTTTTGACCCTAAAAGGCAGCCTTTGTCGACAAAACAGTGGATGTGTACACACTGCAATGCAACTTTTGGCAGAAGAAATGCCCTGTTTTGGTGACAAAATAAAACCAACCCAATGAGAGACAAAGTTTTTTGTGCAAAATTTTTGTTGACAAAGTGCCAGTGTAGACACTACACTTGATTTTATCTTTTCAATTGGTCTCAGGTGGTGTCCCACAATGCCCATTGTGACCGCTCTGATCAGCAGTTTAAATCCCACTGCCCCGCAGTCAGGTAAACAGCCATTCACCCCTCCCCTTTAGAAGCCCTGGGAATTTTTGAAATTCCATTTCCTGTTTGCTCGGTGTGGAGAGGTTTCATCACATCTTTCCAGGTGACCATGGCAGGTTATCGCAGCAAATGCTCTTCCACTTGGACCACTGTGGAGCTGTTGGATCAACTCAGTAAATGAGAGGAGGCTGTGCAGTCCCAGCTGTGCTTGAGCTGTAGAAATTTTGATACGGGCAGATTTCTCAAGGCTTAGGTGAAAAGGGCTATGATTGAGACAAGCAGCAGTGCAGAGCAAAGATAAAGGAGCTGAGGCAGGCGTTCCATACGGCAAGGGAGGCAAACTCACTCTGATGCTGCACCTAAGGTTCTTTAAGGAGCTGGATGCTATTCTCAGTGGCAACCCCAACTCCACTGCCAAGAGCCCCATGGATACTTCGGCAGGTCTGGAGGCGGTGGAAAGATAAAGTCACCAATGAAGAGGTGGAGTCAGATGACAATGTGGAGCTCCTGGCAGGGTCACCTTGTGAGCAGGCAGACAGGGACTGTTCACCACTGCGGAGGTGTCTAGCCATTCTCAGCAGCTGCTTTCCGGGGAGCAAGAGGCAGGAGAGGAGATGTTTGGTAAGTGGCTGTGGTTTGGGTAGTGTGGAGGTGCATTCAGGGTATAGAAATGTACAAGGCTGGCTGTATTTCTGTATTGGACATTTCCCTGTGCAGCTAATGTTAGGTGCAACAGGGTGTTGATGCACGCCGAGATCTCACAGGATTCTTCCAGAGAGATCTCTAGGAAAGTTTCCTTGAGGTACTCGGTAATCCTCTGCAGAAGGTTCCTTGGCAGAGCTGCTTTGTTCCTTGCCCCATTGTACGAAATTTTCCTGCGCCATTTGGCAATCAATTTGGCAGAAACAAAAGCGGTGCACAAGCGAGTAGCATAGGTTCCAGGGTGGAAAGCACAAGCATGTAGTAGATGCACCCTTGCTTCCCTGCTTACCCTCAGCAGTGAGGTATCTGCTATAATCACCTCTGCCTGTGGAAAAGTGTGGGAGAATTTTAGAATTTTTTTTGCTAGTCGGCTGCACTACATCCTTTGCAAAGTGCTCTTTTCTCCATCTAGAGCACCCCTCTGCCTCCTCCAGGCAACACTCACCATGCTTTGAGGTTTTCGCAGAGATGTGTGCTTTCCAAGGTCGGTGAGAAAGTGATTGTTATGTTACCAGAGTGATTGTTATGTTACCAGAAACATTTCAACGCAGCATGTGAATTTAAGAAGCATGCTTCTGTGCATTGTTTCTTCTGCTTCGCCAGATGTGGCCTTCAGGAACACCCCACAAACACCACTCGAGCATCCCCATCAGATAAGAAAACATCCAAGATGGAGCAAAGAAGACACATTCTGGGAGGTACTGCACTTTTCCAATGCAGAGAAACGAGAATGCAAGGAGAGGAGGGAAGCCAAAAGGCAGTACAGAAAAGAAAATCAGGAATAAGACGCTACTGAGTGCATGATTAAAGTCATGGTGGAGCAAACGCAGATGCTGAAGTTCTTAATAATGCTGCAGACTGAGCAGATGCGTGCCCACCCTCCCCTGCAGCACATTCAGAACTCTATTTTCCATGTCCCCCCAAACTCTGCCCACACATTCCTTTCCGCTTTCCGGGACGTCTTGGTTTCCCCTTCACTCTAGGGGAATGTGTGTAGGTCTAGCTATCAAAATGATAGCTAGACCTACACACAGCTCTGAAAGTCTGCCCTTCCCTTGTACCTCCTTTCCCGCCAAGCATCTTTGTGTGTGTTTGTATTGTTTCTTGTGCAATAAAGGCAAAGTTTTTGAATGGTAACTCCTCTTTATTTGTTTCCTACAAATTGAGATAGCAGGCATTACCAATACCTACACAGGCAGTTTAATCATTTGCGTACTGGAATGTAAAGCCCCAGATGTCACCGTTGCTTCCTAGGAAAACTACATGCAATGTAACATTGCAGCACCGATCACAGAGATATACATTACTGATTCTCACTTTCAAAGTGTTGCCTCAAGCCTCTCTGATTTGAATTGCCCCTCTCTGGGCCCCTCTGATAGCCCTAGTATCTGGCTGCTTAAAATCAGAGCACCCCTAAGCAAACCTTTCCCCTTAGATTCACAAAGATTATGCAATGTACAACACGTGACTATGACTGTGGGAATATTATCCTCATTGAGGTCTCACCTGCCATAAAGGCATCGTCAGCATGCCTTCAATCTGCCAAAGGCACATTCCACTGTCATCCGGCACCTACTCAGCCTGTTGCTGAACTGCTCCTTACTGCTGTCCAGGTTTCCTGTGTAAGGTTTCATGAGCCACAGCTGCCAGGGGTACACTGGGTCTCCCAGGATCACTATTTGCATTTCAACATCTCTCACTGTAATCTTCTGGTATGGAAAGAAAGTCCCCACTTGTAGCTTTCTATACAGGCTAGTGTTCTTGAAGATGCATGCATCATGCACCTTCCTGGACCACCTGGGTTGATGTCAGTGAAACACCCACAGTGATCCACAAGTGCCTATGGCACCATGGAGAAGTACCCCTTCCTACTGATGTACTCCATTACACAGTGGTCTGATGCCAAAACTGGAATATGTGTGTCATCTATCACCCCTCCACAGTTAGGGAAACCCATTTCTGCAAAGCAGTCTACTATTTCACATACATTTCCCAGAGTCACGGTCCTTCATAGAAGGATGTGATTAATTGCCCTGCACACTTGCATTAATGCAGCCCGAACAGTCAACTTCCTGATTCCAAATTGATTCATGACTGACCAGTAGCAGTGTGGAGTCACCAACTTCCACACAGCAATTGCCATACTCTTCTCTACCAAGAGGGCAGCTCTCATTGTGGTGTCCTTGCACCACAGTGCTGGGGTGAGTGCCACATACAGTTCCAGGAAGGTGGCTTTCTGAATCTGAAAGTTGTATAGCTACTTCTCATCATCCCACACCTGCATGATGATATGATCCTACCATTCAGTGCTTGTTTCCTGAGCCCAAAAGCAATGATCCACCCTCTGCAGCTGTTCTGTGAATGCCAAAAGCAATCTAAAGTTGCTCCTATCCATATCACACATCATGTTAGGCAACTGGGAGTCTTCTTCAGTTCGGAACTTTGCAATTAACTGCATTGCCATCTGCAATGTCTTCATGACAGTTAACAGGGAATAGGAGAGCAGTGTGAGATCCATCCCTTCTCACAGAGATGTCAGGGTGCACAGCAAAGAAGGGTCATTGGAAAATGCAGTGAAAGAAAGCCAGAAGCTGATGGAATGCTGGGACAGAAAGCAATGCATCATGGGACATTGAGCCTGGTCCCAAGATGCACCGCGATCCACTCACTCTGCTTTCTCACAAGCCTAGTGGCAGAAGGTGTCTAGCTGGACTGTGGGATAGGTACCCACAATGCACTGCTCACACTGTCGATGCTAGTGCCTCTGCTGACACAGGGAGTGAGTATGAACATGCAATACTGATTTTTATTATAGCACTTTTTGAGTGTCGACAAATCTGTAGTGTAGACAAAGCCCTAATGTGGGTATTCACCCATGAAAGCTTATGCTCCAATACTTGTGTTAGTCTGTAAGGTGCCACAGGACTCTTTGTCACTTTTAACAGATCCAGACTAATACGGCTGCCCCTCTGATACTTAACATAGTGGTTACTGTTGACTGATGTAAGACAAGAGGGTGATAACTTTGTGATGTCTGAGATGAGTACCGTTAAGAAATGAGAGCAGCTTCAATAGCTGTGTTTGCCATATTCTCTTTTAGGCCTGTATTTGAAATAATTCAGCACCTGTTTAATTTCAGGCAAGTGCCCTGTTGATGTCATGCTTAAAATTAAACATGTACTTAAAGTGCTTTGCTGAAATGGGATGGACCTAAGCATGAGTTTTAAATGCTTTTCTAAACTGGGGCCTTAAAGAGGAAACTGAAGCACTTGGCAAATTATTTTTTCTCCTTATATTTAATTAGCTCACTAGTGTTTTTACACTCACTATCTCTCTCTCTCTATCTCTCATTTTCCTCTCCATTTTACAATTCCTTTCCATTAATTTCTCATCCACTTTCTCTTCTTCAATAGCATTATGTAGCTCTTACACGTAATGTGCTCCATCGTATCTCCACTAGGGTGACCAGATGTCCTGATTTTTATAGGGACAGTCCCGATATTTGGGGCTTTGTCTTATATAGGCACCTATTACCCCTAACCCCCATCCCAATTTTTCACACTTTCTGTCTGATCACCGTAATCTCCACAGTGATGGAGATAGGGAGGGAGCAGGAATTCCCTTGGTACTTTTAAGGGTTCTAAAGAAATAATCTTTAACTATTGGGGGCTTTACACTGAATAATGTATAAAAAGTGATCATTGAGGCACAGGCTGGAAGGCTTTTGTTTCCTATGCCACTTGTGGTTTCCACTATCTTTTATGTTGCCAGGAAGGATGCTGTCTCCTTTGAATGAAATGATGTGCAACATTTAAAATACAGATCAGTTGGCACTCTTACTTTTACACAGCACTCATGAGTGATATGAACATGCTGTTATCTGGAGTGTTTCCCAGGTAGGCAGATATTATAGGAGGGTCTGTGGCTCCCTGCAGGTAATTTGCCAGCTGTCTCATTTCTGAATCTTTGTCAAATCCAGATGCTGTATTACTGTTTGCAAAATATGATGGTGCTGTAATTGCTGAGTGATTTCTAATATACACAAAAGAGCAAGGTGGCAGGAATAGCTTTATGTGCTAATTATTTTCTATATTGAGAGTTCTGTGATGGGACTACAGAGTTTACTTTTTCTTGAAGCCTGATTGATATTAATCCTATTTAAATAGGGAAGTGTGTAAATACACATTTTGGCGGGGACTTATGTCTTATATGTTTGTAAGAATACAGTGAGATAGCCCTTGGCAGATCACTATCTGAACCCTGGTTATATTACACAAAAATTAGAAATGGTAAATAAGAAAATGCAAAACCATTGATAAATTCCATGCCAAGAAAAATTTGCAGAAATAGTTCAGTACAAATTATGTGAATGCTTTTGACATCCTTTCAAAATATCGTTGAATCAAAAACTTTTATGGTCAAAGCATCTGCACCATTTTCTTTTCCTCTAGCATAGCCCAAGCAAATAATTAAAAAAAAATTTTAAGGCGGAAAATAACTAGTTTTACAGTAATGTCTAAATGAAGAAAAAAAACACATTTGAAAAATAGTTCTGTAAAGATGCCACAGGGAGCAAAATTGTTACAATTCTGCTGTTTATAAAAGACAGACATTTTTTACTCTAAGGATGCTCCAAAAAACTCCCCCCCCCAATTCTCAACGTGAATTTCAAAAGTTGCAAACTCCAAAACAGATGTATTGTTTTTCAGGCTTACATCAAGGTTAATGCAATACAGCCTTGTATTCAAATGTTTTCCCCTTTATTTAAAATAACATTTTGTAGCACTTTTATCTTCAAAATGCTTTATAAGCCTTAACTAATTAATACACAGGGTACCTGAATTTCTGCCTGCACTGTACTGGCATAGGTGTGGAAGTGAAGAAAGGGATAAAGGGAATTTGAATATAGAGATCTTAGTTTTGTCTCATAGAAATAGAGAGCACAAGTCAGGCTAACAAAGTCAGGCTGACACTGACTCCAATAATACGAAACTTGAAGGCGGGGATTGTGTGAGGTGAGTGGGAAAGAACTGTAAGAAAGATTGTTTTGACCTTGTATTTGAAAAGGATGGAATGCAGAAATTAATGAGAAAAGTGAGATATCAGGAAGGAATATATATAACAAAATGCAGCTGTTGCTTATTATTATACGTAACCAAAAGGTATAAAAGCTTGCTCTAATTGTTTATTTTATTATTGAGAGTACCTGCCCCTGTGTACTCTCCCGAGCATTTGCAATTGCTGGAAAATAAAGCTGTCTCTGACTTGTTGCTTTAAACTCAGAACTCATTTTTCTCCAACATAAGGAAGTGAAATGACTTGGCCAAGTAGAGGGAATGTGGGATGGTAGTGAGTCTTGCCCACATGCTCAGGGTTTAACTGATCGCCATATTATGCAAACTCTCCCATCTTCACTGTTTCTTTGCCCCTCAGCATCCTCACTAGCCTCTTTATCTGTCTGTTGCACCTAGAGTGTGAGCATTCTGGGCAGGGACTGTCTTTAGGTTTTGTACCTGCACAAATAGGGGCCCTGATTCCTAACTGGGGCCACCAAGTGCTACCACAATATATGATGCTAGTTCACTTAGGCCTGCCTACTCTGCACCACTTTGGCTGTACTAGAGTTTTTCCTTAAAATTTCCCACTGTTCCAATTACTAGTGTAGCTCCACCTGTTGTAGCAAAGGGAGGAGCATTGCATTCATGTAAACAAGAGCTGTAGCTAGTGACCTCCTGACATAGTTAGGTGGTATGTAAATGTCAGCAGATGCTGGCACGTTTTGACACTGGTACTCCCACGGTTCCTTGCACCAGTGCTAGCAAATGTTGGAATTTTTTAGAAAAAGCTAAACATTGATAAAGTCCTAGATAAAGCACTGTACTTGGATGTGACAGTCTCATCTGACCTTGTACCAAAAAAAAAAAAAAAGTTGAGTTACTTCTACACTGGAGGGATTTTGTTTGTTATTTCCCAGCCACGGTCCAAGTTCGTCATGTAGACAGAGGGTACGTCTACACTACGGGATTATTCCGATTTTACATAAACCAGTTTTATAAAACAGATTGTATAAAGTCGAGTGCACGCGGCTACACTAAGCACATTAATTCGGCGGTGTGCATCCATGGTCCGAGGCTAGCATCTATCTCTGGAGCGTTGCACTGTGGGTAGCTATTCTGTAGCTATCCATAGTTCCCGCAGTCTCCCCCGCCCCTTAGAATTCTAGGTTGAGATCCCAGTGGCTGATGGGACAAAAATCATTGTCGCGGATGGTTCTGGGTAAATGTCATCAGTCATTCCTTCCTCCGGGAAAGCAACGGCAGACAATCATTTCGCACCCTTTTTCCCTGGATTGCCCTGGCAGACGCCATAGCACGGCAACCATGGAGCCCGTTTAGCTTTTTTTTTTTTACAGTCACCGTATGTGTACTGGTTGCTGCGGACAGAGGCGATACTCCAGCGCTACACAGCAGCATTCATTTGCTTTTGCATGATAGCAGAGACTGTTACCAGTCGTTCTGTACCGTCTGCTGCTGGTGTAAATAGGCAATGAGATGACTGTTATCTGTCCTTCTGTACCGTCTGCTGCTATCATGGGTGCCCCTGGCTGAGATCGGGAATGACTCCCCGAGTCAATCTCTTCTGTATGGTTTCTAAAAATAGTCAGTCCTTCCTAGAATTTGGGGCAAGTGTACTAGAGAACCAGAGAGCACAGTTGCTCCATGTCAGATCCCGCAGAAATGATGAGCTACATGCCATTCACAGGAGGTGCTCCTGCAACAACCCCACCCGTTGCTTCCCTCCTCCCCCAACCTTCCTGGGTTACTGTGGCAGTGTTCCCCCCATTTGTGTCATGAAGTAATAAAGAATGCAGGAATAAGAAACAGTGACTTGTTAGTGAGATAAAATGAGAGGGAGGCAGCCTATGACAGTCCAGGCAGGACATTAAGTGGTGTGGAGGAGAGGAGTCCAGCATCCCGCTGCTATGATAGTCCAGGCAGTACAGAATCTTTTCTGTACACAGGAAAGGGGAGGGGGCTGATGGAGTTCAGCCCCCAGTTGCAATGATGAGGACAGTTACCAGCCGTTCTATCCCATCTACTGGGAATGACCAGGAATCATTCCTATTTTTATCCAGGCGCCCCCGGCCAACCTCACCTGAGGCAAGCCAGGAGCACTCACGGGCTGATGGTGACGATGGATATCAGTCATATTGTAACATCTACCACCGGGGAGGGGAGAGGAGCGGATACTGCTCTTCACTGCTGCAGCATCGCCTCTACCAGCAGAATTCAGTAGACATAGGGTGACACTGAAAGAAGTCAAGAAACAATTTCTTTCCCTTTTCTTTCACGTGGGGGAGAGTAAATTGACGAGCTATTCCCTGAACCACGCCGGACAATGTGTTTGAACCTACAGGCACTGGGAGCTCAGCCAAGAGTGCAAATACTTTTCGGAGACTGCTGGGGACTGTGGGATAGCTGGAGTCCTCAGTACCCCCTCCCTCCCTCCATGAGCATCCGTTTGAGTCTCTGGCTTCCCGTTACGCTTCTCACGCAGCACTGTGTAGCTTGTAGATTTTTTTTTTCAAATGCTTTGGCATTTCGTCTTCTGTAACTGAGCTCTGATAGAACAGATTTGTTTCCCCATACAGCGATCAGATCCAGTATCTCCCGTACGGTCCATGCTGGAGATCTTTTTGGATTTGGGACTGCATTGCCTCCCAGAGCTCCACGCTGGGCAAACAGGAAATTAAAATCAAAATTTCGCCGTTTACCTGGCCACTGCATCCGAATTGAGATTGCTGTCCAGCGCGGTCACAGTGGTGCACTGTGGGATACTGCCTGGAGGCCAATACAGTCGATTTGCAGCCACACTAACCCTAATCCGATATGGTAATACTGATTTTAGCACTACTCCTCTCGTCGGGGAGGAGTACAGAAACCGATTTAAAGAGCCCTTTATATTGATATAAAGGGCCTCGTAGTGTGAATGAGTACAGCGTTAAATCGGTTTAACGCTGCTAAAATTGGTTTAAACGCGTAGTGTAGACCAAGCCTAAGATGCTGCTCGTCTTGGAGAGCCTGTTGCAAAAGTAATGAGATTAAGTGGCTGTTCTCAAAAGTAGAATTTAAAACCTAGTTATGGAAATAGCAAACAAGAGACAGGCCAAGCAAGGATCTGATGCAGAAAAACATCTTATAAAAAAGATCTTTGAATGATAATGTGACAGAACTGGTTGCTTCCTGCTAATGTGCCAGTCATAGTAATTAAGCAATATACAATTCAGTTGGACAATTAGTTCATTTGCTAAATGGTGGGACTAGGGAAAGAGCTTGAGGTGCTGTTCAGAGTGCTTTTCCCTAAGGAGGCTCATATGTTTTCATAGAAGCTTTGTGTTCTTGCCACTTAAATGGTAATTACTTAAGTTTTTGAGTCCCAGATAGACTGACATCTTGAAATTTTTGGATTAGAGGAAAAATAAATAATAAAGGGAAGTGTGTTTTTAAATGGTGATTTTACTAGACACCTTTATTTCAGTGTATGTTTCAACAATTGTTTCATATATTCAGGGCTTTCTAAAGAGGGTCACTTTATAATGTATGCATGAAGGCTAAATCATTTGTTCTTAAATCTCTGTGTAGGTTACTGCAGACTGACCCATCCGCTGTTGGAAATGGTTTTTATGACTTTCTGCCAATAATGGCATATACTTTTTTGCCATGGATTTAAATTGTTTTATATCTGTCTAGAATTGTTAGCTCAGGATTTAGTCATAATTGGGTTGGCTTTATTTATTGCTTTACATTTGCTGTGATTACTTATCATGGGAGCTTAAGAAGTTTGTGATCTGTTGAAATAAGCCCAACACCTTATGCAAACTAGGTAATGTGGCACACTTTAAAAAATAACAACTAAATGTTTCAAGTATCTAAGTGTAATGCTACCAAACAGCCTTTATACTGTCACACTCCTGCTACTTTATAATTTCAGTAATAAAGACGATGCAGTTGAGACTCCAGCCTCCTGTTACCTACTCCAGTTTAGCTAGAGGTTATTTTATCATTCCAATTGGATACAGATGTTTAGGATTGACCCTATATTGACAAGTAAAGTTGATGGCTGCAATATGACATAAACCTCTAGACTGCAGATGGATGGAGCCATTATATTTTCATCACAATAGGTGAGAGTCTGGGACTGAGTGGGAGTAAGAGAGATGCAGGGAGAGAGTTAGAAGCTGGCATCTGGAGCAAAGAGAGAAACAATCAAATTAGGAGACTAGTCAGAGGACACTGTGCAGACCACTGGGAGGTGGGGGAAGGGAAAGGCTAGCAATTCAATAAGGGTATGCAAAAGAAACAGAGGCAGAGACAGAGGTGAGGGAGAGAGTGAGCAAGGAAATGAGCAATGGTGATGTGCCTTGGAGCAGAGGATGTTTCCTTTCCTGATGCTTGAAAAGCAGAAGAGAGAGAAAACCAAGGGAAAGCAGTGTCACCCAGGATTTTAACTTCAGTAACATTTAAGCTGGAAGCACCAGTCAGAGATATTCAGGTAAAGGGGTGCTAATCACTTTTACTTATTTTTTCCAAGCCATAAGATCTGAAGGAATCAACATTTTGTTCTTTGCATCTTCTCTAAATTCTTCTGAAAATCATCGGACACGTTTCATAACATCTGTGACCAGTTTTCTCTTTCAAAGTCCTCCTAGTGCGCACACACCACCCCAGAAAGATGACTCTGACATTACTTTATAGTAGAAAAGGGTTGAACACTGCTTATTATTAACAACTCCAGCCTGCCCTCTCCTACACCCCAAAATGCAGAGCAGTACATTAATCTCACAACTCTACTAAGGCCCAGTCCTTCAAGTGAGCCAAAATCTCTTGCCCATACAGAACCCCATTGCCTTCAATGGGGCATCATAAGAGCTCATTGCAGGATTAGGACCTAAGTACCAAGTTCTGCATATACTTATGTGTGCAAGTAGTCCCATTGTAGCAAATGGGATTACTCATGTGAGTAAGGATTTATGGGGTCAAATCCTATGTTAAAAAGATATTTCCAGTGATTTTCCAACCAGCTTGTCCATCCATTCTCTGCTATTTGAAGAACATTCTCTAGAAGGGGCACATGGTTATATTATCTCTTCCACGTAGACTATAATTAGGATTAGCTGAATTGTTTTACTTAATTTTACAGTTGTTCTTGTGTACAGCACTCATATCTTAAATATAATTAACATTGTATAGCTCCCATTAGTGTTTTTAAGCACTTAAAATGTACCATAATGGCCGTAGCTAAAGTTGTCATTAAAAGGCCATGGATATTTATTATGCTCATAAAGTAGATACTTTGCTGCAGAAAAAATATATAGTTGGGTTCCATTTAAAAAGCAGTAACAGACAGCAGCATTAGTTATGGCACCCTTGGGATTAAAGGATTGCTTTAAATTGATCCCATTCTTATTCCATTCAGAAGTCAATAGGGAAGTCTAAAAGCAGGTGACAAATCACTTGCATTGCACAGCATAATTCTGATTAGCTGAGTTACATTTTTTTAAACCACTAGTTGTTTCTGTAGGTGCTCAACATTATATTGTGTTTTCTGTATTTTGACTTAGTTGCTGAATATTTCATAATTTAGTTTTATTATATTTCATCTTACTTGCTATGTTGTTTTTAGGCCATTATAAAATGAAAATCATTTTATAACCTAATCATCATTATACTTTGGGAAAGAGTCCAGATGTATTATTAATACACTGATATCACAAAATTATTTTGTTTCCACTCTTATGAAGTGTCTTTTCTCATGACCACTGCTTCTCTTTCTACCTCTCAGTGATTGCACTATACAGAGACTTCATCCACTGCATTTTTACATATTCAATAATGTGCAGCTCCCTCACTTTCATTGTTACTTCCCTACATAAGAAGTTAATCTTTCTTGCCAACCTCAAGTCAGGATACATTTTAGTCGCAGTCCAACTGTTGGAAAAAAACATGAACCGGTTATAGCAGTAAACAGTTATCACTGAAATGAGAACAATGTAATGGTCTTGCATGATTAATCTCCTACATAAATTCTTTATGACATAGAATTGAAAGATAATGTTATGAATGTATAATGGGAAGTCAACAGAATGTCTCACCTTTTTGATTTGTTTCTAAGGAAACAGGCCTTGCAATCAGGCCTTTCATAATGATCAGGGAGTTATAGAAATATCATATACTGTCCTTCATAAATTAAAATTCCAAAGGTATATTCATATGTATTTTTGGCCTTAATGCCAATTATGCATGCATGAGGTTAGTCCAGTTAATAGCATCCATTTTCATTTTTGTGATCCAAGCCCAGCATTTCCAGATATGGGTTTCTAAATTCAGGTACCGCCATCTAAAGCTAGACATCTAAATAAGTAACCAAATCTTTCTGAATGCTAAGTATCCATGGTTCTTGCTGACTTCAAGGGTAGTATGTCGGTGTTTGACATCTCTGAAAATCAGGCCACTTAGTTTAAAATTCCCAAATATGGATTTAATCCATTGATTTTCAAAAATAGGAGTCTGACATTAGGATCCTAAAATCATATGGAAACACTTTAAAAAGTGCCCACAATTTAAAAAGTGAATTTGATCTGAAATCAGTAGAAGCTATTTAGTGCCTAGAATTTTTGAAAATCATGACACCATTTTTTAGGTGTCTGTATATATATTATGGAGCTTATGTTTAGATTCATATTTTTTAAAATCTAGGGCCAGGTGCCCAATATATGCAGCAAAGTTTGAAAATATTTTCCTCCATTCATATAATTATACATGTTGTGGCAAAGTACCTGTCTCTCCTCTCCTAGCTCAGTCCTTCTCAGCCTTGGAGACACAGGCTTGGGCAAAGCAAACGCCCTTCACAGTCACGCAGGGTCTGGCTGATCCCTTCTCAGTCAGGCCCTTGTTCTGTTGTCCTCTCTTCTGGGGAGAGTGCAACCTGCCTTGCAGGAAAAGCTTTAGAGTTCAGCTGCCTCTACTCACTCGCCTCGCCTCGCCTCGCCTCGCCTCGCCTCGCCTCGCAGCGCAGCGCAGCGCAGCGCAGCTCCGCTCCGCTCCGCTCCTGCCCCCCCCCCCATTTCCCTGCCAGGGAGGGCTTAAAAAGGTCTCCAGCCATTGGGGCCAGCTGAAACTAATTACCTCCCTGGAAACCCCTGTTCCAGCTGAACCTTATTCCTCCATGGTTAAGCCTTCTGGGACTAATTACTACCCCTTTCTTGGTAGCTAAGTGTCCTGAGTTTGCCACAATGCATTTTTCATGACTTGTATAACTTTGAAAAGCTTCATGGAAAGTGTAGTTGATATTCCAATGTATCTTCTCTTATCTTTTCCAAACATTTAATCATTTTGCTTTAATAGAATGTGTGGACCATTTGGAGCAAAGAATTGCAATGTATAATGAGAAATATTCAAGCTGGGTTGTAAACTAATGGCAGAATAGTGTATGTATTAATGATTATTGAGCCCATGCCTGCAATAAAGTTTTTATTAAAGGGTTAATGTTGTACATTATGTACTATTTCTCTTAGCCAGGAGTCATGCTGTCTGGAATAGCTCACAACTGTGAGTGGCTACTTCAGGGCAAACTGTCAAAAAAAAGGGCAAACACCCCAAATTGATGGTGTGTTCTATAATTAGATTTCACCAAGTCAGTAACAACTGTGAACTCCTGGATCACTATACCAGTATTACCATGGAGTCGGAGACAGTTCTCTTGGAGTCTCGAGTCTATCGTGCCACGCAGACAAACTGGACTTTGTGATAAAAGGTCTCTTAAAGCTAAAATCATTGGTTTTCTCTCAGACCCAAGAGACCAGTTCCTTACCCCAGATTAATTGATACTCCAGATCTGACACCAAAGATGATGCTGGCAGTCAATTCTACAGTAAACTAATTATAGGTTTATTAGAGAGGAAAAGAGAGTTATTGAGAGATTTAGGCAGGTAAAATATACATACAGGTGAATCACAGTCTATAATTCCAAATGTAGCGAAGATGTAGTAATTTGCCAGTTCCCCAAGAGTCTCTTGGGGCTACCCAGAATAACTCAGGGCAGTGTTTCCCAAACTTGGAACGTCGCTTGTGTAAGGAAAGCCCCTGGCGGGCCGGGCCAGTTTGTTTACCTTCCCCATCCGAAGGTCCGAATGATCGCAGCTCCCACTGCCTGCGGTTCACTGCTCCAGGCCAATGGGAGCTGCTGGAAGCAGCGGCCAGTATGTCCCTTGTCCTGCGTTGCTTCCAGCAGCTCCCACTGTCCTGGAGCAGTGAACCGCAGGCAGGGGGAGCCGCGATCAGCTGGACCTATGGATGCAGCAGGTAAACAAACTGGCCCAGGCCGCCAGGTGCTTTCCCTACACAAGCAGCGTCCCAAGTTTGGGAAACACTGACTCGGGGATCTCCATCTTCTCATTCAGTTATTCTACCCTGTTAGAATGCAAACAGTCCAAAGATAAAGGATCTTTCTTTGAATCCATATTTATATATTCTCACAGAAGACAGTCTCTCTACCTCATGGATACTTCCCTTGAGGACTATAAGTGAGGAATGCACTTAGCCTTCTGACCTCCAATCATCCTGCATAATGGCCACTTGCTTTGAAATGAGCATTTTTTGTTAAATTTCCTTAAGTCCTTCATTAGCATTTCACAAGATTTCTTTGATAGATTATTTAGTTACAGGGGTATACACAATTGTACATGTTTGCTATTACATGATAACAGGAATAGATAAGTGAAAACAGTACAAATAACATTCCACTAGTTTTCATGAAGTTTAAACATCTGAATACACATGTATACATTAAACACTTTGATCTGTACGAACACACAAATGAATTAACCTGAATACATTTGGCCAGCCAGCATTTCACCAGGTCAAAGTTATTAGTGAATAAATCCTCAATGTATATATCCATAAAAAAGGGTATTTAATATGTCAGTCTGTTTTGGTATCAAGTTTCCTACAATCAGTTAGGAAGAAATGACTGTGGGTAAAAGCAAGAAGAGGGCTTCAAAAACTCCTAAGACTGTATTACAAGCTGGGATCTGCAATGTCTTGGGATACACTGCTATAGGTTCTGTAAAATTTCCTATTATTTCAAAAATATTTTCTATAAACTAGGGCTTTCAAGCGATTAAATAAATTAATCACAATTAAGTGCACAATAAAAAAATCATGATTAATTGTGTGATTAATTGTGTTGCTAAACAATAATAGAATAATATGTATTTAAATATTTTTGGATATTTACAACATTTTCAAATATTAATTTAAACTACAACACAGAATACAAAGTGTACCCAGTTCTCACTTTATATTTATTTTTTATTGCAAATACTGGCATTATTAAAAAGCAGAATAGTATTTTTCAGTTCATCTAATACAAGTACTGTAGTGCAATCTCTTTATCCTTAACGTTGAACTTACAAATGTAGCATTACTACAAAAAATAACTGCATTCAAAAATAAACCAAAGTAAAACTTTAGAGCCTACAAGTTCACTCAATCCTACTTCAGCCAATCGCTCAGACAAACAAGATTGTTTATATTTGCAGGTGAAAATGCCTGCTTCTTGTTTACAACGTCACCTGAAAGTGAGAACAGGCATTTGCATGGCAATGTTGTAGCTGCCAGATGCACTGAAGATTCATGTCCCCCTTCATGGTTCAACCACCATTCCAGAGGACATGCTGAAATCAATATATTTGAAAATGTAGAAAAACATCCAAAATATTTAATAAATTTCAGTTGGTATTCTATAGTTTAACAATGTGATTAAAATTGTGATTAATCACAATTAATTTTTTGGAGTTAATCACCTGAGTTTATTGCGATTAATTGACAGGCGTATTATAAACAAAATATCTTTTTCATAAAGTATTACTGTGTATTGTGGTGCAATTTACAACAGTGATGGTGCCTTTGTGGCCATACGCCTCTTCCATAACTCATTGTACTAAATGGAAATCCCTTCCAACCAGGGGCGGCTCTAGGTATTTTGCCACCCCAAGCACAGCAGGCTGTTTGCCTTCGGTGGCTTGCCTGCGGGAGGTCCCCGGTCCCGCGGATTTGGCGGCACGCCTGCGGGAGGTCCGCTGAAGCCACGGGACCAGCGGACCCTCCGCAGGCATGCCGCTGAAGGCAACCTGCCTACCGCCCTCGTGGCGACCGGCAGAGTGCCCCCCATGGCTTGCTGCCCCAGGCACGCACTTGGCATGCTGGTGCCTGGAGCCGCCCCTGCTTCCAGCCATGGGCTTTGAAGCAAGCTCCAGGAGCACCAGTCTGGCATGTTTGTTCTTTCACAGTACTCAGTCTGCTTCATCCTTTGCCACTAAAGTTCTCTGCTCTGCCTGATGCGTGTGTATGACTCAGAGTTCCAGGTGCTGATAAGGAAGGGCTGCTGATGTAGATATTCTTCATAAAGGCTTGGTGAAATGTTCACAGCAAAGCATTTCTTTTTTGAAATTTTCACATGACAATTTTCAGTTTTGATGGAATGGATTATTTATGATTGATCATATTTCATTTGTTCTAGTTCCATCATTAGCTGAGCCAAACCCTGTGTGATTAGAAGCAGTCATTGGGACTTCTCAGCCAGCACAACTTGATTTTACGACCCTTCTCTGAGCCATTTAGGAGCAAAAGCTTGAGAAGAAGTGTCAGTGCATGCCATATTACTTATTTGTGTTGCAGTGCAGGACAAGTTACCCAGGGTGCAATCTGGACTGTTGAACAGCTGTCTTCCCTTAATCCTGTAGCCTGGGGTGGCTTCTACAGAGCTTTACTGTTAGAACATCTACTCCGGGCCTATTCACACAGCCTTCAGCAAGCAAAATCAGTCCCAGCTATGTCACATGAATGCTCTGACCAGTCACTCATGAATTATATACAGGGCAAAAGCTGCAAATTCCTAGTTCCAGCCTTGTCCCCCTAAATATGCATTTTATGCTGCTCAGTACCTTCCTGAAGAATACAAATTCATAGAAAGACTGCCATTTCATCAAAGTATCAGAGGGGTAGCCATGTTAGTCTGGATCTGTAAAAGCTGCAAAGAGTCCTGTAACGCCTTCTAGACTAACAGACGTATTGGAGCATGAGCTTTTGTGGGTGAATACCCACTTCGTCAGATGCATGTCATGCTCCAATACGTCTGTTAGTCTATAAGGTGCCACAGGACTCTTTGCTGCTATTTCATCAAAGGAAAATAATATAAACCAGTCTTGTTATCCCAAATAGTGTTTCCCCGCACACTTCAACACAAACACATTGGTTAAAGAAAAACAATAAGATATGTTTATTAACTACAGACATAGATTGTAAATGATTACAAGTAATGATGCATAAAAGTCAGGATTGGTTACAAAAGACAAAACAAGCTACTATCTAACTTAACTAGCTAACTGAACTTAAAAGCAAAAGGTTTTGTTTAACGATATGCTGCAGCAGTCTATACTAGCTGAAAACCCTTCCAGACAGGACCACCAGCCCTCCCACAATTCCTTATGCTTTCTTTGTCTTTCAAGCATGGTTGCTGCCATGAGTAGAGATGAGGGGAGAGAGAGAGATGGGTTTGAGGCCACTGTTCCATTCTTATACCACTCGCCCTGTGATGAAATAAAAATTATTATTCATTATTTGCACCTTTCCCCTGCCAGAAAATGGTCTCTTAAGTAGGTGATAGCCCTTTAGCACTTGGATGGGGTGCCAGTGTGTCTCTGTCTCTGAAAACTGATTTGGGCCTGCTTTTCTTAACCTTGGAGCATGTTATAACAATGTCATACAATTGAGTGTGGTAACTTTGCATACAATGTTTCCACACACATTTTACCAGGACATTGATGTTCAGCAGATTATGATTTTTCAAATGATACTTCATAAGGTGTACCTTGTACAAAATTTATCATAGTCTTGTAAAGTGGTGAACATAATGATATAGACTGTCACACCACTGTGAGCCATTTCGGGACAGAATCTTGAGAAGAAGTGTCAGTGCATGCCGTATTATTTATTTATTTATTTGTGTTGCAGTGCAGAACAAGTAGTGTGGCCTGCTAAATAGGATACTGGACTGGAACTCAGGACACCTAGGATGTCATTTCCCACTCTGTCATTGGCCTTATGGGTGACCTTTAACAAGTAATTTCACCTCTGTCTCCCCATCTGTAGCAAAGGAGCAATGATACTGACCTACTTTGTAAAGTGCCTTGATATTCATTGTTGAAAAGTTGTGTATAAGAGCTGGATGGTATTACTGCAATAGCACCTAGAGGTCTCAACAGAGATCAGAGGCCTTGTGATGGGGTGTCCACCCCACACACAGCCTGAAGGGGTTAAGGTGTCTAAGTGGACCAGTTAACCTCCTAGGCTGCACCTAAAGAAGGAGCCAGGAAGCAAGGACTAATTAGAGATGAGGCTTAGCAGGACAGGAACAGGAGGGGGCCTGAAAAAAGAACAGTACCTGAGAACAGAAGGTGGCTGCAGTCACTTTCAGGGTGAAAGAAGGTAAGGTAGGAAGTAGCTCGGGATGCAGCTGTAAGGGATAGGACTGTGCAGACCTTAACTGCTTGTTTTAAGGTCCCTGGACTGGAACCCATTGTAGAGGGTGGGCCTGGGTTCACCTACCAACCACTGGGGAAGTGGCACTGTTAAGGGACCATGAAAGAGAAGACTGCTGGGGACAGTGGGTTCCTGAGAGACATGCACACAATTTCACTGGAAGAGGAGAACCACATTGACCTGGCTGGAGGGCCAAGCCATGAAGCAGGAGAGGGCGAGACTGAGACAGTGACAGAGTGCAATTGCAAGAAGGGGCATCAGCCGACACATCGAATCCCAGACATGGCCAGAAGCAGGCCCTGCTACAGGTGAGTGGAGAGTCCGGCGACAGGCCTCCAGTGTGAGGTTCTGTACAAATGCAGAGTGGGAGACAGTCTCTTCCCCAAAGAGCTTACTATCTAAAAGAACAAATAGTGGGAAGGGAAATGGAGACAGAGAGATGAAGCTACTTACCCAAGGTCCCTGTACAGATCCAGGAAGAGAGCGCAGCTATTCTGATGGCCAATTCAGTACCCTATTCACTAGACTGTGCTGTCTCCCTCCTCTGTGCAGCTCAGTACTGCTTCCTGATGTAGTATAGGGAGACAGCTGTGTATCGTATCTACCATAGATCATCCAATTTTCAAAGGGTGCAGTGGCCCTTTGAAAACACTATAGAGGGTAGTACTAATCCACCAAACACCCAGCGGAGTCAAGAGGCTAGCTATTTATTGCTACAAGATGACAACTGTTAAAGTAAATGAACGTTATCAGGGCAGGGACAGCCAGAGGGTCTGTTAGATTCAGTTGATTATGTGGGGACACAGGGTGGACTTCCTCCACCTGAGATGAATTTTATAAACATGCAAACCACATGAATACATTTGAGATTCTTCTATCAATGTTCATGTTTATTATTTATAGACCGTAAACCAGATTCTTGGTCCTGCTATAGCACCAGTCCAGTGGTGTGAAGGGCCATAAAATTAGCTTAACTAGCCAGTTGAGGAGAAATCCCCAGGTAGTTTAGGGTTGGTGTAAGCGATATGTAGTGGGTGTGGCAGGACAACAGGAGGCAGGAAAAGGGCTCTCTTACCCTTCGGGTATCCCCAGTTGCTAGAATGACCGCTTGGGGCCATGGACAGACACACATGTAGAGCAGCCCTGAATCCTCTCAAGTACATGGAGGAGAGGGATTGACGTGGGATGATTCAAAGATGGCTAAAAGCTACCTTTCTTCAATTCCAATCTCCTTTATTGGTTCTGGTTATTTGTATTGTGAAGCTGACATCCTGAACAGAATAAAGATAAAAAAATATACCTGTAGCATTCCTGAGAAGAGATGCCACAAATCCACTGAAATGGCAGAAGGAGTTGGCATAGCAGTATAACTCCAGTCACTTAAAAAAATCCAGCCAAACAAATTTTAAAAACCCTCAAATTAATTTCATGCATATAAACCAATGAAACCTTTACCCAGTTTTGTCCTCAAACCATGCCTGTGTCTGCCTTCTAAAATGTCCCATGATTTTTCATTGGAACCAATTCAGCAGGGTATGTCCAAAGGCAAGATCTTTTGGCAGACAGACAATACATTGTATACCAATGGCATTTAAGAGTTTCAAACCCTAGATTAACTAAACAAATCACTGAGATGTTTGATACTTTGATAGTTTTTTTAATCCCTAAGGACAGTTGCAATTATTACATTACATAGTTGACAGTAATCACAGTCATATTGCACTGGTAACTTTTTTTTTTCTGGTTGTGCTTGGTCATTTCTTAATGATTTCTCAGAAGTAAAATAGAGACCAATAAAGAAAACGGTTAATGGATTATTTATAACTAGCACCAATGAAGCCTTCCTTCTTGAAAGAGAAAAAATAGGAATACCTATAACTCTATTTATAGCCTACCATTAGGAAATAAAACACATAAATATAACCAAAGTATAATAAAAAGGTTTATAGCCTGCACCTTATCTGGAGTGTTGTATAAGGGAGACAGTGTTTTATCATTTTATTTTCATTTATTAGATCATTAGTAGAGCTAATCAGAAATTGCCAAATATATTTTTGGACAGAAAATGTGGTTTCTACAAAATTGAAATTTGTGGGTAAATGTTGATTTTTGTCAAAATACATCCTTAATACACTAACCACTTTGTTTAGTTGTGATGGAAGGTGTTATTAATGTGTTAATGGAGAGACTGAAAAGCTAGGTGCTGGGCTTTGAGGATGGTGCTGCTGCCATGTAGTATCCCTTACACAGGTTGGGTGTTAAGGGCCTCATCCTGTGCCCATTGAAGTTAGTGACAAAACTCCTATTGATTTCATTGGAAGAGTCACACCTGGGTTTCTGGGCTCCGTGAAAGCCAGACTCCCTGTGCTGGACAGCTGGCTCCCCAGGCTTGCATAGCTCCCCTAGGGGTTCGGTCAGTCCAGAGAGCCACCTACCTGGGGGAGTTGGACATTCCAGGGAGCAAGCCAAAAAATTCTGTTTCCATTCTCCCAAAATGGATTTTTTCAGTCTTTACTGCCTCTGCCATTTAAAACATTTTGACCTGTTGTCCTTATTAAAAATTCACAATTTTTGCAGGAAGGAAAGACTGTTTATGACCAGCTCTAGTTGTAAACTCCCTTCGCTGTTACAGCTTCTCTAGCATTGCATGTGAGGCAGCAATTTTATCAACTATAGCCTTGCAGGAATATAATAGACCCTTTATAACAGTTTATACTGATTTTCCATCACATTGCAAACAGTAGCAGTGCTCCTGGTGTACATCATCATCTCATTCCATTCTTCTTCCATTTGGAAGTCGGAAGCTCTTTCTTTCTTGTCCCTATGGCTCATTTTATTAATATTCAAACTACATGCGCCTACTTGTAATCCCTTTCCATTCAGAGTCCAGGACTAAGACTGATTCTAAATCACTTACGTTGTTTGTCTTACATTGTCTGGCCACAGGAAAAACAAAAGACCTGAAATCTAGGTGCAAGGAGAAATCAATAAATTACTCCCAGTTTCTTAAATTATTCAATGTAATAAAATCTCCATTCTTAAAAAGGTTATTATGATATTTTATGCAATCTAAAGCCCCCACTAAGGGGCTTTACCAGTTATTTATATGCACCAGAGCAAGAAGTTCAGTAATTGGGGTGACTGGAGTTACTTTGTTTTATCCTTATTTTCGCTTCCACATATAAAGTCCCTAGGTGAAGTTCTGGCTCCACTGAAGAAGATGGCAAAGCTACTATTGACTTCAGTGGGACCAGGATTTCATTCCATACCTCTAGTACTGCCATAATGAAGGGATGTTGTTCAAGGAGGGGTTTTTGCAAAAATGCTCAGTGTTGTCCTAACTCTCCTCCTATTGATTTTAGTGGGGTGGAGCAGAGTTAGGCCAACTCTGAAGCCTTTTTGAAATATCATCCTAAGTGTATATATTTGTTCCTTGCCAATGAAAGAATATAGGAAGATTTGAATCTAATGAAGATCATGTTTTCCATAATTTCAGCTGCAGTTCTTAAGTTAGCTGCCTGATAATATTGTTTAAAGTTTGGGAACCCAATGCCTCCCGTTTTTGTGATTATATAGAATAAATACATGTAGAACCTCCCCTTTAATTCAAAGTTCTTAACAGATTCATAAGAATGTATTAGCAGTCTGTTTTTGCTTGCTTGTTTTAAGTTATACAAATCTTAAGCATTGAGGACAGGTGAAAAACATAAGACAGCCAATTTCAATATATAGCTAGAGCATGTTATAGTACCTATAGCACCACTCTCTAAAAAGGAGAATGAAGACAACCCAGGGAATTACAGACCAGTCAGCTAACTTTGGTATCCAGATAGATAATGGAGCAAATAAACAATTAGTAAGCACCTAGAAGAAAATAAGGTACTAAGTAAGAGTCAACAAGGATTTGTCAAAAACAAATCATGTCAAACCAACTTAATATCCTTCTTTGACAGGATAACAAGTATTGTGGATAAAGGGAAGGCAGTAGAGATAAAGTGATATCTCTATGTTAGTAAGGTTTTTGATACTGTCTCACGTGACTGTTTCATAAGCAAACCTAGAGAAATATAGCCTAGACAAACCTTCTATAAGATAGGTGTACAACTGGCAGGAAAACCATACTCAGAGAATAGTTATCAGTGGCTCACAATTTGAGCTGGAAGAGAATATCAAATGGGGTGACACAAGGATCTGTCCTGTGTCTGGTTCTATTCAGTATCTTCATTAAATTATTTGAATAATGGCATAGATAGTACATTTAGAAAGTTTGTGGATGATACAAAGCAGGGAGGGTTGCAAAGGTTTAAAATTCAAAATGATCTGGACAAACTGAAGATATGGTCTGAACTAAACAGAATGAAATTCAATAAGGACAAATGCAAAGGGCTACACTTAGGAAGGAATAATCAATTACACAAATACAAAAATGATAAATGACTGCCTACGAAGCAGTACTGCAGAAGGGATCTGGGGATTATAGTGGATCACAAGCTAAATATGGGTCAACAATGTAATACTGTTGCAAAAAAACCCAAACATCATTCTGGAATGTATTAGGAGAGTTGTAAGCAAGACAAAAGTAGTAATTCTTCCACTCTACTCAGCATTGATAAGGCCTCAACTGGGATATTGTGTCCAGTTCTGGGCATCACACTTCAGGAAATATGTGGACAAACTGGCAAAAGTCCAGAGGAGAGCAACAAAAAGATTAAAGGTCTAGGAAATGTGACCTTCGAAGAAATATGGGAAACATTGGGCTTGTTTTAGTGTGGAGAAGAGAAGACTGATGGGGAACATAAGTCTTCAAGTATGTGAAAGGTTGTTATAAAAAGGAAGGTGATAAATTGTTCTTCTTAGCCACCGAGGAGAGGACAAGAAGTAATTGGCTTAAGTTGCAGCAAGGAGGTTTAGGTTAGATATTAGAAATAACTTCTGAACTGTAAGGGTAGTTAAGCACTGGAACAAATTACTTAGGGAGGCTGTGAAATCTCCATCATTGGACGTTTAAGAACAGGTTGAACAGACACCTGTCAGAGATGGTCTACATAATACTTGGTCCTGCCTCAATGAAGGGGGACTGGACTAGATGACCTGTCAAGATCCCTTCCAGTCCTACATTTATAATTCTAGGCTGGGAAATGGTTTGAGTGGTTTATTTTCATAGACAATTTATAAATTTCATAGACTTTTTATTGAAAGAATGAAAACCCCCAAGCCAAAATGTTTTCAGCTGAAACAATTTTGGGGTTCAATTTCTTGAAAAATACTCTAAATTGCTCAGTCAACCCCCATTTTTTTCTTGAATAACAGTCTTGATGGAACATCTTCAACCAGCCCTACGTATATTCCATCATTTACCAAACTAACTTAAATGGGCTTTATTTTAGGCTCCAGTTGGAATAGTGAGAGGTAGAGGAGGAGTCAAGGAATTTGTGTGTCTAACTCCCTTTGGTTCCTTTGACAATTCCTGCATCTGGCTTCTGCCTGTATTTTTTGCAGGAAAGAAAGGCAGTTAACCTTGTAAACTGAATTTGTTGTATCAATTATATATGCACATAAGTAGCTTATTTTTGTGGGTGCCTATGAGAACTTACATGAAATTTTGTGATTCATAGTTACTTGCCTCTTTAGTGTAGGAAATAACATTTTTTAATATTTTAATTTGACTGTAAACCTGGCCAAAGCTAGCTTAGCTCCTGATGGGCTGTAATTACCAAAGATAAAGGTTGTATAAAACTTACATACAGTAATATCAGGTTTCAGAGTAGCAGCCGTGTTAGTCTGTATCCGCAAAAAGAACAGGAGTACTTGTGGCACCTTAGAGACTAACAAATTTATTTGAGCATGAGCTTTCATGGGCTACAGCTCTCTTCATCAGATGCATGCAGTGGAAAATACAGTAGGAAGATATTTGTATACACAGAGGACATGAAACAAGAGTTGTTACCATATACACTCTAATCAAAGTGATCAGTTAAGGTGAGTTATTACCAGCAGGAGAGAAAAAAAGTTTTGTAGTGGTAATCAAAATGGTCCATTTGCAGCAGTTGACAAGAAGTTGTGAGTCTCTAAGGTGCCACAAGTACTCCTGTTCTTTATACAGTAATATGCCACCCCTACACAAAGAGCACCAAAATTAGAATCTTGTTTTAGCACTGAATCTGTAGAAAAGTGGAGCTAATAAGGTACATATGTTGGTGGCTCCAATTATATGGATCTTTAGTTTCCCCTTGGTAACTGCTTCTACTTGGAGGAAGATACATTGGAATCCATTAGGATCTTACACTGCACTCTCCTTTTTGCTATCATAGACCCAACATCTTTAGCAGGGATTGGCAACCTTTGGCCCGTGGCCCGTCAGGGAAATCCACTGGTAGGCTGGGCCGGTTTGTTTACCTGCAGTGTCCACAGGTTCAGTCGATCACAACTCCCACTGGCCGCTGTTTGCCCTTACAGGGCTAAAGGAAGTGACGTGGGCCAAGGGATGTACTGGCCACCAAAAGTTGCCAATCGCTGATCTGTAGTAAAGAGTCCAAAATGAATTAACCAGGAGGACTAAAATGATATGTGCTGCATGAAAGTATCACAAATGAAAATATACTCATATTCTCCAATAGGAAGTTTAATCTACCCATTTGCCCATTATTTCAAATGACAGAGATTGAGCCCTGTGTCACAATCCCAACTAAGGCAGTCAGAGCCAAGAGTCAAAGCAGGTGAAAACCTGAGGCTGGGAGTAGCAGAGGAGTTTGTAGTCAGATTCCAAGCCAAGCTTGATATCAAGGGTCAGAGTCAGGTTTCAGGGTCCAAGTCAGGAAGTGAAGTTCAGACCAAGCCAAGGTCAAAGCTACAAATTCAGATAAAGGGAATAGTCATAGCAGCTACGGGTTGCTTACTAGGTGCTTGGGTTTATATAGGTCAGGGAGCCAATCAGGAGCCATGATGTTGCGGCCTGTGAAACCATTGAGGAAGAATGTCCCATGATCTGTGTCCACTGCTAGTCATGAGAAGTGGAGTATAAGTTGGTGGTAGCCTGGCAAAGTCAGCTGCCTCGTAGCTCTGCAGACTTGTAAGCTCCTGGGGGGAGGGGCTTACATGCTGTACTGTATGTTTAATATGTTCAGCATAGTTTTCAGGAGCAAAGAATAAACAGTTCTTGCTAGATGCAGTATCACTTTTTTACAATGATAAAATGTTGGACCATTTTTTCCAATGCATTATAGCAGCTTTGCACTGCTCTGCCGGTAGACATCTGCACTAAAGCTGGCTATCTGGCCAAAACATTATCCTTGGGTAGTGCAAAGTGATTTAGTAAGAAGGTGTAAGATAAAGTGATTTTACAGTAAGCAGTATGGTATAAATAAGTAAGTAGATAATTATATAGACAGAGATAGCAAATGTGGCTGACATTTATCTTAGGCTCACCTATTAATTCCTTTTCTTGCTGTAACCCGAAGCTTCTGCTCTCTCAAGTTATATTTACATTGCAGGCAGAGGTACGTGTTTGTTTATTGAGATTTATACAAGCTACATAAAGAAAGTCCATCCCGCGGGGTCTGCAACCTTGACAAACTCTTAAAAGTCCAGTTCAGACATAAGACTCAACAACTGATAAGCTGAGAACATTACTCTGTCACAGTGTGTATAACAATGTTATCTCTTGCTAGGGTTTTTCAGTAAATGCTTGTGCCTCTTAAGAACTGGATTATGACTTGATGTCTGGCCAATTCTGTGATCAGAGCAAATATCCATTTTTATATCGATGACCCTCAGATTATATGTACAAATAAGAAATCTCAAATCTGGAATTTAGATTACTTGTGTGTCTGTTGGTAACCTTTTTTCTTTGGGCTTGCCATAGGTACATGTTTAAGGCACAGGCAGATTTAGCATGATACATACAACTGCAGGACTGAGTTGTCATTAAGGACTTCATTGAAACTGCAGAGCACTATTGTATACAGCAGACACTCAATGTGCAGGAGAGGCTGCCCACGGCCAAAGTAAACATATATTCATGTTCTTGCCACAGAATTTATTTACTGTGTCAATCATGGCAAATCTTTCATTCCTGTCAAATTAGACTGTCCCTCCGGCAGGTCACAATAGCTTTGGCAGACATTATCAATATTTTTAAAAGGTCATCCATCAGACAGTGCATGTTGTAGGTAATGAATGAGGAGGGAAAGAAGACTGTTTTGTACGTTGAGAGAAGCAGAAATGCAATAAAGGGCTGACATATCCTAAATACGAGAGTTTGATTTACCACGTTCTGCACTCATCACCATCTGCACAATTCTAATCTTGCAAAATAACACTATCATTCTGTAATTCAAATCAATGGGAGTTTTGTCACAGACTTTAATGAGACCAGAGTTAGTCTCTTATTCAGGAAGAAGGAATTCAAAAAACTGGAGCATTTTAGAAGAAATATATGTATATTAATATATTATAATTATATTAAATATAATTTAGAAGTGTTTATTCAAATACATAGCTTTTAGATGAAAGAATACACATTTATTTTTCTGGATGAGATCTAGTTATTTTAGCTTTTGTTTCCTTTAAACCATTGTGGTGGTGGAAAAATCTGCAGTGTACATCTGCTAGAAGATCACATACTTTCATTGTTTATAGAGCAGCAACATGTGCATGGTGCTTTACAGATTAATGACACCAGGTACAGGTCCCAAGTAGCTTACAATTTAAATTTGAGAGTTTGGCTTTATATAATAAATATCAGCTCTTTTAATTTACCCTATTTTTTAAATGTTACAATCAAACCACTTTTTTGAAGCATATGTAATCAAGAATTACTTCTTTATTTTCCATTTAAAGATTATAATTCACTGAATGTAGAAAGTGGGTATTCTTATTTTCCTTTCCTGGAAAATGGCACAGAACTCTGACCTTAACAAAAGGGTTGTCTTCTTTTGGTTTACTGCAGACATTATGGACTTAAAGGAAATTCATAAATTCTGTGGTATATGAAGAAGTGGAAGCCCTGTTTAGGTCTGACTTTTCTAAAAGTTTTAGGAAAGACATGTCTTTTCTATTCTGGTGTTGAGCAAACTATATCTGAAATTGGTAATACTGTGAGAAAGGACAAGGTGGGTCCTAGGTTTTGTGAGGACATAAGGAAAGTATGGAAGACCCTGTCAGGCTAACTGTGTATTTGCTAACTGAATTCCCACCAAAAATCCACCTCCATATACCCAAGACACTCTCACATATAGGTTTGACAGTCCTGCTTGATTGAAAATGTTTTTAAGCTGTAGCAACCCCTGCTTGTGTTTGGGAGAGTCCATGGTCCCAAGTGCCCTTGATATGAGGAAGTCTAGGGTTGCAGACAAAGTAAGATTTTAAGAGTGTGAAGGGAAAGGATGATGTGGAAATTCAATCTCTGTCATAAACATTGGTGCAAAAGGCAGAATGTATCACTCACAGCAGGTCTGGACTAATGTTCTAACTGGCAGTTCAGGGTATGCACATACCTTGGAAGAATGAGCAGACCCATGTGCCAGTCCTAAGGCTGTTACTGACCAAGTATTTTAATGTATAAGTTTGTTTTAAGATACAGTGATGGCACTCATTAACAAAGGGAGGTCCCCATGGCAGCATGCTGATTGCTCTCATAATAATGGGGGTGAAGAAGTGCCTCACCACAATTTGATTATGCTTAGATACTTCACTGACATCTAAAATTCTATTCTCCCCATTTCCTTTGGTTTTGGCATTGTTTCATACTGGGGGCCTGATCTAAAGCCTCTTGAATATTTCCATTGAATTCAGTAGGCTTTGGATCAACCTTTGTCAGGGAAGAGAGGACAAACACTGGATCATCATATGCTAACATGCAGAAAACCAATTTTAATTCCAAAAAGATGAAACCATTGGAGCAGAAAGTGAAAGTAATTAAATAGCACTAGTTGCTCCCAGGCACTAGAATGCTAAAGAGGAATTTAAAAGACCTATTCAGATTTGGGATTGAAGCAATACTGTATTGATCATTCTCATGGATCTACCCTCTGTGACTGGACTCTGCCATTCATGGAGAGTGAAATTCAGCTAGCACTGATCACTATATAAGTCTTTGTTCATGAAAAGAGACTATATGGTGTTAGTGTTACATATTAGAGATAATGCTGCCATCAGTCTCATGAAAATAAGCTACCATACCGGAAGGCTGGATAAGGGACAGAAAACGATAAGCAGGAGTAAACTATCTGTTTTCAACAAGGCAAAACATTGGCTATGGTATAATATTAAGATTAGTGTTATTCACATTAATGATCAGAAGAAAGGGATGAACAGTGAGATGCAGATGACACAAAATTATTAAGGCTTGTCAAGAATAGAGAATCCTGTGAGGAACTTCAGTGGGACAGACTAAAGCTAAGTGAATGGGCACCACGATGAAGTGTAAAACTGCTGACAAATGTAAGATAATGAGCATTGGAAGGAACAACTTCAACTGCACACCCATATATTTTACTTGGTTCTAAATTAACTGTAATTGATCAGGAAAAATGACCTGGGTGGTGTACTGGAAGAAAATGCATGTAATAAAGCATTCCAATGGTAAATCTCATAACTATCAGACTTTTTAATAAAAGTTCACAATCAATTATACATTATAATAAGCATACTCAAGAGTAACTTTCTATTAGTTCTCTGTATCAGGTGCAAATATGTTTTCTTCAGCATTAAAAGGTTTTCCTTCAAGCAATGTCATAAGAACATAATGAACATAGGAACATCATGGTCACTATCTTCAGTCTTGCAGTGTTTAGTAGTGTCATCCAGTCAGTCATTCTAGACATATACTTCATTTCCCCTTTTCATAAAGTTCTGAAGCAGTGCGGTGTCAACTGTGTTTCACCCCAGAACTTGCTGCATTTCAGTTGACTAATCTGTTCTGCTGAAACCTAATAGGCATGGAGCACTTCCTGTCTTTGTAACTAAATGTTCCCTAATGCACTCTTTTTTGAACACTCCTCAAATGTCTGCATGCACCTTTTACTGCAACCACTGTATTCTGCTGCCACAGATGATGATTAACGATTAAGTCAACTTTCTCAAATGTAAGGTCTGTCAAAGCAGTTCTGTCACAAATGTGGTTGAAGCTGCAGATACTATCTAAATAGAATTGGTCAAGGTACCTTTAATTTAATTATTTGAAAGGGTCTTGAATTCTGCATCCAGGGAGGCTTTTTACATTCTCATTATTAATATGGTTTTCAGTTATGTAGAAGAACCTGAGTCTTGTGTAAATCTTCCAGCTGATTATTTCATAGAATTCCCAGTGTATTTCCTTTCACTTACACATAAATTTCTATGAGAAGTGTATAATGTATTTATTTATATGGAGATCATTGCATATTAAATTTTGAACAGATCTCAAACGTCTTCATATTTAATTCAGGGTGTCATACTCTCTTTATTCAACATACTGTTTATGATTTGCTTTTCTATTCAGTTCTGTGTCTTCTTTTAAGACTATGCTTAGGGCCAAACATTTCTCATGTTAAAGATGGAAGCCTATAATAACTTCCACAATACTGTACTTCAGGATGAAGAAGGTAGGGATTTTATCAAAGGAAAGTACTGCACATTTTTGACCTGTGTATACTATAATTTAATCTGGTTTTAAATGGGAAATTTAAATTAATAAAATGAAAAATACATTTTTGGATGCAGTATCAGCTTTATATATTTGGAACTGCTCAGTTTGTACATAATGCTGTAAATTAACCACAGTGGGTTATGGAAGGGCTGCAATCAATAAGACAGCTCATTATCTATGATACTTACAATTACTCTGATGCTAGTACTAACACTTTGGTTTAACCAGTGCATATTAACAAAATGTGCTAACAGGACATCTCATTATCCTAATTTCTGCTGTGGAGTTCTATTGGAAAATCATGCTACTCATCTGAACTGCCACAACAGCAGTGTTATCCCTAGGGCGTTTTTTTTCATATCAAGGTTAATTTAAAGTGATTAGCATAAGCACTACAGATGTTGCTATGGGGATAGGAACCTCACATCTACTATGATGGACATCATTTGATTGCTGTTACAGCTCCGGTATGATTGGATTATTTGTTTTAATGTCATGTGAAACAAGTCACGTGGTAAAGATCAGAATCTTCCTAATAGCATTTCATATTCCTGAAATCAATCACCTTTTCTGTTTCTTGGTGATAAAAATGCCTGAACAGTGCCCAGGCAGATACCTGCTTTTTATTGTTGTTTGTATCTGATTATCTCTTTCTTGGTAAACTCTACTGTTTACTCTGTGTGAGTTTGAAAGACATACCTATTTCAAAATTGTAAAACCAAATTTAAAAAAAAACTGGACAATTAAGATTAAGATATTAGATAAAATTTTAATTCAGAGCAAAATGTTGGAATAAATTAAATGACAGTGGGTTTCAGGGAAATAGATGTAAATAAATGTGAACACACGCTCTAAGCTCATTAGATGGGAAATCTGCTATTGAGCTGAATAGGTTTTGGATCAAATCCTTAATGCTACTGCCATTGAGTTCCCCATTCTCAATTTGAACCAAGAGAATATTTCCTAATCTGGAGGTACTAGTAGAGAGAAGAGGAAAAGCTCTACCTGTAGACACAAGGACAGTGATTTAAAATATAGATGTAGTTTCTCAGCAACGTAAATTTTAATTTACTACTTAATGACCTCTTTTAACCACAGTTATGGTTGTGAGACTGTTATTAATATTGTCATTAGCAATGTCACACTGATGGTACTTTTAGTGACTATTTTTATAGACTTGTGTGTGTGTGTCTTCCCCATTCTAATTTTTCAGGTTGAACCACAAATATTTAACTGTGAAAACTACTATGACTACTCGCTGTATTTTCTGGGAGATAATTTTATTTAATTGATGGATGACTTAGTTTTGTGCATGTCAATATAATTCTACATGTTGTGGGGTTACACTGAGAAAAAATAAATAAAATGACATTATATGAGCATGTTTGGAATGCCAGAGAATATTTTAAGTTTATAGGGTTATTTTGTGCTTGAACATTAATTCCCACAACTCCCAATTCTGCTCCTTTCATACAGCTTCTTTCACAGTCAACGTATCTCAGAATACTTCTCAGAGTAATTAGAATATGATATTGTTATACTCTAATGTTGCATGACTGGCAATTTTGGCAGTTGTGTTCATCCATTGCTCACCAAAGCCACCTGCAGAGGAAATGGGTTTGTTCAGAAAGTCAATGTTAGCCAATATGCTGATATTATACCCTTCTCTTTTCATTTGGGTCTTTAACTGCCAGGGATGGGCAAGAGTTCTGTGTGATGAGTCATTCAAAAGACAGGATTCCTCCCTGCTAAGCAGTGATATCAGGGTACGTCTTCACTACCCGCCGTATCAGCGGGTAGCAATCGATTGCTCGGGATCGATATATCGCGTCTCATCTAGACGCGATATATCGATCCCCAAACGCACTTATATCGATTCCATAACTCCACCAACCCGAACGGAGTTGCAGAATCAACAGGGGGAGCCGCGGACATCGATCCCACTCTGTGAGGACGGTGAGTAATTCAATCTTAGATACTTCAACTTCAGCTACGTTATTCACATAGCTGAAGTTGCGTATCTAAGCTCGATTTTCCCCCATAGTGTAGACCAGCCCTCAGCAATGTGTCCTAGCCCAGATCATTGTACAGATTTTGTCTCTGACTTACCAGTTCATGGGCAAGTGCAGTAATAAATGAGCCATCCTTTTCTTTTCTTTGAGGGGGGTATAGAATATAAGCACACTTTTAAAAAAGGTAAAATGCTACCAAATCAGAATTGTCCTCTCCCTCTGGTGTTTGCACTCACTCTTTCAGTAGTAAATGACTACACATAATGAAAGGGCTGTTGTCATACTCATTAAGGCATTGAGAGCTTCTATTTATCATTTACTTTACTTTTATTTAAATATTACATAATTCCAGCACAACAGCAACCAAAACCTGGCACTGACTACAGCCTGCCGCTCTCCACGGGCTGGGGCATACCTTCAGAAACCTTTACTCTCTGAATCCATATCTTTACATAACAATTGCAGCTGCTCCACACACAAAGCAGTGAAGAAACAAAATCTTTTAACCTACTAAGACTCTGAGTTGAAGGTCCTGTGTTTCTCACAAACATTTGATAAATTTTTAACATAGGGAGTTGAGAGTGTTGCATTCTTTGCATTGCTTTAGGTTTCAGTGACACCAATAGTAAACATAGAGCACTAACCTCATGTCTTGGTAGGGAGAAAAGAAGGAAACATTTTTCATAATATTTAATTGTACATGTATTCACACCTCACTGTGCATGTATAATTTTATTGATACAGGATCTAAAACAGTTTTTAAGCATTTCAATTAACTTTTAACCATAAACAGGATAATATTCTACCCCTCTTTCAGTGAGATGTACTTTGAGCATGATTCACCTTGTGCTAGTCTGGTTTTTGCCTCTCCCCGCCCCCCCCCATTTTATTTAATGGAGTTATATCCACAACCTACTGGTGAACCAGGCCCCTTGTATTGACACAATATATGCGTACTCGGGATAGCAGGTTTCATAAGACTACAGTAAACATGTAGGAAGTTTTACATTAAAGGGACAAATTCATAGACATGTTTTTATTAATGAAATCTTTATTGGTGAACCAGTTCAGAAAGATAAATGTGAACCCAATCTTTTCAGGTTTGAAAAGGTTCATTTAATTTTATTTGCACTTTTGAGTCTCTGTACACTTCTGGTTGTTGCTGGAAGAATAAATACAATCATCTGATGCCACAAGAGAGACTATTTTGTGAATTAATTCAGACCTAGCCAGATCCAAGATCAAAAGGAGATCTTGTAAAATTCTCAGACCCCTTTCTGAAGCAAAAAGTTTTGGGCAGTTTATTATGACCTTTTGACTAAGCTTTTGAGTGTATATTCTAAGCAAATCTTCAGAAATTCGCCACAGCTGTCAAAATCATTCTTTCTTTCAGTTCAGTTTCCTGTGCCTCACTTTGCTGCCATTTATACATTTTATATCTAAACACAAACATTGGTAATGAGTAAAAAATGCTTATATAAAGCTTTCTTAGCATGTCTACACTTGCCATTTAAAATCATGGGAGCGTCTATACTTGCCAATGACTTTTTGCAGTGAAACTCAGAAGTTTCACTGCAAAAAGAAAACAACCTCCACGAAAGGTGTACATCTCTTACCAGTGATGCTTTTGTGGTGATGTGCAAGTGAAGTCACGTTCTTCCTGTTTGCACAGCTTTTAGCCTCCTGAGGATATCCCACAGTGCCTAGGTGACCACTCTGGCCAGCAGCTCTGCTGCTCTGCTGCAGGTAAACAGACATCCAGCCCTTGCACTGTAAAGCCCTCGAAACTCCCCTTCCTGTTTTCTTGGCAAGTGCTCACTTATCTGACCAGGTGGCAATGGCTGCTCCATGGAGCAAACGATCCCCTGCTTGGAGCAATGCTGAGCTACAGGAGCTGATCAGTGTTTGAGGAGAGGAGGCTGTGCAGGGATCCAGGATGCCCCACAATCACCCCCCCTTCCCATAAGACCTGTGTCAAAATGGAAAGAGCTGCACTGTAGGGTAGCTGCCCTAGAGCGCTGTTCTCATCAGGGATGGAAGTGCTGCTAATGTAAACACTCTCTGATGCCTGAGGAATTAAGTGAGTACACAAACCAGCACTTTATTTTCACCAGTTCCCTATCACTGGTGAAACTTACAGCACAAAAACTCTGCAAGGATAGACATACCCTTAGCTTCCTAAGCCTTGATTTTGTGTTTTACTTCTCATTATACTACTTATAAACCAATATTCTACTGAAATACTACTTTTATAACCCCCTTATGTTTATAAAATCCATGTTTTATGGAATGATTAATAGCTGATTTATGTTTTAAAAAAACAGCTCTGATCCTATGAAGAACTTAATGTTGGATAGCTTATTGGTAAATTTCAATTATGATTTATTTAGTTATTTCTTTGTATTATAGCTGCACTGTGGGGAATTTTAGAAAATATTACGGTACTGGAAAGTCAGACCCCAACATATCTTGAAGCAAATTTATTGGATTGTGAACTGCAAATCTAATGTCAATCGTTTCAGAACTGGCAGGTAGTCTCAATTTAATTTTCGTACAACTGACAAGACCCAGTTGTCTTCTGTAAAGAGCCCTTGGTTTAACTTTGAATGTATTAAATGCCAAATTCTCAGTGGGTGCCAGTTGAGGATCTGGGCCAAAATATATAGCTCGTTTAACTTCTCCAGCTAAATGGACAAACGACCAAATTGTATTCTTCCTACTCACACAAGAAGACTTGTTGTTTTCAGTGGAACTATTTGCATGAGTGAGATGAATGCAGTTTGGTCAATGTGGTTTAACTAAAATATTTTCATGAAACTGGAATTAATCTAAGAACGGGATTTTTAAAAGTACTCAGCACTGGCTCAATTCTGCTTCCATTAAATCCAATGGAAATTTTACCTTAACATCAATGGGAGCAATTAGGCCAGCACTGCGTCCCACTTTAAATACATAATTGCCAGTCAACATTGTTAAAATTTGATTCTATGAGGCATAATGTCTCTCACTGGAGAGACTGATTTTTTTCCTAAACTACAGGACTTCTCAACATATTTTGACATACTTGCATTGCCTTGGGAGTTGGGGTTAGCATCAGAATAATAAGATTTTGTGACCACAGATTTATGATTGCATCTACACTGAGCTTTACAGAGGTTTGTTAGATGGCAGGGGCATGTGAGCTGTTAGATGGCAGGGGCATGTGAGCTTTCAAAGCTGAAGTCTGGGAAAAGATGGATGAATGAGTCACCCTAAAAGCACATGCCAAACAGAACTTTTCTATTATTGTGAATAATCAGAATGAGGAATTTAGAGCCTCCTTCAGCTTTTGGTAGTAGACTAGTTTGTCACAGCTCTCACTCAACTATGGAAGGAGTGTGGTGGGGTATCCATGCAACACAAGGCAGAGCAAGTTAAATCAGGTTAATTAACCTGATAGGCTGCACCTGCAGGAGAACCAGGGTGTGAAAGGCTGATGATGGAGCCCAACTGAGAAGGAGCAGGCAGGGCTGGTGTAAGACAGGAGGCTGGCAGCATAAAGGGGCTGCAGGGAAAGTAGTCTGCATCATTCCCTGGGAGAAGGGAGTTTGGGCTGGTAAACTTGGAGAGTGGGGAGCCAGAAGATGTAGGAAGGAGTCCAGGGACATAGGAACAGTGTCTGGGAGCAAGCAAAGCATAGTTGCTAGATATTGGGTTCGTGAACTGGAACATGGAGTAAAGGGAGCGTCCAGATTCCTCTACCAGCCCCTGGGTAAATGGCATAGACTGGGCAGCTAAGAGGCGACTGCCATTTTGAATGGAGAGACATTTATACTCCCGGAAAGGGAAAACACTTACTTATGCAAACCGTCCTGAAGAAGGACAGCCAGATTAGGGCCAGAGTGCTGCTTTAATATTACCACTCCAAATGAAGCTGTCAGTGGCCTACCACATTTCAATTTATTAGGATTCTCTCCCCAAATTTCCTATTACTAAATTACACAGGTGTGTGTGTGTGCGCGCGCGTGTGTGCATGTGTGGTTATTCCCCCCACACACCCTTTCCTTAGATGCCATTTTAGTTTGCCAAAATAAATTACATTATCAGCTTGATAAAGGCTGTTGGTAATTTTAAGAAATCTTACAAAAAGAGCAGAATAGCTTAACAATCTAAGAGAATTGTCTGTGGAGTCTACTGCACTCCAGAGAGCAATATTGCCCATTAGGAATTCTAACCACTGTAATTAGCAACTAGTTTCCCTATCTCTGTATGTTAAGGGAATTCAGCTTCAGTTTGATTCCTGCCTGATATGTGGAGAAAAGTGTAGGGGGACAAATCTGCATGACCTTGCATTACTGATTCTTTAGGATTGGAATAAGCAGTATTAGCTGTACTGACAAGAAGCAAAAGCACAGTGAATAAGTTAAATTCTGCTCTGATTTAGAACCTGTGCTACCTTATTACATCAACGGTGAGGTTTGAATTGTAATTCAGAGAAGAATTTGGCCGTTAAAATGTATATATAGAAATGTAATATCCTGATGGGTAATTTGTCAGTTTAGGGACAAAGTTGTTTTAAAAACAAATAATTTGCAGAGTCCAGGTCCTTAGCTACCATGCTAACAAAACTACTATAACTTCAATGAGTTTTAAGTACCTGCAGTATTAGATCCTGTGTAGCTAAATATTATTATATGCCTGTGATAGATATGGCAATTTCCTGCAATATCCTTGAAAACCCTACTGACTTAAGTTTACATATCTTTGGAGTCCATTTTATTAAATGCAGAGGCTGTTTACTATTGTGAGCCCTGGGAAGTACTATTAAATTCAAAGGACAGTATTGAACAATGGGCCAGACAAGAATGGACTTTTGGAAACTCGGGGGGGAAGGAGAGATAGAGATGATGAATACCCACCTCCAATTATGCAAAATCCCTGCTCTGAAGAGGGGACCATTTCCTAACTGTTCCCAGAATCTGAAGTTCAAAGGCCCACTCTGTATAAAGGAAAGACTAACTCATTCATGGGTGTGCTTGATCTGAGCTAAAGCTGGTATGAACTTTTAACCATAGAAAAAACCCTTTGTGGGGCTTGAAGTACAGACTCCTACCGGTACCCTTGCTGGACTTAGGGATGATGTCTGGTAAGCGTATTACCATGTGTGGAGATCATTTTATTGTTTTTAATGTTTTTTCAGTAATGAGCTTGCTTAGGGAAATCTATCAGGTAATTCATAGCTGCTGGCAATTACATTGGTCATAGTGTCTGAAGAGTAAGCAGAGCGCAGATGCTCACCTGCTTAGGCAGGCTGGCTTCCCTTGAGGAATAATATAGTGTCTAGTGGGAGCTGTGCAGCCTGGAAAAACTCTACTCAGGAAGTAGAGAGACACAGGTCTCCACCCAAGAGAAGGGACAGCTCAGAGGCAGAAGCCTAAAGGTGGGTGCCCGGGCTGGACCACAGGTTGCGGGGAGGGAATACAGATGCAGCTGACCTGAATGGTGACAATACCAAAAGAAGAGTACTGGGAAATCATACAAGGGAGACAGTTAGTAATATGCAGATTGATTAAGAATTGACATTATTGCATGCCAAAATTGTCCCCAATAACTGTGGGACCAGTTCCTTATTACTGGAAGGAAATCATATAAAGATTGGGCTGAAATAAAATAATATACATATGTTCCTCTAATACAGTCATAGAGTTTAAGGCCTGAAAAGGAGCATCAGTCTGACCTGCACAACACAGCCTATTAAACACCACCAAGTTACCTCTATGTTAAGCCCAATAACCTGGGTTAGACTGAAGAATTACAGCCCTCAGGAGCCTAAACTATTGTATGCTACAGTTAGAGAATAGAAGGGACTGAGGTGCACCAATGCCTGAGGCTCCTGCAATGCCAGAGAATTGATTTGGGGAGAGAGATGCAGATAAATAATTCCTCCTGGTATGTCTACATTTTCTGATTTCTTGTGTCTTTACAAATTCAGTGTCTACGTTTTTGTGTTGCACCTTCAACATACTTTATTTTACCTTAAATGTTAACTGTACTTTGTGTGTTATGTTGCGCTAGTCATTTAAGAATGGAGGGTCAATGTTCACTTTGACTTAAAAGGAGGGTAAAAAGTAAGTTATAAACTGTTTGTACAGAGATACTTATCTGTTCATTTAAAAAAAATTAGAATGTCACATTTTCATGTTTTCTATTTTTGTTCAAAAGGTGCTATGAAGTGTGTGAAATTAATATATATTGATTAAGCACATACAAACTAGTTTGAATTAAATAAGGATTTATCTCAACCTACATGGAAAAATTGGAATGTAACCTTTTCTGAAGTTCCAAAAATATTTCATTAATATTTTCCCCTTATTTTTCATTTTCATGAGCCTTAATGCTTCTTAGTGCTAGACATGCTGTGAAGTGGAAGTGCAGAAATATTGCCAGAGACTGTTCTTATTTTATTTCTAGACTGAACAGAAGCAGAAAGTACCAGAAATCTCTCAAAAAAAGTATTCTGACAAAATGTTCAACCCATAGAGGGTTTGGATAAAGAAACTTGGGTAGTCAGCTGTATAATAATTTCTTTGTACTTAAAAGATCTGATCCAAAGTCCATTCAAGTCAATGGAAAGACTCCCTGTCTTTCGGCTGATGATCTCAAAGCACTTTACTAAAGAGGCTTAATTATATAAAATAGGAAGCTTGGTGACAGAACCAGCGTTCCAGACCCTGTAAGTAGAAATGAACCAAAATAAAACTCTGATTATACATATCTGCACAAATTGAGGGGCAAAAGGCTATTAGTTACTATTTGATTTTTAACCTGGATCTGAAATTCATAACTTTTCCCTATTATTTTAATGGGCATAGCCACAATGCTATATCTTAGGATATCTTATCTTAATTTTGTATATGAGTAAAATTAAAAACCAACTCCAAATTTGGCATTTTAGGTTCATCTCCACTTTTGAGGTTCAGCCACCACTAATTTAACTAACAACTAAAGATAAATTTTGAATTATGAAAAACAAACATTACCCTTTCCTCCTCCTGCAATTCTCCCTCCTCCCTAGTGGTACCAACAACAGTGGCAGAATGTACAGCAGTAATTAACACTTTACCATGCAGTCCATCATGCACATACCTTAATCCACCTTGCACAAAACTCGAAACAACAAAGCAAAGAGGAATGTTTTAGATTTGGCATTTCATTTGCACATTAAAACTAAGTGTTTAATGCTTTACTTTTACCACAGTAATTTGAATATTTTTTGTTGTGCACCCAAGGTAATTTCAGCCTGTGTTAAAACACTTATCTATATAGGCTTTGGCTCTCCTGAGCAGAAAAATGTGATGAAGACCATAATCAGCCCTTTCTGATGTGTACACAGAAGGAAAACTAGAGTGTCTGATCTTTGACAAAGTATGCCCTGGATGTTAACATTCCACCTGACTTTATTTTCTTCATATTTATGTTGCTTATAAATTTTTAAAATAAATGGCAGTCATCATGCCACCTGGAAGGCACAAAGACGAAAAATGTAATTCAGAACAACATGCCATAATCAGCAGATAATAAATTACCAATGGCTATGTTGAACCTGCAGCTTCTGTGAAAGAGACTATAGAGTGTAGTGCTCTGAAAAAAGAATATCATGAGCAAGAAAAAATATCCTTATCTGATATTCTCCTTCACCCCACTACTCTCGTGGTGTTATCTTATGGAAACCATCTGTATTAATCCAATACCATGGTTTAACATCTTCAAATGCTGAAATTCAGGGCATACTATAGTGAGCCCCCTATTTTTAAGGCTCCCGGAAGAAGTTGAGGCTATGGTACTTTGGGTGGAGAGGGACAGGGGTTGCTGCTTTTTCTGTCATCTGGTATTGTGTAGAGGACAGGTGGTGTATTTTCATTTATTGCAATTTAATTACTTTTAGGGATCCTAAATTGCATGTATAATATGGGCAATTATTTGTATTATATCAGCTAAAATGATAGAAATTGTAAGTAAATAAATGGTTTATTTTAATTTTCTTATATATTTTACTAACTAGCACCACTGTGGTACCTTCTCTTTGACTTATGGAACAGATTCCCATTTGTTAGTTTGTGCCATTTATTTGAATATAAGTATTTGCTTTGAAAGAGTAGTGCATATGATAGACTCCTCCACAAGACAGACATGGCCAAATTATTCTATTACACTATCCTTTGCCTAGTGCAGAAAACTGAGTTTATAGGGGTCCCATTGGACTGTACCCAAGCCAGAGCGATCCACCCAGAGTCAAGATTCCAATCTATTTGATTCATATGATCATGACAGCCCGAAACTGTGTGAGGCACCAAGGGCATATGGCCATGTGCACACATGTAGTACAGCACATTAGGCTACACCTCAGACACCTTCTGACATGGCTTGCGCTTGCCTCAGCATATTTGCCGAGTAATCTGCACTTGGACACTGTGCTCATGATATTTTTGCAGATTCTAATTTCTCTGAACTGGTGGTTGAATCCTCCCAATGTTTGTGTGAGTATTCCCTTCCTCCTCCCTCAACCGTTGCTGACTCTGGTCTCAGATACATTGGCTGTAAGGTGGGAAGCTCACCTGAGGCCCTTCCAAACTCAGGGGCTTTGGTCTTCGACTCAGATTGCCCTTCATATGAATGTACGAGAGCTCCAGGTGATTTATCTTGCTTGTCAGGCTTTCCTACATCATATTGGAAAGAAACCTGTTTGTCAGATGCATTTTCAGTAGTGGGGAATTCCCCAAGTAAATAGATATACTTGTGAACAAGTACAACAAAAAATGTCACCAGTTCTGCTCCCTACAAGGTCACTGGCCAGGTTCTATCTCAGATGCCTTCCTGCTACCCTGGATAGGAGAACTTTATTATGTTTTTTCCTCAGTCTCACTCCTACACTGAGTGCTACTAAAGATCAAGCAGAACCATACCTGGGTTATAGTAATAGCCTCAGTATGGCCCTGCCAAATATGGTTTTGTACTCTACTGGATCTCTCCAATCTCACTCCTGTTGAAAGAGCAGGCTTGTTCTGAGCAAGTTCACCAGGTCTTCCTAGGAAGCACAAAGCCCTCCACCAGGGACGCCTATCTGTGAAAATGGAAACAGTTCTCTATCTGGGTTTGTCAAATCAGAGTCTCACTGATGCATTTGTTCATCCCAACAAATAGTCGACTCTGTAGTACACCTGAAATAGCAAGGCCAAGCAATTTCTTCTATCAAGGTTCACCTGGCAGAAATATCAGCTTTCTACCCCCACGTGAATAACTGTTCTAATGACAGGAAAATTAATTTACTTTAAGGCCTGGAAATAATGGGACTCTTAACTTAGTTTTGTCTTATCTTGGGAGCACCATTTGAGCCTCTAGCAATGTACTCCTTACTGCACTTTTCCTGAAGGTGGTTTTCCTAAGTGTTGTCACTTCTCCCAGAAGGGCCTCACAACTGTGTGCCTTTATCTCTGAACCACTGTACATTGTCTTCTTTTAAAGATAAAGTGTTCTTCCACCCTCATATAAGGTTTATCCCTAAGGTAGTTGCAAATTTTCATATCAATGAACCAATTTACTTGTCTTTATTTTATTCCAAATCTCACACAAATCGGGACAAGCAATGACTAAACACATTGGATGTTAGTTGAGCGCTGGCGCTCTTCATAGACAGGATCAAACCATTTTGGCGATCTGCTCAATTCTTCACGGTGATAGTGGACAGAATGAAAGGTCTTCCAATTTCCCAACAAAGAATTTCATGTTGGATATCTTCTTGCATCCAGGCATGTTATGATCGATCAGGCATCTCTCCTACATACAAGCTGACTGCGCACTCCACAAGATCACAAGCATCCCCTACAGCATTTCTAGCACAGATACCTGTTCTTGACACTTGCAAAGCACCAACCTGGTCATTGGTGCACACTTTCTTCTCCCATTACACCACCACTCAGTACTCAAAGGATAATGCCAACTTTGGTTGAGCTGTACTGCAATCTCTGTGTACATGAACTCTAATCCCTCTGCCTGTTTAAATGCTTGGGAGTCACCAAGAGTGGAATGCACATGTGCAATCACCCGAAGAAGAAAAAAGAGTTACCTTTCGTAACTTTCTTCAAGATGTGTGACACATGTTCATTCCATGACCTGTTGTCCTACCCTTCTGCATTGGATTTTTTGCAAAAAGGGAACTGAGGTGGCTTGGGGTTTGGCTGGGCCTTTGATATCAATGCCAGTGATACATGACAGCACTGAGTGAAAAATTACCAGTGACTGTGTGCAGGGTGCATGCACATGAAGAGTGCAATGGACATGTTCAACACATCTCAAAGAACAACAGTTATAAAAGATTAGTAATCATTCTTTTTTCACCAGTTTGAGTGGCAAGTCAGGCTTAATATGGTCATTTTTCTGGAAGGACTAAGAGTTTTTATTTTACAGCAAAAACTCATGTTTTAAGACTACCTTTTATTTACTATCTGTGTTGTGCCCTTCCATCTTCACTGGAGCTTCCCATCTAGCTCTGTGGCAACATGGCTCCAAAGCAGTATGCTACTGGGGATAATTCCACCTCTTGTTTTCTCTTGAACCCCAATCTATCTCCACTGAGCCAGCCTCCACTGGTATCTCTTCTTTACATGTGCAGAGCCATGACCCTCCATCTGGTTTGAAGACACAGGAGAGAATGCTGCAGAGATGGAATGTTCTCCCCCCACACATTCTCCATGGATGCACAAAGGGGAGCCTTCTCTTGTTGATCTCACTGGACCCAAATACGTGCTGAGTCAGGATGTTAGAATCTGCCCGTTATATTTGTAAAAAAACCTTAAAAATAAAAATGCTTTTTCAATAATGTGTGTAGACATGTCAATCCAATATATTCTCCATGAGACATATAATGTATTTAATGAGATATTACCACTGGGGCAGGGGCAAGGTGTCAGAAATAGGGCCTTAATGAAAAACTGCAGAGAAATATAGGGTGCACTATCCAACTGTGCTTTAGCTTTCTATTTGCCACTGGTTATAGACAAATATTTTGATGGACTATCACTTGGAAAGATTAATTGTGATGCTCAGGAAAGGAATGACTCTCCTAGTTCTCTGGAAGAAATTGAAATAGATATTAAGTCACTGGCCTCTGTTAAATCCCTCAGACAAGATAGTCTTTTCTATTGAATTTGAAAGAGAGACACAAATAATGCATATCTCTATGTCCAGCTGTATAACTCCACTGAAATCAATGGATATATGTCAGTTTATACCAGTTGAAGATCTGACCCAGAACATGTGGATGTGTGTGTGTGTGTGTGTGTATGTTATTTACCACTATCCAGTCTTGAGTAATTATTTTGACTTTTTACTTTATTTTATCCATTAATTTTAAAGAAGTAAAGGTAATTGAGATCTGTGAATATTGCACTCATTCTTTACATAATGACATGCAACATCCAATTAATTTCTGCTTGTCCTGATATTTTAAATTACGCATCTAAATCCATTCATAATTTGGATTTCTTAGTAGACATCACTCATCAGAAAATGTATTCAAGGGCCCCATTTTTTAATTAATGATGGATTTTTGTTGGGGGGTGAGCTAACTAAACTCTCAGATTGATCACTAGAAAAGTTGAACCCTGTTTTACTTATGCTCTGTTTTGTGCGTGAAAAAATGTGATCTAAGATCTCTCTCTTAATTGTTTGGAGGTTTTTTGCATTTTCTTGGAATTAATTAATAGATAAAAATAATGTAAATAAATGGAGTAAAGGTTTTTATCTTTGTTTTTCTCCATGTCTGGTTGTTTGTCCTTCATGGACTTTACAATTTTTAAATGCTGGTGTGCCAACATCAATTAACTTATAGCTTGAGTATGTTGACTGAAGATCAGCTTTAACATAAATGTTACATACATACTGTCAATTTTTCCACACGAGTGACTTTTCTTTAGTTACAAAGAGAACTGTAATGAGGCCATTAAACAATGTAAAGTTTTTTCTTGTTAAATCAAAGGGAAGCAAGCTACTCTATATGCAGCAGCACAGGAGCCAGCAAACAGAGCTGTAAACAGGGGAGTTTCAGTGGGAGTTCTGTTGGAGGAGCAGGTTTGTGTAGTTTGTAGTTTTTGGATTGTATTGTGTAGTGTGTGTGTGTGTGTGTGTGTGTGTGTGTGTGTAGGCTGCTAGGGGCAGTGTGCTGGGAGAGCAGTGAAGCCCTGATTAGGGGGTGGGGCTTACCTGATTAGGGGTCCTATATAGCCAGCCAGTCAGGCAGCAGCACAGGAGCCAGCAAACAGAGCTGTAAACAGGGGAGTTTCAGTGGGAGTTTCCAGGGGAAGGTTGCAGGGGAGATTAAGACAGAGGAACCGACAAGCAAGTCAAGGGATAGGGTGGTGGTCTGGTGCCTGCTGGGGGCTTGTGTTGTGTTGACTACCAGGCGTCAGGTGGGAAAGCCATGACTGATACAGAGGCTACAGTAAAAGACACAATGAGGATGACTGGATGTGGAAGCTGCGGCATGTACATGATCCTGGAGGGGGCGCCTGAAAAGAGCTTTGTCTGCATGAAGTGCCGCCTGATAGAGCTGATGGAAGAGAAGATCCGAGGACTGGAGATGCAGGTGCAAACTCTGATTGAGTTCAGAAGGGGATTTGAGCAGACAATGGAGCACAGACACGAGGGGGCTGAAGGGATAAGCTCAGATGTGCAGATGGAAGCAGGACCAAAGAATTCAGAGGAGAGACTGCTGGGGGAGGAAAGTGGACGGTGGAAGCATGTGACTAAGAGAACCAGGCAGAGGAAAAGACGGGCCAGTGAAGGAGAAATAGAACTCAGGAACAGGTTTGCAGAGTTGGAAAATGAAGAAGGGGCACAGCAGGTGGTCGCTGAAGGAGGGAGGGCAAGGAAAAAGAGAAGAGCTGATAGTCCTGCAAGAGGAGTGGAGGAGTCAATGGAGGCAACACCAAATATGAGCCCCAGGAGGATTGCAAGGGGGAATAGGAATCGAGAGGACTTGTAGCCACTGGGTGCGGGAGATAGACCAGAGAAGCGCACTGTCACCAGGAAAAGGCAGGTCTACGTGATTGGAGACTCCTTACTGAGAAGAATAGACAGGCCTGTGACTAGAGCTGATCGGGAGAACAGAAGGGTGTGCTATATGCCAGGTGCTAAGATACAGGATGTGGACCTGAGGCTGAAAAGGATACTAGCGGGAACGGGGAAGAATCCGTTGATTGTCCTTCATGTGGGAACAAATGATACGGCTAGATACTCTCTGGAATGTATCAAAGGAGACTATGCCAGACTGGGGAAGACGCTTAAGGAAATCGAGGCTCAGATGATCTTCAGTGGGATTCTGCTGGTTCCTAGAGAAGGGCGACAAAGGTGTAACAAGATTATGGTGATCAACAGATGGCTCATGCAGTGGTGCTATAAGGAGGGCTTTGGGATGTACGGCCATTGGGAAGCATTTACTGACAGAAGACTGTTCTCTCAGGATGGACTTCACCTGAGCAAGGAGGGAAATAGACTTCTAGGATGGAGGCTCACCTACCTGATTAAGAGAGCTTTAAACTAGAAATTTGGGGGAGATGGTTGGGAGATGTTCGGGAGATCTCCACGCCGGAATTTAACCTTGAGAGGGAAGTAAACAAAGTAAGAGGAGATACAGCTGTGGACAGAAGAATTGGCATAAGGAGGAAGGGTAGTGTAGATAACAGACTAACAGGTGACGTTGGTGGTAGAATGTCTGTGCCTAACAGGGTACAGAATGTGAGTGAAGCCAAACGGCAAAAATTAAGATGTCTGTACACTAATGCGAGGAGCCTAGGGAACAAAATGGAGGAACTAGAGCTACTGGTGCAGGAAGTGAAACCAGATATTATAGGGATAACAGAAACGTGGTGGAATAGTAGTCATGCCTGGAGTACAGGTATTGAAGGCTAATGCTGTTTAGGAAAATAGAAATAAAGGCAAAGGTGGTGGAGTAGCGTTGTACATCAATGAGGAGGTTAACTGTAAAGAAATAAGAAGTGATGGAATGGACAAGACAGAGTCTGTCTGGGCAAAAATCATACTGGGAAAGAAAGCTACTAGAACCTCCCCTGAGACAGTGCTTTGGGGTGTGCTACAGACCGCCGGGATCTGATTTGGATATGGATAGAGACCTGTTTAATGTTTTTAACAAAGTAAATACTAATGGAAAATGTGTGATCATGGGAGACTTTAACTTCCCAGATATAGACTGGAGTACAAGTGCTAGCAAGAATAGTAGGGCTCAGATTTTTCTGGATGTGATAGCTGATGGATTCCTTCACCAAGTAGTTGAAGAACCGACAAGAGGGGATGCCATTTTAGATTTGGTTTTGGTGAGCAGTGAGGACCTCATAGAAGAAATGGTTGTAGGGGACAGCCTTGGTTCGAGTGATCATGAGCTAATTCAGTTCAAACTAGATGGAAGGATAAACAAAAATAGATCTGGGACTAGGGTTTTTTATTTCAAAAGGGCTAACTTTAAAGAATTAAGGAAATTAGTTAGGGAAGTGGATTGGACTGAAGAACTTGTGGATCTAAATGCGGACGAGGCCTGGAATTACTTTAAGTCGCAGCTGCAGAAACTATCAGAAGCCTGCATCCCAAGAAAGGGGAATAAAACCATAGGCAGGAGTTGTAGACCAAGCTGGATGAGCAAACATCTCAGAGAGGTGATTAAGAAAAAGCAGAAAGCTTTCCTTGCTAATCCCACCCTTCTTCCACTCCCTGTAGGCTATCTTAGTGAGGTCAGAACATGTAGGGATAAAGTGAGAAAGGCTAAAAGCCAAGTAGAGTTGAACCTTGCAAAGGGAATTAAAACCAATAGTAAAAAGTTCTATAGCCATATAAATAAGAAGAAAACAAAGAAAGAAGAAGTGGGACTGCTACACACTGAGGATGGAAAGGAGGTTAAGGATAACCTAGGCATGGCCCAATATCTAAATAAGTACTTTGCCTCAGTCTTTAATAAGGCTAATGGGGAGCTTAGGGGTAATGAAAGGATGACAAATGGGAATGAGGATATGGAGGTGGATATTACCACATCTGAGGTAGAAGCCATACTTGAACAACTTAATGGGACAAAATCGGAGGGCCCAGACAATCTTCATCTGAGAATATTAAAGGAACTGGCACATAAAATTGCAAGCCCGTTAGCAAGAATTTTTAATGAATCGGTAAACTCAGGGGTTGTACCGTATGACTGGAGAATTGCTAACGTAGTTCCTATCTTTAAGAAAGGGAGAAAGAGTGATCCCAGTAACAATAGGCCTGTTAGTTTGACATCTGTAGTATGTAAGGTCTTGGAAAAAATTTTGAAGGAGAAAGTAGTTAAGGACATTGAGGTCAATGGTAATTGGGACAAAGTACAACATGGTTTTACTAAAGGTAGATCATGCCAAACCAACCTGATCTCCTTCTTTGAGAAGGTGACAGACTATTTAGACAAAGGAAATGCGGTAGTCCTAATTTACCTCCATTTCAGTAAGGCATTTGACATGGTTCCACATGTGGAATTATTAGTCAAATTGGAAAAGATGAGGATAAATATGAGAATTGAAAGGTGGATAAGGAACTGGTTAAAGGGGAGACTACAACAGGTCATACTGAAGGGTGAACTGTCAGGCTGGAAGGAGGTTACTAGTGGAGATTCTCAAGGATCGGTTCTGGGACCAATCTTATTTAACCTTTTTATTGCTGACCTTGGCACAAAAAGTGGGAATGTGCTAATAAAGTTCGCAGATGACACAAAGCTGGGGGGTATTGCTAACACGGAGAAGGACCGGGATATCATACAGGAAGATCTGGACGACCTTGTAAATTGGAGTAATAGTAATAGGATGAAATTTAATAGTGAAAAGTGCAAGGTCATGCACTTAGGGATTAGTAATAAGAACTTTAGATATAGATTGGAGACGCATCAGTTGGAAGCAACTGAGGAGGAGAAGGATCTTGGGGTATTGGTAGATCACAGGATGACTATGAGCCGCCAATGTGATATGGCCGTTAAAAAAGCTAATGTGGTTTTAGGAAGCATTAGGTGAGGTATTTCCAGCAAAGATAAGGAGATGTTAGTACCGTTATATAAGGCGCTGGTGAGACCCCACCTGGAATACTGTGTGCAGTTCTGGTCTCCCATGTTTAAGAAGGATGAATTCAAACTGGAACAGGTTCAGTGACGGGCTACTAGGATGATCCGAGGAATGGAAAACCTGTCATGTGAAAGGAGACTCAAAGAGCTTGGCTTGTTTAGTCTAGCCAAAAGAAGGCTGAGGGGGTATATGCTTGCTCTTTATAAATATATCAGAGGGATTAATATTAGGGAGGGAGAGGAATTATTTAAGCTTAGTACCAACGTAGATACAAGAACGAATGGGTATAAACTGGACACTAGGAAGTTTAGTCTTGAAATTAGACGAAGGTTTCTAACAATTAGAGGAGTGAAGTTCTGGAACAGCCTTCCAAGGGGGGAGTAGTGGGGGCAAAAGACATATCTGGCTTTAAGATTAAGCTTGATAAGTTTATGGAAGGGATGGTATGATGGGAGAGCCTAATTTTGGCAATTGATCTTTGATTATCACCAGATAAGTATGCCCAGTGGTTGGTGATGGGATGTTGGATGGGATGGAATCTGAGTTACTGTAGAGAATTCTTTTCTGAGTGCTTGCTGGTGAGTCTTGCCCACATGCTCAGGGTTTAGCTGATCGCCATATTTGCGGTCGGGAAGGAATTTTCCTCCAGGGCAGATTGGCAGAGACCCTGGAGGTTTTTCGCCTTCCCCTGCAGCATGGGGCATGGGTCACTTGCTGGTGGATTCTCTGCAGCTTGAGGTCTTCAAACCACAATTTGAAGGCATCAATAACTCAGGCATAGGTTAGGGGTTTGTTATAGAACTGTATGGGTAGGGTTCTGTGGCCTGCTTTGTGCAGGGGGTCGGACTAGATGATCACATTGGTCCCTTCTGACCCTAGAATCTATGAATCTAAAAATGAGAACATGAGAGAGAAAAAGAGGCTACTGTGTCTATAACCAAAACCAGAAGTGCCACATATGGTCTGAAAGAAAATACCTTCTGCGTCGACCAATGGAGGTGATTAGCTGTAGAGTGGAGTACTTGTACCTTAGTTGTAGAAAGGAGTACATTGATTTCAGTAGGATTATAACTATTTATCCCAGTCACAGATCTCCCCCTCCCTATCCATTCCACTCTTGGCTTTGGTAGTGTTACTGCCATCATAGGCAACATATGCAATGGTGATTTTTGTGATATGAATATATGTCTGCTATGAACTAGACCACGTTCACTAAATGATTTCACATGGCCAACCAAAGCACAATCAGATATTACTTTTGTTAACAACTTCCTTGGACTGGATTTGAACCAGTGACCTAAAAGGAAAAGGCTCCCATCCCAATATGTAAAATATCTTTTAAAAAAAAAGACAACAAACATTCTCAACTAAGCAAATATTTTGGCAAAGAAAGCTCTTGCCTATGATTTTATTTTCCCTTTGGAATTTGTTCCTAGGCTCTAAGTAGTGTAATATACATATGTATATCAGTATCAAACATTAAGAAACCCATTTTAAAAAATGAACATCTAGAGTATGAAACTCAAATCTCCAGGGCAGCAATATACAGATAAGGAAAATATTGATGCTGGTGCTTTTACAAATATTTTAGTAAAGTATATTGGGTTTTCCACAGCAGGTAGCAAATCATGAAAGCACTAAAACTCAACTACCTTAAAACTAATTTATTAAAAAAGTGTTATCTTCAGACAGATCAATGAAAAAATTAAATCAGCTACTTTAAAATGTATTAAACTAATTTATTTTACTGCACACAGCAGGAGAAAATATATAAAAAGCTGCAAGTGATAACAAATAAAAACACAACACAGCAGGGAAGAGAAGAAACAGACACAAAAAGATTGAAAGCAGTCCATCATAAAGAGTACTGTGAGGAATGTGACAGCTCCAGTCAAAATAGGTGTTCCCTTAAAACAATATGTGCGTGTTCTGAGGAAAACTATTTTCAGTTGGATTCAACAATCATATCACATAATTACATATGCTAATAGGTGAAGATCAGTTTGTTTTTTAACTCCTTGAAAATTTTTCAGAGTCATTTGTACAGTATCTTTTATGCAAACAAAAACCACAACAGCATTGGGAAAAACGCTATCCTGAGAGACATTCTGTGCAAGCCTACTGATTTCTATAAAGTTACAAGTCAAGACAAAAAAAAATAAAAATAAAATAAAAAATCTTTCTGGCTTTCTAGGACCAAACTCTGAAGCACTCATCTGAGTTAAATCCCCATTGTTTTAATGGGGAGTTTTTACCAAGTTAAGATTGCAAGATTTGACCTGTAAGGCAAACACTTTGGCAGGACTGCTCCCATGCAGCAGGTGGTATTAGTGTGCAGAATAGCCCATGCATTCCTGAAGAACAGTGGTTTTCTATCAGAAGGAAGGAGGGAAGCGGAGGGCTTGGGGAAATATACCTTTCAAATATTTTTCTAAAATGTTGAAATTTTTGGTGTGCACATGTGTGTGCGTGCACCCTTTTAGCACGATAAGCAAGCAGTGGAAAAAATGAATTTGATCCTCCTGTATTTCAACATATTCTAACTACTACTACTTTTAACACTAATCATAGAAGTATAGGACTAGAAGCGACCTCAGTATATCATCTGTCCAGTCCTCTGCAATCAAGGCAGGACTACATAATAACTAGAACATTCCTGACAGGTGTTTTTCTAACCTGTTCTTTAAAATATCCAATTATAGAGATTCCACAATCTCCCTAGGCAATTTGTTCCAGTACTTAACTATCCTGACAGGAAGTTTTTCCTAATTCCAACCTAAATCTTCCTTGCTGCAATTTAAGGCCATTGCTTCTTATTCTAGCCTCAGAAGTTAAGGAGAACAACTTTTCACCCTCCTCCTTGTAGCCACCTTTATGGTCTTGAAAACTGTCCTCTCTCAGTCTTCTCTTCTCCAGACTAAACAATCCCACTTTTTTCAATCTTTCCTCTTACATCATGTTTTCTAGACCTTTAATCATTTTTTTTACTCTCCTGTGGACTTTCAAATTTGTTCACATCTGTCCTGAAATTTTGGCACCCAGAACTGGACACAATACTCCAGCTGAGGCTTTATCAGAACAGAGTAGATTGGAAGAATTACTTGCTTACAACACTCCTGCTAATACATCCCAGAATGGTGTTTGCTTTTTTTACAACAGTGTTACACTGTTGACTCATATTTAGCTTATGATCCACTATAGCCCTCAGATCCCTTTCTGCAATACTCCTTCCTAGGCAGTCATTTCCCATTTTGTATTTGTGCAATTGATTATTCCTTCCTAAATGAAGTACTTTGCATTTGTCCTTATTAAATTTCATCCAGTCTACTTCAGACCTTTTTTCCAGTTTGTCCAGTTCATTTTGAATTTTAATTCTATCCTCCAAAATATTTGCAAGCCCTCCCAGCATGTCATCCACAAACATTAGAAGTGTACTCTTTATGCCATTATCAAAATCATTTTTAAAGATAATGAACAGAACTGGACTCAGGACTGATCCCTGTGGGAAGCCACTCGATATGCCCTTCCAGCTAGACTGATAACTGCTCTCTGGGAATGGTTTTCCAATTAGTTATTCACACAGCTTATGGTAGCTTCATCTAGGCTGTATTCTGTAGTTTGTTTATGAGGTCATGTGAGACAGTATCAAAAGCCTTACTAAAATCACAATATACCACATCTACAGCTTCCTCTCTAGCCACAAGGCTTGTTAGCCTGTCAAAGAAAGCTCTTATGTTGGTTTTACACAATTTGTTCTTGACAAATCCATGTTGACTATTCATTATTACCTTATTATATTATAGGCATTCACAATCTGATTGCTTGATTATTTGCTCCATTATCTTTCCAGGTACTGAAGTTAAGCGGGCTGGTCTGTAATTCCTTGGGTTATCCTTATTCCCCTTTTTATAGATTGGCATTATATTTTCACTCTTCCAGTCCTCTGAAATCTCTCCTATTTTCCATGAGTCTTTGAAGATAATTGCTAATGGCTCAGATATCTCCTTCGTCAGCTCCTTGAGTATTCTAGGATGTATTTCATCAGTTTCTGCTTACTTGAAGACATCTAACTTGTTTAAGTAATTTTTAACTTGTTCTTTCTCTATTTTAGAATCAGAAGCTAGCTCATTTACACTGGCATTCACTATATTAGAGGTCCAATCACTATTAACCTTTGTGGTGAAAACTAAACCAAAACAGTTATTTACCACTTCTGTAACTTCCACCTTTTCTGTTGTTGTCTTCCTTTTTCCCCTTCACTGAGTAATGGGCTTACCCTGTTCTTCGTTTTCCTCTTGCTTCTAATGTACTTGTAGAATGTTTTCTTGTTACCCACTATGTCTCTAGCTAGTTTAATCTCATTTTGTCTCTTGAACTTGCTAATTTTGTGTATGTTTTTTTGGTATTCATCCTTTGTAATTTACCTAGTTTCCACTTTTTGTAGAACTCTTTTTTGAGTTTCAGATCAGCTAAGATCTCCTGGTTAATCCAGAGTGGTCTTTTGCTGTACTTAATGTAATAGAAAGAGAGAGCCTGAGACATGAGGCCTGGTCTAAAGCCCAAGGCCTGAACAAAAGTCAAGTCCTGCTGAAATAAAGCAAAGTTGGCAAGAGTCAAGCTATAAGAAAGAATTAGGCCCTGGTATGAAGGAGATGCCTGCTTGCAGGTTCACTATCCGATATATTAATTTGTCAAGAATGGGTCTGGTGTTGCAAAAACACAAGCACTATGCACTAAGTATTCATGTAAACACATCCCAGCAGGGTAGTATCAGAACACCCTGATATAAGATTATCATGTAAACACACTCCCTGAAGAGGATACACGAACACACTGATGCCTCTTAAAGGTCAGGTGAGGCTAACAGGGTAATGAATAGCAAAGTTTTGAGCAAGCCAACATGCACAGGGTAAAGGGTGGTAACTAACCATGTCAAAAGAGCAATATGTTAGTTGTTTGTATCAGTGTATTAAAAAAGGGGTCACAGAGGAGGTGTCTTTGTCTGGCTGTGGGGGGGAGGGGACAGAAGATTCTGCCATTCTTTAAGTCCATTGTGATGGGTGTACATGTGCTAGTGTAACTGCAGATATTGATCCAGGGAGCTAGGACTGTCCTTTGTTAACAATTAACCTGGCTGAACAACTTCACCACTGAACCAAGCCTGTGGTCTTCTTGGGCAGTTCAATCAAAGTCTGCTGTATGGGCTGTCTGGCCACAGCCAGTGTGGCACACAGACAGAACACATGCCCAGCCAACAACAATTCCTGTCATGACTATGCAGTGAGATAGTTTACTCTTGTGCACTTAATCAAGTCTCTTTGAAAAACTGCCAACTCTCTGGGTATGTCTACACTATGGGATTATTCCGATTTTACAGAAATCAGTTTTTGGAAACAGATTGTATAAAGTTGAGTGCACACGGCCACACTAAGCACATTAATTCGGCGGTGTGCGTCCATGTACCGAGGCTAGCGTCAACTTCCAGAGTGTTTCACTGTGGGTAGCTATCCCATAGTTCCCGCAGTCTCCCCTGCCCATTGGAATTCTGGGTTGAGATCTCAATGCCTGATGGGGCCAAAAATTTGTCATGGGTGGTTATGGGTGTGACGAACTGGGACTGTTCTTAATGTGCTCTTTGAGTGCTGAGTGGGTAATGTTGGTCTGGGAGGACGGTCTGCACTGGGGGATGGGAGATTGGCCTGAGGGAGGATACCTGAGCTTGTAACGTGAGAACCCAGGAAGGGTTTAGAGGCCAGGTGACACTCTTACCCGGGAAACTGTACAAAGGCTGAGTGAGAGGCTGGGGGGAGTTTTCAGCTTGGAAGCTGGCTGGGAAATGGAGGGGAGCCCCGATGGGGCTTTGGCCTACCAGAGGGGCTGTGGCCTCCCTGGGGCCCCAAATGGACCTAACTAAAGGGAATCCTGTTTTCTGTACCAGCAAGACCTGTTTTGGACTGTGTTCCTGTATCTAAATAAACCTCTCTTTTACTGGCTGGCTAAGAGTCACGTCTGACTGCGAAGTGGGGGTGCAGGACCCGGTGGCTTCCCCAAGACCCCACCTGGGCGGACTCACTGTGGGAAGCACATGGAGGGGCACATGCTGAATGCTCCTAGGAGAAACCCAGGAGGTGAAGTCATGTGAGCTTCTTGCCCTGAAGACAGTCTGCTCTGAGGGAGAGAGGGCTCCCCAAAGTCTGGACTGGCTTTGTGGGGAGCAGTTCCAGAGCATCGCCCGGGAACTCCATGACAATGAGTAAATGTTGTCAGTCAATCCTCCCTCTGTGAAAGCAGACAATCATTTCACGCCCTTTTCCCTGTATTGCCCAGGCAGACGCCATAGCACAGCAACCATGGAGCCCGTTCAGCCTTTTTTCACTGTCACCATATGTCTACTGGATGTTGCTGACAGACGCGATACTGCAGTGCTACACAGCAGCATCCCCTTGCCTTTGCAAGTTAGCAAAGACAGTTACCAGTCCTACTGTACTGTCTGCTGCTTTGCAAGTTGACAAAGACGGTTGCCAGTCATACTGGGAGGAGGGATAGCTCAGTGGTTTGAGCATTAGCCTGCTAAACCCAGGGTTATGAATTCAATCCTTGAGGGAGCCACTTAGGGATCTGGAGCAAAAATTGGTCCTGCTAGTGAAGCAGGGGGCTGGACTCAATGACCTTTCAAGGTCCCTTCCAGTTCTAGGAGATTGGTATATCTCCAATTATAATCTATTGCTGTACTGTCTGCTGCTGTCATAGGTGCTCCTGGCTGGCCTTGGTGAGGTCAGTCAGCGGTGCTTGGACAAAAATGGGAATGGCTCCTCAAGTCATTCTCTTCTTTAAGTTTTGTCTAATGGAGAGTCAGTCCTGCCTAGAATATCAAGAAAGCCTACTAAAGAACCAGAGAGGCAAATGGCCGCTCCAGGTCAGAGCCCCAGACATCTAACAGAAATGATGAGCTGCATGCCATTCTAAGGGGTGCCCCTGCAACAACCCCACCCATGGCTTCCCTCCTCCCCTACCCCTCCTGGGCTACCGTGGCAGTTATCCCCCTGTACGTGTGATGAAGTAATAAAAAATGCATGAATAAGAAACAACACTGACTTTATTGCCTTTGCAAGCAGAGATCAAAGGGGGAGGGGAGGGCGGTTGGCTTACAGTGAAGTAGGGTGAACCACCATTCTGCACTTGCTCAGCCTATAGCTGAAAATGGGAATCTGTGATAAGCACTAGGATAGAAGCACAGGCAGGACTGAATCTCCATTTGTGTGTGGGCCTTTGGTTGACACTGGCAAAATATAAAATGTCCCAGGATATGTATGTTGGAGGAGAGTTCTAAACAACAGCTTAATTTTTTTATTTGCAGCACAATGTAGAGGTCTAAGTACCTGATTGTGAGCCCTGGTAGCTGGGGTAGGCGCAACCGCGCGATGCTGCTGACTGGGAGAGCAGCCTGAGGCAGAAACCTCCAGCTGTCGTGATATTCCCAGCAGGATTGAATCTCCATTAGACAAAACTTAAAGAAGAGAATGACCTGGAGTCATTCCCACTTTTGCCCAGGTGCCCCCGGCTGACCTTACCGTTGCCAGCCAGAGGCACCCACGGAATGATGACGATGGAGACCAGTCCTACTGTACCATCTGCCATCAGCAAGGCAAGGCAAGGCAAGGGGATGCTGCTATGTAGCGTTGCAGCACCGTATCTGCCAGCAGCATCCAGTATACATACAGTGACATTCAAAAAAGGCGAGAAATGATTTGTTCCCCTTTGCTTACACGGCAGGCTAATGACATATACCCTGAACCACCTGCAACAATGTTTTTGACCCTTCAGGCTTTGGGAGCTCAGCCCACCATTCAAATGGTTTTCGGAGAGTGCCAGAACTGTGGGATAGCTACAGTCATCAGTCGCCCCTCCCTCCATGAGCACCCATTTGATTCTTTGGCTTTCCAGTACGCTTGTCTCAGCTCCTTAAGTTTCACGCAGCACTGTGTTGAGCCTCTGTTGTGGTCTCTGTCCATCATGGCCTTGGAGATTTTTTCAAATGTTTTGGCATTTCGTCTTTTGGAACGGAGTTCTGATGGAACAGATTCATCTCCTCGTACAGAGATCAGAGTCAGTATCTCCCATACGTTCCATGCTGGAGCTCTTTTTTAATTCTGGGACTACATGGTCACCCGTGCTGATCAGCGCTCCACGCTGGGCAAACAGGAAATAAAATTCAAAAGTTCACGGGGCTTTTCCTGTCTACCTGGCCAGTGCATCCGAGTTCAGATTGCTGTCCAGAGCAGTCACAATGGTGCACTGTGGGATAGCTCCCAAAGGACAATACTGTCAAATTGCTGCCACACTAACCTTAATCCGAAATGGCAATGTCGATTTCAGCGCTGCTCCCCTCGTCGGGGAGGAGTACAGAAATGGATTTTAAGAGCCCTTTATATCGAAGTAAAGGCCTTCATTGTGTGGACGGGTGCAGGGTTAATTCGATTTAATGCTGCTAAATTCGATATAAACTCATAGTGTAGACCAGGCCTCTCAAACTGTTTTTCCCCAGTTAGACTTGCTTCCCATGGGATCTTACCTGCCAACTCCATGAGTTTGCTAAAGTCTGCCTTCTTGAAATCCATTCTTTGTATTCTGCTGTTTTCCCTCCCACCATTCCTTAGAATCATGAACTCTACCATTTCATGATCACTTTCTCCCAAGCTGCCCTCCACTTTCAAATTCTCAACCAGTTCCTCCCTATTTCTCAAAATCAAATCTAAAACAGCCTTTCCCCTGCTAGCTGTCTCCATCTTCTGAAATAAAAAAAAGTCCTGTGCTTTGGATGATTTGTTTTAAGAAAAGCATCATTCACCGTTTCTTCCTAGTTAGGTGTGTATAATAGACCCCTCTCATGACATCACCCTTGTTTTCACCCCTTTTATTTTTACCCAAAGACTTTCAACAGATCTGTCTCCTATGTCTGTGTCTATCTCAGTCCAAATGTATGCATCTTTGATATACAAGGCAACACCTTCTCCCTATTTTCACTGCCTGTCCTTCATGAACAAGTTGTACCCTTCAATGCCAATATTCCAGTCATGTGTCTTATCCAGATCAGTCTGTGATGCCACCTGTATCATAGTTGTGTTTATTCACTAGTATGTCTAGTTCTTCCTGTTTATTCCCCTTACTTCTTGCATTAGTATACAGACATCTAAGATACTGATTTGATTTCTCCTCTATGTTCCTGCTTGTCTCTCTCTTGTCCCATGCTTCCCCCTAAATTCTATCCCTAATGGCAGCAGACTTATTGTTTCATTCTCCTCTTTTCCTTATTCTTTCTAGATATCCCTCTAGTGCCCCAAAATTTGTATTTACTGACTTATTAACAGTATTAAAATGACATTGTACTAAAATGGCATCTGGCTGCTATACGTTGACCTAACATAATGAGATGGTGAGAAAAGAATTTGTATTATCTGGAAAACGTAGGGCCAAATTCTGAGTAGTATTTCACTCCATGGGTATTCTCATTCATTTCAATTAGACTATTTAAAAAGAGTCAGATTTCAATATCCCTAAGCGTATTGAATTGAGCCTTATCCCACGATTAGTTCCAATGGCATCAACAAAGAATCAGGCCTTAGGAAGGTGTGACTGGTCTGAACTGACTTATGGTTCAGGCTGCTGCTTATTTTTTTCTAGATCTTTTCTTCTATCACTATTGACTCCTTGTGGCAGGACCCCTGACATTCATATGGAGCCCCATTAGCTTCAGTGGGTTTCTGTTGAGTCTCAGGGATCTACTTGTGTGGAGTCAGTTGCAGGATCCAGTCCTTAGTTAGTTAATTTACAGTTTATAGAGTGTGGATCACTACAATAAGCATTGGAATATTTAATACATTTTTAAAAGACTGTGAATTAGAACTACTTTTATCGAGATATGGAAGAAAACAAAAGCTTTAATAATTACATAAACTGTGTAGAATTTTCAGGGAAGAAAATGCCACCTAAGAGGAACTTACATGTTTCTAAATAAACAGAAAACATATAATGTGATTGTCAAGTTAAAATATTCTCTGATCTTTTTAAGAACAGGGAATACTGATGAGGAATTTATTGGCCAGTTAACTTAGCTTAGTGATGGGGAAATTTTAGTGGAAATGGTTTGTGATGGAAGAAATATAAAGGACGAGGGTGTGTTAAATGGATGAAGCAACATCCATTCTGAAAAAGGTTACTGTTAGTTTACAAGTAATTTCAAAGATGTATGATTTAAAAAGTATTCAGGTGACAATATTTAGATTTTGCAAGGGAATTTTTGAAAGTTCCTAAAGATGGGGTGAAAGGAGGAAACCTTGCTGCTATTATATGAAAAATAAAAAAGGGAATAAAAAATGCACCGGCAAGAGAAAGCAGAGAGTTACGATTAACGAAATATACTCAAATAAGAAGTCACAAATGGCAATGCCACAGGGATTAGTTTTAGGGCCACTAGCATTTCTTATAAATGACTTAGAAGAGGGGCTCAAGAGCAGAATATCAGTTTGCTGGTGATATGAAATGAGTTTAAGATCAAACAATCCAAATGACTGGGAGAATTCAATAGCATTTGTACAGATTAGGGAGCTAGGATATGAGAGAGAGAAATATATGCTACACATGTAACAAATGGGAACATATGACATTGATACATTTTGTCACTTTGGGTCTAAATAGTGTAACTTGTAAAATGTCATAGTCCCTTAGTCTATTTTTCTAATAAACTTTATATTGCTTGACATTGTCTTCATCTCACCTAATTTATGTGCATAATAAACTGGATTATGTCTGTGAGGTAGTTGTTTCATAATTTAACACGTTTATTGGTAAATTTACATGGTTGTAAAATTCATGTGACCCTATATGCAATGAATTACCCTGGGGAAAATACAGTTCCCACCCCAACCTATACCTAGGCACCTAACACCCAAAAGGCTGCTGCCCAGTGAAGATCTGCTGCTGAGGGAGAATGAAATACATGGATTCCACATCGCCTGTTCATGTGGGCCTCATCAGCCCCAGTAAGCAATGAGTGTTGTGATAGGATGGCCAGTGATTTGCAATTCCATGGACCCAATTTACCCATTATCTCATTCCCCCCTCAGCCTCTCCCATGCTGTATCAGTGTGCAACATTTGTGGGGGCTACTGCAAGCTTTACAAAATCTCTGCTGTTACTCTTCTGTAGTCTGGGGAGGATTCCATCTCCATGATCAGAATGGAAACCCTTCCCTCCTGCATCACTTCCTTCAATGCCATGGCCAGTTGCTTGGGCTTGGCAGAGGGAGAAGGATCAACATTTCGTTCTTTGTTCCTTACATGATCATAGGTGTTTAATGCTTTCAGTTTTTGATCTGTGTAAATTATATTCTTTGGAATAATTTCATTATTTTGCAAGACAGAAACTCTGTAATTGTGGTGTTACAATTGTCCATGTAATTGCCTGGGATACTTACCAAGTAATTGCAGAGTAATTATCTGGTTGTTTTATCTCCCAAACCAGAGCAATACTGGGATCTAATAATTGCAAGTTACACTTGACATGGTGTCCCCTAAATCCTTTGATGTCAGAGGAAAATTAAGACTAATAGTTCAGGCCCTGGTCCTGCAAATGCACACACTTAACTTTAACCCCAATGAAGTCAATGGAAGTACTCATATGTTTAGTTAAGCATATAAATAAGTGTTGACAAGATCAGAATCTTACAAGTTGGGAACCAACCTGATTTGCAAGAATCAATCATTTTCTTTTTGCTGTTGGATAACAAATTCCCTGCTTCTGCTTTTCTTCCATGTTGGCCTGTCTCCTCTCCCATGCTACCAATTGCAAGACAAGGGCTGATTAGTTTTCTATATTCCTTTTAGCAAAGAATAAAAACTTTTTTCTTTTCTCCTACCCCTCCTTGATCCTTCCTAATTCACTGGACTGCTGTGAGTGCAGAACTAGAAGAGCTAATGATGCATAGGCAGAGCTAATGAGAACTACATTTTACATATAAAACTCTTGAGTTAGAGGGTTCCCTGAGTTCATGAAAAGCCATCAAATGAGGATTAGTGGAAGATAGTGACCTATCTAGGGGGTCTGGTGATAAGGAATTAGGGTATGTGATGTTTTCTAATGTACGCAGATATGTATTGAAAAGATGGATTAACCTTGAGTCAATCACTGTAGAAAATATGATTCAGTGGATAAAAACTTAAATATCATGGGCTCTAACTGCAAGAGTAGTGGGGGGATGGTTGAGAGGAGTTAAATGAGGTATTTGGCATATGCACATAGTCTATTCTGAAATCCTATCTTTCTGTTAAATGCAAGGCAAGCAGTGAGCTGCTATCTGGTTTCAGCAGGATAGTATTCCCTAGAGCAATAGTTCTCAAACAGATGTCCAAGTCACCCCCCCTCTCGGGGTGGGGGGGGGAAGGAAGGGGAGCAAGCAAGTTTCAGGGGTCTTCCAAGCAGGGCTAGCATTAGATTCATTGGGGCCCAGGTCAGAAAACGAGAGCCCCTCCACCCTTAGCCCCTCCACGTAGGGCTGAAGCCAAAGTCTGAGAAACTTAGCTTTGTAGGGCCCCAGGTAACTACTCTGTTTGCTACCCCCGAATGCCAGCCCTGGCTTTTATATGCAGAGAAACAGTTGTTATGGCACCGGTGGGCTTTGGAGTTTTTATAGCATATTGGGAGGGCCTCAGAAAGAAAAGGGTTGAGAACCCCTGCCCTAGATGTCTCCTCATTGTGTAGAATTAACTAGGGAATGTGTCTTCAGGTTGTGTGCCATTTTGTAGAGCTGACTGTGCATCAAGTCCTCTGGCCACACCCTGCTCCTCTGTGCTTCTTGGGCATGGGGTTTTCTGGGAAACTGCTGCTCCTGTGTATCACCTGCCAGAGAATCCCAAGAGTCTTCCGTACTCCCCCTGATGTCTAGAATGTAGGTTCCCAAGTTCTACTTCTAGTTGCTTAACCAGTTTTCATCTTGTTGGGGAACTAGGTGGTTGAGACTGTGGCCCACACAATCTGTTTTTCCTAGGGAAGGGAGAACTCTAGAACTTTCCCCCAAATCTACTTCCCCTCACACCTAATATTTGTTTTGCTAAGCTACAGGAACCTGACAGTGTGGGGGTTTAATGTGTGTTGTGGCTTGTTAGCAAGCTTGAAGGAGGAAAAAGAAAAGACATGTAACTGCTTTGGGTGTTGGGATTTGGGCTGAGGGTAAGAGGTAAGTCATGGGGTTGTGATTCAGTGTTGATGAGTGACTCTGAGGCAGTAGTGACTGGAGGAGAGAAACTGGGACTTGCTGTAAAGGAACTGGTGCTGTGGGAATGGAAGTTGGACTGGAGTATACAAGAATATGCTGAGAGGGCAAGACAGTGTTTGATGAAGATTGTGACACTATTTGGACATATAGTGTTTGATAACTAAAATGCTGGGGTGCCAACTGTGCCAAATGGCAGAGGGCCAAGGTGCATAAGAGTTACAGGGATTCCCTGGATCAGGCATGTACATGCTAGTCATTAAGAGTGTCATATAAGGTCCCTACTGAAAACCTGTGTCACACTGGTCATCATAATCTTTGCTAAATGTATGTGTAGATAATATGTGAGGAGATGGATGCGCACACACTGGGAATTATGTTCTTAAAGCCTTGCAGTTAAAGGCAGGTCACCCAGGTATAATATGCCTTAAGACAGGTTCCCCTACACAGGAATTAGGAGATAGTCATCTCACTTATTGTGTAATGTGTGTCTTATAATAGAAGTCCATTTGCATACTGAGTTAAATGCTAATGAAGAGCTTGCAGGGACTTCAGGAAAAGAAATTAACAGGAGGAGATGAACATGGGGGGAGGGAACCCTTTTACGGGTAATGAACTGATCTAGTTTATCTTGGGCTGCAGAAAGATGTCCTGGCATCCTTCATCAGGGGATACAAGCTGCCACAGAGCTTGGTCTTTTGAAAAGAGAGTCTCAGCCATCTAGGTTGAAAAACACTGTGAGGATCTGGTGTAAGCAGTACCTTATCAGACAAAAAGGCATCTTGTCAGTTAAAATTAGACTCTAGAATGTGTCTTATACTTTTATTTTATATGTAATCCTGAGTTTTCAATATTTCTGCTTGTTATTGTTTGAATATCTGTTCTTTGTTAAATAAACTTACACTTACTTTCTCTATTAACAAATCTGTGTGCTGTATCCTATAGTATAACTGATATGCTGTGGTGTACTGTTCCCTTGGGAACAGAGGATCTGGAAATTCTGAGAGTATCTAGTGGACTGGGGGCTGGGAACTCCAGGAAAATTCTCAGAGGATTCAGGGGCTGGAGTGTTTCAATTATTTATCTGAAGATAGACAGCAGAGCCTGCATGGGCTATGAGATAAGTGTGTGTTTGTGTCGCTTGTGGCTGGAGGAATCAGGGAGCTGACCCCTGGCAGACACAGACATGGCTTCCTCATGGCAAGATGCCTCACAACCCTGATTACCCCCAGGAACCATCACACCAGAAGGTCTAAAGAGTGGAGTAAAAACAACACTTGAAGCAAGAAGGTTAACATTTTGGAGGTGGTGAATGTAGATGTCGGTGGGTGCAAGATGCAAGATAATGATCCACCCACCATGGTGTGAGGGGTCAGGAGCATAATGTCATTAGTTATTTAGCATAAGTATTAGTTCTTGCTTAGCAGTTACAATGTTATAGATATCCTGTTAAATACAGTGTTTCTGGTTTACATCTAGCATACTACAGATCAGTCTTTCACGTAACGACTGATTTATCGGTGATACAATGTTGTCACTATCACCTATTTGAAGAGACAAGCCTCAAGAATGTGATCACATATAACAGGGCTGGCCAAACGTACTGACCCTCTGAGCTGCATGCAATGACTCTCAGAAATTAGAGAGCAGGCATGCATGCCAGGTCTCTGGGCTTCTGCCTCATTCAGGAGGTGCCTGCTGGGACTTGGGGCTTCTGCCCCATGCAGGAAGCACTTGCCCCACTTCTGGTGAAGCCCTGAGCACCACAAGTGTTCCCCGTGGGGCTGAAGCCCTGAGACATGCTCCCCCATGTTGGACAGAAGCCCCTAGCCCCACCGCCCCACTGCAGGGCAGAAGCTCCAAGCTTCCTCCTCCTCTCCCAGACTGGTAGGTAGAGAATGGGGGGCCAAAGGGAGCTCTGTGAGCCACACTTTAACTGTAAAAGACCTGCATGTAGCTCGCGAGTCACACTTTGGCCACCTCTGACATATAATCTTAAAATCCAATAAAAGTATTCAATCTTAATCTAATTTTACTAGCTCTGTAGAACATCCCTGTATGTTGCTGAAGCACACACAATATTAGAATGCATGTATGTTGGCGTTATACTAGGACATAGTTTCATAATGCTGGGTAGACTGTAGACAGGAAGAGAGAGGTCAAAGATTGTCAGTTTTACTATGACACTGTGTGCTACCCTACTCTATAGATCTTGTGAAATCCAACGACAGATTTTCTGTTGCTGAATTTTGTAGCAAGTTTTCTGCAGGCTGGAGGAAAAGGGGAAGATTTATCATTTGTAGGAAGTGAAAAAGTATTTCCTATTTGTTTTTCCTCTCAGACAAAAAGGGTACTGAACAAAAGTCACCCCTTGTGTTACTCAGTTGATTTTTGGATACATGAAATGAATTAGGTCTATTCAATCCAACTGAAATCATCACACAGATTTCTACAAATAAGATAAAACACACTTTACAAATAAGTAGACGCAAGGAAACCATTGTGTTTTTTTTCTGTGTGTGTGAGATAAGCAGTGTAATGTGTAAAAGAAACTTCCACCAAAATCATAGGCACCGACTTCCCCTCTTTCCTGTGGGTTCTCGAACCCCACTCTGCCCCCAGCCCCACCCCCATGCCACCCCTTCCATGATACCACGCTCCTGCCCTGCCTCTTCCCATCCCTTCCCCGACCCATTACAACCCCTTCCCCAAAGTCCCCACCCCAACTCTGCCCCTTCCCTGCCAATATTCCAACTCCTTCCCCAGATCCCTGCCTCTTCCCCACCTCCTCCCTTGAGTGCACCACGTTCCCGCTCCCCCACACACACTATTTTTTTCCCCCGTGAGTGCTCCAGCCCTGAATCACCCATGGAGTCAATGCCTATGCACCAAAATCGTAAAGAAGTGCTGGGACTCAGGAAAAAACATTACAGTGAATGGCTGTCTGAGAATACATTGCAGAAAATAGAAGAAAGATATAAAATTAAACTGAAAGTAGGTAAAACAAAAACAAGAACACAGAAACAGCGACTCCAGGAGAAATGTGCTGTAAAGAACAAAGAGGTCAAAAAAAGTGCCAGTGTAATGCTGACAGACCCCAGTTGTCAGCAGGCGGGATTGAACCAGGGACTTCTGGAGCTTAATGCATGAGCCTCTACTGCCTGAGCTAAAAGCCAGCTGGCCACTAGCTAATGCTGTAGAGCAGACTCATTTTATCTGTCTCTAAGTGGTCTCAGTGCCACTAAATGGGGCAGAACGCCGCATCCAGGAGATATGTGGGTTACACCAGGAAAGACCAATATTTTATAGACAAAATTGCAACAGATGCACAGATTGCTGCAGCACAAAGTGACATGAAGACACTGTACAATATCACTAGACAGTTGTCAGAAAGAGAAGTAAACATTGACATATTAGTGCAAAGCTCTGAGGGTAATTTAACAACGAAGACATCAGAACAATTAAATATATGGAAGCAGTACTTTAGTCAAGTACTGAATGCTGAGCCTCCTCCAGACCTTGTTATCTAAACTGCAAGTTTTTTTATATACCTGCCTTAGACAAATCCTCAACGTCAGGTTGACAGAAAAAAATCACAAATGAAGAGCTTTGGAGGATGACAAAACAGAAACTGATAGGAGAGAAAATTATGGAATGAAAAGGGGGGTGGACACACAGAGGAAATAACCAGACGACATAACAAGATCTGTTCTGGACTGGAATCCCCAGGGCAAGAAGTGATGAGGTAGGCCAAAAACAATTTGGAAAGGCCCACCAGAGGCAGAAAAGCTGACAAAATGAGACAGGAGGAAGCTAAGTCTGCAGCAAGAGACTGCAAAAGAGGCAAGGCATTGGTGAAGGCCCTATGCTCTGCATGGACTAAAGAGGCATAAGTCAAACAGCGAAGTCCATATTTTATTGTGATTTTAGTGTGAGATTCCATTTGTGCTCAGCTATGAAGAAAAGGTTGCTAGAAATACTGTCCCACCTACAAAACATCCTATTTATGGCCAGTTAAAAGTCTGGATTTCTTCTACAATGTTGTACCATTCTATGAGGTTGCAAGAGCACTTGGGATATATTCCAGTTACTTCTGATGTATCTCCTTCTGACCTTTGTGTTTGTTACCTATGGCTTCTATTTTGTCAAAGTAACGCTCAGGGCTCTGGACTCCCATTGTGAGAAGGGCTTAAATTTACAGCCGAGGTTGTTTTAGTAGAGTTGATGCTTTTAGAAACAGTTATTTTGATTTTTCTGCAGGAGTTGTATGAATGATTTATTTATCACTTAGCCCAGCTCCTCACTACGAGTTTAGGTCAAATTTAGCAGTGTTAAATTGATTTAACCCTGCACCTGTCCACACGACAAAGCCATTTTCACTGACTTAAAGGGCTCTTAAAATCAATTTCTGTACTCCTCTCCAACAAGGGGATTGGCACTGAAATCGACCCTGCTGGGTCAAATTTGAGGTAGTATGGATGCAATTCAATGATATTGGCCTCTGGGTGCATTGTGACCACTCTGAACAGCACTCTCAACTCAGATACACTGGCCAGGTAGACAGGAAAAGCCCCGCAAATTTTTGAATTTCATTTCCTGTTTGTCCAGTGTGGCTAGCTGATCAGTATAGGTGACCATGCAGAGCTCATCAGCACACGTGACCATGCAGTCCCAGAATCGCAAAAGAGCTCCATCATGGACTGAACGGGAGGTACTGGATCTGATCACTGTATGGGGAGAGGAATCCGTGCTATCAGAACTCCATTCCAAAAGATGAAATGCCGGAATATTTGAAAAAATCTCCAAGGGCATGAAGGACAGAGGCTATAACAGGGACCCGCAGCAGTGCAGTGTGAAACTTAAGGAGCTCAGGCAAGCCTACCAAAGAACCAGAGGGGCAAACGGCTGCTCCGGGTCAGAGCCCCAGACATGCAGCTTCTATGATGAGCTGCATGCCATTCTAGGGGGTGTCCCGACAACTTCCCCACCCCTGTGCGTGGACTTCATCAATGGATTCCATGCAACAGGGATGCGGATTTGGGGGATAAGGAAGAAGATGATGATGAGGAGGAGGTTGAAGATATAGTGCACAGCAAGCAAGCGGAGAAACTGTTTTCCCCGACAACCAGGAACTGTTTTTCACCCTGGATCTAGTACCCTCCCAACCCACCCAAGGTGGGCTCCCAGACCTTGAAGGCGGAGAAGGGACCTCTGGTGAGTGTACCTTTGTAAATATAATACATCGGGTTAAAAGCAATCATGTTTAATGATTAATTTGCCCTGAAGACTTGGGATGCATTGGCAGCCAGTACAGCTACTGGAAAAGTCTGTTAACGTGTATGGGGATGGAACAGAAATCCTCCAGGGACCTCTCAGTGAAGCTGTCCTGAATGTACTCCCAGGGTCATCTGGTTGAAATAGGGGAATTTTATTAAGGGGACATTCAGAGGTGGCTGTTCCTGCTGGGCTGTTTGCCTGTGGCTTAACAGAAGTCATCACCACTGTTAGCCACGTGGTGAGGGGAGGAGTGAAGCACTCATCCGAGAGAATTGGGTGTGGGGGAGGTTAGTTAGGTTTGTGCTGCATGTTAACCTGAAAACTGCAGCCCCTCCTTTTAAATGGCCAATCCAATGGGTGCTTGGTATGGAAAATGACAGCGTTGCTGTTTGAAACCATCCCCGTGTGTTATGAAGGTTAAAGAAGCCAAAAGACTGTGGCTTACCATGTCTGCCTGCAAGACAAATTCTGTTGCCCATCAGTCCTGCATATGTTATCTCTCCTACCAAACTGGCAGACCCTCAATATCAGAGGCAAAATGCGACCTTGTAAAGAAAATACACGTGCTATGTTATGTTAACAGCTTGGTTCACCGTGAAAGAGTCTACCCATTGTTCTCTAAAATGTGTCTTTTTAAATACTACTCTCCCTTTTCTTCCTCCTGAAGCTGCAAATGTTTCAACGCTCCCCCTATCATCTCTGTCCCAGAGGCTACTGAAGATTAGAAGGTGAAAAAACCACACTCATGATGAAATGTTCTCTGAGCTTATGCAGTCCTCCCACACTGAAAGAGCCCAGCAGAATGCACGAAGACAGACACTGTCAGAGTGCAGAAACACACAACATGAATGTGAGGAGAGGTGGCGGGAGCAAGAGAAGAGATGGCAGGATCAAGATGATTGGTGGCATCAGCATGATGAAAGGAGGCAGGAAGCAATGCTTAGGCTACTGGAGGATCAAACGGATATTCTCCAGTGTATTGCTGAGGTGCAGGAAAGGCAACAGGAGCACAGATAGCAACTGTAGCCCCTGTGTAACCAAACGCCCTCCTCTCCAAGTTCCATAGCCTCCTCATCCAAATGCCCAAGACTGCAGTGGGGGGGTGGCCCCTTTGTTGTCCCTGTTCCTTTCTTAGCCCTGTGTGGGGGATGAGGAGTGGAGTCTGTGTTGTTGATTTGCCAGCCTGGGGAGGGGTTGGGGAGATGGTTCCTCCCATTACGTTACTACTTGTGCATTTCCTTGGTCTGTTTGCTTAGATAGAGCATAAGAAAACAAGTCATGAATCTTGTGAAAAATAAATATGTTTTGCAAAACATATGTCGGTTGGTGGTGTTTGAAAGGACTATGGGGAGCAATATTAACTAAAGCAAAATGTTTTTAAAATGTGATATTTTAAATCTGGTGCTGATATTTATTGATCATTGTAGTTAGCCTCTGAAATTGCTGTACAAAGATTAACTAAATAACCATCAGGATAACAGCTCTGTGAAGTACATTGGTTGGTAAATATTATTCCCACTATACAAATGAAGGAAACTGAAGCAAAACACTTGTCTTATGCAAGGTTATTGAGGAAGCCAACAGCAGAGCAGGGATTAGAGTTGAGTTACAGACCACTAGCCCTGTGCTTCACCACTAATCCATACTGCTTCTGTAAATGAGGTAAGGAAGCATATTTGCTTTGACCCCACAAGCTCCCTGCAGTCTCTCTGCTAGGTTTACATCCCTTTTTTCTAGGGGAGTAAGATGCCTGTAGGCTGTTCACCTTGATAAATCAGCCAGAGTTTCCTGCAAGGAAGGGAGGAAATACTGAGAAGCTTAAACTCTGAGCAGCTGTGGAGCCTCTGGCTATTGAAGACAGAGTTTTAACTCCTGGCTTGTCTAGTGCCATACAAGATTCATCTGCTCTGTCACAGGGGACCGGATCAGCTTTTTATTTTTCTCATTAGAATTCTCTTCTGCACCCTTTTAGCAGAAGAGAATATATATAGGGACTATCTCCCTAGGGGGGAGGGAAATAAGAACCTACCTAATGCACCACGCAACACTCACACTCAACCTGAATGTAGCCAATTTTGACTTGAGATAACTTGACCTGAAAATGTTTCTTTTTCGTGTACTTTTGTGTTGTTCTTTGAGTAGATGTGAACATGTATTACACTTAGGTGTGTGCATGCCCAGAGTGCTGGAGTGTTTTACCTAGGAATACGCATAAAGGAGGCACTGTCTCCTCATGGCTGTGGTCCCTCCTTGGATATATGAGGTGCCACCGCCCTGACACCCCTCCTTCCCCACCCCTGCCCTCTGTTCCTCATCACTGCCCATGGCTGGAATCGAGCTCTGTGTGGTTATAGTCTCACAACCTTACATTTCTGAAAGGGCTTCTCCGTTTGCATTCTCTGGTAAGTGAACTGGTTCTCTTTTGGGACTTAAACATGGTTCTGGCCCAATGGGCCCTATATTCAAGCCCCTTGCATCCTGTCTACTGCCCCTCCTGTGTCATAAAACTGTGTTCCTGATAGCTATCACATCTGCAAAGAGTGACTTGCAGGTCTTCACTGCCCTGTGTGAATTGCAGGCCCTTATGGCTGAGCCACTTTGCACTCAGTTCTCCAAGGGCAAGATGATGCTACAACCACACCCAAAGCTTTTGTTGACCATGGCTTCTCAGTTTCATGTGAGTCACACAGAGTATTACCCAAGCTGCACTCTTCCCCAGAGGAACAGCATCTCCATATCCTGGATGTAAGGCATTATCTAGCCTTTTATCTAGACAGGACTAAACCATTTTTGTGTTTTGCCTTGCCCATTCATGTCACATGCAGACCTCATGAAGAGGAAAGCAGTCTCTGCACAGACCATCTCTACATAGATAACATCCTGTAGCAAGGCTGCTTATGAGATTGCTTTAGCTAAGCCTCCTCATGGATATGGGCTCACTCCATGTAGATGGGCCAACTCACTCTTGCGGCACCTCCTGCTTTTCGTCCTCGGGAATTAGCTCAATTTCTAGCCAGGAGCACCCTCTGCAGGCCAGTGATCTGCCTGTCCTTTTGGCCTCCGTGTCCCTCCCAGGACGCCGGTGCCCCTTTAAGTAGGTCCCCCCTTTGCCTCAGTATTGACTACTACTCAGTCTCCATTTAGCCCCTGTTCAGTGGGTCAGACTGCAATATCAGCCACTCATCATTGGCAAAGAGGTTTGGACCTGCTGCCTTTGCCTACCCCTGGGCTGCCCGCTGCAACCCTCAGTACCTCTTGGCCTAATGCTAGGCTGCAGTCTGAGGCTTTCCAGGCAGGAGTTCCCCAGCTCCTCTGCCTTTCCCCAGCCCTGCTCCACTCTAGGTACCTTGTCTCAATCCCTGCAACCAGGCCCTGGGAGAGGGAGAGTGACTGGACTCCTGGCTCACAGCCTTTTATAGGGATCATCTGTGGCCTGATTAGGGTGTGGCCCAGCTGCAGCCACCACCACCCCCAATCAGCCCAGCTCTTAGAGCTGTAGCTTTCAAGCCCTGCCAAGCGACTTTTTAAACCCCTCAGGGCAGGAGCAGGTAACCAACCCGCTACACTCCACAAGAGTGCAAGGGACATTGATAACATTCCTCAGTGACGTTTTCAAACTGGACATTTGCAGTGTGGCCATGTGGTCATCCATCCATCCACTTATGGGCCATTATGCTATTACCACATTTTCCAGAGTGGACTCAGGCCTCAGAAGGGGGTCCTGCAATCCCCATTACAATAGACTCTGAGCCCCACCTCTCGATTGGGGTACTGCTCATGAATCACCATCTGCATCTCCTTGAAGAAACAGTTACTTACTTTAACTGTGGTTCTTCGAGATGTGATACACGTTTGTTCCATGACCTGCCTTCCATCCCCTCTTTATTGGAATCTCTTCTCATGGGCATTCAGTGCTAAATATATTAAAGTGATTGGGGCAGCACCATCTCGTGTAGCCAGAAGAGGGGCCCTAGCCATGAGTAAGGCTAAGATTTGCTTTTTAGTAAAAGTCATGGACAGGTCACGGGCAATAAACAAAAATTCATGGCCTATGACCTGTCCATGACTTTTACTAAATATACACCCATTACTAATTCTGTGCTTCTGGGCCCTGCTGCTCTGAGAGGCACCTGCTGCAGTAGTGGGGCCTGACTGCCCCCGGTGGCCTGCTGCTCCAAGACCCCAGGGCCCCTTTCACAATGGCATCAGGGTGGCCAGCCACCTCTGGGACTGCTGCTGGTTGGGTGGTCCCCGGGGCTGCCCCTGGGACCAATGCTGGGACACTCGCCAGGGGCTGCTGACTGGGACTACTGCTGCTTGGGTGGTTCCCGGAACCAGACACACTGGCTGCTGCTTGAGTAGTCCCCAGGGCCAGCTGCCCGTGGTCAGTCCAGTAGCAGTTGGAGCCACTCCAGGATTCCTGAGTAGCTGGCCCTGGTTCCAGCTTCTTGGGGGGCCCTGGCATCAGCTGCACTGTCCGCTGCAGCTATGGAAGTCACACAGGTCTCAGAAAGTCACGGAATCCACAGTCTCCATGAGAGAATTGCAGCTTTAGCCATGAGGCATGAGTGCTGCCCCTCTACACATATGGCTAGGTGAAAGTCTCCGGCTCTGATGTGCCAGGCACACCTAAGTGGAATACAGGTATGCATCTCATCTCGAAGAATCACAGTTACAGTAAGTACCCATTTTTTCTGAACCTGAGTTACCTCCTGCTTCCTCAGAAATCAATGGACTTACAGCATTGCAAAACCAGTGTGAGATCAGAATCAGACCCTTTGTTTCTAGTTGGGAACAGAGATGTCAAAATGTTGAAAAGGGTGGAAATGGCACATTAACAGCCTGAAAACGTAATGCTCATTATTATTTCCTTAAGTGTTTATGGTGATGTCCATATTGTGGTAGGCACTTTCCAGATACTCAAGGAGGGAGAGTCTCTGCACCTGCCCCAAGGAGCTTGTAGTCTAACACAAAAGCTGTGGAAGCTCTTTTTTTCATGTGATTGACATTCCAGTTTTACAAGCTTACTTGCCTTTGAGGATTTGGATAAAGTTTGAATTAGAGATGGACCATAAACAAACACCCCAGGTCAGGATACTCCTGTACATTTGAGAAAGTTCTGATCAGGATCCTATACAAACTCAAACTTTGTAGCTAGAACCTACCTCTACATCACGCTAAAAGAGAGCCCTAAATCTGAACAATTTTATGGAAGTTCAGGGCTAGATCCCAACAGGTGTTTTGGGTTCACCTCCAATACTGATGCTCATCTGAATTTAACTTCAGAACCTTTTGAGATTTTCCCATTACTAGAATCCATGATCTGCACATTCCCATGGAAATCTACATATACATCTGTTACTATTTTGGTAGCAGAAACCTGATTGGCTTGGACTTTTGATGAGGGAAACTCCTTTTATTCCCCTCTAACACAGTTATCTTTTCCCCAGGCAGAATGTTCAGCTAATGCATTGACCTTCATCTCCTGTGCAACTCAGGCCATGTCTTCACTACAAAATTATGTTGACCTAACTTACATCTGCCACCACAGTTATGTGTGAACACACTTGGCTCCTTTTTTCGGCATTGTGTATCCTCACCAGGAGCACTTATATCGATTTGTATTTTCAGTGTGGGGCATTATAGGATGGCTCATGAAGGCTAGTAACAGCATAAGCAATGTAGTGTCTACACTGACACTGCATCAACCTAATTACATTGAGCATGACACCACACCACTTGGGTACTACATAGGTGCAGAGAGCCACTTACATCACCGTGAGCCAGCTTCCATAGCTAGGTTGATGCAAGGCAGCTTGAGTTGATCTAACCCTGTAGCATAGATCAAGCCCCAATTTCTGCCTCCCTCCTCCCGATGCCACCTCTTATCAAAGGTCTCTTAATTGCTGTTGCTTACATAGGTAGCAAATTTCCTCGTATTCCTGTTAAACGTTTATTCATATAAAACAACGGGGCCACATCCTAAACTAGTTTAACTCAGTGTAGCTTCTCTGATGCCAGTGGAGCTGTGCTGATTTACACCAGCTGAAGATCTGGCCCACACTTTGTAGAAAATAGTGAATATTTGCCACTTTTAAAATGAAGAAAGGAAAATACCATCTTTACTGTACTGGATTTTAATTTAGGACATAATCCAGGAAGTGATTCTCATCAATAATTTAAATTCCAATTTGTTTCCACAAATGAAGCGGAACATGAATACCAAGCCTTCATCAGGGCTTCATGGTCACAGTGAGCTAACAGATGAGGAAAACCCCCTCAGTGAAGTGATGTGTGTATTTCTTATAGCAAAGAAAGCTAATCTCTGCTCCTTGTCTACCAAGGCAGCTGCTGACTGAACCTGTGGTTTCAAATCTGCAATTTTTGCACTTCACTTTTGTTAAAATCAAACATGTTTATTGTCTGCACTGACCACCTGTAGTATTTTAAGATGTTTAACATAACACTATTAAGTAATTTTTATAGCTTGAAATTTATTTTTTTACTATTTGTATTAAAAGTTTGCAGTTATTTCTCTCCCTATCCATTTTGTCCTTTTCTATTTACCAAGCCATTGATTTTAGTTCTCCCTATCTTTCTTAATAAGAGTTTTGCCAGCATTTCTTTCTCTACTTCTTTGCATACCATTGTGATTGATAGCTGGGAAGAATATTCAAGGTTGTGAAATTTACTACGGAGAAAGCAATCTAATACAAAATAGTGAATTCTGGAGTTGAAAAATAATCAGTGATTAAAAAAACACATTATTTTTTAGACTACTTTTTTTCACCTGACCAGTGTTCGAATTTAGCTCTCAGATCAAGGGGTGCCAATTTTCATTTAGCCTGAACTCCCTTTAGCAAAGCTTATCTCCCATATGTGTACATCTGTTTTACATGTAGAGCTCCAGCAATGTACATGGCACTTTACGGACAAATAAAACACAAGGCTTCCTGATCCTACCTAGGGCCCAGCAGTGTAAGGGGACCACAAGAGCCCCATGGAGAATGCCCCCGGCACAGGCGCAGTTTGCGGTTTTATGTTGCCCTTCCTTGCATCCACTAGCATGCCAGCAGTGTGCTTGGGGCAGAAAGGAAGTGGATGAGTTCTGGCAGGACTCTTAGAGCAATACATAGGAGCTATGGAGAAGCTACCATAAGAAGCAGCCCCGGGGGCCTTGAAAAGGGGATTAGCCATATAACAATAATTATTTTCCATTTCTAGTATGATTCTGTGCTTTGATTTATTGGGTCACAGCCTTGGCAGGCCCTGGCATAATACCAGTAATGGTCATGGTTGTGAGTTTTACAGTGAGGACCGTAGTCATACAGGTAGAGTTCAATTACTATTCATGTTCAGAAGAGGAATGCTAAGAAAATCAGCTGAAAATGATTCCCATTATTTTCTGAAAATATATCCCTTAACAAAATCTGTAGTTTATCAGTTACTGTAATCTGACTGCATTATCTCTGACTACAGAAGTTACTGTCACTTAGTTTAACAAACCTCATAATTCTCTGCTAGTTAATTCCTATCTGAAGTTAGCAGAAGGCACATTAGACAAAGGCCTGTGTTTATATAGGTATAATATTTTCTATAATAAAGGACATTATTTTGTAGTTTGAACACTAATTGGCCATAACAGTGTTACTTTGAGCTTTTTGGTGATGCTATACAGAATTTGGGCCCGATTCTCCACTATTGCACCATGTACAGTCACTTACATCTGTGCAAAGTGATTGCAAAATCAGTATGAGTAGAGAATTCTGAATCATGGTGTTTTACACCCACTTCCCACAGGTGTAAATGATGACACAAAGGGAACGATCAATATGAATCAAGTCCATTTGGCTATTAAGCCTTGTTCTGAGCACTTCAGCAATACAAAGATGGAGATTGGTTGTAAGAAATTCAAGTGGCTGTTGAAATTGACATATGGGGGGAAATAAAAATTACTGCCTAAATGATAACTGCAGGCAAGTTACTGAAGTTTATGAATACCAAGAAGGAAAAGAATTGTTTCAAACCGGGGAAAACTAATAAGAATGTTAGAGAAGTAGTGAAAACCACATTGAGTGTAAGACAGTTTTAAATGTCTCAAGCAATGTTAAAAAATATACTGTGGAGGAAAATATTTCTGTAGGGTAGAATACTTAAATCAAGGAGAGACATAGTAACCTAGGAGATCTCTTCCATCTCTAACAAGTAGAGTATGATTATAGGGTTACCTCTGTAACCGTTCTGCCCCTCTGAGTTGGCAGCAACAATGGCCGGGTTCAGTATCCAGGGGTTCTGTTTCAATAACTCAATGAAAAACTGGCTCCAGCCCCCACCCAGTGACCTGGGACAATTACATATCACCCCCCCGGGCACTTCTAGGAGGCAATACTTTCCCTCTCGCAAGCACAGAGTCTGAGTGTAGCAAAATCCTTTTAATAAAAGAGGGAAACAATATGGCATCATACTGGGGAAACACCACAGACAGGATTCATAACATAAACCATGAGCAAAAGACCCACCAAATAAGTTTTGGCAATGTCATTTTCCCCTTAGGGTCTTAAGTCCAATCACCCCAAAGTCCAACAACCCAAAAGTCTCTGTCCCTGATCAGTGCCGCCCTAGAGTTCAAAAGTTTATCTGCAGAGTTTCATCCCCCCACACACAGCCTGGGTGGAAATGGGCAACAAACAGGCTGTTAAGGGGCACCTTACATGGGCTGGGGACAACTTCTCTGCCTCTTCATGGAGTTCTGCTGCAACCTTCACCATGACCAGCTTCACTCCCCCAGCTGTGCCACTCCTCCCATCCCTGCAAACTGCTCCACTCCACAGGCCACTCCAACCATGCTGCAAACTGCTTCGCTCTGGCAGCCTCTTAGCAATAAAGCTTCAGGCTCCCACACTAGTTAACACAGCACTCAGTGATCTCAGCTCAGTAAGTTTAGCTCTTTTAGCGATTTCAGCTCATAGCAGGGGAGCCTGGTGCACTATTAGCCCAAAGTGAATTCAGCTCAGTAATCTCTAGATGAGCTCCTAATAGAATCAAAATTAGCTCTGCTCTTCAACAGTGGAGAGAGAAGAAGATACAATTGGTGTTCCATGCCCTCAAAAGAGGCCCATACTATCAGGTACACACACCAGTCCCCAACCTCTTTCAGTTCAGTAGGTTTTGGCACCCATGTCCCTTGTCTAGCAAGTGCTACTTAATTGATGGTGAGACACTCTGTCATAAAGCAGTGTCATAGTTCCTCGTTCACATAATCAGGGTGACAACACTTTATTCCTCTTGCCCCAGTAACAAAGAAATTGGGGATCCCAGAGCTGTCAAAATAACCATCCCAGGCTGCCGGGGGCTATGCTAAGCAGGGTGGGTGTGTAAATGCAAACACCTGAAATTCCTTTCCACACTCCCTGAAATTCACCACCAGATGTCAGAGTAGAGCTCATCCTATCTCTGCTTACACCTCTTTTAACTTACCAGAGAGTTTATACACATCCAGTATATAAGTAAATGAGAGAAATACAATTTCTTTCATTCCTGTTGAATGTATTTTAATTATACTGCATTATTAAGCAGTATATGGAGCTGAAATCTGCTGACTTTTTCTCCTACAGGTTTCTCCTATTCTTTCCCTCCAATCACTGCTTCCCTTATAGCCTAAGTTCCTGAAGTAGAACTGGCTGAAAAATGAAAACAAGTTACAGGAAAAAGTTCAAAATTGTTTTTCTGTTGAATGACTCAAAATGGCCCCATTTTTCTTTTATTAATGTGATGATTGTTTGACATTTTGAAGTGAATTGGTCTTGGCCAGAACACATGACATATCATGCTGCTTTTGTAGCATATACCTGTGCCCATTTCAGGGTCATTAAGCCTTTCTCCAGGTACATGAGAGAATATGGCCTGATAATTATAAATTGCTACTCGTACTAGATAATAGTTGGTATCATTTTATCTCTACAAAGCACTGGTATACAGGCAAATACTATAATCCAGGGGGGAAAAAAGAGAGAGAGAGACTATTAGAAAATGAATGACATTACCATGACTAATGGGCACAGCCTTGAATGGGGGCCAGTGCAGAAAGACCATGTACTCAGCGTACTTCAGGGAGGGATTATGCCTCCCTGAGCTTCCCAGTGAAAAGGGTAACTCATGTATATGCATCCAGCTACACCTGGCCCTTTCAAAGGAGTGATGTCAAGGAAGGGAGAGAACTATGGCCTTGCCCCTCTTACTTAAATGTGTATCTTCAGGGACATGTTAAGGAAATGGTCTTCATGCCTTCCCAAAGGTGATTGTCCCTAGCTCTTACACAGGATATGAAAAGAGAGGGAAATGCCCCCTGTGTTCTTCCTCCTTCCCTGGTTTCTGAAGCAAAAGACAGTGAGAATCTAGCTCTGTGTAAGTTACACAGGAGCTTTTACCGCTTGTTCAACATTTTGATGACAAAGCCTTTGTAGCAATTATGTAATTCCATTCCCTTAATAGGTATTTATATTATATTTGTTTGGCTTGGTGTACACTTAAAATTTAGGTTGACACAGCTATGACAGTCACCCTACCCACTGAGAGCCATGCTGACCTCACCTACAGTTTGGATGCAGCTGGGTCAATGACAGAATGCTTTAGTCAGCCAAGCTACAATCATTCAGAGAGAGAGAGAGAGAGAGTGTGTATTTCTGTTGCTATAGGCTTTGTGCACACTATGGGGTTATGTTGCCATAGCTATGTCACTATAGTCCCCAGTGGAGACATAGCCTTTGTGTGCTTCATATTTGATATTCCTAAATTTGAATGGTCCAAACTACCAAACAGTTCCCTTAACTTTAAATTAGGATGAAACTAAACCGCCAATAGGAATGGTAAATCAAAATGAACCAAATTCAAATTCTTTTTAATGGGTAATAGAAGGCCAATTAAGTCTACGTAATATATGTATTTTAGTTTAGAGATTAAAGGCCAGATTCTCATTTTTGGTTAAATCTGTGTCCCTTTGTTGGCCAATGAATTTACACTGGATGAGGATCTGGCCCTAAATTTAAAATATGTTGTTTAAGTAAGTAAATATAATCCCTCATTTAGGGCCATAAACTCATATGCATGAATACATATGTAGATTTTATTTTTATAGTGTCTGCTTTATACCCAGTAGACCATAATGCTCAGTAGCTCTTATGATAAAGATTTCAAACTAGGACATCTGATAAGTTGGTTCTGGTGACTGCAGAGAAGCGTGAGGACAGCAAAGGGTGCAGGAGGATGGAAAAGATGGTGGGAAATATGGACAGGGCTTTCTCCATCTTTACCGCTGTTACCAGTTAATAAGAATATCAGACCACAGTAGTCTGGAGCGAGGATGATTTTGCAGTGAAGGCACTGGACTGGAACTTGAGAGATCTCGGTTCAGTCTCCAGCTCTGCCACAGACTTCCAATATGACGTTGGGAAAATGACCCACAAAAGGGATCATCTACCTCTGAGGTGAGCAGGCTAACTACAAGGCACTAGAGTCATCCTAATTTATTATCTGTGTCCATTAATATTGACTTATTTAATTAAACTTCAGTAGGGGGGAGTGAGGGAAACCCACATCCTATAGCTCAGCATCTAGGATTGTCACATGAGAGGTGGCAGATCCCTGTTCCACTCCTGTCTCCTCATCAAGCAGAGGGGCACTTGAACAGGGGTCTCCCAGTCCCAGGTGAGTTGCCTAACCATTAGGTTAAAGGTTTTAAGGAAGCTCCTTCCCCACCCATCCCCTGACTGTTTTGGTGGAGTTAGGTGGTCTCTGAGCTTGCGATTTAGGTATCTGAACACTTATCTTTACCCTGGTTAATGAATCGCTTAGGCTGGAAACAGGCTCCCAGGTGCCTAGAGTGAGGCAACAGTGTGCATGCTTAGAGGCAGAAACATAGGCACCTATGTAACTTTTACCACAAATATTCTGGCTCTAAGTGAGTTCAGGCACTTACAAGGTTAGGCAATGGGAGTTTTGTGGTTTGCAGTGGTGCCTAATAACAGGGCTTAGGACCGAAGTACTTTTGTAGATCCCCCCTTAATCTCTCTGTGCCAGGATGACCATACATCCTGTTTTGGCTGAGACAGTCCCTTTTTTAAGCCCTGTCCCAGCTGTCCAAACGTTTTTTTGCAGAGTGGGCATTTGTCCTGTTTGATCTTGCTGACTTGATTAGTTTGTCTCTCTTGTCTATTAGACTGGAAGTTCTTCAGAGCTGTCACTGTGTTTGAGAATTTTGTTTTTATCTTGTTGATGATTGTAAACACTGCTGGTACAGTATAATGTTTGTTAGAAGTAATAATTCTTTGTCTCTACCTCCCTGTCTGCAATAGTAAATCACGATCCAGATTGCAAAGCAAAACACAAAATGCTTTTCTAAACCTGTTCAGTACCGCATGATTACAGACTGTAGTCTCTGGCTAAGTAGAATAAATGCTATCATTGGTTTCTGAAGGAAATTAAGTTGGAACCTGTCCAGTCACCAACCTCATGCAAAAGCTCAAACCTTTCAAATCCCTAGTTGATATTACATGCTGACATACTATATAGATATAGAATTTAATACAGCTATTTAAATGTATAATTATTGAAATTACCCATATTCCCTTGGTTTAATGGTGTTCACTAAATTGGCATGCATAATTTATGCCATTATTGCTGTCAACGATCAATCCAAATGTGAGACAGCAACATATAAACTAAATGACAGAATAAAGCATTTAGGAGTTTCTTCAGAACAAGATCATCATAAATGATGGCACTGACAATTTTCACATTTTCTGTCAGTCTCTGCATGATGAACTGTATTATGGCCTATGGAATTTTATTTGTGATATTACTGTATAAACCTCTTTGATAAACAATTTAGAAGACAATAACTATGGTTCTTCGCAAAGAGACACCGGGGCAATATTTGTACTACAGGTCAGTGTTATTATCCCTCCTCCCCCTTTTTTGTTATTAGTTAACATTTCAGTCTCTTATTCAAATATCAGTCATTTTACAGGAAAATAGAATCTTAACATTTTACACATTCATGCCTTATGTGAATCCAATAAAAAATACACTAAGCAAACAAAATCCCAGCTACTATCCTGTTGATTTAGAATAATAATAAAGATATTTTATACTATACGTTTAAGCCAAAAATGGCTTTTTAAAAAAACCTCGTCCTTCACACATCTGAACAGTGATCTGCATCCATTTCCATAGCTTGAAGGTGCTTTAGAATTCATAGTATTAATCAAAATGCCAGAGCACGTCACAGAAGGATTAAAATGACCAAATCTCATTTCACAGGTCTTGCTACACTGTGATATTTGTTATGTTTACATTTCTAAATGGAGTCTCCTCTCAACAACAAATACCATGTGATGTTGTAAATTTCTTTTACAAGGTGATTACAGGGAAATGAGGAAACCTACAAATGGGAACTAAGGAGAAACTTCTGAGTTATTTTTGGCTCACCACAGTGAATCACTGAATCATTTTAAATGTTCTGGGAAGGAAAGGATCTGTCTTTAGTTTGATATTTCCTATGTAACATTCCAATATTGAAAGAATTTCAGAACAGGAAACTTCTCTAAGGTCTTTTTCCCCCTAGAGCTCCTAGACATACATTTTATATATATCTAGGGTGTTCAGAACAAATATAATCAGTGCACATGTTAAAACAGGGTAATTTGTATACATCTCTTTAGAGGAAAAACTGAAATTAAATATGTATACTAAAGTAAAGAAATATATTTGTACAATCAGTTAAAATATACTACCATGGTATTCCCACATCTTTTGTCTTAAGACTAATGTGTTAGAACAGTGATTTCTAGAAGATAAATAACTATAAATCTTGTAAGACATGAGAAACAATAACAATAATAAAACTAATCATTGAAATGGAAGTTTTAAATAGGAAGCAAAGAGCTAATAAAAATTCATGTTAATAGGTGAACTTGAAACTAGAACTACATCCTTTTCCACTGATATTCTCATTATTTGTGAAACACACTGGACTGGAAGTGGCCAACACTCCATAAAGAACCATAAAATCATTTGATCCGGAAGGACAGACAATGTTAACAAGGAGTTGCCTTCATATTATCAGAAAACTCTTACAATTCTTTGAAACACTATAGGTGGATCTCTTCATGCATTGAACTACAAGGGAAACATGTGACTACCATACAGTCTGTGCACCCACAACAGATGCAGAAGACAGTGCCGTAAACCAACTTTACAATGAACATCAAACAAATATTTCACAAACCCCATTTAGAGATCTTTTGCTCATAACAGGATCTTAATGCCAAGATTGGGAATAATAATTCAGAGTGGGAGAACATCAAGGGGAAAGGAGGAATAGGAAGACAATGCTGGAAAAAAAAAAAAGAGACCGCAAGGTCTATAAACAGCCTAAACAAAAACTCAGGCCATCAATGATTGCTACAGTCAGGTCAGAGTTAACACTTCAACATTTGCGAAAGAAGATAGGCCTTTATAATGTCAAACCTTGGAGAAATACAGACACTGCGGTGTCCTTTCAGAATACCATTAGTGGCTTGTTTGCCCCATTTTAGATCTAGATGACACAACAATAAAACAAGTCTGGCAGAGGCAAAAGATACCATTCATGCCATGAGCGAGGAGGTTTTAGGGATGTGGTCATATCCAAAAAGGAAAGACTGCGTGACACCAGAGGTTGAGAACCTATTAAGAAGAAAAAAGGAAACATATCAAGAAAATCTGAAAGCTGAAGATTGTTTTTCCACTCAGGGCAAATACAGACAGATCAAAAGGGACTAAAAATACTGGTAAAAAATCTAAGAAAAACTGGCTCGACAGAGAAGACGAACAGCTTGAAAAATATTTTCCAAAAAGTAATGCAAGAGTCCTTTTTCAGAATGTTACTACTATCAAAGAAGTTAGCACCTGCAACAAGTCAGCTATGAGATGTTCATGGAAATTATATGGTAGATATCCAAAGTTGAAAGAATATTTTCATCCTCTATTGAACAAGAATAGTCAAATTGACCCAGCTGTCCTTGAGGCCATCAACTGCAAAAGTAATAACAAACAACAACATGTATTAGAAGCAGAAATTGAAACCACAGTCAGGTCCCTGAAAATCAAGACACCTGGTCCAGATGTGTATCACCAGAAGTGATAAAACATGGTGAAAGAAGCATGATCATGCTTCTTTGCAAACTATTTAACTTCATTTGGATGAAAGGCAAAGTCCCTGAAGGACTGGCAGGCAACACTCAATGCCTTTTTTCCACTCTTTAAGAAAAGTGACCTGACAGATTGCAATAAGTCTCATGAGCATTCCTAGCAAGGCATTCTGGAGAGTGATTCTTGACGAATGAAAAGAAGAGCAGAGGAAATTCTTTGAGTCACAAGCTGGCTTTGGACATGGACATTCCATTCCACCTTTTGTCAAACCTTTGGGAGGCACATAGAGTTCAATGAACCCCTGTTTTGCACATTTTTTGACATGAAGAAAGCATTCTACTTAGGCCTATCTAGTGATTAAAAAAATTAATCATGATTAATTGTGTGAGTAATCACACTGTTAAGCAATAATAGAATGCCATTTATTTAAATAATTTTGGATGTTTTCTACATTCTCAAATATCTTGATTTCAATTACAACACAGAATACAAAGTGTACAGTGCTCACTTTATATTTATTTATGATTACAAGTATTTGCACTGTAAAAAACAAAAGAAATAGTATTTTTTTCAATTCATCTAATACAAGTATTGTAGTGCAATCTCTTTATCATGAAAGGTGAACTTACAAATGTAGACTTATGTACAAAAATACTGCATTCAAAAATAAAACAAAGTAAAATTTTAAAGCTTGCAAGGCCCCTCAATCCTACTTCTTGTTCAGGTAATCCCTCAAACAAACAAGTTTGTTTACATTTGCAGGAGATAATGGTTCCTGCTTTTTGTTTACAATGTCACCTGAAAGTGAGAACAGGCATTCGCATGGCAGTGTTGTAGCCGACGTCGCAAGAAATGTACATGTCAGATGTGCTAAAGATTCATATGTCTCTTCATGCTTCAACCACCATTCCAGGGGACATGCATCCATGCTGATGATGGGTTCTGCTCGATAACAGTCCAAAGCAGTACAGACTGATGCAAGTTCATTTCCATTATGTGAGTCAGATGCCACCAGAAGAAGGTTGATTTACATTTTTGGTGGTTCGGATTCTGTAGTTTCTGCATCAGAATGTTGCTCTTTTAAGACTTCTGAAAGCATGCTCTGCACCTTGTCCCTCAGATTTTGGAAATCACTTCAGATTCTTAAACCTTGGGTCGAGTGCTGTAGCTATCTTTTTAGAAATCTCACATTAGTACCTTCTTTTCTTTTGTCAAATGTGTGAAAGTGTTCTTAAAGTGGACAACACATGCTGAGTCTAGGGTTGCCAGGTGTCTGGTTTTCGACTGGAACACCCGGTCAAAAAGGGACCCTGGCAGCTCCGGTCAGCACCGCAGACTGGGCCATTAAAAGTCTGGTAGGTAGTGCTGCAGGGCTAAGTCAGGCTAGTCCCTACCTGTCCTGGCAGCATGCTGCTCCCCAGAAGTGGCCAGCAGGTCCAGCTTCTAGGCACGGCGGGGAGGGAGGCAACTCCGAGCACCAGTCCACACTCCCGTTGGCTGGGAACCACGGCCAATGGGAGCTGGTACCTACGGGCAAGAGCAGTGTGTGGAGCCTCCTTGCCCCCCCCCACCTAGGAGCCGGACCTGCTGGCTGCTTCCGGGGTGCAGTGTGCTGCCAGCACAGGCAGGGAGCTTGCTTTAGCCCCGCTACGACACTGGCCAGGAGCTGCCCGAGGTAAGCCTGAGCCCCAGCCCTGAGCCCCTGCCCCAGCCCATGCCCAAACCTGGAGCCCCCTCCTGCACCCCAAGCCCCTCATCTCTGGCCCCACCCCAGAGCCTGAGCCCCCGGCCCTGAGCCCATACTCCCTCCCATATCTCAACCATCTGTCTCAACTTGCAGCCCCCTCCCTCACCCTGAACCCCTCTTTTATGCCCTCCTGGAGCCCACATCCCCAGCTAGAGGCCTCACCCTCATGCTCTCCTGCACTCCAACCCCCTTCCCCAGCCCACTGTAAGTGAGTGAGGGTTGGGGAGAGCAAGCCATTGAGGGAGGGGGAATGTAGTGAGCTCGGTTGAGGCCTCAGAGAAGAGGCGGAACCTCAGGGAATGGGCAAAGCTAGGGTGTTTAGTTTTGTGCAATTAGAAAGTTGGCAAGTGTGACTGGGTCACCATCTGAGACGGCTATAAATGAAATATATGGCAGAATGTGGGTACAGCAGAGCAGGGGACATATAATTCTCCCCCAAGGAGTTCAGTCACAAATGTAATTAATGCATTATTTTTAATGAGTGTCATTAGCATAGAAGCATGTCCTCTGGAATGGTGGCCAAAACATGAAGGCGCCTATGAATTGTTTAGCATATCTAGCATGTAAATATCTTGCAATGCCGGCTACAAAAGTGCCATGCAAGTGTCTGTTCTCACCTTCAGGTGACATTATAAACAAGAAGCAGGCAGCATTATCTCCTGTGAATGTAAACAAACTCATTTGTCTGAGTGATTGGTTGAACAAGAAGTAGGACTGAGTGGACTTGTAGGCTCTGAAGTTTTACATTGTTTTGTTTTTGAGTGCAGTTATGTAATAAAAAAATCTACATTTGTAAGTTGCACTTTCATGGCAAAGAAATTGCACTACAGTATTTGTATGAGGTAAATTGAAAAATATTGTTTCTTTGTTTATCATTTTTACAATGCAGATATTTGTAATAAAAAATAACATACACTTTGATTTCAATTACAACACAATATATATGAAAATGTAGGAAAACATCCAAAATATTTAATATATTTCAACTTGTATTCTACTGTTTATCAGTGTGATTAAAACTGCGATTAATCACAATTAATTTATTTCATCGTGATTAATTTTTTGAGTTAAACACGTGAGTTAACTGTGATTAATCGACAGCCTCAATTCTACTCCATTAACAGAGAAGCTCTATGGAAAGTACTCAAGTGGTATGGTTTTAGCTGTAAACTGATTCAAATACTACTGAGTTTGTACAACATAGCTTGGCATGCCGTAAGAATCAATGGTGAGCTGACTGTGGTTTGTAGTGAAAACTGATGTCAAACAGGGCTGTATGCTCAGTCCAGTACTTTTGCTCTATGCTTAGAAAACATCTCACCCAACTCCCTTGACAACATGGATGGAAGCTGCATGATTACTTGGACTTTGCACATGATATTGTAATAATGCCTACAGAGCAGTACAGCCAAGAAGCAGGGATCAATCAGTACACAACAGCCAGAGAATGAGGATTAAGAATCAGTGAACAAATAACCAGGCTAATGGTAATATAAAAAAATCAAGAAACTGGCTAAACTAGTCATTAATGGTGTAGATGTTGAATAAGTAGAGATCTTCCACTATTTGTTTCCATCATAATATCTTCTATGAAGATGACATCAACAAGGAGATGGCAGTAATAGCTACTGCCAGCAGAAAGTTTGCATGCCCAACTAAAAACTTTTGGAACCTTAAATCAGTGTCCATGACAGCTAAAATCAGACTGTATACAACACTCATTGTACCCACATTTTTTTACAGTTTTGAAACATGGATACTGACAAAGCATCTGGAGCAGAAGCTGCAAACCTCTGAAATGAGGTGGCTGCACCATATTTTAGGCATGACAAGGCTGGATAGACTAAGAAATGATGACACCCATAGAAGATTGAAAGTGCAATGTGTGACTACAGTAATCAAAAAAGAGCTATATACAGTGGTTTGGCCATGTTGCTAGAACGACCCCAGAGTGACTGCCTAAATTGTTCTCTATGGAAAAGTGCATGGTAATAGATGCTGTCGAAGTCCAAGGAGAGAGTGGTATAGCAATATATAAAACAAAACATAAAACTATCCAGGGTCCTCTAACAGGCTTACATGGCAGCTTAAAACAAATGTAGATGGAATCTGCTCATAACGTCGACCCTACCCAACCTTGGAAAAAGGAGGACGATGATGATGATGATGATGATGATAAAATTGATTCAGATGAACAGGCATTCATTAAAAATATACTTTGACCTTATCTGTACATTTCTACAGCTGAACAGTTGCTCACATCTAGTCACTACCCATGAAACTGAGCAATGGCAGTACCTTTTCAAGACATTAAAAATGTTCTTTTGACTACAAGTAATAGGAGCAAAATAGCTTTCCTTTTGAAGCTTTTGCTTTAGTCATAGATAGATTACCTAGAATGGCCAATGACCTGAAGAAGGACACAGACTTATTCAAAACATGTCTAAGAACCAAAGGCATCAATCCACATGTGAGAGCAATCATAGAATAAATGTATTTAAGGTGCCAGGATCTTGATGGCACCTTAAATGAGGAGAGGATTATGCTTACATACTAAGTAATCTGGATAGGTAATTGGATATGCAGTTAGTAACCTTGAAATGTATAAACACCTAACCTATGAGTTATAAGTGGCAATAGCTAATGATCAGCACATGAAATTGCTAATGTTTTCCAGAAATTAACTGGTTTTAGTTTCTAAGATTGTGCCAGTCTCACTGATGAAATGAATTGATCAAGACTTATTTAAATTTCAAAAAAAATAAAATATCATTGTATTTGAATACTGCTTTACGTAGGTCTTACAGTACCATATTCATCCAGTCCTGAAAAATAAAAGAAATATATTTAAAATATAAATACCGCAGAGCTGTAGATAGTGCCTTTATGCACAACCCTGAGTAAGAAATGATGTAAAGGTGCACTTTCCCCAGAGGGAAAGCCAGGAGAGTAGGTAGCATCTAAAAATAGCATTGTGGCTGCAGTGGCATGGGCTAGCCACCAGGGCCGGGTTTCCAATTAGGCATATGCTTGGGGCATTCTAGGGGCACCTAAAAGTGGGTTAGAAGTTAATACATACAGCTCCCCTGTGGGCAGCTGGGGTCCTGGTGTGGATTGGTGGCCACCCAGCTTGTGGGGCTAGAACAGGATGAGCATCCAAGTCAGCCTGCCTCGGGGCACTGTGAGCTGGGCCAGGGCAGGGCAGCTGCTGAAGGTGCTGGAAGCGTCCTAGCCCCTACTCAATCTTGGCCACTCCACTGCCTCCACCCCCTGCTGGGACGGGCAAAGGAGGGGTGTGGTAGCCACCCAAGTAGAATTACACCCTATCTCCTGGGTATATATTTGGGTGGCTAACCCAAGCCACTGCCCATGCCACCACGGCCATACTGTTATTTTTGGGTGCTAGCTTGACCAGAGCTAGTGTGTGTATGTCTGCTTCTGCTGGAAATTACACCTCCCAGCTGCTGTGCAGACATACCATAAGACAATAGCACTCAACCTTTCCAGACTGCTGTACTCCTTTCAGGAGTCTGATTTGTCTTGCGTACTCCCAAGTTTCACCTCTCTTAAAATGTACTTTCTTACAAAATTAGACATAAAAATACTAAAATGTCACAGCACGCTATTATCGAAAAATTGCTGACTTTCTCATTTTTACCATATAATTGTAAAATAAATCAAATGGAATATAAGTATTGTACTTAGATTTCGGTGTATAGAGCAGTGTTGTAAAGCTAGGCAAATAGCTAGATGAGTTGATGTAACCCCTGGAAGACCTCTGAATACCCCAAGTGGAATGTATACCCTTTGTTGAGAACAACTGCCCCAAGAGACACTCCTCTGAGACAAAATTCTTTCCAGCCTCATATCTTCATTGCTTCAGCTCTTAAATGTGTCCAATATACACCCACCCTATGCATGTATCTAGGTCCACTGGCCAGAATAGGGTAAAACTTCTGTAACTGTTGCATTCTGACAACACTTACTGCACTCTAAACTAAACTTCCATTGGTATGTTCAACCTTACATCCAGGGACACTAATTAGGGAAACTGGGGAGGGAGCATATGTACATCCTCCCCTTCCCCCACGCCCCAGGTTTTTGAACTTGCTTAAAGTTACATAGGCCACAGAGCCAGGGGAAACCAGGGCCTGGCCGCTTTTAAACTGTGGTTTCATACTAAATCAGAATAGCTGCTGCTGGAGTGGTCCAGAGCATTGCTCCAGCTGTGTGGTCACAATAGCACTGAAATTTGACTAGTCATCCTCCCCATCCTCCTGAAATTTGACTAGCTAGAGGGGTGGATAGGTCAAGTTGCAGTGAGTGGCCTTGAGACCCGATGGATAGGCTCTGAACTCCCCTCAAATTTGGCTTGGCCGTCCATCTGTCCAATTGGAATGGCAGCCAGGCCAAATGCTGTGGCATGCAGGGATTTTGCTCCTGTGTGAAGGAGCACAAGGGAGTCCAAGGAGAACTTGATTCCTGGTGGTACCAGCTCATGCACTGTCTGAGTAAGAGAGAGATGGGAGACACAAGGTCCCTGAAGGGAGGTGGGAGGGGGTAGGATGAGTGAATACCAGAAAGGTATCCTCGTGGGTGGGGAATTTTTAGATACATCCCCACTAAAATATCTGAATTGACACCACTGCTTATCTCTGCCTCTTGAACATATGTAATCAGGTACTATTTCTAAAATTATATAATGTAATATCTCACAGATTGGTTGCATTGGTGGAAGATGAGATATGTAGGTAGATGTCATCAGCATATTTTTGTCTACAGTCTCTGGCATCTCATTTTCTCTCTAAGGGATGTCATGTAGATAGTAAAGAGGATAGGAGACACATCTCAATGGCATTCTGCAGGTAAAGGCTTTTGGGAGAGAGGAACTATTGCCTGTTACTAGTCTCTGTATCCTGTTGAAAAGGCATAATGGGACTTCCTGGATGGGGTGCAAGCCAAGAACCAGGGACCTGGGAGAAGGACTGAAGATAGAGGAGAATAAACCGGGGGCAAAAATAGAACAGGATTTAGAAGGCATAAGGGGATGTAAACAGGATGATGGCCAGAATGATCCTGAGCAAGAACAATTGGAGTGGGAAGTTTGAAGTAACCTGGGAGAGGGAGAGAAAGGGAGACCTTATAAGCAGAAGAGGAGTCCAATGGGGTAAAGGGTTGCCACTGCCAAGAGGACAGGTGGGCAGAGTCGGAAGTGTAGGGGTTACACCCTCCTTTGGAGTGCCTCTTTTGAGGATAGAAGTGACCTCCACAGAAGTGCCAGAGAGCCAGTTGAAAGAAATTATGTCCATGAGAGGGGATGGATGGTAGCCCCCGGAGGAGTCAGGCTGAGGGAGGAGAAGCACCCCAGTAGGTAAACAAAAGGTGGGGAGGTATATGACAGTGTGAGCAGCCTAAGGCTGACTCACCACTGTGTGCACTTGGCAAGTGTCCCCAAATGGAGTGGATAATTGTTTAAGGATTGGATAATTAACCACTTAACAAGGTGATTCCACTTGTCAGCTGAGGACAGTTACCAGAGATAGGAAGAGGAAGGAGGGGAAGGGCAAGAGAAGTCCAAGCTCTCAGGGAAGTAATATTTCTTCCTCCTCTCACCCTGTGCCTAGGGAGAAGGTAAAAACTTTATGTTGTGGAGGGATAGGAACTTGCATACGAGGAAAAAAAACAACAACTTCTCACTGGTGTGCATGAGGACTATTAGCAGCAAAGACTCCAGGGTGAGGGAGCTCCACCCTATGATACGTGTTGTAGTTATGAATAATATGACTGATTATGAAATGGGAGTGGGGGATGAGTGGCAAAAGCGGTGGATTTACTGTAGGGTTCGATGTAGAGAAATGTATTAAGAAATAGTGTTTGCATAGAACTTCCCAGTTATCCTTCTGTGTTTACCTTTATTATTTGAAATACACTTTGTATGATGTGATGCAACGATAGCAATAACATTTCTTAATAAAATAATAACCTTATAAAAGTACAATATTAAACCATTGTTAGGCAGGTCAGCGGCCAGTAGCATGCCAAAACACCAGCAATAAACCAACACCAAAACATTTAACAAAAACAAAGTGCATGAGCAGTAAAGCCATTTCCAAACAATATGGTTGCACATCCCATGGCCATCCTTGCACCCCCATTGTCCTTTCTGTTCCTTCCACATTTAGTATGCAGTGAGCACTCCTGCAGGAGGTCTGCAGGGAAGAATGGGTCAGCATGGCAGTGGAGGTATGCAGGGGGAGGGGCTTCCAGGAGGGTGAAGGACTGCAGGGGGGATAGACTTGTCCTGCAGGTGCTGTTAAATCACAGTTACATGGAACACCCAACCATGGAATTGCAGATGGAAATCAGAACATTGTGTGAGTGCAGCACAAGCCTGTATGCTGGTGGCCATAAGCATAAGCAGTCTCTCAACCAGGTTTTTCTGACTGGCTGAGAGAGGAAGATAGGACCTATGGTCCTGCTCTAGAAACTGCACTACAAGCCTGTCCTTGCGAGCTGAAGCTCTGTCCTCTTGCTCTGCAGCCTGTCTGTGCCTTTTTATTTGCTGTGAATCCTTCTCCCTCTGGTACTGCACCTGCCTGAATGTCCACCATAAGTTCATCACAGAAATGCTTCCATTTGGATGGGTCCATGGTAGTTCTGCATCCCAGGGACCTGCCAGAGTGGGCCCATGCTGCCAAGGTGGAAGGACCAGCAAAGCTTGAAGGACCATCAGAGTGTAAAAGGCCTAAAAGCAGACATCAAACAGGGCATTATTGTTTCAGTGCTTGGTAACAGGTTCCATGCATTCCCAGGCAAAAGTGCCTTGTGGAATCTCAAGACCAAAAAACAATACTTTGTAAAACTGAGTTTTAATATATTCCAAGAGGGATGCCTGAGTTCCCAGAGGTTCCTTGGACAAATCTCAGTTAATCACAGTGAAAAGCCTGCACAGATAATGGTAAGTTACAATTTAATTCTTTTCTTGTTTGTTTGTTTGTTTGTTTAAAAATTGCAGAGCTTTTTGGCCTTTATTTGGCTTCATGTCCCCAGGTTACTACATAAGCCTTGCCTATGCTCTCAAGCAGTCCACATGGCTCCAGAATGGCAATGGGAGATTTTATTCCAAGCTGCTGCTGGCTAGCTGGCTGTGTACACTACTGAGATTTTCAAATTTATTGTGACAGAGAGGCACACCTACAAGTTGAGGGGGTTAGTGACCTACAGATGTGGGCCTGGAAAATACACTCTCCCCTGAAATTTGACTACTAATCTGGAGTTCCTACTACAGGAGAAGTTTGTGGCTATCAGCACCCAGGATGGGTCAAAATTCATTGGGGAATCAACCAGATTCTGCATTAGTATCCACATGAATGACTACCATATGGCTTCTGATGTAGACTGCTCTGAGCACATCTACCCAGGGACTACATGCAAACAGACACATGATAATTCAGGCTTTCAAAGAACTAAACAGCCAGTCCATCCCTCCCCTTATACATTTCTGCACTGCATACAACCCGCTGGTCATACTCCAGACATGGATTTCATTACCCGAGGACTATATTTAGGCTTCCACCATCACATCACACAGTGTTCTATTTGCAGGTTGTTATGTTGTAGCATACCCAATTTGTACTGCAGGGTCTACTAAAAAGGAAGGCAATTTACGTTTCTTACATTAAACAGCCTGACACATCTCTGCAAGAATGTGAATTTCTAATAAAAACTTCATTTTAAAAGCTTGTTCCACTGTTGTTTAAGCTTCCCATTCTCCAGTTGGTGGGGATCAGGTGAGTCTGGATGCTGGTATGGCTTGCAATAAATTCTGCATTGGATGATAAACCAGTAATTCCTCCCATCTCTGTATTAATAACAACAAACATGGAACCAGAAACTTACCAGGCTCAGGAACTACTTCTACATCTTGTTTTGGATGCTGGTTCAATAGTGGGCAGTTCCTCTGAGTAGGGACCTGGAATGTGCTGCAGCTGCTGGGGTGGTAAAGCATCCTCAGGAACCAATTTGAGTACAAGTCACTTTGACAACCTGATCTAGCACCTGCTGGTTCCCCTCCAGTCCTATACTGGATTCATGGGTAAGAAGGTCACCATTCGAGATGACTAGACTGTTGAAGAGCTGCTGGCTCTGTGCTTGGCACAGTACCTAAACACAAGAAAGGATTCACTCTGCATGCAGCTCAGTGGTTAGAACAAAATGGAAGGGTTAAACACAGAACATCTGTACTTGAACCAGTGTGGGGTGCTTCCATTTCCTGGGAATTGATTGACCAGTCTTGAGATAGAAAGGACAAATTCCCATGGATTGTGGTTGGTGGGCTCTCAGGACCCCAGAATCAGGGTCCTGGGCCCGAGCTGTGTCCATACTGCAAAATGATAAGATTTTGAACCCAGTCCCTGTGGGGCTCCAGGGCCTGGGCCTGGGCCTGGGCCTGAGCATAAGTTAGACAGAATTGTGTGTGGACAGAAGGGGGCTTGGGCTTGAGTCTGAGCCAGGATTTATGCTGCAGTGTAGACATACCCTTCAGAGCTATTTCCATGAGAGGAGCTAATGTGATGTCTGAGTATATAGCATCATGTCATGGGTTATTAGAACATACTTTGTGATGGATTTTACACCCCACACAATGCAGAGCAGGTTAAATTAGGTTAATTAACCTGATAATCTGCACCTGGAGGACAGTCAGGGAATGAAAGGCTGATTGATGATAGAGCCCAGCTGAGAAGGAACAGGTGGGCCTGGTATAAAGCCAGTTGGATGAAGGGATGTGTGTTTGGTGTTATGGACTTAAACAGTGTGCAGGTACTCTCTGGGAGGAGGGAGTTTAGGCTGGTAAAATGTGAGAGCCAGCAAATGTAGAAAGGAGTCAAGGTAAAAGGCAACAGGATCTAGATGAAAGCAGACCACAGTTGCTTGACATAGTGTTCTAGGACCAAAATCTAGAGTAGAGGGTAGGCTTAGGTTCCCCTACAACACTGCACTGGGAGGTAGAGCAGACAACTGCTTAGGACAATTGTCTGATAGAACTTTGCTACCTTGAAGGGGAGGACTATAGTGAGCTGGCTGGAGAGCCGAGAGAGAGAGAGCACCTTGAGTGGGGGTGGGGGGGGGCAGGCAGCAGGGCATGTGAACGAACAGGACTGGGGCACTGGACCCGGAAAGAGACAATGCCCTGAACAGCCAGGAGGAAGTACCTTTGTGGTGAGTGGACCCTGTGACAGATTGAGAAAGTAGTGACAATCATTTTACCTAGGACTGGTCAGTTAGGGGAATAGCTGAAGAGGTGAGCTTTTTGCAACAAGTGTTGTGTTGTGGGGATCAGGTGCACTTACTATACTTTTCTGGAAAGTTCTAGGATTGGCAGTTTTAGCTTCTCTGGAGGAGGTATGGATTATTTCTGTAATCATTATGCATAGTTCTTCACCAGCCAGGAGAGCATAGATCTGTTTTGCAGATGATTGCTCAAATAGTCAGGGCTTCTTATGCTTCATTGTGCTGTGGGGTATTGGAGGGAGGTACCAATGCTATTTGGTCCAGTATAGCATTTTCTGTCTCTTTTGCTTCTGAAAAATAGTATATATGACTACTATTGAAAATTGCCTTGGGTCAACAATAGTTAAACATTGCTATGAAGCACCATAGCATGCAGAAGAGGGGCAGAGAGGAGTCAGGAATTCCATTATGTGAACTTGAACTTACCCTGAAGTGCTCTGCTTAGGGTAGTAGCCATTGGTGGGCCATGGAGACAGTAATTATTGTAGTGCATGGGCAATGTCATCCGTGAGGGAAAGAAACTTCAGCCAGTGGGGATACTGCCTCTCAAAGCTGTGCTTTGGGCCCATTAGCAACCAAGCTGCCCTGGTCACTCTTTAGATACAGGTGAAGCTGAACCAGCTAAGAGCTATAGCTCTGTGCTTTTATAGCTCCTTTTCCTTGCAAGATCTCAAGTCACTTCCTGCAATATTAATTTCCTATGCACTCTGTTAGAAATCTTGTTTTAGCATGCAGTGGAGAATAGCTGCTCTCACCTCAACACACTCTTCTACCCACTCCAAATAGACCTCTCCACCTAACAGCACAGTGCTAGCTCAGAAGGTTATCTGTGGCTTGTAGGGGAAGGGGAGCATGCTGCATTGGGTCCTCTTACTTCCTCTAGTTATGGGGCTGTTTTGATCTTTACAACTTTTTTACTCTGGTCTACTAGTAACAGATGAGGGTCACATAGGGTTCAAAGACACACTATGATATTGCTTGAGTAACCAAGGGAAAACAGAGCCCCCTAAAAGTTGAAGGTGAGATAGAAAAGAACATGTATATCTTAATGTGCATATTCAAAATATCCTTAAAAAGGTGCTTACAATTTTATCATGAGCCCCAATGCAGTCTAATTATCTTCTACCAGCGTGGTACAGAAACTGATCCATACTGTTTAAGACCAAACTGAGTAAACTCAGAAAGAATCTGTAACTAAAATATTCAGATAAACTAGAGTTTCCAGTAATTTAGGCCAGATTGTGAAAGGTATTTGGGGGCCTAAAGATGTAGTTAGGCACCAAACTTGCTATAGAGTTTTACCTATTAGGTGCCTAACTCCCATTGAAATTAGTGCCTGTCTGTACCTTTAGGCACCTACATCTCTCTGAAAATCTGGCTCCTTGTTACCACTAGTAACTCCAGGGGTATGAAGGGGAAGGGAGTATCAGTAAGAGACTTAGAGTTTAGGAAGTATGAAGGGAGTAATAAAACGCTGAGATCCTGAAATGTGAACCACTCTATTTTTAATGTATCCATAGTGAACAGTGAAACACATGCATGTATAGTGAAACAGGTAAGTCCTCAAGGCTTTACAACCATTCTATAATGTATCATGGGGTGGAAAGCTTTATTTTAGTAATCCAGTTAAGGATGAAATGCTGAATCTCTAACTTTGGATACCAAAACTTTTAGTTTCCCAACAAGGGGATAAAACCTTGAATTTGCCCCAGCCTCATGGAATCTGGGTCCAATTCAGGATTATTATGGGGGTTTGATTATGCAAAACCAAAATTTGAGCAATTAGATGTGAGGGGTCCTGGTTTTCCCAGTTGCTACATACAGAAACAAATCCTGCTCACTTTACTCATGCTATGAGATATGCAATGGGCTGCTCGCTTGAGCAAAGCAATCATGTGGCTTCGATATGGGGTCATATCTTCGGCTAAGGCTTAGCCGTGGTGAGAGCAGCTGAAGAAAGGGGTGTAATTGCGCAAAGATGTCCTTTGCGCCCACCTGGAGCTACTGGGTGGATCTGAGGTATGAAGGCTTCTCTAATTTACACTAACTGTCAAAGGTCCCAGCAGCTATTCCAGCATCTGAGGATCACTATTGCCCATGTCTCCTTCCTCCTGGCCACTCTAGGAGCTATTAGGGTGGCTGGATAGCACTTGAGTCATCCCCCTTCCCTGCCCCCACACACAGGGATTCTGCAGTCACAGGTTAGGCCAGCTTTAGGGCAGATTTGTGCCAGAGCAGCACAAAGAAATCTTAACATTGAAAAGGATCTGGCTCTCCTGATCTCATTCCCCTTTCCTACTGCTGGTGCAAATCAGGAATAACGATATTCAAGTCAGTGGGTTTACACCACTGTAAAATCAGCATAAGTGAGAAGAATCAGGCCTGCTGTATAAGAAAATATACCAGCTGAAGAACTTGCCAAAGTCACTTACCTGTACTGAATTTCTCACAGTAGCTCTTAAGCTGATGGTGGGTGTAGCAGAGCTGGGATTCTCTCCTCTCTGCCTCCCCCTCTCTCCCCTTGAAGTTTCCTAGAATGCTGACTCTTAAAGTCACATCCACATAACTTCAATATGTAAATAATTACCCCCATGTTTTCCCTCACTCAGGGAAGCTTTAAAATTCATATTTAAATTAAACATGTGTGGCTTGTTAACATCCTGAACATACCTGTGCTGCTCTGCCTCTTTAAATGGCCAGCTGTCAAGTTGGGCCAGTGCCCTAGGAAGCAGCATGTCATTGCAGCTGTTATGGACAGGTGGGGAAAATATTACACAAATTTTTATTTTGAAAAAGGAAAATACATGTCTTATGGGAGGCTCTGAGATGAGGAGGGAGGATGATCTAGGGAAATTAATGAAGTTGGAGGTTGTTTGGCCATTAGAAAAAAGTGAGAGGCATTTTGGCTTTTTACACAAGTCAACTTGCTATTGATCAGTATGTTGCTGACTCTTATTGTGCTCTGTTTCTTCTGAGCTGTGGGGATCTCTAGTGTACTATTTCTTCTCTTCCCTCTTCCTCCCTCTCAAATGACCACTTTACAGTATCATGTAAAGGAAAATCTATCTTCAAACTAAACCAAAAGATTTCTAAAATTAATTTGGAGCCAAGGAAAATTATTGGCAAAATAATTGAATGAAACTATTTGGATTACTACCTGTCCTCTTAATGCACTGTGGCAATGAAATATGTTTGTCTTCATGAGCCCTTTTGAAATAAAAAAGAGTCAAAATTTAATCTGTTTTTAAAATGAGGCAGATAAGTGTTGTCCTTGGGAAGTTGGAGATGCTGCCTGTGGAATAGCTTCTTAAAGTAACTCTCTCTCCCTCTCCCTGCATCTCTCCTTCCCCCCTACCGCCCCGAAAAATTGCATTAACTCCTTTCTTTGCTGTGCTAAGAAGAAAATCCTGTCTATACTTCATAGTCAGAGGAATACAGAAAAATCTCTGCGTTTTCACAGAATTTGAGAAGCCTGCTTAGATGTTTGCTCCCTGTATTGCAGGGAGTACTGAGCTGTGTGGGGAACAACTGAAGGGGGTGAGTAGAGCAGGAGGATTGGCCTGCCTCGATCTACTGGTCATTACCCCCAGCAAAGCAGGATTAGATGAACACTGGGAAGTGACTCAATAACCCAGATTTTGCTAGGGTTCCCCTTCTCCCCCCCTCCACCATAGTCTGAGTCTTAGTGGTGACTGCAGGGTAGCTCCTCTGCTGCTTTGTGGTCCATGGAAGAGAAGATTCCTTCCCCGCTAAGCTTCATCAAATGCCATTTGCCATGGGCATTAGTGGCTTCAATATGGGCCAGATCCTCAGCTGGTGTAAACTGATATAGCTGAATTGAAGCCAGCTATGCTGATTTAAATCAACTAAGGATTTGACCCAAAGTTTTCAAACACCCGTTCATCATCTGTATTTAGTGATATTTGGGGTAAGCATTGGGCAAGTGACTTTTCTCTGTGTAAGGTGATTTACAATGATTTTGTTATACTCCCTATGCAATGATTTTTAGCTGTCTCCCTACAGCTAATGTTAATAAGAACTGTGTGGTTAAATCAATGGGCTGTTTTAATACCCATCCAGAGTCTCATTGTGCTCTGGGATTTTGGTATGGCAGTGTATCATATGGACCAGTATGAAATGTATATCTTTATTAACTACTCAACCTACTCCACACTTCACTGTTAAGTGCCAAATAATCAAAGGCACTTGTGTTTTCAAAGTAGGAACCAATTATTTCATCTAATGACCAATACAATATCTGGTAATTGGTCTACCAAATCTTCTATAGACCAGATACCTTGGAATCTGAAATAGAGAACATTACATATTTATCGTGTATCGAAGAATTCTAATACATAATTTTACAGCCCTTATAATATTGTAGAGGATTAGATAAAGTTAAAGAAAAATGTGCTTTTCAAATTGCTTGTGAATTTACTGTACGCATGAATTTCTGCATGCAGCTACTGTGATTAGACATGCAATTCGTGCAAATATTTGTTCTGAAAATGTAAGTCACTATATTTTTCAGATAATGTTGAATCCATTTTTGCTGGTCAGCATTTTTATAGCTGCCATAGAAACCATAGTTACAAATATGCACTTTCTGCTGTTCAAACGTTCTTTGAATATGTAGATGATAGTAGTGACTCAGTACCCCAGTATTGGTCTATTACTCTGTTCAGATTAGCACATTTAGAGTTCATCTGCCAATGCAATATTTCCTCCTTTTGTTAAGACTAATAATTTATACCATAACTATATTTAAAGTATGGTTCTACACTAAAAGTAACTAGGAAAAATGGCATAATTTTACTCCAGAAATCTGCTCTCTTCATTTATTCAGTATAACTTCAGTTTCTATGACATTTTTACAACTCTTATACCTTCAGAGAATAGAGATCTGTGAGAGAGAACTGCCCGTTCTGGTTTGGGCATTGTAAATCTTCCTATTAGTCTGGGTTTTTTTTCTAATGTAGACTAGACAAAGTATAATAATACCACTAAAACAGGATTTAGGTGATCCTCATGTGACTTTTTTGACCTACACTACTTATAGATTTGCAACAGTCTTTATTGTTCTATTTTATTTTAGTGCCTCCAGTTTGCTCAGAATTTTAAGAAGAAAGCCCCTAAAACAAATCACTGACCTTCTTTAGTAGTCAAACACAGGGTTCTGATTCAGGAGAACATTCTTATTCAACAACACTTTTTTTTCTTTTCTAAATAGGGGTGGATTTCAGCACATGTACTGAAGTTAAACATGTGCCTAAGTGATTTATTGATGTGGGGGGCATGCTTATGTAGGAAATCTGGTGTTATCTCTAAGTCTTGAGCAGCTCAGTAGGGATGCTAATAGTCTTCACATCCCATTGACTTCAATGGGAGCTGAGGATGTTCTGCACTTGGCAGAATTGAGCTCTTAGCGATTAGGCATTTAGGAGCCCTTCTGTAGCTTTCACTGAAGACAATGGCAATATTCTAAGTGACTTAAGTGGTGTGGGGTCAGAACCTAAGATTTCATTCCATGAATGAACCATAGTTCTTAAGAAAAAAAAGTCACATCAATGAATGAATACTTAAAATAGACAATCAAGAATTCCAAGTGGAAAAAAATGACTCTTGTATCACAGCTCCTCTGGATTTCATTCATGATCCTTCTTACAGTATAGTGTCCGCCTTGCATTAGAACACAACATAATCTCTGATCTGCTATGTTCTCTTTTTGCTACTTTATGGTGAAAGGTTTTTATATTTTATTTATATATATAATATATATAATATACGCACACATCACAATATGTTTGCCCACTTTCTCTGCACAAAAGGTTTGTTAGGGACATGTATTAGTTACACCAGATAGCATTCTGTGCTAACATTTGGATCATTTCAGTAACTAACATTTGTTTTATCAACAATGGTTTAATTTGACATGCTGCATAATGCATGTGCAATAACAGTGCCATGTTTGATGGATAAATGCCTAAGAGAAATTCAAATTGGCTAATAAATAAAATTGAATTTAGGTATCCCATTCATTTTAAGCAAATTTGTCATGGATTATTAACTGTACTACCTAATGGCTTGTTTATCTATGCATATATAATTTGAAATCTTTTTGAAGGATTATAACTTGAAATTACCAAGTATGAGCCCATTATTGACAAGGATTATTAATGCTTCTTCGTGGGTGGGCAAGTTGCCAGCACCACTTAAGCAGTAGTTAGAACATGTCTTTAGACACTGCTAACCTTTATGTCCTATCTTGAGACTGAGAATATTTATGTCCTATCTTCCTTTTCTGGTGAAGGTTATTGAAGAGGAGGGGATGGAGAAGGTCCAGCGACACTTTATATAATCAGTGTGTTATACATCTGTGTGTGTACCTGTAAAGACTGTGACTTTGAGTTTATGCAAATGATATCATGTTCTTCCCACATTTCCCAGGATAACTGCACTTTTGAACTCATCCTGGTCTCTTTGACTATATTGAATTTTGGGAGGTGGATGGGTGCAATCCCTCCTGCACCTAAAGGCCCCTCCCTGAACCTTAGGGGAAGAGTTACTGGACCCAGGGTTCAACTAAGTATGGGGGACAACTAAGGAATAACAGGGTCAAGAGTAGGGGACATAGGCTCAAAATTAGGGATCCAGCTGGTCTCTTTGGAATGCAAAGTTGGGACGAATTGCAACACGGATTTAGTAAAGGTAGATCGTGCCAAACCAATCTGATCTCCTTCTTTGAGAAGGTGACGGATTACTTAGATAAAGGAAATGCGGTAGATATAATTTACCTAGATTTCAGTAAGGCGTTCGACACGGTTCCGCACGGGGAACTGTTAGTCAAATTGGAAAAGATGGGAATGAATATGAAAGTTGTAAGTTGGATAAGGAACTGGTTAAAGGGGAGACTCCAGAGGGTCGTATTGAAAGGTGAATTGTCAGGCTGGAAGGAGGTCACTAGTGGAGTCCCTCAAGGATCGGTTTTGGGACCGATCTTATTTAATCTTTTTATTACTGACCTTGGCACAAAGAGCGGGAATGTGCTAATAAAGTTTGCGGATGACACGAAGCTGGGGGGTATTGCTAACACGGAGAAGGACAGGGATACTATTCAGGAAGATCTGAACCACCTTGTAAACTGGAGTAATAGAAATAGGATGAAATACAATAGTGAAAAGTGCAAGGTTATGCATTTAGGAATTAATAATAAGAATTTTGGATATACGTTGGGGGCACATCAGTTGGAAGCGACGGAGGAGGAGAAGGACCTTGGGGTGCTGGTTGATAGCAGGATGACTATGAGTCGCCAATGTGATACGGCTGTTAAAAAAGCAAATGCGATTTTGGGATGCATCAGGCGGGGTATTTCCTGCAAGGATAAGGAGGTGTTAGTACCGTTATACAAGGCGTTGGTGAGACCCCATCTGGAATACTGTGTGCAGTTCTGGTGTCCCATGTTCAAGAAGGATGAATTCAAACTGGAACAGGTTCAGAGACGGGCTACAAGGATGATCCGAGGAATGGAAAAACTGCCTTATGAAAGGAGACTCAAAGAGCTTGGCTTGTTTAGCCTGGCCAAAAGAAGGCTGCGGGGGGATATGCTTGCTCTATATAAATATATCAGGGGGGTTAACGTTAGGGAGGGAGAGGAATTATTTAAGTTTAGTACTAATGTAGGCACGAGGACGAATGGGTATAAACTGGATATTAGGAAGTTTAGACTTGAAATTAGACGAAGGTTTCTAACCATTAGGGGAGTGAAGTTCTGGAACAGCCTTCCGAGGGAAGTAGTGGGGGCAAAAGACTTTCCTGGCTTTAAGACAAAGCTTGATAAGTATATGGAGGGGATGTTATGATGGGATTGTTAATTTGGGCAATTGATCTTGGATTACCACCAGATAGGTCTGCTCAATGATCTGCGGGGAGATGTTGGATGGCATGGGAACTGAGTTACTGCAGAGAATTCCTTCTTGAGTGCTGGCTGGTGACTCTTGCCCACATGCTCAGGGTTTAGCTGATCGCCATATTTGGGGTCGGGAAGGAATTTTCCTCCAGGGCGGATTGGCAGGGGCCCTGGAGGTTTTTCGCCTTCCCCTGCAGCGTGGGGCATGGGTCGCTTGCTGGTGGTTTCTCTGCAGCTTGAGGTCTTCAAACCATTTTGAAGATTTCAATAACTCGATTCTGGGATAGGGGTTGTTGTAAAATTGGATGGGTGGGGTTCTGTGGCCTGCCTTGTGCAGGAGGTCAGACTAGATGATCAGATTGGTCCCTTCTGACCTATGAGTCTGAGTCTATGAGTCTATCAGTGATTCTCCCACTCTCAGACCGGATTTTAGGCTGTGCAGTGTCTTGTTGCTAACCATGACTTACCTCAGCAAGCTTTAGTTATGTTCAGAACCTGCAGTTGTGTTCACTCTAGGTTAATACAGTGAACAGAGAGCCTACTTAAAAGCATTTCAGAGCAGAAAGGCCTTAAAACAATAAACAGACAATATAGCTCACCAAGTACCTATTCATCTTCCACATGGGGATCCTGGTACGTCTAAGCCTCCTATAGATTCTCCAAGACTGCTGGGGTCTGGGTGGTGAAATCTTTTTTCCATAATTCCAGTACTCGAGCCATGCCAGAACACTGCAGAATACATCCCAGCATTGTTTTTGGCAGCTGGAAGGGCTCTCCAATATAATCATATATGAGTGATTGTTGCGGAAATACTGGCAATTTTTCCAGCAATACTATTACTATTTTCAATGGATTCCAGCACTCACAAGGCGGTTGACTCCAGTGTGCTTAGTGACAGTGCATTTTAAATGCTGCTGAGTCTTTCAGATCACCTCCTTGCCAATGACTGAGAGTCTTTAACTGTTTTTAGCTTTTTGATTTGTTAGCTCCCAGCACTGGCAAAACAGCTGTGCAACTTTAGGCTAGAGCCTGTCAACATGTTGTCCTGTAATTGCCCTCTAAGTGTTTATTGGGAAGTTTCTTATCTAGATTTAATTGTGTTGCTTTCCTGCTTGCTTTACCAACAGCCCCCTTTTAAACCAGACCAATACATTCATACAGGGAAGTCTAATAACCAATATAACCATGCAGTTTCTGTATCTCGGTGACCAGGTTGCAACAGAGCTCATAACATTATTATCGATCCATATTCTTAGCTTATGCATAGCTGTTCCATATCTGCCATAATCCTTATTTGCATATTCAGTAAATGCATGTTAGATCCCCTACCACTAAGTCTTTCAATTGCTTGCTTCTCCTCCCTGTTAAAAACACACACATTCCCCCTGCCCAAGCTAGTTTTTCTTCTTTGAGGTTCCCCTACATCTGGCTCCCTCTTGTGTTTCCCTTATCTCTAATTTTCATCCCCATCCTGCTCTTCCCAATAACCTTCCCTGCTACTTCTGGTTCCCTCAATCACCCCCTTAAGTAATCCCCTATCTCTCTCCCCCCACCCCGCCCCATTAAATTTTCCCCATCCTGTTTGCTTGGTTATCTCCTAGACCTCACTGATCTGTCCTTCCTGATCCCACTTCCCCTCTCCTTTCACTCCCCGCCCCCTGTGGTTTTCTGCTTCTTCTATACCTAGTGCATGGTCCCCAGTATAGCAACAGTTATAGAGACATGGCTAAAGCCCCATATCACTCTGCTTAGTGCTACTCTTTATATCCATAGCCACCAACCTGCTGTGATCTAGGTGGAGTCAGTGGTGACATTCTTACAGTGGCTGGGGGGGGAAGAGTGGGGGCGAGTGGGAGGGCATGTTGCCTTCTCTAGGTTTCTAATCAAATAAACCCTGTCCCACTGAAGAAAACTGCGTAAGCACTGCAGTGGTCCCCCAGTATTTGGATTCTCCCAGACATATTGGGTGACTTAACTGGTTTGCAGTGCACAGGAGTGCTGGGAAGAAACAGCCCTTGATTGTCTAGCCTCACTTGCATAACATGGGTCAGGGTTACAAAAGATGGATAATTATCTCTGTCACTGACTGAAATGTCTACTATCACATCTTCTCTGTCCTTCCCACCCACTCACAAAGATTCACACCTTTTTTTAGTGTGCGGGGGGAGAGGAGAACAAAAGTACAGATATTTAGTTTTGGTTGATAATGTGTTAGACTGTTTTGGACCTTATGCATAGTTCTGGTTGTTGCTCTTTTGTTTTATATTACAGCTTATAGCTCTGGCAGCAAAACTTGTACCACCCATAATGTTTAGCTCTGTATACTGAATGGCTGTGTAGTACAGTGTATTTACGTCTTGATGTTTTAATAATGCATTTAATTAGTTGTCAGTTGATATTTTTCATAACGGAACCAAGTGGTGTTTGGCTGCTAATGATATTATAAATTGTTGTATTTTTCTAACTTTAATTTCCTTCTGTGCAAAATGAGTCTTAATGTTTGATAGTGAAAATGGAAATTAAGGATCTTTTAGTGATGCAGTAGTACTATATTATGACTATTTCTTAGCCTGTTTGAGAGTTATGAAGGATTTTGTTTATAATACACTACAAAGATTACAGTAAGATACTTAAGCTACTCTAAAAAGTGGGGAAATGACAAATAACTTCACTGACTTGAACTCTCTATATACTGAGAGTCATACCCCCTGACTTTACTGACAGAAATAAGTTCTGATTCTTATTCATCCTGCAGAGCTAGCACACCTATGGAAGAGTGAACTAGATTCAGTACATTCTTGTCTCAAAAATTTTTTTTTTTTTACAAAGTTCCAATTACAGTACCTCGCTGACTTGGTATAACCCCAGTGATGCAACTGGGAGTTGCACAGGTGTGGCTAAGAGAGAACCTTGGCTTGCAGAACTTAATTCCTAGGCTCAGTTTGCAGGGCTCTTTCCTATGGAGGTAACTGAGAGACAATAAAAATGGACCCCTCCACTCCTACAGAGCAGAATTGTACTGGGGAAGGGGAGAAGAACACACATACCAATACCACCACCACCACCACCAAAGTTCAAGCTATAGTGTCCTGATCCTGGTCCCTTGGCAGTCACTCAATTAGAACTGGTTGGAAATAACTTGATAAAATGTTTTGCCATTTTTAAGTGCCAACTTGTAAAAACCAGAACTTTTGACAGAAGCATACTAGTTTTGATGAAGACTTAGTCAAGAGAGTTTCTCAGGTCCAGAATGGAATGGATCAAAACCAGAGAGAGGGGGCCCATCTCCAAATAGCCAACAGCCCAATGCTTTAAATCAAGCACAGTCAGGACTCGAATGTGGGGCATGATTTTTGCGCAGCTTTACACCAGTTTTATGTTTGTGCCACTCCACTGATTTCAACAAAGGTACATCCATTTTACATCAATGTAGAATCATGCTCATGGTGTGGAATAGAAAGGTCATGAGTGAAGTTGGGTAAAAGCAAGAATAAAAATAACCCTTTGCTTTCAGCCAAGGGTCACTTCCTTTGAATGTCAGCATATCTGTTTGCATTTGTATAATGGATTCCTTATCCTGATTGAGGCCTTTGGGTGCTAATGTAATATAAATAAAAATGATGAAGCCAAAAAGAAGTTTCCTGAAATTTGGCAGGCACTTCACGCATAGGTGCAGTAGAGGCCTTCAAGAAAAAAAGCAGCAAGATATCACATCTAATTTGATATGGAATGGAACAAAAAGATCTAGTCAAAACTCATATTTCAGAATAAATGTATTTATTCTGAAGTTAAATTTAAAACCTAGTTTAACTTTACATGAATAACAAAGGTATAATACTATGGAGATATTAGCACAACCAGATTGGTGCATCCACAAATGTTAACTATTGCACTGCCATATGGATATTTTCTTTGTCTTCTGAGAACTTAATTCTTCATGAAAATACACCATACTATGCAAGTTCTGAGCATGCATGATGAACCTTTGCCCTCAAAAGAAGTAGCGAACACTAGTCAGAAGAGCAGAACAGTCCTCTTTGCCACTCTAACACAGGTGTTGTGAACAGTAGCTGCTCTCCCTAGTGTTGTGTACGTAAATAAATTACAATGGGCAGCAGAATGGATTGGGTAATTCAATCTCTGCCTTCCTCAATTCTAACGGTTTCTCTTATGGTAAAAAAGTCTCCTTTCAGAGTGTGAGAACTGTGCCTTATTTTACTCTGAACCGATTAGAATGTATTGAAAGTCTTCTCTGAAATTTGTCAATTAGGTAGCAGTCAGTCACAGCAACAGTAGTTTTTCAAAATTATCTTGTAGTTTAGAAGCCAGATATTTCATCCACCGATTATGGTGTCTTGTTAGATTTTAGAAAACCAACTGTGAAGATAATTAAAGTCTCTTCAGTCTGTCTTATATGAATGGCTTATAGTGACTATCACAGAAAATCTTTGTTATGATTAGGCATTTGGTTTGTCTGCTAATGACAGATTAAAGTCATACCCCCTGTAATGTTAAAATAAGTCTGAGACAAAATTTCTTTGCTTCTGTGGGTCTCTAAGCTTCTCCCTCACAGCAACACTTATAGAACTGAACTGTAGATTAATACTCGGCTAACTTTTTCATAGATGCTTGGATGTGCAAGACAAAACAGTTTAGTCTATGTCATGATATGACTTCAAGTGCAACTACAATTCTGAAAAGTGAATCTGTAAAATTCACAAGAGTTTATGGCTATTATGCATCAATAACTCCAGATCAAATTTGCTTAGTTTATAACTATTGTATTTTCTAACTCCAGATCAACAAATTCAGCCTGGAATCTTAGGTCAGGTGAGGTTCTTTCTGGTTGGACCATCATCCCTCAGGCTCTGTTTGAAACCTAAGCTGATACTGAAGAAGGAACACAATACATTTCTCATTCCATGACTTTATTGGCTCTTCAGGGTGAACAGCATTTAAAAAGCAGTACATTTTTTTTTGTCAGTAAAAATTGGTTCTGTATAGGTAACTATTTTTAAATGTCACCTTAGTCACTTTCTGACCACATTTAAATTTGTTAGAATCAGGTGTTCATGGCACCTTTCCTGCCTGCTTCAGAGGTTTAAAATGTAGCTATGAGAAAAATAGGATTTGGAGGTGAAGTCAGACTATCTAGATTGTTAGTGGTGGAGTATGAAAAAAGTCATCCTAAATCTAAAGGACAGGGAAGTCCAATAGAAGAAAAATGGACAGCATGGAAAAAAGGATGTGGAAACTTGTTGGAAAAATACAGTAGAAAGAGCCTGGGAGCCAGTAAAGAAATAAGTGGAGCTAAGAATTTCTACTTCACAACTGTCATAGTTTGCCAACCAGTTTTAGACCTTCCTCTTGATACAGGTGGAGCCCAGCATCTGAATAGAGCCTTGTTGAAGTTGAGGCTCTGCACAGGTATGGGGTTCTGTTTCCTGAATTCTGCTGCAGGCTCTGACCTTAGTGAAGATTGATTAGCTAGTCTTTATAATGCACTTTGAAGAAGAAAATTGCAAAGCACTAATGATATGATTTCCAAAGATACTGAAGTCTGTTTGCCTAGATGGATACTTGTATGGCCATCATCACTGCTGTATCTGAATACCTGGGACTTGTGGATGCTCAGCACCTCTGAAAATAAGTCCATGAATCACAATAAGACTAATGTCCTCACAAACTTTTGAAGTGTGGGCAAATATTTAGCTGGGATTTGGGTGAGAGAATCCCTTGATTTCTAATGGTGGATTGTGGTAATAAAGTCATCTAGGGGGTGTAGAATTGTATAAATAGATCCTATTGTCTGTTAGAAATTCCAAAATTAAAAAATCAATTTGGGTCAAACTAACAATTGAAGAAAACTTGGTGCATCAAACAGCTGAAAAAAAATCCCTAATTTTGGGTCAAATGAAACCTTTTTGTTTTGACAAATCAAAATATTTTTTGACCATTTTTAAATGTTTGGTTTATTTTTAATAAAACTAAAGGAAATTTTGAGTCAATTTGAACTAAAACAATATTCAGATTGTTATTTTTACTGAAGTAATTTGACAAAACTGACAGATTTGTGAAATGTTTGTCATTGAATCTACTTCTTTCACAAAAAAGTGCTTCTGACACCAAAAAAAATAGCAATAATAAAAAAAAATCTCCCAGCTTTAGGTGGGAGTGAAACAGTTAGTTAATTGCAGAAATATGGAACTTTCCTTTGAAGGAATTGCCTCCAAATGAATCAGAACCAGTATCTAGATTTAAAAAAAAACCTAAAACTATTAGCTGAGCAGAGTTTGGTAGGACTTACTGAAGTTGATGGCAAAACTCCTTTTGACTTAGGACAAAGGTCAGGCATTAATGAACAGATGTTCATTAGGAGTGCTGCTTCCAAGGATGGGAGCATTTTCTTCCTCTGCTGGGACAATGACTAATTGAAACTCTTATGAAGGGGGAAAATATATGCTGTCACTGGTTGATTCAGAGTGCTGCCAACTATGAAGCTGCAGGAGGTCTCTGTCATTGAAGGCCCCAGCAATACTAGTGTGGTGTTTTGCTGCTTTTGCTCCCATGCCACATGGAGAAGCATGCATGAACTGCTTCATGCCGATTGATAGCTCTATATTGCTGTCTTACCATTTCAGCCATGGCTGAGAGATATTGTAGGTTTCCATGCTACTGCTTACCTGCAATCTCTATATATTCTTCCCCTAAGACTATCCACACCAATTTTGGGGAGACAATCTGTTCCATGCCCATCATTGCTTTTGTCATTAAGCATCTCCACATACAAAGTGGTGGTAGTGTAGGACAATGAAGAGAGTCCCACATTGTGTCTTGGGGAGTGCAGCTGGGGGCCCAACTGAATGACTTTGCAGAAGAACCCTGCTTTGTTGGCACTGATACTTCCAGTAACTGCTGCTTCTCACATCATCTTAGCTTCCAGAACCTGTCTACTATATTTCTGGTAGTAAAACATTACAATTTAGTATCTACTTTAAGAAAAGCAAATGTAAGGTATTTTTTTCTTTTATGACTACCCTCTTTCTTGGTAACTTGTTGAATATAATAAGGCTGGATTAAATTATATAATTTTAAGAAAACAAATTGTTAACTTTGCATAAGCAGCTGAGAATTTCAAAGAATGAAAACGTGTCCAGACTTTGTCTCATGAATCAACAAAATTGTACTGGAAACTTCTTCATGGAATTGGGCTAGCAGGGACCTATCTGGTTACCCAAATGTGTGTTGTCAGTATAGTAGGTGGGCCTCACAAACATTAATTGATGGATCCTCACAACAGATCTGTGAGACAGGGAAATATTATCTCCTTCATTCTACAGAAGGGGAATTGATGCTCAGATGCACAAAGGAGGATTAAAGGCCTAACTCTACTTTAGGAGCTACATCCAACATTTAGACACCAGTGACTTTCATAAAACTGCTTTGCTTCTGCCTAACCCTGTAGATGCCTTATTCCTCCATTAACATACCCAAGGCCCCTAAAGACAAGTGGCTGAGCATGCGTATAGCCAGTTTGGCACTGACCTGTCTGACATCAAACCCTGAGTGCAATTAATAATCTGGCAGTTCCCTCACCTATTTTCCTTGGGGACTGATCTGGTAGGTGTGCACAGACCATCTTTGTAGCCACACAAAAGACATTAGCCTGAGGAGGAGGTAGTCAGGGCTGGCTCTAGGGTTTTTGCCACCCTAAGCAGCGCAAAAAAAAGTCGTGATCTGCCGCACTTCGGTGGCAGCTTTATCACTGCCGTTTCATTCTTCGGCGGCAGGTCCTTTGCTCTGAGAGGGAGTGAGGGACCCACTGCTGAATTGCTGCAGAAGAGCCGGACATGCCAGCCATCTCCATTGGCTGCCCCAAGCAGCTGCTTGCTGAGCTTGTGCCTGGAGCCGGCCCTGGAGGTGATGCCCTCTTTCTAACCTTTGTCCAATTGTTAGAGCACTTAGGCAGGATCTAGGAGACCTGGTTCAAATCCCCACTCTGCCAGGCTTGAACCCACATTTCCCTCATTCATTCCCCAACCACTAGGCCATACAGCCACATTTTTCTTTCACACACACTTATATGAATATTTAATTATTTATACAAAGTGGAACAGCTTCAACAGAAGAGATGTAAACATCCACCACAGCTAACCCCAGAACCCTCTGGTTAGGGCCCAACCCAAAGAGCTGGGAGACTCATTTCAAATGCTCTGTGAGGAAGACAGGATTTAAGCCTGGGTCTTTGGTAATCCCAGTGATCAGGGCACTCACCTGTGCTAAAAGGTACAATAGGACAGCAGCAATGACATTATGACCACTGTTTTTCAAGAAAAACATCTGACCTGGTTTAGGCACCTAATGTCAGGAGAGGGTTCTCTGCTGTGATGGTGGAGTGGACCTAAGTACCTATGCCCTGTAAGGCTTTGTCTGCACCTTTCTCCTCAGCAATTCCTACTGGCTAAATTAGGCAGTTCCTCCTTAAAGTACTGGCTTTTGTTATTCCAACTCTTAGTCACCTTAACTCTGCCCATGCATTGCACAGGGAGCCTGAGCACCTAATTCAGGCTTTTTTAATTTGCTAATGACAGCAGCTGAGAAATTGTCTTGCCCAAGTTTATATGGGAAGATTATGGCAAAGAGGAATTGAATCCATTTCTTCAGTCCCAGTCCAATGGTTTGAATACAAGAACATTTCCAGGCCTTTCTGTTTACAATTGGGATGGAAATACCAGAGGAAAAAATATCCTGTATTATTACAACACTTCAATTTCTGTCCAGACCGTGACACATACATGTGAAAATGAAAACTGAGGGAAGTGGGATGTGGAGTGTTTTTAACTTCAAAGTTTAAGGGTGAATTTTTAGCAAAGACCTAGGATAGTGGTTCTTTTATCCTAGCTGGTTCTACCATCAGTAATCAACTGTTAATTTCTGTGTTTGAACTGGATTTTTGTAAGATGATGCTTAGCACATTCATCATTTAAATTGAAACATACTGGGAGTCAGCTGGTGAGTTCTGTGGGACTAAAAGCAGGCTTATCTTATGGTTCTGATTAAGAGTTCTAATAATCACTAAATTTGTCATCTGTGTACGAGCCCATACAAAGTCCTGGAAGTTGTGGAGCCTGTTTTCACAAATGGCAAACATGATTCATGCTGGAGGTGGGTAGGAATCAGCAGGGCTACAAGAGATCTGATGAGTCATGGTACAATTTTCTACAAACACAAGCAGCCCAGGAAGCTTAACCTTTTATCAATTTGATCTGATCACACAGGTGCAAACCCTGATGTGTTGCCATTGCAAAAACAGACTGGCAAAATTCTCAAGTGTCATAAAGGAAGAGAAAGTAAGCCTAGAAGAGTCAGCATAATGTTAGAACAGACAGGTTATAAACAATAAACATAATATATCTTCTTTGTACAGAAGACTTTAACCCAATTATTTTGGAGGCCTTTGACCTTCATTTTATTTTTTTTCTTTTGGAGGCTCTTTCTAACTTTAGATGAGCATCCCACTGACTGACATGGCTGCTAATTGAGGTAATGGAGGAGAGCCGTGAAGTTCTGAGTATAGTCTTCTCCATGGGGTTGTAATATTAAAGTTATAGTCTAGCTCTAAGAAGAACATTATCATTATAAAGTAACACATCATTAAAGAGAAGCTCCATGAAGAACATTATCATTATGTGATAACACACATCATTAGACACTATCTTTAACTGCACAGCCCATTGAGGAGAGTATATTCATAACGTTACAGCTCTCTTGTGTGACGTAAGTCACCACGACCATATCAGTTGGGGATAGTCTGCTTATGTCCTGGGGAGTCTGCTCAGCACCACTTTGTCCAACAGTTGTTCTATATGAGGAGTTGCATGAAGAAAAGCCGTTGGGCCAAATTTTAATCTCACTTACTTTTGCTTTTACACTAGTGTAGCACCACTGATTTTTCTGGCATTACTCCTTATTTACACTGATATTAGAGTAACACTATCTGTGCTGGGATGGCAGAACACAGACACCAACTATTTGTATATGGATTCCAGATTAGTCATCTGCTCTATAGCTATGAAGCAAAACAGGCTGGAATTGATAGAGTAGACCGGATTCTCTTTTCACTCTCATAGTGTAAAAAGAAAAACTCCACTGAAGTCAATGGAGTCACACAGATGTAAAACAGGTGTGAGGAGAAAATCAGACCCAGTGTTTTAAAAAATTACAGTATGAAAGTACAGGGGAAAATAATATTGTAAATGTTTATATTAGTCACTGATTCAGTATTCCAGGCATGGTTTTGATATTCTACATTATTTACCAGTATATTGATTATTTTATTCTGTTGAATCATTGTGCTTTTTCTTTGCTACATTAAAATACTATTTCTATTCTGTAGGCTGATAGAATGAACTATTCTTTAATACACTGTGGGAGTACACCTTTGTATAACTTATAAAATTTTTGCTCTTGGAAAATGAGAAAAATACCTTAATACTTTCCACATCAGATAGGTTAATCAGTCAAGACCTGTATTCTTTGCACCTTCTGTGGACATTGAACAAAATGTTTAGAAGATGAGAAATGTTTTCCTAAAATAGACTTGAGAAGGGAACTAAGCTTCCATTCTATAACGTTTGTCAGAGCCAGTAGAGGGTGCATTTTCTGTAGTTCAAGACAATTCAAATGAATTCTAATTAAGCATGCAAGTAAAACTAAATTACAGTAAATATGTAATGTCTGAAGTAACAGTTAGGAAAGCCGGGCTGAAACTACCAATAATTTTTTTAGGCACAGAGTTTTAAATTATTCACTATTAACATTTTGATAACCAGATAGTGACTGACATCTGTCCTGGTTTCTCCAATGGCTTAAAAATGTCATACATACATGCATAGCATGCTTTGAATAACTGATTATAATATTCATAGACTAGTTAATGGATTTTGCAGTGTGACAGTAATGACCTATGGCTATTCTGGCATTTTCTGCTTCTTGAATTCAAATGAGATACTAAAATAGTTTAGCACTCTCCTGCATCTGCTTTAACAAACTTGCATTATATGCAAACATTGATTTGGGTTGGATATATGGAAAAGTCATTAAAAAAAACAGAATGCCTTGATAAGGGTAAATCCAAAAGGTTCCTATTAGCAGGAAACACAATGTACAAACCTAGTGTGAATTTTCTTTGAGGTTGAAAAATTGAGAAATAACTCAGGATGACTGAAATAAAGGACATACTGGACATAACTCCTTCCATTGCACTGTCAAAGTGTGACCTATTAGTAGAGTGTCCATGAAAAGTTCTAAAACTTATATAATCCCCACCATGATACACCCTATATGTACTTGGAGGGGAGAAGTGAGCGTGAGTTGGTACTGAGGGTGTATAGGCTTCAGGACACGTGCAAATACTTTAGAGTGGAAGGAAATGTTATTGGGGCTTGCACAGCCCAGAGCTCTTAAGCAGTGACCTATTCACCACCATTCCCTGCTTTTTGGGAGTGACACTGCAGAATCCCTGAATATGTGGGTGGCAGGAATTCAAAGAAGGTTGTTGTGGAGAAGTGGATGTCTGAAGTATAGTACCATTCTCCTGCTACAGGACACTTATAGATCAGACCCAAAGCCTCTTCTGCACTGGATAAAAAGGCTGCACATGTGTGTCCCTAAAGAAACCCACTCATTCCCTAAGGACATGAACTATGGACTTGAAAGTGTGTGTTTGCGCATGCGCGCACACACTCATTATGGCTCCATATTCTAGTTGTCATTTACTTTGTTGTAACTGGCGCATGTGATACTCTTGTAAGAGTTTATTTGGGAAAGGTGACTTTCTGAAATAATTAGTGTCGCATCCTATGGGAAATAAGCCAATGAGGGTTTGTTCTAAAGATGTAATCCTAATATTGCATTTTACTAACTGAGTTTGCTTTTCCTTGTTACCCTACAAGTTGTGGGAATGGAGAGTGTTTTGGAAATAAGTTTGGGGAATGGAATCTTTTGACAGCCCCTTGCCTTGAGCTTTCTCCCTCTTTTTTGAGAACATAGATGAATGATTGGATTTGTGGGCACTGCACCAAAGAAATTTACTTCTCTATTGCAATAATTTCTAAACCACAACTAACACAATGTTTCTTCCTAGATCTAACTGCCTATGCCTTCGATTTAACACAATGTGCAAGCTTAATTGTATTCGTGCCATCTGTTGACTCCCAACAGTATTGTATTCTTCTACCAGCATGGTTCTTTTAAACACCAATTAAATTGATATTTATTTAATTTCTGCCAGATGTCTAAACAATTAGGTCGCCAATTATCATATGTCTTACAGATTTGCTGTTTTCTCAAAGCCCCAGCTCCTGGAGTCATGTGACTACAGGAGAATCTCCACTTTCATTTATTAGAAAAGTGAGTTTCTAGCTCTCACTGTTGCAGAGAGAACTTGAAAATGTGAACCCCAAAGGTTTGCAAACAGAAAACTAATTTAAAAAAATATGATTTTTAAGCTAGTCATGACTATTTTAGGCCTGACTTCTTATATTGGAATTCTTGGGGTTGGAAGTACTGAATTAAGCTCACAATTAAGCTCTAAATCTTTATTAAACATGAACATAAGCTTTGAAGTCCCTTCAAATTTGATTTCCCATGAATCTTAGGTTCACTGTGTCAGGACTTCATTAATTTTTTTGTATTTTTTAGTCAAACTCACCTTGCTCAATCTTACCAACACTTACCCATCCCTCAAAGGAAGGGCAATCTATCTCTGGGCAGAAGGTCTGTGTACTTGGCTCCTGATGCGAAAAACACTTGACCACATGCTTACCTTAGCTTAGTTTCATTTATTTCAGTGAAGCTACTTACAATAGTATCATTAAGTACATGTGTAACTGATTGCAGGATAATAGTCCTAAATTAGGTTACTGAAGGGACCGAGGTGAGGCACAGAGTTTGATGGACCCTCCACACAGGGTTGGTATCCATCCATAGAAAGTGATATACGGCAGATTAGCCATTGTCTTTCCCAAAATTGGAAATAGTAGTTTTCTACAGTTCATAAGATGTGTTCTTAGCTTTCTGTATGGGAAGTGCTCAGCTCCAATGCATTTTGAAGCTCCATGAGTGATATGCAATGGCACCCTATTGAAGTGCAATTTTAAAAATCAAATCAAAATAATTCATTTTTTATAGATAGAGCTCAGTTTGTCAATGAGTTACATTCCCTTCAAAGCCAGTAGAAATGTTATGTACCAATAAAAGACACAGAAAGCTCATAAAAATGTTATCAGTCTCAGTTTTGACATTTGTTTTGGCCTCCTCTTATTTTCAAATGTTTTATTTCCTTCTAAGAAACACATGCCAAAAGGGAATGTTGTTGGAAGCCTTGCTTTAGACCAACTCTCCAAAAATTTATGGACAAAATACCAGACTTTTTTTCATATACCCACATTTTTAAAGACTGTCTCATCTATAAATAAAAATACTTCAAACTATAATTTTAAGCAGATGTATTATAACATAGAATCATAGGAAAATACATCTTCTAACTTTTTATTAAATCACTAATAGCATATTATGGACAAGAATATAGATACATACACACACTGCTAAACAGCCCAGTTTTCCCTCTTTTTATTTAATAGCTTCTGTCAATTCAGATCAGCAAACGTGATCAGCTATAAAAGAGACTAGTCTTTTATTAAATAACTATGACTGTAATAATGTAGCTGTGATCTGGCCTAACATGAGTGAACATAGAAGGAGGCCCCATTTCTTGTAAGATAGAATTTGGGAGGTAAACGGATCATTAGGCTAAAAAGACACAATATCTGGATCAATTAAGATAAGAGAGAGGACACCCAGGGAACCATATACTACAAACAAGATAACAGTGAACAAGATGAAGTGTAGAGAAGTGGTAAAGAAGAGGTTGAGCATGGACAGTGGATGCTGCATAGCAATTGGTTCTTGCAAAGTATCCAAGCCAAGCCAAAAATGTCTGGTGTGTAATGTATATAAAGGGAGAGGTTTCTATGTGACTTTGGGGTTATGATATACCCTGCATCTATTTCCCCTGAGTTTGAGCCTGATCAACTCATTGTAGGATTGCTATATGCCAAATGAAGATACCTGAGTGACAAAGTCTAGAGTTGAACTGAGTTCTTGGGAAGCCGAGTAGAAAGACATCTCAGAGGGAATCCCAACAAATAAAGGTGATCACTGGGATGTTATCTCTGACAGCTAAGATATTAAAGCCTGATTCTGCAAGTACTAAGCCCCCAATACTACAAATGACTCTGCTTAGAGTCCCATTGACTTGAGTCGGTCTCCACATGTGTGTGGAGGTATGTGCATGTGTTCAATTTCAGGACTGTGGTGTAAAAACTCCTGCATAAAATTAAACATGTGACTAGTGTTTGCCGAATCAGGGCCACAATCCCCATGTTGTTCACCTGACATATCAGTCTGATTACCCAATTAGGGATAGAAATTGCATGCTTATCCATAATGAGATACTGGAACTGTCAACACTGCTCTAATGAGTATGCTTTATCGTACCAGTGTGGTGTTTCCACTAAAGCAGCAAGATAAGCTAATGCTTAGTATTGGTCTCCAAATATTTTAATCATAAATATGGGAACTAAATCCTCTTTTTGGTTGACTATTTTTTGTGGTTGGTTGGTTTACTGGTTGGTAGGTGTATTTTGGGGGGAGGGCATTGTCGTTTAATTTGTAGTTTTGATTTCTTGCTCTTGGTTCTGTTTTTCTAAAAAAAGGGGGGCAAAGAATTGGATTAAATGAATACATTATAATCAACTAACTGTCTCAGTGTTTTCAACACTATTTTGAAATCTTACTGTGTAAATTACACAAATCTAAAAGATAGTGATTTGTATATTTTGGATAATTTTGTACTCTAAATACAGGTCATGATCATGTATCTGAACCATTACATTAATGGGCCAAGAAAAATAGACTGACTAAGCCCAGAAACAGTGTTGCTGCTTATTTAGAAACATCTCTTGGCAACCAAAGGTGCATCTAAGCACAAATTCTAAACCCAATGACCAGCTTTGACACGTGACTGAAACCCAAGAGGGTAGGTAGCCTGTGAGGATCTGGCTCCATGATCCATCTCTCTTCCAAAATTTCTATCTAGACTACAAGAGATGATGTCCCCAGGATTTCACTCCTGTACTAAAGAACCACATCAGTCTTGTTCCTTTCAGATTCCATGGGTTTATCTACAGCGGAACACACAGGAATGTTAAGGCAAATCACTGTTTGAAGAAGACTATGAATTAGAGAATGAGGAACCTTTTAATTCATGCTCACAGAGGAGTTACAGCACAGCACTTTCATGTGCATTGCTGTTCACACCCTTAATCCAAACTGCAGGGCAGTATAGAGATAGCAGAAGAACTAAGGCTATGTCTACACTAGTACTTTTTGTTAATATAATTTGTTACAAAGGTGGGGGGGGGAACCCTGACTGACATAAGTTATACTGACACAAGAACTAGTATGGAAGTGCTATGTCAGTGGGAGATGAGCTCATTGAGGATGGTTTAATTATCTCAACAGGAGAGCTCTCTCCTGTCAGCATAGAGCAGCTACATGGGAGATCTTACAGTGGCGCAGCTATATTGGTACAGCTGTGCCACTGTAAGGTCTCTAGTGTAGATATGGCCTAAGGCCATTTAAATCCTGAATGAGAGCAACTATATGGGGGGTTAATGTGCTTGAACTGTGATTGAACTATGCTCGTTGACTTAACACCTGGACTTCACACCTTTAGTTGATTTACCTTAATTTTCCAGAGTGTTCTTGTGTATGCATGGCCAATTAAAATGCCTTTAGGGATGATGAGTGAGGGCAAAATTTTGGTCTAGAAAGAACATTGTCCATTTCTAAGGTACTGAGTGTGAAGATTATTGGCTGGCCATTACACTAGGAGGTGTATGTATTTCTGCTGCTGGAGGATAGCATATTTTAGCATGCAAATAATGCTTGCTGGGGAATTTCTCCATTCCACTGTCTTCTACCCCTGAACTGCTGATACAAAGCTTGTAGTCCCACTGCCTAGCAAATAAAATTAGCATCTGATCTAATTCCTTTCTCATAAGCTTGTTTATTTGTTTAATTGATAAAATGAGAATGGAAAAATGATTGCAGGACTAAAGGAAAGGAACTATGCATCAAGTTACAAAAGGGCAGTGTCCCAAAAGAGAACTCTTCTTGCATGTATTAACTATTTATTTTTTCAGATGTAAGGGAGCACAAAAAGAATGCTATAAAGATGAAATCAGTCCTTTCACTTTGAATGGGATAGAAACACTTAAATAGACCAGAACCTTTTCATACCTCCCTTTTATTGGTAAGGGCTGATCAGTGCCCATACAATGGTGGAATGAATAATTGTTGGGTATTAAGCATGCATGCTGAAGGCCTTATTGCATTTCTTTTTAAAGTCTCATGAAAAAATATCCACATATGCATGGTCCTAACGTGTTGCCACTGCAACTGCTACAGTATTTTCACGCCAGCTCATCCTTTCCTATGGTAGCTCTGAGAAATAATGCAAACTGGAGGTGACAGTTTTTGCTAGTCTATGTAAAGTCATATGCAGATATGCACTATCATCTGTATTCCATCCCACTGTAGGTTTTCTTACAGTATTCTTACTGGATAGAGCCACTCATTTTGATTGATAATACAAGCACTGTGAAGATATTGTTTATTCCTGAGAGCCATATGACTTGGAATTTAATTCCAATATTAGTTATACTGACCTATCTCACTGAACTCAAAGGTGGAATGAGTGCAATTAAGGGCAGAATTTAACCTGTAAAATAAAATGCCACAAAACCAAAAAAATTAGAATCTGTATTTATAAAATAAACCCCCAAAGCACTCAAATTCCAGTTTTATAGTATTCAAACAAAATAATAGAACAAGAGTATTGTAAAGTCCTTTACAAACTGATACCATGCCTGGACAGCCACCTACCACAAAGCACTGCTGTTATTGTTGATGCTGCTGAAAATCCAAGATAAAATGATATTGCTTGAATTTTCCAAAGCAAAAAAGACCAAATCCATTGAACTCAAGCTCCCCCCCCCCAAAAAAAAAAATAAAAACCTTTTAAATGACTGTTTGGTGGGTTATCTTTGGATAAAAAGACATGAAAGTGACCTTTTTAATACTGATATTTAAAACTCTGCATCCCATTATGATCTGGTAACAGGGTCTATAGACCCATAGTGAAAGCCCAAGATTAAAGCTAGTCTGGAATTTTCAGACTAAATTATTTTTCATCTGAAAAAGTCAATTTGTCAGAACCAAAACTTTTTGTCAGAACATATCAGTTTTGATTAGATTTTCTTTAGGAAAAGTTTCTAAAATCCAGGATGGAATTTCTGATTAAAAAAAAAATTAGAGAGCCACCAACCCCTATCACAATAGTTAGACCATGGTTTAGGGCATTTACCTGGGAAGTGGAAGACTCAATTTCAAGTCCCTTTTCTGCCTGACTCGGAGCAGGGACTTGAACCTGCATCTCTTACTCCCCAGGTGCATGCCCTGACCACTGAGTTGGGGAATTTGATGGGGGAGGGGGCTCTCATTTTTCAAGATACTCAATCAAAAGCTCTCAATTTTGTCCAAGTTCAGAATAGGACATTGTTTTTTAAATCACCATTTTTTGTGGGATGGGTAAACTTTCTTGTCTCGTTGTATCCAAGGCAGGTAGCAGTGCTGGGAAATGGGCAAATAAGAGGAAGACCAACTTAAAAAGCAGCTCTGCATTGGCTACTCCAGCCCCATAGAATATCCTCCACAGTCCTTTCTGTGATAGCTCTGCAGGTAGGAAGAAATGGAGGATCTATGCAACAGCAGTTCCCAAACCACCCACAGCAACTATGCCAGGGAGGTGGGTTCCACACCTGCAATCAGCCCCTCTACTTTCCTCCTACACAAACACACTAGTTTAATTGTTCCTTCCACATCCAGGAAGGGAATTGGCTGGATTTGTCTCAGTGAATATACAAACTAACTGTTATATGTAAATTCTCAATAAAGGCATTAATGACCTAATTAGCAGAAGTAGTAAGCATCCATAAATCACAGAGATCAATGACAGCAGCACATGCTCACCTTTGAAGGATTAAATATTTGATCATTTATTTTCCATGTTGCATTAACAGCATGACCTAGAAATGCAAGTGAAACATGCCACACAGGGACTAAAAAAAGAGCTTGGAAACATCCCACCTTTGGGTAAATGGGAGATGAGTTGCAAACAGATTTATACCCAGAAGCAGGTAACAGACATTTCTTGGATGACATATACAGGAATTTCTATAATGATTGTGATGGTGATTCCAGAGTTATAGCTTCATCATAGAGTATTTTCTATTGTAAGAAATGCTTGCACTTTTACATCAGTATGGGAAAACTTTTTTTTAAAAAATTGAATAAGGTTTCTCTTATCACAAGGTGTAGATGGTGTACATAGCATGGTTTTTTGCTTTTTCATTTTGGGGAAATAAAACTATTGTGAAATGATTCTCCCCCATTCCTGTATTCCCAACCCCAATGTGTTTATCAACAAACAGATCTTTACTGTGGTATCTCAGAAGTATGAAAGTATATTAGAATTTTTGTTTTGGGTTAAGTGTGTAGTATGAGAACTTGTACACAGTCTTCTTGTTTGGGTTGAGGGGGAGTTTTTTTAATTTTATTTTATTACCTTTGTCTTTAAAAATAAAGTTTGCAACTGCATCATTCCAGTTTTCTGCAAGAGCCACTGTATTAAAACCCCCAAAGTGATACTGGAGTGATGCCAATGGTGAATCAAGTCCACGCTACTAAAAGGAGTATTAGCCTTCTTAGATATATACCAATATGCCCTCTAGCTGAAATATCAGGAGTTATTTGAACTCTACATTCTTAAGTACAATCTTTAAGCTGTGAAAGACACAGCGTGACTAAGAACTACTGAAACTGATGAGAGAAGCCCATGTGCCTGTTCAATGCAGGCTATTCTGCAAAGAAATAGGTTGACCATATTTCCCTGTGCTGAATATGGGACACCTGGTAAAATTACTCATTTATTGCCATTGAACTTGCTTGAATCAGAACTATGCAGTACAAACGTTCAAATTAACGTCAAGTTAACTGAGCCCCTGTTAAAAAGAATTACCATGTAGTTGGATTCTTTCTATTTACCTTCATATCTTTAAAGCTTTAGGGTTCACATGGGGAGAGGTGACAAACGCTCTTTTGTCCACCTATCTCACATGGGAGAGTGACCAACCAACCTGATCCTCTTCATGTCACTCTCTGCCCTCCATGCCTGACTGGGCCCTTGGGACAGACCCTCCTCTCCCACTAACTGGTGGTGTCTCTTCCCAAGGCAACATCTGTGTGTGTGGTGGTGGAGGGGGAAACAGGCAGGGTCATATGCCCCCTCTCGCCAGATTTCTGCCAGGATTCACACCTGAACGTGGCCAGCAGCAGCTGTTTGGCACTGTGCAGGAAGGGGGAAGGGATGACCTGGCTCATGTCCTTGTAGAGATCATCTCTTCTAACTCTCCCCAGCCCAGCCCACCCATGGTTGGAGAAAGCTTGTCTCTTCCTGCCCGTACAGTGCCAAAAGACATCTAACACCTCCAGGGTACTGCTGACCACCCACATAACCCAACTGTTTCCTGCTCCCCAGCTACAATGCAGGCAGGAAGGGATTAAGCCTTCAGGATGCATTGTGCACCAGGGTCCAGGGAACCTGCTTGCAGGGGCTTCAGTGAACCTGGCCCGAGAGATGGCTCAGCAGGGGAGGGTTCCTAGGAGATGGAGCAGCCCCATGCTCCCTGGGGGCAGGACCCAGGGTAGGGATGAGGAGGTGTGAAGAGGGTGCTGTGGAGCCTGCAGGTTTGGGGCAGGAACAGGCTGGAAATCACTTCCCTCCCGGCCACTCTAGAGCTTAGCTGAGGTGTAGAGACGCTTCCCCATGCCAGCGCTGTGTGGGGCTTTAGCACATGTAGGGCTCAGCTCCTACTGGTCAGAGGGTCTTGGGCTTTCCTGGATTGTTGGCCCAGCCAGAGGCAGTGAGGGAAGGAAGAAGCCTGCCTGCCAGGCTTTTGGCGAACTGAGCGCTCCCATCAGAGACTGCTTCTCCACACAGTACTGAGAGCTGGACGTGCCCCAACAGTGGGGGTATGGAGGAGCAGCAGGCTTGGAGGGGGGAATGGGGCAAAGCAGGGAAAGGACAGTGAGAGAGGGAGCATGTAAAGGGCCAATGGGTGGACAGCAGTGGTAACACAGAACTGGTCGCCGCCTGGCGCCTGCCTGCATCACTAGCCACCACCACTTGCAGAGCGCAGCCAGTGCTGGCTGAAAACAGGAACTGGGGCAGGGCCCTGCTGGCCGAGAACAGGCATGCAGCGGAGCTGCACTGACAGACCAGGAGGGAGAGCGGCCAGCCCCACATAATGTATCTTTGCCTCGCCACCAGACTTGCACACCCACTCCCATTGTCGGCCCCTGGTTGGTAGGTGGCTGCCGAGCAGGGATCCAGCCAGCAGCAGGACACACCAGTAATGAGAGGGGGAGGACACAGCAAATACAGGACAATTTGCCTGTTTTTAAAAAAAGTTGGGACATCTACAGGAGAGCTTAAATACGGGACTGTCTCTTTAAAAACAAGATGTCTGGTTACCCTACAAAAAAAGAGACTAAACACTGTGCTCTTCTGTGCTGGCAGGAGTTTAAGTGTGAGATGGTTCTATTTACTCTAGAGCTCAGCTCCCAAAGGAGCAGTTTCCTTCTAATAAATATACTGTCTATTTTGTAGTGGGCAGGAGACTTGATATGCCTTGTCTTTTCTGTACTTTGAATATTAAATACTCTTCTGGGAAGATCTGTCTAATAAGCCAGAGCCAGGATGTACTATGGTCACAGAAGGGTAAGCATCTATTCAGACATGGAAAATTACCTTGCAGAATCAGAAACAAAGTAAGTGATTTAAGAGCCATATGCTGCCCTCATCCACCCCAAGGCCATATGGGAAACTCCTGATGTCAATGAATGTGGATGAAAAACAGTTTACCACTGCATGTGGATGAAGAGCAGTATATGGGCAGGAGTGTCACCAGCCTTTTTGCAGCCCTAGGCGGCAGAGGGTCCTGCCCCCAAAATACTGTCCCCGACAGAGGTGGCGGAAGGTCTGGCCACCACCCCCCAAATGTTAGTGCCCTCGGTGACCGCCTAGGTCATCTAATGGGTTGTGCCAGCCCTGTATATGGGATTCAGTCTTTGCTCCTAGTACTCTCTAGCTCCATACCCAGTAAGTTAGGGCTGAGTAGGCCTAAAAGATGTATATTAAATTTCTGCTTCACCTTCCATCTGACTCCACTGACAACATGACTTTTCAAATAACTGCCTGTTACTTTGAGATACAGAACCAGGGGGCCAGATATTCCACATACATATGAGACACTGCCTGGCCTATTAGAAAAAGCTGAGTTGAAAATAATATAGACATGAATATCAATAAAATATTGAATAGGATATGCAATGTCTTTGACTAATGTAACAGTCCTTTTGGTGCTCCTTGGACAGGACACTGAAACCCTGCTCTCCTCCTCTCTCCTCACGGTGCCAGTTGGGGGCTGCTTTGGCAGGGATCACCAAATGACACTAGTATACTTAGTCCCACAATTTCTTGTGTGTGTGAGTGCAAGAGCAATTTTTTAGTTTTGAAAGAAATCCTGCGGTTGTTTTTCTGATGATTCAGTTTATTTTGGGGGAGCTGTGGAAAGTATTTCAGTAGTTTGCTCTAAGTGTAGAATCAGTTTTGGGGACAAAGTTGCCCCTTGGGAATTGGCCATTGGTGTTTGGGGGATTGCTCACATGCTGTTCGTGATCACTCTTTTGTTCCAAGACTGATTATTCCTGGGGAAAATTCTGCACCACTGCGCGCACGCAGAATTCATGTGTCCTGCAAAATTTTTGTTTTCCTCAGAAAATACATTCTGCCCAAGATGTGCTGCAGTTCTGATGCCATGGCAATTTCTGATGGGTGGAAGGCTGAACAGCCAGCAACATGAACCCAGCCAGCTGTTCTGGTTCATTAGAGGCCTCTTGCTGGCAAAAAGCAGAACTGTAGCACCTCTGTGGCAAAATGTATTTTCAGGGGAGGGGGAGAAATTCTGTGCATGCACAGTGGTGCAGAATTCTCCTACGAGTAAAAGTTCTTCACAACACCCTGCCTACAAAGCCAGGTTTGGACAGACATAGTTGGGTAAATGGGGCTGTTGGGGGAGGTCACAGACTGGGGTTCAGAATGGCTAGTGGGGGAGACAGACTGGGGCATGGCTTCAGGAGCTTGTGGGGTGACAGCGTTGAGCCAGGGACTGACTGGGAGTGGGGGGTGCAAGACCACATGAGACGGAGGGAATCTGCAGGGATCCAAGGGGATGTAGGGGATGCAGGGACAGGACACATGTGCCTGACTGAATGAATGGGAGAGGCTTGGGGTCAGCCCAGGTCTGCATCAAGGAGGCTTCTCAGCTTCCTCACAATCCCACCGCTCACTTTCCCCACAAAACCTGTTCCATACTTCTCCCACCCATACCTAGCAACCCTCCAGGTTCACTCCAGACTTCTTCCCTCTCCCTCAGCTCCTCCATTACCTGACTCCCCCAAGCCTTTGCACTGCTTCTAAAGGTGCAGAAAATAGTTATAATTTAAATGAATTATTAAAAGTTCTCTAATATGCCTAGTAAGGCATCTATCATAACCTTAGTCCCAGATTTGGACCTTAGCGTCCAAAATATGGGGGTTAGCATGAAAACCTCCAAGCTTAGTCACCAGCTTGGACCTGGTACCTGCTGCCACCACCCAAAAAATTAGTGTTTTGGGGCACTCTGGTCCCCCTGAAAACCTTCCCTGGGGACCCCAAGACCCAAATCCCTTGAGTCTCACAACAAAGGGAAATAATCTTTTTTCCCTTCCCCCCTCCAGGTGCTCCTGGAGAGATACCCAGACACAAGCTCTGTGAATCCCAACAGAGTGACTCCCCCTCTCTGTTCCCAGTCCTGGAACAAAAAGGACTTTCCTATTCCCCCAGAGGGAATGCAAAATCAGGCTAGCCAATTCAACACACACCGATCTCCCCTGATTTCTTCCTCCCACCAATTCCCTGGTGAGTACAGACTCAATTTCCCTGAAGTAAAGAAAAACTCCAACAGGTCTTAAAAGAAAGCTTTATATAAAAAAGAAAGAAAAAATACAAATGGTCTCTCTGTATTAAGATGATACAATACAGGGTCAATTGCTTAAAAGAATATTGAATAAACAGCCTTATTCAAAAAGAATACAAATCAAAGCACTCCAGCACTTATATTCATGCAAATACCAAAGAAAAGAAACCATATAACTTACTATCTGATCTCTTTGTCCTTACACTTAGAAACAGAAGATTAGAAAACAGAACTACTTCTCCAAAGCTCAGAGAAAGCAGGCAGCCAGAAAACAAAGACCCCAGACACACAATTCCCTCCACCCAAAGTTGAAAAAATCCGGTTTCCTGATTGGTCCTCTGGTCAGGTGCTCCAGGTGAAAGAGACATTAACCCTTAGCTATCTGTTTATGACACGCCCCCCAAATTGCAGACAGTGGGGAAGCTCACTGGCAGCGATTTCCTTCTAGAACTTGAAAATAAACAGATTAATACAACACATGCACCTTTACATATACTACTAAGTATATAACTAACAGACTTTTACATTTTAAGAACACTTTTTAACTACTGAATTCTGGGAAACTCTCACGGGAGAGTGCATCAGCAACTTTGTTAGAAGCTCCGGTGATGTGTTGAATTTCAAAATCAAAATCTTGGAGAGCTAAACTCCAACGAAGAAGTTTCTTGTTGTTCCCCTTGGCAGTATGAAGCCACTTTAGTGCAGCATGGTCAGTTTGTAGTTGGAACCGCCGTCCCCAAACATATGGGCGTAGCTTTTCCAGGGCGTACACAATGGCATAGCATTCCTTTTCACTGACTGACCAGTGACTTTCCCTCTCAGACAGTTTCTTGCTGAGAAACACGACAGGATGGAAGTTATGATCTGTTGCTTCCTGCATGAGCACTGCTCCTATACCACGCTGAGATGCATCTGTGGTTACTAGGAATGGCTTGTCAAAGTCCGGGGCCCTGAGCACAGGGTCAGACATGAGCATCGCCTTAAGCTGGGTAAAGGCCTTTTGACACTCATCAGTCCACTTAACTGCATTTGGCTGGGTCTTTTTGGTCAGGTCGGTTAGTGGGGCAGCGATTTGGCTGTAGTGTGGTACAAATCGCCTGTAGTATCCGGCCAAGCCTAAGAAGGATTGGACCTGTTTCTTTGACCTTGGGACAGGCCACTTTTGGATAGCATCCACCTTGGCCTGTAGGGGGTTTATGGTTCCTCGACCCACCTGGTGCCCCAGGTAAGTCACTCTGTTTTGGCCTATTTGACACTTTTTGGCCTTAACAGTTAGTCCTGCCTGCCTGATGCGCTCAAAGACCTTTTCCAGGTGTAGTAGGTGTTCGGGCCAGGAGTCTGAAAAAATGGCCACATCATCGAGGTAGGCAACTGCAAATTCTCCCAGTCCAGCTAGTAGACCATCTACCAGCCTCTGGAAGGTGGCGGGTGCATTTCGAAGGCCGAAAGGAAGGACATTGAATTCATACACCCCCGCATGGGTGACGAATGCTGACCTCTCCTTGGCAGGTTTATCTAGCGGTACTTGCCAGTACCCCTTGGTTAAGTCTATTGTAGAGATGAACTGGGCACGTCCCAACTTTTCCAATAGCTCATCAGTACGTGGCACTGGATAGTTGTCCGGACGAGTTACAGCATTTAGCTTACGGTAGTCCACGCAAAAGCGTATTTTCCCCATCTGGTTTGGGTACCAGAACCACTGGAGATGCCCATGCACTGGTAGATGAGCGGATTATACCCATCTGTAGCATGTTCTGGATCTCCCGTTCTATAGCAGCTTGGGCATGAGGAGACACCCGGTAGGGTGGGGTTCTGATTGGGTGAGCATTACCTGTATCAATGGAGTGGTATGCCCGTTCAGTCCGTCCTGGGGTGGCTGAGAACAATGGGGCGAAGCTAGTGCACAGCTCCTTGATTTGTTGCCGCTGCAGACGTTCCAGGGTGGTTGAGAGGTTCACCTCTTCCACGCCACCGTTTTTTTTTTCGTCGTAGTAAACACCGTCAGGCCACTCAGCCTCATCTCCCTGGACTGTAAACTGACAAACCTGTAAGTCTCTGGAATAGAAAGGCTTGAGAGAATTAACATGGTACACTTTAGGCTTTAGTGAGGAATTGGGAAATGCTATGAGGTAGTTTACAGCTCCCAGGCGCTCTTGGACCGTGAATGGCCCTTCCCATGATGCTTCCATCTTATGGGCCTGTTGCGCCTTCAAGACCATAACCTGGTCTCCTACCGTGAAAGAACGTTCTCTGGCATGTCTGTCATACCAGACCTTTTGCTCTTTCTGAGCATCCTTTAGGTTCTCTCTAGCAAGGGCTAAAGAGTGTTGGAGGGTGCTTTGTAGGTTGCTTACAAAGTCCAGAATGTTAGTTCCTGGAGAAGGCGTAAACCCCTCCCATTGCTGCTTCACCAACTGTAATGGCCCCTTAACCTCGTGACCATACACAAGTTCAAATGGTGAAAACCCTAAACTGGGACGTGGTACAGCCCTGTAGGCAAACAGCAACTGCTGCAACACTAGGTCCCAATTATTGGAGAATTCGTTGATGAATTTTCGTATCATGGCCCCCAAAGTTCCATTGAACCGTTCCACCAGGCCATTGGTTTGATGGTGGTACGGGGTGGCAACCAAGTGATTCACCCCATGAGTTTCCCACAGTTTTTCCATGGTCCCTGCCAGGAAATTAGACCCTGAATCTGTAAGGATGTCGGAGGGCCAGCCTACCCTGGCAAAGATGTCTGTTAGGGCCAGGCACACAGTGTTAGCCCTGGTGTTGCCTAGAGCGACTGCTTCTGGCCATCGGGTAGCAAAGTCCACTAAAGTCAGTACGTACTGCTTTCCTCTGGGTGTCTTTTTTGGGAAAGGACCCAGAATATCCACAGCTACTCGCTGAAATGGGACCTCAATTATGGGGAGTGGCTGGAGAGGGGCCTTGACCTGGTCTTGAGGCTTACCCACTCTTTGGCATACCTCACAAGACCGGACATACTTGGCAACATCCTTGCCCATCCCCTCCCAGTGGAAGGACTTCCCCAACCGGTCCTTGGTTCTGTTCACCCCAGCATGGCCACTGGGATGATCATGGGCTAAGCTTAAGAGCTTCCCCCGGTACTTAGTTGGAACCACCAACTGTTTATGCGGCTGCCATTCTTCCCGGTGTCCACCAGAAAGAATTTCCTTGTATAAAAGTCCTTGGTCTATAACAAACCGGGATCGATTAGAAGAGCTGAGAGGCGGTGGGGTGCTCCGTGCCGCCGCCCACGCTTTCTGAAGGCTGTCATCTGCTTCCTGCTCAGCCTGGAACTGTTCCCTTGAGGCTGGGGTCACCAGTTCTTCCTCAGACTGTGGACTTGGGCTTGGTCCCTCTGGAAGCGATGTAAGTGATGGGGTTGTTTCCGTTGCTGGTGAACCGCTCTCCGCTGGTGCACCTGAGGGTATTTCAGGCTCTGGCTGAGCCTTTTGGGTATGGCTGTCTTTTGCTTTTGCCAGTTCTGGCTTGCTGGCGCCTTCTGGCGTTGAGTTTGAAGATGTGCTTGCACTTGCTGGTGCTGGTTGCTGTTCCAGTTCCGGGCCTGGGACTGGAGATGCTGTGGCTGTTTCAGTGGTAGGCATGGAATCCGGGTCCACTACCTCTGTCTGGGTCTCTGGTAACACAGACGGGGCCTCTGTGGACGGCTCAGGAACAGGAATGGGTCTGGAAGCTTGCCTGGTTTGGCTACGTGTAACCATTCCCACTCTCTTGGCCCGCCTCACCTGGTTGGCCAAGTCTTCCCCCAGTAGCATGGGGATAGGATAATTGTCATAGACTGCAAAAGTCCACATTCCTGACCAGCCTTTGTACTGGACAGGCAGTTCAGCTGTAGGCAAGTCTACAGCTTGTGACATGAAGGGGTAAATTGTAACTTTGGCCTTTGGGTTGATGAATTTGGGGTCAACGAAGGATTGGTGGATAGCTGACACTTGTGCCCCCGTGTCTCTCCACACAGTAACCTTCTTTCCGCCCACTCTCAAATTTTCCCTTCGCTCCAAGGGTATTTGAGAGGCATCCGGGCCTGGGGATCTTTGGTGTGATGGAGGTGTAATGAATTGCACTCGCATGGTGTTCTTGGGACAGTTGGCCTTGATATGTCCCAGTTCATTACATTTAAAGCATCTTCCATCTGATGGGTTACTGGGCCGAGGTGAGTTACTGGAGACTGGTGAGGTTGAAGGGTTGGGTATCTGTGGCTTTACTTGGGTGGTATGTGGGGTCTTTGGCTGTCCTTGGTTGTAGGGTTTATGGTCTGTGTGCCCCCTGTGGTAATCGTTCCCCTTGACAGTAGCTTTCTTGCTTTCTGCCAGTTCCATCCATTTGGCTCCAATCTCCCCCGCCTCAGCGATATCTTTGGGATTTCCATCTTGTATGTACCGTGTGATGTCTTCAGGAACACCATCCAAGAACTGCTCCATTTGTATGAGGAGGTTCAGTTCTTCCAAGGTTTGAATGTTGTTTCCTGTTATCCAGGCCTCATAGTTTTTTGCAATGTAGTAGGCGTGTTTGGGAAATGACACCTCTGGTTTCCACTTTTGGGTTCTGAAACGCCGACGGGCATGATCTGGGTTTATCCCCATTCTGTATCTGGCCTTGGTTTGAAAAAGTTTATAGTCATTCATTTGCTGCTTAGGCATTTCAGCTGCCACCTCTGCTAAAGGTCCACTGAGTTGTGGCCTTAATTCTACCATGTACTGGTCTTCGGGGATGCTGTACCCAAGACAGGCTCTTTCAAAATTTTCCAAGAAGGCCTCGGTGTCATCACCTGCCTTGTAGGTGGGAAATTTCCTGTGCTGTGGAGCAATAATGGGCGATAGGTTGTTAGGATTGGCTGGAGTCTGTTGCTTAGCCTTTTCTAATTCCATGGCCTGTTGGTGGGCTTCCCTCTGGAGTTCTATCTGTCTTCTGTGGGCTGCCTCTTCTTCTTCGTGCTTTCTTCTATGGGCCAACTCTTCTTCTGCTTGTTTCCTTCGGTGGGCCACCTCTTCTTCTTCTAGTTTTCTTTTGTGTGCTGCCTCTTTGATTTGTTCTTCTCTTTCTTTCATCTCCATTTGTCACCTGTGTTCAGCTTCTTTGAATTGCTCTTCGGCCTTAATTTTTGCCTTAGAAGTCATGATTCCTGTTTTCTTGTGTTGGGGTGCCCTCCGGTGTTTATCCTCTGAACTGCAGGTTCTCTGTTGCCTCCTGAAGTCTGCCTAGCAACAGTGCCTTTAGCTAATCTTCAATGTCAAGTAAACCTGAAAACCCACTTTATTTGCATTTATATAGTGCTGGTATGACTCTCAATGGGAGTGCTATTGTGTGACAAAAGACCCTTAACAGTCTGGTAAATGGCTTCTTGCTTAACATGCAAGCCACAAACTGCCAGAGAGAGCAGAAAAAAAAATTCTCTCTGGTTCCCTTTTAAAACCAACTGTTCCTCTCTGCTAAAAAGCCCTTAGCAGAGAAAAGAAAAATATAATATTCCTACTGGCTTCTGGATTCTGTCTATATCCCACCCGCTGCTACACCATATCATAACCTTAGTCCCAGATTTGGACCTTAGCGTCCAAAATATGGGGGTTAGCATGAAAACCTCCAAGCTTAGTCACCAGCTTGGACCTGGTACCTGCTGCCACCACCCAAAAAATTAGAGTGTTTTGGGGCACTCTGGTCCCCCTGAAAACCGTCCCTGGGGACCCCAAGACCCAAATCCCTTGAGTCTCACAACAAAGGGAAATAATCCTTTTTCCCTTCCCCCCTCCAGGTGCTCCTGGAGAGATACCCAGACACAAGCTCTGTGAATCCCAACAGAGTGACTCCCCCTCTCTGTTCCCAGTCCTGGAACAAAAAGGACTTTCCTATTCCCCCAGAGGGAATGCAAAATCAGGCTAGCCAATTCAACACACACCGATCTCCCCTGATTTCTTCCTCCCACCAATTCCCTGGTGAGTACAGACTCAATTTCCCTGAAGTAAAGAAAAACTCCAACAGGTCTTAAAAGAAAGCTTTATATAAAAAAGAAAGAAAAAATACAAATGGTCTCTCTGTATTAAGATGATACAATACAGGGTCAATTGCTTAAAAGAATATTGAATAAACAGCCTTATTCAAAAAGAATACAAATCAAAGCACTCCAGCACTTATATTCAAGCAAATACCAAAGAAAAGAAACCATATAACTTACTATCTGATCTCTTTGTCCTTAAACTTAGAAACAGAAGATTAGAAAACAGAACTACTTCTCCAAAGCTCAGAGAAAGCAGGCAGCCAGAAAACAAAGACCCCAGACACACAATTCCCTCCACCCAAAGTTGAAAAAATCTGGTTTCCTGATTGGTCCTCTGGTCAGGTGCTCCAGGTGAAAGAGACATTAACCCTTAGCTATCTGTTTATGACAGCATCTATTTGTCAAAAAAAAAAAAACAGAATATTTTTTGTCTGTAACAATACAGATCATATTTGCTGACAGATATTATGAAATAAATTACCAAAATAATTGCAACTGGCATGATTATATTGTTGTTTTGGCAAATAAAATCTGCAGAACTTTAAAATATTGTGTGCAGAATTTTTAATTGTTTGTTGCAGAATTCCCCCAGGAGTAAACATATGTTTGTAAGTAAAATAAGTTGCACTGAGAATATATTCAGTTTCTACGTGACCGATTTTGCCTCTAATAGGAAGCAACCTGGAAGGCCCTAACATTTGCTATTGCTTGGCAGAGTGTTTGACAGAGTTCAGAAGCAGCTGAGGGATTGACTTAGTTGGGAGTTAATTAGGTATGCTCAGAGGAGAGAGAAAAGAGATGGGTGCTGAGCAGACCACAGGCCTGGAAACTGGAAAAATACAGGGGCTACCTTTTCTGAATTTACTACTAATAAAACTGCCTGATAGGAATGTAGCTGGAGACTTTGTCAAGTTGCTTTCAATTTGGGTATAAGAAGAACTCTTAGAATAAACTATCGGTAGAGAGGATTTGTATTCACTCCTGCTCTGGCCCTGCAAGAATCCTATTTTATATTACATTTTACAATTGATGTTCTTAAGGTTACACAGCCGTTATCACTGACTCCAAGATACCAAGTCTTATTTGCCAAGAGGAAAGTAAGCATGGGACTGTACTAGGGCCAATGCTCACACAGCTGGACTAGGGTCAGGTACTTGTGATTACTTCAAATTCTGAGAAATCTATCCACAGAATCCCTGCCCCACTGTCTGGCTTTGAAAAGTATTCCACCTCAGGGCACAGCTGAGGAAAGCTGCTTTGGTTTCCTCTACGGAATTCCAAAGGACTTGCTCACAGATACTTTACTACCTGAATTAGCAGTAGAGGATCTTGAGACACTTGCATGGAATGGTACAGATATGTTCTGATAAAGTTTTATCGCAGTTTGAGTTCCTCCAGTGTTATGCCAACATACTCCATCTTCTTCAATGCAGTGCAGCATTATTACTGTGTCACTATGTGATAAAGTAAAATTTCTGGTGATTTAACCCTCCCTCCCCCCCACACAATTCATTTTCAGTTCATTAAGGTTATACTAGCTACAGTAGTTACACGCTTCCTCTTATTAATGCTTCTTACCTATTTTTTTTAAAAAGCAAGATTGTCAGGAAAAATTGATATTTTTTAACCTGCCTCAGACTGTGAAAGTTTTTTTCTTTCAGTGAATAGTGATTCATATCTACATCAGTTGCCTACTGACTAGCTAACCCATTATGAGGCTCCCATGTAAAACCATCAAATGAAAAGTATACTGAGATGAATTTTGCTGTTAACTCGTAATTTCCATGTACCATTAGCATGCACATGTATAGTTACTTGCTCTCTATGATATCATGACTGATTCAGGAAGGAGAAGCCTAATGTGTTGTCAGTCCACACCTCATATCTTTTTTTTTAAAGGGAAGACAACAACAAACAAAAAGATCACTCCTAATATTCTTACTACCACAGTTATAGGAAATCACTGAGGATCAAGTTTAAAGAATGTACAAAATATGATCTATAGTGCAGGTGGCTGAATTATTTGTTGTGAATACTTTTCATTGCACATTTTATCCCTGTCTGTTCACTATATTAGGGACTTACAATCCTCATCACCAGAGTATCTGAGCATCTCACAATTCTTAATGTATTTGTTCTCACAACGCTCCTGTGTGAGAGAGTACTATTCTCCCCCTTGTACAGAAGGGGAACTCAGACAGAGATTAAGTGACTTGCCCAAGTCACAAGGATTTTGCAAGTTCATGTGAACAAAACAATTCCCACAAATATTCAAGGACAGAAACTAATGAGGGTTGCTGACATTAGCCATTCAGAAATCAAATGGATGTTCAGCATGCTGAGTATAGTGCAATTTTTTTTTCACCAAATGACGTCCCTAACCTGTTTTGCATAATTAGCCTGTGACTAATCAGCTACTGGATTCTGAGTTCAGGTCCTGCCCTTTCATTCTGTGTAGGAGCAGACTGTCTAGGCTCATGGTAAATAGTGCCTTTTTACATACATAAGGACAAATTTTCAAAGGTTCCTCAATCCAGCTTCTCTGTGTTTTGTGTGCTTTTTCTCCTCCTCCCCCCCCTTTCATTTTTTGTTTGTTTTTTTGCAAGAGCATGTTTAAATCAGATAGTTGTATTCTAATTGAATTATATGATGCACAAAAATAGCAGCTGCAATTCAAAAATGTGGACCATGCTACATAGTAGTAGCTATGACATAATTTGAATAGAAGAAGGTCAAGATCCACCTGTTAATGAAGCACTTTGAGATCCTTATATAAAAAAGAACTATAAAAGTGTAATGCATTATTTTTACTATCTTTTAAAATAAAAAACATATATGGATTTCTATTAAGGTGGCTATCCAGATTTATTGACCAGAGAGGTAAATATTGACTGAAACTAATCAAAAGTCAATAGTTATCTTGCGGGACACAGACATCTCTGTTACTTGAAACATGAAGTCATTTGTCCAGTTTCTCCAGTGCATGGGCTGGTTCTAAACCTGCTGTAGCTTGTCTAGTGTCACAGATCCAACAAAGGGGTTTCTACTCCCCCTTCCCCAGAACCAGTGTGGTCAACCCCCTGTGCCATGCCAATCCCCAGCAGAAGCTCTTCTCATTTTGGGTCTGTTTACAACCAGCAAAAGTGAAATCATTCTCAGGCTGTTCTAACCCCATGAATGGCAGCAGGATCAGCAGAGTGCAAAGTTAGATTCACTTATGTATACCCAGACACACATACTCATTCTCTTTGCTGATCAGGCAACCCTCTGACCTGGCCCAGTACATGTGGTGTTATCCATATTGAAAACTTTTAGCAAGAATATGAGGAAAACAAAATACGGGGCCCTGAATTTCTTAAGTGTAAAAGTTGTTCCCTGCAAACAGATATTTTATAAAAGAGATTTTGTGCAGGAGGAAAAAAGTCCTGCATTGGAGGCAAGTAGGTTGATTCTCATTGCCATGGACATTAATAGGAAGAGGATTTTAGACCTTAATGTCTCATATCCCTCACTTTCTTTCACATGTATGTCAATGGGATCAGAATTAGGCCCCAACTCATTCCTAGAATCATGCAAATAGAAAGAACCAATATAGTAACTAGGTGTTCTCAAATTAGTAAATCTTTTCTGCATTGAGAGTATTGATTGAATGGTGAGATTTATGTAGTGGGGGACTAACTTCTCTCATAGAGATTTCAGAATTTAGCTTTACTTTTCATTTCCTAGGAGATTTGACTGTGTGTGGATGTAAGTATAATTTAATGTTTGCCTTTATCCTGTTTCTTTCCTCTTCTTACTGAGCCTTCACGTCCAGGCTTACTTAAGGCATCAAAATGAATGAGTATATGTTGTGTGACCACTCAGTAACCAAAGGGGCAAAAGGAGCCAGTCCAACCACCTTGTAGTTGGGATATGCAAGGGTTAAGTAAAGACCTGGGTAATGCTAGCATGGTATTAGGGAGGAAGGCACAGGCATTCACATTTCTGCGCTTGATAAAGTTGCCACCTTTTTTCCTTTCCCTTCTGCTGGTTAAGGATAGATAAGCATTACAGCTCCATGAGAACTGTGGTTGTCTGAAGAATACCCTTTGTATAAAGAAGTGTTATCTTCCCCCTCCCTTCCTTTTCCAGCCGCATAAACAAGCTCAGGATCATGACCCCTTCCTCCCTGCAAAGAAATGTACCTTCAAGGTAAAAATGTCTGTAGAATATGCTTAATGCTGTAAACAGTAAATAGGGTGAGGATAATTATATTCAATATATGGGCATTCATATTACTAAAAATAAGGGTTGGGGGGGTTGTAGTAAATATGGGTATTTACATATTAACTTAGATTAAAAGAGTGTGATGTGTTTAACTCACTGCTTTCTTGATAATCGTGTGGAGGGGAACAAGTACCACAATAAAGAAGCCTGTTTACTCAATCCGCCTTTGGGTCAGCCTGCTCATTCTCTAACACTTGTATTCCCAGCAGGTAGAAGATTCAGTGCCAGCAGCAATGGCAGGCACTCCACAGAGCAGGAAGGAGTGAGGAGATGGTAGTGTCATTATCCTGTTCCTCCTTGCACCAGCCATCAGAGTTTGGGTTGGCATGGGAATAGCACGCACTGCTTCTTGTTAGAGGTTGTACTAGTAACAATCCCCCTGGCAGCTGCTACGGTGTGGTGCATCTCCTCACTCTGCCATAGCATGGGAAATGGCTTAAAGCCATGATATTGTTAGCAGTATTCATTAAGGTTATTTTTAAAAATGATTTTAAAGTCACAGTACACTGCAGATAATTAGCATTAAAAGGTATACTGATACCCTTGCTTGTTACCTTTTCAACAACCATTGATATCTGAGAGCTCAACTAAAATGAAGAAGGCATGAGGGGGCCTAGATCCTATCAGCTAACAAACTACGTTACAAAAGATGCAGGGAAAAATAATCAGTAACAAATGAATAGTCCTAAAAATATATATATGGTTTATAATATATTTCTCAGCATTTCTCAAAATTATCTCTTCCATAGCTGGCTGAATATTGCAGAATACCATTCGGGCTTTTTTGTTTGTATGTTTTTTACTTTTAAACAAAAATCCACAGAGTGTTTTTTATTTGGATTACTGGGAAATGGCTCTTCTTCTTTGTGCAGTATTCACAGGCCGTGCCAATAAGAGTATTTGTGTGCATATATGAGTGCTCACTAATTGTGCTGGAAGTGCTTGTCCTGTATAAAATGTGTCATCCAATCAGGGAGCAGAAACATAGGTGATCAAATATGGGTAGCTGATAAACAAAGACATAATCAAAGCAATTTGTTCCCAAACAACCCATAGGCTGAAAAATGGAAGTATGAGGTCTGATCTTGGGCTCTTCTATACCACTCCAACCATATATTTGAGCTTTAAAATGGCCATAACAGGTTAGAGAATTGCCCACATTCAGTAGCTGCATAACAACTGTCATGGCACAAATCCCCACTCTGAACCTTAGCGTCCAAAAGATGGGGTACCAGCATGAATTCCTCTAAGCTCAATTACCAGCTTAGTACTTGTAGCACTGCCACCAACCAGGAATTCCAGTGCCTGATACACTCTGGTCCCCCCAAAACCTTGCCCAGGGACCCCCAAGACCCAGTCCCTCTGGATCTTAACACAAGGAAAGTAAACCCTTTCCCTCACCATTGCCTCTCCCAAGCTTCCCCTCCCTGGGTTACCCTGGAAGATTACTGTGATTCAAACTCCTTGAATCTTAAAACAGAGAGGAAAATTCACCTTCCCCCCTCCTTCTCTCTCCCCCTCCCAGACTCTCCCTTCGAGAGAAAGTAATCCTAACACAGAGAAATTAACCTTTTTCTCCCACTTCCCTCCTTTCTCCCCACCAATTCCCTGGTGAATCCAGACCCCATCCCCTGGGGTCTCACACCAGAAAAAAAAAACAAGCAGGTTCTTAAACAAGAAAAGCTTTTAATTAAAGAAAGAAAAAACAGTAAAAATTATCTTTGTAAATTTAAAATGGAATAGGTACAGGGTCTTTCAGCTATAGACACTGGGAATACCCTCCCAGCCCAAGTATGCAAGTACAAATTAAAATCCTTTCAGCAAAATACACATTTGAACTCCTCCCAGCCAAATACACATTTGCAAATAAAGAAAACAAACATAAGCCTAACTCGCCTTATCTACCTAGTACTCACTATTCTGAACTTATAAGAGCCTGTATCAGGGAGATTGGAGAGAAACCTGGTTGCACATCTGGTCACTCTCAGAACCCAGAGAGAACAAGAACCAAAAACTAACAGCACACACAAACTTCCCTCCCTCAAGATTTGAAAGCATCCTGTCCCCTGATTGGTCCTCTGGTCAGGTGACAGCCAGGCTCACTGAACTTGTTAACCCTTTACAGGCAAAAGAGACATGAAGTACTCCTGTTCTGTTAACCCTTAACTATCTGTTTATGACAACACCAATGTAAATGAATTGAGCACTGCCCAACTCGTATCACCCAGCATAGAGGAGTGCCAAGGATAGGGCAGAGTAGAAAGGGGCTGTAGTGGGGGGTTGAGGCAGCAGCTGGAAGTAGGCATTCAGGGCAGCAGAATCAAGGATGGCAAAAGGGGCTAGTGTCCCTGCAATGGAAATTTTGTGGGGGCTCAAGCACACCGCGTGTGGAGTGAGAGTAGAACCCAGAGGGGCTGGAATGGGCCCGAGAGCAGGTAGGAACACCTGGGACTCTCCTTCCCACCCTGTAGTTGGTTGCCTTCTGCCAATTCTCAGTCCTTCCACTCACTCCGCCTCCACCTCCCTGCTTCACATGGAGCTGTCTTTGCCTCATGCAGAGCTGTACTGCTTAGCACTACAGTCAATTAGAGGCAGCAAATCAACCAATAGACAGTCCAGGTAAGGCTGTAATAAAGAGAGGAGGGCAGCAGTAGTCTCTACAGTAGCCCAGAATCTGGGCAGTATTAAGGTGTGTCCCACTTCAGCTGGACTACTCAAGGCCTTAAAGTTAAGCATGTGTTTAAGTGCTTTGCTAGATCAAGACCTAAATTACTTAAAAAGCAAATACGATTGTAAATAATTCAGAATAAAAAGGACTTAGAACATTAGACTAGCCAGAAAAAATACAATTTATTCTCCCCCCCCAAAAAAAAAGTGGTACTCACTTTTCTGAAATGTGCAGAAACAAAACAGGAAATCAGTGCAATAGTATTTCTAGTGCTCCATGAAGTCACTCAAATAGTCAGACTGATTGGATACTATTATTTGTTTATTGTATGAGACTGTGAGCTGAATAACCCTTTTTTGACTATATATGCATATCTATATAAAGATAAAACTGAATGTAAGTAATTTCACAGGCTCATCTGAAAAGCCTGACTATTTTTTTTTAAAGATCAGCAGCAAATCTCTCAGCAAATGATTTCCAAAAATTAAAAGAAAAAATGTCACTAATGAGCCCGGCAGAAGATCTACAGAAAGAATGAAAACATAATCACGTCTAAGTTCAACAGGGGAAAATCAAGTCCCTAGACTTATGTGCCATGTTAGCAAGTTTATCTGCAGAAATCATTAATAATAAAATACATCATGACAGACGGGCACTAATGTGATAAAGTTGCTGAAAACACAATGAAAACCCACTAATGTTATGTTGTTGTACATCAGTAGAGGCTTTAGGCTGCCGAGTTCTGTTCTGAATTTATTTGACATAATTAGTAGTTTGGGCATCTGTAAGGTCATTTTCATCATTTACAGTGTGCTAAAGCAGTAATTTTGCTGAAAATATCAGGAATGAAACTCAAATACATGCATCCACAGCTGGCCAGCAAATAGAGAAATGTACTAATTCTAAAGATCTAGGAACAATTCTAAAAATTACTACAGCCTTTTATTCAACTAAAATTAAATGTCTAAATTTTCCATAGCTTGAAAGTATTACTGCCTAATCAGTCATGTCATTTTATAGTAAGCAGGTCACACCATGTCAGTTACAGAACAACATACCAATACGATGCAAATAAAAGATTAGAAACAAATAAACCAAAAAAGAAAAAAAACCACAGACAAATGAACAAAACACTTAACTCCACTCTCGATAGGCTATTTAAACTGATACTCACCTTTTCAAATGAGAAACACTAGCAGTTAGTTGGCAATACCCAGCTTTTTAAAAAATGGTAAATTAATAGGGAAAGATAGCTCAAGCTGATTGTTTGAATATTGCCAAACTAACAATGAACTGCTTACATCTTCTGTTCAGTGTATATGAGACTTTGGGCTGGGGGGGTTGCTCTGCTGCCATTCCTATCAATGGGAAGTTTACCAATAACTTAAAAGAGAGCAGCGTTAGCCAACAATTAAGCACATTTGAAAATGCTACCATTCTATTGTAGCAAGTTCATAATTCGAGGCCCATTTTATATCTTTTCCTCAGGTAACACAGGGCTTGAGTATCATCTTCCTTATTGTGTGGAGAGAGGAACCAGTTCAGGAACATCTGGGATTGGGATGGGAAGCACAAAACAGGGGAAGAAAACTGGCTCTCCAGCACTATCTCCCTTTCCCTCATCCAGCAAAACCTCACTGTGGGGTTGGTACTTTAACAGGCATCAAGGGGCTGGGTAAGGGAAGGGTCCTGAGGCATCTTCCCTTTTCCCCTCACCCTTACTCTAAAGGGGATTGTGACTCATAAGATAATGTGGAGCCAATCAGCATTTGCTGATGCTTATCTTATTTATTGTTCCTCTGTTGAAAACTTCTCTGCAAATAGGGCTTGAAAGTAGCAGCCAGTAGTGAGAGCATGATGTGGAGGGAAGGGGGCCCAGAAAGCTGATGAGATGCACTGACTCTAGGCACTGATATCGCCATTCTCCACAACTATTCGAAGAGCTGCAGAGATCTTGGGGCCTACAGGTTTTGGAGAAGCCAAATTCCTTGCTTGTTCTGTAGCTGGAGGCAAATCTTCTCCAACAGAATAATTCTGAGGAGTTTTAGTCAAATCTGTGGAGCTTCCTGTAGAATTTATCTTCTTCATGGAGCTATCCACAGAAGGAGAGAATATGGTAATTGCTCCCAGTTTTTATCTATAGCCCTGCTCCATCCCCTTCATAAAATATCTCCCAGTCCTCACCATGCTGCCTTTGCCCGCCAACTGGCTCCAGACTCTTAGCCTCTTCTCTCACATCATCTCTTCTATCCTTCCCCATATACTTTGCATTCATCAGCAAGGTGTGTACACTGAAGGAATCAGTCCTATACGCTTAACCATAACCTTGATTCTTCCTTCAACTTGTCTGTCTGTTATTATTTAGGCCTTGATCCTGAAAACATGTATTCCCCGCCTACATTTATTCACTTCAGTAATACCAGTGACTTGCATCGTAGTTTTACACAATTAAGAATATCAGAAGTTGACTCTCTATTTCTGTCATTTAAAAATAAGATAGTCCAATATGAGGCAGGTTTTTCAGTAAGCAAATCTGAGAAAAGGAAGCTAGCAACAACCACTGCTAATCTTTCAACAGTTTAAAAATAAAAAAAAAAGTAAATAGAATTTATGCCTGTCTAGGGCCTGATTAAACTTCAGTTCAAACTTGTCCTGACCAGGAAATAAATTCCCTATGGATCCTGAACAAGGTTTTTCACACACTACAAAAATGTGTATGTGTACAGAAGTATGATTTATGAAAGTATTGATTCCTTTGTTAAATAATGAATTACATGTTCTACTATATTATTTATCAAATTTTTTGTCATATAATTAAATTGTCACACAATGGATGGCATCCATATAGATTCATCAAATATTAAAACCTACATGTTACACTGCTCACCTTTCCTTGGCTAACTAAATATCTCCTCTGTTCTTTTCCATTAAGGTCAATAATAGCCGTTCTCCACCCTTATCATAAAAGTTGTAGTGACTGCTTGCCAAGGTTGGAAATCTTTTGTAGTAAGCAAGCCCCTAAATCTTGTAAGATTATGTACTTTTAGCCTGTGAGTTGGCTCTTCAACATGATCTTGACTCTGCCCAATCAGCATTTAATCTTAATGGCTAAGGAAACTTTTTGCTACTGAAAGAGTTATTCCATCATGTTTCCAGGTGCCAAAGTGAGCAAGGCTGCTGAAGAGTATGTTTCTCATCCTGTAAAGGATTATTCTTCTTCAAGTAGTGTCCCTGTGGATGCTCCACTGTAGAAGCACTTGCATCCCTGTGCTGCTGATCGGAGAACTTTGGTAGCAGTATTGGCCCACACATGTACTGTGCCTCCTCATGCTCTGCCACGGGGCTAACCAGCCTTGCGCAGGTGAAGCTTCCTCAGCCGCCCCTACCTAGTTATTAGCTATAGGTTCATTGGATCATTAACTCTATTGTTCAAACTTAACTAGTTACTAATCTTTTTTTATTTATTAGTTTAGAGTTTCCTTTGATTTTTCTTAAAAAAAAAATCCCCACAAACTTTATCTACTTCTTCCCTTCTCCAGTAACTACCCCAGTTCGGTTCACCAGGATTTTTTTGTGATGGGTATAACCCCCTTTTGGGATGCCACCTGATGTACTGGGGTTTCACTGAGTCCCTCCTGCTCCACCAGTCTGGATTCCCTCTCCCTGTTTTGCTGAATTAGGTTCCCTGGTCTCTTACTGTGCACGCACACACACAGAAGTAGGGCCACACCCAGCTACAGACATAGACTGAAGTCAGCTCTGTGTGTGAGGGGATTCACCCAGCACTCATGTGCACACCCCTTTCGGGGAATAAACCCAGAATAATACTGTCTTGCACTGTATAAAAATATCTGCACAGTGCAAGCTCATAAAAATTCACCCTCTTCCTCATTGTTAACAGAGATACACACAACTTCTTACTCCCTGCCCCCAGTTAGAAATTGCACAAACTGGGTTTAATAATAAACAAAACAAATTTATTAACCATAAAAGGCAGATATTAAGTGATAGCAAACAGAACAAAGCAGATTATTGAGCAAATAATACAAAACATGCATCCTAAGCTTAAGATCTTAAAGAAACTGGTTTCAAGAAGTAATTTCTCACCCTAAATGTTTCAGTAGCTTAGAATTCCAGTTATTTCTTCCTACAGACTGGACTCCTGAGTCAGTCTTGACAGGACCACCTGACCTGGTAGTTTCAGAGCTACATCCCAGGATGCCTCACAGGAATAAGAGATTAGTATCTTCACAGTCTTGTTTCTTCCATCAAGGCTGTGATGGCCAGTTGTCTGGTGGGTATCTTGCAAATACACATACAGTTGTAATTGTTAGATAGTCAATATTCCTCACTTTAGATACAGAAATGATACCTGCATTCACATTGGATAATCACATTCAGTAAATCATAGCCTTACCAATGATATCATACATGACCCATCTTGCATAAAATATACCTTAATTAGGCCATATAAATATCATAACCATATTTCTATGAATAATATGGGGTGTAATGTCACAAGGTGCCTCCCATGTAAAGAGGCCATCCTGGTAAGGGACGAACATTCTGATTATGTCTATTGCCTCGGGGGAAAACCACATTCCCCAGAAGTGTGTTTTTGTTAGCAGCTAAAGCCGTGCTCTCGAAAGGACACAGAGCTCAGGCTTCTAATGGAGGCAAATCTCCAGCCTCCTTCAAATCCACATCAGGATTCACCGAGAAGGTGGGAATCTTCACCAGAGCCCTCCATATCCAAAGGCAATGAACCTAAAGCCATGAGACACTCACATATGGCTTCAAAAAAGAGAGCTGTGAGTCCCCAGAGCAAGCCCTGAACCAGCTGGAAAAGATCCCCAGAACATTCAATATCATTAGTAAAGACAGCACTGAAACCATCCAAATGCAGTACCCAGAGCTCGCATGGTACCATCCCAATGGAGCACGTTGATATACCTAAAGACCCAATGGGCACAGGCACAAAAGCAATGGTACTGACTGGGAGAGATGAGGATAAAGCTCATGCTTTGGGGAAGGCCTCCCCACTATAGGAAACAATCTTGGTATCATCAACAATATGCCAAACAATGTTGGAGCATTTAGCCTGGCCTACAACACTGATCCTACCAGTACCATCATCTCTGTACCAGCAGCCACCACTGGTACCAACCTCCATGGCACAAAAGGATTTTAGATACTCAAAAGTACCTGATGTACTGGAGTCTTATTTTTACTTGGTACCAGGGCTCCGATACCCACTTTACCCTAAACTCGAGAATCTCCATTGGCAGTATGCCATGCACCTTCTTGACAGTGGCCAATGCCTGGTGCTTCAGATAGAGTGAACAGAACTGATAATCATAATGAGATCCATCCCTTGTCTCCCATTCCCAGCATCCAACAAACTGAGGCTAGGGACACTTCAGAGCATGGTTTTGCATCCCTGCCCATCCTGGATAATAGCCATTGATGGACATATCCTCCATTAACTTACCTAGTTCATTTTTTTTTAATCCTGTTATTGTCTTGGCCTTCACAACATCCTCTGACACAAAGTTCCACAGGTTTACTATGTTATGTGAAGAAATACTTCCTTTTGTTTTTGTTTTTAAACTTGCAGTGTATTAATTTCATTTGGTGATCCCTAGTTCTTGTGTTATGAGGAGTAATTAACACTTATTTACTTTCTCCACCCTAGTCATATCCCCATTTAGTTGTCTCTTTTCCAAGCTGAAAGGTCACAATCTTATTAATTTCTCCTCATATGGAAGCTGCTCTTTATATTTTTCATACAACCTTCCTATGAAAGGACACATAAGTTCATGCCGCCTCTCACCTGGCCCTAGCTTCTGCTAATATAAAATCTGACAGGATTTGGAGCACATAGTGTACTCTGGTAAGCATATCCCTAATAAGGGGGGGATTTGAATTTATTGGGGACAATGACCCAGCAAGGGGCCTGATCACTGGAGATTAGGCAGGACCAAAAACCTATTTTGGAGAGGTGAAAGGAAAGGACTGGGGAGCAGCTCAGGTATTTATTGGAAATTTGCAGAATGAAACTGAACTCTTGAGGTTTAATCAACCTGAATCACTTAACCTTTGAGATTTGCCCTTTACTAACATTTGTGCTTACTCCGCAGTAAAACAAAATTGAAGTTCTTTTGTGTTAAAGACTGGAAGATTAAATGAATGATGTGAGACTTTGAATGTTCTGCAGCTGGTTTGATTTCCAAGAGTTGCCTTGGAACACGAATTGTGAGTAGTGCTAGCCTGCAATTGCTATTCAATTCAGTGGGAGTTGATAGATGTTTAGTGACTCTCAGGATTTGGTCCTAAATTCTTCCAGTTGAATGATTTTAATACTCTCTGTGTAATCTGTTTAGAGTGGTTAGGTACTGCAGTGATGGCAATATCATCCTAACACATTTCCTCGTGACTATGTGCACAAGCCTACAAAAACCATTTCTTGTGGCCTCATGGAAATCAACCAAGCTGTTGCATTGTGACCTGCAATGAACAAGTGTTGCTTCTATGAACACAAGGTGAGTAATGAGATAAAAGAGGACTGTAATCTCTTTCAGGGGCTCTTAAGAACAAATATGTTTCCCTAATTATTTAACTGATTTATAGCTCACATCCTCTACCTGTAACTTAGTGTTTCAGCTTTGGGTTGTGTTATTTATAAAATGTCCTATGTAAAAATGGAAGCAATTATCAGGCTACTGTACTGAATTAGTTATTGTTCTCTGAGTGCTTGGTCATGATGATTCCATTCTAGATGTGTCCACGCCCACAGAGATATTTGCCTTGGTGTTATTCGTAGGGTTGGCAGTGGCGCCCTCTGGAATGCTGCATTCATGTGTTCGTATATTAGGTGCTGCCAGCACTATACCTTCTCCGTTCCTTCTTACTCACAGGATGGTTGGTCCAAGTGCCTTTCCTCTTGCCTCCCAAGTGGATATAGGTTTTCTCTCTACTCATCACCATTGTTCTTTTGTCTAGAGTTGTTTACACTAGTTAGTTAGTCGGTAGGTGTTAAGTACTGATAGTTAGCAAGTTAGCGTCCCAACAGGGCCCTTAGCCCTGGAATGTGGCATGGCCTGGTCCCTGGGTTAAGCCTTGTTCTGTCTGTGACAGGTTTATGCCTATTAGCAATTCCCCACAGCAGGGCCTCAACTGCTTGGGAGAGTCGCACATTAAAGACAAGTGTTGCATCTGCAAAAACTTTTGTTCCAGAACTCAGAAAGGGTGTGATATTTGTTTAAGGGCCCTCCTAATAGAGGCTGCACTTTGCCAGTTCCCACTCCAACTCTACGCACTACCTCAGCGTTGGTGAGAAACGCACCACTGGCACTGGGGCCTGCCTTGCACTGCTCCCCTTTGTTGGTGCCGAAGAAGCGCCTGAAGAAACAAGGCTCCCCAGCACCGAGCAAGGAAGCACAAGGAGCATTGGGCAAAGGACCCAGTTAGAGCCACCCTCCCATTCTGGAGCCCCAAGGGAGTCCCTCCATAGACGCTGACTCCATGGGTGCTGGATGGAGCACCCATGGAAAAAAATTGGTGGTGCTCAGCACCCACCGGCAGTTCCCCGTCCAACCCCCCTGCTCCAGCTTACCTCTGCTGCTGCGTCCTGCTTCCCCTTCCTCCCAGTGCTTGCAACACGAAACAGCTGATTTGTGGGGCAGGGAGGGAGGGGAGAGGAGGGGGAACATGGCGTGCTGGGGGAAGAGGTGGGTTCGGGATTTGGGGAAGGGATCCAATGGGGCAGGGAGGGTGTGGAGTTAGGATGGGGACTTTTGGGATGGGGTTGCAAGTGAGGCAGGGCCAAGGGCAGGGAAAGGATGGAGTCAGGGCGGGGCTAGGGGTGGTGGGGGCATGGGCACCCACTGGTGTCAAAGAAAGTTGGCACCTATGGGTGCCTCTCCTGCTGGACCCCTCAGCCTGTCCAGGGATCCTCCTCTGACTCCAGGGAGCAGTGGGGCACGCAGGCATTTGGCAGGACAATCGACCGCCGAGGACCTCCTGGCGACCAGGGACCAAAGAGCCCTCCTGGTGCCATGCACGGTATCAGACTCAGCTAAGGCTCCCCGCTCAAAGGGCAAGCCAGCCATCAGACACCCTCCCCCGCCCCTCCCCAGGGGGTATCCAAGGACCATCAGTCTCCAGAGTTGAGGCAGCAATCCTCATCTCCGCAGCCGAGATCACCAACTGCTTGACTCACGTCTCCCGCTAGATGGCCCAGGTCACCAGCACTGCACTCATGGTGCTGGCAGCAAGGTATCGGTCTCCGTAGGCCCAGCACTGATCATTTTCCCTCCGGCCAACACCTCAGCACAGATCTCCCTCGGTGCACCTTTCGCTGGTTCAGGCAGATCCCATTCATAGTGCTGATCTCCCCACCTCCAGCACTGATGTTCAAAGAGGCAGCGGGTCCCCCTGTTTGGATGCATCACTCTCCTATGGTTGTGGTCAGCTGCCAGACTCAAGCCTTCACGGCCCCACCCTGGTCACTGGAAAGGGACTCATCTGGGTTGGAGCTGGACTTCAGCACCTTGCCTCAATATCAGCAGTCCATAAGGGCACTCAAAGCTGCCTCAACTCTCTTGGTGCCCTTCTCATGCCATCCCTCCCTTACCGCCCGCAAGAAACAACCCCCAGCACTGAGGACACTGGCTCAGTGCGCAGAGCAGAATTGGAGATTGGGGTAGAGAAGCAGGTGCCCACCCCAAAATAATTCTCTCACCCAGGGGACAGTGCCCCAGAACCTCCCCCAGTGGTCTAATAGTCCTCGTTGCCAGATGAGGCAGTAGCGGGACCCTCACAGACCAGTTCACTGATGACTTTAAGGAGCCTCAAGCCTTACTTAGGAGGACACTGGCTGTCAAATAAACTTTTCTCCCAAAAAGACCTCTTGGTGTCTTTATTTTTCAGCGTAGAATTGGTTTGCCCTTGCCTGTCCCTTTTGTTGGCCATAGATATGAGCAGCGACCCAGGGGTATAGAGGTATTCAAACCCTTTGGCAGGGAAAACGTACTTCTTTTCAGCCCACTTGGAGGTGGGCAGAATGGAGGGCAGGGTTTGCCAGAGACCCTGGGTGATCTTTAGAACCCCTTTGTGTACCGGCAGCACGACCCATGAGGGGGCTGCTGCTGTAAGCACATTGAACAGAGAATCAGATTGCTCTGCCATTTCCTCCCCTTCTACACCCAAGTTCAAAGCCACCCTTCTAAGTAACACTTGAGGCTCCTTAAAGTCATCGGTGAACTGGCCTGTGAGATCTCCGGCCTCCATCATTCCCTCCCTGGACCCTTGAGACTGATATGCTGCCCTCAACTTGAAGGATGTTTATTTTCATATCTACCTCATCCCAGGGCACAGATGGTTCCTCTGTTTTTATGGTGGGTTGGCGTCATTTCCAGTTCATGGCACTGACCTTTGGACTCTCATTGGATCCATGGTTGTTCACAAAATGCATGGCACCAGTGGTTGCTTACCTGAGCCTTTGAGGTGTATGGGTTTATCTGTATCTCGATGATTGGGTCATCAAAGGCAGATCTTGGGATCCGTACAAAGGAGCCTCGATCTGGTATGTTCCACTTGCCACGACCTGGGCCTGTTAATAAACTAAAAGAAATTGACTGGTGCAATGGATGGAGTTCATAGGGGTGGCCCTCAACTCTATGTGAGCCAGAACCTACCTTCCAGAGGCCAGTATCCAAGCCATGTAGGACCTAATTTCTCATGGGGCCACCCACTCACCATTGCTGGCACCTGCCCAAGGTTGTAGGTCGCATGGCACATGTACTTATATGGTCCGTTATGCCCGGCTCCATCTTCGGCCACTGCAAGTGTGGTTGGCGTTGGTCTACATCCCTAATAGGCATAATCTAGACCAGGTAGTCAGGGTCACGGATCACATACAGTCATCCCTAAAGTGGTGGTTGGGCCCGGATTGGTGTTGGCTGGCTTTCCCTTTGTGGCCCTGTCTGCTTTGCTGAGCCTGATCTCCGATGCCTCGGTCCTGGGCTGGAGAGTCCACGTGGGCAAGCTCAGCATGCAAGGTCACTACTCATGAGACAATCATTCCTTCCGCATAAATTTCGGTGAGCTAAAAAGCAGTTCGCTTAGCCTGCCAGGCTTTACTGCCCCCACCTGGAGAGCAAGGTGGTATAGTCCAATAATGGACAATACTGCCTTGATGTTTTACATCAACAAGCAGGGCAAAGCCAGGTTGTCAGTCTTTGCTGAGAAGCACTCCATCTCTGGGACTTCTGTGTGCAACATGCAATTCATCTGGTGGCTGCGCACCTTCCCGTGGCTAGGAATGTATCACCTCAGTAGGACCTTCTCTTCTCTCCATGAGTGGTCGCTCCATCTGGAGGTGGTCAGTGTGATCTTCCAAAGGTGGAGAACTCTCCAGGTGGACTTATTTGCATCATGCCAGAACAGGAAGTGCTATCTTGATTTGGCAGATAGACGGGCTCCCTGTCAGACGCCTTTTTGCTCCCATGGTGGGAGGCTCTGATGTATGCCTTCCCACTGGTTTCACTAATCCACAAGGTTCTTACAAAGATCAAACAGGACAAGGCAAAGGTAACCTTATAGCCCTGTCTTGGCCTTGCCAGCGCTGGTTTGCTGTCAGACCTTTCGGTGGACCTTTCAGTGGCCATTCTACTGCAGCTGCCTCTCTGTCCTAGAACCATGGCAGTCTTCTTTACCCAACTTGCCGGCACTGCACCTGACTGCCTATCTGTGACATGGTTGAATGTGGAAGAACAGGAGTGCTCGGTATGTGTCCAGAAGGTCATGCTGGGAAGCAGAAAGCCCTCCACCAAAGCAAGGCCAAATGGAAAAGATTCACGTGCTTGACCTCAGACCAGGGTATCTGGCCAGAACAGGCCTCACTGCAGTCGATCCTGGACTACCTTCTGCATCTCAAGCTCCAGAGTCTGTCCCTGTCATCGATTATGGTCCACTTGGCCACTAATTTGGCCAACCACCCTCCATTCCAGGCTAGGTCAATCTTTTCTCACAACATGATGGTCCAGTTTTTGAAAGGTTTGGAGTGAGTCTACCCTGACATCCGGGACCCATCACTCCCTGGGACCTGAATCTCATGCTGTTGTGGATCATGTGTCTCCCCTTCAAGCCTCTGGCTTACTGCTCCCTTCTCCTCCTTTCCTGGAAGGTTTCTTTCTTGGTTGCAATAACATCTGCCTGCAGGGTTTCTGAGATTAGGGTGCTTACCTCAGAGCCACCCTATACGGTGTTCTACAAGGACAATATCCAGCTGCAGCTGCACCCAGCCTTCCTGCCCAAGATAGTTGCACAGTTTCATATGAGCCAGGACATATATTGTGACAAAGTTCCTCCTCTACCTTGGTGGGTCCTGCACTTATTGGCAGATTTGCTCACCTCAGTGATCTTCCCCACAGTCTCGGTCAACTTCTCCTGTGTCTGATCAGGAGTTGGGAGGTTTAGGGGAACCCGGGCCCGCCCTCTACTCCGGGTTCCAGCCCAGGGCCCTGTGGATTGCAGCTGTCTGTAGTGCCTCTTGTAACAGCTGTGTGACAGCTACAACTCCCTGGGCTACTTCCCCGTGGCCTCCTCCAAACACCTTCTTTATCCTCACCACAGGACCTTCCTCCTGGTGTCTGATAACGCTTGTACTCCATAGTCCTCCAGCAGCACACCCTCTCACTCTCAGCTCCTTGCACCTTTTGCTTCCAGCTCCTCACACGCACTTCCTCTCCTCTGGCTCCCCCTCACTTGACTGGAGTGAGCCCAGGTGCCCTGACTATCCTGCCTTGATTGGCTGCAGGTGTTCTAATCAGCCTGTCTGCCTTAATTGGTTCTAACAGGTTCCTGATTACTCTAGTGCAGCCCCTGCTCTGGTCACTCAGGGAACAGAAAACTAGTCATTCAGTGACCAGTATATTTGCTCTCTACCAGACTCCTGTAGCCTACTGGTTTGGATCTGTCACAATATTTACTTGTCTTCTTTCCAAAAGGTCATAAGTCAGAGGAGAAACAAAAATTGCAATCTCTGGATGTCAAGAGAGCTCTAGCCTTCCACATCAAAAAGGCCAAAATGCTCAGTAAATTGATGCAGTTGTTCATTGTGGTGGCAGATAGGATGAAAGGTCGTCCAGTGTCTGCTCAGAGAATTTCATCTTGGGTCACTGCCTGCATCCACTGTTGTTTATGATCTGGCAAAGGTGCCTTCACCGCTGTTGTAACTGCCCACTTAAGTAGGGCACTCGGTAAGCATCCAAGTGCCAATTGAAGATATCTGCAGGGCTGCTAGCTGGTCATCTATCCACATGTTTAAGTCTCATTATGCACTTACCCAGCAGGCCTGAGATTATGCTGGCTTCCGAATAACAGTGTTGCAAGCCGCACATCTGTGAACTCTGAGCCTACCTCCATAGATACTGCTTGTTAGTCATGTAGAATAGAATCGACATGAACAAGCACTTGAAGAAGAAAAATAGTTACCTACCTTTTGTAACTGTTCTTCGAGATGTGTTACTCATGTCATTTCTATTACCTGCCCTCCTCCCCTCTATTGGAGTTGCTGGCAAGAAGAAACTGAGAGGGTGTAGGGCTAGTGGCACCTAATATACTGACACATGAGTTGCAGCACTCCAGAGGGCACCAATACCAACTTTATGGAAACCGCTATGGCAAAATTTTCGGACGACACTGCACATGAGCGTGCATGCACCTAGAATGGAATGGACATGAGCAACGCATCTCAAAGAACAACAGTTACAAAAAATAGGTAACCATTTTTTCTTAATGATTCTGTTCCATCAGTTACTTTGCTGCTAGAGTTGAGTTTACAGTTCATTTAGGGCCAAATCGTCACATGCAGCATCCAGCCCGAGTATCTAAGCTTGGGCAGATGTGAAGGGAGGGGCACATTTTCCTTCCCTCACAGGGTCTAAAGCCATTCTGTGGAGGCTGCTTGAAAGAAGTAGACCTCTGGGCCCTAGCTGAGGTTGTGGGGTGCGGGGGAGAAGGGGAAGGAGCTTCTGATTCTGGACCCTCCCCATTTGTAAGCAATTCCCATTCTGTCCTCACACATGCCTTTTGCCCGCGATAAACTTTCTTGGAGTGGAGCTCTGTGCCATACAGGGGATGCATATTCCTTGTAACCTCCACAGCTCTGTCTTCATTATGAGCTGGGGTTGATTGATTCCCAGTTTGCTAGACATATTCACGCTAGATCTCATCGAGCTAGTGTCCAAAAATAATAGTGTACCTGTGGGAGCACTGGCAGTGGTGAGCAGTGACACAGGCTAGCAATGCTGAACACAAACCCTCTTGAACTCCATGGATATGTGCTGTGGGTAGCTAGCCCACGTAACTGCTGCCTGCACTGCTGTGGCTACACTACTGTTTTTAGCACATTACCTCAGTGAGATGTAGACATATACATGAGTGGGGATTCACACCCCTAGCTCATAGTGTAGATGTAGCCTCCCTTGCACAGTCAGACTGTCAACTGTACAGAAGCAAAAGCAGCATTAGTCCCTTGACTGGAAGTGAAAAATGCCAGGATATATTGCTAAGCACAGTGCGCTAGCCTAACAGCCTTGTGAACAATGTGTCCTTTACTGAGCTGGGCATATCTAATGTGTATATTCTGGCATAACTTTTATTCTATAGGTGAGAATGTAACTAGAAAGACAAGTAATATGTGCAATAGAAAAACTCTTAGCACATTTTTCCCCAAATTAATCTAGGAAATTTCCCTGACTATAAATTTTCCCCTTGTCTTATCATTTGAAGAATGATGGAATAGCATATGAACATAGATAATTTAGAGTGAAGGTTCACACTTCCTAAGTGTGAATCAACCTGTTATGCAAAATCTGACACTTTTGATTAGCCCAGAGATGCCAGTGTAAGACTAGTGATATTTTATTAATTATTGTGTGTTCAAATTTTTCTTATTATAAAGTGCTACAAGAAAACTTGCAAAAAAACATTGGGTGTGAAATAACACTTGTGCAGATGAGTCTCAGGTGCATAACAGGACATCCTGATTAGTTTGTGCTATTTTATTTTTAAAGCAGTTTCCAAAGTAGATTCATGTTCCAAGTCCAAAAATCTTCCTACAGAAATACAGTTTAAACAGCAGTATAATGTATGCTATGCATTAGTTATTTTGCTGAATGAAGAACTGGTAAAGGAGCCTATAACTAATTATAATAAAGATGACAAGCAAAATGCACATTTTTTATCATTTGAGAATTTTTATTTTAACTTCACTAGGATGCTTGTGAAATGTGTTAAACAGCCTTAGGCTAACATTTTCAAAAGCATTGACTCATTTTGGAGGCTGAGTTTTTGGTTGTCAAACTTGAGACATGCAAGGGTCTGATTTTAATAATTGCTGAATCCTGCAACTGCAACTGAAGTCAGTAGCAGCTACAAGATACTCAGAGCTAGAACTGGTCAAGAATCTTTGTGATGAAACTTTGGTTTGGTTTGAAAATGCCAACGAAATTCACTGAAACTAAAATTTTTTGAAAAGTATTGGTTTCAATGAAACTTCTATCAGGAAGGTTTCTAAGGTCCAGGATGGAACTTTTTGGTCAGTGAGAGAGAGAGATGAAAAAAGCTAGTAACTTGGTGATTAATTACAGTCACATGGGATGAAGGAGACCCAGTTTCAAGTCCATTCTCTGAATCAGGTAGATCAGTGGCCTCCCACATCCCATGTGAGCGCCCTAACCACTGGACTATTGGCTGTTCTGGGTGGGTAATGTTTCTCTCTGTCTTTTCTCTCCTCTTCTCACCCTAATGCCCCTGTCACCTCTTCCCCCCCCAAAAAATCAAAAGTTCTTAGTTTTGTTCCAATGCAGAATGACAATAAATATCAAAACTACAATGCATTGGTGACCTCCCAGAAAACACCATCCTAGCCACCATGGATGTAGAGGCTCTCTACACAAACATCTCCCACACAGATGGAATACAAGCTGTCAGGAACAGTATCCCTGATGATGCCACAGCATAACTGGCTGCTGAGCTCTGTGCCTTTATCCTCACACACAACTATTTCAAAGTTGATGACAATATATATCTCCAGATCAGTGGTACCACTATGGGCACCCGCATGGCCTCACAATATGCCAATATTTTTATGGCTGACCTGGAACAACACTTCCTCAGCTCTCGTCCATTCATGCCCCTTCTCTACCTACGCTACATTGATGACATCATCATCTGGACCCACGGGAAGGAGACTCTGGGAAAATTCCACCACAATTTCAACAGCTTCCACCCCACCATCAACCTCAGCCTGGACCAATCTACACGGGAGGTTCACTTCCTAGACACCACGGTGCAAATAAGTGATGGTCTCATTAACACCACCCTATACCGAAAACCTACCGACCGCTATGCCTACCTTCATGTCTCCAGCTTCCATCCTGGGCACATCACATGATCCACTGTCTACAGTCAAGCACTGAGGTACAACCGCATCTGCTCTAACCCCTCAGACAGATTCCAACACCTACAAAATCTCTGCCAAGCATTCTCAAAACTACAATACGTACATGAGGAAATAAGGAAACAGATCAACAGAGCCAGATGTGTACCCAGAAGCCTCCTACTGCAAGACAAAGCCAAGAAAGAAACCAACAGGACTCCACTGGCCATCACATACAGTCCCCAGCTAAAACCCCTCCAACGCATCATCAGGGATCTACAACCCATCCTGGACAATGATCCCACACTTTCACAGACCATGGGTGGCAGGCCAGTCCTCGCCCACAGACAACCTGCCAACCTGAAACATATTCTCACCAGTAACTGCACACCGCATCATAGTAACTCTAGCTCAGGAACCAATCCATGCAACAAACCTCGATGCCAACTCTGCCCACATATCTACACCAGTGACACTATCACAGGACCTAACCAGATCAGCCACACCATCACCGGTTCATTCACCTGCACATCCACCAATTTAATATATGCCATCATATGCCAGCAATGCCCCTCTGCTATGTACATCGGCCAAACTGGACAGTCTCTACAGAAAAGGATAAATGGACACAAATCACATATTAGGAATGGCAATATACAAAAACCTGTAGGAGAACACTTCAACCTCCCTGGCCACACTATAGCAGACCTTAAGGTGGCCATCCTGCAGCTAAAAAACTTCAGGACCAGACTTTAAAGAGAAACTGCTGAGCTTCAGTTCATCTGCAAATTAGACACCATCAGCTCAGGATTAAACAAAGACTGTGAATGGCTTGCCAGCTACAAACCCAGTTTCTCCTCCCTTGGCTTTCGCACCTCAACTACTAGAACAGGGCCTCATCCTCCCTGATTGAGCTAATGTCGTTATCTCTAGCTTGCGTGCATATATATTCCTGCCCCTGGAAATTTCCACTACATGCATCTGACGAAGTGGGTATTCACCCATGAAAGCTCATGCTCATGCTCCAAAACATCTGTTAGTCTATAAGGTGCCACAGGATTCTTTGCTGCTTTTACAGATCCAGACTAACATGGCTACCCCTCTGATACTTCATAGCCCACCATAGTTTAGTGAGGGAGATAGCAGGTAGGTGGTTGAGGCAGGAGGGAGGAAAGTGGATACATGGGCGTGAAAGGATCAGATTATGGATAGGGAAAAGAAGGGCCCCATGCATGTTTGCATATAAGTCAACAACCTAAATATGAACAAAAACTGTTTCGGTTTTCTTGATGATCTCTTGTCTTCTCTCTGACTTTTTTTTTTCTGTCCCATCTTGTGATATCAATGTGCCCTAGAATAGCAGAATATATAACTATAGAGTTTGCACTGCAATTTGTGTTTCCAGGTTTTCAATACCTTTTCCCCTGTTTCCTTTATAGTAATCTTGATGTAAACGGACTCTATTAGGCACCGTAATGAATCTTTGGCTGGTGATTAATAGGACAAGAGTGCCTGATAAAAACTTGTTCATTCAGGTAGAAACGGTAGCATTTATTTTCAACCCATCATGTCTTACTGACAAGGATTCTATTTTTACTTCAGATGTATCAGCATGGGATTTAGAGTCTTGGCTTCAGATTAGATTTCTGATTTAAAAGTCTACCAAAATTTAATACATTGTCAAGATAGAACTATGGGCTAGATTTTGCTTTTAGTCCAGTGTAGGAGACAGTGCATTGGTGAACCAAGCCCAGAGCAGCACAGGGAAGGAAGTGTGTCTCTAAAATGCATTATTGTCTCCTCATGCTTTCACTTGGATGCTCTAGCTCCAGAGAGGTGGTTATTTGTTGCTGGAATGTTCCCATTCCTCACCAGCTCACCTCTGCTGGTGGATGCTTCAGGCACGGAGGAGGATATGTAGAGTGTATGGCATTTTGTCTTGTCATAGTCAATTTAGCTGTAGCCTTGTGACCAGGGACCATGTCTTTACTTACTATGTGAAGAATCATGCACAGTTATGGTGTTCTGTACATATGGTAAATAATAATTACATAACCTATACATATCCCCATATAGGGCTACAGTATGTCCTGGACTATGCAGCCACCCAGAGACCTATGGGGCAGAAAGACTCTCCCTTATTCCCCTGCATGTCCTCCACAGACCCACTACTGCTTCATCCCTCACAGAATCTCTGAAATCTGCTGAAGCAGGGAGAGTAGCAGATCTGTGGAGGCCATGCAGGGGCTTAAAGAAAGGTATGACCTTCCTTAGCCATAGGCAGAACAGGCAGCCGCCTAGGGCACCACTAGGTCTGCGGGCACCGCTCTGCTGGGAAGCAATGGAGCATGTAAGAGCAGGGCTGCTGGGTCCTAGAGAGAGCCGAATACAACACAGTCTGAGGGAGGGGATTGGCTGCTGGGAAGGGGTAGTAGAATAATAATAGGAGATTAGTATATCTCCTAGAACTGAAATGGACCTTGAAAGGTCATCAAATCCAGCCCCCTGCCTTCACTAGCAGGACCAAGGACTGATTTTTGCCCCAGATCCCTAAGCGGCCCCCTCAAGGATTGAACTCACAACCCTGGGTCTAGCGGGCTAATGCTCAGACCACTGAGCTATCCCTCCACACCTGTAAGTGGGATTCTTTCCCCTGGCGTGAGGCGAGGCAGGCTTAGCGGCTCTGGCAGTATCCTTTGTTGTCCCCCATAACGTCCATTCTTCTCCCCCCTGCCCCACGGAGCACCCCCCCATTTCTCTCCCCCCCCCATGGAGCACCCCTCTCTCCCTCATCCCCTCCACCAAGGCTGGGTTGGGTGAGGTGCTGGGTCTGGGAGGGGAGGCTGGCTGGCTGCCTGCTGAGGAATGAAAGTGAAAGTAACTCACTTCCTCAGCAGGCAGCCAGGATTGGAATGGTCGCACAGGGCTGGGCTGGGGATAGCCTGATAGCATGTGTGAAAAATCAGGACAGGGGGTTGGGGTAGGGTGAGCAGATGTCCCACTTTTATAGGGACAGTCCCAATTTTTGGGTCTTTTTCTTATATAGGCTCCTATTTGCCCCCCCACCCCCCATCCTGATTTTTCACACTTGCTGTCTGGTCACCCTAGGTGGGAGTAATTGGTGCCTATATAAGACAAAGCCCCAAATATCGGGGCTGGCCCTATAAAATCAGAACATTTGGATCTGGTCACCCTAGCTAGGGAGCGCGTCTCTCCCCCGGGCTGATAGTACTCCATCTCATCCGGGGGTGGGGAGCTGCATAGGCCAGGATGACCTGCTGTGGCTCCATTGGTGCTCTGTCCCTTGAGATCAGATGCTGTGCTAACTTCACCATGGTCCGTTGGGCTGGCGGTGGTGCCCATAGGCATGTGATTGGACCTGAGGGTTTGCTGCTGCTGTTGCCACTCTGCACCCAAGAGGTGGATTTTGGGGTCCTGCAGTTTTCCACCTATCTCCTCCTCTACTGCAGTTGTTGGACCAGCAGGCTGGGGGGTGAGCCAAGCATGAAAGCAGTACTGTGTTGCCATTTAGATTGTCATTTAACAAATTTCTTTTCCAAAAATGCTTGCTAACAATCCTGAATTCAATGTCAATATTTTTTTTTAAAAAATCAATATCTTAGCCAAAAACAGAAAATTAAGTTGTTGACAATTATTTGTGACAAGTTTGGTATGGGGAAGGGAGTGGGCCAGTTTTCATCAGAGAAACAAAAAATGTTGACTGACTTTCCTATAGCCCTGTTACTGCTAAATAGAGCCCTTCAACAACTGTAATATGCTCATCTCCTTACTAATGTATAGAGCAGGGGTCGGCAACCTGCGGCACATGTGCCAAAGGTGGCACGCGAGCTGATTTTTGATGGCACGCAGTGGCAGGCTGAGCGGCTCAGCCCGCCGCTGCTCTGGGGTTCTGGCCGCTGCCCCATTGCCACCTGGGGTCCTGGCCGCCGGCCCCACTCAGCATCTGCTGCTGGTCTGATGACCCCCAAGGAACCCCAGGCTGGCAGCAGGCTGAGACCCCGGCTGAGCCACTCAACCTGCCGTCGGCCTGGGGTTCCATTCACTCAGCTGGCAGCAGGCTGACCAGGACTAAATTCAACGAAATAGGAAAACAAGAGCAACTAATGACAAAGTGCAAGACCCTAGAGCAGTGGTCCCCAAACTTTTTCGTCTGGCAGGCGTCAGATGAAGGACCGTGATGGCGGACGAGCATATGCCGAAATGCTGCCAAAATTCGGCGGCATTTCAATGGCGACACTTCTGGATGGCATTGCTTGTCGGCGGCAAGCAGTGTCATCCACAGGTGTTGGCACCGAAATGCCACCGAATTTCAGCAGCATTTTGGCAGATGCTCGTCCTCCGGCCAGTACGCGGGCACCGCGTTGGGGACCCCTGACCTAGAGAGCCTCCTGAAGCACGGTGATCATTTTGATTTAAATGGACTTGAACTGTACGAAGAACTGAGTTGTTGCCACATGCAAAATAGATGATGGACATTGTACAGTTTATTCATAGCAGCAAACTTGCTGACATATATTCTAATGTGTACATTGCCACTCATATTCTACTGACAATCCCTGTAACAGTAGCAACAGGAGAACGGAGTTTCTCAAAACTAAAGCTCATTAAAAACTATCTCCGCTCTATAATGAGTCAGGAACACTTGACTGGTCTTGCTATTCTTGCAATTGAACAAGACATCACTTTGTCTTTGTCATACAATGACATTATTACTGATTTTGCAGCCAAAAAAGCCAGAAAGATTGCTTTTAATTAAAAACTAATCCTTGTTTCAATACCTCTTCATATAAATTTCCAATAAAATGTTGACAAATTTAAAAAACTATATTATTTGCATCATTCTGTCAAATCAGAATTTTTTCTATAATGCTACTTCTTTAGTGCTAGTCCATCAGCATTACAGTGTGCTTAATTAAGTTTAGCTGGTTTTAATAACTTGCATGTGGCAAGTTTTCCAATAGTGTAAGCTTATGTTTGTGGTGCTAAGAGCAAGACAGGCACAAGGGCACCAGTTTAATAATCCCACCTAGGGCACCATAAATTCTAAGGATGGCCCTGAAGAAAGGTCTTATTATCCCTTAGGTCTCTGAATGGCTTTGCAGTTCAGGACATAATCTAGCACTACATATGTATATAGGTGTATGTAATTTATTATTGTTCATTTATTACATGCTAATTATTATTAAATACGTGTATATAGCACTATAACTGTTAATGATTCTTTACATAATAAAGACATGGTACCTGCCCCCGAAAGCTAATAAATTAAATTGACTGACAAAACAGAATGCTGCAGGATATGGGATAAGGCAGAAGGAAATAATCTCCATGGTTGGTAGAACATTTAAGTCAATACTGATGGTTTTTAGCAATTAAAAAAAAATTGTATGTAAAAAGTATATTTGGATATATGATTTATTATTTCCAATTCCGTTAATCAGTGCATATAATTGAGTGGGATTATTCTTGAAATCTATGTATCTGCATAAAACCACTACCAATTTAGTTTGAAGATTATAATTGTGCTATGTTGTCAAGCAATATGCAATGCATTTATTTTTCAACTAACTTTTAACTTGTTCTCATTAAATACAAAAAAAATCTTAAACAGATATACCATCTTTCCTCCTGAAGGTTCCCAAAATACTTCAGTGGGTATTGGATTGGTTCCCTAATCTCTGAAGTCAGGGAAAAGACTCCCATTGACTTCACTGGGTTTTGGATCAGGTTTTATGAGCAATATCCTTTTTCTCAGATTTTGCACAAAGTTTCTACAAGATTTTATCATTTGTGGGGCCCAGCTGGTCCCAAGTATCTCTCTCTGGGCCCCAGGAAATTTACAGATTTTGAATTTTTATAATCTGTCGTGCTCTGGAATTTCTTTGTCTGAGCCCCATATTTGAAAGGGGCTGTTCTCCCAGAAAGTGGGAAATATTTGTCACAGTTTGTGTGACATTAATATGGATTTTCATTATGGATTGATTCAAATAGATGTATTCAAAGCCTGTGTTGGGTACAACTTCCCAGTTGTGCCTTATGTCTTTTTCTTTATTCTTCAAAGGGTACATTTTATGTTGTGATGCACTGGTGGTAGTAAACTTTTTAAAATAAAAATAAAAACATTTGTTTGTGACCATAGCTGCATTGCAAAAAACTAATTTAAGCATTGTCAGGCAGGTCAGCTGCCATTGATAAATCAACACCAAAAGCAGTAATAAAATAAGAGTGCACAACATGAACAGTGCAATACAGTGAAGCCAGTGCAAACAAACACATTCCCTATTTTTGCATGTCCCCTGTCCAACATGCATTACGTTTTTTTTGTTTGTTTTTGGTCTTCTAACTCAGCTGTGGAATACCATTTTTAAATTGAGTGGTGTAGAAGGAAAACACACACATGATTTTCCTTAAAAATTGTATGGATTTCCAGCCTACCACATATAGAGCTGATCTGTGGAAATGATGGTTTTCAGTAATTATGTGAACCCTAGAAATACTGAATTTAGATATGCTAATAATGCCATTAATCGTCTCTCTGTATATATGTAAATCTGAAGCCCAGATGTTGCATCATTTGCAAATCTTGCAGTTATGCAAAGGGGCAGCAGACTGTAAAATGGGTAAAATCACTTGGCTACATTACCATGGCAACACACTGACCTTCATTCAATTAGTTACAACTGAAGATCCAGCTATTAATTATAATGGTCAAAAATGGATGTAGTCTGAATCTCCCTTTACCTTCTTAATATGGACATTTCTCACTCATCGTTAGTCTTTGACTGCAAGAGGCAAGAATCGAAACCTGAAACATTGAAAGTGATAGTGCTTAAACAGTGATGGAGGGTTGGGGAGGGGAGATAGTCAAGTAATCTCATTTATCAGCTGTATTCAAGATACTTTTTAACTTGTAGTCTAAAGCACTTTGTCAGGCAAGCTTCAAAGTGAATATTCATTATTGCTCATTTTAGCTATTGAACTCTCTAGATTATGTGTGTCAGCAATTATCTCTCACTTTAGAAAGCCACTGTTAATTAGGGCCAACCTAATCTCCATGGGACCCTTGAAACACATAAATGTCTCACTTTGCCAGAGTTCTACATTTTGCAGCAACAAAGTTATTTTCTTGGCAGGGTATCAAAGAAAAGTTGTCTGTTAATTACGGAAGACACTTACATTTTGACAGAAGAACAATCCTAATACAATAAACTCCAGAAGTATAGTAAATAGAGGCATATCAAGATTTTATTAAATTAGGTTAAAGGTCAACTGTCTCACTAGAATTTCTTTTGATTATGCTAATAATTGTAATGTTTGACACTGTGACATACTAAAATTCTGTTGATTATTTAAAATTTCCTGACTCAGCATTGCTAATTAATGATTAGAAAAGAGGAAGGAATTTCATTCAGCACGTTTTTTTATTCAGGCAAAACAGATTGAAAAAGCATATTCAATATTTGTCTAATCTATGTTGATTGACATTTCAGAGATATCTGTTTATAATTAATTCATGACTGAAGAGGGAGAGTGAACAGGACTGTCTGGTGGAGAGAAGGGAGTTTGGAAGTTTTCTGACAGGACTCAATATTGAGTGTTAGCCAGCTTTAAAGCCCATTGAAAAAAATGGCAGTATTGCAACTGACTTCAATAATACAGCTGTTATGGTGGCCGGTGCCCGCACAGGTGTATCAACGTGAGGAAAGTATAAATTTGTATCTACGGTTGGTTTAATGCAACAATTTAGTGCACAGATCAGTGTGGTACAAAATCTTCATTTACATGAGTCCTTTTCAAGTGGCAAAATTACAGGTCGGTTGAGCCAATTAAACTTTTAAACATCCAATCACCATCATGTATTTAATTTATGCAATATATTTTAGAGAGAAGCCATTTTAAAAAATTTACCTTACAGATGTGAAGGTTTTATATTGATATTATTTTAATATCCTTTCACCTCTAAACCATGCTTTCATATCAAGTTAAATTTTATAATAACCTTTAGAGCAGTGGTTCCCTAACTTGTTCTGCCTCTTGTGCAGGGAAAGCCAGGTGGCGGGCTGGGCTGGTTTGTTTACTTGCCACGTGCACAGGTTCGGCTGATCGTGGCCTCTGTTGGAAGTTCAGATGTCTGAGATGTCCCTGTAAAGCAGAGTGCAGTTGAGGAGATTTAAGATACAAAATAATGGCCAGGTCCTGCAACTGTTATGTGAATAATGCTTTTATATTACTTGCTGCTGCTTCTTCCTCTTATCCCATCATCGGGGTTGGGTAATCGTACAAGCATCCCCCATCATCACCTGTCTGAGGTGGCACCTTCTTACCATCTTCTTTGACGGAATCTATCCATTGATTCTTTGGTTTTCCTCAGGGTTTCTTTCCTACCACCCTCTGCTGCTGTGCTATCTTCACTAGGTCCTCTTCATTCATGCTCAGTATGTGTCTGAACCAGGAAAGTCATGCTTCCTGGCTTTTGTCAGCCACATCACAGACTTTGACTTCCATATTAATGCTTTCATTTCAAAATCTGTCCCCTCATAAAAACATAATGTGAGAACATAAGAATGGCCATACTGGGTCAGACCAAAGGTCCATCCAGCCCAGTATCCAGTTTGCCAACAGTGGCCAATGCCAGGTGCCCCAGAGGAAGTGAACCTAACAGGTGGTGATCAAGTGATCTCTCTCCTGCCATCCATCTCCACCCTCTGACAGAGGCTAGGGACACCATTCCTTACCCATCCTTGCCAATAACCATTAATGGACTTAACCTCCATGAATTTATCTAGTTCTCTTTTAAACCCTGTTATTGTCCTAGCCTTCACAACCTCCTCAGGCAAGGAGTTCCACAGGTTGACTGTGTGCTGTGTGAAGAACTTCCTTTTATTTGTTTTAAATCTGCTGCCCATTTAATTTCATTTGGTGGCCCTTAGTTCTTATATTAGGAGAACAAGTAAATAACTTTTCCTTATTCACTTTCTCCACACCACTCATGATTTTATATACCTCTATCAGATCCCCCCTTAGTATCCTCTTTTCCAGGCTGAAGAATCCTAGCCTCTTTAATCTTTCCTCATATGGGATCCTCTCCAAACCCCTAATCATTTTAGTTGCCCTTTTCTGAATCTTTTCTAGTGCCAGTATATCTTTTCTGAGGTGAGGAGACCACATATGTACGCAGTATTCAAGATGTGGGCGTACCATGGATTTATATAAGGGCAATAAGATATTCTCCATGTTATTCTCTATCCCTTTTTTAATGATTCCTAAAATCCTGTTTGTTTTTTGACTGCCGCTGCACACTGCATGGACATCTTCAGAGAACTATCCAGGGATGACTCCAGGATCTCTTTCCCAATTAGCTGTAGCTAAATTAGCCTCCATCATATTGTATGTATAGTTGGGGTTATTTATTCCAATGTGCATTACTTTACATTTATCCACATTAAATTTCATTTGCCATTTTGTTGCCCAATCACTTAGTTTTGTGACTTTCTCCAGATCACAATAAACACAATAAAAACAGCTCATGTAACTGTTCTTATTGTGTCAAGGCGTCTCATCTCAAACACCTGTAGGCATTGAACCTGCCATCTCTTTACTGCTCATGCTTCTACGCCATACACTGATTGTGGGGGGCAGCATTGTTCTATGCGGTTGCGCTTTCAGTCTCGGTGGCATACACATGTAATACGCAACACTTGAGTGTTATTCCACACTCCCCAGTCTGCACTGTATCTCATGTTCAAGCTCATTGTGACATTGCACCCCATAAGTTTTATGGAAATATGCTTGAGTGTGAATATGATGTAACTGGAATATGCTTTATGAAAAAGGTCTCTTGTAAGGTATCATAACAAAGGTTATAAACTACTGAATATATTCCTCCTAATTGTATGCATGTATCATTCTTGAATCTGAAGCTAGAAATATGAAGTATAACTCTGAGGTCCTATTGTAATTATGCAAATTGTGGGCCATTAATGGTGGTTTAGAATCTTGATGGCTCCCATTGCCTAGGACAATTGGTTGTAAATGGTTTATTTACCTGCACGCCTTCCTGTTTACATGTGGGCCAACCCAGGAAGAATGGAGACTAGTGGTCTTACAGTGAAATGTGACCATGTCACATGATACTGGAATCCATCTTAATCCTTGTACTTTTCCATTGATGAGGTGGGGGTGGGGACAAGTATAGACAAAAGATTCCTGCTTTGTGCTAAAGCTATAAAAGGGGTTGGAGCAGGACAAAAGGGGCGGAGAGTCATGAGTAAACCCCTGCTTACCACCTAAAATGTCTGATGGATCTAACAAAGACTGTACCAGGGAAAAGGATTGGGCCAGGCTAAGAAGGAGTCTACTCTGTGAAAGAAGCATATTGAAACATCTTTGAGGGTGAGATATTACCAGTAATCAGTTTCTTAATGTATTAGGCTTAGACTTTCATACTTTATTTTGCTCTGTGGCTTACTTTGTTCTGTCTCTTATTACTTGAAACCACTTAAATCCTACTTTTTATACTTAATAAAATCACTTTTGTGTATTACTAAACCAAGAGTAAGTGATTAATACAGGTGGGACCAAACAGCTGTGCATATCTCTCCATCAATGCTATAGAGGGCGGACAATTCATGAATTTATCCAGTATAAGCTGTACATAGAGTAAAACAGATGTATTTGGCGTTTGGATCCCACTGGGACCTGGATGTCTGGGTGCTGGAGACACGTAATCTGCTGAGCTGTTTTCAGTTAAGTCTGCAGCTTTGGGGGCGTGGACCAGACTCTGGGTCTGTGTTGAAGCAAGCTAGCATGTCTGGCTCAACAAGACAGGGTTCTGGAAGTCCCAATCTGGCAGCGAAAATGGGTTCAGAGGTAATTGCAGCACATCAGGTGACAGTCCCAAGGGGGTCTCTGTGACTGAACCCATTACACTCGTCACTGTCTGTAACCCAGCTCCCTAGGTACTTAGGTGCCACAAGCCTGGGAGGAGGGAGAAGTGAAGCAGCCACGGCATGCTCAGGGAGGAGGGGAAGGGGTGAGCTGGGATAGGGAGTTCCCCTGCAAGCCACCCTCCCACCCTTACTTGCTGCAGGCGGCCCTCCCCACGCTTCCCTGCCCCAGCTCCCTCCACCTAAATGCCAGCAGCAACTGGGGTGGCCAAAGATCCGGCCACCACGGTCGCTGTCGAAGAAAATGGTGCCCCCCAAATCCCAGCACCCTAGGCAACCGCCTAGGTCGCCTAAATGGTTGCACTGGCCCTGGATAGAGACATTGTAAGGCCTGGGTCCAAAGCATGTCACCCATAGGGGCCCCCAGCTGGGCTGAAGACATTTTCTTCTGTGGGCAGATTGGATTATATACATTTTGTGGGACTTATTATCATGGAAGGGAGAGAACTGAATTAGGGACCTGGGGGAAGGGCCAAGTCACTCCCTACAGAAAGGTGGATTGCCACAGTGTTGGAGTGATTGCTGGATGTATGAGGAACACTGGTGATGAAGTAGAGCTGGGATTTGGTGACCTAACCACTAGGAAGTACCACCAATAAGCTTAGTCTCCATCACACATGTATATCCAACACTTCTATAGTGTAGCTCTGTCCCTTTCTAGTGCCTGAACAACATACCATTTTATAAGTGAATTTCTGGTTTCAAATCCCCACTTCTGACAACAGGTGTCCAATTACAATTAGATGCTCAGGTGAGGATTTGAGCTGCAGTGGAACTGAGTCTTGAGATGAGTTTCCCTAACCAAAGGAATTATGTAACCCACACTTACACAAACAGCATACAAGCATTTCCCCCCTTGGCTTTTAGAACCAAATATGTTTACATCAAGGGTATGATAAGGGCTAGATTGTACCATTTGCACAGAACACTAGGTAGGGAGCAGGGCACAACCACTGTCCCCATGGGGAGCACTAAGTGAGCTTCAAGAGGTACAGTATTTCCTATTGCACATTTGGTATGTTTACACTGGAAAATAAAAAAGGTTTGTTCTTAACTTGGGTTAAAACAGCAGTGAAGACATGCCAACTCATCTTTTAACTGAATTAGCAACTTCAGTTCAACTCCATACTCTACTATATGCTTTAATTTGAGTTGCTAACTTGAGTTAAAAGCCAAGTAAGTTATAGCTAACCCCGGTTAAGAACACACCTTTTTGAAATGTAGACATATCCATAGTGGATGGACACTCTACGGTGGCTATAAAGATAGTGTAGCTCTCTCCCCGTGGTGCACAGGCTGCTCTCTGTTAGCTGCTACAGAAGGTGTGGGAAGGCAAGAATTAAGCAGTTTCTGGTCCCATATTGTGATTGGCCCTTATATGGACAGTGCAAGAGAGGATATAGGGATCTTCTTGCCTGTAAACACACAATGGTAGATCACAGTCTAGCCCTTACATATTCTGTAATTTACAGTGATTTTTAGAAGAATTTTTGCATATGTGCAGCCTGTCTGTAAATAGAATCAGACCTGCATACATAGAAATGTTAAAGTACAATCTCTTCCTAAATAATGCAGTATATTATACTATGATGCTGCATACACACACAGTGGTCCTTTTTCTATATAAATTAGTTGTGATATAAACCTAAATTATAGCTAAAATGGGACTAAAAGTCCAACCTTTTTAGGAAAGGTTGTCTCACAATGACCCAAATGTCTGACCTGATATTGCTCTCATTGCTAGTAGTCACCCCACAAGCATTATCAAAGAAATTTAAAGTGCTAATTCATAGTGACATAATTAGAACATTAATAAACTTGGTTAACTGGGCACTGCAAGTCATTGTGCTTATGCAGTAAAGTAAGAAGAGTATTAAAGCTCTAAAACTTTAAGAAGCAATAAATTGCAGGTTCATTTTGAGGTGTATTACAAGCGCATGGAAAATGCGCTTTTTTTTTTTTAAGTTGCTACTGTGTTATGATACCAGGTTTTCTGAAGTTTTGACATTGAAGAATTCTAAAGAGAATCTTAAATACAACACAGGGAATAAAACTGTGCTTGGCATACCTAACAGCTCCCTGCTAGATCAAACTGCCACACATATTACTCTGAACATCAGTAGACATAGCTTAGTCCCATCAATAGTTTGCTGACCTGTGCTGTGATAACACTTCCATCTTCTGAGTACGCTGTATGTGACATTTTGCAAATACATTTAACAGGGAAAAACTGACACTATCCTGCTTGTTGGTGCATGGTGGACAGTGCCAAGAGTATCGATTGGGCAGCAGACTCTCTTCTACTGAGTGATTGCCATCATTGACATCAGTGGTCTTTGAACTGCACGGTATTTCAGTCTAGTGAGATCAATCAAGTCTCAGCAATACAAACATGGACCAATAAAATGGAACAATAAAAAGGCTTTTGAGATTGCCTTGGCCCAAGCACATCTCCACAAAAAGGAGAAATTCTGCTTCAGGCTCACTGAGTAGGAATTTTGTTGTCTTCTTTCTAGAGTAGCATTTCATTGTATGAGATAACAAAAGTTTTGAGAGCAGATAGCATAATAATTTCTCTAACCATCGTTTACCTCAGGTCAGGCCTAAAGGCCAAAGTTCAAATTACAAATATTTTTGGTCATGCAGAATAAATGTGTTAATTTCTTGAGCAGTACCTAAGGCTGAGTGAACTAGCCATCCTAAATAATATTTCATTACAAATTTAGGTCCCATTTTGATTTGCAAATCATTTGGAGGCTGATTCCAATTTTCTCTGCATTTATTAATTATTCCTATCATTAGTAATCACCAAAAAGTTTAGATTAATGGTATTGAAATTGCAATTTGATTGCCAGTTCTTCACATAAGCTATCCACTAGCTATCACTTGGGCTATGTAGTTGTTGATCTAAGCTGCAGTCTGCTCCCTGATTTGATGATTGAAACACTTACTAGTCATTAGCATGAAGTCTTAAGTAGTAACTAGTAATGTACTGGTGTGAGTATGCAGATGAATAATTATAATGATTTGTGCTAGAATTCAAAACGGTGGCTGTCTGAATTTTCACAAACAATGAATAGTATGAAACCAAACTCAGAACTTTTGTTCAAAAATATTTCTTGCCTATTTGTTCATGATTTGATGAGCTCCAACAGTTTGTTTTATATATGCAATATACATATTTAACTCATGAAAAGTGCTTGTCTTCTAATTCAGCTGCAATTAGCACTTTACATGCAACTTTATCTGTGTCTTCTCTTCCAAAATCAAGTCTTCCATACCAGACTCTTACTGGGCACAGCCCTTCCTCTTGGAGTCTGTATTCTTGATTATCTTTAGCCTTTCTCTTGAGTCCAGTGTCCAGCCCTCCTAGGCCTTAATCAATCCCTTCTAGTCCCCTGTCGATGGGGTGGCTGTTTCATCTCCCATGTTAGCAGCATAGCATGAACCCACACTCGCCTTCCAACACGCATTCTAATCCAGACAACCTAAACAACTGGGTTGTCTGCCTTACCTGTAACCCTACACTGTCTTTCCTTTCCAGGACTGCCTCATATATATTCAGCCTAGCCCTAGACCTCCACACTGGCCTATTAATGGCTATTCTCCCAATCTTTAATGGAGCATTCATTCCTAGGCCTGCTTTTCCTGGAGCCTCTCTCCTGAATACCCACAATTTGCCATCCTATATCCAAGACAGCCTTATTCTTAGTCACATGCTACTGTCCCATGATCCTTGTACTGTCATTATTTCTATCTGGAAGGCAGGCTACTGCTTTCACAGACAAGGCTGAGGCCACTCTGGCTAGGCCTGTTATCCCTCAGTGGCAAGGTTGTTGCTTTTATTTATTTATTTTGAGGGGGCGGGGGGGGGGAATGACAGAGGACCATGTTATAGAGAAGCGGAAGCTTGAATTTTTGTAGCAGTTGGTCAAAGCAAAGGAGCAGGCAACATGGCCCTACAGGAAGTAGGATTCAAATCCACACAGGCTCACACCCATTGAAACTTGAGTGCAGAGCCAAAACCATTCAGCCATTCTGATGAGCGTCCAAGGCAAACTCCTTTAAAGGGTCAGTTCACCATTATAATACACAGTAGAGCCCTTAAAAAGAAATAGCATTCAAAAAACAAGATGGAGACATATCCACAATTTGGCACAGATAGCTTAATCAATCCTACCAAATTTGCAAGTGCAGTGGGTCCTCTTATAGCTAGTGCAACAAAAGCATCTCAGAAATGTAGAGGGAGGGGAGGAAAGGAAATGCAACATTATTTCATGAACTTATGTTCCCATTTTTTCATTGAAATGTCATTTATATTTACATTTTCCGTCTATCTCTCACTTACTCCTCTAGGGATAGATTGAAATGGTAGAGATTTGTTCAGCATTCATGCTAGTAGTGTGAGGTACAAGCTGCTTTGTGCAACATCTCGGGCAAAAACATGCTGTCTACTTCTGGACATGTTGCCTACTGGCTCCCCACTGAATGAAATAAAAGCTTTCCCGTGTTTGGCATGGAGCAACTCTTTGAGGTAATCTGTGGGAGTGAAAGTCACACACTGAATCTTGGGCCTAGAAGGTGGTAGTCTGAGTGGCTTCACAAGGGTCCCAGATCTATTTGAACCAGACCAGGAAAGGGTTGGATGGTTAGGCTTGAAATAGTACATTAGATACAACCCATACACACACACTCACCCATATACACACACAGACAGAGACACCAACTTTCCAATATGCTGGGGGGTCCTTGACCCCTCCTCCACCTCACCCTGCCTCTTCCTGTCCTGTTCCACCCCCTCCCCCTAGTGCGCCTTGCCCTCACTCCTCCCCCTCCCATCAGGTGCTTCCTGCATGTTGCAGAACAGCTGATTGCAGTGGGTGGGAGATGCTGGGGGAGAAGGGTGAACTGATAAGGGGGGCTGCAGGTGGGTGCTCAGTCTATGTTCTGTGCCTATGCACAGAGATCCAGATCTGAACTTCACAACTTGGCCTGTGTGGACCAAACTGGATCTCTGAATCCAACTACCCACCAAATGAAAGGGAACACTAAATTTTGGATCTTAATTTTAATTTCATGTCTCTGTCTTTCACTCATGTAAACAAGCTACTCCAACTCAAAAATGTTGGTCTGAACTAGTGAAATTCCATCATCTGGCAACCACATACCCAAGAGCTACTGTATTTAAGACACTTAGAGTCCTGTTTAAGAATTAAGGTTTGTGTTAAAATATCAAGGAGAATTCAACTTTGATTAACAGAAGCATACATATTTGATCAAATTCACAAGTTGGCTAGAAATATATAAGTATTAAACCTTCCAAAATATTATTTCTATAGGGGGCATGTAAACCTAAAATGAACCTTCTGCAAACTCTTCTCTCTCAAATAAGTATTGTTCTTCTCTGTCTCAGAGTTTATGCAACATCTGTGAAAATTATCTTTCTAACCATGGTATTAGAAAGTTTTCTTTATCAAACAGATTTTATAGTAGGGGAAATGTCAAATAATGTGTGTATGTTAAGATGAATGGACAAAAATCACTGTTTAGATATTATGGCATTGGATGCTATAGAAAAATCTTAGCATATATTTCTTTCAAGTATAGTCAGTTCCTATTATATTGCCAGTAAAAGCTGCTGCTTTTTAATCAAGCCATGACATTTCTTTAACAGCAAGGTCAACTTCAGCTCCCTAAGGATCTGATTAATGGAAAAGTTACACACCATCCCCTGTACAAAGTACTGTATAAGTTTTCAGTGTTGTATCAGATCCCTTACTGGGCAAGTGATGGGTTCATCTTACAAAATAATAGATTCACTCACAAAGACATAACTATATGCAAATATATTTAAAATATAAATCAATTAAAAAAAATCGAAATGAGGGTCACTTAAGTTGAAGCTGTACCAAGACTTCAGCAGGTGACGCTGGATTTTACTACATTAATTAAAGTTCAGGAATAAAGTACAATTGACATAGTAACCCATCTCTCATAAACTTCGCCAAAGGTATAAGGAGGATACATGCACTTCAATCAGCATTAATTCTATAAGGCAGAAAAGAGAGAGATCCATATAGAAACACTTTATATTCTTTACTTCCACTAGAAATTTACAACACTAATTGCTGGCATCAGACATTTCCTTATTGTCTGTGATGAGAACGTCCCCCTTGGCATATTTAGACAGTCTTTTAAAAAAGAAAGAGTTTGTGTGTGTGTGTGTGAGAGAGAGAGAGTGTTTTATTGAACACTGGCCTTGTAGTTATTGCTCTGAGATATCATAGATATGAGAAAGTCAGGATCAGGTTTTTGATCCACTGGCTAAGAACACTGTGAAGGCAGCATACTTTCACCTCCAGAGAGTGATGTCATTCTATAGATCACCTAGCACTTAAATACCATAGGGATAGCTGCAACTAATATTCACAAATACAGGTAGAAAAAAGCAGAATTACTTTGATTTGTTTGTTGAGTAATGGATTCGGAAATATTTATGCAATATATTTTCTCATTTTCTCATTAACCTCCAGGGCATGTCTACACAGTAACTAGACACCCGCGGCTGGCTCAGGCTGCAGGGTTGTTTCACTGCTGTGTAGATTTCCAGGCTGGAGGTGGAAGGGTCCCAGTGCCCTGTACCAGCCATGGGTTTTTCTTTGTGTGTAAACATACCTTTAGTAATTCTAAAAAATGTAATGGCTAACTTCTGCCCTCACACAGGTTTATTGCTTCCGTTAAAGTTGTTCTTGTCTATCTGAGGGCAGAATTTGGCTCTAAAGTTGCTGGTAAGGCCCCCAGCATAGAAATAATGCTGTGGAAGGTGTAGGGCCAGCATGACCAGCCCTATGGCCCCTCCAAAGGAGCTACCTGATGCAAGGTTCTGCTGGTTTCATTGTTGGGGGATGGAAATTTGGCTAGGGCATTGCTGTGCCCTGACTGTTCTCAACCACTAGAATGGCCCATTGGGATGTTGGCAGCTGGGTGCAAAGTGTACATTCCTTTGCATCTGAATGAAATATCTTTGCTCTGAAAGGAGATAGCAGCTTTAAATTTTTGCTGGGAATCCACAGCCAACAGATTTCCTGTGCTTTAGCCTGGGCTTCTTTCTAACTGCCCACCCAAGCTCTCTCAGATCCAGGATAGGAATGATAGAGGATTCATACTATTGCACATCCCAACCAATGGCAGGCTTCAGTTGCCAGGGGCTATAGTCTTCATCCTGCTGGTGGAAATCAGCAAGTAGCTCAGGCTGGAATAGTTTTAGTATTAGGTATCTTCTGAAAAATGCAGTGAATTTATAAATTAGATAATGTCATACAAATCCAGCAACAGATTTATACAATTCTATCATTTTTGTTTTAATTTAAAGATTATGCCAATAAGTTCTAAACAAAATGTTTCACTTTCCACAGGACATTAATTTTGCTCTTTTAAAATATTGTTTGCTCAAAAAAACTAATATTAGACGCAGCAGCATCTGTTTTTCAGTTTTGCTTTCATCTAATTTTACAGCTGGATTGTCTGAGCCACAAGAAGATCAAGTGATTTGCCCCTATTCTGCCAATGAATTTATGGCATATGTCTGAAAAAACAGAGCCTGTATGCTTGCCAGAAGTATGGTGCACATTTAAATATATAGTTAAAGTAATGGGACTTGTTTTTTCTAGGAAAATATAATTATTTAAATGATTTCATATTGTCCTAAGTTAGGGATATAAATTAATGCCACTAATTTCTCACCACATTCTTAACCAGAGCTTTTTGAAATAGAGGTATTTTTTCCTCTGCTTTTTCACAGGAAAAAAATTGATTCGATTTCCCCTAGGACATTTTGAAATAAAATGAAATTAAAAAATAATTTAATTTCAAATTTCCCATGGGAAATTGAATTGAGACCAAGTGTCAAAATGGCATGAACATTTTCAGTTCATTTCAACTTGAAATATTGTTGTTTTTTTTAACACTTTTGTGTCTTTCCCCCCACCCCTACTTTTTACTTTTTCCTTTGAAAAGGAAAGGAAAAAGTGTGATTCCTTTGAAAAAAGTAAAAATAAAGTGTGAGAAAGAAAGGGAAACGGACAGAAATTGTGAGAAAGAGCTTTGAAAAGCCATTTGCAAAGAAAGAACATATCCAAACCTCTCTGTTCCTCAGTTTACTTATCTGTACAATAAGTTTAATACTGAACTACCTCTCAGGTTTATTGTGAGTCTTTATTCATTAATGTTAGGATAACACTTCAAAATCCAAAGCCTACTGAGGTCAAAATGGTAATCTGTCTGTTTATTCCAGTGGGCAGACGATCCAGCCCTTTGTACACGCAAAGTGTGAAATTTTATTATGTGGGCAAGTGCAAAGCATCTCAGTTGTGTGGACATCATTGTGTGACTTGAGTGTAGATTACATTTGTTTAAGCATTTCATTTGTGGCTAGCAGCAGATACACTGTTTGGTCAAACTATTTATTCAGCCATTTCTTCTGTTTTTCTGTTATAAATTGTTTGCCAACAGATTTCAATTTTTAAAATGTGTTGTATGTTCAAAATTACTTGACTGTTTATACTTAAGCATTTGGAATGTTTGCTAAGTGTTATAGTGGGCACAATGGAAAAGTTTGCTCTGGTTCTATAGTCTTTATAATTAAAATGTGGAATCCTGCTAAAGCCAATAATATTTCTGGAACTAGCATGAGATTTTTAAGTGTACTCAGTCTGTTTGTCACTATTACTGGGTGATGATTCACCTTATCAACTGTGGAACAAAATCAGTGCCGTTTAACTAAATGTAACTTTAGTAATGAGATGTTTATGTGTGGTGGTAGTGGGGCAGGGTTGTTGACCAACTCATACAGTACGTTTTTCTCAGTAAGAACGTGAGGGAAGTTTGTGTACTTAATTGGAGGAAAGAGTGTGCTGCTAGGATTAGAAAAGTTTTAGGGCATTTAAAGTGAATCCTTGTAATAACCTTCATGCCAAGGTTCTGATTACGCTCCTGGACAATATTTGAACAAGTGTGTCCTTCTGCTGTGTTAATAAAGCCCTGTCCTATTTGAACTGACTTGCTGGTCCTCAGCCTGCACAATGAACAAGATTGCCAGCATTGCCAGAGGAAAGGGATCAGACATTTAGGCTCCATGCAACTGAAATAGGAACTCACTGTGTCACTGTTTTTTGATGTGATCTAAAGTAAAGCTTCAGTTTGCCTCCCTTTGTGTTTTATTGCTACGGTAGTACATACCCTCAGTACTTCTATACTCACATGTGCCCATTCATGTGTATGCACTCTCAGGTGCTTACTGTTTGATATCTAACAGCTGATTTGATATTAATGCTCAAACAGGGTGATCACCCAAGCTGGGGGCATAGATAGTGTCATTAGGTTGATTTTAAGTTAATTTCTTCTCAGAAAGTGTGTTGTTGGGAAAAAAATCATCTAGTCTGAGGAACCTGCTTCCTCGAGTCCTGAAGGGTTTAGCAATGGCAGCTCTGTGGCTTAATCTGTATATTACACCTTAATTGCTCTGATGGTCAACTCTAAAGTATCATCAAGCTGTTGACACCTGCATCAATATTATTCTTTCTACAAAACATACTAATTCGGTCTCTGCTCTGTAATTTCGCTTGGCTCCTATTGTAAAATGGATACTCCAGTTAGTTAAGGTTAACTCAGAAGATATGGGGTTAGTTTGCTGGGTCAAGGAAATATCTTGTAGATTCCATGTATATGGGAGCAGTGTGGGCCAATACTTGGAAGGTTCTCAATTTTAGAGTCATTTTAGACCATGTAAGCACATTCTTAAAAAGTGCTAATAATGGTCTTTCCCCATCTTCAAAATATTTGTAAGTTGTGACCCCAAGACTGCAGCTAGTGCTGAATGTAAGCTCCAAGGTTTATGCACATGAAAACTGGTGATGTCTTTGTGCCACAAGTTTCGCTTGCTACTGTTCAGTGAGTCCAGGTTAAGATTCTACTTTTAATAAGAAGTCTGTTCTACCTCATGCTGCATTGGAAGAGGTAGGTTTTCTGACCATCCCATGAAGGGTACATGAGGGAGAATGGATATGGAGACCTCTTCCCCCTTAATGGCACCAGTCTCAGTTGTATCCTTCTGTTTCTTTGTGTTTTGTAGTGGTTATGGTTGTTGGGTTGTGGGTTAGCAGGGTTATTACCTTTTTTATTGGTTTAGGTTCTGATTCAGCAAAGCACCAAAACCTATTCTTAAGTCTATGCCTGTTTCACTGAGTGCTTAAGCAAATTGACTTCCAAAAGATTTAAGAATATGTTAAAGTTATGCATTTTGTTGACTCAGAGCCATAATCATTTGAGGTGCTTTTGTTGATGGAACATTGTTGCTCATTCAACTTTTTCATGGCCACTTTAGTGTTTTACTGGATTCAATGTTAATGTTATAATAATAAGCAAAAATTACATTGTCAATGTCTGACTCTATATTTAGGTAGCAGATCTGGTTAAATATAATCCACCATCTTCTGTTCATGAATTCTCTCTGTTATGATTTTTTAAAACCTGTGTCATTTTTAATTGCTCACATAATATTAGTGAATATTCTGTCATGCATAACTCATTCACAAGCAGTCTGTTGTGAGCATGCACTATCTAAAATTTCAGCTATGTGGCAGCTTACCAATATTCCATAGTATATTTATGTTCTCCATACTTGAAGAATGCAACATTTAGAATCAGGTGTCCAGGGCAAATTCTGTCTGAAAGCAAATGTAGGGGGAGGGATAGCTCAGTGGCTTGAGCATTGGCCTGCTAAACCCAGGGTTGTGAGTTCAATCCTTGAGGGGGCCATTTGGGGATTGGTCCTGCTTTGAGCAGTGGGTTGGATTAGATGATCTCCTGAGGTCCCTAATAATCTATGATTCTGCAAAGGCACAAGTAGGGGATTAAGTTTAGTCTTATGAATTAACTTGTGCATAAGCATTTGCAGAATCAGGGTCTTAAAGTTCCTTTTTTATCTATATTCTCCAATTTTGCTTAAAATTCCCTTTCAACAAGCTCCAGCCCTGATCCTGGAAAGTGTGGCGACTTATAGTCATGTGGAGTCAGAGTGAAGTGTTTGATCTAGGATCAAGGCGTCTTTCTTTCTTTCTTTCTTTTTTACACACTAAAACCCAGCACCTATCCACACACTGCAGATACCCTTGATAAAACACGGAGGCTGGAGATGCAGGAGTTGGGGAAGAGAATTTAAGGAGTAATTTATTATTTTGTTTTCTGTGTACTACACTCTTAACCTTTTAGGTACTTTCTGAGGCAGCTGCCATTTTGTGTTACAAAGGAGAGAGATTGTCCTTTCTCATGGAGATCTTACTTTTCTCTCCTGTTTTGCCCTTAAGCTAAAATTAAACTAATTTAGGATGAAAGTGTATGATTGTTCATAATGTGCAGGAAAACATAAGTTGCTATTCTGATGTTTGCTTTCCTTCATCAGAAAGGGACCTGTTAACATGAAAATATTTGTGAAGAGAATTTAGAATGTTCAAAATAGATACAGTAATGCAGTGGCTCTTAACCTTTTCAGTTAATGGTACTTCTTTCAGGAGTCTGATTTGCTTTGCATATCCCCAATTTTCATTTCACTTAAAAACTACTTTCTTACAAAATTGGACATAGAAAAACAAAAGTCACAGCACACTATTATTGAAAAATTGCTTACTTTCTTATTTTTACCATATAATTATAAAATAAATCAATTGGAATATAAATATTTTATTTACATTTCAGTGTATAGTATATAGAGCAGTATAAACAAGTCATTGTATGAAATTTTAGTTTGTACTGACTTCACTAGTGCTTTTTATGCATCCTGGGTGAGAACCAGGGCTGTAATGGGATGCTAAAATGGTATTCAGCCAGTAGGAGGCACCACGTGTAACATACTTTACCTGAGCTGGTAACAACGGCCATACCTGGCAGTCCATTCATGTATCTGAGGGTATGGCTACACTTACAGTTTTGCAGCACTGGTAGTTACAGCTGTGTTCGTACAGCTGTGTAGGGCCAGCGCTGCAGTGTGGCCACACTGACAGCTACCAGCACTGCAGTGTGGCCACATTTGCAGCACTTGCAGCGCTGTTGGGAGTGGTGCATTGTGGGCAGCTATCCCAGCATTCAAGTGACTGCAACGTGCTTTTCAAAAGAGTGGGGTGGGGTGGAATGTGACAGGGAGCGTGGAGGAGACAGACAGAATGGATTTTTGGAGTTGACACTGTTCTCAGCTCCCTGCCTTGCAAGTTCTAAGGACTGTGCCTACCTTCAATCATTTTAAAAGTTCTAACTCCCTTCCCCCACTCCTCTCGCATTCACTAAATGCAAATTATGTACTGCTAAATACCCGTCGGACCAGATCAGCAACTGCTGAACACGGACTTCCCCCTTCCCCCCCTGCCATGTGAGAGTGCTGTTTCTCTCTTCAAGCAAACAGCTGTGAACATTCCAAAGTAATTCCCCTGCCTGCCTCCGCTCGCTCAGCAAACAGGAGCTGTGTTTGTTTTTTAAATAAGCAGTTTGGCTGAACTCCGAGCTCTCCCTTTCTTCCAGTTTGTTGTGGACATGAATTCTAGGATACCTCCTTATACCCCAGAGGTCAATAAAAGCGCTGGTGGGCGTCCACACTTGCTGACCAGCGCTGGATCACCAGCGCTGGAATCCCTACACTCGAGGCTCGACCGGGTGTACAGCCAGCGCTGCAACCAGGGAGTTGCAGCGCTGGCCGTGCTTTGCAAGTGTGGCCACATCCTAAGTTGCAGCGCTGTAACCCCCTCACCAGCGCTGCAACTCTCTAGTGTAGCCAAGCCCTCACAGAGAACACATCTCTTGTGTCTCTTTCCATGATGGAAACTCTGTAACCAGATCATATCTGGTACAGAAGCCTGACCTGCCAGTAGCAGCCCTACAGTCTACCATATACAAGGAGTACACAATATGGTGTCAGAAGAAAAGGTAGCCTAACTGGTCTCAGGAGAGAATATCAACAGAAGGAAAACAGTACATGACAGATACAGAGTAATGTTTAACTTTAATTAGAAGTTTGAAAAGCCAGTGGCACTGTGCATGGGTGTAAGGATCCATCTACACCAATCCTTTTGCAGTCTTGCAGCCTTTTGAGTAAAATTTCTGTCCTAGAAGTGGCTAAAATCTGTTTGTTATTCCTTCTAAATGCATTTCACTAAAGAAATGTTAGAGCAGAAGACTATTTATAACTAGCTAATACAGGCTTCTCTGAGATTCTTCTCTGGGACATCTTCAGAGGCTCTCAAAGCTGTTTCCTTTAACTATGTTCCTAAAGTGTGAATTACCCATCATGTACCATTTTGCCCTAACTGGGCCTCAGGCTTGTGAAGGTATAAGTTCATCCAAGTCTGGATTTATTGATATGAAAGTTTCTGAATCAGCTACCTCTTCATTAATCTGGAAACACAATGAGGTGAGAGATTTAAACGCCTCACTGCTGCAATTTGGAACAAAGAAAATTAAAACCTCATTTTGCTATTTCTGAATAGATAATGGAGCTCTGACAACTTTTTGTTTTGGACTTAAAAGTAAATATTTATTTGATTATTTAAGGCAACTGACTGCTTACTCTGAGGTGACCAGGAAAAAAAGGTGCATTTTAACTTCATGTGAAGTGTAGCATTGCTCCAATGCCAGAGTAAACAAACTTTTCATAATATCTGCTGATCTTTCTTGTTGTTCAGTTACATGTATGTACGTTAAATCTAGTGTTAGCTAAACAGCAGGCCTGATTTCACAGTAAAATCTACCTTATGATTTCAAAGAACTGTTATATTGCAACTATAATTCTGCCCACCGAGTTGTCCCATGTATAATTTAAAATTGTGAAAATTTTAAGAAGTCAAAACAAACATAACAATTTAACCAAGTTTCTGAATACATTTATTTTTCTCAGATGCTATCATACACCGGAGAGGATTTATGCCCTCAATCCCATAGATCCCCTATGTTCCTCCACACTGTCTCTTTATCTCTGGTATCTTGAGCTGTATGTACAGGGGATCTGGTGCATGTTAAATTATTTTACTACAGATTGATTGGGTTCCATTGTCTTCATGCTTTTGAGGCCCGGAAGGCATTTTTAGACATAAAGGTAAAATATAGACAACGGTAAAAAATGTAAGTGGTTAGGCACATGGAAAAATATATCTTACCACAGCATGTGTTACGGGGTCATCCGCTCTATTATATAGGTTAACTGAGGATGCTATGCTTTTCAAATTCAGAATATTTATTTGCAGACATACAAAGCATGCAGACTTTGAGTATGTCTAGACTACCTGCCGTATCGGCGGGTAGTGACCGATTTCTCAGGGATTGAATATTGCTTCTCATCTAGACGCGATATATCGATCCCCAAAAGTGCTCCTGTCAACTCCAGAATTCCACCAGCACGAACGGTGGTAGCGGAGTCGACAGAGGGAGCCGCAGATGTCAATCCTACGCTGTGAGGACAAGAGGTAAATCGATCTAAGATACTTTGACTTCAGCTACGCAAGTCACATAGCTGAAGTTACATATCTTGGATTGATTCCCCCCTCCCCCCAGTGTAGACCAGCCCTTTGAATCAGAATGCTCACTATAAATGGCAAACTCATTCTTTTGGAGTAAATATTGTGGTCCAAATTAATCCCTGGTAAAGCTCCATTGAAATCAAAGAAAGTGCACCAGTCATATTTGTCTACCAAAAAATGTCCCCCTATGATTTTCAGTAAATCCAGTAGCCTCTATTCCAGGGGTGACCAAACTTACTGACCCTCTGAGCTGCATACAATGATCTTCAGAAGTTTGAGTGTGAGGGTGCACCTGATGGAGCTTGGAACTTCAGCCCTGCAGGCTCTTCTGCTGGGTCTCGGGGCTCCTGCCAAAGCTCCAAACCCCAGCAGGCACAGAGGCTCCCCTCCCCACTGGACAGAAGCCCCACCACAGGGCAGAGGCGCTGAGCTCCCCCACCAGTCTGGTAGGCAGATAATGGGGATTTATGGGGGGCTCCTGACCATACTTTAACTGTCAAAGAGCCACATGCAGCTCAAAAACCACAGTTCAGCCACCCCTGTTCTATTCCATTGTTCAACATATCAAACTAGCTTGCAACTCAAAAAACTAGGCATGCATCTGTTCTGAATGTATCGTTGCTATATTGCTGATGATCCCAAATTGGGATGTCACATAGCCAATTAAATTTGTTTGTTTTTTTTTAATTCTGTTTTCTAATTGGAGTTTGTTGTTCTCAGAAGGGACAAATAGTGGATTTCAAAAGCATTCTATTCAGTGTATTGAGCTTTTCTTTAGCTAAGTCACAGAAAGTTTGAGCTTTGAGCTCTTTACTCTCTCAGGCTTTCTTTTGTTAACACTAGGGAAATTTTTAAAAATAGTTTACCATTGCTACTTCCAGTTCAGCTCTATTATTAGAAGCAATTTTGGTGTAGACAGAACACTGGTGAGTTAAGCACAATGACATCTCATCCTCCAATAGACATAGAAAAATGCCTCAGTGACTTAGGTGCCTAAATTCCATTGAAATGGAAATGAGGCCCCTAAATCACTTACAGGCCTCAGAAAAGTTTACCCGTGGTGTTTATAATGTTGGTGGACCGTGTTCACCCAATTCCCAATGTTGCTACCACTAGTGGAACTGAACTAACCTAAGTAATAGCGGGAAACTTTTGCAAAATCTCCCTAGTATAAACCAGATTTAGAGCTCATGGGACAGAATACTGCAGTGTGCCCATTGGAAAACAGTAAAGAAACCTGTTACATTATTCTCAAATGAATCCCTATGAGTGACCCCTAGAAATCAGAATTCTCTGATGCTTCTGTCTTTATGGCCTCCAAAGTTAGCAATAACTAGCTCTCTTTGGCTGGCAGGAGGGTTGCCTTGATGGGACTTTCTGGAAATGTGGTCTTGAGGAGGAAAAAAAAGAGGAAATGAGAATTTGAGGAAACCCTAAAAGCAAATGATCAACAGGTGGAAAATCAGCTATGATAGGAAATAATGAAATTCTATAAATTGAGGGATGTGGGGAGCCTAAAGAGTCTGTCTTTAAACCAGTAGGTCAGATAAATATTTGGAAATAGGTTTTACTGCCATTAATTCTAACACAACAAAACTTGAAATATACTAAGATCCCTTTAGACAGAGGCTTGTCTATATTACCAAGGTAGGTTGAGGTAAGACAGCTTATGTCACCTTAATTATGTCTATGTACATGCTACAGCCTTGTTCCCACTGATGTAAGTGCTCTAGTACACCGACATCATAACTCCACTCCATGAGAAGTGTAGGGCTTATGTCACTGTAGTTTGGGCGACAAAGTGTTTGTGTAGGCACTGGGATCCTTACATTAGCTATTAGCTGTAATTGTCAGTTTCATGGCTCTCAGGCCAGTAGGGGGCTCCAGCTAGAGCCTGGCTGCCCACCATCCCAGCTCCCTGCTCCCCCTCAGGAAGCCAAGAAAACTGGGTGGCTGCCTCCTGCTCCTGGCAGACAGCGGGGAGGCAAGAAGCCCAGGCAGCTGCTCCCCACACCCCTCTTCTGTCAGAGGAAGCGCTCCTGGTGAGGACCTGCGCCACAGAAAAAAGGAGAGTAACATAATTACTGCAGTGGCTGTAAGCCAACCTAACATAGGTCAATTTAAGTTCGTACTTTAGACATGCCCTGAGCTGAAAAGGAAATATTGCTATTAAAATGTGAAACAAATCCTCCAAAAAAGGCTTTTCCAGTGAAGCCATCTGTCAATAAAAGATTATGAGATATTTAAAGAATTTCTGGGATCAGGATAAATGCATAATGCGAGACTAATATTTAAAAGTTAACAGCATGTAGAAAGCTTCAACAGTATATCCCTGAAGCTTCTATATTAAAAGCCTTGAAGATATGATTTGACTGAATTGGAAAGTGTAATTGGTACAAGAGGAGTTGGAATGTAACAAGAGAAACAGTTTGATGACATCAATTTAGGAGTGTTAAGTATTTGCCAAATTTTCCTCAAAAATGTCTCCAGCACACTGCACAGCTACAATTCTGGAATTTGCTACCTATCTGACTATAATACAGACTATAATACAGGCAGAGATTTTAGTTGTTTGCGCTAAACTTGCTTGGAAATGGACATTTCTGATACTGTTACATAATTCTGGATTAGTGGATAACTTTGGAAAATATAACACAGCTGAGACACTAGAGCTTTTTCAGGCAATCTTGTACCTCATACTATGGTATTGGCTGAGTCAGTCTCAGAAACTCAGGCATAAACTGAAGTGTGTCTTGTCAAAATGTGCTGCAGGTCAGAATCAGGCTTATATTGCCCACTGGAAGTGGATGGCAGCTCAGTAGGAAAGTACATAATGGCAGAGATTCAGCTTAGTGGGGACAACTGGGCATGATATGCAAATTTGCTGAGTAAGTTGGTACTTGAATGCTGCACCTTTATAGTAAGAGGTCAGGAAATTTCACAACTTAAAGGGAGAAGGAATGGAAACCACAATGTTTATTTTTATATCTTTATATAAATATAAAATATATGATAGAGTGGTCAATTGACACCAGTCCTGAAGGCTTTAAGGTAGCCCCAAAGGGCTCAGTTAACATTCACATCTGATGGGAATCCCATGGATTTATAAATACTAATTGCTGATGAAGTCCAGCTGAGAAAGGATCATAATGGGAGGAAGTTTGTAGCTGCTGGGAAAGAGCCTGGGAACAGAGAGGAGGAAACTGGGGGTGGGGTGGGGGGGAAATAAGCCCTCAAATCCTAGTCCTGAAAGAAAAGTCAACCCCAGAGAAGTTGAGAGGAAAGAAAGCCTGAGCAGGCAGAGTAGGAAGAAGCCCAGGGAAACAGTAGCAAGGAAGGGGGGACTCTACAGTTCTTGACTGCTGTTTATAGAGTGTCTGGGCTGGAACCTAATTTAGAGGGAGGATCTGGGTTCAGATTCCATAGAGCACTGGGAAGTGGTCAAGGACTGTTGGAGGTGCCACCCAGACAGCTGGTCCAGTGGGACTTTGATAACCTGAAAGGGAGGACTATATAGTGACCGAGTTGAAGGGCTGAGTCATGAAGAGGGAGTGCTGTGAATTTTGAGAACATAGATCACTACAGCAATGTAGTGCCCATTGGCAAGTGGTGCCATATGAGGAAAGAGCCACATGCCATGTCTGGCCAGAAGGAGGCCAGTGAGTGAACCCTGTTAAAATATATTTTTAAAACCTGTGGTTCCTTGCTAAAAACTTGCAATGGTAATATGTTTTATATTAATATGGGCACAGAGGCCCAAATGCAATATATTCTGTCTGATATGTGAAACATATACCATGTGTACACTTCAAGGATTTCCTTTTGTTGCTAAAGCATTTTAGAACTTTGGAGATAAGGCACAGCTTGTCTGGGACTTTGTTTCCTGTTGTTATGGGAAGTCAGAATATTGATGAATGATACTGCTCATTGAGGCTATAATTCAGTACAAAATTCACTTAGCCTATTGGGGCCTAGCACAAAAGGGTGCTGATCCATGGCTGGGGCTCTTGAGTGCTACCATGATACAAATACAAATTAATAATATTTAACTTTGGGGAAAATACTGAGTAGGTCACTGTCATGGAAATCAGAACACAAGCCATGATGAAACCTGATTTGTGATGACAAAACTGCTCTTCTAATCCAATCTTCTAACAGAAAAAGAATAAGAATTTTTTTGGTTGGGTTTTTTTCCTGTGGGCAGAGGGACTTGGTGTGCGTAAGACTCTTTGACTGCCTTGTTGTTGCTATTTTTTTCTTTTCCTGAGTAGTCTATGCTGTTCTGTTACGTGTGAAGTTACAACCATCATCAAATCCATCATCATTTTCAAGTTCTTGCATCATTGCCAGAATCTGAGTTCCTTGATTGTGTAAAATAATCCAATGCAGAATGAAGTTTCAAGGACAATGAAATCCTTCATAACCTTTAGTGATCTTCATTTTATTGGCATGGCCTTGGGACCAGTGATGTCTCCTTTTTGTGACAGCAAAATCTGCAATGGCACTTGTTAGAAGCCCCAGGAGTTAAACTCAAATCTCTTTAGTATTTACTTTTTAAAATAGATTTTTGTATCTAAAATACATGCAAGAAGAGACTTAATATTTCATTACAAGTATAGTTCATCCACTTAACATTGTCTTTAACATGTTTTACTCACTCTCTAAAGTTTTGCAAAGAGGTTGAGTGTCACTGGGAAGGATGGAAAAGGATTACATGAGGTTTATCAGTTGTGGGGTTAGGGTAGTGTTTGTCATTAATGCGGGGGATGTGGAAAGTTCTGGAACTTGAAAAAAGGAAACCTGAGTCTGTTCCATCTCTAAATCATCTCCAGCACCATATCCAAGTACCACTGAGGAGTCTACAGGTTTTTCCCATTGGGAAATGGTTAGACTATAATGTGGGTGATGTGTAATAATGGTGCATTTTAGAACATACAATCTGAAAAGAACCACTGTCAGTGAAGGATTTCATGAAAATAACTTGTTTATAAAAAATGTATGAGTGCCTATGTTGCCATGGAATGGGGGGCTTGGTATGGTCTGATCTTGCTTTCATCTTTGTACAGCAATAAATTAAGGGCACTTCTAAACGTGCTCTTTAGTCTTTTGATGTGATAAAGTCAGTGCTGCTTTAGTGTTTCATACTGGAGCATGAATTATGCAGTCTGGGCACTAGAAATGCTGCAAACAGGCTACATCTGAAAGTGCTAATTTAACAGCTGTGATCTGGAATGAAAATCTATCTATTCTGATCTTTTTTTCCCGGTAGGAGTGGAGAATGGAGAGGTTCAGTGCTCTAATAGGAAAATAACCATTATCAGACTCCTTGTCACCGAGGGTTTAGAAGAATTTAGCTACTACGGAGAGGGGTCAGGCTGAGAACTGGTCAAAAAGAGATTTCTGGGGTGGGTGGACTGGTCCCTCATCATTAGAGGTGTGCAAGTTAGTAATCCATATCGTGGAAGAAAAGCTTTTATAGCCAGACATCCTGGAGTTTTCAGAGTCCAGTGAAATTGCACGTATTCTGATTTCAGTCACTTTCGTTTGTATCTCTGCAGACCTGGACTCTATTGTTTGGTCATGTTATTCTTCTGTGAGACAACATATTTTATTGAATGCAATAGGTTAATTAACCCTGCTATCACTGACCTGTCTCTATCACTGAGAGAGCTAGAACTCTGACACTGTTTTATATTTTGTAGGGCTGTTATGAGAACTGCAATGGCATCCTACTTAACAATTCTTATTATCTAACAAATGCTGAAAATGGTCCCATTTTCTATTTCCTTTAGCACTAGATTTAACATAGATTTTTCAGAACTGCTATGACATTTAGAAATGGGAATTCATGGTTCATTTGTAGGTTTGCATATTATGCCAAGTGTATATTATGTTCCCCCCAGCTCTGCATTTTCTAGCTCTGCAGATTAAAATTGTGCTTTATATTACTGTATTTCAAAGATGCATATGAAAGCAAGCTGCAACGGAAGTAAATGTTAAAAGCTCCCACCTAAATTTGGAAAGAATTAGCTTTTGTTGCTATGGAAACCTACTGTACTTCTCTCACTCTTAAAGTATACAAATTACAAAGTGATAAAAAATAACACGATTAGTCCACTTGGTGGGGCAGGAAGCACTAGAAATAACTAAGTAATCTTGGTATGTGATTTTGCTGTGTTTACAACATAATTATACAGAAAAAGCTTCTTGTCAGTTTCTTATTTCATCCTAATCTTTTTTCCCATAGGTTCACATTTGTTTGCATTGTAAAAATCAGCAATTCCACATAAATAAGATGTTCAGTCATTCTTTTCCTTTTCTTAGCCGTAAGTAAGGCTGTCCATTAATCTGGAGAACATTATTTTTATTTCTTTGCCTTTCTGAAGTTTTAAATGAAACTTGCATCTCAGCAGGTTTTCAACCACATAGATTAGAGAAGTGGAATTTTATGTTGCATTAGATGGTATTCTGAGCTTCTATCAGTGTTTGAAAATCGGCTTGTCTAGGGTGTCCCCTTTTTACTTCATGGTACAGTACTTTGTTTACAGAATGAGGTGTACTATACACGAAGGAAGTAATTGTAACATGCTTGACAATTAGCCTCTCCTCACTTGAGGAGTTGAGGAGCTTGGGAAGGAGAGCAGGTGTTCCATGTTCCTTACTTCCTTCATAAACCTTACTAATCCTTTAATATGCCGTTGGCATCTTGAGTGTGAGAATCTGTCTTAGGGTATTAAGTGGAAAAATACATGGTTACTTAAGTCTTTGAATCGATATTCTAAAAGTATGCAAAAATACTGGCCCTGGATCTTTACTTATGATGATTTAATTATGGCTACCATGCTGCCTTCCGAGTGCAATGCAGGTAAAGATATGTAGAACGGTGCTGTCATTTTGCAGGGGGTTTTGCCAACCTATTTGTGAGTTTCAGTGTATGCAGATTTACATATTAGATCTGTTTTGAGTTTCAAGCTGAAATGAATATAAAGTTAAACTGGAAACTGCAGTTTCACTTAGTTTGCCAGTGAAACCATACACATTTCATATCATTTTGAGGTGAACCCATGAGTCAGACCATGAGGCTAGCTTGAAAACTTCTAAAACATTTATTTATTAAATTATTTATTAATATTATTATTATTATTCAAATGCTGATAATCTGTTTTAATTAGTAATGAGTGCATCCCTGCCCAGACAGAGAATAAGAGAAAGCTCACTAAGAGACCCAGGCAAGCCTCTTAACATAAAATGTTGGGGGTGGGTGTTCTATCACTTCACCAAAATAGCATTGAGTAGGAGAGGGCATTTCACTGATGTGGGTTAGTGCTCATCATCTTTTTGGAAACCTAGTCTGCCTTCTGAGGTTTTGAGGAAACCTGAAAGCAGCCTGGTTTCCAGTTGTTTTCTAGTTTTATTGTAAAGGTTTAGCATAGCTCATGCTGCATTAATGGTCTCATCATGTTCTTTCACAGAGCATCTTTTTCAACAGCCAAACAAGGAAGATGGTATGACCATGACTAACTTCAGAGCCATATAAAATACTATGGGAGTGTAAAGTAGTACTAATGTTCTAAGCTCAGTGCTTAATCTGTGCCAGGGTTTGCCAGGGCTGAGCCCCGGCATCTCTAGGCTTGGCATTTCATAGCCCTAGCACCTCTGGGCTTGCTCCATCTGTTATGAGAGTAAAAAAATTGCTTGAATTCCAGCACCATTTTCATTATAAATTAAGCACTGTCTAAGGAGGTTCTGATGCATTCACTTCCTGTTGCCTTTCTAAAGGTTCACCTTTGAGCTGGTTTGCACCTGTTTTGCTTAACTCTCCACCAAAGAAATACTGTACCAGATTGTCTGGATAGCACAATGGGGCTCTCATCCTAGATTGGTGTTCCTAGATATCACTGTAATATAAATAATAAGATTGGGGCTTAGATTCTACAGTAATGATGCTCTACAAATCCTAAAACAGATTGTGCTCCTCACCATTCTGCAACCCCCACTGCCAACATACCAGCTGCGCCCCCCTGACTGTTTGTTAGTTCTGCCCCCACCAGGGGTGGGCGTACCCCACAGCTTGGGGACCTCTGCTCTAGGTGTAATTAGTTTTGGTTTGGAAGAGGATATGTCTATTTCATTACTTAAAGAACAAAGATTTCTTTTAAAATCCTTTGCATAAAGTTACAGGCACTTTCTGTTCAAAGATCATGGTTTTAAAGGAAAAACTCATCCCTTCTTTTCACAATATGAAATGTCAGAGGCCTCACAAAATTATCTCTGTGCAGTTGCTCACAAAAGTAACTCTTGGAAGAAATGCTACTTTCATAAATTCTTAGAGGAAATGTACTCAAAGAGACTGAGGACTAGACAAGTAGTAAAATTGCTCATGAGGATGTGTGTGATTTGAATGCCTAAATAATCTGCTCTATGCAAGGTGAGCTTTTTCTGTGTATATCATGTCTCACAGCCCTGGTAAAGCTCCCTCTGCTGGTCCCTCACTTGATTGCTGTTTTGGTTGCACCTCCCGGAGCCTAGGGTCCTTTAGATTTCCAGAGTCCACATACTGCCTTTGACTAGGAATTTCTGTGTATATTCTCGGGGTTACAAAGCCACTGTTTAGCACCCATTTTTGAGAGTTGAGACTCCACAGTCCATCCACCTGCCTCGCTCCTGGGACGAGTGCTGATCGCCAGTAGCTCAGGAATGTGCTTTGGGGTTTAAAGTTTGCATCATTAGATAACACACACAAGCTTTGCAAAGGTTTCCAAACATAAGTACACAAATTCAGACAAAATAATAGAGCATGTGTATGCATTTCCTTATCTCTGTTTCCTTGCCACTCTGCAGCATTCTTTGGGCTTTGGTCAGAGTGTTCTGGAGTGTCCTGAATCTCCCTTCAAGCAACGCCATTAATCATGGAGTCTCTCTTAACCCTGCAGTCAGTGCCTTTCTGCTTGCTCCCCCACAAAGGCCAATGACAGATGGTCTTTTATAGCTTCCCATCCTCAATTGTCAGGTGGCCCCCCGATCAGTCTCATCACATGAACAGAGTCCCTTACCAGGTGATCCATTGCTTAGTTAACTGTCTCCTGGAGTTCAAACCTGGGTGACTGCCAAGGGTATGCCATGTCAATGGACAATTGTCAAAGTTTAAAGACCCTGTATTGTTAGCTCAGTCTCAAATGCAAGAATTTCTCCTCTTAATTCCTGTGGGTTTCAGTTCAATATGGACGCAAAAGACAGTGAAAAAGGCAAACAAGCTCCATGTTCAAAATGACATTAGCACAGATACATAGAAAGTTCCCAATATGAACGAAAATTCACTAACTACATAGACAGATTCCCCCAAATTATTAGCTGTTAATCTGTCTCTATCTATACAATATATGCACTCCATCTATGTTCGTGTTGTAGCCATGTGGTAATTGCAAAGCCATTTCTTAAAAGCCACGTGTCTTAGATAAATAATAGGTGAGATGGTCAATCTGCCTACAACTTAATCTGACACTGACATTACATGCCCATAAAAGGATTCCATAATACTGACGACGAATATATTGCAAGTTTACAAGAAGTGTGCAGGGGGGGAGTGACTAGTGAATTTCTGGGGGCAGTCTTCAGATATGCCTTTAAAGTACCCCCCAATTGCCACAGAAAATTGAGCCACTCCAAATCACTAGACACTTTTGAAAATCTTGGCCCTTGGAAATACATTAATTATTAATAATAATATTAATATATTATGGTAGCTTTTAGGAGATACAGTCATGAAGCAGAACCCCATTATGCTGGACACTATACAAACACAGAACAAAGACAGCCACTGCCCCAATGTATTTACAAGTAAGGTTATCCGTGCAATGTTACCTGTGAAATTTCCTGTCTTTTGAGCACTTCACTTAAGACTTAATATTCTCTAACTCAGATGCTTTGATAGAATAGAATGTACATACATAATAAGTCAAATACCATTGCTAACATATTTTCCAGGTAATATGGCCATAAACTAGTGAGATCCCTGCAGCCTCAGAGCTCTAGTAGCACTTACAGATATAATGCACCACCTTTATTAGTGAAGAGAGGAGAGTGAGTGGAGCACCTGTATAGTAACAGATGCACCATCTTCCCACCCTCAAAACCAGTCTATGCCCAGAGTGCCCTTGTAGATTTCTGTTCTGTGATGCATGGTTCCTCACAGCCCAAGCAGATTCATGGGTTGCCAGACCCTGTCAAACAGAACGACATATTTAGGGGATATCTGTGCAGTATTTGCTCCAGTGTTAACTAAATCAAGCACAGTTGGGTTTTTTTGTTCCACAAACATAACAAGAATATGTAGCATCTGGGTTTTCTTAGATGATATGTCTTCTCTCTACTCTGTTAGTACCTTTTTTAAAAAATAAGGAAGAAACTGAGTTTCAGCCTGTGGAAAAACTGTAATTTTAGCCTGGCTGCCTCTGTGTTAGATTTTATTGAAGCAGATCTTCCAGTAACAAAATCACTTCCTCTTTGTCCTACTCAACAGCTACCAAATTATTATGGCCTATTATTTTGACAGCCAAAACCATTTATGATTATTGTACTGTCACAAGAAAATACAGAAGCAATTATAATATCAAAAAATTCAGTGTTTGCAAAATAAGTCAGGTAAGTAGATGAAGGAAAAACTAAGATAATTTCCATTTTAATTAATGCAGGAAAGGCTTACATCTACAGAATGGATAGCTTCTATAGTGCCATTTGTAACTACTTGAAAAGATAATTGTTAATTTCATGTTTACATAACTATCCTTTCCCGAGCAGAGATGGATGAATTATTCACAGCAAACAAGTTATTTGATAATTTAACCTTTCTTTCTCTTTAAGAATATCTATCAAAGAGATCTTGATTTTTGCTTTTTTTTTTTAATTATTTGATTAAAACATATTTATGGCTGTAGATTGCCTTCAAACTATTTTTCATGACTGTTATGACCTATGTTTTATGGAGATGGGACTATATAAATGCATAGATGCTTAATAACACAGCACAAATAGTAAACCATCAGTCACCTATGTCAAACAGGAATATTTCTGCTCCCAAATCCTCAAACTGTTAGGGTTACCACATGAAACCTTCTGACATGAATACCTCAAGTATTTTATGACTTTCTTTCCATGAGCATTTTTGCAAAAAAAAATCCACTTCTGTGGATGTTTGTGTATAGCAAATACAAAGGATATTAAATACCACAGAACTGAACTGGGTTTTATTCCAACAAATATAATTGAATGCCTTTTTGCAGTATTCTCTTAACTGAATTCCTGAGTAACATAAGTTTTGTGTTTTTCTGATTTTTATCCTGCAAAACATACTGGACATTTATATGGATAATGAGAACACTCAAAATTACAGAATAATAATTTTTTTTAAAAACAAAGTTTTGAAAAAGACACAAACCTCAGTCTTCAAGACATATACCAACCTCTAACTTACAGTAGTTAGGCAGAAGCTGGCAGGCTATTCCATTAAACTGCTTAAACTGCATAGTTATGCCTGACTAGATTGATCATTTGTCTGATCCAATATGGCAATTCCTGTGACCTCTTCAAAGAAATAACAAAGGGAGTTAAAAATTCTTCATTGTGGGATTCATCTACTGTACCATATATATTTACTGATACAAGATCTTAACGTAGTGTTGTATTAGCTTGTCTATAATAGGAGCTAGTTCACTTAAAATTACAACAGATATCCAAATAATGAGGATACAGAATTTTTAAAAAAGGGGTCAGGTAGCAAAATCTGAAAAAACCCTGAAACAGTATTGTCATGGTATAATTCCCCAATTATGGTATAATTACCCAATTGTCATGGTATAATTCCCCAATCTGAACCTTAGAGTCCAAAAGATAGTGTACCAGCATGAATTCCTCTAAGCTTAATTACCAGCTTAGATCTGATAGGCTGCCACCACCCAAAAACACAGTGTTTTGGGGCACTCTGGTCCCCCCAAAAACCTTCCCTGGGGACCCCAAGACCCAAATTCCTTGAGTCTCACAACAAAGGGAAATAAACCATTTCCCTTCCCCCTCCTTTCTTCCTCCCAGATCTTTCCCGCTCTGAGTACACTAGGAGATCACCTATCAGAGGGGTAGCCATGTTAGTCTGGGTCTGTAAAAGCAGCAAAGAGTCCTGTGGCACCTTATAGACTAACAGTCTATAAGGTGCCACAGGACTCTTTGCTGCTTTTAGGAGATCACCGTGATTCAAACTCCTTGAATCACAACACAGAGAAATCAGTTTTTTTTCTCCCTCTTCTCTCCCCCTCCCAGGCTTTCCCTCCCTGGGCTATCCTGGAGAGAGAGACAGATTCAAGCTCCGTGAATCTAAAACACAGAGGAAATTCACCTTTCCTCCCCCACTCCTCCTTCCCTTTTCCCACCAATTCCCTGGTGAGTACAGACTCAGTTCCTTTGAGCCTTAACAAGGGGAAAAAATTAATCAGGTCTTTTAAAAAGAAAAGCTTTCAATAAAAGAAAGAAAAAGTAAGAAATCTCTGTTAAATCAAGATGGAATATTACAGGGTCTTTCAGCTTATAAACACTAGAAAGAAGTCTCCCCCCAGCACAAATACCAATCAAAATCCGTCCAGCAAAATACACATTTGCAAATACAGAAAACAATCAAAAGACTATAACCACCTTTTCTACTTAATACTCACTATTCTGAATATATAAGAGACTGTAGCAGAGAGATTGGCAAGAAACCTGGTTGCATGTCTGGCCCCTTTCAGGACCCAGAGAGAACAAAGCAAAACCTCAAAAACACAAACAAAGGCTTCCCTCCACCGAGATTTGAAAGTATCTTGTTTCCTGATTGGTCCTCTGGTCAGGTGTTTGGTTCCCTGTTTGTTAACCCTTTACAGGTAAAAGAGACATTAACCCTTAACTGTCTGTTTATTACAAGTATGTTGACTTTTCTCCAATATTGTTCCCATCTAACTTCTATGATATAAAATTGCTACATCTTAGTTATGCTTTGTGTTGCAGTAACTAATGTTCTCTTCACAATACTAGGCCGGACCCTCAGCTGGTTTAAATCAACATAGCTCCATAGAGTTCAATGAAACTAAGTTGATTCATAGATTCATATACTAGGACTGGAAGGGACCTCGAGAGGTCATCGAGTCCAGTCCCCTGCCCTCATGGCAGGACCAAATACTATCTAGACCATCCTGATAAACATTTATCTAATCTACTCTTAAATATTGCCAGAGATATTCCACAACCTCCCTAGGCAGTTTTCCAGTGTTTAACCATCTTGACAGTTAGGAACTTTTTCCTAATGGCCAACCTAAACCTCCCGTGCTGCAGTTTAAACTCATTGATTCTTGTTCTATCCTTAGAGGTTAAGATGAACAAGTTTTCTCCCACCATCTTACAACACCCTTTTAGACACCTGAAAACTGCTATCATGTCCCCTCTCAGTCTTCTCTTTTCCAAACTAAACAAACCCAATTCTTTCAGCCTTCCTTCATAGGTCATGTTCTCAAGACCTTTAATCAGGCTTGTTGCTCTTCTCTGGACCCTATCCAATTTCTCCACATTTTTCTTGAAATGCGGTGCCTAGAACTGGACACAATACTCGAGCTGAGGCCTGACCAGTGCAGAGTAGAGCGGCAGAATGACTTCTCGTGTCTTGCTCACAACACACCTGTTAATGCATCCCAGAATCACATTTGCTTTTTTTGCAACAGCATCACACTGTTGACTCATATTTAGCTTGTGGTCCACTATAACCCCTAGATCCCTTTCTGCCATACTCCTTCCTAGACAGTCTCTTTCCATTCTGTACGTGTGAAACTGATTGTTCCTTCCTAAGTGGAGCACTTTGCATTTGTCTGTATTAAACTTCATCCTGTTTACCTCAGACCATTTCTCCAATTTGTTCAGATCATTTTGAATTTTGACCTATCCTCCAAAGCAGTTGCAGTCCCTTCCAGTTTGGTATCATCTGCCAATATCTAAGTCGTTGATGAAGATATTGAACAGAGCCGGTCCCAAAAGAGACCCCTGCGGAACCCCACTCATTATACCTTTCCAGCAGGATTGGGAACCATTAATAACTACTCTCTGAGTATGGTTATCCAGCCAGTTATTTATGCACCCACCTTATAGTAGCCCCATCTAAGTTGTGTTTGCCTAGTTTATCGATAAGAATATCATGCAAGACCGTATCAAATGCCTTACTAAAGTCTAGGTATACCACATCCACCCCTTCTCCTTTATCCACACGGCTCGTTATCCTAGCTGATAAAGAAAGCTATCAGATTAGTTTGACATGATTTGTTCTTTACAAATCCACGCTGGCTATTCCCTATCACCTTACCACCTTCCAAGTGTTTGCAGATGATTTCCTTAATTACTTGCTCCATTATCTTCCCTGGCACAGAAGTTAAACTAATTGGTCTGTAGTTTCCTGGGTTGTTTTTATTTCCCTTTTTGTAGATGGGCACTATATTTGCCCCCTTCCAGTCTTCTGGAATCTCCCCCGTCTCCCATGATTTCCCAAAGATAATAGCTAGAGGCTCAGATACCTCTTCTATTAACTCCTTGAGTATTCTAGGATGCATTTCATCAGGCCCTGGTGACTTGCATGCATCTAACTTTTCTAAGTGATTTTTTACTTGCTCTTTTTTTATTTTCTCTTCTAATTCCCCTTCCCATTAGCGTTCACTATGTTAGGCATTCCTTCAGACTTCTCGGTGAAGACCGAAACAAAGAAGTCATTAAGCATCTCTGCTATTTCCAAGTTTCCCGTTACTGTTTCTCCCTCCTCACTGAGCAGTGGGCCTACCTTGTCTTTGGTCTTCCTTTTGCTTCTAATATATTGATAAAAAGTCTTCTTGTTTCTCTTTATTCCCATAGCTAGTTTGTGCTCATTTTGTGCCTTTGCCTTTCTAATCTTGCCCCTGCATTCCTGTGCTGTTTGCCTATATTCATCCTTTGTAATTTGCCCTAGTTTCCATTGTTTATATGACTCCTTTTCATTTTTTAGATCATTCAAGATCTCGTGGTTAAGCTAAGGTGCTCTTTTGCCACATTTTCTATCTTTCCTACCTAGCGGAATAGCTTGCTTTTGGGCCCTTAATAGTGTCCCTTTGAAAAACTGCCAACTCTCCTCAGTCGTTTTTCCCCTCAGTCTTGATTCCCATGGGACCTTACCTATCAGCTTTGTGAGCTTACCAAATCCGCCCTCCTGAAATCCATTGTCTCTATTTTGCTGTACTCCCTTCTACTTTTCCTTACAATTGTGAACTCTGATTTCATGATCACTTTCACCCAACCTACATTTACATTTTTTGAATCAGATATTTTCAGAGGGAGTGCCTGGACAATTCAAAATAGCTCACTGAAATTTAGAACACTCCCAGATCATCAGTTTCAGACCAGTTATTTTTGGTGGAGAACATTTCTTTACCCTAACTTGCAATAAAATATAGTTAATTTTAAAGGTGCTGCCTTCACACCCCTCACCAAAAAAATGGTGAGAAAAATTTGACAAAATACTGGTCTCAAAACAGTCTCAGGTAATATTTTATTCCTATTATATACAACAGATTAGTGTTTGGAAACTCAGGGGAATCAAAAGGAGAGCTATGGCAGAATGATTTAAACTTCCAGTACTTATTCACATGATGTCCCTGTGGGTGCCCCACTGTAGGTGCAGCAATGTCCCCTGCACCTGGGATCTGAGATCTTCATCATCAGTGTTCATTGGACCACACATACACCTCCCCATCTTGTGCCCTGAGTGGGACGTGTATATATAGTGCCAGGTGGTCCAACTGCCCCCAGTTCCTTAGCCTTTGGTCTGGGATGGAATCTTCAACAGAGCTCACTTCTCATTTTTGACCCTTTAGATAGTGCTTTACCTGTCAATTTTAGTGTTGTCAAGGTGTCACCCCACTCTGAACTTTAGGGTACAGATGTGGGGACCTGCATGAGATAACCCCTAAGCTTATTTACCATCTTAGATCTAGAGCTGCTACCACCAAATAGTTTAAACAAATATTTATGGGAGAGTCATTTGGAAACTTTGTCTTCCCCCCCTAAATATTTCCCCAGTCTTTATCCCCCTTTTCCTGGCAGGATTGAGACTGATTCACTTCCCATCAATTCCTGGTGATCCCAGATCCAAAAAACCCTTGGATCTTAAAAATCAATCAGGTTCTTAAAAGAAGACTTTTAATTAAAGAAAAAGGGTGGAAGGAATACCTCTGGGAGATTAGCATGCGAGCTACTCTCACAGACAATAGATTCAAAACACAGAGGATGCTCCTCTGGGCAAAAACCTTAGTTACACAAAGAAACCCAATTCGATTCTCCCTCTATGCAAAACGAAGTCACAAAAGAAAATAAACATAATCTAATACATTCCTTCTCTAAATACTTACTACTTTTCAGAAATGTTAGATGGCTGATTCCTGGATCCTTCACTCCGGCACAAACTTTTCTGAACAGACCAAAAGACTGATTTCCCTCCTCCCTCTTTGAAAACATCTTGTCCCCCCATTGGTTCCTCTGGTTAGGTGTCAGCTAGGCTATGTGAACTTCTTAACCCTTTACAGGTAAAACAGGAATTAACCCTTAACTGTCTGTTTATGACAAGTGTAGTTTCATACTGTCTTCTTCTTATGTCCTTGCAAATTTCTTTTCTTCCATCCCAATCCAAATTCCTTAGTAGTTAATGTAGTGCAAGAAAAAGGATGCCAATACCAACCTCAATCCACCCACCATGTCAGACACTGGAAACAATTGGATTTATTGAGACACAAGGCTTATTCATCCGCTGTGCTCCAATTTTGCATATCTCATTATGAGGTTCTCATGGCCAAGTATAACTATCTTAACTATTCTAAAATACAGGAACTCTGCCAGGACCTTCATGAAAGTAAAAAAGAACAACACCAGGCACTCTCATCTGAGGGACACCTCTTGGCCTATATAGCTTTACAAGCCTCTTTAGCCAGTGGATACCACTGCCTGTTCCATAACAACTGCCATAGTCATGAGACGGGCATCATGGTTGCACCTCTCCGGCCTTCCTAAGGAGGTACAAAGCACTGTGGAGGATCCATCCTTTGAGGGCCACAAATCATTCACAGAGTGTATAGGTGAATCATTACACTTTCTTAAAGTCTCCTGAGCTACTCTCCACTCTCTTGGTATCTACACACCAGTGCCGAAGAGGCAACCAGGGAAATATGCTCTTCCCACGTGATTCTGACCACCACAATACATTCCCTGGCAGCACTATGGCACTTAGCAGCAGCACCAGAAGCCCCCTACCAAACACACACAAGTGACTCCTCAAGAAGCAACCTCTCACGCACCTTCAACCAAACAACAATTTTGAAGATGTGGTCAAGGCCCTGAAATGCCTCCCCCTGTTACAGCTACACCAACTATCTTTGACATCTCAGCAATTTGGCAACCAATTAGCCCTGCTCTTTTCATCATACAGGCTAATTACCCCAAACCAGTGGGTCCTAGAGATCATCAGGAAAGGATACTCCATCCGTTTGCTATCTATCCTGCTCCACCACCCACCACAGCTGCTCCACCTGAAAGCCTAGCTCCTCCATGGTTCCAGGATTTGGAAATAACCTGTTTGGAAGCAGTTAGGTACTCTTGAATAACATATGCAACACAACTAGACACACTTACCACCACAAATGGACTAGATTCCAATGCTGATGCACCTCCCATCAGATTGACACAATGAGCACTCCATTACCACTTACCCTGGACTATATTTTACATCTTCAATTATCAGGATTATCCACTAGCTCCATCTGAGTGTATTTGGCAGCCATCACAACGTTTCACTGTCGCATAGATGGCTACTCTGTCTACACACACACCCACTCATGAAACGTTTCCTGAAGGGTCTCCAAAATCTTTCCTCTCACATATGGGAACCACCTCATCCCAGTATGCTAGCCTCGTCCTACTCTCTCTTACTAGACCTCTGTTCTAATGGTAACATGCTCCTATGTTCACTTATCTATGAAAATAGCATTTCTTGTCACTTTTACTTCTGCCTGTGTCATTAAAATTGGAGTCCATATGGCATATTTCCTGTACGCATCTTTTCATAAAGACAAAGTTGCATTATGTCCACATTCCACATTTTTACCCAAGGTACCATCCTCTTTCTATCTCAATCAACCTATCCACCTTCCCTGCTTCTTTCCGAAGCCTCACAACAACAAAAACAGGATGTAGCACCACATGCCCTGGATGTCAGATGAGCATTAACTTTCTACCTGGACAGAACTACGTCTTTTTCAAAAAATCACCACGCTTATTTCTTTCAGCAGCCGAAAGATCCAGAGGCACAGCCATCTCTAAGCAAGGCTTTTCCAAGTGGATCTTGCAATGTATACATCTGTCCTACCAACTACACAATCATCAACCTCCTTCTGGAATTAGAGCACATTCCACCCGCTCAATCTTCACCTCCATTGCTGTTCTCAATAATATCCCGATTTGCTGACATTTGCAAGTGGCCACATGGCCATCAGTGGCCACTTTTTCCTGTCACTATACTATTACTCACAATGGCACAGTAGATACTTTCCTAGTACATACTGTCCTAGCATCTGCAGTAAATATTGCTCCAAAGCCCCAGCCTTCCTATTAGGGGCATTGCTTTCTAGTCACCTACAGTGGAGCACCCACAGAGACATCACTCAATGAAGAAATGGTTACTCACTCTGTGCAATAACTGACATTCTTCAAGATGTGCATTACTATGCATCCCACCCACCTCCCCTCCGCTTTGGCGCTGAAACATAAGCTCCATGGCAGAGAAGGAACTGAGGGTGGGAGGGGGTAGTCAGACCGCACAGCACTATATATACATCCCGCTCATGGCATGAGATGGGGAAGGTGTGCATATGTGGTCAGATGGGCATTGCTGATGATGATCTTCAATCCCAGACACAGGGGATGTGGCCACACCTACCGTGGAATACCCATAAGGGACACTCTTCTTGAAGAACCTCAGTTTACTGCACATGGTGAGTAACCTTCTCATATCTGTTCTTCTAATTTATATCTTCAATCCAAAAGGATTGGTCAGGCTTCTTTGTGTTACTCTGTCTTTGTACATGCGATATTATATGGACTTCAAATGATATTTGCAAGCAACAAGTTAATGAGAAATAGCATCTCCAGCAATGGCTTGTTTTCTCTGAGATAAAGTATCCTTTATGCCAGTGGTTCTCAAACTTTTGTTCTGGTGACCAGGGCCGGCTCCAGGGTTTTTGCCGCCCCAAGTAGCAAAAAGAGGGAGAAAAAAAAAAGTCGCAATCTGCAGCTCCACTGCCACCACTTCAGTCTTCAGCGGCAGTTTGGTGGCTGGTCCTTCACTTCGAGAGGGAGTGAGGGACCTGCTGCCGAATTGCCACCGAAGACCCGGATGTGAAGCCCCTCACCATTGGCCGCTCCAAGTAGCTGCTTGCTGTGCTGGTGCCTGGCGCCAGCCCTGCTGGTGATCTCTTTCACATATCAGAGGGGTAGCTGTGTTAGTCTGTCACTCTTTCACATAGCAAGCCTCTGAGTGCGACCCCCTCTTATACATTAAAAACACTTTAAAATATGCTTAATACCATTATAAATGCTAGAGGCAAAGCACAATTTTGGGTGGACATCACGACCCCCCCATGTAATAACTTTGCGACCCCCTGAGGGGTCCTAACTCCCAGTTTATGAACCTCTGCTTTATGCCTCCTTTTTCATCCATTTACAGTTTATGAAATTGTTCAAACCTGATTTAGGATCACAAGGCCATTCTTCCAAGGGAAGAGCAGTTCACACAGCATTTTAAGTCCCTTCAGAAAGATCACTGAATGAATGTGCAGTATTACTGCTTAATTTGAACTACTTAAACTTGTTTAAATCCTGAGTGAGGCAAAACCAAGGCCAAAGTTCACCTGTGGTGCCTATGCCTGACCTCGAGGGTGCACCCAGGAGATCTCCACGCACCTACAAAGTTTTAGAAAGAAAAGTAGTGTTCATTGTATGAGCTGAGTATCTGGCAAGAGTTTACCATGTGCGGGTGGGGGTCTGTGGGGTTCCACTATGGGGTTTTTTAGAGGTGTGTCTTCCCAAAGAGTGTCAATAAGTATAACTAACATAAAATCTGCCTATGTAATATGATTACCACTTCCTTCCATCACTGAAATACTATTACCTCTATGTTGGAATGCAGAGCTTTTATAAACAACTAGCATACTATGCAACAGTTTACACAGAAGACAAAGAATACCATGTTCAGCTGAAACTGTAGGGGAAGATTAGGTACTGCAAACAGAATGTAATTACAAAAATTGGAATTTGGCCAGGTCCTCAGGATTAACACCTCACAACATTGTTAATGACCATAAAGGGTCATTAGCTCAGTTGTGCTTCTTATCTGAAAGAATGCATCTCCTACAGCACAATGCTCCCTAACAGCAAACTTGCTGTTTAGTCTAAATTTTTGTCATACCACTTTGTGGTCCACATAGAAGTTTGTTTTATGAACCAATTAATTTTTTATCTAATAAGTGGCACTAACTACATATCATAAATATTTTCTTTTCTATTAGCAAAGATGCTCATGAAGTGTGCAGATAAGAATTCTGGCAAATCTTGATATTTTCTGTGTAAAAAGTCCCCTGTAGACTCAGAACTGATTGAACTGTTTTTGCTTTCTCAAAGTTTAACCCCAAAATATTTAATTGCCTGTTTAACTTCAAGATTGTTTTAAAATCCTGTATTTAGCTACTGTAGATCTTACATATCCGAGTAATGTCATACAGTAAGGGTCGAAGTATGTCTTTGGCAAAGGTCTACAAGATGACAAACCCAGTATTTCAATAAAATGAAGTTAGGATATTTCCTTACTTCCTATCATTCTTGTAATATCTACCTTAAGAATGGATTAATGTTACTTCATCTTTGCTAGTGTTCCAATCTCTGTCACTCGAATAGGAAATCCAAATTTTTAACCTTCAAATATCTTGTGAAAGACTAAATATACTGGACTATGCTGACCTTTTCAGTATACTATATGTTGATTGGTTAGCCATTCCACCTCTCCCCCACAGGTTAATGAGGCTGTAAATAGGAAGAACTGAAATGGCAAGCCAATCAAAAAGGTCAAAGTAGTAGAGCACACCACTGCAGCTGACAAAATATATGAGGCATTAAAATTTGGATACCTCATTCTTAGTGACAAAGACTGTAATGAGAATAGAAAACTGAGCCCCATGAATCCATTCACATCAAAAAGAATGTTAAGTGGATGAGAAATGATGCAGGCTTGGGCCAGTTGTGTTCCAGGATTAAAAATTAAACCCACATGATATTTCTCAGGTACCTTCTCGTAGAGATTATGCTATGCTCCTAGCTCTAGTACTACATGTCTTTGTGTTCTTGTCATCATTTGCATGAAATCCACAACCACATCAGCTCATATTCTGTCATTTTTGAAAGGGAGAAAAAAAACTGCTCAGATGTTGTTATAGAGAATGAATATATGCTCCAGAACAAGGCTAAAGTATACTCTGTCAAATAACATAACTGAATAGAATATTCCCAAATTGTGCTGGTGTGGTATTTGCAAACACATTCACTCGATATCAATGTTAAGTGAATAAAAATATTAGCTAAAAAGCATGCAGAAATACAGTGAGATTGTTCACTATAACTGCTTCTTAACTCAAGGTCGCTGTATCTGTACTCAAACCCTTATTAATTACAATTGCATCACCAAATTTTGTCACTGGATATGACCATAAAATTATGCTCCTCCACTGAAAGCAAATGAAGTCATGAAAGCAAAGATTAAAGATGCTACTTTTAATTCTGTCCTGTAATAACCACACCATTCTTTGACTGTTTGTTATTGAAACTTATACTGTAGTGACACTTGCTGGTAGTGTGAATATTACAGAAGTATTGTAATCCTCCTTACCGCAAAGCCTTGTCTGCATTCTGTTCAGCTACCTGCACCAGTTTAATAGTGCAGACTGTTAGTTTGTAATCTATGTTCCCAAGTAATTTTAAACATACGCATATGAACCGCAAGTGCTATACCTAAACCAAATATAGCTGCTGTAGGGCACCTTGGTAACAAGGTCAGTAGAGGGAAGGAGAAGGGGTAATTTAATCATACAGGTTTTTAAAACAGTAGTGAGAGAATACTCGGAGTGATCTCTTCAGTACATCCATCTCTGTGTGCACTGCTTCAGCTTTATGGGGTGTGAAACTTTCCAATAAAAACAAAAATACCCACTATTCAGCCAAGAATAACTTACAGTAGCTTGCATCATTGCTGTGACTTATTTATATTAGATGTATTACTCTGTGCTTACTGCATGGGCATATAACGGAATGTTGCTGTGATAAATGAAATAGCTGCTCTGTATCCTGAAGCAGCCCTACAGTTTCAAAACGTGCTAAAACATGTCTTCCATTGGAATTCCTCACAGAAATGGATGAGTTATAGGGAAGCGTGCCAAGAGGTGCCTTCTGCTGCGTTTTATCACTGCCTATAATCCAACTGTCTGAAACTGCTCCAAGCTAATTAGCTGGTTCAGTGCTTGTTATATCAAGAGTCCAAATAAGTCAAGAGGTCACACTTAGTATCAGAGAAAAGCTTTTGTATTTGTCTATCTGTCCTTGGGGCCACACACAACTCTCATGTGGGCCAAATCCTAATTAATGCCTTCACTTAAACTTGTACAAATTAACATTTTGGAATGTCCACCATTTAAAAATTCCTTTTTTTAAATAGTTCAGGTGAGAATACCAGTGAAGCATATGCAGAAAGTAGCTCTGCTTGACATGGGTATTATTTAATTTTGTTTTTATGAAAAGCATCTACATAGTATAGAGCTCAGAAAAGTCCTTGCTTGGTTTTGCTCAGTATTTGAGGGCTTGAGAAAAGCCTATTTAAATAGGATCATAACATTACTGTATCCTTATTTATTATCTGAGGCACAGATTCTAGTCAGGATGTGCCAAGGGATGTATAAATACATAGGAAGATGCAATCTTTTTTAAGCCCAGGTGCAATAAGGGAGTGTAACACACAAAAGGATGTAAAGAGGAGGGTAGTAATGGGGACAAGAGGAAGGAAGGAGGACGGTAATAGTAATAAGTAATAAGATTTTATTTTTATATATATATCGCACACACACAGATGAATAGGCTAATATTGTTACAATTGGCTGCCGCTTCACTTTTTGTAACATTGTGAATGAATAACTCTGGCTCATGTGCATGTTCTAATATTTAGATCTAATAGTCTTTAACTATTTCTATTGTTTAACTCTTCTTTAAACCTCAGCCTATATCTGGTCATTTATGTGTGGGGAAAGGGGAAGCATTACAAGGTTTGGGCCCAATGGAAAAATGAGAGGCGGGATGGAGTGGGTAGAAGAGAAAGAAGGTCAGGATAATGAGAGCAGGAGGCATAGTGAAGCAGAATAAGTTATATACCTGTAAAAATCAATAAAGTTGAGAACCGCAGCTGGAGGAATCTAGGTTCTGAGGGAAATTCATGTTTTGAGATCCAGAGAAATGTCCACTCTGCAGACTATGAAGGAGTCCCTCCAATCATCTTCTCATTTCTAGAAGCCACATGAGGAAGGCATTTGGTGATGGAGATGGTCACCCACTGGAACCTAGTGTGCTTGAATGAATCCCCCATGCATTTGGTTGAGGTAAAGGTGGCAGAATGAAGAAGCCTTTTTGTTCCTACCTCCCCTGTTGGGGCATCTAGAGTACTGGGGACTTCTGAGCTGTATTCCATATACCTGGTGCTGGTGACCATGTGGGGGAAGGAAACTGGGGGATATTTCCAGTGGTGCCAGTATGCAGAGGAGATGCTAGCCCATTGGGAGCCCTAGGCAGGAATATTTTGCCCCTCCTCCCACAATACATGATAAAAAAGCGAATGGTGGGGCCCTTGAGCTGTTCAGGGCCCTAAGCAATTGCTTAGTCTGCTTATGCTTAGAGCTGGCACTGCCAATATGAAGGGTAAGGAGGTGAATAAGATAGGAGAGGCAAGAGCATCCAGACTGTCATGGGGCATACGGAAACAGGTAAACATAGAATGCTAGGTAGGGTGTTACACAGTAATATGGAATAGTATATTGAGGGATTGCATCTCTGCTTTCGTCTAAGCTCAGTTCCTGTATTGCGTCCTCTTTGCTTCTAAATCACGGTACAATGAGAGTATTTCCTCCTCCTCCTGCATTGTATGTTGCCACCTGGCTTCCATTCATTTTATTTATAGATACATTAGCCTCTTCCCTTGGCTCTGCATTGTTCCATGATAAATAAGGTATTAGTAGAAGAATTGATGGAGAGTCAGGATACTGGGAATTAAGGACAAATAGCTTTATATCCAAGATAATCCACAGAGGGATGCATAGTTTCGGGACTGCTGCATTTGAATATCATCTCCTACCTCCCTTTTGGATCAAAGAAAGTAGGGAAATAACAGAATGCCTGTAAGCTCTGCATGTGTTAAAATAGACAAAAGGAAGGAAACATACCTTTAAATCTTGGTCAGGTAACCTTGCAGTGCACCTGCTATGCCGTTCCTTAGTTAACCTGCCATTAAAATCCATGGATATTAGGACATATCTGTCCATTTCAGCTGGAGTTATAAGAAGTTTTAAACAGCAGTAAATAGTTATCTTGCCTTTTTGTGCCTAGACAGCCAAATTCTCATGGTGGATAAGATTTCTCTAGGTTCTTCAATAAACAAAACAACAGAGTAAAAACCACAATATGAAGTTGTTTGTTTTATTTTATTTTTATTTTATTGGTGTGGTTTTTCACAATTTTTTAAATGAAATTATTTTCTTTTGCTGAAGAAGGACAAGAATTAGAAAAGCAAAATCCATATCTTTAATTTCCTCTGTTTGCTTTGATTTCAGTTCTCCATTTTTGTCAATGTTCTCATACTTCAAGGCTGTTTTATGATGTACCAAAGTCAGGTTAACTCTGAATCAGTGTAGTATGTACTGAAACAAAGAGACCTGAATGGATGAAAAATACTGTACTTTGACATATGATATATTATCAGTAGGCCCATAGGAGTGATTAAATTCCTTCATGGCCATGGTACTGAAGTATGTTTTTTAATACATATGAAAAACATGGTGCATTTTTGTAGATTTTGATGGTTTGGTTTGTAGTCTATAAGCATGTATAGCACATGTACTGAAATGTGCCACTGAAGTATATTAGTGTATCATCATGTATTGCTATTAGCAATCTCTTGCAATGACAACTCAAAAAGTCCTTTTAACTTTATCACTGTAATGCCACTATAAAATGTTATATACAATAAAACTTAATTATGGAGCAAAGCTTGGTCAGAGACCAGATGGGTTTGTAATTAAAACTGTTCAAAATATTTACAACAATATGAAAACAATTAAAAAAAAATGAAATTTACTCTTCTGGTTAAGAACTCTAAAATGCACCCAATTTTATAGATAGCTTTGCTAAAATATTCATTTAAAAGAAATTACTAATTTCTGTGCAAAAATGGATGAGTAGTGAATTGATGCAAAAATCATGTGTCGCTGAATTGTGGGTTAGCTAAATAATGGGAAATGAAATGGGAAAAACATTCTTGCAAAATTATCTGTTTGCGCATGCGTGTGTGTGTGTGTGTCTCTCTCTCTCTCTCTCTCTCTCTCTCTCTCTCTGTATCTATATAGATAGTTAGATACAGAGAGAGATGTTACGACTGTATTAGACCCATCGAGAATTTTCAAAGCTTTTAAAAATTGTCTGCATGACTTGTTTGAATACATGTATATTCGAGTTGGCCCATATTCGTTCCATCTACTGTTCTTGGATGACCAGTGTTGAAATGTAAATACCAACACTGGATACTTATACAATTCATTGATTACCACTTATTATCCAATATAAATATTTTTGATTTATTGAATAGCTTTATAAATAACTGGTTCATGCATGCCTCAAGAAGCCAAAAAATAAGGCACAGTACACTATAGGAGTCACTAGGGAGATGGTGATATTTCATGGATAAGTACTGGACTCAGTACCCAGACAACTGAATTCTACTCCCAACTCTGCCATCAGTTTGCTGGTTGACAATGGGTAAATTGCATAACTCAAACCTCAGTGTCCCCATCTGCAAAATGGGGATAACTCCTTTGTAAAAGGTCCCTTATGGCCTTTCACATATATCTGAAAAGCATTGTTTAAGAGCTAATATCCTATAATAAGCCTTACCCAAAATCCATGGAAGTCCTTGAGCAGGTTCTGGATTTTGTAAAAGCATATGCTTTATAACCAGCTCTAATTGTGACTTAGAATCATAGACTATCAGAGTTGGAAGGGACCTCAGGAGATCATCTAGTTCAACCCCCTGCTCAAAGCAGGACAAATCCTCAGGTTTTTTTTGTTTTTGTTTTTGTTTTGTTTTTGAAAAAAAACCCTCTTTTTGTCATGCACCTTGGAAAAGATCAGAACAAAAGGTTTAAAACCTTCCTAAGACACTTCTATCAGTTTTGCCTACAAAGTACAAGGCAATTCTGCAGGACTGAGATTCCTTAAAAGAGGGGGCTTTGGAAGTATCGTCACGTTGGACATTTGAATACTGCAGTCTCATTTAAAATGAATGAGAATTGGATGTACAAATCTCCTAGGTGGCTTTGAAAATCTCAGCTAAGTCTTTCACTTCTTCCTCTTGGAAAAGTGAGGCTGCTCTTTAAAATATGAATTTTGCCTCTCACCTCTGCTTTTCTCCTGCAGCCTCTAACACAGCAGAAGATAATGCAATCACTACTTAACTGTGCATCCTGCTGACCATGGAGACAAGGAAATGAATCATCTATTTTCTGAGAGACAAAATTCAGAGACTTCACTAGGCAAACTCAAAAGATTAAAGTCTGGAACAGACAGCCGGATTCAAAAGGGCTAGTACAACACTGTGGTGGGGCGGAGAGGGAGCAGGTTACTGTGGAAGTGGAGCCTTTGTACTATGAGAGCAAGTGAATCTTCCTTCTAGAGAAGGCCCTTTTCAAGTATGTGGGACTGTCTTGCTAAAACCTACTTTGTGTTGAAATCTTAAATTGTGGAGAAGGAAAGTAGCTTTAACCTAGAAACATGTTACACAAAATTCTTATTGAAAGAAGCCTCACATACATTTTGTAAAGTGAGTTTGTTGGAACTAAAAACTGGTGACTATGGGTTTTCATGGCTTCTGATAAGATTGCAGTATCAAAACAGACCAGAACCATCTTAAAAATGAAAGAAGCTGTCCATATGCTTCTTTGACTGGATAATTTTGGTGGGTCATGGTTGCCATCCTCTCTTTGCCTGTAACTTTTCTGGCTGCAGTTATCAATTCCATCAGCATTAGAGCTGAGCAAAAACTTCCAGACAGACCATTTTTCTGTTTGAAAACACAAAAACAAAATGCCCCATGGGAAACTGATTTTGGAACGTTTTGTTTTGGGAAATAGAGCATTTCAATACATAAAAATGGAACATGTAAATATTTTCCAAACAGAATGCTTCATTTCCAAATAACATTTTGTTGGATTCTGTATCCTCCTAAATTTAAAGTCAAAATCAAAACAAAGTTTTGACCAGAATCATTATTTTCTTGTTTCATTTCATGGAAAATTTCAAAAACCTTTGTGTTCATTTCAGTTTACAATTAAAAATATCAAAATTGCCCAACTTACCACAAAATGGGATTTCTGCACAGATCTAGTCGGTATGGCAGGGGACACCTCCATCACCACGACATCCAGACTCACTCTTGTGGTCAGCACAAGTACTAGGTATTGAGACCCAGCAATTTATCATCAAACATCTTATTCTAATAATGCAAAATTTTCTGACCAAACCATAAAGGAAAGAGAACTGATAACATCATAGCTGTTTTCTGAACAAATCCTGAAGTGTGAACCCAAGGTTCCTTCTATTTTCTCCTTCCCTAAACAAATCTAGGTGACAGAAATGAAAATCAGTTTCCAACTTCATTCAGTTACACAAATGAAGCATTGCTTTCCAGAAAATTCTCATAGCTAATAGAAGAGATGCAAGCACAATCAAAATTGAACTATTTTAAGAATCGCTGAAATGTTTCAAATTTGTCAGTATTCACCCCATTCTCATAGAGAGCTTTCATGAGCAGTATCGGCCCAAAGGAAATTTTTATTATTACATTCTAGGGGATGGTTTTCTAGTTGAGTCTTAGACATATTCTTGGCTTTGCTGTATATAATTGTGCCCCTGTGATTAGCGTATCTTGTGAGCATTAAGAAAACAAGGATTGCTAGGCAGCAAGCCGAGACAATGATATGAAGTAGTAGTTTACATAACCAAATATCTACAGGTTTCAGAGAAAATATGTTTTTAATTTCAAATACAGACTTAAATATATGATTTTTAAAATGCAATAGTATAAGCTTCATAGCGACTGACTCCGTAAAGGAGTCAAAAGCAAACTAATTTGGTTATTAGCATGTGCATGAGGTGATCCTGCTCCACTCATTCAGAAAATAGGAATTAAGTTGATTTGACAGCCCTCCAATTTTGCTTTCAATGCTATTGATTCCTCTCATCAAGGCTGTGCTTTTCTGTGCTCGATCTTGCAAAAGGGACTGATGGGTACACTCAATCTAATCACATTTCATTGTACATTCTCTGCATGTAATAATAATCTTGACTATCCCGATCAATTTTGACCCAGTTTCCTCTCACAGGATGCAACTCAATGATTGCTATCTAGTTTTTATTTTTTTAAGGAACATGATTTGATACATTTTTTCTGAAGAAATATCTATCAAACACAGTAAGCTTTTCTGCTTTCCCATATTTCTGTTTCATTTCTTTTTGTAAAATACTAGGTTTTATCTTCATAGGGTCTGAGGTTATTACATGGTGTATAATGATGGTGATTTTTGTAATGACACTCAAAGCACTTAATGTGGTTGAGAAGCCTTCTTGAATGAACAGTTAAATAGCTCCATACAGTGTGCTGTTCAACATAACAGGCAAATGAAAAGAGATGATTGCATAATTTTGGTGGGCAATATTGCCATGTATCTGAATATTTTCTGTAATGATCTAATAAAAGGATCATTACTTAACAGAGAACTTTAATGAGATTAATACCTCCTTTTGTATTTGTTCATAGAAATTAGAGATGAAAAAGATCAACCAGTCCATTCCCTGCTGGTGCTGTTGTTATGCTTGTTCATTTATTTAAAAGCCCAGCTTACTGTTGCAAATCTGTACCAGAGATGTGGCAATACTGGACTTGCCTATATAGTAGGTTTTATTGTACGCTCCTTGCCTGATTCTTATACATTTCCCATGGACTTCCACTGTGCAGGATAAGGGCTGTAATTCTTTGAGGGGGAAGGGAGACAAATTCTGTGGTCAGATTTCTCAGGTTGATGTATGTGCATAATAATACCCCTGTGGAGCTGGAAGAGTTGGTCCAGGATTAAAGAGCTGAGATTTACAACTAAGCTTCATTTAGCATACAATGAAATAACTCTGAATGACATGCATATGTTAAGTAATTTAAATCCATTAATACAGTTGTTAAATGAAGTCCAATTAAACATATTGATGGTGTAAACATGAGAACAGAAGTTGACTCTTCTAGGGCATTTGTATATTGGGAGAAAACTTACGTTGTTGTGCAGACAAATGCTATTGCGTGTGTAAGAGAGAGAACTCTGCTCCCATTTGTCTTCAAAATGAAATACCTGTAATCTGACCAGAAAAAATAACAGATGAATAATTCCTTGCCTTCCAGAGAACATACTTCCTCTGTACCAAAAACTGTAAGCTTCCTGACAAAAATAACTGTCTAGCTCCTACATAATACTAATACAAGCCAAGATTTTGAGGTTTTGGCAGCTTATCCTGGCCTCGGTAGCAAGAAAACTAGACATATTATTTTCTGAATTTTCCCCAGATGTAGACAGCACAATAGGAAGGAGGGGGGGTAGGAATGCAGAGTTACTCCTTCATATGATTTACAATTTTGCTCTTAACCCTCTGTATATTAATAAACAGTAAAACGAAGCATTCTAAATACTCATAATAAAATCCTAACTGTTCCCTAAATGTTTTTCATAATTAAAGTCATATAAAAATCACTTATTTAGGGGCCAATCTAGGTTTGGATTCATCCTTCTTAATTCTGTTATACCTGGCTTTCTTCTAATTGTGCTGAGAAAGAAATTTGGTCCATTGTCTCTAATGGTAGTTGTGTGCCTGAATCACTGTCTACTGCTTTGAAAATACAAAGATAAGTTTTTAAAAGGCTGTTTGTAGTTTTTATTTGTAGATTTTGTTCTGAAAGGCAATTGGAGATTATAGCTAGACCTGATATCATGTTAAAAGAACGTGCAAAAAATCATAGACCACGTAGTGCAGCTTGCAGTTGGTTCCCTATGTGCCTTATACAAACTACAATCAGGAAGACATGTCCACTACATGTGACCCAATAATAACCACTATGTATTGATCTAGGGCAAAAATGGCTCAGGCCCAGACTTCTGAAGATATTTAGGCATTGCTGCACTCAGTATTGCAACACCTAACTGATTTAAAAGTCTAAATCTCGTTTTCAAAAGTGTTTTAGGCACTTCTGAGCCAAATTCCATTGGACGGTAGGCACTTAAGAGCCTAAGTCCCATTGGAAGTCAATGGGAAGTAAACTCCTAAATGCCTAAAGTAACTTTTTGCTTTTTGTTCTTATAAATAGAGCTGGCTTTAAAAAAAGTGAAAAATGTTGTGGGTTATTTTGTTTTTTTTTTGGAGGGGGAAGGTTGGTAAAAAATAAAAAGGGTGGTTCTGTTTTGTTTTTTCAAATACCATTCATTTAAAAATCAGCCCTTTTTCCCCTCAAAAGATCAAAACTTGGAAAATTTAAACTGTTTCAAATTATTAGTGTCTCTCTTTGAGCTCAGTGAAGAACCAGTAAACAAGTTTTAGTTTTGCTAATGACATCTCAGGGGATTGTGGAATGCAAGGGCATCTCTAGGCACTAGTGTGGCAAGCCGCGGGGGGCAGCCTGCCCGTCGCCATGAGGGCGGTAGTCAGGCTGCCTTTGGCAGCATGCCTGCAGGAGGTCCGCTGGTCCTGCAGGAATTCAGCAATGGCTACGCTGAAGGCACGGGATCAGCGGACCTCCCGCAGGCATGCCACTGAAGGCAACCTTACTGCCGTGCTTGGGGCAGCAAAATACATAGAGCCACCCCTGACGGAGTGTCACTGTCTGGAAAAGCAAGCTTGTTTTTGATGGGAGGGTTTGACAATATTCACTAAGCTGTAATGAAAGCTATAAGATATAATGAAACTAGTTTGGCAAGCCAGTCCAGTGATGAGCCACCTTCTCTGGGCTTAAATGTATTTCAGTGTTCCTATTCATCTATCTGCTGAATGTCTGCACCCCACGTAGTCTGACAGATATCCTGTCCTTGCCAGGTAGCTGTTGCTTTTAGGCATTAGCTGCCAAAACAATTCATAGATTAATGAGAAAACATTCATAAATTAAAGTAAATTAGCTGCCAAAACAATTCATAGATTAATGAGAAAACATTCATAAATTAAAGTAAAGTCTTTCCACTTGCATTGAAAATGCAACATCTCTGGGATGTTTAAATGCTGTAAAATGTCTTAATTTGTTCAAACACTTGCACAATTATTGATATAGACAGATGCATAATACACAGACTACAAGCATCTAAATTAGCTTTAAGGGAAATTAATACAAGAAACTAGAAAAATATTCCCAAGGAGTAAATTAGTTTGACACTTTATTATGACTTGAACAAAAGATTACCAAATGTGTCTTTAATATTACACTTGGAAAAACGTAGGTATAATGGATGGTGTAAGCACAGGGGAAGGAAAATCATAGGCCTGTTTTGCTCCCAAGAGTTCCCAAGTTAAGAAATCACTTGTCACCCTGAATAAATCATTAAATGTTTTGTTTTTCAACATTTTTAATTACAGTTGGCATTCCTGAGTCTAGTGCTGGAGGCTGCCATCTTGCTGAAGAACTTTATCCTTTGTGACACTCTCAGTGGGGGAACAGAGTTGAATTGACTCTAGGCCAGTTTCCAACCTGCTCCAGAATGCTTTGCGAGGGGAAGGAGAGGTACCCCTTTAAGGTTATATATTGAAAAATTTAAACATCTACCTCCAGATTCACTGAAACTGGCACAGGGGGATTGTAAATTATGCCTCCCTGTTCGGCCTGGTTCTCTATGCATCAGTGGGATTTACTCTGGGACAAGGAAGGTGGGTCTCTGCTGCTGCCCTCTTATGGCAGGCTTAGTTTACAACCAGGTATTCTGTCAGCAGCAATTAGTGAGGGGACTTGCAGGAAAAGTATGGTCCCCCAGTCTTTGTGTCCAGGTCTCTTGCCTGTACAACAGGGGCACTAGAACAATTTTTATAGTCAGCCATTGAACTAAACTGTAAATCCTGTATACCAGTGGTTCCCAAACTTGTTCCACTGCTTCTGCAGGGAAAGCCCCTGGCAGGCTGGGCCAGTTTGTTTACCTGCTGCGTCTGCATGTTCGGCCGATCGTGGCTCCCAGTGGCCGCAGTTCATTGCTCTGGGCCCATGGGAGCTGCTGGAAGTGGTGGCCAGTACATCCCTCAGCCGGTGCCGCTTCCAGCAGCTCCCAAGGGCCTGTAGCAGTGAACCGTGGCCAGTAGGAGCCGTGATTGGCCGAACCTGCGAACTCGGCAGATAAACATATGGGCTGGACCCGCCAGGGGCTTCCCCTGCACAAGCGGCGGAACAAGTTTGGGAACCACTGCTGTATATAATAGAAACCACTTCAAGTCAGGGGGTGCAGCAGCACCCCCACTCCTAGTTCCAGCAACTATGCTGGTCAACACTGCTCACTACTCTGGATGCTTTAGCTCCCTGTGACTCACCTCTAGGAAGAGATTCTTGCCATTCCAACCTCATCCCCTGCTGAACTTCTGCATAAAAGGGCATTATTGCAAATGGGTGTGTGCTTGAAGAAGCCAGTGTAAAACTGGGCTATATTTGTCCCTTTGTTAGTATCAAGCCATTCTCTAAGCAGACAACTTGGCTTACAGTCCCTTCCACAGAGTATCAGATGATATCTCTGATCAGTAAGATGACTCCCTCTAGCTCTAGGCTCAAAAATGCCACTTGTAATTAAATATCCGTTTCACATCTTATTCATGGTGATAACTAAGCACCTTCTTACCTTGTGAATTGTTGGATGGGTTGAGAAATGGGTGTGGTTCTCTTTTAAACTTAAAAAAGCCCCTCCAAATAAAGAGGGGAAAAGGTAACTCTACTTCTCATTAATGTGTTGAGTTGTTGAGCATCATCTTTAAACAAAATATATATCAGAATAGGTTCATACAGGATAGAGTTTCCTAAATACATATTTTGAAAGCTGCATTTTCTACTTTGGCACAATAATGTTTACAAAACTTTGGGGCGGGATGTGGGGAGGAAAATTGCTGGTGCCCATCTTTTGCAGGGAGAAAGGGCCATTGAAACACACACATTTTATCACAAAGGCTACCACAATCCAGCCTCAAGTTCCTACCCCAATCTTCACGCCTGGGCTCTCCCCACATCCCTTCTACTGTCCCCATCCCACACAACTAACCCCCTAACAAAGGCTCTCCTCAATCTCCCTGCTACTGCCCCATACACTTTCATCCCAGGGCTGTCACCTCCCTCTCTTCTACTATCTACCTTCTACACACACACACACACACACACACACTGACCCAACCCCCACCTTCAACCCAGACTCTCCCCTTCCTCTGGCCCCTGCCACACCAACCCCACCTTAACACCCTGCTTCTCCTACACCCCCCACATGGAGTCACTGACAGCTCCCCCATCACACCTGGACTTGCCCCACAACTACCCCTTTCCCCCAAAACCAGGCTGCCCCCCCTCTCCTGCAGGGAGGCAGTTTCTGGGCATTCCCACTGGCAGGGGGCACAGCAGCCAGCACTGACAAGTCCTGCTGTCACTGCCCCTCATGCTCCCAGGCACCACAGACAACCACCCCTCACCCTGAAGTGCAGGGTCGAGACAGTGCCCAGGAATCCCCAGCTCCCCATTGCCCCAGTAGAACGGGGGAGACTTGAGGGGAGGGGGAGTGCAGCGGGATTAGTGCTAGGACCCCTCGCCCTGCACCAAACCATTTCCTGGTTTGGGATTTCTTTTTGGTCCTCTCAGACAACTTCATCTGGAGTGGCTGGTAGTAGTGCAACTGGCAGCGCAGGTCTCAGGGCCCCTGCGGAACACAGCGGCATGCAAACTACAACTCGCAGCACACTCCGCAACAGCCAGTCTCTGCTGCACCTGCGCACTGCGCTCCCCAGGCTGCTGAAGTTGCTGACTCTTCACAGTGCTGGGCTGTGGCCCAGGCTGGATTAACCCTTTGTGGGCCTCTTCCAAGTGTGGGCCCAGCACCACTAGAGCCATTGTAAAGCTGGTACTGCACACAGGTGGGGACACACCCTGCTGCAGTTTTATATAGATGCTGAGATGAGCTCTGCATGGGAAAGCTCAGCTAAGGAACTGCCCAGATACTCAAGTGCACCCCGCCCCCTGGAGTCCAAACCCAGAATTACACCATCTTGCCCTGCACAGAGATCTATACAGTGTAAGGTCATTGAAATTTGCCCCCTCCCTCAATGTGGAGGAAGATATGCAGAACAAAGCTTAATATACTAAAGAAATTGGGCCTATTACAGAGGTTCTTGAAGGCAAGCTGCTCTTGCTTGCAGCTAAAAGCTCCAGATATTTCTTTCACAGGCCAGACACCCTCTAGCCTGGTTTCAATCCTTTCTTCCCCAGTTCAGTCTTAGCGTATGACTACACTTGAAATTTCAAAGCCCTGCCACGGCAGCGCTTTAAAGTGTGAGTGTAGTCAGAGCGCCAGCGCTGGGAGAGAGCTTTCCGAGCGCTGCACGTAAACCACATCCCTTACGGGTGTAGCTTGCAGCGCTGGGAGCCGCGCTCCCAGCGCTGCAGCACTGATTATACTGAGGCTTTACAGGGCTGTATCTTGCAGCGCTCAGGGGGGTGTTTTTTCACACCCCTGAGCGCGAAAGTTGCAGCGCTGTAAAGTGCCAGTGTAGCCGTGGCCTTAGGTGTTTATTCAATCATCTGGGGTGGGGATTAAGTGAAGAATCAGCCACAGTTATGTCACTCTCCTGCCTTGAATAGATTTTACACAGGGCAGGAACCCTTTGTCTTCCAGCCTTCTCCCCCTCCCACCCCCACCCCATCCCAGTCAGTGGAAAAGTACTAAGTTTATCATGGAGTCCAATATCAGGTAATGTGATCACATGACCCTGCAGCCACCACTCAAAGTGTATTTGCAGCATCCGAAGGAAGGCTTTCCAGGAAGGTAAGAGATTAGCATCTTCAAAGACCTATTGCTCTCCCTAATGGTCCATTGACTTGTTCCTGGCTAGCCATCTAAACTGATTGCATTCTGTCCAGTGGGCATTTCCCAGGTGTAAACACAATTGTAATTGATACATAGTCAATCTTCCTAACTCCAGATACAGAAATGATACATGCATACAAATAGGATAATCATATTCAATAAATCATAACCTTTCCAATGTTATCTCACATGCCTTAACATGCATAAAATATATCATAATTATGCCATACCCATATCTTAACAATATCTCTATGAAGACTATGGGGGCAGAGTGTCACACCCTCATCACTAAATGATTTCCTCCTCCCTTCATGCCTATCAACCGCAAAGTCACACATCACAGCCACCACATTACTAGATAACGAGACCTAGATAAGTCTTGTCCCTTTTGGCATGTCAACACCATTCCTCAAAAAGTTTCATAGAGGTTCCATACCCTGCAGACCTAAAAAGCAAAAACGAAGAGCAAGAAACCCAAACTAGTATATTAGACCTACATCACTATGCTGGCCCCAACATTTCAACTGTTCCTTTTGTGTGTTCTTTGGCCACAAGACTATATATTAGCAGATTTTCATTTTAGTGTTCCATTATATCACCACTTCCTTTATGACTAAGTTTAATTAGTACCACAGGGTAATTGCAGTCATATTCTGCCAACTTTTCTTTCCCAAAGAAGTACTCTTTGTGAACTTTTCTAAACTATAATATGTGGTGAGCTTGGGATTAAGTGGACCCTTATGAATCCTTCTGCTAACTAACAGAAACAAATTAAATTCTTGTTAGCCAGAAAATTGTCCCTTATGGTTCTCACATTATTACCATATAGTATTTTTAAGCAGGGGAAGTTTGTTATAAAATAGAATCATAGATGTAAGAAATGCCATCTTGGGTCATCAAATCTTTGCCAATGAAAGATTGCTACCTATATGCAGCATCCAGTGAACTATTTAATAACGTGTCTCTTTATCTACATATCTTTTTATCAGCCTATAGCTTAAATCGGTTTTTTTAGAATGTTTTATCTGAGGAATGAGTCATCTGTGTAGTGTTCAGGGTTTAGAGTTAAGCCTCACTGTGCTAGCAATATCTGACCATCAGCTTAGAAAGCACTGATTGTCTTTAAAGGCTTCAATTACCACAGCTCATGCTGACATGGACCTAGAAATGTTTATCTTAAAATAGACTGTCAAAACTTTAAGGTGGGGTTTTCAAATCATGTCAGCAAATGAGAAGGGGGGGAAATGTACAAAAGGAATTTGACAGAATAAGTTGTGCAACCTAAATCAGAACACTATTAAAGATAGCTAGAGGTGGAAGGTGGGTTACATGCTGACTGAGGTAATAAAAGGAATAGCACATTTTATAAGTGAAGAGATTAATAATGTAATAGCTGACTGTTATGAAGGGTTATCAGCTTTACCTAAAGGGATACTTGCCCCAGATATCAAACAGTACAACATGGACAACTCTATTTTTCCAATGATTTATAATATTGAAAGTAACCTTTGGAAAAACAAATCTCTATATACAAAATAGAGATTGGAAAATGCAGATATTAACTATGAGTGTGCATATTGGTTTTGGAAAGAGACTGTCTTACCTTCACCTTCTGCTAAGGTTATTGCTAAGTTTGGCAGGGACTTGGTCAGAAGCTCAGCAGGAATCCCAAGTTAAGCAGTGGAAACTGCCTTTGGCATTTCAGGTTTATTTACTGATTATTTTCCCTTGTGTAACTAAAATTAAACATAAAGTAGTGAAGTCTCTGGACACATTCCCTTCATGCAGATTAATACTCTGTAATCTACAATCAAACAATATATCCCCCAAACAAAATAATATAAATAGAGCAGCTCTTCTGCCTCCATAGCTCCCTGTTCTGTCTTAGGCCTGGTCTACACTACGCATTTAAACCGATTTTAGCAGCATTAAACCGATTTAACTGCGCACCCATCCACACTGCGAGGCCCTTTATATCCATATAAAGGGCTCTTTAAATCGGTTTCTGTACTTCTCCCCAACGAGAGGAGTAGCGCTAAAATCGGTATTACCATATCGGATTAGGGTTAGTGTAGCCGCAAATCGACGGTACTGGCCTCCGGGCGGTATCCCACAGTGCACCACTGTGACCGCTCTGGACAGCAATCTAAACTCGGATGCAGTGGCCAGGTAAACAGGAAAAGCCCCGCGAACTTTTGAATTACATTTCCTGTTTGCCCAGCGTGGAGCTCTGATCAGCATGGGTGACGATGCAGTCCCAAATCCAAAAAGAGCTCCAGCATGGACTGTACAGGAGATACTGGATCTGATCGCTGTAGGAGACGACAAATCTGTTCTATCAGAGCTCCGTTACAGAAGACGAAATGCCAAAGCATTTGAAAAAAATCTCCAGGCTACACAGTGCTGCGTGACAAGCGTAACGGAAAGCCAAAGAATCAAATGGACGCTCATGGAGGGAGGGAGGGGGTACTGAGGACTCCAGCTATCCCACAGTCCACAGCAGTCTCCGAAAACTATTTGCATTCTTGGCTGAGCTCCCAGTGCCTGTAGGTTCAAACACATTGTCCAGCGTGGTTCAGGGTATAGCTCGTCAGTTTACTCCCTCCCCCCACCACGTGAAAAAAAAGGGAAAGAAATCGTTTCTTGACTTTTTACAGTGTCACCCTATGTCTACTGAATGCTGGTGGTAGACGCGATGCTGCAGCAGTGAAGAGCAGTATCTGCTCCTCTCCCCTCCCCGGTGGCAAACGGTACAATATGACTGCTATCCGTAGTCACCATCAGCCTGTGAGTGCTCCTGGCTGGCTTCAGGTGAGGTCGGCTGGGGGCGCCTGGGTAAAAATAGGAATGATTCCTGGTCATTCCCAGTAGATGGTACAGAACGGCTGGTAACAGTCCTCATCATAGCAACTGGGGGCTGAGCTCCATCAGCCCCGTCTCTTTCCTGTGTAAAGAAAAGATTCTATACTGCCTGGACTATCATAGCAGTGGGATGCTGGGCTCCTCTCCCCCCACACCGCTTAATGTCCTGCCTGGACTGTCATAGCATCGGGAGGCTGCCTCCCCCTCATTTTATCTCACTAACAAGTCACTGTTTCTTATTCCTGCATTCTTTATAACTTCATGACATAAATGAGGGGGGGCACTGCCACGGTAGCCCAGGAAGGTTGCGGGAGGAGGGAAGCAACGGGTGCGGTTGTTGCAGGGGGACGCCCCGTGAATGGCATGTAGCTCATCATTTCTGTGGGATCTGACATGGAGCAGCTGTGCTCTCTGATACACTGATTCTCTAGTACACTTGCCCCATATTCTAGGCAGGACTGACTCTATTTTTAGAAACCATAAAGAAGAGATTGACTCAGGGAGTCATTCCCAGTTTTGCCTTTGCACCCCCGGCCGACCTCAGCCAGGGGCATCCGTGATAGCAGCAGACAGTACAGAACGACAGATAACTGTCATCTTACTGCTAATTTACAATGGCAGCAGATGGTACAGAATGACTGATAACCGTCTCTGCTATCATGCAAAAGCAAACGAATGCTGCTGTGTAGTGCTGCAGTAACGCCTCTGTTAGCGGCATTCAGTACACATACGGTGACAGTAAAAAAAATGCTGAACGGGCTCCATGGTTGCCGTGCTATGGCGTCTGCCAGGGCAATCCAGGGAAAAAGGGCGTGAAATGATTGTCTGCCGTTGTTTTCCCAGAGGAACGAATGAGTGACGACATTTACCCAGAACCATCCGTGACAATGATTTTTCCCCCATCAGGCACTGGGATCTCAACCCAGAATTCCAAGGGGCGAGGGAGACTGCGGGAACTATGGGATAGCTACAGAATAGCTACCCACAGTGCAACGCTCCAGAAATCGACGCTAGCCTCGGACCATGGACGCACACCGCCAAATTAATGTGCTTAGTGTGGCCACGTGCACTCGAATTTATACAATCTGTTTTACAAAACCGGTTTATGTAAAATCGGAATAATCCCGTAGTGTAGACGTACCCTTATGGAAACACACTCAACACTGTGCAGGAGATGCTGCAGAAATGGAAGGGAAGCTGCTTTCACCTCATCTATTCAGAGGCCGCCATAAGATGCTGGTTCACCACTGGGTCAGACAAAGACAGTCTTGAGGATGCCATAATTTACATCCCTCTTGAGTAACCCCATAAGGTTTGAATTGCCAGAGTGTAGATGGTTCTCAGCTGTCTGCCATGATAGCCCTCCATTTTCACTCCAATCCTGACCTGCCTTGGAATGTCTCCTATACCAGTGTCTGAGTCCACCTCTTTAAGAAACAATCATTGGCTTGGTGCCTTTTGCACAAGTGTCTTGTGTCAGTGTTGTTCACTTCAGAGGCACACACTTTCCCAGTGGGCATGAAGGGGAAGTAGTATAAAGATTAATTGGGTTCCTACTCCACAAACTGTGGGTTTTTCCCCTCTAAAAGGAGCCTGGCTCCTTTAAGATTTGAATCAATGTAGGTGAGTTGGGTCAGATTATTTCAGGAATCTGGGTTGTAACTCCCAAATCTCTCTCAGTAGGCTTCTCACTAAGAGAACGGCTAAATAGATTACATCATGACTGTGAAGCCCCTTACTTGGGGCCCCAGTGACCAGTACAAGCCATTGTACTGCGAATATCCTGTAATGCCATTTTACAATATGTTTTCTTAGAAAAATATGACTCTGCGAAAATGACCATTTATTCTGCAATTAGGATTTATTCTGATTTAACTAATTCTTACCTTTTTTTCATGAATATTGGTTAAAACTTGAAGAAACACGATGGTTGTTATCAATGAGGAATGTTTGACTCATTCTGAGCTATTATCATGCACGAAAAGAGAGATGACAGCCTAACTTAAAATCTACACCTGTGTCTTCCCCTAGTCAGTGACACGTAAGCTCCTTTATTCAGAATTCATGTAACAAAATGTCACATACCTGTTCAGTAGAAGACCAGGGAGTCCTCTGAGCAGGGAAAAAAGGGCCAGTTTAGATAGATATCAGGGTCAAATCACTACTTGGTTTCTTTATAATGAAGGATTAGAGCTACTTTAATTTATACCTTTTTTAGAATCATCTTGACATGACTGATTGATAAACCAGAAACATACTTGTAGTTTTTCAGGAAGAATGTACTAAATGGTTAAACAAAAATACCCTGCCCTTTGAAGCTAATGCTATTGACTGCTCACTTTTAATTTGGCCTCCATCTGAAGAAAATCTTTTGGAAGTAAAATCTGTTCATACATCAGTAGGTTTACTGATACCATACAAACAGGTTTATATTGAATCGAAGTTTAAGGGTGACTTTCACACTATTTAGTGCAGGGGTCGGCAACCTCTGGCACGTGACTCACCAGGGTAAGCACCGTGGTGGGCCGGGCCAATTTGTTTACCTTCCGCATCGGTAGGTTCGGCCAATTGTGGCTCCCACTAGCCGCGGTTCCCTGTCCCAGGCCAATGGGGGCAGCAGGAAGTGGTGCAGGTGAGAAATGTGCTGGCCGTGGCTTCCCGCCACCGCCATTGGCCTGGGATGGTGAACGGTGACCAGTGAGAACCGCAACTGGCCAAACCTGCTGATGCGGCAGGTACACAAACTGCCCCAACCCACCAGGGTGCTTACCCTGACAATCTGTGTGCCAGAGGTTGCCGACCCCTGATTTAGTGGCTCTGAGTAACAGCCATCATTTTAATTAGAATGAGTCCTAACCAGAACCATATCTTGCCTGCTCCTCTACCACCACAAATTGATGGAAATAATTTCAAAATCTGGATGTGAATTTTGTGGCTCAGATCCATCTCTAATTTTGTATTTTGCTTATAAATATTATTGGAAATAGATCACATATGTCTAATTTAAGATGAAAACTGATTGTGGTAAGGACTAAAGGCCTATCAAAATTGCCTGCATAATTGTGTACAGAAATGTGCTTGCAATTGGGCCTACAATTACTAATTACACATGCCAGTACTTATTTCCACATACAAACTGATTGATTGGACATCACTGCCATTAGTGCGCATAATCACAACCACTGTACTCACAGTTTTGAAAATCAGGCCCTATATGCGTGTCTGATTTTATGGAAGCAAAGAATCTGGAAGCATCTTAAAATAGATGCGAAGTGTGAAGGAATCTGTCAAATACCATTGATCATCTTTGAAGGAGAATGCGTCATTAACAGAACAACTTTAAGTCTATCTTCTTCCACAGTTGAATATGTTGCTTACATTGTGAGTATTTAAATGTATAAAGAATAATCTGTGTACATATCCACCCTCCAGATGAAACCAAAATAGTTCTGTAGAAATGTAATAGGATTTTATGGAAATAATGCTTAAATCCTATATAATTCAATAAAATTTAATTTGGTTTTTGAACCCTTTTATAAAATTCTGTAGCAAGGACATATAGTTTTCCACGTAATATGGTTAAATTTGGTTGGAATTTCCCCTCTATGGAAAATTTAGATTAAATTTTTAAAAATCAATAAAAAGCTTTCAGCTGAAAACCAAAAACTTGGATTTGGAAATGCCACTGCAATGCGTAAAGGAGAACTGTAGTTTGGGTGCCTCAAGCTCTCATTCTCCTCTATGGGCTCACCTCCCTGGCTAGGCATCTTCTTCATGATGCCCTATGGTCTCCCCTCTTGTGCCACCACAGTACCTCATGAGAGTCTCTGGCCATTTTGCATCAGTTTTGGAGTTTTTTTTCAGTAAAGTCACAATTTTCTATAGAAATCAGACACTTTTAACACAAAAAAACCCACCAAAAATGCAATATTTCATCAAAAGCAGTCCCAAATATGGTTTTTAAAACAGATTCCTCCCCTGCCCCACCAAATTCTCCTTACTCTTGCTGGCTGACATAGGCACCATTACCAGTGGTCACACAACTCCACAGCTAGGTCTGCAACAGCAACTTTACTGTTGGCTTCCTGTCAGAAATAAGTGGATTCACTTAACGAGCTGAAGAAGGTCCAGAGCAGCCTCTTCCAGTCCACAGTTTCCTGCCCAATAGGCAGAATGGTGATGAAACATCCCAAGCTGCCTGTTCTACTGTACTGCTGAAACCTGTATCCATCTAGTACTTTTATTCACCATTACAATCAGATCTGAACCTTTTATATAAATGTTGCTGTTTGCAGTCTCATCTTTCGTATCTAGGCAACACGTTCTGCAAGTCACTAGTGTTGATCTGTAATACATGCAAAGAATAATTTTGTAAGGAGCTAAGCCTAGCATTGTTCTTATTCACCTACTAGGCTGGCCAGAGAGAAGTTCCGCCCTGACTCACCTAATGAAGTTGCTGAAAGTTCCACTGTGTATGTGTCAGCTTTGGTAATATACAAAATGCATGAAGAGTGAGATCAACTAGATGTGACTTCACAGGGAACAAGATTAAGGTGTTTTTTGCCATAATTTTGTGTTGGAGGGGTGAACTACACTATCATTCATTCACTCTTGGGAAGGAATGATTCTTTCCTGGATTCCCTGGCATGCATGGGAAGTGTGCAGGATGCAGAAATAAAACTTTCTAGAACATCAGCATAGGCATAATTCAAACTTGCTGGATTTCTCTGTTAGGAGACTAACAACAAAAACTAAGCTGGAAGATTAGCCAAAGCATTATTCTGGTTCCTTCGCTATATTTGGGATCACTTAGCTGTTTTAAGTGTATTTCTCTGTAAGGTAAAAGGTGTTAGTAGTCTTTGAATGAACATCACTGGCACACCTGTTTTCACCATTTGCCATGCTCATTCTGTTTCTATACTTAGACATCTAATGTAGGGTGCATGACTTTTCTACACATGAATGTAGACCACTTACTTAGGCTTCTGAATTCTTCCTTTAAGAGGAAGGATGGGTCTGGACTTCTGATTATGCACCAGAGAGCTGAAAGTACATGAGAAGGTCCAGCTATCTTAAACTAAAAAAATAAGAAACAAAGCCTCTGGCCCTGATTTTATTGTGATATACATCTGATGAGTTAAATAACTGCAATTAGTGGTGTGATATCACAATCAGGATCCTGTATTCTGTCTTCTAGTCGCCTACCAACATAGCTCAATACAATCTCTTAAACAAAGATTATGATAAGAATATAACAACTTAAAAATTTAAATAGGGAATGTTTATTTTTGTATTTTTTTAGGGGGAGGAGATTGTTTATTACTGTCAGTCTGTTTTTTTTATCTTAAGTTCATTGTAATTACTTTTTTGTAAGCCTACCTCATTATTGCTCTTCTTGTCTCTAAGTACATATTTCACAATTTTATTAGACAAGCAAATTTATATATCCTTTGCTTTAACTTGACGTTACTGTTCCTAAGCTTCAAAACACAGTCATTGGGACAATGGGAGTAGAAAATTAAATATAATGCAGCCACTTCCCAAAAATGCTAAACATGGTCAATTTACTGGAAGTGACTCCGGAGTTCTACTTATGGCTGAACCTTCATTAAGAAAAATGGTATGTTCTTTCTTCCTATTAGCTAACTAGAGATAAAATTCTAGTCAAGGCAAAGTTTGTAGTCTCCCTTAGTTGAAATCTGTCTAATAACTTAAGGTTAAATCTTAATTTGAGTTAAGAAAATACCTTTGGCCATGCTGGAAGAAAGCCAGGAGGTGATGGTGGTTTAATTAGGCCACAATTTTATTCATTTGAAATATCTGGGAGTACTCTGCAATAAATTATGCAGTGCAAGTCATTGTTATTACCTTAATTGTTTCCACCTATTTGGGAGGGTTATCATCAGCCATCACCCTTCTCAACCTGGTCCTAGCCAGCTATTGTTGGAACCCTGCTTGTCTCCACTTGTATGAGGGTTAAGGAGGCTGGAAAAAGGAGGGAGGTTGGCTCCCTGCTGTACCAGATGTTAAAGGCCACAAACCCCTCTTCCTCAACTCTCTTAAGGGATACTTTCCTTTAAATCTCCTTCCAGTCCATTTTATCTGATCACTATGTCCCTTCTGTCATGAGTATCTGCACTGCACATTTGCTGCTTTTTTTTTTAAGTCACTTAGTTAAGATATTTTAACTTAACCCCCTTTCCCACCCCACTGGGTCTCTGACTTGCTGTGGGGAAGGTGAAACAATCCACCCTGCCTTTGCCATTCTGGGAGTGAGGGGGAACATTCTTTCCCCACCCCCAAGGAAAAAAGGTGACCAGCATAATGCCCATAGCAGATCACAAAGAAACCCTGATTCCAAGGGTGGATGTTGTCAGCCCAACCCCAGTGAGAGGGCTATTTGAAAACTGCCTAGGTTATCACCTCTCTGTGCCTGGTCACCTGCCACCAATTTCAAAGGGACCTCTTACAGGAGCAGTAACCCACTTTTCTGTCAGCCTGCCAATCATTCACTGCACACAGCTGAAGTGAGAGAACATGTTTTTCCTAGTTAAGGCAAGACCCAAAAGAGTATCCACAAAAGCCTTCATACTGATTAAAATCAAAGGAGTTACTCTCATGGTTTGCACGGTCGTGTACTTGGCGCGGTTCACCCCTGTCCCGGACACCTGCCCCTTCTGCGGCGTGAGGGAGACCCTGGCGCATGTTTACTTAGAGTGCGCCAGGTTGCAGCCCCTACACCGGCTCCTCAAAGCCATCCTCTTACGTTTCTGGTTACACTTTTCCCCTCACCTCCTTTTGTATGCACTCCCTATCCGTGGCCCCACGAAGTTCCGGGACCTCCTGGTCAACCTCCTCCTCGCCCTGGCGAAAAAGGCCATCCACGGGACCAGGGAGGGGAGGTTGGCCGATGGAGACTCCGGTGACTGTGGGGCTTGCTTCCGCTCCATGGTCCGATCACGCATCCGGGCGGAGTTCCTCTGGGCGGCGTCCACTGGCTCCCTTGACGCCTTCGAGGAGCAGTGGGCGCTGTCCGGGGTTCTCTGCTCGGTGTCCCCGTTAGGTTCCCTCCTTCTGACCCTTTGACCTCACTCCTGTCCCTGTTCTTTTATTAGTTGCCCCCGCACTCAGTGGGTTCTGTGGCCCTGTGGTTCCTCCCCTTAGGCTGGGGGAGGATCCTTTAGCAGTGGGCGGGCTTCGCCCGCCCACTTCCCAGACACCCAATAGGTACTCTCATGGTTTGGGTTAAGCACATGGATAAGTGTTTTTGTAGACCAGGTTCAAAGTGTCCCTACTGATTCAGCTAATATGTTTGTATTTGAGACTCTGACAATTTCTACATGTAAAAAGTCTCTGATATACTTAACATTCCACCTTATGCTATCAGGTGGAATTTTCATAAGAAACTGTTCATTGGAGGTGGCTACTGGGTTGACTTTGTCTACCTCTAGGGTTGAGTCTATGACTCTTTCCTAGTTATTAGTTCTGTGATTATTAATATTAAATATTGTGATGTGTATGTACACGATGTTATTGTCCAAACGGAGACTATCCTTGCCAGAATCAAAACCCCATCTACTTTTTCCCTTTAAATATATCCTCATGTGACTGCATCACTGCAGCCACAGTGCTGTTAGAATGATTGGGTCAGCCTTTCTCTGGAACCTGCCATTGCTTCTACTTCATTATACAGAAGGCTTATGCTGAGTGATGTGAAGCAACCTCCATTTCTCTGACCTGTGTGCCATAGTCATCATTAACAGAATGTAGACTCTCTTCTACCTGTGAGTGAATGAATGAGTTTTCCTTCTTCCTATGCACCCTCTGCCACAACAGTCAATTGTTGGATCACTAAAGTATGCAAACAGGTGCATCTGTATACCAGATAAGCACAGGGCTGTGTGCAGCTGCTGATCAGTTTCTAGAGCATGCTGGCAGATTGGTTGAATTAAGAGAACAATCCATTAGAGAAAGTGTCCACAACGTAATTAAGAAGCATTTTTCCTCACTAGCTCTTTTCTTACGTCCATGTCTGTGTTTTGCTTTCATGTTATAACTCTGATTTGAATGATAAACGTTTCATCCACCTGGAGCTGTCAGGTGCAAGTATTGTCGGTTTGCTTTCTGTTAAATAAGGCAATTAGCCATTTGAATGTATTTGTATAAGCACTTAGGTTAAGTTGCATTCTAGTATCTGACTAGCTCTGAAAAGGAAGGTGTTTGATTGATTTGTATTAAAACTGCTTTGGTTTTACATAGCTGTCATTCTGCCTCTCCTGATATGTTAAGGCTCTTCAAAAAAATGCACTTTGTGGATTGGAGAGCCATTAGAAGAATGTTAATGGGAAATCATAAAGCACAGCTCACGCAAAACCCCTTGAGTACTTGCCTGTAATGTTTCTGCTTTAGCAGCTACACATTGAAAAGTGCTCAGATTAAACTATAGGCAGGTATAATGAGCTAAAACCTCTTGTAACTTAAACCTGAAAACATTTTTAAAAGGGTAATATTGCTAAAGTTAGGATAGCTTAATTGTTGATAATTTCTAAATTAAAAGACACCAGTTAAACTCATCTAGTTCTAAGTACTAAAAGAAGCAAATGATGGAGAGGAGGCAGATATAATGGAATGCTAAGTCATTGTGAAGAAATTCTGGGCTCTGGTTACTGCTGTAGATGTAAGTGGGGCACAATTTCATTGATGTCCCCCTTTTAAAGGGGGAAAATACTATTTAAAGAGGCTCAGATTTGGCAAAATTGGGTTCAGTTTGTCTTGACACAAAGGTTGATGACTTTGCATCTATAACAATGACAGATATTATGTTTAATCTCCAAAATAATTGAAAATATAATCCTCTTAAAATTTAAAGTAACTGGAAAAGGAAGATCCAAGCATAGGCACAATGCTTCTAATCCTTTTCTGGAAGCTGGAAAGTTACCTCACTAATAATTAAACATTTTCAGAAATTAACTAGTAATATAACTTTAATGATATAGTTAATTTTTAAAAAGAGCAGATGTGTTCTGACATTTACTGGAACCATTGTACTTTAGAGAGAATTTAGTTATTAACAGTGATTTGCTTATGATTTGTGCCTGCATTTACCAATGGCATTTTAATGTTTCCAAAGAAAGAAATTGACACCTGAATCTCTTCTCATTTTTAGTATTTTCTTCATTTTAGCTTGTATGATTTTTTTTAATTTAAATATTTCCAGGAAGCCTTTTAATATTTCAGCATTTCTAATGAAATTATCCCAGAAAGAAAGAACAATCTGGAAAAACAGTGAGTGAGTTTGTTTGTTTGTTTATTTATTTATTTATTTATTTTTCCTAGAAGCGATCAGACTTTGCAAATTAGCCATTTCCCAACTTCATTTCACTACCAATTGCTCATTTGGCATTGAGACCAGATTCTGATCTTGTTTACCCCTGTAAACATTCCAGAGTTATTAACTGTCGTGTAATAGCTCTGGATTTACAGTGGTGTAACACAGATCAGAATCTGACTCATGATAAAATTGTCAGAAACTGTGCTACAGAAAATTTCAAGCTGCTCAGCACTGTTGAATTTAATATAGGAATTGAAACAATAAGCTAATATGCTACTTTAAAAGGTTAAAAGAATCTGCATTCTTTCCTAACCCATGTTTTCAGTAATTCAAAATTAGAAAAAGAAGTCACAGAGTCAAATCAGCCTGGAGTAACCATGTTCTGCTCCCTAGAAAAGTCTTTTGTTAAAATTCAGTAATTATATAAACAGTAGTGTAAGTTTCCCAACTGTTGTTAATGATGGAAAAAATGGACGTAACTGGTTTGCTATCTATTGCATCAAATTGACAGGCAATGTGAATACCTAACAAGTATATCTTTATGTCCTGATCTTTGAAAGACTTATGCATGCATTTAGCTATATGTGCTGTGATTAGTCTTCTTAGGGGACTGCTCACAGTGAGTAAAGTTAGGCACATGTGTAAGCCTAGTATTGGTTTCTTACCCCAGGATAATTAATCAGTTATTTAAGAATTCTCGTATTGTTTTTGAACTAAAACTTTAAAAGTGTTTTGCTTTGTTTTTAATGAGAATGTAATTGGTAAAATAAATACTTAAATAAAAATAAGTCGGGGTAACATTGCCCCTGGTGTTAACAGCATCTCAAGGCTGCCTAAAGAAAGAAACTTGATTTGAGATGCAGGATAAATTTTTTCTTTTGTTTAGAGAACTTGATTAAGTTCAAATTGATCTGGTGGATGATGGCTTTCTCTGCCTTGTCAGAGTAGTTGAGCCCAGGGACTGCACGGCCTAAGAGACTAGTAATAGAATATATATCCTTTCACCTTGAGGTCACCAGTTCAAGTTCAACTCCCGTTTGTAATGACAAATAGTTGTTACTCTCTGGAATGTGAAATTCTTACCTTTTGGTGAACTTTGGACAATCTGTAACTGAATTTAAAAGCAACTTTCTTCACACTCCTCCAACATGTGGGATTTTTTCTCCTCTTATCAGTCATCCACATTGTGCATTCTGAATCACAGGAAAACGTATGTATTTCCCTTTTCCACATCTTGCCTTTGTTTCTCTCTGCAATCAGATTTCTCTTCATGCTGTTAACTAGCAGATACTTGACTTTTATTAGTTCCAATCCAACAATGAATTTACCGTTTACAGTCAGGAGCCAGACATTTCATTTTCCTCTTTTGAATTTTTGTGGAGGATAATTATACCCATATACAACACAAAAAATGGTAGCAGTTTGTGTTGCTGGACATTACACTTCCTAGCTGGATATTGATATTCCTAAACAAAAAAGGCTGGCAGATATAGGAATTGGGTTCTGAATACAGTATTCTTCAGGAGCAGGAGGGGAAGTATATTGGTATAGAGACCAGTGACTCTAATCTAGGAGAGGCACTATTCCATGTTTCCTTCTGTGGTGCTTTCCTCTCTGTCCTATCTCTCATGTCCTCTGTTGGCTTTTCCTTTCTACTGAGGCTATGGCTACACTTGAAACTTCAAAGCACTGCCACGGCAGCGCTTTGAAGTGCAAGTGTGGTCGCAGCACCAGCGCTGGGAGAGAGCTCAGCGCTGGGAGAGCATACTCCACATCCTCTACGGGTGTAGCTTGCAGCTCTGGGAGCCGCACTCCCAGCGCTGCGGCACTGTTTACCCTGAGGCTTTACAGCGCTGTATCTTGCAGCGCTCGGGGGGGGTGTTTTTTTCATACCCCTGAGCGCCAAAGTTGCAACGCTGTAAAGTGCCAGTGTAGCCATGGCCTTACAGCATGCCTTACAACCATCGCTTATGGCTTCTTGTTAGTCAGACTTTCACAAATGTCTTTAACAGTTATCTGTCCCATATAATTTAAGCATAAATAGGTTAAAGTGGTTCTAGCTAACTTTCTCTTATGCAAACACCATTCACTCACAAGAATGAGGCCACAGAAGATCAGTAAAACAAATGCAAAATTACCCAGAATTATTGTAGCCCAATACACAATCTGGAGGGTCTAGTTGTCTACTTTAGCCCTTTTTCCCCCATCTCAGTGCACATTTGTTAGCCACGAAGTCCTACATTTTAAAACGGACAATTGTAAGTGCTTTGGAAAAGGGAACTTTTTTGTTGTCTGCAGAGTGCCTGGCACAATAGAGTTTTGGCCCATGACTGGGGCTTCTAGGTGCTTTCATTTGGTTGCTGTTATCTGGGACACAGCCTCCCTTATTTCGAAGGACTTGTGTACATGAAAATTAGTTCACAGCAAGCTGGGGTATGAATCTACCCTACACTAGCCTGCTGTGGAGAAACTGTCTGTGTAGATCCTGCTGATGTACCTTGACAGTTCATTAGTGCGCTTTGATCTAGTCCTGTTTTGAAGAGGACTAGATCAAAGTGCATTAATGAACTGTCAAGACACATTAGCAGGGTCTACATGGACAGTTACTGCACAGCAGAATAGTGGGGAGTAGATTCACACCCCAGCTTGCCGTGAACAATTGTTCATGTAGGCAAGCCCTTAATCAATGATGATACCAATATTACCTGGTCTAGAAGCAAAATTGTGATAAGTTAGTGGATGGGAAAGGAGTCAAAACTGGGGAACATGAAGGAATATTGCTACAGAATATGCAGTGCTCTGAATACATACCAAATCCAACAACCAGAATTTTTCCAGTGTTATGTTACTTCAGTGAGTGGATACTGAGGTGGGTAGTTGTCTCGAACTGTGTAACTAACAAGCTCCAGAAAGTCTAGAAATTATTTTAATTACATGATTATATCATATCATATTCACATAGTTTTGATCTGTCAGACTGTCGGAAAGAAAGAGAGTCTCATACAGGCAGCTGATAGTTCTTCATTTTCACTGAGCTCAGTACTACTATTAAAAATGAATGAATGAAGTTTACCCTGGGAACTGACTAAACAATACAAAAGGGATATTTTTAAGATCTTGTTGTCAAGAGGATGTTTGCATTGGGAGCTTGCAGGCTCTAATCTGAAAGACACATCGATGGTACCTTCTCCAAGATTACATTCAATTGTTATTAATTTGATTTCTTTGTTCAGCTCACAGTCACCGATGACTTTCTCATTCTCTTAGATTCTCATTCCTAAAACTTATAAACATCTAGGGTCAGGTTCTGATGTAAGTTATCTCCCTTTATAAAGTATTTTTGCCATATTTACTAATTTTTAAGCTGTTTGTTTTTGAACTTTGCTTGCTACTCATCAGCCTGTTTTTTTCCTCGTAAATTCTGCACCAAAGCCACAAAACACTGAATCTGTAACAGTCATTTCCCTGGCCACACAGATGTCACCAACACCAGATTATGGCTTTGCTGCATGCTGAAGCAAAAGGAGTAGCTGGGTTGTGAGTGTCAGGGATCAGGGCCTGCTGCAGAGTCAGTCTGGGAACCCAGCAAGTACAGCTGGCCTGCAGCAGGCTACCTGATTGACTACACCTTCTGACTGGTCAGGAAAGGCTGCCAGCTGTCTTTTAAGCCCTGCAACAGTGGCTCTTTGGATGCTCAGTGTGTTCATGCCTGCAGCTGCAATCCTCCCTGTGTCTGTTGCTCCTTGCCTTGCTCTAGCCCTACTACTAGTCCCATTCCTCCCTTGTTCACCTACCTTGCTGCTGCTCAGTCCCTGCTACCTCCCCTTGTTCCTGGTTTTGGCTTCCTCACCATGACCCTGGTTCCTGATCCGGGCTCTGGCTCCAGAAATGGCTACTGACTCCTTGTTCTGGCTCTGACCTTTGGTTTGGATTCTTGCTATGTCCACTGGGCCCGACTGCCCATGGACTAGTCTCTTAACAGTGATGGAGAAAAGCTGTATTCTTCAAATGCCAATATTTGCAAAAGGAATATAAAAAAATTAGTGGAGATTCCCATTTGAGGAGATGTATGAATGGAGCAGTGAAATTATTAACACTGAAGTAATATGTCAAATTCAAGATTGAATGCAGTCAATGGAAAAATGCCTTGCTATTAAATGCTGTATGGCTTTTCATGCCTACTGATCTAGGGAGTTCATGATGAATTCTGCCAGCATTCTGAAAGAGCAAATTATATGATGGGATACTGACCAAGGGAAGTTAATACATATAAAAGTTCACCTTTAAGTTTTGGTTCTTGAGTGAGATCACCAATTTAACACACACATTCCACTATTTATATGTATGTATCATTCTTGTATCTGAAGCTAAAAATTTAAAGTATAACTCTGGAGTCCTACTGTAATTAGGCAAAGTATGGGCCATTGATGGTGGTTTAGAATCTTGATGGCTACCATTGACTAGGACAACTGGTTGTAAATGACTCTGTTTACTTGCAAGCATTCCTGTGTTCCTGTAAGCCAGCCCAGGAAGAATGGAAGTTGGGGGGTTCACAGGACATGTGACCATGTCACATGATGCTGAAATCCATCTTAAACCTGGTGATTTTCCATTTAGAAGAAGGGGTGGGGTATCCAGAAAGAGAAAAGATTCCAACCTTGTGCCAAAGCTATAAAAGGGGGTGGAAGAGAACAAAGAGAGCTGCCAGTCATGAGAAATCCCCTAGTTACCACCTGAGATGGCACTAACAAGGACTGTACCAAGGGAAAGGTTTGGGCCCAGACTACGAAGGAGTGTAGTCTGTGAAAGAAGCTTATTGGAACTTCTCTGAGGATGAGATTTTACCTGTAATCAGTTTCTTAATGCATTAGGCTTAGACTTGCATGTTTTTGTTTTATTTACTTGGCAACTTACTTTGTTCTGTCTCTTATTACTTGAAACCACTTAAATCCTACCTTTTATACTTAATAAATCTCTTTTGTTTATTAATGAACACAGAGTAAGTGATTAATACCTGGGGGAGCAAATAGCTGTGCATATCTCTCTATCAGTGTTACAGAGGGTGGACAAATTATGAGTTTACCCTGTATAAGCTTTATACAGAATAAGATGGATTTATTTGGGGTTTGGATCCGATTGGGAGCTGGGTGTTTGGATGCTGGAAATAGGTGACCTGTTGAGCAGTTTTTGGTTAAAGCCTACAGCTTTTGGGGTGTGGACCATATCTGGGTCTGTGTTGTAGCAAGCTATCATGTCTGGCTCAACAAGGCAGGGTTCTGGAGTCCCAAGCTGGCAAGGAAAACAGGTTCAGAGGTTATCTCAGCACTTCAGGTGACAGTCCCAAGGGGGTCTCTGTGACTGAACCCGTCACACTACCAAAAGCCCATTTCTCTAATGGGGTTCAGGAAAAGGACTTTCACTCCATTTTCACTCCATTTTCACTCTGTGTCTCCCTGGATGTCTATCAAGATGTTCCACAGGAATCCTTCAGTCAGTGATCTGACCAGGAGTGTTCAGTATACAGTGTAAGCCTAATAAGATTCATGATACAGAATCAAATAAAAGTGGTTTTGAAACAGCTGTCTTATTGGCCAAGCCCTTAAGTCTGAAACACCCAAGGTTTCTGAAACAGTAGGGCTGACTCAGTTCTTCTAGGATTGCATGTAACTTATGGTCTGAGTTTTGTGGGTCGAGAGCTCTCTGCGAATATTATGTAAATTGCCATGGCATTGTCAATTGTGCAGAAACTTGTGTGTGTGTGCTTGACCAAGATTTCTCTACCATCAACTTCCTGTGTGACAAGTGCCCACATGATGCCTATTTTCACATTGCAGAAGTGACTGCATTTCAAGGATGCAAGTAGTGCTTGTTAGGGAATATGTAACCTCCTTTTCCCAGGCCCACCTCCTCTGGAAAGAAAAGCTTTGCTTTCCTTTTCTTCCAACTGGCACCCTACAAGGTCTGAACCATATGTTTGTTCACCTTTCCAAGGAAGGCTGAAGATATTTGATGTTGGTAAACTGTAGCAAAACACCTATTACCAATTTCTTTGTTTGTATACCATCACTGACTTCAAAGCAGAGCCAGCAGAGAATCTGACCCAAAACAAAATTTTGGCAAGTCTGCAAGTACATTAATGCTTGCCTGTATACCATTCACAACAATAAACAAGATTTGTAAAATAGAGAAATGCTTTATCTGTGAGCCTGAGGAGCCTTACAGGTAACTGCAGACCAAAGCTCATATTATTAAGACATCCGGTGGCGTCTCTTCTGAATTTCTGGCAAACATCTCTATATTTCAAAGAAAGTCACTAACCTGCCATCCAGCTGGCATCTTGTCTTTGTTACTGTGGGGAGAAAAAAAAGGCGTCTCTGATCCTATTATTAACATGCATATTCAATGGGAGACTGAATGGATTGTTCACTTCCAGACAATAGGAGGTGGGTATATTAAAGTTTTAGAACTGTAATAACACCTTTCTTTGTGCTGTCTAGTTCAGCAATATGAACCATGTAATATTTGACATCTATCACAACATTTCCAGTAGTTGCTACTCTGCTACTTAGACCAAATCCTAAATTCAGGCCTGCAGACTGTAATTTGGAGATGTTAAATGACTCTAATGTGGAAAGTATCTGATGATGTATTATGCTTTAGAATAATAAAACTACTAAAAATTGCAGCCTGGAGAAATATATCAAATCTATAATTAGCTGTGTTTGCAGGGTTTGCTCTAAGAACATTATATTGTTTAATCCATGCCTTCCTTTCTCTTTTGTTCTTACTCAGATTCTTAGAAAAAAGCCTCAAGCACTTAGTCCCACTCCCACCTCCTTTCTTTCTTTTTCCTTCTCACTGTCACATAACAAATCTCCTGGCCTTGGTTTTGCCTCATATTCAGAAGCAGCAACAACAGACACCCTAATGCAGAAGCCTCGTTATGATTGTTCCATTTCATTAGTTCTTGCACTTGCAGTTCTTGAACTTGGAGCAGATAGAATACCCTTCTGGATGGGCAAAATACTTGCTGCTTTTAAAACAAACAAACAAAAAAAAATAGGTTGGTCTTCATTGTTAAATGGGAACAATCCAATTTCAAGTATAAGCATCCTGGTGGAATGGAAGGAGCTTTCTGGCATACCTTTCTGGTTCCTTTTTATTATTTTTTCTCCTATAACAGAAAAATGCCATGTTCATTTGGGATCAAAGAGGATTTTTTTTCTTCTTATTTTCCATTTCACAGAGTATCTCACCCTCCAACTCATAGCCAGTCTATGGGTTGTTTTCCTGATTCATCCAAAAAGTCACTTGCTGCAGAGTGATTCAAGACACACTTTTCCCTCACTTTCAAAGGCTGACTGCCTTGCCTCAGGTCTTTCCAGTCTCAGGACTCCTGAGACAAGTGATAGGTGAACCTTCAAAGTTTCAGAATTTGAGTTTGCTCCAGATAAGCAGCAAAAGCTTGGGGAGGATTTTCTGAAGCTCCTGAGTCTGTAAAATTGGTCAGGTTTCCTTGATAAATTACAGGCATTTCTCCGCCTGGGTCCAGCAGGGAATTAACACAAGAGCCCTTACTACAGTATTCTGACACTTCCTATTTCATTCCCTGTTGATTACTCAGGAAAGTACACAATTATAAGAGTAGATAAATTAGCCAAACATTCCAGAATCTCAACAAAGGCCGAATTTGTTGCATTTTGAAAAGTATTATTTTAGCCATCCCAGTTTTCCTAGACATCAGACAAATAATTGAAGTCGGATGTCTAGTTCAGTAAGTATTTTTGTAGGTTACCAGGTTGCCCTTGCAATAATACATATTTTTAGCCATAAGCTACTGGGCGTTGAGTTCTTTTGAAAATCTGGACCTTTAGGCACAGCAGAAGTTGTGTAGGTTGCTCTGAGTCTTTACATCATTTTAATCAGTGGTGATTCTTAAATTAGAATTTGAACATCCAGCCCATCTGAATAAAAAGAGAATGCATTTCAGAATTTTCCTAATAACTCATCAGGCAATACAAGTGTACATTTCTAAAAAGAATATATATTCCTTTCTGAGATCTTTTGATTTTTACAAGATACTGTTTCATGGATGCTTGCATTAATGCTGCACACTTGCTGTAAGTGAAATGTAAGTTGACAGAATGTGCTGGCAAGGTAACAAAAGCACACATTAAGGTCTGTCTCTACCTAAGAACCAAAAGGCATTGTCTAGCACATTATAGTCACTTTTATTGAAAACATATTTTACTAGCAGTTTGCTTGGAGATGAGTGTTCTTTGAAATGACACAGACTATTTGGCTTAACACAGATGGATTCAGCAAAGCATGAACAGACATTCTGAACTTTGGCTCCTTTAGGTCTTTGCTGCATTATCCATCAATCATGGAGAGGGAGTTGCAATTGTTTATATATTTTAGATGTCTCAATAATACCCATACAAACCAGAAGTTCAGTGTGCTGAAATTCCTTTAGCATCTCTCTTTATTGTATATATTGATTTGCTGTATGAACTATCAAAATGGTAACTAAGTTTAGAGAAACTCATAATACAGATAAAGTCCTTCCAACATAAGCAGAATTAATTATACAAAATCCTGCTTCAAGCAGAGCTTCCTATAACCTAAGACAGAAAAGGGGCTGAAGACAATGAAGGCCATGAAATCAGCTAGGGCCCTGACTATACAAATTTCAATTTTGCTAGGTGGCACTCAGGTAGTAGAAATGGAAATTGTTATGAAGACCTAAGACAGCTGAAGACATTCGTCCGTCACTTCTCAAATTTTTCAGCTTGTGATTTTTAACCTTAACTTCGTTACATAAATTAAGGAACTCTACACACACAGACTGACATAGGCCTGTGCATTTAGAGGGCTTTTAAAGGTCTTGGGAATCCTTCCAGACTCACTCATGATAGCATAACCTATGGCCAATGTACTCTCTTCCCATGGTGAAAGATTGCTAGTAGCTACTTTTGCTCCTCCACAGTCCCCAAAAGCCAGCAATGCTAGCAGGAGCCTTTGTATTACCGCTCCATAGTTTGCGGAGGGTATATGCCACTCAAATGGTTACATCTTTTCAGCAATGGAGCTGCACCAGCTCTGTTGGGCCAGGGCCTTGGAGGTATGGCTGTACTGCAACTGGGAACAAGTCTCCAAGCCCAGATACACAGACTTGCTCTACCAGGGCTTGAGTTATCGCACTAATAGCAATGTGGATGTTGCATCTCAGTTGGTAGCTTGAAAAGACATGCAGAAGCAAGCAGAATTTAGTGAGAAATTCAGTTACTGCTGATTGTATAGGATTGGTCAAAGTTTTTCAGACAACTTTGTGGGTGAAAAATGCAGATTCAGTGATATCAAATGATTTGTGAATTCATATCAGGGCTCATTTAATTGTTTTAGTCTATATTTTTTTTTAGCATTTTATTTGACCCAAAATTTGCTGATTTGCTTAAAGTTCAGAAAAAAATAATTTTTGGTTCAACCCCAAATGACTTCTTTTTTTATCAGAAATTACCAGCAAATCAAAAAAATAACTATTCGCACAGCTCCATTTATGTACATATGATTTAATATTACCAGCTTGTTGGGTTTTTGCAGGGTTTTCTCAGCAAGTCACTCTACTTTGACTGACCTACTAGATACACAGGTACTAACACCTTATTTTTGACACTACTATCCTATTGTCCTAATGGGTGAAAGCAAGTCTCACTGATACACAATTACCAAGACAAGGAGGCTTCACCATCTTAAATGTGGACAGATTGCTAATAGGCATGAGGAGACCTTCTGGAATTCATACGAATGCATGTCTCTTTGTTTTGTCAGTCTTTCCTCTTTCATTAGAAGGACCAAGAACTGCAATATTTGACTTTGGTCATGGAATCATAATAAATAGGGATGGAAAAGACTATCAGATAAACCGTTATAAAATGAGGAGTCCAGTGACACCTTAAAGACTAACAGATGTATTTGGGTGTAAGCTTTCATGGGTAAAAACAACATTTCTTCCATGCATCTGAAGAAGTAGGTTTTTTAACTCATGACAGCTTATACCCAAATAAATCTGTTAGTCTTTAAGGTGCCAGTGGGCTTCTTGTTGTTTTTGTGGCTACAGATTAACAGGCCTACCCCTCTGATACATTATACATTGTTTCAGATACAGGATTTGTTTGCTACATTCCCCTTTAGTGTTCTGTCATAAAAATCTAAAGCTCCCAAGCAATGGGGCTCCAGCATTTTCCTTAGGATATTATTGTACAACAAACTAGACCTCACTGTCAGGAAGTTTTATTTTTGTTATTGTTCATATTATGATAGTGCCTAGAGATCCCAACTAAGACGAGGCATGATTTACTTCAGCCTAAATTTTCCACTCAAAAATTAAATCTTCCCGTTGCTACTGTTTAAACTTCTAAGGAGCTGATGATGCAAGAAGCTGTGCACCTTATGGGGGTTGCTATGTACCCTCAACTCCCTTAAGTCTAAGCAATTTGCAGGATTGTGACCTACATAATTCTTCTCTCTGTAAGAAGCTAACATTCTTAAAATGTGTAGGCTGTCTTTTAACAAGTGTTTGAATAGTGCCTAACACAATGAGGCCCCACTTCCTTACAAAAATTAATCCTGATGTATTCTGGAGCTGCCTTTCTTAAATTAGATTTTAATTTGTCAGCGGTCAAATATCAATATGCCAGTAGAATATGGCAATAGAATGTGATAAATATCAATATGCCAGTAGAATGTTTTATACATTATCAGCTTTTAAAGCCATTGTATTCTGACATCTTGTCAGAATATTACAGTAGCTGATAATTATTCACAAGCAGTTAAGCAGGTTATTGCCTACAGTACTAAGGGAGAAAATAACACTTAACTTAGCCCAGCATCCAGCTAGTTATCATCACTTCATGTACAAGCATTAACCCATTCAGTTCTGACTTCCAACACAGGATCGCTCAGAGCTTCCTGGTCAGTTCCTCTGCGGTTTTGATCATTTTATTATAGTGGAATATTACCCCTGTTCTGAGCCAGGAAGATTGTAATTAATGGCCCAAATTTAGACTCATAGACTCTCATAGCCTCTAGGACTGGAAGGGACCTCGAGAGGTCATCGAGTCCAGTCCCCTGCCCTCATGGCAGGACCAAACACTGTCTAGACCATCCCTAATAGACATTTATCTAACCTACTCTTAAATATCTCCAGAGATGGAGATTCCACAACTTCCCTAGGCAATCTATTCCAGTGTTTAACTACCCTGACAGTTAGGAACTTTTTCCTAATGTCCAACCTAAATCTCCCTTGCTGCAGTTTAAGCCCATTGCTTCTTGTTCTATCATTGGAGGCTAAGGTGAACAAGTTTTCTCCCTCCTCCTGATGACACCCTTTTAGATACCTGAAAACTGCTATCAGGTCCCCTCTCAGTCTTCTCTTTTCCAAACTAAACAAACCCAATTCCTTCAGCCTTCCTTCATAGGTCATAGGTCCTTCAGCCTTCCTTCCAGGTCATACACACACTTTCTTCTCATGAGTATTCCCATGCCATGATATGGGACTCTGCATATGAGTAAAGGTTTGCCGGGTTGTGGTCCATTTGAAAATAAACAAGAAAGGTTAATTCAATACATAGTTCTTGCTTCAGGACTGAACTTGTGCTCTTCTATGATAGTAAAGATCTACAACTGAAGATGTATCTCATGCCTGAAGTGTAAAACCAAATTCCTGAAATGTGATGCTCATTAAGGGGCCAGATTCTGTCCCTTCCCTCATATTGAAAGCAGTGGAACTACTCAAGGAGTAAGACACTATTCAATTAAGGGTGGCAAAACCTAGCCCTACATTCCAAGCATGGGTAATTGCATTTGTCCTCCTTAAATTCCTACTCTAGTTTTGATTAAATACATAATTGTTCTTTACTTCATGTCTGAAACTGTTGTGTAGTGTTTCTGGGTTCTGTGTAACAGCTTTCATGCTTCCTCTAAGGGATAGCTGCATTTCACTTGTGTGTGAATGGACTCTTATATATAAATTTGAACAGGACTGTAGCTAACCAAGCAGAAAAATTATTTATTCTTGCCTCCTTAAGATGTTAAATGTTAAGGCATCCAGAGATCCTCTCCTAGAGATGTTATGTCAGATGTAATTTCCTGTATTTTAGCATGTTTAGCATGTTTAGCATTAAATACATTTTCTTCTGCATTCACCCACTGATCACAAAATCATTGACCCATCTTATCGGTCCTGCACAAACTACTCTAACCAAATCCATATAAACCACAGCCATAAACAAATATTTTTGATCACTCCAGTCAGATCATGCATCTGGCTCTGCAGCCTTTCACCCTCCAAGACTCCTTTCACAATAGACCTCCTATCACCTAAACCCAACCTGGCTACTTACTCCCTGGTCAAAAATGCCAGGTTCAACCAGCAATCTACTCCCCCATCTCAAAATAACTCTTGCTCCTTCCATAGCACATCCTCCAGCTACTTACAAATTTTCAGCCAATTGAACATTTTCCATAGGGCTTCTTCCCTCTGCAATCCCGGCTCCTTCACCAGGTTGCCACTATCTGACCATCCCTGCTTCAGCTGAGAAACCCAGCCCTCCTGGTTCTTTCCAGCACATTCTATGTCCTTCCACTGCTTCTTTCCTTTGAACCTATTGGCTTCCTTCACCAAAAGTATAATCCCCAGCACACACACAAGCACAGAAACCAACAGACCCAGCCACCTTACTCTGCCTACAGCACTGTCTAGTTTTCTCCTCCTGTATGTTCCAAGTTGACCCCGTCCAATATTTATGACCTGAATATAAGCCTCTCCAATCAGATTTCTTCAACACCAAGCTCAGCAGAAATAGTACAGCTCTGCTCCCTTAAAATAAATATGCCTTTTCCCTCAAGCCTGATTCCTTTCCCCATAGCTTGCATTTCCCTGGTTGACCTAGAGCAGAGATGAGTAAAAGGGACACTTTGAGAGGCCAAGGGTCAGTGAAAATTTAAGAGAAAGTAGAGCAGTACAGTAAAATCTGTGTTATCTGGCACTTTACCAACCAAAAAGCTCTAGAATCCAGCATTTCTGATCTACTTTTAAAGTCCAGTTGGTGCAGGGCCGGTAGGCTCCCTACCTGGCTCCACGTGGCTCCCGGGAAGCGGCAACATGCCCCTTCTGCGCCTAGGTGAAGGAAAGGACATGGAGGCTCCATATGCTGCCCCTGCCCCACCCAGAGAGCTCTATCCACAGCTCCCATTGGCCGGGAACCGTGGCCAACAGGAGCTGCAGTGGCAGCACCTGTGGGCGGAGGCAGCACACATAGCCACCTGGCCATGCCTAGAAGCAGCAGGGATATGTCACCATTTGCAAGGAGCTGCCTGATCTTAGTGCCACCTGGATCTGGTACCCCAAAACCCCTTCTGAGCCCCAACCTCCTGCCCCAAGCCTTCTCCTGCACCCAAACTCCCTCCCTCCATAGGTAAGTATAACAGTTAGTTAACAGGAATTTTTGACTGACCTTCACACACACACACACACACACACACACTATATATGAAAATGCAGAGGTCTGGAAAGAGTAGGGAGAATCACTCAGGGGCAGTAGCTGCTAGAGGCAGGGAGCAGGTTAGACACACTGAAGTGAAGGTGGAACAGGTTAGCAAGGAGGCAAAGAAGGTGGTTTTGGAGGTGCTGTTCTGGGGCATTGCCCAACACTTGCAATGTCATTGGCGGTCTTGCAATATTTGGTGTTTTTCTTTAAGCCCCAATTCTCAGATTCATGTGATTGCATGAGAATCTCAGCTTTTTTACATGTTTCTAGCCATCATATTTGCTTGAATACATTACTGGAATGCATACTCCAGTCTCATAAACCAGAAGGCAAATAGGGCTGAGCCTAGATATAACATTATATATTTTTAAATTCATGGTTTCTTTCTGGGGCCCAACTCATTGTTTTTGAAGGTTTAGGGTTGGTAATGCTGTGTGCAAGGTGGGTTGGCTTGTACATAGACATCAGGGCACCGGAGTACACAGAACAGTGCTTCAGCAAGGCAGACAGTAGTACTGCTAACTATAGACTTGAGTAGCTGACAGGGGAAGGCAGCTGGAGATGGAGTGGGAAAGCAACATCTCCAACTCCCTCCCCACAGCAAACGGCCTGGGTTGAATACATATTTAAGTTTTTTAAGTGCTCTAGGATCCTTGGAGATGAAAGGTGATATATAAATGCATGCTGTTATTTGCCATTTACAGCTATCTCTGATGTTCTCTGTTTACTCCTTTTAATTTCAAATAATCTAAAGACTTTGGCTGGAATCACAGTACAGCATAGAGTCAACCTTTCCCCACTTTTCACCTCGCTCAAAATAAACCTTTGATATTCACAATCTGTACCTTATTCAGAATAATCTAGTGGCAGAAAATACCAGGGCTATCTGCAAATGTTATATGTGCACTTAGTACAAAGAGTCAGATAAATGTCTTAGCCATTGGCTGTTTATTGAGAGCCATGAGTATTGGAGATTTACAATCTCGTTAGCTCTTGATGGTATTAAAAATGATGTTGTCGATGTGTATATGCATGCTGATGTGAAACTTTATTTTATTGGGAAATTTTCTTTTTTAAGACACTATATAAAAGCAGAAAAAACTCCTTTAAAAGTGTCGTTGGATGGGGCCACAGTGAAATTGCTCAATCAGGGCAAACTACAAAGAATGATGATCCCCAAAACTGGTGTTTATTTTAATAATTAGATTCATCAACCCAGCAACAAAATAGCTTCTACAATACCTTACTGGTTACCCAGAAGACAAAAACACAGTGTCCTTAAAGCAACCCAGCCTTGGGCTCCCACCCAGACAGCCAAGACAAATATGATGAGGATTACTGAAAATCTTGTTCATCATAAATAAAGTTCTACCAATCCCAAGAGATCAGACACATTATCCACCAGGTCAGTGAATAGTTCAGATCTTAGCCAAATACATTCTTGCAGCCAATTCTTATTAACTAAACTAAGATATATATTTTTAAAAAATGAGAGTATTATGGTTAAAAGATCATTATACATACCAATATGAATAGAGTTCTTAGGTCAGTTTTTTAGTAGAGATGGGGGAGCTGCTGAGTTGCAAAAAGTTCTTTCCAGAATCAGTTCTTCAGTTTATAGTACAAATACGGATTCCATATATAGATATTCAAATTCTTCCATAAGAAGTAGCAGGGTAATCGAGACTGGCACTGGAGACTTGTCTTGCAACTCAAGCATCCCCTGACCAAGTTTAAGCAGATCTGAGATGACGGTATCAGGTCCTAGAGTTCTTTTATAGATTTCTGGCAGGCTATTATAACCTCTTGACAGCATGACCATACAACAGGCATTCCTTGAATGAAGAATAGGTAATGCATTGTGGCTTTGAAGTAAAACCTCCTATTTCTTATTTATACACAGGTGATTAGTTGCATTCATCTGCATAAGGTAATTATCCATTAAGCAGTTCATAGACAGTTTAGTACAAACCTGAAAGAGAAATATAGACAATGATATTATTATACCCAAGTTTCCTCCAAATGTTAATGTTCCCTTTTGATCTCTGAATCAATAGAATATAGTAACAGAGAAGAACTGGCTGGTTACATTTTTCATATCTGGCAAGATATAGATAAACACCAACAAATACAATCACTATCTTCGTCTAATTCTTTAACAAGTCTACATTTCAAAGCTCTCATCTATCTAACATGACTCTTAACTATTTATAAGGAATGACCCTAATTACTATTTGCATACTTTACTAATATGTCTTTAAAGATTGAATTTGGGTCATTTAGCCTTCTAGCTGCTTAACCCTTTTCTGGCTCAGTGTCACAATACGGAAGAACAGGAGCTTAGGGCTAGTTCATAGAGCATCAAATTTTGTGTTGGTCTTGCTCAGCTAAGAAGAATGACAGGATTTGCAAACCGCTACTGCAAGAGCAAAGAAAGAGTCAGGATCATGACTCTGACCCACCTCTGCCTCACACTGCAGGGTGAGGCTAGTGGGCTTGGTTGATACAAAGTGCACATATGTGTATTTTTCCCATGTGCAGGAAGCAGCACCAGAGGTGAGTGCATCTCAGGCAAGCCCTATTAGTGCACCTCCAGGGATGGGATGGCTCTGCACTGCTCCCTAGCCAGGGCAGCTGGTTCGAGTAGTGTCCCTAATGGGGCTCCACTCTAAGGCCTGGGCTACACTAGCGGGGGGGTTCAAACTAAGATACTCAACTTCAACTACGCTATTTGCCGCAACTTCCCCATTAACCCCACTTACTCCTCCTGCCAAGGTGGAGTATGGGTGTCAATTCGTGGATCAATTTATTGTGTCTAGACAAGATGGGATAAATCGATTCCCTGATACATCAAACACTACCCACGGATCTGGCAGGTAGGATAGACGTACTCTAAGTGTCTTAGCCATCCCTGAGGCAAAGATCGGAGATTTTTGGTAGCAGTATCCATTTGAGCCACACATGACCACAGTTTAGTCAGATGAGGATTAGGTTTTGGCTGTTGTTGGGGTTTAAGGCTGATTCAAGCCTAGGTTGTGCTTGATTTGGATTCAATGGCACCGACATCCTGAACATTGTTCTTGGTATAAAATTTTATGAGATCAGCTTTTCTTGCAAGTTTTCTGCTATCGTGAATGTTGAAAAGGAGTCGCCTGACCTGGAACAAAAATCGTACAGTCTGGATCATATCAGGTAATGGGAGTCAAGGAGATGAACATCCCTATTTGGCCTTTCCCCAAGCCACACTACATTGAATGAATAGCAGGAGTAAATAGCACTAATCTCCATGCCATGGTAAATTATGTAAATTGGTGATGGTGCACAGCAGTGAAATAGTCAATAAAGAGAAGCTCTAAGAATTCCTTGTTCTGGAGAAAGCCAGTAATTACATGAGACATCTGTGACAGTAACATTAAAATGGTTTGTCAAAACATCGAAATATAGAAGGTTCCAATTAACTGGCACAATAATTTACTGTGCATCTGACAAGCAACTGGGAAAAAGAAGCCGGCACACAAATATGTTGAGAAACATATTACAGAAATAGTCCCCATCTATACTGCCTATGATATAATAATCGGATCCTTTGCTTGTTTAATATGATCATTTGGGAATCAGTTCTGATGACAAGTTTTAGATATATGCAGGTACTTATCAGGTAGAGCATCTCAATCCCCAGTTTCAACAAATAAAACTACTTTTGAAAATAAGAGAGCCGATTATAAATACAGCTAGTAGTTAGTGTGGATTTGAAGTTGCACCCACTCTCCCCAAATCCAGAGGAAAGAAACTTGAACAGGTAGAAAGTGTTGGCAAAATGATATGATCTGAATCTCAGAGACAAAATGTATTAATTCCAACTCAGGTATTTCAATGATTGCACAGAAGTAGTGTTGCAGGATGTCTTCCTATTCTTGTCCATCCTCTTTTTGCAAATGCCAGGTGCAGGTCATAAACTAGTAATTACTAGGATTAAAATGAATTTTAGTTTACAGAAAATGTGCTATTTGAATTCAAAATGTAGATGGGAAGAGACAATATTGACAATTGTAAAGACTTACATATGTGCTGTTCTCTTGACCTGCAGTGTTCATGGATTTTAAACTCTGCTGTAAAATATATAATTATAAAAAGTATCTGGATCAGCTTCTGATTCACGTATAAAGTAAATTGTTCAGTAGCTGCCATAGAGGGCCAAATTTTGCCACTTTTATTCACACTTACTGTACGATTGGTGGTATAAAGTACTACTTAACCTGATTAAAGGTGGCAGAGTGGCCCAAAGTAAGCGATGTTATCTGATAAGTAGATCTGGTAGCATTTCCTGTTGTTAAGGTGCCCTGACACTTCTCATGATAAGACCTGAAGACTTTGCCAGACTTTTAAAAGTTCAGGCTAAAATTTGCCATGATGGGTATCTGCATCAGATTTTTTTTTTTAAGTTTCTAGAAAAAATGGGTCAACCTTTTCTAAAACAAGGTTAGGGAAAAAATACGTTTTGTCCAGGTAAACTCTTTTTTTACAGCTATAAACAAGAGCTTGAACAAGGGCTTGAAATATGGCAGACGGAGGGTGATGTCATTTTGTCACGGATATGCCTTTTGCTGTTCCCATGAAAAAATATCTGCATCTGACCAAATTATAAGACTTTGAAAAATGTCAATTCATATATACTCAGTAGAAACTTGTTCAGGTTGGCATCTAAATTCTGAAGATTCCATCTGTGGTGAGTATACTTCAGCCCTGGGCTCCAGAGGCTAAGTGCTGCTCCAGCAGCTGTGGGCCAGACTCAAATGTAGAGTGGGCAAGGGCTAGATCTGGGGGGTAGCGAGGGAGTAGTGTGGAAGGAATAAATTGTGATGGGGATACTGGGAATCAGAGCTGGAGGAGGTGGGATCAGTGGCAGAGAGGTACAAGAAGCCAGCTGTGGAGGGGGAGAGACTGGAGAGTAGGAGGGAAAACCAAAATCAGAATCTCAGAGTGGGAGAGAGACTGGCTGGGTAAAGAGACTGGGACTAGCCTGAGGAGCCCAAGGGTCAGGGGAAACCAAATAGGACTGACTGAGTAAGGAAACTACCTCCTACATCAGATAACAATGATTCATTCCCAGAGCCCCATCCATCCTGTGCACTGAATGAGGCAGGGATCCTGTGGAAAAATAAAATGGGAATGTGTTGTTAAAGATTGTATCATAATGCATATTTGAAAGGTGCACTATTAAGGTCTCATAGACAACTTTAATTCCAGCATTTCCTAACTTCTGAGTGTGTGATTTGGCAACCAAAGTGTTCTTTTAATGCCATTTTTAATGTGTGTAATATATGACAGCCCAATAAAGAATAGTAATGTCTTGGTCCTCAGTTTTGCAAGTTTCAATATGTGGGCAGATTGCTGCACTGCGTGAAGCCCCATTGACCTCATTTAGGCTCCATTCTGGCACAGCATTCCATGCACATGTTGTCAGTTGAAGGATTGGGACCTTATTTTCTACTTTCAAATTGTCCTTTTGGTCTGATGACACAGCAAATAAATATAAACCACGGTAGCTGAACACCATATTCAGTTTTGATTGTAAACATCTATTTTATCTCTCTATGATAGAGAATCCTGATTATTCTAACTACTATTGGCTAATCTTTAATGAATGTTTAAAAGTTTTCTCTAATTTTCTATGACATTCAGACTTGCCTTTGTCTCTTTCAGCTCTTCTGCAGCACTTTTTCATTCCTCATGTACCATAAAGCTCCTAGACTTGTGCGAAAAGACTCATCAAATGTAATGCAATTTGTCTTTCATCTTACTGTTCCCCATTACTCATAAGTGATGCATGCAGGCAAGTTTTGATCGCTTTCTCTTTAATATTTCTTATTTTTATGATGCACAGAGCTATGTGATAGACTCAAAGTCGTCATTATGATACATTTATCTGTATTGAACTGTCTTTGCCATCTATTAATCTTTTAAATGTTCAGAGTCTTTCTGTATCTGATTATAGACTTCTCTATTATTTACTGTTAAATATCCTCTTTATTTGATTAGCATTGCTCTTATCCTGTTTTTGCTACCATCCATCTTTTTATCTTTTGAGCTACATCTCTGGGTATTCCTTGACTCTCATAGTTTGAGTCACTGGCATTAACTTTAAATAGAAAAGTTTTACTTTAAAAACCCTGGCTGAAGTTTATCACATTAGAAATTGTGCAGCTCTTTTTATTGCCAATCAGGATCACAAGAATAGATGCTAAAATTAAATTCCATCCTGCTGACAATCCATCAAGATGAGCTTTTTATCTTTCTAGAGGGATTTATTTGGCGACAAGAAATTTCTCAGAAATACCTTTGGAGATGTATTATCCAAGAAAATGTTCAGTTATGTTTTGCAACTTATTTGTATATTTCACCATCGAACAAGAATATCAAGCTAGTGGAAATGTTAATTGCAATGACAGCCCTAGCAGCTGCAGTTTTGGGTTGGGTAATTTGTTTAAATACTAAAACCCAAAGCCAAAACTGGTTGCTTAGAATTAGGTTCTTAAATCCATATTTATGTATCCTAGTAAGTGAGGCTTGATGTTTTTCTGAGACTTCTCATGGCTAAAACAAAGAACTGAAAATTATCAATCAAAGCAACTATGACTTTGCAATAAAAGTGAGTCAGACTTACATTATTTTTAGGTAGATAACATTAAAAGTAAGACTAAAAATAATTTAAGATTTAATTAGGGGTCAGATCAAGGTGGGGAATTCTAAGGGAGGAATCTTAAGCAAAAGCCTGTTGCTCAGGATGTCTAATGTATATGCAAGCCAGGGTTAGAGGTAACCTCCAAACCTGGAAATGGAGACGTGGTTTAATACTGTGTCTCTGATAAGGGTAATAAGTAGAAGGAGCCAGCTGTTACAATATTGCTTGCTGCTAACCAATGACCAACTTCAGTAGTAGAAATCTGTCTGCTCTTCATATTCCTAACAGTAATGCCCCCGAAGTATAGTGTGCCTGGGATCAAGAATGGAAATAGAGGCTCCCCAAAAAGATGAATGAAAGGCCTGTCAGTGATGTCATTACATTAGCAACTATCTTGGGAATATAAATCTACCTTTGCTGCCTTCTCCAATTACAACAGTTGTCAAAGTTGCCTTTTCAAATGTCAATTTCTTTTTCCCTCCATTTGCCTACCAAAAACCAACAAGTGTTCTAATAATGAATTAAACAGTGGCCATGAATTCCTACCTACTATTGTCGTGTTTGACTATCGTATACAGTAGTGTCCCAGAGTTACAAACACCAGAGTTACAACACACACCTCATTTGGAACTGGAATTACACAGTCAGGGAGCAGCAGAGACCATAAAACAAAAAAGGGGGGGGGAGCAAATAGAGTACAGTACTGTGTTGAGCGTAAACTACTAAAATATAAAGTGAAACTTTTTTTAAAAAATTGACAAAGTAAGGAAACCTTTTCTTGCTTGTTTGATTTAATTTAAGAAGGTTAAAAGCACCATTTTTCTTCTGCATAATAAAGCTTCAAAGCTGTATTGAATCAATGTTCAGTTGTAAACTTTTGAAAGAACAACCATAACATTTTATTCAGAGTTACAAATATTTCAGAGTTATAAACAACCTCCATTCCCAAAGTGCTTATAACTGTGAGGTTCTATTGTACTTGATATAATGCCACACTGGATGATAAATGCATTCAAGTGTAAATGGAGTCACAGAACCTCTTCATTGGTATAGATAACTATGGCTGTTAACCATGGCAGGATTTAAAATGCAGTGCCAAGAATCTTAGTGCAGTGACTTAATTTCTCCAAAGGGAGCCTTGTTGTTTATCCTTGCACAGATTCACATTGGCTTCAAAGGGACTTGCTGGATCAGGTCCTTAAATTAATTTGGGAATATAGGAACTGACTTAATGCCCACTGAAGCCAATAGAAAGATCCCTTTCAAGTTCAGTGGGTATGAATCAACACCAGAGATACCAGGTAAACTATGGCTTTTCTGATATTCCATGCCATTTCATCCAGATACTAGTAACTGCCCTATTTTATGCTGTACTTCATTTTAATAAGTAGCAAATTGACTGGCACTAATCATAGTTCATCAGTCTATACGCAATTTTGGGATACAAATGTATATCCTCTGGGAGTAGATTGTCAGCTGATCTAAATTGTCATAGGGTACAGCGCTGCACATAAACCACATCCCTTACGGGTGTAGCTTGCAGCGCTGGGAGCCACGCTCCCAGCTTTGCGGCACTGATTACACTGAGGCTTTACAGCGCTGTATCTTGTAGCGCTCAGGGGGGTGTTTTTTCACACCCCTGAGCGCGAAAGTTGCAGCGCTGTTAAGTGCCAGGGTAGCCAAACCCTTATTAGTTCCACTGAAGCCCATGGCATTATGACAATATACGCCTGCTGAGGATCTGCTTCTATATCATGAGTTTCCAGCTAGCACTCAAACACAACAGAAATAAATATTTTTATTTTTCCAGCTCTCCCTGGTACCCCAATTGCTGCTAATTTCCCTTATAACAAAGAAATGTATTTAAAGAATACCTTCAGGAGAGTTAGATGAATAATTTTCATTGAATGTTATAATGTTTTTAAAATAACTTATTTGACAATTGTTTTGTCATTGTTCACTGAGCTTCATAGTGATTTATTTTTCACAATATCTTAATTGAATAAATTACTTGATGAATTTTGCAAAGTGTTTTTAATACAAAACCAGACAAATCATTTTCTATTAGTAACTTCACTCTAATCATATTGAAAGTTGTGCTGTCAGGATTAGGAACATGGTAGCCAGGCACAATGGTTCCTGACACAATGCCTAGATGAATATACTGCAAATGTCCTTGTGCCTCATTCATCTAATTAACACAGTCCTCAGGTCAGAAGATGATTATTTACAAAGTGACAATTTAGCAGGCTAGAAATACTTATTTGTACTAAAACTAGAACAGGAGTCCTTCTGCTTAATTTTTAAGGGATTAACAATGCTCTTAAACTCATGTCTGATGACTTACCTACTCTGTAGATGCTTTGTCTCAATTGAAAAAACAGTGTTCTATAATGTCAGATGTTTCATCGTGCACTGTGCATTGTTGCATTATGAGAATGGGTGAGGGTTTTTTTGCCATAAAGGCTGCACAAATATGCCTAATGTTTATTGTACAGTAAATATATTAACCAAAGTAGCCATGAAGAAAATATGTTTAGATAACAGAATGAACCAAAATCATCGAGAATGAACATTCATGGAAAACTGGGGAAGAGGGAAAAAAACAGATATGCTAGTAAACATGACCAAATCATTTATCAATTTACAAATCATATATATACATCTTTAAAACAAGTACTTTTATTAGGAGAAAAACTTGAAGTAGTATTTTTAAAGAAAAAATCTCAGGTACAATGTATTCTGGTGACCTCCTTTTTTAAAAATTATTCTACATTTCTCTCTTGCTACTCTATATAGGACTGCAATAGTAAAGCATGCTAGTGCTGTTGAGATGAGTGCAGGAAGAAACTGAGACTGACCTATTTATTGGATTCCAGAGAGAGACTTAGGCATTTTGCATGATCTAGGTCCAAATGCTTTGAAATTCTGAGTGTTTAATGTAAATCCAGATTATGTACTATAAATACTTGGGAGAGGGGGAAATGGAAAATCCAAGCCTGCAATCCAGATTTTTGTTGATGTATAGGATCTGGACATTGACAGAATTATGTACACACAATATCACACATGAATATTTATTGCTGTGTGTTTCATCCATATAAATTGGTGTGTCTTACATGCAAAAAGGAGTGACGATACTGAATAAAGTATCATTTTGTTTCAAGAAGAGTAAACATACATGTCTTACTACAGATTAAAATATAGTGTGGGATGTGGCAGCATTGTCTTTATTTGTTACATTCCTCTCTGGGGTGCATTAATAAGATTAAGAGATTGATACATATTAATGATAAAATAGAGTACATTTCTATTGTTACACTGTATAATTCCATGTTTTAATGGCATACATTTTGTTCATCAGGAGATAAGTATGCATAAAAGGTATATCAAAGATGGCTTTTGCAACGACTTTCAAAGCTTAATACTTCAATTTTTAAATCATAAAGGATTTTTAAATCTTCTGGAAAGATGCTGGAAAACCAAGATAGAAGGCTTTTATGTAACTCCCTATGGAATGGGTGTAGGGGAAGAATTTGCTCCAATATTCAGTTTAGATATTTAAATATTTTTGAGGCTAGTTTGTATTTTGTGGCTGATTTTCATAAATATTAAGCTATTTCATTCACTTTAATACAAGATACAGCTTGAAACTATAATATAGTGGAAATGATTAAATTATGTGATTTATAAATAAATATGTTCTATAGCCATTCATATAGTAGTTGGAATTTATTGTACTTTCAATTATGCCTGAAAGGTTTTAATACATAATATCTCTATTACATTTAGAATAAGTATACATCATATAGAAATGGAAATAATTTTATAATAGTAAAGCTATTTAGTGAGCTTTGATCTTGAAAGACTGTCATTTACATTCAGTATACAGTGATCAATGCATATTCTCAGAAGAATGCATACTCCTCACAGAAGAAAGTAACAGTTTATTTTAACTGGTTTATTGTATCCAAATGCTAGTTTAGACGTTAACATTTAGCCTCTGAATAACCTTTGAAAGAATTACCAGTATTTTCACTAGTGTTTGCAGCCAATAAGGTGATGTTATATTGCCAAACTGTGGCAGCTGAGGTTTACTGTAGCCAGACTGTTTTGACTAACATATGAGGAATAAACCACAGAAATCACAATTGTAACATAATATGTTTGCTTTATTGTGTTTTTTTCTTTCATGCCAAGTACAGTCTGTAATCAGCATTTATTCTTCTAAAATTGCAATTAGTTGATGTTCATGTCTACAGGATCAATATACAAATGATGGTACAACCCTGGGCCTTGCTCCTGCAATTGACTGCACAGGCAAAGTTGAGCAGCCCCACGTAGCCTGCTAAAGTAATTGAGAAGCCAGATGGGTGCAAAGTTCCGGCAATCATATTAAGTTTATTTCAAGGTCAGGGCCCCAGTAAGTTTACTTGGAGGATTTACAGTATCATGAAGCAGCAACCACTACTGTCTCTTTTTAATATCCTTTACTAGTGCTGCTTAATAATTATACCAATCACTGCTATAATTGGGAATCTGTTAATTTTAAACTCACAGTTTCTAGACTTATTAGCTACAATGGGAAAATTCTAGGATGAAACTCTAAATGCTGCAGTATATTTTTCTCACTATTTCCCCTAAAACCTTTTTGATTAAGTTTGAAGTAATAATTCATAAGCATAAGTGCATTGGTTTGAGACATTTTGCTCTTCTGTTAGAAGTGGGGAAAAATCCATACCAAACTTAATGCTTAGGTTTTGAAATAAAAAAATAAAATAAAATAAAATAAAAACTTTAAAATTTTCTGGCAATCTAACTAGGGTAAATTTGAATATAAAGCTGTTTACAGCAAGGCAGTTATAAACTGACAAGCTTTAAAATTTCAACAGGTGTTTGTGTGTGTGGGGGGGTGTAATACAAAATGTATACAGTGGTCTCATTTAACATTTGTTCAGTTGTCGGTGATATTACTGGTTCCATGTTCCCCTACAAAGTTTAAAGAATCTCTCCCCAGACCTATGGAACCTTTCAAATGGAACAAATCTGAAGTGCTTCCACAAGCAGGGAATTGTTTGTATTTGTGGTTACAATGATATCTAAATGGCCTTCGCACTTAACTGGGGGCCAGTTGGTATTCACCTGTCTTACGCAAAGGTAGTCACTGTCCTATTGGCTCTTTCAGTTATTAGTTCGAAGGTGCCCATGTCACAAAAAGGGCACGTGGCACTATAAGGAGGAGCCCTGGCTCCCCGCCGTGCCTGAGAGGGACGAGCCAGAGCAGGTGCCTCAGTGGGCGGAGTCAGCACGGCCTGTCCCCGCCCCCCGGAAGTCAAGGGATGGGACAGGAAGTATAAAAGCCCGGCCCCAGCGCTCAGTTGGGCACAGGCTGCCGGAGAGGACAGATGCTGGTGTCCGGGCTCCTGCCGGGCCGGACCTGCCCTGCGCCCACTACCCAGAGGAGCGCTGGCCTGACCTGCTCCGCGCCCATTACCTGGAGGAGCGCTGCCCTGACCTGCTCCGCGCCCATTACCCGGAGGAGCGCTGCCCGGACCTGCCTCGCGCCCACTACCCAGAGGAGCGCTGGCTGGACTTGCCTCAGACCCGGTACCCAGAGGAACGTCGGCCTGACCTGCCGTGTGCCCGATACCCCGAGGAGTGGCCTGAGCTTCCCCACGACCGGTACCCGGAAGAACCGATGGTCTGGGACCCACCAGACGACGTGGGCAAGGACCAGGTACCCAGAGAGGGGGAGGCTGGAAGTGGCCCGGGGGTAGCCGACCCTGGTTTGGCTCCGGAAGAGCCCGAACCAATGTCAGTGTGTTGCGGCCAGGATCCCCACTGACAGTAGCGGGTCTTGACCGCTGCTAGGGCCCCGGGCTGGAACGCAGTGGAGTGGGAGGGCCTGCGTTCCCCCTGCCACCCGCAACCGGGTGGCAGACTCCCCCTCTTCCTGCCTATTGCCACTGCTCTGCCCTGACCCAAAGGGCCAGAGCTAATTAGACTTGTGTTTGGTGCCCCGCCCGGACCAAGGGCTGGGCCCCTTTGACTTTGCCACTGCTCCGCCCTGACCCAGAGGGCCAGAGCGAACTAGACTTGTGTTTGGTGCCCCGCCCTGCCAAGGGCCCAGGCTGATACTGTGTTTGCTCAGCCCCTGCTAGAGGCCTGAGCCTGAACTATTACTGCCCGCCCTGTCCAAGGGCCTGGGCTGATACTGTGTTTGCTCCGCCCCTGCTAGAGGCCTGAGCCTGGACTATTACTGCCCGCCCTGTGCAAGGGCTGGGGCTTATCTGCTTTGAGAGCCCCGACCCCGGCTAGAGGGCCCGGGCTCTACCTTGTTTACAGACCTTGTACTCCGCTCAACACCTGCTGAGGGGCTAAGCCTACCCGGACTGCAGTGTGTAAGGAGGCGCCCTGGCTCCCCGCCGCGCCTGAGAGGGACGAGCCCCGACATGGCCAGCTTACAGGCACCATTACTGATCATCTCTGTCCAAAGGCTAATCTCAGTTTGGGTTTTTTTCTTATATAGGCTCATATTACCCCCCACCCTCTGTCCTGATTTTTCATACTTGGTGTCTGGTCACCCTACTTCTTCTGCATGTGTTTTGTGTAGATAGGTATAGGCACACACTGCAATATTCAAACTTGGATCTGAACTCATCCAAAATTCAGTCAGTCTTTGGATTGAGGGTTTTGATTCAGGTCTAATTCTGGTTGTATGAACAAATAGAGAAATAGTTTGTTGGTATTAAATTGCATTTTCACCAGCAATGATTCACTTTACAATTGTTTAGTTTTTCCATATAGTAGTTGTGGAATTAGGCTAAGGATACATTTTGTACATACAGTCTGAAAGCTAATAAATAATTTTAGACACTCTGTCACCTCCAGGTCCCATTTTCAATTATATGACTATGGATATGTGTGCCATACATATTCTAGCTGGGATAAAATAATCTTTCTCCCTTTAATCTTTTAAAGATTTAGGGTGTGTTATTTACAATTTAGGGTAATATTCAGTATAAGAACTCAGTCCTTTGTGTTTTACAGTTGTATCCTATTCAATACTATCTTCTAGACAGTAAATGGTAATCTAAAATCTGTGAGGCAGAAACAAGTAGTAATATTTCACAGTTACTGCCCACTCTATCCTTGCTTTATGTGCCTGTATGTACCAACTTATTGGAAATGAGTAGGATCCTGAATGATGCTTAGGGAAAACTGTCCAATGATTTATCTAATAAATATTCACATCAAGTTTTTTTTTATAATTGTAATTAAGACCACTATTCATATTGCATGGAATAGTTTACTAGCTGAAATCTGGGCATAATTATTTTTCAGACAGTGGAAATGTTTCCATGTCTTGGAGGTGGCATTTGAGTCACTATATGATTATTATCTTGTTGTTAAAATAGGTTCATAGGACTGGATCCTCAATTGGTGCACCAAGTGGCATAGATCCACTGTAGTTAGGGTTGCTACACATGTTTAAACCAGCTGAGGTTTGAGTCCATCATGTACCATTTTCTATTCGTAGTACCTACAAAAAAATAAAGTTCTTAATCTTTCATGTATTATTTGAAAGAAAGGAATACCATACACAGTATTACTTTGATCTTTACAATACTCTGTAATTTGATTTGCTGAGCTCTCATTGTCATCTTTCACAGATTCAGAGAACATGGACAGTACTCCAAAATACAGAATGTTTAAAGCGGGGGTTATCAGGATAAATTTTTTGGTGGTCTCAGAGTGCAGCCACCAAGTCTTGCTGGTGGACACTCTTACACGTTTTCCTAAAATACTTAATTAGCTTTAGGGAAAACAACTAAATATGCACATATTCACATCCAAATCATTGTAATTTATTTATTGCTAACTAGTAAGTCTGTTGTGAAGCCCAAAGCCTGAACCCCACTGCCCATGGGAAGGTGGGGAACTCACCGGCTGCCTGGTCCTCCAGCATTGTGCCCTAGGTGTCTCCACAGGGGGAGCAGAGCACAACCAGCAATCACCACCAAGGCGGTGCAACTAGGAGCAAAAGGGAGGGGCTGCTATTCCTCCCCCCTCCCACCCAATTATAGCCTAGGAGGCTGTGGCACAAGAAAAGCCCCTGGTGGCTGGATGCAGCCACAGTGGCCACATTTGAGAAATGCAGGGTTAAAGGAAACAACCTGCAGTACAGCTTCCAGTGTGTATCACAAGCAGTTCTAGGCATAGCCATTATGAGGTTTCATTCTTCTGACAACAACTGGAACACAGATTAAGTATAGCACACCATGAATCCATTTTCCATGGACTTAACAACAGTGAGAAATGTTACAAACTTAACCTTTTCCTATTAGAATCATAGAATCCTAGAATATCAGGGTTGGAAGGAACCTCAAAAGGTCATCTAGTCCAACCCCCTGCTCAAAGCAGGACCAATTCCCAACTAAATCATCCCAGCCAGGACTTTGTCAAGCGTGACCTTAAAAACCACTAAGGAAGGAGATTCCACCACCTGTCTAGGTAACCCATTCCAGTGTTTCACCACCCTCCTAGTGAAGGATTTTATCCTAATTGGGGAAATGCAAGCATGTTGTTACAGCACAGGTAGGCAGAAATGTATACCCTCATATGCAATCATAGCAGTGATTTTTCAAGAAATGTGCAACCACATATCTCTGTAGGCTCTCAGCCTTATTGATGGTATGAGGTTTTTAATGTTTTGCGGAAAGGGTAATGGTGAGCTCACTTGGAAAACTTACATTGACAAAAGCTACTCGCCTAGGGGTTTATTTGTAGTGTTAGCATTATTATTATGTTGTTGTTGTTGTTATTATTATTTATTATTTATTTTATTGTGATGCTCAGCCTTTGAGGCCCATTGTGTTTGGCGCTGTAGAGTTGCATAGTAAGGGACAGTCCCTGTCTTAAAGTTTTAAAATTTAAACCAGTTTGTGTCAAGCCTATGGCATGCAAGGCAGATACAGCCCCCAAGGACTGTTTGCTCTGGGGATCCCCCACTCATTTTATGCACCATTTAAGTTTTTGCTCTGCAGCTCCAGGGGCCAGAGGGAGGAGTACCTGGAACTGGAGGAGGTGAAGCTAAGGAGGATGCTCATATGTAGGAACATGGATCTTAGCAGCAGCATTTTGAAGAGGAGCAGCAGCTGTCCCACAAAATAACATTGCAGCCAGGATTCAGGAGAAGCTGCTACCCAGCATCTTTTCCCTATCTCCCTCCTACCATCAGTACTGAGCCTGCAGAACTAGACCTCTGTTCTATGCTCATCTTTTGCTGCAGCTGCGGGGGTTCATGACATGAGATTACAGAGAGCTGCTGCTCCTATACAGAAACCCCACTCATGAATGACTAGAGCTTGTGGTGTAAAATGGGGATATTTTTTTTTCCCCACTCATGCCCAAACTTTGAAAGAAATCTTGTGTGGAAAATTTTCATCTATTTGGAAAAGTTATGAGTGACTCTAAGCAGAGACTGAGAATGAAAATGCCTAAACAACCTTAACTAAAGTTAGGGTATACCATAAACCCGCATATTTCAAAGTAAGGAATTGGAACAATTGTTTAACCAGAATTTATTGCCCTATCTGGAGTAGTTGCTTAACTACTGTATATTGCAATAGCTGCACAAACACCAATGGAGCTATGACTGTTTAACCCAGTTGAGGATCTGTCCCTGATTTTTATCTTTTCATTTAAGGAACCTACAAAATGTTCAAACAAAAGAATAGGAACTGGCTCTCATTCAAAGCTTACTACTCCAACTCAAACACAAATTTAAAGGCTTTTTTCTAGGAGTGGTAGGTTTACATTGGAAGCATTTAATCATAAAGTAACAGGACGAACATAAGTCAAGTAAGATTCCTGCCATTTATTTAATAAAATATTTGTACAGAGTACACTGAGGAACAGATGACTTTGACATTAATGTGCCCGATGCGCTAATAGAGTAGGCTGCCTTTATAGGAGTATTCTTGGTAGTCAGAGAATTGAAAGTGTTCAAGGAAGAAACTACACTATATAGTGAAGTTCAACTGAACTGCAGTACATCACATATGGAAATATAAGTTTACAGTGATATAGTCTCATTTCAGTTTTATTGGATTTACAAGGGTTTCTTCTTGTGTACTGAGATAAGAATAGCAAAATAATACAGCACAGAATTTTAAAGGTTTCTAATAAACATGATTTAATACTGAGATAAGAATAGCAAAATAATACAGCACAGAATTTTAAAGGTTTCTAATAAACATGATTTAATACCAAACAGCTTTTATATGTGAGGGCTGCCTAGCATTTTTTTTTAATGTTTATATGAATAAAGTCCTTATACTGACAAGTATAATAGCTTGACAAATAAATGCACTTCACTTGTATTCCCAGTGCTACTAGTTGAGCTTGAAATTGTTGGTAAGGCTAACTCAGTGACTGAAAACCTGGGAGCTGAGAGAAATCACAACTAGCTGACACAGCAAAATATGTGTCTAAGATTTTTAAAAAGTAAGAACCTGCAGTTGGGCTCCTAAATCTGTATTTGACTTTCCAAATGCTGAGCACTCAACACCTCCTGTTGACCTCACTGGGTACTCTTCACTTTTAAAAAGTAGGCCACTTCTTTAGGGTTGTAATAGAGACTCAGCTTAACTTTAGGCTCTAATTTTTTTGTACATTTTGGCCTGTATCAATAAAAAGCATTGAGGGCTACACTGATATAAGGAGGGTCACCATAGCAGTGAGGTCTTAATAAGTTCCTAGTAATATCATTGCCAGTACTAATGCCAAAAAGGATGAGAATGAAAAAGAGGAACGAATTTTAGGGAATTCCCTGCCATCCGACCCCCACACACAAACACCGACCCACCCAGCCCTGTGATGCTCTGTACCTCTGGGGAACACTGTACACCCTCATGTTCATCCTTATAATATGATTGTGTGGTATCCAGTACAAAGTTTGTCATGTCAGGTGTCTTTGGAAGGCTCATGATGCACTGAGTATTGTTGTTATAGTTATGTTATAGGTTGTAATTTCAGGTATATAGCTATGAGGCTGAAAATGTGTCCTCATGGCTTAAAACAAGCCCAGGCAAAAAATCTCCAGGAGCAGAGGTGCAGGCAAAACTCTCTAGGAGCAGAGGGGCAGTTCACACCTCATCAGGGAATGCATGGGAAAACCCAGTCCAGCCTCAAAGGAACAAAGGACACTGGATTAGGCAGCAACACAGGATCTGTTGGACTCTCCAGTGAATCACCTCCCTTCCCTTGGTCAGTTTGGGACTACAATGAGGTAATGCTCACCTGATTCTGAAGGGGGAGGGGAACACAAACCACAAGGGAAGAAAGTACATAATAAAAGGGAGAGACATTTGCCATGCTCTCTCTCTCTCCCACCTACATCTACAGACACCACTCTAAGCGACTGAAGCACTGATGAAAGGGGAGAGCCTGGCTGAAGGGCCTGTGATGAGAAGCTAGCCTGTGATAAGAAGCAGCTAAGTTTGTAAGGGCACTGAAAGTGTTAATATCAGCTTAGAATGTGTTTTACTTTTATTTCATTTGACCAAATCTGACTTGTTGAGCATTGACTTATATTCACTTAAAATCTATCTTTTCTAGTTAATAAATGTGTTTGTTTATTCTATCTGAAGCAGTGTGTTTGGTTTGAAGCATGTCAGAGACTTCCCTTGGGATAAAAAGCCTGGTACATATCCATTTCTTTGTTAAATTGACGAACTTATATAAGCTTGAAACTTCTAGTGGGCATAACTGGACACTGTAAGACAGAGGTTCCCTAGGGTTGTGTCTTGGACTAGAGATATTGGCTAGTGTCATTTCGTTGCACAATCCAAGCAGCAGCTGGCCAAAAGTGCTCACTCACATAGCTGGGAGCAGCTTACATGCTAGAGGCTGTGTGAACAGCCCAGGAGTGGGGGTTCTCACAGCAGAGAAGGGTAAGGTGGCTCCCAGAGTCGAAGATTGGAGTGACCTAGCAGATCACCAGTCCAGATAACACCAAGAGAACATCACAACCCCCAAGACTGCTTGGACTGACTGAATTAATGAAAGCCAACAACCAGTTCTTTGGTAATGCAACAAGGATTTTGGAGGAGGAGGAGGAAAGGCAGGAGCAAAACAAAGACTAATGATTATGGAAACATGGATAGGTAACAGCTTGTATTGTTGGTGTGACACCAGGATTTCCAGAAGTACGGTAAGAATATCCCTCTCCTAGATTGTTTAACACATCTGTCATAAGGCTGTATTGTCATTTATTGTCCTTCCATTCGTTTTTTGGGAGTGTTTAATTTCCCTATTTGTTTCTCACCTTCTGTGTTCTACAAGACATTTGCAGTGTTTAAAGGAAGGTGCTGTGCTGTACTGGTTCAAATACATGACTGGGAGTTCAGAATCCTGAATCTATTTCTGCCATTAATTGTGTTGTGTGATCTTGGACAAGTCACTTATAACATCTCCTGCACCCACCCCCAACAGAGAAGGTGCTGAGCATTCTCAGCTTCCTTTGATTTCCATTGGAACTGAGTGCGCAACAGCTTCTGACAAAAACAGGCTTTAATGCTTGAGCTTATCCATATGTACAATAGATGAAGTATTTACTTACTTCAAATATATGTACTGTGAGGTAATCTGCAGTCCTCAGATGAAGGTGGCACATAAGTGCCAAGTATTATCATCAGATATTAAGCTTCTCACTAGGGAAAGTGGGAAATTAGGCCCAAATAATTGTTTCCTTAAATAGCTGCAAAATACTGGAGCCTACTAGCTTATGTTTTCTTCTATATACAACTATGGAGAATGCAAAGAGCCCTTACTCACTACTGCTTTACACTGGCATCAGTGAAAATACTCATGTTATTAAGTTAATCACGGGGGGATCAGAACCTAAACTTAAGAGTACATTTCATGGTAAATTCACAAACAAAACATAGCTGGAATTTGCTAAATGAGTTTTTATATGAATTATTAGTTTGTTCTAATTTTTATTATTGGACTGACCAAAATCAAATAGTGTAATATATGTAATAAAATATTTTGTTCAGTTTCTTGAAGTAAAACTGCTCTGTCCTAACTTTTGTGAAGTTTGTGCTTCTCTTGCATTAAGGGAGACAGTTGCAAACAAGTAATGGAGACATTGAATATCATTCCAGTATATAATGTTGTGTGATAGACCTAGGCCAGTGTGGTACAGGAGTCTGGTAGAGGGCAAATATACTGGTCAGTGGATGAGTAGTTTTCTGTTCCCTGAGTGACCAGAGCAGGGGCTGCACAAAAGAAATCAGGAACCTGCTAGAACCAATTAAGGCAGACAGGCTAATTAGAACACCTGCAGCCAATCAAGGCAGGCTAATCAGGGCACCTGGGTTTAAAAAGGAGCTCACTCCAGTCAGGCAGGGTGGAGCCAGAGGAGAGGAAGTGTGAGGAGCTGGGAGCAAGAGGCACAAGGAGGTGAGAGGGTGTGGGTGTGGGTGTGCTGCTGGAGGAGGATGACTTAGGAGTACAGGTGTTATCAGACACCAGGAGGAAGGTCCTGTGGTGAGGAAAAGAAGGTGTTTGGAGGAGGCCATGGGGAAGTAGCCCAGGGAGTTGTAGCTGTCATGCAGTTGTTACAGGAGGCACTATAGACAGCTGCAATCCACAGGGCCCTGGGCTGGAACCCGGAGTAGAGGGTGGGCCTGGGTTCCCCCCAAACCTCCCAACTCCTGATCAGACACAGGAGGAGTTGACCCAGACGATGGGGAAGATCACTGAGGTGAGCAAATCTGCCAATAAGCGCAGGACCCACCAAGGTAGAGGAGGAACTTTGTCACAGTTGATGTTGGAAAATTGCATGCTTTTGTTAGTATTAACATCATCTACAGTACAATTCTAGTCCCTGAATGTATTGCTTGTGGGCATACTTAAATCACAAACTTTGAAATATCCTTCTGCTAATATATTAGAATATTTTCCTAAAGTTTGCTGTTTTGCAAGTGTTACTAGAATATTAGTAGGAAAAAAGTGCACATGTAAATGCCCCTCCTTGTCCCAGCAAAGGTGAAATTTGGTCAGACCAGCAAGGAGGTGACCAACTCCTGGGATGAGAAGGAGAGAATATATGCCTAGACATGTTGGAGCTGAACTTCTGCTTGTGCCTCAAAGTGCATGTGGAACGGCTTCTCTGCCTACTATTAGCTAGCCAGGTGGATTAGGGGAGCTCATGGCCCACTCTCTCAATTTAAAGCTTTCACAAGAATCCAGGGGCCATCTTGCTGGATTGCTGCCCCTGTCCACCCTCCCTATAGTTGCAGTATATCGAGCTGTTTCTTTCTTTTTTCTTGCAGCACTGTTATAAACAGATGGTTAAGGGTTAATGTTTCTTTTACCTGTAGAGGGTTAAGAAGCTCAGTAAACCTGGCTGACACCTGACCAGAGGACCAATGGGGGACAAGATACTTTCAAATCTTGGTGGAGGGAAGTCTTTGTTTGTGCTTTTTGTTTGGTTCATTGTTCGTTCTTGGGACTGAGAGGGACGGGACATCATTCCAGGTTCTCCAAATCTTTCTGTATCAGTTTTTCATGTTTCAAGATTGTAAGTAGTAGCCTGGCAAGGCGGATTAGTCTTATGTTTGTTTTCTCAACATGTAAATGTGTCTTTTTGCTGGCACAGTTGGGGAGATGACCCATGGCAGGCACCGACCAGTCTTCCTTACTCTAAAGGGAGGTGATACCTAGATGCTTCTCAACCCCGCTTACCTCTAGGAAGGATGGCAGGATCTTTGGTCTGTAAGGAGAAGGAGAGACTTGGTACCCCTTTGGTATCCTTTACCCCCTCTGACAGGGGAAGGGCAAAAGGATTCAGAAGTAAGCTGAGTCCTAGAGATAAGGCTGAAGAATGTTTACTCGAGCTACTGATTATATGGTAGGAGCCCTGAACCATGCATTGGGCCCAATTAAATATCTTGTTTGTGAGTGGGGAGGGAGGGTAATGCTCCCGGTCATTGTTAAGGTAATAATGTTGCATCCATCCCTATGTCTATCTTTCATTCACCTCCATGCCATGATCATTTTAGTGTTTTTATTTGAGCACGTATTAAATTCTTTATTGGGTGTTGGTTTGTATTTAAAATCTAAGTAATCTGAAAACTACCATATAAAGTCAAAAAGACTGTTTCTAGGAAACTATGACAAATGGTAAAATGTAAAATGGGCTATCATAGGTGCATTTTGTTATGATCTTTTATATTACGTGCACACAGGTGGTATTATCCTCCCTTTATATTGTATGAGTATCTCACTTATTGCTTGTATAATAATGACTGCTATAACAAATGGGTGAGAATAACAGTGCCATCTGCTGGATTTGTTAATAGAATTCCGTCTCCCGGTCACATGGTTAATCTACCACACTTAGATCAAAAGATCACAGCATCATAAATTTCCATATTGTTTTACTGTATAATCAAAATAGTCAAGTTATGGCATCACTTTTTTTCAATAATAGTATTACCATCATACATGGTTTATGTACAATTAAATGCTGGAACATATCAATTCCAGTCCTGCAAACATGCACATGCTTAACTTTATCATACAAGTACTACACCTCTACTCCAATATAATGTGACCCGATATAACATAAATTCAGATATAATGCGGTAAAGCAACGCTTCGGGGAGGGCGGGACTGTGTGCTCCGGTGGATCAAAGCAAGTTTGACATAACACGGTTTCACCTATAATGCAGTAAGATTTTTTTTGGCTCCCAAGGACAGCATTATATCGGGGTAGAGGTGTACTGCTCCTGGTAGTAAATTAAGCATGTGGGTGTTTTTATGATTGGGCCATAATGCATAAAAACAGTAAGCCTTTGTTGCACTTTTAAAAAACAAAATAAGGAGCTATTTTTTTTACCTAAAGCTATGACTATAGGAATAAAAAATTAGGCCCTAATCCTCCAAAGATTCACATGTTTATATACACTCTGAGAAGTTTTATTGAAGTCAGTGAGTAACTATAGATTATTATATTTACTGTAACTACATTTTCTAAATTTACATTCCTGTGTATGAGCACACTATCTTTAAAGATTCAGAAACCACATGTAGAGTGTTAAACTTAATTTCCTTTGTATCAATAATCTTACCAAATGGATGCAATTTTTAACTCAATTATTGTTTTAAAAAAACTTCTCAATACTAAAATTCAATAAGATTTATTGTTTAGTAGAACTGATCAAAATATTTTGGATGAAATTCTTTTTACTTCAGAAAAATACTGGTGTGTCCAAACCAAAACTTCCCATAGGAAGTGTCGATTTCAACAAAACTTTTGTTTTTGAAAAAAATATTGAAACAATATGTTTTGGTAACACTGAAACATTCAATTTGTTGGCATTTTTGGAATGCAATGTTCAGATTTTGTTTAAAAAACACTTTTTTATTCTTTCCATCTTATTTTATAAGCATTAAACACATTAAAATGTCAGATTCTACACAGTGTTTTGACTGAGCCAAAATAAAAATAAATCAAATTTCATGTTGTGGGAAATTTCTAAATTCTTTGTCATTCTGATTTGGAACTAAACAAATGTCAAAATCAGACTTTCCCCTGAAATCAGACAGCTCCAATGTGTAAGTTAGATGGTCTAGAGCAAAGTTTAAACAGTGGCATCTCCTTTTGGGTACCAGATGGAGGACACTGTGAGTCTGATTTTCAGAAATGCTGAGCACCCACAATTCCCACTGGAAGTTATTAGGAGTTCTGTTTAGATCTTTGAAAATACCATAGCATCTAGCTTCCAGTTTGAACATATTCCTTATTCAATCCAAGTATTTTTCCATAATAAACTGCTTTATGTTTTAAAAATGTTTGTTTCTCAACACATTTATTGAAATGTGAAATTCACCCTGAGCCTGAAGTTTTATTAGAACCAAAAGTCTCAAAGATTTTCAGACACCTTCTGACTTTTTTTTTTCTTTCAGTTTTAATTGACATTTACATGTTTGGTCAACTGACAAGTGCTTGAAAAAGATTAGCTACTTAGCTATCAGGAAGATCATGTTTCTACACATATCACTACTTCAGCACACTCCAGTCATTTTAATGAGACACATTCTTTAGAATTGGCAAGCAGTACTCCAGGACCCAGAGCCTCACTCTGAGGTATTTTCATAATGTCACAGAGTTTTGTTATAATCCTTGCTAGCTGGCACCATTTGGCACATGCTTCCCTGCAGGCTATTTCTAATCCCATTACTGTGGAAGTGACTCAGTTTGTAGCCTTTTTAGCACATTTGAGGGAACATCTGAGAGACACTTTGGTCTCCATCAGAAATGTCTGCATTTATCTACTGTTTCCAGATATGTTTCGCTCAAATCCAGTGAGAAAATTCAAATTTAAAGTTAGAGGGTAGATAAAGCAAATTAAACATGTTCACCTTGATAATTAGGAATGCAATAACTGCGGGAAAGCTGCCAGAAGAGTTTCATAGTTTTCAAACTTTAGTGTAGATGTTGTATTAATCTATTATATTTGTTTTTTAAATCTAGCATTTAAAAACAAATCAAATGGACTCTGTAGGTTTAAACTCCAAAAGCCCCTTGCAATATTAACGCTAGATTTTGTTGAAGGTTATAACTGATGTGTCCTTGTCACTGTTTGTTTGTTTTGTTTTTTTTTTTACACAAACGTTAGGTCACTTCAGTATTTATTTAAATTAAATATACAGAGAGGATGAAATCCCAAAACATTCCAAAACTCTAGGGAAGTGTGTATTAGGATCCAAACTTTGTAACTTGGGCCCAGCTCTAGTTTTAGAGCATGAGATTTTATCAGGCTAAAATAACTAATAAAAAGCAGACTATTTACACCTAAACAATGGAATAATTAGAGTCCAACAGGAGAATTGTCAGGTTTTTTTGTTCACCTCTCTTCCATTTCTGTGTGTCAGTAGATCATGCTCTGTTTTTAACTGCTGATTATATTTACTCTATAAAACCATGGTATGTGAAGGATTGGGAATACAAAGGCTCCTAAACTATAAATCACACAGATATTCTTAAATACTTGGAATCAAAGATGGGTCACAGATCCAGTCAAAACAGAGGATTATAGCATCACCTGTGCAGGGACTGTGTTACTTAGAAAAGCCATTCTGCCCATACCCTCTAAACCAAACCCTGCAAGATCTGTATTGTTTTACCCACACATCCATAAGCCTCTTCTTTCCGTGGTACAAATTTATTGTAAAATCCATAGCTGGGCCTGTGTGTCTTTACTCCTTAACAAAGGAGCACAATGTTCCAAGGTTCCTTCCATAGGATAGAGTAAGAGAAGTGCCTCATAACAGTCTGCCCATGCTGATCAATATGCAGCTGCATTTAGCACTCAAAGCTGTCTGTCATATCCGGTGCTAACAATGCAAACCACATTGAAATGGAGGAGGAGAAGTGATTCCCACCTCCACACACTTCAAAGGAGAGAACCTCAATTATTTGCTGGAGATCACTAAGCAGTACATGCCTTCTTTTGGCAATGTGTTTTTAGAGAGATCCGGTATAAGTAGATGTATCTGGGACATGACCCCGTACTGCACTAGCACTCTGTTGTACACTAATGAGTAACGTGGGAAATCAAACCTGTGCAGGTGGAAAGTGGCCTTTTGTTTGCACTGGCTCTATAAAATGGATTGATGATAAAAACCTTTGTAAAACAAAAATTCCTGCTGTACATGGAAAGCCTAATTGTACCTAATGTGTATTAGTAGAGACATTGTTCCAAAACAGTTAAACCTAGTGCAAACATGACACACAGGAGTCTGGCAATTAAGTTTATAATGTTAGTCTGGTTTGCAGCACTTTTTAATAGAGTAAGCACAAGTTTTCACTCATTCAAGTAGGGATAATCAGTGCAGATTTATGCTTGTTTTCTGGTGCTAAAGCATTTTCCAGGGAGTGGCAGCAGTAGCATTCTGAAATGGATTAGAATAACAGAATTCTAGTAATTTCCAAACTGGTATTACCAATTAACGTGTTGTTCATTGTGCTTTGCTACATACAGGTTTCCAAAAGCCTTCTTTGCAGACACTTGGTCTTAGAAAATTGATACCTATAGTAATTTACAACAGAGGGATCACTGTGTCCACTCTCTGGGCTAAAAACAACATATTACCTAAGAGTACAAAGTAACTACATACTACAGTGTGTCCAAAAATGAAAAAAAATATGGTCTTGACCTATAACTGTATGGGCGGTTTAGGTAGACAGAATAAAATGTTTCCCATCGAAGTACAGACTTGGCTTATCCCTGCTTAGCTTTTATTTGACTATTAATTTTATCATACCTATCATCATAGTAATTGTATGTATAAGCATGATATCTAATGGCATCAAGGCATGAAGTTGTGTGGCTGCAGATTCACATACATAACCAGTTTAGAGCTTAGGAGGAAAATGATCTTTGATGTCTCAATATATTTTCCTTAAAAAGACTAGACCAGTGGTTCCCAAACTTGTTCTGTCGCTTGTGCAGGGAAAGCCCCTGGTGGGCCAGGCCAGGCAGGTTTGTTTACCTGCTGTGTCCACAGGTTTGGCAGATCGCGGCTCCCAGTGGCTGTAGTTCGCTGTCCCAGGCCAATGGAAGCTGCTGGAAGCAGCAGTCAGTATGTCCCTCGGCCCGTGCCGCTTCCAGCAGCTCCCATTGGCCTGGAGCAATGAAACGTGGCCGGTGGGATCCACGATTGGCCGAACCTGCAGACGCGGAAGGTAAACAAACCGGCCTGGCCCACCAGGGGCTTTCCCTACACAAGCAGCGGAACAAGTTTGAGAATCACTGGACTAGACAACTGAAATTTGTGAATAAAACATAAAAGAGAGGAGAAGGGAAGTGTAACACTCAGAAGGAATATTGTACACTAGTGTTTATAGACTTTTTTGAGTTAATTGGGTGTTTTACATATAAGCGGTTGAACACCAGAGCTCTTTTTCATTTCTACTACTCTGTCTCTTTAAGGCTTAGAACTCAGCCAAGGGGACAGCAGCACACAGCTCTGGTGAGGAAAATATGGTTGCAACATGGGGTCGAGCTTCTGCCAGGCAATTCAACAATGGACTGTGAGCTCTGTTGCTAGATTCTTTAAAGGGCAAAAAAAATAGTTAGAGGTATGGAATGGCTTCCATATGAGGAGAGATTAATAAGACTGGGACTTTTCAGCTTGGAAAAGAGATGACTAAGGGGGGGGATATGATAGAGGTCTATAAAATCATGACTGGTGTGGAGAAAGTAAATAAGGAAGTGTTGTTTGTCCCTTCTCATAACACAAGAACTAGGGGTCACCAAATGAAATTAATAGGCAGCAGGTTTAAGACAAACAAAAGCAAGTATTTCTTCACACAGCACACAGTCAACCTGTGGAACTCTTTGCCAGAGGATGTTGTCAAGGCCAAGACTATAACAGGATTAAAAAAAGAATTAGGTAAATTAATGGAAGATATGTCCATCAATGGCTATTAGCCAGGATGGTCAGGGATGCAAAACTATGCTCCGAAGTGTCCCTAGCCTCAGTTTGCTGGATGCTGGGAATGGGAGACAAGGGATGGATCACTTGATGGTTACCTGTTCTATTCCTTTCCTCTGGGGCACCTGGCATTGGCCACTTTTGGAAAAGAGGATACTGGGCTAGATGGACCTCTGGTCTGACCAAGTAGGGCTATTCTTATATTCTTATCTGCTAGATGTACACTCTCAGAATCAGGGACAAATTATCCATCATCTTTACATCCGATGGGTTGGAAGTTTAGTGGCTGAACGCTACAGACAAGGAATATTATATGATTTGTAAGCAAGGTCTGAATGAGCTCTCCCCTGACAGCTAGTGATGAGCCAATGGTAGGTGGAAAGGCTTCAGGACCATACTGGACACCTACTCTGCCTAGCACAGTGTCCAGACAGAGCTGTGCTGCCCAAGTGATCAATTTTGGCTGGTGTTGGGTTACAAAATTGATCACTCGTTAGCTGTCCGGGGAGAGTTCATTCAGACCTTGCTTACAAATCATTTTATGAGTGTTTCAATTTCAATTCAAATTTCCAACCAATGACTAAATTTGCAACACTGCATGTAACTGGTCTAGGGAAATCCAGGATCCACTCTTTCCTCAGGATGGCTACTCTGAATGGTTTATTGGAAGGGAGATGAGAGATTTGCCAGTAGAGTTGGTAAGAAATTTTCAGGATTTTTTTTTTCCATTTGGAAATGCCAATTTGCTGAAATCTAAATATTCTGCAGGAATGTAGCTATTTCAACAAAACGTTCTGTCTGGTTTCCTGCCAGCTCACTTACCGGCCTCTCTAAGTTCTACAGCTTGCAGCCAACTCTGTCGGATCCCTGACTCCCCAGGTAGCTGGCTGTCCAGGCTTTCAAACTCTAACTGTCTGAGCAGCAGATTCCTTGGCAAGCCAGGCTGCCCAAATCCTTGGGTAGCAGCCTGAGGAGTCCAAAGAGTAAGCCAACAAAATTTCTGTTTTTGTTCTCCCAATGTGAAATTTTGTCTATCATTGCCTCCTGCAAAAATTTTGGAATCCGCGATCTTTCATCCCAATTCAGGCTGAAGACTCTTTGAAAATTCTATTTTTTTTCTTGGGAGGAGGAATGTTTTCCACTCAGTTCTCTTTGCCAGTCTGTTGCCTCCTCCGTAGTGCAGTAGTGGTCTTCTCTCTCCTAGCTGCTATTTCACAGACAACATAACTGAGAGCTCGATCAAGGTCACATCAGGAAGAGCTAGGGATAGACTCATCTCTCTAATTATAAGGATCTAAGGTCATGTCTGTACTGACCACAGTTTGGATTATGAGAATGTGAGTATGAGTGTATATCAAAATGTGCTAAAAGGTAAACTAAAAGCTTCCCAATTTGCATTAATATAGTCTTCTTCAGACAGGACTACATTAATATAAAGCAGGACCCTTTTCATTCACATCCACAGCATCCACAAAGGGGAGTTATAAGGCAGCATTTTGGTATGTGCTGATATTCACATCCTTGTTATCCAAACACGAGGCCATGTTGATGTGCCCTCAGTCTTGTTTACTTTGTCACATGGTCTCAGAAAAAAATGTGCAACTCAGGTGCCAAGAATCATGCCTAGCTCATCAGAGATTAAAAACTGTTTTCATCTAATGAGTATGACAGCATGGCAATAGCAGGTGTGATTGCAGCACAGGGTAGATATATGTGGCTAGCTTTAGCCACAATACCATGGCTAAAAACAGCAGTGTAGCTGGGCAGTGCAGGATTCAGCACAGCGGTACAAGCACTTGAGACCTTCAGTACATACTCACATTGCTAGTCCATGCTGAAGCCTGTGTCACCATGTCTACATTGCTATTTGAATGTCTACCAGGTGGGATGGGGTGTTCCCTCCCCAGTCATGAAAGGGTTAATGTTGATTGAGATGGGGGGGTAATTAATCTGATGGGCCACAGCTGAGAGGAATCAGGTGTCTAAGCAATCCCTTGACTCAGAGAGGGAGCCCAGCTGGGGAGGAAGGAGTTGTGCTGGATGTATCAAGACAGAAAATTGGAAGCAGAGGGGGCTGCTAGGAAAATCTACAGTCCTTCCCTGGGAGAAGGAAGGAGTGTTTGCAGACTGCAGGGACAGGTAGCCTGAAGTTACTCTTGAAGAGGGAGTTGAGAGGCTGGCAAACACAGAGGGTGGGGAAAGCTCAATAGGTGGGGAAGGCAGTAAGATAACCTTGTCTGCTAATTAGAGGGTCCCTGAGCTGGATTAGATTAGAGGGTGGACCTGGGTTTCCCTGCCAGCCACTGAAGACATGGGGCAGTGAGTGAGCAGACTACCTAAGACAGAAAAACTGGCAATGAGGCAGTGAATGGAAAGATTGTCCAAGATTGCTGCCGAAAGACTTTTTGATCCTCCGGAAGGGGAAAACATGTATAGTGACCTGGTTGGAGGACTGAGTCACAAAGAGACAGTAGCAGCTCAGTGAGCAAGAAGGGCTGCAGACCGAGAGAGACAGCATGCAACCATGGAAAGATGTATTATTGCCCTTGTGAAGCTAATCCCCAGAACGGCCAGGAGGAGGCTCCATCTGTGGTGAGTAGAAGATCAAGTCACAGCATACTGCAAAGGCACCTGGGCTTGCAGTATGGGCACACCCTAAATGAGAGAATTGTGGTGAATCCTAGCTGCAGCTCCTAAGTCATAGTATAAGCTCTTTAGAGCAGAGCCTATTTCTGACTTATATTTTCAGTACCCCCAGTTGGGCCCTGACTTCAGTTGGCCCCACCAGTGAGAGCTTTAGTATTGGGGACCAAAATTGCCTCACTACATTTGTGAGAGATGTCAATGCTGTTTCCCACCTTTAAGAGTGAGCTGGATGAAGTAAGAAGTGAGAGGAGAGACTCTCTATATAAAAATGGATGTATGTTTATAACTTTAAATCTCATGCTGTGGGAGCTAATCTCATGAGTTTTGGGGTCTGATTTGATTTTTGAACTCCCACAATTGGCAATACTGCATAATGCTACTGTTAGATTTGAAGGAGGCATTCTATTCTAAACCCCTATTTTTCACTCCCTTATAACATTTTTTTTTAAATGTGGGAGTTGTCATTCCTCATGCTGAGCTAAGTCTGTACACAAAGGGGTGTGTGGTGTTTGTTAGCTATCCTAATATTTAATTTCTCCCTGTACATGCAAAGAGCTCTTATTGCTACTGCCTATTTTGTACCTGATTTGTGGATAAATGAAGGCTTTTAGTGTAATATTAGGGAATGGAGTCAGTGGCTACTGCCCCTTCCCATGTTACATGAGTTTTAATCTTTGTCCCCCGATACACATCATATAACTGGGGCCGGGAAACAATTTCGTTTTTTTGTTTTTAAAGTATACATGTGTGTCACATCTTGATTACATTGGGATAAAAGAAAACTGAATCTCATAGAAACTTAACCAAATGCAACCTCTCAAATCCCTCATTCTGGAAGGGATCCTGGCAGAAAACTAGAAGAGGTGTCTGGGAGGCAGGGGGCTTCCAAATTCCCCTGGAAGCAAATGGCAGTGTGGAGAAATTGGAATAGGTAAAATATTCTCTGCTTTTGTATATGGCACAAGCCCAGAGGTGTTCAAGGTCTACAAAATAGTAGAGATCATCAAGGGGACTGCTAACTGCCTTAAAAAAATCAAACCCACTTTCCTACCTGAAAGAAGGGCATTCACAAAACAGGCACTATCTCACAAGATACTGGCTGTCCAGTGAGACCCTTGAGCATTGTTACAGAATAAAGCTGAACAAATTGAACTTGTCCAGTGTTCAGATGGACTAACATGACACAGAATTAGGACTTGTCTACGTGATGGGGCAATGTGCACTCTGGGGTGTGATTTCTAAAGCATACTAATGTGTTGTGTATTAACTTGTCTGTGTAGACTCTGCCGGTGCTAGTTAAAACTTCACTAGTGCCCAAACCCTATAATGAACTATATATAAAACGCCACTAATGCTTCATGTCACCTTGCTTGTTTTGAGATTAAGCCTGACAAACAAGATAACTCTATTAAAAGAGAGATGTTCTCAGCTTCTGAAAAGTAAAATGTTTCAAGCTTAAAAATATGCTGTCAGTACTATGTTCCCTCTAACTCTGTTTAAAGTGTTTAGCCCATTTTTCTGTTAAAATGCAAGAAAGTTTTCATTTTTTCATATTACTGTTTATAATAAAAGATGCCTTAAAATATATTTATTCATTAAGAATGAGGCAAAAGTACTTTTATTGAAAGTTTGTGAATCTGATTTGACTGTATCTGTTAATACTACAGATCAGCTAATTCTTGCTACAAAAGCATTGAAATAGAAGCTAGGTTATTGCAAAAAGGTGCAAAGTAAATTTCAGCTGTGAATATGGTAATGAGTGGTGCTATTTATAGAGAATAAGACAGGTGCACAGTAAATAGAGAGAATTCAGTTTTAAGGTGGTTTGCTGAAAGCAGGCATGCCCTAGTGCAGGGATCGGCAACCTTTGGCGCACGGCTCGCCAGGGTAAGCCCCCTGGCTGGCTGCGCCGGTTTGTTTACCTGCCACATTGTCAGGTTCAGCCGATCATGACTCCCACTGGCCATGGTTTGTCATTCCAGGCCAATGGGGGAGGCGAGAAGCGACGGCCAGCATATCACTCAGTCCGCACTGCTTCCTGCCCCCCCCATTGGCCTGGGATGACGAACTGCAGCCAGTGGGAGCCACGATTGGCTGAACCTGAGGATGCAGCAGTTAAACAAACTGGCCCGGCCCACCAGGGGGTTTACTCTGTCGAGTCGCATGCCAAAGGTTGCCAATCCCTGTCCTAGTGCCTATAACAGGGGTCGGCAACCTTTCAGAAGTGGGTGTGCTGAGTCTTTATTTATTCACTCGAATTTAAGGTTTCACGTGCCAGTAATACATTTAACATTTTTTAGAAGGTCTCTTTCTATAAGTCTATAATATATAACTAAACTGTTGTATGTAAAGTAAAGTTTTTTTAAATATTAAGTTTCATTTAAAATTAAATAAAAATGCAGAGGCCCCCAGACTGGTGGCCAGGACCCGGGCAGTGTGAGTGGCACTGAAAATCAGCTTGCGTACCACCTTTGGCATGCATGCCATAGGTTGCCTACTCCTATAACATTAGCAGCAATGAGGAAGGGAAAAATAGTCAAACTTTTGCTCCGTGACTAAACACTACACTTTCTGAAAGCTTACTCCGTTCATAGCTTGCTGACAAGCTGTATTCACTGCATTTCCTCTCATTTGCTTCCCGTTTTTAGATTTCATGCCAAATAGGTTTCCTTGAACACTCTGGCTTTAATTTCTGTAGTGATACCTTCTCTCTTGTTGAAAAGTGGATGCCCATAAAATGAAGCCTGGTGTCCCCCTGTTCATCCATTCTATCCCCTTGCCAAAGAGTCTTCCTGGAGAAACAGCAAAGAGTCCTATGGCACCTTATAGACTGACAGACATATTGGAGCATGCGCTTTTGTAAGTGAATACCCACTTCGTCAAATGCACGTCATGCCATGAAAGCTCATGCTCCATACGTCTGTTAGTCTATAAGGTGCCACAGGACTCTTTTGCTGCTTTTACAGATCCAGACTAACACGGCTACCCCTCCTGATACTTGACTTCCTGGAGAAAGATTATATCAATATTCATTACTAAAACTATTTATTAAAAACAGTAATTCCCAGGACAGACATATGTGTTGGCCTGTAACATAGAAAGAGGAAACTGAATGGAATGCATGTCAACATTGCATATGTTACACTGAGAAGAAATAGGTATAAGAATTTAGTGAGATATTGTTGAATATAAAATTTTAGTTTGATACAATAGCAGGTGAATTAGTCTAGTTCAGGGGTTGGCAACCTCTGGCACGCGGCTCACCAGGGTAAGCACCCTGGCGGGCTGGGCCAGTTTGTTTACATGCTGCGTCAGCAGGTTCAGCCGATCACGGCTTCCACTAGCCACGGTTCACTGCCCCAGGCCAATGGGGGCTGCGGGAAGTGGCACAGGCTGAGGGATATGCTCTCCACAGCTTCCCACCAGCCCCATTGGCCTGAGACAGCAAACTGCAGCCAGTGGGAGCCACGATCGGCTGAACCTGCCGACGTGGCAGGTAAACAAACTGGCCCGGCCCACCAGGGTGCTTACCCTGGTGAGCCGCGTGCCAGAGGTTGCTGACCCCTGGTCTAGTTTTTATCCCTTTCTATGAAAACAGAGGAAACACTTTCAAAATGCTTGTTGCTAACTTCAGCAGGGGATGCCTCAGGCAGACATTACCATAAGATGTCACTGTGGTAGATGGGGAAAACTGTCCGAGTTGAATGAGAATACTGATGTTCAAGATACAGAACTTCTTCATCGCAGATAAATCAGGTAGCTCCTGCCAGGTTGAGGATTCCAACTTCAGGTATGAAAGAGTTAATAAGGACTTTAAAAAAGAGAAGTCTGAAAGCAAACACACTTAATGATAATGACAAGTACTTATGCAAATGAACTGTTAATACTCATCCAGCTAGAAGTGATTAAGTCTCTTCTAGGGTAGCAGGAGATTTCACCCAGCATGGGCTATTTGGGAGCTAGTAAAAAGGCAAAGGCTTAAATAACTTTCTTATGACTTCAGGCATTACCAGGACTTCTGCTGTAGTTAAGCCAGATATCTGCATTATCCCTGAGGAAGTCATAGCTTTAGGCATCAGACAAGTCTTTTAACCTGTACAAGTTTTTAAGGTGAATAAGAGCACAGACACCAATCGGAGTGATCTGTTGGCATTAAATAGATTGAAATAATGAGAGGAACTAAGGGATCCTCTAGTGTAATACTTAATTAAGTAAACTAGAACCAGGGGAAGAAAAAAAAGGAATTATAGCTCCTATTAAGTCATACAGACAGCCTCTTGAATTAGACTGTGTGCAATTATAATACCTATAAAATAAATGTTCTCAAGTACCTTTACTAATCAAAAATTTATACAAACATATACTATAAGAAGTAACTGGATTTAGGTCTAATAAAGGAAAAAGAGAAAGGTAGGTGGTTGTGCCTGAATTTTCAGGCACAGTGAGATATTTTATCCTGAACTGCATAATGGCGAGATCAGTAGACACTGGGATCACTTTAAAAAAAAAAAAAAAAAAAGGGAAAAAAACAACAACTCTAAAGCAGGAATAACTCCTCCTACAGTCATAACACTTGACTGTTGTATGTATCCTTTTTGTTAAGGTGAACACCATGGACGATAATACAAGCAAAGGGTTTCACCCTCCTTTCTGTTATCCCTATCTCTGATGCCTTGAAAAGCTGCTCCTTACTGGATGAATCTCTACCAGTAAGACTTTGACCTATAAGGAGTGTGACAGATCCAGGCCAGTGTGGTACAGGAGTCTGGTAGAGGGCAAATATACTAGTCACTGGCTGAGTAGTTTTCTGTTCCCTGAGTGACTAGAGCAGGGGCTGCACTAGAGTAATCAGGAACCTGCTAGAACCAATTAAGGCAGACAGGCTGATTAGAACACCTGCTGCCAATCAAGGCAAGCTAATCAGGGCACCTGGGTTTAAAAAGGAGCTCACTCCAGTCAGGGAGGGAGGAGCTAGAGGAGAGGAAGTGCGTGTGAGGAGCTGCGAGCAAGAAGCACAAGGAGCTGAGAGCGAGAGGGTGTGCTACTGGAGGACTAAGGAGTACAAGCGTTATCAGACACCAGGAGGAAGGTCCTGTGGTGAGGGTAAAGAAGGTGTTTGGAGGAGGCCATGGGGAAGGAGCCCAGGGAGTTGTAACTGTCATGCAGCTGTTACAGGAGGCACTATAGACAGCTGCAATCCACAAGGCCCTGGGCTGGAACCCGGAGTAGAGGGCGGGCCTGGGTTCCCCCAAATCTCCCAACCCCTGATCAGACACAGGAGGAGTTGATCCAGACTGTGGGGAAGATCACTGAGGTGAGCAAATCTGCCAGTAAGCGCAGGACCCACCAAGGTAGAGGAGGAACTTTGTCACAACTGGTGTCGGGGTGAGATCTGGTGTGCACAGCACGGCAGAAGAAGGAGGGTGATTTTAAATAAATAAATAAATAAAAGTAGAGGGCTTTTTTTTTTTCCCATAATGGATGATTTAGTGCGGGCATTGATACAAGCTACAGCAGCCCAGCAGGAGGCTACCAGTGTCCAGGCAGCTGCCCAACAGCAGGCAGTGCGGCTGCAGCAAGAGACTAATCGCCTGCTGATGGACCAGGCTTCTCAAGACCGAGCTATGTTGCGAGAACTGGTGAACCAGGTAAAGACCCTTACAGAGCTGAATCGCGGCCATGAGAGGACGCAGATCACATGGGCCAGCCATTGGCTGCAGAAAATGACCCGGGAGGATGATGTAGAGGCATATCTTCTGGCCTTTGAGAGGACAGCCCTACGGGAGGCCTGGCCTCGAGATCAGTGGTCTGGCATCCTTGCCCCCATTCCTGTGTGGGGAGGCCCAGAAGGCTTACTATGATCTGCCTGAAGAGGCTGCAGCAGAATACCCCCAGCTGAAAGCGGAAATCCTGGCCAGATCTGGGGTAACGACTGCAGTGCGGGCCCAGCGGTATCACGAGTGGAGGTACCAGGAAAATAATACCCCGTGGTCCCAATTGTATGACCTCATCCATCTCGCATGAAAGTGGTTGCGAACGGAGTCCAGAAGAGATACTAGAGGTTCTGGTCATTGACCGATACATGAGGGACTACCACCAGACCTTTGTGCCTGGGTAAGCCAGAATGAACCCTCCACCTATGATGAGGTTGTTGCACTGGTAGAAAGGCGAAGGACAGCAAGGGAACTGACCCGACCAGTTAAGGAAGAGGCACCCCGGGTTAAACTAGCAGCACTAAGCCCTAGAGCTCGAGTAACGGGGCCACCAGGAAAGCCCAGATGGAAAAAGAGGGGGGCTGAAGGCTCACCAGAAGCCACAAAGAGTCAGAGCGCTGAGAGAGAAGAGGATCGAGATGTTAGACTGCCCAAACCAAGAGACCAGGGAATGCCTAAGGCCCCATACAGATGTTATGCCTGCGGGGAGTGGGGACATATAGCTCCACAGTGTCCCAATGCTGAGGAGCCTATGCAGTGTTGTCATAAACAGATAGCTAAGGGTTAATGTCTCTTTCACCTGAAGCACCTGACCAGAGGACCAATCAGGAAACCAGATTTTTTTTTCAACTCTGGATGGAGGGAAGGTTGTGTCTGAGTTCTTTGTTTTCGGGCTGCCTGCTGTCCCTCTCAGCTTTGGGAAGGATTTTCTATTTCCTGCTCTCTAATCTTCTGTTTCCAAGTTGTCAGGACAAAGAGATCAAATAGTGAGTTATATGATTTCTTTTCTTTGGTATTTACATGTCTATAGTTGCTGGAGTGCTTTAATTTGTTTTCTTTTTGAATAAGGCTGTTTATTCATATTTCTTTTAAGCAATTGACCCTGTATTTGTCACCTTAATACAAAGAGACCATTTGTATGTATTTTTTCTTTCTTTTTATATAAAGCTTTCTTTTTAAAATCTGTTGGAGTTTTTCTTTACTGGGAAACTTCAGGGAAATTGAGTCTGTACTCACCAGGGAATTGGTGGGAGGAAGAAGTCAGAGGGAGGTCTGTGTGTGTTGGATTTGTTCGCCTGACTTTGCATTCCCTCTGGGTGAGGGGGGAAAGAGAGATTAACTCGGTAATTCTGTTCTCCAGGACTGGGAACGGAGAGGGGGGAGTCACTCTGTTTAGATTCACAGAGCTTGTGTCTGTGTATCTCTCCAGGAGCACCTGGAGGGGAGAAGGGAAAAAGGATTATTTCCCTTAGTTGTGAGACTCAAGGGATTTGGGTCTTGGGGTCCCCAGGGAAGGTTTTCAGGGGGACCAGAGTGCCCCAAAACACTCTAAATTTTTTGGGTGGTGGCAGCAGTACCCACTCCAAGCTGGTAACTAAGCTTGGAGGTTTTCATGCTAACCCCCATATTTTGGACGCTAAGGTCCAAATCTGGGACTAAGGTTATGACAGTGTAACCTGGGGAACTGGGAAGACCCATGCTCCCTAATCCACCTTGTGGGGGTCTCACTAACCCCACATATGTACACCAGACCGGTAAAGCTAAATGGGGTAGAGACCACAGCACTGGTTGATTCGGGGAGTGCTATCACGCTTGTCTCGGGAAAGCTTGTGAAGTGTAGTCAGCTGCTGCGGGCTAAGCGTACGGGGATAACATGCATCCATGGGACAGTTGGTTATTACCCCACCATCCCAGTAAAAATTGAGATTCAGGGGAACACTACTGAGGTAGCAGCAGGTATAGTCCCTAAATTCCTATACCTGATGCTCATAGGGAGGGACTTCCCACAGTTTGGAGACTTACTCCCAGTAGGAGGATTGGAGAAAGAGCGGAATCCTGAAGTTAGTGAGGCATCCACAGTAGACTGTCAACCCCCAGTCTTCTCTGAAATATCCCCAGATTTATTTTCCATTCCCAGACAGGGTAGAAAGTCGAAAAGGGAAAGGAGGGCAGCTAAGGCCTTGGGAACCCAAATACTGGCCCAAAGCCAGAGGGTTGCTCTCATAGGCAGGCGGACCCGAGCAGCAGAAAAGGAGACCACCCAGGAGGAAGAAGCTCCTGAGTCTGACCCCCACCCTAATGCTTCTGAACCAGTAGAGCAATGGAGACTGGGCCCCTAGATCTTGGGCAGATTAGCCCCGGAAGAGGAAATTTTGGACGGGACCAGGCTGAAGACCCAAGGTACAATAACATTAGAAAGGAGGTGACTGAAATAGATGGGGTCCCCGTGGAAGGGAGAACACAGGGACCAGGACCCTACTTCATAATGAAGAAGAATCTCTTATACCGAGTTGCATCAGTACAAGTGCAGAAGGTACAGCAGATCTTAGTACCTCAAAAACACCAGAATGCTGTATTAAGTCTTGCGCATAGTCATCTTTTGGGGGGGCACTTGGGGGTAGAGAAGACCCTGGCACGAGTCCTATGATGGTTCTTCTGGCCCGGAGTACATGAAGAAGTGCGGAGGTACTGTGCATCCTGCCCGGAGTGTCAGCTGCACAGTCCCCGTCCCCACCTGAGGGCACCTTTAGTACCCCTTCCCATCATAGAGGTCCCCTTTGAGCAAATAGCCATGGACTTAGTGGGACCCCTGGAGAAGACGGCTCGGGGCCACCAATATATACTTGTTGTCTTGGACTATGCTACTCGCTACCCAGAAGCTGTCCCCCTGCGGAACACAGCCTCTAAAATGATAGCCAAAGAGCTGGTGGGGATCTTTGCCCGAGTGGGGCTACCAAAGAAGATATTAACAGACCAAGGAACCCCATTTCTGTCAAAGCTAATGAAGGACCTCTGTACACTGCTCCATATACATACCCTGAGAACTTCAGTTTACCATCCGCAGACTGATGGGTTGGTAGAAAGGTTTAATCGAACCCTCAAGGCTATGATAAGGAAGGTGGTAAGTCGGGACGGGAAGGACTGGGACACCCTACTGCCCTACCTTATGTTCGCTATCCGGGAGGTACCTCAGGCCTCAACTGGGTTTTCCCCATTCGGGTTATTATACAGACGTCACACCCGTGGCATACTAGATATCACCAAAGAGATTTGGGAAGAGGACCCCGATGAGGGGAGAAATATAATAGATGCAAGACTGGATAGCCTGTGTCACCCCTATTGTACGGGAACATTTGGAAAAGGCACAGGAGGCCCAGAGAACCCATTACAATGGCCAGGCAAAAGTCTGACAGTTCCAACCAGGGGATCGAGTGATGGTGTTGGTACCCACAGCAGAAAGCAAGCTTCTGGCCCAATGGCAGGGGCCCTATGAGATGGTTGAACCCGTGGGGGAAGTAACCTACAAGGTGTGGCAGCCAGGATGCCGAAAACAAGAACAGATTTATCACATCAACCTTCTGAAACCCTGGCATGCACAAGAGGCATGCATAACTATCCGAAAAGACCTAACCCAGGAAAACAAGCCTTCCAAACAGGTGAGAGTATCTCCCGATTTAACACCAGACCAGAAGAATGAGGTGTCTGAGATGATCTTCCGGAACCAAGATGTGTTCTCGACAAAACCGGGTCGAACAACCGAGACACATCACCACATCGTCACGAACCCTGGGGCCAGAATAACAATGAGGCCCTATCGGGTGCCAGCGACCAAAAGATTCATAGACTCTAGGAGTGGAAGGGACCTCGCGAGGTCATTGAGTCCAGTCCCCTGCCCTCATGGCAGGACCAAATACTGTCTAGACCATCCCTAATAGACATTTATCTAACCTACTCTTAAATATCTCCAGAGATGGAGATTCCACAACCTCCCTAGGCAATTTATTCCAGTGTTTAACTACCCTGACAGTTAGGAACTTTTTCCTAATGTCCAATCTAAATCTCCCTTGCTGCAGTTGAAGCCCATTGCTTCTTGTTCTATCATTAGAGGCTAAGGTGAACAAGTTTTCTCCCTCCTCCTGATGACACCCTTTTAGATACCTGAAAACTGCTATCAGGTCCCCTCTCAGTCTTCTCTTTTCCAAACTAAATAAACCCAATTCTTTCAGTCTTCCTTCATAGGTCATGTTCTCAAGACCTTTAATCATTCTTGTTGCTCTTCTCTGGACCCTCTCCAATTTCTCCACATCTTTCTTGAAATGCGGTGCCCAGAACTGGACACAATACTCCAGCTGAGGCCTAACCAGCGCAGAGTAGAGCAGAAGAATGACTTCTTGTGTCTTGTTTACAACACACCTGTTAATGCATCCCAGAATCACGTTTGCTTTTTTTGCAACAGTATCACACTGACTCATATTTAGCTTGTGGTCCACTATGACCCGTAGATCCCTTTCTGCCATACTCCTTCCTAGACAGTCTCTTCCCATTCTGTATGTGCGAAACTGATTGTTCCTTCCTAAGTGGAGCACTTTGCATTTGTCTTTATTGAACTTCAGCTGGTTTGCCTCAGACCATTTCTCCAATTTGTCCAGATCATTTTGAATTTTGACCATGTCCTCCAAAGCAGTTGCAATCCCTCCCAGTTTGGTATCGTCTGCAAACTTAATAAACGTACTTCCTATGCCAACATCTAAGTCGTTGATGAAGATATTGAACTGAGCCGGTCCCAAAACAGACCCCTGCAGAACCCCACTTGTTATACCTTTCCAGCAAGATTGGGAGCCATTAATAACTACTCTCTGTGTACGGTTATCCAGCCAGTTATGCACTCAGCTTATAGTAGCCCCATCTAAATTGTATTTGCCTAGTTTATCGATAAGGCTATCATGCGAGACCGTATCAAATGCCTTACTAAAGTCTAGGTATACCACATCCACCACTTCTCCCTTATTCACAAGACTCGTTATCCTATCAAAGAAAGCTATCAGATTGGTTTGACATGATTTGTTCTTTACAAATCCATGCTGGCTATTCCCTATCACCTTACCACCTTCCAAGTGTTTGCAGATGATTTCCTTAATTACTTGCTCCATTATCTTCCCTGGCACAGAAGTTAAACTAACTGGTCTGTAGTTTCCTGGGTTGTTTTTATTTCCCTTTTTATAGATGGGCATTATGTTTGCCCTTTTCCAGTCTTCTGGAATCTCTCCTGTCTCCCATGACTTTTCAAAGATAATAGCCAGAGGCTCAGATACCTCCTCTATTAACTCCTTGAGTATTCTAGGATGCATTTCATCAGGCCATGGTGACTTACAGGCATCTAATTTTTTTAAGTGATTTTTAACTTGTTCTTTTTTTATTTTATCTTCCCATAAGCATTCACTATGTTAGACATTCCTTCAGACTTCTCAGTGAAGACCAAAACACAGAAGTCATTAAGCATCTCTGCCAGTTCCAAGTTTCCTGTTACTGTTTCTCCCTCCTCACTGAGCAGTGGGCCTACCCTGTCCTTGGTCTTCCTCTTGCTTCTAATGTGTTGATAAAAAGTCTTCTTGGAAATAAAAGCAGAAGTAAAAAAAAATGCTGGAGTTGGGGATCATCGAAGAATCCCACAGTCAGTGGTCCAGCCCAGTCGTGCTGGTGCCCAACCCTGATGCACCACAAGGTTTTGCAACGACTTCTAGTGACTAAACAAAGTATCCCAGTTTGACGTGTACCCCATACCTCGCCTAGATGAGCTAGTGGACCGTCTGGGGAATGCCCAGTACTTGACTACCCTAGACTTGACAAAGGGATACTGGCAGATTCCCCTTGCGGAAGACGCAAAGGAAAAGACTGTGTTCTCTACACCAGAGGGTCTTTTTCAATATACTGTCCTCCTTTTTGAACTACATGGGGCTGCAGCTACTTTCCAGTGCCTCATGGACAAGCTATTACTCCCGCATAACAGTTACGCTGCTGCCTACTTGGATGATGTGGTCATTCATACCCCAGACTGGGAAACCCATCTAGAGAAGGTGGAGGCAGTCCTTGATACCTTCAGATGAGCTGGCCTTACAGCAAACCCTGCCAAGTGCGCTGTAGGGTTTACAGAGGCCAAATATCTTGGCTACATTGTGGGAAAAGGTCTGGTAAAACCCCAAGTGAACAAGTTGGAGGTCATCCAAAATTGGCCCTGACCGCATCGCAAGAAAAAGTCTGGGCATTCCTAGGTGTAGTGGGATATTACTGACGATTTATCCCCCACTTTGCCACAAGGGCAAGCCCCCTGACAGACCTAGTGAAAGTCCGTGGACCTGATCTGGTGAGATGGTCTGACGCAGCAGAGGAAGCATTCACAGACCTACAGACTGCCCTCTGCAGTAACCCTGTACTGACAGCCCCTGATTTCACCAAGGAATTTATCCTGCAGACAGATGCATCGGAAGTAGGGTTGGGGGCCGTCCTATCACTCCTCCTCCTATCCACTGGGAAGGAGGAACACCCAATTCTCTACCTCAGTAGGAAACTCTTTCCGAGGGAACAAAAATATGCAGTGGTGGAGAGAGAGTGCCTCACTGTAAAATGGGCCATGGAAACATTGAGCTACTACTTGCTCGGGTGCAGATTTGTCCTCGTGACCGACCAGGCCCCCCTTCAATGGATGCAGTGGAACAAGGAGAATACAAGGGTGATCAGGTGGTTCTTATCCCTCCAACCTTTCCAGTTCCGTGTGCAACACAGAGCAGGGAGCCGTCACGGTAATGCCGATGGGTTGCCATGTGTCCACTGTCTAGCATCCCAAGCTGCCCAGTCCCTTGGCGTTGAGCAGGGGAGAGGGATATGTGACAGCCCCAGGCCAGTGTGGTACATGAGTCTGGTAGAGGGCAAATATACTAGTCACTGGCTGAGTAGTTTTCTGTTCCCTGAGTGACTAGAGCAGGGGCTGCGCTGGAGTAATCAGGAACCTGCTAGAACCATTTAAGGCAGGCAGGCTGATTAGAACACCTGCAGCCAATCAAGGCAGGCTAATCAGGGCACCTGGGTTTAAAAAGGAGCTCACTGCAGTAAGGGAGGGAGGAGCTAGAGGAGAGGAAGTGCGTATGAGGAGCTGCGAGCAAGAAGCACAAGGAGCTGAGAGCGAGAGGGTGTGCTGCTGGAGGACTAAGGAGTACAAGCGTTATCAGACACCAGGAGGAAGGTCCTGTGGTGAGGAAAAAGAAGGTGTTTGGAGGAGGCGATGGGGAAGTAGCCCAGGGAGTTGTAGCTGTCATGCAGCTGTTACAGGAGGCACTATAGACAGCTGCAATCCACAGGGCCCTGGGCTGGAACCTGGAGTAGAGGGCGGGCCCGGTTTCCCCCAAATCTCCCAACTCCTGATCAGACACAGGAGGAGTTGATCCAGACTGTGGGGAAGATCACTGAGGTGAGCAAATCTGCCAATAAGGGCAGGACCCACCAAGGTAGAGGAGGAACTTTGTCACAGGAGATAAAGCAAAACTGTGGCTGAATGGAACATTAATGTTTGAGGGGGGTATTGGAAAATAGAGGCTTCATATAGCTTTAAAATATGAAATTGTTTGAAATTTTTCCAAAAGTATTCAGCTCCACTCGTAATTTTAAAGCCATTTTAGATTTTTTTTCCGAGACAAATGAATTTTATTACAAGTCTTATGCATACAGTGAACTTTGAAGGAAAATGGCACTCTGAATTAGTATCCAGTTTATACCATTGACAATGACTCTAAAAACAGTTGTATGAGCAAATGATTCGGAGCCTCAAGGGCTCCAAGAAAAAGCCAGTAGTTAACAGTTGTTACCAATCATGTCTCAATCTGGTCTTCATAGTTGGGGAGAAGAGGATCCAGCTGTTTGAGGTTTTCTGATGCAAAATTCCTTCTTAATAAACTCCCAGCTTACGCTTACACTCACATGTTTTATACTTTTTTTGGGGTTGGGGGAGAGGGGCTTGGGGAAATGAAAGGATTAGCAGTATCATGCCTCTGAGTCAGTAAGTTAATTAAAGCCTGTATGTATAAAATGGAACAATGAATTATTTAGTGGATAACAAACATGATATAAAATTCCATTTATTGGCATTCCAAGTCCATGTTTTAGTTCTGGAATGTGTACATTACTATTTCTGCATAATACTAGAAAATATAAATGTTTGTAAACATGTTAGCTAAGATTTAGGCAAAAATGTTTCCTATGTTCTGTGCTTTCCTAAATTGCATCCATGTTCTATTTTTCATGTTTTTATATGAAATTGGGGAGGAGAGACATGTTTATCTAAAATATAAAGTCTGTAAGAAGAGCTAGTACTTAACCCAAACCCAGAATTGCAACACAGTCAAAGTTTGGAGACACTTGAGTTGTAAACTGGAATCTGTTCAGATTTCACAAATCACCACTGTCTTCACTATGATTTAAAGCAAACCCAGATTCACTTCCTAAAATTTGTGGAATGTGAATTTTGGCCGTCACATTTACTGAGTGTTTTTGTGGGTGTTTTTTTTCTTTCCTCTGCCAAATTTAGGCAGATTCTGCAAGCTGTTCTATGTGTCAAACCTTTGATGCGTAAATTCACATTGACCTCAGTGGAGCTTTATATGGGCATAGCCATGTAGAACATCTTGACATTTTGAGGCCTTATCTATTTTTGACCTTTCTCTCAACTGCTTACTTGAGCTTCTTTACCACTCTGTGAATTGAAAGCCATGTAAATTGGCAAGGCTGTAATCTAACCTCTCCGTAGTTAGAAAATAATCTATACTGTGCCATTCTTTTAATTAGAGCCAAAGGAAATGGTTTCTCTATCACCGGTGATGGCTGATATCCATTCAGTATAAAACCAGATCCAATACAGATTTGGTGATGCTGGCTTGACAACACACAATTGAAAACTAAATTTGTGTCACTGAGAGCTAGGGTAAAAAAAAAAAGTGCCCAAGTGATTAGCAGTCTAAATATGACTTCAGTTTCACTGAAAGTCAGTTCATAAGTACAAAAGCACCAAATCCTTAGAGGTGTTTGGGTGTTTAAATTGGTGTGTCAGTACCATGGTGTCACCTCTGGACAGGTCGGTCATGGCACCTGAGCTCACTCAGGCTGGTAGAGCTGTTGGTCTATTCCTGGTGCCAACATATCTGAAAACCCTCTCTGCTCTTCTGTCTATTGGGATTGGTAGGGGAACCGAGGCCTGCCAACTCCACTGGGTTCCAGCTCAGGACCTTCAAGCTAGATAAGCTGAATCAAAGTTCACCAACTCTAGCTGTGCCCCAAGCTCCTTCCTACCTCATCTTGTCTGCCAGTCTTTCTAAAGTGTTGTCCCTGAGCAGCATTTCAGAAGCTTGCTGGCAGGAGTTTGTTGGATTTTTGTTTTTTGTTGTTTTGTTTTCTTTATTTTTTTGCTTTTTGTTTTTTCTTCCCCTCCAGCCTGCTCACTCCTCTGGTAGCTGCCCAACCCCTCTGCCTCCCAGTCTTCTTACCCTTCCAGCATCTTGAAAGGGACTGCTTTTCAGAAAAAAACTTGCACCCCAGCCCTCTGAAAACCAGGGCCACCCAGAGGATTCGGGGGGCCTGGGGCAAAGCAATTTCGGAGGCCCCTTCCATAAAAAAAGTTGCAATACTATAGAATACTATATTCTCGTGGAGGCCCCTGTGTGGCCCGGGGCCTGAGGCAAATTGCCCCACTTGCCCCCCCTCTGGGCGGCCCTGCTGAAAACTGAGCCTTTTCAAAGTTTCAAGCCAGGCACCTGAAATCACAAGTCACTTCTGAAAGGATAAGCCTCCAGACCCAAGAATATTCATGATGCCAAAATTGTTTGATTCTTGCGAGGGCTTCACAGGCTGGCTGATCCTTTAAGACAAGTCGGGCTCAGTGCTTATGTACACTTACAGAGCTGCAGCAGCACAACTGCATCAATGCAGCTGTGCTTCTGTAGCACTTGGTGAAGACCTATCTACGCTGATAGCCTCTCCAGAGAGGCAATAGATATGTTGGCAGGAGAAACTCTTCTATTGACATAGCACTGTCTACACCGGGAGTTAGGTCACTATAACTGTATGGCTTAGCAGTGTGATTTTTTTTTCCACACCCCTGAGCGACATAGTTATACCAACATAAGTTTCCAGTATAGACCCGGGATCAGATTTGCCTGTGACCTGGTAACTATTCGCCAGCTGTACATGATATGGAGACTTAATTATAACTGACTAGGGGTGATCAGAGATTATTACACAAAAGAGGGGATAACTCAGAGAAGGTAGGAAGTTTTTGTATCTGGAAAGGGCCTGCCAAAGATTGGAGAGGAAAAGGCAGCCTGGAGTGAAATGCTTTGTGTTATGTTGTAGCTGTGCGAAGCAGCATGTTTCCTTTCAGAAACAAAGAGGGCATAGGGAGAGTGGACATTGAGATAAGCCCAGGCAGACCCATAGAGGGCAGTTACCATAGTCTTTTCTGCATTCACGTAATCACAGAATGGGAGGATGGTATTTTTTGAACTGTTAGAGGGGAAACTAAGGACTGAGCCCAGGAAAAACAATTGAAGTACTGAAGAGCTGTGGCCAGGGGGAAGGGAGTGGAATGAATAAAGGAGCAATACAATTAGTTGAAATGATGGAGTATGTGCGTGACAAGTAATTATGAAGGAACCACAGAGCCTTCCTGGTGGAGGTGGGGGGTGTGTGTGCACTTTTGTCTGCAGAGGGCGTACCTGGACAGCCTGGCCTCCTGCAGAGGGTTTTGAAAGTAGGCCAGATGGCTATGCTCTAGCAAGAGCTCTTTGTGGTTTGATTTAACAGACCTCTAAAGGATTTTTGCATAATGATTTCTACTTGATAGGAAGAGGTGATATGTTTCCCTCCTAAGTGGATAAATTACTCATAATTTATCCATCCACTTAAGAATTAAAGTGTGTGCAGGGGGCGAAGGGGGTTGTATAATCCTCCTGTTCTTAAATATTTTAGTTCTTACATCCTTTTCAGGATAAGCAACAGAAGTCAGTATCAAACCCAAATTCATTAATTTTCATTGAATTCTATTCTTCACTCTTTACAAATTGTTCTATAGCTGGAGAAAATAAGTGAATGTCCAGCACTATATTTAATGTTGGGGTTTTTTTGCTAATTTTGCAGTTATGATTTAGTTTTTCAGTACTCTATATCAGCATAATTAATTGTTTCTATAGGACTGTGTTTCCATTTGGCTGTTTGACACCTGGATTCTATTTACTTTTGGCACCTTTTGTTATATGGGATCTTAATTTTTTTTTTAATACTTAATAATTCGTACATGAGGCTTAGCACAAAAAGGGCTTATTTCATGTTTGCTGTAGCACCTTACAGTTGGTCTTCTGGCTCAGCTATAGTCCAGTTAGTAGCCTACAGACAGTGAGAGAGATGTTTTATGGGCCATATTATTGCATTGTTACACTGATGTAAATCCTGGGTAACACAAATACAATTACTGGTTAATTTGTGTAAGTGTTGAGTATCTGCCTTTGTGGCTTTTAAGATTTCAAGTCCACATTTGGAGCCACGTTTTGCTGTAACATGGATGTAATTTTTGTTTCAGTCAATAGAAGCAAAAACAACAAGGAGTCCTTGTGGCACCTTAAAGATTAACAAATGTATTTGGGCATAAGCTTTTGTGGGCTAGAGCCCACTTTATCAGATGCATAAAGTGAAAAAACCAGTCAACAGAAGGTTCACCACCTGCAACTGAAGCAGAAATTGATGCACTGGGCCAACTTCATCCCTATTGTAATTACACCAGCTATATGACCATTGAAACGCAAATCAAATATGTAAACTTACCATAAGATCTGCACAAACCTTAGTTTAAACATAAATATTTACCTCTCTAACTTAAAACAACAAATATCATTTAAAATGAGTGCCTAACTTAAGGCATTTTTAGACCTTTTTAAAAAGGCTACTTTTTCTGCACATAGCTCAGCACCTGCAATAAAATTGTAGGAACTATGGCACTGAGTCCAAATTATATCATTTTAGATGTTTGTTTACTCAGTGGCATCTATAAATCAGATAGTTACTGATTGAAAGCCTCCAGGCTTTTACAGATCTCATTTTTAGACACCATATACATTGTAAGAGGTAGTCAATAGATGGACTATAGGCCAAATCTGGATCATCAGATGCTTTTGAATGGATCCCAAAATCTTTATTTACTTACAATCAGAGATGAAAGTAAGCCGGCCCAGTCTGGTACAGCGTACCAGCAAGAGCCAGTACACCATGCCGTACCGCACCAGCTTCCACGGCAGGAATTTAAAGAGCTCTGGGCTCCCTGCCGCAGCAGTCAGCCCAGAGCCCTTTGAATCCTGCCTGCGGCTCGGGCAGCTGGGCTGGGGCCAGATTTAAAGGGCTCAGAGCTCCCGTGGCTGCGGGGCACCCAGAGCCCTTTGAATCCGGCCTGCAGCTCCGGCGGCTGGGCTGGGGCCGAATTTAAAAGGCTCAGAGCTCCCTGCAGGGGCAGGAGCTCCATGCCCTTTAAATCGCGGCCCCAGCCCGGGAAGGCTTGGGGTTCCTGGGTTGATTTAAAGGCCCCGGGGCTCCCAGCCACAGCCAGTGCCCCAGGGCCTTTAAATATTGAGAGGCCACACCTCTTCTGGTGGAGGCCACACCCCCCTCAGGACTCCGACAGTACTGTTAAGTCCTGTAAATTACTTTCATCCCTGCTTATCATCCATGTTGTTGTTTTCTCTGGAGTCTGGATCTTGACTATATTGTTACTGAGAAATTTGAACCTTGACAAAAAATAATTAACTATCCCTGGTATAGGGAGTCTGGATGCCTAACCTAGGGCTGTGCATTCCATTAGGAAGCAAGGCACCTAAAGTTGGGCATTTCAATGGAGTCTAAATTCCTAATCTTATAACCAAGTGCTGAAGCAGCTTTCATCTTCCAATAGGTATAGCATACAATCTTCTTCCTGATAGAAGTACCTAAAAAAAGAAATAAGGGAAGAAATGGGTAAGTGCTCTGTTAACCTGAAAGCTCTAAGATGATGGTGGCACTGCTATTTTCAGCATTATGAAGAGTTTTTTATTAAATTGCAAACATTTTAGCAAAGAAACTTTCTGCCTGGACTGAGTAATGTTAAGCATTCTGCATTTATAATCACAAGCAAAGCTCCACTTCGCCTTTGTAATCTACAAATATAGTTCTCCATTTTTTTTTCCTTGAGCCTACAAATACAATAGGCTAGCAGCATTAGCGGTGTGATAGGTTCCAAGTATATCTAGAATACATGTACTGACTCTTGGGTCAGGACAAGAATATTTGACTGTTGGTTTCAGCTGCAGATATGGTCAAACATGAGCAGAATTTGGTTCTTAAAATTAATTGACATAACAGCAGAACTTGGCTGAGAAATTTTTATTTTTAACCATAAATGGAAATCCGACATAATTTAATGTACTGCATACTACTTCGTGGTTTCTCTGCTGTGACCATGTAGCTGTCTCTATTAGGTAACATACAGGAAACAACAGTTTCTGTCTGCATAGTCTAGAACTGGCAGCAGTACCCGTGAATGGAAGATAAGATTCTGGGTTTTCCTATATCTAGCTGTGCCTTATTTCATCTTAACTCTTCCGTTTACTAAACCTGAGACCTTCAGTTGACTGTGCAAGACCTATTCCTACACCATTGAGGTAAATAGAAATCTGTGTGGGTGTAGTCAAATGTGGGACTGATTCTACTTTTGGATGTTATGTAGGTAATGCAACTCAATGGTCCAGGGTTTCTTATTTAAATGGGTTCTGAATCCTCTCTACACAATTAGACTGTATCTCTCATCCATGCCACTTGTATAAGCTCCCTCCTTCAACAATTTTTTCCCCCTCATTACCTAGCATGTAGCCTGAAAAGAAATTCAAGTTCTAGCATTAGGAAGAAGTTCGAATGTAATTAACAAAAGAGCTGCATAACATGATTTTTTTTTTGTACAAATTATAGACTGATCTGAGATACACAAAAGCAAGTCAGGGGAGAATAAAGCCTTCACCCACCCCAACCCCAGGGAGTTTTTTGGGGAAACGGATAATTACAATGCCAATTTTTATTCGTAAAGAAATAGGATTACCAGATGTCCCATTTTTACAGGGACAGTCCTGGTTTTTGGGTCTTTTTTTCTTATATAGGTGCCTATTTGCCCCACCCCTGTCCTGTTTTTTTTCACAGTTGCTATCTGGTAACCCTATAAAGTAACATGGAAAATTTATGACCTTATGTCTACTCTTGGCTAGAGAATCTCATTTTGATATTCCCCCTTAAATGAGTAATAAAGCAACTCTGATAGTTTATTACTATCTTTCTTTGACATTTCATGATAATTGTAACAACAAATAAAGAGGAGACTTCAGAGATTGCTTACCTCAAAAGCTCTATAAAAATCCATTTGAATAAAATCCATGACTTTAACAAAGGTGATGTTGAAAATGTCATGGAATTAAATTAATGGTCTATTTCTCTTGCTTCATATTGTCTATATTTTATTCATAATTTATTCTACAGTGCACATTGCATGTTGATTGAAGGAAATATTAAATCCAGCTGAGCTTTAGGCAATTTTTAAAGGAATGAATATAATTATACATGTTAATAGACTTGAATCTGCTTTTATTTGGCCATGTCTGTCATATAACAGATCACTAAGCTTTGTCTTTTATACCCCTTAATCTTCTTTCACTAAGACTCAGAAGTTACCCTTCTATATCTGTACCCACCTTTTTGTGCTCCTATGAATTAACCACAAGGGCTTAGAGTGAGCTTCTACTGGCCAAAATGCTGTATCCCCTTTTTGTTCGTCCCATCTGTTTCTGCAGAATTCAAGCTTTCTACATAACAAAAAGTAAACAATTTTATAGCCCCTCTGGTTATGAAGAAACCATTCTGAATGAAAACTGATGAAGTTTTGAATCTTAAGCAGTAACTTTGAGAGATGAACTCTTCATCTATCAATCTCAACTGGATATAAATTCTGCAGAATAATGACTGTAGATGTCAGCATTAACTATTTCACCATGGATCTTTTAGCGGAAATATTCAGCAACTCTTGGTTTATGAATATAATTTGTGGTGATTTTGGAGCTAGAGTCAAGTATTTTCATTCCCCCCTCCCAGTCTGACCCTAGTTAAGCCCAAAGCAAGGGGGGGAAGGGACTAAGTTTTTTTTAATATTTTGTTTCGTCGTAGTAATCCTACCTTTCACTGTAATACCACTTGATAACTTCCACTAAAACAGCCTGAGCGAGGATTGAAAGACTTAATCCAACATTATACCTGAAAATGCAGTTTGTTACTTTTAAAAATAATGTGTTTCTGAGGAAATCATTTAAGCATCTGTTATGTGATCGGACCTTATGTACTCAAAACATGGTCTTGCATGTAATTTGAATATTGCATGGTAGTTCATATAAGCACGCTCAAACATTGTTACACTTACAAATTCTTCTATTGATTTGCACTGCACATACAAACTTTGGGCCTGTTTCTTCAAATGGCTACTCCTGCCATATTAGCTACTTAAGCAGAGCCCTGTTAAATTTAATGGAACTACACAGCTGGATAAGACTTGGCTCATTCTCCTATGCTGCTGTCCCCTAATGCCAGTCCTCCCTGCTCTTCCTTCCCCCCAACATGTGCATCCACATTTCTATTTTCTCTCCAGTCTCTCTCACACATCCAACAAAGTGGGTATTCACCCACGAAAGCACATGCTCCAATACGTCTGTTAGTCTATAAGGTGCCACAGGACTCTGCTGCTTCTCCAGTCTTGTTTCCCATAGCAATGGCAGCCAGTTGTGCAAGTTTGGATAAAATTGGATTCCTGGAGCTTCAATCTCTGTGTGGAGGCTGGTGGAGGAGGTGTTTTGAGCTAAGAGTGTTGTGGTGGTGGGTATAGCCTCTTGAGGACCAAGTTCTTAGAAAGAAGAGTGTTTGGTGGAAGGGTTTATCAACAGTATTGGTGTTGAGTGGATGAAGGATGACAGCAACCTAGCTCTTTCTATCCAGGCTCATTTACACACTCTCTCTCCCGCCCCTTTACATGACTCTCCCATTTTGAGACTGGGATGAAACATTCCCCAGAGGGGCCCTGTCTGTGGCGTCACTACAAAAATGGATCAATGTGGGGAAATGCTACGTACTTATTAATTATTTGTCCTGAATACCAGTGACTTTAGCCAAGGGTTGGAGAAAACTTTCTCTTGTCTTCCTTCCTCTCATTTCTCAACCACGTCTAACCATTTCTTTCTGAGAATGCTCCTTGTCTAAATTCCTGTACCTAATTCTTTTAATCTCTACCCCAGGTACTTGTGATTTTAAGTGTGTCCACAAGCCATAAAGAAATAAGAGAAACCAAATAGCATCTTTCTAGACATTCCCTGATCTACTTACATATCTGGGGTTTCAGATAAGTAATTCCTAGGTCTGGTTTGATTTTTCATACCTGGCTTAAACCACCTTACAGCATTGCTGCTCTGTCTCTCCTCTCTCTGGAGAACAACAGACAAAGGGAAAGTTTTTGTTTTTGTTTCTTTTTTTCCAATTTTAAAAAGTTCTAGCCCTCCCATGGGCACCTGACCAAAAGAGCCAACTCCCTTCCTTTTACCTATGTTTTTTTAACCCTTTACAGGTAAAGCAAGTAGAGAACAACCATTAACAGGGATTTTGTAGCTAGCTAGCTGGCAGGGTGTCCATAAAAGGGAGCTACCCTCCCCTCACCCTTCATTTATCACACACATAGAGGCCACAACCAGGATTAGTGCTCCAATGAACTACCATGTTCATACACACAGAGGCAGTCTGTCTCACTAAATGATATGCCTTTTCTAGATAAGTGGCAGGGGAAACAGAGGTGAAGTGACTTGCCAAATTTCTGCACCAGCAAGTTTAAAGAGAGAATGCAGTGGAATCAGAGGTGTTCTCGAGTCTTGCAGCTATTACGTGGGGCTTTGTAAATCAGGACTTGATGACAGTTGTGTACACAATTTAGTTTGTCAATAATTTCACCTACATTCCATCACATCTGTGAGGCACTGAGCTAGTGTATGAAGCTGTATGAAATGGCTCAATATCCCATCTGAATATGTAATTAATGACTTACCTTAAAATACACATTCTACTTTGAATTATTTAAAGGGATTATGGGACTGTGAATGGGGTGCAATATTTTCAATATCTTATTGTACTGACACCTACCTTCTTCCTCCTCACCTTTTTTCCATTACAAATTGTTCTGGAGTATTTGAGGTGTGTGGGTGTGTGTTTTAGCAAGTCCATAACTTTATCATAACTAGAGCGGTTTGAAAGGTTTTTGGGTTACTATATTTTATGTAAAAAAACCTTTTTCTGTCTTCAAATGCTGTTTTTGGTTGAAACCAAAATATTTGTTTTTTGCTTTTTTTGACAAGCATCTTGCTGGGAAGAGAGCTCAGTTCAATACTGGGATGAGATGGGTATTGAGTTGGAGATACAGCTAGCTTGTCCCAGTAGCCTTGTGGTTAGGGCTCTTTTGTTTAACATGGGAGCCCTGGGTTCCAGTCCCCACTTTGCCTGATCTGGAGGTTGAGCCTGGGGTTTCCCATATTTCAAGTAAGTGTCCTAACCACCAAGCCATAGTCAGTGTATCTCATTTTATTTCAAGGAAATTTTTTGAAAGGTTTGACTCTTTTGTCCTGATGCAGAAAAACACATTTGCAAACTTAGACATTTTCCATGAAACAGAATTCTCGTTTTTTGGCCAGCCCTAATCGTAGCCTCCCCCACCCCTTTTTTTAAATACCCCAACAATACAAACACCAATAAGCAAAATTGCAGTAAAAGTGGTGCTGTGGTATTTTCTAAGGTGGTTATCTAGTTCTCTGAACAAGATCAGCCTTGTAACTTATTCACTAGAGAATATATTGCCTCATAAGAGTACACTTGTAATAGTATTGCTTAAATAATTACTAATCAAATATATTGATGCCTTTTGAAAAAAGCTAATAAATCATATCTTTAGTGTAAATACTATTCTGAAAGTTAGCTTTTTCAGTTAAAACTATTTAATTTTCATTTGCAGTTCAAACTTTTATACAATTTATTTGCAGTAACAAAAGATAATGAGATGCCTTTCTAAAGATACTTTCACCAGCAGGTCTTAAGTCTTTGTATAGTGGTGCTAAAGTGGGCCAAGTAGTCCAATATCTAAATTGTTCTTTGAGATCATATTGGCACATTGTGTCTGTCTCATAGCAGATCAATATGTTCGAGCGGCACAGAACAAAAATGAAGGAAAATAATACTGTACACTAGAATAAGGTTATTTGATGGTGTAACTACTTTTAACATGCTAATATATACCTGTGTATATCTTAATTCCTTTTAAAAAGTCAGATATTAGTGACACTGGGACTTTATATAAAATAGTTATGCCACCAGGTACATTAGCAGACAGTGGACATCAAATAAGTCTGTCTATTTTAATCTTGCTCTTCTACAACCTTTCTGCTTCTCACTGGAGAGGTTTTCCAAAAAATAACATTTTCAAGTTTTGTTTCAAGTAAGCTCCACTCTGATTGCTTTGGTAATCCTTTGTGGAAGGGACTGCATGAACACATGCATAAAATAAGAATATTTTAAGTCTTAAGGTGCTTGTACCCAAAGGTCTCGGGCTTGAACAACTGTATAGCTCTTAGCATCTTAAAAGTACAATAACCAAAAATACACTTCAGGTTAAATAATAACACGTAGTTGGCCACACACTGCTGATGCTATGTCTTTCTGAGGATGCTATCTTAAATGGCAGACGGCCTCATTTCCTCTTGAATTTCTATAGTCTCATTGTTTGGTCTTAAGTTGCTAATGTATCATATGCATATCCTTTATGTAAATACCATGAATAACAGGGTACCATTCTTAAGAAAAGTCTTGCTTTTGCCTTTTAAATGGGTTTTGTCAAATAGCTTATGCATGTATTCATATTTGTATTTTTCTGTATTTATGCATAATTATATGATAACTAGGATTTTCACACCAGCTGATGGCAGCCTTAAGCAGCCACCCTTTAATTTGTGGTGGATCCAAAATTTCTAGTTCTGCTTTAGTTCACCAAAAATGCCACAAGGATGAGATCTCAGCCCAAGTTGAAATGAACTGAAAGTAAGTTTGAGATTCCAGTGATGTCTGATCTTAACCTGAATTCCAACCTATCCCTGAGCTGGATTAATACTGCACCATGTGGTCTTCTGTATACAAACAAATTTCAGCCTACATGCAAAAATTAAAGATTCCTTTGCTAATTCTCATCTCAGGGTATAGCATCAGTATTCTTTACTTACAAATATAAAGTTAGTATCACAGAAATATTATCTTACAGAATATTGTAAATAATAACTAATAGAATAGACACTACCCCATTAGTGATACTTCACATTTCTCTCTTGATTTCCACATTAATTTTCAGTGAAACCCAGAGGTGGGTTCACAATGATATGGGAAACTGTCTTCATAAATAGAAAATGTCTGTTCCATTCAAAACTTTAAGGTAATTTAATATATTTTGAGTATTTGCTATTCCAGTGTTTTCGGGTGAACTTAACCTTGCATTTTTAGAACACTTCAGATTTTAAGTTAGCACTAAAGTACAATAATACCACGAAACACAAATTTCTCTTAATTGAAAACTGTTTTCAAATGGACAGAGAATTGAAATCAACATAGGTAAAATGTTCAGTACAACTGCAATGTACAAACACAGATATGCTTCAAGATGTACAGCTCTATAGCTGTGCATACTATCAGAGGGGTAGCCATGTTGGTCTGTATCCACAAAAGCAATGAGGAATCTGGTGACATCTTAAAGACTAACAGATTTATTTGGGCATAAGCTTAAGTGGTTAAAAAAACCCACATCTTCAGATGCATGGAGTGAAAATTACAGATATAAGCATAAATATAGATTAGCACATGAAGACAAGGGAGAAAACCAGCGCTGAAGGACAATTTAGTCAGGGTGAATGTAGTCCACTCCCAATAATTGAGGAGGAGGTGTCCATATCTAGGAGGGAAAATTTTGTAGTGAGCCAACCACTTCTAGTTTCTATTCATGCCCAAATTGATGGTGTTAAGTTCAGCAGTTTCTCTTTGAAGTCTGTTTTTAAAGTTTGTTGTTGAGGAATGACGACTACTTTTAAATCTGTTACTGAGTGTTCAGGGAGATTGAAGTGTCTGATTTGTGTCCATTTATCCTTTTATGAAGAGAGTGCTGGGTTTGTACATGGCAGAGGGGCATTGCTGGCACATGATGGCATATATCACATTAGTAGATGTACAGGTGACTGAGCCTCTGATGGTGTGGTTGGGTCCTACGATTTTGTCGCTAGAGTAGATATGGGGACATAGAAGGCAATGGGGTTTGTTACAGGGATTGGTTCCTGGGTTAGTCTTTCTGTGGTATGTAGTTGCTGGTGAGTATCTGCTTCAGGTTGAGGGGGCTGTCTGTAAGTAACAATTGGCCTGTCTTCCAAGGCCTGTGAGAGTGGGGGATCATTTTTCACTATGATTGACATTAAAATATACTTTTATGAGCTCCTTTTTGTATGCAGTTAAGGAAGAGATGTCTATCAAATCTGTGTTGAAAGAATTATAGGTCTGAATATTAATGTTGTAGCTATTTTGTGATTTTTGAAGTGGAGTGGTTAAAGAAGTCTGCAGATTACACTTTGTAAATGAACTAGAGATGACAAGTGAACATTGTGACGTTACTCTGTCAATATAGCAGAGATGCTGTCGATATATCACACGTTGGGATATTATGCTTTTTTTAGCTTATCTTAGGAGGAAAACTGGAAACTAAATAACAAATGGAGATAATTAGCATTGGGAAATTACTGTTTTGCTAGTCGTGTGTGTGTATCTCACACACACACACACACACACACACACACACACACACACACACGCTTTATTTCTTCCATTGCTCTGTAGGCAACTACTTTATTTATTTCGCCCTCAAATTTACTACATTTAAAGGACCTAGACTCTATGTTTACATCATTGGCTCAATTCATGTTTGTTCATCTCTAATTTTGAAACTCACTATGTTGGCAAATGGAGAGTCCTCAACCATTATCAACCATAAGAGCTGAAATTCTGACGCCTTTGAAATCAATGAATTTTTCTGATTAACTTCACTGAAGCCAGGATCTCACCTAGCATCTTTAAAAAGCTTTTCTTTCGTTACTCTGATGCAAAAAACAATTATGTTAATCCTCTTCCCATACTGTATATCCACACATTGTTTATAGCCAACTCAGTTGGCTATTTTTGTGACCTGAAAGTTTCTATAACTTCTATAGCAACTTTTAATAATTGAAAACCTTGTAACTTAGAGTTGTAACACAAAGAATTACTAGAGCATGATCTTGAAATTCCCCTTCCCTGAGCTCTTGTGTTGAAACCTGATAACTCAGGTGTGTGTTGTGCCCCTTTTTCCTCCCCCCCCCAAAAAAAAAACCCCACAAGGAATGAGACTATGGCTGAAGGGAATTCAACTATAGATTTAATGAATTCTGTCAGGTAACTGAGGTACCAACACAGATCTACACACATTCTAATAAAAAGAATTATACATTTTTCTGGGTGATGGCTTTTAAACACATTTAAAGGGTCTGAGGGCTATAGCCACAAAATATTTTCCAATAGAAAATAACACAACACTGAGGGTAATATGCCCATTCAAAGAACATAACTTCCCCACTTTAGGGCAACTTCCTTCCCCTGCCCCCAGTTGTCGTGGTGTGGTTGTTTTTTTTTTTGTCTTTTTTGTTGCTTTGGAACAATCACGGTGTTCAGATTGGGTTATATATCTATTGTGTTGACTGCGTTTTTAATCCCTTTCAGACTCCTCCACAAGTTTCTTACGTTTCTAAAGATTTAAGCACAATTCCTTCCCAATCCCAATTTGATAGTCCAATCCATATATGTAGATCCTTGTCCCCATTTAGTGCCCTACTGGATTTGGTGGGACTCTGAATGGGTGTTAGTTTCTACTCACATGATCTGATTGTAGGATCAGTGCCATGAATATTTTTACACCTAAATTTTCATTCATTGATCAGTTTGACTTTCCAAGGGGACGCAGCTAGTAACAACCGATCACGGTATTAAAAGGAGTGTGTCTAGAAAAAGTGACCTAATCTGGTGTGACATTAGGGGTAGATTCACAAGAGGACTTGGGTGCCTAAATACCAGAATCAGGCCCCACTGATTCACAAAACCTTTAGGCAGCTGCACCTGAACCCTGTAAGGTCGACTTTCAGTACCTACATTTTATGCAGTAAAAGTTCCCTAGATACCTATGCTTTTGCCTCTGAGTCTGCACATTGCAGCTGCACACCAAATCTCCAAATGCCTAAGCTCCAGAGTGATGCATGAACTGGGGGAAGAGGGGCATTTTTCCCACCTAACTCAGCTGTGGGACCTGATCCCGTAAACATAGTCAGACCTCACCTACTGGATTGGATCCTTATAAGCAAAATTATACAAAATGGATTGGGGGGTGGGGAAGAGAGAGATAATATGCAAGTTTGAGTGACACTGTAGCCACAGGAGTAGAGCAGTCGGCTGGGAGGTGAGATCCCTAGGGTCTAGTTCCCATGCTCCAATGACTGTTTAATTTATTATTCAGTCAAAAGGCTTTCTCAAGAGAAACTGAGGAGCCCTACCTCAGAATATCCCACATACCAGTAGCTAGTGCACTCACCTGAGAAGTGGCAGATCACTGTTCAAATTCCTCCTACCTCTCAGCTGGAGGGGAGTACTTGAACTGGGTCATCTCCCACATGAGTATCATAACCATAGGCTAAAGGTTATGAAGGAGGTGGTCCTCTTCCCCTGTGCCACCCCTCTGGTTCTTGCTAAAACAGCGTGAGTGACTAACACCAAGAAAGGGTTGACAGCTGAGAATCCCAAGAAGAGGGAGGCACCTCCTTGCAGCCTAATTTTAGGTATCTATCTCGGAGACGTGTGGGGTTTAGCGCACCCCTCAACTTGACGTCTCCCATTGGCTAATTTAGGCAAGGAGCTGCCTAGCATATTGGCCTTTGTGAATCCCACACTGAGGCTCCTATCTCTTTCCATTCATTTCATAGGGAGCCTAGGCAGAGCCAAATGCAGACTTCGTGAATCCCTGTGATTTTTCTAGGCACTGAAAAGTTAGGGGTGGTGATTCTGAATGTTAGAGGGCTTTCCCTTTACCCTGTGCCCTGGTTCTTGTCACGCAGACAGAAAGCAGAAGATCGGAAGTCCAAAGTGCAGGTAATGCAATGTTTATTGGGGTTAGTTCCAAGCAAGCATATCCATAGCTCTACACGCTGGCAGACTCTGTTTCCTAGTGTTCCATTCCCAGCTCTGACACCACAGAGCCTTGCCTGTGTCCCTATTCTCCATTCCCCTATTCCCCATTCTCATCTCCTGTTCCCCATTCTTATTTCCCGTTCCTCCTCCTCTTCAGAGCAGCAAAGAGTCCTCTAGCACCTTATAGACTAACATGTTTTGGAGCATGAGCTTTCGTGGGTGAGTACCCACTTCGTCAGATGCATGTAGTGGAAATTTCCAGGGGCAAGGATATATATGCAAGCAAGCTAGAGATAACGACATTAGTTCAATCCAGGAGGATGAGGCCCTATTCTAGCAGTTGAGGTGCAAAAGCCAAGGGAGGAGAAACTGGGTTTGTAGTTGGCAAGCCATTCACAGGCTTTGTTTAATCCTGAGCTGATGGTGTCAAATTTGCAGATGAACTGAAGCTCAGCAGGTTCTCTTTGAAGTCTGGTCCTGAAATTTTTTTGCTGCAGGATGGCCACCTTAAGATTTGCTATAGTGTGGCTAGGGAAGTTGAAGTGTTCTCCTATAGGCTTTTGTATATTGCCATTACTAATATCTGATTTGTGTTCATTTATCCTTTTCCGTAGAGACTGTCCAGTTTGTCTGATGTACATAGCAGAGGGTCATTGCTGGCATATGATGGCGTATATTACATTGCTGGCATATGATGGCGTATATTACATTGCAAGTGAATGAACCGGTGATGGTGTGGCTGATCTGGTTAGGTCCTGTGATGGTGTCTCTGGTGTAGATATGTGGGCGGAGTTGGCATCGAGGTTTGTTGCATGGATTGGTTCCTGAGCTAGAGTTACTATGGTGCGGTGTGCAGTTACTGGTGAGAATACGCTTCAGGTTGGCAGGTTGTCTGTGGGCGAGGACTGGCCTGCCACCCAAGGCCTGTGAAAGTGTGGGATCATTGTCCAGGTCAGGTTGTAGGGTCTACTCAGGCCCTATGCCACCAGCACTCCCAGCTATCTCTGTGAAACCACTGATTTCCTGAGGAAACTACAATGCATTGATGACCTTCCAGAAAACACCATCCTAGCCACCATGGATGTAGAGGCTCTCTACACAAACATCCCACACACAGATGGAATACAAGCTGTGTATCAGTATCCCTGATGATACCACAGCACAATTGGTGGCTGAGCTCTGTGTCTTTATCCTCTCACACAACTATTTCAAATTTGATGACAACATATATCTCCAGATCAGTGGCACTCGCCCACGAAAGCTCATGCTCCAAAACATTTGTTAGTCTATAAGGTGCTACAGGATTCTTTGCTGCTTTTACAGATCAAGATTAACACGGCTACCCCTCTGATACTTTCTCCTTCTTAGCAGGCTTAAATATACCTTCAATGCACACCCCTACTCATGCCCCTTACAACTTATGGTCATGTTGCATTTGGGAGGGTCGTAAGTTGTGGTCTTCATCCCACATCTTTTGTATCCCATGGGACCAATAAGGAGCAAGGGTATTTCTTTGGTCTTTTAGTGTTTTTATACCTTCCCCTCCAAGCCCTCTTTGCTCCTCCTGACTGGTTGCTTGATTTTTATTTATTTTTTTTTTTCCTTCAGAAAGGGGTTGAGGCAATCTTAAAGTGTGCTCTCAAGTAACACTTTAACTGCTTTTATCTGTTCCCATTGTACTAACAAACCCATCTGAATAAGTAGAAGCAACATCAGTGTCTTTGTCCTTTGTTTAGTATAAGATATAAGAGGTATCAAAAAGTCAAACCCAAAATTCTATCCCAGGCTAACAGACCTATATACTAACACTGAACATGGCCACATGTAAGTTCCTTTTTGAATCTAGCCTGTGGAATTTAAGAATCCAAGGTAGTGGCCAAGCTGCTACTGAATAAACACCATTCTCTTAGCATGTAACACTGGCCTCTATGCATGCTCACTAAATATCCTTTATTCAGCTCTGTCTCACTGCCTGTCTGCTGCATCATTTACTGCTAACAAAGCAGTTGCCTTCTTGGCCAGAGATGATCAGCTGTAAACTGTGCTCTTCTCTGTTAAGAGCGCAATAGTTCAAATCTACTTTTGGTCAAATTACTACTTCTAACCAATAAGATTATTTAAAAATAATATCTAAAGGGTTCATGCTCTTTATTCTGTTCACATTACAATAGTTCTCAGAAAAGTGAGATTAATCAAAAAGTTATGAAAGAAGCATCTGGCATATTTCCATCAACCAGTAGCTCTCTTGTGGGTTTGCAACAGTTGAGGAAAGTTTTCAAAGAACACAGAGAATCTGAGTAAAGACTTCAACACAGCTTGAATTTTTAAATATCACAGTTTCTTATGAATATGCAGCAACACAAGTAATTTTTATTTTGAAGACAAAAGTGCAATGTCAACAGCTGAAAGTTAAAAGACAGCCAAAGATTTATGTAGAAAACAGTGGTCACTTTGGTTTTCACCTACATTCGTTTTCAAGGATAATAAAATGGTCTGGGCTTCTTCAGTACATTACTTAGTACTTTAGACTGAGGAGACCTCTATCTTTAACGGCCAAGCAAGAGAATAAAAGACATTAAAAAGTAGGAAATATATTGTAACTGCTTCAACTGTTCTTCCAGATGGATCTGTCTTAGATGTTTCCTTTGATTCCTCTTCTTCAATGGAAAATTTCACTGTTTATACTGCTTTTCAAAAATACTATACCTTACTACTGACTCAGATTAAATATCAGTAGGTATGATTGCTTTTATTGACTACTATTTGACATTTTCTACAAACTGTTCCATTTTTATTCTCGGGAGTAGAAATGAACGTGCTTGTTAGTGTCCTTGTATAACACCATTTAAAATATATATCATGTGCAACCTATACACTATTTCATACTTGATCTCCACTATAGTTCTGTGTTACATAATCTTAACAGCATTGCTGTCAGCTCCATCTGTAACTAAAATAATAAAATCCTGAGGGTTTAGACTAGATGTTGAGATGATCAAGCCACACTCAATGTACTGTATTTTTAAGCCTCCAAAATGTTTTATTTTGAAAACACTGCAGTTTGCTGTGCTGTCAAACAGCTCCAGTTTCTGGTTAATGGTCCATGTTGGACTGTTTTGTTTTGTTTTTAAATCAATCTCAGACACTGAAATGTCGTCTTGGATTTCTAGATATCCCAGGTGACTAAAATTCATTTAAATCACATTAGGATAACTTTGGTCTTTTATTAGCACAGCTGAATGAATACTAAAAATCAATTTAATATAAAAAATCTATTTTAATATTTTTAATATATTTCAGTTTTTTAAGCAATTTTTGTTTTTCCTTTCTAAAAATATACTTTAGCAATCCTGCTGGAGGTTAGTGACAGGCACTGGCAGCTCCAGGCAACAGCGCTCCAAGCACATGCCTGGGGCGGCAAGCCACGGGGGGTGCCCGGCCAGTTCCTGCAAGGGTGGCAGTCAGGCAGCGGTGCACCTGCTGGAGGTTCACCGGTCCCGCAGCATCAGTGGCAATTTGGTAGCGGGTACGCCGAAGCCGCGGGACCAATGGACCTCGTGCAGGCACGCCGCTGAAGGCAGCCTGCCTGCCATGCTTGGGGCAGCAAAAAAGCTAGAGCCGCCGATGGTGACAGGAGGTTAGAGTGTGTGTGTGGGGGGGGGGGAGGTGTTGTGGGTTTTTTTAATGGTGAACAATAAGTGAATATTCTCAAATATTCATAGAAAATGAATTTGGAATCTTTCCCCATGGTTTGAATCATACTCCTGCAATTAGTGAACAAAAATATACAATGTGGTTTACATAGCTATTAATACTAATGCAGGTCACCTCAGAGTATAATCTGTGCTATATATACATTATTAAAAGTATTCAACAAATACATTTAAGCACTTAAGCAAGTCATATTCAGTTGCAAACACAAGCTTGCTGAATGAATTGCCCTAAATTGTTGCTAAATTCTAATGTCTTATACTGGTACATTATTTGCAGATGCCTTGGATAACACCATATTCATATTGATCTTAGTAATAGTAGTATGTACTTTGTGCTTCTAGATGAACTAACTAAACTGACGTTATATTAAACTAAGATATAACATGAATGTGGTCCAAAGCCTCTTGACATCAAAAGGAGTCTTTCCATTGACTTCAGAATGCGCAAGGCATTAACGTTCAATTATTGTGAGACTTTGTGTGTGTGAGAGAAAGAAAGAACTTTGAGGAGAGTTAAGGAGAGAGGTTACTCTTTAAGAAGGGAGGTACCATCTCGTCTAGGCTTCTTCTGTTTATTCTACATTAGCTAGAAGAATCACTTTATTATCAAATGCAACAATTGCCATCAATATTAAGTGTTCATAGGCAGTTAATCTAGCTTTTTGAAACAGATTAATTTTTAACAATTTTAAGTCCTATGTTATGCACTAAAAATTTCCCTTTTGGCTTTCCATGGATGTAGTATAATGCATTCTCACTCTGACCTATTTTCACAAGAGAATTGATCCTAGATTCTATAAATACTCCTTGAAATCAACAGGAGGTTTAGTTTCCCAATAAATGGAGGGTGGGACTCTTAATCATCAAATTTGGTCTTGTAATTGTGGATGGTGAAGGATTTAATATCCTCAATAGATTATAATATTAATACTAAATGATGACATGCTTTCTGATATAATAAAACTTAACTTAAAATAAAAGGATTGCTTGAAAAAGAGTGAACCATTGAAATCACCTTGTTAGATATAAATACTTAATAGTAGCTATTATAATGAAATAAAAAGTGATGGTTGTAAGGTCAAGTGTGAGATGGAAGGAGTTGAAAGACAACGCAGCCCCATTCAACATAACCTAGCCTCATAGAGGAAAAGTCTCATAAGCTTGATACATATTCAGGGTTTGTGTATAATGAGAAATGGAATTTGATGAATGAAATGTCATGGCAAAATCACTTTAATCAATAATGCAATGTGGCATTATTCAGACCGTGGTAATATGTCTTCCTCTTATTCTTCCCAGGTGTTTGGGGTTTTTTTCCCCAAATGGCTTTTTAAGGTTTAACTTGAGATTGGTTATGCAAATGTAACATGGTGTTGCTACACTTCAGTGCAACCTTTCTTACATGCTGCTAAAAATATTGAATGTGTAATGCTGCAGTTTTTGGTGTAAACCTATGAATATAGATTTAGTACTAGAAATCGCATGCATTTTCTCTGGGTACTTTAACAGGCAAATTGTACTTTGAGTGAGTGTTATTCACTTGAAATCTAGGTGATTTCAAGTACAAAATAAGAACTGGATTTTGTTTAAATATCATGTAATGCGGGGGAGGAGAATGACATTTAATCAAATATTTATTACACATCTAATTGTATATTACAAATGTATGTGATAGAAAAATATTTGTTTAGGTGTTTGGATATTGCAGTAAAGTCTGGTGTAAAATTTATGTGGAAATTAAATATTGGTACACACCAGTTGCCACTTACTGTACAGCAAGATTTACTTTTGCAAGACAATCAATGGGATATTTATGTTCTTCTATTGTCTTATGTAGTACTGATTTTTTTTTTGCAGTTGCAATAGAAATAATTGATTTATTTTTTAGTGTAATGATGATCCAAATAACTTGCATCTCCTATGGAACTTTTTTTTTAATCTGAAGATTTCAAGGTACATTGAGAACACCTGAAGTTTCAGATGATTATCAGAACAGAAATTGGATCAGGCTTTCTTGTGAGTTCTGGGTATTGAATAGTCTTCAAGTGTAGTTCTCCTTTCCCTGCCACCCTTCCCCCCAGTAATTTAGTACTTCCAGCCAAAAGAAGGAAATGCAGAGATGCAATGTTCAAGAATAGTGAAAACTAACCATGCTTTTGGAACCTTAGAAAGGTTAGAGTTTGATTTCTGGACAAAAGTTTGAGTCAACTTAATGTTTCTGAACCCCATGGCAAACCTTAGTTTAGGCAATATGAAAAGAGTAACACTTTCACTTCATCCAGACATGAAGGAATAATATAAAAATAGCTATGCAAACAAAATGCCTGTTCTCACAGGTTTTATTTAAAGTCCATATTAACAGTTTCTATGAATATTACACATGTTATTACACAAGTTTCTGGCAAAGAGAATTCTCCCGCTGTGTGGTATGTTATAAAAAGCAGAACAGTTTAGAAAAGAAATCTCATCTATATTTATCTTTTTGACTATTTGTGAGGGTATGTCTACACTACAAGATTATTCAGTTTTTACAGAAATCGGATTTTTAATACGGATTGTAAAAAATCGAGTGCACGCAGCCACACTAAGCACATTAATTCGGCAGTGTGCGTCCATGTGCTGAGGCTAGTGTCAATTTCCGAAGCGTTGCACTGTGGGTAGCTATCCCATAGTTCCCACAGTCTTCCCCACCCCTTGGAATTCTGGATTGACATCCCAGTGCTTGATGGGGCAAAAAACATTATCGTGGGTGGTTCTGGGTATAGCCTCACCCCCAGGGCCGGTACAAGGAAGTTTCGCACCCTAGATGAAACTTCCACTTTGTGCCCCCACAGCCCTGCAGCAGCTCCTCATCCCCCCCACCCTGAAGTGTGCCCCCCCCACCCCCGTGGCAGATCCCTGCACCCCACGGCAGCTTCCCACCCCCTGGCCCGAGGATCCCTGCAGTACCTCCCCACCCCAGCTCACCTCTGCTCCGTGTCCTCCGCAGGCACGCTGTCCTGCTCTAATTCTCGTCCCAGGCTTGCGGCGCCAAACAGCTGATTGACACTGCAAGCCTAGGAGGCGGGAGAAGTGAAGCAGTGACTGCGCAGTGGAACCCCAGGGCTGCAGGCTGCCCGCTGCCGGCGCACTGACCCAGGGGAACCCCTGGGCTGCCCGCTGCCGGCGCGCTGACCCAGGGGAACCCCTGGGCTGCCGGGAGTGGGGAGCTGCCGTGGGGTGCGGGGAGCTGCCAGCTGGTGGCTGCTGACCCAGGGGACACCCTGGGCTGCCGGATGCTGCAGCGGTTCGCTGACCCAGGGCCCCTGGGTCAGTGCGCTGCCGTGGCAGCCGGCAGCCCAAGGGTTTCCCTGGGCGAAGGGACACTCGAGGCTGCCGGCTGCTGCAGCAGCGCATTGACCCAGGGGACACCCTGGGCTTCCCACTGCCGCCAGCAGCCGCTGCTGCCGCTGCCGCCAGCTCAGACTCCCTCTCCATCCCAGCAGCACCGGGCTGCTCAACCACTTAAAAAAAATTGGGGGGCGCTGCTTTTTGGCGCCCCCAAATCTTGGTGCCCTAGGCAACCGCCTAGTCCGCCTAAATGGTTGCACCGGCTCTGCTCATCCCTCCCTCCCTGAAAGCAGCAGACAACCATTTTGCACCTCTTTTCCTGGGTGAACTGTGCAAACGCCATAGCACAGCAAGCATGGACCCTGCTCAGCTCAAGACAGTAATCATGGACGTTGTAAACACCTTGTGCATTATCGTGCAGTCTATGCTGAACTGGGACCTGCAAAACCAGGCGAGGAGGAGGCAGCTAAGGCAGCGCAGCAACAAGAGTGATGAGCACATAGACACAGAATTCTCTCAAACCACAAGCCCCTGTGTTTTGGAGATCCTGATGGTAATGGGGCGGGTTCTAGCCATTGAACGCCGATTTTGGGCCTGGGAAACAATCACAGACTGGTGGGACCGCATAGTTTTGCAGGTTTGAGATGATTCCCAGTGGCTGCGAAACTTTCGCATGCGTAATGGCACTTTCATGGAACTTTGTGATTTGCTTTCCCCTGCCCTGAAACGCCAGAATACCAAGATGAGAGCAGCCCTCACAGTTGAGAAGCGAGTGGCAATAGCCCTCTGGAAGCTTGCAACGCCAGACAGCTACCGGTCAGTCAGGAATCAGTTTGGAGTGGGAAAATCTACTGTGGGGGCTGCTGTGATGCAAGTAGCCAAAGCAATCATTAAGCTGCTGTTACGAAAGGTAGTGACTCTGGGAAATGTGCAGGTCATAGTGGATGGCTTTGCTGCAATGGCATTCCCTAACTGTGGTGGGGCGATAGATGGAACCCATATCCCTATCTTGGCACCGGAGCACCAGGGCACCCAGTACATAAACTGCAAGAGGTACTTTTCAGTGGTGCTGCAAGCACTGGTGGATCACAAAGGACATTTCACCAACATCCACGTGGGATGGCCGGAAGGGTTCATGATGCTTGTGTCTTCAGGAACACTACTCTGTTTAAACGACTCCAGCAAGGGAATTACTTCCCAGACCAGAAAATAACAGTTGGGGATGTTGAAATGCCTGTAGTTATCCTGGGGAACCCAGCCTACCCCTTGATGCCATGGCTTATGAAGCCATACACAGGCAGCCTGGACAGTACTCAGGAGTTGTTCAACTACAGGCTGAGCGAGTGGAGAATGGTGGTAAAATGTGCATTTGGCCATTTAAATGCGCGCTGGCGCACATTACTGACTCGCTCAGACCTCAGCCAAACCAATGTCCCTTTTGTTATTGCTGCTTGCTGGGTGCTCCACAATCTCTGCGAGAGTATGGGGGAGACATTTATGGCAGGGTGGGAGGCTGAGGCAAATCACTTGGCTGCTGATTATGCGCAGCCAGACACCAGGGCGATTAGAAGAGCGCACCAGAAAAGCTTTGAAAATGAGTTTCATCACATGCCAGGGTACAGTGTGACTGCTGTTTGTTTCCCTTTGATGAACCCCCTTCCCCCTTGATTGACTCATTCTCTGTAAGCAATCCACCCTCCCACTTCGACTACAGCTTGCCTTTTAGTTGGGCTGTCCACGGAGGTGGAGTGAGTGGGTGCACGGAGCCTTCCCCCACGTGTTCTTACAAGTCTGGGTGAGGAGGATGTGGAACATGGTGAGGGGTGAGGTTGGTTACACAGGGGTTGCAGCGGCACTCTGTGATCCTGCTGCTGTTCTTGAAGCTCCACCAGATGCCAGAGCATGTCAGTTTGATCATGCAGCATCCCCAGCATTGCATCATGCCTCCTCTGATCTTCTGCTGCCACCTCTCATCTCGAGCGTCCCTCCTGTCCTCACGTTCACTGGCATCCCTCCTGTAACTTGATACCACGTCCTTCCACTCATTCAGATGAGCTCTTTCATTGTGGGTCACTTCCATGATTTCCGAGAACATTTCGTCTCGCATCTTTTTTTTTTCCGCCACCTTATCTGAGATAGCCTTCAGTAGGAGTAGGGAGGCTTGAAAAAATTGCAGCTGCATGAGAGAGGGAAAAAAGGGAGAGAAGTATTTAAAAAGATACATTTTACACAACAATGCTTATCCTCTTTCACGGTGAACAACACTATTCACCTTACATAGCACATGTGATTTCATTACAAGGTCGCATTTTGCATCTTAATATTGAGTGCCTATGGTTCTGGTGTTAGAGATCTCATAGACACAGGTCCAGGCAGCAGAATTCAGCTTGTATGTGGCCATGGAAAGCCATTCTCTTTCGGCTTCTGCAGTCTTCATATACACAGTGTCCTCCTTTCCCAAATACCAAGCAAAGCCCATTCAGTGCTGCTTCTTTCCTGTTAAGATGCAGCAGCAGAAACCACCCCTCCATCCAATTCTCTGGGATGATCACTTTACCCCCCCCCACCGCGCGGCTGGTATCATGAAAGATCGCTGCTAAACACCCCCCACCTCCCCCTCCACCGCGTGGCTGGTAGCAAGGAAGATCCCTGCTAGCCAAACACGAAAAAGCTCAGCGCCAATCACACCCCTCTTCCCCCTGCTTGGCTACCTGCAAGGAAAGATTTCTTTTAAGCAACAGGCAAACAGCCCAGTAGGAATGGCCATCTCTGTCTCCTTTAATTAAATTCCTGAATTTCAACCAGGTTACCATGAACGATATCACTCTCCTGAGGATAACACAGTGAGATAAAGAACAGATGTTGCTTGAATGCCAGGAAACACCGGGACCATACACAGCTAGGCTTCATCATGCAATGATACCAGATTACTTGCTGCATGCATGGCATGGTCAAGTGTCCTACCATGGAGGACGGAATAAGGCTGCCCTGCCCAGAAACTTTCTGCAAAGGCTTTTGGAGTACCACCAGGAGAGCTTCATGGAGATGTCCCTGGAGGATTTCCGCTCTATCCCCAGACATGTTAACAGACTCTTCCAATAACTGTACTGGTCGTGAATGCATCCCAAGTCCTCAGGGCAAATTAATCATTAAAAAACGCTTGCTTTTAAACCATATTTTATATTTACAAAGATACACTCACCAGAGGTCCCTTCCATGGCTTCATTGTGTGGGATAGTGGCTTGGGAGGTCTGGGAGGGTAATCCCGTCAGGGTGAGGAAAAAGCTCCTGGCTGTTGGGGAGAAAGGAGTGCTGTGTGCTCTCTGCAAGCTCGTTGTCGTCGTCCTCCTCCTCCTCCCTGTCTGCAGAATGCTCAGCCATGGCTGAGATTATGATCCCCACCTCGGAATCCACGGACAGGGGTGGGGTACTGGTGGCAGACCCCTCTAGAATTGCATGCAGCTCAGCGTAGAAGCGACATGTTTTTGGCCCTGCCCTGGACCTTCTGTTTGTTTCTTTGGTTTTCTGGTAGGCTTGTCTGAGCTCCTTAACTTTCACACGGCACTGTACTGAGTCCCTGGTGTGGCCTCTCTGCATCATGACCTTGGAAATTTTTTCAAATGTTTTTTCATTTCGTCTTTTGGAACGGAGTTCTGTTAGAACAGAAACCTCTTCCCATACAGCGATCAGATCCAGTACCTCCTGTGTGCTCCATGCTGGAGCACTTTTTCGATTCTCAGGAGACTGCATTGTTACCTGTGCTGATGTCCTCTGCGTGGTCACCTGTGCTGGTGAGCTCTCCACGCTGGCCAAACAGGAAACGAAATTCAAAAGTTCGCGGCGCTTTTCTGTCTACCTGGCCAGTGCATGAGAGTTCAGATGGCTTTCCAGAGCAGTCACAATGGTGCACTGTGGGATACCGCCCGAAGGCCAATACCGTTTAATTGCGGCCACACTAACCCTAATCCGACATGGCAATACCGATTTCAGCGCTACTCCCCTCGTCGGGGAGGAGTACAGAAATCGATTTTAAGAGCCCTTTATATCAATATAAAGGGCTTCATTGGACGGGTGCTCGGTTAAATCGGTTTAACTCTGCTAAATTTGGTATAAACGCGTAGTGTAGACCAGGCCTTAGTAGCTTATTATCTTTGGCAATGCTTGAATTGATTTTTACCTCGGCAACACAGCAAGGACTTAATATAGAATCTATTAATATCATGAGTTTATATTTGTGCTGATCAATTTGTTTTAAAGCAATCCATATCATTAACATTTTTCAAAAAAATTTGCTAGTTATTGTTCTTGTACAGAATCCATTGCAGTGAATGTTTTAATGCTTTATTATTGTTTGGTCATAAATTAACTACAATTGCTTGATATAGTCTAAAAGGCTAACTACAAACAAAGCCAACTAATGGTTTGACTGGGGGACACAGGAGAACAAAACCCAAGGAGGGATTTTAGATAGTAGGCTACAACTGTAACTTTAATTGAACTAATCCCCTGCACCCTCCAAAATACTAGGCATTTCTTTGAGTCTAATGTGCTGTTTAAATGTCTTCCTGCTATATAACCATAAAGTAGGGACTGACTCCATTCAGCCTTATCCCTAGGACTCGGCCCATTTCAGAATCCTATCACCTTTCAGCTGTGATGAGTGCATGTGACAGAAACCTCAGTCTGTGAAGACTTGCAGTTCCCCTTCTTTCCCCAAGCTAATGGAATCTACCAGTTTCTCTGTTTCATGATTACCCCTTGAAGATAGGTTAAGAACTGGCCATTTACCAAGGCTACACTGTCCTGCTTGTGGAGAAGTCAGAGAATTTCAGCCTGCACTCCAAAATGCCACCCATGATATGGGGTTGAACATCTCATGGCAGAGGACCAAGGTCCACATCCTTGAAGCCATCAGAAGCCCCAGTGCAAGTAGAATCACATGCAGCAGAGAACACTGGAGAGTTCATCTACTTACAATGCAAGCAAAGTTCAAGGAGTTACAGCAAGCCAGGTGTTCTTCGGCAAATGGCTCTTCCCCTTACAGCATGAAGTCCATGTCTTGTTTATGGATGCATAAACATCTTCGGGCTGAGACAAAGTTTAGGATCTTTTTGTCAATTGAATGTCCCAGTATCTGGATGTAGCTGGTTCATCTGCTGCCCTTTGATAAATCTGTCTACTAAGTCTCATCAGGCAATTGGCTCCCAGGGCCAGATCTCCAAAGGGATTTTGGTTCCTAACTGCTACTTTAGGTATCATGTTGAAAATGTAGATCCTGAAAACTCTTGCTCAGCTGTTGCCCAATATTTTAGTTGGCTAAATTCCCCAGGTGCTCAAGTTTTTTTTTGTTTTTGTTTTTTTGTTTTTTTTAATTCCAGTAAAGTCCCCTAAGCACCTAAACATCTACCACTGAGCATAACCACTATCTAAGTCGTGTTGCCCGACCCTAATTTATGCCTAAGCCCCAGTAGGATGCTCAACTAGGTTTAACCCACACACCTCCTGGGCAGACATGCCAAGCCCGCAAAAAAACTGCAGAAATTGGGGGGGGGGGTTGGTTTTTTTTGTTTCTTTGGCTTAATTGGTTTGCGAGTTGCTTGTTGGCTAATTTTTTGGCTTGTAGCTTGTTGCTCTTTTTTATCTGTTCCCAGCGGGGGGGGGGGGGGCAAGCAGGGATAAGGGGAGGAGAGAGTCAGGGGTGCACAGCCAGCCCACCACAGTCCCAGACTGCACACTGGGGGATCTAGTCACAGAGAGTGTTGGAGTGCTTAGGGACTGACTTGTTTTGGCCTTGTTTTGAAATGGGATTAGCTTGGGGTGTTATTGTGAAAGTTGGGGTGCTTATTTACCACCTGAAAGTTGGCAACTGTTCTACTGGGTGTTATGTTCTGGCCTAAGAGACCACTTAGAGAGATTGAGTCTGCTCTGCAGCTTTAGCTAAGGACCATATGGCTTTTAGCTCATGCACTAAACTCCAGAGGCCTCAGGTTCGATCCTGCCTGACAACAACTGGGGTCTGTCAGTATTACATAGGCATTTTCTCTACTTATCTTGCCTGCAGAGCCTGATATGGCAGACATTCCTGGAGACCATTTAAAAGAATGGGCCCTGCACAAAATAGAGAAGGTGGTGCGATTTCCTTTTATAAAGCTTATAACTGTGATTAAAGCACTTATCCAGGATGTGAGAGATCATATCTCCACTCTGCCTGAGGTGAAGCAGGGATCTGAACATGTCATCTCTCAGAGTGGCCTATCTTCTGGGCTATAGGATGTTCTGGAGAGGTCTCTATCAGTCTCTTCTGTTTAAGCCAGTCTAGTATGTATAAATAGGGTGAGGATGATCAGACAGCCAGTGTTAAAAATCGAGACGGGGTGGCCGGTAATAGCCTCAAATATCGGGACTGTTCCTATAAAAATGGGACATCTGTTCACCCTATGTTTAAATGAACAGTGATTGAGCCAGAGACTGAGTTACAGACTAGTGGTCAGGGGCCTCATCTGCAAGGTGGGAGACATAGGTTCAAGTCCCTATTCCACATCAGACAAAGGGGGAATTTGAACCTGTCTCTTACATTCTGGGTGAGTGCGCTGGTCACAGGGCATTGCCTTCTCAAATGTTCATGAGAGAGCTTGGGTGCCTAACTCAGGAGAGGGTTCAGGGTTGTGAATCTTGAGCAGCAGGAAGCATCTCCCTCTGGCCAAGACTTAAGCACCTAACTGCCTTGGAGGGGCATGGCATTAAGCCACACTCCCCTTGGTTTCCCCTCTTTAGCATGCAGGCTTTTGTGGATCCCATTCTTGGGCTCCTAATTCTCCCTATAGGGAGCCTAACTTGGGTGCCCAGCTTGGGGCTGTGGATTCCACTAAGTTGCAGGGCACCTAAAGTTAGACATTACCAAACTGAGCCTGACCCTCTTCCCCCCTAGTGTGGTATTGTGCACCTCAGCTAAGGACAGCTGGAGAAACTGGGGAATCAGCAGATGGATGAGTAACTCCAGAGCAGCAGAGTTAATTCTACAGCTCTTTAGGGACATCAGGAGGTATGTGTAGTGATGGCAAAAAAGGATACCCCACAGGTCAATGGGAAGGGGAAAGCTTTGGTGAAGAGTTCCCCACATCAGGAGTTGCTGGCATGGGTTTCATGTTCATGACATGAAAGAGAGGCTACATAGAATACCCAGCAGATAAAGAGCATGAATCAAGATCCTAACATTTCATAGTCTGTTAATTTTCTCCTATTCTTTGTTGTACAGATCATACACTGTAGGGCAACATGGAAGGGATGTAGAGTGAGTTATGACAGTGATCTAGTCAGCAGTTTTGAAGGGCAAATTTCCTTCTTTTCTTCCCCTTTTGCCTCCCACCAGTGGTGCTTTCACCAATGTTACATGATGCTTAAAAATCTAAAGTGCTTCATATGGCCTGTGGGACACCCTCAGATGTTGGTCTAGCAGTTTGATCTTTCTACTTGAATTGAGTATATATTTTTCCTACAGCGAGGCCTATTAGTCAATGATAGGATTTAACTTCCTCCACTCTGTTATACATGGGTGGGCTCTGAAGAAATGAAATAATTCAACTTTGATCAGGCTGTGACACCACAAGAAGTCGGATATAATAACACTCCTTTCTCTGTCACCATGTGTGAAAATCCTTTATGTCCTTGTACTACCTTGGTGACCTTCCAAAAAACACAACACATTGCCCCTTTTGCCATGATGAATTGACAGGGTGTTCTCAGTATTTCCAGTGTGTTAGCTAAAGGGAATGCTATAAATATGGAGGTAACCAATAACTATCTAAGGCAAAAGTAGCAAACATGAGAGCGACCATTGTATAACATTTATCAAGTCCTGACTTCCAATGTCATTCCAACTGTTGAAAGCCAGTTTGGTGTCTCACAGTCCTATGAGAAAAAAAACCCATCTTTACACAGAAAAGTATTAACTGAAGTAAAATTTTAGGAAAATGTAGAACATGTAAATGGAATTAAAATTACTGTGACTTTTTAAATCGCTCCCCAATTCAATGGAAAAATTTCTTCAAAGTAAACTACAGTGCAACAATAAAATTGTGACACAAGTCAGTTGATTCCAGCTACCTTTTTATGAACACAATAGCAACCCTTGAATGTGTTTAAATAGCTTGCTGGCTGACTTCCAATCAGCCAGCTCCGACTTAACAAGTGTTCTGAAATTTTTGCTATTAAAGGTTGATTGTCTTTATTCAAGTCGAGATGGCCATTCAGATATGCTACTGAACTGGGAATCTTCTAGCCTTACAACAAAGCCCGCCCTTAATCTAAAAAGATGTATTACGATTATCTTTTGTTTTCTAGCTCAAACACAATTAGTCAGCACTGTATCAGGGCTTTTAATGGAAACTAATGGCACTTTTGGCATAAAATAGCAGACTTAATTAGACTAAGCAAGGCATGCAGAATTCTAATGTGTTTAACTGCTAGTCTGCCATTTTACTGATCTGAAATCACACACTTCACAAAAGCCTTATTATATAGAGGAGTTGAAGACTCTTTTCAAATTCATTATGTAAGTTATCATCCACTGTGAAAAGACTGACTTCTTAAGGAGATATTATGCTGTAGAATGATGGCTACCCAGAACTACTGCTAGAATATTTATGAGATAAGTAATAAGTCTAATTCCTTATCCACTGAATAAATTGCTTTAATTTTAAAACACTGGTCAGTTATATATGAGATTTTTGCTGAATCTAGGAGAAGTAGCAGTTCTGGTTTTGAAGCTGAATAAATATTCAAGTGAAACAAAGCATGAGTTCATGAATTTATGCTATACTGTTGGCAATGCAGTTTTATTTTTTCATATATATTACTTTTTTAGGTGCAGAGTATGTGCTCTAAAACAATCATAGAACTGTTTTTTGGGGAAAAGATTTGCTACTTGCTACAAGGATATTTTAATCTGCTAATGCCTTTAAGTGTGTTTGCAAAGATGCACAACAGTGGTCATTTTGTGACCAGAACACATTTTGTCAGCCAATGATGTTTAAATCTTAAAGGTTTTAATTTCTATTATTTGATATGACGAAGAGCCTGATTTTTGTCTTGGTCAACGATGATCCTCAGTGGTGGTGGTGGCATTATGTCATCCAACTCAGTTTTTCAAAACACAAGAATATTTATAACACAGTATGGTAGCACCAGAGGGCCCAGGACCTGGCTTGGGGCCCCACTGTACAAGTCATTTTAAAAATACATATCAAAAAGATGTCCCTTGCCCTAATGTAGACCAGTGTTTAGTCATGTGCTCTCAGTGGTATTTTAACAGCACAAGCCACCAGTATGCCTTCCTGCCCCCCTCCCCATCCCACGTCCAACAGGCAAGCATACCTGAATTCTTCAATAAAGTCAACATCACACTTCTGACAGTCCAAGAGTAGGACCTAAGCAGCAAAAGGCAGAATGATGAATATCAGGCCACATGTTATTGCTGCTTGCTTGTTACTGTCTTCTGGAGGGTTAGCATTTGGATTGGATTATAAATGAACTGTATGTGGACCCCAAGAAGCTGACTTGCAGAAAGCATTGTATCTAACCTAAAGCTGCAATAAATGCACTTTTTAAAAAAAGTAAATCTATTAAGTTGGTAGTAGCTCTCTTAAAATGCTACTGGTTTCTTTCTCAATCGTCCACTGAATTTGAACTGAAGGATGAGCTGGGGAATTGGCAAAGTTTATCTGTTCCAAACTGATTGTATGTCTCTGCCTCAAAGAGAGAGAGAGATGGTTTTGTGATTAAGGTATGGGATTAGAAGCTAGAATGGTCTTCTGGTTCAAGCAGTGCCAGAGACTTCCTATTTAATCTTGAGTTATTCACTTAGTGTCTCTGTCAAACCTTATTTTGGTGGCTTTTGTTTTTTGTTATTTTTAAACCGAGACTACTATGGACACACAGAACAGCCAAAAAATGTATCCACTCTAAAAGTCTGACATTGCACTCCATCAGCTTTATGAAAATATGCTTATGAATATGATGTAACTGGAATATGCTTTGTGCAAAAGGGCTCTTGTAAGGTATTATTGCAAAGTTTATAATCTACTCTGTTCATCCTATTTGTTTGCATGTATTTCTATGTCTTGAAGTTACAAGTTTATATCTTATTCTCCTATTACTGATGTAAACATGTTAAGTGGAAGCCATTTAAGGGTGTTTCAGAATCAGTGAACAGTGAATGGCTTGGTTTACCTGCAAGCCTTCCTATGTACATGTCTTCTAGCTACTAGGTAATGGAGAAGGAGGTCTTACAGTGACATGTTATCATGTCACCTGAATTGGAATCTTAGACCTAGTGCTTTTCCATTTAGGAGGAGGAGTGGGGATCCAGAGAGACAAAAGATTCCCATCTTGTGCCAAAGCTCTAAAAGGGGGTGGAGCAGGACAAAGGGGGCCAGTCATGAGAAACCCCTAGTTACCATTTTAGATGTCTGCTGGGACTAACAAGGACTGTACCAGGGGAAAGGATTGGACCCAGACTAAGAAGAAGTCTAATCTGTGAAAGAAGCTTATTGGAACATCTCTGAGGGTGAGATATTACTTGTAATCAGTTTCATAATGTACTTTGCTTGGTGACTTGTTCTGTCTGTTATTACTTGAAACCACTTAAATCCTACTTTTTATACTTAATAAACAAAAGCAATTTTACTAATGAACCCACAGTAAGTGATCAGTACCCAGCGGAGCAACATCTGTGCATATCTTTCTATCTGTGTTATAGAGGGTGGAGAATTTATGAGTTTACCCTGTATAAGGTTTATGCAGAGTAAAACTGATTGATTTATTTGGGATTTGGATTCCATTGGGAGCTGGGTGTCTGGGTGCTGGAAGGTAACCTGCTGAACTGTTTTTGGTTAAAGTCTGCAGCTTTGGGGGCATGGCCTGGATCCTGGGTCTGTGTTCCAGCAGGCTAGCGTGTTTGGCTCAACAAGGCAGGGTTCTGGAGTCCCAAGCTGGCAGGGAAAACAGGTTCAGAGGTAATTTCAGTACATCAGGTGACAGTCCCAAGGGGGTCTCTGTGACCGAACCCTGTCACAAAACATATGTATTTTTGAGCTGAGAATTGTGCTCTGGCTCCATGGGGAGCTATAGTTTTCTGAGGAAACTTCTTGAGCTGATAAATGCAAGTCCCTAGGAAGCAAGTCTGGAGAAGCTTCGTCCCATGGGGAAAGCTGAAAATACTAGCTTGACCTGGTCCAAGAGGGCTGAAACAGTAACTGAAAACTGAATAAAGTGTCCACCCTGATATAGGAAGGCAGGTCACTCACCTGATCCAATAAATGGTATAAGACTGTGACCAAGAGGGACAGGCCCTATAAGAGGACTTGAAGCACTTGGAAACCTGTCAGGACCTCAAAATGGAAGATCTTTTTACTTTCAGGATGTAGTTCAGGCAAAAGCTTTGTCTGATTGTCTCTGATAACCTTATATTTAGTTATTACTTGTGAAATACAGATGTTTTAATTACCACAGTGAAGGCTTGGGGAAACCAGTCTGGTTAAAACAACCTCTCTTCAAAACAACTAGTAAATTAGACATGTATTGTTTTTAAGATATACTTTTCTCTGTAATGCTCTTGTTCTGAATAACTAACTTTTTCTTATGAAAGCTGGCTGGTCACTGACCATGTCATAACCTCTCAGAAAATAGGACTGCAGGTGTTGAACTAGAGTCAGACCTATTGAGGGAACCATAGTAAGTTGCAGGAGTCTGAAGAGAGTGGACTGTGGGATCCTGCTCAGAACACAGTGACAGCTGGAGGTCCAAGATTTAAGTGGGGGTTCCCTCAAGGAAGCCACAAACAGGTGAGAAGTGCCGTTACCTCAGGAAGTATATTTGACATAGGTTACTTATTGAAAATTTGATATTTAGATCATCTATTTTCATATTTCAAAACATGAAATAAGTTAAAAGATAGGAAACAAAGGACAGGAATAAATGGTCCATTTTCAGAATGGAGAGAGGTAAATAGTGGTGTCCCTCTGGGATCTGTACTGGGCCAAGTCCTATTCAACGTATTCATAAATGATCTGGAAAAAGGAGTAAACAGTGAGGTGGCAAAATTTGCAGATGATGCAAAGCTTCTCAAGATAGTTAAGTCCCAGGCAGACTGTGGAGAGCTACAGAAGGATCTCACAAGACTGGGCAACAAATTTAATGTTTATAAATGCAAAGTAATGCACATTGGAAAACATAATTCTAACTATACATATACAATGATGGGGTCTAAATTAGCTGTTACCACTCAAGAAAGAGATCTTGGAGTCATTGTGGATAGTTCTCTGAAATCATCCACTCAATGTGAAATGGCAATCAAAAAAGCGAACAGGATGTTGAAAATCATCAAGAAAGGAATAGATAATATGACAGAAAATATCATATTTGTCTCTATATAAATCCATGATATGCCCACACCTTGAATACTGTGTGCAGACGCAGTTGCCTCATCTCAAAAAAGATATATTGGAATTGGAAAAGGTTCAGAAAAGGGCAACAAAAATGATCATGGGTATAGAACAGCTTCCGTATGAGGGGAGAGTAATAAGACTGGGACTTTTCATCTTGGAAAAGAGGCAACTAAGGGGGAATATGATAGAGGTCTATAAAATCATGAGTGGTATGGAGAAAGTAAATAAGGAAGTATTATTTACTCCTTCACATAATGCAAGAACAAGGGGCCATCAAATTAATAGGTAGCAGATTTAAAATAAACACAAGAAAGTATTTTTTCACACACACTGTCAACATCTGGAACTCCTTGCCAGAGGGTGTTGTGAAGGCCAATACTATAATGGGGTTCAAAAGGGAGCTGGATAGATTCATGGAAGATAGGTCCATCAATGGCTATTAGCCAGGATGGGCAGGAATGGCATTCCTAGTCTCTGTTTGTTTGCCAGAAACTGGGATTGGGTGGCAGGGCATGGATCACTTGATGATAACTTGTCTGTTTGTGCCCTCTGGGGCACCTGCCATTGGCCACTGTCAGAGGACAGGATACTGGGCTTGATGCACCTTTGGTTTGACCCAGTATGACTGTTATGATTGAATGTTTCCCCACATTTTTCAAACTACTATAGAAATGTTTGTTTCAATTCTTATAGGGTAAAAAGTGAGTAACTTAAGAGGAGGGGAAAAGCTTTCCTATTTAACATTTCTAGTTGTGAGACTAAATAAATTATTATTTTGTAAAACACCTTGAAACACTTAAAGTGGAAACAGATGTATAGAGATTTCTTAAACTTTACAGACAGTCTCACTGCTTTACTTTCTCCCTCACATTTTGTTTTATGGCACTTGATGTGTAATGCTCATGAGACAATGTTTGGTCCATTCCCCTGCAGTAACTTGTCTGAATAGGAAACACCTGGTTGGACACTATTTTGAGATATGAAGTAAATGTTTGAGGATTATTTTTTGTTTTTTTACTAATGAATATTTCTAAAGAAGGGGATGGAGACACAGTAAATCCCTTCATAAGCCTAGTGAACTCTGGTGTTTTTGGCTTTTAACTGAAAGCCTGTATTTATATTTGAAGTCAGAACAAAACAGAGACCAAGAAATTTTAAAGACTGGGAGCCTTTAGACAGTAACTTTGCTTTATTTTAAATCCTAATGACCTGGAATACCATAGCAGGGAAAGCCTACGTAGGCAATTCCCAATTAAACTGCAAGCTTTTCAGAACATTAACTGGTGATATTTCCTATAAAATTAATCAGCCCAAGATCGGAGATATATTTAATTTCAGGGTGTAGCACAGACAAAAACATTCTGATTGCATTTTATAATCTCATGTCTAGTTCTTACATTTATAATACAGATATCTTAATTCAAGATGTGCGGACTTAAAGGAGCCAGTCTGACAAGGCAACTTTTTTTTCTCCAATTTGAAAACAACTCCAAGCATGAGTTCTTTGAGAGCTTAACAAAAACTAGAGAGGAATTTATAAGAGAGGGGAATATGAGGGCATAAAAAGTGGTCTTCAAAATAGCCCAGAAGTGGAGTTGGATGCTAGTCATGGTTGTCTTTGTTTTTGGAATTCTGAGAGGCTTTTCATTTGGTTACTTGCTTCTGCTACTTCCAGTAGTAATGAAGATGATATAGAAAACTACTGCCCTTGCCCTTTCTGGTAAGTTAATGCCCCAGTGCTTGAAAATATTCTACTATTTGTCTAGATAGAACTGTACATGCTCCCATCATGTTTGCTTTGAAAGATGAGCCTACGTGGTAGAAAGGTGGTAAAGATGCACATGTATGGAGCTTAAAACATCCATGACCTAGTGATGTCATCTTGAATGTGTATACTTTGGAATGTGAGTTTGGGGAAGAGCTAGAATCTGGAACCTTTTTCTCTCTCACATCACTAATCTACCCTCAAAGTTCTAAAACCACTCAGCCATCACTTTGTAATTGCATTGGGGGGGGGGTGGTTACCATGTTAGAGTGCACTAGAGAAAGTATAAGTAAAGATACAGACAATGATCAGTATCAATTTCTTTAAAAAAAAATAAAAAAAAAACACCTGGGGCAGATCTACAGCTAGTTCAAATTGCCATAGCTCCACTGAAGTCACTGGGTACATCAGCTGAGGATCTCCCCATGGATTTTTTTTTTTAAACTTGAGTTCCTACTCTAGAAAAACTTGAAAACCTGTCCTCCCAGACCAAATCTCAAAAAATCTTCCTGCTCTAATTGTAGAAACAGGATTAGCTAGAAAAGAATTTAATTTCCCAAACAAAATCAGAGGTTTCAAAAATAGCTTTTTATTTTATTTTTTGATGAAAAATTTTTGCATCAAAAATTAATCAACCAGCTGTAGATAACTAACCCTAGATTTAGAGGGTTGATCTACTCAAAACATAGCCTTGAAACTGCAGGCAAATGCTGATAGAAGTAATCAATTTCTCTACACCATTCTTTTCAGCTGGGGAAATATCTGAAGTAATGACTCCTGCTCTCTCTCAATGCATCACTGTGGATTTCTCTACGCCTTTTAAACCTAGCTTGCCTTGCTCACAAGAACAGAGCAGATGGCTAGAGCCCAAGTGTCAGCTCAGTGCCTTTTTGTGCTGAAATATACCAAAACAAAGCTTGTAGATTTAATTGTAATTGCCCATTTTTAAGACAGTGTAAGAAAATAGATTTTAGTTCTAAATGTCTCTCTGGGGAAAACTAAGTACTATCTCAGCCCTGTTTAATTTTTTTTTTAAAGGTCATCAGGACACTAGAGATGGAAAGAGGAAATCTAAAACTCTTCTCTTTAAGCTTAAAGGGTTTCTATTTCCCAGAAGTATCCATAACATGAAAAGCCATTCTCTCCCTAGTTAGTTGGTCAAGAACCTTAGAAATGAGAGGTGGTAAATATTTATATATTAATATCTTTGCCTGATAATTGGTTAAAGTAGCAATAAATATCTTAATCCACCTCCAAAAATGCTAATTCTACAGCAGAGGACCCAGCAACTAGAACCAATGTATTGTTACTTAAGACTTGCCTGCATTAAACCTCTGTTCCTGGGATACTTTATCAAGACAAATCAACAATTCCAGCATGTACAACACTGGACAATGCAACTCTGGAATGAGACTTGCCACTGAACCCTTTAAACAAGCTCACTGCTTGTTTCTGGGTCCAATTTAAAGCTCTGGTCCTATCTTCAGGGTCTTCAGTGGTCTTGGATCAGGATTCTTTAAAGACTCTTGCTCCATTTGCAGTCCTCAAAAGACCAGTGCATTCACTGGGGCCTTTCAACTGGAAGTACATAAGTGAATATTTGGAGAGCTAGAAACTTAGAACTCTACACAGTGCAACCACCTACTGGAGGATATCAGAATGAACTCTAGTCTGGTTGTCTGTACAGCCCTGTGTAGTACCCACTTTTTTGCGGAAACCTTCCCAGAATACCTATTTACTGATGCATTTCCATCTACGTATATGCATTCATGACCACCTGTTTGAACACCTCAAACTTCAATGGACCAAGTAAGGTTCAGAAATAATATTCCCTTTTTACATATAGGGAACTAGGAGGTTATTTGCCCAAGAAGCATTTAATAGAGCTAAGGATTGAACCCAGATTTCCTACCTCTCAGTCTAGATTCTGAAACACTAGACCAACCTTCCTCAAAATGCATGTTTAAAGAAACACTCTGGGATGGTAGCACTGGAGTCCATTTTCATGATATTGTTGTGGGTTGGGTTTCACCTTGCTTATATGGAGTGGGTATAAACTGCTGTATTTCATTCAGGATGAATGCCAAAATGTGACTGAGAACAATAGCAGCTCAAACAGAGGGCTGAATTTCTGGCCAAAACAAGTGTCAACCCAAGTGGCTTAGGGAGAGCCTCCCTTTCAACCTTTCAAAGATGTAGTGAGAAACACATCTAGCAGACAAGCCAGACTTTCCAGGAAGCCCAAGAGTTAGATTTAGTTGTCAATAGTAGCTATTACTCTGGTTTCTTTTAATTATATTAATTATTTTATACGAGTTTTTACAGCAATTTTACATATAATCCTAATGTTGTAATTTGATAGAATTCTGTCAGAGTATACATTAATTCTAATTGTCAACACAAGTAGGTAGAGACTAAATAAGGGAACCATTGCAATTACAATTATGTGAGTTTAATTTGAATCCGTTAGCTTTATTTCTCAGTCTACTTTCATATTCCTTCCCTCCGTGCCCCCCCCCCCCCCCCGGCGCATTTTCTGTCCAAATTATAAGAAGGTACTTTTAGGCTCTGTCTACACTGGACTCTCATCAGCAAAACTTTTGTCATTCAGGGGTATGGGGGAAAAAAAAGAATCTCGAATGACAAAAGTTTTGCTGACGAAAAGCGCTGGTGCGAACAGCGCTTTGTCAGTGGGAGAGCTCTCTCCTGCCAGCGATACGCCTTTTAGCAGCACGGCTGTAAAGGCACAGCTGTTGCTATAAGGTGCATAGTGTAGACATTGCAATGTAGTATACTAAGGCTGTTATATCTTCAGATCCTAAAGACTAGAGAATAGTTTTACTTCATGATCAGATGAATATGATGCAGCATTTTATGTAGAATCTGGATTAGAAAACAGGGAATACTAAAATAGATGTCTGATCAGCAGCTTTCTGTTGAAGTCTAGAAGTGTGTATTCTGTAACTTAACTTTCATCATTCCTGATCCAGAACACTTGAATAGACTTTCAGGTTCAGATTTTCAAGCTGGCAATGCCAACAGGATATTAATACCTTTAGACTAGTGTTTCTCAACATTTTTGGTACCAGGGACCAGCTTGTTGCCTTCCTAAACTATATGGGGACCAGCGCCAGACTTCAGACCAGTCACAGATAAACTTTGTCTTAGACAATCAAACTAGCAGGAATTCATTATGCAAAATTGTATATACAAGTGTGAGGAGTGTCCATTTGAGGGGGGAAAAAATCATACTGTTCACTACAGCAGTTGTACATGGCTTTGCCACAAACTGAAAGGCAGCTTTTCATCTAAGTACATTCATAACTATTAGGAGCACTAACTGCAACTTAAAGGATGAATTTAGTTCATGATGTGCATTTGGTTGCTGAACATATTGAGAATTAAAGAACCTCATGTACATAAGTGTACACGTTTCAAGCTCATAAAGTTTGCAGAAACTTCCACTGTAGGCAGGGACATATTGACCTTCTGTGGAGGAGCTGTAAATTCCCTTGAAGCTAAATTTCAATTAAATGGACTCCTGTTATATGTGAGGGCTAAATGATTGTGAGCTCCTGCAGGCTTTGGAGATGCCAATAGCTGATGTGGGCATTTTGTAGTAAATGTTTCAGAAAAAGCTGAGAGCAAAAATAAAATGTTGAGTGATTTTAAGAATCTTCCAACATCTGAGGGGTGGCAAACAAGAAGGGGGATCATTCTGTTTTTCTCTTGCAACAATGTACGCCATCTAGGAAGGCCCTGAAGAACCCTCTCAAGTACCATCGATTTCATCGTGCTTTTGTTAAATAACTACGGACTTGAGCACATGTTTAAATGTATGCTAAATTGTGGCCTATAAAAGTACATCTGCACAGCAGCTGAGAGTTGTAATTCCCAGTTTGTGTAGATCTACATGTGCTAGTACTGCTTTGAGCTAACACTTAAAAATAGCAGTGTGGATGCAGCAACATGGACAGTAGCTCAGACTAGCTAGCTGCCTGCCTACATACCCAGAGTGTCATTCAAGTGGCTAGCCTGAGCTGCTGTCCATCCCACTGTACCCACACACTGCTGTCATTACATGTCTCAGCTGCTGTGCAGGTGAAGCCTTGGAGGCCATTTTCAGGGAGCAGTGCTGTTGGAGCCTGTAGTACTCCTTTTTGCCAGGGCTTTACAGGAGTATCATAAAAGGACCTCACCTCAGCCCACATTTGGGGCCTAAGCTTGACCTTTATGAAGCTTTAATTTTCCACTGTTCCAGTTTCAAAACATGAAACCGTCAATTCATCCTTCCCTAGCCTTTTATGACTAAAACCTTAGGTTAATTGAAACAATTCATGTCACAGTTCAAACTAAATCTGGAAGGTAATGACAAATTTTATAAAAATAAAGCTATTAAAATTTTCATGAAGACTGGACAGACGCATTTACCTGCTATGAAAACTGCTAGATTTCTACTTTTCCTTCTCTTTGCACCACAGGATTATGCTGAACTACTTCTCACTTGCAAAATTTTTCAGTGTCAGCTGTGTTCACCCTTGAAATTAACCTGCTGTATGTAAATGTCTCATTGAAATACATACACTCCTTCTCCATTTAATGAAAAATATCATTTCTCTTGGTTCATTGATAGACCATCATGTACTAGGCTCCTCACATTCTGCTCATTGATAGAAACACCCACTGATTAATTTTATTAACCTCCCACTTAGGATCCTTATTAAACAATTAAAATTAAATGCCAAAAGATGATAGAAATGGGCATTTTAAACTATTGTTTTAGTTCTTGCTGATGCTGATTTTACTGATATGTAGGATGGGTACTATATGTCAAATTCTTTCTTCTAGTATGCTGTTAGGACAATATTGCATGATGCTTGAGATTCTTAGAATTCCAGTTAAAGAAATTCTTTCTTTCTTAGTCTCCTATCAGAAGGCATTTTAGTTTTCATTAGAAGTACAAATCATTTTGTGTTCTTTTGGGAATAGAATTGGTTCAAGATTCAGTATTTCAGGTTAAAAGTACTATCACCACTGCCAATCAGTATATTTCAATGAATTACTTCGCATTTCAGTGCAAAGGTTTCCCTTTGATGGAATATGCACGCAAGTTATAGAACGCTTTTCAATTATGAATGATAAAAATTGCCAGTTTAGGCAAACAATTTTTAGATTTAAATTCCAACTGATAGACCTGGTCTAGAATTTTCTGTCAATGATTTTTGGAGTTTATATTTTTTTTATATGTAATGTACCCAAGCCTGATAGCTTATGTATTGTTTTCTGTTTCCATTGGAGACCAGGCGTGAACACTTTCACATGTGAGTTTTTTGTCCCCAAAGAGTAGGAGCTGATTTGTCCCTCTGCTTAGATATCTATATTCAGTATTTGGGATCTTTCCTTTACTGTTTTTGTGGATCAGATCATTCACTCCCATCTCCCAGGTCTACAGATACCTGAGAATTAAAAATGTTAATGTTACTACTTTAAACTCTGTTCTGTTTCTTCTAGCCCATTTGTTCCTACAATTGAAGTAGCATTCCTTCACAACTGTGAAGGAGTGTCCTACCCTTTTAAGGGACAGGCTGGAGCCTGCAACCCAAACAATCTGGGTGTAATCAAGAAGGCCTCCTGCCTAACCCTGAGGCTGGATTATTTAAACAGAAGACAGCTGAGGAGATGGCACACTGCTCTGTCGCAGGAGACTAGTTTGAGTGAGCCAGGGACTTTGTTTCATGACTCTGGGCAGGGTCAGTTCTTGGTTTCCATTACTGGGGGAGTATGCATTTTGAAGGCCTAGATGTTTCTTTTTACATTTATAAAATAAAACTTCCAGTTGCCCATAGACTACTTAGACCTCCTATAAAATCTTAGCTTTTAATAGTTTTAAGTAAAATTTGGCTACTGTAAATATTTTGTCCTTGTCACTTCAACAGCTTAACACTGGATAACTTTGTACATATTTTGACCTTCCTTACAGCCTCTTGAAGACTTTTTTGGCTCCTGTGGTTGTGCCAGACTGCCAGGCCTAATTCTGGGATCTCTGAACTAGGGCCTTAACATTCGTAAAAGATTGCTTCTTCCTGAAACCATCTTATAGGCGACATATATTTCATTTATTTAGTTTATTTTGGCTTCCCCGTCTTCAGATCATTTTCAAACAGATAAAGCGGAGCCATGCCTTAAACAGAAAGATTAAACACCATATGTGCCAGTGAAGTGAGGTTTTATACACACAGGACTAAAGCTTTGTGGTATGTGGCCTGTTCTATGAAAACGATAGAATGGCTGGGTGATACAACCAATGATATAATCTAAAATGCAGCTTGTCAGATAAGCTGGGGGAAGCAAGTCTCAAATACCCAGCACTTGGTGTCACAGAGCACATTAGTTTACTTTAATGTGGGAGCCCAACAGTGCCTTAGTTCTCATGTTGTCTGGACACCTTAGTGGCCACTGCAAATGTTATGTGATTTCAGGATGTTCTGTCTAGGAACAAATCTGGTGCATTGAGGTAGAATTGCTTGTAAGGGACAGATGTTTGATGTTGTCTGAATACTGTGTTTTAGGTCTTCCCAGAGGTCTCTTTCATCCTGCTTTCATTGGGTTGAAGTCAAAGATAATTCTTGCAGGGAAGCTGGTAGGCATTTGAGGCCAATGACCATTCCACCTTAGAGATCATTGGGTGACAGTTGGCAGAACAGGAGCTGTTTAGCTAGAGGTATATCTCTTCAACTTGAATTTAAGTAATTTGATGATTTTGGTCACTCAGATGGTTAATTTTAAAGACATGCAGTTTCTTTTCAGTCTTGTGAGGGGTCATGTTTCAGTCCCATTGGTCAGGATACTGACGGCCAAAGCATTGCACAGCCTCAGCTTACTCTCTGCTTATGAAGATGCTTGGTTTGATGAAACTCCCCATTACTGATTTTATTTTATTTTATTTTGAGAGGGCTTCAGGTTCTTTCTTGATGCCACTCAACTTATCCACAACAAAACCTGTAGCAAGTTCAAAGTTATTGACCAGAAGAATGTTGGTTTTGCCCCAGTTAATTTTCAGACTGATTTTTTTTTTTTTTTTTTTTTTGCTGCTGACCTTTCCCAGGTTTTAAGTTCCACAACCTGTTTGCCCATTAATTCAATAACTAGCACTATATTACTAGCAAAAGCAATGTCTGTAAGATTCTTGTCATCCAGACCTACTCCTAATATACATTTACTTGTCTGGGACTTACACTGGGACTAATGCCAGCTTGTCATGGTGGTCTTTCTCCTTAAGATATTAGAGTCTCAGGCCAACAAGATGGAAGCAAAAGCTTTCTCCTGAACAGCTAGAAGAATAATGCTAAAATAGTTGCAATAGTGTTTAGTGTCTTTGCATTTTCACAGCAGTAAAATAATCCCATTTTGCCAGTCAGATGAGACTGACTCTGTTTTCCAGATAATATTGAACTGTCTCTACAGCCACAAAAGAAGAACTCATCCATGCTTTAAGTTCCATAATAATTCCACAGTTTTCTGCCTCCTTTCCTTTAGGCTAATTTATGGCTCTATGGATTTTGATAGTGAATTTGCTAAGACCATTTTGTGGCCAACTTACAGCAGTCCTAATATTAGTGTCCAAAGAAATTTAGGATGCATTCAGCAGCTGGTTGACATATTCACTGCAGAGTGACCTGCACTGGACTTCTGTATTGATTTTAGCTGACCCAGAAGAAGAGTAGACTGCTCTGAGTGAATGACTATTCTTGTCAGGCCATGTAAATATTTACATAAGGAGGAGATATTGTTCCTGGCAGAAGCTTTGTTGAGTGTGAAAACTTTGGCTTCTATAAAACGTTTGATCAGTGTGTGCGCGTGTGTTCCCCCCCCCTCCAAACGCTCTCTTTTTTCTCATCTCCGGAACACCCAGTCATGTAAGATAGCTGTGTATCTTTTCCTTGCCTCATCTTTTAAGATGGGTTTCAGTGAGGCCAGTGACTGATACCTTTTAACCTGGACATTTCTCCAAGCAGCTCCTGCCTCAAGCATTCCTTATTCAAGGGGTATGTTTACGCTATGGGATTATTCAGATTTTTACATAAACCGGTATTGTAAAACAGATTGTATAAAGTCGAGTGCATGCGGCCACACTAAGCACATAAATTTGGCAGTGTGCGTCCATGTACCGAGGCTAGTGTCGATTTTCTGAGCGTTGCACTCTAGGTAGCTATCTCATAGTTCTCGCAGTCTCCCCCACCCCTTGGAATTCTGGGTTGAGATCCCAGTGCCTGATGGGGCAAAAAACATTGTCGCGGGCGGTTCTGGGTACAGCCTCACCCCTCCCTCCATGAAAGCAGCAGACAACCGTTTTGTGCCTTTTTTTCCCTGAGTGAACTGTGCAAACACCATAGCACAGCAAGCATGGACCCTGCTCAGCTCAAGACAGCAATCATGGACGTTGTAAACACCTCGCGCATTATTGAGCAGTCTATGCTGAACCAGGCAAGGAGGAGGTGGCTATGGCAGCACGGCGACAAGAGTGATGAGGACATGGACACAGAATTCTCTCAAACTGTGGGCCCTTGCGCTTTGGAGATCCTGATGGTAATGGGGCAGGTTGTAGACATTGAACGCCGATTTTGGGCCTGGGAAACAAGCACAGACTGGTGGGACCACATAGTGTTGCAGGTATGGGATGATTCCCAGTGGCTGCGAAACTTTCGCATGCGTAAGGACACTTTCATGGAACTTTGTGACTTGCTTTCCCCTGCCCTGAAACGCCAGAATACCAAGATGAGAGCAGCCCTCACAGTTGAGAAGAGAGTGGCAATAGCCCTCTGGAAGCTTGCAATGCCAAACTGCTACCGGTCAGTCAGGAATCAATTTGGAGTGAGAAAATCTACTGTGGGGGCTGCTGTGATGCAAGTAGCCAAAGCAATCATTAAGCTGCTGCTACGAAAGGTAGTGACTCTGGGAAATGTGCAGGTCATAGTGGATGGCTTTGCTGCAATGGCATTCCCTAACTGTGGTGGGGCGATAGATGGAACCCATATCCAGAGCACTAGGGCACCCAGTACATAAACCGCAAAGAGTACTTTTCAATGGTCCTGCAAGCACTGGTGGATCACAAGGGACATTTCACCAACATCCACGTGGGATGGCCGGGAAAGGTTCATGATGCTCACGTCTTCAGGAACACTACTCTGTTTAAACGACTCTAGCAAGGGAATTATTTCCCAGACCAGAAAATAACAGTTGGGGATGTTGAAATGCCTGTAGTTATCCTGGGGACCCAGCCTACCCCTTGATGCCATGGCTCATGAAGCCATACACAGGCAGCCTGGACAGTAGTCAGGAATTGTTCAACTACAGGCTGAGCAAGTGCAGAATGGTGGTAGAATGTGCATTTGGCCGTTTAAAGGCTCGCTGGTGCACATTACTGACTCGCTCAGACCTCAGCGAAAACGTCCCCTTTATTATTGCTGCTTGCTGTGTGCTCCACAATCTCTGAGAGTAAGGGGGAGACCTTTATGGCAGGGTGGGAGGCTGAGGCAAATCACTTGGCCGCTGATTACGCGCAGCCAGACACCAGGGCAATTAGAAGAGCACACCAGGAAGTGGTGCGCATCAGAGAAGCTTTGAAAACGAGTTTCATCACGGGCCAGGGTACAGTGTGACTGCTGTGTTCTGTTTCCCCTTGATGAACTCCTCCCTCCACTTGATTGACTCATTCCCTGTAAACAACCCACCCTCCCCCTTCGATTACAGCTTGCTTAAGGAAATAAAGTCACTATTATTTAAAAATCATGTATTTGTTGTTAATTCATTATAAAAAGAGGGAGAGAACTGACAAGGTAGCCCTGGTGTGGTTTGGGAGGAGGATAGGAGGGAAGGAAAAGGCCACTAAAAATATTTCAAAGTAATGACAAACGTTTGGTTGGGCTGTCCATTGGGTGGAGTGGGCGGGTGCACGGAGCCTTCCCCCACGCGTTCTTACACGTCTGTGCGAGGAGGATGTGGAACATAGTGAGGGGTGAGGGTGGTTACACAGGGGCTGCAGCGGCACTCTGTGATCCTGCAGCTGTTCCTGAAGCTCCACCAGATGCCGGAGCATGTCAGTTTGATCACGCAGCAGCCCCAGCGTTGCATCCCGCCACCGCTCATCTTCCTGCCGCCACCTCTCATCTCGAGCGTCCCTCCTCTCCTCACGTTGGTCCCTCCTGTCCTCACGTTCACTGGCATCCCTCCTGTAATTTGATACCACGTCCTTCCACTCATTCAGATGAGCTCTTTCATTGTGGGTCACTTCCATGATTTCCGAGAACATTTCATCTTGTGTCTTTTTTTTCCACCGCCTTATCTGAGATAGCCTTTGGGATGGAGTAGGGAGGCTTGAAAAATTTGCAGCTGCATGAGGGAGGGAAAAAAGGGAGAGAAGTATTTAAAAAGATACATCTTACAGAACAATGCTTATCCTCTTTCACAGTGAACAACACTATTCACCTTACATGGCACATGTGATTTCACTTCAAGGTCCCATTTTGCATCTTAATATTGAGTGCCTGCGGCTCTGGTGTTAGAAATCTCATAGACGCAGGTCCAAGCAGCAGAATTCAGCTTGCATGCAGCCATGGTAAGCCATTGTCTTTTGGCTTCTGCAGCCTTCATATACACAATGTCCTCCTTTCCCAAATACCAAGCAAAGCCCATTCAGTGCTGCTTCTTTCCTGTTAAGCTGCAGCAGCAGAAACCACCCCCCCCATCCAATTCTCTGGGATGATCACTTTACCCCTCCCCACACTGCGTGGCTGGTATCATGGAAGATCACTGCTAAACACCCCCCTCATCCTCCTCTTCTTCCTCCTCATCTTCCCCCTCTGCAGAATCCTCAGCCATGGCTGAGATTATGACCTCCACCTCAGAATCCATGGACAGGGGTGGAGTACTGGTGGCGGACCTTCCTAGAACTGCATGCAATTCAGAGTAGAAGCAGCATGTTTTTCGTCCTGCCCTGGACCTTCCATTCGCTTCTTTGGTTTTCTGGTAGGCTTGTTTGAGCTCCTTAACTTTCACACGGCACTGTACTGAGTCCCTGGTGTGGCCTCTCTGCATCATGACCTTGGAAATTTTTTTCAAATGTTTTTTCATTTCATCTTTTGGAACAGAGTTCTGTTAGCATGGAATCCTCTCCCCATATAGCGATCAGGTCCAGTACTGTCCAGTACTGTCCATGCTGGAGCTCTTTTTCGATTCTCAGGAGACTGCATTGTTACCAGTGCTGATGAGCTCTGCGTGGTCACCTGTGCTGGTGAGCTCTTCACGCTGGCCAAACAGGAAATGAAATTCAAAAGTTCGCGGCGCTTTTCCTGTCTACCTGGTCAGTGCATCCGAGTTCAGATGGCTTTCCAGAGCGGTCACAATGGTGCACTGTGGGATAACGCCCAGAGGCCAATCCTGTCGATTTGCGGCCACACTAACCCTAATCCAACATGGCAATATCGACTTCCGCACTACTCCCCTCGTTGTGGAGGAGTACAGAAACCGGTTTAAAGAGCCCTTTATATCAATATAAAGGGCCTCGTTGTGTGGACGGGTGCAAGGTTAAATCCGTTTAACGCTGCTAAATTCGGTTTAAACACATAGTGTAGACCAGGCCAAGGTTAACACATACCATGTTCTTATGCATAAAAGACCCCTATTCATGAGAGAAACCCAATCTGTGACCTATAAAAATGAATCTGATGCGAACATATTTGTGGCTTTCCATAATATTTGGTTTCCAATCATGCTGATGGTTATTTAATTAATCTTTACAGTGCTCTATTAAAAATATACTATATGTGTGATGTATTAGTGAAATGTGAATTCTCATATTCTTGTGGTCTTGAAAGTATTTTCTTATTTTATGTGTGGCACAATCTTTGAGGAATTTTTTAAAGGACTTGATAAAATTCACTTTTTAAAAAAAAGGTAACAATTTTGTTGAGAATATCTTTTATTTTCAAACTGAATTTACTGAACATATTCGAGAGAGATGATATATCAAATTTTAAGCTCAGATACTGGTTTGTTTTTCTTTTCTATCTAAGAATCTTCTTGTTGCAGATTAAATTAATCATACTTATATTTTTCCTTTATAAAAAGGAAACTGGATCTTTAAGAGAATACTATAAAAATAGTTGGCTGGAGGAAGGGAGGAGAATGAAGGAATCTGTCCAATTTACATACATCTATTTCTGTGTATGTATATGTATTTCTAAAAGGGCCAAACAAAAAATTTTGGTTAAAATAAAATATTACTCTTGTGTTAACTTCTGGTTTGCTAAATTCTATCCTAAAGTAAATTTTTGTGCTTGAGTTATAAACCTATGAAACCAGGGATTTTCAATGAAAATTAAGATACTTAATTGTAGAAATACTACCAGGTAGCACCATAGTATTTTATTAGGATAAACCATGAAAAAAATTCATTCTTCACTTACTATACTGTAAACACTGATACTTTATAGGATATGGATTATGCTAGCAAAGGAAGAAATGTACTGAATGAATGAAATGTTATTTCCAAATTACGCAGTGTCCAATATAATGTAATTTTTAACTTTTTTTTTAGAAATTTATATTGAGACCCCATTCCTGAAATTGACTGCATGTAAGTATAGCCCTGTGCCTGCATGGGGCCCCATTGAAGGGTAGATACCAGGGCATGTCTACTTTCAGGTCTGGGACCTTAAATTCAAAAAGTGTCTCTGGAACTCACTATACAGATAAATAGGCAAATATCTCTTTTCTTCTGTTTTACTTTTCTTTAGTTTAACATTTTATTAATTGGTCAATCTCATTCTTTTATTTTTGCGTAATTAAAATAGCTGCTATGGCAATAGATCCTGTATGTAATTCACATTAGTTTATATACTTTTTGAGTAAAAGTCCATAAAATACTTTAAGGATCCATCTGAATGAAAGGTAAATAAATAAATATAAAACATTGCTATAAGTTTATTACTCCATACAGATGTCCAGTTAAGACTGAAACTTTCAAAACCTGGCTGACTCACTCACATTTCATCTTTAGATTAAATATATATTGCACTTTAATATTAGTGTCTACTCTCACACAGAAAACTACAATTGAAATCAATGGGATAGCCAGAGTTTATTCTGAGGGGACCAGAACTTCATATAATTACAAGAGAAATCCACAGTTAGTTCTTGTCCACTAGGGAAGCTGAGCAGGTTTCACAAAAAAGTGAGGAATAGCTGATGACAAGGAATAACTCTTAGGGTTCTTATTTTTGTGTCTCAAAACCACTGAAAATCCTTCCGGGCCTTCACGTGGTAATGGAATTTCTTTGAGACGACATCCAAACTTTCCTATTACTCATGCAAGACGGCAAGTCTTGACCACCTCATCCTAATATTTACAATCCTGACGGAACACTGATTAGCTCTATATGCTGGATAAGGACCTGATCCTGTGCCTTCTTGGCAATGGGAGCTAATGGTGCTAAGCATGGTCCAGTAGACACTGAGCATCTAGCAGGTCCTGTCACCTCTTTCTTCTGCTTTGTATCGTATACAAAAAGGAGCATCTTTTTTACAGATATTTTTTATCATGCACTCAGTATTGTGATGAATCTTTTCAGAAAGAAACCAACTTCAAGAAGCATATTTAGAGTAATGTTATGTAATAGCCTAGGAACTTTATTGAGGACTTTTTTGTAGAAGCAGAAACTGTGCTATTTCTCAAGTAAACTTCCAAAAACAGTGAAAGCTTTTTGCCTATGCATGTTTCTGAAAGAACTTTTTTCTTGTTGCAAAGCAATACAGTACAATAAATAAAGCCTGCCTGTTTTTTACATAACTTATTTGTTTAACCTTTATAAACTGTGACCTGTCCAGCAGTAATAGTGAACAAAGTGGACTGGGTAGCTATATATAGCTAGACTTGTAGTATGTTCATCTACCATAAAAATAAAGAAATTAGTGAGTTGACTGTCATTGCCTTTATTGACTGATATATACTAGGAACTGAAAATTATACTGATCAGAAGACTTGCTGTTTACAGTCATTAATCCAGTCTGAAATCCTCTGCTAGACTGAGGGACTAATGGTAGTTTTGTTGTCTGATATAACAGCATAGCTAGTAGCAAATTGTGTATGCCAGTGAAAGCATGGGGAATCTCATTCTTAATACTACACAGCATTTAATCTGGTCCAGACATCTAATACAACATATAGAACTTTAAAATATCATTTTTCTTTCTTGTCTACAACTCCATGCTGATGTGGTGATAATGATGAATTGTGAAAGAGTCAAACCAGTGTTTGTATCTGTTTTTTATGTTTAGCTTGTAAAATGTGTCTATCATGCTTTCCAGGTACATGCCATCTGGCTGTCTTTTTTTCCCCCCAGTCATTTGGAAAAGGGATTATGGTTTGGGAGTTGAATGGATATTTATGTTATATGCTGAACATTTTTTCCCCCTAATATTTTATTTTCATTGGGTACTGTAATGTATGGTGTGGATCTGCAACTCAGCCATTACAAAATTTCTCTTGACCAAAGCTTCTGTTCGGACTAGTACAACATTAAATTTCAATCAAGAGAAATGGTTAATGGCTGAGTTGCAGATCTTTAGCTACAGATAGTCCATAAGAGACTTAAAAAGACGTACTTGAAAGAGAAATCAATTAGTTATAGGAGTGCAAAAACTAAAAACAATTTTTCTCACAACTTTAATTTCAATTTCTTCCATTTTTGGAGCTTTTAGTCTACAGAAATGATCATTTGGGGGAGAAAAACCCTTTGGGTCTTGGAGGAGGAAATAATGATCAACTACTTTTTGTTAAGAAATTTACATTTAATTGTACTTCAGTGTAAACATAATGAGGGTTTAAAGCACTTGTGTTTACCATGCATGCATGGGAGCCAAATTATCCATGGCTTTGAGTCCCTTAGTATTCATTTAGGCAATAGACTGTAATTGCTCTTAAGAGATATTAAATTCATCATGTCAAAATCAACTTCATGTGACAAATTTCACACCTGCATAAAAGCAGCCAGACTCTCATCTTCACCTTGTTTGCTAGTGGGTGGGAGAAACTATCACTTTTGCTAATAGCACAACTACAGTATCTCTGAATTACAACAGCCGCTTGGTCAAAAGTTGACATACCCTTTGCAATATAATTTTGTTATCGATCAAAATATTAACCCATATAGCCATGCTCACTCTTTAGAGACCTTGGGAGAAAAGAAAAGTAGGACAGCTGCTATAATAAAGAACTGTAGGAAATAAGCTAATGCCCTACTTGTGCATCTATACAGTAGGCCTTTTAGAGTTAATTAGATCACTTTTTTCTAATCAATGAAAGCTGAGTCCTGCTAATCAGCTAAACTCCATTTTGTATTGAGAGAGAGAAGGTGAAATGGCAAGGAAAGGAGAAGGGAAGTATAGGGGTGTTAAGGTTCCCTGAAAAGAAGTCTGAATCTAGGAAACCATAAAAACTGGGGGAAGGGGGTGAGGGAGGATAAATTACCAAAGTTTCTAAAATTTCTTCTGGAAATGGAGTAAGAGAGGAATGTTCCTCTTATGGCATCATCTTGCCTTTTCCTTATTAGGCACATACTAAATATTCCTCCTTGGAGATGCATCAACTCTTATTTCATCCTGTCTTTTTGGTACCCTCTGGTGTGAGTAATGTCACAGGAAGAAATAAAGGGGTAAATGGAACACCATTGATGTCACTAAATTACCCTTGAGCAGTGCTAATGCTCTTGAAAGAAAAAGTAGCTGCCTATTATGGTAAGGATGGAGAGTAATACAAATCACTGGGATTAGGAGTAGCTTGATGTGGGAAGCTTCCACCACCACTTCATTGAATATATTAATAGAAGGCAGAGTTAGAAGACCAGCTTCTGATGCTGACTCTGCCACAGATTTGGGTTTGAACTTCATCAAATCACTTTCAACTCTCCATATAAGTGGAGGCTTTTTGTCAGGATAAAGGTATGTAACACAGTTGTGATCAGCTTGATGGCTGAGAGTAATGAGATACTGATTATTTTGTTAGGATCTTCATCACTAAGGAGTAGTAACTAATGGTGCAATATAACAAAACTAATATAATTTAGTGTAACATTTTTCTCTCAGAGAAATGCAGTATTCTGTTTTTGAAACCAAATATGAGTGGGGAAAATATCATGATGGAGAGAATTTTTAAAATAACTAAGAGTAGATTCAGGAGGCATTTCACTGGGGGAATAAACCTACATCTTCCATAATTTAATAGTCATAGTCCATACTTCAGATAAGGTATGGTATGATATAAGAGGTGCTGCATGCAAGATAACACAACCTCCAAGAGCTACTAGTAAAGAAATGCTTGGAATGTAAGTCCATGGAGCAAAGTACCAAAGTGATTTAAAAAAAAAAAAAATCCTGACTGATGCTACTTCCCCCCCCACCCCACCTTATGACCCTAAAACACACACACACAAATTCTAACAGCAGCATTCAGGGTGGAGTGTCAGATTATGGCCCCAACCCAGGTTTTTTTATGCTAATGACACAGCACAAAAGGGCTGGAAAGCTATCCTAATAGGGGAGCAGAAAATTCCCTGGGTAACGTGGCATCCTCTGCTGGTAAAAAGCCAGGTATGGGTGACTCTACCACCCTTTCCTTGGCTTTTATGAATGTGTTGAGGGTGGGTTATGTGTGGTCAGAGCCTTCTGTGCTCCAGCAATCCCCAATGGCATGGCACACAGCCTCCTCATAGTGTAGAGCAGCTCTGAGGCTGCTCTTAATTAGACTTGGGAGAGGGCCAGTGGTAATGTGGCATAGGATTAGAGAGCCACAAATGTTAAAACAGTCTCTTCTCATAAGATGGTCTAGTTTCACAAACCAAGTAGATGCAGATAATTATTTAAAAAAATGTCTTTTGTATTTTTATATGAACCCCCAAAAGCCCCTACTGACCTCACAGGAGCATTGAGAGAAGTTTGATAGAAGCTAGGCCTGTAAGGAGCGAACACTAAACTAGAACAAGTGTTATATGAACAGTATGTGGACTTGCTCAAACTAATTGTTATGGATGATGTTCTCTACAGAGTTAGGGTAAAACTTCCATTGATTTCAGTGTGGCCAGAACCTATTGGTTGTTAAAGAAACAATATTTCTTAGTTCTTATTTATTTTGGGAGGGTGACCCAAGCTCTCACAATGTAAATTGGTGTTTTCCACCAATGACTGGATGGCTGACATTTTTTAAACAGGAGAATAACAAGTAGGGCTGATTTAATAACTTTCCATTGAAACATTTTTGACAAGTTATTTTCAGTAAAACTACTTTTTTTGGAAAAAAAATCTAGTTTTTCAACTGAAAGTGAATTTTTCAAAGCGAAACATTAAAAAATTGCAGAATTTCAATTTGAAAATGCCACAGCAGTGCCTCATAGGACTTGGGAGTTTGACTGCCTAATGCCTCCATTCTTCCGTATGGGCTAGGTTCCCACACTGGACTACAGCTCTCATAATACATTGCGGCCAATGACTCCTATGATGCACCATGGCATCTCCGAAAGAGGGGCAACGGTGGTGTATCATGGGAGATCTTTTTTTGGCTGAAAAGTGATTTTTTTGATGGAAAAATAACAATTTTTTGCAGGAAAAACATCCCTTTTCTAACCAGCTCTAATAACAAGTGATGAACCAGGAATGTCAGCATCTGAATACTGAAAAATGGTAATAATTTATTATGTTGCACCTCCAACTCCATTTTTAAATTGGGGATCGAGAGAGAGAGAGATACTTGCTAGGAATTGTATAAGACAGAGGTGGGCAAACTATGGCCCGCGAGCCACATCCAGCCCACAGGGCCATGCTGCCCAGCCCCTGAGCTCCCAGTCAGCCCCAGGCCCTTCCCTGCTGTCCCTCCTCCATCACAGCCTCAGCTTGCTGTGCCGGCAGTGTGGTGATGTGGCTGGCTCAGGGGCAGGGTCGGCACTTCCATTTAGGTGACCTAGGCAATCGCCTAGGGCGCCAGGATTATTGGGGGGTGGCATTTTGCCGGGAGCTCCGGTTGACCTGCCGCAGGCGTGCCTGCGGGCGGTCCACTGGTCCCACGGCTCTGGTGGACCTCCCGCAGGCATGCCTGCGGCAGCTCCACTGGAGCCGCAGGAGCAGCACGCAGGGCAGCAAAATGGCTGTGCGCCTAGGGCGCCAAAAACACTGGCGCCGGTCCTGCTCAAGGGCAGATATAACAGTGAACACAGGGTGCCCTGGCATGGGGCCCCCCCAACAGGGCCGGCTTTAGGGGCTCTGTGGGGCCCGATTTGAAACAGCTGCTGCCGAAGAGAGCAGCGGGACTTCGGCGGCAGCTCAATTGGCTGCCGTTGCCTTCGGCGGCACGTCAGCGAAGGGTTCTTAGGGATGTTATGGGGCCTGATTCGGGGAAATCAGGTGAATCGCCCTAAAGCCGGTCCTTCCCCCAACAACAGGGGGCCCCAGGGCCAGGCACTCAGGCAGCTCAGCACTGGCATGGAGGCGGGGCTGGACTGCGGGAGCAGGCGGGTAGCGGGAGCACGGGGAAGTGGCTGGAGGACTCAGGAGGGGCAGCCGGCTGGAGAGAAGTGGCGCTTTGAAAGGGGAACCGTGTAAGACCTCATTAGTCCCTTAGAACGAGGGCAGGCAAATTTTTTGGCCAGAGGGCCACATCAGGGTTCTGAAACTGAATGGAAGGCGGGTGTAGTGTATTAAATTGTTCCCTGTAGGAATATGCTACTTACAGGGTACTGGTGCTCCATAAGTAGCACATTCCTATGGGGAGCAATTTAATACACTACACCAGTTTCTCTCACAGCCGTGCTTCCCATCAGACCTCCCAACCCCGCCACCCAGAGCGCTGGTGGCACGATGAGCTGAGGCTGTGGGGCAGAGGCCAGGGGCTAGCAGTTCACTCCAAACTTACTGGTTTAGATTAAGATATAAAATAAACGTATAAACTACAACAAGATTTTAAGTGATAGCAAACAGATCAAAGCAGGTTACCTAGTAAATAAACAAAAACACAAACTAAGTCTAAGATACTAGAAAGATAGGATATCAATTAGCAAATTCTCACCCTGGCTGATGATACAAGCAGGCTGCAGATTCTCAAACACCAAGCTGCACGTCCTTTGCAGCTTGGGATCCTCATGTTTTCATACAAAGGCTAAAAATCTCTTTAGTCTGGGTCCAGCACTTCCCTCAGTTCAGTCTTTGTTCTTCAGGTGATTCCAGGCATCGTCCTGTGTGGGGAGTGAAGAACAACCGATGTCACTCCCTGCCTTATACAGCTTTAGCATATGATGGGAGCCCTTTATTTTTAAACTTGGTTCCCAGACCAGTTTGTGGAAAAATACAGACATCCAGAGTCATGTGGCCTGGTCACATGCCCTTGCATATCTTGCTGAGTCATAGCAGCCATTACTTACAGGCTGTCTGGAGTGTTCTCAGGTAGGAGATAAGCTTCTCCTAAGGCCTATTGTTTTTCCTAATGGCCCATTATCTTGAATAAGCACCTCCCAGCTGGCTATCTATACTGGAAGCATTTTGCCTAGTGGGTGTCACCCAGGTGTAACTACCTTTTGAAAAATGATTCAATGGCCATAACTTTATATACATGATTGATACATACATATAAATAGGATAATCCTATTCAGCAAATCATAACTCTTCTAATGACACCTGTCAGAGAAAAACAGTGTTCTCACTCTCAGGTTGGGTGCAGCAAGTCAGATACTTTATTATCTCTAGCAATTGCATGAAGGGAGAGAGCTAAACAGTTCTCTCTCCAGGTAAACAATTACAGCAAGCATTTATACCTTTTGTTACAAACAATAATGGGCAACAGCTGCATTTTATTTATACATAGGTCATCCTGATATCTTGTTTTTCTCACCAATTTAAACTATAGTCTACATTCCATACTCACCTAACTCAAGATCGCAACAACTTCTCACACAGTTCTTTCCCACTCACCCCACACAATCCTCGCTTTTACAAATCTGGCGTTATTATGGTTACAGCTAGCCTGACTCTTGCTCACATAAGGAGACTGCCTGGATTTGAAATCCCCTTCACATCCCTGTCAGTTCTTTCTCTACTTCCACACACCTCACATCATATCACTGTGAAGAATGTGGGATGCAGTGTCAGACGGGCATAAATGTTCTAAAAGCATAATGTTCCTTAGCAGGCATGGTTTCTGAGTGACTGCACAAGAACTTGTTGGGAACTGTTAGTTACCCCTGCAGATAGTCTAACAAGTGATGCAGAGAGAGTGTTTTTATACTTCTACAGCCCTTTGGAGACCAATGTGCTGCATTCCTGACCCAGCCAAAGGACACTGGATTTTGAGGAATGTTTGTTCACATCTGTTACGATCAGTTTAAGTTTGTAAGAATAAAATGTTGGAAATGGAGTTTTTTGTTTTAAAAACTTTGATTCACCATGTACACTCTTTTTTTTTATTTTTCCTCCATGCGCCTCTTAGAGGGCTGGGAATCTAAGAAATTGTACAGGGACTCTGAAAGATTTTTATAGTCAGTTTTAATAAGGGTTCAGACTTAAAATAATGTCTTATATCTTGGAGGGTGGAGGAGTAAAGGTTTGCCAGTATCAGCAGCAGCTTCTTTTGTTCTCTCTTATTTAACACTTAACTTCCTTTGCTGTCAGAAACAACCTAATGCTCTGTGGAAGAATTTTGCAATTCATTCAGCAAAACCAAAATGGGTAAAAAGACTGAATGGACAAGAATTCCTGGAAAACATATATATTAAATACTCATGTTACAGAGCAGTCTGGGAAAGATCTGTAAGTAGTACTTTAACTGTGTTCTGTTGTAACAGATTGCAAAACAGCAATCTGTCACACACACACACACACACACACACACACACACACACACACACACACACACACACACACACACACACACATTTTGTATTAGGAAGTGCAAAGAAAGTCAATACCTCAAAGGGTAAATACTACCACAAGCTTCATATGTCTCTTTTTTTTGTAATCATTATCTGTATAGGTAATGACCCATATAAAAATCTATCCCATTATTTACCATTTAAATGATATAAATTAATTTATTCCCTTAGTGACTGAGGCTACAAAAAGAATTCAGTGTCTTTGTTTCTCAGATAAGGTATATGCTTCCTTTACTTTTCTCTTTTGAAGGCTTTCTGTATTACCACTGCCCTGCCAAGTAAGGGAAACCTGTTAAAATATAAGTGGTCACCCTGTTGGACTATCATACTGAAGAACCAGAGAAATACCTGTATAAAAGCCTTATAAACATTATTAAAAGAAAACTACAGCAAAAATTACAAAAGTATACTAGCCTCCAATTCATGGAGTTATTGACTAGTTTATATCACCAAGCTGAGGGAGATAACTGATGGTTTTTGGCACACAACATACTTAAAATTAAATAAGTTCTTCAATTCTGTGCTGAATCTGGGACTAAAATTCTTAGCCCCAAGCTTACCCTTAGGCACAAACTTTTTTACATGTCACCTCTAGCAGGGTATAAACTATACTATCAAAAGGCCTCTCTAGGAATCAACTCAGTCTCTTTCTCTCATATTCCAAGCTAAAATATTAAGTTAAAATGGACTTGAGTATATAACAGTAGCATAATGGATGAATGAATCTATACACATACATACAGACTAACCATTACAGAAAATTCAGAGTTGTGGTTACATTGAAAAGAGAAAAAAATGCCAAGGAATGCAAATACACATTTAAAGTATCCAAGCAATGTTAACTCTGCTCTGTAATGGTGCCATGCAATAGCCAAACAATTATAGCCAACTCATTTTGTGTGTTTAGTTTCAGATTATTTAAACTGACTTTCTTAAAGACACATTCAATTTTTGTTTTGTTTTCATACTCCCTTTCCCCTTACTAATGTCACTTTTTTTTTTCTGTTTTCAAAACAGAAAACAAAATTGCCACTTAGTAACTGTTTCCCAAATGGGCCATGGATCTGAGGTCAAAATTAAAACTATTCCTCCCACATAAACTTAAATGAGTCTTGTGGCTACACTGACATTAGACTATAAACTGAAAGGCTGAGATCTAAGATAAACAGCAGATTCTCTGCCTTTGCTAGTCATTTAGTGGAATAAGCAAAATGTGTAACTTACAGACAAAAAATAATTTGGCTGCATCATATGAAATGTGTATGTCCGGGGTTGGCAATCTCTGGCATGCGGCTCACCAGGGTAAGCAACATGGCGGGCCGGGCCAGTTTGTTTACCTGCCACGTCGGCAGGTTCGGCCAACTGCGGCGTCCACCTGCCACATCCCTCGGCCCGTGCCCGTTCCCGCAGCCCCTATTGGCCTGGGACGGTGAACCATGGCCAGTAGAGCTGCAATTGGCTGAACCTGCCAACGCGGCAGGTAAACAAACTGACCCAGCCTGCCAGGGTGTTTACCCTGGAGAGCCATGTACCAGGGATTGCTGACCCCTGGTGAATGTTTGTGGGATTTTCTGTTTGTTTTTGACGGGGGCTATTCTGCATTGATTTGTGTGAGTGCTCTGCTGGGCCTGTGTGGAGTCCTGTTGACTCAATTGCAGATCCATGTGGGTGCAGCAGTCCCTATCAGTGGATCGCAATGTAGGATCCAGGCCAGACAGTGTAAGATCAGCAGGTCAGGTACCTTTGTCTTGAAACATATTACGAAAATGTCTAATGTTGTTGGGATGAATATTTATAATTCATCCTTTCATTCTTTTACTTTTCCCCAGAAAATAATTTTCCCCCTAAGTGCAAAAGCCATCTTTAAAGGTTCAGTACCTTTTAAATATTCTGCGCAACACATTTTCTTTCACAAGGTAAAACTTGCATATTTAAGGGTTAATTTAGGACATGCCAAAACATCATAGAGAACACAAGGAATCAGCTATCCACATACATACACTGATGCTGTTTACTGAGGAAACAGCAGGAGGTATTACATCTGGAAGTTTAATTTAACTAAACAAGTAGTTAAGCTATATTTAAATTGTAAGGAGAACAAAGATCTATTGTATTCCTGTGCCTTAAGAAATGGACATGCTGCATTTTAGCAGAACAGTTGTTAGTAGTAGTATTTATTTTGGCTTAATAGTCTTTATTACTTCCCTAAATAGCAGAACATGTGGAATGTGTAGATCAAATCTGAATAATTCTCATTAATACTAATAGGAGATAAATGGAAAGCAGTTTGCATTAAGTTGTGATTATAACTCTAGTATTTTAAAACATTTGGTTTTGCCACAACTTTGCTTTCATATGGTGAATTTTGTTGAACATAAGGCTTTCTAGGGAGAATTGCACTTTGCATTGAGCTTTCTGTTTTGTTAAAAGAAATGTTTTAGTGAAATCATTTTAAATTATTTGCAGTGAATTGTTGTCAGATCATAAAGTGTTCTTTGAAAGCACTGAAGAATGCCATAATGGGGCTGTTGGTATTAATGGTGAGTGTTCAAAATGGCAGTCAGCAAGACCCTGCTTTCTAATCCAGGCCCGGGAACTAAAATAATGAGAGAAAAAATCCATCAATCTTAGGGTATGTCTACACTGAAATTAAAAGTCCACAGTGGCCCATGCCAGCTAATTCAGGCTTGCAAGCTTGGGCTAAGGGGCTTTTTAATTGTGGTGCAGATGTTCAGGCTTGGGCTGGAGCTTGGGCTGTGAGGTTGGAGAATCCCAGAGCTCTGGCTGCAGGCCGAGCGTGAATGTCTGCACTGCAATTAAACAGCCCCTTGGCCCAAACGCAGGGAGCCCAAGTCAGCTGGCACAGGCCAGCCCTGGATGTCTAATGGCAGTATAGACATACCCTTTGAGTTCAACTGTTTTAATATGGATAAAATGAGCCCATTAAAAGCAAATACATAGGCTTGATGCAGAAAATTATTAGGTGAAGTTCTTTGGTCTGTTATGCAGAAGCTCAGACAAGATGATCATGTGTTCCCTTCTGCCCTTGAAATCTGAGATACTAAATCTAAACTTCCCAGAACTAGCTGTACAAAATGAGCAAACTGTAATGATATCCTCTTTCCTTTGCCTTAGTTCATCTAGTCATGTGTTTCTGATTCCAGTGGTCTATCAACTCCTTCTGGATGTTACTGTGTTCCATTGGGGAGTTCTACCTATCCACCCGAGCATCAATACTAACTTAAAGTAAGAAATATAAGGTGCAATCCTGGCCAATTGTAGTTAGTAGAAGTTTGCCACTGGCTTCTGTTTTGGATCAAGATTTCAATTTGCTGATGAACTACACCATATTCTCATCATAGGTCTTCTCCAAAGCACATTGAAGTCATTGACTCTGGAGGGCTTTGGGTCTGGAGCCAAGTGTACAGATTTTCATATTTTATGAACTGAATATAGTGGAAGAAGGACTGTAGCTGGTATAAAATTGCTAGTATGATCTTAGCGCTATATTGATGAAAGCGCAGTAAATGATTTGTAATGCATTTTAGCTTCTTCTAGTCTTATTCAAGGGAATACTTCAAGTAACTTCACTGGTCATAGTCTTATTACAGTTCCATTAGGACTGTGCAGTTACTAGAATACATCAATCCTTGTGGGTCAGCCCTGTAGTCCTTACTCAGTAGCACTGTTTTCAGTGTCGGGAGCCCGGGGAGAGACGGGGGAAGAGCCCTATAAATTTCATATTAACAAATTATTTCACTCTTATTTCACTATTAGCAGGATCATGAGATTAGTGACTTGTTGAAGTGGTTTCCAGTATTGTTTGACTCTCTGCTGCAAGCCAGTTAAAATGACCCAGTATCAGCTTTAATTCAAACATATACCTTCTTTGGTGAAAGATGTGTATCTATTTTTTATGAAAAACGAATGCAAAATTGTACCTAGGGTAAGTTCCCCATGTTCTCCTATGTTTCATTACCTCTTGACATTTTCCTTAAAAATGCATAACTAATTTAATGGATGACACAATATAGATGTAAGTGGGGCAGCTGCCCCACTCCAGTAAAGAGGGGTTAAAAGCAGCCCTGGAGAGGGCTGGGCCTGGGAAAAGCTAAGCTGATGGGGAAAGCAGCCACAGCTGTGGCCAGCTCAATCTGGGCCTAGCTGGCCCTTACAAGAGGGCTGGAGCCCAGGAGCTGGAACAGTCTCTCTCTCTAGCTCTAGGGAGAGAAGGACCTGACTGCCTGAGAGCTCAGGGTACAGGGAACGGTGTTGGGGAGGAGGCAAGAGGAGCTGGAGCACTCCCGCCTGGCAACTCCCCAGACAGCAGGCCTTGTGCAAGGCCTAACAAAGGTACTGGGGCTGCAGAGGTGCAGTCTGGGCTTTGCCAGAGGCAGCTGGTCTGACTCCCTGGCCAATTATGAGTGGCCTTTACAGACTGCAGTCTTCTCCCGTCAGCAGGGGCTAGGTGATGACTGGCAGTAGCCACTGAGGCAAGGTGGGTTAAGAGGTTTGGGGGTTCCCTAGGGAGGGAAGACGTGGAGTAGGGAGGTTATTGCTGGGGTAAAATCCTGAGGAAAAGGGCACCAGGGTCCAGGAGGGACATAGGGCCTGAGGCAGGTGAGACATCAGCCAGCCAGCAGAGGGCGCTCCGAAGCTGGTGAAGAGCTAATTCCCACAATGACCAGCAGGAGGGGCCACGCCGGTGAGTCTTTGCTTTGTTACAATAGGCTTCTCATACTTCACAGTATGGAAGTATGGAAAAGCACAGATTGTTTAGTTTGGGTCACTAGAATATACAAATTCTCCCTATTAGCAGTACAAAGATGAATTGTTTTCTCTACTTGTCCACAGAGGGAGCCAAAGAACTATATATGCAAATCATAGTTTGGAAAAGAAGAGATTAAGAGGGGACAAGATAGCAGTCTCAATGAAACAGAGTGCTTAGGGAGGTTGTGGAAGCTCCTTCATGGGAGGCTCTCAAAAGGATGCTGTAGAGCCATCTTCTCGGGTGGTTTAAAAACAAATCCTGCCTCTTGGAAGGTTAGGCTAGGTGATGCTTGTGGTCCCTTCTGACCCCATGATTCTGTCAGCAACAGGTAGGAACTCATCTTTAGCTCTTTCTAGAGGTTAAGTGAGAGAACTGAAGAGCTCTTGTTCCCATAAAACTTCTAAACCAGGGTTTACATCTGTAACCCATCTCTCTAAAATTATGCATAATCTGAAATATTGCATATCCTTCAGTTTCATTTGGTTTGACCTGAAATTTAGTGGGGTTATACTTTTGTGAAACTTGCTGGTTTCTCTTTGAACGGTTTTTATGCTAACAATGTCTGTGGTTTTTGGACTATGTGGATTTGTAGCCCCCAAATTTCACTTAGAGATTTAAGACTCTGAAGAAAAAAAATCCACTGAAGTTAACCAGGTTTTGTGTTGGAATTATGGTTTGGATGCAGAGTTGCATCTCTGTCAAGGTTCATTCTAAAACAGAACAATGATCCTTTAAATGGTCCAACAAACATGGTCTGTTGAAATTTGAAATGAACCTGAAACACATGTTGAGTTTGAAATGGATTTGAGTTTTGCTGGGAACATTTCACACAACTTAGTTATTCTATATTTATATCCAGTTTATCTTAAGTTCTTGTAATCTTGAATAGATTTTATATTTTGTACAGTGCTTCTGTATAGTCAATGAAGTACTTAAATACAGAAATGTTAGCTCTGCTCAGTCAGTTTTTTGTGCTATTTTAATACTGCAGAAAACACTTGAAGAAAGAGTGATGTGACTAGACTGCTTGGAAATGTAGCGTGACTTCTGATCTTCCCTTGCTCTATGCTTACATAGTTAATGTTGCTAGGCAACAGTTGCATTATGCTAAAAAAAAAACAATAAATTATGTGGTGTTGGACTAATTGCCATGCAATACGTGAATTTACAATGGTGCCTTTGGGTTTTTAAGGCATAGGAAATTGTCATTCAGTCTTAATGTTCTTAGACACCAGACTTCCTTTGCTGATGTATGTTTGTGGTTTTGCATAGATAAAAATAATTTAAATTTTTCTTCTGTTCCATTGCAACTGTTCCAAGCACTACTCTGTAGCTTTTTGGAAAATAGTCTGAAAGTATCATCAGTGTTCTTATGAAAAATAAGAATTGATATTATTTGCTATTTTATATATCCCATTTGATATATCTTAATCGACAGAAGTACTTAAATTTACATTTAATAATAATAATATCCACGCAATTAGAATTTTGGTTATTTAAAAAAAAAAAATCCCACTCTGGGCAAAGATTTGCTGTAAGGGATTTCAAGCAGGGCCAATGTGTATGTTGCCAAACTTGATTTGAATCCGCTTACAATCACAAGGTTTTACCCTGATTTCCCCCTAGTTACTCTTTGCAAAGTGACACCAACAGTGCTTCCTATCCTGAGACTCCCAAATTTGTCCTTCTTGAGCTCTTAACTAAGAGACTCTTTCTGAATTTTTGCCTTTGGTATGTCATTCCAAAAGGTGTGGAACCACCCCCCACTGCCCAGATATCAGCTTACTTGGCCCCCATAGGCCGCCTAGTTTGCATAACCCTGTTTGGGGTAAAAGCAGGGTTTATTTAGTAGAAAAAAAACAGATTAAAAGATAAAATAGTAAGACAGAGCAAACATACAAGTTACACAGGAAATATAAAGAGACAATTTCAGGCTTTACGCTTGCACATTAGACACAATTTCCTTATCTAATACAAGTTACCTATTGCCTTTGGTCAGTTTCTCAGCATACTCCAAACTATAGTAAGCATCCAGCATTTCAGACTGCTTCACACATAGAAGCTGTCCCTCAGGGTATGTCTACACTGCAGTTAGACACCCATAGTTGTTCTATGCCAGTTGACTTGTGGTTCAAGGGTCTCAGGCTAAGGGGCTGTGTAGGGGCTGTTTAATTGTGGTGTAAATGTTTGGGCTGGAACCTGAGCTCTGGGCCTTTTCCACCTTGCAAGGTCCCAGGGGTTGGTCTCCAGCCTGAGCCCAAATGTCCATCCACGCTGCAATTAAACATTCAGCTGGCAGGGCCAGCTGTGGATGTCTCATTGCAGTGTGAGTGTAGATGACTTTCACTTCAAGTACCATCCATTGTAAAAAAGTTTGCGGGATTTTTTTTTCCAGTCACTATAGAGATTCAAACTCGGAAAATCCCCAGTTGTTTCAATGTCTTTCTATTAACTTGAATGGCCCATCCTTCTATTTTTTCTGGGTTTTACAATGGATTGTTACTTGAGTCTGTTTTAGTGTAAACACCTGGCTGGGGAGATGCCTCTCCCTGTCTGCTCACATGCTGTCCTGCTGTAAGGTAGTGCTGATAACTTGGTAAAAGATGAACAGATCTTTTTAAAGGCCTATGACCTCTAGGTGTGTTTGGTTCTCTCATATTGGTTGGAATAGATTAGAAGTCATTGTTTAATTTCAGTGATTTGGTTAAACTCATTTTATCATTTCATCAAGTTGATGGATTTTTTTCATTGAGCTCTACAATACAAACCATGGGTTTGTAGCTAAGGAGTTGAATTAGTATTTCAAAAAGGTCAGATTCACTCCGACCTCCCAAAAACTTTCTATTTTAGTTGGGATATTTGGTAGCCCTTTATGAAATTAGGTAACCTAATGAAATTAAGAACAATTCTTAAAGAGAGGCTAATATCTATTTTAAGATAACATACAAGCCCTTCCTACCAATTCTTCATGGATGGCTTTTCTAGAAGCTAGTTGTAAATTTTGGGAAACAATATAAATAAAAATTAGTAGGGCTATCAAGCAATTAAAAAGATTAATCACACGATTAAACAGCGATAGAATACCATTTATTTAAATATTTTTGGATGTTTTCTACATTTTCAAATGTATTATTTCATTTAAAATACCTAATAATACAAAGTGTAGAATGCTCACTTCATATTTTTTAATTAAAGGATTTGCACTGTAAAAAACAAAAGAATTAAAAATACTATTTCACCTCATATAAGTACTATAATGCAATCTCTTTATCATGAAAGTTAAACTTACAAATGTAGAATTTATGTACAAAAAACTTGCATTCAAAAATAAACAATCTAAAATTTTAGAGCCTGCAAGTCCATTCAGTCTGTTATCTTGTTCAGCCATTCACTCAGACAAACAAGTTGGTTTACATCTTCAGGAGATAATGCTGCCTGCTTCTTGTTTACAAGGTCACCAGAAAGTGAGAAGAGGTATTTGCATGGCACCTTTGTTGCTGGCATGGCAAGGTATTTATATGCCAGATGTGCTAAAAATTCATACGTCTCTTCATGCTTCAACCACCCTGCCAGAGGACATGCATCCATGCTGATGACAGGTTTTGCTTGATAACAATCCAAAGCAGTGCAGACTGGTGCATGTTCATTTTCATGGTCTGAGTCTGATGCCACCAGCAGAAGGTTGTTGGTTTGTTGGTTTTGTTTTGCTTATGGTGTCCCCCCTCCCCTGTTTTGGTGGTTCGGGGTGTGTAGTTTCTGCATTGGAGTGTTGTTCTTTTAAGACTTCTGAAAGCATACTCCACACCTCATCACTCTCAGAATTTGGAAGGTACTTCAAATTCTTAAACTTTGGGTCAAGTACCATAATTATCTTTAGAAATCTCTCACTGGTATCTGCTTTGCGTTTTGTCAAATCTGCAGGGCAAGTGTTCTTAAAATTAACAACATACTGGATGATCATCCGAGACTGCGTGCTATAACATGAAATATATGACACTATGCAGGTAAAACAGAGCAGAGGACGTTAAATTTTTCCCCAAGGAATTCAGTCACACGTTTAATCAATGAGTGTCATCAGTATGGAAGCATGTCCTCTGGAATGGTGGCCAAAGAGGCATACGAATGTTTAGCATATCAGACACTTAAATACCTTGCAATGCCAGCGACAAAAGTGCCTTGCAAATACCTGTTCTCACTTTCTGGTGACCTTGTAAACAAGAAGCAGGCAGCATTATCTCCTGCAGATGTAAACCAACTTGTTTGTCTTAAGGACTGGCTGAACAAGAAATAGGACTTAATGGACTTATAGGCTCTGAAGGCTTATATGGTTTTGTTTTGGAGCGTAGTTATGTAACAAAAATAAATCTGCATTTGTAAGTTGCACTTTCACAACAGAGATTGTACTGCAGTACTTGTCTGAGGTGAATTGAGAAATAATGTTTCTTTTGTTTATCATTTTTACAGTGAAAATATTTGTAATAAAAATATACACTTTTATTTCAATTATAACAGAATACAAGATATATTAAAAAGTAGAAAATTATCCCAAAATATTTAATAAACAATAGAATACAATTAAAATTTAACAGGGCAATTAATCGGTTGATTTTTTTTTAAATCATTTTTTAATTGTGTGTGTGTGTGTGTGTGTGTGTGTGTGTGTGTTTAACTGTGGTTTATTAACAGCCCTAAAAATTAGTAGTGCTAAAGAAACATACTGGTTTTCAGAATGATTACATCTTAGAACATTGTTCAATTTCACTAAAGTATTTTATTGATTCTGTATTTATCTTACTGTTTGCAGAATTCATGTTATTCCTTCTAGTATAGGGAAGTAAAGAGAAATAGGCTGATATTGCAATAATTTTATTTAAGGTAAAATTAGCTAGTTTAAGTGACAGCTGGACAGTGTGAAGTCTTCTGATGCTTACATTTTAATCACTTATTTCTGGCATGTTTGCTTTAAAAAAAATTAGAGATCCAAATAATTATCCATAGACCTGCTGGGTGTTTAAAATTCAGAGGGAAATCTTCAAGTTCGTCATGTATTAGTGAATAGAACAGCAAGGTTCTATTATGTGTTGTAGCAGAACACAGGCGTGTAGCCTCCAGCAGCAGAAAGTCAATCTGTGGCTCACTGGTGCCTAGTTCCTGATACCTGTGCTATACCAGGAGGGTTATGGCTGATCACACAGTACAGCCCACAAAGTTGGTGGAACTGAGCAATGGGGGCGGGGTGCATTCCCAGTGACAGGAAAGGCAGATTCAACATTATATAACAAAGCAATCTAGATCCAGACCGTGAAGTACAAATTGCAGTCCTTGTGCCTGTGGGAGTAAACCTACCCGGTTGCCTCTGGATAAGGTGCTAAATAGATGTCTTCTCTCCCTATTTCTAGTGGCTGTCCAGGTAGAAGTTAGACCCAGTGGCAGTATGGGAAATTCTGGCCATTTATCTCTTAGTAAGTGTTGACACATCTTACAAGATTTACTTCTAAGTAGGGTGACCAGATGTCCCAATTTTATAGGGACAGTCCTGATTTTGGGGTCTTTTTCTTATATAGGCTCTTATTTAACCCTACCCCCACACCCATTCTGATTTTTCACACTTGCTGTTTGGTCATCCTACTTCTAAAAACATTATTTTTAGTGTCTAGTTGGTGTCTTGTAAATCAAGGTTGTTTCATCCTTCTTAACTCTTTTTAATTAACATCTGGTAAACCAAAATCCAATCAATCAATAATTTAGTGTTGATCCTTGAATTGATTTTTTTTTAAACCTGCACATTTCTGACCCATTTTCATGCATTTTTCATTAATTGAAAAGCAAATTTAACACATGCATTTTGTTAAAATATTTAAATATTTAAATTTAAAATATGCATTGGCTACTTTTTCATACTGGCACATGTAGGGCTTTTTTGGTTTTTTTTCCCACTTGTTCCACTTTTCAGCTATGAATGTTGAACCTAGTTAAAGACACTATGGGGTAGTCCTTGCAAACTATTTCTTCTATTTCTTTGACTCTAAGCCAAACTGAACTCTTGTGTAAGCGAGTGCAACTGTTACAGATTTCAAAGCTGAATGTAGGCCTAAGAACCTTCAAGTCACTGCCAGCTCTATCGTAGGGGTGAGTGTCCCAAGTTTGCTTCAGAAGTTCTCTTGAAGGTAGCATATGTGCTGTTAGAACCATCTGGCTCCTTCTGAATATAACTTGTATGACTATAAATAATCTCATGCATATGTGCACTCTTTCAGAAATGTGTGTTCCTCAAACTATTTAAAATAAATGATTTCTTCTACTCCAAGTGCTTCTGCCATGCGTTCCTGTTCTTCTGTTAATATTCTTATGAATTATTGGAGAAAAAGCAGCAACAATTATGAGCTCCAAGAAGCAGCAAAATAAAAAAAAAAGTTGGAAAACGTAAAATCAGTGACTTCTGGTTTGTTTTTGTGTTTCTTCAGTATGTTTCAGCATCTGAAGTACCCATTTCAGGAGTCACTGTGTTGAACTACAATTTTATACTGTAGTACATCAAAGCACACTATGGAACATTTTAGTGCACAGCAGTGAGGTCCATATGGCCATTTAGTGAGTGGCTTACACTCTGGCTTGCTGCTCGCTAAGTCTCTGTGCAAACAGGCCCTAAGAGATTGGTTCTGATCTCAAATCTGTACATGCATGGCATCAAAAATAGAACAAATGTAAGACTTGTCTACATGAACACTTAGTTTATGGCAAGCCAGGGTGTGAATCTCCTGCCCTAAACTTACATGCACCTAACTGTCTCAGTGCATGCCAGCAGGGTCCACGAAAAGTTCCATAGTGCACTTTTCATCTGTTTGCGTTTGATCTACCCTGCTTTGAAAGTGAACTGCAGAACTTGTGCACGTGAGCAGGATCCATATGGACAGTGTGCAGATGGTGAGTGCATTGTATATTCACACCCAGCTTTCCATAAACTAAGTGTTCATGTATACAAGCTGTAGAGTCTGAAAGGCTAGGACTAGCCTTAACCTCAACCTCTTTTTCTTTGGAAGATCTATTTCGAGAAAAGGGCCAGATCCTGCAACTCTTGCTCACCTAAATAGTCATCCTTTACCTTGTAGAACTAGTGACTATGGGACTAGTCATATAGGCATGACTACTTTATGTGAAGACAAGGCCGGCTCCAGGCCCCAGCGTGCCTGGGGCGGCATGCTGTGGGGGGCACCCTGCAGGTTGGTGTGAGGGTGGCAGGTGGGCTCCGGTGGACCTCCCGCAGGCATGCCTGCGGAAGGACTGCTGGTCCCGTGGCTCCGGTGGACCTCCCGCAGGCATCCCTGCGGAAGGACCGCTGGTCCCGCAGCTCCGGTGGAGCATCCACAAGCAAGATGCCCCACCGGAGCCGCGGGACCAGCGGTCCCTCCGCAGGAATGCCTGCGGGAGGTCCACCGGAGCCGCGGGACCAGCGAGCGGCAGAGCACCCCTCGCGGCATGCCGCCATGCTTGGGGCGGCGAAATGGCTAGAGCCAGCCCTGTGTGAAGAAAGGTTACTGTGTCAAGTCCTTAATTCAGTTTAATAATGGAGCTGTTTTCAAAGATAATGAAAAATGAGTCATGGTTTTATTTTTTTACAGTACCTTTTTGGTTTGTTTTTAAGTCAGAGGGCTAAGTTAAGTGAAAAAATACTGCACTCAGGGACATCTTTTAAACTAGTGACTTTTCATGGAGGATTTTATATCCATAATGAATAGGCTGCATCCATCTACAGTACACAAACTCTTCATTTATATATTGTCAAGGTTCCTTCCCCACTCTGAACTTTAGGGCACTTAATTACTAGCTTAGATCTGGTATCGCTGCCACCAGCACCCCCAAGTACCACCTTTTTCCCTGGATAGTCTTGAGGGACTTCACCAATTCCCTGGTGAACACAGATCCAAATCCCTTGGATCTTAAAACAAGGAGAAATTAACCATCCCTGTCCCTTTCTCCCACCAACTCTTGGTGGATCCAGATCCAACCCCCTTGGATCTAAAAAACAAGGAAAAATCAATCAGGTATTAAGAAAAAGGCTTTTAATTAAAGAAAAGAAAGGTAAAAGAAAACCCTCTGGGAGAGATTAGTATACCAGCTACTCTCACAGACAACAGATTCAAAACACAGAGGATGTTCCCCTGGGCACAAATTTAGTTAAACAAAAAAAAAAATACCCAAATACCCAACTTTAATAATTCCCTAATGGTACCAAGACAAGTTACAAAGAAAATAAACATAAACCTATTTATCTCTTTCTAAAACTTACTACTCTAATAAGAGGTTGGTTCCTTGATCTTTTTCACTCTGGCTGAAACTGAAACTCTAAACAAAGGAAAAACTTCCCTCCTTCCTTCTCAAACATCTTGTTCCCTCATTGGTTCCTCTGGTCAGGTGTTAGCTAGGCTAGGTGAACTTTTTAACCCTTTACAGGTAAAAGAGGCCTTAACCCTTAACCATCTGTTTGACACACACATATCAGCTTTTTCATGGTCAATATTCTTCATCTAATAAGACTATGCAAATACCATTTCATGCAATTCAGTTCAACTTTTTCAGAAGTAATGTGGGAAATCAATTAATATTTCTTATATAAATGTATAATTGTTACATTTGATGTTTCAATTAAGTAAAAGGCCTCTCCCATTATCTTCTAAGGTGTACCACTGTTGAAAAGCCAACATAAGGTATGTTCCAATTTGTAATGGTCATGTTTTGGTTTACTGTTGAGCTATGGGTAACTTCAAAGTTTCAAAGCCATTACACACATTTGAATCTATTTCCCCATGTTAAGTATCCTCACACCTTCTTGTCAAACTGTCTGTAATGGGCTATCTTGACTATCACTATAAAAGTTTTTTTTTTCTCCTGCTGATAATAGCTCATCTCAATTAATTAGCCTCTTAGAGTTGATATGGCTACTTCCACCTTTTCATGTTCTCTATGTATATATATCTCCTTACTATATGTTCCATTCTATGCATCCAATGAAGTGGGCTGTAGTGCACAAAAGGTTATGCTCAAATAAATTTGTTAGTCTCTAAGGTGCCACAAGTACTCCCGTTCTTTTTGCGGATACAGACTAACATAGCTGCTACTCTGAAACCTACAACTTAAATAGAAACGCATGTACACTCAAAGTGAAAAATGTCTGTAATTGCAGAAACATGGTTTAGAGGCATGCACGCGTGCGTGTGCACACACAGTCTTAACAGCACTGTTAGCTTGAGTTATAACTAACTCTCTTCCCATCCACATGCAAAAATGTCAAATTTGAGTTAAGCGGTGCTTTAAATCTAAGTTTAGGCTATGGCTACACTACAGTTCAAGTTGACATAAGTTATGTCACTCGGGTTTAAATTAGCCGCTATCCTTAGTGACATAATTTATGCCGACTTAGTGGTGTCCACATGGGTGCTTATGTCAGTGGGAGAGAGTCTCTTGCCAATATAGCTACCGCTGCTCAGCAGGGGCCTGGAGTAATTAAGCCTCCTGTCATCTTAAGCACCTCCATTAGATAAATTTACAGTGGCACCACTGTACACTCTCTCTAGTGGAGCCATAGCCTCTGATGGCCCATCACTATAGATGTGGGCTGAAACACGACCTAGTAATGCAACAGGGATGCGACACTAACACAGGTTACAACTCGTCCATAGCTAATCGAATCACTGTGTGTAACAGAGTCTTGTTTTGAAATGTGGTCACTCTCACTAAAGCTAGGTTTGCTTGAGTGTAATTTGACTGTGCTAACTTGAACTGCATCACAAACAATGTATTGCTGATATAGCATACTGGTCTGAGTCTACTTTTTCAATATGCTTTTGTTAACAAACATCAGAAATTAATTCTTAGATTCATTGGTGTCCTATTTACCCAGAATATCTTCGTACATAGTACGTTGGTACTTTTCACTTAAGGGCTCTCTTCAGTTACCATTCCAAGGCCCCTAATCTTGCAAAGAATTGTTCATGTGATCCCCCTGAAGTCAAGTAAAGTTAGGACCTGTAGACTCGTCTAACTGTCCTATAAAGGACTGAAAATTGTGAGATAATAGAATTTTTTGTCCAATAAGCATGAAGTATATTGGCTTATCTCAATAAGTTGTATGAAAATTCTATGCTGATTGCTTCAATGGATATTTATGAGGAGGTCCTTTTGTTATACTGATTTGGGATTTAGCCAAAAACAGCTGTCTTCAGAATTTTACAAACACATTTAGAGCTCATTTAAATTAATGTATCAAAACTTCTGTAACAGAGAAAATCTCCAAATCACAATGATCTTTGTATGGCAGTATGTTGGTAGCTTTGATCTGAAGCCATGCGTTAGTAATAGTTTATTGTGGAAAGAATGTAGAGTTCAGAAGCAGTTCTGAGCTGTAAATTTAATATAATGTCTGGAATGCAGTTTTGTCAGCTTATCTATGCAAAATAAATATAAGTACCTTTTATAAATATCTAAACTTAAAAAAAAAGTTTACTTCTGCCTCTTCATTTAATTTATTCGGAGAGAGATTAATATTATTCTGTATAATTCTACATGAGTTAGGGGCAAGTCTTGCCTCTACTACTTTGGGTCAAAGGGCCCTGATAACAGCAGAATCATTGTGATTGTGCTTTGTTTGGAGCAAGGGAGGATACATGGAGCTTGCAAAGGGGTTTTACACTCTGAATGCCATGGACCATATTGCTCATATGGGCTCTGTACATCCAATTATGAAGAGGAAGTTAAATGTATTGAGGAATGATCAGTGGCTCTGCAATTACAGAATCATTGGCCATTTCTTGTGTGTCCATTTGGCAATAGTTACCAAGGTAACCAGAATGAAGGCAACTGGTGCATCTCTGCAACCACTTTGTAAAGAGCACATCTTAGGTACTCATGCAACAGAATGGCAAGTCTTAGGCAGCAGGGAGTGTATTCATTGATCATTTCAAATAATCTTTAAATATGATAGGGCAGTTATTTCTTGCAACTCTGTGTTATATGCCTGACATAATACTAATGGATGTTGCTGTAAATGGAATGCTGGAACCAATTCAAGAGCCTCTCTAGACATATTGTCAGGAGCTTACATGTTCAAGAGCTTGCATGTTCAAACTTACTTGAGGCCAGTGCTACCAAATGGTAGATGCTAACTCTCAATCATAGTACATCTGACTCACTTTCTTCTCAGTGTTTTGGGTTTCATTCTTGCAAATGTGATGACTGCCATCTAGGCAGACACAGAGGGCGTGGAATAGGGACATCCAGAGCTAAAACCATGGGTGTCAACGTGTTGAACCGAAAAGCCATGCTCTCAACAGAGGTATTGGAGGATCACATCCTTTATAGATGAGGCACATGTGGAGGCACAACATCCACTGACCAGTGGATTACATGAAAATCTAAGCTTTACTTTTTCAGCAGTTTTGGCATCACTGCTTTCAGGACACTGTGTTTGTGCAAGGCAATACAGTGCTTATTCATGAGATTTAAGGTCTGTAAGCTCCCAGCATCCTCTCTCCTTCCCTTGATATTGGTGGCAACTAAGGGCACTCAGTATACTTCGTTGTCTTGTCTGTTTTAAAGCACTTCCTAAATTCTCAGTGGGATTTAGGGGGATGTACCCTGGATGCACTTAAGTGCTCAGAGCATGGGATAGCTAGAATGCCGCTGCCACTCTCCCTCAGCCCTCTTCCCGTGGCTCTTTGTATTCACGTCATTGTTCATTTTGTCAAAGCCCTTTGGTTTAATTCACTAAAAATCTGTATACTATTTGTACTTAAAATCCAAATTTATATTAAATGCTGTCTCCCCCACCACACAGAGACATTTGTTTGTTCATTTTTAATTGCACTGACAATTGGATCTAACTGTGTGTGTGTGTGTGTGTGTGTGTGTGTGTGTGTGTGGTGGTGGTGGTTTTTTTAAGTGTGCGAGATGGATGTTCCATTTGCTTCGTAAATTACTCAGACGCTTTATAAAGACAATAAAATGGCCTATAGGTTTTTCATATTGGATCATGTTTTTAATTATACCCTCTTTTCCTCCTGGGGCTGAAATTCATAGGATACATGCAGTAATTGTAGGCTATTGTATGGTACTGTGTTACAGCAGTGACCAAAGAACCATGCAAATCAAAGTTATGACATGTACTAGCCAGGATGAATAAGCATGACCCTATTTACAGTGTCCCTGTTGGGTCTACCAAATTAATTGCTTTGTCCCAATTTTCTTAAATGCCTGTTGATTCTCTGGCCACCTGCTTAGCTGCCCAGAGGCATCTTCCAGTGGAAATGATAATGAGCTGGCTTGAGGCATGTACATCTGTCATACACACGCCACCGTCTTTTTTTTCCGTCGTAGTAGACACCGTCAGGCCACTCAGCCTCATCTCCCTGGACTGTAAACTGACAAACCTGTAAGTCTCTGGAATAGAAAGGCTTGAGAGAATTAACATGGTACACTTTAGGCTTTAGTGAGGAATTGGGAAATGCTATGAGGTAGTTTACAGTTCCCAGGTGCTCTTGGACCGTGAATGGCCCTTCCCATGATGCTTCCATCTTATGGGCCTGTTGCGCCTTCAAGACCATAACCTGGTCTCCTACCTTGAAGGAACGTTCTCTGGCATGTCTGTCATACCAGGCCTTTTGCTCTTCTTGAGCATCCTTTAGGTTTTCTCTAGCAAGGGCTAAAGAGTGTCGGAGGGTGCTTTGTAGGTTGCTTACAAAGTCCAGAATGTTAGTTCCTGGAGAAGGCGTAAACCCCTCCCATTGCTGCTTCACCAACTGTAATGGTCCCTTAACCTCGTGACCATACACAAGTTCAAATGGTGAAAACCCTAACCTGGGATGTGATACAGCCCTGTAGGCAAACAGCAACTGCTGCAACACTAGGTCCCAATTATTGGAGAATTCGTTGATGAATTTTCGTATCATGGCCCCCAAAGTTCCATTGAACCTTTCCACCAGGCCATTGGTTTGATGGTGGTATGGGGTGGCAACCAAGTGATTCACCCCATGAGTTTCCCACAGTTTTTCCATGGTCCCTGCCAGGAAATTAGACCCTGAATCCGTAAGGATGTCGGAGGGCCAACCTATCCTGGCAAAGATGTCTGTTAGGGCCAGGCACACAGTGTTAGCCCTGGTGTTGCCTAGAGCTACTGCTTCTGGCCATCGGGTAGCAAAGTCCACTAAAGTCAGTACGTACTGCTTTCCTCTGGGTGTCTTTTTTGGGAAAGGACCCAGAATATCCACAGCTACTCCCTGAAATGGGACCTCAATTATGGGGAGTGGCTGGAGAGGGGCCTTGACCTGGTCTTGAGGCTTTCCCACTCTTTGGCACACCTCACAAGACCGGACATACTTGGCAACATCCTTGCCCATCCCCTCCCAGTGGAAGGACTTCCCCAACCTGTCTTTGGTTCTGTTCACGGTTGTAGGGTTTATGGTCGGTGTGCCCCCTGGGGTATTTGTTTCCCTTGACAGTAGCTTTCTTGCTTTCTGCCACTTCCATCCATTTGGCTCCAATCTTCCCCGCCTCAGCGAGATCTTTGGGTTTTCCATCTTGTATGTACCGTGTGATGTCTTCAGGAACACCATCCAAGAACTGCTCCATTTGTATGAGGAGGTGCAGTTCTTCCAAGGTTTGAACGTTGTGTCCTGTTATCCAGGCCTCATAGTTTTTTGCAACGTAGTAGGCGTGTTTGGGAAATGACACATCTGGTTTCCACTTTTGGGTTCTGAAGCACCGACGGGCATGATCTGGTGTTATCCCCATTCTGTATCTGGCCTTGGTTTGAAAAAGTTTATAGTCAGTCATTCATTTGCTGCTTAGGCATTTCAGCTGCCACCTCTGCTAAAGGTCCACTGAGCTGTGACCTCAATTCTACCATGTACTGGTCTTCGGGGATGCTGTACCCAAGACAGGCTCTTTCAAAATTTTCCAAGAAGGCCTCGGTGTCATCACCTGCCTTGTAGGTGGGAAATTTCCTGTGCTGTGGAGCAATAATTGGCGCCGGGTTGTTAGGGTTGTCTGGCACATGCAGCCCAGCTTTTGCCAAGTCCAGTTCATGTTTTCTCTGTTTTTCCTTCTCTTCATTCTCTTTTTGTTGTTTTTCCATTTCTTTTTGTTGTTTTTCCATGTCTCGGCGGTGGGCCGCCTCTTCTTCTTCTTGCTTCCTTCTGTGGGCCACCTCTTTGGCTGCCTGTTCTCTTTGGTACGCTGCCTCTCTTTCTCTCTCTCTTATTTCCATCTCTGTTTGTTTTATTTCCAGTTGTCGCCTGTGTTCAGCTTCTTTGAATTGCTCTTCGGCCTCAATTTTTGCCTTAGAAGTCATGGTTCCTGTTTTCTTGTGTTGGGGTGCCCTCCGGTGTTTATCTTCTGAACTGCAGGCTCTGTTGCCTCCTGGGGTCTGCCTAGCAACAATGTTTTTGTTTTTGTTTTTGTTTTTCCTTTCTCCCTCTAGCGTAAACTAGAAAAACCACTTTATTTGCATGATATAATGCTGATACTTGCCTCCTAATGGGAGGGCTATTGCATGACAAAAGACCTGTAACAGCTCCTTAATGGCTTCTTGCTTAATATGCAAGCCACAAACTGCCAGAGAGAGCAGAAAAAAAAATTCTCTCTGGTTCCCTTTTAAAATCAAACTGTTTCTCTCTGCTAAAAAGCTCCTAGCAGAGAAAAGAAAAATAAAATATTTCTATTGGCTTCTGGATTCTGTCTATCCCGTAACCGCTGCACACCATGTCATACCTTTAGTCCCAGATTTGGACCTTAGCGTCCAAAATATGGGGGTTAGCATGAAAACCTCCAAGCTTAGTTACCAGCTTGGACCTGGTACTTGCTGCCACCACCCAAAAAATTAGAGTGTTTTGGGGCACTCTGGTCCCCCTGAAAAACCTTCCCTGGGGACCCCAAGACCCAAATTCCTTGAGTCTCACAACAAAGGGAAATAATCCTTTTTCCCTTCCCCCCCTCCAGGTGCTCCTGGAGAGATACACAGACACCAGCTCTGTGAACCCAAACAGAGTGACTCCCCCTCTCCGTTTCCAGTCCTGGAAACAAAAGCACTTTCCTCTTCACCCAGAGGGAATGCAAAATCAGGCTAGCAAATCCAACACACACAGATCTCCCCCTGATTTCTTCCTCCCACCAATTCCCTGGTGAGTACAGACTCAATTTCCCTGAAATTTCCCAGAAAAGAAAACTCCAACAGGTCTCAAAAAGAAAGCTTTATATAAAAAGGAAGAAAAAATACATACAAATGGTCTCTCTGTATTAAGGTGACAAAATACAGGGTCGATGGCTTAAAAGAATATTGAATAAACAGCCTTATTCAAAAAGAATACAAATCAAAGCACTCCAGCACTTATATTCATGCAAATACCAAAGAAAAGAAACCATATAACTTACTATCTGATCTCTTTGTCCTTACACTTAGAAACAGAAGATTAGAAAGCAGAAACTACTTCTCCAAAGCTCAGAGAAAGCAGGCAGACAGACAAAGACCTCAGACACAAAATTCCCTCCACCCAAAGTTGAAAAAATCCGGTTTCCTGATTGGTCCTCTGGTCAGTTGCTTCAGGTGAAAGAGACATTAACCCTTAGCTATCTGTTTATGACAACATCTCAAGAATCCTTCCCAACCAGAGCTTTTGTTTTGTTGTCACCCTGTCCTCTAAGTTCCATAGCAATGTGGTTTAGGTTCCAGTACCCTCCTTTTAACACCTCTGTTCTCACCTGCCTACACTGTTCCTATACTGCTTCAATTCCTACTTACTTAAAATATGACAGATCTCAGAAATAGCTGATATTTGCATCCTAAAAAAATTGTCACACTAAATATAGTTCAATACATTTGTTTTTTAAAATATTCTGAAGCCCCGAATTTAAGGTAAAAATACTTGTCATGATTGATTGGCAATATAACATGCATCCCATTCATGCTATTTGCCAGCTAACGTCCCCTGCGTGATGCTGAAGATTCACTTTATATATCAAAAACATTTCTAGATTCAATTTAAAAAGCACTAGATGGTTAGAAGAGAAAGGTATGCTCTTTTCCATATTTCACATGCTTTGTTGCCATATCAAACACTTCAGCACACTAATTAGTTAGTAATTGAATATGCTAAATAATTTAATGGAACTTTATAATGGGAAATTAACAAAAGCACTTAAAGTCCATATATCGATATTTATGTTTTAACTTGGAACAGCTACTGAAGGTTTAGGTATGCATCACATCACCTTGAACCGCTATATTAATTACGAAATTGCACACGTGCACACTTAGTCTTTCCTATCCATGAGATAGAATTCATCTGATAGTAAGAATGGAACTATTGTCTTTGAAGCATAAACATTCACAGAACCCATCAGGATTGCGATCACTTTGATTTCCCTCCTGATGTTTTCAATCACTGGAATGTCCATACCACAACCTCTGTTTCATTCCCTGTTGAAGGTGCTCTATTTTTTCTATTTTTTTAACATTTTTCTGCTTTTTTTATTTAACCTCTTATTGCTGTTACTTACCAGTTTAATGAACACTTACAACCTATTTACTTATTGTAACGGACCACAACAAAGTCCTACCCATATGGAACAAACCCTGCCTTTCAGATTAATTGCATCTCTTGCTTGTTTAAATTATATGGCACAGTGAAACAGGCTGAGTCTACAGAGGGGGGTGGAGTGGGTGGAGAATATGCTTTGTTTTGTTTTTAGTTCAGTAACCTATCTTCCTTCCTCTTCTATTTTTGGATCTTAGTAACACATTTTAATAATCATAAATCTATAAAACGGTTTGTGGAGTGACATTAGAACAAAGCACATATGGATCATTGTGAAATATCTCCCTGAATTTCTATGGGTGTGAATTCATCTAGAGTTGTGCCTATTCTGTGCATTACAAAAATAATTTTTCTGTTTAGTGTGAAGTTTAATTTTTAAACAAATTTTAAAGTTTTCCTTGATATTACTTTTGTAATTTTTCACATGCCATTCTCAAGGTCAAACTTATGCAGATCTCTTTGTAAAGGATCTATGCCTCCCTCCTGGTTTTATGGGTTTACTTTATTTGTGGGTGGGGAGCATAGTGAAGTACAGTGGAGTATAAAATTATGTGCAAAAAGAAATGTAAATTGGCTACTAGGAAAGAAATTATTGTTCCTGTTTATAAAATGGTATCTACAATCTAACCTTTTGCTTTTGAAGCTTTCTTCACCAACACACACACTTTCACTTTTATGTACATATGGCCTTTTGACTGAGTGCCACTTTAGCTGTGGATTAATTATTGATTTCTCTTGAGTCACAATATTCATGATGCCGCAAAAGAACAAAATTCTTTATTTTATTTTTCAAAACCATGTGTTACTCTGTGTAGAGTTCCTTGTTTCTCCCTGACATTATCAAAATGATACTGGGCAGGAAAATAACTGTAATTAAAAGACTAACTTTGGCTTGCATCCAAATGAAATAGTCTTGTGAAATATCAGATACATCACTGAAGTAAGCAAGAAGAAGCCCTGTAGGTGAGACGTTATTTATAATATAAAAGTTTTCTTCTTTAATAATATTGGGTGGAGAAATATTTTTGGTAAAATAGTTTATATTTCTCTTAAGCTTTTACCTTATCTCAGACAGCCTTTTAAATTAATCAGGCCTTATAAATCTCATATGAACTAAACAGGTTATGATCACCTCCTTTTTACAAACTATGTAAAATTGAGGAGAGAGGTTCAGGCCAAAAATTTTCCTTCTTGAGTGTCTAAACGTAGGCATCTAAATGTAAGTGAGATATGGAAAATGTGTTTATATGGATTTTGGCTTCCATATTTAAAAATTATGGCTTAAATAATTCAGTATTTTCTACAGTCAATTTGTTGATCTGATGTGTTTTTTGTCAGATTGTCCATGAATATATTATGATCAACAATTTCAAAAGTGACAAGTGGTTTTTCACTGCCTTAGTCTGACTGCCCGATTTGAGACCACGTTTTCAGGAGATGGGTATGAAACCTCTTTTTTTTTTTTTTTTTTTTTTTTAAACCAGGCCCCTTTACATTGTCTCAAGCTGGGCATTTAAAGAATGAGCTATCCAAGATTGCTAGTCACTCTTGAAATTCTAGGCTCATGATTTTTACTACTTTTTCAGTAAATTGATTTCATGATTCTAATGGCCCAATGAGGAGTTTAACTATTTGAAGCTAGGTACTACCATAAGTATTTGCTATTCATAATAACTGTGAGAGCTTAGTGCCTTTTTTTAATGGTATAACTTTTGTTTTCTAAATGTACCAGAAGTGCTTACTTTATGTTGGCCAAATTTGCTAGTTTGCATGTACACATGCATATTCATATCATCATATAAGCTTCAGCCTTGTGTGAGAGAGAAACTGATCACAACAACATTAACAGAAAAGTTAGTAAAAAAGGGTACAAACATGATCTGATGTGTATATTTTTTTATGGTGATTCAGATATGCCAACATCTTTACAGATACTGTTTGTAGCTATTCACTGAGCTCCAGTCCAAAAATACCAGTCAGTGGTAAAGCCAGGGAGAGAACTCAGGAATCCTAGACTTCAGTCAGCCTCTCATTTAGGGTGACCAGACAGCAAATGTGAAAAATCGGGACGGGGATGGGGGGTAATAGGAGCCTATATATCAAAAATCAGGACTGTCCCTATAAAATCGGGACATCTGGTCACCCTACTCTCATTTAATGTTTTGGAACAAGCCCAAAACTAATCAGAAATAACATCGAAGTGGAAGGTTGTTACTCAAAGACATTACGGTGTGTCATGAACTCGGTCTCAGTGCTCTGAAACCATAGGTGCTGACTCTGTGGGTGCTCTGGGGCTGGAGCACCCATGGGGGAAAAAATGGAAGTGCTGAGCAGTAACCAGCAACCTTTCATCAGCTCTCCCCCCACACACCCTCAAAGATGTTCCAATAAGCTTCTTTCATAGACTAGTCTCCTTTCTAGTCTGGGCCCAATCCTTTCCCCGGTACAGCCCTTAATAGTTCCAGCTCAGGTGGTAACGAGGGGATTTCTCATGACTGGCAGCCCCCTTTGTTCTGTTTCACCTTCTTTTATAGCTTTGTTACAAGGCAAGAATCTTGTCTCTCTGGGTCCCCACCCCTTCTTCCAAATGGAAAAGCACCAGGTTTAAGATGGATTCCAGTACTAGGTCACATGTCCCATGAGACATAGTGGGGAGGGATAGCTCAATGATTTGAGCATTGACTTGCTAAACCCAGACTTGTGAGTTTAATCCTTGAGGGGGCCACTTAGGGATCTAGGGGCAAAAATCAGTACTTGGTCCTGCTAGTGAAGGCAGGGGGCTGGACTCAATGACCTTTTGAGGTCCCTTCCAGTTCTAGGAGATAGGTATATCTGCTATTATTAATTATTATTATTATTTACCCCAAGCCTCCATTCTTTCTGACCTGACACAAAGGAAGGCTTACAAGTTAACAGAGCCATTTACAACCAATTGTTCGAGTTAATGGGAGCCATCAAGATCCTAAGCCACCATTGATGGCCCACACTTTGCATAATTAAAATAGGACTTCAGAGTAATACTTCATACTTCTAGCTTCAGATACAAGAATGATACATTTATACAAATAGAATGAACACACTCAGGAGATTATAAGCTTTGTAATTCCACCGTACAAGAGACCTTTTGCATAAAGCATATTCCAGTTACATTATATTCACACTTATAAACATATTTTCATAAAACGTGGAGTGCAATGTCAAAGAGGTCACCTGATCTTTGTTCTCCAACACCTTCGGCATGCTGCTTGCAGAGGAGAGGGCCAGGCAGGGGTGAAAGTAACTCACAGGACTTACTGGTATGGCCTTGTCCAGAAGGGGTGTGGCCTCATCAAGAAGAGGTCAATAGGTTCTGAGTAACATATTAAATTTGTTGTAATCTATAAGGTTTTATGAAGAGATTCCTTTGTTGTTCCCGCCCCTCCCATCTGCACATATCAAAAGGGTTCTAGAAACAGATAGCTTGGGTCTTTAGAGAAAACAGGGAAAAAAATTAAGCTGGAAACTGGAACAATATAGTCTGCATACTGATTTAGTTACATGATGGGGCAGGGGGAATCCCGGCTCCACTGAAGGGAAGTTTTGCCTTTGACTTCAGTAGGTTTTGGATTTCATCCTAGAAATGTCTTTTCCAAGATTCTGGGGTTGGATTTGTTAAAACTGTCAACGAAACAGTTTAATTCTATATGAATAAGACACAATTTTATTCCAGTATAAAACAGCTTAAGATGGAATTCCATAAAGTTATTGTTACTTTCAGCTCTCAGGTACCCTTAACTTTCAAGTGTGAGACTGATAGCCATGACGCTAAGTTCTTAAAATTCAAGTTTAAGGACCTTCATATACTATGGACATTTTCTTTTTTGTTAACCATGTATCCGTATGTGGCAATTTAAACTTAAATCTTAATGTAATAGGTTACAATATGCAAAGAGGCTATTACCATATATAAATCATTTTCCCAGGCAATAAATGAGGGGATTCCAGAAAGACTTTTACTACCTCTTAGTGTAGGACTCTATCCAGGAAAAATACCCTGTGGTGCAACATGAGAACTCTCATTCCTGCTGAAATAAATATTTCCTCTTGTAAAACTCAGAGAAACTTAAATTAGGTCAGATATAGAATAAGATGATTCCCAAACTAGTTAGAGAAGAGAAATGTAATAAATCACTTTTTGCCAGTGTCAAATATTCACATGGGCTATAAATTGGAGAACATTTTTTATCCCTTAATGTATCCAACTGGATCAGATTTCTCAAATAAAATCCATTTTCTGTCTGTAAAACCAATTGAAAATAGCTTGTGCTGATTTTGGCAGACTCTTCTGATTATATGAGGATTGGCTCAAGCCGTCCAGGCATAAAAGAGAAATATCACGTGACTTGCCAAATCCTGACCTATCAGCACAAAGATTGGAACTTAACTACCATTGACCTTAGCCTGAAAAAGTTCAGTTACCCAGTGAGCAAAATAGTTCAGAAAAAGCTTTGAATCAGTTCAGACACAAAATTGAAGCAAGCTATTACTAATTTAAGGATATCTCTCATTTAAGTTGAGACTAACTTTGAGTAATATTATTTTTGAGTTACAGCCTATTGTGACAAACTCAAGACAGACAGCTGCAAGGGAGGGGTCGGAAGCAGTCCCAAAGGGTTAAAAGGCCCTCCTCCTTATCAACTGAGAGGCAACCACAGGTCAATCAGGTTCAGCTGTGAAAGGGTTACCAAGCTAGCAAGTTAGAATCAGCTGAGGGGGAGCTACCTGAAGTTAATTAGGATCAGCTGATTCCAACTTGCGGCTGCCTGAGACCTTTTTAAACCCTTCCCTGGGAAAAAGGAAGTGGGGGAGAGCGGAGAGAGAAGGAGCCTTGTTCCCAGAGCAGCAAAACAGTGAGACTCACCAGGAGGGGAGGCAGTACTCTCTCCTACAAGAGAGTAAGAATACACTAAACAGGACTGGTGGAGATATGGGGAGCAGACTTCCCCTGTGTCCCAAGGGGGACTGCATTACCCAAGCCTGTCTCACTGGGGCTAAAAGCAGCAGAGGCTGGGGAGACTGAGAAGGTGCCTTGCCACACTATATAGACTCAGTAATTATGAGAATTGATGTTCATGATGAGATTATGCTCAGAAAATGAGGTCATCATAATATCTACACAGTCCTATTTAATCTGGCACATCACCACTTCCTTAAAATGTCTTCTGCCTAAAAATCCTGAAATCCTTTTTGCTTAACTGGTTTCCTGGAGCATAAGGGTATCTAATCCATTCAACTTCAGCATATCTTCTAGGAATAAATTGGCCAAATGCCTTTGTTTTTATTCTGAGATGGATTTAAGGATCCAGAAAAATGTGTGCAGTGGATGGGAGGTGGTGGAGAAAATTACTTTTTTCTTTTTCCCACAGTATATAGAAAGCTCTTCTTTAAAGCCAAAAACATAGATTTTTTTTTTAGTTAGTCTTCAGTATGCAGCTTATGAGTCAAGCCTGTACTACTTGTATAATTTCTAAAGTTTTAGTTCATTTTTCATTATAGAAGGATACACTAGGCCACCTCAGATCTATAAAAGTGCACTGGTTAGAAAATCTTAGGTTCTTTTGCAGTCAGACATGTTGTTTCAGTGGTAGAAAAACAAAGCATGAGGATACATGGCATGTGTCAATAGTGTATGTGGGTGCAGCCTTCGATGACAGATACTGTAGAGCATGTTTTCAATGTGTTATGTGTGGAATTAGGTGGCCAGGATTCATTAATAGGGATTGCACACCATCAGTATCTCCTCATGCACTACGGAGAATATGCCCCACTCCACTGTCTTAAAGTGGTTGGGAGGTGGGTGAAGTAATGGCATTGCAATTGGAGGCTTATCCCACAATTTAAAATGGATTTATGGAAGCCTCAAATAAGGGCTACTCAACAGGCTTAAAATGGAAACTTTGATAACTGTCAGCCAATTTTTATAATAGTAAGATTAAATGGTATCTAGGGGCTGGACACTTGCAGTCTTTAGGAATCCAGTTTGCCTTGTGATTTTTATTTTTTTTAAGACGGAGAAACATTTCTCCCCTCTCTATCCTTCATATATCATGTCTATAGCTATATTACATCAAGAACTGAATTGTCAGTGACTCCTCTGAAGCCAAAAAGTGTAAAAGAAAAAATGACAAAATAATAATTTCCAGTTGCCATATGTGATCTGGTGTAGAAGTTGTTCAGGCACCTCCTTGTTAAATACAACCCACTTCCTTCATCAACTCTCAAACAGGAAAATCCACTGGAATAACTGATAAATAATATTTAATTTAAAGTCAAACTTTATTCTGTTTGTCTTCAAGAATCTAGTTTCTCAATTTATAGTAGTAAATTAAGAGTTAGCTGGTATCATAGAGGTAAATGATCAGTGTTTGAAATCTGCTCAAACTGAAATACAAGTAATGTATGTGGAGCTATTGATCACATAATCAAAATATTCTACAATTGTGATAAAAAGAATATACTTTAGGCCCAGCAAGAAAGAAAAATAAAAGCAGAAGAAACCCAACATGCCCATCTAAGGGAGAACCTTCCCAATGCTCCATAACACAGGAACTCCTCCTATATATACTTACTTTTTCTCTCCCGCTTAAAATGTATCTCCTTTGAGGAGGGTGGCACAGATTCTTTTTCTTTGAAAATCCATTAACAATGTTTCACTGTAGGTGATGTGCCTTTCTGTAAGAAATTCTAAGACATGTTTATGAGGGAGGCCAACCTACACAATCAAAATGGTCCCAACTGGCCTTTAAAATTTTAGAATTCACCCTTCACTCTTGCTGTTCTGATATTCAAGAAACTGTATGACACCTGAAATGCAGTATAGAGTGAAGATAATTTATTTCATTCTTGTTCTACTACTAAAATTACCATAAATTAATTTTGGTTCACTCAAATTATTTTTCACAGAAGAGAATTTCAAGTCTGCTCTATTGTATACTTTCATATTATCAGTCACTTTTTAAGATAACATTTCGCTTCTCTGGACTGGTAAACTTGCTGTGAGACTTAATGGGGAAAAATGAAATGACTTGTTATAATAAAGCTTCTGATTAGAAATGAAAGCATGACTTTGATCTAAAGTTTCATGCCACTGAATATGTGGCATGATCATGAACTAAGAATATACCTGGAATTCTATTCAGATTTAAGTGAAAGTATTTGTGTGCTTCATAGTTCACTCGGAAATAACCATTTTCTCTGAATGTGCAGGTTGTCAGCAGTTTAGTAGAACTGTGTGCATGTTGCTCTGTCCAGAAGTTCCTACAGCCAATAACTGATTTGCTCTTTACGCAATTGTCTACTTTGCTATAGCTAAATCTGATTTTTCCAATGTGTATCTTTACTTAACAACATATGTCTCTTTTTTTGTTCTGTTTTCTCACACTGAAACCTTAAATAATAACTCAGGTGTTGGTTTTAATCTTTTTCTTCTTTCTCTGTACTTTTATTAAACAGTGGATAGTATTGAAGTGGATAGTATTTTGACTGTTCCTGGAATTTCAATCCTTTATAAATGACTTTTTTTTTTTTTTCTGAATCTCTTTCTTTGGAGTCTCCTTTCAGAATCTGCCTTTCTTTGCCGTAAAAACTGAAAAGGTTGCAGACCATATGGTATAATTAGTTAAAAAACCTCTGGGGCCTGACTCTTCTTTGCCTTGCATCTTGTGTAGCCCTTTGTACTTCCACAAAGTGGATGTAAACTGCCATCACCATGACTGGAGAATTCTGTGTTGGTAGTATTTAACAATCTCTCTCTCCCTCTTTTTCACTCACTTTCAATAGGGGTAATAGATTGCAGAAAATGCCAGGAGGTGGCTTGATGTTCAGAGCATCTATTTTAATGTAGAACTGAAGGAACAACATACAAATGTAAATGGTTCAAATTTTGACCTCAGATCTGAGGGCTTAGAGGGCAAGATTTAACTCTCTGCTCCTATTACTGTTTCTGAATTGCAACAACAAAATTTTTTCAGAGGGGATGAATTCAGTGTATGCATCTACAGTGGGCAGCAGCTCCCAACAGTTAGCACATAGTGGGATCTGAGTTACTGCAGTATTTCCCTGTAGCCAAAAGATAAAATGACTGTTCTCTTGCCACTGTGGCTAAATCCTAACTTTTTAATGGCAACTACTGCAATTTTTCTGCATTGCTTCTGTTACCAGTCTAGTGTTGTCTCTTTTCGATTGCCTTGAACTTGAAGAAAGATGCAATCATATATCTGGGAACAATTTTTGTCATGCCTTATACATTAGATACTTAAAATTATTAAAGCTGCTTTGTGTGATATCAAGCTCAGTCTCCTGTACTTGTATGTGAAATAACAAAATTAGCTTTTAAGACTTTTTTTATAATTTCTCCCCTACTACAAATTTTAAATAAAAGACAATTATAATAGTGCTGAACAATCTCACACTAATTAGTTTTCACTATATGTAGCTTGCCCATTATATTCAAAATGATAGTGTTATGAATGTGAAGCCAGTCTAGTTAACTGCATGGCTGACCAGCTTAATGTGTTTTTAGTATTTCTTAAATCTGTTACTAGATATGACTTTTCATTAATAATATATTTGTTTGAAAATAATAGTGTGCGTTATACACATGCACTTCAGTCAGACAGTTGTACAACGTAAGTGCTTCATTTGCATGCTGGAAAAATAGCTTTAACAATCTGAGTAACAATTCACATTTAGATTTCAAACTTATCACCATATTTGTTGTGCTTGTCGCAGCCCTAACACAAATAAAACCACAGTGACAAGAACTGCTCATACAGATGTTGCAGGAAAACAGATGTCAGACACTAGAGTCCCATCTGTAGCTGAACCATACAGGACACTTACATTCTCTATAAATGAGAGAGGAGTTTCACATAAAAGGAATGACACAAAAGCAAAACAGAAATAGAAGTACAGAATGTACAACTAGCTGTTCATGCAACTAGTAATTAAATCAGCAGGGAATCTGCTGTCTGTTTCTACACTGAAAGGAAACATCCTGATAATCTTTACAATATGTAACCTATCATGTAATAAATATATATATTTCCATAGAAAAAATAGTTTTAACATTCTTGCAAAAAACTGTGATTCTTATTATTTTGGCACACCACATGGAGGGTATAAATGTTAAAAGCAAATCTGTCTGCAAATGCTGCCTTAGCTTTGCCAGATTCCAGTTGACATTCTGGCATGATAGTTGCAGTTGAAAATGGCATTTTTTCCTTCCCTCTTTCTACCATTAGAAATTCAAAATCATAGCTCTTTGCCAGCCAAGCAGAAATTTCAGTGGGATGTACAGACACTTGTCCATGTGACTCCCATTGACCTCAGTGGGAGTGGTATGGCTAAATTTACTCGCTGAAAATGCACAACATCCTACACCCCAGAGCTTTCTAAAACACTGCTTCTTTATTATGATTTATATTGGTAGAAGTTTTATCTTCTGCAACTCTTTTTAAATGTTGAGGATTTCTGAGTCTCTAGTGAAGAGTGTGATGCCCCTCTTCCTCCCCTATCTTCCCCTAGTCAGTTGGTCTATAACTGTTGTATTTTTGAATGATGGACCAGATCCCCAGATGTGTCAGAGCTGTGCTCGACACATCTTGGAGTGGGAGAATAGGTGGTTTTAACAACTAGATTTTGGGATGCTGTAATTTTTATCAGCACATAGCATCTCTCAGGGAACCATATAGCCAGTCAAGATCATTTACATTGCCCTGGTATCCCCCAATCCCTGTATGTTCCCCACCTTAGAATGTCCCCTATAACAGGAGAAACGTCACCTGCAGCCTTAAGGTAGCTTTAAGTCACATTTTGCTTACCTAGGGTCTGAGGCTCTGTCATAAACAGATAAGAAAAGTTAATAGAACAGAAGTGCTTCATATCTCTTTGCCTGGAAAGGGTTAACAAGAACAGTGAACCTGGCTATCACCTGACCAGAGGACCAATCAGAGGACAGGATACTTTCAAATCTTGAGGGAGGGAAGTTTTTGTGCTGTGCTGTTAGTTTTGGTTGTTGTTCACTCTGGGGGCTCAGAGGGATCAGACGTGCAACCAGGTTTCTCTCTAATCTCTCCAATACAGGCTCTTATAAGTTCAGACTAGTGAGTACTAGGTAGATAAAGCGAGTTAGGCTTATGGTTGTTTTCTTTATTTGCAAATGTGTATTTGGTTGGAAGAAGTTCAAATGTGCATTTGGCTGAAAGGAGTTTAATTGTGAATTTGGCTGAAAGGAGTTCAAATTTGTATTTTTGCTGAAAGGATTTTAATTTGTACTTGTATACTTAGGCTGGGAGGGTGTTCCCAGTGTCTATAGCTGAAAGACCCTGTACCTATTCCATTTTTTTAAAATTTACAAAGATAATTTTTACTGTTTTTTCTTTCTTTAATTAAAAGCTTTTCTTGTTTAAGAACCTAATTGTTTTTTTATTCTGGTGAGACCCCAGGGGACTGGGTCTGGATTCACCAGGGAATTGGTGGGGAGAAAGGAGGGAAGGGGGAGAGAGAGGCTGATTTCTCTCTGTGCCAGGATTACTTTCTCTCAGGAAGAGTCTGGGAGGGGGAAAGAGAAGGAGGGAGGAAGGTGAATTGTTCTCTCTGTTTTGTGATTCAAGGAGTTTGAATTACGCAGTATCTTTCAGGGTAACCCAGGGAGGGGAAGCCTGGGAGAGGCAACGGTGAGGGAAAGGGTTTACTTTCCTTGTGTTAAGATCCAGAGAGTCTGGGTCTTGGGGTCCCCGGGCAAGGTTTTGTGGGGACCAGAGTGTACCAGGCACTGGAATTCCTGGTTGGTGGCAGCACTACAGGTTCTAAGCTGGTAATTGAGCTTAGAGGAATTCATGCTGGTACCCCATCTTTAGGACGGTAAGGTTCAGAGTGGGGATTATACCATGACAGGCTCCAACTTGATATTTTTAGTGGGGCTGTAGAGGTGTAAGTTCTAACTCTGGCTTAAAGGGTTGAAAACCACAATACATGCTCTGAATATGTCACTTTGTTTGCAGTTATTGGAGTTAGAAACTTCAGGCTTCCCTTCTCTATCTTTTTAATTCTACTATTAATTTAAAGAACTGCACACTGGAAACCACTGCAGTGCACAACTCCACCTCTTGTTGGTTCTGCAAAACCTGTGCAGAATTCTACACGTTCTTGAGTGCCATCTACTGGCATACTTAATATTAACTATTTACATATATGCAAACATGTCTCCTTTTCAGAGTATTCTTTTAGCAGAACACTTTTTTTAATGCCACAAGATGCACCTCTGAAAAGGTACCTTTACTACTTATTTAGAAAATACTAACAGATCTATAAATCTTTGCCAGGTAAGTATCAGAAGCAAAACAATGATCATTCCAACAGTGAGCTTTAAGAAACATTAGACAGGGATATAGTCATCAGATGTGTCTTTAACAGGGTTTTACCATGTTAGCGTGAGAACCGCTACAACACCTCTGGCAAGCTATTTCTAGTGATTACACTTAAGAAACTAACTATGTCTATAAAGTGTTAAGTCAAAAAATTGGACAGATGTGCTGGTTCATTTGTCCTCTGACTATTTTGTAGGATACGTAATTGGCGTGTCATTCCTTTACAGCTGTACTATTTTTCTTTTTCCAATGAAAGATTATCTGTATAAGTCACATTTTTAAGTGTTAAATGAATGGTGCAACAAGAAACATCTATTAGTAATTGCCACTGCTGCTGCCAGCTTCCACAAACTGCAGCTTCAGGAACTCATGACTGCTTCTCAGGAAAAATGAAAGGTACTGCTGCACAAGGCTAGATCTAACCTTCTGTGCCTTTGTCTTAATTGTCCTCCTCTCATTCCACATCCAGCTAGTAGAGATAATTGTTCCTCATTGCTACGAGGGGCCCAATCTTGCGTAATTACTCATGTAAATGTCCTACCACCTTCAAGGATAATTACTGTAAGTGTTGCAGGATGAGTGAACAAACTTTGGGAACTCAATGTGCATGTGTAAGGAGTTGTGTGACATCTTCCCAGTCAATACATCCTCCCCTTCTGTTTAGCAGGATGGCCTAAATTGAATGGAGATAACTGTAGTAGTGTTGGAACACAGCCACCTGTGTGAAGTAATGCAACGCCATAACTAATATACTTAGTATGCCATGGCTAGCCTGATACACTAACATGGCTCTCGACTGAGAAATGAAGTACGAGGCTCTAATCCTTCCAGTAAAAGACAACATATTCTCCACAGGAGAGAGCCTAATTATATAGGAAGTATTACATTATGCTTAGACTGGAGAGAACAATCCTGTGTCTGTAAACGTCTAAGCTCTTGATTCCTGCAAATTAACGCTGTGGTTAGGGATGAGAAAACTGACACATTATGATTAGCAGCATTCAGGAGAGCTTGTTTGCATGACCTATGACTAGCTGCATCCTTTCTATAAACATTACAGTATCCATACAATCCATGAAATATTTACCTTTTAGGGTGGATAGCTGAGCCAATTCTGTTCTGGATGTGACCCTTTGCTATACCTTTCTATCAGTATAATCAGATCTCTGGGAGAGAAAAGTGGTGGTAATGGTTGTTGTAGATACAATTTGATTTGTATTGAAGTTTAAATGGATAAACAAGTAATGCATAGGTTTTAATGTAATATGAAATATATAATAAAATATTTCAGACCAATATGCCACTTACTAGATACTATTACATTCTAGTACTTAGGAGGCAATAAAGGCAAAGAAGACATGATGTAGTCCAAAACTGGACTAACATTCTGGCTGATGTGACAAATATTAAAATTAGAGTTGTTGATTGATCACGGCTAACTCACGCAATTAACTCAAAAATTAATCACAATTAAAAAAAATCACGATTAATCAGTTTTAATCACATTGTTAAACAATAGAATACCAATTGGAATTTAAGTATTTTTGGATGTTTTTCTACATTTTCAAATATCTATTTTAATTACAACAGAATGCAAAGTGCTCACTTAATTTTTTTATTACAAATATTTGTGCAAAACTGATAAACAAAATAAATAGTATTTTTCAATACACCTTATACCTGTACTGCAGTGTGATCTCTTTATCATGAAAGTGCAATTTACAAATGTCAATTTATTTATTTATTTTTGTTACTGACAAGGCTAATTTCACCATTCTGGCACTTCAAGTGCAGAAGATGGGGGCTCGCAAGGATTCTAAAAATTAATACTGGCCACTCCAGGCTTGTATTAAGCTATAACCTTGGGAGTTTTTCGCTGACCTTGGATTGGTAGATGCTGCCACCACCCAAGTGCAGAACCTCTTTGAGAGCCCAGGAAGGCGCACTTGGGAATTCCTTCCTGTGGGGTACCCTCAAGCTCTTTCACACACACCCTTGCAGGGAAGAGCTGAGAACGGGGTGGGGGGCGGGAATCAGCTGTTGCCACCAGCTAATTAAACATGTGCACAAACCTCTTAAGACACACAAATCCAATTCTGTTCTTAAAGGTAAATTTTATTAATAAAAAATAGAGAATACATCTGAGAACTCAGACTATTGCTGGCTTTTAAAAGAGCAGCTACAAGCATTAAGCATAGCTTTCTTGAGGTCCAGCTTAAATGTTACAAGCAAAACAAAAGCACCTGGGGTTAGCACAGAGGAATCCACAAACTATAACAAAATAAAAGGAATAAACCTAATTGCATCTTCCTAGACATTTCCTGTTCCTCTTACATATCTGGATTTTTAAATGAGTGGTTTCTAGGTATGATACTGATGATTTTTTTTTTTTATACCTGGCCCAAGATCTTACATCATAGCTGCTGTCCTCTTCACCTCTCCCCAGGAGAACAACAACAGACAGACAAAATGGGAGTCTTGTTTCAATTTTAAAAAGTTCTAGTCTTCCCATTGGTTCTTTTGGCCAGGTGCCCACTCACGTCCTTCTACCTATATATAGCAGTGAGACTTTTTAATCCTTTAGAGGTAGAACAATTAGAGAACAGCAACTAAGAGGGATTTTATTGCTAGTATCTGGCTGCATTTCCATAAGAGAGCTACACCCCCCCTGTCATTTATCACGGTTACATAACTGCATTCAGAAACACAACAATGTAAAACTTGAGAGCCTACAAGTCCACTCAGTCCTAATTCTTGTGCAGCCAACCTCTAAGAGAAACAAATTTGTTTGCATTTATGGGAGATACTTATTTACAATGTCACCTGAAAGTGAGAACAGGCATTTGCATAGCACTGTTGTAGCTGGGTGTGGCAAGATATTTACGTGCCACATGTGCTAAAGATTCATATGCCTTTTCATGCTTCAGCCACCATTCCAAAGGGTCTGCTTACATGCTAATGATGCTCATTAAAATAATAATGCATTAATTAAATTTGGGACTGAACTCCTTGGTGTAGAATTAGGTTAAGGCAGTGGTTCCCAAACTTTAACAGCCTGTGAACCCCTTTCACTAGCATGTCAAGTCTCACGAACCCCCTCTTGAATATTTCCAGGCATTTTCTCCTGTACCAGAGTATAAATTATAAAAGCAGTTACCTTGGAAATATAAAATTTGTTTTTATGACATGCTTATTACACATTATTGATTATTAATTATTTATCATTACAGTTTTTTTATTACATTATGAAAACGGCAATGCTCTTTCAAGATCTCACTTTTCCAAGATCTCCCTCAAAAGAGTTTCTCCTACACAAGCATTCAGGTCTTGAGCAGTCCAGGCAAACAGCACATGTTACAAAAAAGCTTTAACTTGTTCTTCATAATAATTTTAAAAACAATACTAGCTGCCTATTTAATTTTAAAAAGAGCAAAAAATATTCCTTCTTTTCCATTTCTTATAAGGAGTCTTGAAATTTAAATCTCCTCAGTGTGATATGCTTGCTTTGATCTGCATAGCTCCTGGAAGTCTAGGAGCTCCAGGCTGCTGGCCCCATGCTGCCTGGGATCCCTAGGGACAGCTCTGGCTGCCATTAGGGAATTTTTTCCTGAGAACCCCCTGTAAAATTTCACAAACCCCCAAGGGTTCACGGACCCTAGTTTGGGAACCATTGGGTTAAGGTTAGGGCAACTCATGAAGATGTTGCATTAGAATAGGATTTCCATTTTTTATGACCTCAGACAGTATGCAGTCTTTTCCGGGAGCCTTTCCATTGGGGAGACAGACTATGGCAAGGCTTAACTCCTCAATAGTTGGTTCAGCATTGAGTTGGTTCATAACAGGCAGGCTTTTGATGGCATTGATGGCTTCATCTCTAATAATAATTTTCATGAGAGTAAAGCTCAGTGGAGTGTTCTACCCAGTGATCCACCTGCTTGGTGCAGTTCTTGATTATTTCCCCTATTTTTGGTTTTCAGTGGGGAATGTCATCTTTGAAGTTGGACCCAAGGCTTTTTTGATCCCGTCATACATGTTTCTGATGTTGCCTGCATCAGCTGCTGCTTGGATGCTTTCATATAAGTCCAGCCAATAGTAATTGGTGCAGCATCGAGCAGTTTGTTGCACCTTGGTTCTTGCCACTCTCAAGGTTTTTGTAAGCTTTTTTCATGTGGGTCTGTCTTGTTTGTTTTGGGCTGTGCATTTGGCCCATCTCACTAGTGTCAACACACTGGAATATGCATCAAACCAATCATTGGTATTGTTTTCCTTCTTCCCAAAGACTGACAGATCTACATCATAGACTGTGTTTTTCATTTGCTCCCACTTCAGCTCTTGTGGCACAATCACTGGTGCCAAGGGCTTGTTGTAGTATGTTCTTGTAATGCTGTGATTTCTTGGTCCACTATGGCACTGATGTTAATACAAGGTGTCATAAACAGATAGCTAAGGGTTAATGTCTCTTTCACCTGGAGCACCTGACCAGAGGACCAATCAGGAAACCGGATTTTTTCAACTTTGGGTGGAGGGAATTGTGTGTCTGAGGTCTTTGTTTTCTGGCTGCCTGCTTTCTCTGAGCTTTGGAGAAGTAGTTCTACTTTCTAGTCTTTTGTTTCTAAGTGTAAGGACAAAGAGATCAGATAGTAAGTTATATGGTTTCTTTTCTTTGGTATTTGCATGGATATAAGTGCTGGAGTGCTTTGATTTGTATTCTTTTTCTTTCATCTCCATTTGTCGCCTGTGTTCAGCTTCTTTGAATTGCTCTTCGGCCTTAATTTTTGCCTTAGAAGTCATGATTCCTGTTTTCTTGTGTTGGGGTGCCCTCCGGTGTTTCTCTTCTGAACTGCAGGCTCTCTGTTGCCTCCTGAAGTCTGCCTAGCAACAGTGCCTTTAGCTAATCTTCAATGTTAAGTAAACCTGAAAAACCACTTTATTTGCATTTATATAGTGCTGGTATGACTCTCAATGGGAGTGCTATTGTGTGACAAAAGACTCGTGATAGCCCTTAACGACTTCTTGCTTAACATGCAAGCCACAAACTGCCAGAGAGAGCAGAAAAAAAAATTCTCTCTGGTTCCCTTTTAAAACCAAACTGTTTCTCTCTGCTAAAAAGCCCTTAGCAGAGAAAAGAAAAATATAATATTCCTACTGGCTTCTGGATTCTGTCTATCTCCCACCCGCTGCCACTCATGTCATAACTTTATTCCCAGATCTCGACCTTAGCGTCCAAAATAGGGGGGTTAGCATGAAAACCTCCAAGCTTAGCTACCAGCTTGGACCTGGTACTTGCTGCCACCACCCAAAAAATTAGAGTGTTTTGGGGCACTCTGGTCCCCCTGAAAAACCTTCCTTGGGGACCCCAAGACCCAAATCCCTTGAGTCTCACAACAAAGGGAAATAATCCTTTTTCCCTTCCCCCCTCCAGGTGCTCCTGGAGAGATACACAGACACAAGCTCTGTGAATCCAAACAGAGTGACTCCCCCTCTCTGTTCCCAGTCCTGGAACAAAAAAAGTACTTTCCTCTTCACCCAGAGGGAATGCAAAATCAGGCTAGCCACTTCAACACACACAGATCTCCCCTGATTTCTTCCTCCCACCAATTCCCTGGTGAGTACAGACTCAATTTCCCTGAAGTAAAGAAAAACTCCAACAGGTCTTAAAAGAAAGCTTTATATAAAAAGAAAGAAAAAATACAAATGGTCTCTCTGTATTAAGATGATACAATACAGGGTCAATTTCTTAAAAGAATATTGAATAAACAGCCTTATTCAAAAAGAATACAAATCAAAGCACTCCAGCACTTATATCCATGCAAATACCAAAGAAAAGAAACCATATAACTTACTATCTGATCTCTTTGTCCTTACACTTAGAAACAAAAGACTAGAAAGTAGAACTACTTCTCCAAAGCTCAGAGAAAGCAGGCAGCCAGAAAACAAAGACCTCAGACACACAATTCCCTCCACCCAAAGTTGAAAAAATCCGGTTTCCTGATTGGTCCTCTGGTCAGGTGCTCCAGGTGAAAGAGACATTAACCCTTAGCTATCTGTTTATGACACAAGGACATCCTTTAGATCTCTGTATTTTGTTGTTTTGTTTAAATCTTACCTTGCTGTGACACTGCATTCCAGAGAGTGGTCTATCAGCACTTTGATAACTGCAAGTAATGAGGACTATGTTAAGATTGGTATGCCTTGTGGTAATAAGATCCAGTTGGTGCCAATGGCCAGATCTGGGATGTTTCCAAGACACTTTGTGTTGTACCTTAGTCTGAAAGAATGAGTTTGTAACATGGAGGTCATAATAGGAACAAAATTCTAGCAGTCTAACCGTTTTTCATTCATCTTAGCAGTTCCATGTTGACAAGACAGTTGGTCCATGCTTAATGATCAGCTCCCACCCTTGCATTGAAGTCCTCTAGCAGGAAAACATATTAATGTTTCGGAATCTTGCTGATTGGTGTTCAGCTGGACATAGAACTGGTCATTAATGTCTGAAGACAAGGAGAATGTTGGGACATACACATTCACAAGGTTGGCTGGATTCTCAGATGTGAACAAGCATAGTGTCAAAATTCTCTGATCCATTTGTCAGTGCTCGATCATCCCCAGAAGTGAGTTCTTGACGGCAAATCCCACTTCATATTCACGTTTCTTCTGCATTTTTCCCCTGTCAGAAAAATGTGTAGTCTTCTTTTTTTATCTGAGAGATCTGCTTGGTACTAGCCATGTTTCTTGGAGGGATACAATATCCACATTGAGTTGTTTCAGCTAGTCATTAAAATTTATGTGCATCGTTGGTCTTTTGAAGGTCCTCAGATAATCCAGGTCTCATTGGATAGTAGGGATAGACAATATATTTTAAATTGGTATGTCTGTCTCTTTCTTACCTACTAACTTCATTTTAGAGATGGGTTTATAGTATTTCTCACTGTAGCATCTAATAGTCTCACAAATAATTGGGAGATCCTCAGTTGGTATAAGTTGTCATAGCTTTATTGAAGTCAATGAGGCTATGGCAATTTACAGTGGTTCAGGAAATACCCCAATGAATTTATACCTCATAACATCTTTGAGGTAGGGAAGTATATCTCTATTTGTACTGATGGGAGAACAGAGACACACTGAGGTTGTGGCAAAACAGGAATAGAACATAGACTTCTGGATTCCCAGTCCTGTGCTTTGACAAACACTCCTCATTCAACAACAGCATATTCATTGTTGCTTTCTATGTTGATGGTACTCGGAAATACTGGATTGTAGATGCTATCTCATCTTCAACTGGCTTCAATTTACAGAGACTGTAAGCTTTAATATCACCTCTCAAAAGTGAATGTTATGGTTTACTGTAAGTATAGCAACTCTTTGTTTTCTTAGAAATAATACAGAAAGTCATTTTTTTTTAGCAGATGAGACTATCAGTATGGATATTATTTTGTCTGACTACCAATGGCAGTAAAGGATGCGTTTTGCTGAAAGATGTTAATGAGTTTTGCATTTTGTGGTAACCATTTTCTAAATTTCTGACCTGCAGATGTTTAAACAAATGTCTAAAGTATGATATGTCTGGAAAATGAAAAGTAATGAGCAGTGTTCAAAAATAATTAAAAGTCAAGTTTAGACTTTTTAGACGGATTTTTAACTGCACATGCACAGAATGGATATATGCACAAGTGACTAAAACTGACCATATGTTGTAATGCATAAACGTAAAGCAGATGTGGTTTTTATAACTGGGTTATTCAACTCATTGTGTCAGATTAGGCATCCTGCACATTTCTGCTAATTTGAGAGTGTGGAAGAGTGTAATATTGCTCTGATATACCACTGCTCTTGGGAGTATAACACTGCCTTTCACTGGATGGAATGTCTGATCTGCTCAAGCATTTCTTCTTTTATTGTCCTTGACTCTCCCCACCAAATAAGATGATATACAGTAACTCCTCGCTTAACATTGTAATTCTGTTCCTGAAAAATGCGACTTTAAATGAAACAATGTTAAGCGAATCCAATTTCCCCATAAGAATTAATGTGAATAGGGTTCCAGGGAAATTTTTTCACTAGACGAAAAACTAAGAGCAGCCTATTGCAGCTAGCTGGTGGGGGCTTGGAACCAGGGTGGACTGGCAGCCCCCCATCAGCTCCCCACTCTCCTAAGTTCCCTGTGCGGCAGCAGCTCAGCAGGCTATCAATTGCTGGCAATTCAGCTGTTGGCTACATTAACAACAATGTGTTAACCTTTGAGGGCTCAGCCGAATGCTAGTTCATCATTTAGCAGAAAGGCATTCCCTGGGAAATATTCCACTCTCTCTAACTTCACCACTCAATGAAGCTTCAGAATCATCATTGCTGTGTACAGTATTACGTTGTTCGTTTAAAATTTATACATATACACACACGGACACACGCGCATGCACACACACACACACACACACTATAAGTTTTAAACGAACAATGTAATACTGTACACAGCAATGATGATTGTGAAGCTTCATTGAGTGGTGAAGTTAGAGGGTGGAATATTTCCCAGGAAATATGATGAACTAGCATTCGGCTGAGCCCTCAAAGATTAACACATTGTTGTTAATGTAGCCTCACACTCTACAAGGCAGCACAAATGGAGGGAGGGGAGACAGCATGGAAGACAGACACACACACACCCTGGATGTGAGAGAGAGATGCACATTGCCCCTTTTAAGTACGCTGACACCACTCTAAATAAATTGCCTTTCTAAGTACATCAGGAAGTTGAGACAGCAAATGTGGCCAGCAAGCTCCCTCCATTCTGAGCCCTGTTGTGTTCTCACCCTGCTCTGTATGGAGAAGGGGTAAGCCTTACATTAGCCCCCATCTTCCCCCTCCCTCACCCCCCGCACAGCAAGCAGGAGGCTCCAGGGAGCAGCTCCAAGGCAGAGGGCAGGAGCAGCACACAGCAGTTGGGGGAGGAACAGTTGAACTGCCAGCAATTGATAGCCTGCTGGGCTGCTGCCGCACAGGGAACTTAAGGGAGTGGGGAGCTGATAGGGGGGCTGCCAATCCACCCTAGTTCCAAGCCCCCACCAGCTAGCTGCAACAGTCCACTCTTCCTGCAAGCAGTAGACAAAGCAGGCGACTGACAAACAACGTTATAAGGGAGCATTGCACAGCTTTAAATGAGCATGTTCTCTAATTGATCAGCAATGTAACAATGAAACATTAACTGGAACGGCTTTAAGTGAGGAGTTACTGTGTGTAAATATATATAAAGTGCTAATAGAGAGCCATAAATTCCCTGCAACCCCATCCAGACTCTGTGTGCATTATTTCCTTATTGACCAAGAGGTCATTTTGCGCAGTTGTGCATTTATTATAATCTGACTCAACTATATTGTTCTTGCTTGATTTCTCTTCTCTCCATCCCATTAACAGTCCATAACTCACTATAATGCTTGTACAGTCCTGGCCCATCAAGTCTGCTCCATCTTGCAAGGGATAGACTGCAGTTCAGATTGAGTAACATTGAACTCCTTCTTTTTTCTTTTTAAGGTTGCTTTTCTGCAGGATAGGGAAAAGTCTTAAATGGCTAAGGTGGTAGATAAAATGGATAATTTTATTAATATTTGATTAATTTTAAAATGCACTAATCACAAGTCTCTTAATAAAAGAACAAAAATGAAAAATGACAGTGGAAAAGAAAGATACCAGTAGCCTTAAAAGCAAACAAAAGAGCCAATCATATCTCCAAAATCAAACCCTGAGAAAATAGACAGGCTTTAGTTTGCATAAAGGGGAGAATTTTCCGAGTTCTGCATTTATCTCGGAAATAGCAATCAGACTCAGTTATTTCTGTTAGTGCTCCATGCATGAGCTAGGATATGCTTCTTTACACAAACAGAGCAGGTACATAGAGGTTTGGGGTTTTTTAGGAACATTTATGGGTACTTAAAATTCATTTAGCCTGGGTGTAATTTATTGAAGACTTGTTTATCAGCATTTACAGCTGGATATGTATATAATAGTCAATTTAATATGTATCCAAGATGCATTTAATATGCTTAAATGAATGCTCTTTTTTTTAATTTTCCTTTAACCATGCTGTAGACTTTTGAGTAGCTCTATCATGCACAGAGTTTGTTCAGAAAAAAAATTCAAGATTAGTCACTTTTCCATATTTTGGTATGCTACAATTTCATAATCTGAAAATTCTTACATAGGTTAAGTACTGTACACAGATTCAGTTTACTTTATGGATTGGGGTAGGTTATTACTTTATATAACACAATGAGAATTTTGCTGGAATATGATGATTTGACCAGCTTTCATAAATTTTCAACAAGTGTAGGTGTCCTCATCTTGCTGGGGGTGGGGAGGGGAGGGGGAATTGAGCATTAACCAGGAAGGCTTGCCAGATATGTAGAAACTGACTCTTTTACTTTGTTAACTCAATCTACATACTTTAATGTCCTCAGGATGCTTCACATTTACTCTTACTATTCTTCAGTTGTATCTAATATATGTTGTATTAAGAGCAAAGGACCAACTAAGGTGAAAACTCTTCTAAAGCTACAGGAAAAAACTAGCAGATGCAATGAGATATGAGTAGAATAGTTGTGCCCTCTGCATGACAACTGAGAATAAGTGGCTTAGCTGTGTATCAAAGTCAAGGCATGTCAATGCAATATCTGTGACAAAACAATCAGGCCGCATCACTCTCCCTAGATATCCAACTGTGCTAAGCCTATGGCGAAATGTGACATATTAGCAAGAAAATACCCATCAGCAGTGGCAAAATTTTCCTTAAGCTAATAAACTCCTGCTGAGTTTTTCTCTCCCTTCTGTCAACCTCAACTGTATGGGAGTATGACATAAATTTAAGAGAGCCAACTCTTGATGTTTTGTAGAAAGAAAAAAGGACAGAAGGCAGGGAATTAAAATAAGAATTTACAGGTCTGAGTGGTGAGAAACAGGGTGTGGAACATATTTGAAGGCTACTCAAGGAACATTATGCTTGGACGTTTGTACTTGATAATGTCAAATGTCCCCATCACTCTCTGGACATTTAAAAAAAAAATTTGAAGCGGTTATGACCAGCACAGATTCTCACTCACACATCTGTAGTAAGATACTTGCTACTTTGAAGTAGCAGTGTCCAGGTCTACATAAGGATTTCTACACAGAGCAACAAAGATACTCAGTGAAGATGTGGTAGTGATCTTTAAATGCATATTTCTTTTTATTCCTTTAGACAGCTCTATTTTCTCCCTGAAAGTTTGTACATTTATGAAGTGCTGTAAAGTTTCCCCTTTCAAAACAGGTGAATTTTAGAAATCGGTCCCTATTTCTTTAAGGGTCTACATTTCAAAAATGACTGGTGATTTTTATATGAATGCCTTAGGCTTTGGGTGCTCAGCCTGGGACAGTGTGGATTACCCACTCTCTGAAAATCAGGACTCTTTAATATGTTTCAGGTTGGCTACCCAAAATTACTAATTTTGTTCTGTGTGCCACAGCTGCAAAATCTAGCTTTTATTTTTTCCCTCTCCAACTATCACTGTAATATTTGAAGACAAAAGTGGACCTTGGTGAAGCACTCATCAGAATGTTTTCCTATTTTTCTGACCACAACTATGTGGAGTTTCTGTTCTGTTCAAGTTCTTATACCATACCCATCAATGTCCGGGCATCAGTCTAACAATAATACTATGCAGACTGTGGTCAGATAAATCTTATTTGTCATTCAATCATTGAAAAGATTGCCAATCATACACCAACACTTTGAACACCTACAGTACAGTAAATGATAAAAACAATCCCAATGTCATATTTGAAATGCATAGAATTAAGAACACGTGATAGTTGAATAACAATGATTATTCTTGTCATCTATTCCAATCCATAATTTAAATACAGGAGTTGAGTATCCAAAATAATGTTTAATAGTAATGTATTGATTAAGGACTGTCAGAGGAAAAATAAGCATTAAGATATTGTTTGTTAGCAGATATTCTTGGAAATCACAAATCCTTATGAAAATAAATGTGATTGTCTTGGCATTTTAATAGTTCTGGTATAGTAACGGATGAAAAGTTGATTTGATTTACCTTGTGTTCATTGACTTACTAATATTTCCCTGTCTTAAGAAAAGTTGGTTTCAGCCATTCAGACAGAAGAATTTAAGTCTAGAGTTTCTTAACTAGAAGAAAAAATAATTGAAGAGTGATTCCTTCTTAAGATACAGCCCAATACACATTCAAATTCATGAAAGACTCCAGTTGACTTGAACTGGAGTTGGATTGTATGGTAAAGGAGGGAGAGTGAGAGCCTTGTATTTCTCAGCAGTGATGTCTTGCCAGCTGACTGTAAGGTTCTAAAAAGAATAGTGTGCACTGGTCTTGTTTCTGGAAGTAACATGGTCTTCTGTAACATTCAATGTTTATGCCCAGATAGAAACACAAAAACAAGTTCAAACAGAAATGTCACTCTTCCATCTAGGAATGTTCCATCCAGGTCAGACTTGAGGCATTGTGACAAAGCAGCATGAGGACTATTGTCCAGCAGCACCTGTCCTATAGATAGAGGATGTTAGTTGCCTGGAGTGACAACAGCACTAGATTTACTTAAAAGCTCTTGTTAAATTTCACTCTAAAATGCCAGTATTTTCTGTGTTTGGTAGGTATGAGTTTTTCTTTCTAAGAACTAATACAATTCAAAAATAGAGGTTTACATTTCATGGGAGGGAGAAAACATTGAGGTACTTCAACTATTGCTTCAGGCCTCGGTTCATTTTTAACTTTTTTTTTTCCTGCAACAGAAATAAAAAGGAAACCTAGTGAAATAAAATTCACCCCTGTGCAGAGGGCCAGCAACAACAACCAACTCATTTACTTTTAATGGTCTTTTAAACTGGGAATGTCAATATTCGTTTTCCTTTACAAAAGTAAATTCACATCCCTATTCATGTCTATTGGCCTGTTTAGTTAGATTTCTCCAGTACCACTTCCTGCCGTGTTGATCTGCTACCTGTACAATCCTTTCTTAAATGCAAATTGTTGTGAAGTGTGATTTATCATGTAGATTAGTTTTCATACTGTGTGACTCCTCTTTTGTAGAAAATGACAGGGATCAGAAAAGTCAACCATATTGGCATATGCAGTTAACTAAAACAAGAGAGAGCTCCACTACAGTAAGCATATGTCCCCTTTTACTGTAAAGGAAAACAGAGGATTTTCAAGAATCTTTGATGAATTTGCAAAGAATTTAAAGGAATGATAATCAACAAATCTAGTCATTTAAAAAAAAAGTTCTTAAAAGTAGTTTCAAATGCAGAATTTCCCAGGCAATATCTGTAGTTTCCTATTTTTTCCAGGTATTTACTGTCCTCTTTTTGCTAACCACCTAGGAGAAAAAGACGCATTCTGCACCCCATATATGGCCGAACAGATCTAGTCATTGATAGTTCATAAGTAAAACAATTGGTTGGCTGATAGTGTGCATAAGTGGTAGTATAAAGATGAGAAAAGGTTCAAAACACAAAGCAGGAAGATGAGCAGATGTAAAAGTGGGTTGTTTTTTTTAAGTCAAAAGGGCTTAGACATCACACAAATTTTAGCCACTGAAAGGTGTCAGGGTCAGCAGTTTGGAGTTGGGAAAATCTTCCTGATAGACCAGCATGAGAGAAGCAGCCATTCTGTAGATATGCAGTGTTGTAGTCATTTGCCACATGTCTGACTACCTCACATCCGAAACACCTGAGCTTGTACCATGGCAATTCAAAGTAGGGTAGTCTCTCATCAGATTGAGTATGAGGAAATAGTGCCATGTGCTACTCCACTCCCCACCCAGTTGCTTGTTGGTGTGTGGTGGGAATTACTGGTGTAGCCCTTGTGTCCCTGGTGTGCTAGTTGTACTGAACACTGCTAAGGGAGTTTGGGGATCCTTATTCCAACCTATGCCCTACTTGGGTGTAGGCTCAGGACCCAGTCTGGCCTTCTTAACTAGGGATTTTTTTTTCTCACCCTTCACAAATAAAAAGAAAGAGATGAAGTAGTATGAAACAAAATAGTTCCTGATTCAAGCAGGCACAAAACTTAAGGTAGGAGTTGGCATATTTTCTCCATTCTTTCAAAAAGTGGCTGAAAAAATCATATAGTTGAGAGTTGTTTTTGCATAGTTTTAGACAATGAGCACATATGGTATACATGCCATTACATTTCATTCTTCTATTACAGTATTTAATGTGTGACAGTGTTTGTGTCTATATGCCAGTGGAAATAAAAATCAGTTTTTTATAAATCTGACACATGGTTTTTGGCACACTTTTGGAAAAGATTTTAGAAGGGGATTTTTTGAATTAGATTTTAAGCATGTAAATCTTAAAATATTACTGTCTCATGGCAAATGGACAAACAGTGCAATAAAGAATAAGTATTTAAATGACTGATGATATTGACTGTCATGACAAATTGAGATATTTTTCTATTGCTAAAATATATGGAAAATGAATGCTTCTGTTCTAATGTTAAATCATTGTACATGTATTTAATTTTTTTAGATGAAAGAATGCTACGTTAGGCTGGGACCTGAGACCAAGCGTCAACTCCCTGCTCTACCACAGGCTTCCAGTATAATCTTGGACAAATAAATTAGAGTAAAATTTGAAAGTCAATGGGAATTTTTTCTTTTGACTTAATGTGGCCAGATTTTCCCCGTAGTGTCTCTGTTCCTCAACTCTAGCGCTACTTGGGAATGTTTTGCTTAAACAGCTATCCCCTGGGGAAAAAAAGACAATTCACCACTTTTTTTTTTCCCCTTCAAAAGTGGCGGTTTCAATTAAACTTTCATCTAAAATGTTTCTCAGGTCCAAGATGAGATTCTCACTGGAGATGGAGCAAAAGAGACCCCAACCCACACCCACTAAAAGCTTGGTGGTTACAGCATTCATCTGGGATATAGGAAGGGGAGGGATATGGGGGGAGGGATAGCTCAGTGGTTTGAGCATTGGCCAGCTAAACCCTGGGTTATGAGTTCAATCCTTGAGGCAACTATTTGGGGATTGGTCCTGCTTTGAGCAGGGGGTTGGGACTAGATGATCTCTTGAGGTCCCTTCCAACCCTAATAATAATAAAAAAAAAAAAAATCAGAGGATTAGTTTCAAGTCTCTGTTTTGCCTGATTCACAGCACAGACTTCAATCCAGGTCTCCTCCATCTGAAGGGAGAGCCCTTACCGCTCTGCTATTGGCTATTTTGGGTTATGGAAATCTACCAGTCTCTCCCTTAGGACCCAGTAGGAGCTATTCCTCTTGGTAAAAAATTAATATTTAGTGGGTCTGAACTAGCGTGACTCTAGCCCAGCTGCTGGGCACTCCTCTGGCATTTGGGAAGCTGTGGTTCAAGTCTCTGCTCCCATAAATAGTTATCCCGCTGCAGAATAGAAAACTTTTTGAAACTGGGGAAAATATCACAAGATTGGAAAACAGTTTCCTGCACATTTCTACTCAATTCCCATCTGTAAAATGTGGGGAAATAACATCCTTGTGAAGGGAGGGATACTCAGTGGTTTGAGCATTGGCCTGCCAAACCCAGGGTTGTGAGCTCAATCTCAAGGGGGCCACTTAGGGAACAGGGGGTAAAAATCTGTCTGGGGATTGGCCCTGATTTGAGCAGGGGGTTGGACTAGATGACTTCCTGAGATCCCTTCCATCCCTGATATTCTATGATTCTAGGGAAATGCTTTAAGACAGGGATTGGCAACCTTTGGCATGTGGCTTGCCAGGGAAAGCACCCAGGCTGGTTTGTTTACCTGCCATGTTGGCAGGTTCAGCTGATCACAGCTTTCACTGGCCATGGTCTGCCATCCTAGGCCAATGAGGGTGCTGGGAAGCTGTGACCAGCACATCCCTGGACCTGTGGCACTTTCTGCTGCCCCCATTGGCCTGGGATGGCGAACCGCAGCCAGTGGGAGCTGCAATTGGCCAAACCTGCCACCATGACAAGTAAACAAACCAGCCTGGCTCATCAGGGTGCTTACCCTGGCGAGCTGCATGCCAGAGGTTGCCGACTCCTGCTTTAAGAATATATGTATAAAAAATTTGTGAAGTCTTGTACTACATTCATGGGGGCTGTAGAAATACCTGAGATGAAACTGAGATGTCAAAATCATGACAGCAATGCAATACCAACCCTTGTATTCAATTTTTATCAATAATGATTAAGAAAAGAGGGGTGATTATTCTATGATTTTATATCGAGTTTGGAAGTGACCTCAAGAGGTCGTCTAGTCCAACCCCCTGCTCAAAGCAGACCAATTCCCAACTAAATCATCCCAGCCAGGGCTTTGTCAAGCCTGACCTTAAAAACCTCTAAGGAAGGAGAGTCCACCACCTCCCTAGGTAACCCATTCCAGTGTTTCACCACTCTGAGTGAAGAAGTTTTTCCTAATATCCAACCTAAACCTCCCTCACTGCAACTTGAGACCATTACTCCTTGTTCTGTCATCGGGTACCACTGAGAACAGTCTAGATCCATCCTCTTCGGAATCCCCTTTCAGGTAGTTGAAAGCAGGTATCAAATCCCCCTTCATTCTTCTCTTCTGTAGACTAAACCATCCCAGTTCCCTCAGCCTTTCCTCATAAGTCATGTATTCCAGCCCCCTAATCATTTTTGTTGCCCTCTGCTGGACTCTTTCCAATTTTTCCACATCCTTTTTGTAGTATGGGCCCCAAAACTGGACACAGTACTCCAGATGAGGCCTCACCAATGTCGAATAGAGGGGAATGATCACATCCCTCGATCTCCTGGCAATGCCCCTACTTATACAGCCCAAAAGGCCTTTAGCCTTCTTGTCAACAAGGGCACACTGACTCATATCCAGCTTCTCATCCACTGTAACCCCGAGGTCCTTTTCTGCAGAACTGCTTCCTAGCCATTCGGTCCCTAGTCTGTAATGGTGAATGGGATTCTTCTGTCCTAAGTGCAGGACTCTGCACTTGTCTTTGTTGAACCTCATCAGGTTTCTTTTGGCCCAGTCCTCTAATTTGTCTAGGTCCCTCTGTATCATATCCCTACCCTCCAGCGTATTTACCACTCCCAGTTTAGTGTCATCTGCAAACTTGCTGAGAGTGCAGTCCACACCATCCTCCAGATAATTAATGAAGATATTGAACAAAACCAGCCCCAGGACCAACCCTTGGGGCACTCTACTTGAAACCAGCTGCCAACTAGACATGGAGCTGTTGATCACTACCCGTTGAGCCCGACGATCCAGCCAGCTTTCTATCCACCTTATAGTCCAATCATCCAGCTCATATTTCTTTAACTTGTTGGCAAGAATACTGTTTTTAGACCATATCAAAAGCTTTGCTAAATCAAGGAATAACACATCCACTGCTTTCCCCTCGTCCACAGACCCAGTTATCTCCTCATAAAAGGCAATTAGGTTAGTAAGGCATGACTTGCCCTTGGTGAATCCATGTTGACTGTTCCTGATCCACGATCACATTCCTCTCCTCTAAGTGCTTCAGAATTGATTCCTTGAGGACCTGCTCCATGATTTTTCCAGGGACTGAGGTGAGGCTGACTGGCCTGTAGTTCCCCGGATCCTCCTCCTTCCCTTTTTTAAAGATGGGCACTACATTAGCCTTTTTCCAGTCATCCAGGACCTCCCCCGTTCGCCATGAGTTTTCAAAGATAATGACCAATGGCTCTGCAATCACATCCGCCAACTCCTTTAGCACCCTCGGCTGCAGTGCATCCAGTCCCATGGACTTGTGCTCGTCCAGCTTTTCTGAATAGTCCCAAACCACTTCTTTCTCCACAGAGGGTTGGTCACCTTCTCCCCATACTGTGCTGCCCAGTGTAGCAGTCTGGGAGCTGACCTTATTTGTGAAGACAGAGGCAAAAAAATCATTGAGTACATTAGCTTTTTCCACATCCTCTGTCACTAGGTTGCCTCCCTCATTCAGTAAGGGGCCCACACTTTCCTTGACTTGCTTCTTGTTGCTAGCATACCTGAAGAAACCCTTCTTGTTGTTCTTAACATCTCTTGCTAGCTGCAACTCCAAGTGTGATTTGGCCTTCCTGATTTCACTTCTGCATGCCTGAGCAATACTTTTATACTTCTCCCTGGTCATTTGTCCAATCTTCCACTTCTTGTAAGCTTCTTTTTTGCATTTAAGATCAGCAAGGATTTCACTGTTAAGCCAAGCTGGTTGCCTGCCATATTTACTATTCTTTCTACACATTGGGATGTTTTTTTTCTGCAACCTCAATAAGGATTCTTTAAAATACCGCCAGCTCTCCTGGACTCCTTTCCCCTTCATGTTATTTTCCCAGGGGATCCTGCCCATCAGCTCCCTGAGGGAGTCAGAGTCTGCTTTTCTGAAGTCCAGGGTCTGTATTCTGCTGCTCTCCTTTCTTCCTTGTGTCAGGGTCCTGAACTCAACCATCTCATAAAATTTGAGGAATGAATGAAATAAACTATTCCCATGAATTCACACAGAGTAATAAAGGAACCCAGATTTCTGCATATTCTCTACATATGCCATTACAAAAAACTTTTAGTTAAGAAGTTGCCATGTAAGCACACAACACTAGATTTCTGGCGCATAACTCACAAGAGCAAAACTTGAGATCACACTTGCCAGACTAAATATCATCCTATTTCTTCCTCTAATTTAATAAGAGAAGGAAGGGGAAATATTTTCTGCTAAGAACACTTTTTCTACAGCTGCCTTTTGTTGCTGAAAACTGACAGCATGTGTTAAATTACCCAGTAGGTTAGAGAACACTGTAAAATTGAATTCAATAAAATGGAAAACAGGCTTCACATGGGAATAATCAGTGAAGGAGACCAATCTTAATCTGAAAAGCAAAGAATATGGCAAAAAAAATTCATAAACAAGTAAATAACAGAAAATGCCAGTGTCGTCTGTGAGAAAGGTGTAATAGAATTTAAGTGTAGTCGGGATGTACTTCATACTTGTTCAATAAATGTAAGTATCTCACTTCACATATGGTGCACATGCATAAAGGTGTTTCTTTAAATCTTGGTATAGTATATTATGGTTTCATTCCTAATTACAGGAGAAACAACTGCTTTTGTTTCTGTAACTCCTTATTAAAAACCAATTTATACAGTGCCTGCAGGAAGTAATTCATGAAGAATATGGGCAGTGTATAAATCAATGTAGGCTTCAAACTCTTTCAGCAGACATTGCAGTGCAGTAAAACATTGAGAACTCAATGAGAGAACTATCAGTTTAATATTTCCCTATTCTGACTCACTAAATTGTTTTTTTCCTTGTGAGGTATCTGAATGATTTGACAGTAAGACTGAAAATCCTGTTCACGACAAACAATATTTATTACAATCAAAACAATCTCCAGTCAGTTCTCAGCCCACAATGAGACACCAGTTTTCAGATGTTTTGGAAAAAGTTCATTTTTTACATACTTCCAATATTTGCCAGAGAGAGCTGACTTTATTGGAAGCAAGAAGTATTGGCATATATAGAATACACCCTCTCTTGGAAACTATTTCCAGTCTGTCTGAAGTCCTGCAAGCTACTCCATGCAAGCTGACCCCTATGCGCACACACAGCCCCATTGATTTCAGTAGGGTGGCATTTGGATGGAAGGAATGAACTTGCAAGATTAGGGACTAATTTTGCACTAAGGCTATTAATATAACCTGGAGAATATTTTGAATTTCATCTATCTTATTATAAACCATTGAAATGAAAATTTTGGGTCCAGTCTTACAAACACTTAATCATATTAATTAAATGTATGCATTGTGAATTCTCCCATTGGAGTTAATGGAACTGTTCATGGTGAGGATAGTGAAGCACCTACACAAATCTTTGAAAATCTGGGACAATGATGATTTTTTTGTGTCAGTCAGTTAAAACTGTACTTTACCAATAGGCCATGATTCCTCTAATATGTAAACCACAGAATTTGTAGCTCTGCTTCTGACCTGTTTTTTAAATTTGACGAAGTGATGTACATAGAGGATAATTGATTACCCCATCTATAAAATGGGACTCGTGCTTCATTGTTTCATGGGGAGGTTGAGTCTTAATTTATTAAAAGCAATTTCAGATTCTCAGACTAAAGTCACTCTAGAAGTGTTTTTTTAATTATTATTAAAGAATGATAATCAAAATCTTTCATCCCAAGCAAAGAAAGGCTGTTCTGTAAATGGAAACTTCCTCTTGGGTTCAAACAATTTATGATTATAGCAATCAGTATGGCAGTCAGTCCTTAGAAAATTATTCTTGCATGTGGTTCTTCCACAAGGTAATCAAGTAGTTGTGTGCATTGTTTCACATAAACCAGGAATACTATTTAGAGTGTTGTTTGGAGATCGTGAGTTAAATGCGAAGACCTGGGCAATCTGCATATATAAAACAAATGTTTTCATAATATGAAAAATGAAACCATTCTTTTCCTCACAAGATTGCATAATTTCAAGATCATCATCCATCTGTGTCTTCTTTTTTTCATTTTGCTTACGTTAATAGCTTTATTTTGCAAGTGAATGTTTTTCTTTTTCTTTCCAGCAGCAGGTGAAAGCATTCATAAATCTGTCCCGAACAGTTGCCAATGAATATTCATATTAGAAATGTCTGATTGCAGTACTTTGATATATTTTTTGATTGTAGCAGGAGAACAAACTTAGACTTGTTTCTTGTTTCATAATGTATTCTAATTGGTACCTCTGCTTTGGACTGCTGACTAAGTGAATATAAGTGGAGGCATCAAATCACTAATTTGAAATATAAGTTACAAGCAATGCACTTGGTTTTTTTTTGTTTTGGTTTTTGGTTTTTTAAAAAAAGGTGTCTGACCAAATGGCTAAGGAGGGAATCCGATTTCTTCACTCCTAAACTTTATAATAGGCAAATTTGGCAAGTAACTAAGAACAAAGCTCAAATTTCTGGGGTTCAGTTGTGCCAAGTGTTGTCCATAAATTTGGATGCTTATGTGTAGTATCTGAAATGCTATACATTTTTAGATGCTGCACATCTGTCTAGCAGTCCTGCTTCCTCCCTACAATTGTCTGACAGCACAACCCAGAATGCCTTTCAGAGGCATCGTAACAGGCTCAAATTTCCCTGTTCTCTGCAATTGTCTTAATCTCCCATCCCACAAATAGACAGCAAGTTTTTCAGAGGAACATAATTAGCCCTCTCCATCTTTTCTTAGCAGGATAACATTCAGAAGTGAGACCTGCAACTCTTTCCCACCGTTAATATGGGCCACAGGGTTGAAATGTTGGATGGAGGGACGTGGATTTAATCCATGCAGTTGGGATTTGTTTGCCATTCCAATAATTCTCCCATTCTCCATTGGCCCAGCTGTTTCAGTCACCAAAGGGAAAGCAAGGAACTAGTTTGTAAAAGGTTATTTTTCAAAAATCTGGAAGGTATGGTGGCTCAAATACATTTTTTGGTTTTTTTTAATGTAATGGGTCACTCATGCTATGTGTTTTCATTAGCTTTCTACTATTCTTCCTTTTAGCTCATCCCAGAGGCAAAACATTGGAGTCACATTGGAGTCAATTTTTATTCACCATAAGAATCTTTTCTGCTTCTTGCTACGAAAATAAACTTAAATTTTAAATTCTCGACCAGATGTCTAGAGGCTGACAGTGTTTTGTTTTTCCTCAATCAAGAGAACAGAAATGAGGATCTTCTTCAAAAGAAGCTGAAGGGACTGTTGTGATAATTGGGCCTACAAATTTACCCTAATTGTTAGCTCAACTGTAAATAGTGAGTACAAGTTCATAAGATGTCACTATAACATATAAACAACAAATGTCAATGTGAAAAGGTGCAAAAAAAGACAGACTGAATTAGTCCAAACAAAAAGGCCTATTTAATATGTAACATTTCAAATGTTTCATAACTATTTTCCCCCTTATTTTCTGTTTCTTTAGCAATGGGTTAAAAAGACTTTTCAAGATGATTGTCATTTCACTAAGCAGGCTGAGGTCTCTGTATACCGAGCCTTGTTTAAAACTGTTGAATGTGAGACAGTGAATGGGTTATGGTGACACCTGGCCTGTGTTTCATCTAAATTAATACAACAGGACCCAGGTACCTAAATCAAAGTGGAATTCAATGAGATTTTAGCACCTAACTCCCTTAGGCTTCTTTGGAAATCCCAGCCTTAATTCTTTTCTCCTCACTGAGGTCAACAATCTATATGAAGGCAGGCAGCAATAACTCTTGAGTGTTTTGGGTTGTTTTTTTTATTCAAGCGGTGATGTAAAATTTTCCTGTGACAATGTGAACTGCTGGTACACTGAACTGATAAGAGTCAAACGAATACTTAAACACATGTCATAACATTTCTTCCCAGATCTGGACCTTAGCGTCCAAAATATGGGTGTTAGCATGAAAACCTCCAAGCTTAGTTACCAACTTGGACCTGGTATTGCTGCCACCAGCTAGGAATTATACAGTGCCTAGCTCACTGTGGTCTCCCAAAAACCTTCCCGGGGGACCCCCAGACTCAGATGCCTTGAGTCTTAGAACAAAGGGAAATAACTCCCTGCCCTTGTTTCCTTGTTACTTCCTCCCAGGCTCCCCTCCCTGGACGACCCTAGGAGATTCCCTGCTTCCAGTCCTGGAAACAGAAGTACCGAGAGATCTAATTTCTCTTCCCCCTTACCCAGAGGGTATGCAAAGTCAGGCTTAGTAAATCTAACACAAAGAGATTTTCCCCCTGACTTCTTCCTCCCACCAATTCCCTGGTGAGCTGCAGACTCAATTCCCTGGAGTCCCCACTAAAGAAAAACTCCAACAGGTCTTAAAAAGAAAGCTTTATATAAAAAGAATGAAAAAAGGACATAAAAGGCTCTCTGTAGTAAGGTGACAATATACAGGGTCAATTGCTTAAAGGAAGAACATGAATAAACAGCCTTATCCAAAAAGAATACAATTTAAAACATTCCAGCAACTACACACATGTAAATACAAAAGAAAACAATATAAACCTATTGTCTTACTATCCTTGTACTTACAACTTGGAAACAGAAGATTAGAAAGCCTGGAGGTAGAAAAATCACTCTCAGAGCCGAGAGGGCACAGACACAAGACAAAGACCAAAGAACTCACACCCAAAACTTCCCTCCACCCAGATTTGAAAAAGTCTTGTTTCCTGATTGGTCCTCTGGTCAGGTGTTTGGTTCCCTGTGTTAACCCTTTACAGGTAAAAGAACATTAACCCTTAGCTATCTGTTTATGACAGCACACATTTGTGAAAGACAAAGTTTGGAAGTAGTTTCAGAGATTATTTCCTCTAAGTGAGACAGTTCCTTACAGAGAAAACATTGTAGCTTTGGCCATGGGATGAGCTTTACTGATGAACACAAAGTGCTTCATGGGCGGCAGGTGTTGTAGCTGTGGGGGAGGCTATGCCTCCCCAAACAGCCTAGTGTGGCTCTGCCCCCAGGCCAGGCCCCCTTCTGCAGTTCCCAGTGCTCTGCCTGGGCGGGCGTGCAGGCTGGCCTGCCTTCCACTCCTGCAGGGACTCAGGGCAGCTGATGCTGTGGTTGCACCCCCCAGAACACCAGGGGTGTCTGGCCCGGAGTACCAGGGCTGGGACCTCACTGCCTGGTGCTGGGGCTCTGGGCTCCAGGCTCCTGCAGGAGAGGGGGGCAGAAGGGGAGGGATGGGGTGTTGGGCACAAGGGGAGGAGATAGGAGCTAAACTCACCCAATTGCAGGGTCACCAGCTGCCCGTGAAATGCTTACTCATGTTGTTTTTTTAATATTTCATTAATTTCTATTGATGTAGCACCTGGAACTACAGTCATGGGTCAAAGGTCAGCACAGCGGGTTTAAGTGATTTGCCCAGTAACATACAGTACATCAGCAGCAAAGGTGGGAATAGATTCCAGATTCCTTGACACCTCTGCTCTACTCACTAAGAAATACAAGTTTAATAAAATAAGTGATATTTCAGAACTAATTTTTTGTTAAGTAATCTTTTGCTTGCTGTCTGATAATTTGGCCCTCATACAGAAAGAGAAGGCATCATAGGCTCTAAAGAATTACCCATTGCAAAAATCTGATTATTTTAGAGTTAAAATATGCATTCAGCCTTTTCATAGCTTTAGAAAAATTTTGTTTAACCATACTAGCAAAATCTTTTTTTTTCAGCTTAAAAATGAATAGATAGTCCAAGTGTAAAGACTTAACAGGTTATGATGTATAAAATAGTTCTAACCTAGACCCTCCAAAATTTAGATTCCTCTCTACATTTATGGAATTTAAAAACACTTGTCCCCTAACATTTTGTAATCTCCTATCTCTTCAGTCTGGAATATTTCCTAATGGAAGTTGAACTGTGGGATACTTCACCACCATCAATGATAAGAGACCTGGAATACACTTTTTAAACACAACCAGGTGACTTAAGAGTCTCTCTCATTGACTTTCAGTGAGACTAATCTCCTAAATCCCCAAGTGACTTTTAAAAACAGGTTTTAGGCAGCTGAGTCACTTAAACACTCTCTTTAAAAATATTTCCCTGAGACAAAAATGTAAAATCAAGGGCACTTTTTTCATGCAACAAGATGAGATGTTAAGACTAGCTAATATAGGAAGCATATGCACGATAGAGTAGTGTGGTTCTGTTCAAGTAACTGCATGCCTAATTATGGTTTACGTAATGTGATTGTGACCATTGATGAACCTACCTATTTTTTTAGAATTTTCTTGTCTTTGATTAGGATTTTTAATGTTGTGCTTGGTAGCAGTGTGTTTGTGAATTGATGCAAAATATTGAGTTTTGCTCATGTCTGAAGTGGGAAAAATCCATGCATATGCAGAACTGGAAGTATCACAGGATTATTGGAAACTAATTGCTGCTAACGTGTGCTTGACACATCATAGGGTCCATAGGGGAAGATACCAAGCGTACTTCTTATGACACTGAAAACATAGTAATTCCCAGGAACTATAGTAGCGGGACAATGTAAGCAGCTAGGAATACTTAATGTGAGCAACTAGAGTCTTGAAATCTCCTGAAGGATGATCAACACTTTACCTTCTCCTCTCACGCAGTTTGTGTTCTACACAGAAAAGCTTTTCCAAAGCATCTGAAGTAGATGAAAAGATGACTGCTTCTAGAGTGGTGGTGGACAGCATTTCAGAGGGGTCTGAGCAAGGCTTGTTTATGTGTAGCTCAGGAAAAAATGTGAACTTGAGCTGCTTGCTGTACTAAAATAGGGCTGGCTGCAGCCTGTCAAATTAAATCTTTTCCCACCAGAAAATGGTGGTTCATCAATCAAACTTTTCAGGGAGAGTGGGGGGGGGGAGAAACACTTTGATGGAATCTTAAACTATTTAAAATTAAATATTTTTGTCAGGTTGTGTCCTCCTGAGTCATAATAATACCTTAGTGGAACTGTAGTTCCAGCTCTCTTAGAAGCTCTGCTCCCAGGCAGACTACTCTTCCCATGGTGCACTATAGTCTCCAGCTCTGGCTGATGCAGCATCATGGGACAAATACCAAAAATATTGGAATTTTCTGTGGGATAGAAATTGTTTGTTGATCAATTCTATGCTCAAGATTGTTAATTAAAATTTGATTCAGTTCAACTACCCTGTATTAAGATTTTAAGAGCAATATCGTGTTTATGCAAGTTGGACTAAATTCACCTCTAATACATCTCAACTGAAAAGTGAGATTTTTGGGTTCATTTTCTTGGATATATATTTTCTCTCATGGATCTGCAAATAAGACTCTTCGGTCATAGTAAATCTGTCTAGGCCATCTTTAGAGTTTGTCTCTAGTTCCAAAGGAAGGCAATGAGGAGTCATGGAACAGGAATGAATTGCTGAGCTGCTAGTTTCAAAGAGGGGATGTAGAATCATACTATCAACCCTAGAGAGTGTCCTGATACACACTCTGGATGGGCTGAGCGCTGAAATGGACATGGACCAAGGCAGCAGGAGCTAATTAAATATATGAGTGACTTTTCTGGTACTGTTGTATGCCCATCATATTGCATGTGTCAGGACTGTAGTACTCACAGGCAGAGTGTTGGTCTTTTTCCAAAAGACACTGCACAGGGGAGGCAGTAAAAATACTATAGCATGAAAAGCTAATTTTCAAAGATGGCCAGATTTCAAAGAATAGTGTGAAATCACAGTGCAGCATTTGGAATTTCCAATTCTTAAATGAGAAGTATTGGGGAGCTGATCTTCATGATAACTCGTTGGCTGAACTTCTCTGTTGGAAAGCTTTGACCAATATCTGTTGAAGCGTGGCAAAGAATAGAAAATGTAATGGAGGGGAATATTTTTGTGGGAATAAGTTCACAGGGTGATGCTGCTCTTTGATTAGGTGGAGTTCTGCATTTTATTATGAAAAGTCTAACAAATTCAAAAAGTTAATTTAACTGATTAGTCATCCAAAAACTCATAATGGAATTGCCTTATTTGCTGTTCACAACTCATAATTCTCCAAGTTTGTCCTCCAATGTGAGAGCAGAACAATGATGTGATTTAGGTGACCAAACCAAACTGGAAAAAAAAGGTGCACAAACAGCTAGAGGCTAAAATATATGTTGACATAAGCCATTAGGATACCTATGAATGACTAATACTCTAACCGAAGCTGGGATTGTGAATAGAAACAAGGACTCATATAATCAGATAATTCATTTACAGTTGTTAATGTGACCTGCTCATTTTTTAATTTCCTTCTTTTTAAAAGTATAGGTCAAACTTCAGATGACTCTGCTATGCCTAACTGAATGATAGGACCCAATCTGGACCTTTCTCCTGTTTGCTGAATTTAGGTCCTGATCCAGTGCCAAATATTGCATTTTTCAGTCATAGGATTGGGCCCACTCTAACACAACTTCAGTTTCAATAACAGGATTTTACTTTTTTTCCCTCCCTATGCAGTAGACAAATATACAAGTCTCTCAACAGATTCTTTCTTTTAGGTTTCAAGTAAATAGCACTGTAATAGAAGCTATTTGATCTTTCAGTACCAAAAACTATGGCTATATGTTTCACTCCATTTCATTGGTTCAAAGGGAGAAAAGTCTGGGGTTTTCAAAGTGCCTCCAGACTCCAAGTTGTGAAAAGTGTTCTTTGATTTTAATGATCCAGAACCAGCAGTGCAGATCTAGTTTGAATCTCATTACTCATTACACTCCACTCCACTTAATAATGCATTCTTTTCCAAAATAGAAGAATTATAAATTTGTCATAGACGTTTCCCTGTTAAAACTCTATTCAATTCTCAAAGGGTTGTGCTAAAAGAGTGAAGCAGATTGGTTTTATTTACATCATTATACAGTCAAACATTTTTTCCATGATAAAATTGTGTTTTAGTTAGTCATTTTGTATGTTGTAATATTTAGGATGCTCACAGCCTGGTTGTGGGTCTGTTACTTTGGGATACTGATTCTTTGCTCTTGATGTTGTGGTTTTCGATACAATCAGTCCAACTCAGACACTGTGATGGAAATCTCTTCTGTACTGTCATGAAAGTAGCTGTGATTTCCATCCTCCAACTTCTATACAAGTCTGAAGGAATTAATGTTGAGAACAGCTCTACCAATCTGTGTAAAACTACTGGAATGAGTATAGTTCTGGCATTTTTCATGTACAGAGAATGTTTTCAGTTTTACTAGGATTTGTTTAGCTAAAGTATGCTGGTTTTAGTAGTTTGACTAAAGTCAAATGCAATGCATATAGTATCCTAACAAAGGCTGGATTCCATAGGTGAAAAATTCTGTGGTAAACAGGCTTCAGCATATTCAACATGTCGTAATCAGAGGGAAAATTAGGTCAATAATACTTATAGATGCTTTAAGATGAACTTTCACATAATGCATCAATCCATAATGCAATAAGCCCATCCAGCGAGAGAAAATTTAAGAAAGAGGAAAACTTACTGTGAACATTGGGGACGGGGTACGCAACTTTTTGAGAGTGAGATGTATTGGGCTCAATAATATCGTCCCCAGGGCAATGATGATCTTTTAAAACAACACTGGATGAAACATGAGAAAATAAACCTCAGGGAACAACTCTGCTTTGGCAGAAAGATGAACTGAATGATCTAATACTGATTTTACATCTCTAATGTAATGAAATTGTTCACTGTGACACATGTTGGAGTACATTCAGTTGACCTTTTCATTGTTACTGTATGATGCTATATTCTTTATCTGCTCAAACTACATAGCTTTCAAAATTGATGAATAACTTGTAGGAAAGTGTGTGATCAGTGAACTTGAAGATATCTTGTTACCTGAAGTGCATACATCAATATGCTTTTACTAATACCTACTTGAAATGGCTGTATACTGCTGGATATTGAGTGTTTGCTCAGGGTTTCTATTGAAGAGTGATTTTGAAATGTATATTTAACCCACTCCCTTTCCATGAATACTTTGGCCAAGTTTGTGGCTTAACCCTGATAACGCAATTTGGAAAATCAGGAATGAATGAGAAAAGCAATAGACTTTAACATGTAAAATCAGATTATGAAAATGATCCTCTTCTAGCAGTCATTCATTCAATCTGTAGAAATTATAAGTACCAGCACCTGCACATCTTGACTTCCACTCTCCAATTCATCAAGAATTTCTCAAGTGTCTGATCTGGTTCAGCCGTTTAATGAATTCTGTTAATCATTCAGCCATTCCTCCTGGTTTTACAGTGCGGAATTATTCCATGACTTCAATTTATGTAACTAATGAACCATCTTATTGACACCTAGTTACTGATTAAGAATCTACCTGGAAAAAAATACCTTAAGTGAAGACATTACTAAATTCCCAAACCAAAGCAAGACATGAACCCTTCAAAATCTCCACAAATTACAACATTGATTGACCACGAAACACACACACACACACACACACACACACACACGTGCATACAAAATATACCTTTCAAATATCCAGCTGAAAATAGAATCTTCAGGGTTTATAGGTCAGTTTCACTCCTACTTCTCCTAATTACTTTATCTATGTGGGTCATGCCATATATTCAATATAAGATCAAGTACAAAATATAAGACCTATACAAAAGTTTTGCAGCACCTAGGCGCAGTAAAGGGTATTAAAAGTAGAATGGAATGAGGCCAGCATATTGTAGTAGTATCACCTTGTAGTAGTCAGGTACACATTTTAGATCTAATCTAGAGCCAAATTTCCCCTAATTTCTGGCTCATAAGCTCAAATAATAACTATAGAACTGATCTTCACTAAATGAATATTTGAACAATTTTTAAAATGTATGTGTTATGCTTTCTAGAGCTTCATGAGTAATGCATATTGTGATAAAGTTCCTCCTCTTCCTTGATGGGTCCTGCACTTATTGGCAGATTTGCTCACCTCAGAGATTCACAGCAACCCTCAGTTTGGCCACTTTTGCTAGTGGCTCAAACCTGCCACTCACTCAGCTAACCTCATCACTGGCCAGCCTGGGGAAAGGGACGAGAACAATCCCGGCAGTCTCTGCTGACCCACCTAGTGGGACGGGGGACAGGCCAGAGACCTTCCCCTCTGGTGGGATCCACAGTCCAGGTCAACTCCTCTTGTGTTAAATAGGGAGTTGCAGGGGGGGGGGGGGATGTGGGCAACCCAGGCCTACCCTCTACTCTGGGTTCCAGCCCAGGGCCCTGTGGATCGCAGCTGTCTACAATGTTTCCTGTAACAGCTGTGTGACAGCTACAACTCCCTAGACTACTTCCCCATGGCCTCCTTCCAACCCCTTCTTTATCCTCACTGCAGGACCTTTCTCCTGATGCCTGATAACGCTTGTACTCCTCAGCCCTCCAGCAGTACGCCTTCTCACTCTCAGCTCCTTGCGCGCCTCTTGCTCCCAGCTCCTTGCATGCACCTCACTAACTGAAGTGAGACCCTTTTTAAACCAGGTGCCCTGATTCGCCTGCCTGTCCTAACTGGTTCCAGCAACTTCCTAATGGTTCTGGAACAGCCCATTATCTTACTCAGGGAAAAGGGACCTGCTTAATCTAGGGCTAATGTATCTACCTTCCATCACTCTTCTGTAGCCATCTGGCCTGACCCTGTCACAATATGTTAAATAGAGACAAAGGTTAAAATACTGAACTAGAAGCTCAAATGGTATAAATCTTCACTGTTCCATTGAAATCAGTGGAACTAGGCTGACTTATAAGATCTGAGATCTGGCCCATCCTTTTCTTGAAAGGTCAGAATGGATTATCACAAGGTGTTAATGTCTAGAATATTGTGTTTAATCTGTAGTATTAATCCATCATAGGCTGTTATGTTTAAGCATATTGAAAAATGCTATGGCAAAAATGTTTTTAAAATATGTATGCAATGAGAAATTCACTTTTTTTTCTCAAATATCTGAAGGTTCAGTCCATATTATGGTAAAATGAGTATTAAAATAACATAGTATTAGGGCTGTTGATTAATCACAGTTAACTCATGTGGCTAACTCAAAAAAATTAATCACGATTAAAAAATTCATCACAATTAATTGCACTGTTGAACAATAGAATACCAATTGAAATTTATTAACTATTTTTGGATGTTTTTCTACATTTTCAAATATATTGATTTCTATTAAAGTGTGCAGTGCTCACTTTATATTTTATTACAAATATTTGCACTGTAAAAATAATAAACAAAAGAAATACTATTTTTCACTTCACATTATGCAAGTACTGTAGTGCAATCTCTTATCATGAAAGTGTAACTTACACATGTAGATTTTTTTGTTTCATAATGACACTCAAAAACAAGAGTGTGAAACTTTAGAGCCAACAGGTCCACTCATTCCTACTTCTTGTTCAGCCAGTTGCTAAGACAAGTTTGTTTACATTTACGGGAGATGCTGCTGCCCGCTTCTTATTTACGGTGTCACAAGAAAGTGAGAACAAGCACTTCTGTAGCCAGCATTGCAAGATATTTATGCATTTGCACTCTCTCTCTCTATTTATGTGCTAGATATGCTAAGCATTCACAAGCCTCTTCATGCTTTGGTAACCATTCATGGGGACATGCTTCCATGTTGATGATGCTTGTTTAAAAAAAATGTTAATTACATTTGTGACTAAACTCCTTGGGGGAGAATTGTATGACTCTTGCTCTGTTTTACCCACATTCTGCCATATATTTCCATAGTCAGAAGTGACACATTCCTTTTAGAATTGAATAGTGGGAACGTATCGTAGGGCCGAGATTTCCTCACTGGGTACTGGCTTGGCTTTTTTTGTTGTTGTCTGGGTATTTGTCACTACTGAGTTGGCATGAAATTCACTCAGTAAGGCACTTCAGGAAAAAACAGGCAAAAAAAAATTGCACTGGCATAAAGTGAGGTGATTAGAAGATGAGAACATTGCCTCTCGACATGTATCTATTATCTACAGCTTAGTGGTGTGTACATCTGGTCATATTTAATGCGAAGCGAGTGTGATTTCTAACTATGACAACATTGCATGTGAAAAGTTCATTCAAGATCAACTGTGATAGGGACCCCACACAAGACTGTTTCTGTAAGGTACAAGACAGAGCAGGTTAAGTGAGGGGGAATGTGATGTGAGCAACCGTCAGAGGGGTGTCAGACCTGAAAAAAGCTAATCCCCAGACAGGGCCACAAGGAGGCATCCCATTGGTGAGTAGAGACCCTGGTGACACCAACCTTTAGGTTAAATCTAAACAGGACTGGCCACATATGTTATCACTGGACAGCTGTTACTGCAGATAGCTACAGAAAATCCAATGATGATGGAAATGACAGGTCTGCATCCCAGCAGTTTGTCACCATTATTTTTTTTCTTAAGAGATGAGGCTCCAGTCTTTCAGCGGAGATGGCAAAAAATACCACCTTTGGGGTTCTTTTTTTGGAGGGGAGGTTGTCACAACATTGTTGAAAAATTAATTGCAGTACTAGAGAGGCCTAGGAAGCTTTGTGACTTTCCTATATACTACACAGGTTGTCTCTTCAGTGTCAAAAGAATATCAATTGGCATTTATTCTGTAATCAGCAAGCCATGTTAGGTCAAGAGTTTTTGCAATTGGCTATAATGTCTCTTGCAAACTTAGAAGAACTCAATATGATCTTTGAATGGGCACATACATAACTCTCATTTCAAATCTTTGTGCCCATCTGAGTTGCATTCCATTCTCCCTGTCCTCTCTGTGTTGGCTATTTAGCTTGTAAGCTGTGTAGGTCAAGGACCTGCCTATATATCTGTAAAGCACCTTTGACAGTATGTAACTAATCTCTTGATGGAACGTTGTTACAACTTTCACCATTCATTTTGATGTCTAGATTTGCTTGTGCCACATACATTTGGTATATGCTTAGCTGTTACCTGTTACCAGAATTTAATGATATTAAAATGCGGAATCACAAAAATGAAGCTTTAATTTTTTTTAGCAAATATAATTCCTAATCTAGTTCTTTCAAACATTCTTGCTTCTTATTTTCTTGACTGTTTTTTACTAAAGCCATGTTACTACTTCTTAAGGACCACGTTCCCCTTAATATTTGATGTGTATAATATCAGTGTAGATTCACATTATACTATTAGTGTGCTCTTGTTATTCTGCTGTAATTACAGGTTTATATTAACCCTTCATGGCATTCTCAAAACCAAGGGCGGCTCTGTTTTTTGCCTCCCCAAGCATGGCAGTCAGGCAGTCTTTGGCAGCATGCCTGTGGGCGGTCCGCTGGTGACTCAGATTCGGCAGCATTTCTGCGAGTGATCTGACGGTCCTGCACCCTTGGCAACCTCCGCTGAATTGCCACCAAAGCCACTAGACTGGCAGACCTCCCACAGAAATGCCACCAAAGGCTGCCTGACTCCCGCCCTCACGGCGACTGACACGCCACCCCAGGCACATGCTTGCTGCTCTGGTGCCTGGAGCCACCCCTGCTCAAAACCCAGGAAATGAATACAGGACAGCAGTACTAGACTAAGATTACTTGGAATGCACATTAAACATCACAAAGGTTAATTAATGTCATCTGGCAATGGAACAATCAATATTTAAACCTCTGCTGAGGTAAAGTTCATGTGCAACAGGGCAAGAAAACTTCATAAATATTTTAATTGTTCTCTAAAAATTGATTTATGCTACAGTGAATAGTGTGCAAAGCTTCAAAGTTCAGGCTTGGATTCAATAAGGCAGGAGGGCTCCAAGAACAGCAACATATTTTACTTTACTATAGCACCTGAGAGATTTTAAATTTGAGGAGAAAAGTTTCTTAGAGTTACAATAGGTTGGATGATTTTCCTTGAGCAATGCTCTACTGTTTTGTGGAGCAGCATGTGCTTGGGTTATCCAAACAGGTTGTTGTTTTCCAAAAACCTTTCTCTTAGCCAATGCAAGTTTCTAGGGTACTATAAGAATCATGAGTTTAATTGTTTTGTGTAACTACTTAAACCTGAATAGCAGTATAAGAGATCCAGTATACAACATAAAACTACTGTACAGACCTATGCATCCCTAGAAAAGGACGCATACTGCTGCTGTTGTACCACTGTTGTAGAGCCAAAAATGAAAGGTCAAACTTGGAAATTGTTATTTTGCCTTGTGTTCATAGTTACATAAGCTACAAAACCTCTTACAACATAGTGGGATAATCTGCCCATGTCAGTACAGTGATGCAGGAGCAGAGACTGGACGATGTATTCTTGTTTTAGGGGTCCTGCAGGTAGTCAGATATCTCTGGTTAGTCAAAGCACCACATAATGGGATACAGGTTAGTGTTACTTATTCAGGAAAAGAGTAGTCCTTGTCTAGTATTTGTCGCTGTATGCAATTTCTGTTGGTCAACTGTGGGTTTCAAGAGACTCCGAATTATCTCTAGTCTTCTCTCTTTGGTTGTATTTTTCACCTACTGTTCCCTTGATGCAATCCTGTCCTCCTGATTGCAATGGGAGTGGGGGGATCTCTATGCCATTTTCTTTCCACCCTGGTAGGATATATGGGCAGGATTTTTGCCCATTCTTTTCATCATGGTCTTTCATATTCAGACATAATTATCCTGCATGGTATTACAGCTTTAGATCAGAACTACAGTGTTCTCTTTTAAGTATGGGGTGGGGAAGGGGGAGGGAGAACAGAAGCAAGAACTTTTGGAAATTCCAAAGAAGTGATATCATAAATGGGTGTACAAAACAATAAATATTCATGATAGTGACAGTACGATGCCTTGAGAAAGCATAGTCATCTTTGACTGACTTAAATCACCTGGGTCACAGTATAAATCACATATGATATATATTACCCCCAAGGCATTAATATAATTCTTATGGAATATACTGTAAATAACAATGTTCCTTAAATAAATGTAAAATGTAAATAAACAAAGGACTGAGGGTGCAAGGCGTTTGTTCCATTTTGGGTTAAATCGGTCCAAAGTGGCTCTGCTAGAGGATTTTAAACAAAGTAGGTAGAAGTCTCTCTTGCACACTAGCTCTGTGTGTCAGTGGCAGGACATGAGTATAGTACTGTCCAGGGTCCTAGGGATGGACTTGGGCAACTAGGCCAAGTCACTGTCCATGCTGCCACAGCCATGCTGCTTTTTTTAGCATACTAGCTTGAGCAGAACTAGAAGTTGTAGGTCTGTTTGAGTTGGAAATCACACCTCCCAGCTATTGTGTAGACATATCCTGTGTGTCAGCTCTGGCTGCATGTTCCTTGGGTTCAGATGTGATCGCTGATTGCTTTGCCCTGTGTGCAGCTAGGGATGGAGGAAGCATCTCTAATGACCTTTCAGTTCTCATTTAGCCTTTTGCATTTCACATGGGAGTTCCAGGTGAATCACTTTCAGGATCAGCCTCAAAGGTCCTGGCTGTTTTAGAGATTTAAATGAGTATGAGAGACTCCATTACAGACTCTTCCTAGCATCTCTGTAACCACAGACTGACCTTGCAAAAGGATTAGGAGCCACACAATAATAATCATAACAATATCCAGCTCTTGTAAGGCACTTTTCAAGAGTACATCTCAAAGCACAATATAAAGGTCAGTTTCATTATCCCCATTTTACAGAAGGGTAAATTGAGGCACATGGGGTGAAGTGACTTGCCCCAGATCACCCAGCAGTAACAAAGCCAAGACTAGAACCAAGTTTTCTGAAGCTCGGTCCAGTCTAGTGCTCTACCCACAAGGCAACACTGTCCTTCACAAGTGGATTCATTAGTATTTTTGAAATATGAATATCTTTGTACAGATTGAGCTGGCTCAGATTACTTCACCACATGATTCTAGCACACTCAAAGCTAGCGCACACAGGAAAATCGGACAGATGTAATCACTAAAGCCAATGGATTCTATGCGTGTTGCCCTGGCCATATGACAGGAATATGATTTTTTTTTGTAAATCTGATGCAAGTCAGGTGACTGGATCGAGGGGGCAAAGATCAGCCTCTTATGCCTTGCATGCCATACCCCTAAAACCATTTTTAAACTCTTTGTTCTAAATATTAGAAGAATGTATAGGTTCATAATTTTGCTTTTGTTTTATATAATGTCTAAATATAACAGTGGGTGGCACTATACATATATTATAGTATTTAAACAAACCAAGTGGTAGGAGGTAGGTCTAAATATATTTATTTTGAAATACTTGAATGTGGTTTCCATTTCTTTTCAAGTTGCTCAAGTTTTGTTGTGTTCTTGCTGAGACTTGCTTTGTTATAATTTTATTCTGGCCGTGTTGAGACCTACAGTCCTTTGTTGTCCAGATGGGTTTACATATGTCAACAGGATTATTTGTTTTGGTCAGTGTTATCCATGAACTTATTTGTTTCACAAAACTGTTTGTAAAACAGTTCCTTTAAAACATAAATAATTGAAGGGTCTTGATGAGACTGATTTAATTTTAGCATTTCTTTTACTTACAGTTAGTTCTTAAACATAATATATTATAATCACTATTCACCTTTTGTTATGTTAACAAATCATATTCCTGTTGGTTGTTAGTAGAGCCAATGTGATTTTGTCACATCAAATTTGGGGGAAGATCACAGATGAATTGTGACAAATTTTTATCACTAATTTTTTTGCACAGCTTATGAATTCTGCTGTTCCCTCTCAATCTCCTCTTCTGTTTTACTGTACTTCTATGAATCTTCACAGCTAGATGATAGGAGAATATTCGGTATCAAGGCTTCATTTATAAATTCTGTGACATGCTGGCTTTTAATAAATATAGACATTTGGAAATTGGAATCTTCAGAACTGGCGATTACCATTCTAAAATAGAAATGTGAATGAGGATGTCATTTACTCAATTAAAAAACCTATGAGGTATTTCTCTGAAGAATTTGAAGCAAAATGAGGTAACAGCAGGTCCTCTGCTAAATTCAGAGTGGTCCGTTTGGATTGAAACTTAAAGAACTAAGTAATATGAAGCCATCTTTTTTTTTTTTTTGCCATGGAGATCGTGTTGGCCATATTTTGACTGGATTGGAAGATGTTAGAAGGTTTTAGCTAATATATTCTAAATGTTTAGTGTCAACAATATATCCTAAGGCTTGCTGGGAGAGAACAAAGTAGGAGTACAGGGTGGTGTCATAGTTTCTGTAAGGTACAAGATAACCAGACTATGCAGGCAGGGATGGTTCAGTGAGACCTCCTTTGTAGTGCTTCTTGCTACTGTTCCAGAATGGGACAGCTGCCACCAGCAGAATATGCTCATCTCAGCTGGAATTGGGATTTGGCCATTCCCCTAAATCAACTCATTGTGCCACCTTGGAACCACAGAGCACTGCAAGGTACGTTGACAAATTAGTTGACTGTCACTCAGAAGGTCCATATATGGATCTATTACTGTGCAGGTGCTTTTGGGAGGAGAAAGCAGGCTCCCAGCACCTCTTCCCACACTGGTACACTAACAAAAAAGAAAAATATTGCTATTGCTTAGCACTGTATATTGTTCTTATATTCAAACCTTTTACACCTGAACTGAATCAATGGATGGGATATTCTTGCACATCGGCTCCTAAGTATCTTCTAAACTATTAAAAAACTGCTCCTGAGAGGGGGTGGGGAATGAAGAGAGGGGAATTGAGGCATACCAGCTAGCTTTCATGTGTATTTTTTTGACGGGGGAAAATTCTGCTGTGGGACCTGAATACATTGAAATATTGAATCAAATTATTTATTCATTAAAAGACAAAGAAAAATAACTGGAGTAGTTCTGAAACTAAATGATTTAGGGGCTGAATTTTGAATGTTTTCCAGGGGCCCTTATGGTTATAAATAATTTATGAACCTGTATTTCTGTAATGCTTGAAATTTCTTACCCTGAAAGTGTTTTTTTTTAATGAGTAGGTCATATGGCCAGAACAGTCCCTTTATGTATCTTTTTCACTTTATCATTTTTTCATTTTGCTGAGGAATATATTAGCCTTTGCTACTTTTAGCAGTGGGCTTTGAAGAGAAAATGAGCAGTGAAGCACTAATTACATATTATGGCGTCTGAAGGGAAACTGTAACTGAGTGATAAGATTTCCAAGTGAAATCAGTTTCTTGAAGCTTTTGTTTATTTGCTAAATATTTTCATATAAAATTAGTGTAATAAACATTTTTTTCTTTTAGGGTTGAATGTAAAATTGATTTATTTATGCATAACTAGATATGCCTTTCTTTTCAAGTTCTTAGAATAAGAGTTTTGGTTTGAAAACACATTACTCGAATGACCTTTTTTGTGTTTCTCTGATAATCCCCCAAAAGTGGAGCCATTACATTTGTGAGCCAAGGGAATGGCTGCTTTTTGTTCTTCCACACAATCACCATCTAGTAGTTTTAGACCTCTCATTGATCTGATGGGTCCAAATCACTCATGTATCTGTAATCTTGCTGTTCTTACTGGAGCAAAACTCCCATTGACATCAATGGAAGCTTTGTCTTAATGACTGCAATAGTATTGGTGTCTCTAGGAAGTAAGAATACTGAAAGAAATTTGAAGCATCCACATATTTGAAACTATGTTCTGCCCTTCTTCGTCCCCTGGGAGACTTCCTATATTAATTGTCTCTGTGCTTAGTTGGCTTTAATTATTAATCTGCAGGTGTTTCAAATCATGGTATATTCCCACTGGGTTTAGGTCAAGGACCATTAGCTGTGATACATTGCCGTAGTTTTGTGGGTTTTTTTGGATCTTTTTAGATGGCTTCACAGACCTCAGAAAATAGTCATTTGCAATAATTTTCTACTATTAACCACAGTGATCTGTAGCATAACTACCATCTCCTCCTCCCTGAAGGCAGGTATTTAAGCAGTCTCTAGGTTATGCCTAGAAGCATTTTCTAAACATTATTTCTGAGAACCATATATGGAATGCAGTTTAGTTAAGGAATCCATCTACTGTTCATGCTGTCCATACTTACATAGATCTCATTTTGGGAGTTACTCATTGTCTTTCAGAAGCTACAGACTGAGATGCTTGAAAATGCAAGAAAGTGATGGATTCTGTATTAATCTGTCTAGGGTTATGATGTAGCCAGCAATGAAAGAGCATCTAATTATGTTGGTGCTAGACTGAATCTTTTAATTGGTTAATTATAATGCACATGTAGATTAACAGCTTTTAAAGGTCAGCCCCTTTTAAATTACACTGAGTACTACTTTATGTGCTGTGTAAACCTGGCATTCTGTTGGTATCGAAGAGGTACATCATAAATTAGTTTTGAAGTATGACAAAAAATGATTAGCACCCTCCCTCCTAAGTAGTTTGAATTAAGCCTGAAAGCAATGGCAGCAGGCTTTGACAATATAAGCAGTTCCAGAAGTAAATAGGAACAGCTTATATGAATTGTCCCATTTTACTGAGCTATCACACTACACTCAAATATTTCCTCTAAATTCTGAATAGCACAAGCTGCTGATGTTCTTAAAATATCTTTTAAAAAAAAAACAAGATGCTTACTGATGCAAAATTATTTAACCACGTTAAATCAAATATTCCTCTGTAATTTTCTCTTCCCCTCACTCATACTCACTATTATTTCGTATTTATGCCACCTTGAGGGCCTCAAAGTGATTGAATACATATTATTTCCACCTACTGGAAATAGCACTGGTGTTACCAGCACAGTACCACCATTTATTAAAAACTCAAAGTGACAGATTTAAAAAAAAATGGAAAATATCAAAGGTTTAATTTGTGGTATAAATGAAATACATTTTGTACAATATGAGATTTGCCATTACTTATAAGGGAAAAACTGCTTACTTTCACCACATTTTAGCTATAGGCAGAGCTGTATGGAAGTAGGGATTATTTAAAAACAAGTCATTTTGTGAAACAGTATCACCACTCTGCATTGGGTTTGTTTGTTTGCGGTGTGTGTGTGTGTATTTTACCCCTTGAAACTGCTTTTGTAGTTTCAGGATCATGGATACTGTTTTCTCAGAATGTCAAAAGTCATTTTAGCATGATTTATATTTTCAGCAGTTCGACTGGGTGCAGGAGAAGTCCCAACTTTGAAACTTTCCCTTTTGTGAGGAGAAAGGATGGTGGAAGAGGCAGTGAAAGTTATCTGATTTTGTGCATGTAAATGGTTATGCACACAGTATTTTTGTGATGGAGGAGGATAGGAGAGCAGAATACTGTAGAGATTTAGTTGATAGAGGGCTGTAAGGTAGTGTATTGTGGATACTTAAATCTGGATTAGAATTATGACGCTCAGGTTTACAGTGTGTAGTAAAGTGTGTATGAAATTTTGATCCTTTCAATGCAGAGCAAACAAAAGTATTCACAATAACTGTGCATTCCACCTGTACTTGTGTGTTCAGACTTATGATCTATGAAAACTGAAAAGCCTCAAGTCAGATAACAGGGTGGGAGCAAAACCACTTTGGGCATAGAGTGGTGTGTACCTCCTATCAGAATAATTTCTTATTTAATTTCCAGCCAAAGCATTGTGAACACAATCTATGCAGGCTGTGCTTTGCGCAGTCACAGAACTGATAATAATGAAGGAGACTCAAAATATTAAGCAGGGAGGGCCTGTATATGGTATTTCCCCCTCAGGGACATGACCTGGAAGACATCAGGATTTATCCTCATGAGTTTCAGATACTTTCATTCCAATTTTTTTTAGTGTAATCCTGCCTCCTCTGAAATCAATGACAAAACTCCCATTAACTTAAATGAAGCCAAAATTGAACACTTCATTTTTATTTTGTCAGCAGGAGCAATAAAAAATTGAAGTAGATCAGGAGATTTAGGCACACTATTTGAGAGAGACCGCATATAGGAGAAGCAGAAACAATAATGCAGTAGCTGAAGAGAAACATAGAAAAATGAATTTTAAAGGAATGCCAACTTTTTTCCCTTCAAAATTGGGTTAAGAAATCTGTTTAAAATTTCCTTTGGGGAAAAGAAAAAGCTGATTCATGTAGAAACCTTGCCTCTATGAACCTTCCCGCCTTCCACACCTTTCCTTGAGGGGTACTACTTTTGCAAACACAAGGCAATATACTATTTTGTGTGCAATGTTCACAATGTATGGTAATGATGCACCATTTTTTCTTGCAAATATTTGTCATTCTGCCCCCTCCCCCTTTTTTTTCTTCTCTAGTGTTTTCTGTCATTTGCTTAATGGCTTTACCTCCTCTTCATCAAACTTAAAGTGATGCTACCAGAAAGTTGAAGGGCCAGGTCACCCTTTAAGGGGCAGACACCAGCTGTCCTGGATGGACTTTTAGTGGAGCAATTCCAAGCTGCCCAGGTGGTATGGGGGAACAGGGGAAGCACTTCAAGACAGACCACCTCCACACACACCCCATTAGTGTCCTGGCTGGCGAGAGGAAGGTTGGTACAGAGAGGCAACTGGCATGATGGTTTCTAGCCCTAAAGGCATCATTGCTACCTGCCTGTTAGGGGGTGAAGATGCTCTTAAAGTGACAAACACTTCACAAAGTGGCCAGGAGGAAATTACACCCAACAGTGAGGTGTCATAGGTGGATAACCATAATGGTAGCCCAGTACCTCTTAATAGCTTCTCTTCATCTGCAACTTTTTTCTCTCTAAAAATTTATCTTCTCAGCTGCTTCTTTCCTCTCCATCAACTCAGCTATCCATATTTTTTCTTGCTCTTCTTTCTTCCTATTCCATCATGTTCGGAACTGATTAAACATGTAATGTAGAAACTCCATCTGCAGTAAAACAGAATTTTAGGAAGTCCCTGTTTAACTATTGGGAGGACAAAAGGAAGGTGTAAGGCATGTTTTTACAAGTATCTTGCAAAGCTAGAAAACTGGAAGAGACAATCTACTTGTGCCCACAAAAAAATCTAGGAATGGATCTTTTTCTAAAGTGTCTAAGTGTCTACACTGCAATAAATCATCCACAGCTTCCCCATGTCAGTGGACTTGGGATCATGAGGCTCAGACTGCAGGACTAGAAAATTTCAGTCCAGACAGTCTGGCTGGAGCCTGGGACATCTATACTGTAATTCTGTAGCCCTGAAGCCCGAGTTCTGTGAGCCTGGATCAGTTGATGTGAACCAGCCCAGGTGCTTTATTGCAGTTTAGACCTACTCTAAGGCCATGTCTACACTTCCGGCTAAGTCAGTACCAGGGCCAGCGCTTCCATTAGGCGACCCTAGGCGGTTGCCTAGGGTGCCAGGATTTGAGGGGTGGCATTTTGTGCGCTCCCCATGGGGCACATGGGAGCTTCCAGTTCCACTCCTGTTGTGCCACCGAAGAAGGACCTTCTGCCGATGTGCCGCGGAAAACAGCGGCAGGCACTTGAGCAGCTCAATGACTGCCGCTGTTGCCTGCGGCATTTCGGCGGAGGGTCCTTCTTCAGCGGTGCAATGGGAGTGGAAGTGGAAGCTCCCGCGCGCCTCCTGGGGAGCGCACAATATGTGGCCCCTGAATTCTGCCTAGGGTGCCAGAAACTCTGGTGCCGCTTCTGGTCAGCACCACTGCAATCAATGCAGCAGTGTTGATTTTTAGTGGGTCTGGTGAAGACCACTTAAGTCCATGACAGAGCACTCTCTCTTCAACGTCTCTAGTCCACCTCCCCAAGAGGCAGAAGGTAAGTCAGTGGGAGAGTTTCCCATTGATATAGTGTGGTGTAGACACTGTGGTAAGTCGATCTCAGTTACGTCGACTTCAGTTACCTAACTTAAGTCACTGAAGTAGCCTAATTCAGATTGACTTGCAGCTTTAGCGTAGACCAGCCCTTGGTGGCTTAAAAGCACAAGTCCCATTAACTTTCATTATATAGTGAACTCACATACCCAGTGACAGGAGTCTGGTAGAAGTGGGTCCAAACTGCAAAATTGGATTTTCAACAATCCCAAAGTTTAGTTTTTTGTTTGGTTGGTTTTTGGGTAGGGAGGAGTTAGGTGTGGTTTGGTATTCAGCTTGGACAGATAAAATAAATTGTCCAGATATTAGTTTAAAATATCTAATGAAGATAAACAGCTGAAACAATCCCCTAATTTCATTATTAAAGTTTAATCATATTTGGAATCTGGGGTTAAATTAAGCCACAATCAGGATATTTAACCGAATGGGAAGGAGACTGTAATATATTCATGGTGCTGTGAACAATACTTTGTGAAATACTTTAGTAACAGTTGCACTTCTGTGTATTTGCTCCCCTTGGAGGCATAAAAACATCAATACAAAGGTGTATATGCTTCAGCCGCATTGTGACTACAACTGAACGTTACATGAAAGAATAAAAAGTCTCTCAACTCCTACTACTAAATTATCATGAGGAAACAAAGTATTTGTATACTGTAAACATCAAGGCAAAGCAGATACCATTATTTTCCAGAGCAGGAGACAATTATCTAGCTATAAAATTTAATTCTATCCATATTGTTATATCAGCCAAGCAATCAATTTAAAAATAACTAGTGCCAGCAACTTGGCAGAACAATGGTAAACATATAGTTTATACTCCCTGAGTTAGGAGTGAGACTGGGAAGAGGACTTTGAGATAATAAAAATATAGATATACACATTTGAATAGCATTAATCTTCATTTTCTTTGCATGTAAGTTACTCCTTTCTGTATTTTCTGTTATTTGATTTGGCTCTTGCTTAAAGCCTGAATGTCTGTGTAACCTAGAGATTGTCAGTTTCTTTGATGGAGGTGACTGATGGTCTTTAGAAAGCTACAGTCGTATGATTTATTATCAGGAAATAGCAGTCAGCCTACAACTTGATTGGTTGATAAGACGTACTAGAGCTATAAGACACTGTTCATTTAATAACACTTGTTATATACTGTCCGCAACACACTTAAGTATCGTACTGCAACTACAGTACATACCAGAATTCAAAAGTCTTACTATCCAAGTGTGCATGGTTGCATCATTAATTAGTGAAATAAATCAAAAAATATGACTAACAAAATTATTTCCATTAAACAGTAAATTGTTTAAATATGTAAACATTACAGTAAATTGGGAGATTGATTAAAAGCATAAATCATAGCTATGATTAAATAAAGCTGCTTACCTGCCAGATCCCAGCAAACTATCTAAATGAGGAAAATTGTGTACCACCGACATTCTCAAAACTAAAGTCTCATTTTAAATATCAGGTATGCAATACTGAACTGACAGAATTTTCATTCGCTTCAATTTAGCATTTTTTGTTACTGGAAGGTTTATAGGAAGATGCTAAATCTATTTTACCTCATTTTGCCAGTAGTGGTTTAGTGGGGGGCTGATAGGTTCAGTTGCACTCATGGAAATCATGAAACCAATGGTGCAAAACCAGGCAAATATACACTTTTCCCTGTATTGTGCAGCAGAGAGGCCCCAGCTCTGTCATATGGATGGCTGAGTCAACCCTTAGTGGCTTTGAGACCCTTTTAACAGGACCCTGTTCTCTGGGTCACAAGACTCGGAGTAGGGAGCTGGGACCAGCCGCATAGAATGAAGCTGTTGCTGAAGAGTGAATGCAGGATGGCCTCTTTCTCCAGCCCCCTCCCAAACCCGCAGGGCCTCTCCTCTAGACCTTACTGGGATTGCAAAGCCAGGGTGATGGGTGCTGCTGCTGATGGTTGTTGCCACCTTGGCAGTTTAGTATAGTACACCCATTGAATCAGGTGACTACATCAGTCCCTATATTTGCACATATTGAATGAGATCCTGGTCCTGCTGAACTTCAATAGGTTCAGGATTTCACTGGCGCTATATATATGTCAGTAAAGATTCTGATGTGTAGGAATGCTAGTTGTCATTCTGTGAATCAGAATGCAGTGGTTGCCATTAAATTCTCAACACTAATTCCCAATCTAAATATTAAATGATAGAAAATCAATGCTTCCTCCTCCCTCCCCTCCCCGTCACGCATGTGCAACCCTTCCATGTGGTGTTAAAGCCCTGCCCATCTTAATGTATATTTTCCCTATATCCTGCCCTGGCTAATTCTTCGTGCCCCTACTGGATGGCATTTTTCACACTTTCAGCAATGCTGATACAGTTCATAATTAATATTAGTATGAGTATAAGTAATGTTATGGTAAAGTCAGATCTGAGATTCAATGAATACTGAATACTTTTGATTTATTGTCACTTTAACTGAGCTATGCTAATGGGTATGGAAAGTGTTTTCACTGTTCATTGTCTTTTTGGGTTTTTTATTCTTCCCCTTCCTCCCTTCTTATCCCCCCAAAAGGATCTCTCAAATTTGGAAAAGCCACTGGTGATTTTTGTGCACTTAGGCTTTCAGGTGTTTCGGGTTGACTTCCCCCCTCCACCAAGTGCTGAGCAACCACACATGCTGAAAATCAGGCCTCTGAGATGTTTCAAGTTTAGCACTCAAATGGAGGTATCCAAAATCACTAGTCACTTTTGAAGATATAGGCCATTAAGACTATCAATTTCCAGTCTGAGGACAAGGTGGGTGAGGAAATATCTTTTATTGGACCAACTTCGGAGAGAGATGAGTTTTCGAGCTTAGACAGAACTCTTCATCAGGTCTCATTTTAAGTATCCAGTAAGCTATGCTGAGTAGGCGTCATTAAGACTGCAGTCTGAGGATAGGAAGTGGAAGGCAGGGGAGGGAAGGAACATTAAAATAGACCTTTAGATACGCTACCTACAATGTTTGGTCTGGTCATTAGGTTCCATATTAACATCACTATATGCTGAAATGTAAGCATGTGTTTTATAGTTACTATGCTCCAATTTCTCCTCTTCATAAGCAAAGAATTGATCGATTAGAAACCCTTTTTTAAAAGATACAACAAAATAACTATAGAAATCCTGCTGATCTTTGTCCTCCATAGTTTCCAATGCTTTCTTGACAAGCATCCTGTCTTTGTGGTTGAGAGCCATCAGTATTCAGTATTAAGGTAATATATGTTCTGTCTCTTTAATATATAGTATTTCTAAGGAAAACTTATCAAGAAATGCACTGATGCTGGCTACTAGATTTCCCTTCATTGTATGCATTTCTCATTTGGTTTAATCTCTGAAGTTGAAACAACTTTCATTCTACTCCATGTGCCAACAGAGCTTCCATCCATGGAAGCTTGCCAGGTGTGGAAGTGTGAGAAATGAATGACTGACACATGGTAAATATTTTGCTCTGTGAAGTCACAGACATTTTGTATAAATACATGTATTTGGCCATCTGCCATGATCAGAATTTTACAGTGTTGTTGTAGCTGTGTTGGTCCTAGGATAAGAGAGAAATGGTGGGAAAGGTAACTGTCTATTATTGGACCGACTTCTGTTGGTCGTCTTCAAGTCAGAAAAGGTAACCAGAGTGTCACAGCTAAATACAAGGTGGGATAAACTGTTCAGCATGCAGGATTAACACATGCAAGAAACCACTTAAAATGAAGTGAGCAATTAACTCCTCTGCAGACACAGAATAATTCTCCTTTGTCTCGCACCAGTCAACTTCCTTCCACCAAACCAGGCTATGGCTGAGTTTTCAAAATGACATCAATCTTTACAGTGTGTAAATCAGTGTCTGGACCTCTCCCCCTTTCTAGAAAATGCCTTTATCTCATGTTGCTGGAAGGAACATGGCACTGATTAAAACATGGCCAAAAATAGAGAGTGGTGATTTATTAGTTAATTGCCAAGTGTAAACATTCACACATGTTGCATGCCTAAAATCTTGCCATCTCTAATTGCAGAGCCCTTTATGTTCGTTCTTTCTACCCTTCAATTTCTCCCAACCTTCCAAAAATAAAAGCCCCAAAATGAGACCTTCATAGATTTAACCAGAAAAATATATCCTCTTTGTTAAAATAATTTACAACCTTGCACTGTAAATCTAGTGTACATTTTACATTCTTGCATGTTTTTGCTATATAAATGAAGCACTGAAAGTACTCTAAAACGTTGTGCATCGTGATCTACCAATATTTCTGAGACCGTGATTCCTCTAATGATTTAAAGACCGTGACCCTGTTATAAGCTTCATTACAACATGGCTTGACTGCAATTGGTCTATCTAGATCTGGGATCAATTTAACAATTTATCTGTCTAGAAAGTTATGTTTAAACCAGCCTGGGTAAGTTAGAGGTGGAGAATTTCTACAGATCTAAGGATACTACTTGTTAAAACTTACATATTTTTTTTACCTTACCTCTGTAAATGACATCATTCTTCCTTTTCATGCTTAGCATCTTCATACAAAAAATATGACCTACAAATGCTAATGTGCTAATAAGTGACTAAAATCCTATAATCTTTCAGTTTACCTATTGTACTAATCTGATTACCTCACTACTACCTCCCAGCCTTTCCTGTCCTCAGATTTTGTTTCTTGGAGGGAAGATGGGGGAAGCATCAGGAGTGTGCTAGCTTGAATATTTTCTATTAAAATAAATAAAACATCAGTTACTGAAAAATGACAACTACTTTTCTCCCATCTGCGTATTGGCCTTTAAGACATACCACCTTGGACGGTGGTCTCAGAAAGTAAGATGTACTGAGTCTATTAGCTCTTGCCTGAGAGAATGCCAAGTAAAACCCACAGGAACAAACTCTGTTAATCAGTTACCTGGGTGCAAGACTGTAGTGCCTCCATTGAAGTTAATGAAGTTAAAACAGAGCAGCATTATTTCTATGAATAGGACTGGCAGTACTTGATAATTATGTATAATTTCAAGCAAAATTGATATTTGTTTTTAAGCTTGCTTGTTTGCTTTTATCAATTTAAATTTTCATAGTTGAGGGCAATTATGAAGGGAGGTAGATAACAGGGTATCAGACAATTATTTAATGACTGTGGCTGATGAGACTCAATAAGTTAAAGCTTTATAACCATTAAAACAAATTATCAACATCACATGTCAAAACATACACAATAAATATCCTTAGAGTTTTATTGAAGTCCTCAAGCAGCATTTTTCTTATTTCACCTGTCTGTAAATGTTGATTATCGATCAAAATATTTTTTTTCTATTGATTTCACTGTAACATAGAAACTGTTTACTGACATTTACCGATCAATCTAAAACTTCCAACCCTACCTAAGAATCAATACACAGCCAGCCTCACAGTATTTACACTGGGGAGATAAGCATTCAGATGAAATGTGAAGCTTGGTAAAACCTCTGGCAATTAAAAATCCCCATTGCAGTTGTTGCCAAGTTAAAAAAAAAAAAAAAAAAAAGTATTAGCCCCACACTTCTGGTCGAATTCCAAGTCAAAGATTTCCATTCTTTATAACTGATTTCCTCTTTTAATGCCATTTAATGGTTTGTTTCTCTCTCTAGAAAGCCCAAAGTTTAGTGCTACTGGTGCCTTTCACTTGCAATTCATGCTCCCTGTAGGTTGTCCTGCACTGTGTAAAGCATTAGGATGATGAGTAGCCACAACTCCTGTATGCAAATCTGTTTGCCTAATCACTTTTCCTGCATCTGGTGAAGAGACGTGATCTCTCAATTAAGTCATTATAGAAAAGAGGCAAAGAGGATATTGAAACTAGAGCTAAAGCCAGTGCTCCAATGACGGAAGTAACAGCATTTCCCCTCTACTGGAAATGTTGCCATGGTAATAGAAGTGCAGCAGCTGTGCACCACTCCATAAGAGTTCATGTTTTGGGACCGTCCTAGGGTTTGAACCACGGACTATCCACTCCATAAGTGTCAACATAGACCTGTGACTGAACATAGGAATTGCCATACCAGATCAGCAAGTGGGGCATAAAGGGGAGTTAGGTGCTCGAACCCCACTGACATTCAGGTTTTTTCTTAAGCCAATCACTAACGTCCTGGGAATAAATCCTACAGCATAGTTTATATTCCTTACACATTTTTATCCTTTCTCATGTAACTGTGGATGTTCCTATTATCCACATACATTTGGAATTGGGAGCCAGGAATCTCATGATCTAGTCCCTGTTTTTTCCACTGAGTCTGTTGGATGATCTTAAGCAAAATGTCTAACTACTCTACAGCTCAGTTTCTCCATCTTTAAAATGCAAATGCCTGCCTCCCTTTGTAGAGCATGATACTAATTTCCAGCAGGACTAGTATTACTGTTGTGTTAATGTAATGTTCGGGGATTCTGACTGAGATCCATTGTATGCCAGACTTTAAAATGGCGCCATGTGATATGAACCATTGTATGATTGTAAACTATTACATGCCCCTAGGTTATAGGAAATGAAGACTGGCTGATTGCTTCACACCAACATGTATACCTAAACCTACTAGTTATTTAGATGCTCAGGTATCACAGTGATGACAACTATACAGTAACCTAGATAAAGTCTCTGCTCTCATTTTACATTGGGATAACTCTGAGGCAACACCATTGAAATCAGTGCATTTATAATTCAGATTTATACAAGTGACTGAGAGCAGCCTTACCTAGGATCTTATATTTTGTACATCATGTGAACTGAGCAAATAACTCTCAATATGTATGCATATTTAAAGTTGCTAAAGGAATACAGCTGTTTTTATCATGAGGATTTCTTTCTATGATGATTATGGAATACTTTCTCTCTCCACAACTCTGCAGTGCTGTGTGTTATCAGAGATCCATAGTCAAAACAAAGAGCAGCTGTCTACAAAATGGAGCTTGAGGATTTGAATGTGTGGAACACTTTATTTATTTATTTATTTATTTAAATTGTAGCCTGTAAATTTAAGCATGTTTGAGGCCTTTATGTGGTGTGTTTTTTTTTTCAACAAGCAGTTTAACCCAATAACATTTAGAATCTAATTTTAAATGGGAGAGGTCCTGCTCAAAAACTGTTCAAGCAAAATGTATGCACAACAAGTATGACTTATAACTTTATCACTGGATTAAATCTAACAGTTTGGTTAAATTCTATATAATACTGGCACATTTTTAGGGACCAACTTTGCAAATTCTTTTTCACACAAGAAGCACATACCAGTGCTCTCATGATGATCTGGGAATTTTGAAGGGAAAAGGCCCTAGAAACTAACAGCAGGTAGTATGAGGAGGCTATTGTATATAGAATGAGCTGCTTCTGTTGTAAATTAAAAGTTCCAATAAAATATTGAGAGTTCTGTTCATTTTGCTTATACACATTTTTTCTGCATCAAGCTAGAAAATGTAGTGTATATAATATATTTGTGTGCATTACATAAATGTAGAGTAGTGTACCACATAAGGTAGAAAAATATCTAGCAAATATTTAGAATTTATTGCTTGTAATTTGTGATCCATTCCTAAAACTGGGGACATTTTAGAAAAAAGCCTTTTGCCTCCATGTGGTGTTTCCCCTGTCTGGAAGAGCAAAACTCATGGTAACTCTAAAAAGGGCAAGAGGGATAAGTAGGTTCCTGCTGCTACATGTGTTCATCAGTGCATGACTGCCAGATGTAGGATGTATGCTGCAAATGGTCTTTCTTTCCCCAAAAGGAAAAAATCCTTAGCTTCCCCTCCCATAGACATGTTAGAATAGTACTAAAGAAGAGAGGTTTTTTAGCTTTGATACCTAGACATCTAAAACTGATGCATTTATTTAAATGAAAACTTTGAGAGTTTTTTTAGTTTTAAATGTTAAACATTATTTGAAGCTTTGCATGTTTGCATGTACATAATGAGGTGTGTGAGTGTGTGTGTGAGAGAGAGAGAGCGAGAGAAAGAGCTGAAGAGTCAGTAACCTTTCAAATGGGAGTTAGGTTCCTGGGCCCTTCAGAAAATCCCACCAGACATCTATCTCCCTCTTATGACACCAAACTACCTTTTTAAAATCTGGCCTTAGATCACAAAGTCATGGATGACAAGACAGAATTTCAAAAGCATGATAAATCAGGTATCCAGGTAAATTTACTGATCAAAAGCTCTCATTTCTCCCCCAGCCACCAACTTCTGTACGTCTGTCATATTTGGATTAAAATTCAGGTTATTTTAAAATTTTATTTATAGGGTTTTCCATGGTGCTCATCATTGTAATATCCAAGCAATTTACAAATTTATTCCCAGCATCTCTGTGTGGAAGAGAGTTAATTAATATACAGTAACTAAGACTGGTGTACAGTCTGTATCAAATGTGGGAGTTGCATTTATATCTTCTGATTCCTGGGCTACTTTTCTGACCACAAAACCACCATCTTTCGCCTTTCCCAAGCCTTAGTCTTTCCCAGAGCCCCTAACTCTTTAAATCCTGGAGCCCCTAACTCTTTAAATCACTTCTTGAGCTCCCCCCTCCCCCTGCCGCCAGCCCAGGGCTCCGGCAGTAGGGCTCCAGTGGCGATTTAAAGGGTCTAGGGCTCTGGCTGCTGTCAGGAGCCCCAGGCCCTTTAAATTGCTGGCCTGGGGAAGCTGGTCCGATAGCAGCTTTCTTTCACCTCTGACAATTACCCACTATTTTCACACTGCTACAGTGATAATGCACTATAGCTTTGGTTCTAAACGTCCTGGGTATTATCCCTATGAAATGGCCACAGTTTCTGTATGCCTGTTACACTTTCTGGCATACAGAAAGTATGCCTGATCCACCAAGATAAGAAGGGAATAGATAGATAGCTTTAATACAAATAAATGAACAGAATCTTGTTCAGATTGCAGAGCTAGGTAGGTTTTGGAGTGAAGAGACGTGAGTGTGGGGAAGAGAGAGCAACCTTTCTTTTATCTTTCAATATTCCTACTACCTTCCAAAAGAAATGGCCCCTGTTCTAGGTTACTTTCATCACAGAACATTTATCTAGAATCCGACAGCAAGAGGGAAAAATGCCACTGACCTGCCTCAACAATTGGGGGAACTTGATGGAGCAGCCAGTGAAAGCGGACACTGCTAGCAACAAGGGAGGGGGTCACTCACTGAGACACACCATGTAGCCTGTCCCTCTGTGAGTCTTTAGCACCCCTTGGCTAACTGGAGGGAAGAGGAATGCTGATTGGCCAGCATTCCTCCAGCTCACAGGATTTAAGCTGGAGAGGCAGCCATTTGGCACATATGTGCTGTCATCTTGCACAGATCTTACTAGGCATTTTGGAAACCTTAGCCCCATCTTTGTATTTAAACATTAAATACACTATACAGTGATAGGTCTTGCAGTGTTCTAGGGTGCTTTCTCAGTGCTGCATGTGGAAGTAGTTAAGCATAAAGTTACATTTTTAAGAGATGTGTAAGAAAAAGAGAGTGGTAAAGGGCATGGGGAGAAAAGAAATGCGAAGCAAAGGAAGACTAATAGAGGAGTGCTAAGAGTAATAAAATCTTTCTTTCCTAAATATTGATACTCTTAGTATATACAAAGCTCAAAGTAAACTCAGTCCCTCCTCCAAGGGGCTGAATAGCGAGCAGTAGAGCTGATCCAAAAATAGTGTGGGTCTGAGGTGCTGTCCAGCACACACCCTTCATGGCTGGAGGTGACAATGCAGGAGCTCTGCCTCAGGCCCTCACAATGTTCTTTAGCCTACTGCAGCTGTAGAGGTGACTTGGCACTCCAATCAAGCCACTTCAAAGTGTTCAACCCCCCTTACTTAGTTTAAATACAATGAACAAAAGTCTCCTCAGGCCAGCTGGACTCATCCTTCATCTCGCTTTCTAGTAGGCCAGACCCCAGCTACAAGAGCCTGATTTCCTACTTAGCAACTGGCTCCACGGCTGTTGTCTCATCAATTACCCAGACCAGATCTCTCCTCCTCCTCTCAAGCAGACTGTATTTCCAGAGCAATGCACTGTGATCAAAGGAATCTGACACTGTACCCATTTCTTCCAGCAGGAAGCAGGAATATTGACGGATAAAAGACAACCACACATTCCTCCTTTCCAAAACCCACCAAACTCTTGGCCCTCGAAAAGGTTCCATCTGGATGTGGGAGAAAAATGCTGTGCAGGAGCACAGCTATCTGCTCACCTTCTCAGACCATCCCCAACTGTTAGACTTTAATCCTCTTAAGTCCAACGCTGACCACAGATGTAGCAGGGTAGGGCTAATTGAGCCCAGGGCTCCTTTTTGTCCCTTTCCTATCAGGCATGAGATTTTTCTACCCTGTCAGAGGCATTTTTTCTGACAATTTTCAATGAAAAGAAGAAAAACTTTAATTGTAGCATTGTGAGTGATGTAGTCCAGCTGGGGATCTTGGCCCAAAGAGGAGAAGCGGGATATGAGGAGCAACCTATAACTCCCATGAGGCACTAAAACTCCCATTTTTATCTTAAATAGTTCAGTTATGGACCAAAATATTTTTATGAAAATGATATTTCTAGCAGCTGATTTTCATGAAAGAATAGTCTAAACGTGGAAAACCAGGCTTGACAGAACTTTCAACCAGCTCTAGCTGGAACTGAAATCCTGACTGTACTGAAGTCTATGAGAGCTCTCATTGCCATGAGGACTCATTTGCCAGCACAGTTTGGGCCAGCTACCATTATCCATCATGTTTTAAATAAGGGGACACTGAGATTAATTATGATTATTCTGGGCCTGCTCCTGAGCTCCAGAGTTATCGAAAACCATGTCCAAGTGGAAACCTGTGTCCATGATTTCCACAATTCTGTTTACACCTTCTGGTATTTCCTTGACTTTGTCTGCTCCTAATTAAGTGGCTTTGTGTGTTTCTCAATCAACTGTGGTATCCTGGGATTGTCACTGGGAGTGTCATTTGTGCCTCAGGGATTTTTATGCTATATCCTGCTGTGCTTCAGCTGAGGTTCTGTAGCAGAAGGGTACATCTATGCTGCAAAGGCCTGTGCCCTTGCTATCTTGTTTCCAGATCAATAGAAATGCAAGACTACTGAAAGTTCTATAATAAAACCCAGGAAGACCTATCTTGACATTTTTGATATTTCTAAAGGGGAGGAGGGGCATATTCAGCTTTGCTTTAAATTTTAAAAAGAAACAAAAAAAGTAAAACTGAATTGTTAGTGGCTTTTTGTATTTAAAATGCTTTGCAAGTCACTTTTATTCGTTCTTCATCGGATGCATGCAGTGGAAAATATAATAGGAAGATATACACACACACCCATTGTTTCATCGTGTGTGTGTGTGTTTGTGTGTTACCATGCACACACTAACGAGAGTGATCAGTTAAGGTGAGCTATTACCAGCAAAGGAGAAAAAACGTTTTGTAGTGGTAATCAAAATGGTCCATTTGCAGCAGTTGACAAGAAGGTGTGAGGAACAGTGTGGGGGGGAATAAACATGGGGAAATAGTTTTACTTTGTGCAATGACCCATCCACTCCCCGTCTTTATTCAAACCTAATTTAATGGAGTCCATTTTGCAAATTAATTCCAATTCAGCAGTCTCTCATTGGAGTCTGTTTTTAAAGTTTTTTTTATTGTAATATTGTGACTTTTAGATCTGTAATCAAATGACGAGGGAGAATGAAGTGTTCTCTGACAGGTTTTTATATCACATTGGTAGATGTGCGGGGCCCAATTCAAACATTTTCGGTGGGGCCCTGGCAGGGATGACTTAAAAAAAAAAAGTGGAAAAAAAAGCCTTTCATTTCTTTCATGTATTATTTACTTTCCATAACTATATGAATAATAAAATTATATATTATATACATTGCATCATATATGCTGTTGATTGGCTATTAATGACTGCCATTTCACATGTGTGGGTCCCCGCCACTCCCTGGGGATGTGCACATGTGTTGGTCACAGCTGCTCCCTGCTCCCCTCATTGAAGCAGGTATGCAGGGTTACTGCCCTGGAAACTGCAGGGCAGCAGTGGACATGGGGCTGGCTGGAGGCAGGGCAGGGGCTGACTGGAGGTAGGGTCTGCCTGCAGGCAGGGCAAGGGGTGTGGGGCTGGTTGGAGACAGGGGGTGTGCGGCCGCAGGGGGGTGCAGCAGGGGTTTGCAGGTCTGGAGACAGCAGAGTGTGGAACTGGCTGGCTTCAGGCAGTGGGGTGAGGCAGGGGTTGACTGGAGACAGGGCAGAGGGTGCAGGCTGGGCAGGGTGTGCAGGGCTGGTGTGGGCAGCAGTGTGTGTGGGGCTGGCTGGCTTTGGGCAGGGCTGCAGGGGTGTGTGGCAAGGGTTGGCTGGAGACAGGACAGGGGGTTTGGCAGGGTCTGGCTGTGGGCACGGGGTGCAGAGCTGGCTGCAGGCAGGGGGGGCCGGACTGGTGTGGGCAGGTCAGGGGGTGCAGCAGAGGCAGCTGGAACCCTAGCCCTTTAAGTAGCCCCCAAACCCCCTTCTACCCCGCTTCGGACCTTTTAAATAGCCGCGGGAGCACTGGGGAATGCATGGCGGAGGCGGGGCTCCAGCAGCTATTTAAAGGACTGGGGTGGCAAAGGCAGCTGGAGCCCTGGGCCCTTTAAATAGCCCCCAGAGCCCCTCACTGCCCCAGGGCTCTGGGGGCTATTTAAAGGGCCCAGAGCTCCAGTTGGGGTCGCGGGGCTTGCCGCGCTCCAGCCAGAGCCGCCAGGATTGCTGCACTCCGGCTGGAGCGTGGCAAGCCCCGCGGCCTCACTCTCCCGGCCGGAGAGCAGCAAAGCCCCGCCGCCCCGGCTGGAGCTGGGAGAGCGGGGCCGCACCGCGCTCCCGCCGGTGCTTCACTCAAAGGAGCGGGACCATGGAAGACCCCGGAGCAGACCACAGCTGGGGACCTGGGTAAGTTTAAAAAAAAAAAATTAAAAAGGTGCCTAAGGCATGGGGCCCGATTCCCCGGAATCGGTCGAATCGGCCTAAAGCCGGCCCTGTGTGCAGGTGCCAGGGGAGGCTTGTTCACCTGCACATCTACCAATGTGATATATGCCATCATGTGCCAGCAATGTCCCTCTGCCATGTATATTGGCCAAACCAGACCGTCTCTACGTAAAAGAATAAATAGACATAAATCAGACGTCAAGAATTATAACATTCAAAAACCAGTCTGAGAACACTTCGATCTCCCTCGTCACTTGATTACAGACCTAAAAGTTGCAATATTACAACAAAAACCCTTCCAAATCAGACTCCAACGAGAGACTGCTGAATTGGAATTAATTTTCAAAATGGACACCATTAAATTAGGATTGAATAAAGACTGGGAGTGGATGGGTCATTACACACAGTAAAACTATTTCCCCATGTTTATTCCCTCCACACCTACTGTTCCTCGCTGCAAATGGACCATTTTGATTACCACTACAAAAAGTTTTTTTTCTCCTGTTGGTAATAGCTCACCTTAACTGATCACTCTCATTAGAGTGTGTATGGTAACACTCATTGTTTCATCGTGTGTGTGTGTATCTTCCTACTGTATTTTCCACTGCATGCATCTGCTGAAGTGGGCTGTAGCCCAGAAAAGCTCATGCTCAAATAAATTTGTTAGTCTCTAAGGTGCCACAAGTGGTCCTGTTCTTTTTGCGGATACAGACTAACACAGCTGCTACTCTGAAACGTGTCTTTATTCTTTCTGCTGACCTTACAAGGGTTGGCCCCTCTGTAGTTGCTGACTCTTGCCCCCTCTGCTGGGAGAAAGATGCTATGTGTTTGTGGATATGTGTACAGTGGTTGCCATTTAAAAATCATTTTCCTACAGGAACCACCATGGCTTTTAAGAAACCATAGCTATTTCTCTATAGGTAAAGTAAGACATAACAGTGGTCTCGCCAGTGCCACTTTGTACTAAATGTTGGTTTTCAAAAGGTGACCATTATTTGTGTGTGTATTTCTCCTTGGAACAATTCTTCTTTTTCATATTCATGCTTTGAGTGTTAAAACAAATAGGTAGGAAGTACATTTTACTATTTTAAATTTATATCTATTTTAAGGAGTCCTTTGATTTTTTTTTTAATCTGTTGCTCTTTCATGACCTTTTCTTGGCCACCCTGGAAAGGACCACCTTTCCTAAAATAAAGATGTTTCCTAGTATCCATATTAGCTACATCCCCTTACTCCCTCTGACCAGAAATAACCAGCTGTGCAGCTTTGTCACAAATTCTTATGTGTTTTTGTAGTATGGATGACTATTAATTAGGAAGTAAACTGAAACCATCAAACTCATCTTAGTTCAAAATTCTAATAGGGTTTATGCCAAGATCGCTAACTCCTTAATACTGTCTTTAGTGTGTGGATGTGTGTTTTTCTTGCTATGGTGGCAGAGAAATTCATATACATAATAAATGTTAGCATCTCATTATTTCATTTCTATCGTATAACATTCCATTTATACTATCAGGCAGAAAAAACAATTTTATCTTTTCACTTCTCTCCTTCTATATATTGAACTCCTAATGATATTCAGAGATGTTCCATTCCCAAGGCACATTATAATCCATTATTACCACAATACAATACAATGCATAAAATAACAAGAGAATAATATTAATAACTGATGTGTAATTATCAAATGAATTCCATTATGGAATTTGACAATGGTATCCTAGTAATAGGAATGTTCAACCTCTTCAGTGTAAAAAAAATTCTAATTTTTTATTTTTACCTTTTCAGTCTATGATTTGCAATTAAAGTTCAGTTTTCAACAAGGAGTTCTCAGAAATGCAGCATAGTTTTCCATATGTTTTGAAGAAATATGTGAACATCTATGTAGTAAGGGAGGGGTGTGTGTGTGCATGCACACACACACACACACACACAGACATGTAAGCATATAGACATAATGTTCTCGAGAATTGCCTTCATATTGAATAGCCTTGAGATCAGTGAACCTTACAAATAGAATTATAGCTAGGGGATAGCTTTAGCGTCCGCGCACACAAAAAATCTATAGAATCCTATGTAAATAGCTTGAGGCTAGAGAAATTAGAGGGAAAAATGACTTTGCAAGAGGAAATAGAGAATTCAAACCATGCTGTCGACCCATTAAGTTACCTAGTATGGTACTGAGACAGTAGCCTTGGGACCCTTGTTCAGTCTCCAATTAGGTCATCCAATCAAAACGTATTTAGGAACATATTTAGCCGGCAGAGTTTCAGAATCTGCTGTCCCTCTTTTATCCTTTGATTACATTTCAATTAACTAGACTATGAACTAAGCAAAGATGATCTAACATTGTAGCGGCATCTGCTATGTTTATATTGTAATTATCCCTTCAACTATAAATGTACGTTCATGCAGATGTCGCGTTACTGGGACAAATAGTAATAATTTTTATTTGTAAGCATTGAAATAAATTACTTTCCATGGATCAACTCCCCCTCCCCTACACACTGTCTCTTACACACATTTCCATATTTATATCTTTCTCTCTTTCTAAGTACCCTTTGTACTGAAGAAAGATGCCACACTGGCATCCATGGAGAGTCTGATCCTCCATCTTTGCCACAGGCAGAGCCAATGCAAAGTTCTCCATGTTGTGCCACAAGTAGTCCTCCTTTCTGGCAAGAGGAACCACCTTTTAGAGGTGGCCATGCCTTGTCAGTCTTCATGTCCATTCTGTCCTTGGACCCTTTTCTGAGGCTGTAAAGATGAATGTCAGTTTGTTCAAACTCTGATGGCTTTGTCTGCATGTGAGAGAGAGTGACTAATTATTTTTTTTCCTACGGGGCACATGGATCTGGCCCTGATGGTTACAGGTGAAGAGCAGGCATTGAAGTCAACCCCTCTGAAAATCAGGCAATGATTCCTTTCACACAGGATACTAAATGACTGTCAAAGATCAGACTCTTTGAGTCACCACTGTCTAAGGCTACATTCAGACTACTGACATAAGGATGAAAAGGGACCTTATCTTATACTAAATCCCAGAGACTTCCAGGAATCCTTATGCAGAAGAAAAATGTTTTTAAAATTTTATATAGAATGTTATTTTCATTCCATCTTCTGAAAAAAATCTGAGTTATTCTATTCTCCTGTACCTATATGATCAGATAATCCGCTAGATCAAGGTTTATGGGACGGCAAAGGGCTGTATCAGAGCCAAATGCCTATCACAAAAAGGATGGAGGGGAGGGGTGTTTGGTGTTAATGTACTGTTTAGAGCAGGGATGGTCAACCTGTAGTTCTTCAGAAGGTAATATGTGACTTCTTATATAGACACCGACTCCAGGGCTGGAGATACAGGTGCCAACTTTCGAATGTGCCAGAGAATGCCCACTGCTCAACCTTTGGCTCTGCCACAGGCCCTACTCCCACTCCACCCTCTCCCCTGAGCCTGCTATACCTTCGCACCTCCTTTTCCACCCAGAGCCTCCTGCACACCACAAAACAGCTGATCGGGGAGGCACTGGGAGTGGGAGGGGGAGCTGATGAGAGGGCTGACATATTACTGTGGCCCTTTGGCAATGTACTTTGGTAAATTCTGGCTCCTTTTCAGGCTCAGGATGGCCACCCCTGTTTTAGATCCCTCGTTTAAAAATAAGTGAAAATTAATCATCTTGTTTCCAAGTAAACAACATTCTAAAATCAGAGTGAAATCTGGCCAAATTTGCAACCCCAGCTCAAGAGAAGCACAGAACTAGGGAAGCAGTCTGTTGCCATCCTTGTTTAAGTGCACTGTGATTGATGGTTGAAGAAACTAATGCAAAAGCCTGGCTTGCACTTCCCATGATTTGAGTGAGGGCTACTTTGTCACTCACTTTCACAAGCCCCAAGTTCATTCACAAAGAAAAACATCAGCAAACCTGATCACTGATGGATCTCTATAGAGCATCCTTCAATGAGTTGTGCTTTAAACTGCCATCCAAAATTTTCATTGGGCAAGTAGTATTCCTCTAGTCACTGTAGCAGCACTTAATGAATATTGGCCAACCAGATATCTAGAAATCTCAAAGTTCCTCAGAAAATGTACACTAACTATAAAAATCAGGATTTGTAGATAGAGAATTAATAAAGCTGGTCAAAAGTGTTCTGAATTTGTTCACCTAAAATCAACTTTTTTATGAAAAATTTGAACTCTAATACTTAGCTTCAAACTATATCTAAAGTTCCAAGTATAGTATGCTGTTTTCTGGCTATCTATGGTTTATAAACTAAAGAATATCATCCAAAATTACAACAAAAAAATGTTAAAATACACAAGAGTTTTGGGAGAGAGATAAAAACTCATTCTTCAGAGTGCAAGTCAACATCTAATTAATGGAGATTAGGAAAAAGCATTCTCAGAGCTGCTTATCCCCATTGCAGTATCCCTTGAACCTTCTTCTGAAACATTTGATTCTGGCCCTTCTCTGAGACAGTATACTGAACTTGATGGAACTTGGACCAGATCCAGTATGGCAATTCATAATGTCAAAATTGGAGACAGAAAGAGTTGGTAATTGGAAAACTACACTATCAATTAAAACTGTCCAGATCAGAATCCAACTCCTATCACTCTCCTAATAGATTTGCTAGACCAAACTTTAGAATCTCGGAGCACAAACAAGCCTTCAATCAAAGCAACATTTCTAACCTAAGTGAAAACTTTCTACTGCTAAAACTTTGATTCTTAAAGCAGTAATCTTTCTCCACTGCTTTAAGAATCCATAGTTGAAATAAGGAAATATGATGATATACAACAGAGCCCCGTCAGCTAAGATTACGTTCTTTGTACTATGGGAGAAGTGGGAGCCACATTTGTTGAGTCCAAAGGGCACACAGAGGCAGCCTCTGAGTAATTCAAAGATAAACAGGAAAGAAACCTGATAGAAAAGTCTCTGGCACTGGTCCATGTCAAGGCTAATTACTGCCATTTCTTTCATGCAAAGTTCTGAATTAATAAGGTGGGAGGAAAGGGCAAAAGAAGGTGGACAGTTCTGTCCACATTTTTCCCTTTTCACCTTTTGAATATATAGTCCCCCTTTTAGAAGAATTTGTAAGAGCTGTTTCACAAAACTGGCAGCTTGAAACACACTGCAGAAGATTGCAATATCATTTTATGTGGTTAGCTTGGATTTCAGTTGTTGCTGTCCTGTATAATTTACAATGAGACAATGGCAGACTTGATGTACAGTGAGTCAAATCTTATCTAATGCTATGAACTTACTTAAAATTTTTCTTCTTTATCAGTATTCTTAGAGATTCAGCATTATATGATAGTGTGTATAATAACTTCAGTGAAATATCAGCTCCAGTGTTTTAATTTGTTAAATGTACCTCAAATATTTGTCAATTATTGAGTTAAAGGAATATGGTTCCTTGGAAAGCTTGGTATGACCTGAAATTTGTATTCAAGTTATTTAGTCCTTACTAATGCAACTAGTCGCTTTAAAACCAGTGGGACTGCTCATGTGCATGAGGGCTGCAGGATTTGAACTGTAATGAAAAAAGTACAAGGAAAAAGAGAATCCATATTTCATCTTGAAGTGAAATCCTGGTTCCGCTGAAGTCAATGTCAAAACTCTCCCCTTGACTTCCAGATGGTCAGGATTTAACCTGAGGGATAGAAATATTTTCATCCTCCCCACCCCGAAATTGTACGCTTATCTGTTCGCATCAATGTATTCATCACTATGGAATAGGGGGCTGCAAGTAAGACAATAAGTGCATTAGGGGAAAATAGAGAGCATCCAATTCAATAATACATTTAGCAAAGGTTCACTTTTATTAGCAGAAGAGATTTCACTTGATACATCAGTAAAATGTCCCATCAAAGTGAAGGAACACTTGGCCTACTTCACTGTGTGTGTGTGTGTGTATGTGTGAAGAAAGCTGGCTAGATCATTGGGCTGAACAGGTAGTGATCAACAGCTCAATGTCTAGTTGACAGCCAATATCAACCAGAGTACCCCAGGTGTCAGTCCTGGGGCCAGTTTTGTTCAACGTCTTTATTAACGATCTGGATGATGGGATGGATTGTACCCTCAGCAAGTTCATGGATAACACTAGGCTGGGGGGACAGGTAGATACGCTGGAGGATAGGAATAGGGTCCAGAGTGACCTAAACAAATTGGTGGATTGGGCTAAAAGAAATCTGATGAAGTTCAACAAGGATAAATGCATAGTCTTGCACTTCGGGCAGAAGAATCCCAGGCACTGGCTAAGCAGCAGTTCTGCAGAAAAGGACCTGGGGATTACAGTGGATGAAAAACTGGATATGAGTCAACAGTGTGCCTTTGTTGTCAAGAAGGCTAACAGCATATTGGGCTGCATTAGTTGGAGCATTGCCAGCAGATTGAGGGAAGTGATTATTCCTCTCTATTAGGCATGGGTGAGGCCACATCTGGAGTATTGTCCACTTTTGGATCCCTCACTAAAGAAAGGATGTGGACAAACTGGCGAGAGTCCAGCAGAGGGCAACAAAAATGATCATGAGGCTAGGGCACATGAGGGAACTGGGGTTATTTAGTCTGCAGAAGAGAAGAGTGAGGGGAGATTTGATAGCAGCCTTCAACTACCTGAAGGGGGGTTCCAAAGAGGATGGAGCTAGGCTGTTCTCAGTGGTGGCAGATGACAGAACAAGGAGCAATGGTCTCAAGTTGCAGTGTGGGAGGTCTAATTTGGATATTAGGAAAAACTGTTCCACTAGGAGGGTGGTAAAGCACTGGATAGATTACATAGGAAGGTGGTGGAATCTCCATCCTTAAGTTTTTTAGGCCCAGCTCGACAAAGCCCTGGCTGGGATGATTTAGTTGGGGTTGGGGTTAGTTGGGGTTGGTCTAGCTTTGAGCAGGGGGTTGGACTAGGTGACCTCCTGAGGCAGGGATGGGCAAACTTTTTGGCCTGAGGGCCACATTGGGGTTCCAAAACTGTATGGACGGCCAGGTAGGGAAGGCTGTGCCTCCCCAAAAAGCCTGGCCTCTGTTCCCTATCCGCCCCTTCCCACTTCCTGCCCCCGACTGCCTCCCTTAGAACCCCTGACCCATCGAACTCCCCCTTCTCCTTGTCCTCTGACTGCCTCCTCCCAGGACCCCCATCTCCAACCACCCCCCGGGAACCCACTCCCTATCTAGCCTCCCCTGCTCCCTGTCCCCTGACTGTCCCAACCCCTATCCACACCCCTACCCCCGACAGACCCTCCAGGGCTCCCGCGCCTATCCAACCCTCCCTGTTCTCCATCCCCTGACTGTCCCCCTGAACCTGCCAACTGCCCCCTGCTCCCTGTCCAGCCCCTGGGGCCCCGTGCTCCTTATCCAACCCCCTGCTCCTCACCCACTTACCATGCTGCTCTGAGCACTAGGACTGGCAGCCGTGCCAGCTGGCCAGAGCCAGCTATGTCATCTGAAGCACTGGGGAAGGCCGATGGCTTTTGCAGCTGTGCTGCCCATCAGGAGTTCGCAGACCCAGACCGCTGGCAGCACGGTGAGCTGAGGCTGTGGGAGAGAGGGGACAGCAGGGGAGGGACTGGGGGCTAGCCTCTGTGGCCGGGAGCTCAAGGGCCGTGTAGGACGGTCCAGCGGGCCATATTTTGCCCACCTCTGTCCCGAGGTCTTTGGCAACCCTAATCTTCTATGATTCTATGTGTATACACATTCATATCTGTAGCCACAGTTTTGCAGCTTGGAATTAGTTTGCCTATGATGCCTAAGCACGTTCCCTGTGTAGATTTTTCTCATATGACTTTTAGCTCCTTCCTATGTGACATTACTATAGTTTTCATTAAGTATATACACTGGGGGAAAAAGTGAAGGGATCATCAGTACCACTTTGTTTCATTGTTTTTGTTTAAAGTGAAGTATTTGAAAACCAGAAACCTCAAAGTTGGAACAACTTTGAATAACATGCATGATACCACTTACTGCCTTTTGTAGTTACACACACTGTATATTAATAGCTTGAACCTGCTCTTAGCTGATTTTATATATGCAGCCATGCACACCACTATGTATTTAAGGCCAAGACCAACCAGTAAAAAGTTTTCAAAGTATCTGTTGCTTAGAAGTGTTGTTCAGAGTGACATCATTCACGTAATTTCAGCACATTTTATGGAGTTAATATGACTTTCATGTTTTAGAATTTATCCAGGGCTCCTGACATTTTTATGTTGGGGGCTGAAAATCACCAGAAATTAGAACTTTCAGCTTCAGTGCCATTTACTCTTCTGTTCAGAAGAGGCAATGTGGTTATTTGACAAGTTTATACTTTCTAGTCAATGCACAAACTGTGTTTTCAAGGCCAGAAATATTTGACACTTCCAAGCACTCTAAGAGGAGTTTTAACAGCAGAAATGCTGTACACAGTAAGAACGAAAGACAAATCTATAGTTTTGCCAAAGGCCATTAAAAATTGTGATTTTTGGCAAACCTATCCATTACTGTGTTAAACTAGAACAGAGATTTGTTCAGAGTGGAAACAGTATCCCCTTTGTTGGGCCAGAAAAAAGAGTTCCAAGCTACACTTATAAATTCTTACTGAACCCTTTCAAGTAGTTTGCCAAAACATTAGGCAATTTTAAGAGAGCTCAAGGCTTCAGATTAATTCTTAATAAATTGATTGATATGTTCTCAAGCAAGCAAGCAATCCATGTGCTCAAATGCCGATTAGGACCTGTGTGTCTGACAGCATTTTCTATAAATGATGGTTTAATTGTTTAAAAAAACAGTATGGCACCTACAAAGAAGTCTGCAAGTGCTTGCAGTTGGTTCACATTATAACATATGGTGTTACTGTTATGAAATATTCTTCCTATAAATAATCTTGTAGGAGCCATAGAAATAGCCCTTCAGATGCAAAGAGTAATTACTTTTCCATGTTTCTGTTTTACACTGTAGCAATGGGTGAGCAATTTAAAGAAACTATTGAAAACTGACCAGACTTTTAGGTTGTAGAAAATGAAGTCCCCTTTGCAATACTTTTTCGAAGTTTCTTTAAAAAAATCTGAGGTAAAGTGGTGATTTGTACCATGTAGCAAACACTTCAAAATTTTGATTAAAAAGAGATTGAGAAAGTCTCATTTAGTCTTATTTACACCCTTTGTTCTTTTCTGCTCACTTATTACTAAAAAATGCATTTCCTTGTGCAGCAATATTAGTATGGGCCAGTTATGATCACTGATATTATAGTTTTCTCCTTGCCTACAAGTTGAGATAAGTGAATCGGATATACACTAGCCAGACATAGACCCAGTGTTCCTTCCCCCCGCAACCAGTTTCACACTAAATCTCTTGTGAGAGGAGGATATAGATCATATCCTTCTCCCAGTAGCTGTGAGGAGGACTGGACAGCTTTGTGCTCATGGGTAACTTTATAATTAAGGCTACGATTTAGTCACGGAGGTCACAGAAGTCAGAGTCCATGACCTCCAGCGATCTCCATGAATTCAGCCTGTGGTGGTCAAGAGCTGCAGGGAGCTGTGGGGTACCCTCCAACCTCTGGTGACCCCCCCACAGCTCCTGGCCCCCGCGGGTGATGAGCCAGCCCAGGAGCTGCAGGCAGCAGGGGTACCCTGCAGACTGCAGCTGCTGCAGGTGGCTCCTAGCCCCTGTGCAGCTGCCCCTCTTCAGGTGATGTGGAGACCCATAGATCCCCATTTTATCATGGATATTTTTAGCAAAAGTCACAGACAGGTCACAGCCTCCATGAATTTTTCTTTTTTCCCATGACCTGTCTGTCACTTTTGCTAAAAATATCCATAACAAAATCTTAGTCTTATTTATAATATCTGTCCTGCTGATCTCTCCACTACACCTTTGTTTTGAAACAAACCCCGCCACATCAATTCTCCTATCGTGGCAGGAAAGGCTTCCACAGGTGGTTTTTAGCTTGAGGTACAGAGCACTTGCTCTTAAATATTGGGAATAGCGGATGGCCTCAGCGACTCCCTGGAGACTCCCTCAAATACTCTGACAAGTGCACAAATACTCACCCTCTGAATTTGTAATGGCTGCTGCTCTTTGTAGCAGCAGCCTTTTCTTCTCAGGCAGCCTTTTTTGCCCTACAGGGTTTTTCTTACAGATTATATGTAATTCCTGGAGGGTCTGAGTGTGCTTGTCTATCTCAACAGATATTGACTCCAAATAAAATAATCTTCATTTCAACTAATCTGATCTGGATGCTAATTTGGAGTTGTTACTGAAGAGGAGAGAGGAAAGAGGAAAGTATTCTGACCTCTTAAAATACATGGAAAGGAATAGGTAACTACTTGGATATGAAGCAAAGGCTGGTGAGAGCCACTGTGACTATAGTGTCATACTACACAAATGACACCAGGCACTGGTAAAATTCTACAAATGAAATCCTAATGGCACAGAAGTTTCCAAAAAAAGTGTCATGAAATGATGTACAGAGTGAACAGCTATAATTTCTTTAAAACTTTTTTCATACTTTTGTAATAGTGATTTGGATTGGAAAATTACTAAAAAGTTAAGGAAGGTGAAAAATGAAATCTTGCTGGATATAGCTACACTCCCCTTAGTAGTCAATGTACTTTTCCAAACGAATCTCCACATGGACAGTCATGTGGATATGTAGCAGCAAACCTTTGGAATCTCAGAACTTTTCAGTTACTCTCTGGCATTGTCAGTAAAATGTCCCCTTGTGCTAAGAAAATGAATTGGCTATTGGGAGGGCATGTGCAAAGGCATGGAACGGAGGCAGGGGTTACAGTGTTGAAGGGAGAAGAGAGCGGAATATGTAGTGGGATGACAGATGCCAGGGGAATTTAGTGTACATAAAATAACTGTTACTTTTGAATTCTGATGTCAGAATTGCAAATAAGCTTCTGTGAAGAAGTGGTAAATACAGTTTTGCCTGTTCCCTCTTTCTAACACACTGTGGATGTTATTTCCTGTGAATTAATATTAGGACTATTGTATTTTCAAATTTCCTGCTGTTGTCCCTTTTGGCCAGTGCTGGAAACTTAAGCTAGCACATAGGGTAGTTTGTTAGGGAAAAGTCTGTGAATGAAGTATATGGACAGTATCACAGAGGTGCTGCACACAACTGTCTTTTTCCCCCTTTCCCTCTAAGTCTACCACAGTCCAGGATGGTGCAACATTTAAGCTTGTTATGCATATGATACATGTGTGCTGTGAAACAGGTTGGCTAGTCTTGAACCAGGTCAAAATCATTGGGTTTACGGCAACATATGTTTCCTTTTCAGTCTAGTAAAACATATTAATATGCTGGCTTTCTTATGCCCATGAGCCAAATAGCTTCTAAGTGAGCTAAAATACTGAGGGTTTGTGTTTGCTTTTCCATTTGCTTTATAGGGCCCTAAAACAAGGATAAGATAATACAAGGGCCTTTTTATTGTCTTGTTGTAATGTAGGATACTTGATTTCAACCATTAGGTTATCTTTATGGCAAATTAGCAGTCCCATGACAGATCTAAGCCTCCTGATGTTAACATCAAGGATGACTTTGCAAACCAAATTACATCTCAACATGGCCATTGAAATCAAACCATAGCCCTCCATTCTATTGAAGAGGGTTTATGAGTGCTTAGTCTGTGCACAAGCCAGGCAGCCATGATCATAATCTTTAAATTGGGGTGGAGTAAAGTATCACATCTGGACATGGCTTAAATTCTGACCTTATTTACGTTTGGATAAGAATGTAAATGTAGCTGTGACATTAAATAGTTCAGTAAATTAAAAACACTACTATGAATGCCACTGTGAAGTGTACTTGCTAATGCACATGACTTAAAGTAAAGAAGCTAATCATCGTTAATTATCAGAATAATTTAGTGCTAAAGGCAATAGTTGATTTCACCATCTTCCACTCCAAACTAATGCCATTGTGTATCACTTTCCTAATTAAAATGAGTGTGAAAAATGGAAATCATGCTAAGTACATTTTGACTTTTACATCTTAAGGAATAAACAATGTTCAGACAACAGCTCAACTAGATTTTATTATCCAAGTAGAAATAGAGAAGTCTAGATTCTAATGTAATCTCAGACATTCATTACATATCTGAAAATATCCGCTACTGAGCATGTGCACACACTCACCTGCCTTTCAAACAATAAATCTCATTCAACTCTACTTTCTTCTCCTTTCTCTTTTTTTAATTACAATTCATTCATGACAGCTTTGGCCTCTATTTTAGAAATCAGCACAACATCACAGTCTATAACAACACAATGAGCAGACATTCCACTATTCACTGTGGACCATTCAATACTCCACACCCTTCCTAGGATACACAGTCTCTGCTTCTAGGTTTGGGACTGCAACATGAGGGGGGCAATGCTGGAGCTGAATGTAGGAAAGGGCGGAGGGGAGGAGTTACACAGTGAATATGGTTAGACTATACATATCATGCTTAGAAACAGAATTAAAAAAATTACTTGTAAGATGATATAAAATGGGGACACTTCTGTGAAAGCAAAATGGAGAGACAAATCTGAGCTGAATTTTTCAGTGATGACTTCACAAGTACTTCAGGCATCTGCTCAGGAACAGTAGGCAGCCTGTGATATCTAAATCTTTCTTCGGTTTCCTACAAAACATGTTTTCAAAGGAGACAACGCTTTGCCCTTCATTCCACACATTTTTGGCCGAGATCCTTAGTTGATGTAAATTGGAGAAGTTTCCCATTTTATATCAGCTTGAGGGTTAGTCTACACCTGGTCTTCTATTGTTGAATAGAATGCCCTGAGCATCTGGCCCATTCCACTTAGTAAATTCTGTAAGAAGAAGATGACCTCTTCTTCCTTGTCAAATAACTCATTTGTGATTAGAAGACAAACTTCTTGGGTGTTTCTTCCACTGTAGGGGTAGTCCTGCATCTATAACATGTTGAAGGGACTTTTCCTAACTCAGATCCCTGCCCTGCAATTACCCATGCATGTATTCAATATTTGCATGTGAGTAGTCCCACCAAATTACTGGATCTGAGATTATTTGTGATGATTATTACAGGATAAATGATCTGAAAGCAGTATTTATAGTTAACTCAATGTATTTTGTCAAGACAAGTCTGGTGGAAAAGTCAGAATCCAAAGTCACTGCATTAATGTGAGGAAAATATGTGCTGCTGAAGAAAGATTCCCACATTACACATTGAAATATATACAATATTTATATAATTAAATCTACAAGCATTAGGTTAGTATCCCTACCAACTGCTACGAAATACCCAGAAGGTATTTGCAATGGCAAATCATGTCATGGCTGAGAAAATACATGCTATTTATAATTTGGTAACTTGTATTCAGATCAGTTTCAAAAGGATTTTGTAGTAATGACCAATAAAACAATGAAAAACCTGTGATTTTTTCAATAATATAAATAAAAAAATATTAATGGCTTTCTCTAAGTGTTCATCTACTGTAATCATAAGATTATTAATTGAAATTAAGAAAGATGCTATTGGCTTGTGTAAAATAATATAAAATGTTGTGTGTGTATTTTAGGAGAACTGCTCATCTCCCATACATTTTTTCCCCTTTTCTAATGTAATCACTTTCTTTTATTAAATTCAGTGTGTGTGAAGGATAACAAGCTACCAGCCTTGAGGAAGGACGTCCTTTGTTTTTTTCACTGAGTTCTAGGTTGTGCTCTTTTCTAGCTGTGAATAAGAGGTAACATGCAATCACATCAGTCCAAGTGGTGCTGTTCCCAAGATGTACTCCTGTTGTGTTGGCAGAAGTTACCTACTTTACCCCTCTCTTGCACACTTCTCCCACACTCTTGAGCCTAGCCAGCTCTGCTAACTGGTGACTTCTGGACACTCCTGCATCTCCCTAACTTGCTCGAGAGGGGAAGAGTGCTGCTCCTCTGATTTGCATAGGCAGTGTCAGGGAATGAGACATGCCTTACCCCTAAAGGTCCATTTTAGCTTAGTAACAATCTAGCCCTGAATAAGTACAGTACAGGCAGCAGTAGTGCAAATTTTGCCATGGTACCTTAACTTTGAGGTGACCAGCTCTAAAGGTTAAAGGGTGGACTGGTTCATTTTTAATTCTCATTTTGTCCCACAAGGGTGACACATTGGTGGTGCATTTGTTATGGGACATCTGTATAGTAGGAACAAGACTGAGGCAAACAAGCAGTGTCATATTGACTATCAGATAGTGATCAGATGGTAGCAGCTTTTCATCTCTACCATCCTGGTCCAGGTTATAACTAGCAGCCACAAAGAAGAATGCTCCCTGTAACATCCATTGAGCCATTCAGTCTTATTCATATTTCTCAGACTTTCTGTGCAAAGATGTACATTGTCACTCGACATCCCTAGCTCTTTAGAATTCCTCCATTCCTGGATGAAGTGACTCTTATTGATATCATTTGTGGAATATTCCTGTTGCACTAGCATTTAGACCCAAACTGGATCCAGGGCCCAATTGTGGTTAAGGTACTGAGCACACACAGGTCTGTGTTCTGTAGGGGGAATTCGCCCTGAAGGACAGAATTAATTTGAAGAATCCAGTGCTGCTGTGTGCCAGGTTTTATCTACCAATGACCAACAGGTATTTGAAAATTAACCCTTAATTGTATGTCTGAACATGATCGGAGAAGGCTTAAAATGCTATGATCTGATTGTCGTCCATAAAGCTTTATTTCAATAAGGAGGAAAAGACTGTTGATTAATTGTATTTAAAGCTGAAAATAATCAGATTCATTGCTATATTCAGTCTACTTAGGGTAGAACTACAGTACAACTATAATTGTGCAAGGCACACCCTATACAGAGGAGTAATTGATTGCTGGTCAGCTGTGACTTGGGATTTTGATTAGAATAACTCGCAAAAATCAGCTAAAGCAACTCTTTTACACTTTACCAAAAAGCATTTTTGTAAGTTTGCTGTGTTTGACTCATACATAATGTATATTCCTTAATGGCCTTCATAGCCAAAGGAGGCATTTGAAATTGATGATGATATATTCATATGTAGAACAAATTAGTTTAAGGACAGATGAAGAATAGATATGCAGTCTAGCCAGCATGAACTGTTACAATTATTGTGATTACCACCACCACACTCTAATACCTTTCAGACATCAGATATCATTAAGTGTTAACCTTATGAAAAACTACAAGCCATCTTTACAAAATATTTGTATTACAGCAGTTCTATTTGTGCTACTCTATCTAGGGATGTGTGAATACTTCCATTAAAAGTACCTATTTTCAGAGGTTTCCAACTCAGCAATGGAAACATATTCAAAGTTAAACAGAAAAGTTTCCTCAACTTAAAATTGTTTGGGAATCTACAGCATTAAGTTATGCTGTTGTGAAAATCATTCAGTACGATGAAAATTCCGCTTCTACTGCTCATTAGAAGCTAAGGTGAAATTGTTCCTTTGCTGAAAGGCTGCCTATCTTTTTAAGCAAATGACACTATCACTCAACAAGGAGTATGTTAGACTGGTCTAAGTCTTAACAAACTAGGACGCACCAATCAATAATTATTGGATCTAAGAGCACAATTGGTTAGCAATAGCAGTAGTTTAATAAACTATGCAACAGCATAATCAATTGGAAGAAGGCTTATCTGGCATACTATAAAACTCTGCATACAGAGGAAACTGAGTAAGAAGTGACTTTATGTTACCAATTTTCATTGTAGTATATTGCACCTCAGAGGTAATCTTTCATGCAAAATCTCTGAATTAATAGCAAGAAACTAAACCTAAATAGGAAGTACATCTTTGGAATTTTTTTCCTTCTGTCCTGCTGGCAATATGTTATTGATGCCATTCCCAGCTGTTTAGTCAGTCATCTCCCTGGAAGTCAGGAAGGTCTGCGCTGTTAAATGCTGCTTTGGTGCCATGGGATTCATGTTCAGGGGATTCCTTTTCACATTGTTGTAACCTCTTTATCTGGAGCTGACATTACACATCACTATCTGTGTCAGAAGCTTTATCAGCATCTCTAGCAGCAGCAGCAGCACTTGCTGGTTGAAAAAATCTTTGTTTACCATTTAAGCATGTCAATCATTCCACTCTGTAGTCTCAGTATTAGACTTGTGTGTCAGTGAGTAGCAACCTTCCCAGCTGTACCAAGAAATAATACACTCTGAATAAAAGCTGGGAGGAGGACAGTCTAAAGCACTTGACAGCAGTTGAAATCAAGCAAGACATACTTTTCCATTTCAGAAGCGAGTACATAAGGGGATTGTCCTATCCTGCTAGTGTTTCATTGTCATTTAAGTCTGCTTCCACTTCAAAAGATTCTGTAAGAATTATAGTAGTGGACTTTCCAGGCAGACTGTGTATTTTGTGGTGGGTAAGAGAGAGAATGCAATTACATTGTATCTGGTATTTTTATGGGTCTTCCTCCATACAGTGTATGCATGCTTTACAATAATTGATGGATTTAGCCTCACAACACCTTGGCAGCTGGAGGTCTCTCCATTTTACCAAGGCACAGAGATGTTAAGTGACTTGCTGAAGGTCAGACAGGTAGGAAGTTGTTTGAAATGGCAGGAAAAGTCACTATGGCAGCCTGACAACAGAGTAGGATTCATTTAAAACTGGAGTTGGGGAAGAGTTCTCCACTGGTCTTAAAACAAATCAGCCTTAAGAAATCAGGTAATCTGGCCCTGTGGCTTCAGAGATCTCTTGCCAGATCACGAAGGAAGTTGAAAATCTGTTTCCACATTCCTAATCAATCCAATAATTTTATTCCTCTAGGTTTGGGTAACCCAGCTCCTTTAGCTAGGATGTAAGTTCTTCTGTGATTAGGAGTTATGTATTGACATTTTTGGGCTGGAAGGTGAAATTTGACATTGCCTCTTTAAAGTATTCAGTGTGTTTTGGATAAAGGATATAATGTGACCTATAAAAGCCTGTTTTTAATTGATACCACATTTGGTCTCCTGCAATGGTTGCAGTTGCAATGATTGCCCCCTCTTCCCCAGGGCTAGGAGAACACATATCCCTATACCTCCTATGTACGCAAGGCTCCTCTGTCAGCAATTACAGACTTGGCTGCTGTACCAGGTTTTTCAGGATACAAAACTAAGAATTCTGTTGGATTCATTTGCTACTTTAACTCATTCAGCAGCAGTTTGGTTGGTTGGTTTTTCCTCCTCCAGTTCTCTACCAATTTTGTAGTTCATTATTGCTTGATGAAAATTGATGCAATTCACTTCTGCCCACTGATATTTAATAAAAACTGTCATGTCTACTAAGACCGGACATCAGCAGGTTCTGACTGTATGCAAAACATAGCACATGTGCAAATTTGCCATGTTATGCTCATCTGACAGTTCATTTAATTGACATTGATAAAAGTTTACCCTCCCCTTTTGTTTTTTAGGTGAGGGTAATCCATATATTTATTGAGACTTTGATGCTACATTGGCTGCTTTGCTTGTAATTCTCTGTCCAACTCACATGCTAAAAATATTCTGTTTCAGAAACAGAGCTGAGGATGTTGGCTGAGGGAAAAGACAGCTTCACCCATTCTGCCAGTTACACTGCCTGACAAGTTACCCAATTCATTGTGTGATTTAAATGCAGTATTCTGAGGCAGAAATTGAACTTAGTGTCTTTTTATTTAAACTGGAGAAGCAGAATTTCTGGCTGTTAAGGCAAAAGACTGGGAATCAGGACTCCTGGGTTATTCCCAGCTCACTAATGATTCATATGTGACCTTGGACAAGCCACGCCAACCTACTGTGTCTGCTTATCCATCTGTAAACGAGGTATAACAATACTTCACAAGTTTATTGTGAGACTTGATTGATTGTTTGCAAAGTACTAAATATATGGGACTGTGGAATTACTAGCAGTAACACATTTCATTAAAAGGAAACAAACTGTGTGGCTGGGCTTTCTCTGCCTTCCCTTTTTCATCTAGCTATGGTTTGTGTCTCCTTTACTACTCATTTGGTTCTGTTTGCTATTTCCTAATGCCTTTATTATCCTTTTCTTTGTTGTTTTGATTTTGCCTCTTTTGTCTCACCATCTCAGTATTACATATCACTTTTATCTAACATTTTAGTTGACTGTTCTATATATTTAAGTACATTTTCACCACTTGATGCATATATGATTTGTAACACATTAGTCCCTAGTGGATGGATGTGTGGGTTCTCACTTCTTATTCTCAACTACCTATGCCTACTGTTGCTTTACTGATTCTAGGTCTGTTGGAGTCAAATCATACTAGAAATGTGTGAAGGCTTGAAAGATAGGAAGAGGTCGTTTGCCTCATTGGCTGCCCCCACAATTCTGCCTGTCTTCAAAAGAAGCTTGCTTTCTTCAGTTTCCCTTACAAAAACTGAGTAATGATTGCGGACTTCCAGAGGACTTAAAGTCAAATCAGTGACTTGACATTTAATAGGACTACCCAGGGCTGTATTACAATGTCTGCATTCTACTTGATCCCTTCTCTAGGGTAAGAGACATTGCTCTCTTTGATAGAATACAAGTGTATGCTGAGATGAGATGGAGGAAATTGGGAAGACAAAAAAGTGTACAGAAATCAGGCCTCATTAAACTAGTTTGGATCGTGTAGTTCAGTACAATGTGGCAGGTGAATTCTAAAGCTGGTGAGGGAGGTTGAGGTCAGTCTAACCCTGGGGAAAAAAATTCAGACAAATAGTTCATTCACTGGAAGATGCAAAGTTTTGGTTGACCTGAAACTGTTTGCAAATTTGACATGAATTCATCAAATAATTTGAGACACCGTGTTTTTCAGGCTAAGTTCTTAAAGGGGCTTAAATGCCATTCACAAAAAGGTGAGGGGAAGGGGAGACTGTAAAGTGTTTGGGATAGATAATCCAATGAATGAATTGCAAGCAAAGCAGCCCGCATAGCATCAAAATACCAGTATATATGTGTGTGCACACACACAGAGTATGTATAGTTACCTATATGCATGCATGTGCAAAATGTACAGCATTTACCAAAAGAAACAATGAGGAGGTAATTAGAAACACATGGCGAGGTATTCTCAATACAAGCAAAAGTATATGTACACTCTTGATCTCTTTGAAACTGGGGGAAATGAGGATGAAAATGTGAATGTCAGACCTACAACAGGCAGGATCATTCCATACATACCTAAGGCATTTGTTGCTTCTACAGCAGAAGCTACTTGAATATTCCAAGCTCCAATTTTCCATAACTCATTGGTTTTTTTGGCCAGATATATTCATGGCACAATATGCCTGGACAGTCCTTTCTCATTAATATGAACAAAAATCAAAAACTACTACTCTTAGCTCCTGTTTCCAGTAGAGTCTGCATTTTCTATAAATTTTCCATTTGAAAAGTGAAAAATGTATGTTCATTAAATGACTCGGGTTTTGCTCTCAAGTTGAAGTGATTTCTGCACAATGGTTTATCAATACCATTACCCTGACCGTTCACTTTACCTTATATAGCTGCACTTTCATGCCAGTCACTACCACTTGCCGAAAAAAGAAATAACCATCTCATTCTTTTAAAAATTCTTATGCTACTTAAGTCTTTTGAGACTTTCATTCAACCTTTTAATTTTTTGAACCCTTTTGTTGCATAGTTTACTTCCTTCTTTGGAACCATCAGTTTAATGCTTATTCAAATCTATTCAATGAGGCCTCTATCTTGGGAATTAACATTCTGGACCAGCTGAGAGAGATGCTGTGGTACTTCAGTGCTAACCAAGTGGTGTCATTGATAACTGGGTTTGCCTATAATGTCCTCCATAGCATCATGCTGTTGAATGTCCATATGAAATATAGCTTTTCTTAAACCTTAAAAACAATAAAATAAAAATGAAGGATTTCACAGATTTCTCAAGGTTCAGTCTAAACAAGTGGAAGCAGTGTGTTCTCCTAATGGAATTCTAGAGACATCAGTTGCATTCCTACTTCTGCTGCTGACCTGCTGTGTAACCTGACATGAGTCATGTCAGCTCTGTATGCCTCTGTTCCCTTTCCCAGCCTCTACCTTTGCTGATAGGGTAGGGGTGAAGGGTATGAAGGATATGCTTTTCAGTCATGTTAATTGAAAATTCCCAAAAAGATGCCATTTAACATAGTTCAGGAGGTGATATCTGCCAGTATTTTAGCCTGGGGGGATGGAATTGGCTAAAACACAACGCTAACATGGCTTCAAAACACAGCTTTTCGTGATTGTGAAATGCTGTCAAGGTGCAGGCTAACATTTGAAGCTAAGTGTGATAGACTCATAGGCCACAAGGGACCATCGTGATCATCTAGTCTGACCTCATGCACATCACAATCCAGACCTTCATCTCCCACTCAGTCCTGCAATAGACCCATAACCTCTACGTGAGTGAAGTTCTCAAATCTTGATTGAAAGGCTTCAAGTTACAGAGAATCCATCATTTACTCTGTCTTGTCTATAGAGATAGTCTGTGCCCCAAAGAATTTAGTCACTCACAAGTTGTGCATACTTCACCTAGCTCAAAGGGATCCTAACTTTGGTTAGAACCTCTTCATAGACTTTAACATTACATAGATTATAGGATTACATCCAGTCAGTCCTACACTGATAATAATCTATCAACCAGAAAGATATTGCGTCGTTTGGAAAACCTCAGGTGATCGAGAATCTCTCGGTAGTTTGTTCCGATGGTTTATCACCCTCAGTGTTCAGAAATGTCATTTTTTATTTTTTTTTAAATAATATAGGCACTGTTGTAAAAAAAATAATGAATGATGACATCTACTTTCTGTTTCCTTCCATTTTTCTGGTGATTAAAAGGGGGAAGTTTAAAAATCAGTACCATGACTCTCCCTTTGCTCTCCTCCCCACCTTTCATTCTCCCTGATGCTCATATCTGGGCTAATGTGCATCTAAGTAAATAAATAAAAACTAGAAATTTCCTGATCAGAATGATGAGATGAATGATATTGTGGTTTCATTCTAAATGTGATACTATCTTTCATATGCAGCGGTGGTGTAGCCATGTTGCTCCCAGGATATTAGAGAGACAATACCCTATGAAGATCCACTCTAATTTACATCAGGACTAAGGAGTAGTCCATAAAGAAACTAATTTCCAAATAACCCATCTCTAGTTTTACACTAGACCCAGGGCATGCTCTGGTAGGACTTTAGGGGTTTTAGTTCAAGCTTGATTGATGCTCATTGTGTGGTTCTGTCAATAATGCAGATACATGCTTCAATAGCTAGACTTAAGATGAAAATCACCCTTGCACAGAGGACCAATACACAGCAGGTGCACAAGTTCAACTCTGGGGTTTGCCTGGGATTTAAATGAGACTTTTAGTGGAGTGTAGGGTTTTGGCTAGTCTTTTTTACAGCACTGACTTTCATCCTAGTGCATTTGGGCCATGGCTTAGGAAAAGCATTTCTATTCAGGAAAACACTTAAGCATGTGCTGTAAATCCTAATGCATGCTTAAAGTTAAGCGCATGCTTAAATGTCCTGAATACAGATTGATTTAAGTGCTTTCCTGAGTAGGGGGCTGTAATTCAGGAAGAGCTCTATAGTCCCAGACAGAGCACACATCTCCCTACATGCAAAAAGGCTATTATCTATCCAGAAGTTAGTCTGCGCATGTTGCATGTAAAAAATAAAAACTGTTAATTACAGTATATCTCAAAGCATACAGTATAGATTTGTGTATCCTTCCTTAATTTCCTATTACCTTTTGTTGTCTTCCCATTTATTGGCTTAATAGATACCTTTGCCCTCTTTGTACTATACACATTTGTTTTCTCCCTTCTAGGTTAGAATTTTACAATTATCACCATAGCAGCATTCCAGCTCTAATAGGAAGATACGTCTTCTGAATGGCTGATGGTGCAACATTAACTGTTAGAACATAACATTTTTCATGTTGGAAACATCTGGAATTCATAACCAGCAAAGATGTGTAAAAATGTCTGTGGCTTTTTAATAATCTCCTAAGGCTTCACTTGCAAGCTTTATTAGGCTGCATTTACAGACATTTCTTATTAACCAAGTATAGAATGTGATAAAACTAAGCTTTATTTCAACTTAAAAAAAATTCAATTTACAATTTATGTTCCTTTTAAAAAAGGATTTGAATCATCCTTTGTGAAGAAGGGCTTTGTAAGAGAATTGGGCCATATTCCCTTCCTCTGCTATTAGCAGCCTATTACCTAGTGCACTAATACTGCTGTTTACTGGCTGATTATATCCCCCGGCAAGATTTGGCACTGTGTGTACTTCCTGCTGCAAACTAATCAGGTTTCAAAATTAGTTATTGATCCAGGCCCATTCTAGAGGACAAATTTAGTGGCTGGTTCATTGAGTACCAACAGTCAGACGATTGGTGTAAGCTGCATAGATGTGAAAACAAACAAGATATTCAAGCACATGCACATACACACTTGTCTTGTATCTCCTTACATTAGTTAAGTGCAAATACTATAGCAAGGAATGGCTCTATTGAGAGAGATGACCAAAGTAAACTCAAAAGAGCAATGATTTCAGGTTCTTATTTTCCTTATCTACACACACAGCTCTTGGTATACACTTCAGAAGCTTTATCTGACAGACAAGAACACGTGTCAATTTTTTAGTTACAAGAAGTCATCCTAACTTAATTTGGACTTTGCAACTGGAGGGAGATCTTTCTTGAACAGTTTAGGTTCGCAAGATATCTATTTGTAGTAAGAGTTGCACTTGGGATTTACACTTAATATTTTATATGCATAATATTTGTCAATTGCACCACATCCATTGCCTTAGTCTATCTCTCTGACTGCAGAAAGTATTTTCAGTGATTCTTTTGCTGTAGCAAGGAGTCAACTATTTCCTGCATTATCTTCTAATTCCTGCCGCACCAACACTTGAAAATACTGTTAAAGCCAAATTCATATTTCATTTGAGTTCTAGCCATCATGTCCATCTGTCTCCAAGAATGTCATTCTTTACAAAGGTTAATGACACAGACTCTTCTAATTCTTCGGGGTGTCATTCTCCACCATTTATACTAAGGGAGAAAAAATACAGTTAATTTCTAAGATTAGTTTCACAGCATTGTACAAACATCCATTTTCTGGCTCAGAATTATGACTCTCATAATAGCTGCATGTTGATCTTTCTCCTCCCCCCTCCCACACACATAATAGGTAAGATCAAATGGTGTCTCTTCTGGGTTTTTGTTTTGTTTTTTATAATGTGGTGGTGTCTGTTCCCTACTTAATTACAAGTTTTTCTGGAACAGAAACATTCAATGAGACCAAGATTTCACCCAAAATGTTAATAACATCTTATTTTCCTTTACATATATGAAAATACTTTACAGCTGAACAAGCATTCTTCACTATGTATAATAATCTGGCTGCTTGCCTACTTCCAAGGGTCAGTCAAATGGAGGGACTGAGTTTTTTTGGTTTCATTACCCTGAGTCAGTTGTATGTCTATTAACTCCTTGCTGGACCATCATACTGAGTACCTGAAACTTCATATTATGTACTAGAGCTTTGTAAAGCATTTCTGTGCACCTTGTATTTTTGTTATACGGGCCTTGAATTTTGCTTTGATGCTTGTTATAATTCACCCAAAACTAAGAATGCTAAAACCATTTATATTCATTCATTCTCTCTCCATCCATCCATCTAAAACTTGGCCCAGATTCATCAAAAAGATTCATAAACCTGGACTGAGTCTGGGATTTATAAGAAAACCCTGAACCAGACATATGTTTTTTGCTTTGCTTGTGTCTTGGTAAGTTTCACACAGTTATTTTTGTGTATGCACATAGCAAAGAAAAGGAGAAGCTATTGATTTATATGAATGACGGGTAGTAGGTGGACAGGGGTCTTGGCAGATGCTCTCAATGACTAAATACCTTTGTTCTTTGAGTTTCTGGTATCAGTTACTGGTTCATATCTGACCCAATAAGTAATAACCAAGAGTTTATTGGAAGCTTACTACAGGCATGACCCTGTACTCCTACATTTTTGAACAGCAACTTTTATGTAAACTACAGTCTAAAAAGCAAATAATATGAAGGTGTAAGGTACAGTAGGAAAGCCTGTTTCACTATACACTCTCCTATACCATCCCTTGCTCCCCTTTGGTATGCAAGACATAGTTTACACATACAGAATGGCAATTGTGTATGTTACAAGTGCCTTGAGCAGGTGTTTCTGATTGATTTGTACTCAAGGTGTAACTTATATCCATGTAGAATTTGTTCCAGAGCCTTCTGAATTGAACCAATTTACATCTGAGACAATTTTTTTCTTTAGTACTCTAGTGTAATCCACTGATGTCAACGTGGTTTCATTAATATAGCTGAAAAGAGAAGTGGGTCTAAATTTGAAATTTGCCATTGTTCTGCCTTCAGCAGCAGAGAATAAGAACTCTACCTATTTTCAGTCTTTACACTGTTATGATGAGTCAGATTTATGCTGTTCTGTGAAAGTTCAGAATGTCATTTCTTACAGCTTCCCATGTGGCATTTTTTCCTTTTTTTAGACTAGTAGGGGTCTGAGATCTCCTGGCATAACTGGAAAATAAAGGTCAGCTGATATAAATTTTTATAACTCTATTAACCTCAATAGAACTATATTAATTTAAACCCACTGAAGGTCCCAGTATCTTCCTGATCATTTTGGTTCTTGTTATATTCATTATAGACTATAGGGAGACAGTAGTACAAAATAAGATATTTAACTTAGATGCCAGGACTCGAATATTTCTCCTGCAACTGTTGATGACATTGTTTTCAGGTTTCTTTTCATATGCTCTACTTTTCAGGTCAAAGTAAAGCCATATAGAAAACAATTTAGACAGGGATGAATACATGAACAAAATCTGCATTTTCAAGGAGCGGGGACATGTATAATTTGATTTAATTTTGTGAGTGAAAACTGGAGCCTAAAACAGTAAATCTATTTGTATTACTGAACCAGTCAATGGAAGAAGAACTTGTTCACAATTGGATCTATACTTTCTGTGTAAGTAAATCAATAAAATATTGTTTTTCTAATCTCCATTTCTTAGACTATACTGGGCACTGAAACCAACCTTTCCTCAAGGGAATTAATTAAATTAAAAAATGAAATTACATAGTTATTTTGGCATCCTTTTTGAACATGAAATAGAGCTGCATTCAGATCCATTGTGAATGCTTCCATTACTACAGACCTGATATTGAAAGAAGGAATGAGCAGACTTCTGAAATATTAGCTAGCTTTATTCCTGGATCTACTAATTAGTTAATATTGCACTGCAGAGTGATATGGTTAAAAAATCTATAAAGGTTTTACAGGACTCAAAGTTAATATGGGTTATTCAAAATCTATAATAAAAACAAGTTTAAAAAGTGCTATATACATGAAGTATTGTTAGAAAAGATCAAAACAAAATCTCTATAATAGGGACAATACTTAAACAATATATTTGATCTGATCTAATTAAAGAAAGTTGAGTACGTAAGTCTCAGACACTGTACATTAGGTGCAAGCATGCCTGATGCCAGTATTGAGAACATAAACAATGAAAATGGCAAAAGATTGTAATTTAAAGAGAACTGGATGTGCTAGTGGGGGTACGGCTGAGGATATGCATTATAATTGCAGTCATGCATTACATGGGGATATAACTTCAATTTTTTCTATTTACTTTTTGTCTTTGAAATTGATCTTTCATAATTTTCATTTTAATAACTTTGTGACTGGGTGCAAATAGGGGTATTTTTAACTTGTTCAGTTTATTTTCCCCTCTGCAACAATTATGGTAATTCTGCATTGTTCTGTCATCTTATAATTTTTATTTTTAACTTGCTTACCACGTCCCAAAATAACTGAATCATAGAAATGTAGGGCTAGAAGGGACCTCAAAGTCAAGTTCAGTGCACTGCTCTGAGGCAGGACCAAGTAACCTAGATCATCACTGACAGGTATTTGTCCAGCCTGTTCTTAGTAATCACCAGTGATTGGGATTCCACATCCTCACTTGGAAGCCTATTACAGAATTTAACTACTCTTATAGTTAGAAAGCTTTTCCTAATCCCTAAACTAAATCTCCATTGCTGCAGATTAAGCCCCTTAATACTACTTTTATCTCCAGTGGTCATGGAGAATAATTGATCACCATTCCCTTTGTAACAGCGCTTAACATATTTGAAGACTGGTTTTGGCTCCCCCTCTCCCTTCCGGGCTGTCTTCCTACAAGACTAAGCTGTGAGATTCTGGCTACTGTTCTGGTGCTACCCCATTCTAGAAATGCTTTCATGTAAACTCCATTAATCAGGAATCAAGGTGCCTGGAAGCAAGATAACCAAGAATTATTTAAAACAATGTCTGTCTTCCCTTACCTAAGCTGTGTACTTCTTTCAGTAGCAAGCACAGTTGCAGGGCTAGGTTGAGTTCCTAAAGCCATAAAGAAAGACCTAACCTGAAACAGAACTACAAGAACAGCAAATAATCAGCCCCTTTTGAAATCCGTTTGAGTTGTTAAATAAGTCTGTTCCAAACCAGTATATGAAAATGAATCTACCATTCTTTGGCATTACGCATCTGGAAATCCCCAGTGCACTGTGGGTTGGTGAAATGCCATGCAGTCTTTCTAATAGCTCCTTTGAAGCCCTAAGCAATGTGCCAGGTATGCTCTGGAAAGAGTGGTTCATTTCCCAACATTAGTCTGTCCTTTGAGCCAAACAAGTGGCTTTTCAGTCTGGAATGGATTCATCCTTGTTTGGATTTGAACAAAACATGATTGTATCCAAAATCAGTAGTTCTACCACTTGAGTTAGAGAGATTCCATTATCTCCTGGTAGTGATTTAGCACTAATTTCTTATCTGCAGGCCTCCAGCCACTAGAAGGTGATGCTTTTACAAGTCACCTCTAGGAAGCGTACAGAATTGTCCAATCTGAGTTCACAAAAGGTTTGATAAGTCTATTTCTAAGCACTAACTAGAATAAAGAAAATAGCAATGTCACTTAAGCAGACTGATGTGGCACTTGGCTAGAAACCTCAGGATATGTTCAGGCTTTCTTGTGTAGTGCCAGTGAGGTACTGAGTTCTTTAATCTTTTGCAATCTCTATACACATTGGTCTAAAATGGATAAGGGACTCTGTTTTGGTGAAACTTACTAGCATGACCACAGAAGAAAGACAACATAAGGTGGAAGATGTTATCTATTTCTTTAGCTTTAATCATGCATGTGGTAGAAGTCTATTCATGATGTCTGCTAGTGAACCAATGGAGTAATTACTACATTTAATCCAACATAAGATTTTAAAAGAATCACAAAGAATTCCATCTACTCTATTTCCATTCTTCCTTCCCATCCCACTTCATCGCTCTCCATGTAATGGAACATGGAACTTCAGATATTGAATCTGGTTGATGATAAAAGCAGCAGCACATATTTACTTCAAGATTTTAGAACATAAAAATGACCATACTGTGTCAGACCAAAGGTCCATCTAGCCTAGTATCCTCTCTTCCAACAGTGGCCAGTGCCAGGTGCCCTAGAGAGAATGAACAGAACAGGTAATCATGAAGTGATCCATCCCTGTTGCCCATTCCCAGCTTCTGGCAAAACTGAGGATAGGGACACCATCCCTGCCCATCTTGGCTATTAGCCATTGATGGACCTATCCTCAAGGAACACTATTATAGTCTTGGCCTTCACAACATCCTCTGGTAAAGAGTTCCACAGGTTGACTGTGCTTTGTGTTCAGAAATACTTCCTTTTGTTTGTTTTAAACCTGCTGCCTATTAATTTCATTTGGTGACCCCACATTCTTGGGGAGTAAATAAAAGGAGTAAAAGGAGTAAATAATACTTCCTTATTTACTTTCTCTACACCAGGCATGATTTTATAGACCTCTATCATATCCCCCTTTAGTCATCTTTTTTCCATGTAGAAAAGTCCGTGTCTTATTAATCTCTCCTCATACAGCAGCCATTCCAATTTTGTGAGATTCCTTTGTAATTCTTCGCAGTCTGCTTTGAACTTAACTCTCTTGAATAGTTTTGTATCATCTGCAAATGTTGCCATCTCACTGTTTACTCCTTTTCTAGATTGTTTATGAATATGTTGAACAGTACTGGTCCCAGTACAGACCCCTGGGTGACACCACTATTTACCTCTCTCCATCCTGAAAACTAGGGTGACCAGATGTCCCGATTTTATAGGGACAGTCGTGATATTTAGGGCTTTTTTTTAATCTGGTCTCCTATTACCTCCCACCCCTTGTCCCAATTTTACACACTTGCTATCTGGTCACCCTACTGAAAACTGACCATTTATTCCTCTACTTCCTATCTTATAACCAGTTACTGATCCATGAGAGGACCTTCCCTCTTATCCCATGACTGCTTACTTTGCTTAAGAGCCTTTGATGAGGGACCTTGTCAAATGCTTTCTGAAAACCTAAATCCACTGGATCAACCACGTCCACATGCTTGTTGACCCCGTCAAAGAATTCTGTCGGATAGGTGAGGCATGATTTCCCTTTAAAAAAGCCACATTGACTCTTCCCCAACAAATCGTGTTAATCTGTGTCTGATGATAAGTTTCAACCAATTTGCCCAGTACTGAAGTTAGTACTGGTCTGTAATTGCACATAATTTTTATGTGAATCTTTTCTTAGTTTTGATCTGCGTGCAATCAAACAAAACCTTTACATATTTCAATTATGTCTCCTATGATAAGAGGCTAAAGAAAAGTATCATTCCATCAAGGGGCTGAGAGAAGGATTCTTCTATTCTACAGGTCTGTTTTCAGAATGTTACTGTCAATACATACTCACAAACTCTGCAGAAATTCACTCCATTGATGACTTCTGAATTCCCACGCTGACAGTAATTATAACTTTTTTATAGAATATAGAGCACTTAATTTTACAGTAATAGACATAAGTATGATGGTCCAACCTGCTTTTTTCTCTGTCTAAAAGTTATCTTATTCTTATATGCAAATTACCAGTTAATCTCCTTGAATATGTCATAAGTCTCGCCTTCTAAAATAATAGTTAATATAATTATGTCTGAGACTTTAATTGTGTTCCATAAGATGGAACTTTTTATGCCACTTAAGTAGTCTTGTAAAGTGCCTAAGACCAGGGAATAATATGACCCTCAGTATATTAAACGTACATCATCTGTTGTCTTCTGCTGATGCCTATCTAGGTTGGGTTAACAATTCTAGAAACTCTGTGTGTTTCAGGTTTCACCACAGTGGTATTTGACATGAGCAAACAGGTGGATTATAAATCACACATACACTTTTTAGCCATATTCCATAGCCATGAGAGAAACAAGTCCAATTTGTCCAACTCCTTTATGATTTTAGCTTACTTTTCACTTGTCAAGACTTTCTCTTTTCCTCTGTCTCCTTAGCCTAATGGGGTGCACATTCAGGCTAGATTCCATGGTCCAAATATTGTGTCTTTTGTGCAACCCAAACTCTGAGTTTGGGGATGTACAGAGAATACTAGATCAAGCACCAGCTTTATAAAAGAAAAATATTTGGACTCCCAAATTTGAAAATTGTTGGCTTTAAAAATAAGGTTAGGGTGTTAAGCACAACATAGAAGAAGCAAGGAGTAGAGCAAATCTGATGAAATCAAACAAGTTGAGTTTACTACAAACTTACTCAGTCACTTTTATTCTTTCCCCCCCCCCAATCTGACTGTCAACTTTTTAGAACATATATTTTGGTGCTATTTTCTCTGTTTTGTTTCCCAATTCCCAGCCAGATGCTCTTTCCCTGGTTTTGTAAGGCAGCCAGTGCCGACCGGCAGAAAATGCATCATAATCTATAATGTGGATAATATCCTTCCCAGAGAGACCAGCACACACTATTTTGCACCCTGCTGAGCGTGTTATGATTCTTTTATTATGGTTGGCGGTGCAACACATGCCGAATGCACCACTATGGGTGGTTTCCTATTTCCTTTAGTTTTTCCCTTAATCACATAGTTTGTCTCTCTCTCTCTGCCCCCACCTCCTTATTCTGCAGTCATCATTCGTCTAAAACTCCATGTGTAGTGATTGAAGCTACTGAGTGATATTCTAGATACCTTAAAATGTAAATTTGCAAACAATCTTCTAGGAAATTGTTTAATACACTTTTCTGGAAACCCTTAAATTAGCTGAATCGCTTTAGCCTGCTCACTTCTTGAAAGCATAATTTTATATCTTCAGTATCTGGAGTATAAGTTTTTTGTTTTAATATGAAATGTAATAGACAGCTTTGCTTACCTGATTAAGGTCATCTTGTAAGACTACATCCTACCAGCTAGACAGCCTTCCTCATAAAGTATGACTTACTAAATTGGAATACAATAAGGTTAACAATGTATGCTCCACATTATGGCATGTTTGATCTAAGTGGTGACCATTTCTGTGAAGTGAATAATCACCTTTGCTAAATCAGCTCAACATGTTTTATTAATGGTTGCTGAAACAACTGGTAAGTCTGATCTTTTAAAGATATCAATGAATGGATCAGTCTGAAAATAAATCTCAGAAATGGATCAATGTCAATAACTTAGTAATAATGAAACTGTTACTGGTTACGAGATAAATAAGGTGAAAGACCTGGTGTCAAGTCAGTGTCCATGGAGAACCAGAGGGCTGGTCTCCATTACTTGGGAGATAGATGCTACTGCAATTAATGCAGCAAGGATCGATTTTTAGCTGGTCTGGTGAAGACCCACTAAACTGATGGCAGAACGCTCTCGGGTTGACCCCGGTACTACTCCTCTCTGAGAAGAGTAAGAGAGGTTGACTGGAAAGTGTCTTCCATTGACTCAGCACTGTGAAGACACCAGGGTAAGTCAACCTAAACTACCTCGACTCCAGCTACATGAATAATGTAGCTGGAGTAGAGTAACTTAGGTCAATTTATCCCCATAGTGAAGACAAGCCCACGGTGTACTCAATAGGACATAGCACAGGTGCAGGAGCATGCTTGCATGGTTCCTACTGAATATTCAGGCCCTATCATAGAATCATAGAAAATTAGGAGTGGAAGAGACCTTAGGAGGTCGTGTAGCCCAACCCCCTGCTCAAAGCAGGACCAACCCCAACTAAATCATCCCAGCCAGGGCTTTGTCAAGCTGGGCCTTAAAAACCTCTAAGGATGGAGATTCCACCACCTCCCTAGGTAATCCATTCCAGTGCTGCTTCACCCTCCTAGTGAAATAGTGTTTCCTAATATCCAAACTAGACCTCCTCCACTGCAACTTGAGACCATTGCTCCTTGTTCTGTCATCTGCCACCACTGAGAACAGCCTAGCTCCATCCTCTTTGGAACCCCTCTTTCAGGTAGTTGAAGGTTGCTATCAAATTCCCCCTCACTCTCTTTTTTTCTGCAGACTAAATAAACCCAGTTCTCTCAGCCTCTCCTCATAAATCATGTGCCCCAGCCCTCTAATCATTTTCATTGCCCTCTGTTGGACTGTCTCCAATTTGTCCAGATCCTTTCGGTAGTGCGTGGGCCCAAAACTGGACACAGTGTTCCAGATGTGGCCTCACCTACCCTCCAGTGTATCTACCTCTCCCCCCACTGGCAAACTTGCTGAGGGTGCAATCCATCCCATCATCCAGATCATTTAATGAAGATGTTGAACAAAACTGGTCCCAGGACCGACCCCTGGGATGTTCCACTTGATACCGGCTGCCAACTAGCCATGGAGCCATTGATTACTACTCATTGAGCCTGATGATCTAGCCAGCTTTCTATCCACCTTCTAGTCCATTCATCCAATCCATAGTTCTTTAACTTGCTGGCAAGAACACTGGGATACCATATCAAAAGGTTTTCTAAAGTCAAGATATATCATGTCCACCAGTTTCCTGATACCCATAGAGCCAATTATCTCATCATAGAAGGCAATCAGGTTGGTCAGCCATGACTTGCCCTTGGTGAATCCATGTCTAACTTTGAATGCCTCATGTATCTTCAACTCTCACTGACATTTTCTGGTCTACAAGGAATTCAGGATTGGAATCAAAGTGGTCTCATAATAACATTAACTAAATGTTTATAAGCTTCTAAATTAATCCTTTCGTCATGCTCAGACTTCCAGAAAAAGATGTTTTCTGCCTGAAAAGAAATCCCTAATACAAATTGAATAGGGTCTGATCCTATGAAGAGCTGAGCCTTCAACTCCCACACCTTATCAGTGGGAACTGAGGACAGTCAGAGGCGGTGCTCAGCAGCTTCCTGAATCAAGGTTATAGTTGCTTCAGGTGTGAAATTCTGGCCCCATTGAAATTAATGACTAAGTTCCCATTTCCTAAAAAAGAAAAGCGGGGGGTAGCATTTCACCCCAGAAGTATTAATTCACATTTGTACAAGTAGCAGCGATTCTCATTACAGAATATATAAAACAGAAATTATGCACATGAAAAGTATCAGGAAGTCAGAGCGCCCTCACAGGAGACTCACATTTGAGTGAATTGTGCCAATAACCTAATTTGATTAGCTTCAGAGAATGCAAGGCTGCCATGTCCATTCTGGCTTGTAATGCAGAAGTACCAGCTTAATCTGGGGGGGAAGAGGCTGTTACAAGGAGGCCTTTTTTGCTGGTTCATAAATTGAACTGAAAAGAACTTTAAAAAAAATCTGAAGAATATTCAACAGCAATTTCATATCCGTTGTCAGCCACATGCTGGTTCTTTCTCATTCTCGTCATTTCTGCTCTATTCAGTTTTCACTTCATAGCTCTGTTCTGGTATCCAAAAGAATATTTTAGTCTCTGATAATGGCTTTCTTTATCTTGCACTCTTTAGTTGCACAGAATATACTGTAAATTATTGAGCATAAAAGGATTAACAAGGGTTTTCTGAAGAAAAGTTATCCAGGCTACTACTAACAGTGTCATGAAAACCTCATCACTGCTAAATGGCCCATTTAATAAATAGCAAACTATTGTGGTCTCTCAAATTATTAGAGCATGTTGAAAGTCTATTATTGTTAACACAGTTTTAATGTTAATTTTCAAACTTTTTTAAACAGATCAGAGGATGCTAATTTAATGCTCAGAAGCATCAAGAGCTCCTATAGGAATAGTTTTTCCTGGGCATTTCAAATCCTCTATATTTTCAAAAGGAAAAGCAGTCTACCTGGAGCTGAAGAATGTTTCTGAAAGGCTTAATTTCCCTGTGAAAGTATGCAGATGGCACACAGACATGTACACACCTTAATCAATCAAAAGAAGATAGGATCTATACAGAAATATGTATTCCCTCAAACCTGAGAGAAATGCTGCTGTAAAATAAAGGTGCATGGGTTTTGTTCTATATTTTGCAGCCAATGCTGCATCCTATCATGTGGGAGCTGATATTAGAGTTTACAGCTATATTCACAAATATTTTACTTTTAAACTAGACATTGGTGAAAATGAAACACTTATACAACCTCCGTTCTTCAAGATTTTAACGTAATGGAGAAAACAGAATCTAGGTCCAACCTCTACTCTGTTCCTATTTTCACTCAGCGAATGGATTTCTGTAAACTTTAAAACCACACCAGGTTTTGATGACAATTTTCATTACAAACATTAATTTTGTGTTTATTTTTTTAAGTAATCTTGTCAAGGCAGGACATTAGCTCTTTCTAAGTTTTTTTGAAGTACCTACCATATTTTTGAGTTTTGCAAAACCAATACATGGTGTTACAATGGCATGGCCAGAATTTTACAGTGGCGGGGAGGAAACAATATACTACCTAGCTGCAGCTTTATGAAAGATGGTTGAGCACATGGGCTCAGATTATCCTTTTGGATGGATTATTGATTAATGTTGTTTTTGCAAATGTATTCCAACAACTGTGAATTGTAAGAGCCATGCTAGATTTACTGATTGCCATCCTGAGAGTGTACAACAGATACACAGTGCAGTTGTGAATGAGTGCTTGAGCAAAATCCCTTTATTGCATTTATACCTTCAAAGCCGTAACTCACAAACCCACTGATATCCACTGATAGAATTCACAGCTCAGTCAATATCTTGTTTGCTATGCCTCTTCCATTGCTATAATCAGTTCAGTAAAATAGAGGAAATCCTCTCTGATGACGATGTGCAACTAACCCAAGAAAAGGATCATTCCTTCATTGCTTTGTCAGTTCTTTAATTTCCCAGTGTTCCAATCGTTGATGCATCTCATGAGTGTGTATCTTTTTTTTCTTACCTAGTAAGCTCAGTGAGGTCAATGTTCTATGATTCTCCAAAACTCCTCTCTATTAATAAATGCTCAGAAGAATCTCATGCAGGATTCTGTCATTATGAGCAGTCAGTCTCTGACCACAAAATGGGGCTTCACAGTATTCCAGAGCAAGTATAGATAGTGTACAGGAGCTGTCTAGTCTTATCAGACTTATTAAGACTGATTGGATAAGCTGACTGCAAATAACAAATCTTCCATTAATGCCCACCAGGAAATCCTTTGCCAGATCTGTGTTCTTGTGTCAATTGGTCAGTTTTGTCAGTTGGCCTAGTTGTAAAATTGAATGCAACCTATCCTAAGCATGTCTTAAAATGGGTTAGGCTTGCATTAGAGGGGCACTTATTCAGATGCTGTAGGACTCTCAATATGTCAAACTGGAATTTGGAGAGAGAGAGAGAGTCACATGAACCACAGCCCCTTTCTATGAAATAAATAGTTAACAATGTTGACAATTAAATTGTTCTTCTGAATTAGTGTTGAGATTTAAGGCCTCATTGAAATGAACAGGGGAGTTTAGATTTATTTTACATCAGTCAGCAGATTCTGGCAGCACAGCAGGCGTCACATTCAGAAGGTATATTTGCTATCATGATGGCTAGAAATATATTTTTTCAATGAAAACCTTGATTCTTCACATTCAGATGAGTAATAGGGAGAATGCACACCTACATGGAGTTATAGGTGCCTCCCATGAAAGTCAAAGGAAGCCATATGGCTAAAGTACCATGTAATTCTTAAAAATCGGAGTATAAAATTTTGAAGAGAATGGGATGGGTGGGTTGGAGAAAGTGAGATCCTTTGGAGCTTCTGTTTTTCTGTTTGTGGGGGTGGGGGCATGCATGTGAAAATTGGTGTCTCATCCCTTCATACTGATGAAAGCTGCCCATGGAGTCTTCAAGAACCTTTAATATGACTTCCTAGGCTGTTGGAAGTGGTTATTCAAGAGTAAGATGAGATGCTATAAGCCTCACCATTTCAGCACTTGGTGTGCTCCCTCTGCAGCACTCCATTTTGGCAAAGAAGTTTGTAGTTTTGTTTGTTTTGAACAACCTATTGCTGTGTGGAGATACAGCATGTAAAAATAAATTCTAGCTTTTACAAAGTTTTCAGGAGTTTATTTCATCACAAGTCTGGCCCTTGTCTCCATTTCAAATTGGCCCTGATTTCAGCACTCAGTAGCTAATAATTGACATAGCAAACAAGGAAACCCATGATTTGTACTCAACCTAGATTCAAGCAAAGGTAAGCTTCACTGGTATAAATCATCGCTTTCTCTGTCTACATGTGATGGTTTGCCATTAATCACTGAAAATGGGGGTGGGGGGAGAAGTGGGATTGCCAGTGGAGAAAAGACATGTAACTATTTAATACACTGTAGAGGACTGATACTGTTAAATGGCAAAGCCATAGAGGGGAAATATCAGAAGAGCTGCAGCCGTGACCAGCTCTCTCCTATTCTTCATGGAATACAGGAGGGGTTAGGCTGTGTGGGATGCCTAAATGTCAGCTTTTCCATCTACTACCATTTTAAGTAGCTTAAATCCATTGGCTCAAGATAACAGCTAAATGCAAACTGACAGTGACTATTCCTTCCAGGAAGCAAGGCTGGCTTGTGCAGCTGATGCATAGCTAATGCAATAAATGTGGTGCTTGAATATCTGTTTAAGGAAGAAAACTTTTTTTTTTTTTTATTTCATAGAAGTACAGATTTTTCACCTCAGATGAAAGGGAGAAAATTGCCATAAGTTGTCTTTAGTATTTTTGGGGTACTTGTTTTTAAACATAAAAAGATTAAAGACTTATGGAAGTAGAGCTTTCCGTTTTGGGAAATCCTCTTGTGGTAGCTTCTTGCACTAATATGTTTATAATCTATAAAATTTAATATTCTCACTTCACATAAAATTTTTATATGCACTTTTGAGCATATTCATTAGCAAAATGTGACAATTTCATTTAAATAGAGACAATTAGGATTTTTTTACTCTGTTACTAAAGTCAATCTTTTGTGTGTGTGCATCCTGTGGTGTTTTGGAATCCACAGTTAATTTCTCAAGGGCTTTATATCTGTCTCCTTCCCTTCCCCCTGCCCTTCCACACACACAAGCACACAGAGGAAAGGCAATAGAGACTGATATTTTCCTAGAATGAAAGACAAAAATTATATGTTTAAAAATGTGCATTCCAGAAAAAATATATTGGCAGTTCCAGTCAGAATTTTCAAAGCAAAACAAAAAAAAAAAACTTAGGCCACATAAACTACTTAAACTGATCAGTTGCAGTCTGAACCCCAGGGGTGGCTCTAGGTATTTTGCCACCCCAAGCACGGCAGGCAGGCTGCCTTTGGTGGCTTGCCTGTGGGAGGTCCCCGGTCCCGCGGATTCGGCAGCATGCCTGCAGGAGATCCGTCGAAGCCGCAGGATCAGCGGACCCTCCGCAGGCATGCCACCGAAGGCAACCTGCCTGCTGCCCTCGCGGTGACCGGCAGAGCGCCCGCCGTGCCTTGCCACCCCAGGCATGCACTTGGCATGCTAGTGCCTGGAGCCGCCCCTGCTGAACCCTACTAGACATTAATGAGCCAATGTGTAGATACCATTTGTAAAGTTACTTAATGAACAGTTGCATCTTTGTTTGATACAGACTTTGATTATTCAGTGGAATAGGGAAGCTGACAGGTAGCTACTCCCCTCACATTTTTATATTATACCACTTCAGAGGACATACTGGGCATAAAAAATTCCATATAAAGGAAGAGAAGTCTGTCATTTCTATAACCCAGTTAATCTGCTGAGGTTATAGAAATGACAGACTTCTCTTCCTTTATATGGAATTTTTTATGCCCAGTATGTCCTTTGAAGTGGTATAATATAAAAATGTGAGGGGAGTAGCTACCTGTCAGCTTCCCTATTCCACTGAATAATCAAAGTCTGTATCAAACAAAGATGCAACTGTTCATTAAGTAACTTTACAAATGGTATCTACACATTGGCTCATTAATGTCCAGTAGGGTTCAGCAGGGGCGGCTCCAGGCAAAAATCTCGGACAAAATTTTGGCTGATTTTTACATCTTTAGTCCATTTGGAAAGTTACATTTTGATCCATTTGTCAGTACTGTGTCCATCACTGATTGCCCTCTGTGTCCACAAAAAACAAAATAATAACAAAACAGTCTGGATAATTTTTTTCCTCTCTCAATTGCTCAGGTTTTAATCTCTTTGTGATGTTGTAGTCTCATTGTTATAATATAAATATAAATATCATTGTTTCCAATTATATGTTGTGATAGACCCAGACCAGTTGGGAACAGCAGAGTAGTAGAAGAGAGATATACTAGCCACTGGATAAGCAGGTTTCTGTTCCCTGAGTGACCAGAGCAAGGGCTGCTCTAGACTAATGAGAACACCTGACTCCAATTAACCTGCTAAGAGTCAGGTGAGGCTGTTAAGCACCTGACTCTAAGTAAGGCCCCTCTGATGCTATAAAAGGGCTCACTCCAGTCAGGCCAGAGGGAGCCAGAGGAGAGAGAGTGTGCGTGAGGAACTGGGAGCAAGAGGCATGCAAGAAGCTGAGAGTGAATAGGCATACTGCTGGAGGACTAAGAAGTACAAGCATTATCAGACATCAGGAGGAAGGTCTGATGGTGAGGACAAAGAAGGTGTCGGGAGGAGGCCATGGGGAAGTAGCCCAGGGAGTTGTAGCTGTCATGCAACTGTACCAGGAGGCACTCTAGACAGCTGCAGTCCACAGGGCCCTGGGCTAGAAACCAGAGTAGAAGGTGGGCCTGGGTTCCCCCCCAAACCTCCCAACTCCTGATCAAACACAGGAGGAATGGAGCTGGACTGTGGCTTCTACCAGAGGGAAAGGTCTCTGGGTGAATTTGTGAGGCAAGCAAATCCATCAATAAGCGCAGGACCCACCAAAGTGGTGGAGGAACTTTGTCACAATGTATAGCATATGTAGCATCCCCTAGGAAATAGAGTAGACGAGGTTTTTTTATTAGTAAAATAAAAAACAAAGAGGAAAAGGGCTTTTAAAAATAATCAAGTCTCCTTTTAAAATGTAAATACATTTTTCCCTTTTGCAGATGATCTTTACAACCCATTTGTTCAATAATTAATTCCACTTATATTTCCCACCTATCACTGTATTTTTGTATCGTCCTGTTCCTGACTCAGACCTCAGAAGTATTAGCTGTTCAAGGTAGGCAATATGTCAGTTGTTTGTCCTCTTCCCTTTGCTTCAGCAACATGAACACTAACACAGTGCTACACAAATACTATTAATCAGGAGTAACAATAATCCCTTTAAAATCTTACATTTAATAACAATTGAAATTACTGTGCTGAGGACTTAATTACATGGGTTAAGGGATTAAGAACCATCTTCAAAGGTGGTCAGTGGGTAATTTGAAGGATTACAGAGATATGTGGCTATATGCAGACAGGGAAATACAGCTGGTGTCTGGAGGCCTTCTAGATAGTTTTTATAGGATGAAAGTCCAGCAAATTTTACTTTAGAAAACCTGGTCTTCTGGTATAATTTCCTGCTTTAAAACTAAGGTTTTTCCCACTACTGTTTCATCCTCTTCATAAATGCATCAGTAATAGGGAGTAGTAGTAGTTCTTCGCTTTGTTGTATTTGAATATGTAGGCATGCTCATATTGAGTGTTTCCATCTTATTGGTAATTAAAGCATATATTGCATGTTCTTTCCCAGTGTATAATGGAAAGGTGATCATTTATGCTCAGAAGAAAGATTATTCAGAGAATCACAGGAAAACATACCTTCTGTGCTGCCCTATGTAAGATCACTATTATAGATAGGATGTTTTTGTTTAATAGACATGCTGCTTTGGTTTAACACTTTTGAGCATACTAAAGTACGTCTTGGAAGAAAGCATTTACTTAAATAGCTTACATGACAGGGAAGTGTATGAGAGTTGATAGAAATCAATACAAAGAGAGACATTACTATTTCAAGGCTTTGGGAAGAGATGTATAGACAAGCTTGTTAATTGGTTTCAAATGGCATCATTTCAGCAGAGTTCACAGACATTCAGTAGTAGGTACTTTCAACCTGATGTAATTCCACTTGACTTTCCATCTGTTTTCTTTAGTGGACCTAGAAAAGGACAACATTAATATTATTGTGCAGCGGGCAATCTTTAAAAGGAATCAGGTTTGTAAATGTCTGCAGATGAGCTGGTTACTCGGTGACAAGTTAAGAGTCACTAAAAAGTATCATTTTTTTAATAAGAAATACTTAATGGTCTAGACAGTATTTGGTCCTGCCATGAGGGCACGGAACTGGACTTGATGACTTCTCGAGGTCCCTCCCAGTCCTAGAATCTATGAAATTTTCAGAAATGGTTGGTAATTATGGGTGCCACAAAGTTGGGTGCTCAACTTGATGCTTTAAAGGTGCTTGATTTTCATAAAGCGCTGAACCACCTGCCCTCTGAAAAATCAGGCCCCTTTATGTATTTTCAAGCACTAGAAAGTTTAGGCACAAGAAATCACTAGTCGTTTTTGAAAATCCTATGTTTATAAAGGTAAAAGTATGTCTAACGGCATTTTCTCTGCTTCTGTTTCTCTGCATTCCAATCAAATTGTAATTAAATACAGTCTACAAAGAGAACAAAATGGCACGAGTCTGAGGACAGCAGTTCAGGTTTCTGAAGTTCAATTGACACTTGCTGTATATACTACTTAGTAGCTGGATTTGGCGATGGTTCCCTCAGAAAGACTGAACTAAATTAGCATGGAAAATAACACACTTTGATTCTGCTACAGGGGTTCTGTCTGTCCTGAACACAGTTTAAGTGGCAAAACAGTGTAGGAATGCCTGCTGTGTAGCTGCCAACTTCAGGTATGTCAGTTCCATAGCCATTAAACTGACATCCTCATGGATGTTAGTTATAACTATATTGTAGGTCAGCAAATCCAGTATTGAGGTAAATAGATTTTATTGGAAGGAATTCAGTGGAAAGCTTTTAGGTATGCAAGCTGGGAACAAGCTATGGTGTGTTAAATCCTAGGCTGGGGCAAAGATGAAAGTTGTGTTAGGAGCCAAAAAGACATTGAAACCTAAAGGAGTACTTGTTCTCCCAAAGCATCTAATTTAAAAAAAAAAAAAGAGCACTGGAGAATAACAATTTTAGGAAGAATAGAATTTTTTAGTCCAAAATATGAAATTTTTGATTAATAAAGATGAAGTTTCTTGGTTTATTAAACTTTTTCCAATAATCTTAAAAATGTGAAGCAATTCTGGACTTTTAGGATAAAATATATTTAGATTATATGCAGCAAAATCAATTAAAATGATCTGATGGCATAATTGCAGGTTATTTTAAAATTAAGATTTTGCTTGTTCAAAAATATTTTGTTAAACTAGAGCATTTATCATGGAAGTATGTGATAGTGAAGGATTACGTTCTACCCTGTAAATAGTAAAGAAAAAATAGCAACAACCATTCAAATCTTTGAATCCTGCCTCTGAGAATAGGATTGTTACTATCTAATTCAGCACTTACTGGAGCAAGGAGATATTTTCTCCTTCTGACCATAAAAAAGGATATTTGTTCTTGACATAACAGATGGAGGAGATAAATAAGTGTGAGGTGGGAGTGGGGAAGATAAGATGACAAAAATAATATGTGCAAAATTCTTCACCAATATGGAGAATTAATCACAAATTGCCACCTGCCTATCCGTTATCAGACAGCAGTTGCTTGTAGGGGCTTGAAGGTGCCTTAACAAATTTAGACTGGAAGCTTTTTCTACTTGAAAGGGATGGCACAGGAGAAAATGCTAACCCATTTGCCAGCGAAGTAGAGGCAGGTGAGGCTGGCATTCCTAAGCTCTAACTACTTAATGAAGAGTTCATAATATGATTAGCTTTCTGGATAGGGAATGAAACAAGACACCTCTTTATGTAATGGCTGCAAGCAAAATAATACCTCATTGCTCAATTAGGTTTGGATGTTTGTAGTTAGTTCCTTTCTGGGCTAAACATCAGTTTGGCTTATCACCTTCTTTTTTTAATTGACGGTTTGAATCCCATACAAATATTGAGGGTGGCCTGAGCATTTTGGGACAGTGCTAACCATGTGAGTTGAACTAAAATTATTATATCTGTCACCTCACAGGAGAGAGAGCAAGCTTTTTCCTCCTTGATACAGATATGTGGCTTGTGATTGTGGGATTCCCAAGGAGTTCCTAGAAGCTGCTTCATTGTTTATATAACGATAATACTTTTTTAAAAGCCCCTGTTAATCCTATGGGAAGTGCAAGCATGTGGTTGTATGCCTTGCTTGCCTAAACTCATGCAATTCTATTAATTTCAACAAATCTGTTTATGCCACCTGGGAATTTGGCCTAATATACCCACATAGTATGTCTCATTACTCAGTGTTACAGTACATGAAAAGTGATAATACTTTTATGAAAGGGAATTTGTGCTGTGAGAGCCTTGACAATGAGTACCAGAACCTCAGCTAGTGTAAATCAACACCGCTCCATGGATTTCAGTGGAATTATTCCAATTTACAACAGATGAGGTTCTGGGCCTGTTTCCTGAACTGTGTGAATTTTAAACTTTACATGTAATCCATCAGCAACACACATTTTTTTGCTATCATTATTTCTCTCTAAAGGAAATGAAACATTCCCCATCCAGAGGCCAATCTTATTGCCTATCTGTCCCACACAGGGACCCTATGAGGACATTACCTCACAGCTGGTTTTGTGTGTTTTGAAGGAAAGGAAGAGGCAGTTAGTTTCCACCGCATAGCTGTCCATTCTGTCAGCAGTTTCTGTACCCAGTTTTTCAGATCGCAAAACTCTAGAGAATACCATTTTTCTGATTTTGTTTTTGCTGCATTGAGCCTATGGTTCAGTATTCATTGCATGTCTTCTAATTTTTGTCTTGTATTGAATTTTTAAAAGCAACCTTTTTCGTAAAATATTGCAGTTCTATGTGCTAACATTCACAGCTCTGCATAGGAATTGCCATACTGTTCTATGGTCTCTTTACACTGCTGGAGATCTGTATGACAGTGAATTGGCTGCAACTTGACCAAAATAAAACCAGAGCAGTGTTTTCTGACAGAAGTAAGCATTAAGAAGAATTAGTAAAGGCAGTCTACATGCCATATATTCAAGCAGACTGACAAGATAGTTTGCAGTGCCTGGATCATATTAATTCCACTACTGTTTCAGGATTCCTAGGCAGAAATGGTGGTCCATGGTGCATTTTTTTTTTCCCACATATGGCCAGATAAAGGTTGCAATTTTCATCAGTTGAGAAATGTTGTAATGGTCATCCTCTCCTTTTTCTCTTTGTTTAGACTTCTGTAATTCATTCTAAGTAGCAATGCCATTTAAAACCACCCAGGAGCTTCAGCTAGTGCACAAACTGCTTGCTAGCCTTCTGTGTTCTTACACATGATACCTCAGAGCTCTGTACTAACTTCCATTTGACTTTCAGGTGTCATTCAAGATATTAGTGACAATCTCTTTAAAGCCTTGAATTATGTAGTACCTGAGAGATTGCCTCTTACGTTAAAATAAGCTATAAACAAAAGTTATACTCAGTTGGGATACTCTTGATGTCAGTCCCTGAAGTTGCATTCTCTAGGTTTATTAGCAGAGCTCTCTCTGTAACATCACTTTTGCCTTTTTGATTTTGGTTAAACGAGCCTGAATAGCGAAACTCACTTCCTAAAAGTTACCCTGTTCTCAGTAAGGGAATGGATTTTTGACAGGAATTCAGCGATAGTCAATGGAATTTACCCTGCGAGACAGAGGGAATTCTATAGAGTTATGACTGGGGGGGACTTGAAAGTACAAAATAAAACTAATTGGTTTGTTCTGGTTTGCTATTCTATCTTTGGTCCTTGCAGTTTGGATATATTGTGCATTGAGTTATTTTTGTGCTACTTACCAAGAGTAGCATAATATTTTTATTTAGTTAGTTACATATTTTGTATCACAGTGCTTGGATGCTCATGAAATAGGTCTATCAAAGTTTAACAACATAACTTATTCCAGACTCTTAGGTCAGCTGTCAGTGGTTAAACAGCCTCACTAGGTCTGGCATATGCAATTCTACTTTGAAAAGTTTTAAAGAGATTTTTACACAAGCACACTCAGAGAATCCTGAACTCAATCAGCAACCTGAAGAAATGTATAATTTCATTTGGTAATCAAATTATTGAAAAAGCAAAATCATATATATAGCCAATGCACAATTTTCAACTATTTATAGCTTTTTACATTGGTAAGCCAAACATCTTCACATATTTCAAGAATACCACTCTTTACTGCACTTCTTTTATACTATTGTATTTCTCTTTAAAGTCTAGGGCAAGTTGCCAAAAGTGCCCTTTCACTTTGATTGAAATTCACCCCAGTGCATGGGAGTAGCACAAAGTACATGCACTATTTAAAACCTCAAAATAGGCCTTACGGCACATAGGCCTTCTGCTGGGCCTCCACATAGAGATGAATTTCACTCTGTCTACATTTGGAGCAAGAGGTATGATTACCCAGCTCGCATAGACATACTCATATTAGCATTCATAGTACTAGCCCTCTAAAAATAGTAGTGTTGGGGAGGTAGCCATGAATAGTATGTACCCATGTGGCCCGGGCAGGTTTGTGCTCAGCACAGCTAACCAGTTCTGCCATTCACCACTGCCCAGACTACTCCTGCTACACTTATTTTTAGAGCTCTAGCTCAACAACAGCTAGCACGAGGGTCTGAATGTGAGTTGGGAATCCCACTCCAAATGTAGGCCTAGTTTTAAAGGGTTCCATTCCTTATCTGTGTCCAAGACTCACATAGAATAAATCCCATAATCACTGTTGCTCTCAAAAACAGTGAGTTTTTGTTTACACTTTCAAAACAATATTCAGCTGAAATATCAGGTGAAAGTTTAAAAGTTACAAGCAACACAAAAAGTGCCTTCATATTGGGGCTACTTAGGCAGCCTTAAAAATCTCTCTTGCTATGTGATCCAGCTATAATTCTATTAGCCATAAGACACTGCAGAGAGTGTATTTCCAGGCAATTATTATACTTGGTTGATTAAAGTAATTCTAGATATGACATTGTCCCTTATAACACCACCAGGGATATGTTACAATCACACAGAAACACTCCCTCTTTCATCCTATTGCTTAATTATAAAATGCATACAATAAATATTTTGTAGAGGGGAAATGGAGTATCATGACACCATTTTAGTAGTTTGTTTTAAAAAAAATTAAAAATAAAAACTCATTAAAGTGATTTATATCCTATTTTTAAAAGTGGCTTACATCAAATCATCATATACAATACTAAAACTTGGAGGTACGCAATCCATAAAATGCCTCCTTTTATACCACAGTTGAAGGAAAATACCTCAAGATGTGCACACACATTTAAAATTGCTGCTGTTAGATTAGAAATGTTAAGTAAAATTTTGATTATTTACCACAGTAGCTTAATTTTACATTAAACTAAATGAATAAGCTATTGCAGCCACAAATCAATTTGTTATATAGCCAGAGGAGGTAGGAGGGTTATTAGTTGACATAAAAATACACCTTTTCTATGCTTCTTACTACTTTCTTTTTCTATTGCTCAAAGGCCTTTACATTAATGAAATGCTTTTTAATCAATAAACTGTGTTCTGTCAAAGTTTTTTTTTCTGCTTGTATAAAAATTTGAATGCAATTCAGTGTAGACAAATTACATTCAGCCCTCCATTTCTTTAGTAAACCTACTTGAACATTCACAAAACTGAGCTAACTTAAAAAAAAAAAAAGAAGAAGAAGAAATATATTGAGGATGGGTTTTCTCGGCATTTAAAAATATATTCCTTTAGTACTGGAAAATATAAAGAACTGTAGTGAAGAAATACGTGCACATGAACTGACAATCTGTCCTGTTCTTAGGAACTCCACAGACAATAAACTACTATATAGTAAATCATTGCATACAGATAATGTAGGACTTGGGCCTGCCCAAAGCCCATTGAAGTCAATAGAGCCATCAGTAGTTAATGCATTATATTATGTGTATTAATAGAGTAATATCATATGTAATATTATGTATAATGAAGCATTTTACAAGATTTTGCAGCCATATTTATAGCACCAAGAAAAACATTGTTGATTATGGCTATGGCACAAGTTAAATATTAATTGAGGTATAGGGCATTTCCTGGGGATTAATGACCAGCAGGGAAGCTGATCTGAGGCAAAGCCAAAGTCATTACCTCAGCCAGTCATTAATTCCCCAGAGATTGCCCTGTGCCAAGGTCATTATTGCTATTACAACTTTCTTTAAAAAAAAAATTACCTTATTTTATCCTTTACAGTATTACACTTTCAAAATGCTGTAAGAAAAAAATTAGTTCAATAGGATAAGTGCTAGGGAATTAGGGTCTGAGCTGAAGTCAGTGGAAGGTCTCCCATTCACTTCTATGGATCAGGTCCTTAATGCCCAGTACAGTGTGTGATAAGAAATGCTGTTTCAATTTCTAACACACTGTCAGGGTTAAGGATTTTTTTAATAGAAACTGCAACCATTCATATTAAGGTACATAGGTTATAGGCAGCGGGCTGCTTTTCCTACCAAAGTGAGCGCTCCCATTTTTTCTTTTCTCAGAAATTTGAAGTTATAGTAAAGACATTGAGAGCTCTTCTTTGAGTGATGGTCCCTATTGTATTCCACTGAGGGTTTATGCATGCGCACTGTGTACCCAGAGATTTTAAAAGTAGCAGTGTCCGTTGGTCTGTGCATGCCCTTTTGGTTCCCCTCATGGTTTCGTCTGAGGTGATAAAGGGTGGAGCGGACTAGCCATGTCTCCAGTTCCTTCTCACCACTATATGGTCCAGGTTGGTACAATTTGTGTCCTCTTGTTGCACTTAAAAAAAAATTACAATTGTAAATAGCTAATTTACAATTTTTATTATTTTTAGTGTTTATATAGTAATTGTTAGCAGTTTGCTAGTTTTAGGAATAAGATTGGGCATCCTTTTTTGGTTCCCCGTGAACCCTCCTCCTACTTCTTACACTGATGTGGATACTGGACTATGCCAAAAAAAATTGGCTTTAAAATCTGCACCTCCTTCCCGCGTTCCTTTTCAGTCATCAATGAACATCATAGAAGCCCACACATTTCATCCAGGTGAACTATCTGCCAGTCCTTCCTGAGCCATACCCAAGAAGGCCAGGCTCTCCACCTCCAGGAGCACCACATGGAAGTCACCATGAGACCCATTCAGATCTAGGCTGAGCAACCCCTCTATCCCGGACAAAGGCCGGAGGCTGCCAGAAGTATCCCTCCAGCTGAGAAGTCTGAGGCCAGTTCCAGCAGTACTATCATTATGGATCCCGCACTGGGGCCTAGTTGGGAAGTAGAGATGCATGAAACATAAGCAGGGAAGTAAGCCTTCCTCTAGACCTAAGAAGGAAACGACTCCTTCCATGAGTTCATCAGAGGGACGGAACACACTCTAAAGTACACAGACATGAGAAGAAGCCACATAAAGAGACAGATCCACTGGTACCAAGTGTGGGCCTACACACACAGTCAACATCAGTGCCCTTCAGAGCTAAAGAGCCATCCACTCCAGGAAAGACTATTGCTTCTGTACCAGTCTGGGGACTAAAAAAGTGTGCTTGACCCCAGGGAGGTTGAGAAAAGTGCTGAACCCGAAGAAGTGTTTGCCTTGGGAGACCAACACCTCCTACCTTCTGAGGCTGTTTAAATCAAAGGAGACGTTATCTCCAGCACCAGATATGCTGCATCTGAGACACTCCCCTCCCGCCACTCTGGTGGGGTATGCTCTTCTGCTGGCTCACAGTACCGTCAATGGAACTGGTCTCAGAGTTTTTGTCTTCGAAGGAATTGGGTGGGAATCAGAGACCATCCATCTCTTCCCACCACTACAGGCACCAGTGGCAGCCTTCTACATAGTGGCAGTATTCTCCACTCCAGCCAACATGGAGTCACTGGTTCCTGGCACGGTGGGGTCCTCCACACACCTTTGGATCAATCATGCTGCCTTTTGGGGGATCCTGGCCCCAATAGCCAGCTTTGAACCCATCCGTTCTGTCAAGGAGGCATTTCCTATTTCACTGCCTTCAAGTAGATGCTTGGAACCAGTAATGGAAGATGAGCTGCATAGCCTGGCTCCAGTGGTGCCACCAGAAGAGATTCCCATCATTCTCACCTGATGTAGAAGTGGCTTCGACTTCCCCCCATACTCTGATTACTATCACCAAGTTAAGGATCTCCTATGTAGAGTGGCAGGAGAGCTTCACATTTCCAAGATGCTCAGTATAAACTGCTGGGATATATTTCACTCATCAGTGCCAAGCAGAGTCACTCTACCAATCAATGATGCCATTCTTAAGCCAACTAGAATAGTTTGGCATATGCTGGCCACATGTATGCCTACCCCAAAAAGGACAAAAAAAGATACTACGCACCAACCAAGGGATCTGAGTTTCTGTTCCTACACCCCCTCCAAAGTCGCTTATGGTACAGGCAGCCACAGAATAGGCTAGATAACATCATCTACACTACATCGCGTATGACAGGGAGGGCAAGCAACTGAACCTTTTAGGGTGCAAAGTCTTCTCTTCTCTTCTCTCAGTTTGCAATTTAGGATTTTAAATTACTAAGCATTGCTTGCCAAATATGATTTCCTGAATTACAGCAAATAGGAGGACTTTGCTAACAACCGACCACAGCAAGACCAGACCCACTTCCCAGCAGTAATTGACATGGGGAACTAGTAGCTTCACCTCAGAGCGTGGTATTTGGATGGACATCTTCTCTAGAGTGGACATGTTCATAAGAAGTGCAAAACATCCTCTTGAGCAGTAAGAAAGGGTCCAGCAGGCACCCTTACCAGGCCAAGTGGAAGCACTTTGCCTCCTGGACCCAACAGAAAGGGCTTTCCCCAGAAGAGGTGGAAATTCCTTTTTTTGAAATACCTCCTGTCCTTGAAAGTGCCTGGCCTCACTCTCAACTCTCTCAAGGAGGCATTTAGCACTTTCCATGTCCACATGGAAGGGCACTCCGTATTTACACACCCATTGACTGCTAGATTTTGGAAAGGCCTCATCAGATTCTTCCCACCCACACAACCTATTGCTTCCCAGTGATTCCCTCCTTTCCATGAAAGTCACCTTCCTTCTGGCTATCACAGGTTGGGGCCATTGACCACTTTACATAAGGATAATCTCCCTGCACCTTCATCCCAAGTTTCTGCCAAAGATTGTATTCCAGTTTCATCTCCACCAACCCATCCACTTAGCTGCTTTCTTCCCAAAGCCTCATGCCTCAGAAGGGGAACGGCAACTTCACTCCTTCATTGTCCACTGGGCCCTGGCCTTCTATCTACAGAGGATGAGAATAAGGAAATCCTCTAGATTGTTTGTTGTAATAGCTGAAAGAGTTAAGGAACAGGTGATCTCCACACAGAGAATATCCAAGTAGATTTTGGGGTGGATTATGCTATGCTCTTAGGTGTTGGGATTGCCTCTACCCCCTGGGGTAAGGACTCATTCCATGAGAGCAAAGCCTTCAACCACAGCCACTTTCCATTATGTACCACTTCAAGACCTATGTAGAGTGCCCACACGGAGTTCAGAGCGTACCTTTTCTATGCATTATGCCTTGGGCAGGACCCTGTGACAGATGCCTCATTTGGCACAGCTGTTCTCCATCAACCATTCTGTCCTCATCCTCACACCCTCATCCAACTTAGGTACTGCTTGTTAATCGCTCACATTAGAATGCAATAGGGACCATCACTCAAAGAGGAGGAGGAGCTTACTTGCCTGTAACTGGAGGTTCTTCGAGATGTGTGGTTCCTATCTTTATTCCACTTCCCCCTTCCTTCTTTCATCTCTGCTGCAGATCTCTTGCATTCATGGTGGAGAAGGAACTGGAAATGAGGTAAGTCCACCATGTCCTTTATCATCTCCGACAAAACCATTAAGTGAACCAATGGACATTACTACTTTCAAAATCTCTGGCTCTAGGTGCATGGTGCATAAACCCTCAGTGGAATACAGATAGGAACCACATATTTCAAACATCCAGTTATAGGCAAGTAACCTCCCCCTTCAGTGGAGCGTGAACATAATTTCAAGCCTTACAGCTTTGGGTTTACACACACATATATACAGTATTGTCAAGTGGCGTACGGTTAAATTTATTTCCATTTTCACATGGACTCTTTTAAAAGAAATATTGGTAATGTAGGGTGGTGACTATATCATGCCAATTTTTAGAAAAAGGTCAGAGGCCTATCATGGTGAATGAAAATTGCAAATGCCAAAGGCAAGGGTTCAGAAAAATTGTTTTTCAACATAAGAAAGTGAAATAGCTGCCCCAGTCACGTTGTTGTTCGTGTGGGGATTTTTTTTTTAAGTGAATCTTCATATGCTCATAAGAAATGCCAGATTTTAGCCCTTGAAATAGTTCTGTCACTATCCATGGAACCTAAATAGAGTAAATGGAAGCAGACATGCCAGATGACACTTCCCCATCTACCCAGCAGCTCTGGACATCCACCTTTAATCAGCCCAGCTGAATCTTCCCTAAGTAGAATGGAACCCCAATGTGGCTCTGTCTTCAATGCCCTCTGTGGAGGCTGTAGTGAGGGGGAAAAAGGGTAGGGCTGGAGACTTATGCACTCTGAGGCATGTGTATTTATATTTTTATGGTAGGTTACCTTAGAATCCTTACATAACTATCAGCCATTTTCTTTTCATAGCACTATATCATATGGTTTATGGCTGGTTGAAGCAAGGCAATATCCAAATGAAAAATGGGAGGTCATCATGAGTTCTAATCTGAGCTCTGTGACTGACTCATTATTTGATCTGTGACTAGGGAAGCCAATTAATTTGTCTGTTCCTTAGTTTCCTCATCTGTAAAATAGGAATCATCACAGGAATATTTTTTAGGACAAATTAGTTAATATTTCTATAGACCATTGAATGTGGAAAATATTATAACAAGGACTAATTTGTAGTCTTATTGCAGAAATCATTAGTCCTTTTTGATAGTCAGAAATAGTCAGTCATATACAATTCTTTGTTAGTAAATTTATCTAGTCTCCTTCAAAACAATTGAGCTGTCATTCTACAAAGTTAAGCATCCTGCTTTTTATTCACACCATAATAAAATGCAGTTGTGCTGAGCTGAGAAATTGTTGTTGTAACATGGTGGTCAGCATGCTGCAGTGAAATTCTATTCAAGCTACTTGTATATCTTATATATAAAATTTTATTTTTTAACTTAATTGTGACTGAATAGAACATGCAGTATGGCTCACAGTAATAGTGCATATAACTGTTTGTGGTAGAATATAACCAGTAACCCACTACCCAGTGCCAACATAAGGCTGACGAAATTAACTGTTATGTAAAATGAACATGACATTACGGGGGGTGGGGAGAAGCAGTCACATTTTATTGTCAATAGAAATTCTGAAAGCATGCATATTAGATTAGACCCAACCTAATTGGGGGATATGGGTAGCTTGAAGTACAGTAATAGAAGCAGGTGCTAATTTGTGTCATGATATGCCATGGCACTACCACTTGAAATTCCACTGGGCAATATTAATTCAAACAGAAGTCTATGCCACTAATAAACGAGGTAAATTGAGTCAATTACTAATTTCATGCTTTTATGATTTTTAGTTTAGATAGATAATATCTGCAATTTAATACACTGTCCTCTAGAGATCTTGACCACTTACAAAGAACATGTGTTTACAGCATTATTTGTGCTATTCATTTTGTTAAACATCTCTCCTGTACACCAAGCAACATAAAAGGCCAAGGGAAAGAAAAGAAGCCATTTTTTCCAACTGTTTGCCTTTTCTCCTTGATGAAACTCTTAATCATTGCTTATGGTTGGTGTTCTTGCCTTTATGGACAACAGAAAAACTGCTTAGTCATCTATCGTTCCCTTTTTGGTATGTAGTGGCACAGCAGTTTCTGCATTAAGTGCATAAGTCAGTACTTTCCAATCTACAGTTTACCACTGTACAATCAATTCACGTATCATTCTGTTATCTTAGTAGGATATTTTGTGCTAGTGCAGGACAGGGAAACTGCAGTTTAAACCCATACTCCTTAATTGTGGGCATTGGGGTTGATTATGGCAGATTGGGAGAAGCCTTGAAGTCTGTGCTAATTCGTACCCTGCCTTGTAAAGACCCTGACGAGTCTGGTGGCAGCTGGGGAATCGGAAGGACGAGGGAATGTGCCTTATCCTGCCACCTTTTCCCCCCTCCTCCCCTGCAATATTCCTGCAAGGGGTTATGAAGGCAATGTATTTGAGGCTGGAGCTTCTACAGAGGCCTCGTGTATATGCTAGAGATTCTTAAAATGTCATTTTTCCATCAGCTCTACATTAGTGGTGGTCTCTTTGCACTAGCATTATGCTAAAAAATATGTAAGGCACATCCTGAACACCAAGCAGTTAGAAAGTTTGCTTAAATCAGCTCATCGCTGTTTCATCCAGTTAATTTAGTGATAGGAACAGGAGAAAGCAGGTGGAACATTAGATGTAGAATCATTTCTGTGCTGCTGCTCCTTACTGTGAATCTGTGTAATGGTGATTATTTTCTTAAGGCTTTAGCTCTGAATCCTTACTCAGGCAAAACTCCTGACAATCAGTGAGGGGTGCCGGATATTTGGGCCAAATTCAGACCTAGTTTGACCTCAGTGGAGTTGTCTGATCACATTATATCTGAAATTATTTCAAGATTAAATATTTCTTTGGAGTTTTGTATTTAGTACACAATATAAATGTTAAACACACACACCTCTCATGACTTAGTCCAGCACTGGCTATAGGAGAAAAAGGTCGTCATGGTTGGTGAGCAGCATCCCATTCTTCCCCCTTTTGAAATTTCATGCTACTAAACCCAAGGATTTTAATTAGCTTTACTGTCACTTACTTTCACAGTGTCTGATCTTCTGTCTATATGGAGATGTCAAAAATCCACTGCTTGTCTACCAACTGTGGCAGAATAACAGGAGACCAAAACTGGTTAATTGGAAGTATCAGTTCCTTTGCTTTAAATAAGTTGCCTATAGTTCACATATATCTGTAGTGTTAGGGAGATATCTGTCCATCCCATTTCTGAAGTTCTGAAACAATCACTACTACATAGCTTTGGTTTTTTGCTGTGGCTAGTAGTTTTATTACTGCACAATCAGGCTAGCTAGTGGGCAAGAGTCTCATAGTAAGGGATTTGCATTAATACAAGGGTAGGATATAACTGAAGAGAGCCCCTCATTTGTGTTCAGAAAGGAAAGAGTGCTGAAGAAGCTTATCTTGCACTATTTCCCACTTTACCAAAATCAATAAATTCTGGACAGAAGAAAGCAGTATGAACACTTTGAAAAGAAGTAACAGAACCAACACAAACTTTAAAAACCTGAGGTTTGTGTTGCATTTTACTTCTATTACATTACATAAACATTGCCATCTCAAATTAAGCAACTCTTCTGCCATGTTCCATTAGCAAGAGTAGGGACTGAGTTCAAATGATGTCTAGGGGTTCTGTTTAAAATAACTGGCTCGAGGTCCCACCTAAAACCTTATCAAGTCTGACATTTCAGAAACTTAACATTTAGCTCCCTTGGTCACTTATACAAGGGTTTCTTCCCTGCTTCAAGAACTCCGAAGTCCTTGGGACTATGAAACCCCAAATTTTTATTTTTATTTTTTTTTGGAAAATGAGCAACATGTATTTACAGAGTAAAATGAAATTGGCAAAACTCAGTTTGAGTGGTCTGGCCAAACCCATAGCGTTCACTGCTCACTTGTTGGGGGCTCCAGAACACTTGATAAAATACAATCCCCTCCTATGTAAACCTCATTCAAAAACCCGATCAGACTCCATAGGGGTCAGGTAGGTGCAGGGAGGATTCTTCAGCCTGGCTGCTGCAGTGCACTGGTCAGCCCACTCCAGTCTGTGACTGCCAGTTTGGATTCCACAATGTCAGATCCAGCGGGCCAGGTTGGGTTCAGCGAATTCAACTGTCGCAGCTCAGCTGTTGCACAGTACAGTTCAGCAAATTCAGCTCTACCAACTTGGATGCTAGTAATTCTAGCCCCACAAAGTCAGCTCCACTTCTACCAGGTCAGTCCTATCAAGTTAGCTTCACACAGCCTTCAGGATTCAAGGGCAGGAAATCCAAAGCAAAGCAACAGAGTCCCTGATCTCTTCTTGCTCAATTTGAGCTCAGTACCCAGACTGCACTACCTGTCAGTTCAGCCTGCTTTTCCCAGGCTATAACCTGTCATAATTTCTCTCAATTTTCACAGATACACTTACATGCACCATTAATATAATTTTCAAAGGCAGAACAAAATCTCCATAAAATATAACAAAAACTTGCACAGACCTCCACTGCAGAGAAATTATAATATGTAAATTAAGCCTGCCGGAGCTAGCATTTTTCCTTTTTCCTATAGGGGGAACTGATAATTTCTTTTCCCTTTTAACCTTCTACCTCTGAGGCTTACATCTAGAATAACTGTCATCTTGAAATCAGTATTGCATTCACAGTTGGGGACCTTAATCTACCAATTTCCCTTTTACTATTGCTTCTCTTTCCTAGCTTCATGTTACAATCCAGTTTTTGCATGCACCAAAGTTCTCTATCTTCCAAATATACTGATGTCCTAAGCTCAGAAAGAATCAAGAACAATGAGCAGGCTAAATTAGACAGGCAAAAATTTCTATTCAGGTACAAATATTGTGGTAATCAGTACCGATGGAAAAGGAAATTCAGAAAAATGTAGATGGCAGCTAAATGACAGTTAAATGAGCTGTAGCCAGTGTCCTATCTTTCATGGTTCAAAGCAGGTCATTGGCTGAATAATTTTTTTAATCTTGGAATCATTGTCTGGATTTGTAAAATGAGTATTCATGGCTACCCTCTCAAGGAATGGTTTAAATCCCTACACATTATGAGAACAAATATGACTATCAAGGATACCTATGTATTTCTTTGACTACACCTTACATCTCAGAATTTTTTTAATGTGGCCATTTGTTGAATTAATATTTTTCTGATGGTACATTCTTTCATCTGTTTTGCAGAATAAACTAAACTATAATTCATTTCTGGAATGCAGACTTCCGTCTTGATATGGTTAAAGAATTAATTGTCCCCAGTATTCACGTTATATTGTAGTTCATACTTGGCAAAATCTTCTCCTTGCATCACGAGTGCTACATGTTGAATCCTGCAAGGTGCTGAGCGCTCTGGCCCTGATCCAGCAAAGCACTTAAGCACATGCTTAACATTACTTCCATGCCCAAGCTTAAAGTTAAATGCTCTGCTGGACTGGGGACAGAGTGCTCACCACTTTGCAAGATCAAGCTGTATCTGCAGGACAACCTATATCCAAGGCATCGACTCAGAAGACTGTGTGTGTGTGTGTGTGTGTGTGTGTGTGTAGTTAAGCAGAGGGACTCAGACTGTCTTTAACTGAGGAGCAGAATTTATACTTACACAGTAATCCCTGGGATGTCCAGTTTCATGAAATCAAAGCATTATAGTTCAAAACCAATAACTTCTTCACACAGCAATGACACATACATAGTGACATGATCATCAGGGAACGCAAAGAAGATCTCTTGATAATCAGGTGCTCTTTTCATATGGTTAAAAAAAATCATCTGCAATTTATGCAAGCCATTTCAGGTTATTGCTCACTTGCGTCAGTTAAAATACAAATATTTTGTACTGTCAATGTAATTCTCTGCAATATGTTTATCTATTATACAACATCTGTAGAATGAATGGCCACCTGCATCAATTAACCCATTCAGGTTCCCTTTTTTGATCTTTTGACCTTCACCTGTCCTTGTTATATTTTTCAGTTGTCCCCTGTAATTAAGTTCCTGGGCTCAGTGGATCCTCCCCATAGGCTGGGGGAGGGTTCTTTAACCATAGGCTGGGTGATGGTCCTTTAGCCATGGGTGGGCTTGCACCCACCTACCTCCTTGGAACCCAACAGGACCAATTAAAATGGAATGTTGATTTCTTTATATCATCCACTTAGTTTTCCTAAAACATACTTTATAAATGTTGTCTAAATCATGGCTTAGTAATACCTGATATCACTTTATTCGTGGGACTTTTTTGTGTAGTAATGACAAGCTAAGGAGATGAAAATAACTCTTGGGTGAAATATTATTGATCTTTATATTGAGATAAAAATGAACAGGACAATATATTAATATGCAATGTTAACTTATTTGTATGTGTAACGTGTATTTCGGCAGCTACTGGTGCCCTAAAAGTTGATACATCTATTTTTGGTTTATCATTGTTCAAAACACAGGAAGATTTTAAATACAAGGAAAAATATAGTGAAACTGAATTGGTTCCCAGCTAGATCTGCATGTTTGTGAGGGTATTAACCCCAGTCTGGGAGCTGTGTGCCCCTAATTACACACTCAGATTATTTGCAGAAGCTTTTAATCGGACATTCACATTGCAGTGAGCATGAAAAATATAAAGATAAAAAGGGGCCATGCCTCTGAATTTACATGGGCAAATAGTACTTTCAAGCTTTCAGCAGTGATTTTTTTTTCTGTTGACATTGTAGATGTGAGGTTTATGCTATCTAGGTCAATAACCTCCTTGTTTCAAGAAAAAATGGCTTCTTTTTCTGCAATGTTTAACACACATTGAAGGAGATTAAACACAGACTCTTACATAATCTTTTCATTTATATGTTAAAGAGACAGCCAGATAATGCATATAAAATAGTATTTGTGGAATTTTAACTGGAGTTATCATTGCAATAGAAATCTGAAAAATAAATTGTTTTGTTATTAGAGCCATTCACGTTTATTCTAAGATCATCAGAGTGAAGAGTTTGCTCACAACGTTTCAATGAATTAACAACTTCATGAAAAAGGTAAATACAAAACAGATCTCTTACTATTGAAATCATTGCCCCATCTAGTTGACAGGACATATCCTCTTCCCATGGCAACTAGGTAAAAAAAAACGTTGTGGGACTTCTAAGGTGAAATTCTGGCCCCACTGAAATCCATGGTGAAACTTCCAGTGACTTCAGTGGGGTCAGGCTTTCATCCCAGTGTCTGCTATCATGGATACTAATCTTAGTCCTTTATCTTAAAAGTTTTTAAATTTTTCCAGCATCTTCAAAGCAAAGCGCCACATTAGGTATTCCTCACTGTCTGTTCTCTAGGATAGCACTGCCTCCCTCTGCCCAGTGCTGGACAATGGAATGTGTACTAGAGACCACAGTGGGGTCGGTCAGTCTCATGTCTTCTACTTCACCTTTGTTAGAAGACAACTTCCATTCAAGTGCTTTTTTTAGTCTCTGGAATGTTTATGTAAAACAGATTTCACAGTGAGATGCCCATATGATTCCCAGTCTAAGGGCAAAATTTATCCCTGTACAGCGAACCCCAAACAAGGCCTGTGCACCGCTTAGATGCTACTTAATCTGAAGTTATACAGAGTTAGTAATATGAACAGTAATACAGTATTAGACTTATAAAAATTCTGTGCTGTTATGAAGTGCAAATTTAGCTGTATTATCTCACCTTAACGTGTAGGGATTTACAGATCTAATACCCATTAAGCCTTAACCTTCATCCAACATAAAGAAAAAAGTTGATTTAACTGTATCACTGTATGAGGGAAATTTGTACCCCCAAATAAATTCAGAAACCAAGAACAATTCATAATATTTTAGGTCAAAAATATTTAAAATCCAGTTATGAAAAAACTACATTAACTTAAGTGGTGGGGGACTTTGTCCCCCAAATCCATTCAGAAACATAGAATTTTGTGAATGTTTTAGGTGAAAAAAACTTCTAGCAAATTGAAAGAACAAGCAGGAGTCTCATTCTGTGTGAACCTGTGAAATGCAATTTTCACACATCCCTGGAGTACCTTTATGTTAGGATGAGGTCTATCAGCCACTGTCACAGCAATGCATTATCAATTAGCATATGTAATGTCCTAAAACAACATAATTGGATGGTCACTAGTTCATGAGTTATTGCATCATATATCCTTGTGGGGTACAACATTACCCCACAAATGTGTTCTCAGTTAGTATATAAAAATTATATTTGTGTGTCTTTTAAAAAAAAATTAAAAAAAAAAATTAAAAAAAAAAAGACAAGCTAGCTTAGTGAGGGGAGACATTTACCACTATTACAATATATGATACTCTCACGAGAAGGGAACATATGCACATATAAATACTAAAAATATAGGGTAACAGTGTGGTACATTTGTATCCCACACAGTTTTTTGGAAAAAATGTTTTTCATGATAAATTAAAAATTTCCACTGATTTGTGTACATGTGCCTAGGTGACAATGCCCTAAAACAGCATATTTGGAGGGCCACTAGTTTGAGTTATCACAACATATAAGCTTGTGGGTACAATATTACCATGTGGATGTGGGTTAAATTGTGGTTAATGCTTAATTTCCTGCACCTTGAGATGAATATCACTTTAGAATGAAGGATATTAAAATTTGCGCAGTTGCATGTGACAAATATTTCCATCAGGCTATTACTTAACTATTTATAAGTGAGTTCATTACAATCTTTAGTGAATAGTGATTGGAAAAGTTCAATGTTTAAAATGTAATAATTTGCAGGTGATTGTCTTAATAAGAAACAGTACTGTCTCCTAAATTAAACAAATGCATTAAACTTATTTCAACACATTCATGTCTTTTATTATCTTACGGGTTTGGATCTTAGGCATACTAGCATAGAGGTCTGCCCTGCAAAGTTCTCTTAAAAAATGAACATGCAGAACATGTTTTCATGCATTTGCTTCAAGGGAAATCAATGGTAAACTTTACCTAAAATAACATAGAGATACCCTTTTCTGACCATATGAAGCAGGGGCGGCTCCAGGCCCCAGCACGCCAAGCGCGTGCTTGGGGCGGCAAGCCGTGGGAGGTGCTCTGCTGGCGCCGCAAGGGCGGCAGGCAGGCTGCCCTCCACAGCTTGTCTGCGGATGGTCCGCTGGTCCCGCGGCTTTGGCAGACCTCCTGCAGGCAAGCCACGGAAGGCAGCATGCCTGCCCTGCTTGGGGCGGCAAAATTCCTAGAGCCGCCCCTGATATGGAGAAACAGGACATTTTCTTGGGCAGATATAACTGTGGCAACTACCACAAAAATAAATCACAGTATTGGTATAGGGCATTCCTCTGTTTTGAGGGCTTAGGTAGGACTTAAGTGGGTCATAAACTTTTTGATAGCACTCAGCATCGAGGTGACCTTTACTTGATGTTAACAGATAAAGGAGAGCTTTATGTCATGTTTGAGCTGGATTATCTTGATTTTTTTTTCTTTGCATGAGTTGTGACTTTGCTAGCCAGTTTTGTGGACAGACTGCAACTTGCTAACTATATCTTGCAAGTAGCCATGACACTTGTAGTCCTGACTGTCTCAGCCCTTAAGGAACTATGGCATCCCAAGGTGCTTCTGCCTCGTTCATCAGTGTTGAGAGAGGGTGGTGGGACACTACTTGTTGCGCACTTAAAAAGCTACTGGTATCCTATCTTTATGATGTACCACTGGTTCAATCTCCAGTGGTTGTTTCAACAGCTTTGTCTTCTTTGTTGAAATGCCATTGATAGACAGTGTCCTGTCAGCACTTGAGTAGAGGCTCATTGTCAGTCAGAGTAGAGGCTCACTGTCTTAACTACTGGCTATATTGTTATCCACATTTTTGAACACTGTGCTTCTCTCCAATAAAATGGAGTAGCAGACCAAAATGATGTGGCAAAAGTGTCTGTCCAGCAAATGGCTGTATTCTTGAAATCGTTTCCTTGCCCACATGCTCAGGGCAAGTAATATTTAAAGATGGGTGAGCAAGATATCCTTAGTTTTATATGATCAGTTTCATAGTAAAGGGAAGACACACAGAAATTTGTGGCTAGGCAGAAAAAATCTGGTAATTTGATGAAGCTGGTATAACCCGACAGAAGCTGAGACAGTAGCAAAGGAGAGGATGTCTCCCTTCTCATCTCAGTGAGAACTCGATTGTAAGCAACCCCCATTCCTTTAATCACATGGGCTAGGGAGGCAGAGCAGAAGCTCCCAAGGATGAATCTATCTACCAGGCATACATGAGTTGTCTACCAGCAGGAACCAGGGCAGCAGTAGCAGATGAGCAGGCAGAGGCCCAGCTTGATCTCTTGATTTCACCACTACCATCAGTGATGCTGGTGATGTCAGAAGATTACATTTCACAATTTGTATGCGAGACATTTTGCTCTGTCTGCTGATGCATTGTTTTCCCAACTTTCTACTATCCAACTGCCTGCCTGACTTTCTCTGCCCTCCATACTTCTTCACATTCTGTTTTCCACCTCTGCCTTTCCTGCTTTTTCTCCCTAAACACCCTCTTCTTCTTCCTTTCTCCTATTTATTCACACCTTCCTTCTGCCATTCTCTCTCATCCCAACTGTGCCCCTATAATAAAAATTAAGAGAACAATATGGAAATAAGACACCTACTAAACACTACCCTGAGCATTTTGCTTCTCTGTTTTCCCTTACCCCTACCCTTTTCCTGCAGTTGTCTTTTAGATTGTAGCAGGACTATCTCTTTCTGCATGTCTGTACGGTGCACAGCACATTATAGGTGCTATCACAGTCCAGTAAAGTGGTGATCTATTGTCTCCTTTGCAATAAATGACACAAAAGAATGTCTGCTTAAGACTTAGTGGCAGAACTGGATGACCAAGAATGTATGGATTAACATGTATTCCTTAGTGCGCAGTGACCTTCTAAAAGTTCATGACACAATTAATTAGGATTGTCTCTCAAATACCTTTTTTGAGTGTGAGCTGTTTAAATGACTGTTTAAAAAATTTTTGTAGGTTTGGTCAAGCAACTTCACGGAATGAGAGATTCAACTGGTTATCAAGATAGGTGGGTGACTTTGATATTTGTATGTGGCATCCATCTCTGAATACATCAAGTATGCCTTTAAGAAACATTGTAATGGACTTCCTCTCCCTCCAGTGGCTGGGGGTGTGCTTTGAGAGCAAGACAAGGGAAATGGGAAACTGAAAGTGTGTGTTCTGGTGGTGCATGGTGCCATCTGTTGCCTGCTCTAGGGGAGATGGGTACTGCTGTGTGAGGTTTCTCACTGAATTCAAGTTGGTTGGGTTTTTAGATAATGTGGTCTTATCCAATTCCTTTGGATATAACTGGTGTAACTAATATATATATACAGAGAGAGAGAGAGAGAGAATCTATGCAGCACATTAATTTTTGTTGGGTCACTTCTGCTTTTTTCACCATGTTTTGGACAACTATTGTACATATCTGTTTTCAAAGCATTCAGTGCTGTTTTAGCTGTGCTGGTCCCATTAAAATCCAATGAGAACTAGAGGGCAAAAACTCATTTAGCAAATGTCCCGTCCCCGCCCCCAGCTTCCACTTGTATCCTTCTAAGTCTTCAGAGATGCTCACAAATTCTGAAAGGAACACTGACTTCATCTCATCTGAATGGTAAAACAGCACAGCAATGCACTTCTATTCGAATGGTCTCATTTCTTTTTAAAAAAAAAAAACCAAAAAAAGAACAAAAAAAATCTTCTATGTGAGTAAAAGTAAGGCAAGAACAGAGTTCTAACTTTGGAAACACTTCTGCCAGCAGAAATCCAGACTGGAATGCTGGACGACGACAGCAGTAACAGAGTTCTGGCTACCAAACAATCAGTTTATAGACTCATTAACAGTTCATAAAATGGAGGGGATTCTGCTGTTTCTTGTCACTGAACATATGCTCTGAATTTACAGTGGACTCTGTAGCATCATTCCACAAATACTAAAAATAGTTCTCTGATTATTACAATGAAAATGTTTCAAACCACAGTGAGAACCTGATCTTCAATTAAAAAAACAGTATATCCTGTCAGACATGTTCAAAGCCTGGAAAGTTTTGGGTTTCCTAAGTCTCTATCATTAATGGGTTTTAATTTAATTTTGATGATTCATTCAAATAGTATAAAAGAGATTTTGTTGAGCATTTTACCATATAATATTTTCATAAATTTAAACCCCAAATACTGTAGCTATATCTATAACTATGAAGCTCTTATTATAGCTACAGAAGTGAATTTTATATATATTACCCACTCATTTGCTGTTCTTGTAAAATGTGCCACATAGTTAAGTATGTCACAGAGTAAAACACAGAAAATGGCATTCCTGGGATATTTAAAAACCTATATGAAAATTATAAACATTTTTATAATGTAAGACAAACTGAGGGAATGTCTACACTACGAAATTAGGTCAATTTAATATAAGTCGATTTTTAGAATTTGATTTTATACAGTCCATTGCGTATGTCCACACTAAGCACATTAAGTTGGCGGAGTGCATCCTCATTACCGCGGCTAACATAGACTTACACAGCGGTGCGGGTAGCTATCCCACAGTTTCTGCAGTCTCCGCTGCCCATTGGAATTCTGGATTAAGCTCCCAGTGCCTGATAGGGCAAAAACTTTGTCACAGGTGGTTTTGGGTACATGTCATCAGGTCCCTCTTCCTCTCTCCTTCCATGAAAGCAATGGCAGACAATTGTTTCGCACCTTTTTTCTAGGGTCTGCTGGACCCACTCAGCCTGCTGCCTGCCTGGATGATTGGAACTGCTGCCGGCCTGGGTCCTGCTTAGCTGGCAGACCTCAGTGAGGTTGATCGGGGTGCCTGAACAGACATGGCTATCCTCCTCTTAGAGCACTGAATGGGAGTGACTCCAGGTCATTCTCTTAAGTTTTGTCTCATGGAGCTTCAATCCTGCCTGGAATATCATGCAAGCTGGAGGCTTCTGCCTCAGGCTGTTCTCCCAGCTGACATTACCACGTGGTTGCACCTACCTCAGCCTGCCCCTTGCTCCCATGGCTCATGAAGCCTGGACAGTAGTAAGGAGCAGTTCAACTTATGGAATGACAAATCCAGAACGAAGGATTGCACTCTATGGGCCACATTAAGATTATTTCAGAGTCTGAGATAGCATTTAGTCCCTATAAAAGGCTTCATGAAAATTTTTCCCTGCCCCTAACAAAATGTTAACTTATCAGAGCAGCTGAAACAGTAGGGAAACCGGGACTATAACTTAGAGAGCTTCCGTATTATTTAACTCATAACTGATATAATTCAAAGTAAAATTTCACAGCACGGTCTGTTCTAAGACTAAAAATGCAGGAGGGGAGTCAGAAAAAGGAACAGTGACCTGTTTCCGCCCATTTTTGAACCAGGGACATTTGGCATGTTAGGTGAACATGATCACCACTACACTAAGGGGCTTTTGCATGTTAGGTGAATGTGATAACCACTACACTATGGGGCTTCTCCTTTTTTGTCACAGATTTTGCCAAATGCACAGGAACGTTTTCTCTAGCTACAGAAACTACCTAATGCAATGTCTATATCTGTGGCCTTCCTGCTCACAAAGTGGTCATGCTCCCACCCAAGGCTGACACCACGCAGAGTGCACGTGACACAGCGACCTTGCTTGGGCAGGATCGGTAGCGAGGCATGACACTTTTGCTGTTAAGCAAACACAGCAATTCTTTCCTGGTCTCTGCCACTGAATGCCTCCATGCATTATGCTGTGCCCTATCAGTGCAGGAGGACTACATGAGCTCGCAAAATATGTCATCATGAGTGCATTTTTTTTCACCTTCTAATCTGCGATAACCTCAGGGATGGAGGTGATAAGGGGAGCATAGAAACATTCTGGGGGGGACTGCATGGTCACCTATGCTGCTGAGTTTGCCACGCTGGCTAAACTGGAAATGAAATTCCAAAGTTCCTGGGGTTTTTCCTGTGTACCTGGCTAGTGCATCTGAGTTCAAAGTGCTGTCCAGAGCAATCACAATGGAGCACTCTGGGATAGCTCCTGGAGGCCAATACTGTCGAATTGCATCCACACTACCCCATATTCGACCCGATGATGTCGATTTCACCACTAGTCCCCTCGTCAGAGAGGAGTACAGAAATTGATTTTAAGAGCCCTTTAAGTTGACAAAATGGTTTCGTCGTGTAGATGGATGCAGAGTTAAATCGATCTAATGCTGCTAAATTTGACCTAAACTCGTAGTGTAGACCACGGCTGAGTTAAGGTTTAAATGCCATCCTCACATGATCCAGTTGTGCCTAGGGTTTATAATATGTGTGTTACCTACTCACAGATGGCCAGATTCTCATGCTAAATGGTATTACTCAGTGCAAATAAGGGAATTGGAATCTGGTGCATAAGATTTAGAACTCCGTCATACCTAAGCATCACAGGAGGTGTTAGTAAATAATGGAGTATACTAAGAATTGTGCTGCTATTGTGCATGGATATGCACAGTGTAAGTGTGCATTTATATAGTTTATAGGGCAGTGTTTGAAGATGCCCGTAGTTGAGATTGCCCGAGTATTTCCATTTACACAAAATCTCATACTTTTGGGTCAGAAATTTGGTATGTTTACTATCAGTCAAGAAGTTAGAAAACAGGTCATCTGATTTCAAGTGTAGAAAATGCATTTTTTTTCAAAATCTGTAGAGCTTCAGTTAGAGGAACATAGGCCAAGATTTTCAAAATTGGACATACTGTTCCAGTAATGGTCCACCAGTGGCATATACAGCAATAGTACCAGCTTCCTATTCATATCAATGGTGCATGATCCATTATGGTTTGTAATTAAAGACTGATGTGCAATTCATACACCACATGGGGCAGGCTTAGATTTGTCATTTTCTATCTTTGCAGTCCCTCACTTTGCAAACTTAAGTGTCTTTTAATGATGAGACTTGATCCAGTAAATCATACTAACTGCTGAGGTATCATACAAATATTTCCAGTTCATATTTACAGGATTGTAATGACTATATCAAAGTGGCCGCAATCTGTTATATAAATGCACATCTAATTTTTAGAGCCTACTATAGCTATCTGACTGATAAGGTTGTTAGAGCTGTTAGATTTTCATGGATAAAGACAGACAACAATACACATCTACCTGATGGTTGTTTGGCCAGTGTGAAATGAATCTCTAGTAGACAGGTGTCCCTTATTACAATTCCCATCATAAATGACAACTGGTAGCACCACTGTTGTCAACGTAATCAGAGACCAAGGCACACTCAAACCATAAATTCCTGCAATAGCAGCAATCTGCAACTTTCACAAGCATTAAATACTTTAAAAAATATTGTTTGGAAATATAACATGAAATGTTTATCAGATAGGCTTGAGTGGCACACTTGGAGATTACCAAATCCTAGGGATAAGCTCTTCTTTTTAATGTATTTTACACGATAGACTGTAATAATGATAGTCATTACATGAGTCTTTGACATAATAGCACATAACAAACTGCAATGGCATCACCATATTCCTGAGTTTTATGTCCATTAAAAAAGCTACTGAGCATGCAGCTCCCCCAACTTCCTTTCATGTCCCTATTTTTAGAAAGCCACTTCCTGCTCCCAGTCTCAAATAGCCATTGTCTGGTATTAAACATATGTGATATGGTTGCTCAAAGCCTCAAGCCCTTTTAGGTGTGGAGTGTGTTAGCAAGGCCGGCACTTCCATTTAGGTGACCTAGGCAATCGCCTAGGGCACCAGGATTATTGGTGGGCGGCATTTTGCTGGGGGAGCGGCAGGCAGCTCCGGTTGACCTGCTGCAGGTGTGCCTGTGGAGGGTCCGCTGGTCCCGTGGCTCTGGTTGACCTCCCGCAGGCACGCCTGTGGCAGCTCCACCGGAGCAGCAGGACCAGCGGACCCTCCATAGGAACGCTTGCGGCAGGTCCACAGGAGCAGCGCGTGGGGTGGCAAAATGGCTGTGGGCCTAGGGTGCCAAAAACACTGGCGCCGGTCCTGTGTGTAAGTGAGTCTTGAAGTGTTGGGCAAATGAAGCAAAAGTTCTCTGGTAAACCAGAAGCTTTGTAAAGACCATATTGTCTCTTTACGTATAGCCACCCCTCCTTTTCAACACTGTCCGTAAACATAGAAATAAACATATTATTTCTCTTTCTTAGAAGCACCGTCTTACTTGTGTGCATGCTCCACATCAGAATATATGCACAGAATTTTGTATGAGTGGTTCCTTTACTATATTTTTTTAGTAAATGTCCCCTTATAAAGCAGACAGGAACTCCCCTGCTGCTTTATATTTAATAGAGCTGGTCCAAAAAGTGAATCAATTATTCACACACACGTAGGCAAAAATTAATCCTGTTTTTGTCAAAATTCAAATTTGTGATGAAAATTTGTGTCAAATGCCAATTTGGAAAACACTGACCAGTCTAATATTAAATATACAATGCCCCAGAGCCCCTGCTGAAACTGGACATCATTTATTTTATTACTCTTAATGGCAAACGAAGAAACAGGTGAAACTAAATTTAAAAAAATAAGTTTCCTGTTTTTTTAATTAAAAAATTGTTCCATTTAGAACCCTGAAAAACTGAATGGACATTGAAATGTTGATATGTTTGCTAAATTATTTTTCCATTTTCAAACCATCTCTAGAGACCAGTACTAGATAGAAAGGTGTAGTTCAGGCTTAATGCTGTCATTCTTGTTCTCTCTCCTGAGACGGCCAAAAAATCTGCCAGATGTGATGCTGAGGATGCCTGTCCTTTAGGTATCAGACTAAACCACCAGCTCCTTTAACATTCATATCAGAATGCAATGATTTGGTCACAACTAACCTTGTCTGTATTGGCACCAGTCAGCTGTAGGTATAAAAAGCGTTCTATCCTATACTTAAAATTATATATTCAGGAAATCAAGAAACTGCTTCTATAGTCTACCTAATATATAATAGTACACTGAACACATCATATTGAATATATGTACTATTGGAAAGGTTGTTGCTGGTAAACACAAAGAAAACTCCCCTGGATACAGCAATATGCTTTGATGAAACGTGTTATAGTTATATTAAAAAACAAGTTTTAATTGAAGATATGGGAAAACTGTGACATTTTCAGGTATCTTGGTCACTTTACCTGTGTTACATAAGGGAAGTGCTGAGAATCACAAAGCAGTTGTATTCATAAATTTCTACTGGGTGTCAATGACTTCTCACTATGAACTCTTGTCATTGACTATATTTCAGGTATGGTCACTAAGTCCCACTGATGGGAATAGGACTACTGACATGCTTAAAGATGTGCATGCTTAAATATCTTCCTGAACTGGGACCTAATCATCTAACAACTAGCAAAAAGCATGCAGTAAGAATCAGAATAAGAAGAGATCCAAGAGAGAGTAAGAATAAAATGTCACTAAATGATGTGTAATACCAAGCCAAAATGGTCTCTTTTAAACAAATTATTATACCATTGTTGTGTCACAATTTACTTTTTATTCTTGCAGAAAAAGTACAGAATAAAAAAAAGAAAATAAAATTACATAAATATCTAATGAATTCAATCAACATCAATTTATGCTGTGTTAGGTTTCCTAATAACTTCCACATAAATGTAGCTTAATCTATCCTCTTAACAGCAGCTCAATATTTTACTTTAGTAAGTGCTAAGGGGCCAGATTTTAAAAGATATTTAGGTGCCTAAAGATGTAGATAGGTACTTTTGTAAATGCCACTAGATGGCTATGTTCCCATGAGAACTAGGTGCCTATCTGTATCTTTATGCACCTAAATACCTTTGAAAATTTGGCTCTAGGTATCTATGATCAAAATGGATGGGATTCACAACTACAATGGGAAAATTAGCCAATTTTTTTTTAAATTCAGCTCACTATGAAAGCTCTAGGGAAATAATTTTTAAAATCAATTAACTAGGAAGGCCAAAATCAATTTACAAGACTTAGTTAATATTTTACTAAAGACAACTCTTTTTATTTTTTCCTTAAACATGATTAATATTATTTTGGTGTTTGGTACAGGTGGTGTTACCCTTCTCTCTTTTTCTCTCCCTCTCTCTATAACTAATTTGTAATGAAAGGCCTTTTGTGTATTTGTCTCGGATTTATGAGATTCACACGTAGAACGCTAACACTCTATTAAAGATTAAATCTTTTCCTTGTCTATGAATGATATATTAACAGAACACTCCATTTTCATTCATAGTCTCCTTGGAACATCTTTTCAAAGGTCACTGAAGGATCATGCAATATTAAAATTTTTTCCCATCCATGAATCAAAGCCACACTATGCAAATTTTATTGTTCAGACCCAAGTCTCAAATTCAGTGTCAGATGATGAAATGTAAGGACTTCTTCCTCTCCTTAGCTAGATAGTTCATGTTTCGTTTATAATAGGGAACAAAGGGCAACCAAGTTAAAGGGGAAGATTCAAGCCTGTGGAATCTCAAGTCTGAAGTTCCTTGCAACTTTTTCCCACAGTAGGTAGAATGTTTTGGTTTGCGTCATACACTAGGCTAATACAGGAAAGCTTCCACTCATGTTATGGACAATGAAGAAGGTTTTGAGTTCTGTCCCCTAAAGAATGTCTAAGCATAGTTTAATTACAATCACATTATTGAAGAAGAAGAAAAGATTTATTTTCAAAATTCAACATTTATTGCCACTAAAGGAATGATCAAACTCCCATTAAAGTCAGTAGGAGTCTTTCTACTTTAATGGGGGATGAATCAGGTCCCAGCACTGGCATATCTTCATTTTAGTTAGAACAGGAGCTTGCCCAATCCTGGCAAATATTAAGAGTCAGATCCTCGGCTAGTGTGCAAATTGTCATAGCTCCACTGAAGCCAATGGACTAGCTGAAGATCTGCTGCTATGAGTACATCTTCTCTCAGATAGTTAAACAAAACAATATTAGTGCTGCTAAGCAAAATTATCTATCTGGTAGGATTTAAGTTGTTGACTTTGCGGAGGGACTGGCTGAATCACTCCTTGTGGCCTATAGAGCTTACATCTGTTAAAGCTGTATGTCTTATGAATTTATTTTTCCCTGATGGAGCTGATATACACATTCTCCCACAAGCAGTGACATACACCTTGATCAAGGTATGGAGAGAGAAATGGGATTTGAACCTTTACTACCTAGATGCTCCTCCTTCATTCTCCTTTTCTGCCTGCTATTTGGAAGCTAAAGAATGAAGATGTTAAAATAAAGAATAAAAGGAATTTATAAGGAAACAAGAGATGACTCTCTTTTTTCAGTGGAATTAAGTAATATGGTAATTGTATCTACTGCAGCAGCTACCAACAAGATATCTTAGCAGCTTTGTGTCAGTGACTTCACTTCTGAACTTGCAGAAGAAATGACTTTAAAGTCATTGGAAATTGAAGGACAGTACCAAATAAGTAGATGGAAAACTAGTATTCGTATTATCAAAATATTTTTTTTACCACTGCTTCTCCTTCCTATCCCAAGTCCTCCCCCACTAAAAACAGAGAACGTTTAATGAATGTCAGGATCAAAAGAACAATTTAAGAACCATAAATAGGATGTTATTGTCTGCTACAAGTCTTCCAGATAAAGTGCTTACAAAGGCAGAAAATATTTGAGCAATTTCAACAGCTTTCAGTTCAAATAGCATAAATAACTCCTGCCTGGTTGAAATGTACAAGAGAATATTGTGTGTGACTATTACATAGATTTTTGAGGCTTTAAGAGTCCGCTCTAAATTTCTAATAATTGACAAGTAGGTAAAAGGGCTAACACAGTTAAAACCTGAGGTATTAGTGAATTGGATGAGAGGGGAAAACATATTAATATCTTGTTCTTCTCACTTGCTTTTTGACTTACTCATATGACATATATGTGATAAGTGAGTCTTGTCTATTTCCTCTTTTACCAGACATAATTAAACTTACATAACTCATGACATCACGTCCATCTTTCATTTTCCCAAGCTCAGGTCTCAGATTAATAGGTGTTAAGTAATTAGCTAGCCAGACATTTTGAATTAAAAAAAATAAACAAACTGAAGGGCTAGATCCTATCCACCAGATATCTGCATATCTTCCTCCACTCTGTCATGCAAAGCCAGCAGAAATCTGTCTGAATCAGACAGCTAGGGATTCTCCTATCTTTGATAACTTCCAACTGACCCCAGTGCACAGAGCATGTCAGGAACATAGCTGAAAGAAAAGGACCATGGCCAGAGCCCTGCTGTACTCCAGCAGTCTCCAATCATGAGGATGGTCCCTTAGCACGGGTGTTGTCACACCCCCGGCTTGAAGTGGTTTCCATAATATATACAGGGTTTACAGTTTGGTTCAATGGCTCTCAGCATCCCCACTATACAAATTGTTACATCACCTCTGTTCCTTGGGGGCCATATCAGCAGATGCACTCCTAAGGCTGCTCTCTAAGCTGTTTTTTGGAAACAACCGAGTGCATAGTGGTGATCTGAGTATGAGGGAGCCTTTCTCCCAAAATGTGCCAGGTGTTTTGCCCCTGGAATTGGCTCTCAATATATTTTTATAATGTGGATGTCTTTATGCTCTGGCACGTTTTGTTAACAAAAATGTTTACAACTTCTCAAAAAATCATTCAAATTGGTCAGTTTGAAACATTTCTGGCTGCCATGATGAACTTATAAATCTGGTTATTACCTCATACTTTGTCTAAAACAGTCAATGCACTGAATTATGCAGTAATTAATTCAAATACTGTAAACTCTCTGTAAAGTAAGCCAAATTTATCTGAAAGAGAAGTTATGGCATAAACTAGGCACTGGTAGAGTTTTCAATATAGACAGCGGGGAAAAAAATGGAGACAGAAGTGCATCACCTCTTTTTGTTCTTCTATCCAGCAGTTACTCATTGAGAAAAGGTAGATGCACTCAGTAGTAGTAGGATGGATTTGAGTCGAACAAATGCTCTTCTCTGACATCCAAAATCAAAGCCTATTCTCTAAGAGCAATTGTGCATCATGGGCATAGAAATCTTAGACTATACAAGGAAATTAATAAAGCAACATTATGGACGTTGATGCATGCAGTCAAGTACTACAAGTTTGATGTGCCAGAATCAGATGAGGCCTTGATCTGTAGTAGGGTGTTCTATATTGTAGTACCTTAATGGTTCTCAGCCTACCTCCATCCCAAGGAGACTGGATGAAGCAAGAAGCAAAATTAACATAATTAAGTGTTTCAGGTGAATTCCAAACTTCAACTCCGTCTCTGGGGTGGTGAAGCAAACGAAACCAGCTAATGCTGGTGAATTTTCACATCATTCAAATAAGGTTAAAAATTCAGAGACACTTTAATTATTGCCATTCATTAACAAATGGTGTTTAGAATGAGCTTGTCATGGTATAATCCCCCACTCTGAACCTTAGCGTCCAAAAGATGGGGTACCAGCATGAATTCCTCTAAGCTCAATTACCAGCTTAGTACTTGTAGCGCTGCCACCAACCAGGAATTCCAGTGCCTGGTACACTCTGGTCCCCCCAAAACCTTGCCCGGGGACCCCCAAGACCCAGACCCTCTGGATCTTAACACAAGGAAAGTAAACCCTTTCCCCCACCATTGCCTCTCCCAGACTTCCCCTCCCTGGGTTACCCTGGAAGATCACTGTGATTCAAACTCCTTGAATTTCAAAACAGAGAGGAAAATTCACCTTCCCCTCTCCTTCTCTCTCCCCCTTCCCTCCTTTCTCCTCACCAATTCCCTGGTGGATCCAGACCCAGTCCCCTGGGGTCTCACCAGAATAAAAAAAAATCAGGTTCTTAAACAAGAAAAGCTTTTAATTAAAGAAAGAAAAAACAGTAAAAATTATCTTTGTAAATTTAAAATGGAATAGGTACAGGGTCTTTTAGCTATAGACACTGGGAATACCCTCCCAGCCTAAGTATACAAGTACAAATTAAAATCCTTTCAGCAAAATACACATTTTGAACTCCTCCCAGCCAAATACACATTTGCAAATAAAGAAAACAAACATAAGCCTAACTTGCCTTATCTACCTAGTACTTACTATTTTGAATCTATAAGAGACTGTATCAGAGAGATTGGAGAGAAACCTGGTTGCACGTCTGGTCCCTCTGAGCCCCCAGAGTGAACAACAACCAAGAACTAACAGCACACACAAAAACTTCCCTCCCTCAAGATTTGAAAGTATCCTGTCCCCTGACTGGTCCTCTGGACAGGTGACAGCCAGGCTCACTGAACTTGTTAACCGTTTACAGGCAAAGGAGACATGAAGTACTCCTGTTCTATTAACCCTTAACGATCTGTTTATGACAGAGCTACTGAGTGCATCTTCAAAATGCAGGGTATCAGACTGGAAAACAAAAATGGCCTCTTTTTGCTTTGCTCTTTATGAAAAAATCAAAGTCAAATTTAATTTTTGATTTAAAGACTTCAGTGGACTTGATATTGGGGACTTCAGACGGGACAGCAATTTCCAGAAGCTCGGGGTGTGCTACTGAAATCCATGTTATTTGCACCAACGGCCAGAGTGGTTAGTCAATATTCAGGCCTTGCAAGTTTGTTTCAATTAGGAGGAGAAATTTATGGCACAAGTCAGGTATATTCTTTGGTGCAATCCTGCTGTCTCCAAGTATGTACACAAAATCAGGGTCTCTGAAGACAACAGAAACAAATAGCTGGCAGTTTCTTTGCTCAGAATTCCCTAAACCCGCCATTCTGTATCCAAGGAACTTTGTCTCTGCATCCTCTTGAAGCTACACCTGCTCATAACTGTTTTTCCCTGTCTGCTGACCCTCTGCAGGCTTTGGTGCCCTATCACACACCCACAAATGATCATCTAGTCCAGGGACAGGCAACCTATGGCACGTGTGCTGAAGGTGGCATGCGAGCTGATTTTCAGTGGCACTTACACTGCCCAGGTCCTGGCCACCAGTCCAGGGGGCTCTGCATTTTAATTTAATTTTAAATGAAGCTGCTTAAACATTTAAAAATCCTTATTTACTTTACATACAGCAATAGTTTAGTTATATATTATAGACTTATAGAAAGAAACCTTCTAAAAATGTTATGACAAGTATGCGAACCCTTAAATTAGAGTGAATAAATGAAGACTCAGCACACCACTTCTGAAAGGTTGCTGACCCCGATATAGTCCCTGCATTTGCAATCAGGGAACCACTCAGCCCACATAGTTTAGCATCTGATTAGATCTTGCCATGTCGCCTGTTGCCTTGGATAGTGGCTTTTATTTTGTCCACCTATCTCATGCACAAACTGCTACTTCCATTTCGCCTGGAAGACTGGTGCTTAGCCCACCCATCTACTTAAACAGGTTTGTGATTGGTTAGAGATCTAGAATCCATTTACTGGCAGCTATTAATGCCTTCCAGCATAACAGCATTTAGCCACTAAAAATCCAAATAGGCCCCAAGTGGGATTTTTCAGAAGTGCCTAGCTAAGTTAGATATGTAACTCCCATTGACTGGCTTACATATTTTTGTAAATCCCATTAGATGTCTGTCTACCTCTTTAGGTGCCTCTAAACACCTATTGTAAATCTGGCCCCAAGGAAACAATAAAATCATCAGACTAAGTTTCAAGACCAAATAAAATCTTATACAACATAGGTACAGCAAACAGTCTTAATTCAGCTTCAGGTATAATTTAAAACAACATTACACATTAATTTATATGGTTTGTGGTAACTTGTGGAATAAAATAACTGTTAAAGGCTGTTTGATAAGGTGATGTGCTTAACAGGAAACACACAGATTTGCAGATATAGCTTGACATTTCTGGCATGAAAAACAGCATAGACCAAACAGAAATTACTATGTAATATTGCCAGTCTGAACACATACAGTAACAGTGGGTGATTAACTGTATTTGAATGAAGTAGATTAGCATAGATTATAAATGGCTTGGAAAAACAGGCAACTAATATGCTACTAGTATGCAATAGCATACTATAGTAACTCTCAAAAAATCTCTCTTTAGCTTTAATTTTTCAGAATATGGTAGAGACCTATGAAATCAGCATAATTCAGATGTCAAACATACAGTAGTGCCACTCAATGAAACAAAAACCTAATTACAGTTTTAGCAACAAAGATTTCCCTTAAAACATTTATTTAGAATTTAAAATGAGAAAATTTCCTACTGCAAGTACCTGAAGTGCATATGACAGAGTTCCTACTGCTCAGCTTAATGAGCATGGCAGTCCAGAATATTAAGCAGATTGATTTAAAATGTTCTGATTTGCTTTAAATACAAAGAATATCTAAAAAGTTAAGACACAAGAACATGCATCTGAAGTTTTAAAATATAATATGAAACCCCATCTCCATACAAAATGGCCTTGTTACTATAGTCTATATTATTTGGGTACATAGATTTTGAAACATAATGGTTTATAAACACAGTCTCTGCTTTAAAGAATGAGTAGATTTAAATCTAGATTTATCCAGAGATTAATGCACCTATATTTGTTCTAAAAGTTTCCCTAGCTCACTCATAGCTTCTTTGTGCCACTTATAATCTGTAATCCTATCCCTGCCACAGGAGATCTCTCTGCTGATGCGTATGTTTCATAGCAAGGCTTTGCGTCTCTTTTCCCTACTCACAGATATGTTGATTGTGGGGAGGGGTGTGTCAGAGTTCTGCTAAACCCCTGTGTCAGTGGCATGATAGCTTTAAGTGGTGTTGGGGCTGCATCCAGCCCTGAGGATCCAGGAGCCATACCACCCGCCCCCACCTAAAGTCTTTTTGTACAAGTTTACGGACTATTGTTGAACAGTTGTGAAACTATGTAAGCTTTCAGAAATGTGATTGTTTAGGATACTTTAATATAAAGTCATTGGAGGGTAAACACTGTGGACTGCTGACAGACAATAAATCAGATCCATTCCTTTCACAAAGACCATTCTGACTTGTACGAAGTTGCATCTTTTAATTTGCGTTACATTGTGTTTTATGTTGGCTTGAAGACTAATGTGTCAGAGAACACATCCAAACTTGATTTAACTCAGCACATTTTGAGTCACTGTCTGACTTCCAGATCATATGGCATTAAATTTAAATTTATTGCAAAGGATAAAATCAAAGTCAACGCGCAAGAATATACAGAGTTCCTTACTAGGGCAGCTATGATTAAATAATCAAGTTTATGTTATGTTCCTGCAAACCCATTATAGGACTGTGGTGGATGGGGGCAAAATATTTTAGAAATGAAGTTAATTTTCTTTGGAATATAGAACATTCCAAAGACTCTTTACCACTCCCAAAGGGGAAATCTGCAGGGTGGCGAACTACATTATTTCAATGAGGTTTTCTTCCACAGGCTGGTATGATGCTAATGAAAAAGCCTTACAGTATCCTCATGATGTGTTGGGATTTATGTACGTAAGATCCATTAGCACTCATAGGAGTTGCACACAAATTCCTGTGCATTTAGATAAGAAACCCATTCAATGCTATTTTTAGCATGCACTATTAATTCTTATTTTTCAGTGCCCATAAAAGGATACATCCAGCACATTCAGACCATTTAGAGTCCCTACACAACTGTTGTCTTTACTCTTTCATATGCACTGTGTACCCTCCTTTTCTGCTTTTAAAACTACTTACTGGCTTAGCTCCTTATTTTGGTTTGCTTACTTTGGATTTAACATTTTCATAAAAACTATAAATTGTAAATTAAAGCTCCTTGAGGCTGCTCTAAATTATGCCAGGGATAAGCAGGTCTCCAATTGGCCCTATAATATGGGGAAGTACAAAGGAGGAACAAAACTGCCTCCTCACTTTTTGTCTCACCTTTCCTTTCCCAAATTCAGTTCCTGTACCGAGTGAAGCTCAGAAGGAAAAGAAAACCTGCCCTGCCCAATGTGTTCTTTGTAATGAAAATTTAGGTCTCTCTCTCTTCCTCCCCCATTACCCTTAATGTGAAAAAGAAAATGTATGCTGGAAAATATAACATGATACGCTGAAACCTTCCATCTCCACCACCTGTCTGTAGCTTTCAGAATAATTTTGTGCCTAATAATCTCTGTACTACCATGAGTCCCTCTATTTCTGTTTCCCTGGAAAAAGCTCAGTGACTTTGTGCATAAAATGTTTGGCTATCAAATCTCAATAGTCTTTAGTTGCAGACTATATAAAATACAACCACTAAAAGAGTTAGTATGTAAGCTTGCGAGTACTTGGATTTTATTTATTACTTTTTTGGTCTTTCACTTAAACATATGAATGAATGAAATAGTTTAATCCACTATGCTGCTGTTTGGGTTAAACTTTCAGATTGTTCCTCTCTAGGAGAAAGTTTCCTTTGGAAAATTATTACAGTCAAGAGCACTTGTTTAGTTTATCATGTACAGGAGGCACATTTTTCCCACAGTAGTGGTACAGTAGTGCTTCATTTTTGTTTAGCAGCATCATGTTTTTAAAAATAAATCCTACAGCTATTTGAAAAATTTAGATAGAAAACTAAATTACATCAGCAGTGAAAAAAATCATATGACTGAAACATCAATCTTAATTTAAAAGCATTTCTGGAGACAATGTAGAAATGTAATTCTGTTGCTGAAGTGAGGCAAGGCTGCTCTGGGACCAAACTAATATAGAAGTCTGACAAATAATATTGTTAATAATCCACTGATATGTGTAACTGATGACAAAAGTGTTGACAGCATCATATTGCAAAAAAGAATCCTTGCCTGATGCAAGGATTACAGCCCACCACTAGAACCAGGGAAGAGTCTCTAATGCTGTTAGGGCTGCCAGTATGTTGATGGACCAAATTCACAGGGGCTGACATCTTCATAAACCAGGAGCTGCAGTGTGTCACACCAGATCTGTGGTCTAGCTAATAAATTATTACAATTGAGGACCTTAACCTAGAAGAAATCATAGCATGCAGTAATGTGACAAAGCTGAAGACACTTCAGAAGCCAGTGACAACACAGAGGATTTGTGAGAGGCTACTACACAACAAGTAACTTACTCCAAAGAACATCATTTCAAAAAACATTTCAGACTGAAAGACAATTCTGTACTTACTTATCATGTTATTTCCAGTATCCATGCTGTTAACAGGAAGGAACTGGATAGTTAATGACATAATAAATCTTGCATTGCCCATGATTAACATAAACATATTATACTGTCAAGAAGAAATAAACACACATTTCACATCACAGAAACCTCTGACCTATGAAGCATAGGTAAATGTATACATAAACAATAGCTTTTATTTTGAGAGATAAGTAAATGGTAAATATTAGCTAATATGGTTAGCAATTAACCAAAAATTATATTTTCAAGTTCACACAATTGCTACTGAGAATGTTGCATATGTAGTTTAATAAGAAAGTGTATAACATTAACATTATTGATTTATATAAGTGTATGGGCTTTACTTTGAGACTTATTTGTGTGACAGTATGTACATATATTTGGCATTCATTAGGTTTTGTGGTGTTTGGCATTTACTGATGCAAGAATAGTATTTATTTTTGGTCAACATTAAGGTGGTGGTGTGGCTGTGATGAAATTTGCATTCTTACCTTGTAAGCATGATATGTTTATCTCTCTCATTTAGGCAGTGTAAACTGTAATGCCCTCCTCCGTTTCCTTGATTTTAGATATTTGGGTTTTATGGTTGATGTAATGATTATATTGTGCTCACATAGCAACCTTAACTCATTTTTTGAAATTATGGTTTCGTTCTTGCTGGAATTTGTGTGTAAGCTCTTTGTTTTTTACAATTTTAATTTTATTTCTATTTTGTAAGTAAATACAGGTAGGATAATTATGTTTAACTTTTAAAAATGGGATGGACAGGTCACCAGAATTTATTAAATTAAAAGAATGAAGCAACAGGACTGGCCAACACAATAATGCTCAGGTATTCACATTCACTGTGGTCCTGATTCTGATGTCCATACTCATGTGGAGGAACATCTTACTACAGTAGTTAGCTCTCTTTTTATATTTCAGTGAATTAGGAATATGAATAAAGATCTATTAGAGTCTGTCTCTTTGTAGCTAACTTATTCAGGCATGTATGTGCAGGACAGCTTTCCTTCATGTAAAACATCAGTAAAATATACTAAAAAACACTTGAGCAAATTAAATGAATAGTGGATGACACAACTCTTTGCAACTCCCCAACTCTCTCCAATGACTCCCCTGGGCATTTGCTACCCTATCAGAAAACGTGCAATAGTGATGATTTATACTTTGTATTTTTTTCATTTGGAGAATACTTTACAAAGGTGGGAAAGTATTATTAGTAAAATTTTCAAGTGAGCTAATTTCAGTAATGGCAGAGATTTGAAACAATTTGTATAAGCAGTACTGAGGTCTTACAGAGAAGTCTGGCCTCAGAGTTAAGGTTTTCTGGCCGCAACACAAGTTCTTCTTCGAGTGATTGCTCATATCCATTCCAGTTAGGTGTGTGCGCCGTGCGTGCACGTTCGTCGGAAACTTTTTTACCCTAGCAACTCCAGTGGGACAGCAGGTCACCCCCTAGAGTGGCGCCGCCATGGCACTCGATATATACCCCTGCCGGCCCACCCACTCCTCAGTTCCTTCTTACCGCCGTGTCGGTCGCTGGAACTGTGGAACACAGCTTTGCTGCCTTCCACGTTCCTAGCTCTCCTTCGTTGTACAGTTCATAGTTGTAGAATAGTTATTAAGTATAGTTAGTTGAGTAGTATTTTGTAAATAGTTGTAAATATTTGTTAGCCGGTTTGGGCCGTAGCCCTTCCCGGCACCCGGCACCGGGCCCATGCCTGGTTCGCCGGGCTTCAAACAATGCATGGCCTGTAAGAAGCCGATGCCGACTAGCGATCCCCATGACGCGTGCCTAAAGTGCCTGGGGGAATCGCACATCTCGGACAAGTGCCGCATTTGTAAGGCTTTTAAGCCTAGAACAAAGAAGGAGAGAGACCAGAGATTGAGGACTCTCTTTATGGAAGCGGCACTCAACCCGGCAGCTTCTCAGACCGTCGCCTCTACACCGGCACCGGAAAGACTTCCCGGCACTGTCCTTCCCCGGCACCGGGTCCCAGAGCGAGGCCCTCGAAGTCTGCAACTCCATCCAGGCAGACTCGAGTGGAGCACCCGGCACCAATCTCGGCCGCGGCACCACCGACAGGGATCCCGTCGAGTCCGGTCCCTCCTAGCTCCCCCGTAAGATCTGGGGTTGAGCTGTTGGTCCCATCAACGCCAGAGACTTTTGCCTCGGCATGGGACCTAATCGCTCTGACAGAGCCAGCTTAGCCTCCACGATGAGAGCGCCGTCTCGGGACTCACATTCGCTATCCAGGTCCCGTCACCGTGGACGCTCCCGATCCCGGCGCCACTCGCAGTCCCGGCACCGCTCCCCTCGGCGGTACCGGTCGCACTCGCGGCACCGATCATCCTCCAGACAGTCCCGGTCTGGTTCCAGTCACCGATACCGGCACCGGGACTCTAGGAGCCGTTCCCGCCGTCGATCAACTCCCCAGTCGACCTCTCGGCACCGAGCTGGTGGCAGGTCCCGGTCCCGGTCAACCTCCCGGCACCGAGTCGGTGGCAGGTCCCGGTCCCGCTCCCGGCACCGAGTCGGCGGCAGGTATCGGTCCCGCTCCCGGCACCGAGTCCAAGACAGGCCCCGGTCCCGCTCCCGGAACCGGTATGACTCCTGGTACCGGTCCCCGGCACCGAGAACATCTTCGGCGCCAGGACGGGGGAGTTCTTACTAGCCGCGTTCGGCCCCTCCATGGCCTTCCAGACAGCCGTCTGTGTCCTCACAGGTGGACAGTGTTTATGCACTGGACACAGGCAGGCACGCAGCCCTTTTTCAAGACTCTCCTCAACAGGACCAGGGACCGCAGCAGTGGGGGTTCTGGACACCCTGGGCGTACCACCAAGCCCAGGGCCCCCAACAGCTTCCTCCTAGGCCTGCGACGACTGAGCACAGGGCGCCGGAAGCATCGCTGTCTCACCCCCCTCCCTCTCCGGATGGGGAGGGTAGGTCAGAACAGCAGGACCCTGAGCTCCCTCCGGAGTCAGAGGCGAGGGCTCAGACAGACCCCCCGCTGGACACTCTCTTGCCAGGGGGTCTCCTCATCGTCGTCTCCCGATGAGGCTGTGGCGGGCACTTCTTCCACCAGCCTTCCCCCACTGGACCTCAGGGCACACCAGGACCTCCTCAGGCGCGTAGCACAGAACTTGAACCTGCAAGCTGAGGAGGTCTCCGAGATCGAGGATCCCGTGGTGAGCATCCTCTCCTCCGATGCTCTCACCAGGGTCGCCCTGCCCTTTATTCGGACTATCCAGGCCAACGCCAATACGATCTGGCAATCGCCGGCCTCCATCCCCCCTGCTGCATGTGGCGTGGAGTGGAAGTACATGGCTCTCTCCAAGGGCTATGAGTACCTCCACGTTCACCCGACACCGTGCTCCCTCGTAGTGCAGTCGGTGAACGAGAGGGAGCGTCACGGACAAGAGGCCCCAGCTCCTAAATCCAAGGAGGCCAGGCGGATGGACCTCCTCGGCTGCAAGGTCTATTCGGCGGGGGCCCTTCAGCTCAGGGTTTCCAACCAGCAAGCCCTCCTTAGCCGCTATGCCTTTAACTCTTGGGTGGCAGCGGATAAGTTTAAAGAGCTGTTGCCACAGGAGGTGCGTCAAGAATTTGCGGCAATTCTTGACGAGGGGAAGGTCGCAAGAACCTCATTGCAGGCCTCCTTAGATGCAGCAGACTCGGCCGCTAGTACCCTTGCCTCAGGGGTCACAATGCGCCGCATCTCCTGGCTTCAGGTTTCTGGCCCTCCGCTGGAGCTCCAATACACCATCCAGGACCTCCCGTTCGAAGGCCAGGTCCTGTTCTCGGAGAAGACAGACCCCAGACTAAAAAGTCTGAAGGACAATCGGGTCATCATGCGCTCCCTTGGGATGCACACGCCCGTGACACAACGCAGACCCTTCCGGCCGCAACAACAGCAGCAGCGCTGGCCGTATCCCCAGTTCCGCCAGCGGCAGGACCTTAGTAGGTGCCGCGGCAGAAATGGCATGCGCAGACAGTCGGGGAATCAAGGGGGGGCAGAACCAAAGCTCCTCCAAAGCCCCACCTGGACCCAAACCTTCGTTTTGAAAGTGCGTCTGAGGGCGTAGTACCAGTTTCCCCCACGGATCCTTCCCCCCCGTTTTCCAACCGTCTTTCGTTTTTCCACCAGGCGTGGACCCAAATAACATCCGACCGCTGGGTCTTACGCACTGTGCAGACGGGATACCGTCTGCAGTTTACGTCTTTCCCTCCCTCCTGCCCCCCACCCTCGTCCCTCTTCAGGGACCCCTCTCACGAGCAATTCCTCCGCCAGGAGATGCAGACGCTTCTCAACAAAGGAGCCATAGAGGCGGTTCCGGAGGACGAGAAGGGCAAGGGGTTTTATTCCCGCTACTTCCTTATCCCCAAGGCCAAGGGAGGCCTCAGACCTATCCTCAACCCGCGGGAACTCAACAAGCATCTGGTGAAGTTGAAGTTCCGCATGGTATCCCTGGGGACCATTATCCCTTCTCTGGATCCTGGAGACTGGTATGCCACCCTCGACATGCAGGACGCTTACTTTCATATCGCCATATTGCCACACCACAGACGTTTCCTTCGGTTCGTGGTCGACCGCCATCATTACCAATTTGCGGTCCTCCCGTTTGGCCTCTCTACGGCCCCGAGGGTATTCACCAAATGCATGGCTGTCGTTGTTGCACATCTTCGACGCAATTGCATTCACGTGTTCCCTTACCTCGACGATTGGCTGATTCGGGGCACGTCAGAGCTGCAGGTCCACAGCCATGTCCGCAGGATCACCGGCCTTTTTGCTACCTTGGGCCTCATTATCAACGTGGACAAGTCCACTCTGCTCCCCACGCAGAGGATAGAGTTCATTGGGGCCGTTCTGGACTCCACCTTGGCCAGGGCCCTTCTGCCGTTGTCCAGGTTCCAGTCACTGTCGGCCATCATTCAGCGCTTGCTGGCGGCCCCCCTAACCTCTACAAAGACATGCCTAACGCTGTTAGGCCACATGGCGGCCTGCACTTTTGTGACAGGTTATGCACGGCTCCGCATGAAGCCCCTCCAATCTTGGCTCATCGCGCAATACCGGCCGGCCAGACAGTCGCTAGACACGCTTGTCACTATCCCCCAGGGGGTATTGGACTCCCTCCACTGGTGGCTAGACCAGTCCGTCATGTGTGCAGGGCTCCCGTTTCATCCACCCCAACCCTCGGTGTCCCTAACAACAGATGCCTCAGATCTCGGCTGGGGGGCCCACCTGGGAACCCTGAGGACACAGGGCCTGTGGTCCCAGCAGGAGGTGGATTTACACATCAACATGCGGGAGTTGAGAGTGGTCCGCCTTGCTTGTCAGACGTTTTGTCATCAGCTTCGAGGTCATTGTGTCGCAGTATTCACCGACAACATGACGACCATGTACTATATCAACAAGCAGGGCGGCACCAGATCCTCTCCCCTATGTCACGAGGCGATGAGACTCTGGGACTTTTGTATAGCCCACTCCATTCACCTCACGGCTTCCTTCCTCCCCGGAGTGCGGAACACGTTGGCGGACCGCCTGAGCAGATCCTTCCTCTCGCACGAGTGGTCCCTTCGCCTGGACGTCGCCCTCTCAATCTTCCAGAGGTGGGGTTGTCCCCGCGTGGACCTCTTCGCGTCCAGGGGAAACAGGAAATGCCAGGCGTTCTGCTCCTTTCAGGGCTGGGAACCCGGGTCTATAGCGGACGCCTTCCTTATCCCGTGGATGACCCACTTGTTCTACACATTCCCTCCGTTCCCACTGGTCCACAAGGTCCTTCTGAAGGTGCGCAGGGACAGGGCCCGCGTGATTATGATAGCTCCAGCATGGCCCAGGCAACATTGGTACCCCATGTTGCTGGATCTGGCCATAGCCAACCCAGTCCCCCTGCCCCTTCACCCGGACCTGATCACCCAGGACCACGGCAGTCTCTGTCACCCGGACCTCCAGTTGCTGCACCTGGCAGCGTGGCTCCTGCGTGGCTGACCGGATCCGAATTACGCTACTCTACCCTGGTACGTGAGGTACTCCTGGGCAGCAGGAAGCCTTCCACCAGAGCGACGTACTCGGCCAAGTGGAAGCGTTTCTCCTGTTGGTGTACGGAGAGAGGTTTCCTCCCTATGGAAGTTTCGGTTGCCAATATTTTGGACTACATTTGGTCCCTCAAGCAGCAGGGCCTGGCGATATCGTCCCTTCTGGTTCACCTGGCGGCTATCTCCACCTTTCATCCGGGTGGGGGTGGCCGCTCAGTCTTCTCTCACCCGACGGTGGCTAGATTCCTGAAGGGAATAGAACGTCTCTACCCCCAGGTTCGACCCCCTGCCCCTACCTGGGATCTCAACCTGGTCCTGGCTCGGCTCATGGGGCCCCCCTTTGAGCCGTTAGCGACTTGCTCCCTGCTCTATCTTTCTTGGAAGACTGCCTTTCTAGTAGCCATTACCTCAGCTAGATGGGTGTCGGAACTCCGGGCCCTCACGGTAGATCCCCCGTATACGGTCTTCCATAAAGATAAGGTACAGCTGAGGCCGCACCCTGCCTTTCTCCCCAAGGTGGTCTCAGCCTTTCATGTCAACCAGGAGATCTTCCTCCCCGTTTTTTTCCCGAAGCCTCATTCGTCACGCAGGGAGCAACAACTCCACTCGCTTGATGTCCGTCGGGCTCTCGCGTTTTATGTGGACAGAACCAAACCGTTCTGCAAATCCCCCCAGCTTTTCATGGCAGTAGCGGATCGCATGAAGGGGCTTCCCATTTCCTCGCAGAGGTTATCCTCGTGGGTAACGTCCTGTATCAGGACCTGCTATGACTTGGCTCACGTCCCTACGGGCCGTCTCACTGCGCATTCTACCAGGGCGCAGGCGTCGTCGCTGGCTTTCCTCGCCCGTGTGCCCATCCAGGAGATCTGTCGGACAGCGACCTGGTCATAGGTCCACACCTTCGCTTCCCACTACGCCCTGGTCCAGCAGTCCAGAGAGGACGCGGCCTTCGGCTCGGCAGTGCTCCATGCCGCGACTTCTCACTCCGACCCCACCGCCTAGGTAAGGCTTGGGATTCACCTAACTGGAATTGATATGAGCAATCACTTGAAGAAGAAAAGATGGTTACTCACCTTTGTAACTGTTGTTCTTTGAGATGTGTTGCTGATATCCATTCCACACCCGCCCTCCTTCCCCACTGTCGGAGTAGCCGGCAAGAAGGAACTGAGGAGCGGGTGGGCCGGCAGGGGTATATATCGAGTGCCATGGCGGCGCCACTCTAGGGGGCGACCTGTCGGCCCACTGGAGTTGCTAGGGTAAAAAAGTTTCCGATGAACGTGCACGCACGGCGCGCACACCTAACTGGAATGGATATGAGCAACACATCTCAAAGAACAACAGTTACAAAGGTGAGTAACCGTCTTTTTCCCAAGGTACAGCTGGCCAATCATATATTTCTGAGTCTTTCTTTTCTGAGGCTTTAAAAAAAAACAACCTCCCCCCCAAAAAAAACCCCATTTGACTTATAGTCTTCTGTGGTACATGATTTTCTACAGCCTATCAAAAGAGGATCCTGTCTTTCCACTCATGCATGATTTTCAATTTGGTGGGACTTTTCTACCTTTTCTTCAGAGCCTTCTTTTTGATGGGGGCCAAAGCTTTCCAGCTAGACTGTGGCACGGCTAAAATCCAGGAAATCCAGTAAATTTATTATTTATTTTGCTGCTTGCCAGGTTCAGTTCCTGTAATTGGCATGGGTACATATCAGAGAGATTGACTGTCTTCCCAACTTTACTCTTTACTTTCATTTTTCTATGATATCCTCAAACTCTTTCATACGTAAATAGGTTCTTCTTGAATATTAGCTTTCAAACTATTAAGCACTGGTTCATCTACACAAGAAAGAAAATCAATACTGTATCTCTTTTGTCAATAGGGTATCCTAGAATTTGAACATTTTGGGATCTAAAATATCATCCTGTGTCATTACTCATGTTCCCCATTGACAAGTTTGTTTGTGGTTGTTTGCATGGAAATGTTCAGATATATACATTTTTTTTTCATTCAGAATATTTATTTGGTCAAGCAAAACAAGATCCTACAACTCAACTTGATGGCATTTCTCTGTTTGTTTGTCAGTCTGTCTGTTAGGATGTAACACAATAGATAATCTCTGACCCCTGAATTCAATCAATACCAAAATTTCAGGGAGTGTTCAAAGGGCAGAATGCTATATTGATTTTTGAGGTAAATTGGAAAACCAGAAAGGGAAACTGGGAGACACATGGAGCCTCTAGCATCTGGTTAGCATAGCCATCAGCCTCAATCAGGTCTGAAATTTCTGACAGTTGATCAAAGAACTGGTTGATTGCAGTCACTAAGACCTTCCAGCATAACAACCACCCCAAAACAAACTCTGCCCACTGACCAAATAGATCTTAAAATGTTGACATCCTAAATGTCTGTCTCCCAGACATAAAATAAATAATGATGTTAGGAGGAATGGGGGGAAGGGGAGAATGAGGGACCAGGGTATCAGGGGACAGGAGGGGAGAATGGGTGATGCAAAGAGCCTCTGGCATGGAGGGGAGGAGGGAAAGGAGAAGACACAGAGCCCCTGGCTTGAGTGAGGGGACAAATGGGATGGAGAGAGCCTCTGAAATAGCACGAGATGGGAGGGTAGAACACATGGAGCTTGTGGGGAAGAATGAAATGAGCCCCTGGTGTGTGCAGTGAGCTCAGTCCACAGAAGTAATGAAGTGTGCAGTTCTCTAGTTTTAAATTCTCTTTGCAGCTTTCCAGAGTGGCTAGTTTAGAAATACCTTCTATTTTGTTTTCTAGTGTTGTGAGCATGCCATAGACTGGTAAAGACTGCAATTTAGACTGTACTGTCTATATAAATCCTCTTGCTTAAAGAAAAAATGGTGAAGGAGGAGACTTGGGATTTTCTGATACAGTATCTACAAGAAATTTTTACTTCTAGATAGTTAGGGGAAGGTTGGCAGAATGCCAACTTCTCATTCACCTTTGATTATCTAGCTCTCAATAGGGGTTATCAACAAAGAAAGCCTCTGGAAATTGCAAAGAATGTCACTTGTTGATTAAATTTGAGAAATCAAGCAATTGGTAACAGCTTATTTTGTGTGCAGTTACTTTATAAGAATGCAGAAATCAGGGACTTCTGTATGTTTAAACAGCTAATATATGGAAAATTTTGTCTTCCGTGCTCAAGAGGTTATCTATACATGGCTTTGCCTTCAAGAGTTTACAGTCAATATGAGCTCAACATTCTTGAAACATAGTTTTTGTATTTACTATGATGACAAGTATTGAACCTTTTCTATTGCAGACTATCAATTTTAGCCAATACTGTTGTAGGTTATAGTCACAGAGTTCTAATGAATGACATTTGTATTCTGTTGTAAAAACGCTACTGCTCTCTGCACCTCCAGCTCAGCATATCTCTCAGGACAATATACCGCCACCTTTTTCTAAACAGGGAAATATAGTCTTGCAGTCATTAGAGAGGTAAACAATTCTTGTATGAACACTCCTCCTCTGACAACTCTCCCTCTCCCACTCCCTTAAAAAACCTCGCCTGTTTTACATATAATACATTCTTTTACTAAAATGTACTTGTGATTCCTGGGACTCTGTCCAACCAGCAAAATCACAGAATCATAGAAATGTAGGACTGGAAGGGACCTCAGTAGGTAATCTGGTCCAGTCCCCTGCACTGAGGCAGGACTAAGTATTAACTAGATGATTCCTGACAGGTATTTGTCTAACCTGTTATTAAAAACCTCCATATGATGGAGATTCGACAACCTCCCTAGGTAATTTGTTCCAGTGCTTAACTACCCTTGCAGTTAAGAAGTTTCTTCTGATGTCTAACCTAAATCTCCCTTGCTGCAATTTAAGCCCTGTCCACTGGAGAACAGGGTTTAAATTGCAGCAAGGGAGATTTAGGAGAACAATTTATCATCTTTGTCTTTATAACACCTTTTATTTGAAGACTATTATCATGTCCCTCCCTTCTCCAGATTAAACAAAACCAATTTTTTCAATATTTCCTCAGAGATCATGTTTTCTAGACCTTTAAGAATTTTTTTGTTGCTCTCTTCTGGACTTTCTCCAATTTGTCCACAGCTTTCCTGAAGTGTGATGCCCAGCACTGGACACAATATTCCAATTGAGGTCTTACCAGTGCTGAGTAGAGTGGAAGAATTACTTCTTCTGTTTTTGTTTACAGCATTTCTGCTAATACATCCCAGAATAATGTTCATTTTTTGCAACAGTGTTACACCATTGATCAATATTTTGTTTGTGACTCACTATGATCCCGTGATCCTTTTATGCAGTACTCCTTCTTAGGCAGTCATTTCTCATTTTATACTTGTGCAACTGATTATTCCTTCCTAAGTGCAGTACATTGCATTTTTCTTTATTGAATTTCATCTTACTTAATAAAGTTTTTGTCTCCTGCTTGTCAATATCATTTTGAATTTTAATCCTAACCTCTAAAATGCTTGAAACCCCTCCCAGCGTGGTATCATCTGCAAACTTTATAAATGTGTACACTCTGCCATTATTCAAATTATTTATGAAGATATTGAATAGAACCAGACCCAGGACAGGTCCCTGTGGGATCCTACTTAATGTGCCCTTCCAGCTTGATTGTTGTGAAGCATTGATAACTACTCTGAGTATGGTTTTCCAGCCAGTTGTACACCCACCTTATAGTAGGTTCATAAAGATTATATTTCTCTAGTTTGTTTATCAGAAGGTCATGAGACAATTTCAAAAGCCTTACTAAAGTAGACATATATGACATCTACTGCTTCCCTCCATCCACAGGGCTTGTTACCTTGTCAAAGAAGGATGTTAGATTGGTTTGACATAATTTGTTCTTGATAGAGCTGTGTTGACTGTTACTTATTACTTTATTTTCTTTTAGGTGCTTACAAACTGATTGATTATTTGCTCCATTATCTTTCCAGGTACCAAAGTTAAGCTGATTGATCTTTACGTCCCGCAGGGTTGTCTTTATTCTCCTTTTTATAGACAGGTACTATATTTGTCCTATTCCAGTCCTCCGGTATCTCTCCTGTCCTCCAAAGATAATTGCTAATGGCTCAGAGATCTCTTCAGCCAGTTATATCCTAAAATACTTAAGGATTTCTCCAGGCCCTGATGACTTGAAGACCTCTAGCTTGTCTAAGTAATTCTTAACTTGTTCCTTTCCTATTTTAGCCTCAGCTCCTGCCCCACTTACACTGATGTTCACTACATTAATCACCCAATCATTGCTAACTATTTTGGTGAAAACTGAAACAAAAAAGGCATCTAACACTTCGGTCATTCCTGCATTTTCTGTTATTGTCTTTCCCTCCTAGTAATGGGCCTACCATGTCTCTGGTCTTCCTCTTTCTTCCCATGCATTTCTTTTTACCCTTTATGTCCCTAACTAGTTTAACCTTGTTTTGTACCTTGGCCTTTCTAATTTTGTCACTCCATGCTTGTTTCTTTTTATATTCATCCTTTATAATTTGACCTAGTTTCCCCTTCTTGATGCCTTTTTTTTTTTTTTTTTTTTTTTTTTAGTTTCAGATCACTGAAGATCTCTTGGTTAAGCCAGGGTGGCCTCTTACCATACTTCCTATCTTTCCTATGCATTGGTATAGTTTGCTCTTGTGCCATTAATAAAGTCCCTTTGAACACTACCAACTCTTCTGAACTCTTTTTTCCCTTAAACTTGCTTCCCATGGGATCTTACCAACCAATTATCTGAATTTGCTGAAGTCTGTTGTCTCTATTCTGCTGCTTTCCCTCCTACTATTCCTTAAAATCATGAACTCTTGTAATTTATTATTCATTTGCACCCAAGCTGGTTTCCACCTTCAGATTCTCAACTAGTGCCTTCCTATTTGTCAGAATCAAATCCAAAGTAGCATCTCCTGTAGTCACTTTCTACACCTTCTATAATGAAAAGTAGTCTCCAATGCATTCCAATCTGTGCCTTGCTGTATTATTTTCCCAACAGATGTCTGGGTAGTTGAAGTCCCCCATAATCACCAAGTCCTGTGCTTTTGATGATTTTGTTAGTTGTTTAAATAGTCTCATTCACCTCTTCTTCCTGGGTAGGGGGTCTAAAGTAGGCCCTGGACATGACATCACCCTTGGGCTTTTTTGTTTTTGTTTTTAATATTTTCTCCTTACCCAGAGATTTTCAACAGGTCTGCCTTCACTTCTATCTCAGCCTCTTTGATATAAATGTAACACTGCCTCCCTTTTCACCCGTTCTTCCTGAACAGGCCAAGTTTCTGTGATTCCAGTTCTTCCTACCAAGATTCTGTGATGCTAACTATATTGCATTTGTGATTATTTCATTAGTATTTCTAGTACTTCATTGTTTATTCCCCTTACTTCCTGCATTAGAACACAGACGTCTATAATGTTTATTAATTTCCCCTCTATATTCCTTCTTGTCTCTCCGTTGTCTATGCTGTGATTTCCTATGTTTCCCCCCAGATTCTGACCCTTCATGCAAGTCTCCATGTCTTGGACTTAACTGTGGGCTTTTGTCCCTTGCCCTCATTGAACATAGTTTAAAGCTTACTAGGTTCACTAGTCTGTATCCTAAAGTACTCTTCCCCTTCCTTCACAAGTGAACCCCATCTCTGCTCAGCAGTCCTCCTTAGAACAAGATCCCATGGTTGAGGAAGCCAACGTCCTCCTGGTGACAACATTCACACAGCCACATATTTACCTTCAGCACGTGTCTGTCTCTGCCCAGACCACTACCCTTGACCAGAATGATCAATGAGAAAACCACCTGTGCCACCAACGCCTTCACTTAGTTCCCAGAGCCATGTAGTCACTTCTGATCTGCTCAGGGTCATACTTCACAGTGTTATTAGTGCCCACAAGGATGGGCAGCATCAGGTAATCAGACGGCTGGATGATCCTTGGCAATCCCTTAATAATATCTCAGATATGGGTTCCTGGAAGGCAGAACACCTCCCAGGATGCCAGGTCAGGCCTGCAGGTGAGTGCCTCGGTCCCCCTGGAAAGGAATCACTGACACCTTCATTTCCTCTTGGGAGTGGTGGCCCACTCCTCCTGGGATCTTCCCAGCCCACTGCTTCTCCTCTTCCATCTCTGGGTGAAATTCCTCATCCCTTGTTGCCAGGGAAGCATACTGTTTTTTATCTCTATGGACAATGTGTTGTCCACCCCAAACCACAAGAGGTGGCACTGGGGCCAAGTTCTTTTACTCTCTTGATTGCAGCATATTTTCTTTTCTAGGAGAGTTATCAATAGTGTGTAAGACCCTCAACAACCCTCAACAGTTGTCCATTACGTGTTATCATTTTAATTACTATATAAACACTTGTGCCTATATGCCTGTTAAGATGTCATTTAAAAAATAAGCAAATTCCATATGATTTTGTAGGTAAAATAGTCAAAATTGTGACAAAAGTATATTATAGATCTTTGAAAGGCTTTTACACAATTAATGAATTGTGGCTGCAGAAACTAGAGGTACCATACAATGTGTTTCAAAAATCTTGTTAGATTAATTCAGTTTTTTTCTTGTCTTGACATTGCTTGATATAGTAAATGCTGGCTAAACATTACTGCACTCTACCAAAACTAATAGCCAATGCATATTTTAACTCATCTACAGCCATACCAACCTGGTCTTACACTATATGACACCTCTAAGCTAAGTAGGATTGAGTTTGCTCAGTACTTGAATGGGAACACTATGAGACAATTCACATGATTCAGGAAGTGGTGGTGTGATGAAACAGGGTGGCTCCCTACCAAACAAGGGAAACACCTTGGAAAGGGAAAAAAAGATCCACAGCTCTTAAGCTTCCATTACTCAGTCACATTTTCCTCCATTGAAGGTGGAGCCATTTCTGAAGTGGGTCTGGGGAACTGCATAGTTTGTCAAAATTATGGAGACTGGGATTGAAATCCCACTGAATTTCCACTGGAGGATGTAGACTCTATACATAGCCTGCATCCAGTAATAGGTTTCTTCTGCACTGGGTGTCTATACATAGAGAGAGATCCCCTCTCCCTTCTGCTTATCTATATTCCCACTCACTGTGGAAAAGCTACACCATAAGAATTGTTGCTGATTTGAGTAGCAGTAATTCATGATGGTAATAAATTTTATAAATCCTGACTACCTGAAGGAGGAATATGCAAAATATAGTCCCTGACATCCTTAACTGAATTGATGCCCTCAGGTGCATAGAGAGGAGCATCATTCACTGATTGCAAAGAGGAGAGGAACTCATGCAGAGACAGCGCATACTATTATGGAACATCCCCTCAGTATGGCCCTCTGACTAACCTCCACACATTGTATGCCTTTCACCTCTCTTTCATGCCATACATACAGAGTGAAGCCTATAGCTGAGTCAATAATGAACCAATATTGAGAACAGTTACAGGAAGGCAGCATGCAGTCAGTGAGGCATTATTCAGATGAGATTTAAAGAGTTTGTTATAACACCGACAGACTCGGTTGTTGGGATTGAATGTGGGATCTCTGGAGCTTACTGCATGAGCTAAAAGCCATACTGCCCTTAGCTAAGGCTGTAGAGCAGACTCATTAATCTCTCTCTATGTGGTCTCAGTTCCACTAGATGGGACAGAGCACCACACCCAGGAGGTGTGTGGGTTACATAATGTCCTGGACACTTGTGGACATTGAAGATCTCATGCCACTTTCAACAACAGTGTGAGTGGTCTTGGCCAAATTCCACTTTGGAGAGCTACCTACCTCAGTTCTCCCCTGTGGTTTCTGCTGGATATCTAGCTTCTGTACCTGGAAAGACAATGGAGCAAATAATTAAACAATGAATTGGCAAACATCTAGAAGGTAAGTAACAGCATGGATTTGCCAAGAACAAATCTTGTCAAACCAACCTGATAGCTTTCTTTGACAGGGTAGCAAACCTTGTGGATTGGGGGGGCGGGAGCGGTAGACAGTGTATTATTTTGACTTTAGTAAAGCTTTGATTGGAAGACTGGAAAAAATTGGATTTGTTTAGTCTGAAAAAGAGAAGACTGAGAGAGAACATAACAGTTTTCAAGTATGTAAAAGGTTGTTACAAGGAGGAGGGAGAAAAAATTGTTCTTAACCTCTGAGGATTGGACAACAAGCAGTGGAGTTGAATTGTAGCAAGGGAGGTTTAGTTTGAACATTAGGAAAAACCTCCTAACTGTCAGGATGGTTAAACACTGGAATAAATTGCCTAGGAAGGTTGTGGAATCACCATCATTGGAGATTTTTAAGAGCAGGTTAGACAAACACCTGTCAGGGATGGTCTAGATAATACTTAGTCCTGCCAAGAGTGCAGGGGACTGGACTAGATGACCTCTTGAGGTCTCTTCCAGTCCTATGATTTTATGATAGGGAGATTTTTGCAGAAGGAAAACTGAGAGTGAGTGCTTGCCTAAGGTCATGTGTGCTGTCCTAAACTGCTGTGTGATATACTGAGCTGTGCTATTAACTAGCCTGACACCCAAAAGAGGGCTGCAATTCAGTGGGGTGAAGATAACCTTTTAAATATAGGATTGGAGTCTGCAAATCTTTACTGATATTACACTTTGAAAAATAGATTCAAAGAGCATTATTATGTGAAGTTGAACACTCAAAGTTAGGAAAAGCCAGAATTAAGGTTGCATGTGGAATCTTAATTCAGGCCCCTTCAGACTGTCTTTAAGTACATGGTCACATACTATTTTTTCAGCATGACCCCTGCTGTATTCAGTGTACAGGAGGACCTGCTTTGGGGATGCAGCAGGGCAATCTTAATGCTGTCATTTCCTAAGTTTTTTGAGTGCTTCAGTTGGAAAACTTAATAATGTTCTTTGAATGTATTTTCTCTGTGTAATTTCCTATGTTTTTAAGAAAGCAAACTGACAACAATTAAATTTCAAAGGTGATATCGTAATATCACCTACATTGGTCATCAGTAAAGTTAGAACCACTAGATCTACTGCCTACACTTGTTACTTGAACTAACTCTGTTCAATTCTGCCAGTTTCCTCCTTCTCATTACCTGTGCCCAGCAGGGGACCATTGAGAACATAGGAGAGAGAAGTGATCTCACTTCTAGTGCCTGGACTAGACCTGGCACATCCTGGGCCAACTGGGAACTGCCACTGCAGGGGGAATCCTGCTCAGCAATCTCTAATCCATGCTGGAACATGCCCACTACAGATGGATTGTTTGGGGAATTAACCTGCTAAACCTTAGCATGTCTCTGCTGAGCACTGAATCATAGACACGCAGGGCTGAAAGGTTCCTCAAGAGGTCATCCAGAATGTTTCCCATGCTGAAACAGGATGGGCAAACTGCGATTTTTTCAAGGATTTATAACTTGTCCAAATTTAGGTGGATTTTCACAGGGAATGCAAAAGAGACGTCCCTGCCACAAAGGCTACCCCCAGCCAAATTTCAAGTCTCTTCTCCAAACCATGGTGGCAACAAAGCTTCTCAGCTGATTGCCAGGATTTTTTAATATAAGCAAAATGTGTTCTTAGAAATTGCTGAACCGTTTTGGCTGAAATTTCTAAACCATTTCAGACTGAGACAGACCCCCAGCTTTGCCCAAGTTTAAACATTTTTGTTGAAATTTTCAGTTATAAGCACCTGAAAACAAGGTCTTATAATGGGACATGTTTGGCAATCTTAAGAAGCAGTAGTACCAGCCTTTCCTGTATTAAGCAGTCTATTGACTTCAGTGGGAATGTTCCAGTGAATAAAGTATAAGCAGTGTGGCTAAGGGTTTGTAAGATTGTACCAACAACTGTAAAGTGATTTGGTGTATTTCAAATAAATATCCTGCATTTATTAGAAAAGCAGTGTAAGCCCATTTCTAATTTTAATTTTTCTATAATAAACAAGTCAGTAACTTTAACTGATAGAATCCTTGAAATGTCCACTGCAAAGGAAAAGATTGATTAATATTTCATGTCTTGTTCTACATATTGCTATATAAGACAGGTGATTGATGGTTTTCCAGGATTGCCAATTCAGAAGTATATTGACAAAGAAGACCATTTTCATCACCTTGCCCTAATTAGCTTTAATTATAGCCTCCTATACAAAATAGTCTTTATAGGTATTAAAATATATATTTATCTGCAGGGCATATTATAGGATAATGTAGTTCCCTGGTTTACATAAAGAGGTTGGAGTTGCCATACAGGTTTGTATCCAACAGCTATAGCTTGTTTACAGATGGCAACCAGTACACTTTATATTGTAAATACATTTACACTGCCACTTTAAAAAGTCACAGATAGAATACAAGCATCAAAGTTAACTCCAGCTGGACTTGGATCTCTCAGTAAAAGATACATATTTCACAAGTATTCATTTAAATAAGCTTCAGTGTATCATTTACATAAATGTAATGTAGCTCCTTAAATGGGCACCAAACTTATTAAAAGAATAAAATTCTAGTACATTTAAAAGGAAAATGTCACAGTAAACTGACATGATAAAATATTATGTATTCAGAGAACAAATTTACCATGCGCTAATGCAAAACATACATAAGAAGGCAAGAAAGTGCTTTTGACAAGATAGCATTGTTAATCTTGGTGAAGCAGTAGTAATTCCCCCCTTTCCCCTTTAACAGGTTTCTATTGTAGCTCTTTAAAAGAATCTTTAGCCTCAATATCCCTGTTACAAACATAACAGTTATCTAAATTCAAGATGAATGTGTTCATTTCTGTAGTACAATGTTCACTGAAAAATGAATGGAAAGTAATATATTAGTTTCAACATTTTGCACACTGTGTAAAAAGCTTTCAGAGTACCATGACAATTTAGTACACTTTTCTATTCTAGTTCTTCAGCACTAGTATTTTCATGGGGTGAGTGTACACTGTGCTGTAAATTGAACGGCATTGATGTTAGTGTACAGAATTATCCTCTAGTCAGATATGATATATACATACACGTCTGTGTAAATAATCTACTATCTCTGTAGCTATTCAGAGGTGTGTGTCTGTACAAAAGAGCACCATCCGAGATTACCGGGTAGTACAAAAGGCCCAAACCGAAACAAAAGAGAGGATATTCAAGAAGCAAAGAGAGGCTGTTTCCTGTTATGTTCCAGTAGGGGGAACTAAAGATTCATCGTCCAACCTTCCTTTTGGCTCAGGGACCTGTGTGTGTTCCTGTAACCCACTGTCTAATCATCAGTGCAAACATCAAATAGCTACCAGCTAGTCTGTGATCACACGTGGTCTCAACCACGCTGTTTACACTAAAGACACTGGAAATAATCAAACCTCTTTGATCTAACTGTGTCTTTACCTGATCACCTTGTGTTCTGCGCCGGCAGATTTTCCAATGCAGGTTTCTGTCGGGGGTTCTGTGCCTACTTTAATTTGCCTTTTATATCTTCCCCCCCTCCCAACCCCCGTTCCTACTGAACGCTGTTTTCTGTAGCCTTCCCCTCACCCCCTTTTGGCTGAGATTCTCCTATCGCCCCCTAAACTTTCGTGGCCGAACCCTGTTGGGTTTCCTATCTCCCCCTCCTTTAACGCCCAGTGGCTCACAGGTAGGATCAGATAAACTTTTCCCCTCTCCCCGATGCATCCGGTGGTAGAGCCCCAGCGAGGGTTTGGCCAGACCCTGGGAAAGCGGGACAGTCGTGTCTTGGGAAAGGAACAAATGCTCCAGCAATACACATTTGCGGGGCCGGCCAGGTTCGTTTTGGAAGCGAACCTGGCCCAGGGGGTGGGGGGCAGAAGAAAAATCGGGGGGAGGAAACCACGGGGTTCACTCCAAGGCGCTGTGTGTGCGTGAGAAAGGAGGACTCATTAGGGAACACCTCCAGGAAATTACTCACCGAGAAAATTACCTGCCCATTAAACGGGACGCAGTGAGGAGCAATCATGTAAATTGTGTGTGTGTGTGGGGGGGGGTGAGTGGAAAAGAAAGGGAGCGAGAGCTGCCTAATGGTATTGCCACCCCCCGTCTCTCGAGGAGTGGGTGTGGAGTACAGCGGTTTAGTCCACACCCCACCTCCTTCCTCCCCCCGGCAGACTAGGAGCCGCTCTCATTCTCCTCCCCTTCTTTGCGAGTCTGCGGGGCCGCCGCCGCAGAGAGGAGGAGAAGGACTGGGACGTCGGGCTGCCGGAGCCGCCTGGGCGAGCTCCAGCGGGAGGGTGCTGCGCTCGCACACAAACTCACGCTGTGCCTGACACACACTCACCGCCCAGCTCCGCTCTTTCCACTGAGCCTTTCCCATTCACAACGGCACGGCAGCGGCAGCCGCGGCAATCCTGCCGCTCACACCCTCCTGCAGCAGCAGCAGCACGTTGGACTTACTAGACTCAAGCAGTTTGCTCTTTATTTCTGGTTGGGGGGAGGGAGTATTTTGGTGGGTGCTGAGGGAAGAAATCCATGTTGCAGAATGTTGCCTAATCATCCCTGAAGGAAGTTAGGAGAGGAACTCTGCAGATTGAACTGGTTAGAGAGAGAGAGAGAGAGGAGTCAGAATAGCCAAACCCAGCCAATGTTTTTCCTGCAAAGTGCTGAGAAGTTTGTGGAACACTTTCCAGGAATCAAGTCCTTTTTCAAAGTATTTTCCTCTTGTCTTCCGAAAAAAGAACTTGGCTTTGGATTGCCATGGATCCTAAGGAGAGTCTTAGACACACTTGAATAATTCCTCTGCTTGAGCTGGATTGGTGGGAATTTAGGAGGCTGTGTGTGCAAAGCAGAAGCCTTTGGAGCTCTCTTTGCTAATCTGGATGGATCTAAAAGTGTCATCTTCAAGACCTCGCCATCTGCAGCTTTTGCTTTTAAGATTTTCCCCTTCACTTTATTTAGCTGCTAGGAAAGTCTAAACTTTTGGACCTACCTCTTCTTGTTTTTGGGTACTTTTTTGTGTCACTCTGGGATTGGTGTCTCAAGCCATCTGGATTGCTTTTAATATGTCAAAATGGGTCTGCTGATGCCACTCCTGCTGTTTGGATTTGTATATTTTCAAGTTTATGGTAAGTTCTAGAAAAAAAATCTGTCATCTCTTTTTGCAGAATTTCTTTTCATCTGAATTTGATTGGGGACAGCACATGGATGACAGTTTTTAGCGTTAATGTTATAGGATATTAATCAAGTTTGTTTCTGGTAAAGAAATAGCAATTAAAAAGAAGGGGGGAGCATATATGTTTCCAATAAGCAATCCTTCCTATTTGCCAACTTTAATGGAAAATAGGTCAGGAATGGAAAATATCAGTCTAAGCTAGAAAGGAAAGAGAAGAACCCACAGTAGTAAATCTCTTGGAGGTAACACTGTGTTTCAGCTACTATTATTTTGCCTGGTCCTCTTTCTGAACTTTTTGGTAGAGATTCGACTGATTTAAAACAGGGTAACTGTACCCTGGATTCAAGTGAGGTGAATTAGAAAATTGCAGCTATGAGCTCCTAAACAATCTGTTTGAATCTAATGCAGGCAGAGGAATGTATTAAAGGGTGTGAAAGCTGACTGTAAGATGTGGTGGAGGGGAAAACTGTCAGAAGTAGTGTGCAAGTGGGTTGTGTTACTAGAGAAAAGTACAGTATGGAAGCCAGGCTTGCTACTGGGGAAAAATCTCTGATATGAGTGTTCAGAGATTCAAAGGATTCTGTCCAGGTGCTGCAACTGTCTCCCCCTAGTCTATCAAGGCAAATACTCTTGCTTAGAGTTTTTTTCTTCTTCTTTTTTACCAATTATCCCAGGATTTTTTTGTGATTGAACTCAGCAGCATTTTGGAGAGGGTTTCTTTTGGGATTGTGTTACTGTGCTTGTTGTGGTGGACAAGTGAAGGAAGCTGAGGGGTAAAAAAGATTATATCAGCATTATCTGGCAAGCAGACTGTAATTTAATAAAAAGGATAAGATTGAAGCACTTAAAAATGGTTTGCTGCTGTGCTGCACAATGCAGAAATACATAGCATGTTACATACAGTATTTGTATGCACACAACTGGAGAACATATGCATATATTACAAGTCCTATGTGTGTGGTGTGTAGTGATACGAAATGTTTGTTCTAGCTGTCTAATTTGGATCATTTGGATATTACCTTTAAACAAGCTTTTGGACACTAGATTATTTCTCAGTTTAGGGCACTGGCCATTTTTGCCTGTCTGTGGGAGCAAACTTTGTTGCAGGAAGCTGTTGCTTAAAAACATTTAATATATCAGAATTAAAGTGAGTGAGGCCTCTCTATGAACATGCAGTGATATCATCTTACCTACTGTAGAAATTGTTTGCCAGCATGGGCAACTTGAGTATCTCTGCCCAACAGCACAGCAGTAGGCAAAACACACAAATGCAAAGCTAAGAGCAGGAGACATGAAAGTATTGCTTCACGTGAGTTGTATAATGTGCCTTGCAATTGACTCTTCAGTTTGGCCTGTTGATAAGAAAATAAGTTTCTGCGTATGGTATGTACATCCTAATCAGTATGCAATATCTCACAATAAAAGGATTTTGATAAAACACCTACCTCTAGCATCATTTGTTACAGGGATAGGTTTCACAGGAAAAAATCCCATCACAATTCACAAATCTAAGGCAACCACTGCAGAGAGAGAGAGAGAGTGTGTGTAATATAAAAATTGTAAACATTATACTACAGACATGTAAGTATAAGCATGTGTTTAAGAATGGTATGTATCTAGAAGGAATACAATTAAACTACTCAGTGGAAGTGACAGAGGGAACCAGAGGAGCTTGGTGTTACAGAATGTAATTAATGTACCAAGCTGTTTGGAGGTATATGAAACAAATGCAATTAACCAGCTTGCTGGAACTACAGAAGCAAGACATAATTTATTCTGTTTTTGTCATGGGGAACACAACTAGAGCCTTTGTTCTGATTTAGCATTATAGGACAAGGGAGCGGGCAGGTGAAGCAGATAACTAATTCAGCACTGGACCACTAATAGTGAGAGGAAATTGCCAAAAATAGATGTGAGTCTCTCTTGTTTCACTGGAAGATACTGCAGGGGCAGGGTCAACAATGAGTACATTAACAGGCTTTAAAAAATACGGTTGTGTAATGCCTTGTGGATAGCACATCATGACAAACTGCAGATAAGCTCTTATTGTCAACATTGCTAAAAAGTAACTTTGAAGAAACACTGACATTCAACCTTGGCATGTTGTCACTTTTGCCCCCCAAAGATGCATAGTTGTGATGATAGCACTGTAGGGTACATGGTGTCACCAGTTGCTTTGAAAAAAAGTATTACAAATAAAAGTGAAGACCATTATAATGAAGCACACACACATTTGGGAATAATTGAACTGTTGCTTAGAAAAAACCCTCAAACATTGTCAGAAATAAAACAAAACTTATGTCAGCACCCACTCAATTGCTATATCCCTGTGGGTTTTTTCCGCCTCCTTAAAGGCTCACTCTTAACATACTTGGCCTGAATTTCAAGTGGAGAGAGACATCCGGTAGGGTTTGAGAGAGAGAGGCTATTCTTTCCCTTGCTGTGACATTAGTTCAGTGACTTACAGGTAGCACTACACAGTGCTATGATGGTGGTGCAGATTTAGGTGGTAATTTTTCTTTATGCTTTTGTTGTACCAGAAAATTGCACTCCTACAGGAGTATGACAGAAAATAGGTGCTTTTTTTTTTTTGTGCTTATGATTTTCTTGCAGCCCCGCCCATATCCTTTTGCAGTCTGCTCAGGGAATAACTATAATTCCCTCTTTCTCCCTTTGGCAATCAAATTGGGTCCAATCTGAAAAAAATGAAATTTCTCTTTTACCACAGTGCACACTCAAAAATAAACCAGTTGAAGTCAGGGTTAAAACTGCTGATTTCCATGTAATTTTCTTTCGTTGGTTTTTCTTTCAAGCTTTACTAATGATTTGAAAAAAAGCTGCAAAGACTAACAGGAAAGTTCACAAACATTCTAGTTTGTGAATAGCTATAATTACAGATGAACATTAAGCCCTGCCCAGTATTTTTATTGGGCCAAGTTGAGCCTTGGTGCAATTCTTTGCCTCAATGGAAGTTGTAACTTTTTATACCAAGACTCAGTTGAATCCATTGTCCCATTGCACACTGCAAATGCAACACTTCCATCTGACTGATGCTGTTAAATAAACACATGTACAAATAACACTATACAAAGCACAATTTTTTGTTCCCATATAATTCTGGACGTACATTTTTGAGGTATTTATTTTCATAAGGAAAAATATCTATAATGGAGGTTCAAGCTTTCTGCCTCCCTTTTTCCTAACTTCCCTTTTTCAACAGTAGGGTTAAATCCGTGGCCTCATCTAGATCACAGTTGCCCATCAGAGGACACAGATTACATATAAAGCTAGAATATATTCTTCCAATGGGTATTTGTGCTGACAAGGTCTTGATCTCTCATGTGGTTTTTGCTGTTGATGGATAACCTTTGATTCTGTGGAATGTATGCATTTTAATGCATTAAGAGTAAAGTGCTGTTTAAATATACAGTTTGCCTCTTTCTTTCCTTTACTCTGGCCTTTCCTTTGTTAGGCCCTGATTCAGCAAAGTGCTTATGCACATGCTTGAGCCCCATTGATTCAAATTCCTACTGAAGTTATGGGGACTTAAGCATGTGCTTAAAGTTAATCAAGTGCTTAAGGATTTAGCTGAATAGAGATGAACTTATGTGCTTGGCTGCTTTGCTAAACTGGGAGCTTAATATTTACTTTCTCTACTTCCCATAAAGTAATTAGCTATCACAGCAGCATACGTTCCTGTGCAGAGATAGGAAATGAGAAAATTACCATGTTGCAGTAGCATTTCCAAGTGCTTGTGTAAAAGGCAATGTCTTTTCAGAGTGAATTTGTTTCTTTCCTCTTTAGGTAAACTCATCTTGGTGCACAATAAAAGGATATGATACAAGCAGTTATTGTTTTAAATCTCTGTCCTACCTCTTCTGCAACAGCTCAGTGGATTGCATGTACCATTAGATCAATCCTTCCAGAAGTAGTCTTCTGTGTAGGGAGCAGGCAGTGTTGCTTCTGGAAGTGTCATTTTAACAATATAACAGATTAATGGATTAATGGGCTGTAGCCAAACAAGTTGGCAGTCTTCAAAAATCTATTTAAAAAGAGAGAGAGGCATGAAGGAAAATTCAGGGGAGAAGAGAAAGCATAGGCTTGTTTATACACTTCTGATAGGCCATCCAGCAAGTGTGCTTCTAGGACTCAGCATTCAGGATGGCAAAGAACTGATATGAAGGGTCACAGCATGGCCCAGAACGTGCTTTGTCCACTGCTGAAATGTTTAGTTTAAATTACTAAATGTAGCTTTATGCATTTTAGCAATTCATTACCCTGGAATGACTATACAAATGTTGATCTCTGCTAAATACATTGCTAACAGGTTCAGCAATTTCTATTTTATCCATCCTAACAATGTCAGGTTTTTTCTGTGATCTCAACTGGCATGGCTGCTCTTTCTTTGGGTACAATCTGGTTCCCCACCTTCCTGTACACTTGCCATTGCCATAGTTGCTCCATTGCTTAGAAATCATATTGATGTTACTTCTCTCTTGCCAGCAGGCTAGTGTACTGGTGCTCGTTTCTTCATTTCTCTGGGAATCTCTCCATTTTGTGTTGCGGAAGAAAGGAAGTATTCACGCTTGCCAAATAAATAAATGCTTTATTGCTCATGCTGAAATGTACTCCTTGTATGTGAGTGAGTGTTGGCGAAAATACAGAATATTTGTTCTCGTGGAAAGCACTGTACAAAATCCTTACACTTGCAATTTTTCCTGGTGCATCCCCAGCATATCTTTAGAATTGTGGGTGTGCATGGAATGCAGAAATCTGACCTTAAACCTGACCTCAGAGATAACATTGGGGCAGGAGGTAGGTCCTTAAAGAGGCCCAATTCTGTAAACTTTTACTCATGTAAACCGATTTGTTTGACTTGAATAGGACTATGTACATGAATAAGGATGTACAAAGTGAGGCCTTATTTTGTCATCTTTGGTCTCAGGCCCATCTTACCTAGCACACACCATGGATAACTGCTCTTGTTCAAAAACAAGAGCAAGTTGTAAATTTCTGTTCTTCCCTCCAATCCTTTCCTCAACAAACTATTCCCCTTTTGTTGTTTATACTTATCATTAGTTAATGTATAAATTAAACAAAGAAGGTCTGTTCATTTAGGACCTGATTCCTGATGAGAATTTTGCCTTGACTTGTAGTAGGATTTGGAAAGGAGGTGGCTTATTGAATCATTATAAATAAAGCACTGGTTTTAGTTCAGAATGTGACCTTTGTGAATGTGATTTACCTATTGCTATGTCTTCATAGCCCTGGAAGACGTGTTATCAGGTATGTGTTCCCTTTTCACCAGGCTCTCAGAATTGAGTAAACTTAGGGTTCCCAAGTGAATAGAATTCTGACTTCATAGACTCATAGACTTTAAGGTCAGAAGGGACCATCATGATCATCTAGTCTGACTTCCTGCACAATGCAGGCCACAGAATCTCACCCATCCACTTCTATAACAAATGCCTAACCTATGTCTGAGTTATTGAAGTCCTCAAATTGTGGTTTGAAGACCTCAGGCTGCAGAGAATCCTCCAGCAAGTGACCTGTGCCCCAAGCTGCAGAGGAAGGTGTAAAAACTCCAGGGCCTCTGCCAATCTGCCCTGGAGGAAAATTCCTTACTGACCCCAAATATGGCGATCAGCTAAACCCTGAGCATGTGGGCAAGACTCACTAACCAGTACCCAGGAAAGATTTCTCTGTAGTAACTCAGATCCCAGCCCATCTAACATCCCATCACAGACCACTGGGCATACTTACCTGCTGATAATCAAAGATCAGTTGCTAAATTAATTGCCAAAATTAGGCTGTCTCATCATACCATCCCCTCCATATACTTATCAAGCTTAGTCTTAAAGCCAGATATGTCTTTTGCCCCCACTACTCCCCTTGGTAGGCTGTTCCAGAACTTCACTCCTCTAATGGTTAGAAACCTTCATCTAATTTCAAGTCTAAACTTCCTAGTGTCCAGTTTATATCCATTTGTTCTTGTGTCCACATTGGTACTAAGCTTAAATAATTCCTCTCCCTCTTTGATATTTATCCCTCTGATATATTTATAAAGAGCAATCATATCCCCCCTCAACCTTCTTTTGGTTAGGCTAAACAAGCCAAGCTCTTTGCGTCTCCTTTCATAAGCCAGGTTTTCCATTCCTCAGATCATCATAGTAGCCCTTCTCTAAACCTGTTCCAGTTTGAATTCATCCCTCTTAAACATGGGAGACCAGAACTGCACACAGTATTCCAGATGAGGTTTCACCAGTGCCTTATATAACGGTACTAACACCTCCTTTTCTTTGCTGGAAATACCTCGCCTGATGCATCCTAAAACTGCATTACCTTTCTTTAATGGCCATATCACATTGGTGGCTCATAGTCATCCTGTGATCAACCAATACTCCGAGGTCCTTCTCCTCCTCTGTTACTTCCAACTGATGTGTCCCCAACTTATAACTAAAATTCTTATTAATTCCTAAATGCATGACCTTGCACTTTTCACTATTAAATTTCATCCTATTACTATTATTCCAGTTTACAAGCTCATCCAGATCTTTCTGTATGATATCCCCGGTCCTTCTCTGTGTTAGCAATACCTCCCAGCTTTGTGTCATCCACAGACTTTATTAGCACATTCCTACTTTTTGTGCCAAGGTCAGTAATAAAAAGGTTAAATAAGATTGGTCCCAAAACTGATCCCTGAGGAACTCCACTAGCAACCTCCTTCCAGCTTCACAGTACACCTTTCAGTATGGCCCGTTGTAGTCTCCCTTTTAACCAGTTCCTTAATCCACTTTTCAATTTTCATATTGATCCCCATCTTTTCCAATTAATAATTCCCCACATGGAACTGTGTCAAATGCCTTACTGAAATCGAGGTAAATTAGACCTGTAAGACTTGAAACAAGTATGTGAACATGCACCTGCAACATTGTGACTAATTCTCTCTTTTCATTCCTCTACATGGGCTTCTATTCAGAAAAAGGTCTTTGGTTCATTTTTAATTTATGGTCCACAGGCTTAGTTTGCTGAATTATTTTTCACTGGCCTACTGGAGGCAAGGAGTCCAGGCTGAAATTTGAAAGGTTATACAGAGTAGTTTAGGACAACAAGGTCTTTATGATGATGCAGATTTGACGCCAGCTTGATTAAAGCCAAGACATTCAAAGTCAAGGGTTGATACTCTGACTGTAATTCACAACATTGAGAGAAAACACAAGGCAAATAATAACAAGCTTTTTGCCTTGAGTTCCTCTTCTGAGTTAATTGCATACTCTGTTCAGGACTAGATTGGGGCTTTTGCAGCCACCATTGAGCTAGGAGTGCCTGCTCTGGTGCAAGCTACTGGAGGCACAATGCATTTTTTTGGGAAGCATGCTGAGGAGCTGCAATGACTGCACTCTTTTAACAAGTGAAGCATGAGCTCCACATAGTACTAGATGTAGCCTCCAAACATTAGCAGTATGGAAATAGGGTAGCCATGATCCTACCACACCCTCTTTAAAGGTGTGGAGCACCTCAGCCTTCACCAATTCTCTTTCTCCCTTGTACTGAGACTGTGTAGGCACTCAAGTTCTTGATGCCTGCCAATGGAGGGAGTGCCTAAAGTAGGGGAGGGCTTTTTATGGCCTCTCTGCTCCATGCTTTGGCTGTGCTGTCATGCAGCCATATGATAGCAGTCACAGTCTGGATTTTAATTCTGTAAAAAGAATTCCTCATACAAATAAGCGTAGAAACAATAATACAGAAACTGCGCCAAGCACACATACATAATAAGCGGATGATGCCTGTGTGGAGCCATTATGCTTTAGCAGAAAGTCCTTATTTAGAATCCATTGGACCGTTGCGATATGACTATGTTAATTTAAAATGTTCTGGCAAAAAGTACTAACCTTCTGCATCTGTGATTGATTTTTGATCCTTCAGTAAACCAGGTGTTTGTTTATTTGGCTAAATGGTTTCTTTGTAAACTGATTTAATGACAGCTGTTATCTACAGCTCTGCACAAGTTAGTGGTTTTGCTTCACCAAGTATTGAGTTAACTTTCTCTTTGGCTTGCTCCTGGGTGGGTTGCAACCATCCTCCCCAAGCAAAGGTGATGTTCAGTTCAAACAAAGCCCAAAAACTTATAATGGTTGAAGCCACCTGTTTTTTTTGTCAAAACCATGTGTTTTCCATAGTTAACACAAAGTTACCATAGTTCCACAGGAAACCATAAATTGTCCTAGATTTGCTGATAACTGAAGCTCATGAACATTGGCAGATCTTTGGGTCAATGCAGTGTTAGTTTTGACGCAAAGCCTAAAACCAAGTGAGATTGTAGGCTTTGAGTTTTCACTCTGTACGTTGTGCACAACTCTCCTGGAATAGTGGGAAATGCTACTGCAACTTTAATTGCACATTAAAACTGCTAGTTTCTCAACATTTGCAAGGGCATATTGTATTACTTACCATTCCGAGTTTAGTTTGGAGCAAACTTACTGTGAGGGTCATACATCATGATCGCCCTCCCTGTTAATGAGACTTCATTGTCCTCTTTGGTTCCAACAGACTTCTGCTAAATAACAATAATAGTAATACCCAGCTCTTATATAGAACTTTTCAGCAGTAGATCTAAAAGTGCTATACAAAGAAGTTTAGTATCACTATCTCCATTTTACAGCTGGGGAAACTGAGGCAAAGATCGCTGAAGTGACTTCCCCAAGTTCAAGAGGAGGCCAGTGGCAAAGCCAGGATTTGAGCCCAGGTCTTCTGAGTCTCAGTCTAGTGCTCTATTCTCAAGCCATTGGTCTGACATAGCATTCTTCCTGCTCAGTCATGGGGTCATTGTCACCATTCCCCATCTTCGTTTTCTCAGGTGGGTTTAAACGGAGTAACAGTTTTCTTGGCCTGAGATATGGGAAATACACTGTTAGCCTGACATTGCAAGATTCGAAGTACAATCTCTTTTCTTACAGATTGAAGCAACTACCTAGATGATTAAGCCACTATTTCTGATGTGGCACACAGTCTTTTAATATGCATTTCTGCATTCCCTGTGCAACTGCAGTGCAATGTGCCAACACGAGTAGGCTTCATCAGTAATGTGCTTGTCATAAATGTACATCAGGCAAATAATGCAAAGAATAAATGGCCAGCAGCAAGTTGTAAAGCACCGTAAGCTCTGTAGTTCGCTTCTGTTAATCACTAGCCATTGATTTCAGGAGAAACTGAGTGGAAAAAATTTAACCTTTTTAAAACCAAAATGTCAGGTAACTTGTATCAGCCAGCATCTTTCTCCTGCAAAGTGGACTAGAGGAACCTTTCATTCGGGAGTATCAGAGGTACTTTTTTACTGCTGTGAAAATGTCAAGAGTTAAGTAGTAGTTATGAGAAGTATATAATGGTACATCAGAACTGTAATCATGGATCTTAAAGCTGTAATCCCGTATAATTTTTCAAGGTGCTTACGCTTCTACAGCCAGTATTGCTTCTTCATTGGTCAAAAGGAAAGAGGAGTTTTAACCTATGGTACTTGTATGTTAGATCTGTAGCGGTGCAGAAAGTGTGGACGCCTGTTTTCAGGGCATACATTGATTGCTTCAGTCCAAGAGTTATTGTTTTGGAAAGTGGAAGGAGGCGATCCTATACTGCACACTGTAGACACCCTGGACCAAATTCTCTGCTGGTATAACTCCATTCAGCTCGATGTTCTTATTCATTTTTGCAAGTATATGGTTATATGATACAAATGAATTTCAGTGCGTTAACTTGCCTTTTGACAATGCGGATAGTCATCGAGTAGTGAACATTCTGTAAAGAAACAAATCTTAGAGAAAGAGAACCTATAGGTTATCACTGACCTTTCATCTCAAACTATTGCATTTGTAATGTTTCCAGACTGGAGTTTAAGAAGTTTCAAGCCAGTCAATAGAATGTATCCACTCATGCGAATGTCTGAACTACAAATTTGTTCTGCACTTTTCTTCTATGTGAACTCGTTTCATCTTCTTAAGCAGCACAATGTGGCATGCACCTAATAAGATCAGACAGTTTGTTTTTTAAAATTCAGCTCTGCATAAGATAAAATCCAAGCTTTTGGAATATGGGGATTTTTAAAAAAAATCAGCATACAATCCTATGAGCTTTAAAACTGTGCATTGGAAAATGTGTTTCATGTATGTTCGTGCATGGCTGTGTGAAAGAAAACATCTCCAGAAACAAAAGGAAATATGTGCAGTTATAGGCAAAAATTGTAAACATAATAATGGGAATTGCTGGAGCATTGAATTAAAAGAAAATGAAATACCTGACAAGTAGATAAATAGATATTTAGTTAATATGGATTGTTAAGATTCACATAAAACAGAATTGTTTAGTGTTTACTGAATCCTTTTTGACAATCAATCAATTTAGGATCAAATGCAATAGAACATGTGTCTGGCTTTGTATGACCCCGAATTTTTCTGTTCTCCCTTTGAGCAGACAACATGCCTTTTCCCCTAAGTGATCTTGGTTGCTAGGAGAAGTGCAGTGGTCTGGCCGCCTCTTACCCAGCCGTAAAACCAAAGGGTGTATTGAGGTAGAGCGAGATGCAAAGCACAGTATGGGCCATGAATCTTGAGTTGTCTCTAATATGTCCACTTTGTTCCCACTTTTTCTTCAAAAACTTTTGTTTTTACCAATACTGTTTCTTTTCAACCATCTTCTATCAGCCTTTCAGAGAGGGGAAAAACTGTGCTGCTGAGAGACCACTCAGAGAAACAAAAAAAGGGGTTGAGAGTTATTCATGGGGCCACATTAGTGACAATGCAAGCTCAATGAATAGCTTCAGTCAGCTGCCTTTAAAGTTGAGTGATTAATTCCTTCTGTTTTTGCTGGGGGTAAAAGGCCCTCAGAAAGGTCTTCATACTGGTTCTGCCAGATTTCAGCCTAGATTCTGACCACATTCTGTGGAACTGTTTGCAAAGAATTCTCTCAAACTGCAATGTATGTAGCTTTCCTGAGGCATGTTTTAAGATTTCAAATAGTGTTAACTAAATTGGATTGCAACTAACAGGACAAAATTATTAACAACGTGCTACAGTACAATCCTATTTATGTAAAGCCCTTTCATTCAAAACTCTCTGATTTATCTGACTCAATCCTATACCCTGATGTGAATCACTTAACCAGTACCTCCCCCAAATGATCTTTCTAAACATAAGTTAGCCAAGCGTTTTTGGATGCCCCTAAAATCTCGTGCATAAAATAGTTCATTTCATTGTATGGCTAGACAGTGAGATGCCTGTTAATGAAAAAAAAAAAGATTTAATAGTCATAATTCAGACCATTCCCACTTTAAATAGTCTGCTTTATTTGCATAATTAAAATCTCATTACAGTTATCCCAACATTTTTGTGAAGTTCCCTAAGAAAAAGCTGCAAAGGTGAGGTCCGAGGTTTCTCATGTGCTGTCCTATGAAGATGAGACCATGTGACTATAAACAATTGGGATTTGTGCTGCAAAGCTGATGAGTGACTGGGATCAGAACAGTCCTATGCGTAATTTCTTTACAGGAAAACTAGTTATTCAAGTGCAGAACCATACTGTGGCCAGGGATCTTATTACTAATTTGGAATGGCTTGGCTATTCATTCTCGTGACTTGCAGATCATACAGAAATGTAAGGCCAGTGTCAGCGGTGACATAAGTGGTGGTGAAAATGGAAAGAATAGTGTAACTCTTACCAATTTGTCGATGGTTGAGCAGAATGGGTACAATTTATTTCTGGGGGTACCAGATTACCTCTAGGTACTGGATTCAGTCCTGTCATAATTCTATGGGATTTGTGCCTGTTCAGATCAAGACTGAATATGTCCTCTGGGAGAGCTACAGATGACACAGATGTAAGTTAAATTAGAGTGAGTTTTCTTCATGTTACACTCAGCTGTCAGTGGCTTTTCCTGCTAACCACAGAAATTTAGATTGCCATTTACATCACACAAGTACTTCCATGAAGGCAATACATACTTACAGGTTGAGTATGGCCCAGTAAATTGCAATAGGAGCTGTATTGTTTATGTAATCATTTGGCAGTGTAAAAGTAAATCCTAGTGATAATGGATAGATCCTTGTTATGTTGGGTAATTATCTTTATGGTTAGTAGGGCACTGGCTAGCTGACAACATTCAGCTATGAATATTTTGGCCCAATTGATTGCCCAACATCACCATAGGCGTCATCCACGGCAGCACTGAACTCACTTAACAATGAGATTCTCCTTTCTCTTCCTGCAGTCCCCTATCTAATTCACCACACAGCTTCCAACTTTATGCAAAAATGAAGCAGAGGTCCTACAGAGAACTACCTCCATCACTACACAATCCTGATTTATCCCCAGAGAGAATTCTTTTCTAGAGGAAATATTAAATAAAGATTATGTGATCAAAAACTGTAGAACAAGATAGCCAAATTAATGTTGAATGAGCAACCTTTAATCCTGGCATTTTCTAACTTTTGATTGCTTTGCAACCTTAATGTTCTTCACCATATTATTTTGTGTGTAATTTTCCAGATTTTTAAAAAGGGAAACTCAAGAAAACCAAGTTCCATCATGGTTCATTAGTAGGGTTGGAACCGTTATAGCCATCTTCCAGACCTCTGCCACTTGAGTTATCTCTGTGGCTGGTAGTAGGCTGTTATCCTTTATGCTGGCCAGCTCCTGAAAGGGGATGAGATGCAAACTTTTGCTGACTGTAGAGAAATGTTGGGACTATCGAGTTCAATTACAGGTGGGGGAAGGGTGGGGGCGGAGCATGCTGTTTTTGTCCTGTTTCCTACTGTCCCTGTCTGCTAGCATGTCATTTTTCCTCAGCATGTCCCTGCTGTTTCATGTCCCCCACCTCCTATTGCCCCTCCCTCCCAGTTATTTTCTCCCTCAACAGCCTGTGAGGGAGCAGACTCAGTAGACACAGAATATTGGGAGAGTTTTACTACCATGCTCTAAGAAACTTCTACTGCGCATATGCAAATGGTGATGTTTCAGAGTTTTACAACTCAGCCAAATATGGATATTTTTTGCATGGCAATGGCCAAAGGCATGTTACTGACCCTAAGGCAGGGGCGGGCAAACTTTTGGGCGTGAAGGCCGCATTGGGTTTTGTAAATTGTATGGAGGACCGGTTGGGGAGGGGGTCGTGGCCCAGCCCCCACCTCCTATCTGCCCTCCCCTCCTCCTGCCCCATCTAACCCCCCCGTTCCCTATCGGCTCCTCTGAGACCCCTGTCCCATCCACACACACCCGCTTCCTGTCCCCTGATTGCCCCTGGACCCCTGTCACCCCATACAACCTCTCCCCTCATTCCTGACTGCCCCCCTGGGACCCCTGCCCCATCCAACCATCCCTTCTCCCTGTCTTCTGACTGCCCCCTACCACCCCATCCAACCCCCTCTCCTTCCTGACTGCTCTCCGGGATCCCTGTCCCCATTCGACCCCCGGTTTCCCCCCTGACCACTATCCACACCCCCACCCCCTGACCACCACCCCGAACTCCTCTGCCCTCTATCCAACCCCTCCCCCCCCGCTCCCTGCCCCCTTTCCACGCTGCCTGGAGCCGGGTCGTGCCGCTGGAGCCAGGCCACATTGCTGCCGCCACCACCACGCAGCACAGTGCACCGGGTCAGGCCAGGCTCTGCAGCTGTGCTGCCCAGAAACTCACAGCCCCACCGCCCAGAGCATTGCGCCGGCGATGGAGCGAACTGAAGCTGCAGGGGAGAGGGGACAGCAGGGGAGGGCTGGGGGCCAGCCTCCTTGGCCAGGAGCTCGGGGGCTGGGTAGGATGGTCCCATAGACCGTAGTTTGCCCACCCCTGCCCTAGGGTGACCCATCACAAATTTTCAAGCCCCTGGTTCAAAACATAGAGGAGTTGGAGATTCTTAAAGAAATAGTAGTAATAATTTTTTAACATAGGTAAAAACCATGTATTCTCTCCCCCCCCCCAACGTTATTCTAGCAAATGGCTGAACCATTTTGCTGCACTTTATGAAAAGAAATTCAGACTGAGGCAGACTCAGGCATACACATTTTCAGCTCAAACTGTGAAAGTTTCAGCCAACCTTAACTACAGAGATGCTTGCAGCTCTGCTTATATGAAAGGACTGCAAGGAGATACTTAAGTCCAAAACAGTCTCTGGTGTAACTCTACTGAAGTCAATAGCATTACACTGAGGATGACTTTGGCCTATGAAGTCTCTTAAAAATGTGTACCTTAATATTTTTGGGAGCAAATGTTTATACCTATAGGAACTTGAATTTAATATTGATATTTCCAATGCTGATGAATTAGTATTTGTCACGGAGTGTAGGGGAGTCACCATGACTCTCAGCCAGCCAGTAAAACAGAAGGTTTATTAGATGACTGGAACACAGTCCCAAGCAGAGCCCTCAGCCAGGTCCCTTGGGGGGGGGAGGAGGAGGAAGTCAGGGGGGTTAGACCCCAACCATGGGGGGTTCCCTCCGTTTCCCCAGGCAGCTTCAAACTGAAACTCCACTGCAGTCGTCTCCTTCCCCCTTCCTCCCGGCTCCTTCTCCAGCCTTTGTCCAGTTTCATAGGCAAAGGTGTCACCTGGCCCCATCCTCCTGCCGGCTCAGGTTACAGGCTCAGGTATCATCCCTCAAGTAAAATTACCCCCTGCTATCCCATCCCCCATGCAGACAGTCCCAGTAAAACTAGACAACATTCCAGATCAGTCCGCCCCGTTTCCTACTGTGTCACATCTCTCCTCCCTTCGAGACTGAACTGAGCGGGGTCACTTTGACTGGTGACCTGGGGAAGTTCAGGGCCCCCTCTCGTGGACAACGCATCTGCTATCATGTTGGCACTCCCCTTCACGTGGACCACATCCATGTCATAATCCTGCAGAAGCAGGCTCCACCTCAGGAGCTTGGCGTTGGCTCCTTCATCTGGTGTAGCCAGGTCAGGGGAGAGTGGTTGGTGTACATGGTGAAGTGTCACCCAAATAGATATGGCTCTAGTTTCTTAAGGGCCCACATCATGGCCAGACAGTCCTTCTTGATGGCCGCGTAGTTTTGCTCTCAGGGTAGCAACTTCTTGCTCAGGTACACGGTGGGGGTGTCTCTCCCCCTTTTCATCATCCTGCATTAGCACCGCCCCCAGTCCCGGGTCTGAGGCATTGGTGAACACCATAAAGGGCTTGTCAAAGTCTGGGTTTGCCAAAACTGGGCCACTGACCAGAGCTTCCTTCAGTGCACAGAGAGCTGTCTGGCACTGCTCGGTCCAGACCACCTTGTCTGGCGTCCCCTTCTTGCATAGCTCAGTGATGGGGGCAGCTATGGAGCTAAAGTGGGGCACAAATCTTCGATAGTACCCCACCATCCCAATAAAGGCTTGGACCTGCTTTTTGTTTTGTGGAGCAGGCCAGTCTCTGATCACCTCCACTTTGGCTGGTTCCGGCTTTAGGCAGCTGCTCCCCACCCGATGGCCCAGGTAAGATTCTTCAGCCATCCCCACCTTGCACTTCTCAGCCTTTACTGTCAGCCCAGCCTCCTGGAGTCGGTCCAGCACTTGTTTAACATGGAACACATAGTCCTCCCATGTTTGGCTAAAGACACAGATGTCATCAATATATGCCACAGCAAAACTCTACAAATATCCCCTTCAGTAGCTGATCCACCAGCCCCTGGAAGGTAGCTGGTGCCTCCTTGAGGCCAAAAGGCAAGGTCAGGAACTCACAGAGCCCCAGCAGGGTGAGAGAGGCCGATTTCAGCCTGGCATCTGCATCCAGGGGCACTTGCCAGTAGCCATTGCTGAGATCCATGGTGGTAAGGTACTGAGCTCTTCCCAATTTGTCTAGGCTAGGAGTTTGTCGGGCCTGGGCATGCCTGGGGTAGGCATCGGATACAGTGATGGCATTAAGCTTCCAATAGTTCACACAGAACCGGATCCTTTTTGGGGACCAGCACTACTGGCGATGCCCAAGGGCTGGAAGATGGCTGGATCACCCTCAAAGCCAGCATTTCCCTGACCTCTTTTTCCAGGTCCTACGCAGTTTTCCCTGTGTCTCGGGAGGGGGAGCATTTTATAGGAGGATGCGATCCTGTCTCCACCCAGTGGACAGCCCGATTAATGTGTCCAGGCTGGTTGGAAAACAGCTGTTGGTACAGATACAGCACCCTTCTGAACTCAGCTTGCTGGGAAGGGGTTAGCTGATCAGACAGGGGAATTGTTTCCAGAGGGGAGCCAGCTCTTGTCCCACGGAATAGATCTGCTAAAGCAGGGGTCAGCAACCTCTGGCACACGGCTCGCCAGAGTAAGCATGCGGGCAGCACATCCCTCGGCTCGCGCCGCTTCTCGCAGCCCCCATTGGCCTGGAGCGATGAACTGTGGCCAGTGGAAGCTGTGATCAGCCGAACCTGCAGACTTGGCAGGTAAACAAACTGGCCCGGCCCACCTGGGTGCTTACCCTGGCCAGCTGCATGCCAAAGGTTGCCGACCCCTGTACTGAAGGGTCATCTCCCCGCTCCCTACTGCATCACAGTATTGATGTCGCTATATTGTAGGTATTCCTTGTAGTCTCTGGGTGAAATCCTATGGAAGTAATTGGGCATTTGTCATTGATTTCAGTGGAATCAGGATTTCACCTGGTGAGTGCACGATGTTTCTTCTGTGTGGGAAGGTGATGCTGAAAATGGAGTTTGATGTTTTTTAATTACACAGAGCTTAAGAGATTGGCTTAAAATTAAGCGTACAGCTGTAATTACAAGACTATTAGGTAAAAGAAGATTCACCTGGACTGTGTCCATTTAAATGAAGACAGTTGGCAAGTAACTCAAATAGCAATGTAGTAAAGCTATATCCAACAGTAGGCAGCATAGCCATCTACCTGTGAACAGGTCAGTGCTGTGCCTATAACAGCATGAAGACTATAATTATTTCTCTTTAAAATAGAGACTGACTGTCTTCTTACAAAGAACACTTTCAGCATTATGCCTGCCCTGATGAGTAGAGCTTCTAGTATTAGGGAACTGTTCAACTATATGTAAACAAATACATATGGAATAAAATGCGGAAGGAGAAAATGGTCAGACTCAGAAGAGAGTTCTCAGGTTTGCCATCTGATATGTCGCTCTTCTGCAGTTTTATTCCACTGTCTTGCCAGGCCACAGTGTCTTTGCAGACTACTGACTACAGACAGGAAAAACACCCCACTGGCACTAAACAAACGAGGAATAATTCAGGATCCCATAGTGGCATGAAAAGAACAGAAAGTATCATATTTAAGACTTCATCTATACGTTCTACCTTGGCGAGGATTCTCATTTTCGGGGATGCTCTCTCAAGAGATGTGTATGTGTGAACAAGGCATTTCTAACATGTATATGTGTTTGTGTGTATGGCCTAAGTAGAGGAGTGTGTGTGTGTGTGTGTGTGTGTGTGTATGTTTTTATATAATGCCTTCCATTGCAAGGCACTTATCGGCTGACAGCAATGGGATGAAGAAAGGATGATAGAAAGGACTGTGCCTAAAAGTAAGGCTTTGCAGGACTGGGTACTGATATACCACTACTTAGGCCACATAGCACCTTCTGTCCAAGGGTCTCCTAGTGCTTCACAGACTTAAAGGGCTATAGTGGAAAGTGCATCGTTATTTTCCTGAGAGGAGCCTTGAAGACGTGTCTGAGAGAGAGACACAATGCCTTTTGGGCCTCCCTTTGGAGCAGGATGGAGGAATAATTTGCAATAGTGTATTCAGATACAGCACACTCCACCTCTCATGCAGCTGACTCCGTTGGTTGGTACATGAGAGAGAAGGCTGTGGAGCCGAGGCTCAGACTGTTCTCTGCCCATGTCTCTCTCAGTTGCTCCCGGGGGTGCACTAGGTGTGCAGCCCCCGTGCTTCCCTGAACACGCAGAACTGTGATCTAAGTAGGCCGTATGTAGCTCTGCAGGCCGGTGAGGAAATTATTATTCCATCCTATCCTCTTGTGTGGCCATCTAAGAATGAGGGATGATCTAGCGCTAAGAAATTAATTATTGACACATTCCTGTCATGCGGATTCTGTAATATTATTGGTACTTCCATTTTATAGTTAGGGAAACTGAGGTGCAGAGAGGCACCTTGCATTTCTTATTAACTCTTATATAAACTATACACGAGGCTTACTTCACTTGCCATTAAAATGCAGCCACCTCTGGGGTAGAGAACAGCAAATGTTCAGGCATGCTCAGAAAACCAATGTACTGGTTCAGAATAGGGTATGTAGAATACCATATCTATATATGATTGCAAGGACAATCTTGGTAAATAAAATGTAGTTCCCAAAGTTGGAATTTGGCTGAGAAAGTGATCTCAGTGTCCCTTTGGTTTTTTAAATGTCATTCTATGTTTAATTGCAAGTGGTCCAGACCTTGGTTTAACATTTCAAAGAAACAGCACTCTGGTCTTTAGTGTGTGTGGTGAAGCTGGGAGGTTGATTTTAGTATTGATTCAGTGCAAAGATTGCTACCTAGTGAATCATTAATACCACATCCTGCAGCATCTTGGGTGTTCCTCCGTAGTCTTCTATCCAAGTATGACTGTCCCGGTCTCCTTAGCTTCAGAGATCTTATAGGATCATAATGGTAAGTCTATGTGTGTCTTACAGACCTGAAAGAACATTTAAAAGTTAAGTTGGCTTAGATAGGGATTTTTAGAGTTAGCTTTGGAAGCTCTTTGGAAGCAAGTTAGAGTTTAGTAGCAACACAAGTGAAAATACTGGAATGCTAGAACAAAACTGTTCTACCTGTATGTTGACTACTTGGGGATACTACTTAATCTCCATTATACAAGCAACTCTTGAGCTGCAGTGAGCCACTGGCCAGAGATTTGATCTTTAGCCTTTAGGTTCTAAAAGCCACATACAAGTCTAAAATAAGAAGAGTGTTAAAAAATCTAGGATCATAGATAGCTTACTTTAAGAACTACAATGTGTGTACTGATAACATCCCCCATGTTGCAAAAAAAAAAGGATTAATATGAATGTTGAGGTTTGTGTTTTACAGTGAGTATGTGCCTTTTATAGTATAACTCAGGGGTAGGCAACCTATGGCACGCGAGCTGATTTTCAGCGGCACTCACACTGCCTGGGTCCTGGCCACCAGTCCAGGAGCTCTGCATTTTAATTTAATTTTAAATGAAGCTTCTTAAACATTTTAAAAACCTTATTTACTTTACACACAACAATAGTTTAGTTATATCTTACAAAAAGGGACCTTCTAAAACCGTTAAAATGTATTACTGGCATGTGAAACCTTAAATTAGAGTGATAGGAATTTGTTGGACTTCTATTATAATATGATTAAACTAGATTTTTTTAAAACCACAGATACAAATCAGCCTGCAACTTTGGTACATATGGCCCCAACAGTTACCCTTGAAAACTGCAAAAATACTGCGTTTCTTTTTCTTTCTTTTTTTCCTCCTTTAAGTTGCAAAGAAAACCATCACTCACAATCCTTAAAATAATCCACATGGTATTTAGAGGTTAGAAAGTGTTAAGTGCAAAAAACCAAAATCCCGAACCTTGTTAAAATATTTGTGAGCCGTATTAAAGGCTGGGAACAGTAGCTGAGTTGTCAGTGCAAATGACTAAACAATATTATCTTGCCTTCAAGGGAGAGATTATAGAAAGTGTTTTATAAGCATTTTCCAAATACATTAGGGTATAATTCAAGGAGTTATCTTCTTGTGGGGAAAGCTAGATCTGAGGAAGTTATAAAATGTTGGAATAGCAGTTTCAGTAAGCAAAGATCAGCCTGAACAAGCTTTAAAGGGCAAAATCACTGAGTTGAAAAATAAATAACCATCCCTCAGACATATCATTACTTTATTCTCCTCCCTTCCAAAAATGTTCAAATGCAGCTATGGTTTTAATAATGTTCTCTTTAAAAGTTGGACTGGCTGTGTCATTTATCTTTTCCAGTGAAAGAAGGAATTTTGCTTTGGGTCTGGTAGGCTTCAACCACCGATAGGGAAAATGGTGAGGATTAGATAAAAAGAACAGAATGCTTAACTCTGAGTGTGTCTACACTTCTGCTTCCCAGTGTGAGTAGACAGGCTTGTCCTATCCCTGCTCAAGCTAGCGTGCTAAAAATAATAGTATAGCTGGAGGTAGGATGGGTGGTGGGTTGGGCTAGCCACCAAGTATGTAGCCCTTGGGTTTGGGCAGGTTTGAACTCAGGTGTCTAGACTGAGCTGCTGCCCACACTGTGCTGCTGTTTTTTTAGTGTGCTAGCTGGAGCAGAGCTAGTGTTTCTGTCCCTGTGCTGGGAAGCATGCTCACAGCTGCAGTGTAGACATGCCATGTATGTGCATGACTCAGGAACAATTCCTCTTTAATCCTTCCCAATAATCTCATTTGCCATTATTCTACAGCCAGTATCATAGGGTTTGTCCAAATCTACTTTGTTTAGACCATATGAAAAGGATTAAAATGAACAGTTTAGACGTGAACAGATAAGTCATTTATATGATCTAACCAAATATTTAACATCAATAATACTTGGAATCAGTAAAAATCTTACCATAAAGGAAAAAAACACCAACATCCTGTTAGTTGTCTGCTGGTTAAAAGTATGACTTACTTTACACATTGACAGTATTCCTGATTATATCATGTTCAGCTCCATAAGAAGAATTTCCTGTCTATCTCTGAGGTTCTCACAGAGTTACAGGAACAGTGAGCAGAGCATGCCAGATGGCAGGTATCATAGAACTGGAAGGGACCTTGAGAAGTCATCTAGTCCAGCCCCCTACACTTATGGCAGGACTAAGTATTATCTAGATCATCCCTGACAGGTGTTTGGATTTTTTTTAAGAGCAGATTAGTCAATGATGGAAATTCCACAACCTCCCTTGGCAATTTATTTGAGAGTTTAACCATCCTGACAGGAGGTTTTTCCTAATGTCCAGCCTAAACTTCCCATGCTGTAATTTAATCCCATTGCTTCTTGTTCTGTCCTCAGAGGTTAAGAAGAACAATTTTCCTCCCTCCTCCTTCTAACAACCTTTTATGTATTTGAAAACTGTTATCGTGTCCCCTCTCAGTCTTCTCTTTTCCAGACTAAACAAACCAATTTTTTTCAATCTTCCCTCATACGTCATATTTTCTAGACCTTTAATCATTGTTGTTGCTCTTCTCTAGACTTTCTCCAATTTATCCACATCCTGCTTGAAATGTGGCACCCAGAATTGGACACAATACTCCGGCTGAGGCCTAATCACCGTGGAGTAGAGCGGAAGAATTACTTTGTGTGTCTTGCTTACAATGCATCCCAGAATGATGGCTTGAAACTTTTAGACTTCTAACTCTCTATGTAAGTAAAGGAGAGTTGGCAAGTAAAGGTTTTTTTCTTTCACTTTTCAAGAACCAAGACTTTATGTCCTAAAATATACCTTTGTAATTACAGGTAGTAGTTCAAAATCACAACCGAGTAAAGAAAAAATCAATTATAAATTTTAGGCACTTCTGGAAAAACAAATATAAAGTTGACTATTTGCATCATAACTCACTCTGCTCTGCAAACTTGGCTGAAAAATCTCTGGAATCCATATACACCTCTACCCTGATATATCGCTATCCTCAGGAGCCAAAAAATCTTACCGTGTTATAGGTGAAACCGTGTTATATTGAACTTGCTTTGATCCGCTGGAGCGTGCAGCCCCGCCCCCCAGGAGCGCTTCTTTACTACGTTATATCCGAATTCGTGTTATATCTGATCACATATCAGGGTACAGGTGTATTACTGTTATTAACGATTAACAAATACAAGTGCTTTGTCATTTCCCAAGTGCAAGACTCTCCTGAAAGATTTTTGAAACTTCTATTTAATTTTTCACTTCTGGACTGCTAAAACCCACAACTGCTAAGATATCATTAATATCTGGCAGTTACTCTAAGGATAAAACTATAATTTATATAGGGTGACCAGATGTCCCATTTTATAGGGACAGTCCAAATTTTTGGGTCTTTTCCTATATGGGCTACTATTGCCCCCCACCACCTGTCCTGATTTTTCACATTTGTTGTCTGGTCACCCTAAGTTTATAATGCCATCATAAGCCTAGAGAGAGATGATAAAAAGCAGTTTTTCTGAAACAAATGAACATTGAAAACACCTATCTTGTATGTGACACAAGAAAAAGATTCTCTTATATAATTATGAACTGAAAGAAGTACATTTTCAAATTAGTACTAGAACTGGAATCATGACTATGTAGATATGACTGCATTCTATATATTGATGTATAGCAAACATGAAATGTAAAATTAAAAGAGAAAACTAAGGAAGTGGATTCAAGTTAGGTCTCAACAGCTGGGTTTAAAATTGATCTTAGGTCACAAATAAAAAATAGAGAATAGTTGCATCAGTCTGGATGAACGACACTGAGCACAGGACCCACTGTTTCTTTCCAGTCGTTGGGCTGCAAGGGGTAACGTGGTCTCTGGTACAAGTTAGAGCATTAGCAGAACTTCTGTAACTTGCACTGGTTTATAATGGCTTCCAAGTGCTTGTTACATTGCCTAGGGATTGCCAGAATGAGCTGTGCCCACTCCCGCTGCTTTGCACTGTGGAGGGGCTGAGAGGGAGTGACCTAGAATGCACTGTGCCAGCTCTACCTCATTTGAGGATTATGCCAGACGGGGAATCTTCAACTTCCACGTTAAAGCAGGTTTATCCTCCCTTTGTACCACTAGAGTTGGGCCAGGCTCTGGCCCTTGTTTTCTAGTCTAGTATATTTATTATTTGCATATATGGCAAGATCGCTATAGGATTTCACAACGTTCTCAATTTTTTAATGAAAAAGGCTGAAGGCTTGAATGCACAGCATGTTGTGGGTGAGGATGGCTGTAAATTGACAGAACTGTGTGGCAAACCTTGCCCTGTGCCTCCTAAGGGACATAGTGCCCCTTGGGGTGTGGGTTACATTTACACAAAGCCAGGTGTGAAGTGGTGCTAGTATTTTTGTGCTTTGGTGGGCCTTAAAGTGACTTAGTTTTAAATCAAAGTTTGCCTCAAGCTTATTTTTGATCATTTAATCCAAAAAGAATCTTACTTTTTTTCCCTTTATTTAGGAATCCTTATCCCTAAATATGTGACAGTGCACCTTTGGTTGGTGTATTTCAAAAATGCCCACAAATTCAGTAAGCATCTGAGCTGCTTTTTTAAATCTGGTGTCACTGGTTGTTGTTAGACTATTTATAAACAGAAGTGGATGCCTAAGTTGGGGAATCTCAATCAATGTCATCATGCATACATACTATTGATTGCGTATCATTGTTTCACCAGTCACTCATCTCTATTAAACATTGTTTAGAATGTTTGGCAAATTTAACCACTGGTATAATAGCATTAATAAACTTTTTGATACGTATGGACATATTTTATACATGTGGGCCTATTGTATTACATGGAAAACTATAATTCAAGGGATAAGAAAAAAGAAGATTTTCGTATGTAAATCTGGATGGCTTATATTTATTGCAGATAACACATACGGGTGGATTATTGGATAAAGTGATGGCCTTTCACCTTTGAGGCCACAGTTCAAATTAAGCCTTTGGTCCTAAGTAAATTGAGATGAATGGTTTTAGTTCTGTCCCTGGTGTAAAGTAGTCTATTACAAAATCACCATACATCTGTTTCTGCAAACTTGGCATAATTGGCATTCTCTTAGGACTGAGCTGGCAATGAAAATGAACTATTTCTTACTGCTTAGAAATATGCTCTCTCCAGGTCAGGGTTAAGGTCATTGTCAGGTCTATGAAGAAAATCCAATACTGTCTGTATTTCAAATGTCATTGAAGGTGCTTAAAGCAAGTGATAGGTGCTCTTCTTAATTCAACATTTTTATAATACAAAATAAATAAAAAATGAATCTGACCCCAGGGGTTTACATGGTGGCCCATAAACTACATGATTTCAAATGTTCATAGGCATTAAAGAGAGAAACAGAATAATTTATCATGGCTTAGTAACAGTTACCTTAACACTTCCATGATGGTCTTTGGACCTTTATGAGAAGACAAAGACATGGAGAGAAATGTATAATAGTACAATTTATATTCTTATTTATTAAGCGTGAGATTAAGCTGGAAAACTGGGCAGCATGTAACTGTGCTGTCCCCAGAGGAGCCCTAGAAATCTCAGGAGGAGCTCTATTCCTTCTCTGCTCTTCTCTTGCTCCCAGAGGAAAGTAATCTGTGTCACATCTCCATCGGGTGGAGATATCTTCTCCTGTCAGACTTGTTCCTGCTGGCTGATAGGTTGGGGGCACTGAGCCATGGCTCAACCCATTCCTTGTCAATTTCCAGGGGATGAGCACACATACATACCTCCCTACTTTTCCCCGTCCTCCAGTTTGACCCAAGGCTGTATTGGGAGTGGAAAGGAGTCTTTCCAGTGTGGCTGCATTATGACCAGGCACAAACTTCTTTATTTATATTATTGTAGTACCCAGAGCACTCAATCCAATTGAGCCCTCATTGTACTAAGTGCTTTTTAACCACAAAGCAAAGACAGCCCCTGCCCCAAATAGTTGTTATCTTAAAAAGACAAGGATCAGAGAGAGGCTGAGGACTCAGAACACAACAAACAGGAAAACTGTCACGGATTATAATACACATCTTTTTAGTTCTCTTTTTAGTCTCCCCACCAGAAGCAGTTTACAAAGATCACGTTAAGAAGAAAACGATCTAAATACAATTGGATTTTATGTATATGATGTTTGAGCTAATCAGGAAAAAAAATCTTCTCAAAAAATTCCAAAGTCAATGCAAATTTTTGAGTTTCCATCAAAATGTCTTGTGTTTTTGTTGAAGGCAGGTTGTCCCCTCAGATCTCCCTGCCACTCCCCAATAAAAACAAGAAGAGTTGGTTTTTGTTTAGGGGTTTCTGTTTTTGTTGAAAAGTCATTTTCATTGAAAAATATTTTCATGGAAAAACTTGAAATCAGTTCTACATAGCATATGTTTGTTACATGTACATATTTATAAGGTAAACATAAGGAACACAAAGCGACGAGAGGGAGACTGTTTTATCTTCATACAACGTTCACGTGTACATAGAACAAAATCCTTTTCTGTTGTGTTCTTATGCTTAGAAAATGGAAGGAATCTGTCTGTACTTCTAATTATAGTGAGGCAGCAAAACAAGCAATTCAGCATGTTTAGCTTAAATCTGAGTAAATTAAATATTTACCATACGCACTGGGTCAAATGCCATTGTGTATTTGACAACATTCAACCTGAGTTTGGGAATTCAGTTTAAAAGAAACATCACGTGATAATGAACTGGCATCCTATATGATTCACACGAAGTAAACTGTCTAGTTTTCTAATTTCTAGCACTGGTGACTTGATATGATTTTGCGGTAACTATTTATAGGTGAGCAGATTTCATAAAATATATGTCTCGTACAGGCTGTTACTGTATCATCTGCAGAACATATTGGCAGGAATGGAAGATGGGAACTGTTGTAAGCCTTAAGTAGCTAAAAGGGATTAACTTTACACAGAGGATTTGCTAATGAAGACATCACATTGAAACATTAAAAAAGAAAAGGAGCATTGGTGTTTGCTCAGGAAATAATTTTGCACATTTGTCCTAATACTTTTTTATTTTATTTTATGTCACTTGATTTATAATTTTGGTTGAGGTACTTCTGATATTTTTATCTCATGCTGTAGTTGTTAATTGGCTGTCAAAAAACTATGCTTACTGGGCAGATAGACATGAGAGACAAACCACATAATGGTAATCTCTTGCATTGTTGTTTTACCAATGGATTTTATTCAATGAGGACTAGATTCTTCCACCTTTCCTCTTCAAATAGGCTCTTTGAAAGTACTGATGGAGGGAGTTGAGTTATTAACTGGGCTTTGCAAAAGCTAAATAAATTCAGATGGCCATAGACTTGGGAAATTAGAAATGCAAGAACTGTGTTACTGTAGCTGTGAAACAAATTAAAAAAAATCATTCTTAAATGTTTTACTCACTTTGGGCCATGCTTTTCTCTGTCTCTGTGTTTCTTTCTAAGCATTTATAAGATACCATTTACCCTATCATCCGGATGTCAAACAGTTTCTGAAATGTTAGAAAACTAAGCCAAACCCAAGTAAAAGGACCTTGCTCCATTTTGAAATGTTATGGGGCTAAGGTACAGATTACCCAACCCCAACCAACCTCTTTCAGTGAAGCTGGGATGATGCATGCGGGGGCTGCTACTACTGTTAAATGGAGGAAGAAGGTAGACATGGCTTGCTGCTTTCCTCAAGTTAGCTTTGGCCTAGAAGATCTATATTTGTTCATGGAACCTTTGCCTCCTGATTACCTCCCAGCTGTCCCTCTGGAGTCCGCTTCAGTGACTCAGCATATAGAACTTGGCAGTAAGACCTTTCTGCTTAGGATTTCGACTGCTTTAGTCCTCTGCAGTGAACACACAGCTTTTTAAGCTGCTTTGGACTTTATTATCGCACGCAGAGAACCTTGTGATTGGGCCCATTGACAGAGATCGATGCAACTGCTTTATGCTCTCTAAAATGCACTGTATTGCTATGTAGTAGAAATCTATGCTCACTTCCTTTTATATATATATATAGTAATTAATGATATCACTGAGGTGTGATAATTCATACATATTAGTTTGTCTTTTATGGAAATATAAAGGTGTTACTTAAAGCAGGGCATATCACTTGATTTGATCCCATATAAAATTAGACAGGCAGTTAAGTACTGTATGTTTAAACAACTTATGGGTAAACTTATTGCTCTTACCATAATGTGGTCTTTCTAAACACCTCACCTAAAAGGAATTGAAAGTCATGTCATATGTTGGTCAACACTACTTTCCCCTAGCTTCACAGTAATGTACTGGATTTCACCTGTGCTTAGAGTCACAAAATATTAATGATTTCTGTCTAGGTAATGAATAGGCAAACAGACACAATTATTTTCTAGAGCTGAAATAAGTGTATTTGTTTACAAGGATAACCCATTAGTACTACTGATTAGTTTCCAAAAGTGACGGGCTTACTCTTTTTGTACTTGTCTTTTGGCAATTCTCTGAGAGGAAATTCTCAAGCCACCCTCTTCACAGATCTACAGTGGAGACAACAAGTACTCTTGGTCAGTGGTATTGGCTCTGTCCATGGATATCTGATCTCTTGTCATTCAGAAGAAGCAAGGTAATTTCCATCTTCATAATCAAGCCTGAAACTGATCTGACACGGTATCAAGGGAACTTAAAGAATCCAAGTGATTCTAGAGCTTTCTTGACAGCCCCTCCATAAGTTTGTCCAGAAAGGGAAGAGACATAGAGACGATTATTCTGCAGAAGAGCCATTTCTTGATGTTGAAAATCTTACTTTTGATGATAACCTTTTTCTTGAGAGGAGTTGGCTCACGGCTTCCCTAATAGCAGACTCTAAACCTCCCTGTTTTATTTTACTAGCAATTAGGGGCAAATATTGAAGTCACAGGTACAGTAGCAGTTGCAGTTACTCTAAGCCATTAGTGAGTCAAACTGGTTGAAACTCGTATTGAAGTGACATATGTTCCCAACAGTCATAGATCTTGACCTCTGATGCAGCAAATTTGGTCCAATTTTTGCTATTTTTTTACTCATGGAAAAAGCAAACTCGTCACAGTGAGACATCCTTAATTCTGCTTCTAAGGCAGATAGTGGCAACACAGATTTACTAAACTGTTCCCGACTGAATCAGTTTCACTTTTATGAGGCTTCCTAAAATTGTTTTAGAACAAAAACCCTCTCTATGCCATAATTAATTGTCTCTTCTCTAGCTGACTGCAGCTGGTGCTCTACTGCCTTCTCCCTAAATTTCAATTGTCTCAAGTCATATTAAAATATGAGAGATTAATTAAGGAGGTGAGAATATTTGGGGATCATGACACTGGCGATGGCCAAGAGCAACAGAATATCTTGCTGCCTTATCATGCGCTCAATAGTGGATCCCATTCTTGACTGTCTGCGAGATATCTAAAATAAATTTATGATTATCATTCCCCTCATATGGGTGAATAAAATGTTTCCTTCTTCCCCACTCCAGACTTTCAATGGGACTTCAGGCTTTATGGCAGCTAGGCACTTTTGAAAATTGTGTCCATAGTCTTCAATATCTGGAATGGAATGGAATGCAATTTATTTATTCCAAGTTTTCAAATGAAAGTTATATAGAGAAACGAAATATAGGCTTAGATTCTCGCTTTTGGGCTTGATCCTGCACTATATGATGAAGCAAAACTTTTATTGACTTTAGTTGCACTTTTGTCTGGGTAAGGATCAGGTCCATTGAGTCTAAATTTAAAACCAAAACAAAATAAATTACAGCTAGGCCTCATGTAAATTGTTTGTTAATGGTCCTCTAATATCCTAACTTGTTGAAAGAACATCTTAGTAATACCATGTGTCCATTACAAATGATGCTTACTATGGGATGAGAAGTTTCAGAATCGAAACTTTGACAACATAGGAAACAAACCCCTAAAACATTGCTTTCCTTGTTTTCACTCCGCAAGCAAGTGGCAGTGCAGTTTATAGATCCATACATTCCAGGGCTGGAAGGAACCAATGTGATCATATAGTCTGACCTCCTATATAACACAAGCCATAGAACTTTCCCAAAATAATTCCTGGAGCATATATTTTATAAAAAAAAATCCAGTCTTGATTTAAAAATTGTCAGGGATGGAGAACCCATCACAACTATTGGTAAATTGTTTCAATAGTTAACTACTCTCACTTTTAAAAAATTACGCCTTATTTTCAATCTGAAATTTGTCTAGCTTCTGAATTTGTCTCCAGTCTTTGGATTGTGTTATATCTTTCTCTGCAACACTGAAGAGCTCATTGTCAAATATTTATTCCCCATGTAGTTACTTATATGCTGTAATGAAGTTACCCTTAAACTTCTCTTTGTTAAGCTAAATAGATTGACAAGGAATGTTTTTTAATCCTTTAATCGTTCTTGTCACTCTTCTCTGAATCCTCTGCAATTTATTAACATCCTTCTTGAACTGTGGGCATTAGAACTGGACATTGTATTCCAACACCAGTTGCACCAGTGCCAAATTCGTAGATAGAATAACCTCTCTACTTCTACTGGAGATTCTACCGTTTGTGCATCCCAGGATTTCATTAGCTCTTTTGGCCATAGCATCACTTCAGGAGCTCATGTTCAGCTGATTATCTACCTCAACCCCTAAACCTTTTTCAGAGTAACTGCTTCCCAAGATTGAGTCCCCCCATCACGTGAGTAAGACCTATGTTTTTTAGTTCTAGATGTATACATTTAAAGCATATATTAAAGCATATATTGTTTGCTTGTGCCCGGTTTACCAGGCAATCTAGAACACTCTGAATCAGTGACCTGTCCTCTTCATTATTTACCACTCCCCCAATTTTTGTGTCTTTTGGAAACTTTATCAGTGACTATTTTGTTTTCTTCCAGATCATTGATAAAAGTGTTAAATAGCATAGGGCGAAGAACTGATCTCTGTGGGATCCCACTGGAAACACACCTGCTTGATCATGATTCCCCATTTATAGTTACCTTTTGAGACCTATCAGTTTGCCAGTTTTTAATCTATTTAATGTCTTCTGTGCTAACTTTTTTATTCTAGTTTTTTAATCAAAATATTGTACAGTACCAAGTTAAAATATATTATGTCAACACTATTACCTTTATCAACCACAATTGTAAACTCATAAAAAAATCAAATTAGTTTGACAGGTTCTGTTTTCCATAAACCCACGCTGATTTACATTAATTGTATAACCTTCCTTTAATTCTTTATTAATTGAGTCCTGTATCAGCCACTTCATAATCTTTCCTGGGATTGATGTCAGATTAACAGTTCTATAATTACCTGGGTCATCCTGTTTACCCTTTTTAAAAATCTGTCATAATCATATTTCTTTGAGTCTGTTGGAACTTCGCCAGTGCTCTGAGACTTACTGAAAATCAGCATTAAAGATTTAGTGAACTTCTCACCCAGCTCTTTTAGAACTCTTGGATGCATATTATCTGGACCTGCTGATCTAAAAGTGTCTAAGATTAGTAGCTTCTGTTTAACAGTTAGCCAAAGATCTGCACTGAGAGGCAATATCTTACTTAAAACTCACTTAAAAATAAAGTTTCCTTATTATGTTCTTTCTTGCTGGTACTATCCTCATTGTTTGGTCTGTCAAGAAGAGATTCCTTATGTGAGCAATACCTCATTCTTTGCTTTTTCAGCACATTGTAGAACAATGTGGAAGATGAAAAAATGGATAGACTAAAAAATAGGCAAAACAGTATCAAGATATAAAAATGTATGAGATATTTTAATCTCTAGGGTTGCACTGATTTGGAGTAGGGGAGATTTTGTCCTTGGACTTACTATTTGTTATACAGGAGGGATTGGGGGGAAGCACTGATTATGAGTAGTCTTTTTTTTTTTTTTCCAGTGAATAACATTTGCTGGGTTTTATTTATCTTAAAGGGTTATGTTTGCTGACAGTAGATTCTTTGTCTCTTTTTAATCAACTTGTTTAAAGTCAAGAGAGCATCAGATTTAATTAGGTGGCTATTTTTGTTTGTTTGAGGAATAGAATGATGACACTAGAGTAACGTTTAACCCTGGAGAACAAGATAGAGGAACTATATGCATTTCTACAAGTAAAAATAAACAAACCAAAACTAGAATTATAAATAAATCAGCATTCATTATACTGTGATATTTGTTGTATTTTCTATATATGGAACAGGAAATATTGCAAATATAGTATAGTGTCTCATTCTGCAACATGGCAAAGGTTGCTTCCATAGTGATGCTCCCTGCGGTAGTGTATGAAGGCATTATAGGGTATCAGTTGACCTCTCACCCACTTACAAGGTAGGGTAGAGTCCCAGTCATTCTATTTGGTGGCAAAGGTCTTGAGCTTACCACCATTTAAGTCAGTTGCGAAACTCCAGTTTACTTAAATAGGTGCAGAAGTAGGATCAAAGTTTCCAGAACAGCTTTGTCACCAACTGAAATAACTTATGTGATATCATCAACTTCTTGAACATCACAAGAGACGTAATCTCCATAAACAAACAAAATGAGGGGCACAATGTTGAACCTCTGAACCTGATGAGCCAGATCCTCAGGTGGTGCAAATCTGAAACCAATGGTGCGATGCTGACTTACACTAGCAGAGAACTGTCCTCATGCTCATTTATATATAATAGTATCATCACCCCACTGGCAATAATATGATTACTCCATTGTGATAAGCAATTCTGCCTTCGGCCTCGCAGGAAGTGTTAGGAATACTGGCCCATCAAGTGAAGCAATTCCAACAAGACAAATATCCATGAAAATGTTGACTGAATATTGAGCAGGAAAGGGGAATAAAAAGGGCGATTGGAAACAAATGGTTAGAAGAGAGTGTATGGTATGCTGAAATGAAAAGAAAATGTCTTTTGTGCTTTCCAGGGCCACTAAAGATGGGCCCAAGCTTAACAATTTGGATATGGATCTTGAACATCAAAAGAGTGTGACTTAATTCAGGCATAATTAATAAGACAAGGAAGTGATCTGTGAATTTCCATGTTGTATATTCTAGAAACAGTTGTTAAAATTGTGAAAGCTCCTTTTAGAGATGTTACTCCTTTTGAAATAGCACTAGATACCTAAATCATGGGGAACAGATGTAAGGGCGTCTCAGCTATTTTTGTGCTGAGAAGAACAGAGGTAGCATATTAAATATTTAGGGACAAATCCAGCTAAATCTGTTCATATCTGTGTGGGTGTAATGAGGAGGAAAAGTGTGTAAACATCCCAAAATTTGTTGCAGATATCAGTGCATGCAAGATGGACATCCAGACAATATCTTGCTAAGAGGCATAAGAATGCACTAGCAGAAGCACATTGCTAATGTACTCTGGCAACAGGAACATGGTGTGAAGGCAAAGGAATGTGATTGACCCAAAATCCAGCAAGAGCATGTGTTGCCATCAACAGGAAGAGCAAGATGCTGCTACAACATCAGTGAATAGGGCCCGCAGCTTGTAGTGCATTCAGCTGTCCTCATACATGATATCTTGCCTAGAAATGACAGGATTTTTCATTCCTTGCATGCATCTGATGGCAACTGTGAGTGTGTGTGCTGCCCGCACTGTGTAGTATCTTAAGTGTATAACCCAAGTATATGGCTCTGTAATGTTAAAATACATCTTCATTAAACTTAAAAAACAAACTCAGGAAAGATTGATGAAAACAATATCTAACAGTAGTTTTAATGTGAATGTATTGCAAGATGGAATCTTGTAAACAATATAAAATATCAAGAAGGTTATACCTACTGTAACTCCAACAAAATACCAAGATCCATTCTACATTCCCCAGTAATTGCATTTCTTGTTAGGTAGGGAGAAAAAAATCACATGTTCGAGTATAGGGGACCATTTTACCCTTTTCTGTTACATTAAACGCCTTTGAAAATCAGTGTTATCAGTTTTGCTTTGAAAGAACACATTCTGCTGCCTGTGATAATATCAATTCCTAGAGATAGCAGCATTAGGGAGAGGCAGAAGATAACGTTAGTAAATGTGTAAATTCAGACTACATGAAAACGTTCATTTTAAAGATCATCCAAAACTAATAATTCTGCACTAAAAGAGCAGAGACAATAATGATGCTAGCTTTCAGAACTCAAGTGAGGGCAGTTATGCAGCTAATAATACAAAGGGATCTAGAAAGTTTACAATATAGCTAGGAAATAAAATGGGATCCAACCCACAATATCAGTAACCAAATCTTATGCTTCAGGACGAAAGCTTACAGAAGTAGAGCATACACAACAATTAGTTAGTTATGTTAGAATTTGACTTCTGTAACATTAACACTGCAAGAGGCAGGATATCAGACCCAATGGACCAATGGTCTGATCCTGCATAACAAATCCAAAATGCAAATTAAAGCAACTGGGGGAGAATAATCCATAACAATTCCATCCCCTTGAAAAATTAAGTTGAGACTTGAATTTTGCAGAGTCTTTATGCTTTCTGCAAAGGGGTGAATTTAGTCTTGTAATACAAGGGCTTTTCTAGTGTCAGAAAGAAGCTCACAGGCTAGAGAGAAATCAGAGAAGACAACAAGAAAGGAATGAGGATTTGAAGGTTTGTGAGAAAGGCGAATGTGTTATTGACTAGTCTATAAATGAAATGTTAAAGCTGATAGAACTGTCACTATTAGATGGGTACTTATCTCAAGAATTTAGGCTGCTTCTTCAATATTCCCAGGCAAAAAACTCTGTCCAGATGGAGTTAAGACTGATAGTATGTGTCAGAAATTTTGGGGAAAATATATTACAGTAACACTGAAACAATTTTTTGTTTTTGGGGAAAAAAAAAGTATTACAAACTTAGGGCTTGTCTTTGCTGCTGGGGTAAGTCGACCTAAGTTATGCTGACTCCAGCTACTTGAATAATGTAGCTGGAGTTGACATAGCTTAGATCGACTTACTGCGGGGTCTTCACTGAGCTGCATTGATGGGAGACTCTCTCTGGTGACTTTCTTTACTCTTCTCGGAGAGGTGGATACTGGAGTTGACCTGAGTGTGCTCTGCCATCAATTTAGTGGGTCTTCACTAGGCCTGCTAAATCAATACCCATTGCATTGATTGCAGCAGCTTTGATCTTACTGGTAGTGAAGGCAAGCCCTTAGTAAGTTCAGAACTAGCTTAAACTTAAATGAAGTTGAAACCCGTTAGTGCATGGAAATGCACAGTTAAAATGCAAATGTAAGAGAGCTGTAAGTGTCTACCAATTTTTCAAGGGTGTAGATATTGTAGCAGAAGAGGTGCTGTTTAGGATGGCACAATTGGGTATAATGAGGTGAAATTAAGCAAATGAAAATTTAGTCTGGAATTCAGTGAGGTCTATTAAATTGTGGAATAATCTTCCAAGGGATGGAGTTTGTCATTTCTTGAGGCATTCAAAACTAGACTGCATAAAGCCATATGATCCCATATTTGTAGATTGATGGATGAAAAGGTATAATAGACATTTAAAAAAAAATCTCTAATTTCTATAATCCACTGCAATTAATCCAATTCTTATAGCCAGTCACACTCAATATACCCTGGAAGATTATTTTGGGAAGAATATTTTGGACAGTATTATATCCTAGTTGAGAATATCATTGCACAGTAATCAATCATTGTCAGGTTTCTGGACCCTAAAGTAGGTAGAGATTGGAATAGATTGTCTTTAGAGCTGTTGCTTTTAGGAAAGAAAAATTGGACTGGGTTGCCGAATATTGGCTGGATTTTTTTAAAATAGGGTTGGATGATTTTCTAACCATAAATAACATATGTTGCTACATAAGTTAAAATGTGGAAAGGTTAATCAAAGTTCATGTTTCAGGATGTAATCTGATCACTAGAGGTGATTATGAGAAATTTTGTCCCTTGTACAGCATTGTACAACTGCTATACATTCTCTCTCTCTCACCCACCTCCCAAGCATGGTGCCAAACTAGATGGAAGTATGGTCGGATCCAGTCTGGCAAATCCTTTATTCCTCTAGATTTTTCTATAGTAATTAGACTCCATTAAATAGCCAAATAAGCCATGCTAATCAATGTGTTGCTTATTGTGGGAAAAACAACATATATTCTATATAAAATGTTATGATTTCAATGTAAACATTTGTTGAGTAGGGGGCATGCAAAGACATTCTAACAAAGGTAGATTTAAAAATGACCTAAAATAAGTTAGCGGTATGAACTAAAAGGGATTAATACATTGCGTTTGGCAAATGATTTGTAATTTTCCTTAATCTCTATAAGTATACATGATTTATTAACAATTTTACTTAGCGTTTAATACACCAGGTAACTGTGCTTCATTATTTTTTGACAGATACTTTGTGTATGTGTGAGTGTGTATGTACACACACAAAAAGAACAAGGTGAAATTAACATAAAAGTGATGCTTCTACTTTCAGAAGGATAATTGTATGGCACTGCAACACCAGAACTATGAGGTGAAAATGCTAGGTGATGCCCTTTTATTATAGACTTTTTTCCCCCCAATAGAATTGAAATTTAATTAAAACAGATTCCTTTATCCTACAAGCAGAAAAAAGGTTCAGAACAACACATTCAGGAATGGAAAGACCAAGGGAACAGCATGATTAATCTGAAGCAAAAGTAAGGAAGTCTTTCATTATTCATCAGTTAATGACAGTTAGGAGCAAGCTGCAATGTTTCGATAAATGAGAGATGTAAAATGCTACAGTGAAGCAGCCGTCTTCCCCTCAAACTAGAACACAGGACTCAACTGAGTCCTGAATGAAAATGCTAATTCCACATGATTAATCCTTTCTTCTTTTCTGTCAACATGAATATTAAGTAACTTCCTTTCCAGTGTCACTGTTAACTTGTATTTCGTTTATTTCTGGCTGTTTTCTTGGGAATATACAGCTTGACCTTAACACTTAGGATGACCTTATTGTGTCTGGTTTGAGCCCATTTAAATTGCACTTCTTTCTTTTTTCAGTTTTTTTTATCATGTTGAAAAAAAAAGAATTGTTGGATTGCACTGGTGTACTGAATTGCGCTGATGTACTGAATTGGGCATAAGGTTTCATCCACTGGTTTACAATCTGTAAGGAGGCTAAAAACTGAACTAAGCAAAGAGGAGAATGTTTCTGCTTTAATATAACACATATTCAAATATTTGTGCCTAAGCTGTGCTCCAAAAAACTGCCACTTTTGCAAACATACAGCCTGATCCTGATCTGATTTGCACTGTAAAAACAAACAATTTTACAGTGTAAATTTAGTCTGTGTGGGAAGGTAACCCAACCTGATTTGTATATGTAAGTGCCTTTTTGGCATTTCTTATGATGCAGTAGATGTCCATGTTTGAAAATTTGTCTATAAGCATCTACAAATTAAGGCTATTCCCAAATGAGACAGTCACTCTGTCTCCCGTTTCGGCTTTGTGTAAGTATTAAGAATTGCAGAATAGTTAATGAGATGGTACATTTTCAATTTGCCTATATCTATAGAATAGAGATACAATATTAGATTAATACAGATATACCTATTAAATAAAGATTAAACAGTCATGGTATACATGCAATGCATGTGTTTCAGATAATACCTTTTTTCCTTTGCCCTCCATCGGAGCCCTCACCTTCATATACAGTTTCCCCCTTCATTCACCCCAGTTCTTAATCCTGTATAACACCAGCTCTACCTCACGCATAGAAGGCCTGGGTGCCTTCTGTGCTGGAGGCAGAACAAGTCAGCATAGCTCCTCAGTTACCGGGAAGAGTGATTGGTGCTGATGTCCATGGTCTGGGATGAATGAGATCTCTACAGTGTTCACAACCCTTTTCAGGCCAGTAGCAATACAGCAAATTCAGTTCCTGAACTTGGAATTCAGTTTTGAATCATTTGATCACCAATTTGGCTGCCCACATGCCCATTTGAATCACAAAACAAACAAACCCATAATAATAATAACCTAGCAGTCCATTTTCAAAGGTAGTAGGCACCTACATGCCTTTTACAATCTACTCCTAGTCTAAAAGTAGTCACACACATTTCAACAAAAAGAACTGCAGATAGTGATGAGTGTCTAAAGCATCTCAAACTATGCCATACGATTTTTTTCTCAGACCTCTCTAACTATAAAATGTCTGTATTTAAGGCATATATTCAGGAAATACTGCTATTTAGGAGAGTACTTATGAACTTGCTTATCTTTAACCGCAAGCTTAAGTCCTGTAAAATTAACAATGTTCTTCCTGCTTTCGTGAATTAGAGGGACTTAGGCATCTGCTTAGGTCCTTTCCTGAACTGGAGGCTAAATGTACATTAGGGTGGTAAAAATTCCTTTTGCCATGTTTCAGCCTACAGTTTCCATGAGTTCTGTTATAAACCTTTGAGAATGGAAAATATGACATAACCATCACTATTACACAAGCATGTATATCAGGAATATAGCATGCTTTTTGAATACAGATTTAAATGAGACTGTGCTGACTTGATCATATTAGGCATATGCCACATATAGTGTGGCAAATAGCTTCTGATTTCCTTTGGTCAGTATTTTTTTTGCATTTCCACAAAGCTCCTTGGTTTTCCTGCTCTTCCTTGGGTCTTGTATTAATATGTTGTTTGATATCTATTATCTAAGTACATTCATTATGCTGGTGATATCCTGTATGTGAGGGTCTACCATTGTTGGAATGCATGGCATCATTTTGAAAACCACTATGAAATTCAAGCAGATCAAGATGCCTGGATTTTATGCCTGCTCATTAAATGGTAGTTGTATGGAGATTTTTACACCTCTATTCCATAGACAGCTGAGTTTGTTTCTTTTCAGCATTAAAAAAATAGTTAGATCTCCATGTTTAGGTCATTGCCATTTTAGTGAAGAGTTGAATAAATTGTGGCATCTAGGCAAAGGATGGGGGGCAATCCATTGTTGTTTTATTGTGATAGCACCTAAGAGCCCATGGACCAGGACTCCATTGTGCTGGGCACTGTACAAATGTGGAACAAAAAGAAAGTCTCTGTTCCAAAGACCTCACAGTTGTAGAGGAACCATCCTTTAAAAGGTAGGTATTGAAAAGGAGTTTGAAGGAGGAGAAAGCAGTGACCTCACAATGAGCTCACAGGAAAAATATAATATATATAGCACGAGTCTATATATTTTAGAGGTAAGTTTAAATCATGAGATTTGCATCTGGTTTTGGTACAAATGAAAACATTTGCCAGTCAGTGAATGTTCTTCTCAGATAGTGTAGTAGATCCATTACCTAGAGAAAATGAGGCCCAGGTTAGGGGTTTACAGATTCAATGTTTGAGTCCAGTTCCAATTCTTCCCGCCAGTTTGTGTGTGTGTGTGTGTGCGCGTATATATATATATAATAAATATGTTCTTTGTTCTGTGTTTGTACAGCACCTATCACATTGGGGTTTTGGTCCACTATTGGGTCTCCTAGGTGCTATCACAATACAAACAACAATAAGCAACAACAATGGATTGCTCCCCATCCTTTATGCCATTCTTAGATGTCTGGTTTGTAGTCCTATATATAAACCGTAGTAGGGTATATATGGAGCCTATGTTTTGTATTGTCTTCTCTGTCAATCCTCTTATCTTGCTTGGAATGTGTCCTTATGCTTCTTTTTGTGGATAATAGTGCTGAAATGAGGCTGGGTGGCATTATTTACCTTTTCTCCTGATAATGATGTTTCCTACCAAAGGGTCTTTTCTTTAGTAATTAATCCTTACATGAACTCCCTGTTACTGTAACGCTTGAGGATAAAAATAAAATTGTAAACTTGATACACAGTAATGGCAATGAGGAGGCACATTATTCCTCAATATTATTTCTCTGCTGAATAAAATTGTGATTACATCATCAAAACTACCTGACTCAGAGCTTCACTCTTCTTCTCCATCAATTTTAATGAATAAAAAAGCATTTCCTTTTGAAACCTCCTTACCCCATTCCCTTTATTGCTAATCCCTCATTTCAGGACCAATTTAGAAAACTGTTAAACACATTAAATCTATCACCATCTTGCTTCTAATGACTTTGCTACCCCTTGCCAGAGTTTGACTGACTGCTTCTGGATTGTGTCACTGCAAGTGCTCACAGATGATGATGTGGATGTTTCCTGACTTGCATTTAGCAGTGAAGCAGAATTTACTGCTGGGGAGTAGCAGGTGGAACAGGAGCAACAAGAAGAGATTAGATGTTCTAGCATAACAAAAAACTAAGTGGCTAAAAGCAATGCAGTAGATGTAGGCTGGGATTTGCAAAGCAGCTCAGTGGAGTTAGGCATCTAGTAATATACCTTCATTTGGTACAGTGTGCCACACAATATTAGTTAAAAATTAATGCAAATTAGCTTGGATATTAGTGTCATCACATGAACTAACAACTGGCTGGATGACTGCAAACATGGGGTAGTGATAGACAGCAATGTACTGATTCGGATGAAGGTATTGGTTGGCTTGTTGCAGGGGTCATTATTTTGGTCTGTGTTTTGTTAACATCTTTGTTAATAACCTGGAGTTGTGGCTAAACTGCATGCTAATTAAATTCACAGATGACACTAAATGGGGAGGTGTTGTAAACATAGTGTTACCAGAGTTTCTTGTGAAAATCTGGACTACCTGTCATGGCAGGCACAAGGAGGGAGGCTTTAGTAGGTATGAGGGAGGGCAATAAGCACAGAAAGGCTTGACAGGTTGCTGGAGGGGGAAAAAGACTGCCTACTCTTCCCTCTCTTTAACTAAGCATAGCCTTGCTCTCCCTCCCCAACATTCTGTGGCTGGTCAAAGGTAGCTGGTGAATTTTTCAGTGACCTGAGGATGTGGAATACTGTAGATACAGAGTTGACCACCTGGGTCAACCCCGTCCTCAGGTTGTTGAAAAATTCACTAGCTACCTAGTAGGGGGAAGGCTAAAGCTACTAGCCAGTACTGGAGGAAGCAGAAAGATTTAAAAAAATACTTTTGCATTCCTCTAGGTGTACCGAATTCTGCTCCAACACAGCTGGGGACTGAACTCTCTATATATTAAATTTAAACTATACATGGAACCTCTAGCTAATACTTGATAATGTTCCTATCTTTGCTTTTTCTTTTATTGTTTGTTTTTAATAGTGTGGGTTAGTGGATAAAGAACTGGATTGACTCTTGGAAGACCTGGGTTTTCTGTTCATGGCTCTGCAGGGTGACCGTCAACAAGTCAGTTTGTTTCTTTGTGCCTCAGTTTCCAGATCTGTAAAATGGGAATAATTACACTGACCTCCTCTGTAAAAATTTTTTTTTTATTCAAGTGATGGATGAAAAAGGACAATATACATTTAGGTATTATTATTATTTAGTAAATGCTGTCCCTGCTGTTGTCAGCTAAAATCACTGTCCAATTTATATATAAGATGAAAGCTTAAATTACTGAATCCATTACGCGTGATGATTGAACTCCCCATAGGAGTGAAACTAGTGTAACTGCATACTAACTACAGTCTACTTAATTTATCACTTGTGTTATAGAGCACAACATGCAGTCATGAAAATATTATCTTCTTGTAAGTATTTGTTTTGAAATGTAGCTTGGAGATATTTTTTTCCAAAGAAATCTAGAGCTATGTCATGCTGGATATTCAGTGGCAATGACACCAAACACCCTGCAATCCAATACTGCACATAGATTAGACTTTTGGTATGTATTTAGTTGTAGTCCAGTTCCATATTTGTTACCCCAAACAATATGTGATCCAGAGTGTAATGTCCATGTGACAAATGACGAGCAGGGTGCGCTGTCTTCATGGAACTTTCCACTCTTGGCCTTTGTTTTCCAGGCATCTTTCCTGACAGTGTTATGCAAATTAACCAATTAATGACAGACAAAATGGCCTTCCTGCATCACCATGTTTGTAATAAGAAGGGCAAAGCTGTAAGTCACGTACTATTCAGAGAGTTCTGTAGGCCACTGCTAGGGCATGATTAGCCTGACTGTAGAAGACAATTGCAGAGGCATCTGCTCGGTTAATTTTGAGAGAAAATTTACCAGATGGAGACTGAAGATTTAAGTGATTAGAAGGTACTACATTGGAATACAAATTGGATTAAAAGAAATTAGATTGATATAAATCGAATTGAGTCACAACAGTTTGTGTTGTTCGTACCAAGGGGCAGTGGATTATGGGAGAAGCAGATGCTCCAATGAGATAGGAATTAATGTGGCTTTGACAGTCCATCTGGGAAGGCCTGAATATCGAGTGTATCCCTAATCTCTCTCTCCATTTATCAATGCCATAATGTTAATTAGTACTTCATTCATTAAGTTACTTACAGAGGAAAAAATCTCACCCCTAGCCCCTCTCTGCTTGAGGATTTGTTATTGTGCCAAGAAATGGAAATCTCTCTTTAGCTGAGCTAGCTACCGTTGACTGTTATGTTAGACCTGTGTAATATTCCTCAAGCATGCTGCTGCTTTTGGCATGCATGAAATTTATTGGGCTTTGTTTTGCAATAAATTTGCCTTCATAAATCCAGCTGCATAGTTATTTGAAGTCCTGTCTTGATCCCCAAGAGGACATCAATCCCAAGGTACTAGTAATAAGCCCCCTTTTCACAGTTTTAATAAGGTACTGTATATACTGTACTGTATGTAGTTGAGTAACATTTTGTTTTATGGCCACAATGTAGTTGTGACATTAATGATGAGAGGCAGATTCTTCCTTGAGGGCGGAAAACAAGACAGATTTGTGTGTGTGCATGAGCACTCTGTTGGAGAGAGTTATATTTATTGCACCTGAAATGTCTGATGTTGGACTGGTTTATCCTAAAATCTGGAGAGCCTGGCTGACAACAGCCCTGTTGACTTTTAAATAGTTCTTTCATCTCAACAGTGTTCTAGAGGGTGAATGCTTGCTTTGAGCCTAAGATACAGCACAAAAAGATAACTTTGTGTTCTTTAGATGGAAAAAAAAAAAAGCCCGAAAAACACTTTTAAAATGAGAAATCCACACCACACTTTGATATGATTATGATTGTTTTCTAGCCACTGTCTTCCAGTAGTACTGAATACAAGGTGATGAAAAGAAGAGCATTCTTAGTAAAGGCACAAATCAATTTCTTTTTTTCCCCACTCCACACAAGTGTGATGCAGTAAGGTGGTGCCAAGCTATTTGCATATAATGCGGATGCTGGCACACAAGGGCTGCATGTCAGTGTGAGAGTGGTATGAACCCTTTAACATGTCTGTCCTTTAAAAAAATATATATATATTTGACCTGTTGTCCAATTAAGCATGTAAATGGACCAGAACAAACTGTAACTATAATTCTAAATGACCTTTCTTGCATCTGAATTTCTTTAGAAAATGAATCATAAATAGATTTGAAAATGTCTTGTGTTTTACTGACAGAAGCAAGTAAGGCCACAGATCTTTACAAACGCATCAAACAGATTAATGTATGAAATAACCTTCTGTTTTGTCATTGAAGTGTGGAAGCTCTGAGGTATTTTCTTAATTACAAAATAGTTTTGCAAAAGAGAAAACTATTGTATTCCATTTGAGTTTATTTCGTCTGAACATAAGTGATCCAGGCATGTGTACAGGTGTGTATAGTCCCATATGTGTGTGTTTATATTTTTATAAAGCCCTCACATTATCTGTTTTACAAATGTACAATATTGACAGATAAAAAAGGAACCTTATAACATAGCATCCGTTTCCTGAACCTGCTGTAATTTTTAGCTCTAGACAAAGAAAAACACCCAATATTCAGGAGCAGTAATGTGACCCACCTTCCTTTTGATCCAGTTGCATGAAACATATGTAAGTGTTGGAAGGTTAAAATATTTTTTTCTTTATTACGGCCCAGACAGCATGCATTACGCTTATTGAAAATATTAATGATAAGTCAATTAATGTTTATGGCCAGAGATGGTACCATCTGCTTCCTCTGTAATATTCCTTTCACTTCTTGTCCTACTACTTTTACATCTCATTCACAAATTTATGGCTATGGCAGTAAACAATGTGAGAACTGCCTGTATGTGTGTGGGAGAGAGAGCAAGAGACCTCCTTGGATAGTAGCCTGTCTTATTCTTGTGCCCTTGTGCATGCTGCTCACAGTGGAACAAAATAGGTTAAATAATTTGCATATCTGGAAGAAGTAAAGCATTTAAAGTAAGCATTGTCATAGCTATACACTCAACCATTCTATGACTCTTGCTTGTGGTGGTTTACTGGGAGTGTGCAATGCAATAATGGAATCAACAGACACCCTAAGCCAATAAAGTTATTTAGACAGAAACATTGACCTAGACCATAAATTAAAAGTACACTTCTTAGAACAGTACTTTTTGTTAATGCATCAAAGCTAAAATAATGCTGGGACAAGATACTGAATCATGCCTGTCCTTTGAAAGGCAGAATTCTTCTCACTACACGTATGCCACTTCATTGACTGCAGTGGCTTTACATGCATATGTTGGAGAACAGAACTGGGCCCAGTACATTCATAGAAGCTCAAGAGAAGCACTGGACTGGTGCCTTCAAGCTGAATTATTACAAGCGACATCTCTGATGTCTGCCGGCCTTGACTATAAATAAACGAATAGCAGGAGAGTTGAGGAAAAATCAGTCAGTACTGTCAAAACGAGTGCCAAGAGTTGGCACAGTGACTCAGAATGTTTGTCCTCTGCTCCATCATCAGGCCCAAGGGCATTCCATTTAATTCTGGCTGCACAAGATGGCTTTGGAGAATTTCAATTTACAGTTTAACAGGACATATAACTGGATTACTACTGGGGAGGGGAGACAGGATTCACCTTGTAAATGGAAGTGAGAGAGAGGTTATCTTTGTTTTGGGCGGGATAAAGAAATCATCATCTTAGCCAGGGACATACCGCTAGTTACTATTTGGTAATTGTGGCAAGATTGACCAATTTTGTTAATTAAACTATGTGAAGTGTTTGTGAAACAAGCTGAAATGATGTGCATAAAAGGATTCTGGGGGGTGGGGAAAATCTTCAGAAGTGCCTTATGTTTTTTCAGTATCCCACTTCAGAGTGGGGTTCCATGAGCAGTGAGAGTATGTGAAAGAGAGAATCTCAAACACATCTGCACTTTCAGCTGGAAGTTGTAAATTCAAGCTCAGTCAGACATATCCATGCTAGTAGCTCTTATTGAGCTTGTGTGCTAAAAATAGTGTAGCCTTGGCAGCATTAGCAGCAGAAGGGACTAGCCACTCCAAGTACCTACCCATCCAAATCACTAGGCATGTACTGAAGGGCAGCTAGTGCAGGTATGTCTCCTCAAGCTGGAATTTATACCTTACAGAATGAAGTGTAGCCATATGCTCAAGTGAGCTGATCTGTACTCCAGGTGCACCAGGAACAGTTAGATATGGGGAAATTGGAGAACAGGTTCAACAAACATAACACATAGTAGGTGACTGTTCTTTCTTGATATGAAATTTTACTTTGATTTAAGAGCAACTCAATGGGTTGCCAAGTTACATGCTACAAAGAGCAAACTCAAAAGAAACTAACATTACCTCACATTTAGAATTCATAGCCTTAATAACTGAATATAATCAGTGTAAATAGCAGGGATGTACACATATCAGGAAGCTCATGCTGGCAGAATGGTTATGCCATCCTTGGAAGATTCAGAGGATGCTGTCCCTTCCATGTCGGCATGAAGAGGCAGAGAGAGTAGGACCATGGTTCCTTTGAGTCCTGTCCTGGGAGGGAGCAGACACTACTGTCAGCGTGCATTTGTAGTGATCCTTGTGCAAGTGCGGTGAGGGGAAGAAAGCAACTTGTGCCCTTCTCTTGCAGAGCTGTCCAGAGGCCAGACACAATCTGACTTTTAAAGGGAGCATGAAGACTAATGCGTTAGAGCAAAATATGCATGCAGTGAGAGATGTGATCAAAGCAGGAGCTGAACTGTGCAAAAGCTTGAAAATGAGGGTGAAGACTTTGTATATGATGTGAAAGAAACAGCATATTGTGGGAATCTAGGCATTTTATATAAACTTGATTATTTTTTTATTTTCTTGCTGGGGGGTGGGGAAAAGTTTTAAGGTAACTCTCCTCTCTCCTCTCTCAATATGAAACTTTCAAAGGCAAGCTGTTTGACTTACAGGCCAGTTACTAAAAATAAACACTTCTGTAAGTTGTCTTGTTTGTAAGAAGAATGAAGACAGCAAAGATAAGGAGGTGTTAGTACCGTTATATAAGGCACTGGTGAGACCTCACCTGGAATACTGTGTGCGGTTCTGGTCTCCCATGTTTAAGAAGGATGAATTCAAACTGGAACAGGTTCAGAGATGGGCTACTACGATGATCCGAGGAATGGAAAACTTGTCATATGAAAGAAGACTCAGAGAGCTTGGCTTGTTTAATCTAGCCAAAAGAAGGCTGAGGGAGGGATATGCTTGTTCTTTATAAATATATCAGAGAGATTAATATTAGGGAGGGAGAGAAATTATTTAAGCTTAGTACCAATGTAGACACAAGAACGAATGGGTATAAACTGGACACTAGGAAGTTTAGACTTGAAATTAGATGAAGGTTTCTAACCATTAGAGGAGTGAAGTTCTGGAACAGCCTTCCAAGGCGAGTAGTGGGGGCAAAAGATATATCTGGCTTTAAGACTAAGCTTGATAAGTTTATGGAAGGGATGGTATGATGGGATAGCTTAATTTTGGCAATTGATCTTTGATTACCAGCAGATAAGTATGCCCAGTGGTCGGTGATGGGATGTTGGATGGGATGGGATCTGAGTTACTGCAGAGAATTCTTTCCTGAGTGCTGGCTGGTGAGTCTTGCCCACATGCTCAGGGTTTAGCTGATCACCATATTTGGGGTCAGGAAGGAATTTTCCTCCAGGGCAGATTGGCAGAGGCCCTGGAGGTTTTTCACCTTCCTCTGCAGCGTGGGGCATGGGTCACTTGCTGGTGGATTCTCTGCAGCTTGAGGTCTTCAAACCACAATTTGAAGACTTCAATAACTCGGACATAGGTTAGAGGTTTGTTATAGAAGTGGATGGGTAGGGTTCTGTGGCCTGCTTTGTGCAGGAGGTCATACTAGATAATCACATTGGTCCCTTCTGACCATAAAGTCTATGAGTCTATGTATGCATAATATGTTCAAGTTTATTTTTCATTTTTATGATGGATGAACATTGTCTGGCTGGCTGTTGCAAGGGTCTTTTCAGTCAGTTATTTTTATAGTTTTTTGTTTTTTTTTTTTTTGGCTCACACTTTCCTTAAACTGGTGACATATTATCTTAAAACCTTTTCACCCAGACAAGGCCGTGAAAACTTCCTCAAAAGTAGTTTCATTTTAGGTATTTTTGGATTTTTTTAGGGAGAGGGAGAAGGTCACAAGCTTACTCTCTTGTGTTATATAAAACATTGCTTTTTTCCCCAAATTATTGGCTTAATCAGGACTTTTCCATGTTGGCATTAACTAAGGCTGACCAAGTTGCCTGGGTTCAAGGTAGGCCTTGCACCTGATTTGATTGAAATCCTTAAAGGGAGGCACTGCAAGGTGAAGTAAGCAAAGATCATAAACCATAAACATCAAGGATAAGAATGAGAAGCTTCACCTTCAGGTCAAAAAGTCACCTGAAGGAAGACTGATGTTCCTGGAACCATACATCCGGTCAACTTGGGGAGAGAAAGTCAAGACATCAAGAAACAGGCTACCTGCATCAGACAAGCCTTTGAGCTGCATCAGAGGGAAGCTTGCTAGCAAGAAGTGCTGTGCAACTAATATCAATATTTGGCTTCTTGACTGCAGTTCCAGCTACTAAGCTGTAAGAGTCCAGTAGACTGTGGATGCTAAATAGTTTGTGAACCCCATTATCTTAAGTGTCTTATTTTTCCTGGTTTCTATTTCTGTGTTTTGTCTCTGTCTTTTCATCCTATCATTTTAGCATGTGAAACTGTGATCATGGGGATGCATGTTTGTATGAGCACCCATAAAGTCCGCACAGGGCAAGTACTTGAAGTTTTCCAGATTTAAGCAGTCCTTAATGCAGTCTTGTAAAGATGCTCATTAAAACATGTTGTATGTTGGAAAGTCCTAAGAAACTTCAATTGTCATGTGCAAAATTTGGTATACAAGAATGATTAAACTTCTGCTTGTCAAAATATTCTATAAAAATCTGTATTATAACGTCTCTGTTAGGGAGGGGGAGAAAAGGGTTAACTACCATTCAAGAATTCAAATCAGAGAAGGAAGCTTTGTAATTGGCTCTGAGGTTGTGGTCCAGATTTTACATGATTTGTTTTTGGTATCAAAATACTTATCCAGCTGGGATTTATAGTGAATCTAGTTGGAGTTTACAACCAAACAGATAACCACCTCCTTAGATCCTTTCTTGAAATTTATAAGAATGAATTTGTTGTATGAATCTAATTATTTAACTAATTTGGTTATTTAATTCCAATCCAGTATTGAGACTAACTTGTTGATTGATTTAACCTTGATTTGATAGTTGTTCTTTATTCTTTGTTTCATACTGTTAACCAAAAATTAGCTTTGATAATATGATACTTGATTTTATTTTTGTTTAATAGTTTTAATAAAATGTAAAACTAATACTAAGTCCTGTTTCTTTCAATAAATGGTGTGGGTCCAGGACCTGGGTGAGTATCAGCAAGTTATCCTAAAAGCCTGACCAGCTCTCCCTAATTAGACTTGGTCTCAAGTGATCTGCAAGGAGATGTGAAGGAGGTCCTTCTATTGTCTGATAAGAAACCATTGTTATCATCCCAATACTGGGATGATATGTTAGTTCTATAGCAAAGGATGGACTGGGAAATCTTGAAAAGATTTCTGTTTTCCTCTCATCCTTGATCGGAAAAAGATCAGAAAGGAAACAGGCTGAGAGGAGTTAGGAATATACTTAACTTTGCTAAATTTTAGAAATGGCTTTGAGAGAATCTCTTGGGATGAGCTGCTTTGCTTCAGTTGCGCTGGATGAAAAGTGTGAGGAAAATACCCATTGTCTTTGTGGAACTCTTGTTACCTGCTTTTTTTTTTTCAGATAAGAAGTTCTCCTCCTGTCCCTCCCAAATTCATACTAACTTTCATAGCTCAAAATGTTTTCCCCACTATATTTTCATGCCTGAAGTGAATTTATCATGTCATATTGTGGGGACACAGTGGAACACTCAAGGAACTCAAACCTGAAAATTAATCTCTGTTATTTTAAACTCAAAAGTAAAAGTCTATTGATAGAAAAGTTTTACCAACTAAATAAATGAGTTATGAAATTAGGTGAATAAGGATAAGTGTCTATAAGTGTCTGATAAGTGTCTGTGATCTTCTTTTGATGAACCAAGTACATAGTGTATGATAAATTTCTACACCATTCCCCAAACCAGACTACCTTACAATGATAACATAACAATTAGTTGTCAAGAGAAAACATAGATCTGAGGTAACTTTTGAGGGTAAGAAATGAGAAAACAAAAGAGATCCCTATCGTTTGAATTAATCTTGTGATATTCTGTTCAACCAAACAAAATTGATTCAATTTTTCTGGGCAATACAGACCTGTATTAATAATAATATTTTTCATCTCCAAGGACATGACTGATTTATAGATAATCATACACTGTGGGCTATTTACACCGCTTTGCAGAGGTAGTGAAATTTGCACTGACTGCTGATAAGCATTGGCATGTGTAAGAAGAACATGTAGCCACAGTGGTGGAAATGTAGCAAACTTTAAAGAGTAAGGCTTCTCTGCAAAAGTGTTTTAGAAAAGAGCCATTATACAACAGATTGGCTGCTTATATTACAACTGACAAATTATTCTTCTCACACATACAATGAAGAGCAGGTTTTTGTGTTTGCTAAGTATTTTTTCCCATTAAAATTGGTTATATCACACTAAGAAGTCTAAATTGTGTATAACAGAATCTTAATAAAATTGCTCTTTCTATGATATTTGGTTAAATATTTTAAGAGCAGATATTGATTTTTCTCTCCTGGAGATTTTTGAAGGACTGTTTTAACTTTTTTCCTCAGTCCTAAGGAAACTTCCAGTGTAGGAAAAGTGGCATGTCTTGTAGAAACAGTTTTCTGCGGAAGGTAGGGTGTGCTGCTTAATGGATTAATTTTGCAGTGGGAAAAGCTTTCATAGACTTTGACACAGCTGACACAGCTCACTCTCAGTGCCCTTCCATAGAAACATATTAGAGTCCTTTCATTTCTGCCAAGATTTGCAAAAAATTGCAAACTATAGAGCTTACAGATGTAATCTTCACTGTGACACGTTGTGTAGAGGAATGCATCTAGGAGAATTAGGTAGCCTGATGCCACTGTATCAGCTCACACTCCAGTTGCATTTTCTCATTATCTTGAATTTTCACGCTATCTTTTGTTCCAACTAGCATGTAACTGACTGGATCTCTATTTGAGATCTCTGCTTTCTTTCAGCCAATTCTCTGGTTAAGAGGGTAGTGAAAGCAACATATTTATTCATTATATCTAGGAGATGTGGATAATAAGTGTGGCTCATAAGTACTTTCTAAGTGGAATAAACAGCATAGACATTTGAAAGTAGGATAGTGAACAATAACCGTGTGACTGTCTTCCAATAAGCTTATCTAAGGAGGCCTTTATTATAATTTGTATCTACAAATGTTTTTTCACACTAACGCTGATCACAAATAGGTGGCTAGTGTACAAAGAGGTGACAAAATCAGAAAGGAAAAAGAGTGGCCTCTTTAAGAATTAACATAATCTCAATAACGGTGAATGGTCTGGTGATTTGAGAAATAAAAATTGGCTATGAATTTAGCCTGCTTATATTACTGCTGACTTTGGGAAGTGACTACCATCAAGTAGCAAGTTTAATATATCAAATCAACTTTTGTCTGAAAGTGATAAAATCAAAACTGGAGCAGCATGAAGTGTGTGGCGGGGGGAAGCAGTTTATTTCTTACACTGTAAGAGATGATGATTTTTTCGCCTTAGACTCAGCATAGTGGTAGTGAGATATAAGGCAAATTTATAAGTCTTCCTCTGGACTATATACATTTATTGTTTAGTGTGAGATAAGTGTAGCTACTTAGTTCATTTATAAAGTTCAATAAAAGCACCTTACACTTAATTTTGCAGGAATGAGTCATATATGAGGGGAGTTTATTTACTTTTCTATTTCTTTTTTTTATGGGAAATCTGTTGCTTTCATACACATGGGCAAATTATTTTGGTTTCATTGAAAGTCTTACAAAACAATAATAAGTAGAAACCAGCATAGTAGATTAGCTAGAAATGTTTTCTAGAAGACACGTATGTATATCTGTGCACCTCTACAGCAAAGCTCATACAAAACACATTTGCCTTGATTCATCCAAGGGTTAGTTTTCCTTATTTGTTTTTCTTTGTCCTATTAATATTGAGGTGTCCTTCTATAGGATACTATATTGATACATGTAACTACCATTTCAGCTCATGATCATATCCGTTACCCCTTGCTTGAGTGGATTTGCGGTTATTACTTTCATGTGCCTTGTGGTAGCACTTACTGGAACATTCTATCTCCTACCGTTGAGCAAGCTCTTGTTAGTTCCTAAGATTTAAAGGTAACCTTTGATCTATGTGAAGGGTTATGGCCTGCTTAACCACACTTATGCTAACTTATGCTTCAGTTATGTCTTACAGGATACTGTAGGTTTCTTGTGTTACAGCTGAATATAATGAAGGCAGATAAATATAGGAAGGCGACACAGTGAATATGATAAACCCAAGCATACAGGCTACATAGTAGGCTATTCTGTAGGTACAGGTTGAAGGATGAGTGTCTTCAGCCACTTGAAAAGTGCACCAATAGTCTACTAATGCATATTCTGGAGTGACTTACTGCTGTGGGAGTATGGCTTATTCATTTTACATGTAAATGTTTTTTAACTTGTAAAAATACAGTTTTATGGGGATTTAGGTAAATTGCCTTACATTATGGAAACAAGGTCCTATAATCAGGGCCAGCTCCAGCTTTTCTGCTGCCCCAAGCAGCAAAAAAAAAAAAAAAAAAAAAAGAGCCGACTGGTGGCACTTTGGTGGCAGTCTAATCACACTGCTTCATTCTTCGGCAGGGGCAATTCTGTGGCGGGTCCTGCACTACCTCTCTTCCTCTTCGGCAGCACTTTGGCGACAGCTCAAAGAGGAAGAGAGGGACTGAGGGACCTGGAGGTGCCACCCCAATACCAGATGGAGTGCTGCCCCTTTGTATTGGCCGCCCCAAGCATCTGCTTCCTTCGCTGGTGCCTGGAGCAGGCCCTGCGTATAATAGTAATGAGAAAACAATAGGAAAGAGATTGCAAATAAATTTGTACTACTGCTTTGACTCTGTTTGATTGATTGATTTATTTCTTTTTACCTTTTTTTAGATTAGGACGTGTATTACACCCACTCCCATTTGTATCAAGGTATAAAAGTAAGAGCCACTATTTGCAGACATGTGGTTGTGGGAGTGCACATCTGGCAGCCAAGGACAGGATTTTGCTCTTTGAGATAGAGCCTGTCCTGTGGCAGCTTGACATCACCTCCAGCACAAGGCTGTACTTAACTGAGGGGCTGTTGTAGTCCTTGGAGTTAACTGAAGTTATTAGTAACCATAGAAGAAGTTACTAACACAAATGGATGTGAATTGATTAATCATACCGTTATTGCAAGAACAACAGTGTTTTCCAATAGTCATCTTTTAACGAGTCAACATTTAGCGATAGCAGACTATGGAATCTGTACAGTGAAGCTCAGTGGTGCACTATCTCAGATATCACATCGTGATAACTGATGAATGTTGACTATTTTTTTAAACGAAGACCACTGTATTCACAAGTAGATATGTGACGGTGAGGGATCTATCTGGCCTTCTCTGTGTCTCTCCCCTCTCTTCCTGCCCGCAGCAGACATCAATACCCTGACACCCTCCTTGCCTAGGAAAAGCCCATTCAGTTTTGGCTACCAACAAGACTTAGTCCTCCAGGGGCCTGGAAAGGCCAGGAAAAGATATTAACCAATCAGGAGCCAGCAGACAAGTTAAGAAGGCTCATCTGCTTTGTCCCAAGGAGGGCGGGGTGCTGGGTGAAGCTCTGCATTCTAGGTCTAGGTCAGACCTTAGACTTAGTCCATTCCATGCTTTGCTGCAAATTGGGCTACCCACATTTGCCATTCTTGCCTGTCAACTGCTGTTCTCTCCAAATATTGCCATTTCATGTTGAGGTGCTTGATGTTGTTCAGAACTGTTTGTTTCCATGATATTTGCAGTCGTCTTCTCTCTCTTCTTGCATTTTCTGGCTTCCATTCAAGGATGGTATTTGGTAAGTGGTTGTTTTTTTCCCCCCATTCTCAGCTCATGTTCCAGACACTCATGTCTTCTTTTGTAGATTATTTGTGAAAGGGTACCTTGTCCAGTAATTTTTCTGGCTTCTTCATTCATCTTCCTATCTCTATATATTATTCCCAATATTCTTCTCAGACATTTGTCATTGAATGTATCCATCTTTTGAGTATCTTTCATGATAAGTTGCCATGTCTCACTGCCATATGTTGTGATGGCGATAACAATTGCTTTGTACACATTCAGTTTTATCGTGAGGGAGATATTTTTGAGTTGCCAGATGTTTTCGAGTCTTCCAAATGTAGCATTTGTGTTCCTGATTCTTCTTCTTATTTCTTGGGAACTAGTACCATGTTGGCTGACAGTGCTTCCAAGATACGTAAAATTCACCAACTTCTCCAGTTTCTCCTATTCAATTTTTATTTCTGTCCCTATAGTCCCCATTAACATGACTTTACATTTCTTTTCACTGTAGCTCAAACCTGTCTTTGTTACCAGTGTTTAAATGTCATTACCAAGTGGTTACGTTTTGAGTTTGTAAGTTCAAAGGTAAATTAGGAGTTTAACTTTAATAAACTATTAAACCTCGGTGAACCAGTTGTCTTGCTATGAGTTGGCTGCCACAGTAACCAATAGTGGCATTCTTTAAAAGCTGAAATGTAAAAATAAATCCCTTATAGCTGTGGTCCATAGCCGGTTAGATGTTAGAAAGATTATAAATATTCTTTCCTTATGTTAGGAGTTTCTCCTATTATCTGTTTCCTTTAACTCAATGCTATCTCTTAGATTGAAAGTGTGTGCTTTAAAAAAGCTTAGCAAACTTAATATTTTGCACTTATTTCACCAAACAACTGGAGAAAAATGCAGATATTTTTAATTTATTAATTTAAAGTGGCACATTACTATGTAGTAAAAGTGAAGTGAATTAATACTATTTTATTAGTGGTCCCTTGCTGTCCGTCTTATTTTCCAAAGTGATTCCTTTGTTAGAAGAATGTTAGTTGGCACTAGTGATAGTTGTCCAGGGAGGAGTGACAGTCTTGAAAACTCATTTAAATCAATAATGAAAAGTGAGGGACAGATCCTCAGCTGCTGTAAATTGTAAAACCTCCATTGAATTCAACTGAGCTATAGCAATTTAGGATCTCTCCCAAATAAGTATTTTGTGAAAGAACCTGAATTGTTCCCAGGAGATTACTTTTGAGATGTCAGTGGTAGGTCTCCTGCACATATTGCCCACAGTGCCTGCGCTAGCACATTATAGAAGTTCTTTGAAAGGTAACACTGTGCCCCATGGTACTCTAATATAAATTGTTGTAGCTCTATTGGCTTCAGTGTGCTCTGGTGCAAAAATGCAATGGTGACCTCAGCAACATGTTGGAGCTGGAAGCAACTGCTTAGTGGAATTTTGGACTATGTTATCAACATTGTGGTAGGTGATTTGAAGGTGGCAAGGAACAGTGGAGACTTTTCTCTCAACTTCTAGTTTTCATACTTTCAAAGTTTTTTGATGTGCAGGTTGATCCTGATGCAACCGTAAACAAAAACTCTGCATAGTGGTAGTTATGTTCATTTAGTAAAGAAATGTTGCATCAGATATCTAATATTGCATCATGGTGCTTATGGTCCAAGGGCATTATTGTTCCTTAATTCAAATTGTTGTTGTTTACTTTCTTCAGAGTTTTTATGTGATGTTAATAACTTTTGAATTAGGTACAGTAGACAACTTGTTACACATCCCACCCCAAGGGTGACAACAAAGCATTAGCCTAGGGTAGCAAGACACTGGCCTAGGGCCAAGAGCAGCTCTCAAGTTGTTTTTCTTCTTTCAGTTAATGGATTTGGAAGTGCTGTTTCTGCAATTTAATGTTGTGTTTTTCTAGTGGGCACAGCTCCTGAGTGCTTGGTTTGTCATGTTCACTTACTAGTATGCTCCTGTGCAGTTTATTACAGGTTTCTAAGATCATAATATATACCATGATCACATGCCTAAATACTCAAACACAAGAGGCAGCTGGCATCTGTACTCATTCCAAACGGAAGCCCGAGTTCTTATTTCTCTGGGCCTCGCTGTTCTCTATCAGCCTGCTCCATGGAGCAGAGCTGTGCTGGGTTCTGGACCTCCTGTCAGCGAGGAGTCAGATACACAAATCAATGAGAATTTATCCTTAATTTGTCACTTCTAAGAAGGGTCTTGGCTGATTCTAAGTTCCTCGGGTCTTCTGGGAAATTTTCCTATTGGCCAGACCGATCCAGTGGCTGCACTTCAGTGGAGTGTGACGTGATTTCTCTTTATAGTTTTTGTCAATCCTATTATGATTTTTCAGGAGAAAAATGTTTGTGAGTAATGATCTTTTTAGATTGTATGCTGTTTAGGACGGGGACCATGGCTTCCTCTAGGTTTGAATAGCCCCCAATGTCTGCCACTGCAATATAAATAATAATAATAATGGAAGGTACTGTGACAGCGTTACGAGTGTTTTTAAAATAATACTAGCTCCTTTAAAGTTAGGAAATGAAGAGGTGAAGCTGAAAAGTTATCTGCCATGTTGGTTACCCTCCTGTCTTGCTGAGTTCATAAGGTATATATGAAACTGTAATTCTGAAGCCCCCTAATAAATGATAATATGCCAATGCTAATGCACAACAGATCAGGTTACTGTGTACTGTTTAAATATATATGTAGGGACTTTTTAACTGCCCATTTTTTCACAGCTAAAACTTCCAGGCTTCTTTGGAGTAGCCATCACAGTCCATTGTATAAATTCATATTATAGTGGCTTTCTGCAAAGGTGTGTTTTGACTCAGTAGCATGTAACAGCTAATTTGGAACCGTTGCAGTCCCTCATGACAATGAGTATTTAGGGACTCTTAAATCCAGGGGCAATTTGGCTTTGCACGCATGCATGCAAAGTCTGTGTGGTGGAAATCCTTTGAGGGAAAAACTAATGAAAATGGTGCTATATGTGTAGCGCAGTGCACAAAGTAAACTGCCTTCCTTTCAGTGAAACAACTTGTACTCTTGCATAGATTAGGGACAGAAGTAAAATCTATCATCTTTCTCTCTTCCACTTCCCCCTCAAAAAAGTACCCCAGATAACTCTGTATGCATTAAAGTACTAGTGAAGGCCGTTGCCAGACCTTTTAACATTCATCATTTTATAAACAGCGAGTTAATTTTGCATCAGTGTAGAAGAGGACTGAAGTATCGTGATTGTCTTATTATGACCCTAAGATAGGATTTGAAGTCAGCCTCATGAGGTTAAAGGTTGGAACAAATGCAAGCCCCACTGAAACCAAAGGAAAGGCTGCTAGAGGGGTTGAATCAGGCCTTTAATCCTTTGCTCTGCTTTGCCTCGTGATATTGATAATCCTTTGCAAACATTTGTGTATCAAAACCACCATGTATTTTAGAACTTAGAGCTGGTCATTTTTTTTTTTTTAATTTTCACTAAAAATATTTGTCAACAATTAGAGCTTTTAAAATATTTTGACCTGAGTTGGTTGAAAAAACAATTCATCAAAAATTCAGAAATACCCAAAATATTGACTAGTTATAATGGCAGTATTGGAAGTCCTCAGCGAACATAGAATTAATACTGGGGAAAAAAAGAATTGTTCATTGGTATTTATGAAATATGTTTAAAAAGTTGTATACAAGCCTCTTGCCAATGTTCTTATTCTGTTTTTCAGTGCAGCATACTGATATATATGAAATTCATGCTTTTTATTTTAGTGAATATTTCTAATGCTTTGAATTCCTGTCTTGGCAGATAATAATGATGCTTTCTAATTACAAATTCTCCAGCTAAATTTTAAATGAAATAAGGAACATATGTTCTGGCCATATCATGCTGGTGATATCATTCATAATCTGTTTTTGGCCTTTGAAATGATGAACAGATAATTTTACTGTATTGGTTAAAGGATGTTGTAGCCACTAAAAGAACTCAGATTTGCAGCATTGGTTTAACACATTATTGCTAGGGCAAGCCTCAGTTTAATGATCCAGATGCCAGTAAAACAGAATTCCAAAGGGGGAAAAACTTTGTGATCTGTGAAATGTAACCTTATTTCTCAAAACTTTGGGGGCAAATGAGGCATAGAAGATATGTTCAAATGTATACTGTCTGAAACGTGATGTTAAATCTTTTTCCTAACTACTAATGCACTGCAGAATCCTTAGTTGAAGTTTCAGGTTTAATGGATCTGCTGCTGAAGGTGACATTACATGAGTCTAAGCAGTTCTGTGCAATGACATTAGATTGGCATCTCCATTGCAAGCATTTTTAGCATCTTGAACTAGCTAAAGGTAATTTGTGCTGGTAATTAAGAAGATTGGTTTCATTTTTATGAGAAGGGATTTGGAGAAAAATTAGGGCCCTTTTTCAGAAGAGGACTTGTTTGCCAATGTACTGTAGATTCTAATTGAAATTGTAGGAAAGAAGTATATACCTAATAGCTGGAGCAGGGTACTAGAAGTCAGGACTCATGGGTTCTTGAAACAGCTCTGCCAATTATTTTGTTGGGTATACTCATCTGTAACCTGGTACACATCTCACTTACTAACAGGTGTGATGAGAGGCTCAGCCAACTGATGTTTGAACTTAAAAGGGGTTATACGAATACAGTACACAAGTGACAGATGGAAATGTTTTTGTAGTGTATAGATTTCAGGGATAGCTTTTCTTTTTGCACCACAGCAACCCCTTGGTACAGATTTCAGGGACCAAAAAAAAAGGGTACAATGAGCCACTGAAGTGTCTAAAGGTATATCACTGTCATACAGCATGCTTATGGTAGACACACAAACTATCCTGGGAGAGAGCTTGCCAGCAGGGAGGAGGTCAAGAAGGAAAAAACATCAGAAGAGTTGTAAATTAAGAAAGTAGTAGAGAAAGAACAAGGGAAAGGGACATGGAATCTCATCTCATAGAGAGCAGTGTCAGAAATGTCTTTTTAAGCCGTTTCTTTTTTATTCATATAGATTAATTGGGAATTTCTAAAGCTCATAGCTGAGGGTTTGGTTTTTTTTGTAATGGCAATAAGGGGTATGTATGAGTCAGTACTTTTTGAAAGCCCAAATCATCTAACTATGGCATTAAAAATGAGCAAAGGAAGGGTTAGCTGTCATGTGTTAGCCTTTGTTCTTTCCACACTCTAGTAGTTTGGGTGATAGGGGTACAAGACATAGTCACACATCTGTAGAGACATATTAACCAATAGGTCTTGAGGCCCAGGCACAAAATGCAGTGATTTTGGATGTGCCCATCTGTTGATTCAAGCAGGTGAAAGAGCAAGAGAGCAACAGCTATGAGTGCAGTCTGGGAGGGCATGGGTATCCAAAGGTATGTGTTGTTCAGAAAGATTATTGGACCCATTGGCGAGTGTGTGTTACAGGTCCCCCTGTGTGCCCCATTTGCAGAAGATATGATTCTGTTATAATCTCAAAGCCTTGGCTACAATCTTTACAAAGCCTTGGCTTCAGCTAAAGCAGCTCATGAGTTTTAGGTCTGGAGGTCCCTGCTTCAGTGTTCAGTGTTTCAGCCAAGATGGCTGCCATCACACATGATCAAATGCTTGGAAACCCCAAGCTGTATTAAGAGAGACTAGCAGTAAGACCCCACATATCAAGATGAAAACTTTTTAAAAGAAACCTTCTCCTCCCGTCCTTTGTCTCCAGGATCCCGTCTTCGCCAGGAGGACTTTCCACCGCGGATTGTTGAGCATCCTTCAGATGTGATAGTCTCTAAGGGAGAGCCAACAACTCTGAACTGTAAAGCTGAGGGAAGGCCAACTCCCACTATTGAATGGTACAAGGATGGAGAGCGAGTAGAGACTGACAAAGATGACCCCCGCTCCCACCGTATGCTGTTGCCCAGCGGATCTTTATTTTTCTTACGCATTGTACATGGACGCAGGAGCAAACCTGATGAAGGAAGTTATGTTTGTGTTGCGAGGAACTATCTTGGTGAAGCTGTGAGTCGCAATGCATCTCTGGAAGTAGCATGTAAGTAATCCAAAATATGATCACCACCTTCTAAAATTAATGTAAAACTTTGTAGTTGCTTTGATGTTAACATATAGCCCTCTCATGCTGTACCGAGTTAGCAGATAATAAATGTAGATAAGCTTATCATTTTACCTTTCACTATTACTCTTAGCCAAGCTGTTTTCACATACATCTATTCCATCGCAATGACCGTGCAAAATATACGATTTATACTGAGGTACTATTCTAGCCTATGTATAATCATAATTGACATAAGCATGGAGGAATCCAAGTCTCCCTTTAATAAGTAATCTAATTCTGAAATTATGGGTCAAGTTGGTTATACTGAACCATAACATGAAAAATATAATTTAATATAAGGGTGCACTGTCTCTTTCTCCAATTAGGTCATCTGTTACTTCTGCAGAAGTAGTCAGTTTCCAGTCTGGTGACTCATGTACTGTACTGTTGAAAGCCTCAATCCCTTCAGAGTTCCCTTCTGCCAAAAACTCAGTGCAAGTCTCATTCATTATGTGACCGGCATGTGATAATTGTTAACCATTTCTCAACACATTTAGAACAGTCATATTCCTATTGATTGGCTTTCTGTAACGGTGAAGTCATCACCGATCTTCTAGAGAATTTGAAACTACCGAGACCCTCATGCATGAATGCTCTGCTTCCAAGTGAACAAGCTGAAACAAGGTCATTTTATTTGCATGTTAAAGAAGCTTGTCTTTCACAAAATGTAAAGTTACTATGTGTTAACTGCCTGTAATTAATTATCTGGGTTGAAAAGGAGACGGGAAGGAAAAATAAATTTCAGCATGCAAAATGAAGTCAGCTAATGCTGGCTGTGCATTTTCATATAAATGAATTTTTTAAAAACGGTTAAAAAGCAAAAAACACAATTCTTTTCTTAGACTTAATTTTCACTACAGGGAGGCTGCAAGGCTCTGATTCAGCAATCTTTCCCTACTCAGCAAAGTAGTTAAACATGTGTTTAACTTAAGCCCCATTGACTTCTGTGGTAAGCACATAACTTAAGCACTTAGGGTGAAGAGGGATGAACTTAAGCATATACTTAAATGCCTTGCTGACCAGCCACCCAAGTATTTTGCCTACTTTTTTTTTCTAGGTGGCTAACCTTTTTTAATCTTTCAGTTTCCAAATCCCTCCACTGTCATACAGCCACCCTTGTATGAGGATAAGAGGTACCTTCTCCATGGCTGATATCAGTTATAGTCTTTGAGGAATAAGGGAAGGAGTTCATATCTGAAACTACCAGAAGTAATTGAAGAGTACTGGAAGAACTGCTGGTTCAGTTTCCTTAAAAGAATTTCTCCTGCTTCAACTGACTTTTGTGTGTACAATGCTAAACATTAATTAATCTTGATAGTTTGTCATTATCTTCATACATTACGGAAAGGACATTCCTTTGAACTAATTGTCAGATGATATGGGAGCTAAACAGTAGAGTGGGGTAGGCCAATGCATTATCTTTCATTTCACAAAACCTTGTTTCAAAGCTTTTTCAAATCATACCTGAAAGGTAGTTTATAGTTTTCTTTCAAGTCCTCAGTGAAGACTTGTCCCCATCACAAAAGCATCACGTAGTTTTGCGCAGTTTAGGATTGTAGGCATTTTTGCACTGCAGAGACGGATAGCATGAGAGAGGTTGCAAAGCTTTTTGAAGAAACCAACAGAGTGTGTGTGTGTGTCCAGCTAACGCTATTAGATTATTACTCTTCTGAGAACTTTATTCACATGCATGATTGTTAATATCTCTGAGAGAGATTATGTTGTCTTTATTACAAGTATAAACATGTTTGGCTTCTTTACTTGTAAGTTAGGCTGGTACATGATGTTAAGATTAAAACATCTACTGTCTGGATACAGAGTAGAAAAACTTGTGCAGTTGCACCTTGAGTCATCACATCAAATTGATTGGTTGTTTCAAAATAAAAGTATGCTTTTATTGAATCAAATCTTACTGATCTCTACTACAATGACTGCTGAGAGTCTCTAGTTACGAACTGTTCAGTCTCCTGAGTTACGATTTTAACCACTGCAGCTGGTGGCAGGTCATGCATGAACTAAAAGTCAGATAACAGAAGACTGCAAAAATAATAAGACCAGGTTTCACTGTTTTAGGGAAGGATCACAGAACATGAAATCTGAGAGCTGAAACCATAGCCAAAGATTCGGTAAAGGCATCGTGCACCTGACACCAGATTATCTTACTGTTTTTGTACCTTTGAAGTTTAACTGACTGAATTCTCCAATTAAACTCTTTGGGGATTAAAGGGAACATTCCTGGGCCATTTAAATTAAATGGTGGTTTGTCTTTTCTTGAACTGAAACATGATGGTATGAGGGACTTCATAAAGGATGGTAGAAAAGTTTTTAAACATGTTTGTTCATGATTTAAGGGCAAGTGTTTGCCACACTTACTCACTTTGTGAATAGGATCTATTGATTTCACTGGACTATAGACTCAATAATATACATTCTTATTAACTTTGTGACCTAGACATCTTTTATAGCTTAGGTAGCATTGCTTCTAAAGTTCATCGTTATGTTGGACACCTGACTGGGATGCACCTGATTGGGATTCAGCTCTTACTGGAGACTGCAAAACAACTCAACTCTTCCCAGTTTACTGCAAAAGTTCATGTATTTTCTCATTCAAATGTCTATGTATTTTTTTATGGATCTAAAATAAATTCCCAAATGATTTGTAGGCAACAGCCCCTTTAAGGCTTTACGTCAAGCTTTGTGCATCGTAACTGTTTATAGGATGTTGGAGACTCTCTAAAAGTCAATCTCCGTTAGAGAAATGGCCTGTTGCTGATAACTGTTGTCAACAGTGTGTCCCGTGCACCACTCTATTGCTGAATTAAAAACCGTTTATCTGCTAGGTAGTTGGGACACTACAGCATTGTTAAGAGAAAGCATGATGGGTCACATTCCGCCAGGTCTCACTCATGCTATCTGTAATGGTGTTGAAAACTGTTTAACCTTGCAGTTAAACCTTTTTCAGCACTCGATAAAGAGGAGCTACTGGGGTCCTTTTGCTGACAACCATTGCCATGGATCATTTTTCCAGTGTAGGTGGACCCTAATTGTAGCAAAAGGGAAATGGCTGCTTTTCACAGATCTAAAAATACTTGAATCTCTCTTCTATTTTGGTAATTAATCAATAGTGAATTATTTAAATATCTGTATTAAATTATGTCTCTTTAAAAATGTGAAGCTGAACAGTCCCTTTGAGAAGAGGCTCTTTGTAAATAAACGTTTGTTTTTTTAGTCTCAAATTACTGTTGGGAAACTGCGCATGCTTTTGGTCTGGGCAAAGATCCAAGTGACTGGTTCATTCTTGTCTCCTTTTACTACTGTTTTGTATGGTTACCTACCACACAAACACCGTGATTCTTGAACTTATTCATATTCCTGTGTTAAGTTGAAATCATTAGAACTGCAAGGGGCCATGACTCAAGGAAGCACATAATATTTAAAGTTAAGCACGTGCTTAATCCATTGCTGGATTGGGGCCTGTGGTTGCTGTCTCAGTTTTCCTAAAGAAAACTAAAAAAAAAAAAAAAAAAAGTCTTACTCCTAAAGATTTTCAAAAATATTTTTATTTGAAAGCATAATTCATCATAGATGTGATGCATTTCAATCATTCTTGGATTGATGCTTGGGTTAGTATTATAGTAAGAATTTCTTGCTAACCAGAAAACTAATTCCAACATCACTGATGGATCTGACATTTGTGTGGGAATTATGTTGCTTTTTTTTTTAAAATAGTTAAATAGTTTAAACCAACAGAAAATAGTTGTTTTATTCAAAAGAAAAAATGTGTTTATCTTGGGTTCATATGTTTTAAATACCACAAATAGAATTTTTATGCAACTTACAGTTGGTATTAGAAGCATCATAAATGTAATGCCCAAAATGTGCTTAGGATCATTTTACATAATCTGGTATAAAAGGTAGGTTTTAAGTCATCTGTCTTTTGTGAAATGCCTTCAGTGCTTTTTAAATGTTTTGAAAATAAAAGCACTATTTTTCACAAAGCAAAAAATTGACATACCTGAAACTATGGTGTGGAGTTTTCCAATGGGAATATTAGGAGACACATTTGCGGTAGCTACTGTAGGTAGGATTTCAGTTTCAAGCACTAGGGCGCCACATGTAAGGAACAGAAAGAGCATAAGGGGTCCTCTCACTGACTCAGGCTGTCTCTGATCTAGCCTGAGTCAGTGACAGCCCCCAGAGATAACAGCTGTAGCCCCAGGTGTTAAATATGTGACAGCAGCTTGATCTATCGACCAGTGTAAGAGGGGGCTCTGGCCTAAATGAAAATTCATGAAAAATTGATGAAGTCCCCAGATTATTTTTTTTCCTTTTTCAGTGCTGTGCCAATGCAGTGAGGAGAGATTAAATGAGGTGTTGAATGCTTTAGTGGGAAAGAGGTTGTGGTTCAAAGGTTAGGGGTCATGAATAAAAAGATCCCTCCCCTACCCTTTGCTTTCTTCTAAAACAAAACACAAAGGCTTCTCAGATTAGCCAGGCTTTATTTTGCCTTTGATATCAAAATGCAAAAAGGGTAATTGTTCAAAACAGAGGTATTTTTCACTAAAAGGGAAGGAATGTGGAGGTTGGGGCTGATACAAAGGAGTGAACAAACTCTGATTCGTAATTCAATTGGAGAACCAGAAATAGATTAAATTCCACGACTGCAATATAAATTTTGGCCTCCATCTTTCAGGGTTTGTGCTTGAACTGAAGTCATTAGGAGAAAGAAAAGGTCTTGCATTATTTATAGGTCACAGATTGCTGGAATAGCAAGCTTTGGAACACTCTCAAAACATAATGGTCCTGTTTGCATTAAATCCAAAACTAAGTTGATGCTTTATCTGTATGAGTAAGAGAGGTTACAGCAGTAGACTGAGATTAGCAAAAGGAGTCACAGGTGTTCTCCAAAGTAAGCCAAATCTTTTACACAAGAAATCTGATATTACAACATGTCCATTTTATTTGTAAAATGTGAAGATTAAAAGATGAGAGGCATAAAATATTGACTAAACAATCATCCACATATCATAAAAATAATCGCTTCAGATATTCTATGAAGCTCTTGTAGGGGGCAACTGTGTGTTGATGGCAATGAAATTAATTACATTTATCAAAGATACTTGAAATCCAAAGCACCTGCAAAATAACATAACATAGTAACCTGTGCCACATTGGCACAGTAAAGTGCATTGATGACCTTGGTCTAGTCTTTACTGCACAGATATTCCCATTTAAAAAAAAATAATTTCACAATTGGCACTAAGTGTCAGTGTCAGCAGCGAAATCAAGGGCTCAGTGGTCAAAGAGCTGATTTGCTCTCTGATGTTTGGAGGATGAATACTCCACGGCCGTGCACCCTTTTTAGTCATTCACACCTTTGCCAAGGGACTGGGCAACACTACCTGTCTGAACTGGTAGTCATCTATGTTCTCTTAGCAGGGGTATAAATGACTGTAAAAAGTGGAATACTGTGGCCAGTGGTCCTTAAAGAAGCTGGTTGATGCAGAAGAGCAGGGCATTAGAGTGAAGCCGGTACTGTCCTTCACACACTTCAGTTTTTCTGGGGATAAATATGGTACTCCTGGGCTGTCAACAGAACACATTTCATGAGTGCAATGTTCCTTTTAAAGGGGAATATTGTGACAGATGTGATAAATAAGGACGATATATTAAAAGAAAGGATGGTTGAAATGCTTTAAGGGAAAATATGCCAGAATTTCATACTTGAAGTGGAGTAAAAAAATAGACAGATGTAGTATCATCTTGTCTGGCTTCCCATCAGCATTGTTCACTGTCAAAAATGTAGCTTATGATGAGATGTAATTGTACTCCTTCTTTGCCCTCAAAGTCTCTCCAGGATGGAATTCCTAATCAAAAAGTCTGCTAGTCTTTAACACACCTGCACAACTTCCATCAATGGTGATGAGTGGTGTATATTAGTGGGTGCATGAACTCAGCGAACCCGTATAGTAGTATCAATGCGAAAAAGGCCAATGGCTTAAGAATTTTTTTTTTTTAAATCTCTCTACAGGATACTTCTGTAGCAGGAAACTGGTTATCTGGTATAATCCACTGGTGGTTACCACTGTAGGAAGTTACAGTATGATAAAATATGTCAGTAGATGATACACACACATTTATTTCAACAGTGAAAATATGAAACTAGAGAACCATACAACCAACAGTGAGTGATACCACTTCAGATAAACCACGATCTGAAGGAAACATCAGCTCAAATTCTTATTTGAGGGTCAAATAAGTTTTCTAATTATTTCGTTTATAGTTTAGTTTGTATTTATAGGTCACAATCTAGTCCTCTGGGAGTAGTAGGAGCAGAACTATCATGAGAGAGGCTTTTTTTGTGTGTGTTATTTCCTACTTGGCTGCAGCCAGAGTAGAGCGGAAATATGATGGAAATCCTGTTCTCACTAGATATCCAACCTATGAGATCAGGGTGAGTTCCGACACATCTGGACTTTCTCAGTACTTCTCCAAACTTCACTTTCTGTGGTTAGTATATTTCTCGCTATCTGATTCAGATAGTGCTCTAGCTCCCCAAATAACTATATGGAGCAAAGAAAGGTAATCTATTTCAATGTTCCTTTTAATGATTAAGGTCCTGATTCTCCAATAGGGTATCCCAGCCCCAGTCCTCCACTAGTTTGTCTTCACATGGGCACCAAGGTTCAGTTGTAGATTCAGGATCTAAAATGTTAGCGACTATTCCATCATTCCAGGGTGGACTAAATGGGACCTGGATCTACAAAAGTTTCAAGAACACATAAACAGCAGCAGCAACAAAAAGGCAGTCATTTTTGGTCTCCTTGATCTTTTCCCCTGTTTTCTCTCCAATCATCCATTCCCAGGGACCTGTCATACTGGGCTGATCTTCTCTGCAGCTCTCTACACCTTGGATAGACTATTGATTTCTCACCCCCCCAAAAAATGTTAAGGGCAAAGCAAATTTCTTTAAGATATCCAGTTTCTCCTCTGAAATTATCTGCTCAGTGCTCACTACTTTCTCTTGCACAAAGAAAAAGCTGACATTTCATTTCGGAAGCTATTTTGCAAAGCTGTTGATCTGATTCTGCTTTTTAATAATCTCCTGCACATCATTTCATTTGATTTTGAGGCTTCCTTCTTTCTCTCGCCTTTGATTTTTATCAAGCCTGCCATTTATATAATTTCTGAACAGTCTACTTGATAAAAGGTTGAAAGCTAAGCAACTGCCAATGAGTCATGTATTATTATCTTTAAAATACCTCCCAGTGTGTGTGGGTTGATCTTCTGTTAGTCTGTATTTCATGTACTCATTCTGTGCTCGACATTTTTCTAATTTTAGTCAGTCCAGGAAATAACACAGCAGATCTCAATAACGCTGTAACATCAAATTATTTAACACATTTGCATTTCCACACCTCTGCTCCCTTTGCTGAGAAAACTATGAGTGCTATTTGAATATTAATTGAAATACTGGCTATTGTTGGCATATGCCTCAGACATGTTGTACTACTTTGTGATGTCAAATCAGATAAAAAAAAATTCATTTGAAGCAACACTCCAGACCTTTCATTTGCAAACATTACATGATCTAAATACTAACAAAGTGCCTTACACTGCTAATTAACAGAAATCATTAGGGCAAAGTTGGTGGATGTTATACATTAATGGGCTGGCATTCAGATAATCACTTTATTTGTTCATGGAAACTAGACTCTTATCATTCCTCCTTTTCATTTTTAACACTCATCCTTTCTATCTTCATTTACAAAGTTCTGTGTTTCATTTTTCTAGTCTCCAGATATTAAAACTTCACCATGACTTTTGATGATGATGAACCATTTCAAGATGTTTACATTGGTGTTTTTGATTGGCAATTTGATAATATCTGATGGCTCTACCAGTGGGAGGAGGAGGGAGAGGAACCAGTTCCCAGTAGACAGGTATTTGTTTCACATCTTTCAGTGAGCACACATGTGGACTTCTGTGGATGCTTCTGGTGTTACTCTTTCCTGTGTGGGGAGAGTAATCTTCACTTAAGCATGTGGCATCAACTCACTCCCCAGCAAAATTCTAACATACTTTTCTTTTCAGCCCTATATGCAAGTTGGACTATCATTTTCTTCCATCACAGATACATGCATTGTTGTACAAAAGGGTGTGAATTCTTGTGGTCCTGCTGGACTCTTCCCTGATCCTGCATGCCTAGATAGAGATAGTGGCCATGTCATTCAGGATTGGCAATGACTTCTTCCACCTTCAGCTTTCTTGGAAACTTGTCCTATCCTATTTGTAATAGGATTTGTTATTGTTGTTTTTTGTTGTTTTGTTTTGTTTTTAAATTCACTTGGTGAAGTGGTAAATGCTGAAGAAATACAGATGTTTCAGCTTGTAGAGAATATGATGGCTTGTCCTCTCAATAGGCTGAGCCATCACTAGACCATTACTCCTGTGACTCTCATTCTGCCTCAATTACCAATTCAAAGCCATGATCCTGCTTTTCAAAGACTTTGACAGCACAGGGTAAAATGGTATTAGTAACCACACCTCCAACTATGATCCACAAAGAAAGTTGCACTTTCTGGAGAAGTGCAGCTCGTAAGACCCAGGATGAAAGGTGTGAGAACCAGAGACAAAGTGTTTTGGAGTGAGGAGTGCTAGATGTTGAATGTTCTTCCAGAGGAGCTTAGAATAATCCTAAATCTGACTACTTTTTTGATCACATTACAAGACCAACTTTTTTTTATAAACCTTACTTCCCATAATCAGAAATGTATGCATAGCACACCCCTATTTTATAACTTGGCAGGAAGTGACAGATAAATTAATTTCATTTCTTAAGGCTGTAGAAGAAGAAGTCATAATGAGACGAGATTAAAATGTAGGAGTTCCTGTGTTTTGTCCAGTAAAACCACACCTTCCACCTGGTGTGAATGTGTAAATTCTCCCAGCCTTTCACTTTATATCAGAGAAATACAATAGTGGCATCCTTGAGGCAGCCTTCAGATTTCTTCTGACAAGAAATATAAATTCCTGGCAGATTTAAAGTGCGTACTTGTATTTTCTTGAATAGATAGAGATTTTTTTTATGTTGATGAATGCAACTGCAAAGCTTTGGTGTGGATGAGTGCCCAAAGGTTTTGAACCATGTGTAAATGTGTTAATTTTGAAAAAGAAATGGGCTGGAGTCCATAATAGAAAAGCCTTTGGGATCTTTGAGCTTGCCCCAATGGTAGCAGAAACCAGGGTGTACAGACACATCAAAATGGAGATGGAGACAAAAGAAGTGAATGACTTTTTTTCAAATTTTCAAAAAGATTTGGTTTGCAATTTAAATGAAAATTCAGAATGTGTTTTACTTCAGAATAGGTAGTTTCCTGATGCTACTTATTTTTAATGTGGTAGTTGGTTAACCTTAAACAAGATTTACTCCTGGTTAGATAAGCATTCAGCTGATTGGCTATCAGTTTAGACCTTATTCAAACTATTCTAACTCATCTGACCTCTAACACTGGATATCTTGCAAATAAAAGCTTTCTGGTGAGATTTCCACTACTGCTTTTATGTAGTCCATTGAAGAGGGTGGAAATACACAAGAAAAAGCTATTAGGGTATTTTAGCACTTACATGTCTCCTCCTGACTGGAATCAGAAAAGTACAGAGATTGTGAAAAATAATGGTTAAAAGCACTGGGTTCGGGTGAAAGATTAGGTCACTTTTAATTATCCCTGAAACGCTTTCCCCATCTTTACCAGAGAGACCATCTTCAGGGGTGTGTGTAGGGGGGAGGAATTCTCTGTATCATGCAGAGTTCAGAAATTGAATATTTTATTTTTTGTCTTCTGTAGAAAACATGTTGAATCTTTATTTTCTCAGGTTAAAAATATGAAGAAACTGGTAATATAAAAAAAATCTGTGCAGCACAAATCAGTATACAAATTATAAATTGATGAATTAAATCAGAAATGGAAGGGCCTCCTGGGGAAGAAGTTCCTTCTGCCCGTTTCAATGGGTGGAGCTGAGAGACGTGAGTAGAAATTAGGGATGGGGGAACCCTTTTCACATTACACTCTTTTTAATTGCCATCAATAGGTTACCTGTCCCGAATTGAAGTGACTCTTCTTTCTTTCTGGTTACTTATGTGAATCCAATCGTTGTATTTTAGCATCTCAGAAATGTTTAGTGAGATTAACTCAAAGGGCGTTGTAAGGATAGGAAAGTACTATTATCCCCATTTTACAGATGAGACTCAGAGAGACCCTGACTTGCCCAAATTCACGCAGGAAGTTGTTGCAGAGCCAGGAATTGAAGACAGGTTTCAACCACAGGACCATGTGTCTTTTTGTTCTTCCCACTCTCTACCTGTCACTAAAAACATAACAAAAAACCAAAATCTGTTTTCACTTCTTCTTTCACTCTGACCACACACATTTTGTGGCAACATATAAATGTCAAGACAATGGGTAAAATAGAGGCCTCCCTTAAGTTCTATGTCTTTTACAAGGAATTAACTAATTGTGTAAATTCTGTTCACAATCACCTTGTGGCAAGATTATGAGATTTTTTTTTCATTTTCAGTGGGATATTCAATATAAACCATAGCTTATAGATAAGTTGTCTCAGGGGAAAGAAATCATAAAAATCATGGATAAATGGTTTCCCTTATGAATGCAGTCTAAGTGCCCATATGCACTTTGAGGAATTAATAGTGTGGAGTCCCAGAGTGTGCACTCTCATGAGTAGAAGCTATTGATTATGGACCTGACTCTGATCTCTCTCTCTCACTTTGTAAATTGGGAGTATCTCCGCTGGTGTAAAACTGGTGAAAATGAGATCAGAATCAGTTCTAACTTTTTCAGGCTGGATTTGCATCATATTTCCTTATTATATACCTGTATAGTGAACCAGTGAATATAAGATAGGATCAGAACGCCCATGTTATCAAGCCCATGTACTGTTGTTTTTCATTCCAGCACTGCAGTGGTGTTTAAATGTAGCCTTTTCACCCATCTCTTGCAACTGATTTGGCCTTTACAGAATGACTGATCACAGGGCATAGATCTCAACAGAGTCACAGCAAACAGGTAGATGAAGGGGACAGTTTTATTTGAAATGAAGTTTAAACAGTGAAACAGAATTGCTGCACAAGTAATGTACACAATATATCTGAAAATATCATTTATAATTCTAATATCCTTATTGCCAATGTTATGAAAAAAAAATCCTCAAGTTATAATGAAACATGGAAAGTATTATTTTACAGCACACTTTACAATATATAAATTCTGCATAAATTGCGAGTAATACCCTTAAAAGTTCTCATGCTCTGGACCCTGCAAGGAATGCTCATATAATCTTCAAGCTTCTAAATTATGACAAAGCTCCTCTGTTAAGAACACAGTGAGCTCAATTTAATTTCAATATAAGATGGGTAGATTTCCAGCCTATTTTATTTGATTTGGTAAAATCCACTATATAATATTATCTCTAGTATATTTGCTTTATTTTCCTCTTTCCAATTAGTCTCATAAATATGCAAAAGCTAATAAAAGAAACATAGCATAGTTTTCCCCCACAAATTCAGACTTACAAAATTAATTGTACATCCTGATCATGATTTTTCTGATTTAGTGGCCTTTTCTGGCTTTTGCTATAGTATCTGTGAGAAAATGTTTATGTAAGTATTTCTGTCACCCAATAGCCCAGCATCTTTTGGAGCTTAAGGCCAGTATCGGTGTCTATACTTATTTCCATATGTTGCATCAGCTGCAGGAAAAAATGTATGCATTTCTGCCAGCCATTTTTCCATTACCTATCCCAGAGTCCTCTGTTGAGATGACCTCTGGAGTGACTGGTGTGGTGAGTGATGTAGTTAATGAGATCCAGCGACATCATGACCCCAACCCCTCATGACCCTGGCTCTCCTCATCCATCTTCTTAGCCTCACAGACTGTAAGACAGTGTGTGGAAACAGGATTAAACAAGTGTGAATGAACAAGTTCAAGAGCTTTCTGTCATGACTGCCAAGACTGGACAGCAGCAAAGTGAGAGACTAATAACCCGATGTGGGGGAGCTAGGTCACTTTACCACAGATGCACCTAGAGAAAGTACCACTTTCTACGTGGTGATTGTTTTTTGGACTTCAGGAAGAGTTTATATAAGACTCATGTGATATCTGTGAGGCTTTGCCTGCCATTCCTTTTTAGTCACACAGCTGGTGGCACATGTAGTCCAGGGATGGGTAATACATCATTTAAGGCTCCATCCAGAAAGGTGCAGAGGCCAACAGCACCACTAAGCAATCAAGCCTTCGGCTTGTATTGTGAGCTACTTAAACTTTGATCTCTTCAGAAAATAATTGGACTTTCTAATTTAAAAAAAGATAATTTCATTTGCTTATATGAAAAACAATCCAGAATGTAAAACATACCATAGAAAAGAATCATGGCATTTCAGATAGGAGCTCTAGCCTACTGGCTTATTTTCTAATATGAATTTTTTTCCCCCTTAATATGATTTCACCCTGAGTCTGTTTCTAAACATAAGATGCTGAGATAAGGCACACTTCTACTTTCCTGCTTGTGGCAATGGTTCAGGCAATGTCTGTCCTCTGTTTGTCAAGCCCTACTGTTACCCTGTGGCACTTTTTGATAAGTTGACCAGTTGGTGATTAAACATATTTATTTAGTTCAATGAGTCAGAGCTATTGCGGCAGATAGAAAATTACTGATGGATTATCAGTTTCAGAACCTCTGACATCTGGCCTTAATGTAGTTCATCATCTGAGAATTCATAACACATTTGCCTGGACAATAACATGCTCAGTTACCTGTGTGATCATGGATCTGGATATTGGAAACATTTTGTTCAGAATTAATAGGACATATGTCACAGAAACTAGAAGGCTATCATTTTTTTCCATGGTTGCAAAAGCATCCATTAGAGTTGACTAGTAAATCTGTGCACTAGAGTCTGTACAGAGATTCAGTTGCAGTTCACCAATATTTTAAATATTTCTCTAGAATGTCAAAAGAAACTAAATGGTAATTTTAGTATTAAAGCTGGTTTGTCTTCTACACTAACACAAACATTGATTAACGGGACATTTAAGTAAGAGGAAGTATATAATTGGTATTTTTCCGTGTTGTCTTTTCGATTACACTGTCAAATTGGTAAACTAATATATTTGAATTAAGATACTTTGTATCTTATTATTTGTATAAGCATTAAGTCATCTGTTTCTCTGTAATCCCTGATTTCACCGTTGACTGACCCCAGAACCCAGTCTATTTATGTTCCGCCCAGTGTCCTGGCAATTGCCTGAGCTAAGGTACCAGAGCCTGATCCTGAAAGGTGATTAGTGCCTTTTGCTAAGGTCTGAGTGCCTTGATATGGGACAGCACTTGAGCATGTTCTTAAGTACTGTTCCACAAAGGCGTGGTCTCCTGAACTGAGGTTTGTGACAAGGTAGAACAGTGCTGCTATACAAGCTCCCATGCAGGAGGAGCTAACCTGGACTCCTGTCCATCACATGGATGATAGGAGGTGGAAGTATAAAGGAAAAGGGGAAGTGGTGTAGTCCTGGCTATGTAGGAAAAAGACTGTGTCCTTTTCCCTCTTATCTGGCAAAAAAAGCTGCCAAAGTCCCTGGCAGTTGGGACCAGTCTTCTGAGTGGTTTGTTTTTGTTTGGACTCAATAAAAGAGAGCCCCCAGGAAAGAGATTAAAACTCTGCCACTTGTAGTTCTGCTTGCCAGTTTAACGGCTTAAGTTCCCTCAACTCCCACTAACATCAGAGAGAGTAAAGGGCACTCACAAACTTTTGTGAGGCGATCAACACTTTATAGTATCTGGTCTCCAGTGTGTGGACTATATGTTCCCAGCTATTAGCCCTCTTCCCTTTCCTCCCAACATCTACTCCACCAACAGCACCCTCCCACAATACTTCTGCAAATCATTCTCAGGACTGGGGCCTGCAGTGCTGAACTATAATTCACTAAGAACTTTATTCATGTCCCTATTTATCCAATTATACAGCAGTTCCTATATCAGTTAAAATTACGAGAGTTTGGGATGCCAAAAATGAGTTATGTTCCATTAAGGGGAGATTTTTTAAAGCACTGAAAGTATTTAGGATTACAAATATCATTTACTTTCACCTTAAATTCTTACGCAGTATGGCTGAATTATGTATGTTAAGACCTTATACTACACTGCAGAAGGATTTCACTGCATAGCCATTATTTATTCTTTTTGGGTTTGGCTTCTGGCAGCACAGGTATGGAGTGTATCATTCTGTCATGGAGGTAATCTGGGCAAAGAAGATTTTGGCACAGTTTTTCATCCTCCTGGGTCTGCTTTCAAGTTGTTTCCTCCCTCCCAACCTAAGAGCAGCAGGAGCCTCCCTGTGCAGGTTTCTTTACTTGCTTCACCTTACTCTATCTAGCCTCTAGGCCATTGTAGAGGACAAGCACTGAAAGCCAAGCATCTGCCTCTCCTGTTCCACTCTACTGCACCCATGTATAGTGAGTCTAGTTTGCACTGTGTGACCAACTCTACTGTGTGGTGCAAATGGCCAGCTGTGGGAATATATCATGCTTCCTTTCTCAGCAGCTTAAAAGGGGCTCCTGTGCATCCCTCCACTACCACATCAGCACTTCCTTCCTCAGTCTCCTCAAGTTTAGATTCTGAGTGAGCAAGAAGATATTTCTCCTGATAGGTGAGGATCTCTGAGGAAGAGGCAGTGGACTGAGAAATAATAAGTTTTATTGCTCCTTTAAAGAAACAAAGGAGCAATAAATGAGAGCTTTATAAATTGGGGGTAAATAATCCTTCCTTTCAAAGATGCACAGAATTGATTTATAGTGAAAATAAAACAAAATTATTAACAATAGGACATAGGTTAGGTGATACCAAGTAAAAGGAAAATAGAAAGTGTTACAAGCAAATAAAAGTGAAAACCCTCATCCAAAATTAATCTAGCAAGGTACAGGCTTTGTTCAAGATGGTTTATCTCACCAATATTCCATCTTTGGGAATGGGTGACAGGCAATGGATCACTTGATGATTACCTGTTCTGTTCATTCCCTCAGGGGCACCTGGCATTGGCCACTGTTGGAAGACAGGATACTGGGCTAGATCAGGGATGCGGCCCACCAGGGTAAGCGGGAACTGACAGCCAGCACATGCCTTGGCTTGCACTGCTTCCCGCAGCCCCCATTGGCCTGGGACGGAGAACTGTGACCAGTGGGAGCTGCAATCGGCTAAACCTGCGGACGAGGCTGGTAAATAAACCGGCCCGGCCTGCCAAGGTCCTTACCCTGGCGGGCCATGTGCCAAAGGTTGCTGATCCTTGAGCTAGATGGACCTTTGGTCTGACCCAGTATGGCCGTTCTTATGTTCCCAGCCCTGTCTGACTTTCTCTCAGTCAGGACCTTCTATAGAAGTACAAGATGCTGGCTCCCCTTGTCTTTCTGGATGAAAGATCTTTGCCTATGTAGGTTTCTCACCTATAGTCAGTTCCCAGAGACCTCAACCCATCTTTCTCAGCTTGCAAGAGCTCTGTTCCCTCGTATCTAGATGCTGATGGATGCCAAAGATGGCTTCTATCTTTGCTTCTATCTTCCAAAGTTCAATTACCTTGTTTCAAGAGGCACAGTGACCTCATGCTGATTTTCCCTGCCTTTGGGCTTCCCATTCCCCTATATGTAAATGGAGCTTCCATTGTTTTGATTCTTCCACGCTTAATTGACATAGGAGACAGGTAAATAGTTGTCCTGTCTGGGAGAGGCCTGTTTCTTCCTTTGTTTGGACACACACTGTGAGGCCTAATATCAGTGAGTATCCATAATTTCTTATATTGTCTTAATACATATATTTTACAATGATATTAATCACCATTGTGTCATTAGCTTTCATAAAACACTTCACTGGGTAAACTGCTATAGTACAGTACCATCAGTTGATTCAATTGCTTTACACCTCCTGTCTTGATAACCCAGAAACTTTATTCTCCTCCCCTGCTTATTAGCTTTGTTTACCTAATATGTAAATTGACCTTCATTATCTCTTCCTGACGACTGAGCTGGTCAAAGAAGCAAATAAGCATTCCTTTTTCTAGGGCAGACCTGTTTACCAACTCCCCTGATGTGCCCGATATACACACAATTTAGGCATAATTGCAGCATAAGTCCATAACTCTTAATACACTCCTTGTATGTACATCACTCAAGAGTATTAATGATCAGTCAGTTATTAGTTTTCCAATGACATATTGTATGACACTTTTAAGATACAGGTTATAATCATATGAAATGGGGGTAGTGAGGCCTGACAGGAGTTACTGACACAGAATAGTGAATCACCAATGAGCCTCTGTGCCATGATATCCCAACTACCTGAGCTTTCTCTCTCTGATATTTTCTATCTTGTCTTGCTCTGTCAGATCCCTTACTCTTGCATTTGTTGTTTTGTCTTTCCATGGAACATGTAGTGTCTTCCTCAGCCATCTGTGATGGGTAGCCTCCAAATTCTTGTTAGCCAGTGTCTTCAGCCAAATCTCTGCTTTGTACAGTAGCATGTTCACTTCAGTCGCATGATATAGTATGACCTTTGGAAGGTGAAACTAATAGTGCTTTTTCTAATCTCATATGAATGTTTTTGTCCCATCTACCTTCCAGTGTCATCACATTCCCCAGGTAGCAAAATTCTGCTACCTGTTCAATTTCCTTTCCACCCACGTACACCTTTGCATCTGCTGTCCAGTTTCCTGCTTTCATCATCTTGATTTTCTCTGCATTTATTTTCAGTTCATTCTCTTTTGCCTCTATTCCAGGGCAATCATTCTGTTCCACATAATATTAGTAAATTAGTGTCATTGGTAAAGTCATCCATGATGCCTTTTGTTGCCTGCTTCCGCACCCAGACTGTTGCTAAGGCAGAGAGGATTGGTGACAACACACATCCTTGTCTAACTCCAATCACAGTATCGAACCTCTCACCTGGGCCTGCATCAAACCAGATCAGGTTCCATTGTACTAGGCATGGGACAAACAAGCAGTAAATTGCAATCCCTGCCCCATTTATCTTTATAAATTAAGATGATAGAGATTTTAAAGGAAAGTGTTAGTTTAGCATCAAAGAGGTAGATTGGACTCTGTTTCTTGGTAACATGCCAGTAGTGTTCTGACCATTCCTTAGTAGATGGGGAAATGCCAACTTTCTAGCCTCTGTTGGTGCTAATGTAGTTGTATTTGAGTGAAGTGGTGAACATTTTTTTTGAAAGTATCTTTTTATATGTAGCTGTGTCTGTCAAACCTACATTCAGTTCTCTCATAGACAAGCTTAACACACATTTCCATTGTCCAAGAAATACAGGTTTTTTTAAATAGCCATCATCAGCATTGGAGACACATTTACTGTAGCTCTTCCATACAAGATATCATTTAATTCTGAGCCATCAACTAATATGGCATTTGAAACCTTTTATGTCACCTACAGCCAAAGGGGAATGAGGCTTTTGGAGGAGGTGAAATGACTGATTTTTCCAGAGGACTTAACTAAAATTTAATTGCTAGCATTAACATAAAAGTTAGCACCCACGTGTGCTTTGGTTCAACTATCTGCCGCAAATGGATATTTTGCAGGATTTTAATTTTTTAAAGGAATTGCCATCAACTTAAAAATCACACTTTGTTTTAATTTGTATTTAACTGACAGTTCATATATATATTTGCTATTTATAACCAGGCCTATTCCATCACAAGGAGACTGATCCAGCGATTAGGGCACTAGCTAGAGATTTTGGTTCAATTTCTTGCTCTTTTACAGCTTTCCTGTGCAACCATGGGCTCTCTATGCTTTAGTTCCTAATCTGTGAAATGGAGAAGAGAACACCTTACTTCAGAAGGGTACTGTAAGGATACATACATTGGAGTTAAAAAGGTGCTCTGATACTATGGTAATAGGTGTCATATAAATAACTTAGATAAAATTAATCCTGTTCCCATTGGTAGAAATGTGGGTGGAATCAAGCCATTAATTATGATCTGACCGACATTTGGGCACATCCATTTAACTCAGAAGGAATACATAAAGTTACTTACATCCTTAAGTGTTTTCAGGAGCAGGTTCTTAGTTTCCTCTGTTTTTATATTCGTTTTATTTTATTTTATTTTATTGTTGTAGTGGTTGTCTTTAATATATTAAGTGGCAAAAAAACTGGGAAAAAATATTCTAAAAGGACAAAAATAATCTTGAGGAATTCAGGAGCACGTGTAGTACCTGAAACCTACTTTTAACTCAGTTTTGATATTGACTAGCTTTTTTGAGTTATGTCCCTTTGAAATCTCTAACTTGTAATCCTTATTTCTTGTGATTTTTTTTTAAATAACTTCTTATTGACAGGTAAACTTTAGTTTAGCAATTGCATTCCAGCTCTTTGTTACAGTTCCTTGCTACAAATATGAGGTGAGGCTAATACACATACACTTACAATATGACAATAGTTCTGCTCTTTTACTGGGGGAAGCATTCAGAAATTATCAAGTTAGACCCTAGAATGTTCATCAATTGTTGTGATGTCAAACCTGCCATATTAATATTCTTAGTTTTCCATCTCAGTAGATAAGCATAATACAGCTCAATCTAATGAGGTGTTTAGGTACACTAAGTACTTTGCATATTCACAGCTCTGTGTCTTGAGTAAAAAAAAAAAAAAAAGCTTTTTAAAGCAGGCAATCACATGATAAAAAGTCGTAGCTTTAATTAAAAGGAGAATTAAAGAAAAACTGGGTTAATTAAATGTTTGTGTATTTTCTTTAATAACTCCCCCCAAAAATCCATACCCTGCGGAGAGATATGCTATGACATTCCAACAGTAAAGATGGTGAAAACTGAGGCTATAATGGGAATCTGGTTGTAATCTTTATTATACATGAATGACTCTTGTCTCCTCAATATCTAAATTTGTCCCTATATTTTCCCACCTAAATACCAAGAAAAAATGCATATACTATAAAGTTGTCTTGTAACATTTACTGTTTGTCCATTGTAAAAATCTCAGTGAAGGAGAATGCTAGAGGTCATGGAATAAATACATAGCCTCTTTTCAATCAACCTGGGCAGGCCCCAGAGGTAATATGCCTAAAAATATTTATCTTGGAGTCATTGCAATAGTTTTAAAATTAGTGTTCCAGGATCCTCAGTTGGTGTAAATTGGTATAGTACCATTGACTTCAGAGGAGTTTGTACCATTTAGTGAGAAGCATAATGAACTTGCTACTTAGAAAGCTTTTATTTTACAGAATTGAAACTAACATTTATGCTGGCAGCATGAAAAACTGTTGTACCATACTAACCCAGGGCTTTGTTCTGCTATATACAGTACACTGCATTTTGGTCATATTGCAAGCATTCAAGTATTAAAACAATTTTGTCTTGTGTTCTTTCATCTCGACAGCACAACAGTCCAGTGACATAATATCACAAACCATGTCTGATAGATTTAAAATTGAATGTGGATGTCCTGTATTTTCTCTTTCTTAACACCCCTCCCACCTTACTGCCCCCACGGCTAACACAAGCTTTCATTTTTTGCAAGCTGTCTGCTTCACAGACAAATATGGAAACTGCTTGTGATGGTCTCCTTCAGTAGCCTGAGGAAATTGCTTGCTCAGAACTGTGCTACTTTATTATTAAAGCTGATTGGAAGGGAATCAGCAGCAGAGAATCAAGTGCTGTATCAAGAACCTAAACTCTGAGCAATTTGGTAATGAATAAATTGGCCTATCTTTATAATTGACTAGTTTTAAAAGAAATTTAACCACTTGATTCTTTATGAGCCCCTGTGAAGCTGCTTTTAAGGGGAAAAGATGGTAAATTTAAGACATGACACGAATATTGATTTTAGATCTATCACAAGTTTCTAGTGGTGAAAGATGATAAGCAGTGTATGGAACAGAAACCTTAATATAACCTTCATAACTATTTTGTTGCTGCACAGCTTTATTATTGAATCAAATAAAGTTGATTAATCCTAGGCTATACAATCTAATACTATTTCCCAGATTATTGCTGTAAAAGAGATGTGTATGAAAGATAAACCAAACCAAACCAAGTGATCTTTGGTTTATTGTAACACTAGTGTATGATGGGCTTTATCAAGTAGCCTGTGTTTTCAGTGTACAGCTTGTGAAATGGATTGACAGAAGATAAAATGGGACAAATTAATCTCTGGTGTAATATTGTAGTTCTATTGATTTTTGAATGGTGTTACACCGGGGATCAATTTGTCTGCTGATTGTGCCCGTTTCTTCGTAATATTTTTATATTATGATTTCGTATATACAGTATATGTATATGTTATACAATATTATGCATTAGTGAATGTATCTGTTTTTTGTGTGTGTATACATAAAATTAGTACACACATTAATATATACACACACACACTATTAGAAAAATACATTAAAAGAACAGTAAGATTGTAATTGTAAAGTAAAGTAGTCAGGAAATAACAAAGATAAGATTGCCTGTGAAACCTTAACTCTGCCCTCATGTGTGTGTTGTTATATAGTCTGTAATTACATGATCACATACTGTATTTTCTGCAGGACTCCTTTTTCAGTCAGTGAACAAGATGGATAGTGCCCAGTCAACCAGGCTGCTGTTCAATAATGGTTTTGTATCCCGATTGATCAGTGTTTGGCCCCAGAAAGTCAGTGAGAGGCAGAAAAGGAATTTAATTCCCTTGGTTCCTAGTCTATTGTCTTAACTCAAGAGTATTCTTCCTCTTCCAGTCTTACCTGACTCCTCAAACAATGTACAACTTCTACCTACAATAAGGAATGGGTGTTAGAGGCACCTGTGTCATTTGGCACATACCATACACCGAACGGGGCAGAGGTGCTTTGGATTCCAGACTGATTCTCTTCATAGTCTAGCCTCATTCTTTCTCCAACAGAGAAAACTAAGGGTCTGATCCAGAGCACACTTTAGTTAATGAGCTTTGGTTCAGGCTCTGAATGAGCAGAGGACCTGTAGAAAAGGTAGTATGTGGCCATGTAATAAAAGACTATATCATATTGCATACATATATGAATAAAGTTTTAAAATAGCACCGGTGACCTTAATTTTGTTATTTCTTGACTTCATAGTGCTGCTTTTTAATATAGGTCTTTTTTTCTTTCTTTCTTTCTTTCTTTCTTTTTTTCTTTCTTTCTTTCTTTCTTTCTTTCTTTCTTTCTTTCTTTCTTTCTTTCTTTCTATTAAAAAAAAATCAAAATGACGACATACATTCCATTATGTTCAGCTATTTGCTAGACTGCATACTCGAATAGTGTACCTGCATACACCTTTCTATAGCCTGTGTATGTGCATGTATAAAAAATTAATAAAAGCAGGACTTCTTCAGACCACTGCCTCCGTGTACATGCACCTTCACTTATTATATGAAAGGAGCTGTCCTTCCCTTCTTACTAATCATAGAGAAAACAGTCCCAACACTGCCTACAACACTAGGTGAAAGGTGCTCTTGTTGTTTGCATTTACATGCAGAGCACCAGAAGAATGTTGGTAGGCTATTAAGAGATTGCATTAGAGAATCCAGTGTACATAGCTAAGGTCCATTTTGCAACTTTGAGAAATTATTATTAATTTTCACTAGAGCACTGACAGGCGATCTGTGATGTAGGGACTATCTCCAAATTTCACCTTTCTTCCTTTCTGCCATTACCATGGATGAGCTGTTCAAAATAATGTTGCAACTACTTTAAAAAATAAATCAATATTTGAAGTGTTTTTACTCTTTACTTTTTCATTCTTGAAAATCGTCGAATCCTCAAGTTTTCTAACAAATATTTGTTCCTGGACTGAAGAAGGAGAAAAGAAAAAAAAATCCTTCCAAATTTCAACCAGAATGGATAACATGCTGAAGTCCAAAAATGGTCCCTTAGATGAAAATGCTTGTGCAACCTTAGCTATAGAATACTGATACCTGCTCTACCTATAGTATATGCTTGTATGTATGTATAAATGATTATGTATATTTATTAAAATGTTTAAGTATTGTCATCATGTAAATCCAGCTGGTCAGTTCATCTCATTTTCTATGGTACAATATTTAATTGTATGTTTGAGCTATGAAAAACACCAACATCAGTACAGTTAGCGAATGAAATAGACAGTCATTCTGAAAGTAATGGAATAAAACAATCTGTTCTAATTTTCATTGAGTTAATGCTATTTTGTTCTTCTCCCAGTTCATGAAACAAGATACAGATCTCCCTAAAGCCACAATGACTGTGCCAGTTGAATACAGCTTGATATAGGTTGCCTTTTGCTGAGATGTGGTCCTGGCATGGATTTCAAATTACATACAGTTTTGCTATATTTAGATTTCAACAACCCCCAAACAAAAATTAGGCATAACATTTCCTAGAAAACGTATCAAATTACAAGCTATTTTTACAAAGAACAATGAGGGTACATGAGAGATGACACTGCTGTGGAAGTGGTAATATGGCCTACGACCTTCCAATATCATGAAGAAACTTGGTCATGTTTAGTTAACCTACAGAACTACACACCACACTATCAATCAGCTTTATCAGTCAGCATTGATCAAAGCATTTTCTGAAGGATGCCTCTGTGGCTTACAAGTATGGCTATGGTGTGTTAAGAGAAGAAATTCTGGAGGCCACTATAATGCTGAAGCAAGGGTTCATATGTATGCAGCTCCCAGCTATTGAACACATTTGACCCCCAAATGACAGAGTAAATGAAAGCTCTTTTTTAAAGTAATGCAATCAGTTCAAAAATATTGTGCTAATAAAGTTATGCATTCTAACTGAAAGATTTATGGCAATCCATTTAGTTGTTACTAGGTTATTTGTGACAGACAGATGCAGAGTAACCTGATTAGAGTCAGCATTGTGATGACTTGTAGCTACAGAGGGGAATAAAGCTTCAAACCATTGTCACAGTCCATTCTCTGAAATGCAATTGGAAGATGATTTAAAGGAACATATGTGACACAAGTTTTGCAGCTGGCTGCTAGAGGTTTTCACAAGCAAAACACTAAAATAACTGGAACGCTCTCTTTGGCTGGTTAACTTTTTATTCATTTTTCAGGTTTGCAGATTAATTTGGAAGACATTTCCTGAAAACAAAACAAACACCACTACCACCAATCCAAACCAACAATGCTTCTATGCTGATTGCTTTCCATTCATTTTACATATTGTTTCTTATATTAGAAGTAATATATTTGGTAATGGAATTAATGGATGATTATAATATTGGCATTTTTGTTGAACTTGATGAACATACAAAAACTGAAAATAACAGAGATGCTGTTTTATAGATGCATCTTTGAATAATACAGTATTAAGATTTAGATGTATAGAATAAATAACTGAAATTTTAGATGTGAGACTTTAGTAATACTATTATTGTGTATAATAGAATAATGAATGTTGGAGGTGGAATGAACTTATTAGATTATCACCCTGTCCCCTCCTATTCAAGAACTAGGCATGTGATTAAAAATGAATGTGTTTTCATAAAGATTCAGATCTATTTTAATTGTGTTCCTGCTCTGTTATATTGTAAATTAGAATTGTTGTTTTGTTTTCTTTTTTTTTTTGACTCATTTCATAGAAGACAGATAGTAACATTATATTTTAATAACATTGTAATACCATATGTCACTGTAGTTCTAATTTCTGTGCATCAGGAGACAATGTACCTGAATGCTTCTGGGTGAGTATTGGCTGATAAGCAAAAAAATGATCCAAGTTAAGTCTCAGCGGTAAATGTTGCTGTAACCCTTTCTAATTAATACAGGCCTTTTGCTGTCATGTGTCAGTTTGTATCAGATTCAAATGTATCATCAAAGTAGGTGTCAGAGGAGACCAATTTGACAGAGCTACTGTTTCACTGAGAATTAAATCATTCTGAGGACTAAAACCTTATAAAATGGTATACTTTGTTTATTGTCATTGATTTAAACAACACTTCATTGGTTATAGAGGGTAAAAGACATATGTTCATCTAAAGGCACTGAAGGGTTAATTTAGGAATCTGACTAATAGGGTGTTAGTGGATTCCAGTATTTATAAAGTGCTTGCTGCGAAATCTCTTTTGACCCTTGACTTTTAAATTCTGCAGCGTTTATCCTCCAGAGTATAAAGCTTTCTTCAGCAATTTGAAACACTTGGTAAAGAATGACTACTGCTGCAATGCTAGACGGGAAGAAATATATATATATGTGTGTGTGTATCTTTTAAATTTCTGAGGCGGGAGATTGGGACTGGGAACCAGTGGGGGGGTTGGGGAATGTGGATGACTGGAGTCCAGGGTGGGAGGGGGAAGGGGCAGATTGGATGAGGAGCCAGGAGAGACAGGAACTGTGACTCAACTGGCCAATGAAACTGGGGACAAGAATCTGTGTGGTGGAGGACAACTAGGAATCATGGGGCCAGGAGACTGGGAGTGGCGAAGACACTGTGGTTGTGACAAGAAGACTGGAGGAATGAGACTATGACTTGTTGGGAAGGGGACTTGGAATGGGATGAGAAACCCCAAAGAATGGAGAGTGGGACTGATTAGGTGGGGAGAATGGGACCGGGATAAAAGGCTATGGTGAGAAGAGGCAGGACTGGGACAAAGACAGGCTGGGCGGACAAGGCTGAAGTGATCAAGTTTGGGAGGAATAGGCAGAAGAGTCTATGGGCATATCCCTTCCAGAGACTGAAGTAGAATTCCAAATTTCTGAGTTGCACCGTTCTCACCACTGACTCTGTCACATCCTACTTTAGTGCTGGTCCATGCAGAGGATTGGGCAGTTCTATTTATAATTAGTAAAATCATTCAAAATAGTGGAATTTTTAAAGGATGCCCTTGTGTGTATGTACATGTGAAGGCATTAGAACTGTGTTACCAGTCACCAGAAGCACTAATCTTACACATAACATTTTGAGATCCTAATCTCTTGTAAGCCATTCACTTTCACCACAAGCTTGGACATATATTAATATATATTTATAATATAGAATTGTGGGTAGCATGTGTTGAGCATCAAAATGGTGAAAATAGACTTTCAATTATTTGTCCATTGTAAAAATCTCAGTGAAGGAGAGAGATAGGGGTCATGGAATAAACACACAACTTTATTTAAATCAACATGGGCAGGGCCAGGAGATAATGTGCCTGAAAATGTTTATCTTGGGGTTGCTGTAATAGTCTTAACATTAGTGGTCCAGGATCGTCAGCTGGTGTAAATTGTCACAGTACCATTAACTTCAATGGAATTTGTAACACTTTGATGGTCAACCTAGATCTATAAGGGGTTGTGCCACTGCCTGCCATGCAATTCCAGGTACCTTAACAGCCCTGACACCAAGATCACACCTTTGCTTCCACGACCCAGTTACTTTTTGCAGAGAGACCCCAACAATGTCCCAGTCCCAAATTTCCCCCAAACCATCCGCCAATGTGACAATCAGCAGAGGTTCCCAGAATTCTGTTACTGATAACTCTGTTACTCTTCTCAGCCAGTGAGAAGTTTCCTACTGCTAAACTGTGTGACATCTCCCTTTAACTCCAACTTGTCTGTCTTGCCAGCAAACTCATGAAGACTCTACCAGCCCAAACCATGCCTTGAGGTAACTGATGGTGAACCCCAACCCCCTGAGTTCCCCAAAGACACCCCCTTGCAGCATCCACTCTTTCCTGGAACACTTACAGAAATTGTTCATTGCCCTTTAAAGAGACAATACACTGCAGCTCCTTAATTTAGCTGGAGTTTGACAAACTGGCAGGTTTCCATCACAGCACCTGAATTGGTTTATAATAAAAGTAAAATAAGTTTATTTAACAAAAAGACATAGGATTAAGTGATACCAAGTATAAGGAATTAAGATAGAATGTGTTACAAACAAAGAAACAAAAGTAAAAATATGCTTTCTAATGGCTAAGATCTAACATAACAAGCTACAGTCGTTGTTCAAGGTAGTTTCCTCCCCATCTTCCTTTTCCAGCAATGGCTGTGATCCCCACAGAGTCCAGGGCTCTGATTTTGCTTGTTGGTTGAAGAGTTTAGGGTTCCTTGCCCCTCTTTTTACAGTCCAGGACACCTTTGAAAGTATATCTGTCAAAGTTGATGGGCCCTGCTTCAAGAGGCAGGAAGGCTTTCTGGGGGTGCAGTCTCTATTGAGACTGTCAAGTGATTATTTTTTCTTTACTTGCACTCCTGATTGCAGTTTGCCTGACATGCAAATATGCTTTCCTTTTTCTTTAGTCACACCTTGCTTAATTTACATGGGAGACACATTCAAGCAGGTGGAATTGCGTTCCTTTGTCTGGGAAAAAAACCTGTTTATCAACTCCTGATTGCGTGCCTGGTTTATATACCTTTTAGTCGTAATTACAGCACATCTGTATAATCCTTTGTGGGTTGTTCGTACATACATCAAACAAGAATATTAATGATCAGTGAGTTATTAGTTTTCCAATGACATATTACATGCCACCTTTTGTGTGTATAGCATGACAACAGTATGTTAGATGTAATGAGTGTGTCAGGCCTGACAAGAGCTGCTGACACATAATAATGGTCTTTTCTCACAGAGTTATGTCCATGTACTTCACTGAAGATCTGGCTCAGTGTTTTTAGAAGATACATACAGTCCTATGCTCCACATCTAATACTGGAAGTGGTGGAGTACTGTCAGCTCCCATTATTTTAATTGTAATTGAAGGTGCTGGGCACCCTGTAGGAGTTGTTCAGCATCTTGCAGGATTAAATGAAAAATATTTCAAACACAAAATTCTTCCTGAACATTAAAAATTCAGATTCCCTGTTGAGCTTTGTTGTGTCTGCATCTTCCAAAATCAAATTGTCAGATGCCAGTAGTATTTTGTTTGGGGAGGGAAACCTATCTGAGGGCTCTGCTTCGACAGTGTACCTTTTAAGTGCTTTTCCCCATCTCTAAAATATCAGAGAGATGGAGCGACAAAAAATAGGAGGACCTTAGTGACTACATTCACCAGCCCAGTGATGCAATAGTCACAAAAATTGAATGTTGTCATTTTGTTTTAGTCATGTTCTACAGGCCCCCAAAATTGCATTTTGAAGTGCTCATTTTTCTACCAATGACTTTGGCTACATTAAATTCAAGAAAATACAATAGATTTTCTCTTAAATCAAGCATTTCTCACAAGCTGGATTGGTTCCGCTTTAATTTGCAGGCACATTATATAACATTCTGAGCGATTAAATGTAACCTTTCTTCGGCGGAGGTTTCCCAGCTCAGACCTAGACGTGGAAAGAGAGTTGATTCAGCACCTGACTGACACCTCTCCGGGAGGGCTTGAATGTTTGGAGCAGCCATGTGCTATTCCTGTGCTCTTTCAATTATAAACAAAAAATGCTGCAGTGGGCATATTGTGAATGTTCACGTCTCTACCTGTCAACACTTCTGAAACCTTCAGCACTCTGTTTCCTCGTGCTCCTCCTGATCAAAGCATGACCTGCTTACTAAGATTCTCATAAGCTAATAATTTAATAACAGCTCTGAGCCAGAAGACAAAGGGAAAGACAGGGTAAGGGGCTTGCTGCTAATTTCTCTCTCACCATAATCAAATCAGTACAGCTATCCAGCCAGGACTCATAACCCTTAATAAGTCACTCTACTCGATTAAGAGAAATTGATTTTCCTCCACCATGGATCATAGTGATTATGATAAATCTGGTATCTGCTGCTCACTTCCTTTTCTCCCCTGCCAGTGTCCATTTGTTTGCAGGGTCGGCAGGTAAACGAGCTGGAGAGATGACACCATGTCATTATCTGCAGTGGGTGTCAGCAATCTGACAGCTGTGGAATTGAATGGTTCTATAGATCAGTGCAGAGGCCAGTTGTGAGGGTCTCACACAGCAATTACACACTTCTGACAACTGTACTGATAGCCTTTAAGTGCAGGAAACTATGGGGTAGAAATTTGTAATTGCAGTTAGTTGAGAAAGTTGTAGTTGGGATGGTGTGATGGTAGTATGGGGGCCATAATTTAGAGGTTAGCCAAAGTGAGGGCAGATGGGAGAGGACTGGGGGAGAGCGTTGGCAAGCTGCTATGTTTTAGAAAAAAAATGTTGACTTGGTCTTCAATCTGAGGTTACCCATGCAAATAGTTCTTGACAAGGTCACTTTTGTGTTGTGTTCTCTTTCTACTTTCCCTTTAGCTGTATTGGCAGTAGAATCTTTAATTGGCTTCTTTCTTTGCCCAGCTGGACTTCTGAGGAAATAAGTAGGGCAAATTTGCAATGTAATTCAAGATGATTTTTAAAATTTGCCTATTTTTTTTTTAAAAATCATATTAATTATAATTTTAGACTAGTGTAAAAACAAAAGAAAACAGTTAATTGTTCTCCCCCCCACATACCTTCCTATATGATGGTAATATTAACCCATTCCAATGTATCACCTGTTGCAGAGGACCATAAACCAGGCCAGGGAAAACTAGTCAGTCACATGGTTTTGGCTTTTCCTATTTATTTTGAGTTGCTAAACTGCTATAAAAGATAACATATATATATATAATGGTCAACATTTTCAAATGCAGTTGTCTGAAGTTAGGCTCCTAAACCCATATTTGGGCACTTAGGTAAGTGTCTTGATTTTCAAAACTGCTTAAGTGCCTTGTATGACTAAAGGAAACTAAAAATGATTTTCCCTCTCTGAAAATCTTCAGAGTCTTTGACCTTGGCAATATTTGGATTATATCTTATAGAAGTTATCTGAATAAGAAAAGTCAAAATTCACTAGAATCATCTAGTCCAATCTCCTGCATAATGAAGGCCATAGAACTTCACATAGTAATTCCTCTACAGATTGGATGGAAAGATGTCCAATTCTGATTGAAGGCCAGATTCTGGTCTTTTACTCATCTTGATTAGGAGCTTATTCCACTAGTAGTTACTCAAAGACTGCATGGGGTGAAGTGTTGACTGCATCCCACGGTAAGTTGTTCTAATGGATAATTAAAATTTTGCACCCTATCTCCAGTTTGAATTTTTCTAGCTTCAACTTCTCGCTGTTGGCTCTTGTTATGTCTTTTCTTGAGTAAAGCATCTTTAAAAATAAGGTGTCTTCTCCTAGCATACATACTTATGAGCTACAATCAAGTTGACTCTGAACCTTCTCTTTGATGTGTTAAGTATATAAAGCGCTTTACATCTCTCATTGTAAGATAAAAACTGGCCATCAAGAAGTTTAGACTTGAAATTAGACAAAGGCTTCTAACCATCAGAGGAGTGAAGTTCTGGAACAGCCTTCCAAGGGGAGCAGTGGGGGCAAAAGACATATCTGGCTTCAAGACTAAGCTTGATAAGATTATGGAGGGGATAGTATTGGTATGATAGGATAGCCTAATTTTGGCAATTAATTGGTCTTCGACTATTACTGGTAAATATGCCCAATGATCTGTGATGGGATGCTCCATGGGGTGGGATCTGAGTTCCTACAGATAATTTTTTCCTGGGTGTCTGGCTGGTGAGTCTTGCCCACATGCTCAGGGTTTAGCTGATCACCATATTTGAAGTCAGGAAGGAATTTTCCTCCAGGGTAGATTGGCAGAGGCCCTGGGGTTTTTTCGCCTTCCTCTGCAATGTGCTTTTCAGGATGCAGTCTCTCACCCTGTAACCATGACTAACAACCTATATTTCTAGAAATATGGACTTGTACTGGCTGTATTAAAATGCATGATGTTGGATTGTGCCCAATTTAACAAACAATTCAGATCACTTTGTATAAATCATGTATTTTATATTTATTTGCCAGTTTGTGTCATCTGAAAACTTGATCAGCCCTGATTTTATATTTTCTTCCAGATTACTGATAAAGATATTGAATAGTATTGGGGAGATAACTGATCCCTGGAGGACTCCACTAGAAACACATCCTCTCATTGATAATTCCCTAATGAAGATTCTATTTTGAGATCTGTCTTGGAGGCAGTTTCAAATCAATTTACTATATGCCATATTGATTTTGAATAGTGCTAATTTTCTAATAGGAATGTTGTGTGGTCAAATGCCTAGCTTAATATACCATTATGGCTGTTTCCTTTATCAACCAATTTCATCAAATAATATCTAATTTGTTTGGTAAGACCTACTTTCTATGAAACCACATTGATTCCATACTTTGAAATGTATCTCTTGACAGTTATCGAGTTTTCGGCATCTCTTGAAACTTACTTAGTTTGAACAAGAGTCTCAAAACTTTCATTTTCGATTATTGGACCTTCTGGCTTCAGTTTTAAAAATCGTCTTGTATCAGAGGGGTAACCGTGTTAGTCTGGATCTGTAAAAGCAGCAAAGAATCCTGTGGCACCTTATAGACTAACAGACGTTTTGGAGCATGAGCTTTCGTGGGTGAAAGCATGCTCACCCACGAAAGCTCATGCTCCAAAACGTCTGTTAGTCTATAAGGTGCCACAGGATTCTTTGCTGCTTTTAAAAATCGTCTTGGCAGAGTAGCCCTATCTTGGCCCACAACACTGTTTCTGCTGGCTGCTTTTGAACATGTGCTGCTCATGTTCCAGTGGACAACGCCAGAGTGTCTTCTACAATATGCCGACACTTGATTGCACTACTGAGAGTGTTTTAAATCTCCTTAAAACCTCATTATTGGCAGGATATGTTGGAGAGAAACTGGAATACTGACATTTTATTAGCTGGGGCTGATGACGAGTATCCTAGATTACTTTCCCTGCCTGAAAAAGTGCATACCCTTCAAACGCCTTCCTTTCTCAGTGCCAAGACCACACAGCAGTGGTGTAGTAATGATGTATTCCTTATTTAACAGAACATGCTGATATTATACTAGTAATGACAGTTTGAAAATAAAATGAAAAAGTAAAAAAAGATACCATATTATTCCCACCAACATAACCCCATGTGCCTAAAACCTGCATAGACAGCTCTTTGCCACCTCCGCAGGGATACAGGGTATTCCTGATCATTTTGGTCATTTTAGCTGGCTAAGCAGACTGCTCTAAATCATATCAGTGGCTAGATGGTGCCTTGAACAACCACACTATCAGGGGAACCTGGGGGTCTGGCTTTCTGAGGGTATGTCTACACTGCAGTGTAAGTCTTGTGTTAGTAGAACTAGAGTTACAGACCCTGGTTTTGTTAACCTAGTGCTTGAGCGTCTACACTCATTTGTAACCCAGGTTAAGAATTGTGGAACCCTGGATCCCAACCTGGAGCTTCAGCATCTGCACTGTATTATGCAGGCTCAAGTCCAACCGCCCAGTATCTCCGATTTTCTAGAGCCATCCCAAAATGTCGCTGCTCTAGACCTTTATTCATAGTGCAGAGTGGGAAAACTTGACTGTCCACCAAAGATGACTGTTCAGAGGATAAAGTTCACTCATGAGATTGTGGGATACTTTTGGCAGCCTCCCAGAGCACAAGTCTGGTGAGCCTGCATGTACACTAAAGAGTAATAGAGCTTGAACCCTGGGTCCTGGCTTAATTCAGGCTCAGACCCTCCACCCCTGTGGGGTCCTAGGACCCTGGCTTCAAGCCTTGAGTTACTGTGTGATTTCTGTGTAGATGAATGGGGGGGTTAGGCTTGAGTATGAGTTTGAACCCTTGGCTTACATTATTGCAGTGTAGACATACCCGGAGGCTGAAGAGGATTTTGAGAGAATGAGGTAGAGAGAGTGAATGTTAAACTCCATCAGCAAAAATAGTTGTCCATCCAGGATACCTGCCAGTGATAATACAGATACCAGTTCAGTACGTGCGAATATTAATTTGCACCTTGTCTGATACCATTATTTTTTTACTGCCAAATATGTATATTTGTTGTTGAATGGCTCAGCATCAACTAAATGCTGAAGTTCCATGCTATGGTCAATGTAAGCATATTGTTTGTTTGCTTAAAGATCTGTAATGATTAATAGTTAACAGCACTTGATACTGCAAGGTTGAATGCTTTAGAAATGCCAGAGGTAAGTATGAAGATAAATAGGGAATTTAAAAGGGTTTTTCCCCCCCTTTGTAAACAAAATGTTAGTCACTAGGCCGAACCAAAGGTCAATATCATTTGTGGGATTCCTGTTACCCTAGTGGAAATTCCAATATTGTTATGATCGTTCAGCTGGTCTCTGGGAGTTACGACTGGTATCTCTTGAGGTGGGGAATAACTCATTTGTTATTGGAGGACCTTGGAAATAGTAGATTTCTAGATCCCATTTTCCCTTCCAAAACCTGGATGCCAACTGGAAATAATACAAACCAGTTTACATTTTTTCCACTAGAATTTCCATTAGGATGAAAAGAGTATCATAAAATCATCAATGGCAGGACATGACCCTAAAGCACTGATTTTCTCTTAGATAGACATGCCCAAGGGAGGAAGCCAGGAAGGTACAGAGACATTCAAAGAAGAGAAGAAGCCTGAGTATCTGCCTAATTTATTTTTTCAAATAGTCGGTAGTATTTCAGTATTCTGTCACACACAGACACTGAATGAGAACAGTGTAAGTCACAAAAACACAGTAGATCCAACCATGTTTGAATTTGTTTATTTGTTTTCAAAATCTACTTTGAGAATTTATATGCTAAATTATAGCCCAAGCAAACTATTATGGTTGGGTCACAAGCCTTTGAATAATGAGTTCAGAGTGGAAACATTCATGGTCTTCAGTCTAGTGTAGAAAATATTGCTATGGAAATAAGTCACATATTCAACAAATATGACTACAAAGGAATTTAAGGAATGGAAGACAAGTACAACTCAGTTGAAACCAACAAGATCTTTTCAGATTGACACATTTCCTGACACAATTCCATTAACGCATTTGACAGTCTAAGCTGAGCATAGGAGCTTAGGTGGACATTTGATGATTTTTGAGGTATTTACTCTATCATTAGAATGTTGATTAGAAACAATGTGGTATATAATTAATTAAATGTCAGTAAAGTACAGCATAAATGCTGGCTCTTATACAAGAAACTGACTTAAGAACAATGGTGCAAGAGTTCTTATTACTGTAAATAATTTTATTTACTTACAGGGTTCTGGTTTTACTTAAAAAGAATATATTACTGAAGAAAGGTGCAAGACTGACCAAGTACCTAAAGTCCTGTATTCATCAGGGGTACTAGTCATTAGTTGCAAAAGAAATATAGGCTTCCCTTCATAGTGTACTGTAACCTTGACTTAGAGAGGGCATCTCTAGGTGTGATAGCATAGTTCTGGCTCCATGCTCTTTAAATTCTGGGCAGAATCTGTTATGATTGCCAAAAATGATACCAACTGCTGTCAGCTGTGAGTTTAATTTTTGTTAGTAATAGTAATTATCTTGTACTACAGTAATGCTTGTAGACCAGGTACAGTGACCAGATGTCCTGATTTTATAGGGACAGTCCTGAAATTTGGGGCTTTTTCTTATATAGGCTCCTATTACCCCCCACCTCCTGTTCCAGTTTTTCACACTTGCTATCAGGTCACCCTAAGACCAGGGCTCCATTGTGCTTGGCATGGTACAGCCATAACAAAAAGACAATCCCTGCCCCTTGTTAGTTTACAGCCTAGGTCATGTGATGTGGACATGTGTCCACTCCAAACTGGCCTGTGACCATATGGTTCACTGTACAGCCTTCAAATCTACATCTGTGTTGAAGTCTGACTTAGCAATACTGTTATAATAAATGAATAATGTAGTGATGACATCACTGCAGAACTGCCCTGCAACAGAACATTAGGAATCTCTAGCAGTAAATGGTTTGCATAGGCATTCTTATTTTAGTGAAGGCTTTGAAAACCATTACAGTAGGCCCTCTTCCCCATTAAGTAGGACAGCAGCAGAAGCTGCTTCTCTCAAGACACTTTTCTTCCCTTATTTTGATAATTATGAATAAAGGTCAATCACTTTCCCATCAAGGCAGATCCTGACAGCTTCATATGTCAGCTAGTGAGCTACAGATGAGATGCTTCTCAACATAATCCCCCCCCAACCCCAAACCCTAGGATATATCTTTACTTCCTCGTGACCAACTGAAAGTCAAAGCCAAAAAAGGGAGGTGGGGGGGAGGCCCCTTTGTCAGCCACATATATATGGTGCTGGGAAATATTTCTCATTTTAAGCTCTATTAATGGACGATTACATTTCGCTTGTTAAATGTATACTGAGAGTAGTCTCAGAGAATACAAATGCTCTAGTTAAAACATGCACTTGTCAAGGTCTTCACTTGAAGTGTTGGTTTTATCTAATCATTTCCCAAAAGCAGAGGCTAGTTGTTTTTTTTTTCAAATAAATATAAAATGTTAACATTTTTCACACAATTAGGTTTAAGGCTTTAGACAGAGAGTTTAAAAATAATCCTGTGTTAACAGAAAGTAGATTCTGTTTCAATATCCATTCTTTGTATTATAGCAGAGCCTGGAGTTTCCAACCAGTTTTGGGGCACCATTGGGGCGGTGGGGGCGGGAGATAGGGACAAGCTGATGAAAAAGGGAGGCCTATATTATCATAGAGTAAATTATTCACAAAGGGATAGACTTTAACTAGCCCTAATGTAGCTGTGCAGGGCATGAGGTGGTGCCCTCCACATCCACACTGCATTCTGGCTCTGGGTTCTCAAACAAGTGGCTGGAGCAAAGGCAGAGTATTAGCACTTTCTGCTTCTTCCCTCACCCGCCTTCTTTTCAGTGCACTGGCCAACAAAGCTGGCTGGGCCTGAAGAGGGAAGTAAGTCAGTACCCATTTCAGGGCAGTAGTGGGAATTCTGACTCTGAGTCAGATCCTTCATGTGCTCCTCCTAAGATACCACAGCCCCATGCCCCTTACTTACTAAGGAATGAGTTGAAAGGCTCAATCTAGCTCATAAAAAGAATCCACCAGGTTGTGAATAGAACTACTGAGGGACTGCATAGCACAGTATATATTTTGGGAGGCAGTTTCACAGATGGGGGTCCAAACAAAGGCCTATTCTAAACCAAATGTGACTCTGGAACAAATGACAATGAAAGCCCATTGAATGGAGGACATGGAAATGTAGAAGAAGTAAATAATGTCTTTGCTGCAACACTTGTCACCTGAAGGGTCCTAGACGGTATTTTCCAAATCATTACACACCACTGAAATGTAACCACCTCTGGAATGAAAAGTAACAACTTGCTGAGCATATACAACACTACTCGACAAATTGTCAATCAAAACAGTATAGGGCAGAGTTGCTGGAACTAGAGGTGCAGGGGCCGCATCCCCTGGCTTGAGGTGGTTTCCATCATACACAGGGTTACAGTTTGGTTCAAGGCCTCAGCACCCACATTATTCCAGTGCCTCTAGTATAGGGAGCAGTTTAGCAGAAAGCGACAGCCAGTATCGTAAAGCTGTGTCTTCCCCTCATGACACACTTCATTTCTCTCATTGGAGCACCTCTAATGAGGGAAAATTGTAACTTTAATTTTAACCAGTTACCTGCCCTAAAATTGGTTGTCTGGATAAAAAAAAACATTGAACTCCCTTTCTGAAACTCAGAGACTTTATTCATTTCATTTGCTGAAAGCACATTGGCATACATGCACCTCCGTAAGGTTTTAAAGCAGGAGCGGGCAAACTTTTTGGCCTGAGAGCTGCATCAGGTTTAGTAAATTGTATGGAGGACTGGTTAGGGGAGGGAGTTGTGGCCTGGCCTCTACCTCCTATCTTCCCGCCCCCCCTGGACTCCTGTCCCATCCAACTCCCCCCACCCCCCATTCCCTGGTGGCCCCTCTGGGACCCCTGCCCCATCAACCCCCCCACTCCCTGTCCCCCTGACTACCCCCGGACCCCTGCTGCCCCATCCAACCCCTCCTCTCATTCCTGATGGCCCCTCCCGGACCCCTACTGCATCCAACCATCCCTTCTCCCAGTCCCCGACTGCCCCTGTAACTCCTTTCCCTGACTGCCTCCTGCCACCCCATCCAATCCCCCCTCCTTCCTGACTGCCCCCCGGGACTCCAGCTCCCATTCAACCTCCTGTTTCCCCCCTGACCACCATCCGCACTCCTACCCCCTGACCACTACCCCAAACTCCCCTGCCCTCTATCCAACTCCCCCTCTCTCTGCCCCCTTACCACACTGCCTGGAGCACTGGTGGCTGGCGGCGCTACAGCCATGCCACCTGCCTGGAGCCGGGCCACGCTGCTGCTGCCGCCACCATCACGCAGCATAGAGCACCGGGTGAGGCTGGAGCGAGCAAGCTGAGGCAGTGTGGGAGGGGTGACAGCAGGGGAAGGGCCGGGGGCGAGTCTCCTGGGCCAGGAGCTTGGGGGCCAGGCAGGATGGTCACGCGGGCCGTAGTTTGCCCAACCCTGTTTTAAAGGTTTGAAGCCAAAAGACACCTATTAACTTTGTTGGTAATTTGGCGATGAAGACTGCCTTCCCAAATCCTTGTTGACTGTGTGCTCCTTGGTGTAAATCAGCTTTGTTAAGAAATAGGCAAAACCTCTCATTGAAGCAATTTATGTTTTCAAACTTTCTCTGTGCAAATAGATCTGGTTAAACGGCCTTATCTTCCATTCCTATCCACCCTGTGTTCCTAAAGAAGCATTTCAATCATTCACCTGTCGTGGTGTCCACAGAAATAGAGTAAAAGACTTGCCTGGCAAATACACAGGTATTTTTGTCACTTTTCTCTTTTTTCCCTTCAGTTATTCATTATGGTAATGATACTTTGTGATGTGCAATTTCTGGATTTATGACCCTTTCTTGATAAGCGTGAATCCAGCCTGCATGTGCATCTTTGATAAGGTTCTAATTGGATAGCGGTGACCTTTCTGAATGTAATTCTGGGAGGAAGATTAAAAAGCAGTCCAGAATGTGACAGGTTTGGGACAATAACATATGAATTTGGCTCCACTGGCAGGCAAGAGATGTAAGCCATGATAAATTAGAGGCAAGCCACGCAGCCTTGCTGAATGATTGTTCATTTCTGCTACATCCTCGGGTAAAATCTATTGCATGAGTAGTGCCAACAGTGCCATATTTGGCCTCTACACCACATTGCTTGTTTACTAATTGCAGATGCTGGAAAATCAAACAGCTAATATAGTTTCACAAGGCACTGAGAATCAAATACTGTATTAGCAGCACATACACTTTAGTGATACAGTCCCTTAGTGCACTAGCACATCCATGTATTTACCCTCTACATTAAGCAATTGCCAATAAGAGCTTTTTGCTGTCATTTATACAACTGTAAACAAGTAAGCAGCTTCATCCAGTGTATCCCAGGTTGAAGCATTAGTCCTCTCTGTAACTAGTCAGCCACCAGTTTCTACTGATTCTTTTTGGAAATTGTGAAGCTGACTGCATGATTTACAATGTGTTCCGTACTCTGCTTGGTTAGAAATGATTGGAGGCCTAAGATAACAGGGGAAGGAGCTGGGAGAAGGGGACGATTTCCTCTCAGTATACAGAAAACCTGAATAACAGTAATTGCCAATTTATATCTTAGATGAAATTCAAATAAAAAAGGATGAGCTTAAAAGTTAGAAAACAGGCATACACACTGGAAGTTGAATCATCAATTTCTCACTACATTGCTAGAAAACTCTTTAGATCTCTAGGTGAAATCCTGGCCCTATTAAAGTCAATAGGTGTTTTCATTCAATAACTTTTTCCTATATAAAATATATTGTCTTTTTTTTCCACACTTTCTGTAGTTGAATCTTGATTGGAAGTGAGGTTAAGGATAGCGAGATGGGAAAAATAGCCAAGCCAAATATCGATATCGTTACAGAAGTGTTTACCTACTACAGTATCTTGATTTTAAATTCTGTACATTTTCCAGCAGTTCTCACTGCCAGTTATTGTGAAGTGACAAAAAACATTAGAGTTTGAAGCCCTTCCTCACTGGTGCCAGAAGTGCTATCTGTGCTGTGGAAAATCTGAGAAGATCAAAGTGAAGGAAAGATCTTTGTCATTACAGTAAGCCTCTCTATGAATAACCTAGTTTTTAAGCCTTTTAAGCTATCTCTTTTCTGCTTCCTTATTATAGAGTGAAGAATTCAAATAGATGTTGCCTTAGCTTTCAAGATAAAATATAAGTGAGGAGAAAAAGAAGTTATGAATATAAATGTGGTGCTGGGTAGCTGTGTGTGGTTAGGCTGGAGGTTACTGAAGTTGTAAACACAGATCTGTAGATTTCTTTAAGTTTGAAAGTTAACCCTTTTGGAAGAAAGAACTGATTTCTGAATTTGGAAGTCACAGGCTTACAGTAGACATGGATGCTTTCGGCTTTAAATCAGGTTCCCAATGTTAGTAATACTTCTTAGACTGGGAGACAATTATTTATTAATACCCTAGCTCAATGGAGCATGATGATAAAAATGAGCAGTGGCTACCTCTCTGATCGTTTGTTTTGTCTTATTTTAATCTGTCTTGAAACATTTAAAGATGGGTCATTAGAAGAAGCTGTCAGAGGTTATAGCATATTCATCATTTGCCATTTGCTTTTAAATATTAATAATCTGCATAATGAAGGTACTTAAATGCAAATGGAAAATGAACAGGAAATATTTATTTGCTTTAATAGTTACAGAGCCTAAAATCTAGAGGAAAGATTTTAAAATTAAAGCCAGATTTCAGTTAATTTAGCATGGGTGTGCTAGAGCAGAGTGGGCGAACAGGGACTCCTGTCCTTAATCCCCCTACCCACCAAGTACACCTGTCCATGAAGCACCATAATGTGACTGGCTACACTGGGAAGCAGGGAGAAGGGGATTATGTGTTTGTCCAGCTTAGGGTGACCAGATAGCAACTGTGAAAAATGGGGATGGAGGTGGGGGGTAATAGACACCTATATAAGAAAAAGCCCCATATATCAGGACTGTCCCTATAAAATCGGGACATCTGGTCACCCTAGCTCCGGCTATATCAAAAGAAGGACAGGAGACATTTGATATGGATTTTAATCAGGACACAACTTTATTATATAGATGTCTGGGACTACCCAGCAGATAAAGTGTACAGTTCAGGCAAGTCCATGTTTATTCAAATCATTACCCGGGGCTTACACCAGCCCCCCTTCATTTTCTATCCAGGTCCCCACCAACCTATGGCTTGGACCTTACCATCCACCCTCCTCATAGGAGGGTTAAGGTAGGCTATGAGAACGGGTGGGGGGGCAAGAGGGGCAGGCAGGAGGATTTGACTCCCTGCCATGCCAATCATAGGAGTCCCCAACCCCCTCTCCACCGTTCTGTGCCTTTATCCGGCACCTCCTTTTAAGTCCTTTACCAGGGCATTTATCTGGTCAGTGGATACCTCCTCTATGCAGTATCTGCACTGGACATGTGCCCCACACTTACAAAATAAGTTGTGACATATGGCCTACCACCTTTTCTTCTTACCAGAAAAGGTCCTCCCTGACACTGCTGTGGAGAAGATGAAAACACCTGACTCCACCAAAGCCAAACTGGTGGTGAGGGAAAAATTCGTTCCTAACCCTCCTAAAAAGGAGCGACCAGCACAATGTCCACAGCAGGTCCTAACCCAACCTGATATTTGCCACCTCTAGGGGCAAGAGGGTGAGTACTTCCTTGCCTGCTGCTTGGAGAAAGGGCTTCCAATGACCAGGGCTTGCACCTTTAAAGCCTTCTGACCTCATATTTCCCGGGAGTGAGTCAGTGACATAAAGCTGACCACCACTCAACTTTTCTAAGAGTTTCTGACCTTCTCTCCCCCTCCCCATCCTTCAGCAAGCCCAAAAAATGTTCCCCCCGCTTCAGGTGCAGTGCAGTCAGTGTCATACCTGAGAGTTTTGTGGGCAGTACTAGCCAGCCCCATAAGATATGTGACTTGGCGGGGATGGGGGGTGAAGGGGAAGCTGTCACTATTTGGGATGTGGAGAATGCACGGTTTGCGTTTTCAAAGTGCAGTGAATTGACCTTGCAGTACCCAGGAGCTTTATTCCTTGTAGAGGCAGAAGCCAAAACTTTCAAATGGGGATGCCTAAAATTAGGCATCTGACTAAGCAGCCTGATTCTTAGAGGTGCTGAGTTCCCAATGAATTCAGTGGCAACTCCTGGGTGCTCAGCAGCTTTGAAGATGAGGATACTTATGTGGCTCAGCATGAATTTAGGTGCTGTGTGTTCCAAGCTTGGAAATTTTTAACATTAAGGTCCTGGTTTTTTGAAATTTTGAGCATACACAATACCAGTTGAATTGAACGTGTGGAGATACGAGAGTTTAGAACTTTCTCCAGGTACCTCTACCCAGACAGGGCACCTCCTTCCTCATAACCTGCAAAGCTCGGTCTCGTAGATGCATAATTTAGCCCTAAGAGGTCTTTAAAAAAATCAGAATTTGCTAAGTGTTATGAAAGCTTGATTTCTGAGATCTTATTGTATTTCCTATTCTAAGTTGCATTAACCCTGACATCACTGTATGACAACTTTTGGTAAATGTTGACTTCTGTGTGAGAACCACTGAATGTGTTGTTGGTGAGCATATAGAACAATTAATGACTCTTAACGAAGAATAGCAGATATTCCCTGATTAGGTAAGTAAAAGAAAATAAAATACTATTAAAGAAAAACACACACAATTTTAAGGGCCAAATCTCTTGCTGGTGTAAATTAGTGTGGTGCTGTTGAAGATAATAAAGTTGCACCAATTTGCACCAGTCATGAATTTGGCCCTAGATTTTCAGTTACCTTTAAGAAATGGTATCATATTTTCCTCCTTGAATTTGGATACAAATATACTTTGCTCGCATGACTAAGCTTGAGTCAACATACACACGGTAATGAAGGCAATGTTGACTCACATACCAGTAGCATATAGGCATCACGAAGAGTTTTGTAAAACAGCTATAGTTTTAATTGCAAAGGGTTTAGAAGTTTTGTGTTTTTTTTTAATTTCACAACTTAAAAAAAAATTTTAAAGGAAAAGAGGGGAAAAAAAGAAGCTTGAAGTGAATGTAAACCAACAATGATCAGACTGTAAGTGTAGTTAGTCTCTTTTTCATGGAAAAGAGAGAGATTGCATACTACTCTCTATTATAGCACTGTACTGTAGAATGTCCTTATTCTGCAAGGAAGGCGTTCAAATGGAAAACATACAATGTGCACAGAACCATTTATTTTATTATGAAGTTCTCACTGTTAATGATCTCTCCACTTTCAAAATAATGAGGGTTTAGGGGAGTGGAGGTAAACACATGGTGATTGCATTTGCCTTTCCATGGAAAGTAACTAATAGAAATGCAGAATCTGCATCTTAGATGCATCTAAGTTGCTTACCCCAATGCTTCAATCTTATGGGGCAGAAGGACAGCTTTTTCTCCCCAGTAGGCCAACTCCCATACTGTTGTTGTGTCAGGAGCCAGAAAAATCAAAGAGCCACCTACTGACCCTTCCTATTGTCTGGCCTTGTCGTCTTCTATCAGTAGTGTGCCACAATCAGCAAGATACATATGTACCTCATGCTTGCTTGGGGTTTGGCAGACCCCTGTCCCTTGCACCTGTTTGCTTATGCATGAGCTGTGCATGTTTGAATCCAAAGAGCTGCCGGGGGAAGAAGGGTGGGGGGAGAAGTCACTGTCAGAAGCTTTTCATTATCATGCGCAGAGGAGCAAAGGCAGAGAGGAGACAAGGGAAGCTCTGGGGGAGTCCACAAGGGTACTGTAAAATGGGAATAGATGTGGGCAGTTAATCCTAGAATATTAGTTAATAAATTAACTGTATGTTTGAGAGAGAAGCTCATTTTTTTTTTGGATACTTTCATTTGCAGCCTCTGTCTCTTATTGTAATAGATCAAATAATTTCGAAACAAATTCCACCACCCTTACTCATCTTGGGTATCCTGCAAGTAATGTCATGTAAGTGCTGAGTAAAACACTACTCTGTGTGAGTTAGGATGGCAGAATCTAACCTGTTACCCACTCATCTGTACAGTCTATAGGCCTGATTCTGGTTCACTTACAGCAGATATTCTTCCGCTTTACTCTGCACTGGTTAGGCCTCAACTGGAGTATTGTGTCCAGTTCTGGGCACCGCATTTCAAGAAAGATGTGGAGAAATTGGAGAGGGTCCAGAGAAGAGCAACAAGAATGATAAAAGGTCTTGAGAACATGACCTATGAAGGAAGGCTGAAGGAATTGGGTTTGTTTAGTTTGGAAAAGAGAAGACTGAGAGGGGACATGATAGCAGTTTTCAGATATCTAAAAGGGTGTCATCAGGAGGAGGGAGAAAACTTGTTCACCTTGGCCTCCAATGATAGAACAAGAAGCAATGGGCTTAAACTGCAGCAAGGGAGATTTAGGTTGGACGTTAGGAAAAAGTTCCTAACTGTCAGGGTAGTTAAACACTGGAATAGATTGCCTAGGGAAGTTGTGGAATCTCCATCTCTGGAGATATTTAAGAGTAGGTTAGATAAATGTCTATTAGGGATGGTCTAGACAGTATTTAGTCCTGCTATGAGGGCAGGGGACTGGACTCGATGACCTCTTGAGGTCCCTTCCAGTCCTAGAGTCTATGAGTATATGATATTGGTGGAGTTCCTTCTGATTTACACCAGTGTAAGTAAAATCAGTATCTGGCCCGATCCAGTTAATATCTCTTCTGATTAATTTTGTTACCTGTGTTTCTTGTACAAAAGCCTGCACTGAAAGGAAACCCCATGTGTCTGTGCAGGGGCAGAGGGATGAGCAAAAAGCTTTCCCATCAACTTGTACTACTGTGCAGGTGATGCTCACTAAGGTGCTACTTTAGGTAAGAGTAGCCCAGAGCCACGTGAGTAAATACTGCAGGATCAGACTCATAAATAGTTCATGCAAAATAGTGGCCAGTGTATAGCAAATACTATACAAGACACTAAAGCCTAGGATCTTTTAGTGAATAAACTACAGCATATATGGAAGAAAATTCAGATGTGCTTAAATAGCTTAGGATCATAAGTCCTGTTTTCAAAAGTGACTCAGGCACTCAGGAACCTAAGTAACCAAAGTCAGTGGGACTTAGTCTCTTTGATGCTTAAGTTACTTTTAAAATGGGACTTAAGATCCTAAGTCATATAGGTGCTTTTGAGAATTTTACCCATATTCAGAAGTCCAGGAGGAAGATAGAAATGTTAGGTGTTAATATGCAGCCTACTTATGCTGTCTACTTGAATTTTGTGCCTAGCCACATATTTAATTGCAGAGCTATTATGCTATTCAATTTTTTATGATGCAGTCCTTATAACTAGGTGTGAACTGGTGCAAATTTCATAAGATCATAAAAAGCTACAAATAGATTTAAAATAGTGTTTATTTTTATATGAAATGTGATATTTTAAAAAATGAATGCCTATTAATAATAATGAATTCATATTGGTTTCTAAGTATTACCTTCTGAAGGGATTTTACAGTAACATTGGTATGTTGTTAAATGTAATTTCAGAAAGAATTTTAGCATAGTAAAATTGTTTTATTTTATATAATTTGTTATTGCTTCATAAAAGCTCCAATATGTATATGGAATGTGATTGAGCTAGTACTTGCAATAAGTGTATTCCAGTGTGTTTTCCCTCCAGTCCTTTGTCTCATACAGCTGTTATCTGACAAAAGGGAAATAAAGAAGGGACAGGAGAAATTCCTGTGGTCTATCCCATGCATTCTGCTATGCTGGGAAAACGTGATCTATCCTTTTAGTAAGAAGAAAAGTATTTGAAGTTTAGCATCTATGAATTCAGGTGACAAATTCCCCCCCACCCCCATAAGACACTTAAAGTTGTCACTATTTCTCTGTCCCATGCACTTTGAACAAATGAACAGTCTTGAACTTTGTACAGAGAGTTGCAGTGCCTGGGCAGAAGACAGTACATCTGCAGGTCCTTGCATGACTAATTTTGTGTCAGCAACTGATTTTATTACCATTTAAATAAGAATTAATAATAATAGCTGTAAATTTGCCAGATGGCTAATTTGATAAATTTTAAAGTGCATAAACTTAAAATATTTAGCTTCCTCCACCTCCTCCACAAGAGCTACTTAAATCCTTCAAATCATGATGAACAAAAAGGTTTTAAACTTCATGGTACAATCTCACTTGCTGCATTTCATCCAGTTATCTTCCAGCAGGAGCACATTATAGCCATTTCAAAACAGATAGGTAGCTTGTTTGTACATTGTAGGACTGGAAGAGCAATAAGAAACCTGTCAATGGGTGAGCAAGTCAATGAGTGAAATTCATCTTGCATTATTTCCCTTTACAGTGGAACCACTCACCACAAAGCCACTGTGTGTGTGTGTGTGTGTGTGTGTGTATATATATATATATTCTCCCTTGGGGGATTGTGTATATTGCTTCACCCTTGCAGGCATCCTCAGCTCAGGAAGCATGCCAGTGAAGACAATGCATGTATATCAATGTAAATTTTGGATAAGCTGTCGAACTAAGAAGATCCTTTTGAAATTTTTAAGGTGGACTCTGATTTTCCCTTTTGTTTTGCGTATTTTTGACTATTTCAAGTTTTTGGTAATAATATAAGCAAAGATGCACTTATCCTAGTCCTATATTCTTGACATTGAAATTCTATCTATGGTTTGCCCTTTTTAGTACTCTGGTTAAAACCCCTTTTTCTTAAAAGTTTATTCTGATAGGTTTCACTCATAGTACAGTTGTGGACCTTTTCTCTTAAGTACTTAGACAGTAATCAAGCGCATAAATCAAATGTTTGGAACCTCAGTGTATTTTACAGATCTTCGAAACATTTTTGTGCAGACAGTAGTATTTAGTATAGATTAGCTACAGTGTCTTTGGGGATTAGTTTCCCTGCACTTGCTGAGCTTTTCTAGTGTGTGTTTCCACATGCTGAGAATACACACAGATGCTTTCCTGGCCTCCAACCTGTAAGAAAATAAATTTATCAAGAGTCCAATACTGATCATGGGGGGGTTGAAATTCCCACAGGTCAGTGCTGGCTTATACATCTTTTCAAAAGATTTAGATCCTTTTGCTAGCGTTACTCAGCCTCAAACATCCCTCTCATCCAATTCACAGCTTGAACTTCCTTACCTACCAATATATGTGTTTGCTGCCTAAAAAGCAAACTGTTGAAGGATTGCTTTAAGAAGGATAGATTATTGGCTTGGTTACATTCAGCCTTGTCACAGACGTGATCTGTATAAAATATTTTGGTGACTTGATCTTTCATTTCTGGTTTATCTCTCTCCCTCCTATCCAGTTCTTGTGTTTCAACTGTCAGTTAATGTTGCCTTTCTCCTTTTTGCTTTGCATGCTGCACGTTTACTTCGTAGTTTAATCCCATTTAACTAGAGACGTAGTCAATTTGAAAAATAACATTGAACCATATAAAAAGCAGGAAAGCCAGAGAAAATGCTTTCTTACAAAAATGTCAAAATTGGTTGGTTTCTCTCTCTTTTTCTACCCCAACTGATTTTTCCTCTTCGCTGGATGTATAATTACATCATTGTTTCAGTAATGTGAAAGAAAAATTAGATGCAGGGGGAAAATATCTAAATGCTTTTTTTTTAAAATAAGGAATTTAACTAAACCACTCTAAAGTCCCCTGCTGGGCTCAGGCAAGCTGAAATTAATTCAAGACGGCAGATAAAAATTTTAACCAGCCCGAGTGGAGATGACGGATGTGACAGCTCTCAGTTAAAATGTCTTTTAGTGGCAAATGCATGCGTATTAGTCAAGTGATGTGACATAACTGTCCCGGGTGAGAGACGATGAACCAATGACCATTTGCATTGAGAACAAAAGAAAATACTTAAAACTAAAACACAGAAAGGGGGGGAGAAATAAGTCAGTGTTTTACATGCAGTTTTTGATGGTTGTTTTTTGTTTTTGTTTTTTTAGTCCCTCTTCATCTTAAAGCGTTTTGAGAGTGACAAAAATATTTTATTCTGAAGCTTTTTATTTTCTTTTTGATAGAAGAATTCAAAAACCAGGACAGATGTAACTTGTTTGAACAGAGGAAACCAAGGGAACATGGTCATGAAAACCATATTTGTTGTTTTTATCACACTGAATTAAAAAAAAAAACCCACCCTCACTCCCCCCAAAAAATGCAGTGTGGTATATTTAAATAACATGGCTTAACGGAATACGTTCCATGAGCATTTTCTTTTGTGAAGATGGATTTGGCTCCTTCAGTGCTTTCTTAGGATAAGCAAATGTAGAGAGGTTATAATATGAGCTGGGTTTTATTAAAGGATCACACAAGGTTGCAGTTCATTGTGAAACAGCGCAGCAGTTAAAAAAAGAAAAGAAACACATATAAGAAGGAAATTATTTGCAAAGAAAATACTTCAGAAACTGCAGTCAGTCAGTAAGTGAATTAACCATGTGAAAGTCATTTTTAATATGCTTTAGAAGCAGATGTTACCAAGTCAGAGTAGCTCCCAGTTAGAGCTGCCAGAGTAATTGAGTTTTCAGTATTATTCTGTTTATTTTCCCTATTATAATCAAATTGTATTATCATAATTTTGTTATTAGGGTGCACTTCTCACTGTGTACCTCAATAACATTCAAGGCTGCATATGCAACTTACTATATTTGTTTTTACTTAGGGTTGGAGGAACTAAAATATTTACTAATACCATTTCAGTACAAAATAAGATACACTCAGAACCACAGCCATAGAAGGTAAGCTACAGAGAAATTCTTTTGAAGGTAGGACTTTAATCTCAAAAGTCAGGTAAAACTGGTCAGACATTTGGTATGGCATTGAAAAGATTGTATATACTCACAATTTCTCTTGCCTTTCCACATAAGAATGTGTACACATGAATCGCCTGTGCCTGTGTTTTAACAGCTAGTCTAGAAATCTTTATCTTGTTTCAGTATTATATAATATTTCAATGTATATTAGTATATAGCCTTGTTCAATATGCCAGATAACTGTTTATTTTAATGAAATACAATATTCACTAAAACAGTTTTAAAATACTGAATAAAGTACTCTGGAAATAGGATATAAGAAGTAGAAACTGGAAAATGCTGAACTGCTGAAAAATAAACTGAGAGTCAGCAAATTGCAAGCTAGCCATTAACATTTTAACAAGGATAGCTAATAACACTGCAGGTTTATTACCTACAGTATGTGTATGAGCTGTGTTTTTCTACAGTAATTTCACCTCTATTCCATGACTCCTGTGAAAATAGTAATTAAAAAATTAGAAGTCTGAGGTTCTGCAAGCTTTTTTCAAGAGATACTATCACTGTCAAACCGCATTAGTATAACTAAAAAATTGTGAGGCATTTGGCCTTATTGTAGGAAGTGGTCAGCCTTTAGGTTGATTCACTAGCATCAACCCCAGGCCCTCAACAGTTCTGGAACCCACATTGTTTTTGAAATCAATTATTAATACATACATCAACTCTCCTTGAAAATTTAACAGTGTCCTTGTTTTCCCACTGTCCCTAGAATGGTTGGGATGATAGCCTTGGACTTCGGAGGCCTGGATTCAAAGTCCAGCTCTGGCATAGACTTCCTGTATTACCTTTTGGCAAGTCACTTAGTCTCTCTTTGTCTGAGTTCCCCATCTATAAAATGGGAATAATAGCACTTCTGTACCTCACAACAGTGTATGGGGATAAATGTGTTAAAAATTGTTAGACCCTCAGATACTATGGTGTTTGGAGTCATGTAAGTACTATAGCTAGAAAATAGCTAAATGATGCCTTTATGTTACTACTAATCCAACACTATTTGGGCATGAATTATGGGAGGATTACAAAGGCAATTCTCTGAATCTAAACTAGGTGGGTCACAGAGGTGTCTCTGGTTTCTACCCTGGGATCCATCAGGTCTGCAACCCTGACTCACTGGAGAAGAAACATTCAAACGACACAGATTTCCAATTTTATATAATTTATCAGCTAAACTAAATAACTACTCCTGGGGGAATTCGGCGCTACTGAGTGTGTGCATAATTAATAAGCTGTGCATAATTTTATTTTTTTGCGCAGTAAAGAGTTTCTGCTGAAATGTTACTGCATTTCTGCCTTTTTCCCACCAGAGGGCTCTATGGCAATAGAACAAAGCTGCAGCTCCCAGCCAGCTAGAGAAGAGAGAGAGCCTACCTTCTTCGCAGTGCCGGTCAGGAACTATGGGGAGACAGAAAGTGTGGGGTGCTGGTAGGGGGTCAGATGGGGGCTCATAAGGGCTAGTAGGGGAGGACAGACTGGAGCAGGGGCTGAATGGGAATGGAGACACCAGGCCATGGGGAGGGAGGTGCAGAGCCACATGGTGATGGAGGGAGGGCTTCAGAGCTGTATAGGGACAGGGGATGGCTGAGTGGGGACACAGACACACATGGGAACAGGGGGAGAGGGCACAGCGCCACATAGGGACAGGGAGATGGGGTGCAGGGCCACATTGGAATGGGGGGAATAGGTGTCTGAATGAGGGTGGAGAAACACATGTGGACAGGGGGTGCAGGAACACATGGGGATAGAGGGAAGATGTGCCTGACTGAATGGGAGAGGCTAGGGGTCAGCCAGGGTCTACATGGGGGAAACTCCCTAACAATCCCTCCCACCCCCACAAAAAGCTCTTCAATACTTTTCCCACCCATACCCAACCACCCTCCAAGTTCACACCTAGGCTTTTTCACAGCAATTTACTTCCCTCTCCCCCATCTCCTCTGTTACCCCTTACTCCTCAAAGCCTTTGCGCTGCTTCCAAGGGTTGCAGAAAATATGGATCTCTATTGTACTTTAAATGAATTATTTCTCAGAGTTCTGTATTAATATGCCTACTAAGGAATCTATTTGTCAAAAAAACATATCCTGAATCTTTTTTGTTGTCTGTATTGTTACAGACGTACTTGCTGACAGGTATTTTGAAATAAATGATCAAAAACTAATTGAAACTGGTGTGATTATATTGTTATTTTGACAAATAAAATATGCACAATTTTGCAGAATTTTAAAATATAGTGTGCAGAATTTTAAATTTTTTGGTGCAGAATTCCACCAGGACTAAATAACAGAGCAAAAATGTAAAATCAAGTACATATAAGAAAACCAAATTAGAATGAGTGGGCTAACCTCAAATGATCAAATTAATCTAATTATCAGGTTGATTAAACCACAGAAAATCAACAGTTCCTATAAGTTTTATTTAATAATATGGGAAGGAGGCAGTATTGTTTAGTTTTCATCCCTATAAGTAAAAGATATTATCAGTCTTAGTGCTAGTGGCAGTATTTATATTCCAGGTGAAGGCTCATTCAGGGAAGGACAAATCACTCCCAGGTTTAAGTCAATATTGAGACTACATATCTGATGCCAATTAAGGCAGCTTGCCCAATTATAGGTGGTTATATAATAGCCAATCTCTTGTTCCCCAAATATAAGATTATGTGAAACATGCCAGTACAATTCAATATAACAGCTTGGTACATTTTAAATTCAAATGATAAATTTAGGTGAAATAGTATGATTTGTCAGGATTAAATGTACAGCTCCTAGGTGTGTGATCTCTTAGAGAATGAGATTGTTATACACAGGGTTGTTTTAGGTGTTTAAAGAACTATTTTATATGCATCATTTACAGATAAATTCTGTGGATTCTATGCACACCCGCTGCCGTGCACGCACACAGATTCACCGACAGCCCTTTGCTGGAATTTAAAAAATAAAAAAAATGCTGAAACATGAAGGTAGAGACATCTCTATATTAATTCAAAATGGAAAAATGAGCTGAACTAAAAAAGGTGGACAATAATGAAGAATGCTGGACATGACTCTAGTGGTTACCTGCAGGATGCTGGTGGTGGTTGGACAGGTTAGCTGTCTGATCATATATTTTCATGTAAGTGGTCTTGCTAGCTGGATACAGGTTACTTTCTTATATATGTTGAATCTTAGATCTTGTATGTTGATGGACCTGTTCCCCTCAATGACCAGCTGGGATGATGGAGGTTGACCCCAGGGCTCTTTGTCATGCATGGTGTTCAGCAACTATCATTACTAGCAGCAGTCACAATGACAGCCAGCAGTGGTTTGAAGCCAATTGCCAGAAGCAAGAAATAGCTTTTTATTTTCCTTCCATTTTTGAAGATGGTGGTCTTCCTCCTCCTGAAGATGGTTCTTCTTCCATGGGAACTAATCAGGAGGGGGCACTCAGCTTCTGAAGCCACTGGCATCAGCAGTGTGGTTTGATCAGGTCCCCTTTGTGCAAAGGTATATAAGAAACTCCCCATTCCAGTAGTGTTTGGCTCAGAAAGTCCACAGAACCTCTCTTTCATTCCCCCTCTCCCTCTTAACAGTCAGTCAGCAGGTCTGTTAGGTATGTTGAGACTTTTGAGTTCATAGGTCAGTCCACAGACGTTATCTCAACCTTCCAACAAAAGTCCCATGTCAAAGCTATTAAAAAGTGGGTATGGACATCTGAGGAAAAGCTTGATTGCATATTAGGCTAATCAGGCCTCAACTGGAGTATCATGTCCAGTTCTGGGTGCCGCATTTCAGGAAGGATGTGGTCAAATTGGCAGAAGCACAGAGAAGAGCAACAAAAATTATTAAAGATCTAGAAAACATGACCTATGAGAGAAAATTGAAAAAAAAAAATGGGTTTGTTTAATCTGGAAAAGAGAATACTGCGAGGGGGACATGATAACAGTTTTCAGAACATAAAAGGATGTCACAAGGAGGAGGGAGAAAAAAAAGTTGTTCTTAACTGCTGATAGGACAGGACAAGAAGCAATGGGCTTAAATTGCAGCCAAGGGAGGTTTAGGTTGGATATCAGGAAAAACTTCTTAACTGTCAGGGTGGTTAAGCACTCGAATAAATTGCCTAGGGAGGTTGTGGAATCTCCATCATTGGAGATTTTTAAGACAAGATTAGACAAACACCTGTCAGGGATGATCTAGATCAGGGGTTCTCAAAATGGGGGCCGGGACCACTCAGGGAGTCACAAGGTTATTACATTGGGGGTTGCGAGCTGTCAGCCTCCACTCCAAACCCTGTTTTGCCTCCAGCATTTATAATGGTATTAAATATATTTAAAAGTGTTTTAATTTATAAGGGGGGGGTCACACTAAGAGGCTTCCTATGTGAAAGGGATCACCCGTACAAAAGTTTGAGAACCACTGGTCTAGATAATACTTAGTCCTGCCATGAGTGCAGGACTAGATGAGCTCTCAAGGTCCCTTTCAGTCCTGTGATTCTATGATATAACCTTACACACAGAGGAACAGTTCCTATAACTTCCCCTTCTATATTTGTGATACTCAGCAATTCAGTTCTGAACAGCATTGTTGATACAAAATTTGTGTGAAAAGTTAGAGTAAAAGTTTTTTTTCTCTAAATTTACATTTTGCAGTTTTATATAGAGGCCTTTCTGTCTCCCAGAAGGTAGGCCCACTCAGCTTGTGTCATTTATGGATTTAAAAGGATTTAAAACTAATGACTGGTATAAAATGACATACACAGGCATAAGTGCAGTCTTTTGATAGATAGGTGCAAGTCAGAGGTGTATCATGGCTGAATTACGACCAGTGTGAGTTTCTCAGTTTTAGTATTTTTCTATATACATTTTACTTACTTCACAGAGAACTTCATCCTCCCATTGAGTTGCTTTTGTAATACAAATTCCGTTTGTGCACTATTGTAAACAACATAAGGGACATATGCAAATTCTCATAAAAATTGGGCAACTTCAGGCATGTGTTTTTCATATGTTGCTTTAAAAATGTATATGTAAGATGCTTATTAAGATAATATGTATTAGAAAAGATATAATATATATACACACACACACATCATATTCCACAGTAATACGTTTTAAACAAGTATTTCCACTTATCTCTGGATAATTATCTTCTGTGATGATTGGCTAACTGTACACCTCAAACAGAAATATCTCTTGAAGTCATGGGTGACAAATGGAGAATATTCAATAGAAATGCTGCAATGTCTGTTGTTCAGCACTTCGTTTATCATTAGGTGTCATTTCAGTTAATGTGGAATTCTAAGGAATGGTTAACCATTCAGAACCTAGGTGCCAAAGGAACCATATGACTTAGCAATAAGATAAGACAAAATGTCACAGATCTTTGTGCCTTTGATACCCCTATTCTAATTGCAAACTCTTTTTTTCAATGATATATGTGCTACAGCCACACTGAAGACATTACTTTTCTCCAATTGGATTGGAATGCTCTTGGCGAATAGCAATAGTAGCAGCATGGTAAGAGAAAACCATGAGTGTTCTAGATCCCTTTTTTAATTCCAATATTTACTTAATTTGAGACCTGTTCCAATTCCCATTCAGGTCAATGACAGTCTTTCATTGACTGAATGAGAGCTGGATCAGGCTTATGATTATTTTAATATTTTTGATTCACAGTATGAGGCCGTAAAGATACATTTATATTTAGCTATCAATATATGGTCTTGCTAACCCAGATATTGACCTTTGATCTATCTCATTTAGTGGATCTTACTTCTTTGTCAGTACATGAGGCCAAATTCAGGTCAGGTGTGAGGAGGATACAGGTTCATTGTATTCAGTGGAAGAAATTCTGTTTAAATGAGGGTTGCACTGCACATTTTGAAATTCCATATGGAAGACTTCCACCTACATTCCATTTAAACAAATAAAAGGAACACAGCCTTAAGATTTTACTATCTAAGATGTATTTATTAAAGTAATGAAAGAAATCAATCCGGATGCCACAGTTTTTGAAAGAAAGCTGAACTAAACTTGGTGGGTTCAGATCAGTTCTGATCTCCATAATATTTTGCAAGGAACTATTTCAGGGTATTAGAGGATGAACTGTAAATTTGACTGGAATGATTTATTATTGTATCATGATGAGAAGATGCAGAAGGCAAATTTAGCATATTTGTAAATTCTCAAGTCAAGTTTTCCACATATCTGTGTTGATCTTACTGCCACCAATAATAAAACGAATCAAGTTGTCTGTTGAAGACAAGAAACAAGGAACAATGCACAGGTGACCATCATTGCATAGTATCAAAAGCTATTTGGGACGCATTTATAATCTATTCAAGCTTATTTTTTTCTTTGCAAAATAAAATGTTTTAATTGTAATAAAGAAGACACAGGTGACATTATAATTCATTGAGTGAATTAGCACTTATTCATCCTTCATATATACGTTTAAAACTTTGATCACACTTCTTATTCCATTCTTCCGCCAGTCCCATATGGCAGAAAGAGATTTGATAAAATGAACCTTGTTTTTACTTGTTCCTGTTTCACAGGGATCAAAGCAATCCTTTCATTCAAACCAAAGGAACGGGTTTCAGTTCCTAACGCTCAATGAGCTTTGATCTGTTATCTGTAGATTTCTCAATTAAAAAAAAAGAAAGATAGAAAGTCTTGAAGCTACATGTGACTCCAGTTTTAAAAATACAGTCCTCTCTGAAGTCATACACTGTTATACTGTTAATTTAACATTAGATTCACATAAAATTTGATATGTCTGACTTTCACTTACTGAAGTGTTCTCCACTTTTGAAGTGAGGGCTTGCTCATTTGCTTACTTAAAACAATTCAGATGGCAAAAGCTATATAGTCTTAATCAGACATTGCTTGTGTACTAAATACCTTGTATATATAACATCTCAAAGCACTTGCAATTATGGTTATATCTCTACTTGATTGATAGGGAAACGGAGGCACAGAGACTTATCGAAGATCACAGGCAATTAACAATACAGTCAATAATAAAACTTAGATTTCCTGAGACTCAGCACACTCTAACCACAAGGCAACACTGCCTCTCTTTATGACAAGAGCTTTGCTGGTATAAAGTCTTTGAGAGAGGGTCTCTCTCCCCCACCCCCATCAGAGCTCTAGGAGAGAAGAAAAGGGGATACAAGAATCAGTTATCACTCCTTGATTCCGAGAGCTGGTCCTGACCTTGATACAACTTAGAGCAGCTACTGGGATGCACTTAGGTTGTTCTATTGGTATAAGGTCATTAGTTGAACCCCAAATTGGTAAATTTGTAGACAATCTGTGTCTTTGAATTCAGCATCATCATTTTGCCTTTTTCTTTTCATTGGGACCGAATCATTTACTAAACTCTTTAAGCAAACCAGATGTGTCAGTCTTCATAGTCAATTAATGAGTAATTAAAGGTGCAAGTGAGAATTTTTTAAATGTTAGCAGTGATCTGAAAGTAGGAATATCAGCAATCGTGGCTTATGTTCAGTCATTTAATTTGGAATGCCTGGTCAGACAGTCAGCTGGTTAAATTGGTGTAGCTCCATTGATATCTATGCCAATTTACACCAGATGAGGATGTGTCCCAGTGCTAAATGTTTATATGCTCAGCAGTGCAGTTACTTATTAGAGCCCATCCTTTCAGCTGTGGAGTGTCTCAGGGGATGTTTACTGGGATGGGCTGCAGACAACACTTGAAAATCAAACAAATATTTTGTCGGTTTAAGGAGACTTTCTCTTTGGGAAAATGTAAGTGATTTCAAAGGTGGAGATTTTATTTCCAAGGTTATTTTAAGAGTTGATCTATTGTATTTAGATTCTTAAAAAGTGTGGAAAGCAGAAATGAGGCCTTAAAAAATGGAAAATTTCCGCTGTAATTGGGAAACCTGAGCACTCGTTTAATAAAGAAATGTTTATCATTTTTACTGCAGTTTTACATGTCTTGCATGTGTATCTGTTGGCCTTTTAAAAAATCTTTGATATTATTGCTAAGAGATATAGATTTTCTTACTATATACATTCAAATATTGCCCATAGTATTTGTTATAAACAGATAAGTAAGAGTTAATAGAACAAAAGTACTTTATATTATTTTGCCTGTAAAGGGTTAACAAGATTAGTGACCCCTGCTGTTACCTGACCAGAGGACCAATCAGGGGACAGGATACTTTTAAATCTTGAGGGAGGATAATTTTTGTGTGTGCTGTTAGATTTTGGTTGTTGTTTTCTCTGGGTTTTGAGAGTGACCAGACGTGCAACCAGGTTTCTCTCCAATCTTTCTGATACAGTCTTTTGTGTGTCCAGAATAGTTAGTACTAGGTAGATAAGGCGAGTTAGGCTTATGTTTGTTTTCTTTATTTGCAAATGTGTATTTGGCTGGAAGGAGTTCAAAGTTGTATTTTGCTGAAAGGGTTTTAATTTGTACTTGTATACTTAGGCTGGGAGGGTATTCCCAGTGTCTATAGCTGAAAGACCCTGTAACATATTCCATCTTAAATTTACAAAGATAATTTTTACTGTTTGTCCTTTCTTTAAAAGCTTTTCTTGTTTAAGAACCTTATTGTTTTTTTATTCTGGTGTGAGACCCCAGAGGACTGGGTCTGGATTCACCAGGGAATTGGTGAGGAGAAAGGAGGGAAGCGGGAGAGAGAGGTTAATTTCTCTCTGTGTTAGGATTACTTTCTCTCTCAGGGAGAGTCTGGGAGGGGGAGAGAGAAGGAGAGGGCAAGGTGAATTTTCCTCTCTGTTTTAAGATTCAAGGAGTTTGGATCACAGTGATCTTCCAGGGTAACCCAGGGAGGGGAAGCCTGGGAGAGGCAACGGTGAGGGAAAGAGTTTACTTTCCTTGTGTTAAGATCCAGAGGGACTGGTCTTGGGGGTCCCCAGGCAAGGTTTTGGGGGGACCAAAGTGTACCAGGCACTGGAACTCCTGGTTGGTGCAGCACTACAAGTACTAAGCTGGTAATTGAGCTTAGAGGAATTCATGCTGGTACCCCATCTTTTGGACGCTAAGGTTCGGAGTGGGGAATTATACCATGACAGCAATAGACCTATAAATGGTCACTGATACAATCTCTGCACTAGGGAATATTTGTTTTTGGTACTGTAGATTTAAAAGTAAACACATCGTTGGAGTATTGCTGCTTAGAGAATGCCTACATGTTCAGCGCTGCAGCGCCGCAGCTATATCAATGCAGCTGTGCCACTGCAGCGCATCTGGGGAAGACACTGTATGCTGACAGGCGAGAGGTCTCCCAATAGTATAATAAAACCACCTCTGTGCATGGTAGAAGCTATGTCGGTGAGAGAAGTTCTCCTGCCAACATAGCGCTATCTCCACCGGTGCTTAGGTTAGTTTAACTTATGTCACTCAGGGAGGTGGTTTATCCATACCCCTTAGCGACATAAGTTATGCTGACATAAATTTCAATCATTCCTATCTACAGAGAGGGGAAACAGGGCTGATTGTAGTAATAAGCAATATTTGTGAACAATTGACACCTGTCCAAATTGTTCATATTGAATTTCTGTGTGATGGATGGATGCCATTGGCAGATCAATTAATACAGGTGTATCCGTGTTAACTAAAGTTAATGTTCAAATGATCTGTCTTAAAGCACTTGTGCACATGCATGCATGTGCATATGAGACACTGTGTAATACTCATTATTACACTGCTAAGAGATGTTGGAATAAGCAAAAGGTCAAATGGCTGCCTTAATTCTACAGTCTGAAATCACATTCTTAAATTTATTCATTCATTTTGGATCAGATTCTGAGCTATGGTCACCATCAAATTCACTGGAGTTACTCCTCATTTATACCAGTTTATGTGAGAGTAGAATCAAGACCCTTTATGTTTTGTTGCAATTTCCCTGTTTTTCCCACCATCTTTTTGTTATGAGTTAAATTGATTTTGCTGTGTCGTATATAGATAAATTAAACCACTGTAGCTTCCTAGAAATAATACATTCATCCTTCTATTCCCCACCCTTTATTTTGTCCTTATACTAATGATCTTTTACCACCCTCAGAGGAAACCAATATGCCAACTCATTTAAACAGAACTTGAGTTTTGTTCCTTTGAATGTCACTAGCAATTCTCCTTCATCTGTATACCTGTGTTAACAAAATCAATATATATCTTAGACCTTGAAGAAAACTGGCAAGAAAAATCCTTCTTAGAAAGCAGATTCTCTCACTGCAGTTTTGGGATCCTTTTAAAACTTGGAATACTAGCTATAAATATTATTAAAATATTTTAAATTGTGGATTGTTGATCGAGTAGATTGTGTTCTCCTTTGCAGTCATTCCTTTCTGTACAGCAAATGCGTCCCAGTGTAAATTGCAGCATATTGACCCAATACCACATTTCAGTGACATGTTGTTATTCTTCCATTGAGATAAATTCTTCCAGTGTTTCAAATAACTGTAGATGGATTTTACTGTTTTTTTCACTCCATGCATCTGATGAAGTGGGTTTTAGCCCACAAAAGCTTATGCCAAAATAAATTTGTTAGACTCTAAGATGCAAATTTGTTAGACTCCTCGTTGTTTTTGCTGATACAGACTAACACGGCTACCCTTCTGAAACCTGTAGATGTAATGATACCATGAATCTATATTTAGGGAGTCCACGGATTATTGACACAAAACACCCTTGTAGCTCTTAGGTTCTGTCATATCACTGGATATTTTAAGAATATCTTAAAATCTGCAAATTATTGACACCATACGCAATATAACTATTATCACTGGATACCTGTTTGAGTCTTTAGTGTGAGGATTATTGTATTGACATACTTCAGAGCCCTGGTGGTCTATCATGTCAGTGTGTTTTGGAGGGGGCATTTAATCTGCGGATCTTTAGCGTTTTAGGTCCCTCATAGGAAGCTAAGTATCTCAATCAATTTCTTGATTGCTTTGATATCAGGTCTGATCTGCAGATCTGCCTCATTCTATGCTATACCATTTAAACTGATAGAACACCAGGATTTTTCTGACCAGTAAATCACTGTAGCTGCATTCTGTCACCAATATGGTTATTAGCACTGATTATGTGTATTGTTAATTATGTTGCAACATAGAGTCACATGGTCCTTTACAACGAAATGAGAAGTGAGAAATAAGTCTGGTTCTGAGCTGCATGTCTCAAGAGCCAGAGCCTGGGGGGCAGTGTCAATGTGCCACTTCTGCATTTCCTGGATTCTAGTGGCAGCAGGGAACTGAAGTAGCCTCAGCATAAAATAGAGCAGTCTCGAGGAGTGCTCTAATTTATGTGACCTGCAATGGCTCCCCATGAAGCCATTGAACAGCCCAGGATAGATCTCTGCCTCTCCTTTCCTGAATGTAATACCCTGTCACAAAGAGCAACTGAACAGTGTGTGAGGGTGAGGGGGCAGTAAAGTGTTTTTGAAATATGTTATTTATTAATTACATATATAATCAAAGGTTCAGCATTGATTCATCAGTTTCCTCCTGCTGTTTATTCTCTGCTTAACTTTTGTCAGAACTGTGAGTGTCATGAATTCTGAACTCCCAAGTAGGCTTTTTAAATGCAAACATAGAAAGTACCTGACTATCATGGGGTTTTGCGGAGTGAGACTTTTTTTTTTTAAAAAGATTTTAAAATCTCTGATTTCCCCCGCCACTCCTCCTTCATTTTGTTTTTTTTCTCTCCCACCTCCTCACATTCCCCTCTTGCTTTCATTATCTTTTAATTATTAAAAAAATATATTGCATTAGTGCTTAGCAGCCCCAGTTAGGAGCAGGGCCTCATTGTACTAGCTAACATTTTGTAATACACAGCTTGGTCCTGTGGAGGTTAAAGTACGAAGTTTACAATCCAAGGCCTCCATCCTGTAAACACTTACACGCATGCTTAACTTTAAGCATGTGAGTATCCCCTTCAACGTCACATGCTTGAAGTTAAGAGCATATGCGTTTGCAGTATCAGAGCCTAATAATTCTCCTTTTACCTCTTCAATCACCCTTTCCTCCCGTTTTACTTTCTAGTCCCTTCATTTAAAGAGGTACAATAATGCACATCTTAAGAAAGGATAAAAGAAAGAGTCCCGCAGAAGAAGGTGAAGAGCAGAAGCTGAACATTGTTACACATTTTTAATACATGTCTGTGGATCACATTGTTTGACATATTTACAGTGTTGTCTAGTGAATGAGACACTAAGCCCTCGTCCAGACTAACCCGCGGCATCGGCGGGTTAAAATCGATTGCTCGGGGATCGATATATCGCGTCTAGTCTGGACGCGATGTATCGATCCCCGAGCGCGCTTACATCGATTCCGGAACTCCATCAACCCGAACGGAGTTCCGGAATCGACACGGAGACCCGCGGACATCGATGCAGCGCCGTCCAGACGGGTGAGTACCTCGATTTTAGAAATTCGACTTCAGCTACGTTATTCCCGTAGCTGAAGTTGCGTATCTAAAATCGATTTTAATATCTAGTCTGGACGTGGCCTAAGAAGGGATGCTGATCCCAGGTCTGCCATTGACTCCCTCTGTAGCCTTGGTTAAGTTGTTTGCCTTTTCTGATTTACTTTACCCATGCAATTCTAGAAAATGGTTATGGCCCAAGGAAGCCTACATGTTTCCATCCTCAGTGCAGTCTTTTCCTGGACCCTTTTGCATATAGAGGAGCATACAGGCAATTAACAGCCAACACCAAAATCTCACTATGAGCTTGTTCTCAAGGTATGTACATAGTAACACACACCTTAGTGTCAAGTATCAGAGGAGTAGCCATGTTAATCGGGATCTGTAAAAGCAGCAAAGAGTCCTGTGGCACCTTATAGACTAACAGATGTATTAGAGCATGAGCTTTCGTGGGTGTATCCTTTCGGAAAATACTTAGCCCACGGCTTTCCTGGAATCTTTTTAGGGTAGTTGTTGCAGCAGTAGGACTCTGCACAAGGTGATAAAGTTGATGATCTCTAATAACACTGCCCTGTGTTTTTGTTGTTCATATTGTGGTAATGCCTAAAGGTCCTAGTCAGAGACTGGGACTTCCTTGTGCTATTCATTGTCCAAACACATAGTGGAAAGATAGTTCCTAATCATCAATATTATTGTGCTTCTCAATTCTGTTGAATCTCATGATAAACATCCCTTCTAAACACCAGCATGTTCATCAGTTTTGTCATTACTGTTGCTTTTAAGCATTCATATAGGGCCATAAATGTACATGACACTCTACAAAATGTAGAAAAATGAAACAGTCTCTTGCTTAGGAACTTGTAATCTAATGCTGACAAGACAAGTAAGAGGGATCATGGCAGAAAAGAAAGATGGTGGGGAGATCATTGGTGGAGAGAGAGAGATCAACATAGGAATGATTAATGAAAGAAGTGCGTTTTAAGAGAGGATTTGAAGAAGCAGAGAGAGCATGGTCGGCTGACAAGAAGTGGGAGATATATCAAACTTTCTTTTTTTTTTCTTTTTCTTTTTAGCTCTCAGTAACAGCATTCTAAAGGATATATTGTAGGTACTCAACTCTGGAAATGGAATCATTTAGAACCCATCTGTTTATATTTCACAGAATCAGCAAGCACAAGACATCGGAATGATTGAAAATTGTGTGATTTCTAAAGGGTCCACGTGTGAATGAGGTTGTCTGTTTTACTTTAATTAGAAAGAGACGTGTATTTTATAAACATTTTTAGGCATAGGGTTATTTCATCTGCTGCCAAGAAAAAAATCATTAGCATTAACACACGCAAGGTGCACTTGTGAGTAGAGATTTTCAAAGGGGTTTAAGGGAGTTTAGTATCTAAATTCTATTAAAGTTCAGTGGTAGTTGGGCACTTAAGTCCCTTAGGCGCCTTTAAAAATCCCAGCTTTAAATATTAAGTGCTAGTTGATGAATAGTGCTGCCCCCAGTGTGCCAGGTCTGAGGATGAAAGGAGAGGGAGAGGATGAAAGAAGCCTTGCATGCCTGGTGCCCCTTGCAGACGCTAAGCACATTCCTAGTCTTTGTGTGCAGTGAGCACGAGGACTGTGTAAGGCTAGCACTAACAGCCATGCTGGTCACCCAAAGGGGATGGTGGAGGAGCAGCAAGTGTACGGCCATAGGCCCACCCTCGGATACAGACTGTTCCATTCAGAGGGTACAGCTGGGGTGTCTATGGCCCCCTTTTTATTCTTCCATGCCTCAGGGACATTAAGCCTGAATCAGAATATTTCCCAAGTCCCCTGCTGTAGTGGTGTGTACCCTCCTGCCCTAAGAAGTGTCTACAGCAAAGCAATACATGCATAAATGATAGGGTCAGACCCTCAGCTGTCGTAAATGTGCATAGCTTCATTGGCTCTGCAGCAGAAGATCTAGCCTGTAAAGCTCTGTCTGATAGTTTGCCCTGTTGTTTCTAGGTGTTTCAGCACATTCAGTACTATATGTCACTGGAGCACGGGATTTACCATACAAGGTCCCTAGGCTTTTTCTTATGGTGTCACCATCTCACTGTTGTTTTAAACAATCTTGTTCTTTAATCTGTGTAACCTGGTATCCTTTGAAAAAAGCATCAACCCCAGCTCATTTTCAGCTCTGCACATATGCCCAGGGGAAAAGGTATGAGTGGCTGCATGGGGACACAAAGGGACTGAAGTCTCATAAGACTTGCTAGCTGGGGACTTTTTCTGTTTACTTTCTGATCATATTAAGTTATTTTCTTATTATAAAAATTAACCCTTGAAGAAAAGATCTTGTTGACTTCGGGTTTTTTTTTTAATTGAGCCATTCTGTTAGATTGTACATTATTGACAAAACAGTGAGAAATGGCTTTTTCGGAATATCCCAAGATTTCATTGTAATATCACATTGTGATTCAGATGGGACTCTTATTGATTTCAGTCCAACAGTAAAATTTGGAATGGTAATTCTAAATGCCTAATTCCATTGCAAACTCTGAACGTCTTCTAACGGTGCGCCTATGAAAAGCTCACTGTTTCACTCTTATTAATTTTTGTTGAGAGAGAAGTTGCTGCATGGACAATGTTTTCTAAATAAAACAGCTCACATTTTTAAGCACTATATGCAAAAATTCAGATTAAAAATACAAATAGGTGTGCAGAAAAATTACTATAAGCACCCACGCCTTCTGTGTGTGTCCTTTTCTCTATTTCCACTACATGCGTCTGACGAAGTGGGTATTCACCCACGAAAGCTTATGCTCCAATACTTCTGTTAGTCTATAAAGTGCCATAGGACACTTTGTCGCTTTTTACAGATCCAGACTAACACGGCTACCCCTCTGATCCTTTTCTCTAGTTTCAAAATGATCCAATGAAAATAATTTTTAAAAGTTACTGACCATCTAAGATCTTGTATACCAGGTTTCAGCTGACACCATGATAACTTTAATGGTGTAAGGAAGCTACTGTTATGATTAATTTGTTACATGTAGTAAAAGGGAAATACTCTGTGTAAAATGAGTGCTGCAGACTGTAGGCTGAGTGATAAAGAACAGGAACCTTTGTGTTAAGACTTTTAGACTGGAAAATATTCTCATAGTTTAGTTACACAATTTATATAAGTCTTTATTCCAAGGTTTCAGAAATATTTATGGCATTTTTGAGAGAATAGATGTGGGGAAATAGGTGCCATATTTCATATGTTTAGCAACACCCTTCTCTGAGCTGCCACTTCCTATTTACAGCAGTGCATCATACATAATATTCTGTCTCACTCTTAATTCATTTGTTGCTATATTGCCAGCTAGGCTGTAATAGATTCCACTATAATACATGATCATATCCAGGGGCCAAATTAACGGTTAAGGTGAGGCCAAACACATATCAATCGAGACTCTGTGTGTTGAATGACTTCATAATGTCAGGTGGCAAGTTGTAGTTTTTTTTTCCACGGGAAATTACGTCTGGCTGCAGCAACTAATGACAAAACTGTTGCTAAGAAACTGCTGCTTATTTTATTGTTCTTCAGGTAATACTATTTGATGGCTGTTGCTCTGTGTAAACTTCCCAATAAATTAGCAGTTCTAAGCTGGATGGAGGCATGGCCCAGTGTACTGATCACAGAACTGGAAGGCTGAGAGTTTAGGCGCTGACAGTGACTGCCCCTGTGACTTGCCCAACTCACTCAAACTCTGCCCCATAGCTTTACTACGGGAAGAGTTGCCACTGGTTCGACTTAAGATGTGTATTTTAAATAGATTTAGTAGAACTGGTGCAAAAAGGCTGTGTGGACATTGAGTGAAATCCTGACCCCACTGAAGACTGTGGGAGTTTTGCCATTGACTTCAGTGGAATCAGAATGTCATGCACTTATTTTAGTTTATATTGAAATGATGTCACTAAACTAGTACAAATGTGTATGTTGGCAAGGCCTCGGTTTACTCACCTGAAAACTGAGGATAATATTTACCTGCCTCAAGATACATTGAAAAGGTTAAATAATGTTTGTAGAGCACTTTGAAGTTTAAAAATGCCAAGTAAGCACTGATTCATTATTATCATCAACTTGAAGATTTTTTTTCACTGTGCTTCAGTACTCTTCTACTGGTGTCTAACACTGAGGCCTTACTACATGAGAAAGTTGTATTGGTTTAACTTAAATCAGCTTTTAAACTAATTTAGTTAAACTGGTGTAAACCCTTAGCTTTTGCTTAAGTTGGTTTATTTGCTTATCTTTGGTTTAGCTTAAACCACTTCCACATTGACTTAGGATAAAGCAAAGTAAGCATGTCCACATAGCCTTTTACACTGGTTTAGCAATATTGGTTGAAATCGATTTTAATATCACACTTTTCACTAAACCAGTGCAACTTTCTTGGGTAGACAAAGTTTACAGATTAAAAAAAAAAAAAGCATCTCTTAGCCTCACTGTGGATCTCTGCTGAATGCTTTGTACTGGTCTCCACACACTGAGCAGTCACTGAGAATTCCATGTGTAACAGAGATCCACCAGGTGGAATGCAGAGGGGAAGTCTGCTATTGTTACCTTATAGTAGAGATCTTATGAAAAGGTAGGAAATTCAGTAATACCCAGACACAAAAGTTATTTACTGTAACTACTCACTATTATATACAGCACAACTGATTATCTCTACAGTTTGTAAATTTTGAAGTTTAAAATAAGACTGAATTATAGAATGTTGGATGGATTGTAGAAAATAAGGAATGATATTTCATATATTTAATTCTTAATATTTATACCATTCTTTCTTTTGTTTGAGAGGATGAAAAAATGTCAAGGATTATATTAAAAAAGTCAACTTAAGTCTATATGTTTTGTGTATATAATAAAATGTGTTTAGAATAATCCAGTTTAAAAATAATGCTGGTGCCCAGGTTGATTTAATAAAGAATGATGTATATATTATGAGTGCATATGTGCATTCACATTAATAAATGCAAAATTAGAAAACTGATTCTATAATTATAACAACATGACTAGGACTGATGGCAAAAAAATTTCTAGTCATGTGGTCTCCAGACTGGGAGCATCTCCTTTCTAAATGTCTTTTATCTATACCCCGATATATCCTACTGATGAAAAGGTATTTGTCATGGCATGTCATACTTTGAGACCCGTTTACATGGCATGTGACACAAAGCATGCCATAAAAGCAGGATTCTGGGAGAATATGACTAGTAAAAGCCCTTCTGGATTGCTTTAAGATGGCAGGATGTTGAATTCCTTAGCTTAATGGTACTTTTTACATGAATTTATAATGCTTCCCTCCACTTACTGATTCTTATTTCCTTGCTATATAGATGTGGTTTTTCAGACTGGAGTATTGCCTCACACTATACTATGATTCTTAATAAAATCTTGTTCCTATCATTAAATATTACTGCATGCTCAACTATGACTAAGTGAAATTATCTCTGAGAATTTTTCTATAACAAACTGGAATAAACACACTAAAACTGTGTTCATGCTGGATTAAAGGTCTAATTGAACTCCAGTGGAGAAGATAATTCAGAATTCATATTGAAACTCCATCTGTAACTCACCCAGTTGTGCCTAACTCCCCATAGGTACTGCTGCTAATATGTCAGGTCGGCCACTATTTGACCTCTGTATTTAAACACACTTTATGTCAATAAACCTGTTACGATTTTGCTGAATTTGTGTGTTGTTATTAATATGCCTTCATCATGCACTTTGACTGCAATAAATGCATATTAATAGTAGTGCACATTTTCAAATGATGGATCCAGAATGCTATATGTGAAAAAATCCATAGGCAAAATTGTCTCTGCACAGAATGCCTTGGTTTAGATGCCATTGTTTCAGCCATTTTAGATACTCTTGGAAGATATCCTATCATAAAGGATTCATCTATGTTGTAGAATAATGATGTGAGGTAACATTTTAATGGACAAATTATAAATCCCTCTAAAGTGAAGGTTTGCATTAATTATACCATTATACTAAGCATAATTGGGCAATAGCTGTTTTTATGCTAAATCATGTACCTAATTTCACGGAGGTCACTGGGCAAAACCATACGATAAAATGTTCATAGTGTTTAATTTTCACAGTTGAAGAAAGCCCATTGTAGGAGACTCAGGTATGCTGCATAATAGATGATGCAGTTTGAGGGAGACAGTAGAACTCCCCTAGCTCCTTAGCCGTGAAACTCCATTATAAAAACTCTGGGAATAATCAACAGATAGCACACATGTTATCTCTCAGAATGAAGTAGAAGATCCATTCAGCAAAAAAAGATGATAGGAAAATAGACTTTCCATGCCATTCATCCCTATGTCATTCTGTTTGCATGAAAATAATGTTAAAGCAGAGATCACATGAGTCTAATGAGAGTGAGAATGTTCCCCCTCAGATGTAAACCACTTGTGGATGGTAATGAAATCAATCTGTAAATTAGTTTTTAAGGCGTGCAGTACTTTATCACTGGCACCAGTGTCACCATGCAGTCAGCCTTTCCCTCTCTTTGGAATGGAATGAGATTAGTTGCAGATTAAGAGTGATGACAGAATCGAGTGCACATTACACCTTCCGCAGTGTCCAGAAGCCCTAATGATAACATAGTACTTCTTTCCTTAAAGAGTTGCACATCTTATTCAATGTAAATGGTGAAAATGTGGCATTTTAGAACCAATGATGTGTTTTTCTATTGATGCTGTCACAGTAGCCAGCTGCTGAAAGAAGAGCTGTGTGTCAGATCCCATTTTCCTCAGTGATTCATCAAACAGTGGCAGTTCATGCATGCAGTACCAGAACCGGAATACATAACTTACAGCCATGCATTCAACAAGATAGTGTCTTATTAAACTACCACCAACTCTGAACCCATTCAACGTGTGTGGACAAAGCTTTTTGGGCACATTCACCCAGTCTTATATTTGCTAGTCTATAAACTAAATGCCTGATTTCAGGAGGGAATTTATATAATAAGAATGTCATCTCATGAAATAGTATGAGTGAGAGAAGAGCAATTCTAATATGTCTGTTATAAACAATATTACACTCATACCATAAAAGATAATCACCAATATAAATCTTGCTCAGGATTTTAAAAAAAAATAAATTACAGTGTTTTTAAGCAGGGGAAAACTCCATGCAATAATAGATTGTTCCAGGAGGAGAAAATTAATCTCCTTACATGCCAGGCAGGTTTGGCTGATGTCTGAGAGCTGCATGGTTTGACATACTATTAGCACAGTAAGCACTGAGAAAGCCTGTATACTTACTGGTGAAAAATCTATACATCATTTAAGTTGAAGGAAGATGTGTATTCTGGGACAGCTTCCCGGCTTGTGCAAATCAGAGTAGATCCATTGAAGCAAATGGAATTATACCATTTTACACCAGATGAGGATTTGGCCAATCACTTTAGAGTCAAATTCTGACCTTGGGTATGAGTTTGCAACTCCCATTTACTTTAGTGAGAGTAGAATTTGCCCTTTAACTTTAAAATACTTTTAAAGGATAACTTAGCTTTTATGTATATAGTATCTATCTAGGATATGACACTAAGTAGAGAGATACAGAGGTAATAAAAAAGCAAAGCAGAAAGGTCTTGACTTTTAAGATTATGGGCTGACTCTAATAAGGCATATTTTGAGGATGTTGTAGCCTAGTGGCAATTGAAGGATATTGGGTGGGATCCAGAAAGATACTTCAGTGCCTAAATCCCATCCTTCAGTATCTAAGTCTTGGGTTTGGGTGTATAAGTTCCAACTTTTTAGGCTCCACTGTGATCCACAAAACTCCTGCAGAATCTTGTAGGCACCTAAACTCACTCAGTGCCTAATTTTTCAGGTAAAAGTTTCGTAGATGCCTATGTTCTTGACTCTAGACATGTGCACTGTTGCCTCCTGTTAGGCAGCTGTCTGCCTGTCTCCTGCCTAAGCTTCTGAGCTATTCACAAATAGGATAGTATGGTGGGGGGCGGGGCAGGGAGAAGGTAGGCATTGGGCAATGTCACCTGATCTAGTTAGTGTGCTCCAAGAATTAGGCAATTTCTCCTGCTGAAGCCATTCTGTTGTGGATAAATTATGAAACAATGGCTGGAGCCGGCGATCTGGACCCTGGGTCTCCCATTTCTCTGTATGGTCTAGTGACTGTTCCACTACAGAGAAATACTTAAATACACATTGGGCCAGAGAGAGTGAGAATGATTTTGTAGTCCAGTGGTTAGGGCAGCCACCTATGGAAGATCCATGGTCCAGTTGCCCTGGTTCTATCACTGTTATTATTTATCCACAGAAGAACACGTTCAACAGGAGAAATTGAGGGAGTCTCAGTGTCAGAGTATTCTGTAGCTCTGTGGAGTTCAAATCCTTTCTCCCCCTATGGCAGGGAGGAATTGAACCTGGGCTAAAAGTTATAAAATGGGCAACAGCACCACTATCTCCTCATCCAGCTGTCTTCTGCAGATTGAGCTAACTCATTCTCACAAGAAATGCCTTAGGCTCCTGTCATACACAGATAGTAGGAGTTAATAGAACAGAAGTACTTTATATCTCTTTTGCCGGTAAAGGGTTAACAAAATCAGTGAACCTGGCTGTCACCTGACCAGAGAACCAATCAGGGGACAGGATACTTTCAACTCTTGAGGGAGGGAAGTTTTTGTGTGTGCTGTTAGTTTTTGGTTGTTGTTCACTCTGGGGGCTCAGAGGGACCAGACGTGCAACCAGGTTTCTCTCCAATCTCTCCGATACAGGCTCTTATAAGTTCAGAATAGTGAGTACTAGGTAGATAAGGCGAGTTATGTTATGTTTGTTTTCTTTAGTTGCAAATGTGTATTTGGCTGGGAGGAGTTCAAATGTGTATTTTGCTGAAAGGATTTTAATTTGTACTTGTATACTTAGGCTGGGAGGGTATTCCCAGTGTCTATGGCTGAAAGACCCTGTAACGTATTCCATCTTAAATTTACAAAGATAATTTTTACTGTTTTTCTTTCTTTAATTAAAAGTTTCTTGTTTAAGAACCTGATTTTTTTTAATTCTGGTTTGAGACCCCAGGGGACGGGGTCTGGATTCACCAGGGAATTGGTGGGGAGAAAGGAGGGAAGGGGGAGAGAGAAGCTAGTTTCTCTCTGTGTTACGATTACTGTCTCTCTCAGGGAGAGTCTGGGAGGGGGAGAGAGAAGGAGGGGGGGAAGGTGAATTTTCCTCTCTGTTTGAGATTCAAGGAGTTTGAATCACAGTGATCTTCTAGGGTAATCCAGGGAGGGGAAGCCTGGGAGAGGCAACGGTGAGGGAAAGGGTTTACTTTCCTTGTGTTAAGATCCAGAGGGTCTGGGTCTTGGGGTTCCCTGGGCAAGGTTTTGGGAGGACCAGAGTGTACCAGGCACTGGAATTCCTGGTTGGTGGTACCGCTACATTTACTAAGCTGGTAATTGAGCTTAGAGGAATTCATGCTGGTGCCCCATCTTTTGGACACTAAGGTTCGGAGTGAGGAATTATACCAAGACAGCTCCTAAGCCACCTGACTTTAGGCAGCTGGTTGCCATTCATAGATAGCTAAACAGAGATGCAGCTGAAGAAAGTGGGTTTTTTTACCCATGAAAGCTTATGCTCAAATAAATCTGTTAGTCTTTAAGGTGCCACCAGATCCTCAAGGTTTTTTTATAATAGAGGTGGATGTCTTTCTGTGTTCCAGACATAGGCTTCTCTCTTGAAGAGAGTCACAGGGCGTAGGACACAACCTGTTGGCATCTCCCCTTGGCTATCTTACACAGCAACCCACCTAGAATGCCGGCTTTTGTGCATCACATTTTAAGGTGCCTATCTCCCTCTGTTCATTGTATACGTAGAATAGGTGCCAAACTCAGGCTTTGTAGATTAGCAGTTGTTGTTTCTGTGATTTTCTATGCACCTACAAATTAAGCGCTTTCAACACTTAGCATTGCAATGGCTAAGTCCCTTTGTGGATCCTACTCATTGTGTCTATATTGATTATTTTTAAAAATTCAGCGAGCTCTCTGGCTTTCTCTCTCCTTTCTGGTAAAAAATAAAAAATAATAATCAATTAAAATTTCATTAAAAATGTGGCAGATCTTGACCAGCTCAGTTACATTAATGATGATCTCCAGTGGATGGTGAGCATGGGTCCACCTCTTTCCTGGTCCTCCCTTTTGGGATGGCTGGTGCTTCCAAGGATAGAAACAGGGAACAGTTCTTGCATTCATGGGAGTACAGAAGATTCTCATGTTACAAAATTAGTTGAAATAATGACAAAGAGTCTGCAGTGGGCTGTAAATTGTACTAATTTTCTTTGTAGCTTCATAATAAGTCTGATGTGCTCACCTGACAAATTCACAGCTCTATTCCAGGTCCTGTCTTCAGACTGATTAAATACTGAGGCACAATAGAAATACCTCCACATCTTACAGCCAGAATAAAGCGAAACTGTTTCTTCCTTCTGGGTCAGCAAACACATGCTATTGTGACAAAAGCATTATTGTTCAGGAGGACTCTTTGCCACTCTAGAGTGATATTAATAAAAGAGTGATAATGAATAATAACACAAATATTTTAAAGAGCTAGTCCAAAGAAATCAGTGTTTTCAAAGGTAGGAACTTGGGAAATAACTAAGTTTTAAGAGTATTATTATTTCCCCCCAAAGAAAGCGAGTTCCAGTCTGGAATTCTAGTAGAGGAAATTTAAATTTAAAACCAGCAGGGTAAGGAATTTCTGATTTGTACTGTTTAGAAATCAGACCTTTTCATTCATCTGTGCATAACAGCTCATTTGCATATTTGTTGGAGGGCTAAAAGCAATTGTGCAATCATTTTCAAAAACCTGTAATAACTATGATTAGAAAACTGCCATAGACCTTTTAGCAATGCTTTGGACACAATGGTCTTGATCCTGCTCCATGAAAGTCAATAAGAGTCTTTGCAACAGGAACAGGGTCAAGCTAACAGCATCAACTCTTTAGAAGTGTGCAGTTCCTTAGTAATGATGAAAAAATGTAATACTGACAAGCTAGAGATGGCGATGCTGGGAAAGTGAAAATAATCACTTAAAATTATAAGTACGTTTTCTGAATAAAAATTAGTGTATATTTAAATAACATATTATTCAATATATAATTCTTTGTTTTACTATTGCTTTACTTTAGAACCTGGATAACTATTTGCAATTGTGTAATTTCATCGACTTACTATTTAAGACTATGCAATCTCAGAGTAAATGTTCTGGTTCTGTCTTTTAGACCTCATCTATAGCATAAGCCCTAACAAATAAATTTAGTACTGTACCTGCAAGTAGAGAGACCTAGTAATCTGCAAAAATATTAAATCAGCACTCTGCATGATATGAAATTGCATTGCACTGGAACTGCTTTAGTGTGTGCTTTCTCTTCAAAACAGCAATTCATATGTATGTGTTCCTTGCTTTTCTATGAAATTATGAATATATTAAGTATTATTAAAGCATCTTTTATTATTGAATGGTTAACTGGTAACATAAAGAGGTAAAGGAAAGAGTACTCCAGTGGATTGGAAGAAGCTGGTAATTACAACTCTACTTCAGAAAGCTTCATAGCATGTGCTTCTTGAAAGATAGAGCCAATGAAGCACGACTGCCTAGGGCTTGTATGTCCCAAAGGCTTTGAGTTGTTTATTTAGGTTTTGAGAAAAACACATTATGACCATAATAATAATTATGTATTTTGAATTGGATTTTTAGATCTACATCACAAAATTCTATCTTGTGTTAAAATGCAGCTTCAGCATAATTTTCAGATGCCTCATTTGCTAATGGAGTTTCACAAAACTACTTGAATACAGGCATCTAATTGACAGGAAATGTTATTACAGTTAATTTACTAAATATGTTAAGCTTATGAATAGTCTTTTTGAAAGAATATTCATGGTCCATCTCCCCATGTACTCCCTGACACATTAATAGTGTTTAACAATTTAGAAATATTTTGAAAGTCAAAGCAAAGTATTTTCTTCCTTGCCTTTTAGGGAGACAGTATTATTTAATGGCTAGAGCAAAAGACTGACAATGGGGAGACCTGGGCCCATAGCTGCTATTGACTCCTATTGAATCCTGTTTTGAAGGCTTAAGTGGTGCACAGACTTTATGCTGTGCTACTTATATAAAGTCACTGTTTGTGACTCACTTTACCTGTCTCTAAAATGGGGTTGATAAATAATTAGCCACCTGGGTAAAGTGATTTGATGTAAGGCATGATGGAAGTGCAAAATATTACCATTGTATGTTTGTATGTCTCACATGCAGCTAGGTAGTATCTTGTAGTCCTTCGTTCCTTTGTTTACCTAATGTTGGCATTGACTTCCTTAGCAATGCTTCTAATTTGACAAATCACTTTTAAAACTAGTAGTCAAAAAAAACATACATTTTGGATTAGCAGAAGGTAGTCAAAAGAAATGGATCAGGCAACTTTGGAAGCACTGGTATAAGAACGAGCTATCAAAATTTTTTCTAAATTATTGTAAAGAGTTATGCATTGCTTATGCAAGACACAAAATAGTGCAATATGGTAAAAAATAACCCACCCAATTTCTCGGCTGAAATTGAAATATTCTCTTACTTCTGCAATACATTCTTGGACCCCTGTTCACACAACAGTGCACTCATTATACCGCCTTAGCTCCCTGCCTCAAATGAATTCAGATAGAACAAGTAGAGAGCATAAATAAATCTCTTACAAAATACATACAGTGGAAAGAGGTTTGTCTCTCTCCTGAACTATGGCTAGATTGTTTCTAAGTAGATGTTCCTACTGTAAATCCCAAATTGCTTTTGGGAATCCATCTCATTACAAGAGTGAATGAATGATTTTCTGATCAAATTAACCTTTCTTAATATGGTGCACCAATTGTTATTCATATTGATATTAATATTAATGTAGTCTTAATAGTGTGCTAGTGGTGTTTATTTTTCTTATAGGGGAAGGGGTAGAGTGCAAAGGAAGGATTTACAAAGGAGATATTCTTTCTGCATGTTACCAGTTAAAACTTTGCATGACAGCACACATTGTATGCTCTGTGTTCTATCATTTCAAAGGAAAACCCGTCCTCTTACATAATTCTAGGATGTGAAATGCATATCCATAAGGGCAAGAGAATGTACATATCAAACTTACCAAGGTGCATAAAGAGTTAATAAATAGTGGGCAGAAATATAGGTTGATGGATACTGGAATATTTACTTAACATTAGGGTGACCAGATATTAACTGTGAAAAAACGGGACAGGATCGGGGGTAATAGGAGCCTATATAAGAAAAAGTCCCCAAAAATGGGACTGCCCTTTAAAAATGGGACATCTGGTCACCCTACTTAACATCTTTCATATTCTTGACCTCCAGATTCCACTGTTTTCATGTCATCTTTATTAGCACCGCCTTAAATTGTTTGTAATGCATCCCGGCACTTTGTATGTCTTCTAACGTACTACTCTTTGGAAATTAAGAACCTACACAAAGAGCCTGCAAATGTAACTCCCCATTAAAAATCAAACATGCTTGAAAATTACATGAATAAAGTTGACCATTCCTACTAGTCAGAAAATATAATATAGATCTGTTGACAATTAAGACAGTGGATTTTCTCTAGTCATTAATCCACCAACTTGCATGGTACAGAAACGATAGTAGAACAGTGACATATACTGCAGTGTAATGCCCTAAGCTGTTCATTTTATAATGCCATATATTTAAAAAAATCTATAATCATCTATCAGTAATTTATCATTACTAAAGTTCTGATTTTGAACACTCCCATTTATTTTCAGTGATGTTTGCTTCTCCCTTCAAATTCCCCCCTGCCCCAACATTAATGTTAAAACAGCCAAGGTTTATTAATCACAAGAGGTGGTGTTCTTAAATACCTCTTGCTTTGAATTTAAAGTGGGCTGTTCATCTCTTTGAAAGTAAAATTAAATTCGAAATTAGTACCCTTGATTATGAATGCGAGCAAGCAGTCAAGCATGATTTTTCTCAACAAATTAACCTTCCTTAATATACTGGGTACAGTACTCAATGGTTACTCGCAGTGGGGTACGTTGTGATAAGTCCTTAAACATATGCACAAAGATTGTGTCAAAGGAACCTACCTCCCCTTTGTGCTTAACACAAGCAACTGACTGAGAATTATAATGCCTACACTCAGGAGAAGTCATGGACAGCCCCAGAGTGAACAGGGAGGAGCTGGGGCCATGGGTTCCTCCCATTCGGCAATAGTCAAAGGGGTTGGCTTGACCCTCCCCCCCCCAAAAAAAAGGGAAGAGTGAGTGGCACTGTAAATTCTACGTTCCCTTGGCACAAATGAGAATTCAAGGAGGGATTGTCCCAGCTCCCCCTGAGACAGGTGTGACTGCACATCATTCCTGTTTGAGTCCGTGTCTTAAAGGGACAGCCCACTGTGACTAATAGCATAGCCTTAGTGTTGTGATTTTCATTGGCTTTTTTGTATTCATCTTTCATTGTAAATTGGAAATGTAGGATTCCTTCCAAGTTACAGAATTCTTGGGAATTTCTGTTTCATTAACAAACATAAGGCCAGATTTCAATACCTATAGTCCAGTGGAGCATAGCATTTTACCTCACAAGTAGCCTGATTGACTTCATTTTGGCTATATAATGGGGGTAGAGGTGAGGGGGTTCTAGGTCTTAGGCTGCAACAGTCACCAATAGGTTAATGGACAGACTAGCTACTTCCCCACCTGTGGCTAATTAGTTGACCAGCAACAGTTGGGATGACAGACGGCAGCTCAGGAAGGGAGGGGCTGCTGCCAGGGAATCTAAGGAGGGCTCTAGAAATAAAGAGGAAGTGGCACAAGGAGTTGGAAGCTCCAAGAACAAAACATTGGAACTATTTGCTCTTTGAGAGGGGTCTTGAGGCAGATGAAGATAGGAAGTGGACCAGGGAAGTAGCAGGGAATCTGAAGGAGCAGATATTACGTGCTTAGTGTAGCGTCCTTTTGTTGGAACCCAGAGAAGAAGGAGGGCCTGAGTTCCCCTACCTGCCACCAAAGAAGGGAGTGTAAAGCCCTCATGACAGAAAAATTGAAAGGACTATTGAGCCCAGTTGAAGACCTGGCACAAAGTCATTGGACTGTTGGTTGATTGGACTCATTATTACCCCAGAAGGGGGTGGAACTGTGAGTGACCTGCCCAAACAGCTGAGCCTTGAGAAGAGACAAATCATCACACTGTCAACAGGTTGCACCAGAGTCAAATGGCTAACCTACTGCTAGAAGGGAGAACACTAGCTGGTGAGTGACCTTTCTGTGGGCTCCTTGTGGCATAAGGAAGTTAAGTGAGAATGAGGGTGTCAGACTGTCAACCACCAGACTTTTAAATTCTTGATTGTCAGCACCAATAAACTGAACATAGTTTGGAGGGGCTATTATAAGCATTTATTAATATGCATGTATTATGCATATAGTGTCTGCATACATATGTCCATAATAAATACATTCTACACGTATTGTGTGTTTGTTTGTTTGTTTTTAAAGCAAACCCGGTGCTTCAATGTGAGTAGGGGAAAGTTTCTGTAGGATGTAGTTACATTCCAAAGCCCGATCAAGCTTCTAAACACACTGCTATATAACAATTAGAGAAGTGTACCTTTAAACTTTTTTAAAAGGATTTTAATTAGCAACTTAATTTTCAGTACTAAGTAGAATGTGGTTGTGTTCATCAAATGAAAATTAAATAACACATCTTTGGTTTTGTGGATTTTGCTTGTGTCATGACAAGCGTGACTATCTTCCTAATAAGATTGATTAGCCTTTTCGCCTCTTTACTTAATATTTTTGTCATTCTTCTATGGAAGTTCCTGAGTGCCTCCGGTCAGGGTTATTGGAATTTGGAACCTTATCTATAATAGTCTACAATAGGGGTGACATGATGTGTCTCTTGCTGCATTAACTTTATCATTCCCTGTAAAACATTATCACAGCAAAAATCTGAGCTTGTAAATGAAAGACCTATCTTCATCTTGATCAGAGAAATGAAATTTGTAATTTAAATGAGAAAAGTTAATGAACTTAATGCACAGGCCAGGAACAGTGTTGTAATGTGCCAATTTTATCCTCATAAGGATGCTTCCAAACATTCCCATTAAGGTATTGATTGTGTCCATTTAGCCAAGTGAAGGGGACAATGAACTCCCTAATGGTTTGCACATCACACCATTAGTGTCTAGCCCCCAAAACAGAGGAAGTGCCTTAATCATACTCTTTAAACCCCTAAAATATTTGAATATAAACATAAGTAAAAATACAGGTGTTAATACTGATGTGGTTCTTTGGAAGATAAGAAAAGACTCTTAAGGATACTTGCTGCTGAAGTATACAGGCTTTTGTTGTTGCTTTTATGAGTGTGTACGTTAGGTTTTACCATTATACATCTGAAAATACAACTGGTAAGCAAGGATCTTCACCTGACTTTAGAGTAACATTTTGTAAAGAGAGACATGAGACTGTAAAATGACCGAGGGATGCTTTAGAGTCAGACTTGCTATTCTGTAGTATGGAATTAAAAATCTGCTAGTTGTACCTTCCACCACATTTGATTTCCACATTGCAGAACAGTAATTGTCATGTCAGCCATTGTGTATGATAGCTTGTGCTTTTGCTGCTGTCCCTGCCGCTTGTGTTCTCCACAGCCCCAAATTATACTGGTTTATTAGTCAATTGTTTCTGATCAGACAACAAGGGTGTTCATATTTTCTTACTGTAGGTAAAGGTCATCCTTGAGAGGTGGTGTATATATTAATACTGTTTCAAAAGGTTATTTTTAGCAATAAGGAGAGACTGTGCAGTCTATGTAGGACACCTGGGTCCAGCAATAGCCTCAAAACTCTTGCACCTTATGGGGCTAGTGGAGCAAGGAGTTGTCAACAGCTGCTGACTTTGCACTTTACCCTGGCTGGAAATACAGCATCACATCGTGTGCTGAGACTGACACCAGTGCAGCTTTGCAAACGGGGGAGTAGGCTCTGTCAGCTGCATCTTGTGAAATGATGAAACATTTTGTGTCCGTGAAGTACTCATTCTCCATCAGTGAGTTGTGAATAACCTGTCTTCCCCTCCTCATTTCAAGCATCCCAATGGCAGCACGTAGTGCTGTTACTGCACTCCTAGACTGATCGCCCAAATAGTTTTAGATTACTAAAGTGGTGTATAAACTGATGTGTGGGCTTCATAGTTAACAAATTGCACTGTTTACCCAGACAACAGCTGCAGAGTGTAAATATAGTGTAGCTCACTTAACCTAAGCCCAGTTTGAAAGAGCATGCGTTATTTTCTCCATAGCACAACTAAACATAAATGCAAGACTGCAAAGTATAAGTAATAAAACACTGTTTCTGTTATTTATCGTCTTTAATAATGAGGTTAAATAATCATATTTACAATTTAATTAAGCAAATAAATCTGCTAAACTTCCTGTGGGCTGAAGTAAATATGCCAGATCAGTTGGAGAGGGAGAAAAAATGCTTTAAACCATGCTTTATTTTCATTTAAGCTGAAAGAGATATTTAAGTAAAAGAGCCTCAGAAAGTGTCTGAAAGTTAGCCTGTGCTAAATGCAGACCTTGAGCAGTTGCATGCTTGAGTGTAGAACAAGTCAGCGTACTATTGATTGGAGTACGGTGGGATAAATGTGTGGCTTCTGCTCTTAATGGAAGCTGATTGTTCAGAGATGTGCCAGCAAGGCTGGTCGATTCTCTAGCTGTTGTTTACTGGGGAGGACGATATCAATTTTCCAGAGGGACGATTGGTGGGATGTCAAGGCTGTCACACTTTTCTTCCTGTCACTGACAGACAGCTGAGTGACAATTACAGTGACAGGACATTGTCTGCACTGGCATATACACCAGAGGATAAGTGGCAAACGAAAAAAGGCGGCAGTGCTTTAAAAAAGATATAATCAGCAGTTGTCAGGACGAGTTACATATATGATGTCTGAATAACAAGGCTAGACTGTCCTGCCTCAGCCACTGACACACACTGTACTATATGCCTCATCCTGTGTAAAAATTAGCCCTGGAAAAGTTATTGGCTCTCTCACCAGTAATCATGAGAATCCTGATTGGGAATAAAATTTCAAGGAACTGGTTTCCTGTGTGACTGTTTCAAATAAAGTAAAATGACAGTTTGTGCAGGATTTGATACATTGGAGGTGTGTATTACAAATATTTTAAGTTAGGGACCTTGCTAAAGTGGTACACCTAATTCACAATAGGGAATCCTGTAATGCAATGTCTTATGAAAGCCATAGGCAAAAAGGTGCTTGCTGATGTTTTGTGACAAGTGAGTTAACAGAAGAAGGAGTTCCCTGCAAGTTTATTACTAGTGCTCACCTTGTTAGCTGATGTATTTTTAACATACCAGTAGAACAATCACATACTAGGCTGTATTTTGTGCCCCGTTCACTAACAAAGATCCAGATACATACATATTTTCACTAATAGTGGTATATGTACACTATTCTCATCTGGAAGACAACTGCTCACGGACATGAGTCGAATATTTATTAGTGGATGCTAAGGGCTCTATCCTGTGCCTATGGAAGTCATCGATAAAATTCCCGTTGATTTTTAATGGCAACTGAAAAGGACCTACGGAGCTAATCCTGCAAGATACTGAGTGCTCTCAACTTCCCATTGAGCTTGGGTGCTATGAGAGCAGAATAATCCCCTGCAAGAAGATTCAGAAATTGCTTGTATTCACCCATAAGACACTAGAGTTACAATGCAAAAAAGAAAATGGTTTATTTTGTAACTTCAGTGCCAGGCAAAGTGGTTGAAATGACATTACAGAACAGATTTATCAGACACCTAGATGAACACAATTCGTTGGGGAAGAGTCAACATGACTTTTGTAAAGGGAAATCATGCCTCACCAATCTATTAGAATTCTTTGAGGGAATCGACAAACATGTGGACAAGGGTTATCCAGTGGAAATAGTGTACCTGGACTTTCAGAAAGCCTTTGACAAGATCCCTCACCAAAGGCTCTTAAGCAAAGTAAGAAGTCATGGAATAAGAGGGAAGGTCCTCTCATGAATCAGTAACTGGCTAAAAGATAGAAAAGTGTATTTTTCAGGAAATATTTTTTCTTTCTTCCTGATCTTTTTTTCATCCAACTGAACCCAATAACAATCAAGTCACTCAGTGTTCAGGTTCAAAATCTGGCAAAATGAGTTTGCTCATCCTTTTTGGCCCAATTCCCTCCTTGAGTTGCAGGCTTTGATTATAGTAGCTCCACCGGAAAGAGGGACACTGGGGTGGAGGATGGCACTCACTTCCACGTGGGGCCTGGACATACACAGCACAGCCCCTCAGACAGGACGTGACTGTCCTAAAGCAGTCCTGATTCAACACTGCTCTTGGGCAGCCTATGGCAGAGTTGTGAAGGAAACAGCAGGCTTTAAATCCCAGACAGAATATAAAGGGGATGGTGGCAGTGATACCAATATTGTCTTTACAGGTGACCAACCTCTCTGGGGCAGCTGCACCCTTGGGCGTAAAAGAGGATGCATTTTATGCCTTTTGATTTACTGCATCTGTTCCCCTGTATTAAGCTTACATCACTTTGCTGGTTGTCCTCTTTTTTTTCTAAGGTCTAAATGCATAACCTTTTGTCTCCCTGTTTTCTAAATTCTTAAATTTTGTGTCTTTTTTAAAATTAAAAAATCAGTGCACTGAAGTCTAAGAACTCTTCACAAATAAGAGGCATTATTCCAGAGCTGTTAGCTTCCAGGTACACACACACATTTTTAAACATTTAGCACTTTGGGGAGAATTGCCTGCTGCAGTGGGTATATAATATGACGTATGAAATTGGCTGTCTCCCATGAATGGTGGCAGGGGAAGTACATCAGACAATTCACTTCTCTTTTTCTGTTCTTTCTGAAAATGTATTTTCTTTGAATGTTTTCCTTTTTTACATATTATGGCATTTTTCAGCTAAATGACTGATGTGAAAGCCTATGATTTTGATTTCATATTTTTATGTTCAAGCACTGGTTCTCCAGGTTGCCAAAGAATACCAATATACGTAATTAATATTGAAGTTTATTTTTGATAGGACTCATGAAAATGCCAAACAAAAGTGATTATTAATTTCCTTTTCCAAGCCACTAGCTAATTGATTTTGTGCTGTGCTCATTAAAAATAGATATGTTGCCTTTCAGAGGGCTGTCTCAGCAACCCAAGGCAGGGCATGACTCCTCAGGGATGCCATCAACTGACCATTCCATCAGACAGGGAAGAGGAGCCAGAGTGGTTGTCAGAGCTGAAGTATATTTACCTCATCTCCCTGCAGATAAATATTTGCAAGGAAAATAATAAATTAGCCAGTAATCAGAAGAGTGTCTGTGTTTGATGAACTCTGAATAGAGTGGAGATGTCAGGTAACGACAAAGTAAACTGACATAGTGGATTTAGCCGTGAGGAAATAACTGCTAGCAGCTCAGAAATCTTTTTGTACTCAGCTTTCAAGAACTTTTAAGGATAAGTAAAAGGACCAAAGACATTTGTGGAGCAGAGAAGACATTGGTTTGCAAAGTGATTATATTCTTCAATCTGCCTTCTTGTAATTAAATCTGCACTGTTATCCTAACACAAACACACCTGATCTAGAAAAAGCACATTCCCAAAGATACTGTACATAATAACCTATTAATACCAATTTGTTCAAGGCCTTTGTACAGCATACATTTGTACAAACATAATGATCTACATCCATTTTTAGGTTAAAGTTCAAACTTCTCGTTAGCAAAGTTTCTCAAAAATATTATTTTTAACATACTAATCAACCAGGTCCTTTGTATGTCATAAATGTTTTTTGCAAAATGTGCCTGACGAAAGGAGCAGGACAAATTCTGCCCTGTGTAACTCATTGAAGTCCAATCATGCATTAATGGCCACTTTTTTAAAAAGTGATCTCTGACTTCAGGTGCTCAACATTAGACATTTTGAGCCTTATGTTCAAAATTTCAACTTCACTGTAGATGCTTAGCAATTAATCAGAGTTCCGAGTGCTAAAAATAAGATGTGTCTTAAGATGAGTATCCAAAATGACAGGCAATTTTCTTTCCCTTCTTTTCTTAGGTGGTGTCAGGGCCGGTGCTACCATTTAGGCAGCCTAGGCAATTGCCATGGGCCCCAGGATTATTGAGGGGGCGGCATTTTGCTGGGGGGGGCGGCAGGCGGCTCCGGTGCTCCCGCGGCGCCGGTGGACCTCCCGCAGGCGTGCCTGCGGCAGCTCCACCAGAGCCGCGGGATCAGCGCGGGGGGCGGTGAAATGGCCGTGCGCCTAGGGCAGGAGAAACTCTGGCACTGGTCCTGGGTGGTGTAAGTAGGGATGGTTGAAATTTTTCTGTTAACTGGTTTTTGATGGAAAATTGGGTTTTTGACTAAATCAACTTTTTAATGAACTTTTTTTTTCCTTCAAAAAACCCCCAAATATTTCAGCCCAAAACTCTCCCTATATTTTGGCTTAGAAATACTAACTGGGTGATGTCCCAGGCTTGCGAGTTCTCAGATAGTTGTTGCATCCTGGCATCTGCCCTGTTTCCACTGAAATCCATTGGGATGTGATGCCGCTAGAACAACAGCCTCAGTCGGGGCACCACCCACGACAGTCCTGATTTGAGGACTGTCTGGTCCATTAATTAGTCTAACTGTGCTATTTAAGCCAGAACGAGGCACAAGAAGTTGCCTGACAGCAATGTGATTTTCTGTTATAGCTGCCTGGACCTGCTTGTATCTGCACCCATTCCTGTTTCTGATTCTTGAGCTGCTCCTGTGTCCGGCCTCGCCCTTGCCTTCACTCCTGTTGCACCATGCTCCTTATCTGTGCTTGATCCTTGCTTCTTCTCTGGTACCTGGCATTATGCCTCACTTTCAGCCATCAATTACCAGTCTTGGCTCTGATCCCAGCCTCTGAATTCTGATTCTGCCTTGACTCTGGCATTCGGTATCTGACCCTGGCTCTGACCCTCCAGCTTTGATTCTTGGCTCCAGGCCTAGACTACAACTCCCAACATACACCATGGGAAGGGGTTCTCATATTGTGCCATCTCCCCTCTTCAACAAGGAGATCCATTGTTCTTCATGGGAGATGTAGTCATGTGTAGATGCTGTGCTGCACATTCATATCTGTGATAACAGAACGAGTTATTAATTTGAAAAGGAGCTCTGTGTGCTGCTGTGTAGTCTTCTTAAAAGTATGGATAGGTAGCCTTTCCTTTCCTGTTTTTTTAAATGCTTCACTGACAGAGAAAACTGCCATCCTTTAGCCTTTTACATATCTTTTGTTAATATGGGTCTTCACAGTGCAAGCTCTGTCACCCTTAGTATCCCACTGAGACGGTAACTGTGATAGGACACAGTTTGATATAGAGGGACCTACTTCAGGTTTTGATTCCTTCTCTCTCCTCCGTTTAGGCTGGTGTATTTATACAGGGATACAAATACACAAATCCAAATCTAGTTGCAAGGTTTCAGAACAGGAATACTCAATACAGCTCATTTTCATCTCCACTTTTAACCCAAAGTATAGCTTCTGCCTCTGGAGGTGGGTTTCCTAGAAGGCATAGCTCTTAAATGAACCCTCCCTGTTGCAAAATTAGCTGTTACTATTCCCCATAGTCTCAATATCTAGATTTCCCCTAACTCATGGAAGCCTTTAAGTCATTAATTTTAAATTAATACATGTGCAACTCATTACCACAACCTCAAGCAAACACTGTTCTTAAATTTATTTTTAAGAGTAAGCCATTACATGTTACTAGTTGCTTTTTCACTAAAGTAATAGATTTAGAGGTAATAGATTACTGATTACTAGTATATTACTTGTATACTGTGCACGTGTGCTGCCTAATGAGACTTTGACCATGCTGGCTACCTTGTCATAATCACTCATGCTTGAGACAAGAATTATTCTTCTTGACAGTCCTGTAACTAAGAGAAATCTGTGTGAATTATTTGGTCTGGAAAATAACTTGACTCTTTATTAGGATTATATATTTTTTAAAATGACATTGCTGTCACTGGTTGCTTCAACAACTTGAGAAGATAGACTGTACCTTTCTAAAAGGGCTTCATTGTGTCCTGGCTTTTGTGTTATGAAGCATCATTTCACTGTAGCTGGAAGTTCTGCTGCAGGTGAATGCCTCAGAAGGGGAAATGGATTCTTTTCACAGTCCTTTTGGAAATGGAATATATGGAGTTGAATAGAAAAGGACCTGTGGGGAAGAGAGGATGCCAGCCTATGTGAACATAAAGGAAAACATAAGTGGTTTTCTAACCATCGGAAAAACAGAGGAAAGAAAAAACCCCAAACAAATACTTTTCCAATCATAAAATCTGGGTTACCAACTAACTTCCCTTGAAGGGACATCAGCAACTTCAAATCTAGTTAAAAACACTGTAAGCATTTTCAGGTACATCTGCCCCTGAGTCCACTTCAGTTGTGGTTTTACAGTCACTTTTTATCTTTAAAAGAAAACAAAACAAACAAAACCAAAAACTACTCCATTGATCTTTATGAAAAACCTGGGGAAAGTAACTGTCTGACACAATGTGCTGTCAAATGCAAAATGTAAGTAAACTGAAAAGAGAGAATTTTTCCTGCAATCTCTTTTTGTTTAACTTGTGCATTAGTGGGAGTGGCCCACCAACTCCCAGCCTTATAAAAGTTTGCAAGATTCTCAACCTCCAAGCCCCAAAGCTGTGGTACTGGACTTTGAACTTTGTGGGAAAGCATTGCAAAAGTAACAATAGAAATGTGGGATTATGTTGAAATAGTTCTGTCAACAGACAAACATTTTTCATAACCTCAGTTTGACGTCATGTTTGATATTCAGTACTCTAGCAAACAGACCTTTAATTTGGTTGCAAAACACCTGAGATCATGAAATGGTCTAACAGTCTCCTGATAAAGTTAACTTCCATTAAATTGAAAGCCATGTCATAAATATCAAACAGTATTATTAGAAAATATAGATAATTCCATAAGTCCCTTCTGAAGGTTCTGAAGCTCCGTCCTCTGAAGTACCTATTGCTGGCACTGTTGGAGATAGGATGTTGGACTACACGGATCACTGGTCTGACAATTCCTATGTACTATGCACGTGGGGGTATTAATATTTGTTCAAAATATTTGGATAAGGGGCTTTGCAAACGATAGTACAAATGTTTCAGGACTGTGACATTATAAACTGGCAGATGGAAAAACTATTCGCAAATTTGGATTCATACTGAGAAATATTTCTGACTGACCCAAATAGTGTCACACCATTTTTTCATTTTAAAAATAACTTTCTGTTGTCTTGGAAATTGTGCTTTACTTCTGGTGCTGTTTCAATCTACAGCATAGTCTGTGCACAAGGAAGAATCCCGGTTACCATTATGTTGATTTTTAGCACTTAGCATCTTCAGTCATTACAATCCTTCTGTTTATTCCTTTGATACCAAAGACTATGTTGTCATAAGCAAGGCTTAGGCATTTTCCATGCTAAAGAGTTACTGTCTAATAATGGAGTAAATTTTTCAAACGTGCCTAAAATTCCATTTTTAAAAGTGATGCAGGCACTTTGGCTCCTGAGTCCCATTGACATTCAATGACATTTACAGTAAAAATAGCAAATGTGCCTAAGTTACTTAGGGGCCTACTGCTGGAATTGCTTAACTCCCATTTATATTCATGAGAGTTAGGTGCCTAAGTATCTTTGTGAATCCCACCCTAAGTCTCATTGAAAATCAAGGAGTTAGGAGCCTCTGTCATTTACCTCCTATAGTAATTTTTAATCTTAAAACTTCAGTTAGTGTAAATTGTAATAGCCCCACTGAGTTCAATGGAGGTATACTGACTTTCAGTAGCTGTAGGACTAGTTTGCTTCCAAGCTGAACTCGCTGAGAATAACAGTGTTTTCCCAAGTAATGTTTTCTTTTAAATTTTAACATAGGCATTGTTTTGTCTTCTGATTCCATTATCCTACTTAGTGCCTATTGGGGTTTAATCTTTACTACCAGATTATTTGTTATTTATTAGCAGTTTATTAAGTAGTTAAGGGCAGTCCACTGTCAGAGACATATCATAATTATTCTGTATGGTCTCTGTGAAAAATGACAAATCTGTAGATTAGCCACTTTTTTATCTCTTATCTTTGCGTAATTTATTCTTGACACTTTATTTTCTGTCTGCATAAGAAAGTTGAATAAGCAATGTCATCCCTTGGGAGAAGACAATCACATAGGGGAGGAAACTGATGTATCCTGCATTTGCAGTTTTTAAGATGATCAAAGAAAGCCTCTTTGTTGTAGCTTTTTTAATTTCACCAATTACTTCTTAAAGGCTTACACAGTTAGCTGGGTAAGAGACCTTTTTTTTATTTTGAAATACTTCTATAACTTCTGCAGACATATTTTTTTCTTCCTAATTAGGATTGCAGCCATGCATTGTGGCTAACACTACATCAAAACACATTCAGGTATAGATATCGTGCCATATACCTGAGCTATTCAAAAAATGGCCTTTCGTTGGCTGATCTCGCATTGATCATTTTATTAGCACATTTAAGAGGTTTGTATTTGAGAAACCTTTTCCTAACTCTCGTGTTCTTGCCTTGATAAGGTGTCTAAAATATTTTGCAATTGAGAGATTTGTTAGTAAATGTTAAATTATTTTTATTTTTACAATAATAAAGTAGTTTATACATTAGATCAGTGTTTCCCAAACTTGGGACGTCGCTTGTGTAGGGAAAGCCCCTGCCAGGCCAGGCTGGTTTGTTTACCTGCCCCATCCACAGGTTCAGACGATCGTGGCTCCCACTAGCTGCCGTTCACTGCTCCAAGCCAATGGGAGCTGCTGAAAGCTGCGTCCAGTATGTCCCTCAGCCCATGTCGCTTACAGCAGCTCCCATTGGCCTTGAGCAGCAAACTGCGATCAATGGGAGCCGCGATTGGCCATACCTGCAGACGGTGCAGGTAAACAAACTTTCCCTACACAAGCGGCATCCCAAGTTTGGGAAACACTGCATTAGATAATGAAATAGGAATGTGTAGCAAGAACACTGCCCATACTAAGAGATGGTGTTTTGCTATGCTACAACAGAAGCAGCCCAGGAAGTCAGTTTTCCCCTTACATTCCCCTTGCTCCTGGGAATTGATGATTTACTGCTGGAATTACTACCCTTGGTGCTCTGGCTTAGCAGTGCTGCCTGGCACACTTGTGATGAAGGTTCATCCATTGTTTAAGGAGCTAGCCTAGAATTTGCAAGATCAGGGTTCAGGTCCCTACTATGCCATAGACTTTCTGTGTGACCTTAGGCAAGTTACTTAGTCTCTCTGGGCCATATTTGTAAAGATATATTTACGCACCTAAAGATGCAGATAGGCACAGAGTGGGATTTTCAAAAGCACTTGATTTTCATTGATTTCAGTGGGAGTTAGCCACCCAGGTGCTTTCAAAAATCCTACTAGTTGCTTATCTGTAACTAAAAATTTAGCCATCTGTGCCTTTGTTTTCAATCTGTAAAATGGGAAAAATAGCACTTCCCTACCTCACAGGGCTGTTGTGAGGATAAACACATTAAGGAATATAAGGTGCCCATCTCTTTCCTATCCCTCTCTGCCCACCTACTGAGTCAGAGGCTTGTGGGGAGTGTTCATGCAGCAACCCTTACCATTAGGCCTATGTAGCCTTTACAAAGGAATACGTGGACGAGGTCTTATTCTCTGTTAATCCCCTGTGCGGGTGTGAAGTTCACTTCACACTCCAGCTGTCAGAGTAGAAAACAATGGTAAAATTTGTTATGAAACAATTGTACTATTTACAAAAGTATACTAAAGAGCTAACTATTAGGTATAACTTTAACATGAACAGTTCAATGTCTAAATCCAGAAACTAAAGGTCTGATCTTGCCATGTGAGCATAGTACATCCTGGTAACAGCTTCATCATCTCAGCTGAGCTGAGCAATTACAGGAGTACGGTAGCCTAACTGTAGGCTGTGTAAAAACAACAAGGAGTCCTTGTGCCACCTTAAAGACTAACAAATGTATTTGGGCATAAAACCCACTTCATCAGATGCATGAAGTGAAAAATTCAGTAGGCAGGTATAAATATACAAAAAGTGTTACAAAAGTAGTGTTACAAAAAGTAATTTTCCCTCTGTTGATACTCACCCCTTCTGGTCAACTGTTAGGAATGGGCCACATCCACCCTAATTGAATTGGCCTCATTAGCACTGACCCCCTCCCACTTGGTAAGGCAACTCCCATCTTTTCATGTGCTGTATATTTGTACCTGCCTACTGAATTGTTCACTCCATGCATCTGATCAGAGCCGGCTCCCTCGTTTTTGCTGTCCCACGCGGCCAACAACAACAAAAAAAAAGCCACGATTAGCGGCACTTAGGCGGCAACTCTACCGCTGCCGCTTCATTCTTCGGCGGCATATCCTTCCCTCCGAGAGGCCCTGAGAGATCCGCCACCCAATTGCCACCAAAGAGCTGTACATGATGCCCCTTTCTGTTGGCCTCCCCAAGCACCTGCTTGCTGTGCTGGTGCCTGGAGCCGGCCCTGCATCTGATGAAGTGGGTTTTAGCCCATGAAAGCTTATGCCCAAATAAATTTGTTAGTCTCTAAGGTGCCACAAATACTCCTTGTTGGTTTTGCTGATACAGACTAACCCGGCTACCACTCTGAAAGCTGTTTGTGTGTTGTTCTCTCGTAAACTTTTGTTGGATACTTGTTTCAGCTGCATGTGGCTTGTCTTGGCTTCTTTCTTTGCTCTGTACTTTGGTCTTGTGTAAAAGTCCCGGTGAGCTGCCTGTAAGTTAAACTTTTTACATTTCTTTATTCTCATTCATGTTTCTTCATATTCTTTCCACTTCAGAAGAGAGACTTTATAACACAGAATGTACCTGAAAGGGATTTTATTTTCTCCTGATGACAAATCTGACAACACAACTCAACTCGGGAGATGGAGAATTTGAGGTCATTGTACTTTCTGAATTGGAATCTCAGTGGTTTGCTTCCTCTCTGCCTACATTCCGACAAAAAACAAACAGACAGAAACAACAAGAACAACAAAACCCCACCTAGCTTTGGCTGGAGTTTCTAATACCAAAACTCAGCAAAAATAACTTCAACTTCGAGGTTCACTGATTTTACTAGGAAAGCTTCAGGGAGAGTATTAGGTCCATAGTTTTAGACTACCGGGGCAATAACATTTTAAGCAGTCATTTGGCTTTGCTTTGTCATCGTCTAATCCGTGAGTAAGTTTAAAACATTGTAGAAAAACCTCAAAGACAGTAATTTCCCATGTTAGCTCACTTTTAAACTAGTTTTCTTTTTTTTTTCTTTTTTTCTGATTTGCCAGGTACATGGTATAATTGGATTTATCACCAGGAGATAAATCCTGGTGAGAGAGAATCTTACGATCCTTTAAAAGATTCCCAGTCCATTCATTAAGAATATATTTTCCCATCAGTGAGCTCACATAAATCCCAATAACTAATGGAAGTTAGATGTATGCACTGAAAGAACATGCCCATAATATTCTTTTTGGGATTTAGGGGATTTACAGACACATCTTCCATTAAAACTGTCACAATCCTTTAGACTATTTTAAAAATATCAGCCCTCATTATTATCTTCATATCTTTTCCTCTTTTCACTGGTTCGTATCAATAGCAGGGGGCACTGGCAGCACGCTTGGCTGAAGTGTAAGAGACATCATGGTTGAAAGCAGGCCCTCCATGTTGGTTTCTTTATATGACATTTGTCTCCTAAGCTGGCTAATGCATTGGTTTGATACTCTGTTACACTTATTTTGATGTATTCATCTCTTGAGCACTGCCAGCATATTAAGAGCCAGATAGATAACAGGCAGACATGTAAATGTTGACCCCTGCTGAGGTCCATTAGCGCTGTTTTACACAAGCCCTTCTATTGACACAGTACCTGTTAGTGGGTCAAGGTTTTCCCAGCACCCCAGATTCTCTTCCTCCACAATCAACCCTCCCAATTGCTTTCCTGACTGCCCTGGGCCTAGGGTGACCACATCACCCAGGTCAAATATTGGGACGCAAGGGGCGAGGCAGGGGCAGAGGGGGGGAAAAATGGCAAAGCAAAAAAAAAAAGCGCCCGCCCGTTTCCTCCTCCCCTCACAAGCGCTGGAGGGAGGCCCTGGGAGACTCAGGCCTGGTCTACACTACGCGTTTATACCGATTTTAGTAGCATTAAACCGATTTAACGCTGCACCCGTCCACACAACAAGGCCCTTTATATCGATATAAAGGGCTCTTTAAACCGGTTTCTCTACTCCTCCCCGACAAGAGGAGTAGCACTGAAATTGGTATTACCATATCGGATTAGAGTTAGTGTGGCCGCAAATTGATGGTATTGGCCTCTGGACGGTATCCCACAGTGCACCACTGTGACCGTTCTGGAAAGCAATCTGAACTCAGATGCACTGGCCAGGTAGACAGGAAAAGCCCCGCAAACTTTTGAATTGCATTTCTTGTTTGCCCAGCATGGAGCTCTGATCAGCACGGGTGGCGATGCAGTCCCAAATCCAAAAAGAGCTCCAGCATGGACCGTATGGGAGATACTGGATCTGATCACTGTATGGGGGAGACAAATCTGTTCTATCAGAACTCTGTTACAGAAGACGAAATGCCAAAGCATTTGAAAAAAACTCTCCAGGCTATGATACAGAGTCCACAGCACAGTGCTGTGTGACAAGCGTAACGGAAAGCCAAAGAATCAAATGGACGCTCATGGAGGAAGGGAAGGGGGACTGTGGACTCCAGCTATCCCACAGTCCCCACAGTCTCCAAAAAGCATTTGCATTCTTGGCTGAGCTCCCAATGCCTGTAGGGTGAAACACATTGTCCGGGTAGTTCAGGGTATAGCTCGTCAATTTACTCCCCCTCCCCCCCCGTGAAAGAAAAGGGAAAAAAATTGTTTCTTGACTTTTTTCAATGTCACTGTTTGTCTACTGCATGCTGCTGGTAGATGTGGTGCTGGGGCATTGAACAGCAGCATCCTCTCCCCTCCCTTCCCCGGTGGCAAACGGTACAGTGCAGTAGGACTGGTAGCCGTCCTCGTCATCATCCTGTGAGTGCTCCTGGCTGGCCTCAGGTGAGGTCGGCTGGGGCGCCTGGGTAAAAATAGGAATCACTCCCGATTATTCCCAGAAGATGGTACAGAACGGCTGGTAACTGTCCTCATCATAGCAACTAGGGGCTGAACTCCATCAGCTCCTCCCCCCTTTCATGTCTAAAGAAAAGATTCTGTACTGCCTAAACTATCATAGCAGTGGGATGCTGGGCTCCTCTCCCCCCCACTGTTTAATGTCCTGCCTGGACTATCATAGCAGCTGGAGGCTGCCTCCCTCTCATTTTATCTCACTAAAAAGTCAGTGTTTCTTATTCCTGCATTCTTTATTACTTCATCACACAAATGGGGGGACCCTGCAACGGTAGCCCAGAAGGATTTAGGGAGGAGGGAAGCAACGGGTGGGGTTGTTGCAGGGGCATCCCCTAGAATGGCATGCAGCTCATCATTTCTGTGGGATCTGACACGGAGTGTCTGTGCTCTCTGGTACACTGGTTCTCTAGTACACTTGCCCCATATTCTAGGCAGGACTGACTCTATTTTTAGATACAACATAAAGGAGGGAATGACCCGGGGGGTCATTCCCATTTTTGTCTTTGCACCCCTGGCCAACCTCAGCTAAGGCCAGCCAGGAGCACCCATGACAGCAGCAGATGGTACAGAACGACTGATAACCGTCATCTCATCGCCAATTTACAATGGCACAGCAGACACTACAGAACGACTGGTAACAGTCTCTGCTACCTTGCAAAGGCAAATGAATGTTGCTGTGTAGCGCTGCAGTACCGCCTCTGTCAGTGGCATCCAGTACACATACGGTGACAGTGACAAAAGGCAAAATGGGCTCCATGGTTGCCATGCTATGGCGTCTGCCAGGGCAATCCAGGGAAAAAGGGCGCGAAATGATTGTCTGCCGTTGCTTTCACGGAGGAAGGAATGAGTGACGACATTACCCAGAATCACCTGCAACACTGTTTTTGCACCATCATGCATTGGGATCTCAAACCAGAATTCCAATGGGCGGAGGAGACTGCAGGAACTATGGGATAGCTACGGGATAGCTACCTACAGTGCAACGCTCCAGAAATCGACGCTAGCCTCGGTACATGGATGCACACCGCCTAATTATTGTGCTTTGTGTGGCTGCATGCACTCAACTTTATACAATCTGTTTTACAAAACCGGTTTATGTAAAATTGGAATAATCCTGTAGTACCCTCAGGGGAGCACGGGGCCGGGGTGAGTGTGAGTCTGGCCTGGCCCTGAGCAGGCAGGACTCGGGCACGGTACCTGGAGGGAGAGTAGGGGGCGGCCTGCGGGGACAGGTGGCGGCTGTTCTTCCCACTTGGGCTGCAGGACTCGGGAGCAGCTGCTGCTGCAGCTCCCACTGCTGCGGGGGGAGGAAGCGGCCATTGGCCAAGCTCGGTGGCTGCGGCTCTGGCGCCCACGAACCCCCCGAGCCCGGGCCTGCTGTGGTGACCCAGCACGCATGCTGCATGCACCCAACCCCTGGCCAGTCGCGTCTGGGCTGGCTGCCCAGCTGGTGCAATCTTGTGGGCGGTCCCAGCGTGGGGGCAGCAGGCCCCAGCCCCCCCCATCCCACTCGGGTCCCGCAGGGGAACGAATAGGGCTGGGCTGCCGATGCCTCCACCGCGGGATTGCACCAGCTGGGCAGCCAGCCCAGACGCGACTGGCCAGGGGCTGGGGGTGTGCAGCGTATGCGCTGCTGGGTCCCTGCAGCAGGCCTGGCTCGGGGGGTTCGTGCTGGGGCGCCAAAGCTGCAGCCACCGAGTGCCACGTGGTTGGCCGCTTCCTCCCCCCGCGGCAGTGGGAGCTGCAGCAGCGGCTGCTCACGAGTCCTGCTGCCCAAGCGGGGAGAACAGCCGCCGCCTGGCCCTGCGGGCCGCCCCCCTACTCTCCCTCCAGGTACCGTGCCCGAGTCCTGCCTGCTCGGGGCCAGACCGGACTCACACTCACCCCGGCCCCACACTCCCCTGCGTCTCCTGGGCATGGCGTGCTTGGCAAGAGGTGGGGATTTGGGGAGGGAGCCAATGGGGGAAGGAGGAGGTGGAGTCGGGGCGGGGGAGAGCACAAGCCCTTCTGGGCTTCGGAGCCTTTGCTTGTTTGTCCAGTGTCCCGACCTAACATCGGTCGGGACGCGGGACAAACAAGCAAATATCGGGACAGTCCTGATAAAATCGGGACGTCTGGTCACCCTGCCCGGGCCCCTCCCTAGCTGACCACATTTCATCCAACTCCCCAGGAATAAAAGAGCAGCCACAGAGTCCCTCCCAGCAGATCTACCTCTCTGCTGACCCATTACGGCTCAGCAGACTCCTCACACATGGTCTCTTCCCCAGGAAACTTAGCTCAAGTCAGATGCAGATGATATGGTTTGATACATTAATAGTAAAACGCTTGGTCTGTTTGGAAGCCAGATCTGTTGACGACACCAATTTATACCAGCTGAGGATCTGGGCCTTTCTTTAAAGTACCTGACAATTCAGGTTATTGGCTTTACCCAGAGTATATTAGTATTGGCTGTCATTTCCAACTCTCTTGGCTTGTAAACTATAGAAATTATCAAAATGCAATAGCTCCTGTACAGTTAACAAGCTATCTGTTTTTTCCCTGACGCCTGCATGCAGAGTGACTTGTGGTGGTATCTTTGCTTTACAATATACATTCTGTAACAGGAGTTGCATTGGTCAAAGAGAAGGGAGAACTTTTTGAGGAGACAATCCCTGGCAGCTGCAAAAGGATAATATGGATAGGTAAATCTGGAAGCTCAAACTTGCTGCTGAGGTGGACTGTGTTAAGGAGATAGAGTTTCTTTAGCCGGAGCCTATTTGTAATTAGATAAGAAATACTGACAGGAACAGTGAGTTAGTGGCTCCCCTCCAGTGACAGCTATTGACTGAACACTAGGCTGTGCAGGAGATGGTGATGCAGTCAATAAAAGCATCAGGCCTTGTTTGGAGTAACACCGACAATTACTCTGTAATTTGCAGCCTGGAAACGAGCCACAGACATTTCTGCCCTGTGTTTAGTGTTGATGAGACCCAGAGCTTCCATTCAATCTTATGTTTACTAGCAAACCACTTGTAGTAGGGATACAATACCACAGAAAGGAAACTCTGATGGGTCAACATCAGTGCAAGCTTAGTACTGGCTGTGGTTGGTTCAAAGAAGCAGCTAGATTTAAGACTATTCATTTGGAAAACTATGGCCCAAGGCAAAACTCTTTAACTCTTTGATGAGGAAGAAATGAATTCTTAAGTACATCTGTTACTTATCTTCTGATTAAAAACAAACAAAGAAACCAGAAGTCATTTCCCGAACTACGTCGGGGCTACTAATGCCCGAATTCTACATGCTGTTCTGCATGGGTGGACTCCTGCACCAGTGCAGAGCCTCACTGGTGGGGTTGTGCACAAGTGCAGTTGTCTGCTCATGCCAAGCAATTTGCAGGAGTGGGTCCTAAAGCAGAGTGTGCACTCTCTTTGCTTCAGCAGACTCTTAGTCTGTCTCATATAAATGTGATCAGTTCTTCAGGGTCATTCTCAGGCATGTAAAGATTTAATTAAAAAAATGTTATCTAGTGTGTCTGTCAAAGGAGTGCAGTGTGAGCACAGTGCACCAAAAGGATACAGAAATTAACAGTGATCTACAGTTTGCTGCATGTTATGTATACAGGCTAATAATAATAAGCTCAGATACAGCCTCAAAAGTCCTCTAAGCCTAAAAAAGTCAGTGCAAACCAGAAAGGGCAAAACAAGTATTGTTTTTTTAGCTTTTAAGTATATACTTTTGTTTTTGTTTTTTCTTTGTAATATCCCTCTGGCTCTCTCCCTCAACACCCTCTCTTTTCTAGGGAGCCAGCCTGCTGACGTATCTCAAAGACAGGTGCCCTCCTTCCTCCTGAAACGGTTTGGACAAATGCAATAAAATAGCTTGAATACAAAAATAAATAAAGGGGTCATTTCAGTTCAGGAGGTTGGCAAGAGGATAGAAAACTTTTAACCTCTATGCTGCTTGTTCATTTCGAGACAAGGTCTGTAGAGTAAGTGACCAAATGTTTCTTACTCTGTAATTGCTGTTTGGAACCTATGTGAAATAAGATTGGATGCCTTACTGCTACTGTAAATGGACAAAAATCCATATTTTTTAAAAAAATACCAAAAGCCTTGAAAGGTCCTATTTGGCATCCTTGTTGTTAAGAGTTTCAGAAGAGGTCAAACACTTAAGTCGTGGAGACTTAATTCCTCCATTGAATTGACATAGAGACAGTTGATCCTAAAGATGGCCATCCTATGGGATGGCATGGGAGTGCTGGTCCCAGTGCTTTCTGGGAATGAAGAATTTCAGTTTCCAGTGTTGAACAGCACCTCAAATGAATTTTTAAAACTAACTAGGGCCTGATCCAAAATGCCCACTGAAGTAAATGGAAAGATATTCATTTTTTTTAACAGGCTTTGGATGAAGATCCTAAAAATAATTATATTTTTTTAAATAAAAAGCTTTTAAAATTGTAACAAATTATTAAAATGTTACAGTTTTTGGCTTTATTTTTTTCATTTTTTACCAGATGTCACAGATGGAATCAGATAAACAAAAATACCTTTAATTAAAACCATGAAATCTCATGATTACTGTTAATAATAATAATAAATTCAACATATAGTTCCATAAATTTTACAAGCTTTCTGCAAACATAAAGACAAATTTCCCATTCTAGTGAATTTACAATCTAGGGATCTGAGTTCGAATCTACAACCTACATGGAGCTCAACTGAGATCTACAATTTACACTGTAAACCATTAAGCACATGCATATGTAAAGATATGCACATGCTTAAGTATTTGCAGCCCACATATGAAAAGACAGATAAGTACACAAGACGGAGGACAGTAATTGCATGTAGGCGTGGGTGTGGAGAAGAGGAGTGACACAAAAACACGGTGATGATGAGAGATTACCCACAATTGGACAATGGAGGGGTGGCCTGGGTAGATTGTAAGGAGGAGTGTCAAGGTTTTCCCCCACTTTGAACTTTAGAGTACAAAAAGTGGGGACCTGCATGAACACTTCTAAGCTTAAATACTAGCTTAGGTCTGGTACGCTGCCACCAGCCAGAATTTAGTGTCTAGCACACTTTCTGTTCCCCCAAAACCTTCCCTGGGGAACCCAAATCCAAATTCCTTGGGTCTTAAAACAAGGAGAAATTAACCATTCTCCTCCTTTTCCCCCCAGACATTTCTCTCCCTGGGTTGCCTTGAGAGGCTTCACACCGATCCAAACTCCTTGGATCTTAAAACAAGAAGGAATTAACCATCCCTCTTCCTTTCCCCCCACCAGTCCCTGGTGAGTTCAGACCCAATCCCTTGGATCTTAAAACAAGGAAAAATCAATCAGGTTCTTAAAAAGAAAGCTTTTAATTAAAGAAAGGAAAGGTAAAAATTATCTCTGTAAAATCAAGATGGAAAATGCTTTACAGGGTACTCAGATTCACATAGACATGAGGGACCCCCCCCCAGCCTTAGATTCAAAGTTACAGCAAACAGAGGTAAAAATCCTTCCAGCAAAAAGACACATTTACAAGTTCAGAAAACAAACATAAGACTAATCCGCCTTGCCTGGCTATTACTTACAATTTTGAAACATGAAAGACTGATTCAGAAAGATTGGGAAAGCCTGGAATGATGTCCTGTCCCTCTCAGTCCTGAGAGCAAACAACGAACAAAACAAAAAGCACAAACAAACACTTCCCTCCACCAAGATTTGAAAGTATCTTGTCCCCCTATTGGTCCTCTGGTCAGGTGTCAGCTAGGTTTACTGAGCTTCTTAACCCTTTACGGGTAAAAGAGACATTAACCCTCAACCATCTGTTTATGACAAGGAGTTAATCAGTGAAGGGTAGAATTGAACATAGAGGAAATGAGAAGAAGGTAGGCAGGAGTTTAGGAAGGAGAGGGGTGGAAAAAGCAGAGCCACTGGAGAGACAAAAAGACTGGAAATTATGAAAAGAGTAAGTAATGGGATAGAAAGGGAGAATGAACACTGTGGAAGAGGATGTGCTGGTCAAAGAAGAATCTGTAGACAGAGATTGGAAAGAACGTTTGACAAAGTACTTACCAGTTGAAAGAGTGTTGCATTAAGATCCTCTATGATTAGATTAGCTATATTTGGTACATTTGCTGGGGGATAAATGTACCTCGCCTGCAGAGGATGGGTATCCTGAACATTTCAAAAGCCATTCAGTCTAGGTGGGTTTAAGCTATAACATCTCTATCTGTTCCATTTGCAGATACATTTTTTTTCAGTGTAACCTAGCTGAGGGACCTAGCATGCATATCTTCTGACTCTCATGGTTGCTTTATATATTTGCTGGTCTAACTAATCTAACTAATATTTTGTATTTATAGGGTACCAATCACCACAGTATCTAGGCATCAAATGCCCTACTAACATAAAGATTGAGATTAATCAAAACAGAGTCTGCATGGCCACCCAATGGTTCAGTGTCTTACTCTTGGGGACTTCTTACCTCCCCTTGTTGTCTTCCCTTTTCTGCAGAAAAAGTAGGCCTTGTGCCACCAGCCTCTTAAAACTCTTAAAACTGCAATTAGAGAACAGAAACAACGTGAGTTACATGTAGTGGAATGATGAATCTCTGAGTGTCCAGTGGTTTAAACTGTCATGGAATTCAGCAGGATGGTTCAGGATCTCTTTTCTAGCCTGTTGTCATTCATCCCTCAAAAACAGTTCGGTTGATCTTTTCCAAGAAGTAGTTCTAGAGTTCTTTGCAGCAGGTGAAATATGGATCCAAGGTTTGCTGATGCACTATGGGTTTATCAGCTAATTGACTATTAACAATAGGTCAACCAGCTGTGATTTGACAGAGTTTATGACAAAGAACAAGGCAGTCTTAAATTCCTTAACAGCTGTCCCATAGTTGTGCAAACAATCCCCAGGTTGTTGTCAGAGAGAATCAGAGCAGGTTTTATGTCATCAGTGTTCTGGTCTTGCAGTTTTTATGCTGCTTCTGATACAGTTCAGTGGTGAGCCATGGTGGTTTTACAGGGTATGTTTCGGAACCAAGATGCCACTGGTTGTGGCTAATACTTGGTTGTATTGCTCAATCAGGCCACCATGGTCTTGTCTTGTAGTTGGACATTTCTCTCCCCTAAAGCATTCTGGAAATTTTTCAGACTTCAGTTTGGCTTTCATTTTTAAGTTACTAGTCTATTGATATTTAAATAAACACATAGTTATCATGGGAAGAATTTCATACTAAATACCATCTGCCAGTACATCTGGAAGTCTCTTCAGTAACTAACCTTTGGGTACTCGTGATATATATCAGGCAACAGATGTATAAATATACAGTTTTAATGTGATATTTTACATTTATACACACTTTTTAAAATCACAAAATGCTTTACAGACTATAAGTGCACTTCACCCACCACTAATATACAGACACCTTTAAGGTGGAACACAACAACTCTTTAACAGCACCTGGACAGCAAATGAAGTGTAGAGTATTAAATTGAAACTTCAGGAGGTCATGTAGGTAGGCAGAATGTAATTAAATAAATTGGAATTTTGCCTGGGTATTAAGATTAAGTGTCATGAGCTATTTAATATCAAGTGGATTTAAGTTGTATATATCATTAAAAGGGAGCACTTCCAGAAACAGTGCTCAATCACACCTTCCTGGGATTCCTGGCTCAATACTAACAATGGCTCTGATCCAATGCCCATTGAAATTAATAGAAAACCCCTCATTGTCTTCAATAGGCTTTAGATCAGACACTTTGAGGGGAAAGTGCCAGCTACTGAATCACCAAAGGGCTTCCTACAGCACCTGCGTTTTCCCTGGAGGAAACCCAGCCAAGACTAGACAAGGAATGATCATGCTCAGTCTGAGAGATCTGAAAAGATCAAAGCCCAAGGTGGTATGGCTACAGGGCATGAACTGAACTGAACAAAACAAAACTCCACAAATGTGAATTATGTGGTAAGATTTCCTGTGGGACAATTCTTCAATTCTGTGTGGAAGTTGGCCCATCAGAAAGGATGAAAAACACAAACATTGGAAGAGGTCGAGTGGACGTTGAGGTTTTTTTGATCAAGGCTTATGCAAATAATAAATTATCCATAGCTCTACTAATAAAACTACCAAACAAATGCAGAGCCTTGTAAAGTAGCTGAACAGGCTCATTGCTAAAACATTTGATTCATATAAACACTGTCTTCATCGAAGTATTGTAAAGGTGGCCACCCCATATCAGACTCTAGCCCAGCACTCTGTCAATTTGTTTGCAGTCCTGCATGGTTCTGAGTTTACTCATGGAATAAAGGCTGTTACATCTGCTGTACAGTTCGACTTTCTGCAAGCTTGTGATAGTGAACTGTACTAAATCTTTCTAAACAACCTTATACCTAAAATACATATAGGTAATTAGGAACCTGTTTATTAAGATTGGTGTAATGAATAATTACTCTTGAGGCATTCTTATTACTGGACAGCACACCTGCATCTCCAGAGATAATCACATTAATTGTAAAGTGCGTATTTTTTTCCCTACACAGCTTACATCAGCCTACTTTGCAAAATCTAAAATCAGCAAAGCATTTTAGCTTTATAACAATGATTTATGGATAGGAGACTGAGTGTATTTGTGTTTGGATTACATTTTATTTTATTGAAGTTGGCTAAAAAAGCCCTTCTTTTTCAAACCAAGGCGAGTGTTAGTTAATTGAAGAAAGGGAGAATACATTTAATAGAAACTTCAGGTTTGTTCTTGTCCTCTTCAAACACTGGAGAATATTGCCTGGTGTTATGTTTGCATAAGCATGTTAATTGACAGAGTTTCAAAGATGTGTGGCAATATATTTGGAGTATATTGTCAATAACAAATAGTGAGCTGCTATATTACATTATCAATGAAACATTGCACCTAAGTAGCAAAAAAGTCCCATTTAATCATCATTTCCATTACAAATTTATTGTGTGAATCTTAATGTACAAGAAAATAAAAAATGCTATCAATCTGGGATACTTATATTGTCAGTTACAATACTAAATCATGGAATAAGCTTGAAACATACACTTGTACGTGTATTCAAAGAGTTCTTTCTATTAGATCCTCCAGGGTCCTATTTTAATAACTAGATGAATATAATGGCCCGTTTAGTTTATGATGTACTTCAAATGCATTGCATACTATTCTGAAGATCACAATGTTCAGTATCACGTGCTCTTCTAATAATCAAGTTGCAAGTTTCATTTTCAGATAGCTAATATCATTTCTACAAATACAAGCATTTATTTTTTATTTTTGCCAACAGCGTTTGTCTGGAATAACAAAAAGTAACATGGAAGACTTTGCATTTGGTGGAATATTATTCGAATTTGACACAGGACACAAGGAGCCCAGTTCTCTGCAGTTTAATAGAAGCAGGGTTTTTTGTTTTCTTTGTTTGTTTGATTTTGGGTTTGTTTTTTTTTTAAACAATAGAATATCATTTCTAGAAATAATGTGTCCAAGAAGCTTTTTTCAGAAATACTATGGGAAGGGCAGATTTCCTGACAAGTTAACAACAGCTACCTTCAGATGCAGGGGAACAAAAAATGTTCCCCATAATTGACTCTATTACCAAAGTTCCTATTGAATCTGAGAGTGGCAGTCAAGGTGTGGAATTGCTGCTTTTTTCAATGCAGTTTGGATAGCCACAAAATAGGGAAGTCCTAGTGTTCTGCCATTGTGTTGCAAACCATGGACCCAAATCATAAGTTCATGTAACTGATGTAGCATTATTATTTCAGGCGACATGTTGCTGCTGATAGCATGTGGGAGGGTTTGACCTGAGGAAACCCCACTTCATCACTGTTACTGAGCATGCTCAGTACCAGCCAAGCAGCAAATCTGGGTGGTGGCGGCAGGGGGGTGACCGGGTGACCCTGCCTGCCTACCTACCCCCTGGTCTCACACACACACACACACACACACATCCCCTCTGCCAATTTACACTGACCAAGGATCTGGCACTTCGTATCATGACACTGCATCATAATCATCCATATATACTATAAGGATGCAACATTACAAAGAAAACATCCCTGAGCATTGTCAGAATAGTGAGCTATGATTGTTCTTTGGTTCATTCTGAATCCAGCTGACACAATCACCTTTCTCTTGCTCCGATCCAGTTCCTGGTTTCTTGGAAGCTAGGGAAGAATCCTTCTACCTAGTCTGCTTACCAGTATTCCTCAAATCCTTATGTGATAGGTGGCATGGGAGTGGGTCTGTGATTGGTATTATGCTCATTGTATCTGGACTAGGCAGAACAAGAGAATCTTTACTCATGCTTGTGACTTCATGAGCTGCAATTGGGAACTCTGATTAGATGAACATAGCTCTGAATTCTGTAGCTGAATGCATGTGGTATTGTTGAATGTGTTTCTTTATAAAGCACTCCTGTCAGTATCTCCTAATGGAAATACGAACGTCCTTTGATCAGTCTCAACCTCGGCATTATCCTGCCTTAAAGAGTTCATCCTTAGCAGCACTTGTACATTTTGCTTGTTTATATGACTATTTATTTCCATTTCTGTTTCTATGAGGGGTCTTTATAAATGAGTGACAACAAAGGGTCACATTACATGCAGGAGAAAGGAATTAAATAGCGAGTGATCCTTGAAGTTTGTTTAAAGTCCACATGAAAATCTCGAAGCTGCATACATTTTTATGAAATAGATTTATAGATTATATGAATATGTTTAATTGTCTTTGCATTTTTAAGAGTATTTTTATTAATGTGCTCTATTCAACTAAATACACCAATAAAATATCAGCGCTTCCCATAAATCTCAGCTATTTCTAGGAGAAAAAGATTAAAAATGAAATTGAATTATGAATTGTTATTTTTCACTATGAAAGCCAAAAGCCAACTGAAGAGCACTGATCCTCAAAACAAAACTCTACCTAATTCCCCTCTGCTACCACTAATAGGATTAATAACTTGAAGGTAAAGCAGTCATATTTGTCAACACACTTTTGACTTTCCCAAGAGCACTAATTTAGATGGTAGTTTCCTTTTATATGCAAAATGGCCTGTCAAAATTATGAAGAGAATTCTGACACCTGCCTCTATACCAATACCTCAAAGCAAAGGTGAGGCAACATGCTACTGAGCATGCTATTGCATCACTTACTTGGTTTGATTTAAAAGAGGAAGGCTGTTTGTTGCAATGACACAGATTCCACTATAAAATAAATCCCCAGGTAGTGTTAAGACATTTGATTAAAGCAAAAACTAAATTAATAATAATAAAAAATAACTCAGATACATCATATTACTATTGGAAAGCTATGAATTAAATATCAGGAGTCCATAAAAAAGCCTAAATGACAAGATAAACTGTTCATTTGGAATAAATTGTTCAGTATTAATGCAAAGAACTTTTAAAATACGCAGAGAATTTTTCATTAATACACAAATATCCAAATACAGTCTAACAATCCTATCCCAGTTGTCTTTAAACTAAACGGAGAATCATAGAACTGGAAGGGATCTAGTCCAGGTCATCTAGTCCAGTCCCCTGCACTTGTGGCAGCACTAATTATCTAGACCATTCAAGACAGGTATTTGTCCAACCTGCTCTTAAAAATCTTCAATAATGGAGACTCCACAATCTCCTTAGGCAACTTATTCCAGTGCTTAACCACCCTGACAGTTAGGAAGTTTTTCCTAATGTCCATCCTAAACCTCCCTTACTGCAATTTAAGCCCATTGGTTCTTGTCCTATCCTCAGAGGTTAAGAACAGCAATTTTTCTTCCTCCTCCTTGTAACAGCCTTTTACAAACTTGAGAATTGTTATCATGTCCCCTCTCAGTCCTCTCTTCTCCAGACGAAACAAACCCAGTTTTTCAGTCTTCCCTCATAGGTCATGTTTTCTAGAACTTTGATCATTTTTGTTGCTCTTCTCTGGACTCTCTCCAACTTATCCTCATCCTTCCTGAAATGTGGCGCCCAAAACTGGACACAATACTCCAGCTGAGGCCTAATCAGAGTGGAGTAGAGCAGAAGAATTACTTCTCGTATCTTGCTTAGAATACTCCTGCTAATACATCCCAGAATGATGTTTGCATTTTTTACAACAGCGTTACACTCTTGAGTCATATTTAGCTTGTGGTCCACTATGATTCCCCAGATCCCTTTCCACAGTACTCCTTCCTAGGCAGTCATTTCCCATTTTGTATGTGTGCAACTGATTGCTCCATCCAAAATGGAGTACTTTGCCTTTGTTCTTATTGAATTTCATCCTGTTTACTTCAGACCATTTCTCCAGTTTGACCTGATCGTTTTGAATTTTAATCCTGTCCTCCAAAGCACTTGCAACCCCTCTCAGCTTGGTATCATCCTCAAACTTTATAAGTGTACTCTGTATACCATTATCTAAATCAGGGATCAGCAACTTTTGACATGTGGCTCACCAGGGTAAGCCCCCTTGGCAGGCCAAGCCAGTTTGTTTACCTGCTGCGTCCGCAGGTTCGGCCAATCACGGCTCCCACTGACTGCGGTTCGCCAGTGGGAGCTGCGATTGGCTGAACCTGCGGTCACAGCAGGTAAACAAACCGGCCCGGCCCGCCAGGGGGCTTACCCTGGTGAGCCGCATGCCAAAGGTTGCCGATCTCTGATCTAAATCATTGATGAAGATATTGAACAGAACTAGACCCAGAACTGAACTCTGCGGGATCTCACTCGTTATGCCCTTCCAGCATGACTGTGAACCACTCATAACTACTCTCTGGGAATGTTTTTTCCAACCAGTTATGCACCCAGTTTATAGTAGCACCATGTAGGTTGCATTTTCCTAGTTTATTTATGAGAAGGTCATGCGGGACAGCATCAAAAGCTTTACTAAAGTCAAGTGGGGATAGCTTTCCCACTGTCCACAAGGCTTGTTACCCTGTCAAAGAAAACTATCAGGTTGGTTTGCACTATTTGTTTTTGACAAATCCATGCTGACTGTTAGTTACTACTTTATTATCTTTTAGATGTTTGAAAATTGATTGCTTAATTATTTGCTCCATTTTCTTTCTGGGTACAGAAGTTAAGTGAACTGATCTGTAATTCCCCGGGTTGTCTTTATTTCCCTTTTTATAGATGGGCACTATATTTGCCTTTTCCCAGTCTTCTGGAATCTCTCCCATCTTCCGTGACTTCTCAAAGATAATTGCTAATGGCTTAGATATCTCCTCAGTCAGCTCCTTCAGTATTCCAGGATGCATTTCATCAGGCCCTGGTGAATTGGAGACATCAAATTTGTCTAAGTAATTTTTAACTTATTCTTTTCCTATTTTAGCCTCTTCTGATCATACCTCATTTTCACTGACTTTCACTGTGTTAGATGTCCAATCACCACCAGCCTTCTTGGTGAAAACCGAAACAAAGAAGTCATTAAGGACCTCTGTCATATCCACATTTTCTGTTATTATGTTTCCCTTCAATGAGGCATCTCACATGTTTGAAGAACTTGCCAGTACACTAAGGGCTTGTCTATGCAAAAATGATTCACTGATTTAACTTTAGTGATATCAAGCAAACCCTTTGTGGACACTCTTATTTCAGTTTGAGTAGCTTATTTTAATATAGCCTAAACTGATTTCTAATCAACTTAAGCTGAACTGAAATAAACTGGTTTAAACTGAAGTAAGTGTCAACACAGCCTTTTGCAATGATTTAACTAAAGCTTTTTAAAATCACGCTTGTAATTAAACTAATACAACTTTCTTGCGTGGGCAAGGACTAGCTTAACCAGAAGTTATGGTCTTGATGTAGGAATCACTGGGTGAAATTCTATGGCCTGAGTTACATAGGTGCAGGAACTAGGGGTGCTGTGGGTGCTGCAGAACGTCCTGGCTTGAAGTGGTTTCCATCATATACAGGGGTTAAAGTTTGGTTCAATGTATCTCAACACCCCCACTGTACAAATTGTTCTTGCAATCCTGGTGTGTTATGCAAGCAACCTGACTAGATGATCTGGCCTTTGGTTGAGTGCCTCAGACATAATGTCAAGATTATGTAAAGCCTACTGTATTATCCAGGCCCCATTGAAGACAATAGCAGTTTTGCCTTTGATTTAAATGCACCTAGCATTTCATCTTCAGGGTACATCTACACTACAATAAAAGATTCATGGCACAGCTGTGGCCTGGATCAGCTCACTCAGGCTGACAGGATTCAGAGTGTGAGGCTATAGGTTTGCCACATGTTCGGTTTTCCACTGGAATGCCTGTTTAAAGTCCAGTTGGTGGTGCAGTGGGACTGGCAGCTCCCTGCCCAGCTTTGCGCAGCTCCCAGGAAGTGGCTGGCATGTCCAAATCCTAAGTGGAGGGGTGGCCGGAGGGGCTCCGTGCTCTGCCTCCGCCCATAGGCATCACCCTGAGCACTGGCACTGCAGCTCCCATTGGGCAGGAACTGCCACATGAGGTCAGTGCTGCCTGGAGCCTGCAGCACTCACCCCAACTGTTTGCTCCAGCTCAGAGCCCCCTCCGCACTTTAACCTCTTGGCTCCAGCCCTGAGCCGTCCCCTGTTGAAATTTCATGGTGGGTCCTGTGAACAATTGTGATTGTTTTTGGAGTCATAATGCCTTTTTCTCTCCCAAACCCTTCACAAAAGGGAATAATAATTATAATTTAATTAATAAAAACAAACTTGAATGTGTCTGTCATAACTATAAAGGGAAGGGTAACAACCGTCCTGTATACTATAAAATCCCTCCTGACCAGAGCCACCAAAATCCTTTTGCCTATAAAGGGTTAAGAAGCTCAGGTAACCTGGCTGACACCTGACCCCAAGGACCAATAAGAGGACAAGACATTTTCAAATCTGGTTGGTGGGGGGGTTGTTTGTGCTCTGTTTTTTGATGGTGTTCACTCTTGGGACTAAGAGGGACCGGACATCAATCCTTGTTCACCAAATCTTTCTGAACAAGTCTCTCATATTTCAGACTTGTAAGTAATAGCCAGGCAAGGCTTATTAATTTACTTTTGTTTTCTCAACTTTTGAATTTTCCCTTTGCTAGAGGGGAGTTTATCCCTGTTTTGTTGTAACTTTGAAACTAAGGCTAGAGGGGGTTCCTCTGGGCTCTTTGAATCTGATTACTCTGTAAAGTTATTTTCCATCCTGATTTTACAGAGATGATTTTTACATTTTCTTTTAATTAAAATCCTTCTTTTTAAGAACCTGACTAATTTTTCCATTGTCCAAAGACCCAGGGGTTTGGGTCTTTGATCACTTTGTAACCAATTGGTTAGGATATTATTCTCAAGCCTCCCCAGGAAAGGGGGTGTAACGGCTTGGGGGGATATTTTGGGGGAAGAACTCCAAGTGGTCCTTTCCCTGTTTCTTGTTAAATCACTTGGTGGTGGCAGTGTACCAGGTAGAAATAAGCTTAGGGGGCTTTCATGTGGGTCCCCACATCTGTACCCTAGAGTTCAAAGTGGGGAAGGAATGGAATCCTGACAGTGTCTTTCAAAGTTGGCTCTGGCATGGTGACTACAGTATTAAAACATAAGATTATTGTGGGTATAAAACATGTACTTAGCCTCTAAAACTAGATGTCCTGCCTACTGATTTTTCCCAGATATTGTTATTACTAAAATCACAGCATACACGCCAAAGTGTCCATGAGGATGCTGTATTGACATGTATTTGTAAATCTTCTGTGCTTGCAAATGGGTAGGATGGTGCATTTCCTAACCTATTTAAGCAAATACAGTGAATGCTAAGGTCGCCTCTGCTGGGAGACTGATCTGGCACTTGTGTTTTTTATAGTATTAAGTGAAATATAGTGAAAAAATCTTATAATATGGGAAACGGGCTTACCCTACATCTCTGATGGCTGCCTTATGATATGTCTGTAGCATGTGAAGTAACGCGTTGAGTAGTTAGAGTGTCCAACCATACAATGCTTCACTTAAAGCAAAAAGCTATGATTTCTAGTCTATTCAACCAGAAATTTCTCAAGACCAGGATAATAGCTCTGAGAGCAAAGTACACAAAACCCGACCTAGTAGCCTCCTTTTAGCTTTTATCTCTTGATTCAAATCTTAAGAAAGAATCTTATTTTCTTTTCAGACCAAATGTCATAATTCCTATTAGACCAGCAGCTGATACACACAGTGAAATTCATTGTAGTTCACACAACTCCATTGTGAGCAAAATCTGGGTAGGGAAGGGCTTGTTGCTGGACTTCCTCTTGCCTTTGATCTTTTTAAAACCATCAAAAGGATAATAGAAAAGAAACAGAAATAACAGTTAGCTGCCTTTCCTCTGTGATTGGCACATATGTATCAAGCTGTTATGCAGTCCTTGTGCTGCAGGGGTGGATGAGGTATGTGGGAGCATATACAAGAAGGATATCCTGAAGTAGCGTAGGAGACTATAAAGCAGGCAACAGGCCAATAATTTTGTCATGCTATTCTTTCAGGCAGCAGAAATCCTCCTGCATGATGTCTGAAAGCTTTAAGGTGGCTCTTGCTAGAGATGAATGATACTGTTGGCAAAGAACAATACTTTATCTTCTCAGATAAAGTATATTAATAATACTGGAAAGATGAGTTTTACTGTGAACAATGACAGGTCTTTTACTGTGCTAGGCTAAAGTTAATTAGAGAAACTTTTCAATCCCTTCCAAAAAGTAGAGAATAAAGTTTAGTTATGAATGAAGATCCCATTTTAAATGTGATATTATATAAATGTTGTTTAAACATCATATGATATTATGTATGTGTCTGTATTGTGTATAGAGATGGGCCCAAATCCTGGTCACAGATTCCTTTATTCTTTAAATACTGGGAAACTCTGAATAAAATAATCATAATAAATCTACTTGTACCACTACATGTTGGTAACACAGTTCACTGGAAGACAACACTTGTGTCCATGCCCCTTGACTGACACGGAAGATGGTCATATAAATTTATCAGCACCTGTCCTTTGAGGTTCAGGATTTTCTCCTCCTTCGGGATGTCAGCATGGAATTACTCATAAAGCAGTAAACTTAATTTAAACAAGATTTATTTAAAACAAAGACAATGGAATTTTAAAAAAGTGTTTGTGTAATATATCTGAAGTCACACTACTGATATGCTAAATTAAACAAGGCATTATTTGTTTAGATACAGAAAGCAGATTAGCAAATAACTTATATCCCTTGAAAGGAGTATTCTTTCTCTGAATGCTATTCTGGTCTGTCAGCATCTTATGCTGTCTATATTATCCCTTCTCTCCCACTTTTCTGTGCCCAGGACTTACTTTTCAAGTCCCTTAATCGGTGTGTATGTTCAGATATGCCTCTCCTGACTGTCTGTTCAGCTCTTGCTGTATGCAGTGTTGTGCCACGTCAGTCCCAGGATGTTAGCCTTCATCTACACTGACAATTGAAGGGAGGAGGAATAGCTCAGTGGTTTGAACCTTGGCCTGCCAAATCCAGGGTTGCAAATTCAATCCTTGAGGTGGCCATTTAGGGATCAGGGGCAAAAATATGTTTGGGGATTGGTCCTGCTTTGAGCAGGGGGTTAGACTAGATGACCTCCTGAGGTCCCTTCCAACCCTCGTATTCTAAATACACACACTAACAACTGAACCACACAACTTTTCCCATCAACATGGCACTGTGCACACTACCACTTATGCCAGTGAAACTTGTGTTGTTCAGGAGGGTGAGTTTTTTCATACTCCCGAGCAACCTAAGTTTTGCAGACATAAGTGATAGGGTAGACATGGCCTTAGTGTTATGGTCAATTTTTGACCCATACCCCATTGCACTTCTGTATAGGAGATAATTCATGCTCCCCAGCTGAAAACACCCAGTCACATTTTTTTAAAGTCTGTTAATTCGTACCATAAAACAAATTATTGACAGACTGCAAATCCTCTGTCATAGTGCTGAATGAAAACACCCTCTGAATATCACCAAACTTTTGAGAAATGTGAACTTAAACCTTTATTTTATGGCTGGGTCTTATTTCCTAAACATGTGTCTCTATAGTGATCTTCCTTGCTCACCAGCCATATGCTCATGTGACCCATAAGCCACAGAACCAGGAAGAAGGGTAGCAGATAGCTACACATTCAGCCTCCAAAGTTCAGCCTGAGGCCAAAGCTTCCTACTTGTCATGTTAGCATTGCAATTTACATCAGAAAAAATGGCATCATGCAGAACATCGATAAACATAAATGAGAATGTATCATATGGGAGGAGTCACGGGAAGCTACCTATATATAAGACATTGGAAACAAACATAGCATGTAATAGAAAAGTCAGCACAAGTTATGGCTGCACTAGATTTCTCCTTCTGTTAAGACTGTGGTCCAGGTTCCGTTCAGGCATGTTTGAACAGGATTTGTTTAAAGATTGTGTTAAACTGTTTTTCCCAGTCCGATTTACAAATTTGATTAATTAAATCATTTTTCTAACTACATTTAAATTTGATGAAGGAAAGGTCAATAATGTACCAATGTAAAAATGGCAAACTATTAACCAAAATTTTGCTCTCTATATGTTTTACATATATACTGTATCTTACTGTATTGATAAAAACAAGTGTTACTAATTCTGGATTGTAGAACCAGTATATCTATAAGAGATTAATCTGATTCCTATTTGACTCATACATCAGCAAAAACATCTGTTAACTGTAGTAATTTTCATTAAAAAATTTGATGAGTGCCACTGGGAAGTATCTCAAATGTTACATTTATTTTCTGTTGTGTTATATATATTTCCTATCCTGGGTGCAATTGCAATATATTAGTTGTCTGATTAGGAACTATAGACAAATGTTGATGTCTTAGTGACAACCATTATAATTTCCAGTTACAGAATCTTTACTCTGAGGTGTACATCTCAGCTGAACTTAGCTGCTATAACACATCATAGGTGGGTTAGAGTGCAATGGTTGGTTAAGCTGCAGGGAACACAGCTTGACGTTCAGATCCCCAGACGAGTTTTCAGTGAGGAAGGAAAACATCTTTTACTTGTAAACAAAGCAAATTTGAGATGGAAATTTGGAATGAGCTACCTTAGAGATTACATAATACATACAGAGTGAAACCCTAGATCCATTGAAGTCAATGGTAAAACACCCATTGACTTCAATGGGGACAGAATTTCACACATGGAACTTAAAAAGAAATAACTGAAAGATAATGAACATGAGCCCCGTTGATGCAATTTGTACAAGTAACTTTTCAGAGGAAAAAAATGCACTTGAAGTATAATTTGATATAGGTTGTTTTTTGAGGGGAGAGGGTGGGGTGGGTTCCTGGGTGGAGATTTAATATTTTTGTTTCCTCACGAAAGTAGGTGATAAATATCAATGGGTAGTGATGTGCAGTGTTGACGTAGCCATGTTGGTTCCAGGATGTTAGAGAGATGAGGTGATATTATCTCACCCACTTTGTTTCTGTAACACTTTGTTTCTGTAACAGATAGTGGTGTGAACTTTTCCCAAACAGCCTAGCTCATGTGCCTTAATCCTGATCTGCAACCCACCCCCTGCTTCAGTACTAGGTCTCAACTTGAACAGAAATGCCTGATTGTGGAGTTGCTTCATGACATGGCTAAATATCCACTATGGATGTAGCTGAGTTTGCCAACCTCTTTTAACTTGTGACCTAGTACAGATATGAACCCTCGTTTCCAGAGATGAAATACTAATGCACTAAACCACTGTTCCACCTAGCCGTACTAATTGCTGTCCTTTGTAAAATCTAGGGAAAATTGTACCTTGGGATTGAACTTATTCTTATAGAGATGTTTCTATTGTTTATTTCTATGTTATTGACCAGTAAGGCAAAGAAAATTAAAAAAAAAAATTCAATAAAAATAATCAGAATTAAATCACACCTCTAACGAAAGACCACATAGGGAAACTTATTACTCTTCCACATTTCAGACCATTTCATTTACTCAGAAAAATCTCCCGAGACCCAAGTAGCGACTGATATCTCTTCTAGTACGGAAAAAACACTATGCATGAACAAGTCCCTGTGAATTAATTGCTGAGCTTTTAAGACAGAAAATGCATCTTGGTTTATTTGAGAATCCTTATTTCTTGCAATAAAATTTTATAGCAGACCTATAAATTCTTCACATTGGGATGTCAATGAGGATGATTAGTAAAAATGTGCTAACACAGAGAGCGTAAGTTATAACTAATATTTTTCCCTTAATATAAAGCAATGGCCTGATAGTACATGGCATAGTTGTTAATGAATATTTTCTTTCTTTCTTTCTTTCTTTCTTTCTTTCTTTCTTTCTTTCTTTCTTTCTTTCTTTCTATGATCTCCAAAACTAAGCAAAACATAAACTGCATGTTGTTGAACAAATTATGAAAGAGTTTAGCAAAATACTGTTTAAGATTTGTCAGTCAACAAATGTGTGCAGTGTGAATTAATGGCAAAGATTGGTCAGAAGAAGACAGAAGAGACCAAATGACCTGACTTTCTCAGCCAACAGATTATGGTTTCTTTTTTAATAACAGTACTTGCCCATCAGCGTTTTAACCCAGTATGTATCATAAAGAACTGATTTATAGACTAACTATGATAGTTGAGGAAAAACATGTTCAGGATGATGCTTAATTCAAGCGACAGAGTTGAACAACAACAAAAAAGGCCAGTATATAGTAGCACTGATGTGCACATGAGGAATATATTTTTTTTACATAATACAGTCTGACAAAAGAGATGCCAGTTTGAGACAGAAGCATGGCAAGCCCACACAATTGCTTCCACACCACTTACACCCCGCTCTGGGGCTATGCATACAAAAAACAGCTGTTGAGGTGGGTCTCTGGTCTGAATCTGTGTGAGCTCAACCATGTGCTGCTCCTTGCTCAGCTTCTGATAAAGCCACAATTTAACCCTAAATAAAGGTTATATCTCATTTTTGTATTAAAATAGATGTCATAGATTTGTGAAAAAGAGTTGTGAATTGTGGAAAAAGTTAAAGGTACCTATTAAGTAAGCTGTTAAGTTGACTGAACTGTTTTGTAACATAATAATGTTACTGATCTTCTGAGTCACTTTTTAATAAGCATGATTAGCAATTTGAAACTTAAGTTATGATTTATGTATTTGTTGTATCTCTTATGATAGCAGAGAAAATAACCTGATTCAATATTAAGAGATCTTGAAATTTTCAAAATTTAATGAGATGTCTTTATGACATTTGCCAAACAAAAGTACTTAATCAAATCTGCTGGCCATGGAAGGCAAGATTACAGACATTTAATATTTAATATAAAGGATTTCCTATAACTTTAAACATACATTCTTCATTAAAAAAACCATTGACATGATAATTTGTTTTCCTTTTCCCACCCACTCCCCAAAAGGCATTTTGAATGGTTAGTAAGTTTTTTTATAAAGAAACCTTGGTTTGTTTTCCTAAGGCTTCACATTGGCTTAAAGTTATGAGTTTAGAAGAGATCCCTCATGGGTAAGCAAGCACTTTCCTAATGCAGGCCAGAACCTTTAATTCATTATAAAGATGAGCCTTGAGCAAGTTTGTTAATTTTAATAATGAGTCTATTTTGTTTGTTTTACAGCAAAATGCTTTGAAGTTTGAGAGAACAATTAAATATAGAATGGGTAGTGAGGTAACATGCCTTAATTCAGGAAAGCACTGAAACATACACCTAAATCCATTCTATTCAGAAGAACACACAAAAAACATGCTTAACTTCAAGTCTGTGTTTAAGATTCATTGAAGAGAATGGGTCTTAAAAAGAGGCTTAACGTTAAGCATGTACTTATTTGTCTGAATTGGGGTGTCAAGCTCAAGTTGCTCACATAGGTATGACTACATTGCAAATGAAGAAGTAATTGGTAACAATGGTAGTGGAGACATGGTGGCACAGACTTTGACCTGGGCTAGCAAACTGAACATGTACCTACGGTCTGTGGCAGCTTCTATTATGGCAGCTAGCCAATATTGAAGCTCATGCTACCAAGTCTACTATTGTTACCCATGCTAGTGAGATTGTACCTGCCCTACAATTATACCTTCATTTGTGATGTAGACATACTCTATATTGTTTGTACTGACCTGTTTTATAAATCTCATTGCACTTCACATCCTCTTCACTTCAACTGATAACTGAAAGAATAACTTATGAGGCAGCTATAGGGTGGGGACTCACGTGACTTCATGTTAATGCGACTTCATGTTACTAAATCCCCAAGGAGAGCACTGAACAATTATCCCTTACTATCTTCAAAAGTTTAGGAATAGGTATTTCTAAAATATAATGGACATTCTATTATTGTAATAAGATCCTATCTTTGGTATGCAAATTAACATAAATATTTATGATCCCAAACACAAAATCTACTTGCTCACTTATTCTGGTGCTAGAGTGATAATGATGAAACCCTGATGAGATTTCATTTGCCTATCAGAAAGTTACTTCCCCTCAATGAATTGGCAAAGATAATTTTTCCAAGACAATACCACACATCATTTGTTCTCTGATTTTACAGTTGAATAAGAAACAGTCGATCTTTTAACAAACAATTTACCTAGGGATGTTTTACAGTTCAGAAGAATTTAGGAGAAATATTCACCCTTAGCAACCTTACCTCATCTTAAATATAACTGAATTAGCTAAAATTCACTCAGCACTGCATTAGCATTGCAAAAGAGACTGGGAGGAAATTACATTTCAAAATGTATTTAAATGTATAATACAAATCCAGTATGTTGTGTTATGTTACCTCTCTCACCCAGGTCTCATTAAGTCAAAATCCTAGAGAGTGAAAGTGAGAGTGTGCTGTCTCTTTAAGGCAGAGTAGGTATTGTCCTGATGAGTCGGGGGCAGCCCACCAATTGGCAGACCCATTGGGTGATAAATATCCAAAGACCTCCAGGCTGACTACACATTTTTCATCATTAATCCAGCCTATTGTGAGCTGGTCCACTCGCATTGATTCCTACTAGGGGGCATCATCTGCTGTTAAGAGGGTGATGACTCGCTAAAAATGAAGGCTTGAAACTAATCAAATATAGTTAGAGCCTTTGCTGGCAGCTTACTTGGATAGCTGTGGGGTACTAATAGGAAAGCGCCAGACATGTGGGCAGATCCCTTCAGGCACTGCTTGGCTTTGTATGGGAATGTGATGTTTTCCTTTGAAAGCATGTCATGTGATTATAGCTATTATTAAGTCAAAGGCTGTTATGAGAGAGTCTTCTGTCTTTTTATGATTATGTTTTTTCTGGATGCTTTTGCAATACCTAAAAAAAAAAAAAAAAGAAAAAGAAAAAACCCCAGTGAATTTGGAAATGTCCTGTCAAGTCAAGATCATACTAAATGATTCACTTACAAAGAGAAAAGAATTCCCTGTGCAAAAATCTTTGTCTGCCTGTCTAATTGATCTGCCTGTCTCTCTGTCTTTCTGCTTAGCCACTTATTTATCTATTTATCTGGGACTTCACTTGTTTTTTGAGCAAGTAAGACAAATGAATTGCTTGACTTGATGCCTTTGTACAGTATTTTCCTTTGGATGGCTATGATTCCTTTATATGTAATAAGTCCTGTTGGTGGTAAAGAGTGAAGATCTGAGTAAATCACTGCCTGAAGTGAAATTATAGATGCAGGCTTACCTTGGTCTTCAGCAACCTTCCAATTTTGCAAAGGGATGGGTTTTCCACTGTTCTTTTCTTCTTTTTTTTCCACATTGCTGAGCATGAGTGTTTTCTAAAAATTCATATCACTAGAGGCTTCCCCTTGAGGAATTAACATTGCTGGGAGAGATCCTTTTTTCAAGAAATTTTTCATTGTTGGTGTGCGGACTTTCAGAGAGTTCATATTGCTGCAGGAGCCCCTCCCATTTTGAGATTCTTGCTTCCTTTGGGATTCTTCTAAAGAGAATTCACATTCAGGAAACAAGGCATTTTGAATTGGTGGTTGATGCAGCCGTCTGACAATGAATTTTCAGTGTCTGAGGCTGTTGCTCTTTTTAAGCCTTGATCCACCTAGGCCCCTTAAAAATCATGAGTTCAACTTGCAAGTTGTTTTTGTCATCGGTGGAGCCTCCTTTTTTTCATATTGCATAGATTTCAAATTGTGCAGAATACTCATTGTGTAGATTGATTATATTTATGAACCATATTCAGGAAGACACTGCAATGCAATGACTCGAAGTCGGAAGGACTACTCGCATGTTTCAAGTTAAGCTGTACTTTTCTGAATTGAAACCTTACTTTCCAGGGTCTTTCTAATCCACCATTTAAGGGCCATTCTTACCCAAATGTAACTCCAAAAGGAAGGAATTTCCCTTAAATTTCTAAACTACATTTCTTTTCAAAATCCCAGTGTATTTTGATTAAATACATATTGTTGGCATATTAAATATTTAGATAAACCATATATAAGATTCCCCAATTTAGTAAGAAAAATCGTTATTCGATTTTGTATTCATGGATGTAGTTTATAAATATTGTCAGTCCTGCACAATGGGTATCCTCATTCTGCACAATTTGTTTAAGTCATTCTCTTAGTTTTCACTTCTAGTTTATCATGATATAGAATTGTAAATTCCTGTGTGTGTATTTTAAAAAATGCTTATGATTTCTCAGTAATTTAATTCAGATATTATATGTGTTTCTTGTCTATTTAGCATCTTTCATAAAGTCAGCTTCTTTAATTTCTCCTATACACAAGTAAATGAATGAAACATTAATTCACTCAAACATTTGGAGGCCAAGAAAAGATTTTACAAATAATATCAAAGAGGAGAGAAGTCAGCCAACTGCGAAATTACTGATCATCAGGATTTTTGCCCTAGTTTTGACTGCATATAGTGAACTGGAATCAACACATTTTTCTGCAGTGTACAGCACTTCTGCTTCACAGTACTTTATACCAATTTGCTGCAGTTGATTACATGTCCATCTTACTAGAGGTATGCTAGATGGTTTGTAGCAAATTTTCCAGTGGAACTTCAGGAAAGGATAATATAGTAAAAAAAAAACAACAAAAAACAAAAAACGATTATCTGCTAATGTGTGGCTGCCCTTACCATCCTTTAGAAGAAAGTAAAAATAGTCTCAAGAAAGGTTAGTTGAACATTTTTCATCTTTAAAAAGTAAAGTGTCTCTCCTCATGGTGTTTTGAATAATGTAGGCAATTACAGAACACCTGTTTTGAGCTTATCCATTTTAGGATTTAAGGTGGTGTGTGTGATGGGATCCCTGGATGTGTAGCCTCCGACTGTGGGACTGCTGTGCCCCCTAAATTCTCCAGCCTGGGCTGTGTTCACAATGATTTGCTAGTGACAAGCAGCAAACCCCTCCAGGAGCTATCAGTGCTCAGCACAACCACATGTGGAACCCCTTGCCCAGCTAGCTTGCACAAATGTACCCAGAGCCACTCAGGAATCACACAGAGAAAGACACCAGCTAAATCCCCCACAGCTCCCAGCACCATACCTCAGGAATATAACATCTTGCATTGTTCAAGACCCTTTTTTGAGAAATGCAAGTTTATTAATTTATTCATCACTTCGTCAATGGAAAGTGGATATACATGAACCTTTGTTAACCTGAGCAGATTTATCAAGCTCTTCAGGCAAACTCACTGGTAATGATAAACAGTAAAACAAGGTTATTGATTATGAAAGATAGATTTCAAGTGATAGGCAAAAAGTCAGTTACCAAAGGAAACAAAATAAGCACACTATCTAAATCTTAAACCTGTAAGTCACTAGGCAGTATTTAGATCAAGCAGTTTTCTCACTCCATTAGATGTTACAGTTCATACTAAACAGATTTCACCCTTGAAACCTGGGCTAGTCTCCCCTGCAGCATAAGTGGGGGGGAGGAGGAAGGCAAAGCATGGGGCCACTATGTTCTGTTTTATACCCTTAGTCTATGTGCTTGGAGAACACACATCCAGGCATGTCTGGTGGGCATTGCTGAGTCACCAAGCAAGGCTGAACAATTCCCCTGGCATGTCCTTGTGCAACTGAGTCATTACATTGTAGCTCCCTTGCTGGACAATGGCTGTTAATGGTTGTTCGACACCTGCCTGGGCACTGGTTAGCTCCCTTGTCCTTGGATCTAGGGATCTAATATCTGGGCAATTCCCTGACTCAGAGCATGTGTTAGTGACAACCGCACAACACAAACTCGTACTTCATATGCACTGATAATATACATATTTAGATAGAACCATGGCTTTCAGCAGAACCTTTCCCTTGATACCTCACATGGCATGTTTTATATGAAATATCACAATTATATATAAACAATGAATATGGGGATTGCAGGGTACTCCCCCTGAGGTATAGAGTGTCAGAATGTGTAATGGAGTTCTTTATTTTGATTTAATTACAAGTTAAATGCAGTTGATCAGGATGGCCTCTTCAGACATGAACATATAAGTGCTCCTATAGGTGATGTTCTTCATCTCTCAAAAAACACTAAGCAGGTCAAAGAATTCAGCCCTGGTATAATTATTCGACCTGGAAGATTCATTTGATCCTTGCTTGAGCTTTGGAAATGGATGTCACAAAGTGTGATTGGTTACACACATGATGAGAAAGGAAATGTTTCTGAAACTTTTGTGACCTCGTGACAGTGGAAATTTAAAAGCTAATTTTAGGATGATGATTTAATTCTCTCACTTACTACCAGCACACTTATAACGTGACTGAGAGAAGTACCGTGTTATGGCTCCAGTTCAGCAAGGCCCTTAAGCACATGCTTTACTTTAGGGACATAAGTTGTCCCATCAAAATTGGTTAAGGACTACACTCACGTGCTTAAACTTAAGCATGTGCCCAAGTATGGGGCCCATAACAGCATCAGTGTAGATGATGGCACTTGAAACAATGGAAGGAATATTAATTTTACACTTTGAAGAGATTTGCATTTAATTTGTATGTCAATTGCATATGTTATATTTATTTTGGTTTTCATAAATAAAATCTGCTAGTACATCATGCACAACATTTAAGCTTCTCTCTTAGTCTCCTGCGAACAATGGGCTAGATCCTTAGCCCTGCTAAATCTCCTGTGTGTTGTCTGGTGATTCAGAAGGGACTTACATTTAGCTTTGAAAGGGCAGCAGGAGTTGTTCTGGCATGCAGGAAATCCCCAAGTACTGTAAAGATGTCATGATACTCTATGATACCCTCTTCCCACTCCCTGGTTGGGGTGGAAGTGCCATGACTAGCGTGGTCTGTACTCTGTCAATCCCTGCTGAGGAGATGACACAACTTAGGGTAACCTCAGGCTCTGAGCTGTCCTTTGGCTGATTTATACATTGGCGACCTTGGAAATTTGGGGGGAAGGAGAAGGAAATGTTCTCCCTCCTCAGCCATATGAATCAAATTCTGCACTAGCATATCCACTGGCCCAATCATTCACATTTTAAGATACAGAATCAGCTTTATCTTCACAGCAAGGACTTTTTTCCTCCAAATAGAAATACCAAAAAACTGTTGACATGAGGAAAATATGATTTTTTTACAACAAGGAAAGTGCCAAAGGTTCACCTTTTTTGGCCTGTGGCACAATAGTCAGAGCATGTGCACCAGAACCAATATGTTTTTCCTTTGAGCTGAATTCTCTTCCCCACCCCTCAACTGTGAATGGTATAAAGACTCAAGGACATACCATACAGTGTCCAGCTGAAACTGCCCTTCCAGAAGAGAAATCCTAATATCTAAGTAGCCTAATTAACCAGATCTCTGGGCATGAAGGTGGGGGTGTGCTAGGACCTCATGCCAGCAGCCGTAGCCTCATATGGTCTTAAACCAGCTTCATAATTTTCACTGTTGGAGGAAGTATTTTTCCTTTCTGTGCGGTGTAGGCTGAGAAATATGCTGTTACTTGTGTTATGGACAGTGGCACTAGAGGAAATGGCACATTTCCTTCTAGCTGTGCAAAAGACATGCCGCATTTGCTGCAGATTGCCTCAAAATGTGGCTATTCAGACTCCTAGCAAGCTTACCACTGATGAAACTGAAACATAAAGAACTACAGTATCATTGCCTTTTCCATCTCAATATCATCAGCATGTTGTTATTACTGTTTGATTTTCAACAAGCCTATTTATCTACAACATATTAAAAAAGTAATGTAAAATCGTGTTGTATTCTATTGCTGTATGTTTATAATAGAAGAACAAAAGCTTCTAATGCAGTGAAGCTATTCCTAGCACAACGTGTGACGGGATGTAATAATTTTCTATTGTGTCAGCAAACATGTCATAGCTGATCTTCTTAATTACATTTTGAGATATTCAGATACCTATTGTAGGTAAGCACTGCTTCTGAAAAAATTAATCCTTACATAAGAAATCATAACACTCAGTACATGGACACATGGTGACACTCTTGAGGGAATTTTGCACCAAAAATTTAAAAATGATGTGCAGAAAAATTAAAAGCTCTGCACACAATATTTTAAAATGTTGCAAGTTTTATTTGTCAATAAATAAATTCAGAGGCTCCAGCATGGCATTGGGAAGCCATAGGCCACTGGCTGCATGAAGGTAGATCACCCTGCAGTCCCTCTCATCCCTCGGGACACAAAGTCGGTGGTGATGCTGCACCCGACCCTGACACAGCACAGGCGCTGGGCCTTCCCCAGAAATGCCCTGGGTCCCTGCCCTTCTGTGCCAGGTGCATTAGGTGTGGGGCAGGCAGGGTCAACCATGCAGGATCCAAGTTTCAAGGGGCTCAGTGTGGTGGGGATCCAGGTATGGGGTGAGAGGATTCTGTGTGGGACAATCTGAGTGCAGGGAGCTCAGTGGGGAATCTAGATGTGGGAGGTATCTGGATGCACAGAGGCTCATTGGGAGGGGGGGTCCAGGTGCAGGAGAAATGGAACTGTACAGGGGCTTCCAGCTGAAGGTGGTTGGGGCTCAGCATGGGGGTCTAGGTGTGGGTAGGTCTCAGCAGGGAGGTCTGGGTGCTGGGGGAGTGAGGCTTGGGTAGTGGGGGTCTTGGTGCAGCTAGTTGGGGGTCAGTGGGGTGGGGGTCTGGATGTGGAGGCTCAGGATGGTGCAGGAGGTGGGGCTCAACAAGGTGGGGGTTTGAGTGCAGGGAGCTCAGTGGGAGGTGGTCTGGGTGCAGAGGTTGGGGTCTGGTTTCAGGGGGACTCCAGATACAGAGGTTGAGGTTCAGTGGGGTGGGGTTCGGGTTAGGAAGGCTGTGGGAGTCTGGGTGTACAGGGTGAGCTTTGGCAGGGGGGCAGGTGTGGGTCATCCAGATGCACAGGGGTAGGGCAGATGGGGGAGCATCTCCTCGTACAGTGACCCCTCCCCTGTGGCTGAAGAGTGATGGGGCAGGAAGCAGGGGAGTATGCTGAGTTTCCTGCAGCCGCCAGGTTTCTGGGAGTGGGTCTGACACAGTCCCAGCCACTCCTTGTAGGGGAAGAGGAAGCCCCATTCTCTTCCATCTCCAGCTCAGCCAGGAATAGCAGCTGATCCCAGCACAGGGTAGGAGCCACCAGTGGGGGTGTCCCCAGCCCTGCAGTGAGTTACGTCTCCATTGACTGCTCCAGGTGCCTGAAATGGCATACCTGAGCTGTCAGGGAGGGGTGCATGACCGCTCTTGCAGTTTCCCTATGCTTTCCTGTCAAAAAGTCATTTTTCTGCAGGTAGCAAGAAATCTGCGGGGGGGGGGGATTCTGTGCACATGCAGTGGCGCACAATTGCCCCAAGAGTAATGGCTAGGGACTGATTCCCCCACTTGTACCTTGTGCAGTCATCTATGCCTCAGTGGAGAATGCCAGGTGGGCATATGTTTGTGTATTCTCACCTGTGCACATAGTGCAACTGTTGGAGCTGATTTGTTGACATCCCAGTGGAGACTGTGCTAAAATAGTCAAGGTGAGAAAAGACAAAGGCGTGGGTAGCAATGAGAGGACTGCTACTGGAGCAACTGGGACAATTTCTGTGTCTACTACAAAAGTGTGTAATGTATCTTCATTCATATAAGTTGCATTTGGTTAATGACTTCTTAATTCAAAACGTGTTTTTTTAAAACCATTCTTATTTAGTAGCATCAGGAAAATAAAATAAAATAAAATAAAATAAAATAAAATAAGACTAGCCATCTTGCAAGGAAGGAGCTGAATTATTACATTTATGAATTAGTTTCTATCCTAAGTGTGAGTAAGATTTTCAAATCAGTTGTGCCCCTTGATTCAGTCAGGTGGCTCAAAGGGCCATGATCCATAGGGGAACTCACTGCTAGAATAAATGTGCTAGATCTAAGACCTGTTCTTAAGACCCTCCCTGGTATGGGGTCATGGCAGTAAAACAGGAAGTGAGATGTGACATGCAGGAGAGAGTTTAGTTCTATATATTTTAACAGTAACAGCAAAAATATTGCATTTGCTAAGGGCAGGTCTACACTTAAATAGCTTCAGCAGTGCAGTTGCACTAGAAGCTTTCCTGTCGACATAGTTCTGTCTGCACCGGGGGTTAGGTCAGTATAACTGGTTTTTCACACACCCCAAGCAATGTAGTTATACCAACATAAGTCTGTAGCATAGACCTGGCCTAAGCTAGTTATTCATCCATGTAAGATCTATTCCTTCCCTTTGCCGTTGAGTTTACTACTGTTTCCTTCAGTAGCTGCCTCATCAAGGGATCAGAGCTGTTTTGAAGCCAATCTCGTTTTAAAACTCCAGAGAAAAATAGAGTACATTTAATATAAGTTGCAAGTTGTAAACCAGTATGTACAGGCTAAGTGCTGAAGTGCTATGCAGTTCTAGTGTAGTCTTGCAGAGGGTGAATTTTACACAGTGGAAAGGACATCAGGACTACAGCATACATCGTGGCCAAGATTTTAAAAAATGACTAGTGATTTTTGAGTGCTGCTATTTTTAGCTGTTTGACTTGGGTGGATTGATTTTCAGAGGGTGGATTGTCAGCATTTTCTGAAAATCAGGTCCTTTTAAAATGTCTCAAGTTGGGACCAAAAATGGATGTCCATTTCAAATCACTGGTCACTTTTGAAAATCATTTTGGCTACCACGTATGCTGTAGTTCTGATGTCCTTTCCACTGTGTAAAATTCATCTTCTGCAGAGACTGCACTAGGACTGCATAGCACTTCAGTCCCACTTCAATACTGTTTTGAGAGCTCAAGTGGAATTTAAGTGGTGCATAGGCCTTGTGTGGGGCTTTTCTTAGAGGGGTGAGTTTAACACTAGTAAGATGAAGAGTTTCATAACCAGTTTTTCCATAGCACAAGAGCATAAATTTAATCCATGACAGGAGCCCACACTGTCTGTTCATGACCAGAACAGATGAAAGTCAGAATGTGAATGAATATACCATGTGCTTCCAGATACTACTATGACTGGGACCATACAATAGTCTGTTTAAAAAAAAAAAAAGATTAAATCTTGGGTATGATTTCTGCTTATTCATAGAAATAGAACACTAGATAGGAAGGATTTTTGTTTTAACTTTTTTAATGCACTAGAAACTATTTCATATATGTATTCTGCTTTCTGGTGTAAGTGCAAGGTGAATGTATTTAGGGTCACTCTTATTTTAATTTGGAATCATATCAAAAGCTTTCTATCAACCAATAACTGTTACTATCCAACAACTGTTTGATGGCCTACGTGCAATATGTCCAGTTATTGGGATGCATGTCCACATTACAAAATTTACCACCACAATTAATGACTCCTTGATGGTGCAGATGAAAGGCCAAACAATGAATGGGTATGTGAAGAGTGACCTTTCCTCTTATCACAAGGAACTGCTTGTAGAACAAAACACTGGCATGCTGGTTGGTCTCTATATTGAAATGTGCAGTGTTGCTGTCCCTGCTCTGTGGGCAAGCAGAGAACTTCAGCTCCCAGTACTGTCAAACTGACATTTTCAGAGATACTAAAAATTGATGTATGAATGTTAATTAAAATGGAGTATATATATATATCTGCTCTTTCAAAATTGCACTTTAATAGCCAATGGCAGTCTGATTTTCAGTATTTCAGCACTACGGTAAGTAGTCAAACTCTTAACAGTCAAGAAGCTGGTAATGATGCTCACAGGTACAATGTTACAAGACACATGTTTACCATGTGCATAGAAGCATTTCACTTCTAACAATGGACAGTGTACAGTATAATATCTGCCACCTTTCCTCTGGCTCCTGACCTATTAAACATTCTGCTCATGAGAGCCCATTAGTCTTGATCTAATTAATATTAATAGGAAGAAGCTACTTATAATGCAGGTTTAAATGGGTAATCAATCTGACATTTTGATCCAAACTTTACTGTTTTGTGCCTCACCCTCTGTCAAGTGCTTTCAATTACCTGAAATTGTTGCTTTAGTTTAAAAAAAGAAAAGCCTATCTTGTTTATTTCCACCCAATTTTCTTATCAGTGCAGTGGAAATTTTGCTAGTTCCATAACAAAATTCCAAATATAGTTGCAAAGGAGGGTCATGAGATATCTGCGTTTGTTTTGATTCATTTCTCCCCTCTCCATTAAAAAGAGACCACATTTCCCCCCATCATCATTTGGATTCTTACATGACAAATGTCCTGGATAAGAGGGAGTTACTGATATATTATGAGACTGCATACCTGATTCTACTATACACTTATCATTGAGTTTCTCCACACTTTATCTTCCTAGTCATAATCTCTATTAGTGGCTTTCCCCCTATTTTTGATCAACTTTGTTCTCTTCCTTTTTGCCTTTTTGATGTTGGTGGATTTAAATCATTTTTCTTTCTAAAAAATTAGAGCATCAGCAGTGCTAAATCTTGAATCCAAAGGCAGAAATATTCCTAGCTCAGAAATTACCTACAAGCCATTTCTTTCTTTTGATTGGGTCATTAATCTGAGTCTTTTTTTCTGCAAGCTTTAAGGATAACATCCAACATTTGATCCTTGATAGATCAAAAGACTGTGTGCTGCAGCTGTTTTGCATGAAAAATATATATTAAGAACTAAGAAGCAGTGCAGTGGAGAGCAAAGAAGAAAAAAAATCCCAAATCTCGTATTCATTTTGTAATTTGTCTCATCAGAAATAGTTCAGTGAAATCCCATTTTTACCTGCAGTGATTGTAGCAATACAGTGTCACATGCATATACACACCGTGGGCTTCAAATGAACCACATGCATGCCACATGGGGAGTAGAATACATGATTTTTATCTCCAAAAAACAAAGCTTCTGTCAGAGGAACTGAAACAGAATCTTCACTAGCTATGAGTGAGATAAGGGTTTATATCATATGATACATATATTTACAGTCACTAGAGGTCAACATAATCACAAACACCTTCATCACTCTGATTCAATTCAATGCAATGCAATAATGACTTTGAATATAGACATTTTTTGGTGACCAGATAGAAAATCCTAAGTGCCCTAACTTAAAGGAGGTCGGAAATTTTATGAGTGTAAAGTCAAAAAGTTGTTTTCTTTAAAAATTGGGGGAAACACAGCCTGTTTGTTTTGAATGTTCAGTGAAGGACAAGACTTCTGTTGCTGTATGACAGCCTTCCAAAGTTTCTACTTGTCCACTCCCCCAAGGCAAACGAGTGATTTTGCTGGAATAGTGAAAGTTGCTTGTCTTTATTTCCCTCAGTCGTTGTGGTTGAAAGTGAGGAAATAGATTTTTGTGCGTGATCTAGTAAACAGTCTTGAGTTTTCCCAGAATTTATTGTAATATAGTGAAAAAATAATTTATTAAGCCTTGAAATTATTTTAACTCCATTTATACTGACACTTGTTTTTCTCTTCATGTATATTTTGCAAACTATGCTGGAAGAATTGTATCAATATATTGCTTGAGTGAATTGTGTGCAGTTTTTGAATTAATGCTGTTTATATATTGAAGCCTTTTGTTCACATACAGGAGATACATTCAAATGGTTTTACTTGAATACAGTGTATGATTAAAAGGACAATGTCAAGGTAATTTTTCAAATGATTTTTCCCTTGACTGTTGTTTATAATAGCTCTTTGGAAGATTCATACTTCAGGCATATTCATTTGAAATCAAATTATGTCTGAGAACGTTTTCTAACTTACCTTGCCTAATTTTGTTGAGCTAATGAAGAGAGATTAATATCTGTTTCACCATTAAGACATTAATGAATTTTCAGTCCTGTGCACCCAAGTTACCCATTTATCTTTTCCTAAAAGACAAATTATTACATAGCTTTCAATAATGCTTGTGAGCTTTGTTACATGTATAATGAGAATACTTGTTTAAGCAGCAGCATTTTTATTACAAATGGCTAAGGTGCATAAGGTGTATATTCATGCTGAAGAATAAATAACTTGAAAACTTGAGCAATGAGGAAGTTTTTAATGTATATCAATTAATGATTGTCTTGAGCTGCACTTAGGCCAAATTCACCCCTCCAAATGTTATTCCTGAATAGGGCCAAAGGGTGAAAACTCTAAGTTACACTTCATGGAGTTTCCCTTTGTCTCTTTCATGGGGAGAAAAAATGGTTTTACCCATCCCTAGAAGAGGATGTGAGTTTCATCTTTTAAACCCTGAGGGCATTTGCCACAGGCAAAGTACATCTGAATAGAGTCCCCATGACTCTTAACTGCAGCTTCCCTAGTTACCTATGCCGTCTGTATAGCATGTTTTCTGGGGAGCCTTGCTGCTCTGGGTTCCTCTGAAGTGGCTGCCTCACACTGAATTGCAGGCTTAAGGTTAGAAATGAGCAAACCCTCCTTTCATCCCTACAACACCGCCTCTGCCCATGAAGGGGCTTTCATCCAGTTGGGGCTTCAGTGGGGAGGTGTATGAGACAGAGCCCATAGTCCCCCTTCTACGTACCTCCTGCTGGAATTCATGGACTCAGGCTTTCCTTTCAATTTTTGTTTAAAGAAAAAGCTAAACATTTTATCAGTGAGATGTTTCTTCAAAGTAGCTTCACTTAAGAGTTGATTTGCTGTTTTCATTGATCAACCACTCCCTTCCTACTTTAATTCTCTTTTATTCTTTACTTAGACAAATATTGTGAGATAGAACAGCAATGTGGTCAAAACTTAAGAGTTAGTTGTGGGAATTGGCATTGATCCCATGCAAAAGTACAGTCAATTCCTAAATTTATTTTCTTTTTCTAAATATGAGGGCCCATTAAATTGCAGACATCTGGTGTTTCAGGCACTTAAAGCTACAGATCTCAAAGAGTTCTTCCTGTTTAAATATGCATGAACTGTTGTTTAGGTAATCCACTTCACCTAGCCAAAATAGCATCAAATATAATACATTTCTGACCTCCTGGATGTTGAAGAGGGAGGACCAGGCACATCTCTTTACAGTACATGCTGCACTGAATCTGTAGCATTGTTCTTATGTTTAAATCTTTTTTGAAAGATTTTAAAATATTACATAAATCAGAAAAGTCAGAATAGATGTCTAACATTTTATTTGTATCATCCGTTCAATTTGCCACAGAAGTGATGATATATGAATCCTGTGTTATGCACCACAGCTTGGATCTTAGGCGTAAAAGAATGTAATTGGACAAAAGCTTTAGTGCATTGGTGGCATCTGAAAAATACCATGCTCAAAGTGCAGAAGAAAGGAAAGATGGATCTGGAAGACAGTGAGATAGAATCTAAGGTCCAGCTGAGCTGCACTCAGTGAAGGACCAGAAGGTAAAAAGGAGAGGCAAAGATGAATATATACCATTTTCATGCCCTCACACATCCTGGGACTGTCTGGGTCTGGTTTGGCATCAGTTGCAGCAAACTCAGTACTATTCTAAGATGCACTGGGCTCCAACAACCCCCAAAGGTCATCCTGACAGCTGGTAATCGCCAGAGTAAGGTAGCACTTCACCCATGCCTGATTTCCCTTGGTCATATGCCCTATGCCACAGGGTGCCGGGAGGATGTGACAAGATGTCATAGGGTCAGCTATGCTGGTTTTATACCACAGTGCGGTAAGTTTGGGGTAGCCAGCTAAGCTAGTTTTGTGGTTGCTTTGTGCTATTGGACTAGTAAAGAAGCAGCCACATCTAGGGATGCATTTCACAGAAGTTATATTGCATTGTAACATAAAGGCTTACTCAAGTTTGTAGTCAAGCCAGTGGTTTACCAGCCATGCTAACATACAGCTTTCAGTGGAAATTACTATTTATGTCAAAGGAAATGAATGATGTTTCATTTGCCATGCTCCTGATTTTCTTGTGGATAAGTTAGAGGTGACAGTGGCTCATAAGAGTTCTTACGTTGTTTTAACTAATTTGCCCTGTTGGGATTATTCAGTTTTATACCAGTCAGGGGTTTAACATTTCTAAAGGTGTGACCATTTACTGGCCTTGATGTGCATGTGGAATTGCTAGTCTTGTTACTTTATAAAATGCTAGTAACCCTATTACAAAGTCTGTAAAATTAATATTGTATATGTTGCTTGCAGTCAGTTATTTTAAACCTGACCCATAAATAAAATGGTGGTCTGTACTTATTCTATTCTTTTTAACTTTACAGTGAAAAGTACTGCTATAATAATACATGTGATTTTAAAAGTATGGGCTTGTCCTCTTGCTGATGAACATATTTTTAATAGGCATTTGATCCTTGTGCAAAATTCTGGATTATGACAGCACTTGAAGATTAATTTCTGTATTTATCTATAGTTCAGTATGGGGGTGGGAGGAGGGCAGCAGTGCATGCTTCCTCAACAAATATGTCTGAACCCTGACCCCGGAGAGGTCACCTCCAAAGATGAGTTTCCATACTCTCTCAATCCTTGACCTCAGTGCTGAGACTGCCATCAGGTTTGCTAATTTATGATGTGGACACTAGACTGAGTATCAACTAGTTTCATGTCAACTACCAAACTAGCTGTGAATAACAATGACAAGCAGTGTTTCTCAAAGATCAGTTTGTGGACTGGTGCAGGTCCCTGGGATCTCTCTAGAAAGTTTAGGAAGGCAGCAAGCTGGTCCCTGGTATCAGGAAGGTTGAGAAACACTGGCCTAAAAGTGAAAGGCTTTCCATCCCATTCCTGATCACCAGAGCCATCCACTTCTCCCGGGGGACTCCTTTTTTGCCAAGAATTTCTCTTGGGCATGCACTGTGCTAATTTTTACAAGGTATCCAGTACTGGGTACCTATGTATCTAAGAACAGGACTGAACTCATGGAGCTTAGTTCTACAGCATGCCTAAGGACCTGATCCTCACCCACTGGAATAAATGAAAAAGCTCCCAATAAGCTTCAGTTACATAGGTTCAGGTTCAGGTTCTCAGCCTTGCTAGTGTTTTCAGTAAGATTTCTTGAGATTTATATAAGAACTCTGGAACTAATGTTTAGCCCTGCATATAATTCCCCACTCCCTTCCCCATTAGGAGGAATAAGAGCCAACTAATGCATTTTGTGAGATTTTTTTCCCTTATTCTCCTTTTACTAATTGCTTCAAACCAAGCCATTTTTTCCATAAGCTCTAATGGTGTCAGGGCCCTTTCCCCTCTTTTCCTTTCCAAAGCATTTGAATAACATTGCTCATTTAGAACCTGTCTTAACCTCAGCAGTATGCGTAGGCTATTTGAATTCTTGTTCTATTTTTCCTCTGTTATTCACTGTACATTTTTTTTAATGCTGCTTCAGCCATGCATTACCAGTCAACCTTAGATATAAATTCTGTAATAAATTAAATAAAGCTCTGTTTGGGTCAGCTTAGACTAGCCCGATTAAAAAATGATTTACCAAAGAGATAGAGGTAGAGAGATAGTAATACATGCTTCTAAATCAATTATGAGTCCATTCACTGTTGGCCTATTGTGCGTAATAGTGTATTAAAATGCATTCTATATTGTTACAGAAAAGATTGACTCTTTCATTGAAACTGAATTAACATTTGCAAGCACATAATAGTCTTTGAAAAGCTATAAACATTTAAATTCAGTCCCTCATTGCAGGCTAAATATATACAGCTAGAATTGTAATATCCAGATAAGTCTTTATGTTGTACTCATTTCAATATTATAGCAAGATGGTCACCATGCTGAAAGGTAAAGCTGGATCAGCATTTGCTTATAAACCCACAATTTCAATGGGAAAGTGACGCCGCTGGACTGTGAAAATAAAATTAATCTTGAGCTGAAACTTAATATATGTAATCTTCCTAACATATGTCAATAAATTATTGAAAAGTCTTATTTTAATATTCAATGCCTGTGGATCTACTGATGTGGTTTGACCAGGTAGCAGTAGATTAGCAGGCTACATTCTCTTCTCCGATCAGGCTATTTTGTGCTATCCAGATAGCGTAAAGAGGCAGAGTTCTAGTTACAGACTTCTAGCAGCGAATTTCCTGAGCATAGAGTGACTCCCTCATGGTGTATTTGAGCTGGATCCAGAACTGTCCTCTGCAAGCCTATCCCTCCCAGCAAAAGGGGGGGAAGTCAGAGGCTTTGAGTAGGTGTAGTGGAACTTCACCCCGCTATGGTAACCCTCCATTGGGGTATGGTCCATATTTTGTGAAAACAGTTCAATTTCAATTCAATTAATGATTTTTCTTTTTTATGAAAAAAATCAAATAAAAATGGAACTAAAATTTCCATTTCTGGTTTAGGTTTTTCTTTACATTCAGTTTCTGTAAACCTAGATGACGCGATACATCAACCACTGAGTGCTCTCCCATTGACTCCAGTACTCCACCAGAACGAGGAGCTCAAGTGGAGTCGATGGGAGAGCATCAGCTGTCGACTTACCGCACAGAAGGCACCGTGGTAAGTAGATCTAAGTATGTTGACTTCAGCTAGGCTATTCATGTAGCTGAAGTTGCCTATCTTAGATCGACCCTGTGCAATAGCGTAGACAAGCCCTGAATTATTTCTTATTCCCTGAAGAAAAGTATCCCTTTACTTCTCTGAAACTATCCATTGAGGAATAAGATGATCAGGTTATGTTTATAAACCACTGGAAGCATATTGTGATGAAGTGTTCACCCCACACTAGCCCTAGGAAATATTAATGAAGTTGAGGAGGGGCCAGTTAAGTGGATAGGCCTCACCTGAGGGGAATTAGGTGGTCTAAGTAACTCCAAATTGATGAAGAAGCCCAGCTGAGAAGGAACAGGAAGCCAGGAAGCTGGCAGCAGAAGAAGCTGTCATGAAGGAGCCTTTAGGAACTCTGAGAACATTAGAGAAGGAAGACAAGAAATCTAGGGGGGAAAGGCCGTAGGAAAAAGCTCAGGGAAATGGCAACATGATTTGAGAGGGTGCAGAGCTTGATTGCTGATTAGAGGGCCCTGAGGTGAAACCTGAAGTAGAGGGCAGGCAATAGAGGGCAGGCTGCCAGCAACTGGGGAAGTGGGAAGACTGACTGATAGACAGTTTGGATGGAGAGACTTTGATACACTGGAAGGAGAAAACACACAATGATCTAACTGGAGGACAAAGAGAGAGAGCACCCTGAGACACAGAGGTGCAGCAGGGAGTGCCAATGCGTGGCAGAAGGGGGCGTCAGACCTGGAAGAAGCTAATCCCCAGAGCAGACAGACGGAAGTGCCCTAGTGGTGCATGGACACTGTGGAAATGTATGTAATGTACTTTTAAAAAAAAGTCTGAGTCTATCAGATATCAGCCACTGTTTGTGATATTAGTTCCTCAACAGACAAATAATTTTGCGGTGTTTTCTAAGGGGGAAAAAAGGCTGCATAATGATGAAACTCTTATGATGAATGTAATATTTGAGGGCTTAATTAATGAAAAATATGTTCAGTTTCCAAGATGATTTCTCATGGTTTTGTGACATGGTGTTGAAGCCCAGATTTTAATTGTGTTAAACACAAGTCTGAGTTTATTTAACCCCTGATTTTATACACAGGTTGTATTCCAAAAAAATGGTAATTTTAGAGATTTGGCAGATGTACAGTTTCACTCCTTCTATGTTATTTATTCTGCATAGGGAGTGGAGGGGGGATGAACAAAAGTAAAGACGGATTTTGACAGGTTGGCGTTGGTACAATTTTTTTTTGTTTGTTTAGGTGCTTAACCTCAGTTAGGCTTATAGTCAATGCTCATGGTGTGATGCAGGGACTATCCAAATGAAATAATTGCGTTGTCTGGCAAATAGATGGTCTCATAAGAGGACTGAACTGTATTAAGTGATTTTTCCCCTGGTGATTGGAAGTATATCTCTCCAGTGGTTCAGGTAATTCTAAGGTTGTGCCTTCATTCTTTCATGCTAGACTGCTTTTCCAATAAAATAAAAAATGTAGAACCTGCTACACAAATGTAATATTAACCTAGATTTCTCTAAGGACAAAGGTGAATGCTATAAGGTCTGCCAAAGGCAAAGGGGGAAATGATATTAAAAGAATATTAGTTCGAGAATTGGATTCATGGGACTATACAAAAGTGATAGGTGCAGACTGGATGTATGAATTTTATATTAGTTTACATTTCTATTAGACTCCTTGTGGTCTATTTGAAAGCTGAATGCTACCATATGATTCCTATCAAATATAAATTTGTGGTAGCAAATTTCTGAGAGCAAAAAAACCCAACAACTATAGGTGCAATAGTAAGCATTAGTCATGTGATAAAGGGAAACAAAGAATTTGAGAAAACATGCTAGTGGAGTATTTTAGGTGCAGTACCTGGGAAATCACACACAACTGTGTAAATCTTTGTGGTTAAGGGACACTTAAAGTCACAAGAATTTTAAATGACATATTTTCTTTACATTTAATTTTCAATACTTATTTACTAAAAAGTTGAAATAGATTAATTGTATAGGGAAACTATTTTATTCCTATTAAATTTCATGATACCAAGGGATAGGACAATCACGATCCATATTTATTGTAATCACTTTGGAAATGTATGGACCTGGAGAGATGTTTGGGTACTTGTAGTGATGGGGGCCATAATAGTGCTTAGATTAGAATGTTTTGGTCAGTTTTGAGTGAAATTATAAGATTTCTCTTCAATTTCTCACAAATTGTGTAAATATATATATATATATATATATATATATATATATATATATATATATATATATATATATATATATATAACTTTTATTACTGATTATTATGCCAGGGTAATGTCCTTGCAATATCCTTGAAATACCTTATTGTATAAAGTTTATGTATTTAATCTCTCTAGTGGGGGAGATGTGACAGATTTTGCAATCCAATGCAGTCTAGTATGGGGGATCTGGGTGCATGGGGGTTGCGTGGATGGGGAGCAGCTCCCATACAGAGATCCCACTCCCTATGGCTGAGGAGCGATGGAGGCAGGAAGCAGGGGCAAGGATGCAGATCTTCCTGCAGCTAGGGGAGGTTTCTGGGGGTGATGATGCCACGACTGTTCATTGCAGGAGAGGGGAAGTCCTGCCCTCCTCAAGTCCAGACAGGATTAGCAGTTGAGCCCAGCACATGAGAGGAGTCACCAGCTGGGGCATCCTCAGCTTTCCCTGACCCTGGTAGTAATTTACCTCTCTGCTGGCTGCTCCAGGCACCCAAAATGCTGCACCCACGTTGCTGGGGCAGGGCGTGCACCCGCTCTTGTGGCTTCCCTTTGCTTCCCCATCAGAAAGTCATTTTTCTGCAGGGAAGCAAAGAAATCTGCACGGGACATGAATTCTGCACACATGCATAAGCGCAGAATTCCCCCAGGAGTAAATTGTTATTGTAACAGGCAGGATCTCTTTGTTTGCCATTATAACACAGATAGTATCAAACCAAACATGTTCTTGTTTTCATAATCTCTAAACAACGTCAATATTTCAATATGGTAATGGTGTTTATCAGGAGCTTCTAATTTATCAACCTATAAGATGGAAAACTTCATGGTTTAGAGGCTGCTGTTCAGCATCACAGATGATGCTATTGCTCTGTAACCATTAATATGGTTTTATCTATAATTAGCCAGGGTCTGACACATTTCTGGCTGTATGGAAAATAAGTTAGCTCCTGTCATAACAGGACAATAACTATTGGGCAAAGTGTAAATATTTAAACATGATGAATAATGGTTACCCACAGAATCCTCTGCAGGGTAAAAGTAGCATCTGCCTTTACTTTCTGGATATCATACATGATTAATGTGAAGACACTGGGCTTCTTTTCAGCTGCACCCTGTATTCACTGGGCATAGTCCAGCCAGGGAGCTTAGCCCACAGAGGACATTTGGGACATGAGGTGTACGCAAAGTACAATTCTCATGAGGCACTGGCACAGCTTAATCAAGTGTTTTCAGCTGAAAATTTTTGTTTTTCAGCCAAGTATCCTTGGGGTTTGGCTGACTTTGCAGTTGTTTGTCTTTGCCTGAAAATTTGAAATTTTCTATGGAAAATTTCTGTGAATATGATCTGTTTTTGTTTTTGTCAGAATTTTTCACAGGCAAAAATAGGAAAACTTTTTTTTCCTACCAGCTATAGTCCAAATACAAAACATGACAACTAACCCTCCATACCAATTCTTTGTGTCCCTGGAATCAGTCAAAGCTTTAAAATACCGTAGTTCTAAAATCTGATCTAAAGACAGTGGTGGTAGGTGGCAGGCATTAAGCAGAATACATCAACATTTCCTACAATATCAAACCCCTAAAGGATTTGCTATCACTATCTCAGCAATAGCCAAAGTCATTAATCTTTATGGTTATTCATTTTGTAACAAACCAGAATAATGATGACAGATACTTTTCTCTGCATGCATGGGTAGGGTTAGAAGGGGGAGAGAAACTTTCCTATAATTATTTAAACACTCTTTACTCATTCAAAAAACAGTGGTAAAAAGGGCAAGAGTTAACTAAAATGCATTTAGTGTTAGAGTGTGAAATCTATTGAACAAAACCAGCTAGTGGTTTCTAGTTTTATGAAATTTTGTACAATGTACATAGATAAATGGCTTCTGCTCCTGTTGAAATTAATGGAAGTTGCACAATTTTGTGAAGCATGCTAAACTGAACTTATTGTGACAAAATCAGCACTGCCTTTAGTACCCCTTGTGTAACCAAGATAAGGCTCAAAGAGGTGAAAGTCAATTAATAATTAAGCCCATTGTTTATTTGTTTACTTACTTATAATCTTACATTTCTACATGTGGAAACAATCATTTAGGTCAATACTTATTTTTTGTTTTCCTAATAAAAACTCAGAGCTTACAAAAGATTTTGCATAGGTATTTACTCCTTTAAAGTTGGCCTAGCTAGCTGAGGACCATTAGCTTTGTTGGAGCTTTGGGACTTCACCCCTTTGACTCTGGAAATTAAATATTTAATATTGCTTTGTCTGTGCTTACTTTGAAAAGCATCCTCTCTCATTTGGGTGCCACGTCAACATACACTGAGAAGCAATAGCTAATGTTGTTGTCTGAAATGAAATCTGACCCTCTCAATCCCTTTTCACCCCCAAAGGACTCTGTCAGCATTGCCATCTTCACAAACCCTAGGGTTGTTGGTGTTAAAATGAAGTGAAATTAGGGCCCTGCCAGAAGGCAGTCTGATATTGTATGGAGTAATCTAGGCAGGAACCTCTTTTATTGTTTTGTTGGCTGAGAGATTCTTTTTGCTTGAACAGTTGCTCCTGGGTGACTTAATGTATATACTGACTAAAAAGAATAACGGTAGTGAATAACAATGATTAAATACCTAAAAACATCATCTTTTATTTTTACAAGCGTTGTTTGAAATGAACGATTCACATATTTAAAGGTTATCTAACCAATGAAAGGAGTATTTATTTCCCTGAAGAGCATGGGGATACTACATAAGACACAGAGTAAGGGAGATGGGCAGGGTGTTTTATTAATATATTTTAAATTAAATTTTTGTGATATTTTATCTTTGTTTTCCTCTCTACTTTTTATGTATGCCCTAACTGAGATCTTTGCCTATGTAGCATCCTTCCTGTGTCTGATTAGATGTAGTGAACTTATTGCAAAGGATTCATAATCAGTGATGGACTGGTATATTATATAATCAATCCATATCTGTAAACCTCTAGGCTATGAAATGAGGGTGTATTAAAAGTTTCATCAAATGCTTAGGTGAGTGATATTACCATGGACCGAAACAACTTAAGCCAGGGCATTTTTAGCTGCTGCATCATGCTCAAGTCCTGGCAGGAGACTTTAACAGCATGGGTTACACTTCCTATGAAACAGAGGCTTATATTTTATGAGAGCTCAATTGTGTGCACACTATTAAATAAATTTGATTTGATAAAGTTTTTGTTTTGAATTTAAAATTGGTACTGTGTCCATTCAGTGTATGTTTTCAACTTTCACATTTTCATACTGAAACAATTTACAACATAGCATTAATTATGCTACTGATAAAGCTGACATTGGCAATTTGGTATAAGTTTCCATATTTCACTGAACAAATATGGGGAAAAAATCTATAGAATAAAGAAAACAAATATTGATATATCAATATTTGCTTGAAGCTTGTAATGAGGCCTCTTCCAAGCCAAGTGTATTTATATGGCACAGAACCCTGCTGGAGAACATGGGTATACATGTATGCAATAAGCAGATGCTAATCACATCAGTGATTTAAGATTAGTGGAATCTTTTAAATATGAAATTTGATGGGACTATAATTTCCTTAAATATATAAATAAATAACAAATCCAGCCCTTTATCTGCTTTATCCTGTGAGTTTTTGGTAAATATACTCAGTAACCCATTAGGAAACCTGCATATGAAGACTTGAGGAAAGAGGTAATAGTGGAAGGGTAGAATATTCATGCAGAATGCCTGTCTAAATCTGCACTGGGAATTAAAGAATAAGAGCTAGAGTGTGCATAAACCAGTGCAGGTGCACAAGTGGTTAAAGGGCATCCCAATTCATGGCACAAACTTAGTCCTTGCGTTATTGCAGCATAAGGACTGAGGGGAGTCTAATACAGACAGTGGGTAGGTAAAGTGCAGAATGATGGTCCCATCAGTCTCCACACCAACAAGTGGACGTGGCCTGGGGCAAGTCGAAGCACATGCTACATCTGGTAAGGTAGTTTAGCAGGGGTTATTCACCCCTGTGCTTCCAGAGCCATTCTGCTTTCTTCAGGAAAAAATGCTCTGAGAGGAGCCGCTGGTATATAGCCTTATTCCCTCCTTGCAGAATATGGACAGAGGTTTAGACCATGAGGTGACCTATTTGAGTATTTGAATGTCCTAAATGAGATTATATACTTTTTTCTCCTTCTTGATTGACATTTTTGCCTTTTGTGTCATAACATTTTCTAAAACGATTAATTTAATGTTATGAAAGGTGCTGGAACACTGGCTATTTAGAATAAAGTCCAGTGTTTATCCACAAGACAATTATAATATGGCATCAATGATGCAGGCTGCCGTAGAGTAATCTGCCAATGTACCTAAACTCTGTTCTCAAAAGACTATCTCTCGGAATGATAGCTTATTGTAACTGCAATTTCCACACAATCTTTGGCCAATCTGCTGTAAACTATGATTAGTTTAGTGCTATTAGTGATGTGGCCACTTGCCCATGAGAAACTGGCCTGGGAACTCCAAACTCAAATGACAGAAAAGTCTTTAGATAGGCAATTTTTTGTCACACATTCAAAGTATCATTGCATAGGAGGGTACCTGAAAAGTCAGAAGAGGTGCTTCCAGCAGTGCACAGGAACTGGTGCAGGTATCTGTGTGTGTCACAATAACCTTGATCTTTCTCACTGGAATCTCTTTTGCTGATCTTTTCACAGCAACAAACTCAGCTTGAGCCAAACAAACAGGAAACAACCATCCCCCAAAAAGCCCACCCACACTACCTTACCAATGTTTTGGGACACTGATGTTGCTAATTTAAGGTTTCTAGTTTGTTAATATGATGCAAATGAGTAATGCAGGACCATCAAATTCAAGTAGGGTCTATTGTAATAACATTTTAGATGGTGATTTCAGCATACTTTAGACAACCAGAGACACTAACCCCTAGTCTTGAATGCTTACTGAAATGTTTAGTCATCTAGAGAGATAGCAAAACACTTTTATTAACTTGATCTCAGATCAGATTGTGTTTGCTCAGGCTTCTGGAAACTATGAATCTGAGCATGCTCAGAAGCTTAATATAGGTTTTGGTCTAATCACTTCCACACACATTACATCATTTCACTACTATAGTCAATGCCATAGTAATAACTGAGCCTTACTTTTACAATGTTCTCTGTACTCACTCACCCTCACACACAAATGTATGAGAACATGAGTCCAACTTCTTGTCTTTTTTTCTTTAAAAAAAAGTCAAATAATTCCTTTGACAATATCTCACACTCCTTTCCTTTCACTTCATCAATGAAATGTCCACTTAGCATTATCTATGTAAAAAAATGCCCACATGTAATGTCAGTGCCCATGACTGTGCTACAGCAATGCTGATGTGACAGCTAATATAGTAATGTTTGTAACAACTAATTAAAGACAGTTATTTTAATTATGAAAAACAAAACAAACACAATCCTTTTAACTTACTAGAAAACAAAATGTTCTTAGGACAGTGCTGCACCATTCAGAGCTTGTTCTGCAGGCAGTTCAAAAGAGTTATGCTACAGAATGGAATGCATTTTTGTCTGTTGTGGTGTTTTAAATCTACATTACTGTCACTTGCTCCAAAATGATGGGAAAATACAACTCTGCTACTGGCATGCCCAATGTGTCAGTTGGAAACTAACAGGAAGCAGCTATACTGTATACATGAAACCTAGTGCTAGATAAAAGAAACATACTCCTTGTCAACACAGACCTTTCTCTTAATCTGATTAAAAGTAATTCAGCATCTGAACCCTCAAATTCATTGGCTGATTAAGCCTCTCAAATTATTGTCCAACCCAGTGGAGGAACGGAGCAATCATACAGGTAGTGCCTCAATATGTAGAAATGAAGAATAATTCTGGGACATTTTTCTTCTAGTTAACCAGGTTCCTAGGAAAATGATAATAGCCAAACAAAACAAGTGTCAGGATGAGACAATACATTTGATCACTGATTAGCATGAAGTTACTTTGTGGAGCTGTTTTACTAACATTTAGAACATAAGCTCTTGCCTTTAACATTTTTCTTTGATTCTCCCCCGCTCACTCCCCTCTTGTATCAAAGTACACACGTTAGCGCTGGAATATGTATTGCCTTATGGGCTGCTGTTGGCACAAGCTCTCCGAGTGTTGAGCATTCACACATTTTAAGGAGTACTTGGATGACTTTATATTTTCTGCAGGAAAAAACAAGAATAACATAATCCAAGAAACTAAAAATCAAGTTACAGTGGCAACAAGATGGTGTTTGTTTGATAAATAAAGATAACAGCATCCACACCCTGTTAGAATGGGCTTTTTTCCTCCTGCTGGTTTGTTTTTAGTGCAAACTCTTGGCAAAGGAAAATGTTACTTTCTCTGCATTATGTAACACTTTGGTTACAGTTCCTAAAAGAGGATTTGCATGATGGTACATAAAAGAATTGAAACAAACAAACACAGGGAGCCGAAAAAAATATTTGCACTTAAAAAATGAAGCAATTTCTGTTTTGTTTATGGGATATGTTGGCAGAGTTCTGATCACTAGCATTTTGGGGGCAACTTCTGAGCAGTGCAAACCCCAGTCATCTTGCTCTGTTAATACATCAGCAGAGATGCAGCTTGTTTATGCGAATGTGTTATCAACATTAAAACTTTCTAATTTTAAATCCTCCCTTTTTAACTTTAAAGGTGACTTGTAGGAAGGCAAAGCTGTAGGAGGTAATGTCTGACACAGCAGTTTGAGAAGGGAAATGCAGCATATCACATCTGATGAACAGCTGTATATTATAAAATATAAACAAACTCAAGGAGTGAGAGTACCTCTGTAGGTAAGGGCACCAGCTTTAAACCTTGTGGGGATAGAGCTAGGATCAAGTGGGTCACAAAGTGGAAAAATGAAACTGGGCAAATGGAAGCTATAATGAGTCCACAATTTAAAAGAAGAAGAAGAGACAATTGACCATAATTTTCAAAGTTTTTTTCACAGAGGCCTGGGTCTGGGATAATGGGGTGTTGAAGGTCAAGAATGTGGTTCATCTGTAGAAAAGTGTGGAGAAGTTTGCACTTTGCTCACTCAATGGACAGATTTACCAAGTCCTACTGTGACTGCAGGAGGAATTTGCATGGGAATAAAAGTCCACCCACATGGGTCCAAATGAAAGATCAAAGCATTGCCGGCTCTAGGTACTTTCCAAGGGGCAGCACTCCAGCTCCTTTTTTTTTTTGCTTGGGGTGCAAAAAGTCGGGAGCTGGCCCTGAGCAGAAGTAAGCTGCGGTGGAGGGAGGTGTGGGGAGGGTCGCAGGAAGAAACCCTGGGGGTGGGACAGAGGAACCGTTCTCCCCACAGCTCACCTCTGCCTTCTCCCCAGAGCGCCGCTGCTCTGCTTGAACCCCCTCCCTCCCAGGCTTGCCTGGGCGGGAGAGGTAGGAGGGGAAATGCGGCGCGCCTGGGGGAGGAGGTGGGGCCGGGGATTTGGGGAAGGGGTTGGAATGGGGCAGGGAAGGGGCAGAGTTGGGGTGGGGCCGGAGGGTGTGGGAAAATGTTTTTGCTTGGGGTGGCAAAAAACTTGGAGCCAGCCCTGAATCAAAGCATACTTAATTAGCACAGAGGTTATCATGAGAACTTGCAGGAATAGAGAGAGAGAGAGAATTTAAGTTGACAATTCAAGCCCCAAACCTGCAAATATTCAGCACATGCACAACTTTACTGACACAAGTAGTCCATTAAATGTACTCATGTAAGTAGCTCCACTGATATCTCTGGGACTACTCGCGTGTATAACTTTACACATATATATGAGTTTTCAGGATTGTGGTCTACTTTAGTTTTGTAGTTAACTAGCTCTTCCTGTACACTGCACAAAGCAAGGCTCTGTTGGCCACATACACTCAGCAAAGTTGGCTCACTCTCCATAATTATCCATAAGGAAGGTGGTGCTGGTTTTAAAAAAAAACTTTTATTCAAGACTGCTGACAAAATTATTCAAATACATGATAAGACATTTTATATGTACTCTGTTCTCAAAGTCAATTAAGTTATGTTATTAAAGACTATGGGTTAAATCCTAGCCCCATTGTAATCAATGGGGAACAATATTTCACTCTACTAGAGAAAGGTAAAGCATGATCCAATGGCTGGAGGTTGAAGCTAGACAAATAGAGATTGGAAATAAAGCATAAATTTGAAAGTGAAAGTAAGTAACCATTGGGACAATTTACCAAGGTCTATGGTGGGTTCTCCATCCCTGACCACTTTTAAATCAAGATTAGATTTTTTTTCTAAAAGATCTGCTGTAGAAATTATTTTGGAGGAAGTTCTATATCCTGTGGTATACAAGAAATCAGATTAGATGATTACAATGGTCCCTTCTGGCCTCGGAGTCTGTAAATCTATGAAAATTATTATTGGCTTCATCAGGGCTAGGATTTTATTCTATGAGTGGGATTTTCAAAAGAACTCAAAGCAGTTGAGTGCTCTCCTCATCTTTTAACTCAGTGGGATCCGATTGCCTAACTCCCTTAGACTGGGATTCTCAAAAGCAGAGTAAGTTTTTATACACAATCTTAACTTTGTCTGTTTATTTACATTCGACTGTTTTAATTCTGTTTGAGTTTTGCTAGCAATAGCTTTGTTCTTCTAGTTTATCTAATCCAAGAATGTGGTGTGTGCACGCTGACCTCCATGCTTGTTTGAAACCCTTTTGACTTCAGTGCCTCTGCACTGGTGCAGTAATGTACCTATATGCCTTCTATTGCAGGATGGGGGCAATATTGTGGAGTAATCACTGCACAGTCATTTGCACAAGAGAACAGTAAATGAAAAAAAATCACCTGCTCTAATACCTATGTAACATTTATAAAGGCTTTTGAACTACACATTTCTCTGAAATAAAATTGATGGATTGTTTTCAACATTATACTGGTAGCCACTTTGGAAATATGGTGTTTGATTTTTAAAAATGGTGAAACTGTTGATAGCCAAAACTAAAGCAAAGTACACTTTATGCATGTTGCATTTTAACCAGTCTGTTGTCTCATTGGAATGCACTGCCTTCTTGTGCTACATTTTATTTTTGGAATTTAATAAGGCACCTGTCATATCTGCCTCAAGGCTAAAGGATATCATGGGAGAGAAATCCAAAGTACTGTCATGTTTGACTGACATGAGCCAATTTTACTTTTTGGGGGGGAGATGTTTAAAATTAACAGGCTGTAATGCTGAAGATGTGTTGCACTGCCATCTGCTTTAAATACCTTGTTATGATGATCTGGGAATGACGTTGCCCAGTGACACTTATCAGGTGGTTTTGGCTCTGAAACTCATTAGAGGCATTTAATTAAACAAAATAATTCTGTTCATTTTACAGTGTAGCCCATTGTCATGATAGATTTTGGTACAGTGCCATGCGTCTGCAGAACTATTCTCTTTATGTGAGAAACTTGGGAAGGCAAATTTTATGTGTGTGCGTATGTGTTTTCCCTCAACACACTGCCTGGTTTATGTCAAATTTCTACAAGTCTCTGTGAATATTACTGAGTCTTCAAAGGAATAGGCAAAAACAACTGCTGCTCAGTGATTATGTGGGGCTAGAATCTTTTAGACTGAGGTTCAGTAGAGGAGGTCATTCTGCATTCTGTCCTGTAGAGGAGTGATCAGAGAAAATACTGGAGGGAACCCTGAAGTTTAATATAGGATTTAAGGGTTCCTCCGAGGTACCATTGGTTGAAAAATGGTGGTGATATTTTGTGAATAAATGTCATCTAAAGTTTTAAATTTCAAAAAATATATAAGCCAGTTAGATTCAGAAGGATGAAAATTTCTGCTTATTTGAGAGCTTTGAGGACTGGGTGTGTCCCTGAAGAAATGAATTGGAGATCTGTTTATGGGGCATCCTGAGAGGCTTAAAGCATGATAGTGATGTAAATGAATCTTTGTTTCTTTCAGTATTTGTAATAGTATTCAAATATATTTGTTGACTATATTTCTTACCAGCTTAAAATTAGAAAAGTAAAACCTGCATGTATAGGAAATTGTGAACAATGATCTTTGAAGAGGCACAATTGAGTGGATTGGATAGTTCAGAGAATACAGAGCCCCTTCTCCTACTCTTATGGAATAAGTCTAGCTCGAGCTCAGTTCAATATAGACTGAAACTTATCTTATTTGAAGGTTGCATTGGACTTTCTGAAATGAGCTAGTAGCCTTAAATCAGTTTTCTATAGGCTGCCAGACCACCATCCAAACTGTCAATTACTGGCACATTTGTTGGCAATCTCAGGTGAAAGACCAAGGACTAAATGAACATAGAGAGTAAGCTACCATCTCATATTAAGAAGTGATCTTTTCAGGTCAGGGTACTGGCACATGGGTAGAGCAGCAAGGGGAAGCCACTTCCTATATAGTGGACAGAGGGCTTAGGGATTCATCAGACAAGGTGCTGAGGATTCAAGCCCTGATCAGCAAAGCACTACATTGTTAACTTTAAACATGTGAGTAATCCCATCATTGAAGTCTATGGGAGGTGCAGGAGATGAGTCCCTCAGAATACCAGTTTGTAGATCTAGTCAGAAAAGTTTTTTGGGGGATCCATTGAAAATTAACAAATTTTGACAATGTCCATTTTCACAATTCCTCCTATCCCCAGTTTTTCTGATCTGTTTTTATATGGTCAGCTATTCTTGCTTTTATATTATTGTAAATAATAATAATTAATTAATAAATCCAATGAACACTTTCACAGGAAAAAAGTTTTTCAGTCAGCTCTAGTAGTTTGTTATCCAGACACTCTATTGTGAGTGTGCCTTTCACTCAGTGAAACAGCAATAGTTACTTATTAACTGATTTATTTAAATGTTTCTGTGACTCAGCAAATAATTTGCTGTAAAGCAGGTGATAGTTCACATCTGGCTCTGGGACGTATGTGTCGGGGTGGGGAGCAGTATCTCACTGAGGGGGGAATTACGTTTATGACCTATTGAGAGAGGTTCATGTTGGGAAATTTCACACAGCATGAAAGTACATTCCTGGATCCATTAACCACCTTAATGCATACCTGCCAGCTGAACTATCCTGCAGAGGTCAGGTGGATCAGACCTTCAAGCATCGCCTTTAATCAGAGGAACCACTGCAGGCATTCATTTAACTTAATTTTAGCTGCTGCTACTTTATTTCCCGTACTCCATTTTGCTTTACTCCTTACACCTACCTCACTTGCTGCAGTTAATACAGCCCAAGGAAAAATTGCTGTATTGCTGGATGGGAAATGGTTTGTTCAAAGGTAATCTCCTCCTTTAGACATATCAGATTGCCAAACCCTCTCTTGTCCTCCCCTTGTCAAGTTGAAGTGTTTCTGGCCCTGTCCAGGTGTTAGTTGTCCTCTTACCTTTGAACCTTTGTAGTACACTGGACTCCCTGCTGCTGGTCAAGGCAGAGCTGAATAACCGTATGGCTGCATGAGCTCAGTTAGCTAGTCACTCAAGACCGTAGCAGATGGCTGTGCTTCTCAGGCTTACAAGTCAAATTGTCTTTCTTTCCAAAGAGTGAATTAGTCAGTGTCTGGATAGTGGGAGTGTCCCCCACCATTCCCCTGTTCCAAAAATATCTGTGGTGCTTGAACATGAGCCCCTCTGAAACAGGATGAAACACAATTACATAAAAGATGAGCTGCACAGCAGAAACCTTCATTTAAATATTAGTCTAAAACCCAAGCTGACTTAAACAAAGAGAATTTGCTGCCTTCAACAAACATCTGTTTGCAGCTATTGCATGTTCATTTACTTGCCTGGGTTTCAAGGCTCTGCATGATTGTTTCATATGTGCAGCAGAGTTGTGAGAACCATGTCATGCTGCTTTACAGTAAAGTAAGTTTCAATCTGTAAGAGCACTGCCTTTTCTCCCTTTAATTACCAGCTGCTGTTGTGAGTGACAAGCCATGTCATACAGTATGTCTTGTTTGCATGGCTCATTCATTTTTATAAAGCATTCATAGAACTATTTCTGTACCTTTCTTTTTCCTTATAATAAGAATAATTCAGATGGCACCTGGAAATTGACACTGAGTCCAATCTCAGCCACGCTTCTGTAACTGACTCATACTTTTCACAATAGCAGGACAGATTGCCTGAAATCCCTAGCATGCTGGAACTGGGATTGTGGGACAGGGACAAATGATTTTCCTGGAGGAACAAAGTGTTTACTGGTTGTTCCACCTGATAATTTTCTCTGTTTGTTCAGATGGCCAATAGCTGGTTGAGGCCAAATCCCAAAAGGGTGAGAAAGTGATTACACCTAAGCAGACAGTGGGGTTGGATTGGTGAAATGGGTTCTGAGGAGAATAGACTGCTGATGATGCAAGAGCTAGTGACTTTGTTATCTTATCTGTCTTCTAAAGAAATCCTGCTGGAAGAAGTATAAAAGCTAAAACCTAGCACCAAGAGTAATGAAAACTGTAACCTATTACCGCTCAAGCTCTGTCTCCTTAAATTGGCCAGTCATTACAACATTTCTATAAAAATATAAATGTAAATGGAGTGAAAGTAGTGGAAAAGAGGAAGAGGGTTCGCTGAATGGCTTGGTGGTCTAGCATCGGGATCTTAAGCTGTAAGGGTAAGCATGTCATTGAGAAATAGCTTATAGAATAAAGGGAAGAGTGCCATTCAGAAATGCTTATGGAGCAGCAGTCTTAATGAGAACATACAGTGCAGCTGTTGCTTCAGAACAAGAAGCAGCTTGAAGAAAATGGAGGAGCCGTCCTAAAAGGGAAAGCGTCAGAGGAAGTGTCTTACCACTGTAGTAGGGAAATTGGCTTTGGATTTGACCTGAGCACCTTGCATATTAGCTCCTGTAACTTGAAGGATTGCTTTGGAAGCACCTAGATAAATATTTCATCTTATTAGGGTGTCTGGAAAACCAACTTGTTTGTAAGTACTGTATCACTCATAAGGTAGGATCTGGCTCAGGTGAAAAGGATCTGTCTGTGTTGTGGGAAGAGATAGACTTTTATCACTTGAGATGATACCATATCTGAGCAGATGGCTACTGGACCTCCAATCAAGTGGTGCTAAAGTAATTAATTATAATTAATAATAATGGTGATGATAAAAGGCTAATTTGGTTTCCTAGAAAGCCACAAGCTTACTATTTAATATTTTTGCAGTATGAGAGCTCACATCCAGTTCCCAAGTGCTTCAAACAGGCAAGTTAAGGAAAGAATTTACCAGGCACTTCAACAGGAAAAGCTGCTGCTGCTGTAATACTTTACTAAGTGGCTGTGTAGGAGGGGACCTAGCCAGAACTCACTCAGCTCCACTGATGGAAATGAAGTTATACAATTGCATTGAGGATTTAGCTATTCCTTACTTGGACCCAGACTCCCAGGATTCCAATGACAGGTCTAAAAATACTTCTCAAAGTGGTCGGTAAAAGTCAGAGAAGGAGCTTGAGAAAAAAGGAAGGGTCTGGTGAATGAATGATTCTCAAATTAAGTTTTGTACTCTAGTCCCAAACAAAGTTCCTTGTGGTTTTGCTATCATCTGTCAGTTTCTGAGAGTGAGTCAATAAAACCTGGGTGCTGAAGTTTTAGTTTGTTAGGTTTGAAATTAATTGGGCTCAATGAACTTTATTGTTACATGTAAGTTTCATTCTGTATATATCCTTTTAGTGTTGTCATTCTCTAATTCTAATTCTGTAACTTTTATGATCTGTAGGTTAAAATGCAGAATTTCTTTTCAAATAATGGTGTGGTATGGTATGAAAATCAAGAGGAACTGAGAGGGCTCTATTAACAATTTGGTAGGCCGTGTGAAAGAAGTCAAAGAGTGACCATCCAGTTCCTAGAGGGCATGAACACAAACACACTTAGCATTAATTGACACCCTGGTCAGCATTTGCAGCAGAGAAGATAGGGGTTGAATGCACTGTGGAGACTGAACAACCATCCTCACCCCTTTCCATTTTATCTTTCCAGGTTAGAAGTTGCTTGCTAGGTCAGTGTTGTTCAGGTGTGCTTTAGAAATGAGATGTTTGTGTATATAGGGAAGTCTGTGGCCTAAAGCTGTACTCCCCTCTGTTTGTGAACATGGGGAAGAATAGCCACAAAGCTGCTTTATTTGCATAAGCTATTTACTCAGACCGCCAGATGTACTAAAGTTCCAGAGGAAAAGGAGCTGTCTGTCACCATCTGTTGGTGAACGAGAGGAAGGACAGTTTTATTTGTATAAGCTTTCACCCCAGAATTCCTCATTGGCTTTTTGGCAGTCACAATAACTGTGAATCCAGACACACAAATCCAGAATTCATTTGGTAGTGGCCTGAGCAAAGTGAGGAGAGAAGGTGTCTGCTTTATGTCAGGACTCTGCTCAAGAGTAGTATCTGGTTCCCCTCCATTTTCCTGTTGGAAGAACTATCTCTTCAATGGAAAGTGACTCAGAGATGGCTCCTCAGTGGGGTGTAATGCTTAGAGGGCTTTTTGCTGAAGCATCAGTGGAGCTGAGTGAGTTCTGGCTAGGTCCCCTCCTACACAGCCACTTAGTAAAGATGAAATCACTATAGCTGTGTTATGTGGTGAAGCTTTAGAACAGGACCAAACAGCACTTTCCAAGGGACTGGGGACAGCTGGGACTATACTACCTGCTAAAACCAAACCATGAGTGGGATTTAGCAGATGGGGGAGGTGGAAGTGATGCAGCTATTGGATGTTCATTCTGGTGAGTGGGGAATTGAGTTACCATTGGGGGGGAGGAGGAAGTGTTTTAGTTAGCATTCATAGATTGATGCTGTGTTTTCCAAAGCTATTTCTGTGTTCTCTCTTTCCCTTAATAAAGTTTTCCTTGTTTTGTACACAGATTCAGTGTGTGAGATTGAGGAAGTGTTGCCTGTTGAGGGTACCCATTAAGATTTTCAGGGATACCAGAAATTCTGGATCGCAGTTGGAGCTAGTGGTGGTGGTTAGTTTTAAGAGACCCTTAGTTGTTGAACCCATTTGTTGTTGCTGCCAACAACCCCTTGAAGAATGGCTACATACATGTAAATAGGTAAATATACAGTAGATGGTGCTGAAGAATACATAGCACGATTCTTGGCTTTTATAGGACCAATAAAATTTGTTGTCCCTGCAAATGACTTCTTCTGTGCAGTTCTTTACATCACCTCTTAAGTGTGAGGGAATTTGTGCTGCTGCTGCTATGTCTGTCTTTTGTGAAGATAGAATACTCTAGTCCGTGCTGCTTCCCGCAGCTCCCATTGGCTGGGAACGGCAAACTGTGGCCACTGGGAGCTGCGGGAGGCTGTGCCTGTGGCCGGTCAATGTAAACAAACTTGTCTCATGGCCCACTAGCAGATTATCCTGATGGGCTGCGTGTGGCCTGTGGGTCGCAGGTTGCCCAGCACTGCTCTAGTCTTTGGCTAGCAACTTTCATGAGCATTGTATTCACTTTATTAGTTGAAGAAGAATTAAAATGGGGGAAATCAGGGTTAAGATATCTTTTTTTTGTCTCATAATATCTTTATATTTATTAAATTACTTGATATGAGGACAGCATTTCTCTCCATGCCTTGTCTATTTAATCCCTAATCCTCTAGGTATGAGAACAGTGCTAAGGTCATGGATGTAGTAATCTAGGTGTTATACACTTAAACCAGCATTGTATAAATAGCTGGAGGATGGAGAAATGTGTGTCCAGTTAAGCACAGGTCTCTTCTTGTTCTATGTTTTATCTGATCCACCAAATGAAATCACTGTCCTATGGAGGAATTCTGCAAGGTAATTATTGCAATTGATTTGTATATTCCAGAAGAGAAACCAGACATTTTTACCCTTTTTTTAAAGATGTTGTTTTCTGCAGTTGTGATAGTGTTTTCCAGATTAAAACAATTTAAACTTTCTTCTTCTGGCATGATGTTATTTTAATATGTCAATAAAATGTTTAATATACTGAACATGCTGTATATTTTTGCAATAGTGATTTGAGAACACTAAAAATCTTAGGCTAATAAAATAAGTAACTACTTTGCCTAGAGTCTTTACAAAACTGAGAACATCTGGAACTAAAAAACAAGATACGAGTAATCTGCTTCAGATAAACTAAACTCTCTCTCACACACACCCTTTGCACAGACTTTTGTTATCCTTGACCCATTGGCCAATTTCAGAACCTATCACAAACTGAACCTTTCTTGGGGTTTGGAAATAATTGAAGTGTTTTATTTCCTCCTAAATGTTTATCTTGAATTTTTAAATTGTTGAGGTTCTTCCATCAGTATCCAGGATCCCAATGACATAAATTTATCAGTTTAAAAGATATGACCCATTAGAACATCAGTCAAATTCCCTGCATGTTGTTTTAGAGCTTGTGATAGATGGAGACTTTATGGAAGATTAAGAATATTAGTCCATGCATCAGGAGCCTGATTCAGAACTGAGTGACGTTAATTGGAGTCAATTCATTGACATTAAGTGGTCTTCGGCTTGGGTGCTGGACGCACTTAGCAGCAGATTCTCAACCATCTTTTTTTTTTCCTTCACTTTTGGTTTTAAGTGTCTTTCATTACAGGTAGGGTGTATTATCTCCTTGATACACAGACATAATTCCTACTATAATCCACAGTGAGAGGAGAGTGACAGAAGTAGACTTCGAGAGCATGAACTTTCCCAAGAGAAAAAAAATGGCCACTACTCAGTTTTTTCATGTCTGCCTTGTGATGTTTTCAGATGAGCTGGAGATAAGACTAACCACCAAACCAGTTCATGAAAGGGCAAGCCAAAATTCTGCTGAATGGCTGAAGGACATCAGCTTCCCTAGTCCCAATGAAATGTAAATTCATACAGCACAAATGCATTTTTATCATGACTGAATCATTACTTTATAAGAACTATTACACATATTTGAAATTTCAGTGTAGTTCTAAATAGACTGTGTAGAATTTCTCCTATTTTCTGCTGCCTCCTCTCTCCGTTGCTGAAGGTGGGTGAAGTAGTCTATTAGGTCTTTGAATATGCTTGATATATGAAGAGTAAAAATGGAGATGGTGAAAAACTGAATATAATTTAACTGGTCATTGCTGACGGTGCCTCTTCTTTAATAAGAACATTCCAGTTTAAGTTTTTCAAAGGGTCTGCATGAATATGCCTGCCATGTTTGAAGCTGCACCCATTTGTGTATGCAGAATAGGTACCTATGCATATAAGTGCTTCGTTTTCACGTGTGCATCCTTTACAGTCACAAAATTTCAACCACGTAAAAAACCCTGCCCCTAACTCCACTTCACCCCTATCCATCCAGCCATTGCTGCCTGACAAATGGTTACCCAAAATTATTCATGGTCTCCTGGCCCAGACACATATATTATAAATGACTGCCATAATCCAGAGAAGTGGCTCAGAAGCACACATGTGACTGGTCCAGAAGGGAATGCTGGGCTACTTGGTTCCAGCTGCTGAAGAGTAAACCACATACCAATACTACATAGCTCTGAAAAAAAGCCACATGGTGAGAGCTGCTTTTCCCAAAACCCACATGAGACCTAGGCTCCAGTTTCCCTATTTAAATGGACCCTGCTCTTGGAAATGGGGATACTGACAATGCAGATTGAAAAACAGATCTTCCAGTTTCAAGCCAGGCACATATCTGATGTTAACAATTCTGACAGCAATGAAATCACAAAACACATGAAAAATTGTCACTTTAAATTGAATTTGGCACTACTACCTTCCATTATTTGGGGTGGCAAATGTGCTTCCATTTGAGCTCAATTTCTAACAGATCCACCATCAGAACCAATATTTATGGCCACACTTGGGGTGCACCTGGCATCTGCAAAATCCAGGTGCCAAGCTCTGGAATGTATTTTTATGATAGTGCCATCTGGACTCTGGCTGGTTTCTTTTATTGTCTCTTGGCTGTTTTCACTGCCTGGCTTTGCTGGACAGTAGAACAGCCTGGGGGATGTTTGCTGGGTCAAACCATTTTGGGACTCCTTTGAATCATTTTTAAGTGAGAGCACTTTAACTTTATATGGAGATATACCTGTCTCATAGAACTGGAAGGGACCCTGAAAAGTCATCAAGTCCTGTGCCCTGCCCTCACAGCAGGACCAAGTACTGATTTTGCCCTAGATTCCTGGGTGGCTGCCTCAAGGATTGAGCTCACAAGCTTGGATTTAGTAGGCCAATGCTCAAACCACTGAGCTATCCCTTCTCCCTCTAATAATAATAATATAATATGGAGATATGCCTGTCTCATAGAACTTTGAAAGGTCTTTGAGTCCAGTCCCCTGCCTTCACAGCAGGACCAAGTACTGTCCCTGACAGATTTTTGCCCCAGATCCCTTTTATGTTTCTATAGCATCATTTGAAAGGAATAAAAAGGTGGTCCTCGTATACAGGAAGACGACTGGGGTATGTTTTAATATTCTAGAAACATGAAATGCCTTAGATATTCTGCTCTATAGATCTCTTATGAGTCAGGAATAAAATCCTCAAAGATTATTCAAAATCATAATCAAAATCAAATATTTTAGTCTCTGCTGGGTTCCATTTCACTTTTTGTAGATTTTTTTGCAGATTAATGTATTAAATTGGTTTTATGATACACAGTAAATAAAATATACAATGTCTATTAGGATTACAGTAGAAGTAGCGTCATTTGCATCCAGCATGTTAGAATAACAGATTATCTATATGTAGCAGAATGGGTCTTACCCTAAAGAAGCACTATAGATGCGGGATTCTCCAGGTGTAATATAGACTATTCTACTTCTTATTCTTGTGCCACTCAAGAATGTGTAGATTCAATATTTAATGAACTCATTGTGGCACAGACCTATATAACTATAAGGAATTTGATTCTCCATTTTTCTTCCAGTGGATTCTGAATTGGTTGTTTGTTCAGAAACTTTTGAAATTGGAAGGACTGGATCAAATGGCTACAAATGGTAATAAAAATCCACACATTAAACAAAAGTGTTTTACTTAAGCCCTAATTCTGCAGGTGCACATGAACGTGCTTAACTTGGCTCAGGTCAGTAGTCCCATTGAAACAACTGCAAAATCATATGGTGAAGAAAAATCATGTAAAGTTAAGGATGTGTTTGCCAGATCAGGACCTAGTGTGCATCTTGCACTGTAATATGGAACATCCCAAACTTCCAGACTAGCAGCAACATGAAATGCTGCTGAGGCACTGTGTGTTCAGTTTCAGGGAAGGGGATGGCAGCAGCTATGCTTTACAAGAAAGGGGGAGGAAGTTTTACAATGATATCCTTTGCTAATGCATAGAACACAGAGAGAGTAGCTGAGCACAATATGCTTCTACTCTGACCTGGAGAGATCACTTCCAAGGGTGAAAGAAAGGGCAGTTCATTTTGCAAACACAACAAGCCATTCACTCCACGGCTTGTTTGCTATGACTGCCATGGGTGCCAATTAGTGGCAGCTGTATTGGTGTTTTTTTTGTGATGTAAACAACTGACCCCTAGGAACTGAACCAAGACAATCCTCTCATTTCACATTATAAAAAAGGGGGAAAAATACTATTTTCTTCCCCAGTAACTGGGTAGAGCTGATGGTTTGTTTGTTTTTTCCCTACCACCTTCTGATTCTTCTTATCTTTCCCCATTCATTGGCTTTGTGTGATGATGAACCTTCTTCCGTTTGAGGAAGGCTGAATGTGACCCACCCCTAAGAATGGCCTTGAAGGGCTTCTTTGCCTGGAAAGAGAATCATCTCAATATAAAACCACTGAAGGAGGGGGATGTGAAGGGGAAAACAGGCAATCCCAGAGAAGCTCTCAGAAAGGAGGATAACCGAATTTTTTCAGTTACTAGAAAAAGAGAAGTTACTTTATTGTGTGTTTTATTGTGAAATGTGATGATGGGAGGAAGGTCAGACCCTAGTGAACAGGCCATAGGAACAACCACTACAGCTATCACCCTCTGCAGTCTGAGCAAAGCAGCTAAAGACTGTTAAAATGAACTACCCTCTTATCCTTTGATATAGTCCTTCTGGGTCATGGTTGGCAGGGCACTGTGGAGACCCTTGTTTTTCTCCTGTGCCGGTTCTGTAAATTAACATAGTACTTCATTTTCCAAACACACAGCCTCTAAGGAAAATGAAATCCTTTGTGTAATAAAGATGCTGATGTCCTGATGATAGTGTTGTTTTTTTTCTGAGTACAAAGGATGTTTCTTTTTCAAATACAGTCTTGAGAGGAACAAAGGAATCCAGCAGCACAATGCTGTTTTCTAAAACACTCAGTGGAGGGGAGCTGGGTTTTATTATAGATCAGCCCTTTGTGTTAGAGACTGAGTTTCTCCAGCAAGGTAGTTTAACCAGAAACAATGAAAATATTGCTATTTGTGTCTTGGCAGCCAACTAGTAAAAGGTAATAAAAAGGTGTATATTATCTCATCTGGAGGAAATGCTATAAACTGTCACAGTTCCTCTAGGTTGCTCTGGTGCCAATGAACACATTTCAGATTTCATCATGTACATGAATGAGATGTGGGGACAGTTTATGGTTTCTCTGTAATGTCCTTACATTGATTGGCACAGTCTCAGCCCTACTGAAAATAATGGCTTGGGGTGGCCCACGTAGTAATTTTCATGGCTTCAATTTTGTACAGTCTGTTGCTAGCTGGAAAATAAATATCTTGCAAAACTATAATAACCGCATACAAATGTGTCAGTAACTTCTGCAATGAATACTGCAGTTACATCTCTGAAATGAGCCTTTTGTTGCCAAAGAGAATTCAACAGAATGACAGTGGTGACCTAGATGATGACTTCTCCGAGTGACACAATACACGGTTGTACCACCACTTTTGCTTTCCGAAAAATCTACATTCAAGAATCAAAAAGGCATCCAGTGTCAGATCACAGGTAGGGGAATCAGTATGGTAAGATAATATTACAGATTAGACTTAAACCAACAAAAAAAAAGGCCAAAGCCTATAGTCAAAACTCCAGTGGCTGCAAAATGATTCAGCTTCTTATTGTGTGTGGTGTTTAGATGTTGCTTGTGATTATTAGAAGTGGGAGCACTGGCTGTTGGGAGTCTGAAAGGAAACAGGGAGGAGGGGGGAGGAGTTGAGGAGGCAGAATGAGAGTTACAGAGGATGCAGCAGCAGCTTGATAAAGAGGTTTCCACTGTAAAAATAAAGTCCTGTTGAAGTTTGTTAGTACCTTGCCTGGTTGAGACAACATTTTGGTGACGAGGATGGATCTTCTGCCTCTGAACCTACCTGCATCCTTTCTGCAAAGCCCAGATTAGCCTCCAATTGCTTTTACTGCCTGGATCCATATGTTTGAAACTTATCTGCTTGCAATCAGTGCTACAGAGAGAAGTAAGAAAGCGTGCTCTGCTAATCAACTGCCTTGGAGCAGAAGGGCAGCGTATATTTTACACTTTTCCCCTTGCAGATGATAAATATGAGACTGCACTCACTGCATTAAAGAACTTTTTTGTGCCAAAAGTGAATGTAGTAGCTAATCGCTACAGATTTCACCAGAAGAAATACAGTTAAAACTCAGACACCTGGCACACAATACTCATCAGGGAATTGTCAGAACCAAACAAGGATGACAGGATCTGTATTGGTGGCCAGGGATGGACTCTCAAACTTGAAGCATTCATAAAATCCTGTGTCACTTGCAAAATGCATGATAAGACAGCAGGGACATGTACCCCTCCATTACAACCTGTTCCTCTTCCTGAATCTGCATGGGGAAAAGTGGTGATTGACATTGTAGGATCCTCTGATACTGCTCCAATTGACTGTTGTTATGCCATCACTTTAATAGACTATTTCAGTAAATGGCCTGAGGTAGCGTTTACATCACAAATCTCTTCTGCTACAGTAATTAAGTTCCTCTCTTCAGTGTTTAGCAAGGAAGGTAACCCCAAGGAACTGGTTTCAGATAATGGTAGTCTATTTATTTCCCTGGAGTTTGAAACTTTTCTAGCAGAGAGGAACATTTTACACAGAAGGTCATCCCTATATTACCCTCAAGCCAATGGAGAAATCGAATGGTTTAACAGAAGTTTGAAAGAGAGTTTGCAAACGGCTAAACTGGAAGGGCGATTTTGATACCCTTCACAACTGATTTCTTGCAAGCATACTGGGCTGCACGACATGCCACAATGCAAAGATCACCTGCAGAGTTACTGTATGGGAAACAGATGAATACTAAATTGAGCATTGCTGGATTGTTAGAGGCATGACTTGAGGCCCCAACCAAGGATGATGTAAGAAAAACAGTTGAACAGAACCAAGCAAAATATAAGGCTTTCACAGACAAACGCGAGGTGTTAAGGAACCAAAGTTTGAGTGTGGTTCCTTCGTTAGAATACGAAAATCTGGAATTTTATGCAAAGGGGACCATAAATTCAAAGCTCCTCTTAAAATCATAGAGAAGAAGGGACCTTTCACCTATTGACTTTCTGATGGGCGGGTATGGAATGCTTCTTATCTTGCACCTGCCTATGCACCAAGAGGAGATTACGCCAACACCCAGTCTCTACTGGATGACTTCACCATAGTATCAACAAAAGAAGACTGCACTGGAACTGGGGCTTGAGAGACAGCCTGTCAGACTCAGACAACCGCCTGTCTGGACTAGAGACTATATTATGTGGTATCTACAGTGTTTTCAGTGTAATTTTTCTGCCAATAGTATAGTGTCTTGTTTCCTATTTGTTCCTGTGGTTAGAAAAACAATGTTTATTTTAATTGTGAGAGTTTCTTAAGAGAGGAGGGAATGTTTAAAATGTTGCTTGTGATTATTAAAACTGGAGGGACTGGCTGTTGAGAGTCTGAAAGGACAAGAAACAGGAAGGAGAGGGGAGGAGTTGAGGAGGCAGAGTGAGAGTTACAGAGGGTGCAGCAGCAGCGTGGTAAAGAGGTTTCCACTTTAAAAATAAAGTCCTATTGAAGTTTGTTAGTACCTTGCCTGGTTGATACAATATTGTGTAATAAAGGGTAACATAGAGAAGTGCTGGTAAAAGACTGCTCTTCGTTTCCTGGCCCATAGCATATGACATGGATCAGAATTACAAAAAGTTATACCTCTGTCACATGACTGCTCTGGCTCCAATGGCTACTATTCTACATTGTGTCCTGAAACCTTTTCTTCCCTCCTTTGCACTGCTGTTTCTGTTGAGCCAGTGCTTAAAGTATGAATGTGGGGGGACACTCAGACCCAGCAAAAAATAATAAAAAATAGAGCCAGTTCACTCAGGATGCACTTTAAGCACTTACTAGTGCTGCCGTTCCCAGATTAGGGTAGGACCCCTTCTTCCCTCAACTCACCCATACCCACGCACTTGTTTTAGATCACTTTAAGCGTTCCATTGTGCCAAATTCCGTACAGACTTATGGCTTGATCATGCAAGCTGCTGATCACTTCAATGAGGTGCTGAGCACACTCAATTCCCACTAAACTCAATGGCTATTAAGAGCAGGTCAGCACATTTCAAAAATGACTTGTTTAAAGGAAATGTTTTGAGAAAAATTGTTGAAAATATCATGAAAGATTTTTAGAGCATTTATCAAAAACATCAACATGGTTATAAAACAATGTTTGTGTACTGAAAACTCATCTAAATGTTTCTGATGTTTAAAATTTTAAAAAAAAAATAGCTAAAAGAAATCACTCATTAAGGGGCCCATTTTGAACACTTCAAAATGAAAACAGCTTTGAAACATCAAAATGTTTCACTTAAATTTGAATCAAATCATAGCATGTGAGTCAGTACAGAATATGAACGAGTGCACAAAAGTGCACAAAAGGGAATGTTACTTGTTTTTGTGAATTTGTTAGAATCTTCAAATATTTTTAATGCTGAACCTTATTTACTTTACTTTTTCTTTTAAAGGCTAATCTAAACATGAAAATCAAAAATACACCTTTTGCAATAAACCCATGCAAATAATAAACAAAACCGCTCCCATTTCCAGTAGCATCAGTCACATTCTTCCCTCTTTAATCCCACTTAATTTTAATAGAATCATTACATATGAACCATTCCTTCTATGAAACATTTGTATTGATATTTCCGTTTAGATCAAGGGCCGATGACTCATGATGATGCCAGTGTTGCAATACAAGCTTTCATCTAATTCAAAAGGATTTTGAGTATTTTCCAATTCATATATGTGGTGTGAAGTAGAATCAGAGTATTTCTTAAAGAAAGACCACAAAAAGTTACTCCTATATGTCTTTTATCTGATCCCAGTAACTTAGGAAGTTCATGTCCAATTAGTTTTTGTGCAGGACACAATGAGACCATTTTTGGTTTTTATTTTCAATAGCAAATGATACATTTCTATTTTATTATGTGGGGATTGATCACAGCTCCATACTTAAAGTTGAACTTGCTTTTGCACTTAAAACAGGAATTCAATTTCTTTCCCATGTGTACCTTCCCAAAATTAAAGCATTTACTCTTTGAATGCTGAATATATTAAAGAGTTACACCTGTACTTTTCCTCTGTTCTCTGCATACAAATCCTATTGGTGGTAACAGGAGTGATACATGAGACAAAAAGAGAACAACTTTCTTAGTGCTTGTAAAATGTGGCCTGCCAATTTGAAGCCTCCATACAGAGTAGGTGTAAAGTAAGTTGTGTATATTTCTACAGGATATTTTTGTTTGTCTGATACTATCTAGATCAGGGGCCGGCAATCTCTGGCATGCGGCTCACCAGGGTAAGCTTCCTGGTAGGCCAGGACAGCTTGTTTACTTGCCGAATCGGCAAGTTCTGCTGAACGCGGCTCCCACTGGCCGCGGTTCGCCGTCCCAGACCAATGGGGGCTGCAGGAAGCGGCGCGGGCTGAGGGATATGCTGGCTGTGGCTTCCTGATGCCCCCTTTGGGCTGAGCGGTGAACCGTGGACAGTGGGAGCCTCGATCGGCAGAACCTGCCGATGCGACAGGTAAGCAAACTGGCCCGGCCCGCCAGGGTGCTCACCCTGGCGAGCCGTGTGCCAGAGGTTGCTGACCCCTGATCTAGATCAACAGTTTGCTTGCTTATTTATTTATTTATTGAATTTAGTACCTAAGAAATGATGCGAGTTTATCATATTAGAAAACTGAGGTCCTATATCTGTCCACAATATAGATACATCACAGGTAGTCTCACACCTAACTTGGAGAGTCCATTCCTCTTTAACTTTCTACTTGACAGTTGTTAGACTGGAATTTTTTATGATATAGAAACCATTACATGAAGAATTTGACTGAGACCAGCAACTCATTTCACATAAGGCATGAAATACCAGTTGCCCTAACCTGTGATCATTATTAAGATGGGCTAGATTCTAAAACTGAAGATATGAAGCACAAATTGCTCCATGTCTCATAGCCCAATCCACAACTTAAAAGGTCTGATCTGATTAAAAATATTATTTAATGCTATAAAATAGTTTCAACCAATATGATTTGTAAAAACTGGAAAAAATGGGAATGCCATCCTACACAAATCTAACATACAGTATACTGTACACCATGCTAATCACAAAGGTATATAGTCATTGAACTATATAAACTTATATAGTTGAGAAACTGGTGTAACTACAATGAAGAGGAAATATTGATTTTTTTAAAGAAGGTACTATGTGTAGTTGAACATGCTCTAAAGCAGTATTTCTCAACATCTTTGATATCAGGGACCTGCTTGCTGCTTTCCTAAACCGTGCTAGGGAGATCTCAGGGACTGGTGCCTGTCCACGGAATGATCGAGAAACACCGCTCTATAGGCTGCGGACTTAAGGCATGTTATTTGGTAGCATATAGAATAGCTAATTTGCAATATATGTGGAAGGTATTGGTTACAGAGTATGTGTGATTTTACTCTCGAGCAAGGCAACCATTTTGAATTCAACAATTTCAAAATTCCATGAGGAGAGCTCATTGAGAATATATTATTCTCAATATGGAAGCTATGGAGACGCAAAGAGGATCCAGAACAGAGAAATGAGACAAGGTAATATAAAAACACATGCTTCCTGACTTGATCCCCCTATCCTGAGTCTGATCTAAGACATTAGCTTCACACTAGAAAGAAAGAGATGCATGCTCTAAAAGAGTTAAGGTGCTTATTAGTTCATCTGCCCTGCAAGAAAATCCCTGTGTGGAAAAGATAGGTCACTGTGCAAGGGAGAAGCGAACAAGAATAAATAAAGCAGTTCATTTGTAAATGGGGTGATCCCTCTTGTTCATGCATTAGTGCTTGTGCTTCAGAAGAGTAGTAATTTATTGATGCAGATGGCTATGTAAAGTGCATGCAATTTGTGAGGGGGCTTGACCCTTGACTGATGGGCCATATGTTGCAAAGCCCCAGAGGCATCATTTGACTGAGTTCTCTTCCTCTCTCTGTTTCTGCACCTATGGTCCTTGTTCAATCACCACATATTGAACTATAGACTTACTAACTCCCCCAATAAATCTCCAGCTAATGGCTCACAGAGGCCTTAATTTAACCCTTTCCATACAAAAGAGCACATTATTTTGCATCAAGTTTTCACAGTTATTGAAATAAATGATAAATATTACATGACCTTACTCGTATAAAAAAGCAAGTTGTTGAAAAATACTGTTCCCTAAAGGGTATTCACTGAGTTTGGACACACTAAACTTAGTTTGAACTCTCTTGAATTCAAGTAATACAGATTTTATAATTGACAATTCATTGCAAGTATCATACATCATTGAAGTTGAATATTTAAATGCCATTGGTGATCTACAGTGGAACATTTTATATTTCAAATTTAATATATTTTGCCTGTTACTACTTTTTATATACCAAGAGGGTGAATATGTTCTTCATGATCAATAATTATGTCTTTGGTTGACATAGAAACTAAACAGATACTGTTAGACTGGTGAACAGCCTTCTCATAACCTCTTACAAGCTTTCATTTTTTTCCAAAGAAAACCATTTGGTAAGCCAAGCTAAAGTATTCACATACAATATAGTTACAGATACAATTTATTTTATAGAGTGTCCTTCATTCCCGACACTACAAGATGCTTTGCACTGTGAATCATGCCTAAGTTGAATGGACAAAATAGTGTTCAAAGGCCTTGTCTATACAAAATGTTGTACTTCTTAAACTAGTGTACTTAAAGCAGTAGAATCCCCCTAGCGTGAATACAGTTATATTGGTATACATATGTTTTATACCAAATATAGCTATCCCTGTACAGGAAGGGGAATAAACTACACTGCTATAAGGCACTTTTATATCATATAACTTCATCCACACTATATCTTGTAGGGTTATAACTATTTTGGTAAAAATCACACCCCTAACAGACACAGGTAGACTCTTATAACTTTCAAGTGTAGACTAGACTATAGTTTGTCAAAGAAAGTGTGTGCCAATGACAAGGGAGGAACAGAGTTCTGGATGCATAGGGCAACAAAATTGAATGAATAAGTCTTTTCCCCCTCACTTTTTTTGCAACAGAAGTAAGGTGAAATTCTAGCCCATTGAAGTTAAGGAATTTGTCCACTGACTTTCAGAGGGCTAGGATTTCACCTGTGGTGAGCTCAGTCATGAGGGGAGTGACTTCTTTATTTTGATGCAATAATAAACTTTGGTGCAGTAGTTTCAGATGAAAAGTTTGTGCTCACTCCTGCAGACCTTATTTAGGCAAAATTAATAATAAATTGGAGAGTTTCCTGAGTAGGCACTGCACAACAGCTGTTCCCTTATCACCAACAACTTGTGGAGAGATGAAATGACAACTGAGAAATACCTGCATTTAGAAGAAGGAAAAAAGTCAATACTCCATATTCAGTGGATATAGCACCAGATTGTAGAGCTAGTCAGAATTTTTTAATGACATGGTTTGAGTCAGAAAATGCTGATTGATAGAGTCCAGGATGGAAGTTAGAGAGTGAGAGAGAAAGAAAGACTCACTCCAGAATAGCCAATACCCTGCTGGGATATGAGAGATACAGGTTCAAATCCCTGCTTCAAATCAAGCAGAGCAAAGCTTTGAATGTGAATTTTCCACCTCCCACGGGAGTGCCCTGTCCGCTGGGTTGCATCTCTTCCTGTCATATTTTTCTGTGTGTGACAGAGCAAGATTTCTAAAAGTCTAGTTTTTGTTCCAAATGCAGAACAAGAACAAGACTGTATGTTGAAACTTTTTTTTTCAAAGAGGAATTCTTGTTTTCCAGTCATCCCTACCACACTGGGAGTCAAGCGCTCTGGATTCTATTTCTTCTTCTGCCAGCGACTTGCTGTGTGACCATCAGCAAGTCATTACAACTTTGTATGCTTCAGTCTTCTCATTTGTAAATTACCTACTTGCCTTTATTAATGATTTGAAATCTATGAGGGAACCACCAGTGTGTTGAAAGAGAGAGGCAGAACAAACAAAATACTGTACTTACAATTTTTAAAAATTATAGCTAGAAACAAGTAATAGAGTTATGTTTTGAATAAGTCTCTCATAAAATAATAGGAATCCCTAATGTGAACACTCTCTTTTTATTCTCATTTCATTTCAAAATCACCCCCAATGACAAGAGAAAACTGCAGTCAAACAATGTGGTGGTCTTGGAACTGGTTCAGTGAGAACAGGGGGTCAGACTGCCTCAAAGCTCATTGAAATTGCACTGACATTGTAAAATTGGTTCAGCTAAACAATTTTTTAAAAAGAGTTTCTAAAATTCCCAGTGTAGACAAGCCTTTATCCTATTGCATGTTATCGAGTGCGGGAGGGGGCTCAGGGCAGGGGATTGGAGTGCAGGAGAGGTGTGGAGTGCAGGAGTGGGCTCGGGGCAGGGGATTGAGTGCAGGAGGGGGAGCGGAATGCAAGAGGGGGTTCAGGGCAGGGGGTTGGAGTGCAGGAGGGAGTGTGGAGTGCAGGAGGGGGCTCAGGGCAGGGGGTTGGGGTGAAGGACAGGTGCGGCAGGGGGCTCAAAGCAGGGGGTTGGGGGCTCAGGGCAGGGGGTTAGGGTTCGGGATGCAGGAGGGGTGCGGGCTCCAACTCGGTGCAGTTTACCTCGAGCAGCTCCGGAGTGGCAGCCGTGCGCAGCAGGGCTAAGGCAGGCTCCCTGCCTGCCCTGGTCCTGCACCACTCCCAGAAGTGGCCAGCATTTCCAGCAGTGGCTCTTGGGGTGGCGTGGGGTAGGTGGCTGCACTGCATGCTGCCGTCACTTGTGGGTACCATCCCTGAAGCTCCCATTGGCTGCGGTTGCCTGTTTCTGGCCAATGGGAGCTGCAGGGGAGGGTGCCTGCAGGTGAGGGCAGTGCATGTAGCCCTCTGATCCCCCTCTCCAAGGGGCCACAGGGACGTGGTGCCGGCTGCTCCCCGGAGCAGCGCGGGACCGGGGCAGGCAGGGAGCCTGTCTTAGCCCCAGTGCGCCACAGGGCTGGCAATTCCACAGGCCGGACTGAGAGCCCTGACAGGCCAGATCTGGCTTGTGGGCCGTAGTTTGCCCTCCCCTGACCTAGATGTTTTAGTTTGTGTCTGTTGTGACCAAAGGCTCTAGCTACCTATGACAAGTAAAATTTAGTATGCTACTTCTTTCATCTTAATTTATGGAATCATAATCTTTGTTTTCTATAGAGGCAGAATAGTTAATTAATACTTAATAAATCAAGATGATGTTTGTCATTCTAATCTGCAGTACTGTATAATATTTAACATTATTATTTTTCCCCATCAAATTTCAGGCCTACAATTTAGTACACTTGAGATCTGTCTTACAAAAGTAAAATAAATTTTATGTGTTTGTACATCAGTTCAGTGGCAAAAACTGTGAAAAAAACAAATTTCAGTTTCCTTTAATTTGCTGCTCAGATGATAAGGGTGCTATTGTGTTGTTGCAATATAGGTAATGATGCAACATGACTTCTCTCTGCAAACAAATCTCCCTCAGTTATTTAAGCAAATTACAGTATCAGTTTTGTGATCTTTGTTTTCCATTTGTTGATTTGTTCACCATTAAATGAAGTCATTAGGTCATATGTCAAGCAGACAAGGAACCAAAAAAGATGGTCGTCCCTTTAAAAAAACAAAGATATATTAGAATTGGAAAAAGCACAGAGAAGGGAAACACAAATGATTAGGGTTATGGAACAGCTTCCATATGAAGAGAGATCAAAAAGACTGGGACTCTTCAGCTTGGAAAAGAGATGACTAAGAGGGGATATGACAGAGGTCTATAAAACCATGACTGGTTGGAGAAAGTTAATAGGGAAGTGTTATTTACCCCTTCACATAACACAAGAACCATCAGTTAATGAATGCAATTAATAGGTAGCATGTTTAAAACAAACACAAGGAAGTACTTCTTCACACTGTGGAACTCATTTTCAGGAGATGTTGTGAAGATCAAAAATATAACTGGGTTCAAAAAGGATTAGATAAATTAATGGAGGCTATGTTCATCAATTGCTATTAAACAAGATGGTCAGGGAAGCAACCTCATGCTTTGGGTGTCTCTAAATATCTGACTACCAAAAGCTGAGGATGGATCACTCAATAAATTGTTCTGTTCACTCCCTCTGAAATATCTGGTACTGACAATTGTCAGTGGACAGGATACTTGGCTAGATGACCATTGGTCTAACCTGGTATGGCCATTTTTATGTTCTTATGAGATGCTAACAAGTCAACACCTAGGCTAACTATCTTTAAAAAAAACTAACAAAAAAACTTCTGCTACATCTTTCATGCAAAAGAAGAGAATCTGATGGACAGAACTGCATATGTTTTTTTTTTCTTCAGTGGAAACAGTACCGAGCACATCGTCAGTCTTCTTTAAATCCAGAGTTACCATTTTTTTCTTACGTCTACAGAAATTAGCCTCTCTGTTGTTCCTTTTGTTTACAGCATGAGAGGAATCTCAGTTGATTCAGAGTGGCTCACTGAGACTTGAGCGTCCCCAAACTTCTTGTTCGATGCAGTGTATCTATGATGCTGCTCCTTCTTGGTTAAGATATTTAAGGCATATAAAACTCATATTGCTATATTAATCAGTACTGTCATGGTTGCCAAGGTCTAAAAGAAGTAGGAAAGTTTGCCTTGCTACATGATTAAAGCGTCTCTCAATGTATTTTTTCTTGAGTGAGATACTGTATATAATAGGGGTCCTGTGTGTATTCACTTGTATACCAGTTTCAAAACAGTGCACGATCCCTAGATAGAAATTAACATGTCAGGCATTGCCCCAAAGAGTATTTATAAGCAGCAGCTGAAGGATTAAGGGAACACCCATGTTGTGTAAAGCAAACAAGGATACACAATATGATTAAATCACTGCCCAGTGTGCTATTATTAGGCAGTTGTTTGAGAAATCCACTGATGTCTCCATAGTTTTTGTGTTGGTTTTGCTTTCTATGGTTGCATGAAAGGTTGATGACTTTTAATAAGCAATGGAAGTGAACACTATAGGAAAGCAGAGTAGAGAACTCATCTGTTTATTTCACAGCTAGCATAATATTGATCCAGGGAAGCTCAAGCCTGGAGGATCAATTCAGAGCAAAAGTGGGTTTTCCCCTTTGGTTGCTGAGTTCAATTTCTCTCCTTCTTTCATCACAGAATGAATTTCTTTATGCAGTCTGCTAGGCACAGTGTTTTGAGGGAGTTTTAAGACTTCTGAATAAGTTTATAATGCAAGAGCATGTTGCAGTATTCTTTTGGACCACTTTTATCAATGTTGAGTGTAGCAGTTTTTTTTTTCATTTGGTGAACTAATAAACCGCTCTGCAGAGAGTCTAAGGAAGCACTTAAATTTGAGCTTTTATTTTCGCTAACAGCAATACAAATATAGGGCAGGTAGCAAGTGGCTATAATTTTACACTGTTTGAGAGAAAATGTTCCTTTTATCTATACTATCTTGTATTTCCAAGTTAAACTAGTGACTGGGGGAATGTGTGAATAAATATTTAAAAATAGTGAGTCAGGCCACAGTAAGGAAAGGAGGGAAACGTTGATTCATATGATCAAAAGTTTGTTTTTATTTTTCTGTCAGAATACTAACCGCTACCCTTCAATTGAATAAAGTGTTATAACAACAAAGGAGTGGATGCATGATCCTTTCTAGTGTGTAGAGGTGAGGGAAGGAAGAACCAAGGAAGTGGTGCTTGATTGGTATCCATATGTTTAGAGAAAGAACAAAAAATAAAGATTTCACTGGTAGCTCTGCAATTATTTTTATTATTTTTTAGATTTTCAACACCACAGAAAAATGACCCCTAAAACCATCTGAAAGATGTAGTTGGAAGTAACATGTAAACTCACACTAAAATGATGAAACAAAACATTCTCCAGCTAATATTTTCATTTTCCTGCTGGTGCTTCGGTTCTAGAAGACAGGGCCTCTTTGAATTTTGGACTTGAAAAGCAACATTGGGGAAGCTATGAAAGTTATGCTTTGAGCTGTTGGAAGAATGTCAGAGGTGGTTGTTCTAAAACACACATGCTCATACTAATAGTCAGTAAAGTGCAGGATTAAAATTACTACAAATTCCCATGGGTAAGATGAGTAAACTGAGGCACAGAGAACTTACCTTGGCCAAAGTTTCACAAGGCAACAGATGCAGGGTTGGAAATAGAGCCCAGGATGCCTATCTGCCAGATCCTTGATGTAACCACTAGAGAATATTCTTGATTATGCGTGATCAATGATTATACATTTTTATTCCAGAAGTTACGGATGACTACAAAGCTCATACATGGCAAAGCAATCAGGTTAGGTCATTGAACCAATTCAAGCTCGCTTCCCACACATAGGATATGTCTACATGGTATAGCTATGCCACAGCCTATACTGACAGACGGGGTTTTTTTTCTGCTGGTGCAGGAGCATCACCTCCCTAAACAAAGTTAGCTATATTGACAGAAACTTATTTCCATCAGGATAGCTGAATTTACACTGGGGGATACGATGGCCTAGCTACATCTGTCAGGGGTGTGTTTGATTCACAGCCATGACCAAAGTAGCCAATACAGACTTTTCAGGGTTGACCAGGCCTTAGAGAATTCTTTTAGTTAACCTCAAAATGTTCAGTGATTCCATTTCCCCTTTGTTAATTACTCCAGAGTTAGATTTCTAAGTTGAATATACCCAAAACCCTTTAGTTTGGAGATTGCATTAGAAATCCTAGAAGAACAGATGTCCTTGTGAGGTTTCATTTCGATCAGAAATATGGTGCAAATAGCTTTTTCTCATGGTGTATCTCTACCTTCTCTTTCTGTCCTAGATTAAACTTGAAGCTGCACACATAGACCATTTAAAAATTAAAACAAACAAAAAAACCCTTTAATCATTTCAGTGTAAGCTTTGAAGTATGTTTTTTTTTTTAATTTTTGCCAGACTGGCTCACTTATCTTTAATGCTTTAAAAAAAATGGTATGCATCATTCTTTTTTAAAGAGGATTTTAAATCACTATTGTATTGGGTTGCGAGATCTGTTATTCACAAGTAGTTTGATGTGAAGAGAACAGTACTGTTATTCCTTTATTTGATGTTATAGGCAATTGGATAATGATAATAAAAAGGAGGTTATTCTCCCAAGCTCCACCCATGGCACCAGAATGAGATGCCCAGTATGAAGTCTGATTTTAGCTCATGAGCGTCTCATCCTGGTTTGGGGATTTGGCAAATGTGTGCCATTCACTCCTTTAGCTCGCATCCAGCTGATACTAAACACTAAGGTCATAATTAACTAATGGACCGTGTCATTTAAAAAGGTTTATTTCTGGAAGACTGTTAATGGAGGAAAGTTTATTGTTAATGGTATCTAATCAAATATTGATAAATTGGTAAAAAAAGAAAGCTAGAAAGAATTTTACCTTAGATATTAATGAATTGATTCAAGGATTAAACTAATCAGTGAGTGCTGAACACCTATGGGAAGTGAGAGCAGCTTTGAATGCCCAGGAAGGAGGCTAAATATATTAGGAGAGTAAAGGAAGGGGCTGCTCTAACATGTAGCTAAAGTAATTCTGGATGGTGGCCTAGCTGACAGTGATCAACCAGGAAGCAAGAATCAGGAGGCTCCTTTCTAACAAAGGGATCTGCACAGACATTAATGGTGTTTCTCATGCAGTTCCCTTTCCGAGATTGGGCCAAAGGATGGAAGATTGGAGAGACTCTAGATAATACTTTCTGGGAAAGGAGTAAGGGCAGGTAGCACTAAGGAGAACAGGATGGAACATGAGTCTATAGAGAGCATTAATCCGGAAGTCCTCTAAATCCTAGAAAATTTAAACAAAAAATACTTTTCAAATATATAATAATAGAGTTCTGTATCCCCTATCTCTCAGCTCTGATGACCACATAGACCATTTGTGCTTCACTTCTGTGATTGTTTACAGTCTTTTTTGGTGGAGTCGCATCTCAGTAATACACATGACCTGGCTTTTATCTGCATGCATTAGAACCCTCTTTTCTGAAATATGTTCTTGTTCCAGTCAAGTTAGATTATTGTGGTTGCTATTAAATAACGAACAAGTATTTTCCCCTGGTACCATATAATGACACATGAAATGTTATTTCCCGTCCTAAGAACAGAGAAATATGGTGGTAACAATTGGTAAATGGCAACATTTGAATGGAAACCACAGTATGTTCCACAGTGCAAGTCACTTACATGAAAATTTCCCCTCTATCCAAATAAATTCTGTGACTCCTGTTCCATTTGGAACAATGTGATTCTATAGCTGGCATCTTTGAGAAGGGTGCTGGGTGAAGGCAGAAACCTGCAATTTCATATACAGTAAAGATTCAAATTAGGATTAACCTCTTCTTTGAAAGTCTACTTGTTACTTTACATCTGTTCAAATATTTAAATTTTTGCAGGAAGACTTGTATATCTCCCAAATATTGACAACTTTTGAAGCACCCACATCCTTTTTCCCACAGACGTCACAATGTTTGCATACAGGAAATGTCTTGAATACAACCATTAAAAACAAACTTTTAAACTATCCTCAGACTAAACTACAATAACTGAGCCAGACTCTGTTGAACTTCATTTGAATAACACGACCAATATTGATTTTGTCAAAGATGCAGACTTGTTTAAACAAGCATTCTTTCTCTTTCTTTCTTTCTTTCTTTCTTTCTTTCTTTCTTTCTTTCTTTCTTTCTTTCTTTCTTTCTTTCTTTCTTTCTTTCTTTCTTTCTTTCAACTTATTGAATTTTGTGTTTAAAAGGCCACTGTCAAGTACTGTAGCCTAAGACTATATATTTGACCTCCCTTAAAATCTTTATATCTGGATAGGAAATATCCAACATCTCTTTGCACCTGTAATGTTGAACTTTGTTTGTTTGCAGTGTCAGAGGTCTTGCCTTTGTGAAATACTAACTGCAGTGAAAAGGATTTGAATCACAATTTAACTATAGTAACTCCTCATTTAACGTTGTCCCAGTTAACGTTGTTTCATTGTTACATTGCTGAGCAATTGGGGAACACGCTCGTTTAAAGTTGCACAATGCTCCCTTCAAACGTTTGGCTGTGAACAGTATTAAATTGTTTGTTTAAAACTTATACTGTGTGTATATCTATATAATATATAGTTTTTGTCAGGTGAAAAAAATTTCCCTGGAACCTATCCCGCCCTATTTATATTAATTCTTATGGGGAAATTGGATTTGCTTAACATCGTTTTGCTTAAAGTCACATTTTTCAGGAACATAACTACAACGTTAAGCGAGGAGTTACTGTATTCCCTTTTTGGCTAAAGCAACATGTGGCAATATGAAAATATGTAGCATACATGATTACTGCTGGGGAAGTAGAACATAGCTATTGGGATTAACAAATCTAGTGGTAAATGTCAGACAAGTTATGACAGGGGGCACTGAGATGGAGGTGGCATGGGTAAGTAAAGGCTGAATCAGGCAATGCCTTTCCCAGTCTATAAAGAAAGAACCTTGGAGAAGAATTGGGAAGGTATGTACGTATTAAGGGGCTGGAGAGTAAAATTAAGTCCTAGAAGTCAATAGAGGGACTCTGGAGAGCAAATCAGAGTAGGTTAGAAAATCTATGTTACTGTTGCTCCTGAAGATGCTGCCTGTGTATCTACAACAGGACATATGCTTTCTTGTCTAAAACATCCTGGTTACTTGATATTGCTAGTGTTGGCTTTTGACTGGGAATGAACTCTCTGTCCTGCCTACCTGATCTAAATTCCATGGACAAAGACTACTTAAAGCACAGCTAGCAAAATTGCACTCACTCTGCTTTGCTGATTTGGGGAACTGTGCAGATAAGACAATTCCTCTCATGTACACGGACATGTAGATATGCTTCTCAGCCATTAAACCTGCCAATGTGTGACAGAACTAATCAACATGTAGCAAATGACTAAAATGTAGAACATCTGTGTTTTTGTTACATTTCATACCATAATTGACATATTATAATTGTTTTAACTATCAGACCAGTTTTTAAGATGATGTTTCACTGCTTGACCTAAACAAACCTATTGTTTAACAAGAAAACTGGAAGGAAAAAAACATCAAATGCAAGTCCCCACTGGCGCAGGTTAGTACTAGAGTTTTATCCTTTGACCTTTACATTTCCATTTGAGGTAAAGAACTGTTACCTCTTATATAGATCAGTCAACAGGAGAGTAAGCAATATGCACACTTTGCCTCTGGTTTACATAACTGCTTTTTGGTTAGCAGTAGACTGGGGTGGGCAAACTATGGCCTGGGGGCTGCATCCAGCCCTCTAGATATTTTAATCTGGCCCTCGAGCTCCCTCTGGGGAGTGGGATCTGGGGCTTGCCTCTCTCTGCACGGCTCCTGGAAGCAGCGGCATGTCTCCCATCTGGCTCCTACATGTAGGGGGAGCCAGAGGGCTCCGCACGTTGCCCCCACCCCAAGCACCTCCCCCGCAGTTCCCATTGGATGGAGCAACACACAGAGCTGCCTGGCCATGCCTCCATGTAGGAGCTGGAGGCGGGACATGCTGCTGCTTTTGGGAGCTGCTTGAGGTAAGAGCCACCCGGAACCTGTACCCCTGACCTGCTCCCGAACCCAGAGCCCCTGCCTGAGCCCTGATCCCCCTTCAACCCTCCAAACCCCTCAGTCCCAGCCTGGAGCACCCTCCTGCACCCCCAACCCATCATCCCCAGTCCCACCCCAGAGCTGGCACCCCCAGCCGGAGCCCTCACCCCCTCCTATACCCTAACCCCCAATTTTGTGAGAATTCATGGCCCTCCATACAATTTCCATACCCTGATGTGGCCCTCGGGCCAAAAGATTTATCCATCCCTGCAGTAGACTGTTGAGGATCAGAATTCCTGGATTCTGTTCTTAGCCCTGAAAGGGTAGTGGGGTTCTAGGGTTTGCAGACAGGCCAGATCACATTCATTCTGGACAGTAGTGTGGTGAAGTTGATGAGGCTTAGGTTTATTGTAATGAAAAGCTGGGGTCTGTTCCAATTTTTTTCTAAAAAAAATGTTCTTGTGCAGCCTCTCAGTTGATTTATTTATAAAATGAAGGGAATATTTGCTTTCTTCCTAGGAAGGAGTATTGAGGTCTTCTTCAGTAGGAAGGTTTTGAAGTGCACAGAAGTGTAGATAGTACTCTGTAGAAAAGGTAAGTTTAGAACTCATGCCCTCTAAGGTCCTGACCAAATGTATCTTCTCCCACGTTTGAGAAATTGTCTCTCTGTCCTGCCTTTGAACATCACTTGACACTACTGCAGAGCAGAGAGGCTGATTTACCCAAAAGACAGTACATATTGCCGGACTCTTTGGAGATATGTATGTAGACTAGAGATCAGATCACAGGCTTACATGTATGAGTGATTGCCCACTGCATCAGCTTTGAGGTGGAGAATTTGGACCAAAAGAAAGAGGGAGGGCTAGTAGCAACAGCATCCTGGAAAGAAGCCTCAAATATTTGTATTCTTCTCTTTGTGGTTTTTAACATGCAAACCAACGATTTCTCTGAAATTTCATGAGTATGAAATTACTTTAAATTAAATAGTTAAAAGAATGTTGAGCCATATGTGGAATTTTTAATCACTTTTCTGCAGATTTTTATTACTATTATTTCAGATGGCTGGTGTAACTTTTTTATACATTTGCTATTTATATCATGCCAAAAGATCTCTTCCAATCGTTCAATGAAGAAAAACTTGGATAGGTGAACCAGCTATTTGAAACAATAAAGCCTGCAATTAAAAAAAGAAAGAGAGAAAAACACACAGTTATAATTGACTTTGCCTATGGGACTGTTTGTTTTTTTTAATCCAACACACTATATAATTGCAAGCCTGAACATGGAGAAAACCGGGCAGATGTTCTTACTGCAGATCAGATCAAACTTCCTGACATTTAAAAGAGGATTAGTCTATGCAGGAAGATTTCAGAGTACAAGTCTGTGCAATTTGGGGGTTATATTTTTGAAGTGGGATGAAGCCAGACACATTGTTGAGCATAAACAGGTCCCATGCTCTGTGGGCACAGAAAGCTCTGTCAGTAGCAGATCTCATGTGATTCCCTGTACTGGAGAGGCAGGATGTCTGATCCACATTCCCTACATGTAATGGACCTGTATTCCACGGGTAGCTCCTGTACCCCAGTATGCAGGATAAACGTGGGGTTGAGGCCTAGTAGATTCAGGCCTATGCAAAATCTGGTGGCCATTTTCCTTGCTTGAGAGGGGGAAGGGAGTGGCATTGGTGCCTTGGGGGCTATTAAGTCTGAAGTAGTAGCTCTGGAGACATTTTCTACCTGATGGGAAACATTGCTTCCCTTCATTGCCCTGGTGGAAATATCCAGAAGTGCTGCCTGTTTACAAAAACTTACTCAAGAAGGATCAATATTTGCCTTATAGATGCACATAGGTGACCAGTACCTGCTGTTGCTATGCATGCCACTCTGAAAATAGAACCATTTATTGCTGTGCAGTTTTTTCCAGCAGTCAGTTGCACAATACAGTATTTTTCTGCACAGTTGTAGGGCCGAATATTGTTCTTGAGCTAAAGGAAGTGTTCATTGATATCAATGAGAGTTGGTTGTGTCAACTGAGAGTAGCATACATCCCTTAACTAGGAAGGATAATCATATGCAGCTACAGCTAGAAAAAAGGACTGTTAAAATTTAACTCTGAGGAAAAGAGAGAGGCACATTCATTTTGCATATTTTTTAGCCCACTTGAACATAAAAAGATCAAAAAGAACACAATTATGGGGCAAGTTTTTGCTCTTAAAATAGACTGGGAGAAGGGGAGGAGCAGGGAGAAAAACGATGACATAAGGTGTAATCCTGACTCCATTGAAGTCAATGGCAAAATCCCACTGTTTTCAGTGTGACCAGGATTTCACCCTAACAAATAAAAGGAAATTGAGAGAAAAGTTAATATACCAAGATATTGGAAGGGGGAGGGGGAGGAGAAGAGAAGAGAAGTTCTAATGGAAAAATATATATCCTGTACAAGTGTAGTACATATAGCCCACAGCCAAACACATTTTTTTCTCTGACACACAAAGCACAAGATTCCCTTTAGCTAGAAAAAACATGCTTTAAAAATTAATGTGAGGTGAAAAAGAGTTTAAATAAAAGGGAAAATTGTTCATGAACTCAAGCTGGATTTGAGCCCCCCCCCTCAAAAAAAAAGAAGAAATTTAAAGGTTTAAAAATTATCAAATAGCACAAGGTTCACTCTCAGTAAAGAGACGAGTGTTTATTATTGTTAACAAGATCTCCAGTTTCCTAAAGTGATTTTTCAGAACTAGATGTGCCTCCTTTACAGGTTCTGTCCTTTCCTTCCTCTTTAAGAAATAACTGTGCAAGAGATTATGCATTTGGTTTTTTTTTTTTCCTTTTCCTAGTGGACCTGGGAACACCTCAGTTTTTCTCAGTCATTCAAGGCTTTGTTGTAAATTTGGAGTCCAACCAGCATGACTATTTTCTTTTTTTTTAATGTTTTTTTTTAATGTGCCAGACTCTAAAACCTTATCATATAAATTACAAAGTCATTTTGTGTAACCAGCTCTTATGTTAAAAGGTTTCTTCCAAACCTTGGTTTCAAGTGGCTTCATTTGGCCTGTACATCTAGTTGCTCCACAGTATCCTTACAGATATTTCTTGTAAGACAAGCCTGTAACATATTATCTGACTCATTCTTAATCCAGTAACTGAAACTCTGATACCAGAGAAATGTGATTCTGTTTTACGTATCTTGATTCCTGCACAATTGCAAATCAAATGAATAGATTAGATTTGAGCAGGAGAAGGACACTGTGTAATAAGACTGCATTTCATTTGCATTTGGATTCAGTTTCTTGGTTCCAAATGTAATATTTAAATAAAAATATTTTTTCCAAACTGAGAAATCCCATCTCCTTCCCTCTCCTCCTCATCCCCCACTTCAAAAAGTTACTCATGACCTTTGAGCCTGGTAGCACATGCAAGCTTTTCATTATGGAATAGTTGTTTAGAGTTTAATAGGGATGGATCCAATAGGGTTCCTTACAAATTACTTAAAATCAAATATAATTTAATAGACAGTGGTTCTTTACAATTCTAGAGATTGATCTTTATAGTCTATATAGGAAGGTTATCAATCTCTATTAAAGTATATAGGACTTTTCCATACAGATCATAGTGGAGATGCCAAAAGAAATTTAGAAAATCCCAAATCTTCTAAGCAACCTCTGCTTCCTGTTACTGTCCTTGTCATCCTTCCCACTTTTACTACCTTTGAGGCTGAATGGCATACTGAGTGTTTGAGGGTGCTTGTCTGGCTACTGCCTTATTTTCTACCCTTGGACAGGGGCTTAGAATTGGCAAAGGAAAGTAGGGGAAGGAAATCTCCCTTTCCTTCTGTAATTGATTTACAACCTGCAGGGCTAGGTCTTGCCTAATATAGCCTACTTTAGTAGTTAAGAGAATAGTCAGGTGTATCCTAGCAACATCATGCTCGGGAATTGACACCCTATAGTTTCTAGTGCAAGATAGAGAAATTCAAAGGGCTCTAAAACTGCTGCTGTTACTTATGTGGTGCTACCTGCATCTGCAGCTTACCACAATAGCAGTCGCAAATGGAAAGTGTCCCTTTCCCACTGCCTAGTAGAAGTCAGGTTGTTTCCTTGTTGTTCCCCACAGGAAGACCCTCAGACTTGGTGGGGGCAGTGGTCTTGCAAAAGTTCTTGTTCAACCCAAAAAAACAGGAAAAAATGGAAGAGGGTCTGCATGACCCAGCAGCTCTTGAAAGCCCAGAAAAAGGGTCACCAGGTCGAAAGTCAATGAATGTGCAGGCAAGTCCTCACTGAAGACGGGTGTTCTGAAGTGAATGACTTAGGAGAGGGGCTCATAGTGGGCAGATGGGAGTGGCATGTTCCCTTGCAAGTGAAGATGCACAGATTGGATCACAGCACGTTCCCCTGCAAAATGAACTGCAGTGTTGGTTTCCTAAGCATCAGCGTGTAATAGAATCCTGCAGGGTCTACAAAGCCCTAGCACAGATCCACAATCTCTTCATTTATTTGTGTGCTGTACATCTAGTGCTGACATTGCACTGACTGGTGAGTAGGTAACTTCGTTTATGTATATTGTTATGGCTCAAGTATATGCTTGGTCTTAATTTAATAAATAGGCAGCATACAACACATACACAAAAATCCTTTTGTATACTATGCCATGTAGCCGAGAGAACAATAGGGGTTAAGGAAAACACAATACATGGTATCTTAGGGTCAACTCAATAATACAATGAAAGGAAGGAAACTTTAAAAATGAGGTTAAAATCTACAGCATACTCCAGGGTCAAGGCAGCCGCATACAGTCAGCTTATTCTTCGTAACTTTGGAAACAAAAGTCCATCTGCCTGGGGGTTGGTATGTATAATTGTTGCACCAAAGAGCATGTTAATGTTTTCTTCTTTTCCTTGTCTTCCTATCAGACCACCCAAGGTTTTCCAGTCTCCTCTGTGTTGTTTTAAAATACAAGTTGATGTGAAAATGCTAGTTTGAAAAATACAGGAGTGCAATTTCTCTTTTCCCATTTGCACAAAGCAAAGGTAATTTTACTGCAGACAACTCATTTGAGATAATTGTGTCCAATCTACACGGAGCATGTTCACAATTAGGCAAGAAGCCTTACAATCCTTTGGTTATCCTAGTGCCCTTTTTAATAATACAATTCTGAATGACATAAAGAGAGTCATAGGCATGTGTAAATAATTTGATCTGATTTGTGTGTGAATGTATCTAACTTTCTTGCAATCACCTAGCACTTGATGGCTGTCAGGATGCTGCACATCATGGCCATTTGGAACTTCACAGCAGCAGGGATAAAACTTGAAACCTGCTTTTTTTAAGGAGTACCAACCTGAGCCTGAGCTATATACGGGAATCACCATTAGGTATTAGCAGTACAGGCCCTATAACATCCAGCTGAGCAGGACTGATGCCAGCAGAGAGGGGACAGTTGAAAATGTACCCATTTAGCTAGTTTATTAGAGAATTACAGTATGAAACGTATGATTTATTTCAGAGTATTATTAAATTTCTGAGCTTATTTGTTAACACAGGCAGGGTCATGTTGTTGTTTTTTTCCTGTTTCTTTATTCAGCTTTTATTTTTAGAGTACAGCAGCATCTAGAATTTTTAATCTTTTATTTTTCAAACTATCATCCTGATCATTTTAGTATGTAGTTATATTGAAATCAGTAACTCTATATTAAACACATGTAATGCATGCATTTATTGAAAGGGAAATGAAATTGTATGAAAATATCTAATTGTGTATACTGTTTGGATAGAGAATTAAAGATGATAACCCCTTTTCACCATTCAACAGAGCATGAAAGAGCAAAAGAGATTCAAAAACTTCATTAATTGCTGTAACATGATGTTACAAGCCACCTGCACTTCAAAGAATTTACACTGAAGCAGATGGATTGATGAATATGCCATCAAAGATTTTCTGAATGTTTGTTTTAAAAATAAACTGCTTTCTAAGTCACTGACAATCAAAGCATACAATTTGCAAAGATAACATTGCTCTTTTCCGACCCCATGTACATGTAAAGACATAGTCTTTGAGAGTGGAGACTTAAACACACAATTCCCATACTCAGTAATTGCAGTTACGTATGAAACACACTGCAGATCATGAGGAAAATATACCCCCTAATGTTTTCATGCATGTTTAATAACCAGGGACAGGAATGGAATGGCTGTTGTTTTTTAATTTGGATCTGTGTGTCTGGCGCTCATACAAGTGAGGGATTACTCCCAGCAGCTAGAGCCAGGAAGAGTGTGGCCAGATGTGGTGAAAGCTTCATCTAGTCTTGACCTTCAATAACACGCTTCTTCCAGTTTTGATTCTATTTTGAGCAGAGGCTGCTGCCACTAGTGCTGGAATATGTTGGTAGCTTTGTGTTGCGACTAGATATTCTCTAGGGATTCAGAGGAGACCACCAGACATTTTTTTCCCCCTTGTGATCTAATCCAGACTTGAATTTAAGTCACTAGAAGGGAATGCATTAGCCCATTATTTTACAAAGTTAATGTATTTTAATCCAATGTTTACGCAGTATGGATCTGATCCTGTTATCATATCCATATGCCACATGCCACACATGGAGCTTTATTGCCTTCAGTTGGTGTGTTATAGGGGTGCTGCAATAATCTATTTGCAGGATCGCAATCAAGGAATTGACTCCACCCATTCTTAGTTACATAAAAAGATTATGGTCTTGAGAGGTACCGAGAACCTGCAGTGCTCTCTGGGTTCCTTCCTTAGGCAGTTAAGGTTTGATCTAAAGCACTTGTAGATAGTGGAAAGACTCCCATTGACTTCAACAGGCTTTGCATCAGGCCCTTGTATAGCATCTTACATGAAAGCATCTGTGATGTTTACAAAATGTAATTATTTAAACCTCCCAACACAACTGTGACATAAGTATTCTATTTGTATAAGGCATAGATGTTGGCATACAGGGATTAAGTGACTTGCCCGTAGTCACACACAATCAGTGGCAGAGTTTGGGAATAACATTTTGGAATCCTGATTCCACTTACCCCTCGTCTAATGATTAAACACCATTGCTATCCTTTCCCGATATCCTTTCCCTGTAGTTGTCAACGGTTTTGGTCATAGTTAACTCATCAGAAATTTTCTAAAATACCCTTATTGGTTTGTCTTTCAGTTTAAATAGTCACAGTTAATGTGTTAGACTCTAACCTTGTTATGTTGTACAGGTCCTAAACATTATAATTTGACAAGGTCTTCAAATTTAACAAAAATCTATTTTACAATATTGCAGAGTAATGTTTTCTAAATGAAGAATGTTCTCAAAAAAGAGAGAATTGCCAGCTCTTGTGATTTGATCATTAGTTTCATGTTATTTTGTTGTTTTCCTAAAGTCTCAACTCCTGGAGGCATGTGATTAGGGGAGAATCTCAGCTTTCATTTAAAAGGAAAAGTAAGTTTCTATGCCTAGTGGTTGTGGAGAAAAGCTTGAAGACATGAGCAAAGTGCACTCTAAGGCTCACAGAACAAAAGGCAAATAAAAAGAACACTAAATGTATTATTTAAAAAAAAATCTCAATTGGGTTTTTGGGGGGAGGGACTGACTTATTCATGATATTTCAACTTTTAAAGTTGGTAATACTGAAAGGAAAACAAAGGAGAAAGGGGCATGAGATAAAATTTATTAATAAAAAACAACAACGTTTGTCTTTGTACTATTACTGTTCATTTTAGGAGACGTTGTGAACATAAATCCATCTTTCCATACTGAGACCAAATCGCACACTTGTCTAGACCCCCACATTAGCAGAGCACTTTCATTCAAATGTAAAAGGATTGACCTCTCCAAGGATAGCAGGGCAATTTAGTCTTCAGGCTTATTCACTTTCATGCATCTTTAAGGAGAACAAAAATACAGCCGAAATGTGTCAGATTCAAGTTTCCCAAGGTTTTAAATATATTATTTCACTGTATCCTTCTAAGTGGATTCATTTAACCTTCACTGTATGAAACTGTAGTAAATATTTAGTCTATTATGCTTAAAGTCTTCACTGCATAGTGGTTAAACCGTACTGATTTTGGCTTGAATCGCCAAAGAAGGAGCAGGTTGCATACCCTGAAATGCTTCTAGAAATTAGACAGTGATAGTAATTTAGTGGAAATGGTTTCATTCTTGTTTTTTCTTTATATGTTTTATCTCAGTGGTTGCAAAAACACCTTAAAATAAAATGTATTATGTATTTTAACTCAATGGAATTAAATATACAATGCTTACAATTCTTTAGGAAAATAACATGAGATACGTTTAGGATTCTGCTGCTCTGGAGAGACTGGTAAACAACAGAAAGATGCTTACAAAACAGAACTATTGCAAGATTTTGTACCTGATGTTTTGCAGTGCACCTCGGCACGTGATTTCTCTGTGCTGTTTTTGCATGAATTACTCTTAGCCTCAAAGACACTAGGTAAAATGCTCATTTTTAGTGACATGTTGCTTTTGTAATCTAAGGATAGAGCATTGCAACAATTAAAATCCATTTGCTATTTAATGTGGAATAAGGGACATAATTTTTGATCACATGTTGATAGAATAGTCAGTAATGATCTTTTCCCCTCACTTGGTATAAAAAAGGAGAGGAGCTGCATATTTGCTGATTATAAGTCACCAAGGCCATGGCTACACTTACAGTTCTGCAGCGCTGGTAGTTCAGCTGTGTTCGTACAGCTGTGTAGGGCCAGCGCTGCAGTGTGGCCACACTGACAGCTACCAGCACTGCAGTGTGGCCACATTTGCAGCACTTGCAGCGCTGTTGGGAGTGGTGCATTGTGGGCAGCTATCCCACAGAGCACCTCGTCCCATTTTGGCACTGTGGCTTGTGGGAAGGGGAAGGAAGTGTGCAGGTCTTTCCGCTTCCTGTTCCAACGCCCCATGGTGCTTTGCTACTCATTCCGAGCATTTTGACGGCATTGTGAGTCTGCAGCGCGATTTCTGAGATTTCTGTTACAAATGGAGCCTGAGCTGCTGAGGACCTTGCTGATGAATGTTGCCAGCACATCACGCATGGCAGTGGAGCTATTCCTTCAGCTGCAAAGTGACAGTGAGGAGTCAGACGATGATATTGAAATGCCTGACGCTCAAGACACTCAGTTGCTTGTGGCAGTAACAGACGTGCTCAGCACTGTGGAACGGTGCCTTTGGGCTCAGGAAACCAGCACTGAGTGGTGGGATCACATTGTCCTGCAAGTCTGGGATGACGAGCAGTGGCTGCAGAACTTTCAGATGAGAAAAGCCACTTTCATGGGACTGTGTGCTGAGCTCGCCCCTACCCTGCGGCGCAGGGACACGAGATTGAGAGCTGCCCTGCCAGTGGAGAAGCGGGTGGCTATTGCAATCTGGAAGCTGGCAACTCCAGACAGCTACCGATCGGTGGCGAACCAATTTGGAGTGGGAAAGTCCACCGTTGGAATGGTGCTGATGAAAGTTTGCACAGCCATTAATCGCACCCTGCTAAGAAGAACTGTGACTCTGGGGAATGTGCAGGACATTGTGGATGACTTTGCACAAATGGGTTTCCCTAACTGTGGAGGGGCAATAGATGGGACGCATATTCCTATTCTGTCACCACCCCGCCTGGCATCAGAGTACGTTAATCGCAAGGGGTATTTCTCCGTGGTTCTGCAAGCGCTTGTGGATCACCGTGGGTGTTTCACTAACATTTACTCAGGATGGCCTGGAAAGGTGCATGATGCACACATCTTTCGGAACAGTGCCCTGTTCAGGAAGCTGAGGGCCGGGACTTTTTTCCCAGACCGCAAGATCACAGTAGGGGACGTCGAAATGCCCACTGTGATCCTTGGAGACCCCGCTTACCCCTTAATGCCTTGGCTCATGAAACCGTATACAGGGAAGCTTGACAGGAGCAAGGACCGGTTCAACTACAGGCTGAGCCGGTGCAGAATGACTGTGGAGTGTGTGTTTGGCCGTTTGAAAGCCCCCTGGAGGTGTCTTTATGGGAAGCTAGATTTGGGGGAAAGCAGCATCTCTGCTGTTATATCCGCGTGGTGTACCCTCCATAATATTTGTGAAGGGAAGGGTGAAAGATTCAGTGAGGAATGGACCTCCGAGGTTCGACGCCTAGAGGCTGAATTTGCACAGCCAGAGAGCAGGGCTACTAGAGAGGCCCAGGAAAGGGCTTCAAGGATTAGGGATGCCTTAAGGGAGCAATTTGATGCTGAGAGCCAACAGTAATGTTTGGTGCCTTTGCTGTGCTCCTTTCTACCTTGGGGTACAGTATTTACCACTTTCTGCAATAATAAAAAGTATTGTAAAAGCCATAAAATCCTTTATTCAAAGAACAGTACATAAAAGGCCAGGGGGGTTAGGGTGGTGGACTGTACTTTCAGAGGTTTGAATATGTCCTGTTTGGATTGCTGTTCAATGTCTGCTGCACTTCAGGATTACTGTGCTGCAAAGTAATGGGGGTGGAGTGCACAGGGTAAGGATTGTAGTTATCAGGGCTGGTAGGTGATCATACAGGTGTTGGGGGCAGCTGGGGGTAATAAGAAACTGGCTGCTGGAAAAAGGTGTTTTGTGCAAATACTGGGGAACAAGAAAGAGAGCTTTGGGAGGGTTGTGGGTTACCACGGTACAGATCTGCCTGCATGGCTACGAGAGACTCGAAAGAGTCAGTTTGGCGAGCCAGGAGGCTTATCATGTGCTTTGAGGTTTTTTTGGTAGCCAATTCCTTTCTCCTGCTTTGTGTTTGCCTCCACTCATACATTTTCTCTCTCCATTCCTGCGTCTTCCTACTTTCTCTGTTATAGTGATTCATAACTGCTTTGATCAATTCTTCTTTTGATTTTCGCGGATTTTTTCTCAAGTTCTGCAACTGACGTGAGGCCGGTGATCCGGCTACATTAGTCAAGGTCACTAAAAAAAACATAGATAGAAACATGTAATACACAGAGGCTACATTGTTTATTATCACCCAGTGAAGGAGTTTCTAGACTTTTTGTAGCATCATTCCCACATACCTAACATAACACAGAGAGGCCAGGGAAGCGAAGGCATGGCGAGCAATGGGATGAGTGTTTCTGCCCCGACTTCACCTGGGAGGGGGAACTGACTGATGGCTCACTGGGGTTTATCTGCACTGGGTAGAGGAGGTAACTGGTGGCCTGCACAGGGGACAGTAGGGAACATGAAGCTGGTGAGCTGCTGGCGGGGGGGAGGAGGGGGCGGTCCGCGGAACTGCCGGCCTGCTGGGGAGGGGGGGGAGGCGGAACGCACAGCGGTGCTGGCGACCTGCTAGAAGGGGGGTGGGGAGACTGGAACGCACCGCGGTGCTGGCTACCTGCTGCAAGGGGGGTGGGGAGACCGGAACGCAACACGGTGCTCGCGACCTGCTGGCAGGGGGGGAGGGACCGCGAACCTGGCACCCTGCACTGAAGTATCCCTAAATTCTCAACAGGGTTTCCTACTGCCAGATATATCACTGCTGCGTGTTACCTGGGAAGAGAGGGAGGGACTTCTACAGCAATGTGGATTCCGCCCTAGCCCCTATGCAGCTTGCCTGTGTGCAGCCATGGTGCCCCCACCCCTCGCTGCACGGTGGATCGGACGAGTTAGCCTGACCGGGACAAGGACCACGGTGGCTCTCCCTATAAACTTGCGAAAGCACATTGCCCACGCTCTGGCTACAACTTTTCAAGAGATTACCGAGGCCGATTACAGAGACGTGATAGAGCAAATCAATGGGCTATTCCACGTTTAGGCATGCATGCAGGCAGCCATAACCCAAACCGTCCTCTCCCAAAACATAAAATCTGCTTACCCTGAGCACGCTCCTCTGCTTCTTCTTCACCAGCAACTTCCCGCTGCTGCGACTGGCTAGCCTCCTCCTGGCTTGAGAAGAGCTCCTGGCTGCATGCCTCCTGGGACTCTGGGGTGTCTCCCTCCACCCCAGTAGCCTCACTTTTGGCTTCCTCTACACCCTCCCCCACTTCTCCCTGCTCTGAACTCTCCAATGTGCTCCTAGGATTGGCAGTGGGGTCACACCCAAGTATGGCATCCAGCTCCTTGTAAAAACGGCAGGTTGTGGGGGCAGCTCCTGAGCAGTGATTTCCCTCACGGGCTTTGCAATAAGCACTGCACAGCTCCTTAATTTTTACCCTGCACTGCAACGCATCCTGTTCATGGCCCCTTAGCAGCAAGGACTGTGATATCTGCCCATAGGTATCATAATTTCTCCGTCTGGAGCGCAGCAGCGCTTGCACAGATTCCTCACCCCAAACGCTGATGAGGTCCTGCAGCTCGGAACTGTTCCATGCTGGGGCTCGTCTGGGGCATGGAGGCATGGTTGCTGATTGATTGATTCATTGATTGCACTCCACACCTGGCTGAGCAAACAGGAAGGGGATTTTTAAAATTCCTGGGGCATTTAAAGGTGGGGTCAGCTGAGCCCAGGGCAGTGGAGAGTGCAGGATTACCAGAGAGTCTTAAAAGGTATGCTGGGATACCTCCTTATACCCCGGAGGTCAATAAAAGCACTGGTGGGGTCCACACTTGCTGAGCGCTGGAATCGCTACACCCGAGGCTCGACCGGGTGTACAGCCAGCGCTGCAACCAGGGAGTTGCAGCGCTGGCCGTGCTTTGCAAGTGTGGCCACATCCTAAGTTGCAGCGCTGTAACCCCCTCACCAGTGCTGCAACTCTCTAGTGTAGCCATGGCCCAAGTAATTTAGCTTCCTGATAATAGGTCAAATTTGTCATTTGCACTTGGTTAGATACTAGCAAGTTAAATGTTCTTTTCCAGCGTATACTAAACTGGATGCTAAGGTGATCAGCACCTTTTAAAAATATCTGAGATGTAGAGAAGTTCATGGAATAATGGTCTCCAAGTAAAGCTTTTGTATGAACTAGGCTGTTGGCATATAAAGTGATAATGCCAATGCAATCATCCTTCAATGGAGAGTAAGGAAATCTGAGGTTTCCAAACAAAAACAAAACCTATTGTGATGGAAATGTGGATATGGAGGTTAGAAGGAGGGGAGTAAGGAGGCAAAGGTAGGCATGTTGTTTTTCTCTTGGGAGAGAAGGCTTTGCAGAGAGAGGTTTTCCCGTTGAGACTTTCACAGATTTTGCTATCTTGTCAGTACTTTGGAATGTCATGCTAAAAGATGACTGCAGTTGAGATGTGGTGACTAAGAGCTTTGATGTCTCAGTTCATTCGTTGCAGATAGTAAGCCATTTTTTCCCCAGACTGCTTCACACTGTGGCATAATTCAGCATAATTTATAGTCAGTGTTCAGAGAAAAGTCTGCCTTAAATTAACATAAATGTGAGCTAAACTGGTTAAGTAATACTATGCAGCCTGTTTATTTCATTAAGGCTCACTTCACTGTTGTATAGAATGCGCTTTTAGTTAAGGTATTGTCACTGCAACATTGAATCTTCCAGAATTAAATTAAAAGTAAATATTTTGATATCTGGTAATTGTTTTCTGACAAGCCATTAACTTCTGTACGATTTGGCACTACTTTAATGTATTGGAAACCTGTTTTAATATGTTTTTATGTTGTTGTATTTTTCACTCAATAATACTAAGATCAAATACCTGACTACAAAACTGCCCAACCATGAATTGTTTCTACAATTGTGGGAGCTGGTTCAAATGGCAAAGAATCAGAAATAGTGATATATATATAATATGTGTTGTGCAGGAATTAGTGATAGGATTAAAACATCAGATTGGCAAATGCACTTCATTTATCAGAAGCCTATGTTTAGCTTAGACTATACCATCTAGGCATAACCACAGGTGGAGGGCTAATATGGGGCTTATGCCTTATGGTAACTGCCACTGCAAGGCAATTAGAGTTCATTATTATTGTGCTTATGCTATACTAATTAACGTGCCTGTTGTGCTGTTTTCCTTGTCTGACCATGTGACAGCCACTGGTCTGACACCCTCTGTGAACAATCAGCATAGGAAATGCCAAGTGTAACAGATTTTGTACTAAGTGCACCCAGTCACAAATGTAATCACATCTTCTTCTAAACAAAGACATTAACAAAGTGTGTTTTACAAGAATTCCAGTGAATGAATATAAGTGAGTGTACAAAAAGATTGAGAGAAGACTCCATTACTTCTACATCATTATTTAACTCACTGTATTCATCTGTGTCTAGAAATCTATGATTGTAGTGATGGAGCAGTACCACATAACATACACACATTTTTTTTCATAAGGGTTTATAACTTGAGTATTCATTAAAGTAAACAAAGCAAGCAGTTGTTCGGGGCTGTGCATCCTATACAGATTTTGCAGTTGGTGGATTCTCCTAGCTTCATCTCGAGCACCCAGACTACATGGGAAAAAGTCTTCACATTTCCAGAATCCCATATCTCCTCCAGCAACACAATCAAAAGAAGATATTGAAATTTAATGTTCCATTTTCTGGTTTCTTGGACCCCACTCTTGCTTGGTCTTGAAAATCTTAAAGCCGGTCCTTGTAAGTACTGGACTTGTGACTAAGGTCTTACCTGAAATCTTCCTTCTAATGGGAAGGATATTCTGTCAAATAAGCTTCTAGCTTAATATTTTTGTTATGCTACTGAAATTTCTCCATAATTTTGGAGTCTGGCAGGCAGATGTGGGGGAAGAACTGGGATGATTGAACATGTTAGGTGAATGAATGAACATCATAGGTTTGTGAGATTTTCTGTGAAGTGTAACGTGATTAAAGCTTAAGCCTATGTTTTGGACTTGGTCATAAATTTTGTTGGAAATTACTTTTTTCTCAAAGTGTTTTTGGCTAAATCTGATGTTTGTGTAATTCAGGAACTGGTGATATTGTGGCATGAGCCAGTTATGACACAGGCAGTCAATGTACAAGCTTTGTCAGATAGCTTTACCAGTGTATTTCATTGTTGATTTGTAGATGCAGAGATATTCTAATGTGTTAGGCCTTTTCTGAGCAAAGCAATGCGCAAACTACCGGTCATGACAAATGGTTTGGCAGTTTTATGACTGGGATAAAATGTTCACTACTGAATATATTACAACTAACAAACAAATTTTCCCTTTAATTTCTGGAAAGGTGAAAGCTTTTCATTCCGTTCAGGAACTGAATAAAAGGCCTATTGTTATACTGGCTAATGTGTCCGTGCTCTCCTCATACATACACTACCATCATTATTCGTCTCTATGTGCGCAGCCCTGTTTGTCAAGATTACAGTCACCTACCTCTATATCTCTTCCTTCATTAGTTACCTAGGTGCCAGGGCTCTGGCAAGTGGTAATAGTATTAATGAGGTATGAGGAGCAAGACAAGTATGAGGGTTGACCTGTGAAATGGCACTGCTGGAGAGGGAAGAGGAGCTTACTGGAGTACAGTATGCTGCTGCTGCTACAGTACAATATGCTGCAATAGGCTAAGTGTCCCAAAAGAAAGTACATACACAGTTATGAAGGAGGAAGAAATTGTGGATTAGTCGCTTTACTAGTGATATAAGGGAGGCTGCAGGGGTTTACTAGGGACTGTGTAAAATGTGGATAATGATACTTCTTTTCTTCTGTCCTTTCTCTGACTTGTCTATTTAGATTAGAAACTCTTAAGGACAGGAATTATTTTTCACTCTCTTTATATGGTGCCAACACTGCTACTAGCTCTCATGATTTTGTCATGAGTCTGGCAATATTCTCTCAGGTATTTTTATGTGATCTCTTTGTACTTTCCTTCTTCCATCATGTGGGTTTTTTTTTTTAATTCAGAATGGTCACCATGTCCCATGACTTTTAACAGAGCTGAAGCCAAGCAAGATGGTCACCATTTTCCTACATTGAAAGTGACCTGCCCTTAGTCTTGCCCCAAACCTATTTATTTTGCATGGGAGTACAGCCTGGCTGCCCTCAGGAAAAATGGCTGCCACTTTGTTAAGAAGCTGTAGAGGTCACTATGAGGACATACGGGAACCTGAGATTCAGAGCTGAAGAGGTCCAGGAGAAGACTGAAGGGAATGTGGAAGACAGGAGACCAAATGAGCAGGTCTGGGAAAATATAGGAGGAATGAGGAGATAGGGATAAGGTGCAGGAGAGAGTGAAGTGGATGCAGAGGGACTGTAGGGGGCAGGAGAAGACTGAGGGAGCGCAAGTGAGACTGAGAGGGTTCATAGGATTGTGCATGTTTGTATGTCAGGGCAGGATACTGGGTTAGAGTCAGAAGTGTTGGCAAAGTAGTGAAATAGCACAAAATGGAGTAGGAGGAGGTTATGAACTGGAGGCAGGAGGAAGAGAAGTGAGGGAACAAAAGGCAGGCACAAAGATGTCAGGGATTGGGAGGTAGTCTATTACTTTCTTGTGTGATGAATCTGAGCAGAAAAATGTCAGCAGAGGCCAATGTGATGAATTTATCAAGGGTGAAACTGCTGCTGCACTTTTCCTCCCACTCAGGATGGATGTGGTTGCCAGGAGAGGAGGGTTCAATAGCATTTGGAAGGCTACTGGAATGAGTGGGTGACAGGCAGGCTACCTGCGGGCACTTGGAAGTATGTGGTGATTGTAGGCAGCTGGAGGGTATTATGGACCTACCTTGTGCTAGAGCTTTAGCAGCTGAAGTGCCAACATGTCTTGGCTGGCTGATGCTACTATCTTTTGTGCTACCAAGAACCATTTCATGACAAAGTGTGGTGACTGCATAACTCTGAGGATCCCATGAGCAGACATTGTAAACACTGATAAGGTGGCTCACGTGATTGCACTTCCCTGATCAATTACTAAATAGCATCAATGCTGTCTAAAGAACAACATCTTCAGTTCCTTGTAGTGGGGAGTACTGAGACGGTGACATAGATTGGGTAAAAATAAGGGTAAATTAGGGTCAATTCTTAAGGCTCAGGCCAGAGGCTCTCTGTAGGAACAACATTTATACTGTAATGGGAAATATGCATGAACTTTATGTTCTATGCAGTTCAATGGAACCAAAGGAGGAGTCTGGCCTGCAAATTCCTTGATGACCTAGTGTGGCGTCCATCTGTCTGCTAGTGAAATGTTGAATTAATCTCCCATCAGATATTGGGCAGTCTTAGTGTCAGACAGTTTCAAAATACTTAGTTTAAAGATTGAAATTTATCCCCATGTTTGATGAGTGTTCTAATCAACCCCCTTTTGGATAGTTGGCTGCCATGGCAAGATGGATGACTTGGGGAGTGTCAATGCACTCTGTCACCATGGGACCTTCAGGCCCACACTGGGGAACTAGTTAAGATTAAGAAATTTCAGAAGCTTGAGGAAGTTCTCCATATGTAGATTAAGATCTGGGGGTTAAGAAAGCTTTACTTGGAAGTTTAAACATTTTTAAATGTTTTTAAGTCCGAGCCGGTGAAGGCTTTAAGACTGCGCTGTAATGGAATAAACTTTCCACTAGTTCTGAAACCATTTTTAATATTAAAAAAAAAGCAACTTCACCATTGGGTTTGATTCTTGTTTGGGTTCCAATACAAAGAAACACTGATAGTCTGTAATTTTGATGTATTTATATTTTGGGGTCAGGCCATATTTGTGAAGATGAAATACAAAATAAAGCCTTCAGCATATGCAAACTATATATGACAGGCTAGACTATATTTCTGTAATATCTGGATAATACGTAGGTGCTCCAAATAGTAACTTCAATTGAAATGAAGGTTTTTATTTTATTAGATACTGATATGGACCAATAGCCTCTGAATGCCTCTTGGATATTAATGAATTTATTTTCACAACATTCCTGTGATGCAGTTTGCTATGGAAGTAGGCACAAAATCTGACTTCAAATCTGATCGTTTAGTTCCTCCCTTAAAGCGTGTTGGAGAATGATTAGTAAATTTATTAAATATACTAATACAGAGTTAGATGGTTGCTAGACCACTGCCAAAGAAACATTTAGACAAATCTGTCTGGATCTCATTCAATAACTTAACTCAAGTGTAGATGTATGAATTGTTGTAGACTTTACAGTACTGTCCTGCACGGTTTGTTGTCTAGCTGTATGTCCAAGTCAACTGATTTGCTGAAAAAGAGAAACATACAATGCCTGCCATTATTTCCTCACATTCCTTCCTGACCCAACTTGATGTAACATGTCTCCAAGGTGTCCTTATAGTTAGACCTATAAATAGTGTACCTCATTAAGCATAAGAACCAGCAATGGGCATATGCCACTAGTGTCCATTTTCCTTCAGAGATTTAGGGTGATGAAAAGATAAAAGGTTTGCTTAGCAGATGGAGCTTGTCAGATTAGCAATTGGAGCAGAGTAAATAGTGCTGTCAAATTGTTGGGGGGGGGCGGTGTTAGCACAAGGAACTCCCTTTATAACGCATGTGCATATTTTATAGTCTTTAGGAAACTGGGAAAAAAAGCTCAGCAGAAGGTTGACTTGTGGTTGTTCCACTGGCCGAGTAGCCATTGCCTCCAGGCACTTTCCTGCTTTCTTCATAATAAGGAACATTAGTAACCAGTGGCTCTGGAAAGGCAGAGTCAAATAAGTCTCTTGGGAACATGTAGGCCACATGAAGTGAGAGCCATTAGACAAAGCAATCAGATTACTGTGCCAGAAAGGGTTTACCACATATATTACCACATAGATTTTACAGGGCTGCCAGCTCACTCAACTTACAAATGTCAAACATGATTTAAAAGGTTATTATACTATCAAGAGGGAAAGAGGATGATTTTCCATCACGGAAATTTCTATTTCATTCTGTTGCACATACTGCATCTTGCAGAGTCCCATATAGCCAAATAACCTGCTTTTATCTTTAATAAGTGTTTTATGGGCTTCAGATTGGAAGAACCATTTTCACTTTATTTGTATTAGAAAATTTGATCTCTGGTCGCATAACGGTGTGATAAATATTGCATGTAAGTCTTGTATTGGAGGGTTGAAGATGGTTCTTTTAGGCTGAGCATATTTGTGTGTGTGTATAACGTGTTGTAGGAAGGGGCTGTAACTATAAGCAATGTGCAGTTGCAGTTAAGCAGTTGTAATACTTCAGTTCTTCAAATATATCAGTTAGACATACTGTACTAAATATATATTATAGTAAATTGTGTAAAGGTTTTACTGTATCTGATATTTAAAACATAGTTTTGATTTTTCACTTTTGTCCCCTCTAGGTAGTTTTTCTTGCTTAACAGGGATCCCTGTTGGGGAATATATTTAATTGAATTCCATAACCACATGTTCATTTAAGGCAGTTCCTGCCCAAGAGAAATAAGAGAATGGGTTTATCAACATACATGAACTACTTTCATTCATAAGGATAGCTTCTATCATGGTGTCACATTTTGGTTCCCAGTCAGAACTCAGATTGAAACATGAAGAGCTAGGTGGTTTGTACCATATCCAGTTAGTTGCTGGCTCACAAAAAAATGTCATTAAATTGTACTGTGCAATACCTGCTTATTTCACATTTTGACCACTTAGAAACCTTTGCACAGTTAAATAAGAAGAAAGGCTGGTATCTGTGATCGAGATATTTAAAAGTGAATTTTTAAATTTTGTTTTCCCTCCCTACCAGTGAACCATTCTTCCCTAAAATTCTTTCAAATAAGTGAGTTCCCCCATTCCTTGCTTTGTGGATAAATCTGGTAAAAAACGAAGGCTGCACACCTCTAAATCTTCAGCAGAGTCTAAACGCAGCAGCTTATCGGGACTCAGAGACACCATGGTGCTGGTTGCAGTCCTCAGGTGGGAAGTAAAGGACAGTAGGATTTAGTTTATGGTGATCAGATAATAAAGATTTGTTTCTTATCTCTTAGCCCTGAAGCATTAAGTTCAGTGCTGTGAATTCACACAGGTTCACATGTACACTATCAAGATTAAATTAAAGCATATGGTAAAAACATCATGAAAAATTTTAAAGCTGCAGCTCAGCATGAAATTGAACTCTGAATTATTCCAATATCAGCACCTTTATATTGTTTGGCTTCAGTTCCTGTTGGGAATTTGGGATTTCTCATGTTGCAAGGGGCAAAACTCTCAAATTGCAAAGGAAGCTATTTTGAAATGTGAAGTTCACTAAATAGCACATGGAAGTAACTTAAGATATGGAAGCAATAACTCTTCCCACCCCCCAATTTTTCCTGCAGAAGTTATATACAACATACTATGGATTTGTAAAATATTAGGAAGAACAGATTCCAAACCCCTAGAGGGAAATGTGCTTTTTATGAAAAAAATGGTTTGCATTTTATGCAGTGAAGGTTGACAGGAAAAATCCACATTCTTCATTATTGCTATAACTTGAATTGAAAACAAAAAAGATACAAATAAATTAGGACCTTAGGAATGAGCTAAGTGCTCTATTTTACCCTACTCCATTGATGTAGGAATTCAAGTGAAATAAAATTAAGGAAAACCTATTTAAACAATTGCTTGTAAGGATGTAAATTGCTTGCTCCATTTTGCTTGTGTAAATAGAATATTATTAGTTGAATAATAATGATACTTTGCAGTCATCTGGTACTTTTCATCTGAGTATCTCAAGGTGCTGTACAAACATTCTCAAAGTAACCCTGTTAAGTGGGAAAATATGATCCCAATTTTACAGATAGGAAAACTGAGATATAGGGACAGGAGGGTACTTGATTTGTGCACCATCACGAAAGTTTATGGCAGAGCTTGCGATATAGCACAAAAAGTCTTAATTCCTCTCCTCCAACCACTAGACAATTCTGCCTCTTATAAAATATCAATGTATCTTCCCCCAAATATACATGAGTATATGAAATTGTATGTGCAGCATATAGATGAAGTGTAAAGGCAGCATATTGCACAGCAAGTAGACTTTCTGCATTGTTTAGACTGCACAATTTTAGCAAAATAACATTTCTTTTTAAGTGGATATATTTCTCAGAATGCACTGTTAAGCTTCTGTTGTGTTGTTGCAAGGGCAAACATCTTGTAACAAGCAATTAAAATATTCCCAGAAAGCCAAAGAGTTTTTTTCATGAATTGTTCATTGGGCAAACAAACAAACTGAACAAAAAGTCACCTGGCTTAATAAACAAGTTCATATCAGCTTGTATGTGAGCTACTAAATGAGATTTGGCTTCTTAGACAAATGAAAGAAATTCATGCAATCCTTAAAAAAAAAATAGCATAGTTGAACTTGCTGTCTTCTTTTCAGAAACTAATAAAGTAGAAATAGCTGTGTCGTATTTGTTTTTATATTGCTTGTGGAAATGTACATCAAATTTCTCTATAACATTTCTTCAATATCTTGAATTCATAGGTCTCTAAAACCTCACAAAACACTGTTAGGCAGGAACAGTATTACACCAGAGACCATGTTGTACTCTCTGTCCCTACCCCTGAAGAGAGAGCTGGAGTGCACCTCCATGCCCCTAATCATCCACACCCATGGGAGAGAGCAGCAGGAGCCACACTATGATACTTGGGTAGGAACTGGCAATAAAGGCCCTTTCTGTCTGTTCTCAAAACACTTCTGGTGTTAGCCTCCTGTCACACACAACTCCACACAAGGGGAAAGTGGCAAAATCCACCAACTTCGACTATGTTTCTGGGGTGGGAGATGGGGGAGGGATGGCCCTTGCTGGTTTTCAGACACTTTCACTAAAATGATGGGTATCATCTGACTGACATTCTTTTTTGGCCTTACTTTTTTTTTTTTTTCTGAAGCCAACATAGGAGAAAGGAAGGCACAGTGGGACAGCGCTGGTTTAGCAGGACAACTGGGCAGTGGGACAGAAGAGGAGATGTAATGGACTGGGTCTGTTTAATACATTTTTAAAATTTGGTTTGCATGTTATCTGTTCTGCCTGTTTAGACTGTAAGCTCCGTGGGCAGGCATTGTGATCTGTGTTTCTACAATACTTAGCACAATTTGGTTCTGAGCCTCAGTGAAACTTCTGGGGACAACTGCAGTATAAATGATAATAATCATAAGACAGTAATTTGTTTTGTTTTTTAGAAATTGTGAATTTAGAGGACTCTATTTCCAGTTATTTCAAGGGATAGATTCTTATGTGAAGAATAATTATTTCCAGTACTCTGTAATTTTGCTTCACAGGGATTCCTGCAAACAATTATAAAAAAATAAGTCTTTCTGTCTCTGTTTAAATCTTTGAGATTACTACCAAATATTAATATTAACATTGTATCAAATGATTTACTAAAGTCAAAATAGATTAATTCCAGTCATCCTTTTTAAAAAAATTCTTTCTCTCTTAAAAAAAAAAATAGGGAAGACCTATATTTTCTAAACTCATGCTAATTATTGCTGATGATTCTTTTATCCTTCATGAGCTAGTAATCTCTGCCCCTCTACCTTCCTTCTGCCCCAAATCCATGGTTTTACTTGAAAAAACTATTAATTATAAGACAGCAGTCACCAGGATCAATCTTCTTTCCTTTCTCAAATCTAGTACAACATCTACTTTTGTCCTGTTATGCTTTTAGATACAACAAGGCCTACAGTCCCTGAAAGCAAGTGAGGTAATATCTTTTTACTCCTGTGGTCCCTTCTAACCCTATGATTTTTTGATTCTATCTTGATTTAGTCCTAAGTAGAGCACAGGAGGTCCAAGAGGTGAATATAAATGGACCACTTGGTAAGAGTGAACATAAGATAATTAAATTTAACATCCCTGTGGCGGGGAAAACACCACAGTGGCCCAACAGTGTAGCATTTAATTTAAGAAAGGAGAACTAGACAAAAATGAGGAGGTTAGTTAAACAGAAGGTTTAGGTACAGGTTAAGAAGTACAGCAAGCTGCATGGAAACGTTTAAAATACACCATAATAGGGGCTCAACTTAAATGTATACCCAAAATTAAAAAAAAACATAGTAAGAGAACCAAAAGAAGTGCCACAGTGAGAGAAGAAAGAAGCAGTGAGAGGCATCCTTTAAAAACTGAAGGTTAATCCTAGTGAGGAAAATAAAAAGGAGCATAAACTCTGGCAAATGAAGTGTAAGAATATAATTAGGAAGGCTAAAAAAAGAATTTGAAGAACAGCTAGCCAAAAGATTCAAAAAGTAATAGCAAAAAAAAAAAAATAAGTACATCAGAAGCAGAAAGCCTGCTCAACAACCAGTGGGGCCACTGGACAATTGAGATGGCAAAGGAGCACTCAAGGACAATAAGGCCATTGCGGAGAAACTAAATTAATTATTTGCATTAGTCTTCACGGTTAAGGATGTGAAGGAAGTTCCCAAACCTGAGCCATTCTTTTTAGATGACAAATCTGAGGAAGTGGCCCAGATTGAGGTGTCATTGGAGGAGGTTTTGTAACAAATTGATAAACTACACAGTAGTAAGTCACCAAGACCAGAAGGTATTCACCCAAGAGTTGGGAAGTATCAGAGGGGTAGCCGTGTTTGTCTGGATCTGTAAAAGCAACAAAGAGTCTTGTGGCACCTTATGGACTAACAGACGTTTTGCAGCATGAGCTTTCATGGGTGAATACCCACTTCGTCGGATGCATGTAGTGGAAATTTCCAGGGGCAGGTATATGTACGCGAGCAAGAAGCAGGCTAGAGATAACCACTGTGGTGTTTTCCCTGCCACAGGGATGTTAAGAGTTGTGAATGAACTCAAATGTGAGATTTCAGGACTACTAACTATAGTCTGTAACCTATCATTTAAATCAGCTTCTGTACCAAATGACTAGAAGATAGCTAATGTGACACCAATTTTTAAAAAGTGCTCCAGAGGTGATGCCGGCAATTACCGGTGATTCCGGTAAGCCTGACTTCAGTACTGAGCACATTGGTTGAAACTATAGTAAAGAACAAAATTGTCAGACACACAGATAAACATAATATGTTGGGAAATAGTCAACATGGTTCTTGTAAAGGGAAATCATTCCTCACCAATCTACTAGAATTCTTTGAAGGTATCAACAAGCATGTGGACAAGAGGGATTCAGTGGATATAGTATTTTTAGGTTTTCAGAAAGCCTTTGACAAGGTCCCTTGCCAAAGGCTATTAAGCAAAGTAAGCTGTCATGGGATAAGAGGGAAGGTCCTCTCAAGGACTGGTAACTGGTTAAATGATAGGAAACAAAGGGTAGGAATAAATGGTCAGTTTTTAGAATGTAGAGAGATAAATAGTGGTATCCCCCAGGGGTCTGTACCAGGTTCAGTCCTAGTCAACATGTTCATAAATTATCTGGAAAAAGGGTCAAAAGTGAGGTGGCAAAATTTGGAGATGATACAAAACTACTCAAGATAGTTAAGTCCCAGGCAGACTGCGAAGAGCTGCAAAAGGATTTCTCAAAATTGGATGACTGGGCAACAAAATGGCAAGTGAAATTCAGTGTTGATAAATGCAAAGTAATGCACATTGGAAAACATGATCCCAACTGTACATATAAAATGATGGGGTATAAATTAGCTATTACCACTTCAAGAAAGAGGTCTTGGAGTCATTGTGGATAGTTCTCTGAAAACATCCACTCAATATGCAGCAGCAGTCAAAAAAGCCAACAGAATGTTAGAAATCATTAAGAAAAGGATAGATAATACAGAAAATATCATATTGCCTCTGTATAAATCCCTGGTATGCCCACATCTTGAATACTGCTTGCAGATGTGGTTACCCCATCTCAGAAAAGATATATTGGAATTGGGAAAGGTTCAGAAAAGGCAACAAAAATGACTAGGGGCATGGAGTGTCTTCCCTTTGAGGAGAGATTAATAAGACTGGGACTTTTCAGCTTGGAAAAGAGACGACTAAGGGGGGATATGATAGAGGTCTATAAAATCATGACTGGTGGGAGAAAGTAAATATGAAAGCGTTATTTACTCCTTCTTGTAACACAAGAATTAGGGGTCACCAAATGAAATTAATAGGCAGCAAGTTTAAAACAAACAAAAGGAAGTATTTTTTCATACAACACACAGTCAACTTGTGGAACTCCTTCCCAGAGAATATTATGAAGGCCAAGACTATAACAGAATTCAAAAAAGAACCAGATAAATTCATGGAGGATAAATCCATCAATGGCTATTAGCCAGGATGGGCAGGCTATTAGCCAGGATGGTGTCAGAAGAATGGATCACTTCATGATTACCTGTTCTGTTCATTCCCTCTGGGGCACCTGTCATTGGCCACTGTTGGAAGACAGGATACTGGGATAAATGGACCTTTGGTCTGACCCAGTATGGCTGTTCAGTGACTCCTAGTTCTTGTATTATCGGAATAAGTAAATAACTTTTCCTTATCCACTTTCTCCACATCACTCATGATTTTATATGATAGAGGTGTATAAAATCATGAGTGATGTGGAGAAAGTGGATAAGGAAAAGTTATTTACTTATTCCTATAATACAAGAACTAGGGGTCACCAAATGAAATTAATAGGTAGCAGGTTTAAAACAAATAAAAGGAAGTTCTTCTTCACACAGCGTACAGTCAACTTGTGGAACTCCCTACCTGAGGAGGTTGTGAAGGCTAGGACTATAACAATGTTTAAAAGGGAACTGGATAAATTCATGGTGGCTATGTCCATAAATGGCTATTAGCCAGGAAGGGTAAAGAATGTGTTCCTAGCCTCTGTTCATCAGAGGATGGAGATGGATGGCAGGAGAGAGATCACTTGATCATTGCCTGTTAGCTTCACTCCCTCTTGGGCACCTGGCATTGGCCACTGTCAGTAGACAGATACTGGGCTAGATGGACCTTTGGTCTGACCCGATACGGCCGTTCTTATGTTCTTATCATCTGGTACATAATCCTCAATTTTCCCTATTTTTTTTTAAATAATAGCATAATTTCCTCTACAAATTATTTTCAAAACCTAGAATGAAGTCCTGACCCCAGATGTAAATGGCTACATTCTCATTAACTTCAGCTGGGCAAGAATTCCACTCCTAATAATTATGCATAACTGATTTGGTTGTTCCAATTTTCCAAGTTGCTTTCCAAGTTCTTAGTTGCTCCTTATCAGTGGCCAATATTAGAAGGTATCGCTCACTTCTGAACTGATATCTTCACCACAGGGATTTTTATTAGATCTAGTGTTTCTTAATACCTTCCTTGGTGATCAAGAAGACAGAATAAACAAGGTTTTAAGTAAATTCACAAATGATTCAAACAGCAGTGAGGAAAGAAAATAATACAGATTGACCAATAGAATAATGGACATACAACAACAAAAGATTCTGCTGGAAAAATATAAACTTGTCCATCTCGAGAAAAATAAGGCAGATATTCAATAGATGGGTAAAACATGGTATGTATTGCTTAAATATACTGCAAGAGCAGTTCTAGTCTAAAAAGGTGACTGTGTAAAACTGCACTGCTTCTTTTGTGTAATCAGAAATAGGCCTGCTTACCTACTTAAATGTATTCCTTTTTCTCTGTGTTCACCATACAGAGCGAACATAGCTGCATAGGCCTGATCCAAAGCCCACTGAAGTGAATGCGGAGATGTCTAAGAATGTTTTTTAGGCTCATTTATCATCAATAAAATTGTTAACTTATTTCCTATAGAAGGGTCATATTATATCTTCCTGTAGGAGGGTCCACTGAAGACAAAAAAGTACACTTAGGCAATCCCATTGGACAGATTGTGGGTTACACAGATATAACTGAGGGTGTAATTTGTCCTGCAGAACTTTTTATTATTGGTGATGATGGGTAAGAAGAAAAGTACATAGCTTCATTTTCAGATCGCAGATAGAGTTTACAGGGCTGTTAGCTATGGGAAGATAACACTGAACTGGAGCACGTTTGATAGGGGAATTGAAGAATCCCCATTGCCATTTTGTACTGGGTCAGTTTTCAGAGCATAATAAGAATGAACTGCAAATTAGGCATAATAAGGCAGTATGAAAGCCCAATATATTTTTGGCTATATCTGCACAGGAGGCATTTCATCATGGGACAGGGAAGTAATATTTTCATAGTATACCGCTGTAGTGCATCTGTATTTGGGAAACTGTGTTAGGTTCCAGAAGATATTGACAAATTAGAGAGAGTTCAGAAAACAGCAGCAAAAAGTAAGATGATTGAGTTAAATACGTATAGCTTAGCTAAGTGACAAGTAAGAAGGACATGATAACAGTCTAGAACTATCTGAAGTGTATCAATACCAAGAAAGGAGACTGCACAGTGGAAGTGGAAAATAAAAATTAGAAATAAGAGGATGAAATTAATGAATGGACAATTGAGGCTAGTCTGTCCATCTTCTTTCTTGATTGCTGCATCATACTTCTGTTTGGTTTTCCTAATACTTATACTGTACCTCCAGACTGTCAGAAATGATGGTGCCCATAGTCAGACCTAATAATTCACTTTTTCCAGTCTTTCCAATGATTTCTTGTGACCAATGCTGTTTTAAAATTCTCATTTTTGCCTTCAGAACCCTACAGAATTCTGCCCTGGCCTACATCTCAGATCTTAGATCAGGGATCAGCAACCTTCGGAACGTGGCTCACCACGGTAAGCCCCTGGCGAGCCGGGCCAGTTTGTTTACATGCCACGTCCGCAGGTTCGGCTGATTGCGGCTCCCACTGGCCACGGTTTGCCACTCCAGGCCAATGGGGGCTGTGGGAATCAGCGCGGGCCGAGAGATGTGCTGGCCACTGCTTCCTGCAGCCCTTTTGGGCCTGGAGCGACAAACTGCGGCTAGTGGGTGCTGTGATTTGCCGAACCTGCAGACGTGGCAGGTGAACAACCCAGCCTGGCCCGCCAGGGGCTTACCCCAGCGAGACGCGTGCCGAAGGTTGCTGATCCCTGCCTTAGATCAACAAGCTTAGGCTTTTAAGTGGCTATGTCACTTTTGAAAATGGGACTTGGGACTTGGGACAAAATGGGACTTGGGATCCTAAGTCAATTAGATGCTTTTGAAAATACTCACCTTTGACTCTTATTGCGTGTTCCCTTAGCCCAAATTTCACTGATAATGCCAGCCTCAGGGACCCATTAGTTTTTCTCCTTCTCTTGTCTCTGTACCTTCTTGCATATTTTTCTTTATATATGGAACAATCCCCAAAGACTGGCCCATGTTTTCCATCAATTCCTTCATAATATTTAATACATGATAATAATAATTCTACAACTCCGCCACAAAAAGCCTACACTGGATGTTCTCTCCATCCCATCATCACATTAGCTGTATTGCCAGCCTCAGGCATTCAAAAATCATCATGAGACAAGCCCTCCAAAATCACAAAATAGCTTGAAAAGAATGAGTTTTTAAAAAAATAATAAATCTGAGGTTCTTTTCATTTGCCTATTGGTTTTTGAACTTTGGGGGTTCCCTCAGGTCACATTTTCAAGCTTTCCTCCTCAAGCTAGAAACTTAATAAATAAATGAAAGCTAAGATCTTCCACTAATCACTTGACTCCAGGTGGTGGGACTTTAAGAAAAAACGCCAAATATGAGAGACTTATGGAAGCTGTCAACACTGCACTAAAGGAGATCAAAGTATCAAAAATAAATCCATCAACATTAACTCCCTCCTCTGCGTTCCTCAGTGCATTTTGTTGTCTTCTGTCTCTGCATCTGACACTCAGAATGTAACATCCCCTGGAGCAGCTATTGTCTTTTTATTTTATTTAATTTTTTTTTGGTTTGGACAGCACTGAGCATAACAGGTTCTGTGTTTCAAAAAATACTGCTGCTAAAACCACCACGTTTATATAGTTTCCATCCAAAAAGAAAAATTGCCCTACTTTTGGTTAGCTTTCAACCCTCCGCAAATCTTCTGGCAAACCTGACCCAAATTCATTATGGATGTCCCATAATTACCTCATTTGTCATTTTATAATTACCTCATTTGCTGTTTTCAGCCAAGGCACTGAAGTAACCACTGCATTTTCCCCAGCTAAATAAATATGAGGGCCTGCGATGTACCAGTATATCTCTGTGTGTAAATATTTTAACAATATTTTAAACATCCTATTTAAAATCAATAAATAACAAGAAGTTCACTATGCTTTGTAAATGATTCTTTGGGGCAAAGCAGGAAATCCATATGTGTTGCGGGGGAGGGAGGGTTCCTTAGCTTGTGCAGGAAAACAAAATATCAAATTTAGCCAATACAGTTGAATCAAGGGCCCCAGAAAACGCATCACAAAGTACTATTTGTGCTCACAAATGGTAAAATAAAATAAAATAAATAAATCAGACTTGTGGCACAGCCAGGTAAATAATTGGACCTTCTGTTATGTGCCACAGGAAAGTTTTAAAGAAGGCATGAATGGAACCGAGATATACTAGTGTGGATGAGGAGCTGGCTTAATTTAAATGAAAGAGGATAAAGATGCCTGAAAAGCTACAGTTGCCATACTTGGCTACCTAAATCTCACCTGCCAAATGAGACTAGTCAGCCATTGCGTGTGCAGGTAGGTATTTAGTGCACAGTTAGCTGGTCTGTGAGCACAAGTGTCCATTTGCAAATGAAAAATCAGATTTTGTCGATAATGAAGCAGTTGCACTTGTAAATTTTATGGGTTTTGTTTAGGTGGCAGCTTTGAGAGAGAGAGAGGGAAAGAGAGTGGATAAACTAAGTCTTGGTCTAAGCTAGCACAGTTACATTAACCAGGTGTCTATTTGGCCATTTGTAAGTGTGGGTGTATCTCAGGAAACTGTAAGAGGATTATAGCTTAATTGTGATTTTTCTGAACAGCCATGCTGGAGATATTGTTTTGATTCTGAATCTTGGATTCTCTGCGTCGTGGATAGGAGTGCTGAAGACAAATGCTTTGCTTTTTAGAATGATGATGTGTCTGTCCCTGGCTCCACAGTATGCTGCCCATAAACAGAAGCACTGATGGGGTTAAAAGGAAGTCCCATCCAGACCTCACTGATCGAAGTTTGGTAGTTATGAAATATGTGGTATATCATGTAGTGCTGATAAGTGCAATGTGGAAAAAAAAGAGTAAATACAGAGTAATCAGAGCTCTGTATCTATGCCAGATAAGCTTTCATTGCCCAGGAAGAAACTTAATAAACAATTGAAACAAGTGGTCTATGTAGATGTGTGGAATTCATGGTGGCTAACAAAGGGAAGTTCCTTTTTCCCATGTTTAAGCATTTTGGCATAACCTCAGGGTACCCATGAACCAGGCTTAATTGGCCACTTAACTTTGCTATAACAGACAAGAATGCAGGGGTCAGGGGGCTACTGACAAAGGCAAGGACTAAAAAGATGAATGAATGTGTTTAGCTTATGTACAAGTATATCAGGCTGGATCAGGCTTAACTTATTAATATGATTAAGTCAGCCAATGTGGAAACATTCTTCCTTAAGCTGTAGGTATGTAAAGTACTGCCCTTGAGATGGACAGTTGTATTTGAGAGATGACTTTGGACAGTCTTGGTAATATGTTTCCTCAGGCAACACTTCACGACCGTTGCCTGTAAAAATTGTCATCATTTGGATTATAATATTGACTGAAGATGAAGTGTAAAGTGAAAAACTTTGTAAGTTGAAAGAGCAATTCACAGTGGAATATAATTTCTGAACTGGATGGCTAGTTAATTGTCAATGATAGTAATTTGTTTAAATACAATGGCTAATACTTCTCCCTTTACACTAACCCCATTATCTCTATATGTGGAGCTTCAGCAGGCAAGCGATGAAATACTCCAAATACTGTTCTAAATGTTAAGGAGGTTGAAGGTCTCAGCTGCTTCCTGTAGTCCAGAGCTGAGGCATATTGTGTTAGCTATACAAGCATTATTTATATTGAAGTATTTATAATGATGATAGTCATAATAAATAGATTATTGATTTGTTTGTCTAGCATTAGGATGATCACTGCCACTGCACATAGCAAACTTGTTTTATGGACAGATACTTTTATTCTTCATTGTTATCAGTCTGGCAGCATTCAATAGCACCTCAATGGTAAGAAGAAAAATGGTCAAAATATAAGTCCTCTCTGTCCTCTCAAAATGTGCTTCAGCAAAGAGGTACTTTCTGATAAGACATATGTTATGTTAAATGGTCATTTGAACTGTGCATTAGCCACTGGCTGTCCAGTCAATACTTTGATTTTGCCACCAAAACCTGTTGCCCTGCCAAATAGGGCAATAGTATCACACTTTCTTCTAGGGTATATGGGGTTGTGACAGAGCCAGCTGAGTTGTTTGGCTGTCGAAAGATGTAATGTGTGTATGAAGAATACAACAAAAAAGTGTGTAAGAAGAATACAACAAAGAAGAGAAAGAGCAAGTACATGATGGCTTAGGTCTTGTACAGCATTCATTTCCTTGAGTGACTACACCACAGTCTTCTCACTCTTGAGTTATCAAATGTTTTCATAGGAGTAAACTGAAATGTCATGTCTGACCTACGCCACCATGCACTTCATTAGATAGAATGTAGCTCTGAACATGTTCTCAAATGTTGAATGTAGTCTGTTTTGGAAGCAACATAGTACATTGAAAATGTGTTAATAGGCAGTATATTTTAAAATATATTTTTTCTGTTCTTTTGTGCAAGTGTTGCCATGTTATTTTGTCTCTTGCTTTGTTATGTATTTTATGTATTTACCCCAGAATATAATTTAGTTAGATAAATTCATAGATGTTTGTAATGGGGATTCCCATAAATGTGACATTTCATCTCAAAGCCATTGGTTAAATCATGACTTTTAGATTGTAATATCTTTGGAGGAAGGTTCTTTTCTTTATGCATATTTCTAAATAATGTAGCACATAGTTAGCACAATACAAATAATAAATAATAGATTGGCAGCACCAAAAGTTATGATCCCACAGCTATTAGGGGGCATAGCTGAAAAGAATTGGATTTTGCCTTTAAGTCTCCTGTCAGGTGTCCATATCTCAAAATATGCCATCACAATTGGTGCCACCTACTGGCCATCTCAGCAGACTGAGTCACTTTCTCACTTCTGGAGAGGCTCTCTTCAAATTTAAAACATGTCGGTGGAGCAGTGTAAGGAGGTTTGATCTGTTGCTGCCTATGTTATACCTGCTAAAGTCTCCAAGACTCGGTGGCATCATTTGTCATACAAATGCAAATAATGAAAAAAAGTATTGGCTTAAATAAATGCATATTCTTACATAGTGAGAGTACATGAAGTGGCATATCTGGAAAAAGTGAAGTGACTTTAAAATACAGTAAGAAAATCTGTCAATACACAGCAAGTGTGAAATCATTTTCTAGACAACAAAATTAAGAGTACTTAAAATTATACCAGCATTTAATGCAGTAGAGCAAAATAGTCAGCAAAACTGCATTATCTTAAAAGGCAATTACAAGCATAGTTGCAAATATTTTCTGCTTATACATGTGCTTTTTATATAAATATACATGGTATTTATAAATTTAACTGGTAAATAAGTACAGTCTTAATTGATATTTTATTTATTGTACACCTACAATTACCAAAAGTAGCATTTCATCATTATAATGTCTTCCTGCCAAGCCTTCCTCATGTTAGGCTGATGAAGTCATGTACAGACAGCCCTCCCTCCACTCCTACCTGATTGCTGAGGTCCATACACACTATGCCTGTCAAGGTTTTCACTTTCTCAGCTGTGAAAAGCTTGCTGGGTTTTTGCAGTCATGCAAAGTTTCCCTGACCACTACAAGTACAATTATTTTTTGACCCCTGTGCTTACATTAATGCCAGTTGGAGTGGCACTGTTGAGCATGTGGGTTGCTGACTCACAGTAAAGAAGGATCCACTTGAGGAAAGAGGTGACTCAGAGACAGTATGTTTTTAACCAGAGACACCAGCATGCACTTTCATTAGACACTTTACAGTGGTCATGGAATTTAAAGCAGGGAAGGGCAAGACTGGTTAATTAAAAGTAAGAACTGACTTAACCTTTCTCCCAAAACTTGAATCCAAGTTGGAACTTTATTTCTGTGAGGTTTAAAGGATTTTTACTAATTTCATGATAAAGCTCTGTCTGTCCGATCATCATGTTTATACTGATGCCTACCACCATAGTATCTGAGTGCGTTTCAGGTAGAATTGATAGCAATAGTGAAGTCCCTTGTTGACTTCTTGGTGTCTCCAGTACCTCCCCTTTTGGGGGAGTCAAAATACTGTTTGGGGGTTTTGTTTGGTTGGTTTTACATTTTGTTGATGGTGTTTGTTGGTTGGTCAGGGTTTAGGGGCAAAATGAGTTGTTATTTTTGTGAGTGGAAAAATCTGAGCTGCAGTGTGTGTGTCCGGATCCAAACTTCCACAGAGTTTGGGTTGGAAATGTTTATATTTGGTGTTCTAGTAGTGCACGTTGTGGAAGCAGACCTGTGCTGAGTTATGGGAGTTGGTATCCATGCATCCGACAAAGTGGGTATTCACCCACGAAAGCTCATGCTCCAATATGTCTGTTAGTCTATAAGTTTCCACAGGACTCTTTGCTGCTTTTACAGATCCAGACTAACACAGCTACCCCTCTGATACTTGACTCCCCTAAAGATGTTCCCCAGGCATTTTGAGGAGAGCAGTGCCCCACTTGCTCACCTGGGGCCTGATCCAAACTTTACTTAAGGCATTTTGGGTCTTTCCATTGACTTCAGTGGACTTTGGATTAGGCTTCTTTATCAAATGTTCATGACATGGCGAGAGTTGTCAGTCTTGTGAGTTTAGAGGAGGCACTTTGCCTAGTCTGCTTAATCTTTAATTTTCCAACTGAATTGTGATGAATTTATGTCAGGCTGAAATCCCCTGACCATGTGTTGGTTGCATGAAATTTCACTTCATAACCTCTGATCATGACCCTAAAAGTGTATTTCCTTTTTCTTTATAGGTTAAAAAAATATAGAGAGAAATGGTTCAAAGGTCTACCATTTGATTTTTCCCTAAGCAAAATAATTTTGTTTTTGTTTCTTAGAGTTGAAGAGTGCTGAAGACCCTGGACAGGTCTTGTCAGTATACCAGTGAAATGGCTTATTATTGCATCCATAAGACTAACTGAGTGATTTCTGTTGCTTTGCCACAGTTGAATACTGTCAACTTTATGGAATAAATGTGTTTTTCCTTCAGTACTGCATACTACTACTGTAATAATTGATTAAATCATAGCTAAGAACTACACATATATGTATGTATGTATATATACAAACCCCACTATTACACGCTTTCCTCTTAACCAGCCATGCATCTCTTAAGAGTTTAATACCAGCACAAATAAGGCACCAATGGGACCAATAGAGTTGGACTTTTGTCCTCCTGTAGATGAGGGTTTATTAACAGCTTTGCCAGTTTTATGTGGCTTTTGGATGTTTATATGTAGCTTGATTCAGGATTCTACCTTTCTGCACTGCTCATTAGTTGTAGTGGCCTTTCTAAACCTAGTCTTTTGGGAATGACAGCGATTGTGACAGATGGCAGAGGAACAGAATTGAATGGGGACATGGCTTCTCACTCTGTCTCTGTCTCTCTCTTGCTTTCCTTCCTCTTTTTTTTCCCCAGTACTGATGTTAGATTCCCATGCATTTGCCCCTGGAGAGAGACAAATTGCAGTAGTTACTTATACAGTGCTTCACAGAGCACTTGTGAGAATAAGCTCCTATGTTTCTCCTTTGCCAAATATAAATCAGTTGTTGTGTTTTTACTTTTTTTAAAATTGGATTTATTTTTATTATTTGCATCTTGTGAAAAGTAATGCATTGAGAGCATTAGAACACAAAGATGCGTCTTTATAGGAGCATACCTGTTATACCACAGCAAAAGCATCTTTCAGCTTCTTTACTAATGTTTATGGTTTGAAAGTAGACACTCTAGTGGGGAAAAGTGGTATTTTAATATTTGGCTTTAAAGAGTCAGGAGTACTTAGGACAATATTTTGTCATCACCGCTGACCAATATATCCTCTATTTTTGTACAATGTAAATGATAGTGTGTGTTAACAGTGTACAACATTTAAATTGCATAAAATTGGTATTTTGCCTTCCAGAATGACTGCTCAACCCAGAGACCTTTTCAGGTATGTCTGGGAGGGGGAGGTGAGACACAATGGGAGGGAGACAACAGGATGCATGTCCTTTGAACTTGGTAGAGTGAGAAAGAAGAGAGTTTAAATTCTAAGCCATTTATGTCTTTCTTAGGAAAAAGAATGTATTTCAAAGCATGACAAGTAGGCTAAAACTTCAAAATTTTACGTCAGTGGTGGTAAGTGTCCAGGAGAATTTCTCAAGATCCCATGTTAACCATGGAATCTGAAGATTGTACAAGAGTGGCACCCAATTGTAATTTTTGTATGTACACAGGGAAAAAGTCAGCCAGGCTCTTCAAAATGTAAAATACAAACAGACTTAAAACAGCGTATTTGTTTCTTTCTCATCAGAAATCTGTGTGTTCTTTATACTCTTAAACCTAATCTGTAGATATATATTTCTCTCAACAAATAAATGGACAAAAACATTAGCTGGCTCTCCCATACTTTGCCTTAAAAAGAATACAGTTAGGGCTAGGTTGTGTGTAGTCCTGCAGAGAGGCAGAGAAAGCTTTCTCTCTCCTCTCCACTCCTTTCAGGGATTAGCTGCAATCTCAGTCCCATGTGTTTTTTGCACACAGAGGCTCTTCAGTGCTATCACTGTCAGTTGCGATATTACTGCTATGGCCATAACACTCTTCCATTGGCTAGCAGAGCTAAGCTGGCACAGGGTAGGAGAATGCAAACTGGATCTTTTCACAGAATTCTGAAATCCATTGAATACATTCATTAAAGTTTATATGATTAGCTCTAATTATGATCTACAGTATATGTGGAAATGGATATGGGTGCTAGGGGAACCTTAGAAACATGGATATAACCCTGTGGTTCAGGGTCAATTCTCCATTAGACTTGGTGCTTTGTCTTTTTAGTGCTTTTTATTTGGCGGGAAGGGGGGATAGGAGAGGGGAAATTAAGACTTTATTTGTAGTTTCCTTTATCAGAGTTGCTGACTGGCACTATTAGATAAGGGTGTTCAACATCATTAAGATGTCTATGAAATTATACAATTTTTTGCAGAATTCTTGATAGAAGAGATACATGACCATGGAACGAAATACCATTCTCTTCTCTGCTAGCAATGTAGGTTATGTAATAAGATATACGGGAATGAGTGTAATATTACAAGCTGTAGAAAATACAACAATCTTGCTTTATATAGTCACTGTTAATATGTTCAATTTCCAATCAATTATGTGAGTGCATAATTCCTGCCTTGACTTCATTACATGCCCAGCTATTTACAGTGTGCGTGCTTAGTTGGTAGGCAGATTGAACTCTTACTTTAGGCTCACAGAAGCAATGAAGATACAATTGCTTATAAAGCTATAGGATCCTTAAGAATGCGTTGTCCATTACTGTAATGGACTGGAACTCTTGACACTGATTTCATTGAGTTTGTAACCATGCAACCAAAATAATTTTAAGCATTGTTATATTGTTTGTTAGCTAGCTCTAAATTCACTGTACTGAATACAGCATACAATTGAAACATGGGAATGTGAAGTATCTATAACTACTCATGAGTGGAGAAGATTGTGCAAATTGTGGAGAATGTAATGCCTTCTATATTTTTTCTTTCTTTTGCTGCATAGAATCATGCAACTTGTTCAATATCTTATTTTTAAAAATGCTGCTGCTACTGACACTGTTTAAAATAAGAATCAGCTGTATTTTGCAGACATTTTTAGGAAAAAACACTTTTAGACTAAAGGGCAAAAGAACTGTTTTTAATATTAGGATCCTAAAATCTATTTGTTTTATATATTAAAACAATCTCTGGTCATGATTTTTCATTGAAATACACCTCTACCCCAATATAATGTGACCCGATATAACACGAATTTGGATATAATGTGGTAAAGTAGTGCTCCGGGGAGGTAGGGCTGCGCACTCCGATGGATGAAAGCAAATTTGATATAATGCAGTTTCACCTATAATGCGGAAAGATTTTTTGGCTCCCAAGGACAGCGTTCTATCGAGGTAGAGGTATATGCTTGAAATCAGGTTTCTGCCACTTCTCCAATGGAGGTGGATCTTATCTTATGTTATTCTGTATTGTAATATGTATGCCAAATATGTTCAGTGGAGGCATGTGCTGTGCATGCCACAATGTACAATTTTAAGTTTATAGGGGCAACATTTTGAGGGGGTTTGTTCTTCACTAGGCTTGTGTGAACACACTGGTAGATCCCTGTCTAGTAGCACCCACTGTGGAGTCATCATATAATACATTACGGTATGTCTCACTAGGGGGATTATGGGTATAATGAGGGCAGGGGACCAACAGAGAGGCCAGTGTGTATGTACACATATCAAATTGCTAGCAACACCCTTGGCTAAATTGCACAGTTAAAAATAGCATGCTGCTAAGAGTGAATAGAAGAAATGAGGCTGGTGGCTATTTATTCATTTCTATATGTTTATGTGTAATTTCTACAGTTCTCAGCAAGAGCAGCATACAGAATAATAACCTCTCTGCTGTGGAACTGCAGAGTCCAGAGTCACCAACGCTAGTAACCATTCCCTGAACACAAAAAGCAATGGTATAGACTTTTCACCTTAGGATTCAGACAAAATGACGAAAGCTTTATGAATTTCACCTTATAGCAGACTAGTTATTAGGGCAGATGCAACCAGGGAGTTGACAACCTCTTACACACATTGACTAGACTGACATTTGCTTAGCAGTAACAAGCTGCCATAGTGTGGTGCCGTGGGGGCCCTTGGGCTTGATTTAAGAGTGCTGACACTGACTGCTTGTTGTTTCATATTTTAAAACTGTCAGGAAGGCAACTTATGTCAGCATAAAATTATTTGATAGCTTTAAATCACAGGCAAAGTATGAATCTATTGACATCCCAGCCATAAACCAGAAATCAAATTGTTGACCCATTCAATAGTGCGAAAACTGACGATTTGAATAGTGCTCTCAACGTAGAGGCATGCACATAAACACACAACAGTTATTCAACATTAAATCTCAATCCACTATTACGTGTCTGGCATCAAATCTGGATTATATCACTGTGTACTTTAATAATCTAAATATTCAATATTGTCTTTGTCCAATCCATGAATTAGTTTCTGTGCCGGAATGCATTGCAGTTTCTCCTATCTGCAATGAGCTTCTATTTGGCTTGTTTGATGGTATAATATTTTCACTCCATATTGTACCTTTGTAAATGTAATTACTTATGTTTTCATTAACAGCTTTTCAGATTATTTAACATGGAATGGAGACTATTGAAGTAGGAATTATCATAACTAACTGAGGTACATTATAAATACTTGTGACAGGCACTGCATATCAACCCCAAAAGCCTTAGTAATCACCCCAAAAATGATACACAGGTTGGGTTTAATTCGCCACTGTGCTTCTCCAGTTTTATGCTGGTGTAACTCCATTATTATTTTCCGCAGAGTAACATAGTGAATCAAGCTCATTGTGTGTGTGTGCCGATTTCTAAACTTCATTTGTGGAGTGTCTTCAGTGAATGCAAAAAGTGGACATTGGTTTATGGTATTTTTACTTCAGCCATGTTGTTTGTTTGGTCCCCCCCCCATCCGCCTTCAAGCCTGTCACTTGGATCTTGAAGGCTTGTGATTCTCTAATTCTGTCTCAGTGTATATACCAACTGAAAGCATTTAGTTGTAATTAAAGCAGATTGAATGAGATAATCCCTCGGAGTGAGCAGCTTCAAGCAGCTCAAACGCAGCTCTTTGGGGACATGAACTAACTCAACACAAGCTAATTCCTGCAGCATTTCCCCTGTGGTGTGTTATTACACCAATCACTTTTTATTTTTGTTTACTGGGCTCCATTAGAATTATTGAATTTTTCAGAAAGCTTTAGCAGTCATATGGCCTGGAACCCTACCTCTTCATTTCCCTTTCAACTATGTATTGAAATTCATTTCACCTTGTTAGAAATCAGAGCAATGAAGTTCCTGATGGCAGCTATGGTGCCTTGAGTGGTGACCTTTCCCTGAAGGATAATAAGATGAAAGCACTAGAATTTGCTTCACTTTCAATATTATACTATTATGGTTAGTGTGACTGAATGTACCTGGCCCTTTGAGGCTACCTACTGGAGACTCACTGCTCCCAGGACAGGAGCAGTGAAGATGGTTTCTCCGGGCCTGCCTAGAGTGGCTGCATAGAAAGTAGCCAATCAAAGTGTTGCAGGATTACATAAAAGGAGCTGCTGGGTCTGAGCTGGGCAGTTTCTGACTGAAACCAGAGGGGTGAGGAACTGGGCTTCACTCTGGCCAGAGGGGCTTGAAGGGTTCATTTACTGGCTCTAGGAATGAGAGAACCTGACTACTGTGACCCTAAGGTAATGGGTGAAAGGAACAGGGCTACATGGGAAAAGGCCCAGGGAATATCAGCAGTGCACTGGAGGCAGTAGTACATAGCTGCTGTTTACAGTGTCCCTGGTTTGAGACCTGGAGTAGTAGGTGGGCCTGTGTCTCCCAACTGGACACTGAGTAAGTGGCATAAGCCCTGAAAAAGGGACAAAGCTTGGTGAGAAGCCGAAGAGTTAAAGGGCTCAGAGATGGGGCTGAAGGGCCAATAGTGTGTTAAACACTTTGCTACCCCAGGAAGGGGTTCATTGTGTGACTTGGCCAGGGGGCTGAGCTATTGAAGACCTACCAAACAAAGTTGACAACCTGCAGAGGGAACCAGGAGTGTGGGAAAAGATTGTGACAATGCAATAATTTTCACTTGTGCAAAAGGGGAATAAAATGCTAGCAAATCAGCATGGATGATATTTCTCATCCACTTTTCAGTCATTTTCAGAGATGAACAGGACTACAGGATGGCCAAGGATGTTGAGTATCAGTGCCTGTATGTGTACATAGTGTTACCAGTGTTGAACTGGGACAATATGTTTCATCAGAGTCTCTTCAGCTGAGATTTACAGAAATCATTCTGCTCATGGGCAGTGCCACAAATACTCTGTTTATCCCTGTAGGATAAATGCTTAGACATTTGAGCTATTCTGCTCTTTATCCCAAGGGCCAAATTCACTCCTGGTATTACCCTGGCATCAGTTGAATTTGGGTCTAACAAACCACAAAACAGCCATTTTTCCCCATTCATAACTTTATATTTGAATTATTTTTAAATCAATTTTGATTCAATATTTTTAATCAGTTGATTTTCTGAGATCTGTTCATATTTATTGATTTTGTTCTTTGCTTTTCTTTTCCCCTCATCTCCATCTTTTTTGTGTGGGTGCATTTACGCCACTACAGCTGATACACATAAATACATACATATGTATAACCATTACTTCTGTGGTAGTGATATGTACAGCATAAATGTCAGAGCTGAGCATTGAGTTTAGGATCTTGCATTATTCACAAGTCATGAAGCCACATTCATGTCATTCCAAATAAGCACCATTGAAACCTAGATACTGCACCATCACATTTTCTGTATATGCTACATATTTTGGAACAATTGTTTTAGATAATACTTCAAATGTTATTACACATGCCCTTAGAATGTAAAATTAGAAATACTGTATTTACCATGAGTCTAAATTTATAGAATAAAACTAAAATGAAAACGTTTTAGAAACCTCAAAAAAACAGCTTAAGTAGTTTTTGTACACTTGTATGTTGTGATTTTTCATCTGATAGTAAGATTTATATATCTCTGGATCCTCATGGTCTAGAAACAAGCACTATATATTTCAGTACAAAGCTGGGAATTTTCTCTTTTCAGTGATACAAAGCTACTGTTTCTGGCTGCTAATGAGTTAAGAGATCAGACGTTAAACCTGTCACTGGCTCAGAAATGAATATTATCTCAGACCAGGGGATGAATTTTGAGGGAGATGCCATGTTTGAGGACGTGTGATGAACTGGGGAATATCTGATTATTTTTATGAATATGTTGCATTTCTTTGTGTGTGTGTTTGATGGATTACCTGCCATGGAGTAAGATCAAAAGGAGGGGTTGTTAAAGGAACCAAGCAGGAAAGATAAAACAATGGCCTACTTAAGGAGCATCCTAACACTCAAAAATAATTGCCTGGATTATAACTGTGAAGAGACGACTCCTGAGCGCCAACCCTAGTGACATAGCTGTTTTGCCAAGGATGAGAAGAAAGACCGAAGAAGGAAACTAAATCATGACAGGACAATGGGGCCTAGGAAAGAATGGGCGTTGGGTGACTGTCCAGAGGCTGCCCAGGGAGTGTCAGCAAAAGCTGATAGCCAGATGAACAGAACATGTTTGGGAGAGGTTGAGAGAGACTGTTTCTCTCAGCCAAAGATAGGGAGTTACCTGGGCTAAGGAAACTTTAAAAAGCTAGCAAGGCATGACTATGGTGTGGGTACAACCCATGCATACAGCCCTTTTATTGTTTTTATCCTTTACTCTACATGCTGTGTATCTTTTGGGAGAATGAATAAATAATGCTTTGTTTTGAAGGCACCATTCTGGAGTCATGTTAATCAACTCAAAAAGAATGAGAAGTACTAATGGCACCTTAGAGACTAACAAATTTATTTGGACATAAGCTTTCATGGACAAAAACCCACTTCATCAGATGCATGGAGTGGAAAATACAGTAGGAAGATATATACCGGTATATACAGAGAACATGAAAAGATGGAGGTTACCATACCAACTATAATGAGACAGATCAGTTAAGGTGGACTATGATCAGCAGGAGAAAAAAAAACTTTTGTAGTGATAATCAGGATGGCCTATTTCAAACAGTTGACAAGAAGGTGTGAGTAACAATAGGGGGGGAAATAGCATGGGGAAATCGTTTTTAGTTTGTGTAATTACTCATCCCTTCCCAGTCTTTATTCAAGCCTAATCTACTGGTGTCCCGTTTGCAAATTAATTCCAGTTCTGCAGTTTTTCGTTGGAGTCTGTTTTTGAAGGTGTTTTTTTTTTTGAAGGATTGTGACTTTTTAGGTCTGTAATTGAGTGTCCAGGGAGATTGAAGTGTTCTACAACTGGTTTTTTAATGTTATAATTCTTGACATCTTATTTGTGTCCATTTATTCTTCTGCATAGAGACTATCCGGTTTGGCCAATGTACATGGCAAAGGGACATTGCTGGCATGTAATGGCATATATCACATTGGTAGATGTGCAGGTGAACGAGCCCTTGATGGTGTGGCTGATGTGATTAGCTCGTATAATGGTGTCTCTTGAATAGATATGTGAACAGAGCTGGCATCAGGCTTTGTTGCAAGGATAGGTTCCTGGGATAGTGTTTTTGTTGTGTGGTGTGAGGTTGCTGGTGAGTATTTGTTTCAGGTTGGGGGGCTGTCTGAAAGCGAGGACTGGCCTATCTTCCATGGTCTGTGACAGTGAGGGATCATCCTTCAGGATAGATTGTAGATCCTTGAAGATGCGCTGGAGAGGTTTGAGTTGGGGGCTGAAGGTGACGGCTAGTGGCATTCTGTAGACAATGGATCATGTGATGTGATCTGGATTAAAGTTGGAGACATGTAGGTAAGTATAGCGGTCAGTAGGTTTCTGGTATAGGGTGGTGTTTATGTGAGCATCGCTTATTAGCACTGTAGTGTTCAGGAAGTGGATCTCTTGTGTGGATCTCTTTGTCCTCACCCACAACTATTTCACATTTGGGGACAATGCACACCTTCAGGTCAGAGACACTGCTATGGATACCCACGTGGCCCCACAGTATGCCACTCTACTTGCAATACTCTGATGACATCTTCATCAACGTTGATGGTAGGATGGAAATTGTTGAAATCATGGTAGAATTCCTCTAGGACCTCTTTTCCATTGATCCAGATGATGAAGATGTCATCAGAGTATTGCAAGTAGAGTTAAGGGTATTAGGGGGTGAGAGCCGAGGAAGCATTGTTCTAAGTCAGCCATAAAAATGCTGGCATACTGTGGGGCCATGTGGGTATCCATAGCAGTGTCTCTGACTTGAAGGTGTGCATTGTCCCCAAATGTGAAATAGTTGTGGGTGAGGACAAAGTCGCAAAGTTCAGCCATCAGGTTTGCTGTGACATTATCGAGGATACTGTTCCTGACGGCTTGTAGTCCATCTTTGTGTGAAATGTTGGTGTAGAGCAAGGGTGGGCAAACTTTTTTGGCCTGAGGGCCACATCGGGGTTGCAAAAGTGTGTGGAGGGCTGGGTAGCGAAGTCTGTGCCTCACCAAACAGCCTGGCCCCCATCTCCTATCCAACCTCTCCCACATCCCACCCCCGGTCTGCTCCTCTCAGAACCTCCAACCCATCCAACGCCCCCTGCTTCTTGTCCTCTGACCACCCCCTCCTGGGACCCGTTGCCCCTAACTGCCCCCAGGAACCCCACCTCCTAGCCAACCACCCTGCTCCCTGACTGCCCCTACTGCTATCCACACCCCTGCCCCCTGATAGGCCCCCTGGTACTCCCACGCCTATCCAACCCCTGTCCCTGTTCCCTGTCCCTGCCCCAGAACCTCCGCCCCATCCAACCACCCCCTGCTCACTCTCCCTTGACTGACCCCCAGGACTCCCTGCTCCCCGCCCACTTACCATGCTGGAGCCAGCTACACTGCCACGCTACCCGGCAGGAGCGGTGGGCCAGAGCGTGGGTGGCGCAGCGTGCTGAGGCTGTGGGGGAGGAGGGCAGTAGGGGAGGGGCTGGGGGCTATCCTCCCTGGCTGGGACTCAGGGGCCAGGCAGGACCATCCCGTGAGCCGGACATGGCCCGCGAGCCCTAATTTGCCCTTGTCTGATGTAGAAGGTTTCTACATACATAGTGGCCAGGATGGTGTTTTCTGGAAGATCACCAATGGATAACTGGTAGTGCCAGTAGCGTAGGGCCTGAGAAGAGTCTACATAGCCAGACAATCCTGCTTTCAGGGCACCAATGCCTGAGATGATGGGGCATCCAGGATTTCTAAGTTTATGGATCTTAGGTAGCAGATAGAATACCCCTGGTCGGGATTTTAAGGGTGTGTCTGCAGATTTGTTCCTGTGCTTTTTCAGGATGGTTCTTGAGCAGATGGTGTAGTTTCTTTTGGTAATCCTCCGTGAGATCAGAGGGGAATGGCCTGTAGAATATGGTGTTATACAGCTGCCCAGCATCCTCTTGTTCATATTCCGATCTATTTGTGATGACGACAGCCTCTTCTTTGTCAGCCTTTTTTATTATGATGTCAGAGTTGTTCCTGAGACTGTGGATGGCATTGTGTTCTGCACGGCTGAGGTTATGGGGCAAGTGATGCCGCTTTTCAATTTCAATTTCAGCCCATGCACGTCAGTGGAAGCATTCTGTGTAGAAGTCCAGTCTGTTTCAACCTTCAGGAGGAGTCCACACAGAATCCTCCTTTTGTAGTGTTGGTAGGAAATTTTCTGTGCGTTAGTATGCTGTTCAGAGGTGTGTTGGAAATATTCCTTGAGTCGGAGACATCGAAAGTAGGATTCTAGGTCACCATAGAACTGTATCATGTTTGTAGGGGTGGAGGAGCAGAAGGAGAGGTCCTGAGATAGGACAGATTCTTCAGCTGGGCTAAGAGTATAGCTGGATAGATTAACAATATTGTTGGGTGTGTCAGGGGAACCACTGTTGTGGCCCCTTGTGGCATGTAGTAGTTTAGATAGTATAGTGTCCTTTTTCCTTTGTAGAGAAGCAAAGTATGTGTTGTAAATGGCTTGTCTAGTTTTTGTAAAGTCCAGCCACAAGGAAGTTTGTGTGGAAGGTTGGTTTTTTATGAAAGTACCAGTTTTGAGAGCTCATTCTTAATCTTTCCCTGTTTGCTGTATAGGATGTTGACCACTCTGAAACCTGTTAATCAACTCGCTGGTCATAGCTCATTGTAGTGAAAGGGCTTACAGGTGCCAAACACAGTTGGATGTCAGTCATTAACTTAGTTGGAAAACAGTGGGGCTGCAACTCAGAGATCCAGTCTGAGTGGTTAGACCACATGATTCCTCCCAGAGTGAGGTATTGAGAGAAATCCAGGGGGTGATACATAAAAGGAAAAAATTAGGGCTGTCAATTAATCCCAGTTAACTCATGTGATTAAGAAAAAATAATGACAATTTAAAAAATAATTGCAATTAATCACACTGTTAAATAATAGAATACCAATTGAAATTAATTAAATATTTGTGGATGTTTTTCTACATTTCAAATATATTGATTTCTATTACAACACAATATAAAGTGTACAGTACTCATTTTATATTTTTATTTTTATTACAAATATTTGCACTGTAGAAACGATAAACTAAAAAAATAGTATTTTTCAGTTTGCCTCATACAAGTAGTATTGTGCAATCTCTTTATCATGAAAATGCAGATTTTCTTTTGTTAAAAACTATGTACAACTTTAGAGCCTACAAGTCCACTCAGTCCTCCTACTTGTTCAGCCAATCGCTAAGACAAACAGGTTTGTTTATATTTACGGAGATAATGCTGCCTGCTTTTTATTTACAAAATTACCCTAAAATGAGAACAAGCATTTGTGTGACATTTTTGTAGCTGACACTGCAAGGTATTTATGTGCCAGATATGCTAAACTTTCATATGCCCCTTCATGCTTTGTCCACCATTCCAGAGGATATGCTTCCATGCTGATGATGCTCGTTAAAAAATAATGTGTTAATTAAATTTGTGACTGAACTCCTTGGGAGAGAAATGTATGTCTTCGGCTCTGTTTTACCTGCATTCTGCCACATATTTCATGTTATAGCAGTCTCGGATGATGACCCAGCACATGTTTGTTTTAAGAACACTTTCACGGCAGATTTGACAAAACACAAAGAAGATACCAATGTCAGATTTCTAAAAATAGCTACAGCACTCAGCCTAAGGTTTAAGAATCAGAAGTGCCTTCCCAAAGCTGAGAGGGACGAGGTGTGGAGCATGATTTCATAAGTCTTAAAAAAGCAACACTCAGATGCAGAAACTACAGAACCCAAACCACTGAAAAAGAAAATCAACCTTCTGCTGGAGGTATCTGACTCAGATGATGAAAATGAACATGCATCGGTCCGCTCTGCTTTGGATCATTATCAAGCAGAACCCATCGTCTGCATGGACACATGTCCTATGGAATGGTGTTTGAAGCATGAAGAGACATATGAATCTTTAGCACTTCTGGCATGTAAATATCTTGCGATGTTGGCTACAACACTGCCATGCAAATGCCTGTTCTTACTTTCAGGTGACATTGTAAACAAGAAGCAAGCAGCATTATCTCCTGCAAATTGTAACCAAGTTTGTTTGTCTGAGCGATTGGCTGAAGTAAGACTGAGTGGACTTCTAGGCTCTAAAGTTTTATATTGTTTTATTTTTCAATGCAATTATTTTTTGTACATAATTCTGCATTTGTAAGTTCAACATTCATGATAAAGAGATTGCACTACAGTACTTGTATGAAGTGAATTGAAAAATACTATTTCTTTTGGTTTTTGCAGTGCAAATATTTAATAAAAATAAAGTGAGCATTGTACACTTTGTATTCTGTGTTGTAACTGAAATCAATATATTTGAAAATGTAAAAAAGTCAAAAAATATTTAAATAAATAGTATTCCATTATTAACAGCACGATTAATTGCATGATTAATCAGGATTATTTTTTTTAATCATGCGAATAATCACGATTAATTTTTGGAATCACTTGACAGCCCTAGAAAAAGTACTTATTATGGGCCCAATCTATTGGAATTAATGGAAATCATATTATAGTCTTCATGGATCAAGCCTTACGTGATCCTGTTGTTGTCTTGAAAGTAAGATCTCCCTTTCCATATGTTTTTATGCAAGAAATGGGGGGAAGTTGAGCTCTAATAAAAAATATTCCCTAGAGAGAGAGAGTAAAAAGTAGATACATGGATATCCTTAGATCCTTGTTCATTAAAGGCAAAATCAGCATTTACCTCACTATTAGCAGTATTTCCTATGGTAAATGGAAGCACAGTGAATACTGCAAATATTAAGATAATTTTACTTTCAGTAAATAAAGTTATCAACTTAAGTGTCTACAATGCCCACTTATCATTCTCTGAGGAGATGTTTTTAGTTAGGAATATGTCTCGCCTCACCCTGCCCAATATAAACATGGAAGGCGAAGTCTTGCTTTAAAGATATCTGCCCCTACCACTTCACTCTACCAATGTTTGCAGTATTGTCTATAGTAAATATGGAGAAATACAGAAATACTGAGGTAATGCTATTTAGTTATCTGGGGCAAATGACAGTTTTTAAGGGCAAATGGTTTATCAGTGAAAAGTGATCCGCAACTGTTCCCAGTTTGACAAACAGTGGTCACCATTAAAAAGTCACCATTTGTCATCAGTTACTTATACAGTGGCATCTGAGATTTTCATATTTTTCTTATACTTAGAATAGGCATCATCCATGTTGAAATATTGGCAACTGTTTACTTTTTAGTTCTATGGATTATAACTGGTAGGACCAGAAAATGGGAATTTAAGAGATGCATTAAGTTTTCATTCTTTTATCATTGGATAAATATTTCAAGATATTACTTAATAGAAGGCCTGGAATAAAAGTAGCATTAAACATTTTATTCAGAATGACTGGAAATATGTCCATGAACTTGCCCAAAACAATGGATGAAATCATGGGCACACAAGTGTATGGCTGTTCAATAAGGCAAAGATTTCACTCTGTATGTATGATGCTTGATATTACATTTGGCAGTACCAGTAGAAATATTGAAGCGATGGGATCTAATATTACCTTGTCTATCCCACTGATATTCTTCCCCGCCTTTCTTTATCTCTATTTCACTGAAGAATGTTCATCTCTGGGATATCCCTGGGATGTCTGAAAACAGGAATATTGATCAGCTACAGTTTGTATCATTTTCTTGGGATAGTCTAATCTTAATTTGTCCGAGTTACTGGTTCTAAGACACAAAGGATCATTTTATCCTATGTAGGCAGTTAGTAGAAATTCCATTCCCCTTCAGTCTCAAAGAGATCTCTGCACAAAACCCAATTATTCTGACTTTGGAAAGGGAGGGCAAATTTCTCTCATAATAGAAATATAATTGCTCTGTTTGACATGGTTCATTATATTTTCTTCTGGCTGAAAGAATTTCTGTTCAGAATGTAATACTTGTCTGGAATCTTTCCCCCCCATGAATGTTCCACATAGCACATGTGGAAGTAGACTTCATTAAGAGGAACCAACTAGTCAGCCATATTAAAGGAACATATTAAGTACTCACTAAATTGTTATTGCTGAATTGACTGTAGCTATTACTCATATTTACCCAATGCATCTATAATTGTAAATAAAATAATAAAGTTTGGTTTTGGATCAGGTTTTTTGTCTGACAGATCTTGAAAAAGGCTGTACATGCATTGTTTAGGGAAAGGATCCAGTTGGGGCTCTATTAATAATGGATATCATCCATCTGTCTCTTGAAAATGAATTTACATGATCCCATTGTTTCGAACATTGTGGATAAAGCCCACAGTTGCTATATATAGAAAGAAGGGTTCATCATACCAGATCAGCCTATTGGTTCATGAAATCAGGAATCCTGCCTGTACCAGCATCCAATTCTTTATGTACATTTTAGGACCCCATTCTGATCACTAGGATTTGTTGAGGATTTTAGTGTAATTTAAATGAAAAAGCAGCATGATGGGGCTCTCATTTCCCTCTAGTATATTGGGGTAAATTCTTTGAAATGAGTCAAGGACAATACTGTATGCTGCATGTATCCTAAATTGGAATAGAGAAATCTGTGAAAGAGGAGCACCAGTCAGCACAAACTGTCAAGTTACATTGATGGTTTTTCTCCATATTTCTTTGAAATCTGTTGTATGTGTGCGTAAGTAGCTGGAGCCCTTGGGCAGGTTTAACTTCCATGGCAGCAGTTCAGCAGCAGAACAACTAGCATGTTACTGGCCTTGGCAGCATCACATAAACCATGTTTGTACCTGCATAAAAATTTCTTGAACAATTTCTCTGTGTTAGGCACAAATACTGTTTCATCTAACGTCAGGTCTATACATTTCCTTTTTATTTTATTTTTATTGGTGAACAGAAGGAAAATCTTCACTCCCCATCCCTGCTAGATTTGTCCCCGTTGTCTTTATTACCCTATTTTAGGGACACAACAGAATATATGATCTTGCTACTCTGTTGTCTCTGAAGTCTCCACTTAAAATGTCCTGGAAGATCCCTTCTGTACTCCCAAGAAGGGGTCAAATTCTGGCTCTTTTAAAATCAAAGGTTGCTTTGTTATTGGCTTCAAGGCCAAGATTTGTGTCCAGGACTTTAGAATATGTAAAGCAAGCAAAGTTTCGGAAGAAGCCATGTTTTACAGGAGACATTGCTTCCAGCAAACAGGGAAACAATAAATCTGACTTGAAGAGTTATGTTTCCTAGATGAATTGTAAATATTTGTTTTCTTACAGTAATTTTAGATATTGGGGGGTCTCAGTTGGTGGGATTAAGAGTGAAGGTGCTAAGTATGTTCCATATTTCATCCCCTGACTTTGTCACCAGTAACACAAGATATAGAAGGAAGCAACATCCTTTCTTTTATCAGAGTTGGCAGCAATCACTGTTTTCGCTATTGCTAACTGTTCTCCTTCTGAGATATCTCTCTCTCTCTCTCTATGCCTGATTTATCTATCTTCAGTCGTCACTTGGACTGTATTGGCATCGCCCATCAGCTCCTCCCGTCTGCCTACATCTTCCCTGCCATCTCTTGGCCTTTCTGTGATTTACAGTCCATCAGGATTGATAACTTCTCCTCTGCTTTCAGCTCTCTTCTCCCTGCCCTCTCCCCTTTCTTCTATTGATACAAGTGTTGATTATCTCCATGCTGCACTCTTCTGCACTGTTGACTCTTTTGGCCCCTTCTCTCCCATTGCAAAGTCTGCGCTGCTAGCATCCAACCCTCACTCGCTATCAACATCCATTTCCTCTGCTCCTTAATCCCGTGCGGTGGAGCATCCCTGGCAGAAATCCTATGACCAGGCTGGTGTTCTCCATTACAAATTTATTCTTTCTTCCTTCACTTCTGCCAACTTCTTAGCTAACAACTCTACTTCTCCAACTTCTTTCATTCCCATTCCCACATTTGCAGCTGTCTTGTCGCTGCCTTTGTCTCACTGCTTAAACCCTTCCCTCTTCCTGCCTCCATTTCTCTTTCCATGCAGGATCTTGCTGGTTTGTTCCAAGACAAAACTGAAAAATTAGAACATAACCTTTTATGTCCCTTCAGCTCATTTTTCCTTTTACATATCTCTCCTCCTCCTTCCCTGTCATGAATGCAAAAGTTTCTTTTCTGCTCTTCTGATATAACCCTTTATGCTTGTCACAGTGATCTGATCCCCGTACCATTTCCTGATCTTCCTTGAATGTACTCATATCTCTTCCTTAAGTTTTCTCATTAACTTCTCCCTCTTCTATGGTTCTTCCCCTCGCAGTACAAGCATACTTTCATCTTTCCCATTTAAAAACCAAAGCAAAACCGCAAAAATAAAATAAAATACAATAAACACCACTCTTGATTCTTCTTGCCTCTCCAACTAACTGCCCGTCTCCCTTGACCTTTGAATTTCTAAGGTAATTGAATATGTTTTTTTTACAATCATTGTTTGAAGTTCCTCTCCTCCAATTCCATCCTAGATGCTCTCCAATCTGACTTCCTCTCCTTGCACTCAATTGATCTTGTCAATATCCTTTATCTAGCCAAATTTCAGAACTAGTGGTCTGTTCTCATCCTCCTGAACCAGTCAGCCTCTTTTGGCACTGGCAACCATTGCTATTCTTCATGAAATCATATCCTCTCTTTGATTCTTTGATTCTCTCCTCTCTTGGTGCTTTCCCAACCTCTCTAAGCATTTAGTGTATCTTTCCTTATCTCCCTTCCAGCTTTTTCTGGTTTCCACAGGGCTCTGTCCTTGGTCTGCTTCTCTACACCTTATCTCTGGGTAACCTCATCCCCAATCACATTCCACTATCATCTCTGTGCTGCTGATTCACAGCTCCAATCCTGTATATTCTAGTCTCGTCTCCTGTTCAAACTAAAATCTTGGCCTGTATGTCTGACATCTCCTTGTGTATGTCTAGCTGTCTGCTCAAGAGCAACGTAACTAAAATAGAGCTCTTAATCTTTCTCTCCAAGTGTCCCTCCAACTTCCTTTTGTAATCACTGTGGACAACACTACTATCCTGCCTGACACTTAAGCCTCTACTATGGGCTTCATCTTTGACTAAGACCTCTCACTAGGTCCTCACATTCAGACTGATTCTTTCTGCATATCATCTGTAAGGTATAGCCTGCTGCAAATATCACTGTTCTTGTCATAGGCTCATAGACATTAGGGCCAGAAGGTATCATCATGTCTGACCTCCTGCACACCGCAGGCCGCAGTACCTCACCCAGCCATTCCTGTAATAGACCCATAACCTCTGGATGAATTACTGAAGTCCTCAAATCATGATTTAAAGAAGTCAAAGTTACAGAAAATCTACCATTTACAGTAGTTTAGAACTGAAAGTGGCCCAGGCCCCATGCTGCAGAGAAAGGCAAACCCCTCCAGGGTCTCTGACCTGGGGGGAGATTCCTTCCCAACCCCTAATATGGTGATTAGTTAGACCTGAGCATGTGAGCAAGACCCAGCAGCCAGACACCTGGGAAAGAATTCTCTGTAGTAACTCAGAGCCCTCCCCATCTAATGTCCGCTCTGTACCTGTTAAAGATATTTGCTGCTAATAGTTGCAGATTGGCTACATGCAAATGTAAGAAGTCTCATCATACCATCCCCTCCACAAACTTATCAGTCTCAGTTCTGAACCCTACTGTGCCCCTTGGAAAACTGTTTCAGAACTTCACTTCTCTGAACTTCACTTCACCAAATTTCAAACCTAAATTTGTTTATGGCCTATTTATATCTATTTATTCTTGTATCAACATTGGCACTTAACTTAAATAACACCTCTCCCTCTCTGCTGTTTATCCCTCAGATGTATGTATAGAGAGCAATCATATCTCCCCTCAGCCTTTATTTGATTAGTATAAGCAAGCCAAGCTCCTTGTATCTCCTATCATAAGGCAGGTTTTCCATTCCTGTGAGCATCCTCATAGCTCATCTCTGCACCTGTTCCTATTTGAATTCATCTTTCTTAAACATGGGAGACCAGAATTGCACACAGTATTCCAGATGAGGTCTCATCAGTGCTTGTGTAATGGTACTAACGTTTCCCTTGTCTACTGGAAATACCTTGCCTGATGCATCCTAAGCATCGGGTTTTTTTATGGTCACATCACATTAGCGGCTCGTAGTTATCCTGTAATCAGCCAGTACACCCAGGTCTTTCTCCTTTTCCGTCACTTGCAATTAACAAGTTCCCAGCTTATAGAAATAATTCTTGTTGTTAGTCCCTAAGTGCATGACCTTGCACTTTGTACTATTAAATTCCATCCCATTTCTATTACTTCAGTTTTCAAGGTTGTCCAGATCTTCTTGTATGATACTCGGTTTTCCTCCATATTGGCAGTTCCTCCCAACTCTATCTTATTTGCGCATTTTATTAGCATGCTCCTGATTTTTGTGACAAGGTCATTAATAAAAATGTTATTTAAAAGTGATCCCAAGACTGATCCCTGATGAACTCTACTAGTAAGCTCTCTACAGCCTGACAGTTCATCTTGAAGTATGACTCATTGTAGTCTCTACATTAACCAGTTCCTTATCCTCCTTTCAATTCTCACATTAATCTCCATCCTCTCCAATTTAACTGTCCTTTACTTTAACCACATTACCCATTTCTTTGCATCCTCCCATGGGCTCTCTCTTCTTTATCACATCAAACATAAGTTATTTGTCTTCTCTCTCCAGTCATTTATGGTCTGTTCCCATCCTGCCCCTTTATCTCTCATTGATTATCAAAAAAGTCAACTTCTATTTCTGATTGGCCAATAGTGCATCCATTCTCCACTTGTTAAAATTTCAAACATGCTCCATCATGCTTTCTTCCATTCTATCTGTCATATTTGGGATGAGCTCCCCAGAAACATCTGCACAAATAACAAATTCTCCTCCTGCAAAACCCTTAACTCTCCTTTTCCACAATGGCTACAAAAACTTCATAATGGTTGGGCTGCTGGAGTGCTGAAACTACAGCCTGTCATGCTGAACAATTTTGTCTCATTATTTCATTGTATTCCCTGTCTCTCTGTACCTATGTGCTTTCTCTTCTCTTAAGCTGTAAACTATTTGGGAGCAGGGTCTACCTTTTTGTTCTGTATTTGGACAGTGCGTACCACAATGGAGTCCTTATCCTTAACAGGTTCTTGGATACTATGTTAATATAAATAATAACAATAATAAATCTGAGAAAAGTCACTGTGATCAGGTGGATTACGCCCAGAGGTCCCCTGCTTGAGACCTCAGGGTCCTACCACACCCCGTCCAGGAAAGGAGCAGTAGAGAAGTCCTGCAGGCTGCCTAGAGTGGCTGCAGGGAAAGCAGCTAATGAGAGAAGCTGCAGGGAGTAGCCAGTCAGGGCCATATAAAAGGAGCTGTAGAGCTAGAGATAAATAGTTGCTGCTTGGAGCTGGAGGAGTGCAAACTGTGTTCAAGGCTGCCTGAAGGACTGCAGCACCATAGACAGCTCTGTGCTGACAGGAACTGGGGGAGCAAGAGGGAGCTCCCGACTGGCTGCTGGGACTGAAGACAGAAGAACAGCTGGCACCAGAAGGGTGAAGAGTCTCCAGGGAGGAAGTCCTGGAAGCAGGACCGAGTGACTATTTGAAGGCTGACCCAGAAAGAGCTGCAGGATTGATTAAGGGGTGAGCTTGGGAAGGGCTACAGTGACGTTGCCAGTGGAGGGGTACTGGAATAGGCCCCTGTTAGACTGTACACCCAAGAAGGGGTCTGCTTTCACACAGAGACACTGTATGACTTGGCTGGAGGGCTGAGTCACCAAAACCACCTGAGAAACTGCTGATGGGACACTACAGACTGAGAGAGGAGCAGATGCACACCTGATGGGGATGGGGGGTGCTTGTGAGAGGTTGGTGCCACCTGGTTATAGCCATCTCAATTTCTCATCTGTAAAATGGGGATATTAGCACTGCCCTCCCTCATGGGGTATTGTATGGATAAATATTTAAAGATTATGAAGTGTGCTGATATTATGGTGCTATGGAGTTTATAAGTACTTTGATAGATTCACAGATAATTCACAAAGTTTAAAAGTGACCAAATTAATTTAGATAAACTATTCACTGTGATTTTTTGATATATTATGAATAACTTTGTTGATTTCTCCTTTTCAATGGATTGAGTGAGAAGTTACCATTGTTGTCTCAGCCTTTGGAACATTAGGATTCTAAATCCTCCTAGAGAACTTCTTAGAGAAAGATTGTGACATCTTGGTCAGGACTCCCAGAATGGTGAGCCACTGTGTTACCATCATGCAATGATTTTTGGGACCAGTGTGTCACCAGTTTACATATGATACATTGCATGACACCTCTGGAATATATATTATGACAGCAGTGAGTTACTCATGCTGGACTCAAAGTGTGGACTTCTTGGGCTTCTTTAGATCTTTAGCTGATGTAAATCAGTGTAGCTCCACTGAGTTCAGTAGAGCTGTGCTAATTCATATGATTGGCTACTTAAAGTTATGAATATTGTTTTTGGTTTAGTTTCTTTTTGCTCTTCCTTGTGGGTGTGTGTGTTTAAAGGCAAACTACTAGATATATAAAATGTGTAGATAAAAAATACTAAGCCACAAAACTGAAACAAAGAGAATATAGATATGCAAGGGTAATCTATTTAATAGGCATATATATGATACAAAGCTAGGTAATGCACCCTAATGCAACACAAGAGCTAGAGCTGTGGAAGCTCCTTAACAATAAATAGATACAGTGAGGTAACGTGTGTGAAGCAGCAATGTAAGGCACATCACTTGCTACGGATCAGAGAGCAGAGAGCATTCCCAGTGTATGCACTTATGTGTGTGATTATGCTAGGAAATAACATTGCAATATGATGTTTCCATACTTTAAACTCTAATTTGCTGTCTTGGTGCCGCAAGCGGGTTTAACCTTGAACAATACTCTGGTGTCAGTTGTCACTTTGTCTGTGATGCGGGATCGCTATTTATAGCAGCATTTACTGTTTACAAGAAAAGCAAATTCTGTTCTTTAACTTCAATAACAAACGGACCACCTGCAGATAATCATGGGTCTTTTTCAATGAAGAATTTACTGAAAAAGAGCAATTATAACTCTCTCATTTTCACTTTTTCCCCCCAGCACCTTGAAACCCATTCTCCTCTCACCAACACTGCTCTTTTGGAACAGTGTAACTCCATTCATTTTAATGGGACATTTGCTGATTTATACCAGAGTAAACTGAGAGCAGAATTTGGCTTATTGTGTAGAGACTATTATATATTTTCTTTTCATTCTGTATTCTAATTATAGCTGTGAATAGGCAATGGTCTCATTTTGTAAACTGCTCTGTGCATGTTAGCGATTGCTGTTTCTTAACATACTAGCAAACAAGAAAACAATCTATTTTTAAAGAAAAGGTAAGTCACCACATTCGTATATGGTAGAATTGAGTCTGTCATTCATTGTCACCAAAAAAAAAAAAAGCTATATGTCCTATCACATTAGACTTTGCTGTCAAAACTGACAGGTGAACAGCCCTGAGGACTTCAGGGATAGTAGCTTTCCAAAAGCATTTCGAGGATGCTTACTGGAGAAATGAAAGTGTATTATTAAGAATACTGTACATTTTCTCTTCTGTTGTTTTCAACATATCCATAATGAAACACACTCTTAATGTATGAACATTTATATAAGATAAAAGGATGGTAAATTGCCATGTCTAGGTATTCCTAAATGAATAAATAACATCTAAGGTAGTCTGCAACTTGGTTTGTGGTTTGTTGCCTTAGGGAGAGTCTTTAATGAGCTGATGTGAAGCCTTTTACAGTTTATTGTTGGTGACATTTTGAGGACACATTGTGTTAGTAGAATAAAGAACAATAAAGCTGGGTTATTGTCCTGAATACGGTTTATGTGTCCAACAAGTACCAGGCATGTTCTGACAAATGGAAGAAGTAATATAATGGTTCCTTTGTATCGGATGAAAAGGTTTACCTTCAGGAAACCATTTTCAGATGTGCAGTAATAAATTGGTAGTAAATTAACAGATTGTTATGCAGAATCAAGAAGGGTGGGATTTTTTTCTGCACTATACATATTTGAATCTCTCCTATTTATCTCTAGTAGCCTCAAGAGAGTTTCTTCCTTTTTCCTTTCCCTTCACAGTGATGTGCAGCCTAAGATGAGGAGAATGCAGAAGTTGTTGAATAAAGATGGCTAATTGGCCAAAAATCTCCCTGTTAGCAAAGATTACAAGTACATATTGAAATAGTCCACATGTCCTGGTTAGTGAGTAGTTAAGGCATTAATATCTTGTCATGTAGTTGGATAACTTGATTATTCTGATTCCTGAAAAATGTGGGTTGTGTAGTTAGCCAGGAGAAAAAAGCTTTAATAACTAAGTACAAAAATAGATAAATAAATAGGAAAAAAACAGGGAGAAGCCATAGTCTTTTGTGATGAAAAGTTTTTCTTTGGGGAATTTAGATCTCCTTATCTACCCTAAGCCAAGCCACAGGCACGTTACATACTGCTACTCAATATCCAGCAGCACAGATAATGAATTTTGTATCTGCTTGCAGGTCAGTAACAGCTACCACATATTGGGTAGCAATATGGACAGGTGACAGAGAAAGTTGATCTCTGGAATTAATTGTTCTCCATAACAGGTTTGTGGCATGAATTGTGTCACTCTTAGATTCTATATCCATTTCCACAGCCAGGGAAGGGATCTCTTTGGCTGGGACTGAACAGGTGCATATCACAATGTTAAGTAACTTCACACAGGTCTTTTTTAATCAGCTCTACAATAACTGTTGGTATTTAACAGGTTGCCTGGTGTATGCTGAAGAAGGGACAGTACACCCTTGGTAATGTTGAGTATTGTGATAGGTTTTCACTGGTTGGCAGCTGTCACTGACATTCTGCTATTCTTCAGGAGGTGTTCTTTGATGGGTGACACCCTACTGGCATTAGCTGGCAGTAGCTTGCCCGTCTAACTCAGGTGTAGTGGCTGAATCAGAACACTCTGCTGAGGTTGTAGAGACTCGTAGGAATGTATATACTGGCCAAACTTCTGTTTTGTGAGTTTCACTTTCATTAAGTTTGACATTTTTGAGATAGAACTGGGAGCTGTGGATGGCTGTGCCTGCAGATAATCATTGTAAACAAACTGTCTCGTGGGCTGTCAGCGGATTACCCTGACAGGCTGCAGGTTGCCCACCACTGGCCTAAACTGAACATAAATAAATTAAAAACCAAAGAAAGCAAGAAAGATAAAACCATTTGTGTTTGGTCATTATGTTAAGCTAGGAAGCTATATGATTGCTCTGATATCCGTTTGGTTAAAGGGGAACTAAGTCTAATGTGCCTTAGTAGAAGTTTCAAACAAACTGGAGAACAAAAAAATGAAAAGAATTAATTATGATACTAAATGCATTGCTCGAGTTCCAGGTCTCTGAGAGTTTTAAGGTGGCAATGAATTTGTTTATCAAGGTGAGATATTGCACCAGCACTATTTTAGTAACTGCTAATTAAAAGTGTGGATATTGGGGCAATCTGGTACATTTTTATGCTGTGATTCTATTCAAGGCCATAGTGATGTTTTGCCAGGCCTGGGCAAGGTATAGAAGCAAGCCCTCACTAGCCCCAATACAACGATGCTGCTTCCAGTCTTGCATCCATGCCACCTCATGCTCCCACTTTCTCTCTCTAAGGCCCTGATCCTTTTACCTACTTTTTTTTCCTTCACCTTCCTGCCTAATTATGACACTGGTCTTCAGTTTTCTTTCAACCTTCCTTTTCCTCAAGTCACAATTTTTTTCTGCCTCTAGTATTCACTGACCCCCTCTTTGCCTTAGATTTTGATACCTCCCTTTGCCCCTTTCCCTCCTCCTACTTATTGCTGCCTCTCCTCTGGCTTCCTGGTTTTGCTGTCATAGGAACACAGGACTGGAAGGGACCTCCTGGGTCATCGAGTCTAGTCCCCTGATGTCACAGGCAACCCAGTCATATAATCCTGTTTATAAACTTATCAAGCCTTATCTCAAAATGAATTCAGTTGTTTGCCCCTATGACTACTATTGGGAGACTATTCCAGAATCTCACTCTTCTGATGATTAGAAGCCTTCTTCTAATTTCCCGCCTAAATATGTTCATGGCTAGTTTTATACCCATTTGTCCTTGTGCTAACATTATCCTTTAGTTTAAATAGGTCTCCCTCCTGGGTGTTTTCATCCCTGATATATTTATAGAGAGCCACCAGATCCCCCCACAGACTTTATTTTGCTAGGCACAATAAAAGAAGGATTTTAGGTCTGTTTATATTGCACACTAAGCCCTAGATCTGACTCAGGTTTGAGCCCAAGCCCCATTTCTGTCCAAAGACAAATCACTCTGATTTGAGTCAGCAAGCACTGAGGACCCAGGTCCTAGGATCCTGCTAAGACTTACAATGCAATGTGGATATTCAATCATGGACTTGCAAACACCGAGTCCTCCAGTCTGGGTCCCACACACTTGGGCTTAGTTTGCAGTGTATACATACCCTTAGTCTTCTTTTATAAAATGAGCCTTCAATTCTCCTGATCATCCTAGTAGCTCTTCTCTACACTGTTCCAGTTTGAATTCATTTTTCTTGAACATGGGTGACCAGAACTGTACACTATATTCCAGATAAGTTGCCTTGTAAAATGGCATTAATACTTCCCTGTCTCTACTGGTAATATCTTGCCTGATACATCCTAGCATCACATCTGCCTTTTTTGTGGCAGCATCGCATTGGTGGTGCTTATTTATCTTGTCATCGGCTACTGCAACTGAAGTATTTCTCCTCTTCTGTTACTTTCAACTCACAAGTCCCCAGTTTATAGCAGAAATTCTTATTATTAATCTCTAAATGTATGACTTTGTACTATTAAATTTCATCCCATTTATGTCAAGTATCAGAGGGGTAGCCATGTTAGTCTGGATCTGTAAAAGCAGCAAAGAATCCTGTGGCACCTTATAGACTAAAAGACGTATTGGAGCATGTCATGTCATGCATCCGACGAAGTGGGTATTCACCCACGAAAGCTCATGCTCCAATACGTCTGTTAGCCAATAAGGTGCCACAGGACTCTTGGCCGCTTTTACATCTCATTTATATTGCTCCATCCTCCACTTCCCATGTGATGCTGTATCAAATGCTTTACTGAAGTCCAAATAGATGAAATCAACTAATTTTTTAGAGAAGGAAAATGTGATAATGTTATCAAAGAATGATATCAAGTGAGTTTGGCATGGTCTACCTTCCTATTTGTCTTTCCACAGTCTCAAAATTATTAGGACTATGCAGGATGTGCTGGCTCCATGAATTCTGCCCATAGTGCTCCCCTCCCTGTCCCCCAGCAGATTCCCTCTGCTGGCTTTCCTCTGCAGGAGGCATTGGCGAGACCTGCTGCTACTATGTTTACTGAAACATATTATGCCAGGGAACAGCCCAATTGATGGGATACCACCAAGCTTGGATCCCTCATTGAGTTTGGGCAAGTGCGCAGTCTGTTCCCAGTGGAAGTCTGGATTTCATGATATGCAGTTAAACTCCTGAGTTAGTCATCTGGTGCCTGATCCTACCCCACTGAAGCCAATGGGAGTTTGACCATTGACTTTACAATGCTCAGGAGCAACCCCTTATTTCAAAAAATTGTTATAATGTATAAATGCAGTGGAAATGTATCCCCATTATAGACCAGCTGCATTTCAAGTTACTGGAGAGGCAGAGCTCCTGTAGTGAGGGAGTGTGGAAGGAGGCACAGGATTTGGTGAAGTAGTGCAAGGACTGCCCCCCATGCCACCACTGTGCATGGACAGTACAACTCTTATGGAAAATGATAAACTTACATCCTCTGCACTGTTTCTGGATTTGCATAAAGAAAGTTACACCAGGAAATCTCCATTGTTTCTTCAAAAGGTGGGGTGGGGAAGTTAATACTTTATAGCTGCACATGTCCAGAACAAGGGGTGTTTACTCACTGAGTAGTTAAATTAGTCAAACAGCTGTTTTCACGCCAGCAAATTCTGAACTAGTCTTGGAGCGTGTCGTCCAACAAATCAAATAGGTTGCGTTATCCAATAAATCTGTGGGTATTGGCCGAAGCCTAATTCTGCTGTCCTTGAAATGCTCTGCTGAACTTTTAAGATTTTTAATAACCTCTCATTATTAAGGCTGCTAAAATGTTCAGGTTATATGTTTGACTACGGAGGTTTAATTTCTTCTCAGGTCAAAGATCAAGAGTTCAGGCAACTGTCACCAGAATGTGAGAGGAGAGGAGTGCTATGGAAACCTTTGAATGACCCACTTAAAGCCTATAGAAAACTTCAGAAGTTATTTATTTAAAGTGTGTCATGCATACGTGTGTATGTGTGTGTGAGAGAGAGAGGGTAATAGATTTTAAGACACTTGCATAAAAAACATAATTGGCTCCTGCGCTATTTCTTCAATTAGTTATAGGCACAGATTGTGAGAATAGTAGGAGAATAATTGAACAGACATTTGCACATATAACAGCCAGTTATATGGCAATTTCTTGCAAAAGCAAATTTTCAGAAAAAAATCTGAGACATAATGTTCAAACTTATTTCCATTTGAATCATTAGCAGTGACAAGTTGCATAAGGCAATATCTTTTATTGGAGCAGTTTCTGTTGGTGAGAGAAGCAAGCTTCAGAGTCTCACACAGCTCTTCTTCAGGTCTGGGAAAGGTACTCCTAGCGCAGGGGTGGGCAAACTTTTTGGCCCAAGAGCTACATCAGTGTTGCGAAACTGTATGGAAGGCCAGGTAGGGAAGACTGTGCCTCCCCAAACAGCCTGGCCCTCGCTCTCTATCCACCCCCTCCCACTTCCCATCCTCTGACATCCCCCTTCAGAACCCCCGATCCTTGCCCCTGCCTGCCCCCCTGGAACCCTCACTACTAGCCGCCCCTCGGGACCCCACCCCCAATCCAACCCCCAACTCCCTGTCACCAGACTGCTCTGACCCCTATCCACACCCCCTCCCCTAACCGCCCCCCGGGACAACACCCCCTATCCACACCCCCATCCCCTGAGAGCCCGCCCCCAGGATTCCCACAACTATCCAACCCCTCCATTTCCTGTCCCCTGATCACCCCCCCCGAACCTCCGCCCCACGCAGCCGCCTCCTGCTCACTGTCCCCTGATTGTCCCCTGGGACTCCCTGCCCCTTATCCACCCCCTCACCCCTTACCATGCTGCTCAGAGCAGCAGGAGCTTGGAGCCCCGCTGCCCAGCCAGAGCCAGCCACGCTGTCAGGAAGGAGCGGCGGGCCAGAGCACTTGCAGCGCACTGCGGCTGCAGGGGGTAGGGGGGAATCAGGGAAGGGGCTGGGGGCTAGCCTCCTTGACCGGGAACTCAGGGGCCGGGCAGGACGGTCCTGCAGACTGGATGTGGCCCACGGGCCAAAGTTTGCCCACCTCTGTCCTGGCATCACAGCTAAATGCAAGGTGGAACAGATTGTTTATCATAAGTAGTTAGCACAGGGGTGGGCAAACTATGGCTCCAGCCTGTGAGTGTTTTAAGCCAGTCGGCGAGCTGCTCCATGTGGCTTGGCCACACTCCGGCACTCTGGCTAGGGCGCTGGGTCAGGGGCCGGAACAGAGGCTCGGCCCTGCTGCTGTCGGGGTGCAGGGCTGGGGGACGCACTACATGGCTCCTGGAAGTGGCATGGCCCCACTTCGGCTCCTACGTGCTCCAATGGGAGCTGCAGGGGCGGTGCCTGCAGATGGGGCAGCATGCAGAACCACCTGACTGCGCCTCCACATAGGAGCCGGAGATGGGACATGCCACTGTTTCTAGGAGCTGCTTGAGGTAAATGCCACTTGGAGCCTGCATCCCTCAAGCCTCTCTCCATGCCCCAACTCCCTACCCCAGCCCTGATCCCCCTCCCACTCTCCAAACCCCTTGTTCCCAGACTGGAGCATTCTTCTGCACCCCAAACCTCTCATCTCCTGCCCCACCCCAGAGCCTGCATCCCAGCTGGAACCTCCACCCTATTCCAGCCCTGATTCCCCTCCTGCCCTCTGAACCCCATGGTCCCAGCCCAGAGCACCCTCCTACACTCCAAACTCTTGATCGCCAGCTCCACCCCAGAGTCTGCACCCTCCCCCAGCCCTGTACTCCAATCCCAATTTTGTGAGCATTCATGGCCCACCATACAGTTTCTATTCCCTCTATTCTATTCCTTGGGCCAAAAAGTTTGCCCACCCCTGGACTAGGCCATCATGTCTCATATAAGTCTGCAGGTTGTATGTTTGTACTTTTAAATATCAGATCATTTTCTGATCTGCATCAAAGTAAATAGAAATAAAATTGTGTCAAAATGATTTTTAAAGGGCTGTGTGTGTATCCCCAAAGTAGCAGTACTTCATTAAAACTGTAGGAAAACACCAAAGTATAAGCGCAATCTGCCTTCAGTCTGCAAGGCACTTTAAGCATGTGCTTACCTTTATTGATTTAAATCAGTGACTCAAACTTTTTTTACTGGTGACCCCTTTCATATAGCAAGACTCTTGAGTGCGACACCCTCCTTATAAATTAAAAAAAAACCACTTCTTTATATATTTAACACCATTATAAATGCTGGAGGCAAAGCGAGGTTTGGGGTGGAGGCTGACAGCTTTTGACTCCCCATGTAATAACCTCACGACCCCCTGATGGGTCCCGACACCCAGTTTGAGAACCGCCGATTTAAATGGAACGTAACCCTGTGGTTAAATGTTTTGCTGAATTGGGGCCTATAAGAACCTATATAGAATAGACTGAGATCCAGATCTGAATATTGAGAAAAAAAATTATAGTGGTGTCAGTGGTCTCCTTGCTCACCTTCCCCACTCCCAATTTATTTGTGAGATTAGTGAAGAAAATTCTCTTTCCCTGACCCTTCAGAATTAAGGTCTTGATGTTCCCATTTTGCGCAGAAAACTTGTTACAGAAAATCTGTCATGCTTGGCCTGCTGTTCTGCCACATCATCTCCTGCAAGAAGCCATGCTTCTGGCAGAACAGAATTGCCAGGGGACAGGGCTCAGATAGATCTTCCAGAGTTCAGGCCATCCTGCTCTTCCCTCCTTCATCTCATCCAAACATTACATCCTTCTGCCCGTGAAGTTGTACAGAGCTAAGCTTCTGCACTGCAGATGCAGAGAAGAAAGACACAGCAATAGAGTGAGCCACCATTCCCCTCCAACGGCCTTCTTGTTTTGATTTATGAATGCTTTGATGAAACAGAAGGGGGCATACCGGAGAGAGCAAGTGATATGCCCCTAATTGTGAGAAAGTGCATCTGTGTGGAGGTGGGGGAAGAAATGAAGTACTTAATATATGTGGGTCCCTTCTCTCTCTATGTATGTGTGTGTGTGTGTGGTATGTCTAATATATATATGTATACACATACAATATTGACCATGTGGGCAATGTTCAGACTGAAAGCAATTGGTACAACAATCAAAATCTAAGATATGAACAAAATATATCTGTCTCCCCCTTCTGACATCTATGAATCTCTGTAGAATTGGAGTGGAGTGTATTTGTTTGAAAAAAATGAGCAGATCCCTCTTAGATTTGCAGGCTGTGTGTAGAATTGGGCATTTGGAACAGGCAGGCTGCAAAGGAACTAAAACATTGCCACATACTTATTACCATTAAGAAATCAAGTTATTGCTTATCAGAGGATACGTCTGCACTGTAATGGGGAGTATGCTTCCCAGCACAGGTAGACAGACCCTTGCTACCTCTGCTTAAGTTAGTGTGCAAAAAGTAGCAGTAGTGCAGTTGCAGTAGAATGCGTGGTGGGTCAGGCTAGCTACTGGAATACAAACCTACCCTGACTCCCTGGTTACATACTTGGGTGACTAGTCCGAACTGCCCCAGCTTCACCGCTATTTTTAGTGCCCTATCACATGCTAACTTGGCTTGAATCTGTCTACCCATGCTGGGAAGCAAGCACTCTTCCAGCTGCAGTGCAGACATACCCAGAGGTGCTGTTTCAAGACCTGTATTTATCTGAAAAACAATTTAAAAATAGGCTGTTCATCTTTATTTCCAATATCGCAAATTTTAGTATGTGCTTCCCTGAATAAAAACACCAGAACTGTTCGCTGATTCCATCATCTCTTTAGAATCACTTCCTGTTGGAGGAGGGCACTTCCTTTTTCCTCCATATGCTTGGCCTGCAAAAGTCAGTGATTTGATAGATGTGCTCAGCCAGACTTGTTCAGTTTTCTAACGCTAGCCCAGCTCTAGAGAACAGCCTTTCAGCATGTTTGTGTCTGAAAGGAAATCTGATCTGACAACTCTGCAGTGCAGTTCACACTTTAGAAGCGATCAAAGGTCTGCCAAGTGCAGGAACTGATTGCAGTCAATATAACTTTAGAGGCATTAAAAATGATCTTGCATCTGTGTGAAGTTTCTGAAAGGCACGTCATTTCCAAATCTGTTAGAGAGTATGCTTAGGAGAATTAAAATGTATATGTATGTATGAGGCTTGATGAGGAATCACTGGTTTGGGTCATTATACTGTATTTAAGAGAAGAGTTTGGAGAAGAAAGACATAGTGGAACAGTTTCTCATTTGGTATGAGGTCACTGGAGCTACATCACTATACATCAGCTTAGGATGTGGCCCAGAGTATACATATTTGTATGGAATTTTTGTCCTTCATTTCATTTATTCAAAAACTATTTTCCTCAGCTTGCCCTGCCGTGGCCACATCCTATACTGGATAGCAGCTTTCCCTTTTGTTGCTGCCCATCATGAATAACAGCTTTATTTGGTGCAAAAATGAGATACCCCAAGTTGTGAGCTTTTCATAAACATACCTGAATTGTTCAATTTCCTTTTGATTACATAATTTCCATATTGGACCCCTTCTTGTTGATTTTCAGCTAAAGATTTCATTTGAGTCATTTACAAAAATGCTATGAAACTGTTCCAGTGTAGCCTACCATCAAAAGTAGCAGAAGTGTTCAATTTTTATTTAGGTGTAATAACAAGGAGAGCTCACATTTTTGATGGCTATTTCCACAGCCGTCTTACTATAATGAATGGTAAAGGGAAAAATAAAAGAGCACTAGAAGTTAGTTCCATAAAAAAATGTACTCCATATTAGAGGCAGAATGTAATACTGGTTGGTCAATATGGGCACACTGGTTTATTTTAATACCTTTTTGTTTTAAGAAGGGGGGAAAACCTAGCTAACGGTTTCCTTTCTTTTTCTTTCATGTCATTGATGTGGATTTCTGAATTGCTGTCTTTTGTCCAAATGACTGGAATTTCATATAACTCCAATAGGTAAGTAAACAAAGTTATCTCAGATCTGATATTGACATCTTTATTTTGAATTTTAAGTTTGTGAGGTGTATAATAGAATAAGAATGAAGATTCTGTATTGTTTCTGTCAAAGTACCGTTATTTCAGCTCCATACTGTGTAGCGAGGACTCAGCAGAGAAGTCTAATACCAAAATCTCCAGTCATGGAGGACAGCTGCTTCAGATGTTTGGAAAGTCCTGGTAAAGGGATGGTAATTGATTGAAAAAAACCCTCAATTCAATACAAAAAGGCTGCCAGACAAACCTTTCCATAGGCAGATCTGCACAGAGGAACTTCTGCAGAGTCTAGCAGAGACAGCAGGGGTAAATCTGAGTTTTCAAAACATTCATGGACACTCATTCCAGTGTCCATTCCGGAGGTCCAGTATTCTCTGGATTATGTTGATGGACCCAAAGGTTGGGCTCAATATGTTCATCGGTGGTGGGGTGGAAAGGAAGCTTCACCTTATGATATTGTTAATGACATGGCAATTACATAATGCATATGGGGTGGGTTAGGTGGCGAGGGGAACTGAGGCCCTTATCAACTTGTAGGTCTCTGGCCACTATATTATAATATCTTCTTGAGATGCCAATGGTGTACTCCCTTTGATCAGCAAGTATACTGAGCCATTTGGTGCCCAGATACCAGAAAGATAAGTATGGTATAAATGTCTGGATAGAATGATAAGGGTAGACCTGAGAATGTCAGTGCCAGCAGAGCAGGTTACCTGACACTGAGAACTCATTTCCCAAAATAACATTGTCATGGGATGTTTCTCCTCAGTCGGTAAACAGTGACATGAGTAGTAAAAGAGTGACTCTACTCCAAGTAGACATCAACCTGGAATCCTCTATGCGTGAAGAGTTCCTGAGTCATTGTGATTTAGCAAAGATGATCAGTAAATTTAATCCCTCCTTCAAATACAAAATTTCAACAGAAATGAGATTTTCTGAAGATTTTCACAGTATTTCCCCCCTTTTCCCAACCAGCTCCAGTATATAGTAATTTACACTGCATATCACTCAGGCAGCAGCGCTCCACAGCTCCATGGCTGTGATGGATGGGACAGTAATTTGCTCTAGTCCTTTAATTGGTGCCAATATTCTTACACACAGCTGGCTACTACTTTACCTCTGCTCCCTGCTCCCTCCTCCAACCTCTTTTAGAGAGATGCTCCAGTGGGGTGAAGCGCGCTTCATAGAAACTACAGCAGCTCTGAGTCTAGGCAATCTTTTATTGGGTTGCACTGAAAAAAAAACATAGTCAATGCTTTGTGTGTCAGATACTGCAACAGTTCCTTGGACTTTTTAGATGATTTATTAGCATAGGAATGGACAAACTGAGATAGTGGCTGGTCCAGATACTGGCCTCAAGTATGCCAATTTATAGATGACCTCACTAGGACTGAGTGTATGCTGGTGTAGCAGACAGCAGAATTTGGTACAATGTGCCAAGGTAAGCTAGAGCAACAGAGCAGTTATTACATAATATTTTTGGTGTATTTGCCTTTTTTTTCCCTTCACTAGCTAGCAGTGGTACATCAGCTCGCATTGCTAGCAACTGAAGTGCACAGGAAAAAAAGTGATATACCATGGAATATTCTGACAGAAAAACTCTCAAGGAGCAGTGTAAAAACTGCTAGATGTTAAGTAGATGCATTATTTTGCTGGTTTAGACCACTGGGAAATAAAGCCTCTGTCTGTGTATTTGATATATACTGACAGGGAGAGAGAAAAGGCAAGCATACCATACATGTTCAGGTGTGGTACAGTTATTCAGCAGTGTTTTCCAGCCCTTTTCATGAAAATCTGACATTACCATACCACAGACTGGAGCAGCAGGAATCACTAGGGAAAGAACAGCTGGATACTTTATTAGGTTTTATGTTGTACATAAGGAGGCCATGTTTTCCACTGTCAGAGTATAAAAGAAAATGAAAGCTCTGGGTATCATCTTGAACGCGTAAGATGTGTCAGCTCTGTTCCCCCAACACCTGGATTGAAAGCTCAGTGTGAGGTCACTTAGAAAACAAAAGCAGATTGTCTTCTATGATTTAGTTTTTATGCATTAAGTTTCTAGTATGTTTCTACTAAGACAAGGTTCAAAAATATCGTCTAAGTGGAGTGGAACAGAAGCTGGGCTCGGGGAGCAGGACCTACTTCCATGTGCCGTGAATTGGAACTGCTCAGAATTTGGATTAAAAAATATATGTTTTGATGCAAAAAGTTGATAGGACCCTATTTTTGTTAACTTATTTTACATTGTAATGTCTGTTGGAATGTGACTCAGGCTGTAACTCTTCAGACACACGATTCCTCTCTTACTGTAGCTTTGTGCTTCATTTACTGGACCATGTTAAGCTATGTGAATTGATGTGGGTCCCTTCCAAGACTAGTGATTGTGAAAGGCCGCCCTGCCTTCTAAGAATCATCTAACATCAGAATGGAATGGAAAGGAGACAGACTGACCTTTAAAAACATTTGTGATGGAAATGGGGGCAAATGTCATAAAGCTAAAGTTGAATGATGAGATCCCTGCTAATACAAATGTTTCAGGAGAAAGTCATTTTCCTCATTTTTCTCTCCTACCATCACAACCCCAGTAGGCTAACTATCACAATCTGATGTTTGTTTTTCATATAACAGTGAATGTGTAATATTCTACTTTTCAGGAACACTAAACTTTAAAGAACAAATCATAACAAATGTTAGAAACTCAGGAAATTCGGAGTTAAACTTGCAACTCAACCCTTTGAAAATATTGAAAAACACACTGAAGGCATCCCAACTGCTTTAACTTTGCTCCCTTAGATAATCAAGCCTTCTCATCTTTCTTTCTTTGTGGGCAGAAAATAAAAAATATTCACCACAGAATATTGGTTTCATAATTTCTTCCAAAAATGCATGTTTCTAATGTTAAATATCACTTTGTCACCTTGCTAATCTTTACCGTGTGAGTGCTATAGTTTCATGACCTAGGCAGTTGTGTATATAGAGAGACACTGGTTGAGATTTTACAAGCTTCCTAATGGATTTGGATGCTCAATTCACATGGGTACCTGAAAATCTCAACTACTACTTCTATATATAATAACACTTGAATCACGTGCATGTGGTATATGGTATACTTTGAAGAGTACCGTTAATATGGAGTGGGGAGTGGGGTGAAGCCTTCAATATGCTATTTTTGTAATCTGAAAAGTGTAAAAAAGATTCTTTCTTGTCAAGCACAGTAGGGCCCATGCTAACTGCATCATTTTAAAATTTGAGGAAATTCCCTCAGATTTTTGAGGAAATTCCCTTTCAGATTTTTGAAATGGTGATGTTTCAGCCCTTTAAGAAACCAATGAATTGCCCTGGCAAGATACAAAAGTGGGGACAAAGAGACAAAATAATAATAGTAGAATACAGTGATAGAGGTTCTAGTTCTTAAAATGACAATGGCCAAAATGTTGAAACTTGGATGTTAGGGACTAACAACAAGATTTTTTTGCTATAAGCTGTGGACTTATCAGTTGGAAGTTATAGAGAAGGAGAAAGACTTGGGTGTACTGGTTGATCACATGATGACTATGACCCGCCAGCATGATATGGCTGTGAAAAAAGCTAATGCAATCCTAAAATGCATCAAGCAAGGTATTTCCGGTAGAGATAGGGAAGTGTTAGCCATAATACAAGGCACCGATGAGACCTCATCTGGAATACTATGTGCAATTCTGGTCTCCCATGTTTGAAAGATGGATTCAAACTGGAACAGGTGCGGAGAAGGGATATTAGGATGATGAGAGGAATGGAAAACCTACCTTATGAGATGAGACTCAAATAGCTTGACTTCTTTAGCCTAAACAAACGAAGACGGAGGGGAGATAAGATTGTTCTCTATAAATACATTAGGGGATAAATACAGGGAGAGATAGGAGTTATTTAAATTAAGTGCCGATATGGACACAAGAAGAAATGGATATAAATCAGCCATCAGCAAGTTTAGGCTTGAAATTAGATGATGGTTTCTAACCATCAAAGGAGCGAAGTTCCAGAGAATACAGTGGGGGCAAAAGTCTACCTTGCTTCAAGACTGAGTTTGATTAGTTTATAGAGGGCATGGTATGACAGGACTGCTTATAATGGCATGTGTCCCATCTGGGACTGCTAGTAGCAAATATTCCCAACAGTCAGAGGTGGGACATTAGATGGGGAGGGCTCTGAGTTAGTACAGCAAATTGTTTCCCAGGACTATGGCCAGTGGATCTTGCCCACATGCTCAAGGTGTAACTAATCACCATATTTGGGGTCAGGAAGGAATTTTCCCCGGGTCAGATTGGCAGAGACCTTGGGGTATTTTCGTCTTCCTCTGCAACGTGGGGCACAGGTCACTTGCAGGTTTAAACAAGTGTAAATGGTGGATTCTCTATATATTGAAGTTTTTAAATTGTGATTTAATGACTTCAGTAACACAGTGAGAGGTTATGGGTCTATTACAAGAATGAGTGGGTGAGGTTTTGTGGCATGTAACGTGAAGGAGGTCAAATTAGATGATCATAATGGTCCTTTTTGGCCTCAATGTTCAGGCAGAAAAATCCATATTTAGGGATCTAAAGTGTCCATTGGTGCTGTGGGTGCTCAGCATATCTGAATTTCAGGCCACTTTAGCTATACACAGATAGATTTTGCTGCCTAATTTTGAGCAGTGAAGTTTAATATTGTTTGGTGAATATCTATAACTTTCAGCTTCAGCATGTATTCTGACTCGCACATTAAAATAATTGGGAAGGTGGTGACAGTGGATGAGATGTGTTCAATTAGACTCTAAAATGAGGATTGTTCTTTGGCACAAGGGAGAGCAGCAATAGAGGCCAGACTGCTGCCTAGCTACGAAACTCTAGCAAATGCACTGAACACTTCTGCTTCTATTCTTGATTTTTAATGTGTCTTCTTGATAGGAAGGCATGACAGCCAGATTGTGGGTGATTTTTCTGTAGTTCATGATGACAAAGTATCCAGTAAAAGGTTATAGTGTGGGAAGGGGAGCTGGTTAGAGGGTTTTATTTCTACAGATTGGAAGAGAATCTTACAGTGACACTGTCTGAGATACTCTAGGAGCTCATTAAAAAATGGGGAAATGTTTTATAGCAGTTGTGCTAGATGGTTGAGGGCTGCTGTGCATTTCTTTGTGGATAAAATACCGAACAGATTTTCAGTGCCATATGATTTTGATGCACATATACAAATGCATATAGGTATTTTAGTACCACATGATGCTATTTGCTAGACTGTTATGTAGCATTAGAACATCTGTATTGTAGAACAACAGTGGTGTCCATAACTGAGGTTCAATTTCTGATCTCTTAATCATGTTGCCTTGTACCTTACTCTGTTGAGTATTTCTATTTCTTTTAATGGGAAATAAGAATCAGAATATCCGAATCTGGATGGGACCTAGCAGAGATGATGCTTCAGGTGAAGTGATATTGTTATGACCAGGTAGTGTGGTGATGCAGTTTTGGAAGAAGCTATATTCCCTCTTAGCTATGACGCGAATCCTGTTTGCTTTCAAGGAAGGGAAAATAAAGTGCCTCGGAATAGAATAGTATGCTAATACACGTCTTGATATCACTAATTTTGGAGGGGAGGAGCTGTAAATCACCTTGTATATGGTTCTACCAAGGCTAGTTAGGTGCAAATGCATGAGATCATCTGGCACAAACCTCTTCCAGCTCTCTCCTCTCACTTCTTGGAAAGAAAAAGAGATAGTTGCTGTGTAATTGTGTATATTGCACATAGTTGGAGAGTTGGAGCACAGTATTTTAAACATAGTAATAAACTGGTATGGGCTAATAAGTAATAACTGAGATCTTGGCACCTTTCTTATATGAGCAATAAAAAAAGACATTCAACATGAAAAATTAAAGGTATTATGGAGATGTTGGAAGTGATTTTCTGTGTCTTACTGAGGGATTATCAGAGTGATGAAGGATTCCAGCCTTTGAAAACAGGAGATAGTAATTCTCTCTAGTTCTGAGGGAGACACTATGCTTAGCAAAGAAACTGTGTGTAATAAAATCTGAGGCTGAAATATAACCTCTAGCTTCCAGAACTTTATTCCGTTTATTCTCTCAAAGGAATGCTGCACTCAGGTTAACCATTGGAGTACCAAGGCTCACTGTATTTGACAGTTGGCTATAATATATCATTGTGGGATTGATCTGGCAGGAGAGTGGATGCAAAAGGAGAAAGGTTTCTTGTCTGTGAATTGAATAAGTTGAAATGGATAAGTTGCAACACAGAAAAGCATTTGTGTGTGTGTGTGTGTGTGTGTGTGTGTGTGTTGTATGTAAACCATACTTTTTCTCTCTAACATTTAGTTAGACCATTAAATCACTGGTGAGCAGTGTTATACTTTGTCCATGTATATATTCAAGGGTCATACATATGTCAGGCATCTGTACTTGACTTTTGTGCCTTTTTTTTCCCTTTGTATACCAAAATCATTTATAATGTATACACTCATATTTTAACATCTACTGGAATAAGAGCAAGGATCCTACATGGATGATGTCAGGATCATGCAGACGACTTGCAAAATGGAATTATGCACAAAGTGTGATGTTTAATACGCATGATCTTTGCATGTCTTTGCATGTTCCCTATTTCATGCCTAGCTAAGGACACTTTCTGTGCTTGACTCACTAGATACATGAAAATAGACAGCTTTCATTTGAAACAAATATCATTTATTTATTTTTAACTACCACTTCGTCCTCCCCTTCATTCCATTTCCTTTTGTTCCTCATATTTCCTGTGTAATTTTCTTCTCTTTCCTTTGTTAATTTAGTTAGAAACAGTCCAAAGGGTTTAAAAATAGCATACATTCTTAAGATAGGCTTATTATAGTAATATTTTACTTGTGAGTAACAGCTTTCATCCCAAATGGCACAAAAGCACTTCAGATGCGGCATTCCTGGGGCACTACTGAAATATAACTGCCTCTGGTGCACCAAGCATTGCAAATTACATCCAAGTTTCAGTGTCATTATTTAAAGCTTGAACCAGATCTCATTGAACTCCATGGAAAGATTTCCATTTACTTCAGTTTCAGGTAAGTTCTTGTGGTGTTATAGGTACTTCGTTTAAGTCCTTTCACTTGAATAAACCATGAGGAACTTGGATCTATGAACTGAAGCAGGACTATATGGAAAAAATAGATAAAAACAGATCTTTAGAACAAATACACAGACATACCAGTTCCTGATCTGCTTCCTCCTTTTCAGATAATCAGTCAGTTGTTCTGATTAATGTCCTCAGCATTTGTTTTCCCTGGGGTATTATAAGTGAATTACATAGAGAACCTGCAGCAGTAGATGAGAGCTGGTTCCAAAATGAATGAAAAGATTTGAAGAAAAATGTCTGCCTTACACACTGCAAGCAAGGTTTTAAGAACATAAGAACGGCCATACTGAGTCAGACCAAAGGTCCATCTAGCTCAGTATCCTGTGTTCCGATAGTGGCTAATGCCAGGTACTTCAGAGGCAATGAACAGAACAGGTAATCATCAAATGATCCATCCCCTGTGACCCATTCCCAGCTTCTGGCAAACAAAGGCTAGGGACATCATCCTGGCCCATCCTAGCTAATAGCCATTGATGCACCTATCCTCCATGAATTTATCTAGTTCTTTTTTGAACCCTGTTATAGTCTTGTCCTTCACAACATCCTCTGGAAAGGAGTTCCATGCTATTTTTAAACCTGCTGCCTATTAATTTCATTTGGTGTCCCCTAATTCTTGTGTTATGAGAAGGAGTAAATAACATTTTCTTATTTACTTTCTCCAGTCATGATTTTGTAGATCTCTATCATATTCCCCCTTAGTAGTCTCTTTTCCAAGCTGATAAGTCCCAGTCTTATTAATCTCTTCTCATATGGAGGATGTTCCATATGACCTAATCATTTTTGTTTCCCTTTTCTGAACCCTTTCCAATTCCAATATTTTTTTTTAAAATGGAGCAACCACACTTGCACACAGTATTCAAGATGTGGGCATACCATGGATTTATATAGAGGCACTATGATATTTTCTTTCTTATTTTCTATCCCTTTCTTAATGATTCCTAACATTCTGTTTATTTTTTTGACTGCCACTCCACACTGAGTGGATATTTTCAGAGAACTATCCACAATGATGCCAAGATCTCTTTCTTGAGTGATAACAGCTAATTTAGACCCCGTTGTTTTATATGTATAGTTGGGATTATGTTTTCCAACATGCATTACTTTGGCATGTAAGCTGTTCCCAGCTGCTTGCAACTGAATGGCACTAGCCCATATCTCTAGTCCCAGACACAACCCTAGGAACCTCCGTCTTGCAGTGTCCAGTTATGCCTGCTGGATGCTGCAAGCTTATATGAGTTTGTCAATTTAATAAAGAAATTGATATGTACCAGGATTGTTATCCCAAGGGGAGCCTCTGACACATTTCAAACCAAATACGCTGCTACAGGTATAATAAACAAACAATTTTTTTAAACTATAAAGATAGATTTTAAGTGATTATAAGTCAAAACATAACAAATCAGATTTGGTCAAATGAGGTAAAAGCAAAACGCATTCTAAGCTGATCTTTACACTTTCAATGCCCTTATAAACTTAGATACTTCTCACCACAGGCTTGCTGGTTGCTCTTCAGCCAGGCTCTCCCCTTTGATCAGTGCTTCAGTCGCTTGGTGTGGTGTCTGTAGATGTAGGTGGAACAGAGAGAGAGCATGGCAAATGTCTCTCCCTTTTATCATGTCCTTTCTTCTCTCCTGGCTTTGCCCTGCCCCGTTCTTGAGAGTGAGGTGAGCATTACTTCATTGCAGTTCTAAACTGACCAAAGGAGGGGAGGTGACTCCCTCAAGAGTCAAACAGATTTTTTTGTTGCTGCCTAGGCCAATGTCTTTTGTTCCTGTGAGACTGGGCTGGGTTTGTCCCATACCTGCCCTGATGAGGTGTGAACTGCCTCTCTGCTCTTGGAGAGTTTTTGCCTGGGCTTTTAAGCCATGAGGTTACATTTTTCAGGTTCATAACTACATACATAAAATTATAACCTATAACATTAATATAACATTACTATAACAATTACTATGATATCACTATAACAACCATGTTCAGTGCATCATGAGCCTTCCGAAGACACCCAACATGACACCACAATCATTGGATACCACACAATTATTTTATAAAGATGAACATGGAGGTGTAGGGTGTTTCCCCCAAGGTACAGAGCGTCATGGTGACGGACTTGTCAAAGGCTTTCTGAAATCTAACTACACTATATCCACTGGATCCTCCTTGTCCACATGCTTGTTGATCCCCTCAAAGAATTCTAGTAGATTGGTGTAGCATGATTTCCCTTTACAACAAACATTTTGACTCTTCCTCAACAAATTCTGTTAATCTATATTTCTGACAATTTTGTTCTTTATTATAGTTTCAACCAGTTTGCCCAGTACTGAAGTCAGGCTTACTGGCCAGTAATTGCTGGGATCATCTCTGGAGTCCCTTTAAAAATCTGAGATCACATTAGCTATCCTCCAGTTGTTTAGTACAGAAGCTGATTTAAATGATAGGTTACAGACTACAGTTAATGGTTCTGAAATTTCACATTTGAGTTCCTTCACAACTCTTCGGTTAATACTATCAGGACCTGTTGACTTATTACTGTTTAATTTATCAATTTGTTCCAATTCCTGCTCTAATTACACCTCAGTCTGGGACAGTTCCTCAGCGTTGTCACTTAAAAAGAGTGGCTCAGGTTTGGGAAGCTCCTTCACATCCTTCACGTTTTCTCTTGCTTTGTATCTGCATAGTCATTTGTACTTGTTCAAAGTAGTATAAAACGCTAACAAATCAGCATGACAGAGTTCTACATGCACTTTGTGTAGTCATTTACCTAGTCAGAAAGTGAGTGCAGAGTGCAATCACAGTGGAGAATGTCCCTTTTCTTCACTTAATTTCCAGCACTGCGTGGTAGAACTGGTCTAACAATGCTGCTGAACCACCTTGCAATATCAGGTTCTTGGCAATTAAGAGGTGTAGAATAAATAGTATGTTGTCTAGTCCATAACCCTGGACACAAAAGTGGGAAGAAGGGAATTTGTTACAAGAAAGTATCTGGGTAATGAAAAAAGGGGTAAAAAACAAGGATGATGTCATGGCAGGGGGTCTACTGTAGACAACCTAACCAGGAAGATATGGTGGATGAGGCTTTTTTTTTTTTTTAACAGTTAACAAAATCAGGTAGCGCAGAGGACTTGGTGATGATGGGGAACTTCAACTACCCAGCATCTGGTGGGAAAATAATACAGCAGGGCACAGACTATCCAACATATTATTGAAATGCATTGGAGACTTTTCTTATTTTTTCTATTGTTTGAGAAGGTGCAGAAAGCAACTGGAGGAGGCTGTACTAGATTTTGGTTTTAACAATAGCTCACTTCTAGTCCTACATTTCTGTGATTCTATACTACAAAGTGAAAAAGAGCAGTGCATTCTGTATGTACAATTCCTTCTGTCATCACGAGATTGGTGTGTGAATGCCACTCATTCAACTCTATTTTCTATTAAATATTCAAAAAAGAAAGTAAATCTGTTGAAATTCACTGCCTTGCCTTCATGGTAGAAGGTAGCAGCAGAATATTCTTCCTTTAGCCTTGCCAATCCGGTTCTGTGAATCCTGTATTTATAGTGAAGGAAAATCCCCTTCTGAAGATCCCTTTTGTATCGAGAGACCATCCAAATCCAAATATTTGCTTGTATTCTGAGGGGCAGGGAGGGGAAGGTGGAGTGAAAAGGGTAGACTATTCCTCTTCCAAATGTGAGAAGTATAACCTCCTCAGAAGTAGGCATCTAATTTTATTACCCAGTGACACGTAGTACAGCGTTAATGAGGAGGAGTAGGGTGGGAAACATTTTTTAAAGAAATGAGTCAAGTCAGCTAGCTAAAGCACAAAACTAGAGGGGAAGGGAGGAATCTATTCAGCAATGTATAGCGCATCATTGACTCTTGCTCAGTAGATGGTATTCCATTTCTCTTCCAGCAGTGATAGATGTGGATTCTGTACAGACGTCAAAAGGGAGGTGTTAGAGGTGGGGGGTGATACTCCAAAGTAAAGTAGTCCTTAATTTGGATGGTCTCAAAGGCATGTCCTTGCTCATGGGGATGATGAGAGATACTTACAGAAAAGGGAAACAACAGCATAAGTTTTGGTGTAAGCCCTTAATAAATGGCATATAGTTCCTACATTTAGAAACTGTCTGAATTTAGAGTCAGTAGGGCTTTTGTACATTAGCTTCTGAAACTTTGTTTAGGTGAAAAAGATTTCTCCACATTGCTTCTACATGTATACTGTACAAGCATTTAAATCATGAGTAGTAGACATGACACTTTATTGAAGTGAGCACATAATTAAAGTAAAATAGGAAGTAATCTCAGAACTTCTCTTTAGGAAAAAAACGTACTGGTTAGTGTTAATTATAGGAACAAAGTATTGAACCCAGTGAAACCACTTTAATTAAACCTTTCTACAGCTGTCATATTGGAATAATGTATTTATATATTTGCAATGTATTGACTGATTTCAAACCCTTCAGTTTATATCCTTATATTGTGGAAATGCTATTTATTTTTTTTAAAAAAGGTCATTGTAGAAGATTATTTTAGTTATAAAATCCTTAAATAGAGCCATATCTAATGAGTTAATACTTCCATAGTACCAGTACCAATCTACAGATGTATTAAGCAATACCAGATATTTTATTTGATAACAGCATTACGAGCTAAATTGCAGACAAATATAGAGAATATCATGTATACTGAATTATTTCTTTCCAGTACAAATACCCCCCTGGAGGTGTTAGCTGAGAAATATATGTTTTGAGTGTGTGTACTACAGAAACTATAGCTGCCAGCAGTATCTCGCTGCAGGGAGAAAATTAAAAGCAAGGGAGGAGAAAAAGTTCATGTGACCCACCCAGAGGCCTGTTGTACCCATTCACAGTGTTAGCAAAGCTTTATTTCCAGAAGAGGTCATTGTACACCAGTCATAGCCCCTTAACAGAGAGAGATAATATGGACAGAATTTAAGAACAGCTACACATTCCATCATATGTAACATATGCAATAAATACTCTGAATAGTGACTTACCTGTACAGTCAGTAGTGAAGAAAATGTGTATATATTTGATATATTATAGTACGTGTTCACTTATGTGTGCGCACGTGCATGGAAGTTTTTAATCTCTTAATCTTTCCCCAGGATCAGTTGTTGTAACAAAGGTTTGGGGATTAACTCGTGTGATCTCTATCTCTAACAAGGGAAAATGGTGTGAACCAGGAAACTCGTCTCGGTCTTCCTCTCCCTCTACCTTCAGTCAAGAGACATGTATAGTACTCTCGTAAACGATAGACTGGTGGACTAGGTTGAAGATATATGGTTTGATTGCCGACAAGCATGATTTTACAATACATTAGATAATCACATTATCTATTTATAAATAATCTCTTTGTTTTAGGAGTTAAATAAGTCTACCAAAGTGAAGAATGCATCTGATAAAAAGAAGCTTGATCTTTACATTGCCAGCACTTATGTGGAATCTGTTAAAAATGCATAATGGCATATCATCATAATTACAATGAGTGATACATACTAGTACGATACCTCAGTGGTCAGACTTGGTCAGTTTTGTTAACTAATGATTTTAAGACTAGCTTTGCTTATAGACTAGTAATATTTACTAATGTCACAGGCACTGGACATATTGATAGAAGGGGGAAAAGCACAATACTTGCTCTTACATATTATATTGACTTTTTCAAATAAGTCTACCAGACTAGAGAGAGAGAGTTTTCCTTACAGTTTTCTTGTAAGTAGTGGGTTATAATTATCCAAGGGCTGATTGAGTCAAGCTTTAAGGAGACTCTACGTGAAATCCTACAATACAACTTTTGCTACTGACTTCAATGGGGCTTATGTTTCAATCTTTGTTTCTATCCCTCAAATCTAGGTAGTGTTAATAAGTGAGTAATTCCAAGAACCTTACTGGGTTGTTAAGTATCATTCCTGGAATTACTCACTTATTAGCCCTACCTGGATTCAAGGGAAAGAAACCAAGCACTGCTTTTATTTTCCACAAATAAACAAGTGATTTATTTTGGCATAAGAATCATAAAGCAACCTATCATTAAATTAAGATCTGGACGGGACCAACCATTAAAAAACTTGAAGATGAAAGTAAGCAGTAACTAGAGGATTTGAATAATTATTCATCTCAAGGAATCCAAAAAATATAATCTTATTATAAATCATAAGGAGCACTATAAATAAAACAGTGGAAATTGTTATATTTAAAAACTATTAATCCAATGTGAGTCCTTCTTTGTCCTGATCTGCTGGCTGGCCACATAAGAAGAGAAGTCTGCTGCTGCCTCTGTGTTAATATATGTGGTCCTTAGCTAACACAGTAGAGGATTATATTGTCAGATGGAGAGATTCCCAAATTCAGTCCCTCTAGATGACCGATCGAGAGGATGTCATTATACCACAATTACAGAAGGTCATGTTCAGTCTAACATGGAGTATTGAATCTAATTCTGAAGAACTTAATTCTATGTAGATGCAGAAATTCTTGAGAAAGTCTAGAAAAGCATTAGTAAATGGATCAGAATATGATGGGTTGCATCTGTCCTTCCAGAATAAAAACTTTAAACTGCACTACATTTTGGATGATATGAGGCTATTTATATTTTTTTCTAGTGAATAAATACCTGAAAGGTATCTCAAAATCATTGGTATGGATCTCTTTCAGGAAAGCATGGACATTCTTGGAAATTTGAGTTAAACACCAAGAGGCTCTCTTCCTACCTCATCCAAAGGGTAATGAAAGGTCGGAATTAACAGACTCTGGAAGTCTTGACAGGAGCGATATGATTAGGATTCAAGAAAAAAATATGGACAATGCATTGACTCAAATGTTAGCTTTGTATGAATGAGATTAGATTCTTAACCATGTTTTCTCTCCACCTACACAGGGTTAGGCTGATCACTGAATTTAAAATGAATGACATTTTGCCCCCAAGGCATAATAGCCTCCCCCTCCTTTTTTTAAATCTTTCAATGCAGCATTGAGATGGGGGTTATTTGCCTTAACATGCAGGGGTTCTGGCATTTGTTTTGCACCTTAGTCGTGGTTCTTAATAAAATACAATAGGTGAAAGAATCTTCTGTTTTGCTAAGGATATTTTCAAAAGCATCTTTATGGAGTTAGTATGATTGTTGTAGAGCTAGAAACAGACTTTTAAAAAATACTGGTTATGATGCTGAATATACAGTTAATGTTTTGTATCTGGAAAGCTGATTCTAGTGGGTTGCTGTGTACAACTTAAGTAGCAACAGTGGGTTTGCAACAGGCCTTGCTCAGAGTTGCTGCACACTGTGATTCTTGGCAAGAATGTCAGTTCTGTGCATGCCAAGTGCCTGTTAAAACAAGCAGAGATTACTGTAGCAGAAGTAAGATATCTGATTTATGTTTGCCTATCCATGCTCGTAGCAGGAACAAAGAGATCTCACACTGAACACTTTTTGAATCTCTTCCTAGCCTTTTGCCAGTTGTATATAATTGCCAGTTGTATATAATTTAGCAACAGAAAATACTACCATTAATTATTATTGAATTGCTTAATACTGAGGGATAAGAGCACAAGCTGTTGGACCCATACCAAACCTAAGCATAGTAGGACAAATTAACAACAACAACAAAAAATTACCAGGGACATGGCATGCTTTTTGAAACCTGTAGACTGTTGGTATCCCATTCTAAAGTAGTGAAATTCTATCCTTATACAATTTTAAATGACAGGCCAAAAATTATATTAACATAAATACATAAATAACTTGTCACAATATTAAACTTGAGAAAAATATAACTTTTTAAATGTTATCATTTTTTATTGCCACTTTTGAGATTTCTTTACTGTTAAATCATGTCATTCAGAGTGGACAATAAAACCTGATCAGTTAACTTTTTGCCATTTTCACATTTTTATATCCCTGTACTGGATACTGTACTTTGAGCAGGGGGTGGGACTAGATGACCTCCTGAGGTCTCTTCCAACCCTAATATTCTATGATTCTACTGTAAAAACCTGCAATATTTAGGCAGAAAATGTTGGAGGGAAAAGATATTCTCTTTCTTTCTTTTAGGTGTTTCCACTGGGATTATTTTAAAGTAATTCAATGGAATCATTTCTCATGGTTCTGGATTTTGTAAAAGCTTGTTTAGATAAAAGGTATATTTTAAGCCAAGTTTGACCCAATGCTGTTCCTTTAAGTCCCTATATTAGGAAAATGCCAGTTATTTTAACAGATCAGATCAGCAGTTTATTTAGTCCAGTTTTTTGTGTTTGCTAGCAGCCAGAACCAGGTGTTTCAGTGGAGAGTACAATATGTGTTCTCATTTGTGCCAGCTCCCTTTGAGGTATCTAACGCCTCACCTGGACCATTGCTGTCTAAACAGTCTGGTTTGCCAGAGAATGAAGGCTGAATGTGACAGTGTTCTAGATGCTGAAACCCTGCACAGAGACATTGACTGATTCCTGCTGATTCACTATGGCAGGTGTGGCTTGTTAATTCCACCCAGAATATAATGGAAGTGGGAGCGATTCTTTTCTTTGGGCAGAGAGAACTGGGCTTTTAGGATCCAGAGGTCACATATTCTTCAGGGAAAGCTAGACACAGCCAAGTTTGGGAAGAAAACTTAGTCCAAGGTTCATATTTAGGTTATTGTCTGAGTTACAGATAATGCCAGACTCCAAATAAGCAGGAAGTTTGGAATAAATGCAGTATGTGTAGATGCTCTCTAGATCAAGCTAACAACTCCAGCTGCATAGACCATCTCTTGCTCAAATGTGCAAGTAGGGCTGGAGTTCCATGGGGATGACCACCCCTGCCACACTCACTGGGCATATATGTAGGGTTAACAATAAACTAGTCTTCTATGTTTTGTAACTGAATCATCAGGTGTAGTCATTTGCATTTACTTGTGCAACCCATTGGGAAGTGTTCTCCAAGACAGCTATTTCCACCTCGCATGTATCCACAACTGATGTATTTGCTTCAACCTATCTTATTTTTATTTATTTTTTATTTGACTTGGTACTTTTCATCTTTAAATATCAGAGGGGTAGCCGTGTTAGTCTGCATCTGTAAAAAGCAACAAAGAGTCCTGTGGTACCTTATAGACTAACAGAAGTATTGGAGCATAAGCTTTCGTGGGTGAATACCCACTTTGACAGACATCTGACAGGTATTCTGTCAGATGTCTGTCAAAGTGGGTATTCACCCATGAAAGCTTATGCTCCAATACTTCTTTTAATCTATAAGGTGCCATAGGACTCTTTAGAAACTCAACTAATTCTTTTTTGAGGCGAGGGCATGGGGAAGATGGGTGCATATGTTTTGGTACCTTAATTTTCATACATAGTTTAAAATGAATAAGAAATGTGCCCAGACTGTAAAACTCCTATCATGATTCTTAAGTTCCCCAATGTTTAGGGAATCTTCAGGTTCTCTTTGAAAATGTACATTGACTTTCTGCATAGGTCTGCTAACCAGATTGTGTCCATGGATAAACCTTAGGAATCAGTTCAGAGAATTCCCAAGTTTTGATCACTAGGTCTGGAAAACTGGAAGAGTGACTTGTGTGATTTTCAGTAGTCAGCTTTGAGTTGTGCCTCACATGCAACAAGAGATATTTATGCACTTCTATCCCAGTCCTGAGCGGAATTTGTGAATGCAGAGGTGCCCAAAAATACAGACAAACGGGGAGGAAACAGTTACATTCATACCATGTCAGTTTCTATCATCCTTACTTATGCTGAATAGTGCCTTATTCCACCACCCCATTGAGTTGTGCTGTTCATAGGGTAAAGATACAATACAGCTTGGGTGAGGATGGCAGAGGGTGGCCTACTTTTTTTTTTTAAGCTTCTAAACAAACAAAGTTCTTTTGGGGTTCAATTTTTTGCAGAAGTTTCTGGCTAGTTCCAAATGTATTCCAAATACTTGAGGATAGAAGTGATTGCTACATTAATGTAAATTTAAAAAATAGGTTAAATACGTTGCACTTGAAAAACATTCCATTTGTAATCATTCAGAAAGAAGGGGGAAGAGTGTTAAAAAAGCATATTTACCAGTGGCGAAAATGGTGAGTTCTTTTTTCATTAAACACCTTACAACATTTTTTGTCAATTTGTTTTATACTTTTTTTTTGTTTTGTTTTTTACACCCTTCACATTTTGGTTGACACACAAATTCAAGGCAAAAATCTTCCTTTATCCTGAAATTCCAAATATGAAAATATTTTGTGGAATTACCATGACAGTCAACTTCAGCAGTTTTGGGCGGTGTATTGCAGACCAGGAAGGAACAGACAAATGCTATACACAAACATAAAGCGACTAAGTCAAGCAAGGGCAGAAGTGGACAGGGAAGTATGAATTATGGTCCCACCACTGGAAATATAATTTGGAGCCTGGAATAGACCTTGTTGTCTGTCCAGAATGGAATGGAAGATATTTCTATGGTATGTACACAAAAATGTTTGCATGAATTTTTGTCACATATTTGTACAATTGGCTTACCTTTTGTCTGTTAGGAAAACTCAGACAGGCAAATGTTTTTATTTATTTCTTCATCATAGAGTCTAAGGTCAGAAAGGACCAACAGATTACCAAGTCTGACCTCTTGTATATCACAGGCCACCAGCACCACTCAATATTCACACACTAAACCCACATCCCAAATGAGACCAAAGTATTACAACCCACAGGACAGTAGACTAATGTGTGCCACAGTCAGAAAATAATAGGGGCCAAGTTCACCAATGCCCTAGGCCCCTGCAATGGTAGGCAAAGGATAAAGTGAGAGAGACTGAGATAATTCCATTTCTCCTTTAGAAATATTTCACCCAGTTTGTGCTCTTCATAGTGCTTAGACTCCTAGAATTAATCATAGAGGTGTGTATTAATCATGGAACTGTGTAGAGGGACCTCAAGAGGCCTTCTAGTTCAGTTCACTACACTCAAGGCAGGACTGCATAATAACTAGACCATCCCTGACAGGTGTTTGTCTAACCTCCTTCTTAAAAACCTCCAATGATGTAGATTCTACAACCTCCCTAGGCAATGTATTCCATTGTTTAACCACCCTGACAGTTAGGAAGTTTTTCATAATGTCCAACCTAAACCTCACTTGCTGCAGTTTAGGCCCACTGCTTCTTGTCCTAGCCTCAGAGGCTAAGAAGAACAATCTTTCACCCTCCTCATAACAATCTTTTTTATGTACTTAAAAACTATTATCATGTCCCCCCTCAGTCTTCTCTTCTCCAGAATAAACAACCCAGTTTTGTCAATCTTTCCTCATAGGTCAATCTCTAGGGCAAATCCTTAGCTGGTGTCAGTTGTTACACCTCCTATGATTTTGGTAGAACTATGAAAGTTTATACCAGCTAAGAATCTGCCCTTCTCCTATATTTATTGATTTTTCAAGAGAACCCAAAAGTAAGCTCCCAACCCTGGTGTCAGAGTCACAGGGTCTGGTCTGTGCCCCAGCCACCCAGGAGTGACCCTGCGATGGGGTACAGAAACCCTACATTGGAGAGAAAGGGGTCAAGGCACAGCTCTGGGCCCAGGTGACCCCACCCAGCCACATCTGCAAGGCCTGCACAAGCTGGAGGCAGGGCTTTAAAAAGGGGAGCAGAGTCATTCAGAGGCAGGGAGTGAAAGGGAGCAGGTGGCTATTCTGAGAGGAAAGTACCACCCAAGAGCTCATTACTTGGGACCTGACAACACAGATCTGTGCAAACCCACAAAGGAGGGGCAGATGACTGAGTGCAGGATGGAGAACTGATTGCAGTGGTATACCCTTGGAAGCTAAAGGAGACTGGGGTAGGAATAGGCCTGGGGTGGCAGCAGCTTAGCGACCTAAAGTGTTGATTGTAGCTACCCACCATTGGGCCCTGGTCCAGAGCCCAGCAGAGAGGGTGGGCCTGGGATCCCTTACCCCCTTTGAAAGGACATTGCCACACCAGGTGAGAGACCAGCTGGAAAAGGCCTTGACTGTTCAAGGGCCCAGCTCTCAGTACAGTCTCTGTGCTCCAGCAGGGAGACATTCTGCCAAAACGCTGCCTGATCACTAGGCGGCACTGTCTGTGATTGTGCACCTTCTGCAGACATGTTCAGTGTGCCGGTCCCCAAGTATCACACAGTTCCACAGTGATAGGCCTGTCTCCAAGACTGAGGCTTTGGCACAAGCATCCCCTGTCTCCATGGCTGTCTGTAGCAAATCCAGCCAACCTAGAGTCCTGTGGGAGGCTTCCCCCTGCAAGGTGAAATGCTCTCAGAGAGCATTTACAGCCACAAAGGCAGCCTTTCCAAAACAAGGTAACCTTTTCTTAGTCACCTGGCAAACAGAATGTGGAAGTCCATGGGTTAGCACAGAGAGGTGAAGGGTAAAACATTCCCTTCTGGTTAGCCCAGGGCTACAGTCAAAAGCTGTAGTGAACCCCATGCTCTGGCTCTGTGTCTCCCTCATTCTCACTTTGTCTCCAGGTGAGAGAGCCCCCAGCTTCCTCCAGAAGTCAACACTTTATCCCCCACTTCACAACTTCCAGTCCTTTGTTCTCGAGCTGGGGGTCTGTTCCCTGCTTCTCTGATGAGAGGTGGAGAAATACATCTCCCTCTGGGTCACTGGTTGCAAGGGGTCAATGTCCTGGTGACTGGGTTTTCTATTGTCTTCTTGGATACTCCACTGATATTAGTTGAGCCTTTACTGCTTCTTTGTTTAATGACACATTCAGGCTCAGAAGCTAGGTGACACACATACCTATCTCTCTTAGCCTGCCCTGTGAGCAGACTTAGTCCTCCTCCCTCTTCCCATCTCCCCAGTAGCAACACAACATATAGGGGAAACAGAGGCACAGACAGGATTCATAAAAATATTTCAGAAAACTCTCACTTCATCACACCTGGTCCATATAGTGCCCTTCATTTTTCATTGTTTTTTTATTTCAATGGGGGGATCTGCTATGAAATTGATGGCAAGGTATAGCATTGTTTATTTGTTCTAATATCTTTCCCATTAAATACAGATCTAAATGTATGTAGTAGTTAAGAGAGATGAGGCAGGAGAATCATTGTTTTGTTGAGGGGAGACTGATAAGTGAAGAGAAAAACAAGACAAAATGGCCTTGATAACATATAAAACCAGGAACTTTAAATAAAGGAGCACAAAGGAGACAAGAGTTGAAAGCAAAAGATAATAAAGAAAAAGCAGCAGATGGGGATTTTTCAGAACCAAAGTACTAACAGAAATAACAGTGCTTTGTTTTCATGTATTGCATGGCCTTAAATCTGTGTTAGGCTAAAGTGTCCTTTTTATCAGAGCAGTGGGTGTTACAGAGATTATTTCAGTGGCGAGTCTGTGCAAAGATGAATGTGCTCTGTTTCCCTCTGCTGATTAGCACAGTTCCAAATGGCAAGTGTGATAAACCTTAGCCTTTTGATGCCCCTTTTTTCCCTTCAACTCAGACTTTGAGATCACAGGGTACATTTTTTCTAACAAGATACTGGTGTTTTCGCCTGAATTCTTCGTAAATCAGACATTTAGAATACTTAAGACTCTGTCCTTATATTTTCTCTGTTTCCATGGAATCTATAGAACGTTTAAAGTATTCCAGGATGCCCTGCCAGCCCATAAAACCATTATCAGATTTTCAGTCTCTTGTGCCTCACTTAGATCTTCTGAGGTATATTGCGCTGCTGTTTTCAGCAGAGCAACTCTGCATGAAGAGCTCTTAAATGATGGCTTCTAAACTTCCTATATTCCTTTGATTTCACACTGTGTCTATTTTTGCATCTTACTGACATTTGTAGCTCCCTTGAGGCAAGTGCTACAGCAAACACGCCATCCACAGTCCCCACAGTTAGATAATCACCAGTTTGGATACCTGAGACTACTCAGAGGCTGAAGTCTGTCTGAAGGGGGAAAAAAAAAAAAAGCTTGAGAAAGTGTTCTCCTCGAGCCCAATGGAAAAGCATCACAGGAAAGGCTGCATGCCCAGTCATTTTAAATATGTATTTTGCCATTTACTTCAGTGGGGACAGGATTTGGCCCTAAGGGCACATGAGCCACAGATCATCTTTGGGTCGTTTGGCATAGCAACACAGCATGATTCAATCAGTAGATTACAATCAATCTCATTGCAAAAGGGCACTGGAAACCTATTAAACCCTATTCATAGTGTTGTGTGTTTGTTTTGACATACAACATTTTAATTAAGTTCATTATTGTAGAGTTCTTTTTTTTTGTCTTGATCTGCACTACAGCAATAAGCTGCTCATTGTATCTATTGTGACATAGCACGTATGTATGTTAATGCATTGTGCTGTACTAATACAGTCTGAGCGTTATTTCTATTTGCTTCACTAACAGAGTTTATTTTGCTAATATGAGATAAAAACTGTAAATGGGAGATAGGGTTGTACTGCACTTAACCTTGAATTCCAGTCTAGGTCTATGTCACAAGCTGAAACTGTGCTGGGAAAGTAGAGATGTTGCAGTTCAGGACCATGGTGTCTGGCAGAGAGTTAAGGAGAAGATTGTACAATATGAAATATAGACAAGTTAGGCCAGGTATTAACTACAAGTTTAGAGACTAGTTAATTTTATAATAATATTTGGTTTTATTGTTTCCCTTAGACCTACTAATGCTTTTTGATGGTTTCGCTTCATATTTGTGAACTGTTTTTATATCTTCTTATGCACTTATGCTTAGTACTGTCAACTCCAATGATATCCTCCCAGAATCTACTAAGCCCTGTGCAGGATTGGCATCCTTATGCTCATTCTCTTTCACCTTGTGTTCCTTTTTGTTGTGGTGCTGTTTAATCAAATATTAGGGAGATTGTTTTCTCCCCATCCCCAACCCATAGACATAAGAAGTGTAATAGTTAAATTGAATTGATTTATACTTTTTTTGCTAATATTTGTAAACATTTAGTGAGTGGGTGGCCTCAAATTGACAGAGCAACACTTTGCAAAGTATAATATTCTAAAAATTCATTTTAAGCTACCAAAATATCAAACTGCTTAATCTGCTGGACAGTGCCTTTGCCAATCAGATCAAATTGCAGCAGCAAATACAAAGCTGCTTTGTGGAAATTAAGATCTTTCCCTCATCCCTCATTTTTCCCCATCCTGCAGTATTGTGGATATTTTTATATTGGGGTCTTAGTATATCTAGGGCATCTTACATCAAGTATCTCATAATGCTTTGCAAACTATATAGGCTCTTATTCCATGACCATCACTTAGGGTACGTCCAGACTACCCGCTGAATCAGCGGGTAGCGATCAATCTATCAGGGATCAATATATCGCGTCTCATCTAGACACAATATATCGATCCCTAAACGCACTCCCGTCGACTCTGAAACTCCACCAGGGCAAGTGGTGGAAGCAGAGTAGACGGGGGAGCTGTGGCTGTTGATCCCACACCGTGAGGATGGGAGGTAAGTCGAAATAAGATATGTCGACTTCAGCTACGCTATTCTTGTAGCTGAAGTTGCGTATCTTACATCGACACCCGCCCCTCCCCCAGTGTAGATCAGGCCTTAGTAGAAGCTCAACCCTTCTCCCTTTGAATGGGAGTTTGGGGATATTACTGTAGTAAGGCTTAGGTCACTCTAATCTCTTTGTGAAATGAGCTGTACAGTTGCTGAGAAAGTGTTTGTCTTCTGTGCCTCTGAGTCTGACTCTTAACATTGACTAGTAACTTGGGGATATAAACCAATGGAGAGTTTTAAAAATGAGGATTGAACCCTTGAATGTGACTCAGTTTTCAACACCTGCGAAGAGAGTGGAGCACTATGCTGATGGGCTCTTGGGGAACCTGTATTGCTGAGTAACAGTTGCAGTTTTTAGTAGGTTGGAGGCTTAATTCCTAGATAATCCTCTGAAACCTGGTGAGAAAGGTAAGACCGTTATAGGCACTACAGCAGCACGGGTAAAGCACTGTAGTGCCATAGTGAAGATGCCTCCCATAGAGACAGAAGGGATTTTTGTGTTGCTGTATGGAATTCCCCCACCCTCAACAGCGGTACTAGGTCAACAGAAGCATTCATTTGTGTAACTAGTACATCTACGCTGGGGTTTAGATTGGCATAGCTATGGCGTTTCACACCCTTAGGCAACGCAGCTGTAAGTGTAGATGAGGCCTAAGTGTTACGAGACAGAGGCAAGCTATGATAATTGTACTCAGTCAGGAGTATGCCTGCTCCAGGGGGTATGCAGAGGTCTTCCAGGAGGTACATCAACTCATCTAGATATTTGCCTGGTTTTACAACAGGCTACATAAAAAGCACTAGTGCAGTCAGTACAAACTAAAATTTCATATAGACAATGACTTGTTTGTACTACTCTATATACTATACACTGAAATATAAATACAATATTTATATTCCAATTGATTTATTTTATAAATATATGGTAAAAATGAGAAAGTCAGCAACTTTTCAGTAATAGTGTGTTGTGACTTTTTTTGTATTTTTATGTCGATTTTATAAGCAAGTAGTTTTTAAGTGAGGTGAAACTTGGGGGTACGCAAGACAAATCAGACTCCTGAAAAGGGTACAGTAATCTGGAAAGGTTTAGAGCCACTAGGCTAAGGGACTTGAGTGAGATCATCCATGGAGTTCTACCTCCCTGTCACTTGCCCTAAATGCTCTGCTGCTCAGTGATTTGAGCATTGACTTGCTAAACCAAGGGTTATGAGTTCAATCCTTGAGGGGGCCATTTGGGGAACTGGGGTAAAAATCTGTCTGGGGATTGGTCCTGCTTTGAGCAGGGGGCTTGGACTAGATGATCTCCTGAGGTCCCTTCCAGCCCTGATATTCTATATGTCTGTTTTTAATCTCCATTGGATTTAAACAGATGAAGTTCTATTTTGCAATAGAATAGCTCCTGATTTACACTGATCCAAATGTGATCAGAATGAGGCTGGCATTTACTAAGATAAAAAGAAAAAGCAATAGAAAATCGAGCTGATAAAATAAGAGTGAATGTCTGCATTCTTTGCATGCTAAACCACATGCAGGTTTCACATATGAGCAGAACCCTCCTAAGCAAGTACGTATTATAGGATCCACAAGATTATCCATTTTCCAGGATTGAAATCTTGGCCCCACTGAAGTCAATGGGAGTTTTGCCATGACTTCGGTGGGGCTAGGATTTCACATCAGGTTTCTACTTTCTGTAGTAACATTCTGTATGTTTGGACACTGACCTAGATCATTCCAGTATTATCCAGAATTAGCTCCTGCTACTTAAACATTTATAACATTTGTCAAAGTCAAACAACAAATTATTCTTCAACTCTCTCTATTTATACTGTGCGTTACTTAGTTTTATCTTTTTTCCCCCAGTAGCCAGTGATTACTGGCAAAGATAGCTATAAAATAAGCCAGTTCGGCAGTAACAGTATAACATACTCTACAGCACCCAGCACAGTTTTTCTATGCATTTGATATTTTTATAAGGGATGAAATAGGGCTGTTGTGTAAAACTATGGGACACAAGCTGGATTCCTTTCATGTTTATGGTAGATATGGTAGATCTTTCTCGCTGTACTGAGAATAAATGCCAAGTTCCAGCTTGAGCTGAGAAGGAATGATGTTTCTTAAATACTTTATCACAGCTCTTCAATTTGTGGCCTTTTACAGCCACCGTAAATTGACTGTAAATCAGGAAAAGACCTTAATATGCCAATGGAAACTGCAAAAATCTGCCTGAAAGAGAAAAGTTCCCCAAAAGTAACTTAAATGGAAAAGGGATTTAGCATTTTTAAATCAGTGTTTGAAGTGCAGAATGCAGAGTCAGCTCATGGCTTGGTACTGACACTTTTTAGAGTGTTCCAAAAGAATTAGCTATTAGAACTAAGTGTTGCTAGGATTCAAGTTCTTTTCCTGATGATCTCATCAAGCCTTATCAATTACATAGCTTTCTCACTGCCTAATTTCTTTCAATGACACTGTTTTATTTCATTCAGACTAATTTTCCAATTTTCATTTTGTAAAGTGAGCAGTTTTACAATATCTCAAATGTAATTTCTATATGAATTCCATGAAGTACTAGTTAATTTCAGCTAGATACCTCCTTGGTGAAATCTTTTCAGCTCCTTGATTGTTTTACAGCTCCAGATTGCTTATTGTGGTTTTGTAGTGGGGAATACACTATAGGTAGAAGGAGAAGGGTTTTGAAAAATTGAGTGTGGTGGAGATGTCTAGTTTGAAGGGGTAGTGTAAAGGTACACTCACCTCCTGGGTGTCTCAGAGCAGCAGCGGGAGGTAGCACAGTCGTTTTCTCATTCCCCATTATCCCTTACAGGCTGCTGGCTAACCTTGGAGGGTTTTCAATGGCTTAGCCATCTGGCAAGTCACAAAGTCTGAATGAACTCCTTCCAGGTATTAAAGAGTCCAATACATCAACAGTCTGTTTGCGTCCACTAGAGTGTTTGCTCCAACTCTGGGCTCTTTAAATTCAGCTCTTTGTTAGGCTTCCAAAATAAGCTCTGTCTCATTTTGGGTTTTAGGCAACTTTATCTGTGGCCAGTAGCAGAACCTGGATCCACCCACTACTCTGGGTTCCAATCCAGGGACACTATGATCAGCAGCCACATACCATTTGATTAAATTTGTTAGTGCTTCTTACCTGGGCTGCTTCCTTCATGGTCCCTTTAGCTTCACCCTTATCTCCGAGTCAAGATTCTTAGTCCTCTCTCTCCCTGCAAATCTAGCTAGACAAATGCAGCCAGAAACAAACTCTGGCTATCTCTTGAGTTCCTTTTGCCAGAGAGGACAACCCTGCCTGACCGCTCTGATCTCAGCCATGAACTGACCTGCTAAGGACAGGCAGCTCCTTTAATCTGGGCCAACAGGGCCCTGATTGGCTGTTACTAGCCCCTGTAGCCCTTGGAGGACTGGGTCTCGGTGGTTTCCAAAATAGTCACTGTGGAAACTCTTCTCTGACCAATCTTGGAGGACTGCCTTTGCTGCTGAGGCCTAATACATCCTGTCTCAGGTAGCTATAGAGTATAACATTTTTTCTTTGACCTGCTTAATCCAGAGCATATAAAATGGGGACAAGTGGAAAGAAACAGTGTGAAGTCAAACACATGAAGTCCTTCACTTCAAAATAATTATCTAAAAAACGATGTATCAAAATAAAATGAGCTAATAATTCACATATGCTAATATATCTGTAAAACATAAGAGAAAACATTAGCTTCTCTGTAAAATGAGTGGAGTAGAGGCACTTGAATCTGTCAGTTTTCCTAGATCTTGTCATCTGCACTTACAAAATTAAATTGGAATAAAAATAAAAAATCCACAGTGTTACAGGGTACAGATTTCTTCTGCAGAGCCAACCTGTTAGTAAGTGTTGGAACCCTCCATGGAGATGCTCAACAATTCCTGCTGATTGTCACAGAGTTGGCTTGTTAACTCCATCCGCAAAGCAGTGTGAAATGAGTGGGTGTTTGTAAAAAGTAGACCTGGGCTGGAAGGGGTAAGTTTGGATTCAGTACAGCAAGTATAGATTCTATTCCATACATAGAAACACGAAAATTTATTTGTATTGCATTAAGGCTGAATGCTGCATTGCTCAAACACCTTGATTTAATGAGATAAGGGCATGAAAGCACCATTCAAACTAACTGTGACACAGATTGTGTTTGTGTGCATGATTTCCAGGTTGACTGCACAAACATTTTTGTCCTAATTCAGTGGCTTGCCAGTGGGTTTCATCCAATGACTTCAACAGAGCTATGGTATTTTACATGATCTTAGTATCCAGCTCAAACATTGACACTATTGAATTCATTAGAGACTTGATTTGATTTTGGGTACACAGTATTAAATATATCACGCCAAAGACAAATTATGATGTTGGTTACTTCCTTGCCATGTCATTGACTTAATGGTAAAAATGCAGATAGCATATAACCCATAGTGTTCATTTTCTTCTATCCATTCTTTTCCTTCCCAAAGGACTATTTAAAACTATATATTAGTCAAGTGCAAACCGAGTAGAATTTAGGTCAAGTCAAGATACTGGAATTTGCTACATACTTAGCAAAGTCATAGTTCAAAACCTAATCAATGGGACAAAAAAGGACACATGATATTTCAATAATAACATGAAATAATTGTTTCCTTCAACTTCCAACATAGTCTTCAAAAATGGCATAGCAGATCTGGATGTGTTCTAATGTTGCCTGAATGTGTATAGTGGGGATATTGTAAAATCACTGCCTTCCATTAAACCAATGAAGTTTTTTTAGGGGTAGCTGAATTACTTTGGGGACTTGTCTTACTGTAGTTCTGTGTATCATATCAGTCTTAGTCCACCTAATTGTGACTTCCTCTATCATACCTTCCCTTGTCCTATTCCTTATGATGGCTCCTGATGGGGCATGATATAGCTTGTGATGATTCAGCATTTGTAAATAACCCAGAAATTACATAGGATATTCAGAAAGTAATTTAAAGTATTTGGCCAGCTACAAGTACACCTTTACCCTGTTATAATGCCACCCAATATAACATGAATTTGGATATAATAATGTAAAGCAGTGCTCCAGCGAGGCAGAGCTGCATGTTCCGGCAGATCAAATCAAGTTTGATATAACGCGGTAAGATTTTTTGGCTCCCAAGGACAGCGTTATATCGAGGTAGAGGGGTAGATACTGTAGTGAGTGGCCTCCTTCCTTTCCATTTACTGTCATATATCACTGGTACATGCTTCAAGTTAATTTCTTTCCCTTTGGTCTGTTGCCTGATTCAAAGCTTCTTTTGTGTGTGTGCATTTCCAATTATAATAGTATATACATTTTATACATCATTTTAATCTCATGAAAGTCTGCATTAGTCTTTTAATCATTAATAAGGTGACATCTATTGATTTCTTTCAGTTGTTCGAACATGAATCTGGCCTAATCCCGCCTCAGGCTTGAAGGGCACTGAGATGAACAGCAAATCCTTGAGCTAAACATTAATTTAGTGGGATTTAAAATGTGTGTCCGTGGGGGACGGTGGGGTGTCTTTTTGTTTCTCTTGATGGGGTCTTTTCTTTTGCCTTCTTTTTACCTTTCTCAAATCTAAATATATTTTGGAAACTAAATTTTGTTTGTCACAAGAAAGGATGCTGATGAAAATCATTCAGAACTTTGCAAGAAGGACACCAAGAAGTTTGAAATCTGCTAAAGTAAATGACTGGTTGTTTAAGCCTACTCAATTTAGGTGCATTTCTTTACATAGCTAATGAAAATAGACTTGTGGTGCATAAGTTTGCACTATCGAATCTGAGAAGTCATACAACTGGTAAACCATTCTGGCTATGTTGAGTATACCACAAAATGAAAAATGTGGTAAATAATATGATAGTGTGTGTGTGTATGGGTCATCCTGCGATTAATGTCAAATGTTATCTTTTGTGTGAAGGACCCCGTTCACTAAAGCCACTGTCTCAGCTGCAAATGGTTTGATGCAATTGACATGGTTTGTCTTTTTAATTGATCTGATCCTCCTTGTTCTGTACATATGACCCTAATTATTAAAAATTGGCATCCATCCCTCCTATAGTAGTCAAATGGTTTGACTATTCTCCATTTTCCTTTATCAATCTAATTTTCTTTGTTGTTAACACAGAGGCTCTTTCATGCTGCATTAATAGAAAATCTCCTTTGTGAGATGCATGGTTTGAATCCAATCTTAAAAAAATCCCAAACAAACAAACAACCCCCCCCCACAACCTCTAGCAAGCCATATCAAATTTAAAAAAAGAGATAAAAATATGCATTAACAAAAATGAGACATGATTGGTTTGATGCTAATTTGATGCCATCCTAGATGTGTTTCTTGAAATCAGTGTCAGACCTTTAAGCTTTGTTTCATTCTCCTCAGAATTTCTAATCTCTCTGAACAGAGCCTTTCCAACTGCTTAGATCCCCTAGTCTTGGGAACTTCATTTCCAAAATGATATAACCATTTCAGAAAACATGCATGAATATAACAGGTTCAAAGGGGCAAGTATCAGCACCTCAGTTGTGCCATGGAAGACAATATCCATCTTCTCTGAAGAGGAATAGTATTTTTCCATGATGCCACTAAAGGGAAACCTCCCCTGGGACCTTGTTAGATGCTTTCATGTGAAGACCATTTGACCCACTTATGATTAGTGAACAGGCTTAGAAGGCAGTAGTTGTTGGGGGATGCCTTTGGCTGGTACCCTCCCCCATTCTGTAGTAGGAGAAAATCCTCGGTGGAATATGTTATGGATAATAATGGGATAAAAATGTCAGTTAAAAGGAGGGTGACGGATGGAGCTCCTATTTTTCAAAAATTCTACAATAGGTGTACTTTCTTATTCACTGCAATGAAAGGACTATTAGGCATTAGGATAACTTTTGAAGTAGTTTCTTTTTTTTTAACCAATAAAATTTATTCTGTCATTTTCAGAAATGCTGTGAATGACTATCATGTAATACACACATGCAAATTTATGGCAAAATGTATCACTGTTTTTAACATAATGAAATCCCTTTATTGTAATGCAAATATGTCTAATCTGTGAGAGGAAATAAATTAGTACATTACAAAAGAACATTATTTTTTTGTGCCTCGGTTTTTGGGTCCCCAATGTTAAGACAGCTTGTGTCTGATTTTCAGAGTTGCAGAAGTCTGGTAGCTTCCACTGTAGTCAAGTTCTCTGTTAATAACAAAGAAAACTGGATTAATAAATGGTGGGAGTAGGATAGCACATATTTCTGAGTAGTATATATTTCAGCAGTCAGTTGAGAAGATGAAAGAAAACGCAGCCAGGGAGTGGAGAGACCTCAATTGGAGCATAAATAATATTTCATAAGCCATGCATTTTTAGAATAGTTACTTCATTTCCTCCTGGTATATGTGATGATTTAATTGCATTGGTCACAGTGATGTTTCTTGGCCAAAATTAAAAATCTCATACTTTTCCATGCTTATAGTTGTATTCTTTTGACACAATATATAGTAATTCCTACATTTTCAGACCTATTCACTAATTTTCTGTGTCTTGGGATTGCGGTGCCCAGTTTAAGACACATTGTGTCTAATGATCAAAAAGGTTGAGAATCCACCATAACCCCTGCATTTTTTCCAAAGCACAGTGATGCTAAACATCACAGGGCTTTTATGGGTATCAGAATTACGTAATTTCAATTTCATCATGATCTGTGTCAGTGAAAACCAATGTTGATATAGATTTTCTTTTCCTGAACAACTCTGGACAGGCAACAAAATAACACACTCAGCAGTGATATGGGGACACTGAAGGAGCCCTAGTGCCTGATGTGCAAACTCAGCAACGAGGGAAAGCTACTGATTAAATATTCCATTGGGATTTCCTGTAAAAATTTACCATAGACAGAGTAGTGAATTTGAGAATTAACTGTTCTATGGACTTTGGGAAGGTTTCTGGCTCCTGCTCTAACTTCTATACACCACTGTGGTGGTGCATATGGACTGTATATGAGAGTCACAAGGATAGACCCCAGGGCTGCTCTCATTTCAGCCCCTGAATCAGCCTAAAATTTGGCGGATGTACAAGTGATGTAAAGACAACTATGCCTCCACTCTTCTGCACTTTTCCTCTGACTGCCAGTGATATATTGTGCTTCTGTGTTCTTCCTCTAATGAGATGCAGCAAAGGAGTTAGCCCTTTGTGAATATAAGGAGATATAAAGCTCCAGTACTCCACTGCCTACTATCCACAAGGAAACCCAGCTGAAAGATTTAACAGAATGCTATTACCAATGTTACAAACATTGATTCAGGAACAAATGAAAAATTGAAAGGACTATCAAAACTAAATTTGCATACTTTTAACTACACTGAGCGTGAAACACCTGATTATTCTACATTTTTCTCCCATATGGGTGGTCTTTAATGTTACTCGTAGTTAACATCTATGAATTCATACAGAACAATGAACTAATAGTCACATCAAATATGGAGATCAATGGAAAGGACAGTTGGAGAGAAGTTATGAAATTCCTGTGACAAACAGTAGAAAATCACTTACAAGAAGGGAAGGTTATTACGCCTGTAAAACTGGGAGAGTTTTGCACCTAGAAAGCTATTTGAATATTGGACTCTCCAATCATATTTGGGGGCATGATGTTTATTATAAAAGAGAGAACAGGAAACATCTGTAAAAGGTGAAAACCCAAAGGGGAATGGGTCTGAGTGAAGTACTTCACTAGAATCTTCTAATTGCTTGTGACTGTCTTCCAAATAAGAGTGTAGCTGAAATATCAACCCAAAGGGATAAAATTTAACCACAGAAGCAAAGCAGAGAAGATACCAGGCTTGAGAAATCCAGCGGGATGCCAGAGGAAGACATCTGTAGCTGAATACAGACACTGCCTTTAAGAGATTATCCTGAAAATTGATTACAGCAGCCACGAGAGAGCAAATGCCAGATGCTTCTCCAGCCCATAGGGAACCAGCTATCCATGATGAGTCACCAGAGATGGCAGGACTAGAAGAAAGGGACATTCATAGAAGGTATCTCTATTGCAAATGGAGGTCTGATTGCAGAATTACCTTAATCTAGCTAGTGCAGGTAACAACCTAAGTACATACCCAGGGTCCCTGCTAAGCTTGTATTAGGATAGTTAGCCTGCATCAAATCCCCTGCTAGCACATTGGTCACTAATAGCATTGTGAGATGTGTCTATTAATGCTATTTGAGGAATTATATATACTTCCTGGTTACACTTTGAAGTATGTAACCAAACAAAGGGAGAACCATTTTTTTTCCAGACAAGAAGGAAGGTAGTTCTCTCTGTCAAATGTAAATTGAGGCTGGTAAAGCCAATACAAAGGAAGCCCTGTTTGCATGTAGAGTCAATGGGAAACACAGGTTGGTGAGGGACAGGTGAACTCAACATGGCGCCAACATACTGAAGAACAAACAACGGGGGAGAAGAGTTTGACCTGGGGTTGCACACCAAAAAATACATATCAAAGGTTTTTTGGACTATAAAATGAAGGGGAAAAAATCATTTTCTTATCCATTTTACTGAGGAACACCCTTGGAGGAGGGATGTGCGATTCATTAAGGAATAGATTCTAGATTCACTAGATCCAGCAATCATCTAAAAAAGGCTTGAAGGGTGAGAACCTTCTTTAAACAAGGATCGTAGTCTATTAACTTAAGTCTTATTCTCTAGATAGTGTTATACTTGTGCATTTGGAACCATTTTTTCCATTATTCTTACTCAATGCTCATTCAGATCAGTGAATTTCTGTTCTTTGGTAATAAATTTATATTTGTTTTCACTATTAGTAGATTACAGTGCTGTGCTGTCATAAAGTGTGAATCCTGAGTTGTAACCTTTTAGCTGTGTGTTGTATGCTGTCTCTTTGAGAAGCAGGTTGCCTGGTCATTTTTGTGAGTGTCCAGTCGCAGGGTGGATGCTACATGGGAATGCTCTACAAAGGGGGCTGGGGTATTGTGGTATAGTTAAGAAAACCTGCAAAGCAAAATAGGACTGGGAGAGTCCTGAGGAGAGTGTTTATGTGGTTGAAAGGCCAGTGCTGTAAAAAAAAGCTGAAACCCAGCTGCCACAAGATCAACTCCTTCATATTGAAGATAGGGGAGGTGACACTCAGTTCTGGGCATCCTGAGCAAGTGTCATGCCAGGATTCTAGGTCTAAAATATTATAGTTGTTCATAAAACATGTTTTTAGTTATTTGTTAGTTGTATATTTTTGGGGTAGGAGGATGTTAAAAATAATGTGCTTTTATATTTCAAAGATGGGATTTCTATAAAGAAGGGATGTGATTCAAAGTTAGAAAAAATGAGAATATTTTTGGTTTTGATGCTTAAATAAGTAGAGTACGATGATATGAATATCTTAAGAACACATTGCAAACTGTGTCATGTTAAGCTTTTGTTCCCACGTAACTTGGGTTGTTGTTAAAGTTCCAAACTAGACAATTAGAAAAACAGTTCATTGCAGTTCCCGCCTGGCAGAACAGCAGTGCCACACTGGGAAGCATGAGAATGGGAAGCAGAAAAAACAGAACCAGGAAGAGAAGGGGCTAATGACAGTGTGGGAGATGACTAGGCCTTTTTTTCCATGACTGGGGGAATTTTTCTCTTTCCTTGTGTCATAAACAGATAAGTAAGAGTTAATAGAACAAAAGTGCTTCATATCTCTTTTGCCTGGAAAGGGTTAACAAGAACAATGAGCCTGGCTGTCACCTGACCAGAGGACCAATCAGGGGACAGGATACTTTCAAATCTTGAGGGAGGGAAGTTTTGTGTGTGTGCTGTTAGTGTTTGGTTATTGTTCACTCTAGGGGCTCAGAGGGACCAGACGTGCAACCAGGTTTCTCTCCAATCTCCATGATACAGGTTCTTATAAGTTCAGAATAGTGAGTACTAGGTAGATAAAGCGAGTTAGGCTTATGGTTGTTTTCTTTATTTGCAAATGTGTATTTGATTGGAAGGAGTTCAAATGTGTATTTGGCTGAAAGGGGTTTAAATTGGTATTTTACTGACAAGATTTTAATTTGTACTTGTATACTTAGGCTAGGAGGGTATTCCCAGTGTCTATAGGTGAAAGACCCTGTTCCTATTCCATTTTTTAAATTTACAAAGATAATTTTTATTGTTTTTTCTTTCTTTAATTAAAAGTTTCTTGTTTAAGAACCTGATTTTTTTTTATTCTGGTGAGACCCCAGGGGACGGGGTCTGGATCCACCAGGGAATTGGTGGGGAGAAAGGAGGGAAGGGGGAGAGAAAGGTTAATTTCTCTCTGTGTTAGGATTACTGTCTCTCTCAGGGAGAATCTGGGAGGGGGAGAGAGAAGGAGGGGGGAAGGTGCATTTTCCTCTCTGTTTTAAGATTCAAGGAGTTTGAATCACAGTGATCTTCCAGGGTAACCCAGGGAGGGGAAGCCTGGGAGAGGCAACGGTGAGGGAAAGGGTTTACTTTCCTTGTGTTAAGATCCAGAGGGTCTGGGTCTTGGGGGTCCCCGGGCAAGGTCTTGGGGGACCAGAGTGTACCAGGCACTGGAATTCCTGGTTGGTGGCAGCGCTGCAGGTTCTGAACTGGTAATTGAGCTTAGAGGAATTCATGCTGGTACCACATCTTTTGGACGCTAAGGTTCAGAGTGGGGAATTATACCATGACACCTTGCAAAACAGTTGAACACCCAGTCTAAACAGATGAGGAAGGTGAATCAAGGTTCAAGAGTTCTCTACAGAAAAGAGCAGTCTGGTAAGGGAAGTTAAGAAGGCAACAGGAAAAATTACCACTAATGACTGTCAAGTATCAGAGGGGTAGCCGTGTTAGTCTGGATCTGTTAAAGCAGCAAAGAGTCCCGTGGCACCTTATAGACTAACAGACATATTGGAGCACGAGCTTTCGTGGGTGAATATCCACTTTGTCGGATGCACGTATTCACCCATGAAAGCTCATGCTCCAATACGTCCGTTAGTCTGTAAGGTGCCACAGGACTCTTTGTTGCTTTCACAAATGACTGTTTCAGTTCTATTGCAATAATGTTCTGTTCAGATTCTCAAACACATTTTTTCTATGTCTATATGTTCCTCCCAACTCACCCTTCCATTCTCCGCCTATTATTACAATAGCATACCTATAAGCATTTCAATAGCAGCACTTGCAGAAAAGTTCTAGACAGCAGGGTTCCATGGATGAAATCAGTTATTTTCAGATTACTCCAGTATATGCTTGAGAATGACATCCTTCACCCCGGAGCAATACTGTTAAAATGACCTAACTCCTGGTGTAGACATCACTAGGTTGATGAAAGAATTCTTCCATCGACTCAGCTACTGGCTCTTGGGGAGGTGGATTAAATAAGCTGTTGGCGTAGGTAGTATCTATACTGAAACGCTACAGCAGCGCAGCTGCAGCACTGCAGTTGTGCTGCTGTAAGTATTTCAAGTGTTGACAAGTCCTAAGTCATTTTTGATGATAGTAATGTTCTTAGTGAATGTCTTATTATCATTGCCACATTTCAAGGCAACTGCACCTGTATTTCCCCTCCGGGGTTGAGCAAGAGCACCACTCTTGGCTTTCAGCTCCCAGCTGTTGTTTCTTTTGGGTGGAAACACATCTCTCTCCCTTCTGACTCGGGTATTCGAGGCTGGACAGTTCCCTTGCCTTCACTGTGCATTTCCCAGCAAAGACAGGTTGCTCTACGACACCTGCTTGATTTCTCTTCAGAGATGGATAACAATGTAATTGCTATAGTTATAAATTACTACACACTTATTTCTAAGTATGCCTGGTTTATTTTTAAGGTAAAAAGCATTACAGAGAAAACATTAATAAAAATTAGAGAACTTACACACATGCTAATAAGCTTTCCAGAGTTCATCCCAGCTTTCTTGTGAGCTCTGGCAATACCCCACCCTACAGGCATCCTTGTGGTTACAAGTTCAATAGAGCTTTAGCTCAAAACAAGCATGCTCATAACATGTTCAATTTCATTTTTATAGAGTTCAGGGGTCTTTTGAGCTGGAGTTTCCAGAAGCAGGTAGTATACAAAGGGTTTCTCTCCCCAGGGCATATCTTCAAAAGGTTGGCTTTAATGGAAGAGAATTTTCATTCCCCTCACCTCAAAGTATTTCCTAGGGAAATCCACATTACACTTATTATTCTAAAAAGACCTTTGAACTTCCAGAAATAGCATGAATCTTATCTTTGTATGGAATTTCTTCAGTAGAATTTCCAAATTGTACATAACATTTCCATTTGTCATATAATGAATTCCAAGGGTGTTAACCGTAGTTCAGTAAAGTTTAACTTAATTCAGTAAAGTTTATCTTAATTCCACAAGGTTTGTTCAGTATATTACAGGATATTATCAATCTGTGACAATCATGTCCTCTAACAATGCTCTGAGTAATGCAAGGATCTGCGCGTGCACGCACACACACACATGCACACAACAACAACAACAACAACAACCACAGAAACAGAAAATCCAACAAACACATTGCTGACAGCTGCACATTAAATTGCTCAGAAAACATAACTGGTGTACTGATTTCCCCTTCCAGGTCATGGAAATTCTTGGATGTTACTGTAACATTTCTAGTGGCTTTGGAAATGGAACTGGAATATGATCAGTGCTTTGGGATGTATGCCAATAATGCTCCAGTTGGTTAACCACAATCTAGATGACAGGTTTTATTTAGAAAAATGTTGATCCCAAACCTTTAAGAAGTATATTTTATTTTTCTGAACATATCTAGATAGAGCATCTAAATGATGCTGAACTGTTGAAGTTCCTTTGACCATTATAGCTGTTTTAGTGCATTTTAATGAGATATTTACATAGAAAATTATTTGTCCCATTAACTTTTTGACCTTGTTTACCTTCTTGTGTTGTCTTCCCCCTGCAATACTGATTGAACCTTAATTTCATTGTTGCTGCAGACTTCCATCTACTTTATTATAACTGTAGTAATGTCAGTTAATTATTTTGCCATTGAAGTACTGTTTCTGCTTTTCAAAATTAATTTATAAACCCATCCTCTGTTCTCTGTTCATCCCATTCAACATGTTGAGATCTTGAATTTAATATCTATCACAGAGTTCACCACAATGTCATATGTCTTACAGACAGAGTTTTTAGAAGATAACTCATGTCAGATAATAACATCACCATCCTATCCTGTTGACCTCACCCTTTGACCCTGCTATGGATAGATTGCTGTCTTGCACAATCACAGTTGCTAAAGTGTTCTGTCCACTGCCAATTAGGATAGATGGTCTGAATTTTCCAACATATACAAAATACTTTAGCCAATCAGCAAAAGGCTCTCGTGCCATTTGTCTTAATCTTGCCAATTTCATTTTACATTGTTAGGCAACTAAGTTAAATTGAAACACTTTCCTGGTCAAGCCATTTCATATTACCAGGGAAGCTAAGAGATGAACACCTATGAGGTTTTCTTGTCTGTGCTGTGGGTGACAGTCAGTTCAACATAATGGTGGCAATTCTTGACCTTTAGGTTTTAAAAAGGCCGAAGTGTGAAACAAGTAAATGTGTAATTCATTTTCACATAAATGTGATCAGTTATATATTTTCCCTTTTATGTTTAATTCTGCTGTACAGTAGTATTTCTGAAGAATTTGAGGAAATATATATTTTATTTATTTATTTATTTATTAGATACCCTTGCCATAGTATTTAGGTGCATGGCACAGATTAAATCCTACCTGGTGTTACATGAAACTGTCCTCAACAGAGAAGTATAAGGTCTTTCTGGACTACCTTAGCTAGCCATAAATAACTCGCTGAATGTCCAAAATCAGGCAAATGCTTGAACAAACAAACTTGTCGTGCACTACCTTCTGACATCTATTTCATGTAGCCAACTAAAAAAGGAATTTCCTGAACCAGGAATGCTCAAACTAGAGTCCTCATTCTTGTCACCAAGCATGCATATCTATGGTCACAGAGCTTGTAAAATCAACTGTAGTTATCTAGTCCAAACGATGCAGTGTTTCACAGATTTGAACCAATACCTGCAATTACCCCTGAAGCAAATGGAAGGGCAGTTCAGTTCACAGCACATAGTAATGTGTCCACATCAGCTTTCACCATCATGCTGTCTGTCCAGTGCATGTTTCACTAGTTGAATTTGAGTGAGTTTTAAGGCTAGCCCCACGAAGATCACGTTGTAGTGAAAGAGACCTGACATAAAAAAAAAAAATTGACAACTATGAGGTCCACATCATAGGGAAGATGCTAAAACTTGTTACCTAAGAATAAATGAAAATAACACTATAAGCCATAGCTATTATCCAGGAATCCACCAGTAGTACCCCAGGATTCCAAGGAGCCATTCCATCAATACATGGAACAGTAAGAATCGTCAGCAGCTTCAGATTTCCCTTGCCAATCAATTCCACCTCTCTTTTCTAGACTGAGTCTCAGCCAAGTCATTCCCATCCCCTTTCTTAGCCAATCAGTGAGAAAACCAAGTATGCCATTGCCACCTTGGGGTACATTTAGACCCCAGACTATTTTGGGATTTTTAGTTAGCTTGATATCTTTTACTGTCCTTTATGTCTGCATTTAGCTAAGAGGTTTTATACACACTAAGGCTTTATGCTGCTGTTTGAAATCTGATGAAAAGGAGATTTAGATCTGAGCATTACTCTTCGACTGTTGGTGTTGCTGATCCAGACACCTCCCAATCATCGCTGCCTCATATACACACTGCACAAAGGCGGTGGTGGCAGAATGGAATCTCTTGAGACTCCATATCAGATAGCCGTTAGAGCGAATGATCAGCTACCGTCTGAAAACTAATCCACCTCTGCCGGATCTCACAGGTGTGTCAGAAGCATTTTATGACTATCTGCATTAAAATGTACTGATGGATCTCATCAATTCAACATGGGCACCTGACCTTTATTGATCCTTAGAGATCATGGACAGAGGATAGAAACACTGTCTCCATATGAAGACAGTGAAATCACATTTTATCACTTAAACAGACACCTGCTTACACCTGAAAAGTTAAGCCCTACTATCCAAAAGGATGTTTTTTTCAATATTCCTAACAAAGTGACTGTTTAGATCAATTTCTGGAGGAAACACTAAGTGGGATAAAATCAGTCCTAAGGTAGAGGTGGAAAAAGAAAAAAATAACTATTGAATCTTCTCTCCCATCTCTTTACCTGTGAAGGATTGTTCCCTTTTGACCCAAACACTTAGTAAAAGTTTGGGGTCATGTGGATGGCCCAGTTGGGAGTAGAAATTGGTGGTAGTCAGGTATTTCTTTGCAGTTTTATTTATTTATAAAGAATGTACAAAGTCCTATGTCTCTGAATGCAGAAGGACTCAAATAACATCTTTTGCTCACAGCACCAAGAGCACTCTTTTCAGCCTGCAACCCTAACCCAAAAATCTTTCCCTCAGCTTTCTTTCAGGGTCAGCCAACGTGCTTTCAGCTGTATCTTTCGCCTTCTTGTCTGTTCTGTTTGTTTGTGTTCTGCCTTGTCCCAAATCCTATCCCTACCCTGGACGGATTCACACACTCCTTTGGTCTTACATGGGATTCAAGCTTTTACAGTTATCTTAACTGATGGATGAGTTCACATCTATCAACCTCAATAACATTACAAGATTTTATTCAGCTCATTACCTCACTCTCCCATTTTCCTGTTGTCCCAGTGAGGCCTAAAACAACATCCAACAACCAAGACCAAGCAGAAAGAAAGGAAATCATTTAACAAATTAAAAATGATACAAGATTAACTATTTATATACAGTATGTACAATGTCTTTCTGTCACATCACCAAGCCAAAAGAATTGTATTCCCATTCAGATCTCCTTGGGTTTCCCTTCATTCGCCACCTGAGGATCACCTGTTGGAATTTGCTAGCTAAGGGAGACCCTGTCCATTTTGTCCCGATAGGGAATTCACCTCTATAACACTTTTTATTCCAGCTCAACTTCCACAGCTACATTCTCAGATTTGGGGGCAGCCAAGCTGAAATTCTGTCACCCAAACTGTAAGTACAAGCATCTGTGTTCAGTGTGAATGATATTTAAAAACATAGATGGGCAAGATAGGAGCAGTCACTATCTCCTTGTTCAACTGAAAATGCTAAATCGCACCATGTTGACCACTAAAATACTATACTTTTTTTTTTTTTACTATTTTCTGCATGTCAGAAACATTCAGCAAGTGAACAGGGGTCAGTTCTTGTTTCAGATCCCCAGGAACACTAGCAACCAAGATTCTCCTGAGTCTCCTAGGTCTCAAAAAAGGTTTTGACCTCTCCCCATCTTTCTCTTGATGAAAGGCTACCACCACATCTAGCTGTTATCATGGTTTTTGCCTGTGGGGGGCAGGACAATTAGTTCACTGCAAACTAATTGTGTACAAACCATTTGTCTGACCTGGGCTATATCTTGAAAGAGAAAAAACAAAATAATGAGAGTATCTCTAACTGTCCAGATCTAAACACAAATGGTGGGGCTGATTCTAAGCCTTCCAAGCTTTGCCCCTTCAGCTGGTGTCCCCAGTTTTCTGAAGTGGAGGAGATACTTGCAACAATCTATTTTGGCCTGCCTTAAATTATAATAAGCCTTTTTGTGGTCAATTTTCTCATAGTTCCAGCATTTAACTAAACTGTTTCCTTTATTTATTGCATTATTGCCAATTTCCCTTATTTTATAAATCCAATATATCATTTATACTAACTGTTCAATATGGTCATGACCCAGATCAGAATCACCTCTTTCATCATACATATTGGTTACAGAGCTGTACTTACAAGATTCATGGTGATCAACTTTCAATTTTTCCACTAGATGTGCTTCATCTTCTGGTGCACTGCTGCAAGAATAGATTCAAATTCTGTGGCAAATTCCACAGCCTCTCTGGGTGTCTTTCAACTCCTCTTGCTTATCTTGATCTGTACGTCCAATTCTTTAGAAACACCTATAAATGGTCCATTAGCCCTCTTTTCTGGAAGGCTTGATGGTATCTGGATATGCCAGGAATATAAGTCTCTGCAGCAACTCTGCTAGTTCAGGTGGGATTTCTTCTTTCCTTCTCTTCCTAAAACTTAGTGTCTGCCCTGGCCAGATTGGGTTGAAGGATATCTCCAAACCGCATGTCAAGAGCTTGTACCAGTTCTGGATAACTGTCTTCTCTGGGGATAACTTCAGACCTGGGCCATCCAAGATGGCTGCTAGTAACCCCCATTTCTGTTCATCTTCCCAGCCACTGATTTGAGCTTTAATGTTTAATTGAGCCAAATAAGCTTCGTACGGTGTTTTTCCCTTAAAGATAGTGGGTTTTGCATCACTGGAGACAGCCTGATCTTTCCCTTCTGGGCATGTGATGTTTAAAAATGGGGTGAGAAACTGTTGCAAATACGCAAGTCCGCTGACTGGCTCAATTACTCATCCATGTTACTGTCTTCAGTGTGATTTGTCTCCCTTTGATTTCCTTCTGGAGCTGATTTTTCAGCTCCTTAAGTCCTTGCTTCCACTTATCTCTGTTAGCAAGTTCCATGTGGGCAAAAGCTTGCCTGGTCTGCATTATTTTGTGGCAAAACTTCTTTGGTCTATGGCAGTCAGGTTGTTGGTCACCTCTTTGATCTTTCCTGTTGTTCCAGCCTGGGAGCTTTGCAGCTGGGCTTCCCAGCCTGTCTGGACACTTTGTAGTTGTTGCTACAACAGAGCTTTGATCTCTGCCTGCAAGACATCCCTCAGCCCTTTTCTAGGAATCATCTAGATGCAGCGTTCGGTGCTTTTGAGAAGCCACCCAGTCTTGTTTTAAATTCTTTTGAGATGTTTCCTGTTTTATGTGTTGTATCAATTCCTTCTGGTCATCTTTGTTTTCTGTAAGCATCACCATAATTTTGCTCTGTCTTGGTTCAACAGGCATATCAGTTCACAATCTCTCTCCTTAGAAACAGGATCTCACTATTGACTCCAATGCTGCCCCTTTTTACCTGAATGGCTAGTCAAGGATTGAGCCCTGTAAGTGTCCCAGCTGGGAGTAGAAATTGGTTAGATAGTCAGGTATCTCTTTGATGGAGTTTTTTGTTTATTTACAAAGACTATACAAAGTCCAGCATCTCTGAATGCAGAAAAAGTCAAATAGCAAAAACCAACTTTTTCTTTTAATCACATCTTCAAGAGCACTTTTTCAACAAGCATTCCTGACCCCAGATCCTTTCTGCAAGTTTATTCTAGCATGGGGCCCCCATGCTTCTAGATGCTCCTTTTGTGCTCTCTCTAGCTCTCTTATCTGTTCTCAGTGACTTTATTCAGTTCTCCCACTGTGAATGCATATCCCTACCCAAACCAAGTTCTTGTGCAGGTTTAATTTTAGGTGTGAACTCATCTGTCAGTTAACACAACAGTAAGCATGAGCCCCACCTATCAACCTCAATCTTAACAAGGTTTCACCCCCCCCCCCGCCCATTACAGTGCATTTTCTAGTGATTTTTCCAAAAGTTTCAGGGATGCAGTTTCTATAACTTCCCTTGAGAGATTAGGCTAATGCATCTTCCTGTCAGGAAGCTTGGATATTTCCCCCCTTCATATTTAAGACTCTTTTGTTGGTTTATTTTATCCTGTTACTTCTTGTTATATCTTCATGTAGTGTCCTAATGTGTTCTACACTGGATAGTTACTCTGTGACATTGTTGCATACACCCTTCAGATATCTGCAGACTATCATTTGTAGATACTTGTAATCACTTAGCCAAGTTTTACTGCACACTTTTTCAAAATATCTGTTGTTCTCTGAATTCTTTCCAGTTTATCAATAACTTTCTAATAATATGTTAGCCAGAAATGAACAAATTTTCTCAGTGTTGTCCCATCAGAACTATATAGCAGCACAATGTGTTTACATATGCGGCCAAAATTACTTTGGAATTTTCAGCAACTGTATTGCTCGGCAAATGCATATGTAATTTTTTGTGCAATAGTACTTCTTAGATTTCTCCCTCTTTTTGCATGTATGCTTTGAATTATTCTCCTTGAGTTGTCCTATTTTGCTTTGCAAGTTGAGTTTCAGTTTTTCCTTCTCATGTTTCTAATTACGTAGAATTTTTCTGTCCTCAGTCGCCTTCACAACTTTTCCAAATATAAACGGTTTCCATGGCTTCCTTCTAGATTTATAGGTTGCTAGTCTGGGACAGGAACCATCCTTGTGTGCTGATGCTTACATTAAGAATAATATTATATGTTAAACAGCGCTTACAGTCATTATGACCTCAGTAAGAATGCTACATTAATTCACCACCACCACCAAAAAAATTAACTGTATTCTTGGTCAGTAAATCTTTCTTCATTTAAACAATGGTAGTGGATGTTCTTATTTATTCTGTTTGTAGTTCTGTTGGGAATCCAGGGGTAGTTTTAGCTTTAATTCACACTTTGTTTCCCCAGGTTCAAATCTGAACCAACGTCCATTGTTTCAATATTTTGTCTTTGTTTGCTTGTTTATTTACAATGCTAATACACTGTACTGTCACTAATGTTGGGGGATTTCTACTCCAGGCCCCAATTTAAAATGATACATCATCATGCCGCTTAGCCTGTATACATAACAGTCCAAATTTGAATCTTAGATGTATGCTGAAAAACCTGTCCAGTTTCCACAAATCCATTAGTACACATGATCAAATGGCTGATATTCTCAGTGGTGTAGTTTGTGCCTCTTAGTTTATACCTGGGGGTGGGAGAAAGAGATCAACAGGCATACAGTAGTTTATCAAGTCTTAAAATACCTATTCACAAACCTGAAAATCTAGCATCTGACTTTTATACCTACTTCCAGTTAGAGTAGGTAGAACTGGCTAAACAAAAAAATGTTTGGTTATATTGCTCAATATATAATTTCACAGCAGACGCTATTTACTTGAACCCAGGCATACTTATACTCTAGCCTCTGGGAATGCCTTTGTAAGGTAAATGAAGTGATGAAAAGTCAGTGCTTGGATGCTCTGTGCCACTCAGGCAACAAGAAAATGTGTTTTCTAAAAGTGCATCATATAAACTGAGTCTGATGGAGGAATAAGTTAACTGTGCATAACTGGGAAATTTGTTTTTAGAACTAGGACATAAGTTCTTGTTTTATTATAATACATCCTTTCAAGCTGAGGTGCTCCTTAAGACACACATACAAGATCCTCAAACACAAAGTAAAGGAACAAAGAGAAAATATCTGTCTAATCTTGTCATATGCCCAGATTTTTAAAAGGCATTTAGGTTCCTAATGGGAAATCAGTGAGCTTTGGGCACCTACATGCTTTAGAAAAACATACGAGAGGCCTAAATACCTTTGAAAATTGGCCCGTGGTGGTTAGGATTGACAACTTTCTAATTGCAGAAAACTGAACACCCTTCTCCTGCCTCGCCCCTTTTCTGAGGCCCCACCCCCTTCTCAGTCCATCCCCCTTCCTCCCTCCCTCCCTCATTGTGCCCCACCCTTGCTCACTTGCTCATCTTCACTGGTCTGGGGCAGAGGTGTGGGTGTGGGAGGGGATAAGGGCTCCAGCTGAGGGGTGCGGGATAAGGGGTGGGGTTGGGGATAAGAGGTCTGAGTACATGAGGAGGCTCTGGGCTGGAGGGTAGGGCTGAGGTGTTTGGAGTATGGGAGGGGATTCTGATCTTAGGCAGGTGGTTGGGATGTGGGAGGGGGTACAGGCTCTGGGCTGAGGATGTGGGCTCTGGGGTGAGGTGAAAAATGAGGGGTTCAGAATGCAGGAAGGGGCTCAGGGCTAGAGCAGAGGGTTGGGGCACAGAAAGGGGTTTGAGGTGTGGGCACCAAGCGGCGTTTACCACAGGTGGCTCCAGGGAAGCAGCTGGAATGTCCCTCTGGTTTCTAGATGGAGGGGCAGCCCAGGGGCTCTGTGCATTGCCCTCTCCCAACCCCGGACAGGTGCCGCCCTCACAGCTACCATTGACCGTGGTTCTTGGCCAATGGGAGCTGCAGAGCCGGTGCTCTGGGCAGGGCAGTGTGCGGAGCCCACGTGGCCACCCCCAAGCCAGAAGGACATGCCAGCCACTTCCTGGGAGCCAAGCAGAGCCAGACAAGGAGACTCCCAGCTCCGCTGCACCGCCAACCAGACTTTTAATGACCCAGTCAGCAGTGCTCATTGGAAAACTAGGCTCCTGGCAACCCTAGGTGGTGGCTGCACCTAGAGAACCCCATCAGCATCGGGAAACCACTGTGCTTTGTTCTGAACAAACACATAGTAGGAGACAAGGAGGAATTTTAAGTGGATAATTTAATCTTGTTGCAATTTCTTTGATTTGCTTATTTGTGATAGGTTATTTGTGATAGGTTATTTGCTATCACAAAATAAAGAAGTAAAATACCTCAAGATGAAAACACCTTAAGCAAAACATTAAGAGTACAATCCATGTCTATTGGAAGTTTTTCCATAGACTTCAATAAGGGCAGAATCAGACCCTAAAACTCTAATCTGAATTCATAAAAGTTAAAAATCCTGAGTAACTATACGATATTTCAGGCACCCTCAGTAGGTCTCATTGACTTTCTTCACACATACCCTGCTGTAAATCAAGTGTAAGTCTACAAATTTACACCTATATCATCAGGGAGAGGAGAACCAAGCCCATTGTGTCAAAGATGCTCTATTTTTGTTACTTAAATGTGAACTTCTATCCTTTAGTGGATGAAAATCATTATTTTCCTCAATAAATTCACAAAGGGAAGATAAAATCCTTGTTTTGTGTTTAATTCTGAGCTGATCCTTTCTAAATGTCAGTGCTCTATATGAAGATCCTGGATTCATTAAAAATACTCCATTGAGATCAATGAAGCAGACTGCTAGATATTTTAGAAATGCTCTGTTGGTTTCCAGGTGACTAATGACCTCAGCTGTCAGCTTATCAGATTTCACTAGAACAGCATTTGAAATCCATGTTTTGTTTTGGTTTTGGTTTTTGGTTTTGTTTTTTTAAAGTCTTCCCTTAAAATAGCAATGGTCTAGGAAAAAAATAAAGTGTTCGAAATAAAAATAATAAATCTCTAGCCTGACACCAGGACCAAAATTGTACTTCTAAAGCTTGATTTTTATTTTTATTCTTTGCTTTTGTACATGTGAGCAACCAGTTATCTTGCTAAAAAAATTTTTATTTCCTTCTAAATTTAATCTAAAAATACTTTTACTCATAATGGGCAACCCTCAAAAGGTTCAATTTTGGTATTCATACAAATGCTTAGAACTTTATTCAACTCTGTTAGGACTGCAAAATCAGTCAAAAAAGTTTTACAAGAAAAGTCTTTCATTTCATATTCAGTACTTTTTTTCTATACTGACCCTGAACCTAAGAACAGCCTCTTTTGAGTTATGTCACCACTTCTGCTTTTCTTCCAGGCCAGAAGAAATGAACACAAATTAAAAATAATGAAGGAAATATTTAAACTGAGATTTATTTATTTCCTCGCTCTCCCTAAGCCGTGGAAAAAAGTTCAGCTACTATTCCAGTTTGAGGTTAGGGTTAGTACTTTAACCAAACCACCTGACGAAGTCTTCAGTTTTGTAGCTCATTGTCAGGATGACCCTTTGCAACAGCACATTGGCATCATACTGGAGCATTGGTTCAATAATGACACTGAATGAAAAGAGCCAGCTAGTGAATCATCAGCTTCCTCAACTGCAGTACCCTCTGAAAGCTTTGAGAGATCTCAAACTGAAGTATTTTCTTAGCCCACTCTGCTTATCATGTGAGAGCTGATAAGATCATAGCTTGATGTAATATAACTACAGGTCAAATATTTTGTTTAAGATAAATATAACCTGGGCCATCCTAAATATAAACATATTTTAAAACCGCAGCCCTATTTATATACAAAATAAGTTCAAAGCAGGCCACGCTTTGCACGTTTAAATGTTAAAAATAATTTAAAAGAAAACACTTTCCAAATGATTAATATTACATATGTTGGCTTTTAAAAATATAGATTTGTTTGAAAATTCTTGAGGCTGTAATTTATTTCCTTAAAAGAAAATCTCTTTTTCTGTTTATTTACAATGAAAACAAAATAACAGAAACATGCTTAAATTAATTAAACGTCAGTGATTATTTGTGAAGGCCCAGGTTGCTTATGGTGTAAGAGAAGACTTTCCAAAGTTGCTTAATGTTATGAGAAAAATAATACTATTTGAAGCTATTCTGTTGGGCGCATTTTACACATTGTTAACTGTAACTTACAAACCCAAAGTGTCTCTAGAAATGAGTCTAGAGTCTCTCTAGACAAGAAAACTTAAAGGGGACTCAGTCCTGCACTTGGAATAAAAATAGTCTAAGCATGCTTGGGGAAAAAAATGTTAACTTTTATTTCAATATTAGTCTTATGCAGAGTAATTTTTTTTGGTCAAAAAGCCACTGATAAAGCTCCACTATATGTTACATTTTTATTTAAATACCTTTGGAAGCCTTATCAATCTAGTAAGCCATTGTGAATTTTTGCCCAGAGCACAAGATGACACTACAAGTGAAATGAAGCAGTGATCCGGAATGGGCACCAGTCACCAGTGAAATTACACTGTCCCTCAGTGAATGGCATTTTGTCGTGGATGTGAGGAAAGTGAGATCCCAGGGAAAGTTCTCAGTTCCTTCACCTCCAGTTAGTAGGAAAACATGTGTGAGTCTTTTAAACTGACAGTGTAAATATCTTATTTACTGAAGCTACCACATGAGGCACATAAGAAGGAACATTGTGTTGCCTCTTGGGAAGAATAAGAGAAATCTGAATCTAATCTACTGAACTCAGCCTAACAGCTCAGTAGCATCAGAATGTTCAAGACGTATATTCTAATCATCAAGAATACAGTAAATCCTATTTACAGAAAATCCTATTTACAGAAAAAACATTAATTCATAAACGTCATCATACTTTGTTGTACAGATAAGATTTTGATTCTTGTGCTTGAAAGCATACTTAAAATTTTAACTGATACAATTGATTTGAGACAGTTATCTTTTGATTTAGACTTTCTGAACAGTCTCTTAGTCTCTAGGCTGATCCACAATTTGTAGCCATCTTGTGTTTTAGATTATTTTGTGTTTTATGTTAATCAGCTTTATCTTTCAATGTAAATCCACTGCACATTATTTTTCTTCAGTGCATTTGAATAAAGCGGACTTTTGAGAGTTTCATTTTATTTTTGGTAATAAGGAGTAATTATGAAAACTTATTTTTAATGAGTATCCTGTTGATATCAGTGGGGGGGGGCAATATTCTAGAGTGAAAATCTATTTATCAATTTAACTATGCAGTGTTATAAAAAAGTATTAATTTTGTGCTTAAATTCTGCTAAATCTAATGTTCAGTTGTTCTCAAAGGCCTATGAAGAATAGATGAGAACTGATAAAACAGGAAATAAAGCAGAACTGTGGGGGGAAAAGAATTCAGAAACAGGGAAACTGATTTATTTTCTTTTTATTTATTTATTTTATTTATTTATTTATTTATTTATTTATTGGAGGGGAGTCAATATTTTCTGTGTTTGCCAGGTTCTGTCTCCTTCCTTCTGCTCTCCAGTCAAAGATGCATACACAATAGATTGCAACTGACAATGCAGGAGCATACTGGAGTTTACTGGATCATAGTGAAGATCTTTTGTTGTATATTTCTGTACCCATTTATGTTCACAGTGGTTTTACTGTGGACAATGTTGTTATAACCAAAGTTAGTTTATGTTCCTTTGAAAATTGGCAAATAACCAGTGTGCCTCTTTAAGTGTTAACAGTGTATGAAACAAATATGAAAATGATATATCTATTTAGCATAGCTAATCAATATTCAGTGGGTAGCCTTCAGCTAATCTTTCTGTGGAATTAAAGTGAATTCAAAAGCGAGATTATCGTGTGTAAACAATGAAGGCTTAGATATCTTGCCTACTGGCCTGAGGTCTCTGCATAGATCCTGCAGAGTTTACCTTCTGTATCAGTAGTTAATTAAGGTGAAACATGAGGTAATTACGGCTAATCCCTGTGCTATCCTGCTGGCCTATTGCCTCTCAGGCCATCCCCCAAATCAAACCATTTTCACAGCTTGAAATGTGAAATGTTGCCATTCTTAGAACAAATTTTAAATATTGATGTATATGTTTATTACAGATATTGTTCCTAATCCTTTAGAGGTGCTACAATGAATGATATCCTACTGGCAAGGGAGAAAGGATGGCACCATGGGTGGTGATTGGTTTTTTTTGTTTGTTTTTTTCCCAGAAGTTGATAAAACTTTTTAGGAGGACATATCCTGTAATTGAGAAGGGATTAGGGGATTAAATTTGTTCTATGTACTTGTTCCCAATAGCTTGTGAGAAGCTTTTATTATTCTAATGTTTTAGATTTGGTGATGCAGGAGAGGGATGTACATGCTTGGAAGACAAGAGTTCTTATACAGATCTGACAATGTAATATAAACTAAGAAGTGTATAATAGCCCTTGGAAGAGCTACCATAAAACAACATCACAGGTGTTGTTCCTCAGTAACATTTTAGCCTTTATGAAGCATTAAATAGTCCTGCTGTGTTAAAACTGATCTCTTTGCTTAAGGATAAGTACTTCATTTGAGCGTTGAGTATTTTGGTGGTTCTGAAGAGGTTATTTTATTACAGAAGGAATGGTTTCAGCTGCTCATTAAGTTTCTCTATTCAGAAAGGTGTATCTTTCTTTTTATAGGTAACATAGCCCCTTTATTTAAAACCAATAATATTATAAACATTTATCCCAAAGATATTTTCAGTCTAGTTGGATGATGATGAATCACACATCTGACAAAACCACTTAGTTTTCCAATTAGCAGCCAATTAGTGGGGATGAAGTATGAAGTAGTAATATTTATTTCTCTTATATTTATGTAACCTGAATATAGATTGCCAATCCAGAAGTCTTGGGCTGCAATCTTTTTAAGTTTTGGAAGAGGAGAAACTTTGAGATTCAGATCTCTATATCAGAAGAGGCTTGGTTCCAAGTTGAATCCACAACAAAAGGGACTCATTTTCTGGCCCAGATTTGGATACAGCCAAAATTCAGCTCTCAAAAATTGAGTGCAGTTGTATTCCAACTCTTTTTCAAAACTGTGGCCTGATTTAGTTTTGAATCTGAATCCCAGCATTTCAGATATTGTCCTTCTTTGCTGAATATATGCAGCACTCTTCTAGTGAGAATGGATTATTCTCTTATTTATCCCTATTTTGCCAACATTCTTCTTTGCTAGTGACATCTGTCACTTTATGAAGAGTGCAAAGTCTTTTCTAAAATATACATCTCACAAGTAGTTGGTGCTCCAACTTTATTTGAATGATCTGCTTTGAAAAGTGTATTTTTACACCAGTTCTAGAAAGCAGAATAACCAACACCTCCAGTTGTGTTCATTTTCATATTATTAATTTGACTGCTGCTGTTTCTGAATCTCTGTATGTAGCTAGATAAAAGTAGTCTTAAATTTGTGGCCGCCCATTTCATTTCTTCATGTGTAATAGCTGAAATCTCTGTATTATTCTGTGTCATAATCATTGCATTGTGGAAGAATAGACAGTAAAATCACAGGTTTGAGTATAAAAGGGTCTCTTTCAGATTTATTATTTTTATTCATTTTATAGCCTTTTTACTTGATTTCAGCTTCTAAAACTGGAGAAGGGGCACATCCCGCTGCATAAATGCAAAGAGAATTTGCAGCATGACATTTAGAAGTGTATTGTATGAGGTTTGCTATTGATCCCCCTGGTGGGGATGAGTGCTCAGAGAGTAAATGGGCTGCTTTTATGAGGCTCCTTGTCATCCTGGATTTAGCTGTTTCATTTGCAGATTCCTGTAAATGTTTGCTTGATTCATGGCCAGTAATTTTCATTGGAGAAGGAATCGACATATCGTCAGCAAATGACTGGATGCCATTAATACTTTTAGGTGGCGTCAGAAAATGTTCGCACAATTCCATTGATTCATTCTGCTTCCCATTGCTGCTCCAAATGTTGTAGTGGTGTGTTGCTGTTGAGTAACTGTGACTGAAGTCACATTTAATTAGTAGGGTACAGTACTGTGTCAGAGCAAAAAACTTATTATACAAATGTATTGTATGTCATGGCACAAGTAGAAATTTGAGGAAAAGGAGTACGAACAATGTTAGCACTTTATAGTTCCACCACTGCTGGCAAAGGGAGGTCTTGGAAGTGCTGTCTTAGTTAAATATAAAATGGAGGTACTGATCATAAAGAATCCAAGAGCATACTTTTCACAGAAATAAGTGTTTTAGACTTGTAATCCTGGCCAGATTCAAAATCTGATCAAACATCTTGCCTACCTAATTTGCCCTTACAATTTCAATGTAAAGCAGTATTCTTCACTTCATATCCTAAATTGTTATGAAATGTTAAACAGTTAATGTGTTCCACCCCAGAGGTAACTGCACTGCTGTAGAGATTCATGTTTATACATTGATATAATAATAATAATAATTAATTAATATGTTCATTGAAAAAAATAGCAGCAATACACTGTTACTGCTGAGAAAGTAAGCAGTCCAATGTCTGGCCCTAAAGTAAGGTGACTACATACATACTTGGGTGCTTTACTTAGGTTTCTAAAAATAATGTTTAAGTTTGAAAATACTGGCCCAAGTAAATTGTCTCAGTTACTCATTTAGGCATGTACATTAGTGTGTGCATGTGTGGGTGGAAGTTATTTATTATTTTGAACTCACTGCTCATAGGTGGTTCAGCAGTTATTGGTTATCTTTTTCATGTTAGTAAGCTCTTCCATGGCAAGGACATCCCACATTTTATAATATCAGTTTTCTCAGGTGTTACAGTAATAAGTCTGATGGTGATCAATGGAAAGCTCAGAAGGAAATCCCCTTTTTTCTTTTTGGTGCTCAGTATCCACACAGAGCATAGCAATAGACATTAATTTGAACAGGAGAGCCTAGTAGAAGACTGCTTTGCATAGTTATTTGTTTCCAAAAAAGCTGAACTCCAGGCAATCCCACCAGACATTATATTTTAAGGGTGTCAACTGCTGAATTGTTGCCTTGGCACAGATCTCTTTCCCACATTATATAATCTCTGGGGTGTCAGATCGAACCTTTGTAATTGATGCTATAAGTTGACATGTTAGGTACCAAGAGGGATTTTAGGAGCTTGTGGCAATGAGTGTTAACATAATATAAATACCTAAAAATAAATACATGGGCATAGGTATATATGTGTGTGTGCTGCTGTATTTATGCTTGTATACATATATATTTAGATATAAAGTGCTCTGTGAACCTTTGAGATAAAAGGTAGTCTCTAATGTTGTCAGATATTCATGGAATGAAGACCGAAAACAGTGTCCATGAGAAAAAAAATATTAGTGTGGGACACTTTAAAGGAGTCACATTTTTATCATAAACAAAGTTGTTCATAAACTCAACTTCATTATTCAACACCTGATATAAATAACATGCAGTATTATAAGTAAGATCAGAGAGTGGCTGACTCAGGCACTTAATAATGGGATACAGAGCCTTTCACTTCTAGGTCATCAGTTTAAATCCAGTTCAGGACCAAAGTCATTAGCAGCTGAAAACTTAAGTTAATGAGATCAGTGTAGTTACTGGAAGACAACTTTGTACAATTTTTTTTCCTTTTTTCTTTCCCCTCCCCAAAACAGTGTTCCCCAACCCACTGCCCACTGACACATTTATGTGCGCCCACCTAGTGCCCAACTGGGGAGAGCTCCGGCCTGTCCAGGGCTTCAGGTTGTGGGTGCTGGTGTTCTCTGTCCCCGGTAGGTGCCGGGCCACAGCTTCTCTCCGACTTTGAGGCTGGAGAGAAGCAGCTGCCCTGCTCCTGCCAGGGACAGAGAACCCCAGGGCTGCAAGCTGCGGGCGCCAGTGTTCTCGGTCCCCAGTAGGTGTGGGGCCGCGGCTTAAGCCAGAGAGAAACCACGGCCCCGCCCTTGATTGGGAGAGAAAACTCCAGGGCTGCAGGCTTCATTCTATGTTAAAGTAAGAACAATAAATATACTTGGACCAGCAGTTCAACAATGTTTTACTTTTTTAAAATAAATAAGATGAAAACTGTTTATGATATTTATTTTGTAAAAACTCCTTAAGTTTTCTTACAGGTAGATTAAAAAAAAGGCAAATTCACATGGTAAGGTGAAAGAGTAATTGGCAAATAATTTAATTAATATCTTTTTACCAGTAGCGTAGCTAGCGGGGTTCAGTGGAAGCCGCCGCTTTCCCTCAGGGCGACAGGCGCAGAAGTGGCACATGCCAGCCAGCACTGCCAGCAGCATGGCCGGAGGAGCCGTGGGGCGGCAGTGGCAGGCTGGCATGGAAGTGGTGCCTGCCAGCTGGCTCTGGCAGCAGCACGGCTGGAGGAGCCATGCGAGGGTGGCAGACGCAGCCGGAGGAGCGAGGGGGCTGGCTCCTTGGCTCAGGGCTCGGCGGCCAAGTGCTCCCCGTCCCCCCTACCCCTTGCTAATGTGGCAGGCGCGGGGGAGGCAAAAGGGCCCCTGTACCTTTTAGGCCGCCTGGTTGGCGAGCCCCGCATGGAGCACGCCCAATGCTGGGAGCAAGCCGGGGACAGGCGGCAGTGCAGGATGGAAGGTGAGCGGGGGGGGGGGAGTCCGCTCGGGGGGGGTAGCCAGAGGGGAGCCAAGGGGGGGGCCTTTTTATGTTTGCTCCCTCTACACTGAAAACCTGGCTACGCCACTGCTTTTTACATGTAAAATTACCCTTTTTATCTTATGGATTCATATATTATGTAATATTAAATATGATTATTTTTGTACTATTTAATGTACGAATACAAAATAAGCTTTAAAAAATTGTTGGCACCCGGCACACTCTTCTGAAAACATGAATGTGCTACTGGCCACAGAAAGGTTGGGAACCAATGCCCTAAAAGCACCAACATGACCAGCACTCTTGTGATAACCTCAGCAGAAGTCACAGTTTGAATAGGTAGGGAAACAGCTATCCTATCATCCCTGGAGGTGGTCCCTCTAATTCAGAGTGGGTTGTTTATGGAAGCTTGCACTGTTTGCACTGCTGCTGTGTGTGATTTTTGCCTAAATAGAGTCGATCTGGCGCTTTTCACAAACACAAAATGCTTTTTTTATTTTAAAATCCCTCTTCAAGTGAGGACACAGAGTAACACAGAACAGAAGTAAATGTGGGGCATCTCTGGTAATGAGGGTAGATCAGGGCATAATTAGTATTATATTAATTTTGGTATAAATATATCCAGCTCTTCTGTGCATTGAGGTATTCCCCCTATACAACCAATGTTACTGTGAAGTTATCTCTTAATTAGTCAGAAATTTGCTGCATGTTGTCTGTAATATTTAACACTCCCCGCCACCTCTCTCTCTCTCCCCCTACCATCTCTCAACAAAACAACCTCTTCCCTCCCCACCGCAAAAAAAAAGAAATAAAGATGAGCATCTGGAAGTGAAAAAGAGGATTATTCATTGTTAGCAATTGTTATACAGAGTAGGGCTAATCTGCAACTCCTTCATATGTTGCAAAATCCTAATGTCTTCAACTGCAGCTTTGAGAAACCAATCAATAGCAATGGAACCTTATAAATAAAAGTCACAATTGATTAATAAGCAAATGATATATAACTCAAGTCTATATATTTCTATAATAACATGAAAATATGCCATAGTTTACAATAAGAGTAAGAATATTGCACTTCTTTAGCACCTTCTATCCAAAGAGCTCAAAAGTACTTTATAAACATTAATGAATGTTCCTGAGAGGAATGTAAATAGTATAATCTCTTCCCCACACGTGAGAAAATTGAAGAACAAAAGGATTAACAAATCCGTGATTTTCAAAACTGCAGAGCATTCACAGCTCTCACTGTAGTTAATAGGATCTATGGGAGCTCAGAATTTTTGACCTTCAGGCAACTAGTGACCTGCCCAAGGTCATATATCAAGTCAGTGACAGAGCTGGAAATAGATCCCACATCCCCAGGTACCTAGCTCTGTGCTCTAATCACTGTGTGAAGCTACTTCTTGATTTATCCTCCCAACCCAATCAGACAACTTTGTTCCAGGGATCCTGTCCAACAATGGAGCTGCCATATAGATGTAAAAGCAGTTGTCCACATTCAAACTTTATATCCAAACTTTTAACCCCTTTGTCTATGACAAGTCAAATCAAAACACTCAGTTCAAAAACCCATCAATTCTGGGGGAAAATTTAGATCTTGATCTGAATGTTGGAGATCAGGCCCCTTTCTCGTTATCATCATCTTTGGTGAGCTATGTGAGACTGGAAACTTTTACATTTTCCCCCTCATATTTCCCCAGATCCCTCACCTCTCAAAAACCAAATTAGAATATTTGTTTCACATCAACGGTGAAAATGAGTGTCACTGAGTGTGTAGGGAAGTAACTTGAAAAGCTGCAGTTGCATAATCTAGTATGCAGGCTTTGACTGTGTCGATAGGAAACGAGGTATGGACGGTGAGACCATTCTCCTCCTTATAGAGCCAGTTGTATTGTTTTCTTCTCATTCGCCTTGCCAGTAAACTAAATAAAACTATTAATTGTGAGAGTGAAGCAAATCCCCTTTCTGTTCATTTATTCTACAAAAGGTGTATCTACAATATTTAGGGTCATAAATTGACCTCTGATTATGACAGAGCTACTAATATCTCATGAAACAAAAAAGAGAAAAGAGCCATAAGTGATTCTATTCTGTTATTATTGATATGGGAATCATATGTTTATTTTCTCAGTAATTAATGTTGCCCTTGCTGTTGTCTACCATATCTGACACTCACAATTTCTTCAAAGCATGTGTTCATTGGTTACTGTGAAAAAGAAAGCCAGGCCTGTGCAGACACACACACAGTTATCATATTGTTTATTATGGAGGAAACACATCTGTTGATTTTTCAGATAAAGACTAGAAATCTTAGTTTTGCAATATAACTGTAATAGTGCTGCTTAAAAAAGGTAATTTGAGTGACTGAGAATACATTGTATTGAATACAGACATGCATCTGAGGAAGCGGGTATTCACCCACGAAAGTTCATGCTCCAAAACGTCTGTTAGTCTAGAAGGTGCCACAGGATTCTTTGCTGAGAATACATTGATATCACATGAGTAAGAAGGTAAAATATAACTGAACTGATAAAACAATCTCTTTAGTTTAAATGTTAAAGATTAGTCTTCTCTTTACAATAAACTTGGTCAACTCAGTTTTAATTAATTAAAAAGAAAAACTAAGGGTTTATAGAATTAGGGGTCAAATTTTCACTTGATGGAAACTGTGTAGCTTTGTGAACTTAAGTGAATCTAACCTGATTTACACCACCTGAAGATTTGCCATTTGATGTGTTTAAAATTTGGGTTTACTATCTGAGAACTGTGGAACAGCTTGGTTATATGACACGTAAATGGTTTAAGTTTGTAGAGGTAGGTTTTAACAAATCCATCAGTAGAAACATGTTGAAAGGTAGGGCAGGAACTGTCCATCTGTGGAAGAAAGTTTCATATTCACAGTGTCATTGCCCAGGTAAATTAAGACTACTCTTGAATGCTGGACAAGAATTTGGTCCTGAGTTGATTCTATACGAACAAGTACAGTATAAGTGGAGTGAATGAGCTCCATTGCTACCACAAAAATATGAGAGTAATGCTGCAACACTCGATCCCCACCTATTCTAGAAATTCACCTATTGTTAGCAGCAGTTTTCACCCTGAATAAGTGCTGAAAATAGGTTAATCGAAGGGGTAGACAATACCATTCTTAATCTCATTACAGGAAGCTCTTGACTAAGATTTTTCTATGTCTCACCTACACAAGCACCAATTTTTAGCACTAATTCAGATTATTCCTTGCAGAAATGGAACCACAGCATTGGGGCAGGAGTCATCTTGGAATGGGACACTGAAGTCACTTTAGAGTGACCAGGACCTTTTTAGAACAAGGACTAGGAATTGGCCCCAAACCATTGGTAGATCCCTTTAGAGGTGAGATTTGGACCTGCTCAAAGCTGTTGGATCTGTATTTGGAGTATGGGTCTGGAAGGAGTGAAAAGTTACTGTGGCTCCCATTGAAGCACTGGGCTCAGATTAGCCTAAATCTATTGAGAGCCCCTTTGGAGAATGGACTTGGATTATACTAAAGCTTCAGTTCAGTTATCCACAATTGTTCCACCCTGCTCTGCTTGTACCTTTTTCAGTACCTCCTATGGGCTGTTTAATGAAACCCCATTGCTCGACCTTGTGAAAGATGTTGCATAGAATCCTCCCAGTTGGAGGGAAATGTTCCTTGTTGTCAGTTGGCTGCATAGGAGAGAAAAGAGGCTGCTCTAGGATGAAGCTGTGGATGTTGCCTGCAGCTAAGTGCCTGTTGGTACCCACTAGCAAGAAGAAAAACAGACAAAAAAGCACAGCAGGTTTTTGGATCCATAAAACATCATCTTCCTAACTGTCAGGCTTGCAGTTTCTGCACCTGGTACTCTGTGGACTCATTTCACCTGAATCATCCAGTCTGCTTAGTATTGTTTGCAGAATGTTCTAATTAACTAAAAAAAAAAGTACTGCATAAAAATGTAAGAATTCAATAACTGTAATCTGTAGGAAAGGCCATTAACTATCTGGTTCCCCTTGCTGTTAGTTTAGTGACATTAGGAGTCTGGATTCCTGGTTTTATCTATTTTTTTATTGTTTCTTTGAAGTCTACATTTGCTGGGCAGCCAACAATACAGCTTAGCACAAATTAATGGTTTTGAAACCTTTTAGTTAAACTAACTACAGAAATCAAGCCAAAAGAATACAGGACTCCTTTTGTTCCTCTTAAGAATCTCCTCATGGCTTAGAACAGGCAATTCATTTTTTCTCAGGTCTCCAGAAGTTGTGTGACCTAATTCTTCCGGTGACTAAATGTTAAAAACACTGACATAATTATCTCACTGTAATGCAATGTGTAATATTGAGTGACATTTTGGTCGGCTTTGGGCATTATAATCACAGTCTCATTTATTATTATTATTATTAATTTTCTTAATTTATTTTATTAATTAATTCATTATCGCTTGGTAATACTCTTAGCTGTTTCAGTTGCAATGATATGTTTTTGTTTGTTTTAGATAGGATTTTAAGGGATATTTTCTCCTGCCAAGGTAGGCTTGCAGGGTCCTATTATCTTGGAATATTTCCAGTGTCACTGAGCTGTCTGTTTGGATGCTCTTATTTGTCTGTTCTGTGACTTAAATTTTTTTAACTTTCGCAATCTTTCCATTTCTCTAATCATTCACATTGCCTGTCTCTGAATTTCCTTTAATCTGCTATATTATGTTTGAGATTAGGTGACCAGAACTGAACATAGCATTGAAGGTCACAGAGTACCATTGATTTGTATAATGGTATTATCCTATTTTCAACATTCTTCATTTCTTTCTGTAAGCATCCTAGCATTTTGTTTGCATTTTTTGATCTGTGTTTAACATTTAAAAGAGGTTTTTATCGAGAGAAGTACATAGTGTTTCCCAGGTCTTGTCCTAATGGTTACCTTTAATTTCTTACCAAATAATTTGAGTAATTCATTCATCTTACTTTTTCCAGGGTGCATTACCTTACGTTTGTCAACAAATAACATCATGTATCATTTATGTCCCATTCACCTAACTTTGGTGGATCCCCACAATTTTCTCTGGAGGCCAGCAAATAGAAAGGGGATGGAAAAGATTCCACATTTGAGTTAAAGGAAACATTTATGTGCCAGACTTTTTATTTTGCTTTTTATTTCTTTTAAATGGCAGCTGTTTGAACCTGGTCAGAAGTTTCAAATGTTGGAAGTTGTGAGCAGAATGCAGGCAAAATGGTCACAGATGCTTGCAAGTATGCAAGTAATTATGGCTGATATTTACTATAAAATAGATAAGCATTGGCAATATTGACAAAACAGTAGAGAACGAGAAGAAGACATGGGTTCTTCCCTCAAACACTTTACAATCTATGGAGTTAATTGGTCATGCGTCTCTGCAGTTTCGTTGGATGGGATGGCAAAGAGTTCCCCTTGTTTTCTTAAGTAACTGTATTTCACGACTGCAGTCTTTAGATTAGCTGGATTGAATGGAATCCTTTCCCCATGCCTCCCCTGGTGCACCAGACACCCAAAAAGACACAATAAGAGATGGGGAGGAGCCAGGGCCACAGCACCACTTCCCCTAAACACCAGCCAGAAGAGCAGGCTGGGTGCATTACTGGTAGCATTCTGCACAGCATGAAGGGGTTAAGCAGCAGAAGCAGCACTTTCATGTGTGCTGGAGTTGTCCTGGCATCAGACAGTGTTCCTCCCAGAGCTCCTAGTGCAGTGATGCAGATCTATACATTGCCCCATGTGGGACACTTCCTTAAAGGCACAGTTGATGCTTATGTAAGCAAACAAAACAATGATACAGATAGCGGAGTGTGTGATTAGTCTCAAAAGGAAGTGGGGGCCTAGAGAACTTTTGCTGTTTATTTTTGCTAAATATTATATTTCATTGTTGAATAGAGTCGAGTTGGCATGCTTCATGGGAGAAGTGTGCTATAAAAGTTTATATATGTAAAGAATAAACTGGCATTTGCAATTCAGATTGACTCTCTTTCTCTATGGCTAGCAGCTTTGGAACTTGTTGCAGTTCCAGTTCTGGATGCTGACAAATTAAGCTGAATGTTGATTAGGCACTGGGAGAGATGGAGATGTGGGCTAATATTTGAAATAAACAATCTAATATTCACAGCTAGAGCAGCATAATTTCCAGATTTAAAAAGAAATGCAAGAACTGTCACGCTGTGCTGTCTGTCTTTCTTTAAATCTAGGACATCATACATACATACATACACACATCATTTTCACTGACGAGAATTTAAAATGAGCTTCTTCCAAAAGTGTCAGTTATGTGACTTCTTGAGTTTTCTGACAACATGAAAAGCAGCAATCTGAGTAGGATTAAATGAAACCAAAGGGAATACTTGCATGTGGTATGTTTAAAGACTGGATTTCATGTATGTCATTTCCAAATTGTAATTTAATAAAATAAAAATCAACTTTTGGCAACCTGTGATGGATTACAGTTTTTAACAGTTAGATGTAAGTGGATGCTAAAGATGAAAAGGAAATTTTGTAGGTCAGAATATCATGGTGTGCAAAGTGTAGGGGAAGAGGGAAGTACTTGAAGGGAAAGTTGCAAGAAATGAATTTCAATTTATCTTTTGAGGTCCAAGTGGATATGTTTTCATGCCCAGATGCATAGAGTTTTAGAGTCTTATCTCTTTTTCCTACTGAAAGATTAGAAAGAAAATCAATGAGGTCATTTCCAGTGATGCATGGAACTTTCAAAGCATAACACTGAATGGTAAAAGCAGGTTGTCTATATTTGATCTATTGTTGTAGCATGCACGCTATCTCCAGCCAAAAAAAGAGAAGGAAGAACAGCTTTGAAAAATGTGTCACCTTCTTGACTAATGCTATGAAAAATAAGTATTTGTAAAACCCACATGTTTTTAATCCTGCTATAGGGAGGCTTTTAAAATTAATTATTTCCCTAACGAATGGCAATGTGTACAAATATAGAAAAGAGAATATTAAACTTAGAGAACGCCAGAGGGACTCACAACATCACCACTGTGTGTACAATTTCCAGATTTTTTTCTGAATTAAGTACAGTAACTCCCCACTTAACGTCCTCTCACTTAACATTGTTTCGATCTTACGTCCTTGCTCAATTACAGAACATGCTCCATTTAAAGTTGTGCAATGCTTCACTATAATGTTGTTTGGCTGCCTGCTTTGTTCACAGCTGGCAGCCCCACATCAGCTTCCCTAAGCCCCACCCCCAACGCTTCACACATGCCGGCAGACCCAGAGGATCAGCGCCTTCCTCCCCCGCCTCCTGCCTATGGCAACCAGCTGGCTTGCGGTGTTTGGGAGGGAGGAGGGAGGACTCAGTATGCAGGCTCCCCCTCCCTCCCCTGCTTCCCGAACACCGCAAGCCAGCTGATTGTCACAGGCAGGAGGGAGGGGGGAGCCTGCGCACCGAGTCCTTGCTCCTCCTCCCTCCCTCCTGCCCCCAAATGTCGCAAGCCAGCTGATTTCCACGGGCAGGAGAAGAGGGGAGGAGTGAGGACGCGGCACACCTCCCTCCTCACTCCCATGCCTCCTGCTTGCGGCAATCAGCTGACTTGCAGTGTACAGGAGGCAAGGGAGTGATGGGGAGACTGCGCACCCTTTCCTTGCACCTCGCCCCCCACCCCTCCTGCCTCCTGAACACTGCAAGCCAGCTGATTGCCATGGGCAGGAGGCAGGGGTGAGAGGGGGAAGGAGAGAGGACGCGGCATGTGGAGTAAAGGAGGAGGAGGGGGGGGAAGAAGAAGCGGGTTAAGGGTGCGAGTTTGGAGAAAAGGGTGGCATGGGCAGGCCAAGGGTTGAACCCCCCACTCCTGGTGCTTGCAGAGTAGGGGAAGCTGCCACCTCTGCTGTGCAATGTGCTTCTCCTAGCCTACAGCACCTTCAGTCTCCTTGCCTGCCTCATTGTCTCCAGTGGGCTGTGTCTGTGTGGGGTAAGGTGGGATCACCTCCCAACTATAGTAATGTATTGTACTCTATGGCAAAAAAAAAAATCCCAGGAACCTAATGCCCCCCATTTACATTCATTCTGATGGAGAAATTGGATTCACTTAACATCATTTCACTTAAAATCACATTTTTCAGGAATATAACTATAACATTAAGTGAGGAGTTACTGTACTTGCACTAAAATATTCCCCTTCATCAGTTGTGCTGATCTTGTTTTTGTCAGGGCCTCATTTTTATGGCCTAAGCCTGCAGTTTACTCAGGCAAAAGACTTTGAAATCACTGGCCATTTTGCCTGAGTAAAGCTTAAACCTGTGTGCTCTCCCCCTCCACAGAGTCTTGTAGAGGGGAACAATGCAATGTCAACATTTTGCATCTCCATTGGTGTTTGGAGTTTAATCATTCTTCTATCCCATAGTTCATGGGACCAGTAAGAGTTAGTAGGGTGTGGGGCTCCAAAAGGTTCTGGAGCATCAAGAGTGTGCAGCACCAACCCCACCCTACACCATGGTACTATTCCGATCCAGCTGTGTGAGGAGAAGCTTTGTGCTCTTCTGTGGGTATTAGCACAGTGGTACCAATAGCCATGCTGCCATTGATTGCCAACTTTTGGATGTCTGTGACTCTTTAGAGTGGAATCAGATAGGGACAGATTCTCTTATCCTTGCTCATATTGAGTAATATCTTACACCACAAAGAGTCCCACTGAAGTCAGTGGGAACTACTCAGTGTGAGTAAGAGTAGTGGAATCTGGACCACATTGTGCTAAGGAATGAATGCTGCCTGAAGCAAAGGGAAGCTGCACAGGGGGATGACCATGTGTGCAGTTTTTTGGGGGGGGAATTACCCCCCAAACAGAGGCAAGACATGGGGAAGGCACATGGGGTTATGTGCGCTGGTCTTTCCCTCCATTCCTGCAAGTGCAGAGCTGCCCAGCTTGGAGGCTGTGTCTAGGGCTCCACTGACTCTGCAGCTGCATGCAGACTCCTTGGTCCTAGCACCAGTCGGGCTCCCCTTCTGTGTTCTGGGAGCCTTCCTGTTTTCTGTGGAACGGTAAGTTCCCAAGGTGGGGGAAATGAGGACGTGAGAGTGAGGGCGTGGGGGAAAGAGGCAGTAGGGAAGGAAGGAGATGGAATAGGGCAGGGGGAGGGAAATGTGGGAATGAGGGGAGGGGGATGGAGGAGAAAAGGGGAGAGGGGAATAACAGGGGGAAGTGGGAGCCCAGCATGCAGCATCCTCTCAGCTGCAGCTGCGGCTCCCTCAATAAGCAGACCCATCAAACTGTCACCCTGACAAGCCCTACCGCACTACAACCTGGATTCCTCTGACGAGCCCCCAACACCCAGAACCCCACCCCATCAAGTCCCACTCCCCCAGCACCCGGACCCTCCCACTGAGCCCCCAAACCCAGACACCCTGCCCCCCGCTGAGCCCAACCACCATCCCCTGGATCCCCTGCAGAGTCCCACTTCCCTGCATCCAGACCCCCCTAATGAGTCCCTGTGCATCCAGATCTCCCACTGAGCTGCTGGCACCCAGATTGCCTCACACAGAAACCTCTCACCTCACACCTGGATCCCCCAACACTAAGCTCCCCCAGACTTGGATCCTGCTGGGCTGAGCCTGCCTACCCACACCTGGTGCGCCTGGTACAGAGGGGCAGGGCCCTGGGGCATTTCTGGGGTTAGGCAAGCCCTTGCACTGTGTCAGGGTCACATGCAGCCTCACCACCGAGTCTCTGTACTGGGGAACTGGGGGCTTCAGGGTGATCTCCCACCTCAATGCAGCCAGCTCCCCGCTGCCATGCTGCAGCCACATTTATTTATTGATAAATAAAATTTGCAGAATTTTAAAATATTGTGCTTATTATTTTTATTTTTGGCACTTTTTTTTTTTGGTGCACAATTCCCATTTGTGCACCCTTCAATTGGAGGAAAAGGGCAGCTTGCCAGTGTGCATCTCCTCCTACCATCGCCAGTCCTGCTGATTTTTTCCACTCAGTCCATGGGTTGCATAGTCATGATACTGTGGAAGAAAAAAGGAAGCATATGTGTAGCCAGCTCCCCCCAGCGTTGGGCCCATCACATCTTTTCCCATGATTTTGCACTCCATGCTCAGGCAGCCTATGGCAGATGTTGCTACTTGGATAAGCTTGTTCACATTTTCCAGCTTTTCTTTTCAGCCATTAGAGCTAGAAACACTTTATCCCCCCCAAAAGTGTATTCTAACAATTACATTACTTCGGGGGGGGGGTCATTGATGTGGGCCTATAGTACTTATGTCCTAATGCAGCTTTGCTCAGCTTGAGTAAATATTGCAGGACTGGGGCCTACATTAAGGTGAGAACAAAAAGAAAAGTTCACAAACAGGGTAACTGGGAAGCACAAAGACAAAATTTAAAACCCTTCCCTACTGAAGGCGTTTAGAAAGTAGAGTGTGGGGGAATGGTGGAAAGGTCAGAAAAGAGGGGAGGGGGTTCCAGGCCTCAGAAGCTGTATGAAGGAAGGGACAGCGGTGGACATAGGAGGTGGATACAAAGGAAGCAGTCAGATGTGTAGAATTGGCTGAGTGAAGAAAGGAAGCTTGCCAGCTCAGACCAGGTGCGAGCGCATGCCAGGGCCCGTAGGCCTCACTGAACGCTGACAAACGTGTATCTGGAAACGAGTCTGGCTTAATGTCACCTGTGTGTTAGTGCTGTTAAAATAGATGCAACGTTTATAAGAATGTGTTTAGTGTTTTGACTTGATGAAATGTTTGTAGGATGTTGCATGATACATATGTATCCCATGGTATAAAGTTATATTGAGTGTTGCATTGTAAACCTCTGTAACTATGTGACTCACCAAACTGGAAAGAAGCATTAATTATTATAAAGTGCTGATCCTGCACACCAGAAGGCCCACTGAAACCAAATGAGCCATTGTGAAACATCAAAGGACAAAGTCTATGCTGATTGTTCCCCCCCCTACCCCCCCGAAACTTCCACACCGATGAAGAGGAGACAGGAGCCGACACCTGCCCCATCATTTGGAACTCTAGAGGAAAAGAAGAAAAATACCTGACCAGAAAGAACTTTATCACTATGCTACTTGGAATTTGGAGAGGGCAATATTTCTAAGCATAAGTAAAGGATCCCCACGCTGCTTAGCTTGGGTTAGCTGTAAGAGGACATAAAAAGCTTGTATATAGTTTCTATTGCCTTTTGAAACCTAAGACTGTGATTCATTTGTGTGTATGTTTACCTGCTTTAACCTTGCAAACAAGTCTCATTTCTTTTTCCTAGTTAATAAATCTATAATGAGTTTATTATAGGATTGGCTACAAGCTTTGTTTTTGATGTTTAAGGTACAATTGACTTGGGGTAAGTGATTGATCCTCTGGGACTGAGAGTAATCTGAATATTGTTGCGATTTTTGGTGTAAGGGACCATCTATCACAAAGGCAAGTTTGCCTGGGTGGCAAGATAGACCAGAGGACCCAAGGGGACTGTCTGTAACTCCATGTTAAGACTGTTATAGTGCTTGAGCAGTTCACACTTGATGGTTGTTGAAATCTAATTATACAACACACAACTAATTTGCAGCTTGTGCCCTGCTTCTTAGCAGTCTGTCTTGAAGTTGGCACTCATGGTTGTGAGCTACTCCAGACAGCTTGACAGAGATGAGGAAAGAAGAAGCTAAGTTGTGGACCATGCTGAAAGCAAAAACAAGGAGCTTGACATATTGATTTGAACTCAGTGTGAATTTTGTCTCAGTAAGCACTGAACAAAAATGGAGTAATGATAACCCCCATTAGCCCACAGTATGCCATTCTGATTCCAAGTCTTGCGCATATCCCACTTATTCTGCCCTGTTGCGTACAATTAATGCTGAGCCTCAGTCTAGTACTTGGAATGGCTTCTACTGGATTTTCTCATTAAAATTTAATTCAAATACAAACTATTTTGGAAAGACTTATATTGCAGAAAACAATCTGTACTGCATTTTTAAAAAAAAAAGAATCCTGAATTAAATTACAAATTACCCAAATGCTGTCTTTGTTGAAGGATTTTTTGTTTCCCTCAGATGCAAAGATACTGATTATTTTTAGGCAGTTCTGCTTAACTATTGATGACAGTAGTGGCAGATAAGCTTAATCTTTTTATTTTTATCGAGCTATAATTAGCATATTGCAATTAAAATTTGGAACCAGATGGTGCCAAACACATCATAGCAATAATTGCAGTAATGTTGTTTCCTTCAGAAGCTTCTCAGTTGTTGTCCCCTTTTAGTCATGTGTATGTTCTTAGTACAATGGAATGTTAGTTGAAAAACTAAATGATTACAAAAAATGACCAACTCAGCCTAAATAGCTAGTTAGTGGGAGGTATGATGTATTTAACAGTATTCATTGGTGAAATTCTGGTTTGCTGACCAGATTTGATTAAGTGTTTCAGTTTAATCAGTAGATGTCTTTTCATTATCGATGCAGGGTATATACCTTTACATTTAATTACTTTGGCCCTGTCTTTGATTGAGTTCTTTGGCCTTTTATTGAGATTTTTAGACAGTCCCAAAAGCTACTTTTTTAAATAGCCAGATGACATATGAGGAAATTTAGAAATCTTCTTTTCAACTAAAAATCTGAGCATAAAATTATTATTGTGCCTTGTTAACTAGCTTGAAGATAGGTACTAACTGCACCCCAATTTAACATGCATCACTTTAGCGCTATTGATCTGGGTTTTTTGGTTTTTTGGTTTTTTGGTTTTTTTTTTAAAGTAAGTAAACTGAGCAAAAACCAGTCTCATTACTAAAGGAATGATGTATTGATTCTATCTGACAGTGCTTTGTCTACAGATCAATGCAGATACGCAGTATAGACCAATATGAAACAGGGTCACCAAAGGTCAACAAAGGAACAGGGCATCCAAGATTATTGGAGACAATGAAATGAACATATCATACAGTAGACCTGATTGGTATTTGTAAAGGAATTCAGTGGTAACAGGTTTTACCGTGTAAGTTGGGGATAATAAGCTTTTTCTGGGATTCCAGACACCTAAAAGAGTTCAGAAGAAATCTGTGCCTACTCAAGAGTAGCAGCTGACTATCAGAAGTCTGCTGCAAAACTGAAGCTGTGTGCAATACGTTAGCACTTGGCAGCCTTAAGTAACTGAAAACTCTGAAACTTGCTTTTGTGAAAGATCTTGTTTTTTTTCTGACCATATCAGAAAATTATAAAATTCAAATGTTCAGACGTTCATATTCCCTTGACACCCTTGTCTGGACCTTATTTTGGTGGTTCTAATGTTGGCCTGTGCAGAGACTAGTTCTATGTAATGGTGGAAACATTTCAGCTTTCCACGCTTATTACTAAAGTAGACATGCGCTGCTTTAATTTGACAACATTGAAGTGTGCTTGTACCATGGCGTATTATGCAGCAATAGAGTATATTTCTTGTGTCTTTGACATCCGCTGAGACTGCCAAGGGCTTTATATTTTAAATGAGCAGGACCTTTTCTTTAATATAATATGATCAACCCCTTACAGCTTTCATGCCTTCTAATCCTCCCTCATTCTGCTTTTGAAATTTCACTTTCAGTAAGAGAGGGATGTCTGCACTACACAAGAATTATAGTTTAGGGATTAATCCCCAAAATTAATGTTTAATCTGCACTACTGCCTTGTCTGTAAGAGCTGTTGAATGAGTGTCATTCAAAACAGTTGCTTCCATGGCTTTCTAATCTATGTTTTTATATCAATCCTGCAATTTCCTTGGGTTTTACCATATTTATCACAAATCAACAATTCACCAGATTGCCAGTCCTCCTCCCTCCAATGGTATGAAATATGAACATTTTCTCAAATTATGGATGTGTATTCTTTAGGTCATATATTCTACAATGCAGGGCTGCTAGAAGTTGTAGGGGTTTTTTTTTGCAGAAAGGAAAATATTCATCACACCTTTACTTGTACCTCTAATTCCTCCTTTTCTATCTTCTGGGACAAGATACATTTTAGGGATGATATGCAACATTGATATTTAGAACAACTGCTTTTAAGAATGAAAATTGGTATGAATTATTCAAATAAAGGCCTTAAATCTCAAAGGCATTCTAAAGATGGTCACATGTCCTCTTTTAAGACAATGCAAAGGGAATGTTAAAGAAAACATATTTTCTGTTAGGATGGCAACTATAAAGGCAATTTAGTTCATTTAAAAAGCATTTTAATGAATGCTTGTTTGGTGTAAAATTCATGTCTAGTGAGAGTAACAAAGTATTAAAATGATTATTAACCCTTCCTTTAAAAAAATGGAAATAATAAAATAGTCAACTGAATTAATGTTTTTTATTTAGTGTTTTTAACAGAATCACTGTTGGAAAATGTCTGGCAAATCAGCTCTTCACTAACTTTTTTGACTTAAAAATTTGGAAAAGTGCTTAATAAAAAGCTGGGGGTGGATGATGGGGGGCGGGGGAGGGAAGCAGGGAAGAAAAAAGCTGAAATGACCTATATCCACAGTAAGTGTCAGTGAACCTTGAAGTTTATTGGCTATGCAAAGTCAAACATAGTGCATATTGTCTTTTCTTGATGTATTCTACCTGCCTTTGGGATAAAAAGTGAGTTTAAAATTTTGGTGTGATTAATTCTATACTATTTGTATGTTCAATATTCTTCATGTTAAGCTAGGTCAGAAACATCCTTTCATTTTTCTCCTTTATGAACATTACTTTATTAACCAGGTTGGGAGTATGCCAAATAATGCATTCATTAGAGATACACTTATTGTCTGAAAAAATCATTTCAAAATCCATTTCCCATTGGTTCTGGATTTTATACTCACTGAGTTAAACACATTAAATTTTCAACATTCCACAGTTATTGGGAAATGTTCATCTGAAAATATTATGGCCAAAATCACAGTTGTTTTTATTTTGTAATATTTGCTTTCATTTTGTTGTATTCACTATCCACACTATTCACAACTGGTTTCAACCTGCAAGATGCAGAGTGCCATCAACCAACCTTGACTTCATTGCGTGTTGAGGGCACTCATCACTTCACAAGAATGCTCAGCATCCTTCAGGACTGAACACAATAATATAAAGCACGTGTCTACAGAACAACAAAAGTAATGCCAGTAAATGTTCTGGCTATAGCATGACTCTGTGTTTTTCCATTATAAAGGCCATTTCTCTCTACACTTTAAAACAGTAAATATAGTTTTTGCTACATGAAGTAAGCAATCACCCTAAATCTCTACCTCAAAGCAGTACAACCAATAACAAAATAAAAGTCCCAATTGCTGTTTGCCTAGTGTCAATAGAAAGAATAAATAGTGAATCAAATTCATCCTGGATATAACACCAGGGTAAAGATCCTTCTGGAATAAATTCGGCCTGATGAGTGCACAGAACTGACTTATTCTGGTATGCATTTACAAAGTGATCCTGCAATGTATTGAACATTTCCAGGGGGTGCTGAGCAACCTCAACTCTCAATAAAAGCACCAATTCAGCAAGATGGTTAAGTATATGCCTATCATTAAGCATATATGTGAGTGGAGTCAATGTCAATGCAGGGCCTGTGCAAGGATGTTTCGTGCCCTGGGCGAAATTTCCACCTTGCGCACTCCCCCCGCCCTCGCCCTAAGACGCCCCCCACCCCCTGCAGCAGCTCCCCCTCTCCTCCCTGGGGCGCCCCTCTGCCCCAGCTCACCCCTGCTCCGCACACGAGCGTGAGCACCCCGAGCAGGCCGTGGCCGCTTCACTTCTCCCACATCCCAGGCTTGCGGCACCAATCAGCTTAGGCACTGCAAGCCTGGGAGGCGGGAGTAGTGAAGCGGCCACAACGTGCTCGGGAAGGAGGCAGAGCAGGGGTGAGCTGGGGTGGGGAGTTCCCCTGCGTGCCACCCCCACCCCTGCTACTTGCTGCAGGTGGCCCTCCCCGCTCTCCTCTGCCCAGCTCCCTTCGCCTTAATGCTGATGGCGATCGGGGCGGCCAAAGATCCAGTCGCTGCCAAAGAAAATGGCGCACTCCAAATGCCAGTGCCCTAGGCGACTGCTTAGGTCATCTAAATGGTTGCACCGGCCCTGTGTCGATGGGAACTGAGAGTAGAACTCAGCTCCTTTCAGAATCAGGCCTTTAATTAATGTATAACAGCTGCTCAAATACATCCAAACATTTTATTCTAGTATGATTATGTCTTGCTACTTTAAGATAGGAAGATGTGCAGGCACTATGGTAAGTGTTTTGGGAGCAAGAGGAACACACAATTTCAGTGACATTAAATTACAACTCTTATTGTTAGCTTAGTCTCTTTATGAGCTTGTGTGGATTAAAAAGTATCTGCCACCTTATTTACAACCAACCAAGAGCCATTTACTTTAACAGAGGCAAATTAATAAAATCCTATAAATCATTAACAAGCAAGTAACTCTATTTCTGGAATTCCAAGAATCCAGGCTCACATTATCATAGTAACTGTCACTGAGCTTTATCTAATTCACTAAGCAGCTGAATGTGTTAGACAATAAATATGATAAAGAGCTCTGGAGTGTGAGGTAAAGCTCAGATACAGAAAGGGATCAAACATTTGGCCTTATCACTTGCTAGCAAGAGAAGTTCTGTAGCTTCCATAGGATCTGGGGCAAAATACTTTGTCCTGCTAGTGAAAGCAGGGGGGTTGGACTCAATGATCGTTTGGGGTCCCTTCCAGTTCTATGAGATAGTTATATCTCCATATATTTATATTATATTATTATTAGCTACTACTGCCTTGCCGCTCAAACGTGGGCTTCTGTACCCACAAAAACTTGTACTGCTTTAACTAAACCAGTACAGTGAAAGCAGAACAATCTTCCCTAGCAATAATGTAGTTCTATCAGTATAAAAGTGCTTTATGCTAGTATCGCTTATTCCCCTGCCCATATGGGAATAAATTATACTGGTACAAAGGTATCTTTACACTGATATAACTGTGTCCACACTATGGGTAGTACCAGTATAATTATTTTGACGGAAAAATCATACTCCTAAGTGACATAGTTAAATTGGTTCTAAAACTGTGTGTAGTCCATAGCTATGTCATACCTGATAACACAGTCACAATATTTTGATTTTGGAACAGGAATGAACCAAGCTGCTAAGGCTTGATCCAAAGTCCGTTGAAATCAATGAGAAGCTTGAAGCTGGAGCTTGTAATTCGAGCCGGCAGCTGAAACAGAGGGCTGGTCTACACTATGAGGGAAAATCGATCTCAGATACGCAACTTCAGCTATGTGAATAACGTAGCTGAAGTCGAAGTATCTAAGATTGAATTACTCACTGTCCTCATGGTGCGGGATCGATGTCCGCAGCTCCCCATGTCGACTCCGCAACTCCGTTGGGGTTGGTGGAATTCTGGAATCGATATAAGTGCGTTCGCGGATCGATATATCATGTCTAGATGAGACACGATATATCGATCCCCGAGCAATCGATTGCTACCCACTGAAACGGCGGGTAGTGAAGACGTAGCCTTAATTAACAATCCTGTGGATGCATGAGCCAGAATAGGATACAGCTTGCTGGCTCTGCTCTAAACGTAGTCAAAAGTATTTTTGTTTGTAAAGTTAAATCAGCATGTCGACACCAATCCGTAAATCATACACAGAGCTTATTTGTTGAGTAAAGTGGTGTCATTTTTGTGTTGTCAGTTCTCAAAACAGAACCACATTGTAAGGGATTGTAACGATTAGCCTTCAGAGTAACAGTCCTTTGCTTATAGGAGAGTACACTTTCTGACCCTTTTCTAAAGTACACATCTAAGGTTTAGATGGCATTTTACATGAGGAAATGAAATAAATCAGTTATTTTATGTATACATGGCATGGATTCTCTTTTTAAAATCACATGGAATGAAAAATCTGAGTCTATGAATTAGAAAATTATGGATTGCTTAAAAAATGTTGTAGAAAAAATAAAAACAAAAACTTCCCCTTGCAAGCACGTTTCTTAATTTTGTTCTCTTAATTTTGTTCTGTTTATCTCTGTTAAATAGGCCGAATATTTAATATAAACATCAGTATAATCTTCATTTTCATTAATCACTGTTTACCCGATTCCTACCAGATCTTTATGGGGGTGGGAAATCTCACTACTGGTACAAGGTGCCTAAAAATAGGCTCCTAAATCATATTTTGATAATAAGTGACCTGAGTTTCAAAAGTGCTGAACACACAGCAGCACCCCCTGGATTTTTTGGGAGTTGCTGTGTGCTCAGCACAGAGCCGGCTCCAGCCTTTTTGCCGTCCCAAGCGGTAAAGCGGAAAAAATAATAATAAAGCCGTGACCGGCAGCACTTCGGCGTCAGCTCTACCGCACCGCTTCATTCTTTGGTGGCAATTCAGCGGCAGGTCCTTCCCTCTGAGAGGTACAGAGGGACTCGCTGAAGACCTGGACGTGCCTCCCCTTTCTATTAGCCGCCCTAAGCACCAGCTTCCTTCGCTGGTGCCTGAACCGGCCCTGGCTCGGCAATTCAGGAATCCAGCCACTTGTGTAGATACCTAAATATGAAGTTTATAGGTTAACTTTAGGCTCCCGTTTTCTAAACTATTGACAGGAACATGCGCCTTGAGCTGTACATAACGCCACCATGTAAGTAGATAGCTCTGAAAATACTAACTTCTTTGTAGTTAACCGTTGGCCCCTGAGTAAAAGTAATGGATTCAATAAGATTAGTAATATGTGCATAGCAAATATGTTTAGAAGATCAATGTTTTCTGTTTTTTAGAATTTGTTGTGGTGCGTTTCAAAATTACTAAGAAAAGTGGAACAGATAAATAGCCGTAATATTTGAAATAGTTTTTTTTTTAATATCAGCTGATGATTATTTTTCTGTCCAAAGAATTATTATAATCTGCTACAATTGCATTACAATATTTGTTTTTTTGTAATTTTCAAATGGTTATTGTTCTGAATATCACATTCCTTGGTTACATCATTAAGAAAATGCTATAATTTTTGGCATCATTGCCAACTTCTACAATCTTGAAATTCAAAATCTCTATGAGGCAAAATAAACAGAAACCATTCTCTGTGGAGAAGAAGTGCAACTTTTCTTAAGCATTTGAGAGACAAACATGCAATTTAGTGCTTATCAAGGCAGGCTAACCCAGCACAGATCCAAAAAGTCAAGCTTCTGTTGTGTCTAACAACCACTTCAGAACAATTTCTTTGAAGAAAATAAATAGGTTTCTTGTCAAGGCCATTGTAACAGAAGAGCAGGGTATCAATTGATATTGAAGAGGTCATTTTTTTCCTGTTATAGCCTAATTTGAGGGTGACATTGTAAATGTTGCAGTTTCATAAGTTGTATGAGAAATCACTTTGTCTTCTTTCCAGATATTTTCCAAATGTGTCATCATCAGTCACATGTAAAGCATATAATCTTTTATCATCGCTATACACATTTTGACATTCTGGCAATTTAGTCTTAATACTATCAATATAACTCTGCAAATGAAAATCCCATACTGTATTAGACACACAGTGTCTTGTTTTTGTGCCTTAAGTCCTACAGGCAAAATAGAAGTACCTGTATGTAGTGAAACACATTTCCCATTCATTTATCCAACTCACATCTTACCAGTGGGGTCCAGAATTCTCATGTGCGATTGGTTGAAATTGACAAAAATTGGAACTTTGTCCTGTAAATGCTATCCTGACCTTTCCCAGCCCATTTCCAACACTTAAAAAAAGTATAGCAAACGTATTGGACAAGTTCTGTTATGATAATCCCACTACATTACTAAGAGACACTTCCAGTCTTTACGTGACATACAGCTGTTTCCTTATATTTGACTGTTATCACTCCTGGAAGAGAGAGGACATAGTTATTTTACCATCTCTTACTTTTGCCATTACAAGAAAGCAAACTATAATTAAATAATGGCAAGTTAGTATTGGTTGTGCTATGTTTTTGTGCTATTCCTGATAAAGCACACTTCCTGCCTATATTACAGCCATTGCTATATAGAGGGATATTTTAAAAATGTGTATGTGAATTATCATAAAATAGGCTTTATCTAAATACTAAAGGTGACTTTTTACTAAAAACTATAAACTATTGTGCTTCAATACTAAAGAGGGCTTTTAATTGAAAAGTATAAATGAACCTACAAAGCAGGGTTAACACTTACCGCTATAATTTTATACATGCACTTTGGCCATCGCAATGGCTTTGATTCAACCTTGACTTACTGTGAGATCATAAAAGGCACAAAATAATCTCATGTAAAAGGGAAGAGGAGTACGGTACAAATATGAGTGGCATAACAAATACCACAGATGAAATGGTAGATTCCAAAGGAAAAATAACATTTTATGCCAGTATTTCTGAGAATATTACAAAGAAAAAAAGTATACTCTGCAATCCATTTTTATACTCATAATTGTACTTAGAACTTTACAGCTTGGATATCCAAAGGAGGCTAAGGGAGCTTAGTGCCCATCTGCTACTGGCAACTGGGTACCTATCTCCCTTAGGCAGTTTAGAAAATTCCAGCCTACATCTTGAAAGCCTTTTAGGAGCCCTGACTAATGCTCACAGCAGTTCTGTGAAATAGGTAAATAGCACTGCCCTAGATGGGAAAACTGAGTAGATGAGACTTCTCAAAGCCGCAGAGGGAGTTTCTCCTTTTCTTTCCTGTTCTGAAAACACCACTGTTTTATTAAAAATTGGAAGTATGTTGCCAAGGAATACAGAGAGAGACCTGCACAATCAGGACATTTTTTAGATAATAAAACATACAGAATCCCACATTAAGAGAAGGCCATGTATATTGTTCAGGTTATATAATTACTGACTATGACATATAGTAATTGGGTCTGTGACTCAATTATCCAAAGGCATTGGCTCATTTAGAGCTATGTTGTTACTCATCAAGTTTGTGAGATAAGCTCTTTGTTGAAATAGATCCAAAGGATCTTCACTTGAATTCAGAGATACCACAGTTGTCCTGTCTGGAGGATGAAAAGAGATCATTGAATTATTTGCTAATTGTGAGCAAAATTTGTATTGATTCTTTTTGTCTCTCTGACTTATGTTAATAGTATCATACTTTAGGTCACTAACTACTTTTCAGCACCATTTAATTGCCCAGGAATCACTTAAGAAGACAAAAATAGTGAGAGCCAAAGCCAAAAAGAAAAAGGAAAATGTGATGACACAGACATGGCTGCCTGCATTTTTGGTGTTCTAAGGCTTAAAGCTTTTTTTGTATTCAAGGACTTTGAGAGGGGGAAGCAATTTATTCTAGATGACATTAACAACCTTAACTGGAGCCAAAAGATCCCTCACATGCACTGCACACACTTATTTCATTTAATGTGACTTACATCTGAGGGCAAAATTTGGCACATGGACTGGTAGTTTAACCAAGTGTCTCACTTTTGAGGCATAAATAATGGACAGATTCCAAGAGCCAGCTTTTTTCCTTTGTGTGTACTTGCTTTGGCATGGAAAAATGCATCCACAATTGGTGTACCTAATGTATATGTGCAGTTACCATTATTGTATATGCAAAGTGTGTATTTTTGTGCATTAAAATGTCCAGGAAGAATTACTCCCTAGTATGCATGATCATGACAGCAGCATGCAATATTTACTTAAGTAATTGCATGTAAATGGTTTTTAATCAATATCCCTCCAATATAATGTAATTGATTAACCACTTTAAAACCTTTGTTCCAATAATGACCTGTTTTTTGTTGTTGGGCTTTAATTAAACTTTTTATCTAATGGAAAACCCAAGAACTATTTCCTTCAACTATGTTTGGAGGAAGGGAATCAAGTATTGTTTCTAATCTGTGTCTCATTTGTAATGTGTAGGTGTATTTACTGACTAGACCAAGCTCCCTGCCTAGTGTTATGAAGGTGTGGTGAATTCACTTTTTTAATTTGGCTGGTGTTGTAATAATGGCGTGCATCAGCAACCTCACAAATCAATGTCAGTGCACTCATAAACAATAGTTTCATAAATTGAGTAAATTTAGTTGGCTAGAAGTATGGAGGAGAATAGAGAGAGATCCTGCTGGGTGATTGCAGCAGACTTTTTACACAGGAAAAGCTATTCCCATATGCCCCCAAATAAGCATTAAAACCAATGTACCTCTTCTTTGACATCTGTTAGAACCAACAGAGGCCATTTGAAATCCCCAAAACATACTCATAGTGACAAAGTGTGGTAAATGGAGCAAAATGGTTTTGGGGAATGAAAATGTGTAAACAAGACAATCAGATGTCATTAACTTTCCTCAGTTTGTTGTGATATTTTTTCAAGGCTGACTGAAGTAAGTCTTTGTGCCTTTGTGCATTTACTATGTGGAATTTCCACCCTAAACGACAGAGCAGTGAAAACCATTTCTGTTTTGGAGCTGTTGCTTTCAAGTGCATACAAGTCACATTGGACAGTGTGCTAAGGAGTTGTGGTAGTTGTTCTTAAAATAAAACAAATATGTTACTTCCTTTACTATTGTTGCTAGTTGTCAGCCTGATAGTGGGAATAATTTTATGGCCATTTTCGGAATCATTTATAATTCCTCCCCCCCTCTAAATTTGGCAAAACTTGCTAACTGATGCCTCACACCAGTTTATTGTACATACTTCAGCAGCATGCCACGTGTTTTCCATTTGGAATGCTTAGCAGTGATTTCTGTTACTGTTTTTGCTAATGGCAGTGCACGTTAACAGCACCACTCTTTCTACAACTAAACATGTGTTAGACAAAATTCTGGATTCAGCAAAAAGGAGCAGAAGTAAAATTGTTGGGGCAGAATTAAACTATATTGATTTGCAGTAGTTGAAAATATCCAGCTCTTGAGTAGTTTTCACCTGCTTTTCTGCTTAGTACATCCTTTTTGCATTTGAAAGAAAAAAAAATGTTGGCAAATAGCACCTCATCTCCATTTACCTTACAAGACATGGTGCATAGTTTGGGGAAAATTTGTGTATACATTAGAAGGCATAAAGGAAACTGCATATATTTAAAAGGGGTAGGAGATAACACTACTTACTAGTTTATCCCTGCAATGTGTTGCACAAGGGTCAGAAAAATCATGTGATCAGCAAGCAAATCCTGACATACGCTGAACAAATGCTGTTTATGGTGAAGTTGAGAGCACCAGTCAGAATCAGGCCTTTGAGACTTGCCCAAATTCCCATTAAAGTCAATGAAAATACTCTCACTGACTTCAGCAGGAGTTGTATTGGGCACCTAGTCTACAGGTTAGCACAAGCATTATTGACCTAGGCATCATTAAGGGGCTAAAACTCTCTATAATTATCTATAAGGATAACTTTATATGAAAATTGTATCCAATATCTTGTTTTCAGCAAACATATTCATGGCAGTCATTTCAAATATATTTACAATAATTCAACCATGCCCCACTTAGTATTTTTCAGTACTTAGTATACTTTTACAACGGTACGTTATTTAGTAATGGGCATTTGGACGACTTTCTCTGTCAAGGTCCAGAACATACCCTCATCCCATCTCCCACTGAGAGCTAATATGGCAGTAACAACAGAGGATGTGGAGAAGCAGAATCCATAAGTATAGTTTTGAAATGTAGTTCTGCCTGCTATTTTGCATCAATCTCAGCAGGTTCTCAGCACTATCCTCTGTTGGAAACTGCTGCCTTTGGTTTCTGTAGAAATATTCTGTGTAAACTGTTAATAGACATGAGGACAGATACTGTTCTTCTATGACAGATGAGGAAAAAGTCTTGTATTTGAAATCCAGATTGTTTCACCATCAGCTAAATTTGTCCCAAATCCTCTGACTTGCATTTGGATTTTCTATTACCTGTCCTATGACCCAGGAGACTGCAGGTGTGAACATAAAGTGTGAACCATTAAAGGAAGAACATGATGGTGGCGTTTCCTTAGATTCAAATGACTTTTTTAAGCATGCTCAAATTTGAGTTGAGTTGCAGCCAGATGATTTCACTCTTAAATTAAGGCTTTACTCTGCATGTAGTCCTACTGAATTCAATGGGATAGCTTGTGAGTAAGGAGTTACACCTTGTGAGTAAGAGTCGCAGATTCAGGCCTGTATTTTGTGTGTATGGATTATAATGGAGGGAGAGCCATCTTGCTGTCAGAGCTAAAAGTTCAAGTAGAAATGTCTGCACACCGCTACCTCGATGTATCGCCAACCGATATAACACGAATTCGGATATAACACAGTAAAACAGTGCTTCGGGGAGGGAGGCGGGGCTGCGCACTCCAGGGAATCAAAGCAAGTTCAATATAACACAGTTTCACCTATAAGTAAGATTTTTTGACTCCCAAGGACAACGTTATATCGAGGTAGAGGTGTATTTTCTTTCTAGCTCGGCCACTGACATGCTGTGTGACCTTGCACAAAGCATTTAACTTTTCAGTGGCTCAGTTTCCCCATCCAAAAAAGGCTAATAATAATGATATAAGAACATAAGAACGGTCCTACTGGGTCAGACCAAAGGGCCATCTAGCCCAGTATCCTGTCTTCCGACAGTGGCCAGTGCCAGATGCTCCAGAGGGAATGAACAGAACAGGTAATCATCAAGTGATCCATCCCCTGTCACTCATTCCCAGCTTCTGGCAAACAGAGGCTATGGACACCATTCCTGCCCATCCTGGCTAATAGCCATTGATGAACCTATCCTTCATGAATTTATCTAGTTCTTTTTTTTAATCCTGTTGTGATCTTGGCCTTCACAACATCCTCTGGCAAGGAGTTCCACAGGTTGACTGTGCGTTGTGTGAAAAAATACTTCCTTTTGTTTGTTTTAAACCTGCTACCTATTAATTTCATTTGGTGACCCCAGTTCTTGTGTTATGAGAAGTAGTAAATAACACTTCTTTATCTACTTTCCCTGCACCAGTCATGATTTTATAGACCTCAATCATATCTCCCCTTACTCATCTCTTTTGCAAGCTGAAAAGTGCCAGTCTTATTAATATCTCCTCATACGGAAGCTGTTCCATACCCCTAACTATTTTTGTTGCCCTTTTCTGAACCTTTTCCAATTCCAATATATCTTTTTTGAGATGGGGAGACCACATCTACACACAGTATTCAAGATGTGGGCATACAATGGATTTATATAGAATCTAACTCTCATATATTTTACCAGGTTTAAATAATATTTTAAGTATTTTTGTATTCTTAGGGGAAAATCTACTATAGTGCATTAATACTATTTATAATTATTTATTCATTTTTACGAGTTATATGAGTGAAGCTGATTCAGTCACACTCACCAATCACCACCCAAAAATAATGCATCTTATTGATGGATTGAACCTATTTGAAAGTATCAATTGTTTAAGGGTGGATATAATCAAAAGAAAATAAAGACCAGTAAGAACACGCTTATCCTACCATGGATTTTTATATATATATAAAAGTCATATTGATTTTAGTGGGAACACAATGAACAGACTAGTGGTGAGATAGAAACCTGAGGGATTAATGTGCTACAATTTAATATCCCATTAAAATGAAATAGTCTTTGTCTTGATAATAGGAAGATTGAAACTCTTAGGAATGCAACTTCTGTAATTTAATGACTACGAGAAGCCCAAGATCTTTGCCAAAGGGAAACATGATGCAGAGCACACAGAAGTAAGAGAATGTGGAAACTGGGAGAAGGGATAGATGAATGTAGGATCCAATGCTGGGAGGTACTACAGCCAATGGGAATTGAAGATAATTAGCAGGATAGACCCCTACATTTTCACCCTGTCTTTTGAGTATAAATGTAATAATTACATGTACATCTTGCCAAGTGTTTTAGGAGGATACTACAGTAACTAATATATGTTGGCATATGCCATAATTATATATTTAAAAAAACACAGTGAGAACAGAATAACATTGTCAACTGGAAAGTTCTTGTTTTCCTCATAGTAGATTCAGAGTGCTATATGTAAATGAACCTGTAGGATTACATTTACTCAAAGATAATTGTGGTGGGTTTTTTATTTTGGTTCTAAGGGCTTTGGGGGTTGTTTTAGCTACAAATACATTCAAAACTGTAAAAAATTACATTAAAATATCTTTACTGTAGCTGAATCAAGGGCCTATATCTCTCATTAAAATTGAATCATGTTTCCATCACAGGTCACTGGGAAATCCTCCTAAAACCACTTCATTCACTGAGCAATGGTTTTGGCATCTACAGTGCTGTAGTTCCTTTGGTGTACTATGTTTCAGTTGCTTATGCCCTGTCATTGCATGTGTTTAATATAGTATCCACGTGCTTAGCTTGCAACATTTCAGTTTATTTAAACAAAATTCTCCATATGAAAAAATGACAGATGTCTACAGTCGGTAAAGCTCAGACCTCCGAGAGAAAAATGAGCCTGAGTAGCCTAGCCACCTTTTTATTATTAGAAGGGATTTTTCAAGACTTTTGAGACATTGAGACAGTCTTCCTGCTAAGCATGCCCTTCTTATTCATAACAACAAGAAGAGATTCAGAGCCGAAAGGGAGATTAATTTAAAGATTGCTCCCCCACTTACTATTTCAGTCTTGTATTGGAAATGGTTTTTTATGGTGAATGGCATAGGTTTGTTTAAAAAAAAATAGCTTGCATGTGTGCACAAGTGAGAGAGATTCCAAATCACTAAGCACAAAGTTAATTCAGTACAGAAGGTTAGTACAAGAGTCCTCTGTATACACTGTTTTTGTAGTGAACCAGTCCAGGAGCTTTTTGGTGGTCTTGTGTGCACTGATGAAATTTGCCCTAATGAGAATGTATATGTAAACTCAACCATGACAAATAAATATATTTTAAAGAAACAAAGAAGAATCCTCTTAAATTGGTGGCCCTAGTGGATGGTCTTTCAATCTCCCTACTGCCCTTCATTAAAAGGAATTACTGCTCCCCACTTTAGTGGTAAAGGAAGCTGTTGAACCTGCTATGGACCTGATTCTGCATTGGCTGAAGTCAGAGGTAAAACTCGTATTGATTTTTTTGTGTGTGTGGCAGGATCGAACCCCACATTAATAGACATGGAATTGGGAGAAGGCACTGTTTTACTGAGATAGGGATGGCTGCCAGCCCAGTCAGAGGATCAGGGCAGTGTCGATACGCTTGGTATTGTGGACCTGCACTTGTCACAGAAGGCACAAACTAACAGGAACAGGTGGTGGTGTGTAAATTTTCCACAGTTATACTACTTATGGAGAGTCAGAAAGCTATTAGAGGAGAAAATGGAGAGAAGTATCCTGAAAATGAGACACACAAAAGACCTAAGTGCCACTCAATTGCCTTAAGGCATCGCCATTAAATGTAATTACCGTACTTACTAAGTACCAATCATAGCTATTAAGTATCATTGGGTTTAAATTAGTTCCCTGGGAGACATCCCGTTTAAGCAGATTTCCCAGTTAAGCGCAGGATACTGGTTTTAAAATCAATTCCTCCTCCTATTACCTGCTGTAGTGTAGTCTGTTCCATGATTGTTCAGGCCAGTGCTCAGCGGGGTGATTTAAATCAAGGTGATTTAAATCATGATTGTATCACCAATTGGAAACCCTCAATTTAAATAACTGATTCTATTCAGCTTTTCCATTTGTACTTCAGTTGTTTTCTAAAGAAAGGTACATTCTCATTGGTTGATATAGCCATTACAATTTCTTGATTTACAACTAAATAGAGCGTTTACACTAAATTTGGTACATCTTTTTGTGTTACGTAGGTGGGTACACTATAGCTATATATATTGATCTATGCAATTATATAAGTTAATATTTTCAGAGTCTTATTAACTGTACATTTTTAGTAGGTGAGAAAATGGTGACTGATATATTACTTATCTACTAAATAAATTAACATTTTGCTCATGATTTATATCAGGTTGTATTAGTATGGCAACTGCAATTTAGTTAAACACACAAAATAACACCTAAAATATCTTTATTAAACAAAACAACCTTAAATGTTTTGGATATCTAAACTCCAGTGTTTTTCCACGTGCTGGAGAGTAAGTTTCCATGATGGATGGAGTCAGAAATATTCATAATTTGAGAACTGAACCAATCGGCACTCAGGGAGAAGAAGCTATAACATTTGAAGCATGAGACCACCCAGATGGCCTTAGTGGGTGATCCAGATGAGATACATGATGGTGTATCCTGGAGTCAGAGACCAGGCCCCAAGGTCCATGTTGACCTTACCAGTCTCTTGCAAGCAGTAGCATACTCCTTGATTCTCCCCCAGGTTCAATCCCTTAATACAGTGCATAATTTTCTGTGCCATATTTACATAGCTTGACCTCCAAAATTAGATGGTTTTCTCCTGATTCTTTCTTTATATACAAAAGCAGCCTTTAGCACCAGAGTTTTTGACAGAAGCTCCTGGATTCAGTATATTTGTTTCATTTAAATGTTGTAAGAAGTTATCACAAGTTTAGACCTTAACATATTGTGTGTTAAATTCAGATTTCTTTTTAAACAAGTTTATTTTTAAAAAGAAAAATATATTATAATTTCAATAACAAAATAAAAAAAATAAAATTTAAATAAGAAAAATCATTTTTTAATGAATTTTTATCCACCTGGCTTGCAGTCTGCTTTAGTGTGGGAGATAAAGCCATTATAATCAACTAATGAAGAATTACAGTGCTTAGTCTTAGTTTGTATCCAGCAGCAGCCTAAATAAAGAACTGATACCACAAAGTTCTTCCCACTCCTTTTATAACCTCTGAGAACACTGGATTCATGATGTACACAGAAGTTCTACACTGCTAAGAGTAGAGTTCAAGATTCCAGGTTTTCCCTACAACAGTTTTCAACAGCACAAACACCTAAAGAATTGCTGGACAATATAAGAAATACTCACGGCTGTATTTTAGTTGTTTGTAATGATACCAACTGATACCAGTTTAGTTGTTTGTAATGATACCAACTTTTAAAGGGAAACATGGAATTATGAACTCAGGTTTGAAAGCATCAAATTATATAAATCAGGGATGGGACAGTTTGTATTTTAAAATCATAGGCCATATCCTAAACTGCTGTAAATTGGCAGACCTCTATTAACTTTATCAGAACTACACCAGTTTGCACTAATGGACTTTTCCCCCCTAATAGTTAAGGATGTAGAAGGTTTATTAGACCATGAAGATCATTTTCCGGGAAGGGTAAGGATGCTGGGCCTGATCCCATACCAATGAAGTCAATAGGAATCTTTCCATTGATTTCAATGGGCTTTGGGTTGAACCTGCAGTCATCTGATAGTGGACATGTGTATATATTGTAAATTGATACTACCCTTGACTTTATGCAGGAGTCTTAAGAAGAAGTGTTTTCACTCTTCTGAATTTAAATACGTTTTATAAAAATTTTTGTAACTCACCTTTAAATAACGCACAGTTTTCCATTTGTCTCCTGTCCCTCGCTACCTTAATTATACGCTGTTTTCCATATAATCAATGTTGCAGTCTTCCTTTGCCCTCTGTCTTTCTGTATGCAGAATCGCACTGCAATTATGGGATGGTGGTGTTATTTTTTTTTTACCTTAATTCAGAGAAATCATTCTTATAAAAAGCCCAATAGCTTTGCTAAGCCACTCATGCTGTGTCAGGTTCATGCGTTCCCGCTTTAGTACCAGACTGTAAAAGAACTCTCAGTGATGATAGCAGCTACAGTCTTTTTGATAACCTCAGTTGGCATGAGGGAGTGAGACAAAGTCTAGAGGGGCTTGTTTGCCAGAATTCCAATATCTGCTCATTACAGTTCTAGATTTAATTTTCTTTTGCAGATATGCAATGTACAGTTTATGCAAGGACTCTCAAGGGAATATTCTACTTCTAAGTTCCTTATCTTCAGTGGAAATGATTTCATAGGCTGATTTATTTTATTTTTTTTTCAATGAAACTGTAACTAAAATAGTGTTGCTTTTCTGCTTTACTGGCATGGCAGCAAAGTTTCTGATTCAGGAATATATTAAGCATTATCCTAGCCAATAGGTGTATTATCTTCTTGAATGTAATGTAGAGGTTGTCTCTTCTTAAGGTTATGAGAAGTTAACTGCTTTTGAATTGTTGTTATAATTTTTGGTTGATTCAGCCTGTATTTGTGCCAGCTTCTGATGGATTAATCACAGAGAGAGGCTCCAGGTGGAAACTCTACTGGTAATGTTAGGATAGTGGAAAGCAAGAGCTGAGTTCCAGAGCTAACAAAGTGGGCAACACTGGCTGGAAAAGTGTCCTGGAGAGGGAGACGAGTGTATGTGCTAACAAAACTGTGCAGTCTCTCCTTAAAATGCGTTACTATACTTGAGAACAAAAGAATAGCAGATATCGCACCTATTGTTAATCTATGTGCTTGGGACAATCCTGGGAATTATAGACTAGTAAATCTTGTTCCAGTACCAGGAAAATTAGTTGAAAAGATAACTACCTATAAGATTATGTACCACCTAAAAAAGCATGGGTCCAGGGACAAATCATCATGGTTTCTTTTAAGGAAAATCCTGCCTCTAATCTACTAAAATTCTCTGTACATGTAAGCAAACTACTGAAATTAACATTTAAATAGATTTGCAATAAGTCTTTTGCAAAGCTCCTTGCAAAAGGCTTGAAAGAAAACAAAAAAATTCTAGTTGAGACATAAAGTTCTGTCATGGGTTAAAAACTGGCTGAGACATTGTGACACAGAAGTCCATGAGTGGTACACTACTCTGAGTGTCAGCAATTCTTGTCAGGCTTGACACACACTCTTATCAGAATCTGTATCTAGAAGGTATCACATATGGTGTAATGTACAAACTAGTAACTCGCTGGTCCTGAAAATCATCATGTGTCATATGTACAGAGTGTATACAAAGACTTATAAATATGTGCTAGAATTATGTTCTCAGAATGCCTTTGGTAAGCAATGCATAAACCCAGTTGCCTTAGACAAAGCATGTGTATTTGCATGTCTGACCAGACTGGTCATCAGGCAGTGACAATGAAGGTACTTTTATATAAAAGATAAAGACATGAAGCCAAGAAGCAGAGGAGAAAACAGTGTGGCATTTACATCCCAGCAGGAGAGAAACTATACTTGGGGGCACACTTTTGAAGAATACATTTCAAAAGTTAACTGGGCTTTAAAGACAGGGGATCTGAACCTCAAATGGTGAGCAATTGAATTGTATACTGATTGTATACAATATTACTATGTTAAAATTGTATTGCGTAAGGTCTTTTTTGAAAGCCTGAGACATACTGGTGATTAATATCACTGTGAAATGTATGCAGTAACACTATCTGAAGAATTATGGATATTCACTGATTTTAAGCTTTAAAGTCTCTGACCTAACACAGAAACAGGTTTTCTCTTAGACAGGAGGGAAGGTAGTTGTCTACCTGCCTCCAATGTAAATTAAGCCTTATATAATGAAAACAATGGAAGCTCCATTTACATCTGAATCAGCACAGGGATGGAAGTTAACAGAAAGGGAAGAACAGCAGGAAGCCATTTTGGGAGATTTAAGCAGAAACAGAAAGCCATTTTGGTATCCTTTACCCAAAGAGACAAAGGAACCAAGCTGTTTGAGATCGATGAAGGATCCTGGCCAGGAAGTCTCATCAGCCATGCTGGAAAGGGAGACTTCTCTGAACAAGAGAAACTAATCTGTTAAATCAGGTTTTAGTTTTAGAAGCATATTTGTACTTTTGTTTGCTTGTAATCCTTTCTATCTTTATTCCTTATACTTGATATCACTTAATCATATATCCTTTTGTTAAATAAACTAGTTTTAGTTTTAATGTAAACCAACACAGCGCTGTGATTGAAATAAGAGTGTCTGTCAAACCCCAGATAAATTATTGAGCTGCAGCTTATTGTCTCTTTAAAGGAGCAATGAACAACTTCTGTGAATGTTTAGGAAGGAGGCTGGACATCGCAGGGGGAGGTCTCTGGGGAACTAGGGAGTTGGGGTTCACTGTTTGTTTACCTGCAAGGCAAGGTTTGGGCTAGCAGCGTTCTGAAGAGTTTGCTGGCAAGACAGACAAGCTGGGGTGTCAGTGAGTTGTTGCACAGCTTTAGTAGTAGCAAAACTCTCACTTGCTGAAGCTGAGAGGGGTAACACCGTAACACACAATTCTGAGAAGCCCAGCAGCTTTTCACAGACACAAAACTAAAAATAGGAATAAATGGTCATTTTTTTCCAGTGATGAAGGGTTAACAATAGAGTTTCTGGAAGTTCCAGGCTAGGACTGGTAGTGGTAAGCATTTTTATTGATGTTCTCAAAAACTGGGTGAATGATGATGTGGAAAGAATTACATATGACACACAATTATTTATATTATTCAAAACTAGAGAAGATTGTGAGGAACTCTAGTTAGACCTAAAAAAATTAGGTTAATGTTAGAACAAAGACAGGTGGTCTTGGAATTGCCTTAGAATATGCCTGGTCCTTCATGTTGCAATCCTTTCCCTCAATGTGTGAGCTCGTGCTCATGCACAAAATGAGTTCTCAACAATTAATTGGGAATTAAGTGAGAGATGTTTGGCAATGCCAGAATGCTTGCCATTTGTCTCTGTGCAATAATATTTATGATGTGTGCACACAGCAAGAACACACTTGAGACCCTGTGAATAAACTAAAGTCTCAGCAACAGCATAGAATGCTTTAAAAAACAAAGCATTGTGGTGTAAATTTTCCTGTGACACAATCATAAATGCTGGTGGGATGACATCTGTCTTTGGTCACAGGCAATATGGTTTCTGTGGACAAAAAGGCAACAACTGGTCACCCTACCAGTGTTCTCTTGTTCATCTGTGTGGTTTCTGCTGTGTAATATGTGCCTTAATCCCACATCAAATATTTCACAAACCACCACCAAGTCTGCCAGGGTTCCCATCTGTAAGAGTGGGGTGGTATGACAGTTATGCTACCAATGTTTCCTAATAGCCTGCCAGTTCTTCCCTTCCTTGCTCCTGCTCATATCATTCTGTTTCTCCATCAGTCTGCTCCCCTGACTTCTAAAACACATGGCCTGAATGGACAACTGAATTCCACTGCAGGGAAAGTTCCCTGCACTGACTGGTTCTTGGTTCCCTCCTCTGACCATCAATCCTGGAGCAAGGAGGGGTAATGGTTAGACTGTCAGAGAGGAAGGGATTAGCTGTTTGTGTGTGTGCAAGTCACCAGCCAGACCAGAGTGGGAATGATAGAAATGGACAGCTTATGAGGGGACAGAAAGAAAAGCAAGAGCAGAAAAATCTATGTCTCCCTCCAGTACTGTAGATATCCTCCTCTAGTTTCTGGAACTTGGCAGATTGCTATAAAAGATATGTCCCTGCCCACAGTTATTGTACAGTGGTGTCTGGGATTTCACAGTCATTTTGGAGCTAGGGGAAAACTTTGACATCTCAAATTCCAGAGCAGGGTAACAGCAGATAAACGATTAATTGTCAATAGTGACAACTGTGTCTACACTCTTCCACAGACATTTCAACATTTTAATTATTCAGTAGCATTCTTACTCCTCTCATTTGTTTTTAGGCCCTGTTTTGCCCCTTTTGGGGTACACTGTATTCTCTCCCTCTCTTTTTTTTTTCCATAAGAATCTGGATGCAAAGTCAGAAATTTAGGATTATTTAACTTTACATAAGCAATAGACACTCATTTCACACCTGGTCTTTCTCAGTAGTTAGTTACAAATGCTAGCTAAAAATAAAACAGGCCTGAGTCTTTTCTCTTACACCATTTTTACCCTGGAATGACTCCATTGACTTCAGTGGAGTTACTACTGTTTTACACTGCTGTGAGAGGAAAATTAGGCCCTATATGAGTAAATTATTCTCAGGTTCCTCTACCATGTTTTCTTGTAATAGTGTATGGCACCTCTGTCTCCATAATTTGTGCTAGATCTATGAATGATGGGAATCAACATGTACATGAATATATATTTTAATATAGCTGGTAGCTGGAGTTTAGCCAAAAATATTGTTCACAATTGCAAAGTGTATAAATAAATTGTTAAAGCCAATATGGCCAATTCATAATTCCAAATGGCTCTGCCTGCCTGAAAAGATGTGCTGTGCATACAGTGTCAGTTAAGCAATTTTCATTTCATTGGCAGCAATGCATTAAATACACTAACGTTTGTCAGAAGGGCATAACAGACACCTTAGATTAAAAAAAAATGCTTTGTAGGATAACAGATGTCCTATCATCTGGCCTCTGACTTCAAAGGAAAGCATTTTCTTGGGAGGTAAAAATATAATGATCAATTGCATTGTCATATTTTCTGAGCATGAAAATTGCTAATTCAACTGGTTAATATAAACCACCTGTTTAACTGGTCATGTTTGTAAAATAATTCGAAGGGTGGCAAGACCTTCATCACCTTTCGCATGAAACACTGATTCTAATTAACTTTGTTTAAAATTAAAAGCAGCAGAAGAACATGTGCTTAACCACTTGTCTGAAGTACATTAGTGGGTCTGGAGCTGCGAATGGAACAGAATCAATAAAAGAACCTCTTTTTCAAAGTGAATGCGTCTCACAGTGTAGCTCAGAATGATTTTATATGATAGAAAAAGCTATTCATTTCCAGCAGAGAGTTTAATTAAACAGGTCAGAACAGGTAGTTTGCAGATCTAAATGCTGATGTAAAGCACAGCAGAGATTATTTTTATTTCAGTGCTTTGGCAGGTGAACAGCCCCATACTGTTCCTCACCCAAACACACATGCACACGCTCACACAATTTTACCCTTTCAGTGTTATTCTTATTTTCAAGATCTCCTTCAAGGGTACTGGGGTTGATATGAAATTTGGAGAGTTACATTGTAATTAGAGACAGGACATGATTCTCACACTATAATCCTTACATCCAATTTGAAGCTCTTTTAACATTGCTCCGGAGCCTTAGTGTAAATAAGAATAAGGCCCAAAATGTCAAATTCATTCTCACAATTTACCTACCTTTAATAGTGGTATACATGACAGAGACAGGGTGCTGGTTTCTAAATATTTAATTGTAAAAATCCATTACTCCGTTACTCAGATTTCTTTTTCTTCAAAATATTCATCGCTTGTATACGACCTAGGGTCTCTGGTTCTGGAAAGCCACCTGCAGGAGTATACAATGAATAAACAATATTCACAGAGCCATACTCCCTGACAGTGTTGCCCAAACTATGAAGTAGAAATAAATTAGATCATTTTTTCACATCTTAGCTCATAGAGAGCTGAGTTTCAAGCTCCATTGGAAACAGGAGGAGAATTACATTTGCAAAATGAAAAAGGGCAAAAAATGGTAGTAAAAGATATTTGATTTAAATTAGTTAAAGGAAAGGTGCTGTGGTTAGCTACTTGAAAATATTCCGTTAAAAAGATAAGTAATGATACTTAACACTCAGATAACACTCTATGGGAAAGATCTTGCAAGCACTTATGTGCGTGCTTAACTTTAAACATGAGCGTAGTCGCTTCATCAAACTTAAATGTTTGTAGGATCAGGCCCCTATGTTTTCATACATTAACCTATTAAGTTAGATAATAAATATGTGTTACTACCATTGAGCAGGGAGGGAATCAACGAATTAGTTGTTATGTTTCTTAGCCCACACAGCTAACTTTTGAAATCTGTAAAAGGAGACCTTTGGGGGGAGACATTTGATTTCACTGAAATATAGAGGATTAGGTGATTTCCCTGGGGAGGGATGGGAGGAATGTTAAATATTTTTCTAGTTATTGTCTAGAATGAACCTTTACTCAGTGCTTTGTATAAAGTGACATGGAGGAGGTGATAGCTGCACTGCCCTAGGAAGAGCTCTTTTCATGTTGGTAACTTAATACAGTCTTTTATGGACACAGATTACTTCCTCTCTTGTGCTCACGCAATTATGCTGGCCACTGCACTGGGGAACAGAACTAAGGCTCTGTCCAATCCCCAAGCCCTCTTTGATCCTTTCCACCTAATTGTTTGAGGGGAGTACTAGATGAGCAGCTGCAATGTGGGGGTTGCTAACATGGCTACACAGGGCTGGGGAAAGTCTTATTTATTTATTTTTGGTTAAATTGGGGTTTCAGAATTGGCTGAAATAATGTGATAGCATTTTGAAGCTTGACGTTTAATTTTTAGTTTTAGAATTCAAATGTATGTGTGTGGGGGTGGAAGTGTTTTGGGGTTCTATGGAAAAGGTGATGATTTTATGTAATAACTGAAATATGAACAAATTAACAAACCTCATTCGCTGAATTGCTCTGGATGTTTTGTGTTGTGTTATAGCTTCATTAAGAGTCAAAACTAATTTTTACACAATTGTATTCATACATAAGACTGTAGGAACTGGCTTTCATGGCAACAAAAATGCAGGCAGCTCCTTTGTTGTGATGTTCATTTAAATGTCTATTTGCAGTCTTCTATGTGCAAGCTAGGAGAGGGGCAGGATTGGAAATTTGAGCTACTGACCTTTCAATTAGACAATAGCACAAGACTATCAGAAAAACACTTAAGAAAAATTGCAGCTAATATATTTCAATTCAAGAAGGGAAATAGAAATACATACTTTGGGAAGTTAACTTTAAAAGCACTTTGTACAAGTAGCTAATTGTTCAATATATTTGAAATATTGGACAACATGATGGACAAAATTATTTGAATAGTATTGGATAAATATAAAATTCTGTGAAATTTGAAAGGTTTTGTGAAACAATCCTATTTTGTCATGATGTATTCATTAGTCTAAAATACTGGACAAATATCAAAAATTAACAACTGGCAGTTTGTGAAGTCTTTGGACAGCTTCTGGTGGTAATATTTTGTTTAGAGTTTAGAAACTGATGACAAAGTAGCATAGCTTTGTTTCTGAGGCTTGATTACTTTTGTATCTTTCCCCACCTACATTATTTTAGTATTTCTGAGCCAATTAACACACATACGGAATTTATACTATTTTCCCCAATGTACTTAATCTTTCATTTAGAATACTACAAGGTAATCTGCACTTGCAATGCGCAGTCTCCCAATTTGAATAACTCCTTATACCATTTCTCAGTCCTCTTTATCCTTTACAGATGTAGAGAGTTTTGTGTCATTTGCAGATTTTCTTTATTTGCACTGCATGTGATCCCTATGGTACTCCATCCTTAATTTCTGCCACCTCAGAGAAGCAGCCATTTATTACAACTCTTTGTTTTTTACCACTTAGCTACTTTTTAATCCACAACAGCATTTTATCTCTTACCTTGTGGTTATTTCTTTTTCTTAATAGTCTTTTGTCAGGAATCTTGTCAAAGGTTTTGAGAAACCAAGCAAATTATATTTACTGGATCTCTCATTTATCCTGTATTTCATTAACCCTTTCCAAGAATTCTAGTAGGTTAAAGAGTTAAGATTTCCCATTCAGGGAGATTTGACCTTATCAGTTTATACTTATTCAAATGCTGCAGTAGTCTGTCCTGAATTATTCTCTCAGTCAGCTTCTCTCAAACCAAACTGAGGCACAGGAAATTGTTATTCCAAGAGTCACCTTTTGCTTCTTTTTTAAAGGTAAGCATCATGTTGATGACTTTGTTCAGACTATATAATTCTCTTTAACAGTACCTCAGCTACTTTTGATTAAGTTCCCTTCCATGGCCTTGGTGATTTTACTGCTCTTACAATTCTCAAGTTTCTCCTTAATTTTTCCATAATCAACTTTTTTCTAATGGTACATCATATGTTTTTCTTAAGAATACCTACAAGATAGACGTATCCCCATTATCTTCTATAGTGAAGGTAATGTAAAGAGTGCACTTCCCTTCTCAGCAATCATACCATCCTCTCTGATAGTCCCCTTTACATTTTCTTGGACTGCAAAAACAACACATTCATTTTCTGCCTTCGCAATTCCATTGTAATTTTGCACATTATTATTAATCACCTTGGAGCTGCACTGTGTGGTTACAAGAAGGGAGTGCATGGAAGAAGCTTGCTAAGGAGCTAACTAGGACAGTGTAGAAATTAGCACTACACTAGCAGAGAACATAGGGCAACTAAAGTAGACCAATGAGAGATGACATTTTTGTTAGGTTAGAGTTTTATTTGAAAGGCTTGGGTCAATAAGAAGTTACAGGTCTGACCCCTATAGTAGACAGGGATGTATTAGACCTAGTTTTGAAGCTAAGTTCCAACTCATGTTTTTTCTTTCTGCCTATAGAAATTACCTCTGTGATGTCAACTGAATATATTCCTCTTCATTCCTTGATCCAGACAGTCCTGAAGTATTGCTTTTTGTTGTTAGAGATATGGTGGGCCACTTTACAGTGACCTACATTTCAGTAGAAAGTGAAGCGATACTTTTCTTCCTAACTTCACAAGGGTATGCAAGGTTTCATTAGGCAATGTTTGTAATGCACTTTGAAGTTGGTAAATATAAAGGAATTTAGAAATTCAGCATGCTCATATCATTATTAAAATATTAGCATTTACCAAAAATCAAAGGTGGAAATAATTGTGGCCAGAGATGATGTGTGGTGGCGGGGAGGGGTGTATACAGAGTTATGTGCCCCATCAGATTTCTGCCAATGTGGGAGTCGGGCTGAGCACAGCAGAGCAGACATGCCTGGGAAAGGCACCAGGTTCCCGGCCAATGGGAGCTGTGGGGGCAGTGCGCGGAGCCATTTCCACCTCCCACAGGGGCACAGACACATGCTAACAGCCAGCTACTTCTGGGAGCAGCGTGGGGCCACAGCATGCAGGCAGCCTGCCTGAGCCCTTCTGTGCTGCTGGACTTTTATAAGCCCAGAGAATGTGATCAACTGGCAGAGGCTCCAGGATTGACCAGTTGATCTCAATGAACAGGTTGGTGACCACTGAATTGTATATAATTATGAATCTATTTTTGCGGGACCCCCTTGGCCTGTGGCCCTGGGCTGCAGTCCCTAAAGCCCCTGTGTTAATCAAGCCCTGGTTACAACCCCCTCAAAACCTTTTAAATTGTGCTTCCCCCAGTTAAGTGTTATAGGTCATCTGACTGTGGCATCTCAGATACCTCAGTATGGTAACTATTATTAAACTGTTGTTAAATGTTGTCATTTTGTTAGAAGCCACTGTCATGCTGGTGTTTTTGTTTGCTTAATCGGTGATACAAACAGTAGGTCTGTGGTTTACATGTTTTACTGCACTCTTCACAAGAATGCCATTCTAACTTTAATCTAAATTCATGGGGTTTGGGGGCTTTCTCCTGGCTCTTCCCTCACTTTTCCTAACCCCATCAGGTACCATCTGTCCTGTTGTGAATATTCTCTTAAACAACAACAAAGAAACAAAAAATCCTGACACCTTTAATTAAAAAATCATTTTTTAATATATTTATATTTACTCCTTATATTAATTGATGCCACACTCTTTGAAATATCACTGTGTTGTAACTAAGTGTCATAATGGGGTAGTTAGCTGGAGAGTCTGTATTTTGATACCAATTTTGTGTTTATTACACACCTTCCTTTTGTCTGAGAATAGTACTGTCTAATTATTCATTGTTTTCCAGATAGCCTTTGGTTCTTGCTGACACACGGAGTAGAGAATACACTCTCGTATTAGCCCTTTTAAGGTCCAATGTATGCCAACCATGGGATGTGTAAGGAATCTGCAGGCACTATTAGCACTGCTTGAGTAGCTCTTGATAACACTCACTATGAAGTCAATTAAAGATTTGGGGGAGGGGGGGGCTGGACTGCTTTCTTTTGCCAATACACTCTTTAGGGGGTGGAGGATGGGGAGATTGAGAACAAGTGACTTTAAGCATTTTCTGCAGACTGTTTCTCCCCTTTGTTTGGCATTCATTCTCTTTCTCTTTTCATTCTTAAATATTTTTAACTAATTTCCCACTTCCCAAGGCAACTGAAGGAAGCCACATATCTGTATTTCTCAACAAGGGACATCTAGATAGAAGGTAAAAGCTGCACAAATCAGTCAGATGTCCAGCATGGGAATCAGAAACAAAATCTTGGGCAGTAAATTCGCAGGACATAGTCCTACCACTTGCTGAGGGTCCTCAAATCTCGGTCAGTTGAGGACACTAACCATCTTGTAGGAAGTGCTCAGTACTCATAGGATTGACCCTTTGAGGGGTTGTGTAAATTTCTGTGACATAATAGAATTTTGATACTAATTTACCATAACTTATAAAATTTGTGTTTTGTTTATTTATAAAAAGTTTCCAATGGCATTGAAATACTGCATGTTAGAGAAGACTACAATGGAGCGATGTTGATTTACACCAGCTGAAGATATGGTCTGAAATTTGTGTGTTTCAGGGACAGTGCAAATGATAGTTCATTGAATATCAGGGTTGGAAGGGGCCTCAGGAGGCCACCTAGTCCAACCCCCTGCTCAAAGCAAGACCAATCCCCAAATTGATTTTTGCCCCTAATCCCTAAATGGTCCCCTCAACCTGGGGTTTAGTAGGCCAATGCTCAAACCACTGAGTTGTCCCTCCCCCCATTTGAATATGCAGTATTCAGTAACCAGAGTTAGTAAGAAGAAATTGCTAATACGGAATATGATGCAGATAAGACACTGTAATTAACTAAGATTACAAGAATATTGTTTTACCTAGTTGTGTTTTTAGACTTGACGCCTAAGGCCAAGTGCTGTTAACCACTAATGTGTCTCACCCGGCAGTTATAAATGAAATTTATCAGTTATATAAGAAAGTAAAAATCATACTTTTATTTTTATAAGGAAAGGTCCATTTCCCCCCCATCAGTGTCCTTTTTTTTCTGCTATTTCTTTTTGTTTGGCTTTTACACATTATTCACATGATTTTTCCTATGGAACCCATATTAACTCATTATGCTTTGTCACCTTCTGATGTCTGGACCATATTTAAAAGTTTTTCTGGTACTGCCTTTAATCTAACCAGTGTGGTCCTTTAGCTCAGTCAGTACAGGATTATGCTTTTTAGATTCAGAGGGCTTGAGTTCAATCCCTTCAGACATTTACAGTGATTTGAATTTCTGTGGGGCTGTGATGCATAGGAAGATCTTCCCTGGCAAGGGGGATTGCATAATCTATACTAACACAGGGTGGCTGTTTCTCCCTCTTTAGCGGCTTGACAATATGTTACACCACTCCGATTAGGGTCTTCTGCAGCAGTTATGGTCTTCTGAACCTGGCATCCCCAGACTTAAAGGTCTGAGTCTGTATTAGCAGCAAAGAGTCCTGTGGCACCATATAGACTAACAGATGCATTGGAGCATGAGCTTTCGTGGGTGAATACCCACTTCATCGGATGCATACTCTTTGCTGCTTTTACAGATCCAGACTAACACAGCTACCCCTCTGATACTTGAGTCTGTATTGCTCATGCTGGCAGACTAACTCAGTGCAAAGGCAGTAGCACCCTCAGAAACTGTAATATATGGTATTAGGAGGATGCGAAGATATGATAGAGGTCTATAAATTCATGAATGGTGTGGAAAAAATAAATTTTTAATATGAGTAAAACAGTACGTGTTAGCTGAAATTAAAAAAAAAAGTGCATCAGCCTGAGGCAGTCATCTGGCATGTAAAAGTATGGTTAAAATCTGGCAAAAATATCCTGTTTTCAGTTGTTTATAACAACACATGTCTACAAACCTTAATTAGCAGTGCGACAAGTCCTGCTTATAACTTATCCTGTGAAATTCCTAATTGACACAGACACACTACACACTGGGAAGTGTTATTTCCCTCTTCACACAACACAGGCACCCAGAGTCACCCAATGAAATTAATAGGCAGCAGGTTTAAAACAAACATAGGGAAGTATTTCTTCACACAGTCAGTCTTTGGAACTTTTTGCCAAGGGATGTTGTGAAAGACAAAAGTATAAACGAGTTCTAAAAAGAATTAGATAAATTCATGGAGAACAGGTCCATCTGTGGCTGTTAGCCAAGATTGTCAGTAATGCTCCAGGTGTCCCTAAATCTCCAATTGCCAGAAACTAGGACTGGACAATGTGGGATGAATCACTTGATAACTGCCTGTTCTGTTCATTTCCTCTGAAGCACCCTGGCATTGGCTACTGTCAGAAGATTGAGTACCGGACTAGATGGACCATTGGTCTGACCCAGTATGGCCATTCCTATGTGCTTAGGAGGACACTTTGTTAGTGGACTTGCACATTATATGCAGCCCTTCATTCACATTCCTCCTCCAGCAGTTCATCTCTCCCTCATATCCTGATTTCGGCCCCTTTTACTCCATCCCCTACCTCCTCTGGCAGATTGATAAACCTTATTAGGCTCATAGGATGCCAGCAGTTGTGCATGTAGTGTCTGTGTCAATTAGGAATTTCACAGGATAAATTAAAAGGGGATCTGGTAGCACTGTTAATTATTAAGTTTGCCAAACATGTCTTATTATAAGATCTTGTTTCAGTTGTTTATAACTTTGCCAGATTTTAACCATTCTTTTACATGCCAGATGTCTTCCTCAGGCTGAGATGAGAGATATCTAATTTCAGCCAAAACACATTGTTTTACCCATGTTAAAAAAATTCTGTCCACTCTGTTTGAAATGCTCTAGTGCCCCAATGTTTTAGAGCAGGAACTTTAAATTTGGCCAAGGAAGGGGAGTTGGATTCAAGGTTCCTTTTGTCTTTCCCATGAAAATCAGTTCAAATTAGGCCAAGTTACCAGCCTTTGAAAAATCACAGTTCACAGATGCAAACTTGGTACAGCTTCACAGCTAATCTCTCCAAAGACTCCATCATCTCTTAACTTGCTTCAGCCTCTCATAGCTCCTAGAGCTAATTAGACTGTGCATGTACTCACGAGTGGTGTTAGACTGGCTGAGGCCCAGGGCAGAAACTAAAGAGTGAGCCCTCACCCTGCTTCCCCTTACCTGCTTATGCATTGGATTTCTGCAGTGTTTCTGAAGCTGAAGACTGAGCCCCGCCATGTGGCGCAAAAGCCGAGGCCCCACTGTGTGGGGCTAAAGGTGAAGCCTGATCCCCATCGTGCCAAGCTCCCTAAGACATGGGGCCCTGGGTAGTTGCCTCTCTTGCTGCCACTTATTGCTGGCCCAGTATGCCATGCCCACAGAGTGATTGAGTATGCTGCTCCAGTAATTGCCGTTTCCAGCTGCTCCAGGCCAGGGTGGGGCAGAACACTGATAGCAAAAAGCTTATGTCTGCCATGCTCTCCATTATCCCCTCTGCGGGCACCCAGGCAGTGCGGAGGAGGAAATTGCCCAATTCAAATGGAGGAGGTACCAAAGCTGGATTGGGGGACAGGAAAAGAGTAGATTGGCACAAAACGTCTTTTGAAATTGGAACTGGAGGTGGGAAGAGACTGGGAGTTGGCGGGGCAGAAACTGGCTTGGCAAGCAAGCTGAGGCTGGGAGGATTAGAGTGGTTGGTCAAGGAGACTGGGACTGTTTACTGGTGGGGAAGGGGAGGGAGGAGAATGGGAGTGGCTGGGTGGGGAGGCTGGGGCAAGAGCGAGGGAAAGCTGGTTGGACAAGCACACTAGCTCTGTGAGTCAGGGAAAAGATTGGAATTTGGAGCCCAGTGAGGGAAACAGTGTGAAAGGGAGACTTCCTGCCACTTGGCTGAGTTGGATAGACTCTGAGATCAGAGGAGATGCTGGAGAGACAGTAAGATAGACTGGAACTAGCTGGACAAAGAGACTTGGACTGGACAGCAGTAGGGAGGAGACAAAAATCTGACAAGGAACTGGGTGTAGGAAAAAATGCGTGTTGGGTGAGCATAAAGACTTGGGGCAAGTTGTTGGGAAGCAGGTTTGCTGTGTAGACTGTAATTCATGAGGAGTCCAAGGAGAGAGACTAGGACTGGGATGCTGCTAGAAGATTGGATGAGGAGTTGGAAGGGGAAATTGGGACTGGTTGGGCAGGGAAACTGACACTGGCTGTGGACAACACTGACAGTGGCAAAAGATGTGAGTGAGGGATTTCAGGTCTTGAACCCACGCAGCACTCAGACCACAGCCACAACCTACTCGCTCACTGGAACCAGGGGAGAAGAGGATTAGCAGAGCTCTAGTTTGCCAAGGGCTCTGCTCACCAAGCTCCTTTTTGGGAGAGACATCTGGCCCTACCAGTTGGCTCAGATGCACTACATAAGCCAGAAGGAGGCACAGGAAGTTGTCTGAACCAATGGATGAATCCTTGACTGTCTGCCTTTTCAGACCTTACCTACTTGCATAAAAGCCTTGCCTTGCCTTGCCTCTTCTTCTTGGTTCCTCACTACCAGCTTGTTCCTGCCCTACTTATCCCAGATCCTCCTTCAGTTCTGCTTTGCTGTCTCTCTCTCCAGGACCTTGCTCCTATATCCTATCCCTGACTCTGACTAGGCTTGACTCCAGCCTCTGATTCCAGCTCTGACCCCTGGTTCTGGTTTGCGATTCACCATTATGCTTGACCGCACATCCTTCGGTCCTCACAGTGGTGGGCATTGGGACTTGGATAGCGAGCCCTGTGACTTGAACTATCTAGGGCGAGGAACCTAGAACTGAGAAGCCTGAGGAGTGGAAGATGGGACTGGGTTAGCAAAAGGTGTGGGAATGAAATGAAGAGTGAGAGATGGGGAACAGACAGGACTGGGACAAGGACAGATTAGAGAGGACAAGATAGAAAGGGTGACGTTTATGTGGAAATTAACTCTATTGGTTCCCAATTAAAATGTTATTGGTTTCATTTGTTTGTATATTGAGAAATATAAACATATATATTTTTTAAAAATATACCTCTAAGGCTTGGATATATACAGGACCACAATGTTGCAAATAACGTAAAATCAGCACTTGTATGCACATGCTAAGCAATGGATTGTTTAAGCTGTGCAGTGATGACCTGCCATGTATATCAGTTGATAATTGAGCCTATAATGTTTTCAACTGGTATTTTTAAGCTGTTTGTTGCTAGCGTTTCAATGGAGATGGGAAGTTTTAGTAAATATAATATGCAATTACTTTTCTTTCAAATGTGTCATCTATCTTTTATTTTGCATTTATGGTATCTCATTTAACTTTGCTTATTCGATACATGGAAATACAACAAAGATAGTTTAATATTAATGCTTATTGTGGAAGTTACTTATTTTCTGTCTGGGTTGTTTATTTCCAGGCATCTCACACTGTGTTTGAGAGAAATGACATAACTTATCTGCTGGTGTGTGCAATAAAGATAAAATGAGAGATTATTTTCTTGGCCGAAATGATATGTTGTTTGTTTTCTTTTGAAAAGGCTCAGAACATGAAATGTGAAAGATTATAGAAATGACCACGTAAATCTCTACTGGCACATGTTTATTAAGGATGTATCAACAGGAATTTTAGAATCACTGGACTTGTACTAGAGAACAATTTTCAGGCCAACATACTGTGGTCTAGTGGAGTCAGTATCCTATATTTGTTTGATTTTTGAATACTTTATTATTGTTTGTATTACAGAAATATCCATGGGAGCCCTTGTGCTGAGTACTGCAGAAAGTACTTACAAAAGACTGTGAGCTCTTTGAGCTAAGAATTATCTAAACAGACAAAATGTGAATGAAAAGAACTATTATCCCTATTTTCCAGAAGGGGAACTATGGACTGGAAGATCAGTTGATTTGTCCAATTTCCCCAAGGAAATCTGTGGCAAGGTTGGAAATTAAAGGCTGTTTCTCTTGAGTCCCAGTCCAATGCTTCCCCCAAGAATATCATTCCTCACCAATACATCAGTAAATTTTGTTCTCATTAAACAGAGTTTAAATAACCTTGAGTTAACCCAACCACTTGTGCTGTTACTGTGCTTAGTACTTTACAGGTTGTTTGTCTTTTCTGTCTACAAGATGACCGCTAGTCCTCCTCTAGCACTCTATGGAGGTGAAGACCCACAAACCTTCTTTGTGCAGTGATCTTGTACTTAAGCAGTTCCATATTCCTGGGTCTGCCATCACAACATGTTCAAGTTCAGTTTTTGTTTTTGACATGCTAGTCAGGCAACTCCCTCAGCAATCAGTTTTGAAACCATATTCCGAGTGTCTTAATTGTGTGTGGTGTTGGTGTGTGCACGCATATCTATGTGTGTTTGTATATACAATAGAACCTCAGAATTACGAACTTCTCAAGAATGGAGGTTGTTCGTAACTCTGAAATGTCCATAACTGTGAACAAAACATTTGTGGCTGCTCTTTCGAAAGCTTACAACTGAACATTGACTTAATACAACTTTGAAACTTTACTTGTTAGTAGTTTATCTTTAACACAGTACTGTACTGTATTGTTTTTGGGTGTCGGGCTTTTTTGTTGTGTTTTGGTCTCTGCTGCTGCCTGATTGCATGCTTCCAGTTCCAAATGAGGTGTGTGGTTGACTGGTCAGTTCATAACTCTGGGGTTGTGCTGTAGTGTACACACATATAAATAGTTTACAGAAATTGACAGCTAAAAAAATCACAATATAAAGGATTTATACAGAAATAAATGTCCTTAGTTTAATACTACTGAAAATATCACTTGTCTGGGAGTAAACTAAAATTACAAGGGGCCTGAAAAGCTGTCATGGTTAAGAGTTCTTTGTCTGACTCTCAGCTTCAAAGACGTCTCTTTCTTTCCCCATCTCAGAATCGGTCTATGCTGCAGTTACACACCTGTGGCTGGCCCATGCCAGCTGACTCAGGCTCGCAGAGCTCAGCCTGTGCGGCTGTTTAATTGCACTGTAAAATTCCAAGCTCAGGCTGTAATCCGAGCTCTGGGACCCTCCCTTTTCACTGGGTCCTATAGACTGGGCTCCAGCCTAAGCCCAGAAGTCTACACTGCAATTAAACAGTGCCACAGCCTGAGCCAGAGTCAGCTGGCCTGGGCCTGCTGTGGGTTTTTAATTGCAGTGTAGACATATCCTTAGGGTCTGGGCTAGATGTCCTAGAAAGCCATGTATGTGTCAGCATGTTTTCTGGAAAACTTGTTTAGGTGTGTAAATGCAAGCGTTAAGTCTCAGTTAGCATTACATCACCTTTCAACCAATACTCACATGGCAAATATTGAGCACCAGAGTTACATTTTTCTTAATCTGGAGTTTATATAAGGAGCTGTGCAGCGTTATCTTTAGCCCATAAATACTGGTTTCATCATTATTATATTTTTTATATTTGCTGCTCTCAAACAATATGTTGGAGATAGCTCTAGACCTGTGACCTAGCCAGGTGAATTCCCAAAAAGACAGAACAATTTATTCAGATTGGAATTATATAGACAAGTCTGATCAGGCTGATATTTTCGTTTAAACATATACATCATGCACCTAGAGGTAATAACTATCCTGATAATACAGATACACTCTGTTCAAGCTTCTATATACTGGGCCAGATCCTTGCTTCTGCCACTGGAACTTTCTGCTGCTCTAGCAGTGAGAAGCAATCAAAAAGATGACATGCCTCCTAGCTGGGGAGTTCCCTAGAGAAGGAAAAATCCTGTGTGATATAGAGTTGGTGTAACCCTCATGGATTTGACCAAGGTAAAGGGGTATGGCTAGAACTCTGTTGTGCTGCAGCTACACTGGCGTTTGATCCAGCCCCTTGAAGGCTGTTCAGGCTAGACACAATTTAGAGCAGCCTCGTGGATAATCTGGTTTGCCCTAAAACCTGAACTAGGTCCCAGCTGACCCCAGTCTCAGTGTATGGGTGCTGTAAAGATAAGGGACTGTTGTATAATCTGCATATATGGTGATTATAAATAGTATCAAAATTATAGAGATTTTTCTCTGCATATATAGACTGAGACCACAGAATTCCTTTCCATTTGTAACTTTTAAATTAGAGGTGGAAACCAGGCTTCCAAAACTGAAAGGCCAGTGATGTGCCTAACATCTGATATCCTGGTATTGAAAGAATAAATAAAAGATTGGAGAGTATTATAACTTCATTTTAAAGCCTACATTTTATCTTTAAGCAATATAAAAGGCATATTGAATGCAATTTTTTCAATAGAAAATGCTGAGAACAAAATTTTATCAAGGACCGAGAGTACTAAAATCTTTTTAGTATCAGCAGTTGAGATTGTATGAACTGTATTGATATGTCCACTTTTTCTAATTGAAAAAACAACCAGGAATAGGCAATAACATAAACTTATTTTTAGAAAATGCATTTTTAATTACTGAACTGCTTAATTATTGAGTACCACTGAAAATATCCTGTGAACCTTATCATTATGCAAATGTACTCAGTTTTGGAAACAATTAAATGATAATAAAGCATTCTTTTTTTCTTTTACAACATATTACCGTAATGAAGCTGTTACCTCTCAGTGTGCATTTTAATGAGTTTTAAGTAACATTTTAATGAGCTCAACATTACCATAAACCCAAGGATTAGACAAAATTGAATTTACTGGGGAAAGGGAAAGGTTCATTAAGAGTTAATTATATTGTTTAAGAAGGAATATAATTCATTTTATGATGTCCCGTCAGCCAAAACCCCATCAGCAGATCTATATTTGTTAATAGGTGTAATAATGTCATTATTATATTGATGTGAACACATGGATTTACTTGCTATTATTCTGAGTTTTTTAATAAAAATATTTGATACTAGAAGCCCTAAGTCAACTTTATTCTTCTCCAGTTCGTTCCTAAATAAGATACAATGTACACCAGACTCTGTATTATCAAATTGTAATCCCACCTAGGATTTTTTGAAACATCAGGAACAATGAAAATGAAGTCTAATGGATTTATCATTGTTACTGGGATCTGAAGACAAGCTATAAATAATGGCAATATATTTATTATGAAAGAAGCTAACAGAGACATCTGCCTGTTTAAAATGGTTTGATGGAGGGATCTATCTTGACTGGATAGTGCTCAGATGGTTAATTAAAAAAGAACGTGAAATGTGTTTCAATATCTGAAATATAATATTATTTATTGTTCTGAATGAGTGGAGCATTCTTTCTCATATTGGTAGTAAATATTGTAACCAGCAATAAAATAAATGCTTGGTTGATACCACAGTCTGTTGGGTCAAGAGAAATATGAGACCCTTGTGTGTTGTATTTGTTTTAGTTATTTACTGTCTTGTACAGTAACTATAACAAAAAGCCAGCTAGACATTGAACAAAAGAGATCAAAACTAACTCACAAACAGCCATGCCTTTCATAAAAATGTAATTGACCTTAGACAGCCAACTAACTGGAATACTAATAATAATTAATAATTAATAATAATAATAAAATGTTCTACCAAAAGCCTAACTGTGAATAAAGGAAAACCCTATGTTGTAATCTACAACTTGCCAGAGTTGAGCCTTTTCAGACTATGAAGCATGAATTCAAAAGGCATGGGCCCTTAAAAGAAAATTCCTTATTGCTAGTTCTAGGCTAAAATAACCCAGCAGATCTCAACTATCATGGTAAGATGAAAAGGAAGGGTGATCTCTTAAATAATAGAGGCCAAGACCATTGAGGGACCACAAAAGTTTATCTAATAATGTGAATGCAACAAAGAACATGTAAGTAATGGGAGCGTGTCAAGCACAGACAATGAAGTCTGCATTTGGGAGGAAAGTTGGCAGTTTCTTGGTTAGCTGTAGATGAAAAAAAGGCAATACTGGGTCTCCTCTGATATTACATATATGCAAAACCAGTGAAGACTCTAATGGGCCACAGTGGCTAGGAACCGTACAGGAAAAGAACAGCACAACGTTCCCGGTTGTTCTGACAGCACCATCACTCCTTTGGGTCAGTTCCAACCAGTTTATGCCGTACTCAGACAGCACAAAACAGGAAAAATTGATTTTAATAAAAGTTTGATGTAGAATTGAGTGCCACCTGCATACTGGTGCCACTACAATTCATAAAACCTTCTGATCTTCCCTAACAGCCTTATGTGCAGATTGAGCAGGAGAGGGAGTGAGACCAAACCCACTAGCCAGTATTTGAAAGCTGTTGAGGAGGAAGAAAAAGTGCTCAACCCCAACATCTGGAATCTCTCAAGAGAGGAAGGTGTAAAATCACTGGTGTCCACCCCTGTGGAGAGTTTAATTCAATTCACCTTAATTGAAACCATATAATCAATCTAAAGAAGAATTCCAGTTCTGTCTGGTCTCAGAGAAATCCCATCACAATTATTTTCTGTGTTAATTACATGAACCATTGTATTTTCTCAATTTCCCATTCTAAATATAGAGACTACAACACATTCCAAAGTGCAGGTAAATACTGTGCTGGGATGAATGTACATAGTGTCAAATTCCATTGAATCTAATCTCTGCTTATTTGGTTGTTATACTGCGTTCATCGCCATGGTATCTGAACATTTTATCTAATCAATAAAACTCTCACTGGCTAATCTAATTGAAAAATGACAGTAGTTCCTTGGATGTATACAAATTCACCCTTTCATGGGTGTCACTTGAACTGTTAATATGCTTTATGATCATTCTAATAAAATATACATGGGCAGTTCATAAGATATTCACCTGTTGCTCCAGATCTTCAGCTATGCCAGTGCCAGACATGGACATGTTGAGGAGTGGGAAGAACTGTAAAGGTGGCTTTATTCCACATTTATCTTCCTTAATACTTGGCCCTTTCTGGCACCACAACAGTTTAGAGCAGTCAGAAGGCTGCAGTTAAATTGTGTTTTGCTGCTTTAACATCCAAAAGGTTACTCCAAGAGCTAGGGATTGTAGGAGCCTAGTAGTATTCTGGCTAGACCCTCAAAATGCCTCCTGTGCTATGGGTTGGGATAGGGGAGAAATGCCATAGCACTGACTATTATGTTGCTTTGCCAGCAGAGGGATTCCCTTACGTTACGGCAGACCGGTTCTCAACCCGCGCCCCAATTAGCACACAGCTGCGGACTAGCTATATGCTGAAAATTTCAAAATTTGTGCTCTTGTCTGTCAGGGGGTAGGCCTGGCAGAGTGGGAGAGCCAAAAGACAGCCTTCAGGAGAGCTCTCGCCAGGAGGGGGCTGGTAAGTGCTGCAGGAGGACAAGGGGTGGGAGAGTGGGTATCTGGGCAGGTTGGGGGGGGCTTTGGGCAGTGAGGGGGGGACACTGGGAAGTAGGGGTCATATGCAGCCCACAATGATAAACTGGTTGAGAACTACTGCATTAGGGGAATCCACACATGTAATTACATTGACTTTGTATTGCTGCAAGCTGGTGGAGGATTCAGAAGGGTGTGGAGAGACTGGTCCCTTTTGTTCTAATCCCATTTTGCAAAATTTGTTGTACATGAACTATCATTTTAGTTAGAATATCTAGGGAGATGGGGGGGCAGGGGAGGGGGGTTTCACGGCAATTCAAAATATTATGCCACAGCATTTGTATGAGCATCTAAAGATTCTGATGGAACCAAATACTGAAAGTCATTTTGATTTCTATTCACAGAGAGGTATTATTGGAAGGTGGAACTGGACACCCAGATTCTGGCCTCCCCCAGGATGCTGAGATTCCCCTTCTAAACTGTTGCTTTAGGCTATTGTTGTTGGCCTTTTCTCCTGCTGCTGTAGTTTTTCTTCCCTCTTGCTCTATGTACTGAATAATAATTAGGGCTATGTGAATTCCTACTTCTCCTTCTTTCCCCATCTGAAAATAAACAGGAGAAAATTCACGCACTGGCACTCTTTGTCACAAATGCAGTGTTAGGTTTCTGAAATCATTTAAATTTGGTCTTTAGGAAATCTGCATCTGATGAAGTGGCTCATGCTCCAAAACGTCTGTTAATCTATAAGGTGTCATTGTCATGCGTGTGCACAGTCTATAAGGTGCCACAGGATTCTTTGCTGCTTTTGCATTCATAAAAAAAGTTTGCATATGCATTTGCTTCCTGTTAAGTAATTTGCTTGGAAATTAATTTTGGAAAGTTTCATGCCTACTTTTCAAAACTTGCCAAATATTTCTTGCAGGTTATGCTTTTTAATGAAAAAGTTATTTTCAGTTTTGAGACAGTATGTGAAAGACAGTGTCTCAGCTAGTGCTATTCAGCGGATCACGTATTTGGTTCATTTCCTAGTTTGCAGTGATGAAATTATAACTGACATGATTCCCTAATAAATTCAACTGGATATTAGGTCTATGTTGTAGCACATCTTTTTTCCTGCAGCATGGTGTAGACCTGTAATCTAAATACAATATTAAATGTGAGTAGAGGATTATGGGCAGGTGAATTTCATCTATTGTCAGTAGTGATAAGGCATTAAGAAGATGAAAAATGCTTCTTTGTTATCCCTGCTAACATTTTTCCTCACTTATTAGAAGTGTGAAAGGGCTATGATTTCCTAAATATCTGAAAACGGAAATAAAGGATACTGGGCCATCTCAGTCCAGCAGAACTCTTGGGTTGAATCCAGTCTGCTGCATATGGGGCTAGAGTTAGTATTCAACAGGTTGTATGCTTCTCACACAAACATTAATTGGTTCCCTCTTCAAGATCCATTTAAAAATGCCCTTCTTGGAGGCATTGGGTAACATTTTCACACACACCCCCCCAGTGAATTTGGAACCTAAGTCTCATTGACTTTCAATGAGATTTAGGCTCCTAAAAGCCTATGAGACTCTTGAACGTGGCACTTCAGCGCCTAAGTCACTTAGTCATTTTTGAAAATTTTACCCATTGGCTCTATCTTTCCTTTTCTCCTTCCTTCTTCATCTCTCACTGTCCTCTCCACTGTGTGTGTGTGTCCCCATGAAATCTTAACATTGCTAGTGTGTGAGTCTCCTTCTCTGGGCTGGTCTACACTATGGGAGGAAATTGATCTAAGATACGCAACTTCAGCTACATGAATAACGTAGCTGAAGTCAAAGTATCTTAGATCGAATTACCTACCGTCCTCACAACGCGGGATCGATGTCCACGGCTCCCCATGTCAACTCCGCTACTGCCGTTCAGGTTGGTGAAGTTCCGGGATTGATAGGAGCTCGTTCAGGGATCGATATATCACGTCTAGATGAGACGTGATATATCGATCTCTGAGAAATCGATTGCTACCCACCAATATGGCAGGTAGTGAAGAGGTAGCCTCTGTAGCTTCTGCCATTTGAACCAGAGTTCAAGTATTGTTGAGAAATTAAGAGACAGAGGCAAGGAACAGAAGCTATGTCTTAAGGTAAAATTGAAGTGAGACAGATAGTTGATGACATGGGGAAATACTGAAAAACTAGTCCAAATAATAGGAGCTGGAGAGAAGGAGTTCTCACACCAGTAATGTTAAGAAATGGTAGCTATTATTTATGTCTACTATTTCATTGTTTGTAATATGTCAGAGAGATTTTAAGTCAGGCAAGTTGGAAGCACATGTTTAAACATTCCAAACGTATTTGGCGATTCCCTGTACGGTTCTTTATTTGATGATATAGAAATATATTTACTTCATACTTGAATTATTTTACTTTACAGAGTATCTCAATAGTACCAAGAGTACAAAATGAAAGCTACAATAGAAATGAACTTCTTAAATATGCCTATGGCTTCTACTGCTCATCATCATGACTAAGCTTTGGAAGGAAATGTAATTAAAATTGATTTTCCACAAAGCTTTGAAGATTCTCATAGGTGATGTACGAAATATTTCGGTAGTACTGAAACTTGTTGTCCCTTATTTGTGCTGCAAAACAGGAATGACTGTATTTCTCACATTCACTTCATGCAGGTGACATCCTTTGAAGATACAGCACTGTTTTAGTAGCACATAATGGCACGTACGATACATACATTAGTTGGGGAAAATAAATTACTTGCCCATGGTTTTCTCAATATGTAGCCCATTAAGTCTAAAGAGCACGTAAAAGCTAATGTCAGACTTCAGTTTAAAGGATCATTAAATAACTATTCTAGTAAACTGTTAAATGTCTGATCCTTGTTAAATCTTAAGACTTCCAACAGCCAAGTACTGTACACACATTTGCCAAAATAATGTTTCTGAAGTCTTGTTACCAACTCATTTGTAAAGCCTCTGTGAACTTTTAAGTATAAAATAAATGTTGTTGTTGCTTTCGTTCTAAGAACATGTAATTTTTCAGTAGCAGATTCCTTGTTGGCATTAACAATCTATTTTCATAGTGCATGCATCAAAAGAGAATGTACTTAACAACATCATAAAAATATAATTGTGCTTTCCATTGTGGGGGAAAGATTTTCCAACACCTCCTCTGGCACTCACTGTCACAAATGCAGTGTTAGGTTTCTGAAATCATTTAAATTTGGTCTTTAGGAAATCTGTATTCATAAAAAATGCTTGGATATGCATATTGCTTCCCCTTCCCTTGCTTGGCTGTCAAAACACACTGATGCTTTTGAAGATTTATGGTAGATGAGTAATGAGATTGCTGAATGTTAACTGCAGCATTCAGAATTCATTAGGAGGTAAAAAAAAGAGAAGGTTATTGGGACTTCAGCACAGTGCAGATAGGTGATATAACTTTGTTTTCAATCAGGAAGCTTAAAGATTAATATGTTACATTTTTGATTTAGAAAAACATCCAGTCTTTATGTCTTCCAGAAGTGAAATAAAATCTTTCATGGAAAATAAGGCAATGTCAGGTTGCATTCAGTTGAACACAGTGAGTCAGAAAGACATTATATAGTTTTTCAGTAGCAAACAACAGAGGCATGTGAAAAGTACAACAGAGGCATGTGAAAAATCAAAATCAGATTATAGCAAACAAGCTCCCATGCCTACATAATTGTGTGTATGAAAGAAAATATGTTAGCAAGTCCCTCCAAAAGGGATAATTAACTATTGATGAGAAATTTAAAAGTCTGACTTGCAGGGTTGTAACTAATGGCTGCAGTTCATGCTATAAATAAGGAAGGAGAAAGGTCAGGAGAGAGTATCGCACCTTTGTGAAATAAGCTAGTTAATGGCAAGAGTCCAGTGAGACTGTGGAAAATGTGTAAAGATTTCCCTAAGTTTGTCCCAGATCCTGAGTTTCTTAATGAATTTGTAAAGAACTCCTAACTGTCCTCAGTAGGAGTTTGTCTGGAAAGTACCTCAGGATTTGGTCCCCAGAATTCTACTGTCTATGCCAGGGATTGGCAACCTTTGACATGTAGCTCGCTAGGGTAAGCCCCCTGGAGGGCCAGGCCAGTTTGTTTACCTGCCGCGTACACGAGTTCTGCCGATCGTGGCTCCCACTGACTGCGGTTCGCTGCTCCAGGCCAATGGGGGCAGCGCGAAGTGGCGGCCAGAACAGCCCTTGTCCTGCACCGCTTTCTGCAGCCTGCATTGGCCTGGAGCAGTGAACCCCAACCAGCCGAACCCGCAGACTCGGCAAGTAAACAAACCAGCTCGGCCTGCCAGGGGGCTTACCCTGGCAGACTGCAGGCCAAAGGTTGCTGATCCCTTGTCTACACCTTTTGTATGTGGGCTGAGCCAACCTATAGAGCTAGAATCAGTACAGGGCATTGTTCAGTACTTTATTGGTCCTACTTGAGAGATGTAAATAAAGAGACTACTACCTTTAAATAATAGTATTAAGGAGGAAACTTAAATGCAGAGTTCAGCTGAGTATTTTGCAAGAAAAAGGGTAAAGGAAAATCTCAACTTCAGGTTGTGACTTAAAATGGGGAAGTAGACGTGTTTTTCAGAAATGAAGTTGCAAGTTTTTTTCGGCATATTGTTCTTCTGCAGCTTTGTCCCCCACTGTAATTTCCACTGGTCCTACTATTAACATCAGTGGGGGCTTTACATCACAGAAAGTAAGCCACTGATTTTGGTGTTAATTTTAGCACTCAAGTTTGAAAGTTTTGCCCCATGTGTTTAAGTATTAGATGCCTTAGAAATATCTGTTTTGCGGGAGGGAAGGGCAGAGAAGGGAGATTCGAGGGAGAGAGAGAAATTAAGATATATAGGTAGAATTGTTTCATGTTTTTTCATAGTTTTCCAAGAAGTGTCAGCACATCTTTAGGGAAACTGTGCTATATGTATACAGGCCCATACAGTGATATGAAATGTTCTCTCTGCTAAGAGTACTGGTGTGAACCTTGTGTCCAGGCTATGTTGCCTGCCTCAGTGGAGCATATATCTGATCCAGCAGCTGAAGCAGAAAGGTAGAGCACATGTGGCCTCAAAGAAGGTGCAATATCCTTCACAAGGGAGGTTGACCACGACTGCTGCTTCTCTTCCTCACCTTTCTTCGGACAATTTCAGATTCTTCTGTGGCCATGTCAATTTGTAATAAATAAAACAAAACATTCTCAGACACCCCCCACCCCAGCACCATAGTGTGTCTAATGTGTAATAATCTTTAGGCTGTTCAGTTTATAAATCATGACATCTGTCAGTTATTTGGCACTATAATTCATATTGATCGTGCATATCAACATCCCTCACATGAGAGAAATGCCAGAGCAGCAATGATGTGGGCTGAGGAGAAGGTGAAATTGCCTTATTTGGGTAAATGCATGTGGGAGAGTGCCTCAGATCAGGAGGAGACCAATCTGCATGTCATGTTCCCAACATTGTGGTGGTACAAAAGCTTAAAGTTTCGGATAAGCACTAAACAGAATGGGAGGAACAAGACATACTACCAGGACCCAAATTACAGCATCACATTAATATTTACTGGGTATGTTTTTATACCCTCTAGTCAGATTGACAGATGTAGCTGTATTTTAAGGCAGCATCATTCAGTGAGGAGGAAAAATTATGGAGGGGGTTTTTTTGTTTTTGTTTTTTTTAACAAATCATCTCAGACGTTCATTAGAAGGAGGGAAGCTGAGTGCTGGTGAAAAAAGAATGTAATTATTCCAAGCCTTCTGACAGGCCTGTACTTCTTCCTTCCAGCTTAGCTGCTTTGACCACAGACTTGGGGCTCGTGGGACATGGACCAGATTGAAAAACTAGAAGGAGACAGATGGTTATTTGTAATCATCATGTAAATATAAATCCTATAAAAATGTTGTTTTTACTCCTAAGGGCTTGAACGCTGCTGTAGTGGAAAGTAGGATTAAGGGATAGCTTTCTAGCCTAGAATAACTTTGACCCCTGTACCTCCACCCTCATAAAACATTGTTTTTTCCTCTGGCTCTTTTAAACACATTGTTAGAGCCCTGATTCAGTATCTATATAATTTCCTGAGTTTATGGGCATCAGTTTGACCAGGGCCTGGATTTGGGCCTAAGCTGGCAGGTGCTGGTAAGCAGTTGCCTTGGTAGCGGGACTTTTTTGTTCATTATAGCAGGTGCATTGCCTGCAAGTATTTATCTCAATACTTCTATTGCTGGATGTAGTTGCTGCCAGTTAATATACTTGTGCATACTTCCCAAATTGCCTTTCAGAACTTCAAATGAGAGATGATTCTTCACAGACATCTATCTTGTTTGAGCAGCGTCACAGACAACCATACTTTAGAGCTGCAAGGAGACTGATCAAACTTTAATTAATTTTTTGTCCCCAACATCATCATCAAACTATATGTACAATATGTGTATCCTTTTCAAACATCAAATCCTTAAGGAATCCAGTAAGGTTTCTACTTAGTGGTGCTGCAGCAAAATGTCAATCATAGATTTCTGAACCTCAGATGTAAGGAATATGCCTCACTGAGGCTGGCCTGATGGCATGGCACTGTTTGTGCTGTCATAATTGACATCTGGATTTAGAAGTGGCCTGAAGATTTTTACTGCCTGAGGATATCAGGAGCACTATGGAAGTTATGGTGTGGAGTTACACTGGGCCGGATGTTGGCCATACTTCTCGTCAGTATCCTTTGTCACATGTAGAGTAACACTAATGACAAACATAAAGGAGGCTGTACATCCCATGTAAAGTGCCAAGATTAGGTCAACTAATGCTCAGAGGGTGAGAATAGAGCAAAAAAGAACACTGGATGAAGAAATTGGAATTGTCTGTAGCCTTTCACCACTTACCTTTGAATTTTTAGACAGCCATTATTTGTAGACTTCCAGAAAGACTTTGAGAAGTGTTGGGTTTTGGAATGAACAAAAAGGCTCCAATCAGTGTCAGCAGATGGTGTTCTGCTAAGATACACTAATGGTTTCTTAAAAATATGAAGAAGTCGGGAATAATTTGCTGAAAAAATGTTCTGCAGTTCTCAGCCTTTTCTGTTTTCACAGACCATTGAGCTGTTGGGTATGAGGAATGCACTAAGCTGAGGTGCAACTTTTTCATGTGTGTTTCCACATTGTAATGTGTAAACTCAACTTTCAGCTGGTGCTGGTTTCTTCCATTGATTCCTGTGCAGCTGGGTTTCTTGCTGGTGCTGCTGGGACATTTGAATTACAAGCTACCACTCTGAAACCTCTGCCTCTAAGGCCTGGTTTCCACAAAGCTAGGTTGGCATGACCCTCCTTGTGTCAATCTAATTGTGCATGTGTCTACACTTAGATTTGTCTCCCACCAACTTAAGTGCTCCATTACAGTGACGTAGTAACACTTCTTCCCTGAGTAGCATTGAGCCATGTTCAATAGGCTGTGGTCAATACAGTGTGAGTGCAGACTGTGTTACTTATGCCAACCCTGACAGTCTTCCACCAGCTGTCCCACAATGCCAAACAGTGATTGGTCTGATCACAGTTGTGAACTCCACTGCCCAGGGATCACAGAGACAAGAAGGCTCCCTCCTCTTCCTTTTAAAGCCTTGTGAATGTTTGAAATGCGTTTTCCTGGTGGTTCAGCTTGGCAAATACATCTAGCAACTCTCCATTCTTGTGTACAACTGCCCAGCTGACCATACTGGCTACATGCTCTGGTTTGAAGTATACAAGAAATACTGGATCTCTTAGGCCTGTGAGGAGAAGAGTCTGTGCAGGTACAGCTATGGACCAGCTGTAGAAACATGGACATCTATAAGCAGATTGCACTGAGGATATGGGAGAAGAGGTACAACAAGGATCAGCAGCAATACTGCATGAATGTCAAAAGGCCAAGGAGGCCAACAGTCGATTTGGTGCCAAATTACAGATCTACCACCTTTACAAAGAGCTATGTGCCATACTTGCTGGAGACCACCACCTGGCACACCATTGTGGTTATCTCAGAACAGCCCAAACCACAGGCCTCTGGCACGAATAATGAGGAGGAGGAAGATGGGGGTCTGGAGAATCCAGCTATGTCACAAACCAGTTTGAGAGAGTTTGAGACTCCACCACAGTCCAGGTGCTTCCAGTAGTCAAACACGGGTGAGCACGATGCAGGGAAAGGAACCTCAGGTGGGTGTGTAATTGTATTTCCTGTTACAGTGACTACTTTTGGCAGCCCCAATTTAACAGAACACAGCTACTGACTTTTTTATTAATTTTCTCATAGTAGAAGAAATAGTGGTACAATAAAGAGAGGCAGCATCATTATCAACTTTTCATTCTCCTCTAGAGTGAAGTGTGGAGACCACGGGGAGAACATTTTGTATATGTACACAAGGCTGGCCTTGAATCGTCCTGAGAGATCTTGAAGAAACTTTCATGGAGGTACTCTGCATCATCTCCTGAAGCCTTCTAGGGATGGCTGCCTTATTTCTACTCCACAGTAGGATGCTTTCCCATGTCAGTCAGGCATCATTGCAGTAAACAGGCTAACAACATATGGATCCAGAAGGCTTTGGTGGCCTACCCTCAGAAGTGAGATATTAGTTAAAATCACCACCACCTGCGGAAAATGGTGCCAGTTATTCAGTGTCATTGTTGTATACCCACAGTGTCACGCAACTGAGAAATTCTCTCCTCATTTCCCTCACCCCTGGTGGGCCATTTTCACCAACGCTGATGCTGTTAGTGGTGCTGTGCACAAGCCCTCTGAAGCAGAAGTGTCAATAATCATGTCTTGTTTAAAACGTTAGGGGAGCAAGTTCTGAATCTTAACTTACGCTTTTACTTGTGACTATTCTAACAATGGTACCTTTGTGTATTTTATCTGTGGCTGCCACTGTTGCGGCCTTGAGGGTTCCCCCTCCACACCTGCAGAATGCCTGAGCCAGATAATGGAGGGTGGGGGGAAGGACTCAGGGTGCAATCAATGTGATCCTACAATGCAGTGCTGCATCAGACCATGAATAAAGCGCCTGAAGGATAAATATTGCAGACAGCCTGGAAGGAAAAGCAGACAGAAGAAAGGCTCAGGAGTCCCAGCAGGAAAAGGAAAGGGAGATGCATACACCAGGACATAATGGGGCTTCTCCGGTAGCAAAAACAGATATTGCAGACTCTTGTGGACCTATAGGTCCAACAATCCCAGGCTCGCTTCTCTTTGTTACCCATGGAGCACTCCTTTGCAGCATTTCCCTACCTCCCACAACATTCCACATGGCGTCAAGAATCACAACCCTACCCCCACTGCTTCACACCAGAGCCATTAAGGACAACCACAGCTTCATGTACACTGACCTGTGAAAGCCACAGTTGCTGTATGTGTAGCTAAAATGGACATGAATGTTTTTCCCCTTGTTAAGTTCTGTTCCATTAATTTATTAAGTTTTTAGCATATTTGCTTTTTAAATTGCACAGATTTTTCTTTGTACTGGGACTCAATAAAATTCTATTATTTGGAAACATTTCATTTTTATTAGTTCACAGCATATGCTGCAGCGTGCCTAGTGGTTCTGAAAGCGCCCACTTAATTGTTACTGTACAGTGTGAGATGATTTATTGGATCAGTGACAAACATGGTAATAATCATAAATGTACAGTAAGCCCACCCCAGAAGCAACTTTTCCCCCTTTGCTTCACAGATGTTATGCATCAGACAGCTAAAATCATTGATATTTTTTTCACTGAGATCCAATCTTGTGAGTAAATACTGCCAGTGTTCCTTCAGTCTATTCAAATCCATTCAACTGTCATTCTGTAACCACAGAGCTGGTAGTTGAATCTTTCCTTCGTATTGTCAAGGTGGTGGGTGTATGGCTTCCTGAGCAAGGGGTAGGTTGGGTCCCACAGGGTCACTGTTGGCATTTCAATATCAAACTACTGGTTGGGAAAGAGTCCGTGCTTGTAGCTTTCTGTGTTCTTACAGATGCATACATAACGCGCCTTCCCTGACCAATCAACGCTTGTGCTGTTGAAGCTTCTTCAGTGATGCATCAAACCTTGCATAACCAAAGAAAAATAGAGGTACTCTGTGTGCCAAAATAGGGATTTGTGTGCTGTCTATAACCCCATCGCAGTTGAGGAATTCCGTTGGTGCAAATCCATCTACTATGTCTTTTACATGGTTGAGAGTCATACTCCTGCGTAGCAGGAGGCTATTAATGGCACTGTGCACATGCATGACAATGGCCCCCACAGTGGATTTTCCAACTCCAAAAGGATTGTTCACTGACTGGTAGCAATCTGGTGTTGCAAGTTTCCACAGTGCAGTTGCCACTCACTTCTCCTCTGTCAGTGCAGTGCTCTTTCTGCTGTCCCTGTGCTGGCGGACTGGGGCAAGCTCAGCACACAGATCCAGGAATATGGTCTTCCCCATCTGAAAGTTCTGCAGCCACTTCTAGTCACCCCAACCCTGCGCTACAATGCAATATCATCAGTCAGTGTTTTTCTCAGGCCAAGAAATGCTGCTCCACCATCTGCAGCTGCTCCAAGAATGCCACCAGCAACCTTGAATTGATTTTTGCTATGTTTCATAGCAATCTGTCCTCCAAGAAATTGTCATGTTCGCCAGTGATTTGGTGATTCTTGCAGCTCTACAAATACTGAAGGATTGTGTATCCTGTGTTTGCAATGCTTATGACAATAGTCCAAAGCTGTGCAGACTCCATGCTTCTGACAGAGATGGGGAACAGTGAGGAGGACCAAGTGGGTTCATGGGATTTTTTAAAAAGGCACAAAAATTATGGGATATAGATAGCATTATGGAATGGAATCAGTTGCATGCTGGAAGTTGATCCACTTCTCTCAGTCACCCCATGCAACTTGTTTCTTCCCCACCATATATTGCTAAAACTTCCCACTGGATAGCAGCAGGTTGTATGCTGGAATACCTAACCGGGGTGCACCACACTGTGCATTGACACAAGTGCTCTTGGTAAGCACATGCAGCACTGATGCAAGGAGCCAGGTAGGACATGCACAAGGGATACGCTAACTTTTGTGGCTTTATGCCAACATAACTTGTGGCAGCAAAAATTTGTAGTGTACACATGGCCTTTCAGACCTTCATTTCCTCTTATTTCCTAGGGATGATATTTTTGGAAATGTTTTGGAGAGTCATGCTGATCTGATTGATGTTTGTACTTTGTATTGTCCTTATTATAATGTATGAGGGAGCCCTGAGTCACGTATTCATCCTAAATATCATCAAGTGATCTCTATTCATACTTACTCCTCCCTTTCTTTTACGCCATCCTCTTGTTCTTCATCCTCCTTATTCTTTTCATTTCCCTTCCTTTTACCCTCTTTCTTTTTTCCCCCATTTCACCTAACACATTGTTTTGTGCTTCATAATTCCTGTGTTCTTGGTCATCTTTATTTCACCAACCAACACTATTCTTCCCCTTTGTCTCCATCTGTTTTCTTCTTTTCCTGTTTTCCAATTTTCTCTCCTGCATTTTCTAAAACATAAGACACTTTCAGAGGTACGTAGTTAGATAGATCTGTTAGAGCCACAAGAGTCAAGTTTCAATGTTGTTCTCTCCACTAAATCGCAGTTCTGTGTTCCATCCAAGCCACACTTGATATAGAAACAGGGTAGAGGAGAAAAGGGGAGTTCAAACCTTATTCTTGGGTGGCTGGGGCCCTACTCTGCTCCTAGCTTAAGTCAGAGCAGCTTCCATGTTGCTGTAACTTACTCTTGCTTTCCTGTGGCCCTCAGAGATTGTTCTGGCTGCTGAAAATGATCACAGTGTCCCAGCCACACTCTCAACCTCAACCCCATGTCAGGAACTGTGATTGGGTGGTATGGAACCATGATGCTTTGGGGAACGTTTTGGTGTACCCTGCTAATTTTATTTCCCTTTTGCATCTCTGGAATTGCATTAAAAGGGCTGTAATATAGTGAAGAACCAGGTCATACGTATCTGTTTAACTTTTAAAACAATCATGAGTTTAGTAGCATATGTAATGAAGATGGAACCACTTGAGGTTGTCCATAGGCCTCTTCAAAAGAATTAATGTCTGTCACTTGGCAGATTTTTAGTTTTAGAAACAGTTGATGCTTGGCAGCAGTTTACCAGTTGTGCAAGAGGCTATTTCTCCACTCAAAAACATTTCTCTTTCTTTCAGCTCTCAGATATAAGAGAAACTTCCAGAAATGGGTGGTTTCGAAAGTTCCTTTCCTGGCCTCTCCCTTGAAATTGCTGCTGATGTTGCCTTTCTTGGCTTCATTTGGAAAATACTGTCTTTCTAATAAGATTGCCACAAACACATGTTGTTGTGCCAAATTGTTAGCAGCCCATAATCTTCAACATGTTATTTCTGTATCATGGGTTACCCTCTTTATATTCCATTTTATCTCAAAAACCAAAAGACCCTATTTTCTCTCAGTTTAGTTATTGTGAATCAAAAATTGGCATTGGACAAGCAGTTTGCATTAGTCAGAAATACCTTTTGGGTTCAGGCTTTTGGCAAGAAATTTGTTTGGAAAGCAGTGCTAAACAATGCCCTTCAACCTACTAGATGTGCTACTTTGGAAAAGGTTGGGTCCTTGCCAAAATGCAGTTTGTTGCCTTCCACTTCCTATCATTTTTATTTTGTACCTCTAGAAATGGCCTAAATAGCCCCTCCTTTTGTGTTATATAATTTGTATATATATATAATTTCCTCTCCCCATTGGATTTACTTATGTATCCCAAAATGCTGAACGATAACTGTAAACCCACACCTATATTGAGTTCCACAATTATATGCACTCTCACCTCAGCACACCCAGAGGCTAATCCTTGTGCATATAAATAATAATTTAGTCTTGTCTGAGAACAGAAAATATGCAGTTTAAAATGTTATTTTTTTATTTTATTAACAGTGAAAGCAGTAAATTAACTCTGCCTATAAACTGAAAATGACTAATTTCTATTAAACTCTTCCTGACTGCGCTTTCACTAGGATAAAGTGTTTTCTAATTTCTCGAAGGGCCCTGGTTTCATTAAGGGTGGGAACTGTGTTAAAGCAGTAATGAAGCCCATACGTACCTGATATTCAAGAAGAGGAAATGCCCTAAATTCAATTTCAGTAGTTCTATCTAGAGCTATTTTAAGTCTGATGTTTATAAGAATGACAATTAACCTAGAGACGAGGACACACATGGAGGAATAATGATGAAGTCGATATCATTTCAACACACACAGGAACCAACTCGCTGGACCTAATCCTGCTTTACAGCAGCATGATTTACATAAGGAGCTAGCATGTGTTGCCTAATTTAGTTTTCAAACCTCTTGGCAATGTATATGCTTTTAGGCAGTGTGAGACAAGACTGGTCAGGGCTGCAAGAATAGCAAAGGAATAGAAGAAGCAGGTGCACTGCTAGCATACTGTATATCAGCTCAACTTCTTGACATCTTTCAAAAACACTGATCATTTAGCACCAATTTGATCATCAAAAATAATCCTTCCTGAATAAAGGCAAAACTCCACAATTTGATACCAGTGGTGTCATATCTAGAACCTTTTCATCTACTCAGTAGTGGGGGAAAAAATCACTGACAAGAAAGGTGCCAGTTGAAGAGAAGAGGCACACCAGATTTTTAAAAGGTTACCACCAATGTCCAGCCTGCTGCTATCTTTAATGAAAAGAGTTCAGTGTCAGACCAGAACTACTGCCATAAGGAATATTTCTCCTCAGCGCGTCAGGCTGGCCAGATGTCACTTGGCAGGTGGATCTACAATAGAAGGATCAAAGGATCAGTGTGTATATTGGTCCTTTTGCTTTTAAATGATGAGCAATGCATTTACTTTTAGCAAATGTAAAGTAAAAACATGCACATCTTGTCTGTGTTCATTAGATAAGAGGGGCTACCTGTTGAGTCATCTTTCCTCTTCCCTCTGCCCTCAATAACATATTTTGCAAGGAGTTTTACAGTGCACCTAGTATACAAAGGCATCATTTGAATAACTTGGAGGCTACTTTTACTGGAAAAACAATTTGTTTGCCTTTAACATGTTGCAATTCCAAACCAAATTGTTTTATTTTCCTTTCCTCATTTGTTCTATTAGTGCTACGGGATGACTTTCGCCAAAACCCTACCGATGTTGTTGTGGCAGCTGGAGAACCTGCTATTCTGGAGTGCCAGCCTCCTCGAGGACATCCTGAGCCCACAATCTACTGGAAGAAAGATAAAATCCGCATTGACGACAGGGAAGAGAGAATCAGTGTAAGTCCTACCAAAATGCCATTGATAGATAGTTGTCCACAATGTTTTTTAAAAAATATATTTCTCCATGGATTTGAATGAGCATTGAATAATTTACATAGCAGGATCCACAAAGATATAACCCCCCGTCATTCAATTGGCTCCCTGCAGGGAAATTCCTGTGCTTATATGGAACTTCACTGATGTTTCTGGGACACTAGGCAAACATTGGGTGTCCATGCACAGTTCTTATTGTAGGTCTGAAGATGTAAGTATTCATATTGGGCCTGCACCACACCCCACTAGCCCCACAACTGAACACCTTGGAACTCTGAAACTGGAGCAGAATTTCCCAGATTGTCTCTACAATGGGCCAAACCAAACTCTCCAGTGCTAACCTTTGAAAGTTAAAAATTTGCACCTCAGGTCCATCTTTAGTCATAGGGAGACTTGGTATCAAAGTCTATAGTTAAGATTGTTTACTATTTTCTACTAAATATGCTGTTAACTTTGCTGAACTTTAATCAGGAAGCAATATTTTATGCTGACTATCTGCCTATCAGCTGAATATTTTGAAAAGTTTAAGCATAAATGGATTAGCTGTTTCTGAGAACAAAGTTAGGAAAAAAATATCATTTTGTCCATGTTAAAAAAGAACTGTTACAGCCGTTTCTATTGATAACTCTTCTATGCTTTGGAGTTGGAGTTGCCCAGATGTCAGGGATGTCTCTTTGCCTTCCCTCTCAAAAGCTATGCAAATTTGTCCAAGATATAAGCTTCTTAAAAATACTAGTTTGCACATGCTCAGGAGACATTTGTTAGAGTTTGGCAGCAAAATTCTCTGAACATTCCATCTTCCATTGGGCATGCTCCAGTGTGTTAGTGCCCAGAGGATGTGGAGAAGAACAAGGAAACAGCCTGACTTGAATGCAAATGAATGAGAAGTGGAGGAAAGTGAGGAGAGGAAGGAATTGGTTGGGACAGTGGGGAGGAGGCATTGATAGATACCAAGGACACGAACCATAGGTTGTAAAAGAGCTGAACTGGACAGAGATGAGAATGAATCAGGGTTGTGTAGTGAAGAAGGCTGTTATCTGTAAAACCCTTGCACAGGCAACCTTAATACTGGCCTTTCCTAACTTTTGAGTAGTTGGCTTTGCAACCTTAGTATTCCTTTAACATAGTTATTTTATACATAATACATTTTGACCTTGTTCAGTGCTGGTATAATTTGATACAATGGTGGCCTTTGGAAACTCGATTGCCTTTGATGTGTAAAGATTTGCAGTTACATAGTCTCTCTCTCTCTATATATATATATACTATTCAAGGTGTTGTGGGCCAGACTGTCTCCACTAAGTTCTGCTCAAACTGGGGGAGGAAGAAAGAGTAGCAGGGAGCTTACTATACTTCCCTGTGTCTCAGGTTATAGTGGCTCCAGCCCTGACTCAAGTTGAAGCAACCAATTGGCTGCTCTAACTTACAACAGCTTCTTAGAGTACATACAAAGAGTACATACATTTTCTGAAAATTTGCAGCTCTGAGCTGTGCCCTTTCTTCTAATCAACCTGATCATTCTCTGTGTTCAGGGGTTGAAGTGAGGTTGATATAGAAGTCAAGGGAATTCTTAGTTGGGCAACTGCAGATTGTTTCCATCCCATTTGCACCAGTCAGAAATAAGGAGAAAATCTGGCCTTGTAAGTACAGAGAGTACAAGGGAATACTACAGATGCTGAGATCAATTTACTATTGATAAAACAGGCTTTCTTTTAAAGTGCCACTATGGTACAGTAGGCTTACAGATTAATTTACTAGAAATAGTGTAGCAGATGCCACATATATCACCAAAGAAAGGTAGCAAGAAATGTAATTGTTTGGAAATGTAAGGGCATCATACAAAAACAAAAAATTGAGACAAGACCAGAAGTAGGGTCAAATATATTTCAGAAGAGCCTAATATCAAGTAATATTGGTATTGTTCAGTACCAAATAGATGGCCTGATAATCCTTAAACAACAAATGTCAAAGCTTTTCTTTTAAAAAAAAAAAAAAAAGACTCCCCCCCCATATTTGAGATCTTTGCAATCTAAGAGCTTCCCTTTATTTCTGACTGCTTATGTAAATTAAAATGTATTTTCTTTGCTACAAACAGATACGAGGTGGGAAACTAATGATCTCAAACACGAGGAAAAGTGATGCTGGCATGTACACTTGTGTCGGTACCAACATGGTGGGCGAACGAGACAGCGATCCAGCAGAGCTCACTGTCTTTGGTAAAACTACTTCCTCAGCTTTTGTTTTATTTTCACTATACATGTAGAATATTGAATTGATCTAGCTGAACAGCCAAACCAGATGACAAAGTCAGGGTAACAAAAGACAGAGTAACTGCTAATGTGCAGGCTACATTTCACAATTTTCCATGAAGGACGAGTTTCAAGGGTTGCAGGTTATAAGTTGGAAGCTGGGATGAAGCAGTCGTTTTTTTGTGAGTCCATAGTTTAAATCTAATTGAAGGTCCTTGATGAAATGCATAAACTCAGAAACCTTAATCCAGTAGATAATGCTTTCCCCCACAACATTACCGAGTATAATTGAGCCACTTTTAATACAGTATCTGCTTAACAAAGACTTGGACCAACATAGCCCGTTTAAATAATTTCTTATTCCCAGAGGGCTCTGAGATCAAAGCTGTTATAGCACAGCACACAGAAGCTGGATCAACTATACAAAGTCTTTAGATAAAAATATCTATATAGTTAAGAAGCTGTTCTCATGAGTTTATCACATTTTACTTTAAAGCAAAAAGTATTAGACTGAGTATTCATCTCTGAGTATTCATCTCTGTTTTGACTCCAGTTTTCACAAACCACTCTGTCAGCTCTCCATTGACCCTTACTGCATACCAAGCGAGGCTATACAAACTCTACAGTACTTGAGTCAGCTTATTTCTAGCATTGTACCACTTGAGTACTTTGCACAAAGCCTCTCAGTTAACAGAGTCAAATGCTTTCTTAAAGACAAGGAATGTGCAAAACAGAAGTTTGTTGAACTTGGTGTGTCTCTCCAAGATTTGACCAAAAACAACTGTCTGATCTATGGTGGAGTGCCCAGGTCTAGAGCCAGTGTGTGACTCAGAAAGGATTTCTTCTGCTCTTTTTTTCATTCAGCTGTGAATCACTTTACAGAATACCGTGCTAGGAATAATCATAAGACTTATTACTTGGTAGTTATTGCAGTTATTTCAGGGTCTTTACCCTTTGCTCAAATTAGGTTAAATAATTTGTAAAGGAGCATGACTGTCTCTTCCACCATGCTTTAACATGTCAGGTAGTACGCTGTGTGGACCAGGGGCCTTGTTGTTTTTCAGGGACCTCATTGCAGCTTTAATTTCTGCTTCCATTATGTGTTCTTCATTGTTGCTTTTGTAGCTGATGGCCTCAAGGGCATCTGGGTCAACTTGACTATTCATGTGGAGTAGTGAAAATGTTCTTTCCATCTTTTTAGATGATCTTTCATTGCGTAGCTGACCTGTTACAGGTATTAAGTTCTGTAATTTTTTTTTCAAGCTCTTTGTCTTCTCTCTCAAGCCATTCTTTCTTAGCTTTTTTGACTCTTCATTTTAGTTCCTTGTTGATCTATTTGTTTTTCTGCTCAGCACAGTCTTCAGCTTTCAGATGTTCTTGAGATGTTTTTCTTTTTTTGATGGGATTTTGATCTTTGGTGTCACCCACTTTTGTCCTTTTTGGATACAGCCTCATCTTTAAAACCTCCTCACTTGTGGCATGAATGATGTTTTTTTGCTGTGTCCATACTTGTTCTATTGTTGTGTCATCTAGGTCTAAATGAAGGGCAAAGTGGCCACTGATGGTATGCTGACTATTTTTGCAGATTTTGAAATATGAAGTCTGATTCTGATGGTAGTGATCACTGCGTGATGGTCTGAGTTTGCATTCAGACTTCTGTAGAAGTGTCCAGTCTAATACACTTGTTTTCAAGCATTGTCCTACTAGGATGAAGTTGATCATGTTTTCTGTAATACCATCATTAGAAATCCAAGTTTCTTTATGCAATTGCCTGTGCTGAAATGCTGAGTTTGTTATAAACAAATTGTTAAATTGCTTCAGTTCTGCACTGTTATCACCTCTCATTTCTTGATCCTATTTATTCTTTCCCCTGGTGTTCTCTCAGGCCATGTTATCACTCCCAGTCTTAACAGTAAATCCTTTCATTACAAGCAGAAGATTTCTAAATGGGATTCGTGAAAACTCTGCTTGAAGATCATTGTAAAATTGGTTTGTGGCCCTGTTTGTCATATCTAATAAAGTATACAATGTTATCAGTCTTTGCACATACACACAGATCAAGATATGTTTCTCCATTTCAAACAAATTGTGAGCATGAAATGGTTCCCTTTAGTGAAGTTCCATGACCCCCTGTGGATTTGCCACGATGCAGCATTACGTGACTGTAAACTACCACTCTACTTCCTTCATTGACGAAGCATGAAATCACATGACTTTTTTAAATGGTACTTTAGCACCTTGCAACTCATACCAGTATTGGATTATAGTTTCAATTACAACCAATACATCAACATTATTTTATATTATTTTATAATATTAGAGATTGAGAGAGAGACAGAGACAGAGAGACAGGACCTCTCTTCTTCATCACTTTGAGTACTAGTAATTTGTGGTAATAATCCCAGTAGATACTAAACAGATTGAAGTCCAAGTCTGCAAAGCCCTAAGGTTCCCATAACTTGTTAAAGGAATTAAATACTAGGTATAAAATCATATGAAACATACATTTGAATTCCTATACTGCAAAGTCATGAGAAGTATTAGATTTGCCTTAATATGCAAACTTTTAGGTAGTCAATTACAATTTTCTGAAAATTTGCTACAGGATATAATCATAGCAGTTAACCAGTAAAGTACATTCTATGCCTGGCTTCCTAGTACTGTATAAAGGCAATGGTAAATTAAAATAGCAGTTTTGATCCCACATAATTGAGTTAGTCTATATAAGGAAATCTGTGCTTAGAATTTCCTTGCTGTCCAAATTCTTCCAGCTCTTCAGAATTTTTTTTTTTTTCTGCAGCAGGAGTACCACACAGGCCAATATGTTCAAAGTTGGATGCTGAAAGTTAGGCACCAAAATGAATGTTTAGATGCCTAAATATGGATTCCCTGATTGGTTTAAAAATGTTGGCCTTGACACTTAAAATAAATCCTGGACAGGAAATGAATCTGCCTTTACTGGAAAATTAAAAGGATTTATTAATGTTACTGGCAAATATACAGAAGCTACTGATTATGGTAGGGAAAAGGTCATTTATCATTAGCCACTCTTCTCCCTTTTAAAAAAGCCTCAATCCAAAACAAAAATAAAACAAAACCCTGTGGCAAGCATTAGTGTATGTTGCTGCCCTACTAGGAAATGGAATAGTTCTATACTACATTTCCGGAAATCAGTTGTAGCTTGTTTTTGGCTCTGAAAGTTTTTCTATGATACCTTTTGTGTGTCACTCCTGATAGTTTTTGGGTTCCTAATGCAGTGAATTTAGCTTGAGGCAATGCCTCTGGAAAAACTGAGTCCGCATGGTGGTGACCGGTGGCTTGATGGGAACAGCAAGGATGTCTGGGATTTTAAAAACAAAAGCCCGTAAATCCAAGACCTTAAATAAAGCAATACATGAAAACACAATAAAAGGGATAGTAAAAAGGGGATGTGGATAGGTTGCAGTGTTTAGAACCCTCCCACTGAGATGCACAAGCATTACTAAATAATATTCAGAAATATCCCCATTAGAACTGTTCTCAAAACAAGCAAGTTACACTTTGCCCTCTATTTATATAACTGATATTTTTGTGTGCATTTATGAAATCTATCCACAATAGCATTTTCAATTTTTGTTGTAAAAAAAAAAGAGGATTTTGTCACCCCTAGTCAAATTCTGAATCCTCTGCAAGCAGAAATTGTCCAACTTTTCACAGTAACATTTGAGAAATGTAACTGGTTCTATAAGCAGCACATCCTAAAATTAGTCCTGTTCTTTGAGTTGTGATACCAGAACAGCATTAGGCTTTGCCAGTCCTCTTTTTCAGGGGTCACTGCTTGCTTGGGTCTTCTGAGGCTCCCAAGTGTTATCTCATAGCAGAGCAGCAAGAGAGCAAGAACACTGTCAAAGAATCTAGGATCGGTGGATGACCGATTAAACAAATTTCAATCACAAAAAGCAACATGCTACTTTAGTTTATTATGGATTCATTTCCCCCCCTAAATTCTAAAGACCAAATTTAGAAGTGTAAGAGGTATAGATTAGTCTGATTTAAATTGTGCCCAGGTCTGAACAGGCCAGCACAAAAGTGGCTTAAAATGCACCTTTGCCCCCTCACTCCATTCCTGTGCTGAGCTGAGCTCAGCAAGATGGAGAATGTAGCCAGATAATCTTGCACTCATTTGTGCTCTGTTAGAAGTTAGGCTCCCACAGAGCCACTTATACCCACTCATCAGTATGCAAGGGTGTCTGAAGAACTAGAAGGTATAAATTAAGTACCATAGAAACTACTATCTCACTGTCTTCTGTCAATTGCTTCTCTTCCTACACTCCTCTCATCAAAGATCTTAGCATGAGTTGCTCCTTGTCACTGTCTTGGACTCAAAAGTTCCAATTCATTGATGATGCATAAGGATGCATAAGCTATATGTTGTGTGAATAATCTGTCATTAAATCTAAGGGCCTCATCCAAAGCTCACTCATTGGCAGTCTTTCCATTGACTTCAGGAGGCTTTTTGATCAGGCCTTGAGAAAGTCAAAGTAATTAAAGGCTTTGAGAGGGAATTTAAGTTGGTGAAACACAACTAGAGAGGGTGCCAGAAGGAGATGTAAGTGACGCAGGTTAAACTCCTCTAAGACGGACCCATCTCTGAATTCAGCCTTTTATTTTAAACTGTATGAACTTTGTTATTCAGTCAGCATTAGATGGAAGTGTCTTTTTAGAAAGACACTGCCTGGTCAACACCTTTAGGAACAGAATTTGAGTTGTCCATTAAGGGTTACACTGTATTTGGAAAAGAAATACCCCTGGAAGAAGGCACTTCACTGAAGATGTTAGATCCCAATTTTTGCCTTCTTACAGCCCTGGAGCCAGCACTATGTTCTGTGGCTACAAGATGGACTGTTCTCTATATATCAAGGGCTCTTTAATTCCAATACAGGAAGATTCCTAAATAAACTGTGGCAACAAACCTGACTAAGTCATCATTGTATCCACAATTCAATTCAGATCCCTTAAGAGAGAGAGAAGTTGGTGTGTCTTTCATTCGTCATGGCAAGGGTCATGATTATTTTCCTCAACTTCAGTCATTTTAGTTGGTTAGTTAAAATGTTCCATATAAAGAATGCAAATATACCATACTCACAACCCAGGGGGCGGGAGGGAGGGATAGCTCAGTGGTTTGAGCATTGGCCTGTTAAACCCCAAGTTGTGAGTTCAATCCTTGAGGGGGCCACCTAGGGATGTGGGGCAAAATTGGTCCTGCTAGGCAGGGGATTGGACTCAATGGCCTTTCAGAGTCCCTTCCAGCTCTATGAGATAGGTATATCTCCATATATTTTAGTTTTTACTTTTTGTAAAGGAGATAAGCTTATGTCACAATATTTGCTACCCCACAGATACTACCAGAATATCCAGATGTAATAGGATAAAGGTATAAGAAGTGCTGATTAGATCTTAGATGTTTGAGCCTAATATTTATAAAAAGGTATCACTGAAATCAATGGAGAGAGGTGTGTTGGTAGGGGGCAGGGGGAGAGACTTATAACCTTCAATAATAATGGTTCCAGTCCATTTGCATATAGCTTTCACAATTCTCACCACTTCATTGTGAAAACTCACAGAATCTTAATAGTGTATAAGGCACAGCTGTTTACAATAGCTGCACAAGTGCTTTACTTCCAAAATGACAAGAAAAAATAGCCTAAGAAAAGACACACCTTGGGAAGAATGTCCTGAATACAGAAACACCAGCTTTTGTCATCATATTTTTTACTTGCTCACTCAGCATGCACTAAGAACCTTCTAAAACATAGCATGACCCACACGCATCCTTTCATCTCCTGTGGACTTATTTTTGGCAATGAGAGCTTTGAGGCTATCAGGGTGGGAAGTAAGCCAAATCATGCTACAATTAAAATATTCACTCCACTGGCTGAGATCTGGAAAAAAATGTCTCTAATGTTCTTCCTTTGCATCAATATCTCTAGGTGAAAAAGCAGTTCCCCCCCCCCCACCGCCACACACACTTGCAATATTTTTTTTAAAAAAGCATTTTTATACAGGTTTGTCATGTTTCTTACTGGAAGGTGAAAACACTTTAAAAATGATTATTTCTTTCCAATAAAGAAAGAAAAAAGAGTTTTAAATTTGATTGAATCTACATAGTAGAGGACATGTTACATCCTTCACTCCAGTGATTATTTTGGCAGAAAAAGATATTAAGGCATTTTGGATTCCTTTTATTAGATTTTGACTTCCCATACATGGTCATCTAACTTTTCTGAGGGGCATATAGAGGGCAGTAACACATATTTGAAGGCCATCAGGGCCTCTCTAATGGACTGCAGTATACACACAATTAGTTAAATAAAGGAAAAATAAGTACTGGGTGTCACATTCCAGGGTGCAATCCAGACCAGTGAGAGGGTGTGTCACCTGTGCCCTACAACCTTGAGTGCTTCAGCGATGCTTTGCTGTTGTAGCTTTCAACTTGGGTTCCTCACAATCAGCCTGCCAGCCGGTAGGTCACACCATGAATGTCTGTGTGTGGCCACAGTCCTTGTCCAGCAACTCCGACCCCAGCAGCCTGTTGGCAGCACACCAGCCACACTCTCGCTTCCAAAAGACTTGGTTGCTACTTGCAGGATGACCCCAATACACTCCTAGTCCCAAATTTTCATCTCAAAACACGTGTTCTGCACTGTCCATCCCTCTCATGGAAAGTTCAGGTAGTTTAGGTTCATTGCTTCTGTAAGGCAAAAATATCCAACAGGCTGCTACTTTAATTGGAGTTACCAAGCCATTCACAACACTGGATTGGTTTTGATTAAAAAATAGAACACATTTATTTAACAGAAAAGAGATAGCTTTTAAATTAGTACAAGTACAGGATGCTAAAGTCAGAAATGGTTAAAAGAGAAATAAAGATAATTCTCCAACAAAAAACTTCAAAAACAGACTCCAACCAGAAACTGCAGAATTGGAATTAATTTGCAAACTGGATGCCATTAACTTAGGCTTGAATAAAGACTGGGAGTGGATGGGTCATTACACAAAGTAAAAACTATTTCCCCGTGCTAATTTTTCCCCTACTGTTACTCACACCTTCTTGTCAACTGCTGGAAATGGGCCATCCTGATTATCACTACAAAAGTTTTTTTTCTCACGCTGATAATAGCCCTCCTTAATTGATTAGTCTCGTTAATAGTTGGTATGGTAACACCCATCTTTTCATGGTCTCCATGTATATATATATCTTCCTACTGTATTTTCCACTGCGTGCATCCGATGAAATGGGTTTTAGCCCACGAAAGCTTATGTCCAAATAAATTTGTTAGTCTCTAAGGTGCCACAAGTACTCCTCATTCTTTTGAAAGATACAACACTTTCTAATAACTAAAACTTAACAGACTGGACTTGGTTCAAGATATAATTCTCACTGCACACTCCCAGCAACAGGACTGACCAAATTTCAGGTCAGGATCTCTCCCAGAGTAAAATGATGACTTCGTTTGTTGTCTTAGGTGACAAAGAAGGAGGGAGAGATACATGGGCTATTTTTGCTCCTCACCTTTATAGTCCAGTCAACCTTTTAAATGCATTTTCCTGAGTGGTAGCCCTAGATAATGTTGATTCCCACTGTGAGGTTGGAGTCATGGAGTCTCATGATGAAAGAAGTTCCAGGTTGCTGTTTGCTAAAATGTAGATTGATCTGTTACTGGCTCTTTTCTTTACCATACAATAGCCACTTGATAGGTTATTGCCCATCAACTTGGATGGCACCTGACTAGAGGTGCCAGTTTGTCTTTTGGCTTTGAGAAACAGGATTATCCAGTTCTCAGACTTGTCTGATAACCTCATTTTAGTCATAATTTCAGTTTATGGTCATAACTTTACAAGTAATAGTGCTACATACATCTCACCATGATATTATTGGCTCAGTAAGTTATTAGTTTTCAAATGATAGCTCACAAGACATAGTTGTACAAAGATTATTACAGTGGTGTTTAGGATGTGAATATAGGGTGCATTCAGTCACACTAGGACTGAATCATTGGTAGAGCCCTATCAAATTTGTGGCCATGAAAAACATGTCACAGACTATTAAATCTGGTCTTCCTCCTATGAAATTTGGACTTTTGTGTCCTTTTACCTTATACTATGCAGATTTCACAGGGGAGACGAGCGTTTCTCAAACTGGGGGTCCTGACCCAAAAGGGAGTTGCAGGGGGGTCACAACATTATTTTGGGAAGGTCACAGTATTGCCACCCTTAATTCTGTGATAGGTGGCCAGAGAGTGGTGGCTCTTGGCCAGGCATCCAGCTCTGAAGGCAGCGCCCCGGCATCAGCAGCGCAGAAGTAAGGGTGGCAATACCATAAAATGCCACTCTTACTTCTGCACTGCTGCCTTCAGAGCTGGGAAGCCAGAGAGTGATGACTGCTGACTGGGGGCCCAGCTCTACAGCAGCAGCGCAGAAGTAAGGGTGACAATACCATACCATGCCATCCTTCTGCGCTGATACTGGCAGCAGCTCTGCCTTCAGAGCTGGGCTCCTGGCCAGCAGCCACTCTCACCAGCTGCCTAGCTCCAAAGACAGCACTGCTGCAAGCAGCAGTGCAGATATAAGTACCACAACCACCGGTTTCACAATAACCTTGCAACTCCCTTCCCCACCCCCGCGCACATACACACACAACTTCTTTATGGGTCAGGACCTCTGCTATTTCAACAGCATGACATTTAAGATGTAAATAGCTGAAATAATTAAATTTACAATTTTAAAAATCCTGTGACCTTAAAATTGACCAAAATGGACCGTGAATTTAGTAGGGCCCTAATCATTGATCATCATCCTCCAAAGAAAGAACAGGATTCTCCTTCTGATCTGGGTAGGAAGGGTTCTGTAGGATTTTGTCTTAATGTCCAGTGAACTACTTAACCCAAATTTTCTCAAAGTGACTGTCTAAAGTGCTGCAGCATACTGTAGGTATCTATCTGGTTTTCTGATTACATTAACAAGCCACTTTTATAATTGCAAGCAAAGTTTATTCTGAAGTTAAAAAGGTCACACTAGTAATAGTACAACCAGCTGACATGACATATAATCATGACCTATTTTATAGTCCTCTTCAAAGAATATTCATCAGTGAAGCATAGCTTGGGCGATGGACACTTTATTTACTCAGTTCAAGCTTTTAAAATGGCTACATTAAAACTTTTATACATGGCTATGATTTTAATTTATCACTCTTTCCTGCTACTTTCTCAGATATATTGTGTTCTGAATATTGTTGACAGAATTACAATGTTTAATTACACCTCTAGACTTTATTAATGGCCAAAGCTTTAAAAAATAAGTCATATTTTCCAAAGTTCTGATCTGAAACTGGATTTTACTTGCCTTTGTGAGAAACAAATTTTATTATCATGCACTGGCAAGCACCGTTCTGTCTCCTGAGAGATTAATATTGTAAGCAAGTTATGCAGGTGATTCAAATCCAGTTAATCTCACATAAAGAATGTTATTTGCATTGCCAATGGCATTCACTCTGATCACTCTATATCTGTATAATTAGCTATTGGACATATTCGGGGGCCTGTGTGAGCGATACAAAATGCAGAAAACAACATAAGAGAGAACTTGTTTTTTCCTCATTCGCACTATGCAAAATGCAGAGATGATGGCAAACTGGAAATAACAACTATTGTAATTTGTTTGTCCTTGATAACTGTGGTCTGCACTTACACAGTTATTTATTTTCCAGCAAGTTCTTAACAGTTGTGGAAAATATCCAATTCTTAGATGCTGCCATAGGCACCGACTTTCTAATGTGCAGTCCCAGTCGCCAACCTCATTCCACCCCTTCCCCACGGCCTCACCCCCACCCTGCCTCTTCCTGCTCCCAACCTGCCTCTGCCCTGCTTCTTCCTTGCCTCTCGCTGCCTCGCCCCCTCCGCCAAGCATCCCTCTCTTCTCCCGCCAGCGCCTCCTGCCTGCCTCGGAACAGCTGATCCATGGCAGATGGGAGGCACTGGGGTGGGGGAGGAGGTGGTATTGATCGGGGGAGTTGCCAGTGGGTGTTCAGCACTCACTCTTTTTTTTTGTGGGTGCTCCAGGGCTGGAGCGCTCACAGAGGTGGCACCTATGTATGCTGCCTTTCTAACATGCTTTCAAACTATACTTGGTCCTGCTTCAGTGCAGAGGGCTCAACTCAGTGATCTCTTGAAGTCCCTTTCAACCATGTATTCCTTTGATTCTATGCTCTTAAACTGCCTGATGCAGAAGGAAGTATTCTTCCTTAAGACCTTTGAGCCAGTTACTGACATATCAACAAGTTTCTTCTGAAAATGTGTTGGGATATTTTTTGTGGTTCATTCTGTGTAGGCATATACAGCAACAGATAAGAATTTAATAAATATTACATTTTTAATGAAATAATGGACCATCTGGAGCTTTGCATTGCATTTTGTGCTTGCAAATCTGCACATATTAGCTATATGGATGTCTCTGATGTGCGTGTACGCGTGCGCGTGCTTATGTATTCTTACAATCAAATACACACTCAACAATATAAACAAGCAACATCACATATGTTTGCACACATACGCACATATATGTAGTCAGAAGAATAACACAGGTGTGCCAGAATAGAGTTTTAAAATCTCTTTACCTTTCACAGGTGGACACTACTTGTGTGATCCTCATTTTTCAGATGCCTGATCTGAGATCTGATTTGCAGAAGTGCAGAGCACTCACAGCTTCAAATGAAGTCAGTGTGAGCTGCACTTTGACCATTTAAAGTGCTATGTAGTGCTAACTACACGGAAAATGAGGTCCTAGGGACTTCAAACTGGGATCCCAAAAGTAGTGGATACTTTCAAATATAATATTTCTGTGCTTTACTTTCCCATCTCATGAGGTGATGGAAAAATTAATTTATTATTTTTGTGAAGCACTCAGATACTATAGTGATTAGTGCCATAGAAAAGCCCATGAATTTAATAGCTAATGAATTAAGAAAATATTTTTTTCTCACAGCAGGATTTGAACTGTGTGCAGTAAATGTGGCCTGAGGCCACTCATTAAACAATGAGAATACAACAAAACATCGAGTGGCTGCTCATTTAGTTAATATTGTCCATTCTATTCACTGTAGAAAAAATAGCACGCAACCACATAATGTAGTCAACCTGTGAAATTCAATGCTACAGGAAGTCATGAAGCCAAACTTTATGAGCCAGATTCTGATCTTATTTATAGTGTAAATCTGGATTCATTTAATGTAACCTCTCAGCTCACTGAGACTGAAATGTGGGCTGCAATGCGTGACAAGCACCTTTATTTTTAAATCACTCTCTGTAGTGTGAATGACTCTTACTGTGCCCTCTTTAATTGTGATCTATATAGTTTATAATAGTAAAAGTGTGTGTTTGGTGGAGGAATGTTGGAACTAAATTTGGGTGAAGCATAGGCAACTTTGAGACTAAAATCAGTGATATGTCTTGAAATGAAATTACCTTGGATTTGTCCCAGTATAACTGAGGTCAGAATTTGGCTTGAGACTAAATTTGAAACAGGACTGGATAAGATTCTAACAAATAATAATTTTTGTAGCTGTGCATGCTAGAATAGCAAGGCTAAGCAAAACTAATTATTCAGGGCATCATTTTGTTTCTAGGGCTGTCACAGCATTAAAAAAATTAATTGTGATTAATTGCATGATTAATCACGCTGCTAAACAATAATAGAATACCATTTATTTACATATTTTGGATATTTTCTACATTTTCAAATATATTGATTTCAAGTACAACACAGAATACAAAGTGTACAGTGCTCACTTTATACTTATTTATATTACAAATATTTGCACTGTAAAAACAAAATAGTATTTTTCAATTCTACCATTGCAAGTACTGTAGTGCTATCTCTTTATCATGAACATTGAATTTACAAATGTACAATTATGTAAAAAATAACCTGCACTCAAAAATAAAATAATGTAAAACTTTAGTGCCTACAAGTCCATGCAGTCCTACTTCTTGTTCAGTCAGTCACTCAGACAAACAAATTTGTTTACATTTGCAGGAGATAATGCAGCCCACTTCTTGTTTACAATGTCACCTGAAAGTGAGAACAGGTGTTCCCATGCACTGTTGTAGCCAGCGTCACAAGATATTTATGTGCCAAATGCCGTAAAGATTCATATGTCCCTTCATGCTTCAACCAGCATTCCTGAGGACATGCATCCATGCTGATGATGGGTTCTGCTCAATAACTATCCGAAGTAGTAAAGACTGATGCATGTTCGTTTTCATCATCTGAGTCAGATGCCTCCAGCAGAAGGTTGATTTTCAAGTGCCTTAGCTATCTTTAGCAATCTCACATTGGTAACTTCTTTCTATTTTGTCAAATCTGCAGTGCAAGTGTTCATAAAACAAACAACAAGTGCTGGGTCATCATCCGAGACTTCTATAACATGAAATATATGGCAGAATGCAGGTAAAACAGAGCAAGAGACATTATTCTCCTCCAAAGAGTTCAATCACAAATTTAATAAATGCATTTTTTTTTAACGAGCATCATCAGCGTGGAAGCATGTACCCTGAAATGGTGGCCGAAACATGAAGGGGCACACAAATGTTTAGCATATCTGGCACGTAAATACCTTGCAATGCCAGCTAAAACACTGCCATGCAAATGCTTGTTCTCACTTTCAGGTGACATTGTAAGTAATAAGTAAGTGGCATTATATCCCGTAAATATAAATGAGCTATTTGTCTTTGCAATTGGCTGAACAAGAAGTGGAACTTAGTGGACTTGCAGGCTCTAAAGTTTTACATTGTTTTGTTATTGAGTGTAGTTAGGTAACAAAAAAAATCTACATCTGTAAGTTGCACTTTCACAATAAAGAGATTGCACTACATTACTTGTATTAAGTGAATTGAAAAAATACTATTTCTTCTGTTTACCATTTTTAGAGGGCAAAAATTAGTAATAAAAAATAATAAAAACTAAAACTAAGTGGTTGGGCAACAAAATAGGAAATGAAATTTAATGTGGATAAATGTAAAGTAATGCACATTGGAAAAAATAACCCCAACTATACATACAATATGATGAGGGCTAATTTAGCTAAAACGAGTCCGGAAAAAGATCTTGGCGTCATTGTGGATAGTTCTCTGAAGATGTCCACACAGTGCGCAGAGGCGGTCAAAAAAGCAAACAGGATGTTAGGAATCATTAAAAAGAGGATAGAGAATAAGACTGAGAATATATTATTGCCCTTATATAAATCCATGGTACGCCCACATCTCGAATACTGTGTACAGATGTAGTCTTCTCACCTCAAAAAAAGATATTCTAGCACTAGAAAAGGTTCAGAAAGGGCAACTAAAATGATTAGGGGTTTGGAGAGGGTCCCATACGAGGAAAGATTAAAGAGGCAAGGCCTCTTCAGCTTGGAAAAGAGGAGACTAAAGGGGGATATGATAGAGGTGTATAAAATCATGACTGATGTGGAGAAAGTGGATAAGGAAAAGTTATTTACTTATTCCCATAATACAAGAACTAGGGGTCACCAAATGAAATTAATAGGTAGCAGGTTTAAAACAAATAAAAGGAAGTTCTTCTTCACACAGCGCACTGTCAACTTGTGGAACTCCTTACCTGAGGAGGTTGTGAAGGCTGGGACTATAGCAATGTTTAAAAGGGAACTGGATAAATTCATGGTGGCTAAGTCCATAAACGGCTATTAGCCAGGAAGGGTAAAGAATGGTGTCCCTAGCCTCTGTTCATCAGAGGATGGAGATGGATGGCAGGAAAGAGATCACTTGATCATTGCCTGTTAGCTTCACTCCTTCTGGGGCACCTGGCATTGGCCCCTGTTGGTAGACAGATACTGGGCTAGATGGACCTTTGGTCTGACCCGGTACGGCCGTTCTTATGTTAATATAAAGTGAGCACCGTACTCTTTGTATTCATTGTTGTAATTGAAACCAATATATTTGAAAATGTAGAAAAACATCAAAAATATTTAATAATTTTCACCTGGTATTCTATTGCTTAACAGTGCAATTAAAATTGCAATTAATCACATTAATATTTTTGAGTTAATAGCATGAATTAATGACAATTAATCGACAGCCACATTAGTTTCTTGTGGTGGCTTTAGTGATGGAGATCAGGTCTAGATGTACTGCAGGGTGTTTTCACTTTCCTCTACAGCATCAAGTATTGATTATCATGAAAGGCTGACTGCCACATTAAATAGCCTATTAGACTAATATTGCTTGGCAAATCCTTTATTCTTATGGCTAGACTGTAGGTTTTAAAAAACTCCCTGCATATGGGGTGGAGCAGAGTAAGGAGGAGCACTCAGACAGATATAAGGGGGAAAGCAACAAAAATGATCAAAGGTTTAGAAAACCTGACTTATGAGGAAATACTTGGCATTTTTAGTCTTGATATAGGAAGATTGAGGTGGGGACCTGTTAAGTCTTCAAATATATTTAATGGCTGTAATAAAGAGGATGGTGATCGATTGTTCTTCATGTCTACTGAAGATAGGACAAAAAGTAATAGTCTCAGTCTTCAGCAGGGTATATGTAGGTTAGATATTAGGAAAAACTTTCTAACTGTAAGGATAGTTAATCACTGGAATTAGGTCATCAGGAGAGGTTGTGGAATCCCTGTCACTGGAGGTTTTTAAGAACAGGTTAAACAAACATTTGTCAGAGATGGTGTAAAGGAGTCCCATTAGGTTTTTATCCCAGATGATGGAAGACCCTGACCATCCCCACTTATCTACACTGGGTGGCTTATGTTCAGCTTCAGTTTCTTAGTCCTTGGAAGGGGGCCCCTGCCCATTGTGGGTCTTCTAATATGGGATCAAAAGGAAAATAAATGTACCAATGCACCTGAGAATAACTGCTTCCAGAGCCAACTCAGAGTAGAAAAGGCCTGCAGTACCTTCTCTCTAACTAGCAGTTTTCTAGGAGTCCTTCTACCTGGATAGCTGAATCAGGCTCACTCTGTCAGGCCTACCCTGGAAGTTCGATGCATTTCCTGTAGTGTTGGGCGTTGTGATCTCCTGGATGGGAGTTCCCATTGCGGATTCAGGAGTCGCTCCAGCTGTTTCCTGCTCAGGGTGATATCTCCCCCGGCTGACTACAGTTTCCTCTCTATTCCCGCCCCCCCAACATTTCTGGTGCCTTTCTCATGAGTGTTGGTTCTATACGCTGTCAGGGATGGTCTAGGTTTATGTGGTCCTGCCTCAGCCCAGGGAGCTGGACTTGAGTTCCCTTTCAGCCCTATATTTCTGTGATTCTATGAATCTCTGTCTGGACTGCTCCTTGTACATGGTAGGTTGGCAATCTACTCCATCTCTTAGTGGATTACTGATCCTGGTGCACTAGTGCTACTCTGTGGCATGGTACAGAGGAAGAGGGCAGTGATCCCACTTCCCTGCCACATTTTCTGATTCTCATTTCCCACAAACTGTCTGTACACTACCCAGAGTGCAGGGAATGCAACTGTGACTGTGTGTAGCTATTGTGAAATTAGCAAGAATGGGATGTTTTTTGCTTGCCCCCCTGCGTGGTTGCTCACAGTGTAGCCATAGACTTAGTATTTCGTAGCTTGATGTTGCACATTTAGAACTAGAGTAGATACAGTTAAAATATTTGTTCTCTTTGTAAAGCTACTTTTTCTGTGACAGCTGATTATGTAGTTTTGCTGCCCCTGTTTTATGTTTATGTTTCATGCAGAATATGTTGTGGCAGCCACTGACATTCCTTCCTTGTTCTCAACTATTGAGTGTATCTGTGCAACTTATAAACAATTTCATCTTCATCAATTCATCTATATCTGTATCTGAAATATTTTAATGTAGTCAGCCCAACTTACTACATATCATTTTAAAATCTCTTTCAAGAACGACCCACGTTTCTCAGGAGACCAATTAACCAAGTGGTTCTGGAGGAAGAAGCTGTAGAATTCCGATGTCAGGTCCAGGGGGATCCTCAGCCAACAGTCCGGTGGAAGAAAGATGATGTGGATTTGCCAAGAGGAAGGTAAGAGTAACCATTCCTGTTCCCATTGTCAGTCTCTCCTCTCTGGTTAACCCCGATTGCTTTGTTCTCTAGTGTAAAACCCTAGTAATCAGATATAATAGGTAAGGAAATTTATTACCTGTTGGTCAAATTACCCTATCAAATATGCTCCTGAGCTGGTGAACTAAGGAAAATCACTTGGGGTATGATGACCCATGGAAAAGGGTCTTGGGAAGACGAGTGGTGGAGAGTTATTTTGCCCACATGGACATTCACTCCACTTGAAGAACAAATCTGATGAGCCCCCAGAAACAGTAATAAGTACTTTAGAAAGCTGATATTCCAGAGAATAACTTACAGATGCTGTATAGGAGGCAAACAGAGCAGAGTGCTTACATACCACTTGGAAACAGTAGTTGGAAGGCATAAAAATAAGGCAGGCTGGAAGGGTTTGCTGGCTGTTCTCCAGTTTTGCACAATGGTTTGAGGCTAGAAAATAAGTCTGTCTTTTCTGGAATATTTTGGAAAGAAAGAAACAAAGTGCCAGAAGTAGAGAAAATAAATTTAAGAGGGTTCAGTCATTAGTAACAGATGTTCTGGCAGGAGGAAAGGCAGGAAACCACTAACACAACAGACTTAGTTTAACTTGAAAAACATATTTCCCCGGTGAAAGTGAAAAATAAGGCAACACCTTGAAAAGGTAGTTATTAATAGAGAGGTGAATATTTGTATAATAATTTCAAGTGCTAGAACTATAGAGGACTGAACAAATGAAGGATGAGAAAAGAACTCCAGCTGTGAACACATTAAGGGTGTTCCCACTAAAATGAATTGCAAAGTTCCCATTGGTTTCCCTGGGAGGAGAATCAGCAGGAGCGGTCATGATCAGCAACCAAACATTTCTCCTTACCTGACCAAGCACAAACAAAAACAATGTTCATTTTTCCAGCAATGGTAAAAACGACATGTTGTTGTTGATATACAAGTAGAAATAACGTTAAGGTAGTTTGCATTCATCATCGAACCCGTTGTTCATCTCCTGCATAAACAATATATTGTGTCATACTCATTATATTGTCTTTTCTTATTCTTCTTGAAATGTTCTGTATATAGACAAGTAAAGTGACATGAAAAATAGCACAAAACCATGTGTAGGTATTTCGTTAGCATGTACCTTGTCAATAGAATAATACCCTCTACGGAAAATGGACATTTCATTGTATTGAGAGGTTTGTTTTTTTCTGAGGTATTAATAAATAATTTTCGGGGTTTTTTCCTGTGGCTTGCTCCATTATTCTCCATATGAGCTTGTGTTGTGATAAGATGTTGTGAAAGGTAGCAAGAACATTTTGTTTGACATGTAGTAAACTTTACCTATCCCTACCCTGACTTCCCTTTGATAGACTGAAGGCCTCGTAACACCTTCATCTGTTGACCAAAAGTGACTCTGACCATGCCTGTACTATGAGCTAGGGTCTCATTCTCCTGCTCATGTACACAATGAGAACTCAATGAGGGCTAGCACAGGTATAAATAGAAGTGTAGCTGTCGTACTAGCGTGGGCAATGGCAGCATGGCAGAGTTTAACTGTGCAGAGTTGAAGCACTGCTGAAACTGATGGGAAAATACTCTGCACGGCTAAGCTGTGCCTCCACTTCTGCCACCCTTGGTACCACAGCTACCCTACCATTTATACTTGCACTAACTGTCATCAAGTTACCGCGTGTGTGTGCCTGTGAGCAGGGGAATCACAACCCTGGCTCATAGAATAGATGTAGCCTTTGCGGGCCTCAGTTTTCATGTGCTTCAATTTATGTGCGCTTAACTTAAGACAACTTAAAGGGGCCTGATTTTTAGAAAATGCTCAGCAACCAGCATCTGAAAATCAGGCCCCATTAAGGTGTCTGAAATTGGGTACTCAAAAAAAGCATACTACAAGGATCTATTATAAACATACCACTCTTTCTTCCTGGATGCATACATATTAATCCAAAGATTTTGCTGCTCTCGGTTTGGAGGGTATGACCAATCTATTGCTCCTTCGTGATCTACTTTTGATTCATACCCCACCAGTAGAAAACTGCTGATCTTGTTGCTTTAACTGCCAAGTTTGATAAAGATTTCAGGCTAATAAAGAAATCCTATCTTCTGGATTTTAAAATATTTAATGTTTGGCTTTTATTTTTTCACCAGATAATAATAATAATAATAATAATAATAATAATAATAATAATAATAATAATAATAATAATTAATTAATAATTGAGTTCTTTAAAAAATGTATTAACTGGAATTTGTTTCTTCCTGTAACGTCCCTACTAGTGATATATTGTGACATCAAAACTAATGTAATGATAATACATATTGAATTTGGGTATACTGTAACGTATTTGCACGTAATGTGGTAAGACTAATATTTTAGGAACTGATCCTGCAAACACTATTGCCAAATGTAGCATCTACTGTTGTGCACAGGTCCATTGAAGTCAATGGTAGCAACTCATGGTGCAACAATACTCTCAGTAATATTTTCAAGATTGGGTTGTTAATTCCCCCCACCACCCAAAAAATTAATAAAATGACAAAAAAACAGAATAAAACAAATAACCTTAAATTTGTTACACATGTTGAATGTACCATTTGAATAGGATGCGTGTTTATAGCTATTAAAATATATCTTTACTTTGCAGCTTAAAATAAAGAGAGATTTTTGACAGAGCTTTTGTTCCAAATGCAGTAACAAATGTATGTATATCTAGTGTGAGAACCAGTGTCAGGGAAGCTTATGATTAGAATATTGACATCAAACTTGGGATTTTGATGTATGGGCAGATCAAGATGTCCTTTTGTTTTTGATTTTTATTTCACTGCATATACTTTCATGCTTAGGACATCTATTGTGTTCAGGTGTTGTTTTTTTTAATCATTGTTATTACTATTAAGTCAGTCTTGTAAGTAGAAATTTCAGATTCTGTACTGATGGTGGTTTGCAATTAAGTTTTATATTTCATTGGATCAGTGTTTCCCAAACTTGGGATGCCACTTGTGTAGGGAAAGCCCCTGGCGGGCCGGGCTGGTTTGTTTACCTGCTGCATCCGCAGGTCCAGCTGATCGCGGCACCCACTGACCACGATTCACTGCTCCAGGCCAATGGAGGCTGCTGGAAGTGGTGCGGGCCGAGGGACGTATTGGCTCCCATTGGCCTGGAGCAGCAAACTGCAGCCGGTGGGAGCCACAATCGGCTGGACCTGTGGACGTGGCAAGTAAACAAACCAGCCTGGCCTGCCAGGGGCTTTCCCTAAGCAAGCGGCATCCGAAGTTTGGGAAACACTGCATTAGATCATGTTCATTCTTACTGCCTATATGCTCTTCTCTTTCTTTTCATATTTTAACTATTGTGAGATGCATTACCTTTAATTTCATATCCAAATATGATTTCTTCTTAGGAAAAGTTTGATTTTAAAACATCCACCGGGCTTTCATAACACACACACAAAACTGGTTTTCATTGTTTACATAAATGGAAGGAAGATGCATGCTAACATTCTGATCATAACCAGGTTTAGCCACCAGAGAATACTGCAGATGTTGTATTTTTATAGTGCAGTTTAACATTGCATTATCAGGTTTTTTGCATTTATAATTGAAAGGTACAATGTTAGAATCTTCATCTTAGTCCTTAGAACATCACAAGCTGCTACAATGATACTTAGATTCATTCATTTTAAGACCAGAAGGTCTAGTCTGACCTTCTACATAATGCCCAAGTCTTTTTCAGACTTACTGCTTCCCAGGATAGATTCTTCCTCCTCTTATAAATGTGGCCTGCATTCTTAAATGTATAACCTTACGTTTGGCCCTGTTTGTTTGTGCCCCTCTTACCAAGCGATCCAGATTACTCTGTATCAGTGACCTCTCTTCTTCATTATTTACCAGTCCACCAATATTTACATCATTTGCAGACTTTATCAGTAACGGGTTTGTGTGTCCTTCCAGGTCATTGATAAAGATATTAAATAGTATAGTGCCAAGAACCAATCCCTGTTTGATCTCATTAGAAAAACACCTACTTTATGATGATCCATCATTTACAATTGTATTTTGATATCTATCAGTAAACCAGTTTTTAGTTTATTTATTATGTGCCATGTTGATTTTGTATTATTCTATATTCTTTATCCAAAATTATGATTCCAAGTCAAATGCCTTTCAGATGTCTGAGAATATTATATTAATTTTTTTTGGTAATATGTATTTTCCATAAACCCAGGTTGGTAATGCAACGCTGACAGATCCTGGTCATTAGTGGACAGGATTGAACCTGGGGCCTTTAGAGCTAAATGCATGAGCCTTTACTGCATGAACTATAAGCTTATAGCTCTTAGCTAAGGTTGTAGAGCAGAATTCATTAGTCTCTGCCTCTAAGTGGTCTCGATGGCACCAGAGAGGACAGAACACCACACCCAGGAGGTGTGTGGGTTACATACTTCCCCTAGCTGAGCAAGCACGTCCTGAGCTTCAGAGACTTCCCAGATGAGTCCTCACTTGTAATGCCAACAGATCCCCTGTTGTCAGTGGGGGGATAGAATCTGGGGCCTCTGGTCTTAGTGCGTGAGCTTCTATTGCATGAACTAAAAGCCATATGGCCATTAGCTAAGGCTGTGGAGCAGACTCATTAATCTCTGTCTCTAAGTGGTCTTGGTACTACGAGATGGGACAGAACACCACACCCAGGTGTGTGGGTTACAGTAACATAATTAATGCCAATCTTTTTTTAACTCTTTTAGTTGAGTCCTTTGGTTTAGGTAGTTAGCATCAGTCATTCCATTATTTTTTTCTGGGATCAATGTCATGCTAACAGGCAGACACTTCTCAGCAATCTCACCAGGAAGACTGAGGATTCGAAGGACGTGAAAGTTGCTCTCTCTAGAGAGAGGACTAGAGCACCCCCCTCCATTATGACATAGCTTCATTGAAGTAAATAGATCTACAATGATTTATACCTGCTGGGGATTTGGCCTAAGTTCTTTAGGTCAAGGCTGAGATACATTGATGAGGCAGTACAGGGAAGGCTTTATGTGGACAGAGCAGGACAATGAGGACAGACACATGCATGGAATTAAGCATAAGATCACAACTTTTATTAAACTTTATCACAGGTGAGGCTACCCATCTACCACCCATACTCTGCTATACCAGGCGTTTATTTGGTTCCACTGCAGGAGTTACAGGGCTCCTTACCATGTAACCCATAAAGCAGAGTAGGCTCTCCTCAGTCTACCCTCCAGGAGTCAGCTTTCTCTGAGTCTTAGCACTCTCCATCTCTCTCCTCCCCCGCCGCCATCCAAGGAGAACAGAGGATGTAGCAGGGCCACAGGGTCTGACCCTATCACAAGAACCCAGTGTCCTTCACCAAAATCCCAGGTTTCTTACCTCTGGGAACCATTCATTAGCCACTCTGGCAACTGGCCACAGGTTGCAACAAATAAACAACTCCACCCTAGTACCTCAGTTACATACTAAGCACCTTCCTACTTAAACTCCCTGGTCTTCTGCCAAATGGCCCATAGGAGAAAAAATTCCTTCCTGATCCCCTAAACAGGTGATCAGCTAGACCTGCCGCATCTGTCTGGCCAGATTCCCACTCCTTGTTTGGAAGGGTAGGGTGCGCTGCTGGAACAGAGCTGAAGCAGGCTCCACATGGCCTCCATGCTGGATTAAATCCTGAAGCTGGAGAATGCTGGCCAATCAGGGCCTTCCACTCCCCAGCTGGCCCATGAGTTCCAGAGACTCCCAGGGGGAGGTGCTACCTATTGTCCCTTGGCAAGTGTCTCCCTCCCTGGCTACTTGGATGGTCTCCCTTTGTCGCTGACCCCATCAGATCCCTGTTTATGTGGGTGAGTGGATTTCTACTACCCCTTCCTGTACCTTACGTGTTCACTGAATAAGAAGATTACTTTAGCTTCTAGTTCTTTCATTCTAGTACGTTTTATGACCACTCAGCTTCCTTTAAGGATGAGGTAAAGGGAAGAGAAATCTATCATTTATGTAAACAAAATCTTAAAGTGACGTCCTCATCATTCAAAGAGTATTTGGGACTCTAAAGCCATTTCAAACTGTATTTTATCTAGGCAGCTGAATTTAGAGTAATCTGAAAGAACAGCTTTTACTATATATATTTGTTCCATGTAGGCAAAGATATTTGTCTAGCTGTAGACAAAATGAATATCTAAAAGATGGGCAAGTGACAGCATGACAGCTTTGTCAGTTGAAATGAAGACAACTTCCGAGTATTTTCTCTTTGATTGAATGGGAGATATTTTTTAAAGAGAAAATGAAGCTAACTTGCATCTTCTGAGTACCTCTGTTATAAGCATTTTGCATCTATGTTTCAGTATGAAACCTTCAGAAAGTTTTCCCTTTGCATCCCTTATTACATAAGTAAAACCCTCCTCTGAGCAGATGTTCCACCCATTTATTTGTGTTACAGCTTAAAGTGTCAATTTCCTATTTCCACAGCTGATGACATTCTTTGTGCAGCTGCCTAATGTTAGTGTATATTCTGTTTTTAAATAATATTCTCCTCTTGGCTTCATCCCAGGAGTACAATGGCAGGATTATAGGAGATTCCCACTAGGGTGACTAGTGTTAAAGGTTTATTAAGGTTTCCATTCAAGATTTCAGCTTTCAAAAATGTCTAGTTCGGTGATGCTAGAACATGAATTTTGTTATACAGAGTGTTAGACCCTGATTCTGAAATGAGCACCTCATAGGAAGCAGTTGTACAAAGTAATTTGCAGGATCAGGATATTAGCCTACAAGAATGTAAATGTCTCTCTCTCTCTATCAATCTAAATTCTTCTTTAAACTTTACTGAGAAATATAAGCGTAAGGAGAGCATAATCACGTATCATACTTAGGAGATAATACAGTCAAATTATATAGCTATTACTACACCAAACTTTGTGTTGCATAGTAATTGAAAAGCCCTTCAGCTTTATTATAATTTTAATTATAAAGATCCTTTTGTGAACAATGTGTATCTCAAGTTGCAGCTGGATTAATTTAAGAAAAGCCAGCAACTCATAACTCCTGAAGAAACTTTGAGTATTTTTAAGTTATATTAACAATAAAGTTGTAATCTAGTGTTTTTGTTCAGAATTCCTATTTACAAAAATAAATGAATGATGTTATTTTTAAGCTGAATTCAAGTAGAAATATGAAGTTTGGATTGGTGTTTTTAGCAAGATTTTTCAAAATTGGATCCCTAAAGTAAGTTTTCTGTGATAGAATTTTCAAAAGTGTCTAAGTGGTTTAGGAGCATAAATCCAAATGAAAGTCAATGATTGGTACTTCTAAGTCATGTAGTTATTTTTTTAACAAAAACCTTACTCTTAAATCCTTTTGTAAGTGCCTAAATAAAAGACCTGATTTCCAAAAGTTCTGAGAAATGAGAGGTAACAAAGTAAGTGGTCAGGGCACTATCCTGGGACTTCGGAGACCTGAGTACAAATCCCTGTTCCACCACAGATTTCGGGTGTGAGTTCTGGCAAGTCACCATAGATACTCTTGAAAATCTCATTAGGAACCAACCTGCATCATTAGGAGCATAAATATCTTTTTAAAATTGACCCTTAGTGTCCCTATAATTCAGTTCCTTATCTGTAAAATAGAGATAATAGCATATGAGGGAGTTGTGAAGGTAAAGACAAAGACTGTGAGATGCTCAGATAATAAAGTAATAGGGGGCTATATATGTATTGTAGATAGGTTTTTTATTTTAAACTTTGAAGTAGGCGCTGCAAGGAAAATATGTAAAGGTTTTGGTGCCTGGTGCACCTTTATTAACCACATAGTTACAGAACACTATATTCGTTTCCAAAGAAACTGGTCATCAATTAAGAAAGCTCTAAGAAAGGCTCCATGGACACAGTTTATTCAATAATATTGCTGCCTGCAGCCACATTCCTCTTATATTGTTTTGATTGTATATTAACTGAATTATTCAGCATTTCTACTCTTTTGTAGACCACAAACTCCTCCTAACAGATTAACAATTCCCTAGATTACAAATTTTTGGTACTAAACCAACAGGGAAAATAATAGTACGATGTGAACTCTGGGATGTGTAAAGCTTCATTCCAGAGGCTGTCCATTTTGAATCAATGACCCAAGACTGAAATGCACTGTGAGTCAAGGAGAGAGGCACGTGTATATTTTACATGTACATCAATCCATAGCTACCGCACTGCACTAAGGCTAGGGGAATATTTAATCAAGTAGGACTCATGTCAAACTACTGAAGGTGAACAGGAAATTGTGGAGTCACTAGCCTGATGCCCCTAGCTAAAATATTAGGTTCACTATCTCATGAATAAACTTGGTTTGCTATACAAATGATACAGATAGACAGGACAAAGATGATTTCAAAGCAACTGAGGACAAAAGATTATTTCAAAGCAAATAAGTTAGGCAGAGGAACCATGAGGTTCCTATCTCATGAATAAACTTGGTTTGCTATACAAATGATACAGATAGACAGGACAAAGATGATTTCAAAGCAACTGAGGACAAAAGATTATTTCAAAGCAAATAAGTTAGGCAGAGGAACCATTGGATTTTTTTTTTTAAATCCAGTATACCACACCCTTTTTCAGTGACACAGTTCGGTGTCCAGTTGTCTCCATGATACATGATTGATGTAAACAGAACTTACTGAAGGGCAAATAGACTCCTATGAAATGGGGAGTAACAGTTAAGACCTCTAACCAAATATGGCCTTATTCAAATAATGACTCTGCTCCTTTTAATCCTTAGAACAGGAAGGGGGTCACTGTTATTGTTTGAGATTCTTTGGTGGAGGGGTGACATTTCTTTGGCTTTCTATTTGATAAAAATTTGAATAGAGTTTGTGCAGTGTTTCATGTCTTCAAATTTCCTAGTAAAGCCTGAGAGAGCAGCTGCATAGCCTATAATTATGTAGCAAGCAATACAGGATTTTTTTTTTTCCTGAGGAAGTGAAGAGATTTTCAATTACAAGTTAAAATTTATGACACGCTGTAATAACTGTTTAAACCTTTCACAACGAAGAAGATAGCAGTGCCAGCTCTTCATAAGAGTGAGACTTACTCAGAGAATGTATTTTACAGTTGCCTTAAAAAATGTCTTAAGTAGCAATCACATGGGTCTTTTTTTTTTTTTTTTTTTTTGGTATTCCAGCCCAGAACAGCTGGTTGAGCTCTGTAGATACGTCTTTAATGAAATTACAACCTGCACTTGTAAGTTCCATTTACAGACACTGTCTGATTAGATGAGCATTGTACTAAGGAATGAAAAGTGGCAACTGCACCAGCAGAAAGAGTAATTTATTTTAGATGCCATCCGCACAATGGGAGAAGGTAGGCAGGGAAACCTTAAGTTATATTTCAGAATTAAAGTGGTATGCAGTTTACATAAAGTGCATTGCTAAGTGTTATAAGATTGAGGGTTATTACATGAAACAGCAGAGAAAATCATAAAAAACAGAGGTATGGTTTGTTATTTACTTAAAATTGGCAATGTTCATTTTAAAAATTATTTTGGAAAAATGCGTGCATTATGTTCTGTTGTTAAAGGATAATCTCTTGTGCTTATATGTAAAAAAAAGTCATTATTCAAACCTCTGATTTTATATTTAATTTAATTAAGCAATTGTTGAAGTGAGAACAATATGAGCACCAACTTCAGTCACAAGTGAGAAAATTAGAAGTTCTCTTTTTGTTCAAGTATGAATTTGGCTACATTTTGGCCTCAACTGTAAGGCCCATGCAGCAGAAGTATCCATGACACATTTTTAAATCTAGTATCTTTTTTTAGTGCACGTAATTTCATCCACATTCTGTGGGCACAAATTCCATCAATTGGATTTCTGATTTGCATGCATTGTCAGGCAGAGATCTAGTTTCCAGGATTAGCACTGGTAATTTCTGTGGACACAGAATTGCAGGTACAAGACTAGATTTTAAAAATCATCCCTTTAGTGTCTACAATAGTAGGACTCTTCGGAAAGAGTTTCATGTAAGACTTGTATCAGGTCTTCTAAATGAATAAAAGTCAGAAACTTTAATTTTTAAAAAGGGTTTAGTTAGGGTCGGATCCCGAGCACATATATTTTCCTTTGATGCCAACATCTCTCAGGATCAGGCTTTAAAAGCTGTTTCAGTAAGTAAGAAAGAAACTGTATAATTTTGAATTCTGTTGTACAAAAGAAGCACTACATAACAACATTTATATTTTGTGGATGGAACAGTGAGGTATTTAACTGCAGTCTCTTCTAGATACAACCAAGGGGAGAATGACCTTTCAATGAAATATGAGTTAATAACCCTACAGTGCTGAGTGCTTTGGTCGAGTTAATCTTAGTACAGATTGTAACAAAATGTAGTCTAATGTGTACTGAAAATTAATTAGAGGAAAGACTGTTTTAATGGTGTGATGGATCTAATCTTTGATTACATCAGCACATTTCTGTTGCAATTAATAACAATTAATTGTACTAAATAAAGGAACCAGGGGGGAAAGGTTTGTCATATTAACTGTAGCACTCACACTATATCACCTTACCTCCATTGTTTTTTCCATTCTCAGCATTTTGCTTCCTAAACTAACCATCAAGGAGAGACTGACTCCCTTTATGAGGAACATAGGGGAGAAAACAGGATGTTTTTAATAGCTTGTCAAAGAAAGATAGTAAAAGAAAGAAATTGAATGTGCTATTTGTATACTTATGTGCAACTGGAGAGACTAGAGGCATTTTCCAGAGGATATTGTTGTCCAGTGTTAAATATAGCATATGGCTGGTGTATGTTGGTCTATAATACAACGTGTAGATATTTCATACAACTTAACAGACCAAAAGTAGAGGTCCAAAACCTGCAATACAAACATGTTTATTTGCTGCTATCCTAAAACAGATCAAGTCATTTAAAACTGAGGTGTGTGTGTCTCTTCTATATAATTCTTATCAAGTATCAAAGTGGTGCCCCACTCACCATGATTCTCTCCTGTTGGCCCTTCCCTTTCACCTGAGAATTGATTCCCCCTCTCCTTTGTATTTAAGAGTCAACAACCATCCAGAGAGGTGAGAAAGGGAGTTGATACCTCTCAGAGGTGGTATTATTTCAAACTGTCTGTTTGCCGACTCATGAAGACAATCCTGCATTGATGTGATTCAAGTCGGGAAGAATTTATTTACAACCATGTGGCTACAGACTTAAAGTGACCGTGTCAACCAGCAATTTAGTGCAGAGATGCTCAGATTTTGCCACATGGACAACTGGTGTTCTGTGGAGCACTTGCTGCTTTCCCACTGAAAGCTGGTTGGTCACAGATGGTTTTTGATTTTTTTCCACCTTTTCAATCCTTTTAAAAATCATGAATATTTAAATTCTATTGAAACTGATAATTTCTGGAACAGCGTTCCAACCCAATGCTATTCCCTTCAAGCACTGATTCTTCCTTTACAATTTTTCTGGTTTTTATTGGATATTAAATAAATGCTGTTGAAAACACCATGATGTAGAATTGCATTCAAATTAAAAATTCTTAATATGACTTGTTCCAATCTACTACCATTTGTAATATTGAAAAATTTTGGCTATACCAAATAAAAGAGCTTGGTAATTGCATTGTTTGTAACATTTACTTTTAAACTTCAGAAATGTTGAGCAGGTTCTCAGAGCTCATGCTAAGGAAGCCTGCCTTTTTGACAGGTACAACACTCTTTTAAGGGCATGAAATAATTTGAGTTTCTGATAAATAATTACACTGCCTGGGTTGACTAATAAGACCATATACTTTTTTTTTTAATTGTGTGGGAAAAAATTGCATGGAAACCCTTTCAGAAGAGAAATAAGATGAATTCTCCACAAGCAGGAATTAAGACCAGTAACCACTAGCTCATTGGTACTGTTTGGAAGGTGGGACACAGGGAGACTTCCTCTCTTATTTTAAGTATGTTCCCTCCTAGTAAAGTATATGAAGGTTGAACATTTCATTAGAAGAAATCAAAGGTTGCCCATGAAACCACTGTAGAAGAATTTTTATACTGTAAGAACCAACAGAACTCTGACATGTGCCAGCTCCTGTTGTTAGGTCTTGTGCTGAGGCCAGTTCAACAATAGTGAAACAACTGGTTTTAATAATATGATTTTGAGTTCAATTGTAACATCAAAAATGCTTGAATTAGAACATTAACATGATTTCCTCTTTAGTGACCACTTTATGCTTTGTTCTTGATTTACAATAGAGATTAGAAAATCTTTCAGTTAATTTCACTGACAAGACTACTGTAGTTAATCATCACGCTTAAGGCAAAGAAGCAAAGACCAGCCAACACAGATTCTGTTCATTTCAGAATGTTAACAAGCAGCATGTTCAGATTTCTGAAAAATGCTTCTTTTAACTGTATAAAAGCATGTTTAGTGAATTCAAGATGCTGATCTTGGCTCAGGCTTGGTTATTGGATTCCAGCCATGGCTATATCCTTTTTTTTAATTTTTTTTTTAATTTATAAGCAGAAATGGACATGAAGTAGTATTTCCCCCTTTCTTTAAAGTGAATTTTGTGGCTGTGAAAAGTGCTAGATTGACAGCCCTGAGACTTGAGAGTCCTCTGCTGACAGATGAATTACGACATGGACAGCAGTAATGTCCCCAGTGCCTGACAAATACATTTCAACTCTGATGTAAAAAACCATTTCAGAGCTAGGAGGATAGGTCTCCATGCCAATTCATTATGGGTATATCTATGCTGCAGCTGAGAGCGAGTTTCCCAGCCGGGTTAGACAGACTTGTGGTAGTGGGGCTCATGCTAGCGCACTAAAAATAATGGTGTGGATGTGGCAGCACTTGGGGAAGCATGGGCCACCCCCAGGTCTAAGCACAGGTAGCTAGGCTGAGCTGCTGCCAGTGCCACAATGTCATTCAGCTATTTTTAGTATGGTAGTGTGAGCCCCGCTACCACAAGTCTGGCTCACTCCAAGCTGCAGTGTACGCATACCCATAATGAATTGGAGTGGAGAGCTACCCTCCTTTAAATCAATGGTCCTTTACATCAGCCTTGAAGTATATTTGTCAGGCACTGGGGACATTTGTATCACTGCTGCCCATGTGGCCTCTTATGTCAGAATGTCAAAAAGGGTGACAATAGGTTCTGATTTTTGTGGCACGGAGAACTGTCTGTCAGGAGCTAAAGTGAGACCACAAAGCTATTTCACATAGTTATCAGGTGGTAACAATTTACAGTCAATACTGACCTTGTCTGTAATTGAAAAGGTAATGTAGAGGAGAAGTGAATGATTCCATATCCTTTTAATAAGCCCTTCAACCCTTTAGTCAAACACAAACATTTGGTCCTATGTATATATTTTGGTGTTACAGATTTACTTCACTGTCTGTGAGAGAACTTCTTTGTGGAAAAGAATGGCATCTTGACTCTCTTCTTCTTCACATCCCTTCTGAGCACCTAAACTTTATGGCTAGCTTTCCAGCATTGACCGTGTCTCTTACCAGTCACTGTAACTTTTAAAGAAAGAAAACTTAACACACTTCATTTGTCTTTTGCTATGTATTATCCTTCCCATTCTTTATTCTTTTTTATCTGTAACCATCACTTTTGAATTTTGTCTTATTTAGATTTTGAGCTGTCAATAATGTGTACTTACATACAGTGACTTATGGCACTGTATAAATATTAATAAAAAAAGAAAGCATTGCTTGTGGAGAAAAATCACGTGTTACTTCAGAACTTGAAGCAATTTTGCACAATAAATGTAACTGTTAGAGTTTTATATTATTTTAACGTATTTCAGGCCACTCTATCAAATGCCAAAAGCATATGTTGGTTTAAGGAATAATGAGCATGTGGTTTTGTACTTTATATTGCTGCAATTAATACTGGAAATGGTAGTTTAATTATAAAAACGTGCTGATAGCAAACCATAAATGTTTTCAGATGAAGCCAAAACATTCTTTCCAAGTGTTTAATGTGCCAATAGCAAATGTGAAAAATAACTTATGCCACTTAGCTCTGTCCCTGGTCCGGGTCCTGGGCCCTACTGTGGCCACTTCACTTGGTCTGCAAGTGAAAAACCACCAGGAAGCCATTTAAAAAACTTCCGTGGCGTGGTGAATTCCAGGGTGGTACAGGGAAAGCATATTGGATCCTATACTGTGCATCTACCCTGTCACTGGTGTAGGAGGCATGCCCAGGGAAAAGGGAGTGTACAAGTAGCCACTATGTGGAGCAGACTGCCACAGTCCACTTGCTCTAATGCTGAGCTGAGGGCTCTTAGCAGCTGGCTCAGTTTAGAATGGTCCTGAGTTGACTCTAAGACACATCTCAAAACCATACCAGCACCTGGGATCCCCAGGCTCAAGGATATATAAAGGTTATTTAAAGCTCTGTGTGTGTGTGTGTTATTTTTATACACACACACACACACACACACACACACACACACACACACACACACACACACACACACACACACACACACACACACACTCACAATGAAAGGTAATTTAAAGTATATATAAACTGTCAGCACATTATTATACAACTGTCACTTATCAAAACCAGCAATGAGTGCATTCATATATGCCAGAGACTGCCAAATTTCACAATCAGAATCACCCAATTTCTATTAGAATTTCCTCACCAGCAATGTTTTTTTCATCTGCTTGCTTTCTCTTTATTTCTTGTTTATTAAAGCCAGACCCATTCTAACTGTGACTTGTAGAACAGGAATAATTTTATGTGATGTTTTAAAGTGGCTGCTTTGTATCCACACATATATGTTATATATAACTCACTTCCATGCTGACTTCAGAGCTGAGCTCCCAGCCAGCAGCTGCAGAGCTTCCTGCAACCAGTGGAGGTTCCCGGAGGTGTGTCTGACCCAGCCCGGGAATGGCCCAGTGCATGATAGGAACCCCCTGCTGGGCTGTTCCCAGGCTGCCCCTGCCTGGTTCCGAATCCAGCTCTCAGGGATTAAAGGGGCCTTGGGCAGGCTGTGGGGGGGACACCAGGCTCTGCCCCCCCAAAAGTGATGACCATCCCATATCCTGTGATCCTCACTTCTTCACTGCTGCTGGCGCCATTTAGGTGACGATCTTTGAAGGCAGCACCACCGCCAGTAGCAGCACAGAAATAAAGGTGGTGATCCTGCAACCTCCCACGACTCCCTTTTGGGTCAGGACTCCCACGGTTACAGCACCTTGAAATTTTAGATGTAAACATCTGAAATGGTCGGTTGTTATGGCGTGCGCCTGTTATCCCAGATTTCCATTATAAAATAACTTCATTTTCTTGGAACTTTTCTTTTTTACTTGTTAATTAGCCTGACAAAAAATTAAGCTGTAGGCTTATAAAACGGAGCAAAATATTTCACTTTTTGTAGTAGCTACAAGAAGTCTGCACACAAGCTCTCTTTTTAATAAAGATTATATCGCGAACATACTTTGGAGAAAAATTCACAGAGAGTATAAACTGTTGTAACTTCATTTAAGTCAGGTTCACCAATTTGCACCAGTGAAAGATCTAGTCCTTCTTCTTGTAAACTACTTTCTGCAGAGACCGTGACTTTCTATGGGCCACATTTGGAGAACTGTATGAATGCTAAAATTCATGCCCATTGATGTGTCTTATCTGCATTCACAATTGCAATGACTGAATACACAGTCAAAGGAAATGCACACTCACATCACCAGTTAGACATTTACCAGACCATCTATGAGTGTAATGACTGCAGCTGCAGACACAATTGTGCTAATTGTGCATGCAAAGTAGGCATGTAAGCACATGTGTATTTTCTATGCTTAATTACGTGGACATTTTTGGAAATCTTGCCTTCAATGTGTTTTGTAAAGCACTGTGTAAATTTATTACACTCTAATGAAATAGAAGATAGCAAATCCAAAAACCTTCATTTTAACAGTCACCTACACAGCATTTGAATTATCAAAAGTTTTATAATTTCAGGACATTGTCTTTTTTTTATTTAAGTATAGACAGATGGTTGGGTACTGAACAATGGACAAATAAAGTTTTAGAAATGGGGCAAAATCATTAGCAGTGGAGAAGAAAAATAATTTAACCATTTTTTTATATTTTCAAACTAGTGCATGACAGTATCCTCAATATATTCACTATTTTTAAGCATTGTACATTAATTTGTTTTGTTTTATTCATTATTTGGTGAAACAGATGGTAATGGTTTTGTCACAGTTTTCTTTTCTTTTTCTTTTCTTTTCATTTCCCCACTTTGTCACAGCTGGTTACCAATCAATCTCAATTCACGGTACAGTGATGATAGCACATGTTGTCCGGGGGCCAAATCTGATTGGGTTGCATTTTTTCAGCAGTGTTTCATATCAGAAAAAAAATGTCTGCATGGCAGGGACTGTCAGTACACTATTGTACAACTGTCATTAATCAAAACCGGCAACAATGAGTGCATTCATATATGCCAGAGACTGCCAAATTTCACAATCAGAATCACCCAATTTCTATTAGAATTTCCTCACCGGCAATGTTTTTTCATCTGCTTGCTTCTCTTTTTTTCTCATTTATTAAAGCCAGACCCATTCTAACTGTTACTTGTAGAACAGGAATAATTTTATATGATGTTTTAAAGTGGCTGTTTTGTATCCGCACATATAATGACTGCTTATTTAAAAATCCTCTCTCAACTCAGTACTGATGGCTGAAGAGTAAGCTAGAGTGAAAGGTTAAGTATCTCAAACTGTTTAACAAAAGAACTATATAAAAGCTATTAGATGATAGTAAATACATATAACTACATATTAGGGGCTACATGTTATAGTTAATTTTGGCATTAGCTTGGGTAACAGCCAGTAATATTTAGGTAGTATATTGAAAGGTGTTTCTTGACACTATGTATATTGTATAAGTATTGGTTGTGACTCATAGTTAATTAAGATTGAGCTGATTTTTTCCCCTTAACACTGAGATTCAGCCTTTTTTGTTATACGCGAGTACAGTGTATCATCCCCAAATTTAGCCTGCTTATTCTCTGAGTACAGAATGAATGTTCTAACACTTTACAAGTTCATCCCTTAATAAATCTGAGTTACAATTAATTTTAAAATGGGATCTTTTTCTGCCCTGAGTGTTCTTAATAATGGAGTAACCCAGGCCCTGCAAACTTTCCATAAAGTTAAAGCTCCTTGAAATCTTAAGTATGGGCTACATTTGAAGAAATTATGTTGTAATTAAGCTATTACTTGTTGTATTTAATTAGATAGGTTTGGGTCAGTGACTGAGGTCATTCTTAGCTGGAGCCATGATGGAATCAATCATCATTGAGTGCTAATATTCTATTGGTAGAAATGGGTCAGTGACATGAGGAAGTCTGTGCATGTGTCAAGAGTTTTCACTGATAAATTACTTCGCTGCTAGTTGTCACTGTTTTTAAAAGTTATGTCACTGTATGCTAGCAAATGAAGGACCAAATTCCCCAGTCTGTGCTGTCTTCTTTGCACTGCTCCAGTTTTACTTACTTACACACACACAGACAGCCACACAGACACAGAGCTTTAAAGCTGATGCTACATATGTTCAGTTCACTAGAGATATCACATGGTAACATTCTCTTTGGGGCTCTAGGTTATTGTTCATATATGATATTTTTAATATTTAAATACTTATACTGTTCATCAATAGTAAGGGACAGGGGTCCAGTTCTCATGTGTTAAAATGGGCTGTTCCAGAGCCTTCAGTACCTCCAGGTCTCAGCATGGCCATAATTTGGTCAGGTGTGATACTCCAGAGGGTCAGTGACATTAACCTAGATGCAGGAGATCTTGCCTGCAAAGTTAGATGCAAGCTTTTTATAATAGGAGATACTGGACTTTGGTAGTAGGAGAAGGCAGTTTGAATTGGTTAGATTGTTCACCATCCACAACAGTTTCGCGGGATGTGACTTTACAAAGACCATGGTGGAGGAGAAGAAAGATTCAGTGTTACCACCCCTTATTGCACAGGGTCATTTGTGCTGCTGTGATCAGATTCAGAGCCAATTTTCCTTTAGTCTTCTTACTGCCTGCTTTGTCTGTCAAAGTTTATCATTTAACCATGGTAACTTATGTGGACAGTGTGGATGGAACAGATGACTGAGGGGCAATGCATCAATGGTTCAGGACACCAGATGGTTGTAATGTCCCATGAGTGCCTCCATGCACTGGTCTAGTTGCTAGATGGCATGCTTTTTCAGGATGGTCCAGAAACCCACTGAGGCCCTGGTGGCTGTGCGGGCAAGAAGGCTTGGACCTCAGTTTGATGTGCCGGTAATTGATGATTGGACCTTGATAGGGACATGTTTACTCTAACCTCCTTGTCAATACCCAAGTGGATGATTAAGATTGTGCTCCAGTTCTGCATTCTGGCATGCCAGGCGGCCAGCTTTTTCACCTGGTAGCCTTTTCACAATCTGCATGATGGACAGGAACAAATATAAGAGCTGCTGAGGCTTACAAGGAAGCTGGCTGGCATGCCAGGACCAACACATCTGTGAGACGAAGAGGAGCAAGTCAGCTGCAGCCCACAGCAAACTGCAGAGTCATGTGCCAGACTGCTTGCATTAAAGTTCAAACAGTCAGTCAGGCACAGTCTTGCTGCCGTCTGGTTTTAGCCCAGCAGTGGTCAGAGTGCCATTTGGATTTTATCTTTCCTTAAAAAACAAACAAACAAACAAACAAAAGCACTTCCTCAAAATAAATGGCCAGTTGCTGCCCCACACTGTAGGGTATTTTTCTACCCTCACCTAATCTCTATGTGGTAGCAAGTCTTAATTTCAGAATATTTTACAGGAAGCAAATGTGGCTCCACGTGTCTTACTCCTCTAGAGCTGGCCCTATGTCAAGGAAATAAGCATTCTCTCTTGTTTGTAGCAGTTTGTTTGCCAAAGACAGTAGCTTCTCCATCAGTGTGGGAAATGAGTGTTGTAGTCTTGTGATTTTATGGAAGTTATTGCTTCCATTTGCCTTTCACTCCTATGAAAACAGTGATTTCAATTTGTCATTGACTGGTGCAGCACAGTGAGCAAAATTACATAATTCAGTGCAACACCCCAGAATAAATGTGCCATAATAACTGCATATGGCTTTTAAATGCATATTTACAATAGCTGCTCAAGGAATGGAGGGCCACATTCTCTGCTGTCATAAGTTTTAACCTCAATGGAATTATGCCAACAGCAAATACGGCCCTAAATTTCTGGAATACACTGTAGCAACCTCCCGCTTTTCCCTCTGGCATACCATTTATGCATCAGATAAATGTGACATACTGAATAAAAGTGCACCTACATATGATTCCTAAATACATACGTGATAAGTACTTATGCACCATCATGCACACCAGTAGTAGAATGGTTTGCCTCAGTTCTTCTTTTTATTAATTTTTATATGGCTTCTTACCTAATGAATTTATTGAATATGAAAGGGAACAATCTCAAATCACAATAAAAGCTCTGCAGAATATGAAAGAAGGGGATTCTGATTTTTAATTATCCCTGAAACTATTAATTTTAATTGATAATTTGAGCTTTACTTGGCAAAACTGATCTTTTTACAGTATTTCAGCATATAGAACTCATAGGTTAATGTTCCAGTAATTTTGTTAGTACACAAACATCCCAGTAGCTTTACTGTATATTGACTGCATCTATTACAAGTACAAAATAAAAAAGTAATAACAATACATAATAATTAGCATGTACACAGAAATTAGCATCTGGGGTTCAGAAATGGTTTACAAGTTTTAATAACTTCAGCCTCACACTGCACAATCTCACAACACTCCGGAGGGAAGTAGCTGACTTATGCTCTGATTCAGCAAAACATTTACACATGTGCTTAAATCACATTTAAATTATGCAAGTGCTTAATTTCTTTACTGAATTGGGACCATAATCTCCATTCTGCAGGTAAGTAAACAGAGGCAGAGTGCAGTTGAATCACTTACTAAGGGTCACACAGTGCGTCTTTGAAGATCTAGGTATAAGACTCAGCTCCCTCGAGGTCCAGTCTGGTACTTCAGCCTCAAGAGCATCCTTCCCCCTTAGAGTTGACAAATCTGCAGCTAAACATTATGGTCAAGATCAGTTAATTTCACGTATAGTAGGGTTGTTACCTCCAAACAGAATGTTTATCCAAATTCTGTAAAGAGGAATATTTCAGGAGTAAAATATACCTCATAAAAACCTTTGTGGTGCCCATTGAGTGCCCATTGAAATCAGTAAAAGACAAAGACTCCCATTGACTTCAATGGATCAGTCCCTAAAACAGCCATAATATTTAATCAAGCGAATGTTTTTCAGGATGACAGCAATTGAAATCTGAATATCTTTCAGAAATTAAGTTAAAAAAAAGCTTTACAAATGAATGTTCATTCATACTGAAGTATGCACACTATGCAGATACATTCTGAATAGCTTTAGAACTAGAATAAGAGTAAGTAACAAGAAAGAGGTAAAAAGGGGAGAGAAATGCAATGAAAATGTTTCTTCTTTGTTTAAAAAAGCAAAAAAGGTAAATCTCCTCTCTCTGTTCTGTTAAATTATTACATTGTGCTACTGGGAAACTGATGTGTGTCTTGCATCTAAACTGTCACTTTTCAAAGCCTGTGTTTACAATGTACATTGTGCATAAATGAACGCAATGTAATTTCCTGCTCCACCCTCCTACAGGGGCTGACAATTTTACTAGGGACCCCTTAGGGGAAAACTGTTTTTAAAGCAGCAGAAGTAAAATATGCAGCTCATGCAGTTAAAGCCATGATAAACCCAAGCTGTCATATATTGATAACTTTTGCCTCATAGCTTAATTTTATCATATTACTCTAGATCAAGGGCAGAGTGAGTGATATTATTAATAAAGCCCTAATACTGAGTGAACATAGCAATACTAATTTTATGGCTGTAAAGTTTTTAACTAATGCATAGTGCAATAAAAATGTCATGAAGATTAATGCCTGGTGGAATTATCTAACTCTAGATAATAAATTATCTTCCAGAGATGTATCCAAGATGGAATCAGATTGGTAAACTCCAGGTGAGAAATTTTGCCACGTAATTGTCAGCTACATAATATCTTTCCTTTTCCTATTTTCTGTAATGCAGATATGACATCAAAGATGATTACACCTTACGCATTAAAAAGGCCACGAGCACAGATGAGGGAACCTACACATGCATTGCTGAGAATCGAGTTGGAAAAGTAGAAGCCTCTGCCGCCCTCACAGTTCGAGGTGAGTGCTACAGTACTTGAGACAGTGTTATGTTTCAGTGTCACTTTCTGACACAGTGGGCCAGATCCTCACCTGGAAGTGATGAGAGCTGGGCTCCCATTGTCTGGGAATGGTGAACTGCAGCCACTGGAAGCTGTGATTGGCCATACCTGCAGACGCATAGGTAAACAAACCATCTCGCGGCCAGACAGGGGCTTACCCTGAATGAGCCACGAACCAAGTTTGGGAACCCCTGGCCTAGATCCATCACAGCCAGTGGTGCTATACTGATTTTCACCAACAGTGAAATCATGGCCCCATTGAAGTCAAGGGCAAAACTCCTATAACGGGAGAAAGATTTCACCCCAGCTGAGGATCTGTCTCAGTATTTGTAAGTGAAAGCACAGATTCATATGTATGTATGTATCTAACTGTAGGTTTTATTGCCCCCGACCCTCACCCCTGTTTAGACTGTTTTTCCATGTTCCTTTCTGTAATAAAATTAGGAACAACATAAGTCAATGTATGTTTATTTTATTTTTTAAATATTGAACATTTCATAAAGAAGCCATCTGCCATTTTTTTTCACATGACAGACTAACACCATCCCAAGAAATAAGAGACTTGGTTAAGTATAATAATCAAAGCATAACCTTTTCCTCTGAATATATCTTTGCACACTGGTACCCACCTATTGTTTACATAGTATAGTTGAATTTAGTGAGGAAGTTTAAAATCCCAGCAGCCTAATGAGTTTTTGGAAAGTACTCTGTGACAGTACACACTGAGATGTTAAATATGGCAAGAGAGAAAAAAAATTACATTAGAGTGAATAAAATATAATAATAGTTAAAATATTTTATTATTTCGTTCAAAAAAGATAAGATGCAATTTTGATACAATGGGTATCACACAGATACTATTTCACAGTTTATTGGTGCATGATGCAGGTTTTCAGTAGAGATGTGAAAGGTTAATAAAAACATTTTTAGCTTCATCTTCTCTTTTTTTCTTTTTTCCCCCATACCCATTAAATCAAATGTTCAAAATCTCTATGGATTGCTTTATTAGAACAAGGGTCAACTGACCCCAGAGGCCGACTTCCATTTCCATCCATTTAATGCATGGACACAGTTCAGTTTAATTTGCTGAATTCAAAGAAAAAAAAGTCACCCAGTGGCTTTGCAAGGGGGGAGATGTTAGTACAGTATATAACAAAGAAAAGAGAGTATTGTGATAATCCATCTGCTAAAATATTGCCATAATGTCATTTTAGATAATAAGTGATAATGTGGCTTTCTTGATGTAAGCTGAAAAAGGCTTTACTTACTATTTGTTTGTGTTGAGGATCATTCTTCCATTTTATAATTTGATAAAAATAGTCACAAGAATTAACTCTCAAAAAGTGTGCACTTCCTTTGTCACAGAAAGAGTCACAATACCCAATAAATCTGGCCATTAGTGGCCTTAAATTCTCATAGAACTGTGACTACTGTATACATTATCGGGTCTAGCCTTTCTTTTCACTAGCCTAGCCTTGTGATACGAGCAATGACTAGCACAAAGCAAAAATCCTTTGAACTCACTGGAGCTTGAACTTGACCAAATTAAAGTGGAAAAAGGAAATATATAATTTAATCGATTTTCCTACACTCAAGAAGATTTCCCATTATCTTTTTTTCTTGGCTTTATAATCTAAAGTCCATAGGCAGAGTGTTTATTCAATACAAAAGAAGCCACTATATTACAAGCATATTAAACATTCAGGATGTGACAGAAAATGAGAAAAGCTAAGAAATTCAATGTTGAATGCTTGGCACTCTAGGCTCTTTGGAAACAAGGAACCCTCAGGTAAACTTCCTTTGACTTCAAAGGGATCAAGATTTGGTCCTATTTTAATTAATGAAGGTCTTAACCCTGAATTACCAAACTTTTGTCAGCTTGTGTCATTACTGCTTTTAATATAAAGTTATTATTTGAAATTACCTTACTTTCATCATATTCACTTTGTCCCATGAAAAGGGGGGAAACAACTCACAAGCTTTAGAATTCACTGTGTGGGGTGGCCCTAGTCCTGTGTAATTTACATGTCCATTGAAAACCCAGTTCTGAAGTTACATGTGCATGCGCACACACATACGCAATCTGCCTGCCACAGGTTAATACCCAGCTCGCATCCATGGCTCCATTTGACCTCATTAGCCACAGGTGATGGCAGAATTTGAATTCCCTGACTTACCCTCAGTCCTATGGTTGGGAAGTTGCAGTTCTGTTCTACCTCTTGTCTTTCCAGTCCATGAAAGGGGAGGATATTTCATATTACCAAAAGCCATGGAACCTAACAAAGAGAGGAGGGGATGGAGGTTGCTATGTGCTGAAGTGTGTAGCAGATAGGAAATGGTTTAAAAGGAGTGGTTGTTATGACAGTGCAGGGCTCAGGTCATAGGAGGGGTGAAAACTGAATAGGCCCTGACCATGTTACTTTACATGAGGGCTCTTCAAAACATAGGTTTGACCCTGGTCTCTGAGCCTAAATGAGCAAATGAAACTGGTTGCTAATAAGCTCCTCAGTGGGTAACACTCATTCTATTGCTAAAATAAGGTAAGTTTCATCTTCCCAGGTTTTAACCCCAAGTGAATTTTCTGTCCAAATGTTAAGCTCCTCTAAAAGGAATGTCTGTATTTTAATAACAGCAGGCCTGACAGCCCTCTCCCCCAACTCAAGTGCAATGAAGGGCTACTACTATAATCAAGAAATCACTTGTTGCAGCAACTGCTTTCAATCTCAATATCAGTCTGAAGTAGAATTAACCTGTCAATCATTCAGCAGCAATTTTTTAGGAAGTACAAGTTTGTCTAAGCAGTAATTTGGGAGACTCTGAATTGAAATCCCTGTGGCCATTCCAACCTATTTGTTATATTTTCATCAACCCTGTCAGTGAAGAAAAGTGATGTGCTATAAGCTTTCATGGTTCGGAAAAATGGTGTCTTGGGCTTTTCTCCAGCTCTTACTGCAGTACTGACTGGCCATGCTTAAAATTCAATTGGTATTTAAATCAGACAGTGATGCCTTTCATTTATTGGCATGACATTTGCCAGTCTGTGGCTTGAATGGATGTATTCATCTGGGCCTAGAAGTTTTGTGCTAATGCAAAGCTATTTTACTTCAATCAAGCATTAACAGTGATACTTGATGACGACATATGAACCTATCAGAAATGTTTCTCAGATGATTGGTTCCAGGCAGCTTATTCAGAAGCTGTATAACTACTGTCTCCAAAAAAATGTAATAACAATAACTCTCAATTAAACAGTAAAGCTGGGCATCTTACTTTCACTGACATTTGTGAGTTTAGAAATCACTGGAGTGTCCATAGTTAAATGTAACATTACACGTCATGCATTCTGACAGATTTTCTTTTCTTTTTTTTAATTTCTTTTTTATGTTCTCACCACACCATTGTAATGTCTACAGCTCGCCCTGTTGGTAAGTAACCATCCTTCTATCCATTTTCTCACGGCTTCATGCAATGCTTCATCTTTCATTTGCAGCAGCGTTTAATTGACCTAAGCACAATTATTAATGACCAATGCTTAATAGTGCTAACTTTCTAATGCTAGCCAACCGATTTTGACTGGGCAAGAAGTGCTATCTCTGAATTTGTTATTCTTCTTCGAGTGATTGCTCATATCCATTCCAGTTAGGTGTACGCGCCGCGCGTGCACATTCGTCGGAAAACTTTTACCCTAGCAACTCAGTGGGCCGGCAGGTCGCCCCCTAGAGTGGCGCCACCATGGCGCTCCATATATACTCCTGCCGGCCCACCCGCTCCTCAGTTCCTTCTTACCGCCCGTGTCGGTCGTTGGAACAGTGGAGCGCGGCTTAGCTGACCTCCACTTCCCTAGCTACTCGTTTTCTCGTTATAATTATGCAGTTATAACACTTTTATATATATAGATTTGTATAGTTATACGTGTTTCCTTTGCTAACATGGTTAATTTAGTTAGCGGGGTTCAGGAAGTAGCCCCTTCCATGAGTCCAGTGCCGGAGCCATGCATGGCTCACCGGGTTTTAAGAGGGGCCCGGCTTGCCAGAAGCCGCGGCCGAAGAGAGATCTGCATGACTCCTGTTTGAAGTGCCTCAGGGAATCACACTTGACAGGTAAGTGCCCCATTTGCAAGGCTTTTAAGCCGAGAACAAAAAGGTGCGGGACTTTCACTTACCCCTCCACCTTGGGCGCGGAGCGATGTTCAAGCGGCGGGCAGAAGCGCCTCCTCGGCACCGGACCCCGCCGGTACCACCAAGGCCTTTCGGCACCGACCGATCGCCGGCACCGATGTCGACTCGGCACCGCTCCCTTCTTCCGAGGTCGAGAGAGTCTACGATTCCTGCTGGTGCCTGGCGGCTCCCCGGCACGCGCCGCGGTTGAGCCCCCTGCTCCCGCTACTTCCGTGCCACCTGCATCGCAGCCAGAGAGCTCGCCTAAGTTGCGTATCCGGCACCGTCACCTGCAGAGGCACCGATGACTTCGGCTCCGTCGATTCCAGTCCCCCAGGACCATAGAATCCGGTGCCTGGCAGCTCCCCGGCTCGCGCCGTGGTAGAGCTTACTGCTCCTGCTGCTTCTGTGCCAGCTGCACCACAGCTAGACAGCTCGTCTAAGATGGTTCGCCCGGCACCGACGACGTCGGCACCGTCGATCCCGGTCCCACGAGGGCCGTAGAATCCGGTGCCTGACGGCTCCCCGGCGCGCGCCGTGGTTGAGCTACTGCTCCTGCTGCTTCCGTGCCAGCGGCACCGCAGCCAGAGAGCTCGTCTAAGTCGGATCGCCCGGCGCCGACACCTGCTACGGCACCGATGACGTTGTCACCGTCGATCCCGGTCCCACAAGGGCCGTAGAATCCGGTGCCTGACGGCTCCCCGGCACGCGCCGTGGTTGAGCGTATTGCTCCTGCTGCTTCCGTGCCTGCGGCACCGCAGCCAGAGAGCTCGTCTAAGTCGGATCGCCCGGCGCCGACACCTGCTACGGCACCGATGACGTCGTCACCGTCGATCCCGGTCCCACAAGGGCCGTAGAATCCGGTGCCTGACGGCTCCCCGGCACGCGCCGTGGTTGAGCGTATTGCTCCTGTTGCTTCCGTGCCAGCGGCACCCCAGCCAGAGAGCTCGTCTAAGTCGGATCGCCCGGCGCCGACACCTGTTACGGCACCGATGACGTCGTCACCGTCGATCCCGGTCCCACAAGGGCCGTAGAATCCGGTGCCTGACGGCTCCCCGGCACGCGCCGTGGTTGAGCGTATTGCTCCTGCTGCTTCCGTGCCAGCGGCACCGCAGCCAGAGGGCTCGTCTATGTCGGATCGCCCGGCACCGACACCTGCTGCGGCACCGATGACGTCGGCACCGTCGATCCCCGGTCCCGCAAGGGCCGTAGGATCCGGTGCCTGGCGGCTCCCCGGCACGCGCCGTGGTCGAGCTAAGGCTCCGGCTGCTTCCGTGCCAACGGCACCGCAGCCAGAGGGCTAGTCTAAATCGGAGCGCACGGCACCGACACCTGCTGCGGCACCGATGACGTCGGCACCGTCGATCCCGGTCCCGTAAGGGCCGTAGAATCCGGTGCCTGACGGCTCCCCGGCACGCGCCATGGTTGAGCTCCTGCTCCGGCTGCTTCCATGCCAACCGAAGCCTCTGAGGCACCGACAACATCGACACCGTCGATTCCAGTCCCACAAGGGCTATCGAATCCGGTGCCCGACGGCTCCCCGGCACGCGCCGTGGTTGAGCGTATTACTCCCGCTGCTTCAGTGCTGACGGCACCGCAGCCAGACAGCTTATCTAACTCGGTTCGCCCGGCACCGACACCTACCGAAGCTCTGATGACCTCGGTACCGTGGATCCCGGCCCCACGAGGGCCGTCGAATCCGGTGCCTGACAGCTCCCCAGTACGCACTGTGGTTGAGCCTGCTGTTCCCTGCACGCCGGAGATGTTACCAACGGCGAGGGCTCTCAGTGCCATGACAGAGTCAGTGCTGCCTGACCCGGGCACCGCCGGTACGGGTAATACAGTCTCTTCAAGGGACTGTCCCCTGTCAGTATAGCAAAGCGGCACCGTTCATGATCACGGTCCCGCAGACACTCCAAGTCCTGTCGGCACGCCGGACACCACTGGCAGTCCCGGTGCTGTTTTCCTCGGTACTGGTCACACTCGCTGCACCGGTCGGTATCCCGTTCGCCGACCCGCTATCGGCACCGTTCCGACATCTGGCACCGGGGCAGGTACCTTGACTCCTGTAGCTCTTCTCCGAGCCTCGAGATCTCGGTCGACCTCCCGACACCGTTCTGGTTGCGGGTCTGGATCTCGTTCCAGGTACCGATACGCCTCCCGATGCCGGTCCCCGGTGCCGAGTTGGGCAAGGTCCGAGTGAGTCAGAGACTCGGCCCGTGCCTTCTTTTAGTACCTCCATGGCCGTCCGGACGCGCATCCGTGTCATCCCATATGCGCAGATTTTATGCTCAGGACCACGATCCTGATATGATGGCCAGCGGGCGCCAGCCCCGACGCAGAAAGAGCCTTGGCGAATGCAAGGTGTACTCTGCAGGGGCCCTGCAGCTCTGGGTAGCAAAGCAACAAGCCTTGCTTAGCTGTGATAGTTATAGCACCTGGGTGAGGGAGTTTCTCCCTCAAACCTCCCACCTGGAGTTTGCTGCCGTCTTGGAGGACGGGGGAAAGAATTTACCCTTTGTTGGTAAAGGCATCTTTGCGGCAGAGACAGCCCCAGACTGCGAAGCCTGCTGGACAATAGGGTCCTAATGCGTCTTAGCATGTATACGCCAGCGACCAAACGCAGGCCTTTATGGCCCCAGCCGCCATACTCTGTGCCTAGCCAGAGACAGAACTCTGGAAAACGGCAAGGCCAAGGTGGTCGCAGACAAACGTCAGGCCCCCTAAAAAGCCAAAGTCAAGGTCCCTCGCAATTACCACTGGGACCAAAGACGGACCTTCCAAGGTTCACCGGAGGGCGGCGTACCAGTCGCAGGACGGGATCCCGATCCCGCTTTCTCCTGGCATGGCCCCAGTTACTTTTAGATCGCTGGGCCCTGCGCACGATGGAGCATAGGTACCACCTTTAAATTGCTCCAGCCCTGTCCCCCTTCAGCAGACGAAAGGGGCTAGGGGTTTTACTCCCGTTATGCTCTAGTCCCCCACTCGAACACAGGTCTCAGACCTCCCTGGTTCTGCATGGGCTCAACCGGTTTGGGATAAGGTTGAAGTTCTGCAGGGTATCCCTGGGAACCATTATTCCATCCTTGCCTCCTGGGGGCTACTATGCCGCCCTGGATAGGAAGGACGCGTACTTTCGCAATGCCATCTTCCCTCCGCACGGGAGATGCCTCCGCTTTATAGCCAGCGGTGAATACTCCCGGTTTACGGCCATAGTCGCCGCCTACCGTAGCTATGTCGGATATGCGTTTTTCCGTATTGGGACGATTCGCTTATCCGAGGAGACTCTGAGACACAAACCACTCAGCCCGTGGGCATCGTCACGGTCTTATTCACAGATCAAGGCCTGATGATTACTATAGAGCAATCCACTCTGGTTCCCACGCAGAGGTTGGGCTTCCTAGGGGCTATCTTGGTCTCCTACCTAGCCGGAGCCTGCTTATCACAACTGCGGTTTTAGGCGATGGCAACAATCATCTGAGGTCTGAAGGCTTTCCCAACGACCTCAGCTCGTTCTTGTCTCAGTCTCCTGGGTCCATGGTTGCCTGCAAGTTTGTAACCAAACACGCCAAGCTCCGCCTCCGTCCTCTCCAAGTCCGGCCCACCTCGGCGTACCGCTTGGACAGGGAGCCAATGGTCATGGTAGTCACCGTTCCCTCGAACGCCTTAGGCTCCCTAGAGTGGTGACTAACTCCCTCCTTGGTGTGGACAGGGATGCGGTTTTATCCGCCCCAGCCCTCACTGCCCCTGACGGCGGACGCATCATCTCTCTGCTCGAGCGCTCATGGTCACCTCCGAGCTTAAGGCCTTCGGTCTTCTAGGGAGCTGGCATTCCTCATTAATGCCCCAAAAATGAGAGTAGTCCGCCTGGCATGCCAGGGGTTCCAGCGGCAGCTGCGAGGCCGTTGTATCTCGGTGTTTACAGCCAACACAATGGCCAGGTGCTTCATAAGCATTCAAGGGGGGACATAGTCCTCCCCCCTTTTTTGTCAGGAGGCCATCCATTTCCGGGTCTTTTGCATGGCCCACTCGATGGAGCTGGCGACGTCCTTTCTTCCAGGCGTTCGGAACGTCTTAACTCTTTGACTCAGCAGGTCTTTCATGTCTTACGAGTCATCACTCTGCCCCATGTGAGGCGTCCCGCTTTCCGGAAGTGGAGTTGGTTCCTCACACAGACCTATTCGCTCACCGCGAGAGCAGGAAATGCCAGGTGTTCTGCTCCTTCCAAGGTCTCTCCTCGGAATCGATCTTGGACGCATTCCTGAGGCCGTGGAACGGCCAACTGCATTATGCCTTCCCACTGTTCCCACTGGTTCGTTAGGTCCTGCTTAAACTCCGCAGGGGCAGAGTGCGCATCATCATGGTCACTCCAGAGTGGTCCAGGCAGCACTGGCATACCACGTTGCTCGGCCTGTCAGCCCAGACCCCATCACTCAGGGCAATGACAGGCTTCGTCACTCGGACCTGCAGCCTCTTCGCCTCACGGTGGCTCCTGCGTACCTGAGTCGGGGTGACAGGCAGCCTTCCACCTGGTCAACGTACCGGGCCAGGTGGAAGCGTTTCCTTTACAGCTGCAGTACGCTCGATCTTGCTCCTGCTGAGGTCTCGATCCCTCTATTTGGCCTGCCTCTGGCCTTCAGCGGCAGGATCTGGCGGTATCATCGCTGAGGATACTCTCAGCAGCCATCCCTACCTTCCAGCAGGCTAAAATGGACGTTCAGTGTCCCACGCTCTATGGGTTCGAGGTCCCTCAAGGGCTTGGAGCGCTTGCAACCTCGGGTGCGCCGCCCAGCCCCGCCCTGGGACCTCAACCTAGTCTTGGCCAGACGAGTCTCTGAGATCAGAGCTCTTACGAAGGTTCCGCAAAGACAAGGTGCAGTTATGACCGCACCCGGCTTTCCTCCCTAAGGTGTTTTGGCCTTTCATGTTACCCACAGCTCAACGCAATGGGCATAACCGTTGCACTCCTTGAACATCTGTGGAGTGCTCGCATTATATTGTGCTGACAGAATCATTTCCTAAGGTGCCCCAGCTCTGCCCCGGTAGCGGGCCAGAGGGAGGGCTTGCTTGTTTTCCTCTCAGAGGATCTCATCTGGGGTGATGGCGGACATCCCCACTTGTTATGATTTGGCTCATATTTCCCCAAGCCACATCACCGTGCATTCTACCAGGGCTCAGGCTTCATCTGCCGCCTTGCTGGCTCGTGTTTCTACCCACGAGATCTGTCGCGAAGCTCCATTGGTCCTCGGTCCATACCTTTGCTTCGCAGTATGCCCTGGTTCAGCAGTCAAGAGAGGCTGTAGCCTCTGGCTCAGCAGTTTTATTCTGCCACTTTTCACTCCGACCCCACCGCCTTTGTAAGGCTTGGGATTCACCTAACTGGAATGGATATGAGCAATCACTCGAAGAAGAAAAGACGGTTACTCACCTTTGTAACTGTTGTTCTTCGAGATGTGTTGCTCATATCCATTCCGCACCCGCCCTCCTTCCCCACTGTCGGAGTAGCCGGCAAGAAGGAACTGAGGAGCGGGTGGGCCGGCAGGAGTATATATGGAGCGCCATGGTGGCGCCACTCTAGGGGGCGACCTGCCGGCCCACTGAGTTGCTAGGGTAAAAGTTTTCCGACGAATGTGCACGCGCGGCGCGTACACCTAACTGGAATGGATATGAGCAACACATCTCGAAGAACAACAGTTACAAAGGTGAGTAACCGTCTTTTATGCCTAGAATATCATATGTAATGGCATTTGCCAAATCACTAACAAATCAGCAATTATATCACAGAGGGGTGTGATGTGGTTAAGCCGAAATTACTAATAGGATAATTCTTAACAGTTTGTGGATGTGTGTTAAGGGCTTAGTACAAAGGCCATTGAAGTCAATGAAAAACTCCTATAGACTTCAAATGGCTTTGGATCAGGCACTAAATGAGCAGCCCATTATGTTTTTTTTCCTGAAGTAAGAAAAGAAGCACACATTTTGCACATCTTGTGTCTTGTGTACCTGTGTAAAATCTTTGAAACAATATAGTTGATTATGCCCTGTTCTTGAATTGAAGAGAGGATGGAATGGATTCCCTTCCTGTTGGGAGAGTTCATCGTCCTTCTGTATAAAGCCTGCCATAACTGATTTTTATCCCTGGATCATAATTCTTCTTTTAGAGTGTAAGTTTTGCCTTTGGAGTGCACAAGATGGCTGCAAATGAAAATATTGTGCATGCTAATACAATGTGCATAGGAAGGCTGGCCTTGAATCACCATCTGCACTTTGAATCCCCCTTCAGAAAATTCAGCTGCTGGTAATTTCTTTCAAAACTTTGGTTACATTTGAAAGATTGAGCAAAATGAAAAGGAAGCTCGTCACTCACTGAAACTTATTCTTGTACTGAAAAATATTCCAAGGAAATCCATTAATGGCTGTGCACTCCATGCTCAGGGGGATTTGCTAGATATTTTTTTTCCGGACAAATTGCTATTGTGAATGTCATTTTTTGTAGCTATGTTGTTTTTTAGAATAATGATTTCATTGTTTTAGCCTTTTTATAAAGAATTATCTTCACTGCAGTGTCGATTCGAGTTACCTGTGCTCAAGTATAGCTCAAGTGAGATGGTCAGACAGCAATGGAGTGTTTGTATTAGCAGCACAGAGTAGTTGAGTCCCCACTGCACTCAGCAGCACTTGAACTTCCACCAACACCCCTTCATGGGCCAGCGAGTTTAAGGTTAAAGCACCACTTAAATTGAGCTACAGATTTTTGTGTGTGTGTGGGCATCGGTTAGGGACGACACTTGAGTTATATGTCAAGCTAATGCTGTGGTAAAGACAAACCCTTAGCATCAAAATTAGGGCTTCGTTAATAAACACTCCTGAAATGTACAATCCTTTTCTCAGGCAAAATTATCATTAGTGTTGCGCCTGAGTAAGGTGTGAAGGGTTTGACATTGTTTGTATACACAATTTGGAATTTCTTAAGCTGACTCTGAGCCTGATTCATATAAATGATCTCAGTTAGAATCAATGGAATTACACCACTGTGAAAATGGAGTAATGTTACTTTGAACTGGGCCCTTTGTTTGGGAGATGAATGTGACTCAGGCCTGGTCTACACTAAAAAAGTTAGGTTTACTCAGCTATGTTGCTCAGGGGTGTGAAAACTTCTGATCTAACCCCTCCGTGAAGATAGTGCTAGGTTGATGGAGGTTAGAAAAGCACTACTAATAAACAATAAATACCCACATTTTAGTGCAGTGGGAAAGCCAGTACAAGAAAACGAACATTTTGTTTTGGAAAGCTTTCTTTTTTCTCATCCTTAAAAGAGAAGGAAGAAGAAATTCATTAGCTAAGGCTCTTTGGGCTCTATAAAGGCCACGTTAAAAAAAAATCTACAAGGAAAGTAATAGACTTTTGCTGTGTCGATGCTTCATATTATTTCATGCTCATTATTTCATACTCCTGATCTTAAGCTGTTCTATTTCCAAGCACATGACTCCTTCATAAGGGTCTAGCTTTGTGTTTACCATACTAAAATTGTTTTATTTTGTTACAAGTAGTCGTTTGGTACAAAGAAAATGTCTCCCTTTTTTAACTTATTGAGATGGCCATAAAATAGAGTGGGTTATTTTAAAATAATTATTGTTTAGCACAGCATCTGTCAAATTATTTAATTATCTGAAAATAATGTAAAAATATCAGCCCTAATCATCGGGGTGGCAAGTTGTGTGGGCCCGTGGTGCCTGGGCTTCAGCAATATTCGGGGCCTAGGGGCCCTGTTCCACCAATGTTTGGGGCTGGGTCTCTCCCCTGGCCCCGCTTGTCACTCCCACGTGCCTCCCCCGAGTGTTCCCCGGCCCCCACTTGCTGCCCCTGTGTGCCTCCCCCAGCCCCAGAGCCTGCAGCTCACACAGACTCTGCTCTGCCGGCTCCTGGTATCAACTGTTACCACAGGGTCCTAGTGCCCCCAGCCACTAAAGGCAGGGAAGGTTGCCCTTACCCTGCCCTTCCTCCCTGGCCCTGAGCCTCTCCAATGCCCCAACTCCCTCATCCCCCCACACCCTAACCATCTGCCCCGGCCCTGAGCCCCCTCCTGCATCATGAATCCCTCATCCTCAGCCCCACCCCACAGCCCTCACCCCACACCCCAACCCTCTGTCCTAGCCCTGAGCCCCCTCCCACATCCCAAACCCCTCATCCTCAGCCCCACAGCCCTCACCTCTACACTACTTCCTATCCCCAAACTCCCTCCCAGAGCCTGCACCCCTCACCCCTTCCTACACTCCCACCCCTTGCCCCAGCCTAGAGCCTACACCCAAACTCCATCCCAGAGCCTCCACCCCAGACCTCCTCCCCCGCACTCAAACTCCCTCCCGGAGCCTTAGGAAGGTGGGGGGCAAAGTTCGGGGGGAGGAGCTGGGAGAGTGGGTTCTGGGCACCACCAAAATTTCTGCAAACCTGCCACCCCTGCTAATCATATCAGATGTAAGGATCTACCAAGCAAATTTACTGTACTAGTGGTTGTATATTGCTTGATATTTATCATTCATGTATAACTGAATAACTTTACAAGAAGTCTCAACAACAACAACAAAATACTTTCCCCACAGTACAATATATGCAATTACTGTTCTTGAGGTGGGCCAGATGCACAAGGTTCAGATCTCCATTTCACCAGGTTTAGTAAATTCACATCAGGGATTTGGGCCAAGCCAATCTCTACCAACTGTCAGTAAGTTATGATAAAAGGTAATGATTGTTGATTTCCTAATGTTAAAATACCCAGACCTCTCCTAGAAACATATGCCTATTTTTAATAGTGGTATATTTGCATGTAAGAGAACAACAACAGCTGCATGCAGTGTAGAATTTGAAGGATTTTGCTCTTTCATCCCATTCATGTACCAAAGAGGTTCTGGCACTCTTTATTTCTGCTTATGCTTCAGGAGAAAAACATCTTTTAAAAAAAAACAAACCTGGACAACAAAACCAGGATATTGTTTAATGGAATGTTCCTTGAAATGCAAAAGAGGAGGAATTTTAATGCTCAAGGAGAATGTAATTCTTATTGCAAAATGAGTACTTTTAATTTTCAATTCAGTTTTTTTCAAGATAGTTTCAAATATTGATTTATTGAATATATTTTTAACAGTTTTGTTTAAACTTCAGATGGAGCAAAAAAATTCAGGGCTGAATTATTTTTCTTGCTCACCATCTTTTGTTCAAACAGCTAGTAGTATATAGTATACAAAAATGAAGCATTGTACTGCCTGAGGTGGATGGCAGCTTGTGAATTTTTATCAGTTCTTTACCAGATTACTCATCATGTTGTGATTTAATGCTTGAAATAAATGTGTTGTCAATCTCCCAAATAGATGTTCTCTTTATTTATAAGCTTTTAAAAGATTTCCTATAGGAGTTACAACAGATGGGTTTAGGAAGCAGGATATTTATCCCTATTTAGGCCATTTACTTCTGTTATTTCACTCATCAGATGCATTTTCCAGATGAACAAGTTAATATTTTCACACATTTTCATTTTTGCTGTCTTTCTTATGGCAATCACACATTAGAATAACTATGAAAAAACATCACCAAAGTTGGAAGGAGCCAAAAAGATTCAAAAATTCTACAAAAAAGTATCATTGGCCCGGTCTTCAAAAGTAACTGCTAAACTGTTTTGCCTGAGATGGAAAACTTAAAATTAAGTTAAAAAAGAAGACAATCAACTGTGTGTCCAATGCTTCTGTTTACCAGCCTTTTTTCCTGATCACTCAGTAAGTCACTTCAGATCAAAAACAGTACTCAGTTTTCAAATTAATTGCCTATATCCAGCTGAAAGTACAGTTCTTTGCATTTCAATTCTATTGTAATAAGTCAAGCCAACTTGAGTTATGATACGACTCAATTTCCCAGAAAAGAATGCATCAAGAAGTTGGATTTCATTTTCAATTTATATAAAAAATATTTAACTGCAATTAGCTAAAAATGGAGAGTCTCTTTTAACATGCAGTAGGCAGATACATATAGATAAGTTACCTACTTTCCATTTGCTATGTGTAATACTAATTAGATACAATCTATTCAAATTTAAGTGAAATGTAACTTTTTGATGCATTGTACCCTGTTCTGGGAAGTTGTCACATCGTAAATCAACCTGACACAACTTAATGGCGTATCTGAAATGTTGCAGCACAGTACATCTGAAATGCATAGAACTGTATTTTAAACTAAGTTCACTTTGTGGTTTGAAATGTCTTTGGTTAGATGATAAGTGAAGAAGATATTTCTCTCTCTGCAGCAAACCCTAAATACTGTGAACGCTTATATTTGAGTGCCAGTCATGGAAATATCGCAGTTCACATTGGACTTTCAGGAATTATACATCATTATCAGAAATGCTGATTGTGAGATCCCACTTGCTAGGATTGTGCCATCTCTCGGTGGTAGAAATTCTGACATGTCTGATGCTGTTGTCTATAGAGATTGGCGGTAAACCAAGGCAACAACAGACATTTTGCAGCTAGCTCTTCCCTGAATGGAAAGTGAGTGAGCTAGAATGATTCTTCATTATTTATTAACAGGCGAACACTTTGGACAGATCAGTGATGAAATCAGAAAATAGAATAAAGCTAATCACAGGGCAACATACACATTTCCTTGGGTTTTAGTAAGAAAACAAAATACTGAGGCAGTTTGTCCAGGCAGTTGTTATCCTTTTTAGATCTACTGGCCAAACCTTCATGTTCAGTTTTGTGCTGAGGCAAAACTTCCATTGCCTTTCAGGAAACTTTTGCCTGAGTGAGTGTTAAGTGAGGATTTGAGGATTTGGCCTTGCAGCAGTACAGAATTTATGTGTCCAAACTGGATTTTGCTGTAACTTTATTGGCTAGTAGTGACATAGAGACCCAAATGGCTCAGGTAAGATTAGCACAGGGATCGGCAACCTTTGGCACACAGCTCACCAGAGTTAATCCTCTGGTGGGCCAGGCCAGTTTGTTTACCTGCTGTGACTGCAGGTTTGGCCGATCGTGGCTCCCACTGGCTGCGGTTCACCGCTGAAGGCCTATGGGGGCTGCGGGAAGCGGCGTGAGCTGAGGCATGTGCTGGCTGCCGCTTCCTGCAGCCCCCATTGGCCTGAAGCAGTGAACCATGGCCAGTGGGAGCTGCGATTGGCCAAACCTGCTGACGTGGCAGGTAAACAAACTGGCCTGGCCTGCCTGGCGAGCTGCATGCCAAAGGTTGCCGATCCCTGGATTAGCACTTTCAGCTGAAGGAACAATAAGCTGACCACCAAACTGTAAAATACTGGACCACAAACTTCTCCACCTCAAAATCTCCCAAACTCATCTGTTTTCTCTGTTTAGAGTTCCACAAGTATTTGCCAAATTTGTGCCAAAATCATGATGTACCATTACAGAGTCCCAGATTGCTACGAGTACAAGTATTCATGGAGAGCTCCATTAGTGATTGTTGGACCCCACAAGGATTTATACTTTCTGCTTGGATCCACAATTTGGGATGCTTATTGTCTGATGCCTATTTGAATTAAGCCCGCTCCATTGTGGGCATTGAAATCAATGGGAGTCTTTCCCCTGACTTCAGTGGGCTTTGAGTCAATCTACACAAACGGGGTCTTGTCCACACAAACATGAAATTCACAGCAAGCTGGTGTATGAATCTACCATTCTTTAGCCTTTCACAGACTAACTGTCTATATGGACCCTGGTTGTTAATGCACTTTGGTCTGCTCTTATTTGACCTTCTCTCTGTTCTTTCAAAGAGCGAGTGGTTTGTGTGTTTCTCTAGAATTTTCAGAGGCTGTCTGCATTTTGAACCACATGAAATCACAGAACAAGACAAGAATAAGTATTTTATTGTTTATGAACTTTAGACTCTGAAATTAAATTGACATTAAAAACTATTAGTCTTGGAATCAAGATGCTTCTGGTGTGATAATAGAAGTCTGATCTTTTCCAAATAATTCCTTTTGTTCTTACTATAAAATCCTAATGGTGGAAAAATCCATCCAAAATATCTGTTTGAGTTCCATCATCTATGCCTGGGGCTTTATTAACTTTTCTAGGTAAGAACCCCAGTCCAGTTTAAGACAGTATGCATCAGCTACTCTCTCCCCCATCTGAAGAAGAAAAACTGGGAGACAAATAATATATACAAGCTCATCATTATTCAGGAAACAAATTGTGCCCAGAAAATCCATGGAATTGCTTCAAAGTCAAGATGTACGACATAGGCTACTAACTGCAAGCATAGTTCCCTGTGCTAACCCAGCACAGGTCCCCATCCAGGCAGAACAACAAGAGTATGGATATTCCAAACAACTCCATTAGTACTGACTGTGCTGCAGCAAGAAGATCTGCATAACAATACTAGTGGCTTCCCTACTCCAGCCTGGGACTATATCAAATCCAGTATCAGTTTGGGAAATCCTCTTCATTTTAAAGCAAAACATTAATGAAATGGGTTCACCATCTCCTCCACCCTCCCTTGTTTCATGCTGAACAGAGTAACCAGTCAAAGATATTTGGGTTAATAATAAACCCGCAGTGTCATCCCTTCAGTTCTCTGTTATGTCTCCAAAGTGAGGGCTTCATCTGTGATCATATTGTGGTAGACAGTGATTATGTTTCACAAGAAGTGGTGAATAGAGTCACTGTCAACCAGCTCTACATTCCTGAGAAAATACAGCTGCCTCAGCCAATGTATCCAATATTTAACACTTCACTCTCAGTTTATATGTTGTTAGTCTGTATCTGCCCATTTCCTCTACTCACAACAACAGAGCTCAAAGAGACCAAGTCCCCCTCCACTGGTCTCCTGGATTGCCATATCCCCAGCTCATAGCAGCATTGTTTGACACTCTCCACCTTGTAATGGACACAGTGCAACAGCCAGATCCTTAAATAGGTATTTCAGTCTCCTTTTAGACATATGTGGCATAAACCTCCAAAAATGCCAATGAAATCCACACACAATGGTGGGTGAGAACCCAGTTTATTTCCCGTCTTCCAACAATTCCTATGCCACCCTCAAAAGTGCTCTCGTCTCCCTGAAATGGGACAGTCAACATCCTTCCCAATCCTATTATCACCAAAACCAGAGGTGCAGGTTTAATCACAATACAACCCTCCAGGAAAGCAGTCATCAAAAATAATTAGTACTAATCCATAAATCCTCCCTATTTCCTTTGTTTTCCCCTACCTTCCATATCATAATCCCAATTTCAATCTCAATCTAAATATATAGAAAAAGAGGTTGGGAATGCCCATCACCATAGTATCTTACATATATTTGTTTTAATAGGTAATGGACTCCTTGCAACAGGTTATGGACTTCATGCAACAGGAATTGGCTCTGCTCACTTTCCTAAACATTTAGACTTTTACTTGAATTGCCTGACTCCAAGCTTTGCACACTGCAAAAAAGCTACAAAAGGATCTCTCAGAACTGGGTGACTGGGCAACAAAATGGCAAATGAAATTCAGTGTTGATAAATGAAAAGTAATGCACTTGGAAAACAATCCTAACTACACATATAAAATGATGGGGGTCTAAATTAGCTGTTACCACTCAAAAAAAGAGATCTTGGAGTCATTATGGATAGTTCTCTGAAAACATCCACTCAGTGTGCAGCAGCAGTCAAAAAAGCAAACAGAATGTTGGGAATCATTAAGAAAGGGATAGATAATAAGAGAGAAAATATCATATTGCCTCTATATAAATCCATAGTATGCTCACATCTTGAATACTGCATGCAGATGTGGTCACCCCAGCTCAAAAAAGATACACTGGAATTGGAAAATATTCAGGAAAGGGCAGCAAAAATGATTAGGGGTATGGAACGGCTGCCATATGAGGAGAAATTAATAAGACTGGGACTTTTTGGCTTGGAAAAGAGACAACTAAAGGGGGATATGATAGAGGTCTATAAAATCATGACCGATGTGGAGAAAGTAAATAAGAAAGTGTTATTTACTCCTTCTCATATCACAAAAACTAGGGGCTGCCAAATGAAATTAATAGGCATCAAGTTTACAATAAACAAAAGGAAGTATTTTTTCACACAATGCAGTCAGCCTGTGGAACTCCTTGCCAGAGGATGCTGTGAAGGCCAAAACTATAACAAGGTTCAAAAAAGAACTAGATAAATTCACAGAGGATAGGTCCATCAATGGCTATTAGCCAGCATGGGCAGGGATGGTGTCTGTAGCCTCTGTTTGCCAAAAGCTAGGAATGGGCAACAGGGGATGGATCACTTGATGATTACCTGTTCTGTTCATTTCCCCTGTGGCACCTGGCATTGGCCACTGTCAGAAGACAGGATACTGGGCTAGATGCAGGGGCGGCTCCAGGCCCCAGCACGCCAAGCTCGAACTTGAGACGGCAAGCCACGGGGGGGGGGGGGCGCTCTGCCAGTCGCCAGGAGGGCAGCAGGCAGCCAGCCTTTGGCGACATGCCTGCTGAGGGTCCTCTGGTCCCGCGGCTCCGGTGGACCTCCCGCAGGCATGCCTGCAGAGGATCCACTGGTCCCGCTGATTCGGTGGAGCTTGGGACGGCAAAATGTCTAGATCTGCCCTTGGCCTGATGGACCTTTGGTCTGACCCAGTATGGCCATTCTTATGTACCTAAATGGAGCTAGAGAATCCTGCCATCCTTCAGGAAAACACCTCCATGTGGACGTGAGTCTTGTCATGTGACCTACAAATTCCAAAGCCCATCCACTGACAATGTCATAATCTCCCCACCAACAACATGTACACCTAAATCCACTGAAATATTCATAATGAATGCCACTAGTGTCCTGGGAGTTGGAGAAAGCACTGAAAGCCAGATCCAAACCCACTGTGGGCTCTACTGATGAAGACCAGGACCTTGAATTGGATCCAGACCTAGACAGACATCCAGTGGAAAGCACAGTTATGATATGTCCTTACCAGACCATCCTGTGCTGCAGCATGTTGTATGAGAAGTAACCTTGAGGAGGCCTTCATATGTCATCTTTGATACAGCACGTTTCAGTGGCTTGTCCTGGGGGTGCTGATAGGAATGAGTCACTATAATTTGGTGATATTTGACGGAAAAGACTGCAAAGTTTTGACCAGTCATCCTGTAGACAGAAAGAAATAATAATTTTGCTACTGCTACATCTAGAAGTTCAGTAGCAGTACTTGTAGGCTGTGGCATCACTTTGACAGCTAGGGAAACCAGATGCTCTTAGCTGAGGGAGTGGTCAGGGACCATTTCTTTAGAATATGCCCATCAATTAGCAGCACCTGTTTTGCCCAGAATGAGCCTCTCACCTGCTGCAGTTCTATATCTCTATTTCACCCAGTTAGAGGAGTATCAGGGAAATTTATACTTGTCAAGTGTACGAAGAGTCATTTTATTCTTCAGCGTCATCCAATCCCTACTTCCAAATAAATAAAAAAAGATGATGATGACAGTTAGTAATAATATTACCTAACAGAAAAGCAGATCTGATCTTTGTAGCTGTGTAGTACATCCCAGCAGTTAATGGAACTTTGAGTGTTGGGCAGAGGCTAAGCAGCACACAACCCATATTGTACGGGCTATGAAAATGATACATCTTAAAGGTGAAAAGATTTTAGAAATTAAACTTTCATGCCACTTGCAGACCATAAATTATTAAAGTGCAACTGGAAAAAGGCCTTCAGAATGAATTTGTTTTTGATCTCACAGCCTGAACGCACATATGTTCCGTCATGAATTAGAGATTTTATTTGATACACCATTTCCTTTTGAGGTAAACGTGTTAATAAATCATTGAAGTTTCAAATGAGCTCCTATTTTTAGAACTTAAAGGTATCCAAAGTAATCATGCTGTATATCACTGACTATGGATATAAAATAGCTGAAATTAGATGTTATGAAATCATTAATTCAAATTGTACTCTACAAATAGTAAGAGAATACATTTTAATTATAAATAAGCGCTTTTAATTTTGTTACTGTCACGCTTCTCTTGTAAAAGTTAATTTCATTGGGAGCCTGATCCAAACTCCATCAAAGTCAGTGGAAAGTCCCCCCTTTGGATCAGGGCCTAGATGTTATGGTGTATTTAAAAATTCTTATCTACGTATGCATAATTAACAAATTAATTAGGTTGTCACCATTTGACGCATTGTTTGGTGGACTATGTACAATGAGTTAGGTTTGCATAGTAGATCCTAGTGGACAACTGTGGACATAATTCCCTCAACGGTACTATTTGCACTGGTTTTATTTCAGTTCTAGTTTCCAATAGTGATTGTACAGTATATTTTATTACATAATTTACTTTTAATTAAAATCAAAGTATATAATATCTAGACCAAGGGCACCTAGTTTGGGGCCGTTGTCCGTGAGGGCGTAATGACAATACAAGTCCCTTAGGATCATTGATTTCAGTGGGAACTGCTAGTACACAGCACCTCTCAGGAGAAGGCCAATAATTCTATTGTGATATTACTTCCTATAGGGTCACTACACTTTTTACTATAAAATTGTACATTTTACCTTGATAATTCGCCTGAGCTCCTGCCCTCTACAATTCATATTCTGCCACATTTCGTATAAGGTGACTAGCATTCAGCTGGGAGGAATGAACTAATCAGTCAAAATTTTCTACAGCCGATGCTTTATAAGCCCCATGTGACTCAGCATAGCCTTAGAATTCAGTAACACCCCTGGGTGGAAAAATGAATGGCTTGCAATCTATCCCAATGGGCTCATTCTGCTAGCTATTAGCTATGATAAATGCTGAGGAATGCCTTTGAAATACTTTGCAATATTCATTGCTCCCCCCCCTTATTAAGGCTCTTTAAGACATAAGCACAGGCTACCTTTTATGTACCTTTATTAATATAGCATAAAGGAATCATTCACTCAGGCATGAAAAGATCCAGAAAAACAGGTTGCAACAGAATGCCACCATTAGCATCTTGAATTAACATCCCAATGCTCACAACTCCATCTTTGCTATCTTCATTTTAATTCATGCCATAGAATACCATCCTGTGCTGTAAAAACAACTCCAAACATGATGTGATTAACCTTAGGGTCCCCCAGACCCTCATCTCAAAGCCCACTCGTACATGGCCTGTGCTTTCTATTCATGTTCAACCATCTGATTTCCATATAATCCTACTCGCCCTCACAAGCTGCTATTAGCATAACAGAGCTTTAGCATGACATTGATTGAAGCCAGTGCTTGCTGAATGCAGTATCAAAGCATAATTTGCCAGAAATCAAATCTAATTCACAGTGCACCATATTAAAATTTCTCAAAAAACTGTTTCAAGAAAACTGTCCTAGGCCTCTAATCTTAATTGTTCTTCTTTATATTCTTGTCTAGTTCTCTGGAATTCAGGCAATATACTTTGTTTAAGAGCCACGGTCTTTGACTTGGGCGTGTCAATTAAACAAGAGTTTTTCCACTCCATTTACCCCAACCCCATTAATGTTACAGCTGAAACAGTGAAGGGTATTTGATTGATGGGCAAAACACTTGGTTTATTACATCACAACAGGTTCTTTGGACAGGTTTCCTAATGTGTTGGGTTTTTAGGTAAGTGCAACAACGTGTTATAGCAGTGCCTACTAGGGCTGAAATGAGTTTATCTGATTAAGATTTGTTTTAAGGCTTTATAACTTATGGTCCAATGGCCAGGGCACTGAAGGGGGAGCTGAGAGACCAAGCTTCTGGTCCCTGCTCTGCCACTGACCTGCTGCCATTAAGCAAGTCACTTAACTGCTCTGTCCCTCAGTTGCCTAATCTGTAAAATGGAGATAACAGTGACTACCCATCTTTGGAAACTGCTTCTGTGTCTGCCCCCTTTCCAATAAGTTCAAAAAAGCCCTAGAGTCATTTGAAATAGGACAAGGTTGAACCAGTCCCTGCTTTAGGGCACACTCTGCACTTTGTAAAAGTAGTAGTGCTACCACTTTGGTGCCCTGAAGGTTACACTCCACCAGAATTTCTCCAGTTGTAAGTGCTCAATTTTATTATCAAATCTCAGTTATGGTTGGGCAGCCTGGCTTGGTAGGTAAATCTGTTCTAGTATTGTGGAGTCATGGTTTTCATCCGGTGAATACCATTAAAATCCAAAGATCCCTATTAACAGAGCTGCAGTTCCACACTGCAGTGCATTGGCACAAATTGGGGCACTCTTTGAGTTCCCTATAAAAAGATCCATCGCATCCTGTAGAGAGGTTACCCTCTATAGGGACATTGGAAAAGTAGGGTTTAGTCATTTTAGATGCTTTTCTTATGTTCCTTAAAAGTATATTTTAAAATAGATTAGCTAAAACTTGGCTGGAGGGGATGGTTTTGTTCTCTAATAACGAGTACCCGATCAAGGCATAGATACTATGGGCCAACTCCTGATTACCTCAAAACCTCATCATTTATTTATTGATATTTTTAAATTATATTTCTAGCCCTCATAACTGCAGAGAAAAGCTTGGAAACGTGAGCATAATCAGTGCAACAATGTCTGCCTGAGTCTGCAGAAAGCCTGAAATGCTTGCTGTGAGGGAGTGAGCTGCCCTATTCATCTCAATGCATGACATGCTGCGATAGCCTTTTCAGTGCCACTCTGGAGAGGACTTTGTTTATGGCTCAATAAGAATAGCACAGAAGGCCCACCCCTCCCACTCAAGCAGGTACCCCAGCAGCAAGGGTGTAAATACTAACCCCTGTCTCCCACAATTAGCACCCCTGCCACTCATTAATGAAGACACACCCTTTGCTTCTTCCAAGGGTTGGAGGACTTCTTCTGATGCTCCTGGAGATGAAAGTCCACAATGTTGTGTAAGGGTGTTTCAGATTAATCTGGAAAAACCTACCTGTGGTGTGTAGACATTATGGCACTTTTTTTAGAGCAAGGGTTTGCTTTCCCTGGTTGCTGCTCTTGCACCCTGAAATCGTTGCATGAATGTGCATTGGGCTGAGAGAAGTATGGTAGGGAGGGAATCATGCCTCAGCTAATGCTCTAGGAGGCTGTAAACTGAGTTGAGAGTCTAGGGCTGTACACCAAACAGTATCATCGCTGTCAATACAGAGGCCACTCAGAGATGACTGATGGAAGTTGAGGGAAATTCCAAGGCACAACCTCAATCTCTCCCTCCTCCCCTCTTTCAGATAGCTAGCAACTTGCTGAGCACTAACAGGATACGCAAACTGCATTCCTCAATGGGAGCTGGAAAATTCACACTCAGGAGTATGAGAGAGAAGGGGAAGCTCCTTATTCTGCTTTGCACCCAGCACATAAACAGAGCAGCTGGCAATATTTGAAGTGTGTTCTAGGATCCTTTGGGAGAGACCCTTTGGAAATGTAAAATACTGTGAATCCAATCATAAAACGCCTAAGGACCACCAGTTATTTTCAAAGTGAGGAGATTTTGCTTTCCATGCATTTTAAGTGTGTCACTTCCTTTATTCCCCCATGCTTATCATACCTAAATTCAGCTGCTGTGTTTCCACCTTCCTCCTCCATTCTGTCTGCATCACCTCCCATCTCCACATCATCATTTCTCTTTCACTCATTTCCTCTCCACGCCTTTCACCAGCCCTTGCTCCTCTTCCTATGCTCCCCTTTCCCCTGGTAAATTCACTCTACACTGCTCCATTCTCCATTGCCTTCAACTGCTCACTTCTGACATTTCCCCTGGTCTTGGTCTTCCATGTATCTCCTCCCTCACTGGAGGAGCCCTCCCTGCCAATTCTCATGTCTCTTTGGCATCACAATCTTCCCCTTGTCCCTTCTTTCCCCATTTACTCTCCCTTCTCCTCTTTCTGTTCTGTCTGGGATGCCTGCTCCTTCTCAACGTAGATCACTGCCATCCACAAACTTTTAGCTCCTGCTGCCTTCATCTCCTCGCACTCATTGAAACCTTGACAATATCTCACACTGCCACTCTCCTTCATAGCTACTTCTCCTTCCCACACATATTCTGCTCCCACTCATCCCTAAAGGACGATGGGGGAGGCATTGGACTTCTCCCCTCCTGCCTCTGTCACTTCCAGACCCCTCCCTTCCCATTCATTTTTAAAAGTGTGAAGAGATGGACTGAAAAGGATGTTGGGGATATGCCAGTTCCATACCCTGGGGCTCACCACAACAAAGTACAGTTGCATCTAGATTAAAGGCACAGCAGTGAGCTCTCTAAAGTGCAGATGGTATGAGAGTATCAGTATTGGTCCAGGGGAGGCTTGAGAACAAGGTTAGAACATAACCAGCTTGTGCACCATAAAGGGCTGATTGTTGCCCCTCATCTTTTATTGACATCAGAGCTTAAACAAATATGTGTGATTGTAATGCTTTCCTTCTTACAGCTGATGGAGGTCATACATGGAGATGCTTTCTTTTCTGTCTCTCTTTTTTTTGTATTTACTAATTGTGTATGTACTAATTAATGAATGTCCTCTGGCATGAAAATGCATCTACATAATACTGTCTTTTCCCTTTGATATTATTCATCCATTCTTTGAGAAATCTCTCTCAATTTTACATCATGTTTTCCTTACATTATAGCTCCCCCACAGTTTGTGATAAGGCCACGAGACCAGATCGTAGCCCAGGGAAAAACAGTGACCTTTCCCTGTGAAACTAAAGGAAATCCCCAGCCTGCTGTTTTTTGGCAAAAGGAAGGCAGCCAGGTGAGTCTAAACCCTTCATCTGAACACTTTTTTTAAATTGCACATTTTTCAATATTTTAAGTCATTTAATTAACTCACTGTCTTTCACATGCTCTGTGCACCTTATAAAGAGATCTTGTCTGCTTCATTACACTCCATAAATGTCCTTTAATAAATAATGTTGTTGTTGATGCACATTTATATTGTGAAGCGCCCAGAGGCCAACTAGGTATGGTCCCATTTTGCTAAGTGTTGTACAGACATACAGAAAATCCCAGTCTGTATCCCTAAGAAGTTTTCAGTCTGAAACACAAGACAACAGGTGAATGGGATAAATATAGCATGGAGCGAAGGAGACAGGGTAACAAAAATAAGAGGATGTACACAATTTTTAGCCAATCAGGGGCAGTAATTACAACAGGGCACCTGTGTTGTTATAATCAGGTAGTTATAGATCTAACTGCCTGATTTGCACTGACGTGTGCCACAGTGCATGCAAATGCAGGTTTTGAGCATGCAGCTGTTTGCCTCCATAAAACTGGCATGCACAATTTCTGAGACTCATTTTGGAAAAATTTCCCCTCGGTATTTAGCGCCATTTTAATGACTGAGTTTCTGACACCACCCTGGGCCAATACTGATTTCCTTAGCTTTAGATTTGAATGTGGTGCTGTCACAGATAAATCTTTGTGTAAATTTTCAATGTTGTTGCTTTGCCAAGACTAGTTATTTCAGAAGACAGGCTGTCTCACTATCTGGATGGTTTTCCTTTTGGTGGGTAAAGTTTGGATGTTGCAAACCACGGCCCAGATTCTCTCCTGAACATGAGCTCTACTAAAGGCAGGAGAGGAGAGCATCAGGGAGCTGGCTGTTGTTACATCCATGTGAGATACATTGCACTGGTGGAATTCTCTGCTGCCCATTTGTGGATAGTTGCTCTTTGTGGTACCTGAAATGTACAAATGGCCTAGATCTAAATAGAGACTGTAGCCCTGGATGTTAATATAATTTTTCTCCTGGAGTCAACTGAATATATTTTCATCTGTTACCCTTCTCCCAGGTGGTTAATGGTAGTTAGAAGGATCAGATTCAACATGTCATGAGTCCCTTCTGGAGAATATTAAAATTAACTTTAGGCTCCACCTAGAATTCTGTGGAAAATAAATAAATCCTCTTCCAGTTGCCTAAGCAGGCAGAACTTCATCACCACCACCACCTCCAAGCACTCAGGTTATGTTTACACTTACGGAAGCATGTACAGTACGTACACTGCACTCCCACCTAGCATGGGTATAAATAGCAGTGTAGACAGCGAGGCATGGCTTAGGCAAATACAGACATGCCAGAACCCTAGGGTGTGTACCCTACACAGTTCTCTTCACACACAAGCAATGTCTCCCCCATATACACTATCCCACTGCCTACCCCTTGCTGGAGCCTTTCCCCACCACGGGGAGCTACACACTATAGTGGATGTTTTTCACTGTGGCATGTAGCTACACTTTTCCTACATGCTACCACCAATGTAGACAAGGCATTATTTTGATAGGGACATAGATTCTTGGAAAATGCAGCAATCCAGCAATATTCAAATAAAGATTAAAGCAATCAGGAAACCTGCAGTAATCCATTCAAATCCCTCTCACCAGTCTCAGTGAATTCCCAGTAGCCCTAGGCAAGAGTTCTCTGATCACATCACTCCACCCACAACAAAACTCGCTCTTGGTTTGGGTCAGTGAATATTAGTAGCCCAGCATTCTCTGCAGTTCTGTTTCTTGGCCTGTTAAAGCTGCTTGTCTAGTTCCACCTTGAGCTGCCACCACCTGACCTTATTGAAGTCCCATAACCTTAGTGACCATCTAATTGTGCCTTTATAACAAGAAAGTGAGTTAAGAATGGAGAAAGTCTGAATCCTGTATAAAAGCTCATCTTCTTAGAATGTTAGAATGTGGACTGGTATGGCTGTGCGCCAAGGTGACCAAAGACATCTTTATTACTGCACATATTATTTGAGGCCCCAGTTGTGCAGTCAGAAGTTCTACATGAGTGGCCCCTCAGACCTTTGCAAAAGTTTACTCACATGGAGCTACAATGAAATTAATGGAGCGCTGCATGAGGCGCAATGGTCCAATTACAGGATCAAGATCAAGCTCAATACCCTATGTTCTCTGGGGTTGTGCAGCTACAGGAGTACATGCGTGTGCAATTGTTAAGTTGTTTAAGTTGATTCTTCACTCAGTTTTATTAATCTGATTATGCAACATATAAGGCAGTTCAGATCTAACCATCAAATATGTGGTTCTGATTCTTGCAAAGTGCAGTATTGTGGGCCTCACTAAGGAGTAAATTGTTCCAGGAGGAAAATATAATAGCATTTTGAAATTAAACCAGGAAATGCTGATGTGCTAGCAAACATTTCAAAAACCCTTCTTGTAGAGGGTTTTAATAACATGGTAATGTTTATGTAAAGTGGGCTTTATAGTGTCATGCTTGAATCTAATAAAGTGGACATCCATCATGTTGTAATAAAGAGAAGAGCTTCTAATTAAAGTAGGGCATCATTTGCAGGATTAAAGTCATTTAGTGTAATTGAAAAGTGTTAATACTCTATTTTATCCTCTTCCGTTGGTATCACTTCAAGGGTAAAAACGTTTTAAGGTGAAAATGTGTCTTCTGTCTTTAATTGAATGTTATTACCTACTGATTGTACCATGTTGAAGCTGTTTAATTACAAACCTGGAAAATTAATTACAATATTGAGAACCAGATCCCATAGGGTTAGAATGTTCTTTTTTGGCAAATAAAGGCAACCTAAAATTGGTATCTTGATGTTTATAATCAAACCTTGAAACATAGCTCAATGTGATTCATTATACCCACATGTTCTTAATTGAGCAACAATGAAACAACACAGGTTAACCAGGTTAATGTTACCATCCTAATATAAACTTTCTAGGTTTTGAAATAAGACACCATTCCATTAAATAGCAAAGTCTCCACTTGCTACATTTTATCATTGGAATGAAGAGTACAACACTTTGGCCACATCTAAGGTTAACATGTGGGGACACTGTATCTTTGAGTGTTTACTCCTTGCCATTTGGACTTGCAATGCTTTCTTTGTCTCTGAGGAAATGTCTACACTGTATTTAAAATCCTGTGGTTGGCACATGCCAGCTGACTCAGGCTCCCACGGCTCAGGCTAAGGGGCTATTTAATTGTGGTGTAGTCGTTCAGGTTCGGCCTGCAGCCCAGGGACTCTTGCACCTTGCAGGTTCCTAGAGTCCAGGCTCCAGCCCAAGCCAGGGTGTGTACGCGGCAATTAAACAGCCTCTTAGCCTGAGCCAGGCGGGCCTGAGTCAGTTGGCACGGTCGGGCCAGACACAGGTTTTTAATAGCACTGTAGACATAACCTTAGTCAAGAAACTATCTTCCTTGCAATGCTGCTGTTAGTGTTTATTGTAATATTGTGTAGAGCTAGTCAAGCTAACCCATTCCAGTGATTACAGGGAATTCTTCATCCTGGAACTGTTCCTCCATCCTGTTTCACTAAGCACAGCCAGCTGGAAGGGAGGGGAGTTGTTCCCTCTGGAAAGATCCTTGTGCCAACTTGTACATCAGCAGCTGGTCCTTTGTATTTGGTAGCCTTTCCCCCCAAAGCTTAACAGCAGTACTCCAATGAAATGCAGCAGCTTAAGGCAATGAATTTACTCTTACTAGTCTCTAGTTCCTAAACACTGTGGGCAAAATTAATCCCCGGTGTAACTCCATTACAGTCAATGGACATAAAGCCATTGAAGTCACTGGAGGTATGCCAGGGATGACTGTGGCCCTCTGTGGGCCAGCATGTCACCATTAGGCCTGAATGAGCGAACAATTTAATTGAATCTACTTACTTTATTTTAAATTCTTTAAATTTACTCTGCGGTCAATTTATGGCAATTTATAATCTGTGGGGTCTGATCCTGAAGGGTGCTGAGCCTCATCAATTCCCACTGAAGCGTAGAATTCACTGGGGCCCAAGGCCCCTCAGGATTTGGCGCATGCTGAAGAATCAAAGAAGGATGGTCGCATAATCAGAAATTAATATTTTGAATGCAACAGTGAAAATGATTATAAACCCTAATTTGTACTAGCTTGTGTTGCCATCTACAAAACATCAAGATGGGTGATGAGTGGCTGCACAACTCTGCCACATCAAAATTCTCACACAAGTGGGCTTTTATGCTCATTCTTCATTCAGCGCTTGCTTACACTACAGATCCTTGACCAATATAGCTATTCCAGCAGAGCTACCTAATGTAGACACAGCATAAGCCGGCAGAAAGAGTTCTGCTGGCATTGTTACACCACCTCCCTGCATGACATTAGCTAAACCGACAGAAGCACTTTTCTGTTCGCACAGTTGCATCTACACTGCCGATAAAGCCATATCAGGTAGGAGGTGTGATTTTTTCCAAAACTACTCAGCATTAGCCTAACTTTGCTCCCATGGAAGTCAATGGTAAAACTCCCATTAGCTCCATTTGGAACAGTTTTAGTCAACACTCAAAGCTTTTAAAAATCCCATCCTGCATATTTAGGCAAACTTCGAAATCTTAACTGAACTTTTCCAAACTCCCATTATTAGAAAGCCAAACAAAACTACCTTACCCTAAAGATGTGCTTTTCAAACTGTGCAGCAGGACTCCCAAAGGAGGCATGAGAATGTGAATGTGTCAAGCAAGGGGAGGCCTGAGCTGTGTGCAATTTTTTTCTTTTAAGAGCTCTGGCTGTCATTCTCAGGTGGCTGGGGCTTGTGCAAAAGGGTCATGCACATTGAGGAGGTGGGGGGATAGGATCCAGGAGACAGCCGGAGCCCCACTGCACAACCCCCGGAGTGACAGCTGGCTTCGGCTCTCCTTCCCACCCACATCCCTCACCTGGTAGCAGCAGGACTGCAGCTATCAGCGCTGGGGTGACAGAAGCAGCAAGAAGTAAGGGTGGCAATGGGGTGCTAAGTCTGCTGTGAAGTGATATTAAAAAACCACATTGCCACCCTCACTTCTGAGCTGCTGCCGGCACAGCACTACCTATACAGCTGAGTGGCCAGCCAGGTGCCGCTGGTTTCTGCTCTCCCTTCAGAGCTGGGCAGCAGTATATATACTTGTGAGGGGCAGGGGGAGAACATAAGCAACTATAGACACAAAGAAAGGGGGCACAATCAAATAAGTATGAGACCCACCGCCCTAGAGTAATCAATAGCTAACAGTAGTGTTGCTGCACTGTTTGGGTACGTCACTGGTGTTAACAATTGTCATATTTTTATAGGGGTTGGTTCAGTACTTGTTTTATTTAAGCTGGTTTATAAATCCATAAATCATCATTCCATAACTCTTATGAAATTAGTTAATTCAGTCAGTTTTCCTCCTTTAAGTAGTAACGTCTCATCATAACTCCTAAACCCTCTCCCCTACTCCCCTTTTCCATCTCCCCTCCCACCCCCCCGTCACTTTCACTAACCTGTCTTTCCCCAAGTGCTGTCTCTCAATCTTTCAACCCTTCTTTCCTCGCATCAAAGCCACTGTCAAATGTTATCACTTTTCCCTGGAAAATTTGCCCCCAGCTGCTAAAGCCCTAGTTCCTTGATTATCATTTTGCATTGATTACTGAATCCACTCTATTTTCCCCAGTCCTCATCTCTCCCCCTCCAGTCCATTAAAAGGGCTTCAGCTAAAATAACCCACCCCCAATATAAATGTGCCACCCCCTCCTCAAAACTATCAGCTCCTTGCCAATTTTCACATCAAATTTATACTCCTTGTCCTCACCTTCAAGGTTCCACACTGTCTGCCTCTTGTCTATGTCTCAGTTTTAATTTCCTTCTACTCCTCCTTTCACCTCCCATGCTCTGCCAATCCCTCTTTCTTTATGATCCTTTTGTGTCTTCCTGCCACTTCTGCTTCTATGCCTTGTTCATGCTGCCCCCTTTGCCAGGAACAGTATTCATTGCCAAACAATCTCACTCTGCTCTTTCAGATCACTACTCATAATTCATTCCTTTTAGGTAGCTTTCTAATGTGCACTGTAGTGTTAGCTCTTCCTGATGTAACACCCAGCTATTTATGTTATTAAAATAAAGTTCAGAGTTACCAAGGTACATATGAAACAAAGTCAGAACTAATGAGATACATATGAAACAAATCACCCGCATATATTTGTTGAAATCTTCTTCCAAACCTCAACCCCTACTGGCAACACAATTGTCTGTCATAATTTCTCAATGGTTCTGTGTCTAATTTAAACTGCAAGCTTCTCCAGGCAGGCAACATTATCTTATTATGTGTCTGTAAAGCCCTATGCACACCTGTGATATTATATAAACAGTAGCTTTTTTTTTATTTGTGTTTATACATAATGCTTGTAAAGAAAATTATTGTGCTCTCGACTGAGGGAAAAGCAATGTTCTTGTATTTGCACTGATGTGATTTGAATTGTCTCTACAGAATCTACTCTTTCCAAACCAGCCTCTCCAGTCCAACAGTAGGTATTCAGTATCACCAACAGGCGACCTCACTATTACTAACATTCAACGATCTGATGCAGGCTACTATATCTGTCAGGCATTGACGGTTGCTGGGAGCATTTTAGCAAAAGCTCAACTGGAAGTTACTGATGGTGAGAAATCAAAATTTCTATTATTTTTTTTAAACCAGTGGCACCAAAGAATTAAAATATAATTTGTAAATATAGACATGTCAGATAATGTAATTCATATTGGCAAACATATAGGATTCTACAGATTATTAATAATGCAAAAAGGACCTTGGTGCAGAGTCTTCTCCATGAACACAAAAACATGGAATACAGATTTGCACATCATATGAAATTTTTGTACCTCTTTAAAACAATCAGTGAAAAGGGAGGGATACACCAGCTCAGAATACAATTTGTGTTAAGGGACACTGTCCAGTACAGTGGAACTGAAATTTAAGATGCCCGTATCCTAATCCAGAATGAGCAATGGATGGTTTTGTGGTAAAGCACTGAACAGCAACTCAGGAAAACTCAGTTCAATTCCCAGCTCCACAACAGACTTCTGTTACCTTAGGGAAGTCACTTTGAGACATATTGTCATCTCATGAAAATTGGAATAATACCATTTAAATTTATGGAGCTATGTCTGTGCACATCAACTGAGGACCCTGGCCCTTAGTTTCTCTGTGTCTCAAATCCCCATTTGTAAAGAGAGGCCCGTAATATTTCCTTACGCTCACAGGAGTGTTTTAAGGATAATTAATATTTGTGCTGCGTTCAGATTCTGCAGTGATAGGAATCCGACAGATTGACAAATACTACAACACAATGTGATTTGTCACTAGTCATTTCCACATTTTGTTTCGGGAAAATACCTTAAATGCATTCTTTCCTACATAGTGCATATATCTCTTTTTCATTTGAGCCCATGAATCCTGTTAACATCAGTATGAGTTCTGTTCATGGATCTAGGGCAGAATAGTGCCTTTATATTACTAGAGAAAATGGAGCTGAAATTCCTATTTGCCTAGCAGGTCATCGCATTCCCAGGCCTTATTATTCCCTATCTTAACCAACTCATTAAATATCTCCTGACAGACTTTAATGAATTTTTGCCATTAAAACTGTTGTTACATGCACAGATCCACTATTACAGCTCCATCAGAGACCTGCCTACATCATGAAAGTTTGAAAAGATGTCTAATTCTGAATAATCTGGCTTTTCACAAAAGCATATTCATCGCAAGTGACAGGTAGAGAGGTTCAGACACACATTATAGAGGTTTGAGCATGAATTTGATGCCTTTTTTTCTGTTGTTTTCCAAAAGCTGTCTATATTTCTATGTCAAGGAAAGATAATTTCTTCCTTATCCTTGCATCTTTACAAGCACGCACTGCATTTCCTTAAAGTAGTTTCTAGGAGATTAAAGCCTAACCTTCACTCTGTGACCTCTTTAAGTCTTCTCTTTCTCTTACTCTCTATGACAAAATGATGCGTTTTCATACAATTCAAATTTACATGTAGATTAAAAGGTCATTTAAAATTAATGGAAAGGCAGTATTTTTTAATATCTGTCCACGGCGCTGTCTGATTCAATGCCATGGCTGTGATGGGAATAAATAGAACATGCAAACATTGGCTGATAGGACATTGAGCTGTTAATGGTTGCACCTGCTGTTGCTGCAGAGATTTACTGCAACAGGGGCTGAAAGGAGCAAGTCAGGTTCAAGGATATCAGTGATGAGAAATTCTTCCTTTAGACAGACAAGGCCTCTGGTCCTTCTTAATCTTTATTTATTTCTCTGTATGAAAAAAGAAATCATAATTGACCTCTTCTTTATCTGCATCAGCTTATGCAGCCAGTCAACAGAAAAAGCTCATTAAGGTGTCCATGGCAAAAAGCAAACTCAGCTTGAACTAATTACATTCAAAGGTACTTAGCATTCTACATTCCTTAAGAAAGCATTCAATAGTGCCTGTATGACTAAAGGAATGAAAAACCTGCATTCTTCAAATATCTCCCAGAACCTGAGAGTCAGGACACTCACTGTAATATAATACAAGATGATTTTATAGAAATATGAATTCATTATTGAGTTGAGGGGTGGATGAAGGTCATGAAGAATGTTCAGATAGAGTATTTTGCAATTGTGATTGTATAAATAAAGGTACCACTGTATCATAGATAATTTTTGACATTGCCTTTAGTTAGGGAATTAAGCATAAATATCTATGCATCTGACGAAGTGGGTATTCACCTACGAAAGCTTATGTTCCGATATGTCTGTTAGTCTATAAGGTTAGTCTTTGTCGCTTTTTACAGATCCAGACTATGACAGCTACCCCCTGATACCAAATATTCTTTGTCAGCTCATGCTGAGTATAGGTTATAGAAGTTAATGTTTTTATTAGTAGAGAAATGTAATTTCAGGGTTTAAAAATATATTAAAATATAAACATTTCAAATATTAGCCATATATTTGAGCATGAGCTTTCCAGTTTTTGGCTGGTGGTTTCAGTTTTACTTCATAGCCCAGAATTTTTCTGTTTGGTTAATGATTTAATAATAGTGGCAAGCCATCATTTTCATTTTGAACACAGTTTTGTTTGATCCCAGAGTAATTTGGATTCAATTGAAATTCCAATACAGAATGAAAACATATGTCATGTGCAGAAAAACAAGTGCTTAATTATACCATATATAGCAGTGTTTCAGTTGTTACATTTTTGCACTTAGACGTCTTCACTGGAAATATTTTTTACTCAAGTGTTCCTATGAGAAAAGATTACTTGCTGTGATGAAATGTGCTGAGTTGAGTGATAATTTTGCTGATTATGGACTGTGCTGAGAGCTTTCGATATATTTGAAATTCAAATCTTATACTATCTTGAAAGATCATCACATAAATCCAGAGTCTCACTCAGATCTAGAAAAGTAACATCATTCAAAAAAAAATGAGAAAGTCTTTGCAGTCTTCCAAAAGCAAAGGTAAGCATGCAGCTCAGAGTCTTGTAACAGCAGGTCATGCAAATAAACTTCCATTTAACTGTGTGTCTGTGTGATATAGAGAGAATAATACACAATTAGTAATTTATTCCATAAATTTAGCCTCTTTTTGTGCACAGAATATTCAGAGGTAAATCTCAATTTCCCCTAATCAATTCATTATTCATAATTATTGATTGATTGTTTTGGCCACTGTGTATTTTTTTTACTCTATGGATTAGTCACAAATAGTTCTCTGTGAGTATCCAGCTCTCTGGACTTGAAATTCAAGTTGTATTCCTTAGTTGTGACTAGTCAGATAAGGCACATGATCTTGTTTCCATCACTAGATGTGAATGCTTGCAGATACTAATTTTAAGTTCAGTTTTCATGAATGTGTGCACATATGACTTTGAAGTTCACTTTTCGTGAATATTCATATCAGTATAGCTCAATCACACACGTTTGTAGAAAATGAACACAAAAGGGTTTATGCTTGGACAAAACAAATTCACCTAAAAATTAAAGCAACCATTCGTGGATTTTTTACCGTGTTTGTCCATCTTTGAGGTAGAGAGACCCTCAGACATATACAGACATTTTTCCAAAGCACTGCTCAAGTATTGGTTCCTGATTCACTGAGAGACCTATATCATGGGAATCTTGTTTATATATTTAAATAACTGACAAACACAGAAGAATTTAGAAACATTTTACAGAAGATTTACAAGTCATAGAAGTGAAGACAATACAGTTGTTCACAGATCACTGGAAATCCTAAGTGTTCATTTAACCTTTAGCCTTAGTGTCATGGAAACCTGTAGTAGTCTTTCACCCATAACACCCTTGAAAATGAAGATTCCTTCTGGCCAGGAGACTTTCAATTACTTTATTGATCAAACCCATTTAAAAGATTATGAGCTACTCATTTGGGCAGTAAAAAAACTAATTAGATGCCAAAGAGCAATATCTAAAAAACAATAAGCTTTTAAAATACCTAGATTGCTACCCATAAAACAAGGCAAAGAGTTGCTACAAATAACTAAAGACATATAGTTCTCAACCTGAGCAATTATATTTTCATTCTTTTAATCTATACCTACTCGCCTAAAAAACTGAAAACTCATTGATCTGCATTAAATGTAAATGAAAACTTATGTGGCCTAGTTGTCACCTGGATATATTTTTGCTGTAGGTATTGTACTTTGATGGGCCACACACATATTTCTGTAATTACAGCATAAAATTGAGATTGAGTTTTTATTTCTTAAAATGATGGGGCAGTACTCTCTCTTCAACAGTTGTGTGTAACTGTGCTTAACCTTAACGAGATGTAAACATGTGTTTTGAGGTGAAAATACATCCCATTGTGCTTTTCTTGTGTCCTACTGGTTCCTGTGTCATAGCTGAATTCAGTGTATGCTATTTCAGAATTTCCAAGGCAGTTTTCATTTCCTGTGACAAATGTTCTAAATTAGCTTTCAATGCACATTTTAAATTTCTAGTTACAATAAGTTTGTTGAAATCACAACCCCAAGGTATTATTACAGCAAGTAGATTCATCAGCCTTATTTCCCAGATTAAGAGAAGGTTTTAGGGTTGTTGCAATGTTATAGTTCCAAAAACAAACATTTTGAATAAAAAAAACAAATGCTTATATCAGCCCTCCTCTTTCCTATGTATTAAACAGTGTACCGAAAGCACTTTGGAGCCTTGACAATGCTGTGGGCTCATGTCTTGAACAGTTCAACACAATGCAAGCCACATTTCTTTAAGACACACTTAAATTTATTGTGGTTTCATTCAAAAGCATGTATGTATACTAAATACGTTGGGCCAGATCCTCAGCTGGAGTAAACTGATGTAACTCAATTGACATCAGCTGAGCTATGTGAACCTACACTAGCTCAGGAGCTAATCCTGTTTATCAGAATATTTTCATTCAGATGCCAGACATACTGTTCAGAGATTTAAAGTTAGAACAGTATGGAAGCTAAACATCTGAGAACTGTTTCTCAATTCTGTTGGACTGCTGTTATGACGGTATAACTCCATTTCCATTAATGAAGAATCCAGCCCCTTGTTTATTTTACTCTCTCTCTCCATAAATAACTCTTATAGAAATGTTTTTTTCTTTCACAGATGGCACAGAATAGGTTCAACATCAGAATTATTTCTGAAAAAAATTCTTGCAAAAAAATTTAACATAAGCATTTACCTCATCTTCACGATATCCCACTGGTAGCAGAATAAGGCTCAGGTGCAGCTAGGCACTCACTAGTTAAAAATCTTCTATGAACTATTTTAAGCATGCAAATGTAAAATATTAGGAGAATAATAACAGAGTTCATGGTTTGAAAAGGTGATAACATGATTTGATAGGTAAACAGACAGCTTGATTAAATCTGAACTGTTCCTCACTGAAGAGCATGATGCAATCAGTTAGATCAGTTAGGGAAAGATTTTGTGTTGTTATTAGATGTTATTTGCTAATGATGAACATTTGCACATTGAACATGAATGGGAAACATGATCAAATGCACACTTTTAACTAACCATTATGATTGGTAGATAACTGCCTTAGCTTTTATCTAAGGCCCTGATTCAGGAGACCATTTGTTTTCAGGAAAGCATTTAAACATATGCTTAACTGTGATGCCAATGAGATTGAAACTCCTGCTTAAACTTAAGCATGTGCTCTATGGTGCTGGAATAATTTGTATAGTGGGGGTTCTGAGAGCCATTGAATCAAAATGTAAACCCTATATTATGATACAAACCAGTTTAAGCCAAAAGGCTCTGCTGCTGTAGCCACCATCTTTCTGAGTTACCAGGGTGTACTAACCCCCAACTCTGCCCGAAGCCCTGCCCTCATTCCATCCTTTCCCCTAAGCCCTCACCCTGCCTCACCTCTTCCCATCCCTGTTCTGCCGTGCCCCGCTTCTTCCCGCCCTCACTCCTCCCCCCTCTCCTGAGTTCCCTCACTCCACTCCCAGCCCCTAGTGCCTCCTACCCACCGCTGAACAGGTGATTGCTGCGGATGGGAGGCACTGGGAGGGAGGGCGAGGAACTGATGGGGGGAGGTTGCTGGTGGATGTTGAGCACCCACTAGTTTTTTTCCATGGGTGTTCTAGCTTCGGAGCACTCATGCAGTCAGCACCTAGAGCTGCGGCACCCCCAGCATCTCTAGTTCCAGCACCTATGAATGTGCTTGAGTACTTTTTAGCTAATCTTAAGCAATGCCTATACTGCAATAAAAACCTCCCGCGGCTGGCCTGTGTCTGGTTACTCCCACTTGCAGGGCTCAGGCTGCAGGGCTAGAAAATAGCAGTGTAGATGTCTGGGCTCTGAGACCCTCCCCCCTCGCTGGGTCCTAGAGCTCAGGCTCGAGCCTGAATGTCTACACTGTAATTTACATCTGCATCAGCTGACGTGGGCCAGCCAGGGGTGTTTTATTGCAGAGTAGACATACCCTTACGCAAATAAGTGTGATAATCTTTCAATGTTTATTAATAGCAAACTCACATCTAGGTACCATTTTATTGTAACTAAGGACAACCCTTTTAAATATGTCAATCAAACATCTCATTTGTTGGTGCATGAATGCATAGTGAGCATTGCAGAAATTAGCATTTTCAACCTCCCTTGATATCATATAGGATTTTCTTAAAATCTGTATTCTGTTATAGACTCATAGACTTTAAGGTCAGAAGGGACCATTATGATCATCTAGTCTGACCTCCTGCACAGTACCAGATACTAACTGCAAAAGGTGATTTTTAAAAGGAGAGTGGTTCAGTAATTGTTGTCTTTTCATTTAGTTTTGACAGATAGGCCTCCACCCATCATTCTTCAAGGTCCAGCCAATCAGACGTTGGCAGTAGATGGGACAGCTTTGTTGAAGTGTAAGGCCACTGGCGACCCACTTCCTGTTATTAGCTGGTTAAAAGAAGGATTCACATTCCTGGGCAGAGATCCTAGAACATCAATACAGGAGCAGGGGACCTTGCAGATTAAAAGTCTACGCGTGAGTACTAATACGAGTGACTCTGTTGGACTGGGTCATTACTGAGCTGGTGAGGAGCCCCCATCAAACAGTTAGGCATCCTTATCTTCAAAGTTGACATGTCCCTCCATTAAGAATAATGTCTTTCACCAGCAAGCTTTCATTGGGCAAAATTCTCTGCAAGAGAAATAAAAAAGGGAGATATGCTTTAACGTTGCTGTAGAGGGTTCAGGTAACACATTAGGATTCAGACAAAATGTGTTAGAACATAGTACCCAGCAGTAGGGGCTGGTCACGCTTCACTCCATGCAGGAAAAGGAAGGGAGGACTAGTCTCCATCTCCATCTCATTTGATCCTGAGGCTGGATGCCAGTTCATTCAAAGTTGCAAGTCAGAGCAGCCTCATTTGTTCCAGCTGATAATTGTCTCCCTGGAGGTGTTACCGCAGCCAAGGATTCTTAGACTGCAACCAGACTTTGGCTACTCCCTCCCCTACCAGATCCACTACATGAGGGCCTGGAAGAAGGAGATACCCTGCAGCTGGCTACGCTGGTTCTGTGCTATGTATATTGGTGTTTCCCCTGCTGCCTGTTTAGGGTAATATTTCATCCCTCTTTCGCACAGGGCATGGAACACTGTCTGGCTAGTATGGTTTTGAGGTATGTGAAAATCACATGCCCTGATTTTTAGAAAGGAGAAGAGACAAAATGAAAAGTTGTCAATGTGAGATTTGATCTGAAATGAAATTCTGGTTCCTTTGATCGCCTCTCTTCAAACATTTTAAATGACTTTTTATCTAAAATAAAATAAAATAAAAACACTATATGTTTGAAGCAGGTTTATTTTCCAAAGGGGATTTAGAATTTAATTAATAGGCCATTTTCTTATATAATTGGGTCCATTCCTGCAGCCTGTAGTCATGCCTGTGATCCTCATACATGCAGATTGGCACTCCTTTTTTAAATAAATGAGGATTGTATTCAAAATCTGCTGTTTAGAAGGCTTTATAAGAAAGCAAAAATAAAACAAAACAAAATAAATAACCCTGAATGAAGTGACAAAGTGTAGTTTTGTTTGCATACGCAGGCTCAATTCTGGAATCAGATACATGTGGTGGATCTAAGTTATGCCAGTTGCAGTGGTCTCAGCATGTACTGTGTGCCCCAACCTATTCCTTCCCCACTCGGGGAATGCCCTCTATGGGAAGTGACAGAAGCCAGGTGGCATCGGGTAATCCTCAGTCGCTCATTTAAAGTAGCTTTCTGGCTACTTTATGCTGCTGTGCAGATCACGGATAAAGGATTGATTCTTTGATATATCTATACTCTTACAGAGTAGTTGGCATTCAAAAGGCAAAATTTACCAACAATTTAACATGTTGATATCTGAGATAACACTATGTCTTATTTAGAGTACAAACAAAATCTGCTGTATCTTGTTGGTAAATGTTATCTTGCTAATGATAACTTTGTGTAGACATATGTATTAATGTATAGCATATAAAGTATAGAGATACTCATTATAGATATCCAAATATATAATACATACTGTGCAGGAAGTAAATATAGTTATATTATACATTAATTGTTTAAAAATAATTTCAGGAAATATTTAATTTCATCATCACTAATGCTTATACTTAGTTTGATCATGAAAAAAAGATAATCTGCAGAACTATAAAGAACAAGAAATGAGCAGCCATTTAGTTTTCTGCCAACATCCCATCAGTGATCGTAAATGAATTGTTAACCTCCTTGGAACAAAATGGAATTTATTAAAAAATTTATGCTAGCTTTCCTTGAGTAAACAATTTATCCTCCCTCTCTGGGCTAAAGGCGGGCTTGGGCCATGAAGGTTAATGCATTTTTACTGTAGAGCTGGATTAAACAGTGCGGATGAATAGTCAAGATTCCCCAGTAGTGTTAGAAAGCAGCAATTAAAGGTGGGAGCTTGGTGATTTCAAACAAACTTTCAGAGCATTGATGATGGGCTTCTGTGGAGGGTCCATGAGGCAGAAGCTCATGGGATGCCTGCCTCCATGCAGTTATGCAAACAGTAAAATACTTGTTGAATCGTGCCAGCACATTAATGTCTTTGTTAGAGCACATGATCTGTAAAGGAGAAAAGAAATACTGGCAGGGGGAAGGAAAATCTGGCATTAAGTGTGACTTTATAAGACATGGAGCTTTTATTGATCCTGGAGTGGCTCATTCTTTAATACCCATTTTCCTTTAAGGCTCAGAAAGATACACCTTAAACCTTCTCAGTGCAGTGGCACGCATTATTTGAATCAGACACACCATAAAACTCAACACCATAAATTGGTTTAAACTACAGTTGTCGATTAATTGCAGTTAACTCATGCAATTAACTAAAAAAAAATTGATTGTGATTAAAAAGTTAATCACGATTAGTCACAGTTTTAATCGCACTGTTGAACAATAGAATCCCAATTGAAATTTATTAAATATTTTTGGATGTTTTTCTACATTCTCAAATATATTGACTTGAATTACTGTGCACAATACAGAGTGTACACTGCTCACTTTCTATTATTATTGATTACAAATATTTGCACTGTAAAAAAGATAAACTAAAGAAATAGTATTTTTCAATTTACCTCATACAAGTAGCTGTAGTGCAATCTCTTTATTGTGAAAATGCAACTTACAAATGTAGATATTTTTTGTTATATAAATGCACTCAAAAACAAAAGAGTGTAAAACTTTATAGCATACAAGTCCACTGAGTCCTACTTCTTGTTCAGCCAACTGCTAAGACAAACAAGTTTGTTTACATTTACAGGAGATAATGCTGCCCACTTCCTATTTACAATGCCATCTGAAAGTGAGAACAGGTGTGTTTGCATGGCACTTTTGTAACTGGCACTGCAAGGTATTTACGTGCCAACTATGATAAATATTTGTATGTCACTTGATGCTTCGACCACCATTCCAGAGGACATGCTTCCATGCTGATGATGTTCATTAAAAAAAATTATGTGTTAATTAAGTTTGTGACTGAACTCCTGGGGGGAGAATTGTATGTCTCCTGATCTGTTTTACCCCCATTCTGCCATATATTTCATGTTATTGTAGTATTGGGTGCTGACCCAGCACATGTTAGATTTAAGAACACTTTCACTGCAGATTTGACAAAACACAAAGACAGTACCAATGTGAGATTTCTAAAGATAGATACAACACTTGACCTAAGGTTTAAGAATCTGAAATGTCTTCCAAATCTGAGAGGGACGACTTATGGAGCATGCTTTCAGATGTCTTAAAAGAGCAACACTCCAGTGCGGAAACTACAGAACTTGAAGCACCCAAAAAGAAAATCCACCTTCTGCTTGTGACATCTGAACCATGATGATGAAAATGAACATGTGATGATCCGCACTGTTTTAGATCGTCATTGAGCAGAACCCATCATCAGAATGGATGCATGTCCTCTGGAATGTTGGTTGACATGAAGGGACATATGAATCTTTGGCACATCTGGCATATAAATATCTTGCAATGCCAGCAACGACAGTAGCATGCAAATGCCTTCTCTCACTTTCAGGAGACATTGCAAACAAGAAGCGGGCAGCATTTTCTCCTGTCAATGTAAATAAACTTGTTTGTCTGAGTAATCTGAACAAGAAGCAGGACTGAGTGGAATTGTAGACTCTAAACTTTACATTGTTTTATTTTTGAATGTTTTTTGGTACATAATTCTACCTTGGTAAGTTCAACTTTCATGATAAAGAGATTGCACAACAGTACTTGTAATATGGGTATTGAAAATTACTATTTCTTTTGTTTTTTTACAGGGCAAATATTTGTAATAAAAATAAATATAAAATGAGCACTGTACATTTTTTATTCTGCATTGTAGTTAAAATCAATATATTTGAAAATGTAGAAAACATCCAAAAATATTTAAATAAATGGTATTCTATTATTGTTTAACTGCGCGATTAATCGCAATTAATTTTTTTAATCGCTTGACAGCCCTAGTTTACACGGGAAGCTGCAACTTTTATGAGTTAAAGTCTTCTGTTAAGGCTACCACAGCAACAAAGAGTCCAGTCTGAACTAAAGTCCTTTAGACAGGACCAATCTCAGGGCAGGCTACAATTAGCTCCTCTTCACTATAACCAACAGAAACCAATATGGATTTTAGCATCTTACCAAAATAATTGTCACTGCCCTTATTGCATACAAGGGTTCACTGTATATGTCGAAGTAACTCATTGCAGTACATCTAATGGGTATGGTCCTTCTCCTTAGCTCAATGCCGATATTTGCTCTGGAGCCCCTACATCACCTTGCTCATGCTTAATAACAACCACACTAGACCCCAGGCCAAAGTTGTGATAAACCTTGAATGTGAATCTACACAATTCCCCTATGTGCCAAGTATCCCAGCTGCTGTGAGGAAGTGGAAAAAAATTCCATACCCACGTCAATGGTGACAAGAAAATCCCTCCTCTGCTCCAAAAAAGCCACTTGCTTATTATTCATAGCTTGACCAGAAACCCAGTGTTAACCAGGGAAAGGAGGGAAAGTGCTTAACACGATCATAATCCATCCATATATTCAGATTTTCAGTTGTCTCCCTCCATGTCCTTAAAAGCAGCCAGTTGGCCACAGTCATTGGGAGGGGGTGGCTGATCCACAAACTATGTAGAACAGGGATGGGCAAACTTTTTGGCCTGAGGGCCACATTAGGTTTCTGAAATTGTATGGAGGGCCTGTTAAGGGAGGCTGTGCCTCCCCAAACAGCCAGGTGTGGCCCAGCCCCTACCCCCATCTGACCCCCTCTGCTTCTCACCACCTGACAGCCCCCCCAGGACTCCTTCCCCATCCAACCCCCCATTTTTTGACAGCCCCCCGGGACCCCTGCCCCATCACCCTCGGAACCCCTTCCCATCCCCCCACCGCCCAATCCCACCCCTCCTCTCATTCCTGACTTCCCCGTGGAACACTTACCCCATCCAATCACCCCTTCTCCCTGTCCCCTGACCACCCTAGAACCCCTGCCCTGACTGCCCTCCACCGTCCCAGCTAACCCCCCCGACTTCTCCCCTAGGACCCCTTCCCCCATTCAGCCCCCCCTGTTCCCTACCTTCTGACTGCCCTGCCCCAACCACAGCCCTGACCATCACCCCGAACTCCCCTGCCCTATATCCAACCCCCCCTTGCTCCCTCCCCCCTTATCGCACTACCTGGAGCACTGGTGGGTGGCGGCGCTACAGCCGCGCTGGGACAGGCCACGGCACATTTTGAATATTTCAGCTTTTATCAGAGAGCCTTTCTGAGTCAAGGCAGCTGAATCTTCTTAAAATTCAGGCCATGCTTATAAAAATCTATTAAACAGTTACATCACTAATTACCTGTCGTGCCCTGTCCATAACAATAGTATACAGCAGCGATAATGTGTCAGAAGCAGAAAGTGCCAACACAATTCAAACATGATAAACTTCAAAATCAATTAAAATATATATCAGCAGATATTGTAAAGAGCATCTTGCTTATTTGCCTCAACAGCCATCTGGAAAATCAAGCTATGAGCACATTGACTTCAGTTCCAATTTAATACAGTTCAGAGCACACACATACTATTCCCTTACAGTCCAATAAACCATTTTGGATTTAGCCCTATATCCATTGAGATGTTCCAATGCAGTCTTCCCCCAGTGAATATAATTCTTCTCTCATATCATCAGAGTCAGCACTCTCCCCACTCCATTTCCATCTCTAGGCTAACATGCTTTACACACAGCAGGTTGGGGGCTTCTGAGTAGACTACACACTGTTGGCCAACTGTGGTATTCTATTGATCTCAATCAATTTCCCCAGACCAAACATCAGGTCTCATTCATAGTATCCCTTAGCCTTCAAAGTGAGAAATAACAAAACATCAGGGGAAATCAGTCAGTGTGATGGGAAAAAAAAATAAAAAGAAGTGGGGGGAAATAACTCTAATAGTGTCAATGTGACCACAAACAATTTCCCCAAATAAACTCTGCATATCTGGATCATTTATGTGAATATAATGCTTTTCATCCCAAAACACTTCTCAAACCCCAGACATACAGTGCCACTGAAATGCACATAAGCATCACTGAAACCCCTCTGCTGTGGAAGGTATCTACTAGTTCATCAACAGGCTCACTCCACTCTGCATAAAAGTGGAGAAGGAAGAGGGAAATTTGGCCTAGGCCACTGACCAAGCCTTACCCTTTAGAAAATGTTATGCATGAGAACTTTAATATCCATACTAACTAGACAGGACTGGTTTTAAAGTCTCATCTAATAAGACCCATACATGATAAACTACATAGTAATACTTCCTCTACAACAGAAGAATAAAAGGAGGTGAGACAACCCTGCTGGGATTGGAAACTGTAAATCAAGGCAGGGATTATGAAACTGAAGCTTAATCTCCTCTGAGAAGTGAAATCTGTACCCATTTCACAATTTAGACACACTTTAAATTATAATTTCAGTCACATATATGTTATGTTGTATTTTTACTGGAATTCACCTAGATCTTCCTTCATATATAAAAAAACATTGGTGACATGTTTTAAATTAACCATTCTGTAATATTCATACCCTCTACCAATGACATTAACAATATGAGAATTAGAATAATGGGCGGGGGGGAAGAAAAGAGAATGAAATTATTAAGAGCACGTAATCTTATTATAGTTCGCTAACAGTAAGCCACCATTAAATGATTATTTGAGAAATGTCTGGTGTCCTTTAGTGATGTACAATGTAGGTTAAGTCCTTCTTATTTTACATCAAGAAATATTCAGAAAAAAATTGAGAGAATTATGCCACCTTATGTTAAAGGTTTGTCAAAAATGCTCTTAACCATTTTTGTGTGACTAGATATCTGACACTGGCACTTACACATGTGTGGCCACAAGTTCAAGTGGGGAGACATCCTGGAGCGCTGTGCTAGAGGTGACAGGTAAATCATGTCAGAGGCTTGTTGTTCTCTTGGCTTGTGTTCACTGTATTATAGCAGATGTGTTTTAAAGGGAACCAGGATTGAGACTACTATATTTTTTGGTAGAAAGGCTGGATATCTTCACGTGACTTAGATTTTGGTATTATTATCTCTAAATCTCCATTGATGGTACAACCAGTTGTATTAGTATCAAGGTACGTTGGAGAGCTATATCTAGTCTAAAGTGGAGTACCAACAAACTAACTGTTTCCATGCAGGAAGGCCCTTATGGCCCTGAAGAATCCCACTGAAGTCACTGGGGCTTCATGTGGGGTGAAAGACTCTACCTAATTGGAGATCCTTTTGTAGGATTGGGGGTTCTCTCATGCCTTCTATTGACTGATGTGTTGACATTTTAGGTGAATCTATTCCAGCTATTAAAAAATAAATAAAGTAGACTAGTCTGTCTGCCTCCTCCCCTCCCTTTTCTCTATTGTTGTTGCTTTCTTTGGTTTCTTTTATGAGCAAAAGCTTCTATAACAACTGACAGCCAATCATCCAGTAACATAAACCTCTAAATGTAAACCTGACTCTCTGTTGTTATTGTTAAGTTAGGTCAGTAAGCGCTGGGGCCATTGTGCTGACTATCATAAATTATTTGTATAGTTTTTTATTTTTGCTCTCCTTTTTTTAAATCAAATTGTGCAGTCAAGGATAAAAGTTAACTATTTTTTTATTTACCCCTTACAGAGTCTGGTGGAGCAACAATCAGTAAAAATTATGATTTGAATGACCTTCCTGGGCCACCATCCAAACCCCAGGTCACTGATGTTACTAAGAACAGTGTCACCTTGTCCTGGCAGCCAGGCACACCTGGAAACTTACCAGCTAGTGCATATATCATTGAAGCTTTTAGGTATGTGAAAATTTCTACTTCTAATCGCTTTCCTTTCTAATTTTGTTTTAACCCTAGTGTTAACTATGCTCCTGGTATGATGGTACCTGTGTGGACATCTGCAAATTCAATTAACTCACTAAAGGCCTTATCTTTGATGGCATGGAGTTCATTCTTAATCTTCAAGAATTTCTCCTTTTTATTATTAACCACTTATTTCTTAACAGAACTTTTAGACAAGCACTAGACTATTTCTTCAGGTCAGCAAAAGTATAGTTTGACTATGCATTCACTGATCTGTTACTTTTTTCTTAATTCCTGGAGAGGGATAGCTCAGTGGTTTGAGCATTGTCCTGCTAAGCCTAGGGTTGTGAGTTCAGTTCTTGAGGGGGCCACTTAGGGATCTGGGGCAAAATCAGTACTTGGTTCTGCTAGTGAAGGCAGGGGGCTGGACTCAATGACTTTTCAAGGTCCCTTCCAGTTCTGGGAGATAGGATATCTCCATTATTATTATTATTTTTAATCCTGATCATCACTGAGGGTTTCAAATGAGAATGTTGACATTCAAATTGGACAGCACGAGAGGAAGTAGTTTAATTAGGGTTGGGCAAAACAGATTTAAAAAAAAAAATAATAGAATTCCCTAAACCTTGAACATGTTGGGATGTTTAGTCTTAAAGCAGAACCTAAAAACAAAAACAAACAAACAAACAAAAACACCTTTTGAAATTCTAGTATGATACCATATGGAATAAAATATATTATTTAAAAAACAAACATCTGATCATTTAGAGCTTGATCCTACAAGTCTGAAGTTGAATTTTGGCTATACGTTGGGAGCGCATCAGTTGGAAGCGACGGAGGAGGAGAAGGACCTTGGGGTACTGGTTGATAGCAGGATGACTATGAGTCGCCAATGTGATACGGCTGTTAAAAAAGCAAATGCGATTTTGGGATGCATCAGGCGGGGTATTTCCTGCAAGGATAAGGAGGTGTTAGTACCGTTATATAAGGCGTTGGTGAGACTCCATCTGGAATACTGTGTGCAGTTCTGATGTCCCATGTTCAAGAAGGATGAATTCAAACTGGAACAGGTTCAGAGACGGGCTACAAGGATGATCCGAGGAATGGAAAAACTGCCTTATGAAAGGAGACTCAAAGAGCTTGGCTTGTTTAGCCTGGCCAAAAGAAGGCTGCGGGGGGATATGCTTCCTCTATATAAATATATCAGAGGGGTTAACATTAGGGAGGGAGAGGAATTATTTAAGTTTAGTACTAATGTAGGCACGAGGACGAATGGGTATAAATTGGATATTAGGAAGTTTAGACTTGAAATTAGACGAAGGTTTCTAACCATTAGGGGAGTGAAGTTCTGGAACAGCCTTCCAAGGGAAGTAGTGGGGGCAAAAGACTTTTCTGGCTTTAAGACAAAGCTTGATAAGTATATGGAGGGGATGTGATGATAGGATCGTTAATTTGGGCAATTGATCTTGGATTACCACCAGATAGATCTGCTCAATGGTCTGCGGGGAGATGTTGGATGGGATGGGAACTGAGTTACTGCAGAGAATTCCTTCTTGGGTGCTGGCTGGTGAGTCTTGCCCACATGCTCAGGGTTTAGCTGATCGCCATATTTGGGGTCGGGAAGGAATTTTCCTCCAGGGCGGATTGGCAGGGGCCCTGGAGGTTTTTCGCCTTCCCCTGCAGCGTGGGGCACGGGTCGCTTGCTCGTGGATTCTCTGCAGCTTGAGGTCTTCAAACCAATTTTGAGGATTTCAATAACTCGGTCCTGGGTTGGGGTTGTTATAAAATTGGATGGATGGGGTTCTGTGGCCTGCCTTGTGCAGGAGGTCAGACTAGATGATCATATTGGTCCCTTCTGACCTATGAGTCTATGAGTCTATGATCAGAGATGAGGAGCTGAGCACCTCACTGGTGTGCACAGTATTTTGCAGGACTGAGCCCTTAGGTCACAATTCAGCAATTATACACAATTCAGCAAGTTACTTAAATCAATGGGTTACTTGTGTGCTTCAAATTAGGGTCATGTTTAAGGACCTTCCTGAATCAGAGTCTTAAAGTGAAAGAAAAGGAGTAAATATATTTTTCCTTTTAGTTAGTATGGTAGTCTATGGTCATCTAAAATATGTACAGTAACAGCTCAAAAGCCTACAATGATGACTACTCATCCTTCTACATAAATATCTATGTGCCATTTCTAAAATATGCAAATAATTGTTTTCCATAAAAATGGTAACTTCCAGTATGTCTTTTGACTTATATTAAAATAGTGACTACCTTTAATAAGCCCAAATGGAAAAGACAGATGAACTTTCTAATGAATAATATACAAATGACAGCTATGAAATGAAATCCTCTCTTTATCCTTAGCAAAAGTTTCCGTTTATCTTTACATAAGCTGCAGTGACATCCCGCTGATGACTGTGAAAATCACCATATATTCACAGGGGGCTGTTTTTAACAATCACACTTGAGATCATTACAGATGCAAGTGCTATATTCTGTTTATAGGACAGTCCAGCTGAAAACATAAGCACAGGAAAATATATTCATGTATTTTTTGTTTACAGATGTGTTTTCGAAAGCATCAAAAGTAATTTTACATATGGATTTAATTCAAGGAGAACACATTCTTTTAGCAAGACATTTTATTTGCATAATTTACCCTGTAGTATAGGAAGTTATTCTTTTAAGAGGTTTGTTATTTTCGTATATTTGTTCAAGAGGGCCCCATTTATCATTCAAATTTACTTTTCCACTTTTCTATATCTGTTCATTTTGCAAGTATTTATTTTAGTGGGCTACAATGTATTAGGAAAGGCTTTCACTTCAGCAGTGCTGAAATATTTTTATGGTACTATTGTTTTGTTTCATAATGCGGTCTACTCTCTTGATGAATTAACTAAAACCAGCAGAACTGTTTCATTTTTTTTTAATTGATCTTGTTATTTTTTTTCCCCAGCGGTTAACCTTGGAAAGGAAATGAAACCCAACTTCTTTTTCAAATCCTTTCTCTCCCCAGTATGTAAAAGTTTGTTATAAAGAGGAGGGTGATGAATTGTTCTTCTTAATCACTGAGGAAAGGATAAGAAGTAACGGGCTTAAATTGCAGCAATAAAGATTCAGACATTAGGAAAAACTTCCTAATTGTAAGGATAGTTAAGCACTGAACCAAATTACCTAGGGAGATTGTAAAATCTCTGTCAGTGGAAGTTTATAGGAACAGGTTAGACAAACACCCATCAGAGATGGCCTAGATAAACTTAGTCCTGCATCAGTGCAGGGAATTGGACTATCAGGGACCCTTCCAATTCTGTATTTGTATGATTTCTTTTTGCTTTAATTTGTAGTCTTCAACCATGTTTTTTTTCATTGCAGCCAATCTGTGAGCAATAGCTGGCAAACAGTTGCTAATCATGTAAAGACAACACTCTACACTTTAAGAGGATTGCGACCCAATACAATCTACCTGTTTATGGTGAGAGCAATCAACTCACAAGGTCTGAGTGACCCCAGCCCTATGTCAGATCCTGTCCGCACACAAGGTAATGTCAATCATTAATTGTTCACATGATCTCCAGTTGTATCCAGGACTTCTGCTTGAATTACTTGATAAAAGAAAGAAGGGTGGGAAATCTCTGAAAATTCAGCCAGTTTAGTTCAGCTGCTTTGCACCACTTTGGTAACTCAAAACACTGTAAACCCACCTCAACCTGTAAACCCCAGTTTAATTCCCTGCTGCACTACAGGCTTTTTGTATAACCTTAGACAAGTCACTTAAGGCCAGATCTGTAAAGGTTTGAGGTGCCTAAAGATGAAGATAGATGGCTAGTGGAATTTTCAAAAGCATCTAGACGCCCAACTCACATTGGGTTCCACTAGATTGCTATCTGCATCTTTAGGTGCCTTAATACATTTGGCCCTTAGTCTCTCTGGGCCTCAGTTCACCATCTGTAAAATGGGGATAGTAGCACTTCCCTTCCTTAGAGGGTTTTTGTGAGGATACATATGTTCAAGATCATGAGGCACTAAACACTATGTTAATGGGGGACATATAAGTATGATACAAAGATAAAAGCCAGGTCTACAGCTAGATTTCACCACCAGAGTGGCACAAAGCAGCCAGAGTATATGAATCAGTCTGGCCCAATATTTTTGCAGAGAATCAGTGTGAATCTAACTCATGCTCAGAATTATTTTAAAAGATATTCTGAGACACGTGTGTATTTTATGTTCTCTGCATTCATCTACTGAATACTAAACTAAAAAGGATGGCCTAAATAGGACTTCTCAACTGTAGGACAGCTAGTGCAATTAGATGAAGATGGTCTGATCCTCCATTGCTTCTCATTTCTTACACCTGTACAAAAAGGGTGTGAAATGCTGACAAACCAGAACGGTTGTTTTATACCCAATTTACTCTCTCTACGCTCAGTCTAAATGAATATGGTGAAAATGGACACGCTTCTCGGTGGAGCACAGAGTGTGGCATAGCTGTGTCAATGCATTGACCAAATTCTGCACCCCACAGCATAACTCTTCATTGAACAGATTGGAAAACAGTTATGAACAATTGTTTACTCAGACTTATTCCTGTTCACAGATGATTCAGAGTAATCTCCTACAATTCATTTACAGAAAGGTCTTTTCCTAGCCTTGTATGGTTGTGCAGTGAGGCAAGGAGGGTGTGCACAGCTTCTCCACCCCTGCAGAGTCACCCAGAGTAGTAGCCACAGCACTGGTAGGAGACCCTAGGGTCCTCTCTGCAAAGGGGCAGGGATGGGTGATAACAGATGAGGAATGGGCAGAGGCTTGGTTTTTAAAGGTCTGTTGAAAATTTTTGCTCCCCACTCCCACTGCATCAAGGAGATTCCAGGTGGGATTCTGCTTTTCAAAGCACTACACTTTCTATCAGTTCCTCTAGGGATGTGCGGCTCTGCACCAGCCCTGACTTTAAGCTCCATGCTCATAGCACAATCTAGCTCTTTAGAACTCTCATTCCACATCTTTACATCTTACACTGACAAGAGATTTGATTTCAGCAAAAATAATTCTTTTCATTAGCTTCAGGACGTGTTGTAGTTTCCATTTTCACAAACTGTTCGCCAGCCACACATGGTGCAACATGTAGAGTATGTATAGCTCTTTGATACCTTACCATTTAGTAGAATTAAATCATAACATCAATTGACAATTAGCATAATGTTTTGATGTGATTTCTAATAATGCTTGGATTCAACTCAGACTCACAAAGGAAGCCGACATGCAGTAAAAAGCCTGTTCATACTAGCCATTGCAAAGTAAAGAGGCAATTAAAGCAATGGTACATTATATTAATTCACAACAGGTATCCATGATAACTTTTATGTCTTAAAATTTGGTTTCATGAAATAAAAATATGGCAAATAACCTGCAGGGTATACTGGGCAAATTCACACCATTGGATTGCAAATCCTTACACTGAGCAAGAATTCCTCAAGCCATTAAGAGCACTACTGATTGCTTGTATGTTTAATAACCATATATTCAGAAAGACCCTTGAATAATATTGAAATAATAAACTCTAAATAAAACACTTCCAAACATACTAGGTTCATTGGGAGCTACTAGTTGTCGAGGTCATGCTCTAATAAAGTCCTTTGTAACTTCCAAATAAATACATGGTTCTCGCTGGCATGTTGGTCACCCAGAAGATGTCTAGCAAACACAACTTGAGGCTGGCCTTCCTATTCTGAGGAGCTCTCAAACACCATATTGTTGTTTGGCTTCTGTCAGGTGGTCTCTAATCTGGTATATCTTATTGTCGGGCAACCCCAATTGCTATACCTTTCAGAGTGGGTTGGGTCTGATCTGTTCTCTCCTTCCTGGACTACCCTGCTCTGGTCTAACTTCTCTATGGCCAGCACCAAGTTTTTCAATGTCATGAACAGTGTTTTGCATAAGTGAACAAAGTTTCAGTTTCAGTGGCTCCCCTGGCTCCTGTGCCACCCTCCCCTATCCCAAACTCCCTTTCCCAAGCTCTTCCAACCAGCCAAAAGTGTTTCTAGCTGTGAGCCTGCTAAGAAGTACAGAAGTGTAGCCTCCCACCTGCACTAGTTATCAGATCTCCTTCTAGGATAAGTTCCACTAGGGCAGGGTTTCTCCTCTAGCATGATAGGGACTGTGAAGCTCCTAAGATTTGCAGGAGAGTAGCTCCCACTGGCAGATTCTCTTAGCCATGTGGCATGGAACAGTCCAATCACATCTAGCCAATAGTTGCACATTATGACATTTTTATTTTCTATTTTTTTCATCATGAAGCCTAGGAAATTCCTTTTAAAAATAGGTTAAGAAAGCATTAAAAATATACAATTAATCACTTGAAATCAATCAATGACTACAGTAAGGTTGCCCATACAATCTAACTCTGCCCCTTTGTGACTCTAGGGTAATTTTTCATAACACAGTCACACCTAATTTCACAAATAATACAACAGAATATCACACAGTATTCTTCTATAGCGGGGGTAGGCAATCTTTTTGGCCCAAGGGCCACATCGGGATTGTGCAACTGTATGGAGGGCTGGATAGGGAAGGCTGTGCCTCCCCAAACAGCCTGGCCCTTGCTCCCTATCCGCCCCCTCCCACTTCTGCCCCATGACTGCACTCTCAGAATCCCCAGCCCATCCAACCCCCCCCACTCCTTGTCCCCTGACCGCCCCCTCCCAAGACCCTTGCCCTCCCATCCAATCCCCCTGCTTCCTGTCCCCTGACTGCCCCAGCCCCTATCCATACCCTCGCCCCCTGACAGCCCCCTTGGGACTCTCACCCCCACATCCAGCTGCTCTCTGCTCATCCCCTGACCACCTGCCCCAGGTTGGATAGGGGGTGGGATGGATAGGCGGTGGGATCCCAGGACCTCCCACCCCTAATTGCCCCCCCCACTCCCTGTCCCCTGACTGCCCTCTAGACCCCTATCCATATCCTTGGCCCCTGACAGGCCCCCTGAGACTCCCACTCCCAACCCTCCCTGTTCCCCATCTCCTGACCACTCCCCCAGAACCTCCACTCCATCCAACTGCCTCCTCTTCCTCTTCTGGATATGGCCCGCAGGCCGTAGTTTGCCCACGTCTGTTCTAAGCTTTATATACAAATGAGTAGCATCTTGTAGGTCAGTGCACTATTCTGCGTAGGACAGAAAAATCTATTAAACAAGTTTACATGAAAATCACATGCACAAAGACTGCTCCAGAATAATTATACCCACATCCTATGGTGTGGTTTGATTAAAAAAGTTATATTGGAATGAGTTTGGAAAAGCTGCCTTATGAGTTGGAAAGCATTTTATTTAGGATCAGCTAGGTATTTTTCAGAAAATATTTGAACATGTTTCAGACAGAAATATTTATTGGCACCGTATTTCACTTCCCTCATCTATAAAGACACATATGCTTAGTGCCGTGAATCCAATGACATAGGGTTCAGTGGCAGAGGAACACAACGTAATTTTAGAAATCTAAAGAACATTTTCTATATCTAATAATGGCATGATTTGAAGATACAGTATCCTGGGATCTTCCTGGGCCTTGGACTTACTATTTCCTGCCCTGGACATCAGGTGAATGTAATTCTGGGAGAGACGGACATATTTCTCATTCAGGTTGATTTTGAAAAATGCAGCTATCTGAAGTTGCTAGACATTTAGAATGCAGACCTTGGGAAGATGGATAAGTGGGCAGAATGCCGATATGGAAGTTAAAGTTGCATGCAAAATGCAATTAATCACATGGCTAACGCTAACACATGTAGGCTCTTGTGTTTGGTGTAGTGGTGATATCCCACTGTAGTTCTAATTAGTAACTTTTTTTAGCTTATGGATGTTTGTCCATATTAAAAAAAATACACACTGTATACACAATATATTTTTCCCTCCCAAAGGGGATATAATCGTAGCACGCTGTTGGTTCTGTACCATTGGTAGATAATATTTTCTAAGATTTAATCATGGGTAGCTATGGGAATTATTTTATACCCAGTATAAAATTGTTTTGTAGTTAGTATAAGTTATCTTTCAATAAACAAGTCTGAGTTGCTCTGTTATAGATTTATTTTAATATCCTTCTGTCTTTTTCTTTTTCATTCACTTTGAATAGGCATATTTTGCTGAGCACACCAATTCTGTACCATTGCTAACGTTTCCATATTTGGATCATATTTCCTTTGGGAGGCCCATAGACTCACTCCACACATTTGAAAGTCAATAGAAAGCCTGTATAGATAGTGTCTCTTTGGTGAATCAAAACCCATAATATTGCTTGAAATATGAAGCTGAAATCTGGACTATGAAAACTATATTTTTATCTAAATCCTGAGAACTGAAGTATTCGATACATGCTTTGAATGTTTTTTTTTTCCTGAAGAGCAGTATTATCTCTACTTTACATAATGTTTTTCCTGTTAAGAGAACAAAGGGCCACATATTACTCTCCCATACCCATCAGACAGAAGAGATGTCACCTTGTTTGAGTCTTCCCTTTATGAGGTGAAGAGTTTGCAGCAGCATATATGGGGAAGTAAGCGTGGTCAATGAAACCAATGGCTCCAGTGGATCATCTGTGAATCTGAGTAGAACTCATGTATGCTCATCCGCTTTGTAGCAGGCCTCTGGGCCCTCATTCTCCTCTAGGAACACAACTCTTGTGAAGTAATTGAATCTGAACACCTTGCCTGTGCCCCAACTCCCTGCCGTTCAGGGAGGAAAGCAGACACCAAGGGAGTTACTGATGGTTTCCAGTAGCAGTAAGTCCTACATGGATTTCCACTGGGAATTCTGTGGTGTGCAGACAGACATGTACCATGTTCAGTGGCTCCTCTCTGACTCTTAACCCAGAATAACACCTCAAGCTCCCCAGAGTACTAGTGCGCCTGTTGGGAGGGATCCTCAGTTCTTTCCAAGGGCAAGTTTGGGAAGAATGTGGTGAAGGTGCACTACTCCTTCCATAGCCCTACAGAGGTTTCTATGCTGACTTGCTCCCCTCCATGCTATGTTGTGGAGAAGAACATGAGGCCCAACATTTGAATATATGGCATTTTGAAAACACTGGGACAGAGAAGTGTTTCTCAAAGTGCTGCATACTAGGGAGCCAGTTCACCACGCACTAGATCCACGCATAGAAAGCTACTTCTCTGAGCAGAAGGGTGATTCAGTCCCCTCTTCAGGTCCTTCCCCAGGTGGTCATGGGATGCAGATGAGTAGGCTCAGAGTAAATGTGAACAGGATGGGGAATGAGTGGGTAGACCAGAGGCAAGACTAGAGGGATTCACATTTTGAGGCCACACACAGAAAAGACAATACAATTTCAGATTGCATAACTTTTTCCACATAGCACTACGGAAATTCTTGAGGGCCACTTTTGCCAGGGAGCAGAGCCAGATTGCTGTGGTGGGATGGAGCCTCCACACAGATTGCCCTGGCTTTACACAGAGCCACTGAAACCTACCTGGTTTCAGGTGGGGAAATCCATGTTTTTCATCCCCACCCTCCTGCTGAAGGCATGATTTGGTCTAATCTCTGCAAGATAATCCTTGTGGAGTTTTTCTCCCTTGTCTTTTTTTATGTGAGAAGGGGCAATGTGACCTCACAACTTTATCCCATTTTCAGACATGAACAGCTGGAAAATGTATAAATTTTCTATAGTGGAATAGGCTTAAATAATAGGAAATTGCTATTTTTAGTATGGTTCCCTGTCTTCTCTCACTTTCTAACTCTAATTTTATCAAACTGAAAAGGAAAGGAACTTGTAATACATATTGAAAAGGAGGGAAAATTTGAAGAAGCATAATGAGTGTAACATACACAGTTTAAAAACAAGCAAATGTACATATTCTGCAATATCATTTGCTTAGATTATACAAACTTCTTGTGCTCTAGATTTGCAGGCACACTGGCACATCAAGACTATTATCATCTGAATATTTCAAAGCATGTGAATATGGCATCTCACCAATCACTCACTAACTGCTAGGGAAAAAAAGTGTTTTCAATGACTATTTGGGCTAGAGAGGAACATTTTCTAATTGCCTAAGTAATAGAACATGTGGTGTTTGTTTATGGCAGTGAATGTTTACTTGGTGCTTTTCAGCGTTCATAGGTTAATCTAATCTGCTGCATTGTTTTTGAAAGTGATACAAACTAATACTATTTCAACCCAGTACATTAAATTTGTCAGTCCTCCTAATGAATTAATGATACAAGTGAGGCTCCTTATTAAAATAATCATTTTGTGTCTGTGGTTGGCCTGGCAGATATCAGCCCACCAGCACAAGGAGTGGATCACAGGCAAGTCCAGAAAGAGTTAGGAGACGTCATTGTACGGCTACATAATCCTGTTGTGCTGACACCCACTACAGTTCAAGTCACCTGGACAGTAAGACTTTTCTAATTGCTACCTTTCATTGACAGCTTTAATCTTGTTTACTTGTCCCTGCAATTCTTGTCCCTGAAAAACCCTAGTCTGACCTTAGTACAAGTGGCCAGATAAGCTAACATTGTACAGACAATGAACAATGTGGTAAAGGAATGGATTCTTTCTTTCTTTCTCTCTTTCATTGTGTCTATCTGTCTTTGTTAAAGTCAATCAGGTTCAGAAGCTTCACATGTAGCACAAAGCATGTTAACTGACTGACAAAGAAGATCTTTTTAGCAGAATGTGTCTTAACCGACAATGCAAAAATGTGACTGATGCTTACACTAGTCTTCAATGTGTAAACTGAGTGTAATAAGCAAAATTAAGTATCAGAATTAAGGATAAATTGATGTTTTCATAATCTCTCTCTACTTCAATCCATGGGGACCTCCTGCCACAATATCCCATTGCCTGGTGACCTTTACTTGCAATAATGATCTTCCTACAAGGCACTTGTGGACAGATGTGCATGCACGGTCTAAGTATGTAATGGTATTTAATTCTATAGCACAAGCTCTAACTTCACCTGATGGTTTATGGAAGGCCCGAATCTCTTTGACATTACCTACAACATCTCTGTTTAAGAGGTCAAACTATAGGGTTAGAGCTCCCAAGGACTAAGTTTATAGTATGTAGCTTTCAAAATGCTACATTTCTTTTCCTGGCACTTCAAGAAAGGGATTTGTAACCATAGAAGCAGAAATTTTCTAGGGCAATACACACCACAAATGAGTGCTTTCTTTCAGGCAGTTACCCTGTGGAGGGGAATACCAGATCAGGGAGAGTGGACTAAGCACGACAGCAGTGCCATCAGTGCACAGGGCTTGAATGATTATTTTATATATGCTGCTGCAGGGATCCAGAGCACAGTATTTTTTGTTTACACATGCAGTGTCACTACAGCCAGCAGCTAATGAGTCGTGTAGACTATAAAAGAGAAGAGGGGACTGAAGATGAGAACTGTATATATGTGTTGGAGCGAGGGAGAGGGTGTGTGGTGAATTTTGCAGCACTGATGTAAGGCTTATTGCCTTTGTACAACAGAGCCTGGCTTGGTGGGGACTCAGACCTAGGTCCTATCAAATTCACAGCCATGAAAAATGCATCATGGATCATGAAATATTTTCTTCCTCTGTGAAATCTGGTCTTCCGAGTGCTTTTACCCTGTACTATACAGATTTCACAGAGGAGACCAGCATTTCTCAAACTGGTCCTGATTCAAAAAGGGGTTGCAGGCAGGGGGGTTGGAGGTGTGTGTGTGTGTGGCAAGGCTATTTTAGGAAGGTCACAATATTGCCACTCTTACTTCTGCCCTGCCTTCAGAACTGGGTTGCTGGCGGGTGGTGGCTATTGTCCGGCTGCCCAGCTCTGAAGGCAGTACCAATGCCAGCAGCAGCACAGGAGTAAGAGTAGCAATACTGTAACCCCCTATACAATAACCTTAGAACACCCCACTCCTCCCCAAAAATCCTTTTTCGATCAGGACCCCCACAATTATAACACTGAAATTTTGGATTTAAATAGCTGAAATTATGAAATTTACAATTTTTCAAATCCTATGACCATGAAATTGACCAAAGTGAACCATGAATTTAGTAGGGCCCTACTCATACCACATCCCTGTTCAGACAGATTTGGGGCTGGACAGAGGCAGGCTTGGAATAGAATGAGTAGTTCATTGACTTTCCTTTTTCAGAGGACTATAGGAAATATTTCACTGCATCTCAAAGACTGAGAATGGGGAAACCCATTTATCTCCAGTCCTCACATAATGGCTTTGTAACAAGCCCTGCTACTCTTGAATGGCATAGGGACAGAATTTATCCCTAAACAGGCAGTTAGTACCTTCATGCATATGATCCATGGAACCAGATATTACAGAGGTGCACTGGACCAGGTTGTATGGTCATCAATCTGTTGGAAATGGATCCAGCTGAAGAGGTCTGATCTACATCAAAGACAATTGGGTCTGGTCAGAGTCTTGTCACTATTCTCAGCTCTGTAAGGGGCTTTTTGAGGTTCAGACTTTTTCTGACATCCTTCTTTGGGATGTGGAACTTTGCAGTCCAGCCACACTGGATTCCCCCAGAGCTCCTCCTCATGAAACCCCCAAGTGGTTACACTGCTTCCCCCAGAGCTTCACTGATGATGTGGTCACACTGGGCTCCTAGTCCAAAGCCTTCAGGGACAACATGGCTGTAAAGCAAGGAACAGGGTCTTAGCAAAGAAATCTCTTGACCATGCACTTTTACTCTAGAACAGTGGTTCCCAAACGTGTTCTGCCGCTTGTGCAGGGAAAGCCCCTGGCGGGCCAGGCCGGTTTGTGTCCCTGCCGTGTCTGCAGGTTCAGCTGATCGCGGCTCCCAGCAGCCGCGATTCACTGCTCCAGGCCAATGGGAGCTGCTGGAAGTGGCGGCCAGTATGTCACTCAGCCCGCACCGCTTCCTGCAGCCCACATTGGCCTGGAGCTACAAACTGCGGCCACTGGGAGCCATGATCGGCCGAACCTGCGGATGCAGCCAGTACACAAACCAGCCCAGCCCGCCAGGGGCTTTCCCTGCACAAGTGGCGGAACAAGTTTGGGAACCACTGTTCTAGAAATTTACAGATATTAGTCTGAAGAACAACAAATATCCTCAGACACACCCTCATCATGTAAGAGCCTCACCTCTTCTGTAAATCTGAAGTCTGTTAGCATTTCAGTCTGGGCAGAGTCTCTCCTGCTCTCTCTCTCTCTTCAGCCAGTTCTGCATACATGTGGCAATGGTTGGTCTCCAACACAGAGCAGCAGCTCTTCTTAAATACAGTCTCTGTCTCCTTTTGCCACGTGCTTAGCTGAAAAGCTCCAGCCCCTCCCTCAGTAAGGCACTGGTGCAGAAAACCCTTTGTTCCATGGAGGTGGGTCAATAGTTAAGAATCATTCAAAGTTGATAGCCCCAGTTTGTAGTCCCCTTGGCGTCTCTGTGACAGTCCTTCAGTGAAGTGTCAAGGGCCTTTCCTGGGCAGGAGAGCTATCAGGAATGCATTTAAATAGGCTTGCCTTGGGCAAGGTTAGATGTGTTCATCAAATAATACAAAATGGAGGTCCTAGTAAAATAGAGCTTCAGAATACAAAATGGAGTGCACAGTTTGATCCAGACACACTCATTCTTTCCACCAGGAAGAGATTAAATAACATGAACAAACTCTCACATTTGTGCCTACCCTGTTTTTCGTAAGGAAAATATAAATTGTTATGGTTTATAATATCAGCTTTTTTTGCTAGATCCCTTGATGTGAAAAGCAGTGACCCTACACCATCTAATAAGCACACGCTACCCACCAATGATACATCAGAATTGCCCTGAAGAAGGAAGAGACTGGGGAGGGAAGGGGAAGTTAGCGCTGCTAATTAGAAAGTTTCTAGCAATCAGGACAAAACCATTTAATTAACCACAGTCTCTGTGATAGCAACCACACTATCCAGAGAGTAAAGCCAACTTTATTAATGTGGCATAAACTCCAGCATAGCTAGCATCCAAAAGGAGACAGATGTCAGAAGAATGATGTGACTCTTTCCCTTCTGGAAATTCCTGTTTGAAATTCAAACGCTTTGCTAGGTGACAAATCATCTAGATGCCTTTCTATCATTCTGATAGGGAGAGCTCAGTGGTTTGAGCACTGGTCTGCTAAACCCATGGTTGTGAGTTCAATCTTTGAGGGGGCCATTTGGGGATTTGTCCTGCTTTGAGCAGCAAGTTGATCTCTTGAGATCCCTTCCAACCCTAATATTCTATGATGGCTGGCAAACTGGCATCAGCCACTTCCCTTCTTTGGATTCTGTTGTTACAGATTTTTAAAATTATTCTGAAATTGTCTCCTCTGTTCCAAATCAGGACTTGAAATTCCAGAAATATTTTCCAGAAATAATAACTCTGTGATTTGCAAACTTTATATATACACCTCTACCCCAATATAATGCGACCTGATATAACACAAATTAGGATATAACGTGGTAAAGCAGCTCTCTGGGGGAGGGGGCAGCTGCGCACTCTGGTGGATCAAAGCAAGTTCGATATAATGCGGTTTCACCTATAACGTAGTAAGATTTTTTGGCTCCCGAGGGCAGAGTTTTATCAGGGTAGAGGTATATGTATTGACTATAATATTGCCTCCAAATATCTATGTCAAAAGGAGTCTGAAATAGCAAAATTAAGCCCTCAAAATTAGGTAATGGCACTATTAAGGTTACCATTACAACTTACTTTTCCCCCTATACAGTCTTTAACTACATGGTCACATAGTATTTTTTCCACAGGACCCCCTGCTTCATTCTGTGAATGGGTAGTTGTTCAATATTTCTTTTTATCTTCTTTATTCAAAGAATGCCCCCAAGCTTTATTTAATGCACACCATCCAAACTCTATACCAAATACAGAATTATTAATTTCCTCCTGGGTGCTGCTGTAGTGCTCTCACCATAGTATCTGAGTGCTTCACAAGCGTTAATTAATTTATTTTCAAAACATGCCTGTAAGATTAGATGGTATCGTTATCTCCATTATATACATGGGGAACTGAGACACAAAAGATATCAATGCCAGAATTATCAAGTGTCCACTAACTTTGGGTGCTCAACTTGAAACACCTGGTACCTGATTTTTCAAAGTGTATGTAATCTTTATACATTCAAGGTACAGCTCCAGTTGACTTCAGTGTTAGTTGTGAGGGTTCAGCACTTCTACAAATCTGGCCCCATGTGTGGTTGTTTGGGCACCCAGAAATTGAGGAACATGCTGGTGGTGGCCAACTGTGAAAATTCGGGTAAGGTACCTCTCCAACATCACAAAGGAGCTCTGTGGCAGAGACACAGATATAATCCGAATCCCCAGGGCAGTATTCAGCTTTCTTTAACCCCACTCTCTCTCCAATCAATCCTCTGATACCAACCACCTCCTTCCACCTTTCCTCTTTACAACTATCTACCCTCTCTTCCCTGCCCCGAGCTCCTGCCCTCTTTCTCCTCTGCATCTATCGCACGCTCTGTGCCCTGGTGACTGCCTGACTCTGCTCTGGCTCCTACCCGCCTCCCTCTCTCTCTTCTCCTATTTATCTCACCATCCTGGCTCCTACCCTTCATTCCTCTCTACTCCAGTCCCCCTTCCCCTCTACTTATGTATATACTCTCCAATACATCCCCTTCCTCTCTGCTCCAGTCAACCACTACTATGTCCCCCAATGGCTCATGCGCGCCTCCTCATTTTATCCTCACCACTCTCTGTTTCCTCCACCCCTCTCTATCCATTTCAACCCCCTCTCCCCACAAACACTCTGTACACCTCTGCCTTCCTCCATCTCTTCCATACAGCCTGCAATAGAGAGAGCATTGAGAGCAAAAGACAGTCAGTCTCTCTCTGCTCTCCATTCCTGTGGCTAGTGCCACTGCAGCCCCTGCCAGACAGGAAGCCCAATTTCAGGGAAAGTCCTACTCTGCTCTGTAGTTCTGGGTTATAGTATGTTCAGTTGCCCTCTGAGGGTGGGCACCCATGGTCTTGTCAGCACCTAGGAGGTGGGAAAGATTGTACAGTGCTGAGTACAGTTGGCATTGTCAGACAACTTAGCTGCCAATCTCTAAGAAGTTTTACTGCCCATGTACATGCTGAGATTTTTTTTTGAATTCTTAAAAATTGGCCAAACTTGGGTTGGTCTTTTTGTTTTATTTTTTTATAAGAACAGTGAAAGGCAGTTCCCTAAAATCAGAGTAACTTACCTTTCTGCCAAATATTCAAATCCCTACTTCATGAGAACGGCCATATTGGGCAGACCAATTGTCCATCTGATTCACTATCCTGTCTTCTGACTGGCCAAAGCCAGGTGCTCCAGGGGGAATGACCAGAAAAGGCAATCATCAAGTGATCTTTCCTTGTCGTCCACTCTCAGCTTCTGGCAATCAGAAATTAGGGACACCCAGAGGACGGCTTGCATCCCTAACCATCTTGGCTAATAGCTGTTGATGGACTTATGTTCCATGAATGTATCTAATTCTTGTTTGAACCCCGTTACAGTTTTGGCCTTCACAACATCCCCTTGGCAATGAGTTCCACAGCTTTACTGTGCATTGTGTGAAGACGGGATTGGAAGTTCTCAAATAAGCATTTGTATGAATTTTTTAACATGAGTATTTTTTTCCTAATCTCGTTCTTGGAAACAGCTGAACCATTTTAGCTGAAACTTTCCAAAAACTTCAGTTTGAGTCAGACATCTGATATGAAGAAATTCATAGAGTTTGGCAATATTATAAGCAATTGAAAACAGGATATTGTAGGGGATAGGTACCCTTGACAAAAGCTTACCAGCTCCATCTATAAAGCATCCAAAAGCAAGGGCAGTTAAGTTCTGGAATAGGCTTCTAAGGGAGATTGTGGAATCCCCAGCTTGAGAGGTTTTTAAGAACAGGTTAGACAAACCGCTGTCTAGGATGGTGTGGGTATACTTGGTCCTGCCTCAGCTCAGGTGGATGGACTAGATAACTTCTCAAAGTCCTTTCTAGCCCTATATTTCTATGATTCTGTGGGACTTAAAGGAGAACTTGTATTGGAGAAAACTTGGAAATGAAAACTTTAAACAAAGGAATCAGTGTACCTGGCAGTATTTTTCAGCTTTCTGCTAGGTTTTATTATTACAGATGGGTGAATAGGGAACATTATCTTTCCAAAATTTTTCTTTTGTTATTGTTTAAACTGTTTATTTCCTTTGGTTGTCAAAAAGAGCGTGAAATTACAGGGAATCTGCATGCACATCTTTAACATTTTGAGTCAGGATTGTTATAAGAAAACATCTTAGACCTGATCCTACTATGAGCTTCATGCAGATGAATCCCTCAGACCTCTAAAATCTTCAGTAGGGCTCTATATAGGCACTGGGGTCTGTCTATGCAGAGTTAACAGTAAAATAGGGGCCATATTAAGGAAATGTAGGACATGATGTGCCTAACTGAGGCTGTGAGGAGTCAGATTTATGTCTCTTCCTGTAAACATTTTAAGTAATGGAGTTGTACTGGCACAAATATTTGCATAAAGCAAATCTTAATGTCACAGGCACAAGTATTTGTGGAAACTGAATTTCACATTCCCATGTGTGACAAAGTTGGAATTTTCTGCAATACATTTATGAATGATAAGCATGGCAGTGATTTACTGGACTAGGGATTACTATCATGTTGGTAAAAATGGTTAAAAAGCTGCCCTTGGATCAGAGCCAGAGCCACAAGGTATCTGTACCTGTCTGGGGTTGTATGAATGGGTTGTTAAAGGACTGTCTGAAACTGATCATATCAATTAATGATCTGGAAAGGCAATTGGAACTCCAGTTGTCTGGACTTTCACATCTAGCTATCCAGTAGCCAAGAGGAAGGAGATTTTTTCCCTCACCTCTCTTCAGAGAAGCGAAGCAAAGATCTCAAATGGTAGAATGAAGGAGAAGGGCACCTGGTGGCTGTGTTAGGAGCTGAGATCAAAGAGATACAAGAAACATTCATCTCTGGAACAAGAGATAAAGGGACAGAGAGACAGGCAGCCAAAATGGATTCCACAGCAGCTTTACTGGGTAGAGCCCTGATGTTGGCCAGTCTGAACTCTATCTTCACATTTGCTTCTCTATACTAACGTAGGGGCTTCCCAGTGCTGTTTTCCAGTTGACTAATAAACCCTGCTCTGTTTTGGAAAAGTTGCCCGGTGTCATTGCAAATACTTGCTGAGGTGCATTGATCCCTGAAGAGGAAATAAAAGCTCCTGTTCAGAGACTATCTCAGTTGGACTCACTTGGCAGAAACAGGAGTGCTGCAGCACAGAGGCGCTGAGATTTTGTGGCCTACCCTTAAGGAAGAGTGGGACCCCTTTACACACTGAAGTGATTCCTCCAAAGGACTGTTTAAAATCTAGGAAGTAGCACAGCTCCTGTGGATCCATGATACCATGCATGTGAGAATTCACGTTAGCCATGCTTGTGTAATGCCGACAGACCACAGTGTTAGTGAGCAGGCTCAAAGCTGGGACCTCTTTGGGGCTTAGTGCATGAGCCTCTACTGCATGAGCTAAAAGCCATATAGCTGTTAGCTAAGGCCTTAGAGCAGACTCATTAATCTCTTTCTCTAAGTAGTCTCAGTGCTCTAGATGGGCCAGAGCACCACACCCAGGAGGTCTGTGGGTTACACTTGCACACTCATATAATAAGAGAACGGAAACTGTAGTATGTGACTTGTTTCACTAATCATAACTAGCCAACACAGCACATGATTAAAAAATGGCAAGAGGATTAATTTTGAATAACACATATATTTGAGAAATGGTTGTCTGCTTGTGGGTGTCCTGTGACAAGAAGAGGTGCCTACATGAGTCCAGTACATTTTTCGTTATGAATTATTTGCTCAGATCTAGTCACCATTAAAGACATTTATGATACCTTCTTTTTAAAATGTTTAAATGCCCAAGCGAGGATGGCATGTACTCCTTGTACATGGCAGGTTGCAGGGCTGCTACTAGCATGTCAGGCTTCTGCAGCAGATATGAACTGACAACAGAGCTTCCATCATGTTGAGAGAGATACAGGAGATGTGTTCTCTATGAGATACATGAATGCATTGTGCTGCCTATAGACGTTACCAGCTCAAGTGAGGTGTGTTATAGGTGGTGTCACCTAGTGGCTGTACATTATAATATAGTTTGAGCATTCCATTACAGAGGATACATTTCTAAATGTCAAGAAATGATGAGTGAACTCTGCTGTCTGAAAGAATTTGTATATGTAGATGAAACACAGGCTGGAAACACTATACAATTCTGAACAAGATCTCTGCTATTTTACTGGGTTAAGACCTATGTTGCTGATTCTTTTTATGTTTCCCTTCATTTTTCTTTGTAATGGTATCAGAGCTCAGCTGATCTATCGGAAAATGGATTTTCCATCCCACAAAAAAAAAAAAAAAGAGAGAGACTCGAAAAAAATGTTTCAGCTCAAATTGAGACCAAAGGCCCAAATTTTGATTTTTTTTAAAAACATATTTCTGCATTTTTGTTTTTTGTTTCAGGTCAGTCAAACTCTTTCATTTTGATGAATCCAGAATGTTTTGTTTCAATTTTGATCATTTGGAATTTACATTTTTAAAATTAAACAAAAAGTTGTTGCAAAACAAAAAATTGAAACCATCTTTTCTAAAAATGGCAACGTGGGACTTTTTTACCCTCTCCCACCAGTGAAATTTTGTCAAAATTGATAGAGTTTCACAAAAAAATTGGTTTTCCCTTAATGACATTTTCCAACAGAAAACTGTTTTGACCAATAAATAAATAAATGAAAAAAATTACCAGTTCTAATGCGGCACCCTCCTGCTGTCCCATCACTTCAAGAATGCAGCTTAATTCCCCTGCCTTGGTCTACTCTGCATTCATACTCTCTCCTTTTCTGTTCCACAATATTGTTTTCTCTCTCAGCCAAGAACTCACCTGGTCCCTATAATGTCTTTTCTTCTCTCTCCAACCCCTGTGCCTTCCATGAAGTGTTAGAAAGTTGTTCTGATGATACTAGACAGGTGAATGAACCAGCTGACTGATTCTAATTCATCTCACTGCCCCTCACTCCTCAGCTTTCAGTTACACACTGTGCACAGCATAAGACACGGACTCACACAGATCATTGGAGCTGGGAGGCAAGGAACTGAGAGAGGGAGCCAGCTGGCTACCCATCCCATAGTTATGCAAGTAAACCCCATGGATTTGAAAGGAGTGGCAGACATAAGAAATTATGAGCAGCCCTTAAAATATTAGGTGTATCCCACTTCAGAAGTAGGGTCTTTTGAGTGATTTCAGAGCACAATAGGATCCTGTATCCATCCTTTATGGATATTCTGGCCAGGCGTGAATGCTGGTGAATTTCCAAGGTTATGGTGAGTTCTTACTGCTGAACTTGGCACAGACTGAGATGTACAGTAGCCGTGACCAAACTCACAAGTTATTCCGCCCAGATGGAGAATTGCTATTGGCATAATTATAAGGAGTATCTTATTCAGGATAGTCTGGGAGGAGAATTTACATACAAAAGAGTGTTCTGTAAAATGTCTTTAGGCTGCGGCTTAGTGGGCTTGTCCCCAGGAAGCCATAGCTATAGGGTTGGCTAAATGATGAATTCTCTGTGTCATATTTTTAACACCTGAATAGCCTCATAGTATAATCTAATGGGTTTAGAATCCATACAGCATTTGGTGGTGATGTGCATAGATCTGGAAAAGGCAGTTTCCTGTTCCATAGAATTGTATCCGTAACTAGTGCTAATAGTGCACAAAGTGCCACTAGTGTATTTTAACTGGTCCTATTTGTAGGTAAAACAAATGTGTACAAAATCTATTGCCTACCCTGTGTAGGAAACTCTGATTGATGTTACAGTGATTTTCTCGACTAAATAGTCATCATGACATAGAGATCAATTGTGCCTTTTAAGGCATCACATGATGTCGGAAGCAGTGTAGAGCAGCAGCCCACCAGCAATTATTCTCTAGTACCAGATTATATGCCCCTTGAAGGCATATGCACCCTCTTATTTGAAGGAAGAAAGGTGCCTTAGTTCCACCTCCTGTCCAACTCTTTTGGGGTGGATAGCATTGCTAGCTGTACTAGCTAGGAGTAGTCTGTGGCTGTATCCAGGGGCGGCTGCAGGCACCAGCGCAGCAAGCGCTTGCCAGGGCGGTAAGCTGCAGGAGGCAGCCTGCCGATCACTGTGAGGGCAGCAGTCAGGTGGCCTTCGGCGTCATGCCTGTGGGAGGTCCGCCAGTCTTGCAGCTTTAGCAGCAATTCAGTGGTTGCCATGCTTGGGGTGGCAAAAAACATAACGCCACCCCTGGCTGCATCCTGTGTAGGACAAGAGAAAGGAGGCTTTTCCTTGTGTCCTCCATGATACTCCTTGCATATGATTGTGGGGCCAGCCACTGTCTGGCCCAAATACATGACATTAACAATATGTCAGAGTGTTTCAGATGGCAGTTCATAAGCACACACCACAAGTGAAATAATGACACTATAGATGGTGCTTTATTAGTTGCAGTATTGGGCATGTTATAAAATGGTTAGCAAGGTCTTCTATTCTAATATTTAGTAGCATAGTAAATGCTTGCAATGCCTCACACTTCAGAATCGAAGATATTTAATGGCTAAAATCTGGTGATCCGAATTAATAGTTATAGTTTCATTGTATGCAGCTTTATGAGCCTTCAGTTCATTATTAGATGTACTCTGTGTGGGTGGGGACGTGCACCTATACATGCATATAGTTTATGTCGTAAACACAAATATACCCATATTTTATATACAGCCTACTGATTTTCAGCATAGCATTTTTTAATTTTTCCCTTTTTGACAACTCTTTGTACCCATCCGTTCTTAAAGGTTCAGCAAAAAAAAACAAAAAAAGCCAGTCAGATTAAAAGTTACTGTATTTTTCTGAAGTGTAGAGAGAAATCTAATTTAAAATTAGATTTTGATTATTAAACAGCTCAGCCATATACTATAGTTTAGGTGAAAATGATGTATTATAAAGTATGCAAAGGAGTTAATACCGTATTTCTTAGTAAACGTGAGGTTCATAAAGTCTTTACGTCTGTAAAACATTTAATTAATGAAAGTCAAACATGGATAAAAACAATTTACCCTGATTTACAGACTCCCTTCATCTGGAAACAGCTGCTTAATGTTCTTCTTAAAAACACAGCTTGATTCTTTCAGTATTAACAAGCTATTATTGTGAGTTATGTCCCTCTTTCAGTGCATAAATTCACTTAAAGTGAATGTAGAAAAGTTTATAAAATGCAGGCTTAATGTTGTTGTAACATATGTTGCAAGGTTTTTAACGGTGACAATTTTGATTAAAGACTTTTTTGCTTTTCTCTTGTAAATTAAGATTTCTTCTTGCTTGCTCTATTTTTTAATGTTACAAGAACTGAAGAACTTAATGACTCGTAAGTGAGGGTATAGTAAAGATAGTGGAAGGCAGAAGATCTTGGTTTGTTCCTTCAGTCTTGGACCCACTTATTCTTGACATAGCCCAAACAAGCATAGCTCTAATTCTGGAAAATCTTTGATGAGTTAGCAAGCTGTCAAGAGGGTGAAGGAAATCGTTCTTGTCACAACTCAGCTATAAGACTAGAGCTAACAACCCCGTCAGCTATATGTCCAAACTGACACACAGAACGTGCTACTTGTATTATTTTCTTTGGCTGTTTGCTTGACAACTGCAGAAGTGAAAATCTTCTTTTAGCATGCAACATTCGAGCAAATGTTACAGTACAGTACAGCATAATACCTCAACATTATAATACCATTTTTTCCAGATAAAAATGCTTGTGGTCGTTTCAAGATAATACATTTTGAACTATCTTTTTTTCAATTACAGTAACGTTTATTATTTTGAAAGACAGGGTAGAATTGTTATATTACTGTATACAGCCCCGACCTTGAATTCTGTTTGCACGGCAACAAATTAAATACAAACAACACCATTCCATCCCCATCAGATGGCATGAGTGCTTTGTAACCTCAGAATGCAAATAGACTGGTTGGTCTAAGAACACAGGAATCAACATATTTTCTTGGTCATTGTTTTTTCTGCATCCGTCTATGTTTATTTTGCTTTCCTGAATATCTCATGAAAGGACCAGCCATAAGCCAAGTAATGGACTAACTAAAAGCATATAGTACATCTTCAAAGCTTTATATTTTTCTGAAAAGAAATTGTTTTTCCTTTCTTTCTCATATTTCAGCCCATCAGTAGCCAAGTTAGTTTTAATTGTTTACATGCAATACTCATTATGACAAATTGCTAGAAAAGTATCTACTTATGATTTTTGTTATTTATTTTATGCTTTGAGATTTAGGTGGGTGTATCATAATATCTAGTGGGATAAAGTAAAGGGAACAATGAGAGAGAGAGAGAGAATTATACCACTTAAAAAAAATTGAGTGAAATAACAGTAATCCACAAGAAGTTTTAATTTTAGATTTAGAGGAAGTCAGTAACACAGGCAACTGACTAGCTTGCTGTTTGTCATAAACACATGAATACAGCAGGCAGCCTTTTTGGTTTCATTATTGGATTATGGATCATGTACTTTAAAATGTGTATTAATGTGCCAATTAATACTATTTCCAGGTTGACCGCCAATCCCAGTTTATTCAGGGCTATCGAGTAATGTATCGCCAAACATCAGGCCTGTCTTCTCCAATGACATGGCAGAATTTGGACGTGAAAGTCCCTACTGAGCGCAGTGCTGTCCTAGTCAACTTGAAAAAAGGGATTTCTTATGAAATTAAAGTTCGACCCTATTTCAATGAGTTCCAAGGAATGGATAGTGAATCAAAGTCTGCCCGTATGACTGAAGAAGGTTAGTATAATTGTCAAAAAAAGCAGCTGGCTTCCCCATCTTGTCTGAAAGGAGAAATCGTTGTGTTCACTGTGAAGATTGCAAATAATTTTGTTCTAATTAGTGTCCAAAACGTCTGTACATAATTCACTGAAGATTTCTCTATTTTGCATGAAAGGCTGGCTTTTGGGTTTCGCCTAACAGTCTATTTGAGTGGTAAAATATTATGGGGTTTGCATTGGCCAGTCCTATGCCTCTCTTCTCCAGAAGAGTTACCTTTTGTCTCTTCAGTGTGTGCAGAAAGCAGTTAAGGGTTTCTGACACATGCTCTGAAACAGCATTTCCTTTAAAGTATGCAGGCTGCTGGTACAGCAGATCCAGTCCATGGTTTGCAAGTACAGAAACCTTTTGCAGATGACTGAGTAATAATAGGCTTTCTTTTCTGAGTGGGAAGTAACATAGATGGATGGCATGACTAGGAGAAGAGGATGGGTGAAAGACTCCCAATACTGCCTTTAATGAATGTGCAAAAACACTAAGATTAGTCCAAGTAGCACACCATTCTTGAAGCAGCTCTCTGTGGTGCTAAACACGGTGAAACCAGTTGTCCATTACTCAGTGTCAGGAAAATATCCTTAAAACACAGATCAGAACATGCATATGATACAGAAGTAGCAACCATCTTATAACACTGAAATGAAGAAACAGCCCTCTGTACATCATGCAACATAGATGTATTGTTCTGCTTAGAAAGAGATGCTTTTAGAGTTGGCTGGAGTGTAAAGAAAGGAGAAACTAAGCTGACTTTGACGTAATTATTCTACACACACACACACACACACACACACACACACAAACACAATTTTTTAAAAAAATCTGCCTGTCTGTTTATCTAATCATCCCTATTTCCATAGTATCTGAGCCACCATTGGCATCTCATGGATGGTCTTGGCCAAACTACAAGCCTGGAGTTAAGAGATCTGGGTTATCTTCCTGGCTCTGCCACAGACTTCTTTTGAAGCTTTAGGCAAAAAATGTAGGCCAAGACGTTCAAAATGGGCATCTATTTTTTTAAAATCTTGACTGTAATCTTTCTATTTTTTTATCATTCAGATATGGGTCTATGTGATCTCCATTGCTCAGAGGATGTTGTGAGGAAGTTAATTCAATAATGATTGCAGCATGCTTTGAGATCTTGGAATGGAACATGTCATCATCTTTGTTGTTGTTATTCTTTTCACCTTCAAACATGTTATAATTACTTAATTAGACAACAGTTAAGTAAGCAACCCTGGGATCAGTGCTGTGAGTTAGGTAGTTGCTGTCCCTGTTTTGCAGATGGAGAAACTGAGGTCCTGTGACTTTTTTGAGATCATACAGGAAGTCATTGGCAAAGGCAAGTTAAGAATTTGGGAATGCCTGACTCCCATTGCTTCGATTAGATCATAAATCCTAAATTGTTCAGTAAAGATTAGCTTCACTGTAGTATGAACAAAACTTGTTTTAAAAGTTTAAAAAAAAGAAAATTGGAAAAAGCTTACTAGGTTGAAATTGCTTTGCTAGAATTTCACTGTAGGATTTTTCTCCCCCTCACTAGAGGATTTTATCCTTGTCCATTCGCAACTGATTTTTGTTGTTTATTTAGTTCATCTAAGTGTCTCCTGCTAAAGTTAAATTAAGACTCACTAAAAAAGAGAAAAGGCTTTGTATCTGTAGTCTATTTCTGTAAAGTACTTCAGGAGTGACATTTTCATTTGTAACCCTCACCTCCCAGCAGAATCTGTCAGGTAATTTTCTACTTTAAAGGCCACTTTTCCTTGCGGAATAATTTTCTACACAGTAAAGATTTTTAGAACTTTCCTTGCTTACAGATATATTAAAGTCACAGCCCATGTGTATATTAGTCTAAGCTTCAGCCACTCTGTTGACTAGTGTCTTCTTCAGAAAAAATAAATGTTGCCACCTGTCAAATGTCAGCCACTATAAAAGATTCCCCAACCCCCACAGTATTTAATTGCTTGTGTAAAATACTTTTTTTTTCTATCAAATCATCAATAGGTAACATAAGCTTCCGTGAGAAAATTAGTGAGTGTATTTCAATGGCTGTTTCCTTTGATTCTTCCAATTATCTTTGTAATTACCTTGCTGTTCATAGGCTTGTACAGATAGTCTCAAATAAATGATGAGTATGATTTATTTCTCATTCATACATAAAAGGAGTAGTATTTTTAAAGGTATCACACATGTTGCATTGGCATCTGATTCTGCTGTGAAAATCAGACATTTCAGACCTTACTTTTGAAAAAGTTATACTGTCTTTAGAGAAACAATTTGGAAGAGTACTGTGAATACTGTATATTTTTGCAACATCAAAATATATAGCTTTGGCAAAGAAAGTGTACTACCAGAAAGAAGTTTCAGCTTCTTTATTGGATTTAATTTGATGTAGAATGTTACTTCTGAGGTCTACCTCCAAAAATCAATTTCACCACAGTTAGACTTTTCCTCTAGATCAGACATTTGTTACAATTCAGTATCCATTCGTCTCCTACCTCTATGGTCTTGTGAAAGTAATAAATGGAATTCTGTTTGGTTGCGTCTGGAGAAGATGAGCAGTGATTTCGGTTCTTTCATATCTGTAGCAAGAAGCTGACCACTGGAATAATTGATCTGTCAAGAATCATGCAAGGTGTTCTCCACAAACCAGCAGCAAGAGAAATGAGAAAATAGTTTTAAAAAATGTTATTTTTCAGTGTGGGCTATTTAATAACTACAGCACAGTCAGACAACTGGTTTAATTTATATCATGGTGCCAGCTTACAGAGCAATATTATCATAGAGAGAGAAGTCAGGACTGTCTATACACACACACACACACGAGAGAGAACTGGACAAATAATAATGGATAATGTATTTGATAATTTTCAGGGTTTTTGTTCATAAATTATCCTAAAAGCTGAACATGATTTTTTTTTCAAATTCATTCATTTATTTGAAATTCCTCAGGGAATTATTAATACTTGGTCTGTGTGTTGTTTGTGACCTGTTCATTGCAAATGTATGGTATTCTAACCTTGAGCTCTCTTGTTCAGTGTTCATTGGACACTGTTTTCATAGTGTCCACTTGCTGTTTGGATTAGACTGACTCAAGGCTTCTGATTGCATTTATTAATTTCAATTTCACTTTCTATTAATATTACTCTGTATCGTCTTAAAATTTGCTATTTCCATTAACATTCATTCCAGTAAATTATTCACTATAATAGTCATAAAATATAAACTCAAAGAAGGAATTAATACAGTTGAACTGAAGTTTCTTTTTAATCAAAATGAATATTTTTCAAAAATATCTTGTAGTATTTGTCCAGTTGTCTATCTCTACATATGTTTGTACAGTATATATATATGGTGTATAATCTTTCCATATGCGTTGTGTATTTTTGTATATAAATGAATGTTATACATGTTAAGGAGGGAAGTGAATGTATTTCAGCAAAACAGTTCATTATATTTTAATGTAAAGACCATAAGCAACTTAGTTTTAATCTCTGCCATTATAATAATAATGCAGGTGCAAGAGTGTGGCTTTAAGTATAGAAGACAGTACCCATGTGGGAAGCCCTACCAATTGATAGTATTGGGAAGAGAGAAAGGGAATAGGTTCAGGAATGGAGACCCCAATGGAGGATGGTTATAGAGAGAAATGTCCTACAGGCTCATGCATTTATTATTCATTTTCTTTTAGAATCAGGTAGGTTTATTTACATTTTTGTTGTTAAAAAGAGAATAGATTTTTTATATTGATACTGTTTTTATTATGTGGCTTAGTTCTGTTTCAAGTGCTACAAAACTTAGGTCCTAGTCTTCAACTGCACCAATTTGATACTCAGCATGGTTGAGGAAAGTAGCTTTAGACCACCTTTCTGCCTCACTGATTTGGATTGGCCAGAGGCCAATTTGCCTCTGGAGTAACTTAGAGCAACTCAAGTGCTGCACAAGTTACATCAGCTACTGCAGTTCCTTAGAGACTACTACACTGCTATAGATGAGTAAAGGACTGTGGTACCACACTTATCTGCTAGGAGGCACTCAAGTGTTGAGAGCCCCGTTATGATTTGGTACTAGAAGTGGGATTTTCAGACCAGACCCCAAAAGAAGGGAAAGATGGAGGCACTCCTGTTGATCCTGCAACAACAACGGGCAGCAATGCAAGAGCAGAAGAAGATGACAACCATAAGAAAAGAGGATACTACAGCCAACCTGCTGCTAATGATCATCATGATAGAGCAACAACAGGGAAGTTTGGCAAGACTCCAGAATGCTTTCTATCATAATATTTTGAAACATACGGGGAAAGTTAGTGTCCTGAGGGCTATGGATAAAAATCTTAGGTCAGAGCAGTCCCTTTAGAGAGGTCAAGCAGGATATTCCTACAGCTAGGGGATAGGAGGTGGCAGTTAGGAAAGTAGATAAGAGGGGCTTTGTGTGAAGAACCCTAGGGCCTACAAAAGTGAAGTGGCCTCATACTTGTGGGGACTCTTCCCCCTCGATCCAAGGTTGTGGCATTAAGTATAGAAAACAGTACCAGTAGTGGAGGCCATACCAGTAGGTGGTATTGGGAAGACAGAAAGGGAATAGGTTCTGGAATGGAGACCCCAATAGAGGATGGCTATGGAGGGAGGCCTCCAGGTTCATGCATTCAGAGAGCTTGAGGTAGGTCAAGATCCCAAGCAGGGAGACAAAGATATCCCAAGCCAGCAGTGAGCTCAGAGGAAAAGAGCAGTGTAGGTGGGTCCTCCAGGCCTGCTTTGAGAGGTTTCACAGAAGTAGCCAATCAGAACCCAGCAGGCTCAGATAAAAGGAGCTGCCGGGCCTTAGGAGTCAATTCGTGGCTCGGACAAGAGAGGTAAGGCCAGGTTCTCCTCTCTGACCACAGGTGCTCAGTGGATAGCCAGAGTTTGGTGCTGGCTGCATTTGAATAGCTGGGTTTATAGGGAGAGAGAGAGGACCCTGAGATAAGAGTGAAGCAAACAAAATATAAATTAAAAAGGGGGCAGGGGGAGGCTAAGTAGGAAGCAGCCCAGGGAAGAAACAACAACAAACTGAAATTAAGCACTATGTGGCTGCTATGCATAAGGTCCCTGAGTCGGAACCCAAAGTAGTCAGAGATTCCAGGTTCCTCTACCAGTCACAGTGGTATAAACCCAAAGAAGGGGACATAGCTTATTTGAGAACCTAAACACAGAGCTAAATTTAAAGTGTCCAGAGCTGGGGCTGAAGACTAGTGAAGGCAGTGTTACTGTTCACTTATTGAACTCTTTACTATCACAGAAGTGTTTCATTTGGATTTTGTGACTTGGTTGGAGGGCCAAGCCACTGAAGCCCCACCAAGGTCAGTTGGCAGCAGATGGTTCCAGGCATGATAAAAAGACTGTGTACCACACCCAGCTACTAGGAGTCTCTCAAGAGGTGAGATCCCCCCATTATAGTCACTAAAAGGAGTTGAGTTTAAATTCCTGGATCCAGATTTGTAGGTCAGATTCTGCAAAACAACAGGTGTAGTCGAGAAGCCATAGGAAAAATTAATGAATCCTGGATTGACTCAGGAAACTTGAGTGATCCTGACATTCCAGCTGTCCTCAGCCTGCCAGGGCTTTTGGGTAACCCAGGCATTGAAAGCCAGGGAAGATCAAAAGGTGAATAGGGAGATGACGGTGACTTTGGGCCCACTTTTCAGGGAACTATGGTCCAAGGATGTTTAAACAATCAGGAAAACCCAGTAACGAAAGGACTTGTCCAGAGTTTTGGTGCCCTCAGAACTAATGGAGCAACAAAGTGAACCAAGTCCTTTATGGACAGGAATACAGAGCTAAAGGAGAAAACTGAGGGAAGGGCTTCAGTTGGAAATCCTGGACCTCAGTGAATTTTTTGTTTAACGTGACAGAAATGTACAGAAAAGAAGAGGTGGATATTTTTATGGGTTGGGTTCAATATCATTGAAGCAGAGGGAATCTAACTGCCACCTTTCATGTAAAATAGTTTTAAGATGCAATTCAACTTCTTTATGGAACCACGTAGCTGAAACAATAGAGGCCTCAAAAAAAACACAGGCACATGTCACCACCTACAACAATGGCACATGTGAGGTCATTCAGAAATTTTGACTGTATGGGTGGAGAGGTTTTGCTATTTGGAGTGGGGATGCATGGAGAGAGATGCACACCACAAAGGGTTACAGATGTTCATTAGTTCATTTTATCATCCCTTGATCATTCTGTTATGTGATGTTATGGTCAGTTAACATGCTATTTCATATATAATTTATATATGCTAAATAGAAATAAATTGTAGGATTATACAAGTATAGGATTAATAAGTATTTAGGAGTGATGAGTGTGTATTATTTGTATAAGTAAAGCATGGCTGGAACGCAAGGCCTGCAGGCTGAGACCTGTAAGATGTTAGTTTAGCCATACTAGGTCCTAGGCTTAAGAAAACTTGACAGGAGTGGGTGAACTGGGAATAACCCTGTGCAGTAAAGTCACGAGTTTAATGTAAAGATGTGCCAACATGTGATGTTACGGAAAGTAGATCGTAATGACCGCAGCGTATTGTCCAAAACCACGAAACACCTAATTGTAACATCTTTGAATGTCTGTCTTGACTGCAGGCTACATGTTTTGCGTAGATGCTAATGAGAATAAGAGGAACTAAGAACAACCTATGAAAAATGGGGCACCTCAATAGTCATGGGGTGTGGAAGAACAGATAAGGAAAAAAGAGCACTTTCATACATATGTGTAAAGAGTTAGGTGTCGTCAGAATTACAATATAAAAGAGGGTTCCATGATTGGGAAAAAGTGGGAAAATCCAAGGAATGATCTCATCCCTCCAGCAGGAACCATACCTCTAGCAATGATCATCTATTGAGAAATCCATCAGACCCTAGAATATTTTTGTGGATCTGTGCATGACTGCAGTTATAATAATTGCATATTTTTTTGTAGGATTTCTATATTTATGGGTAATTGTAACTTTACTTACTGCTTTAATAAAACTTGCAGTATGGACAGGACTTTGTGATTGTGATTGTGTCTGTGATCCCTATCCTTGGACTTTGTGTGTTTCTACAGCAAGGGTGGGCAACCTTTCAGAAATGGTGTGCTGAGTCTTCATTTATTCAGTCTAATTTAAGGTTTTGCGTGCCAGTAATACATTTTAATGTTTTTAGAAGGCCTCTTTCTATAAGTCTATAATATATAACCAAACTATTGTTGTATGTAAAGTAAACCAGGATTTTAAAATGTTTAAGAAGCTTCATTTAAAATTAAATTAAAATGCAGAGCCCCCCGGACCGGTGGCCAGGACCTGGGCAGTGTGAGTGCCACTGAAAATCAGCTCACGTGCCGCTTTTGGTACACGTGCCATAGGTTGCCTACCCCTGTTCTAGAGTCTCCACATTTGAAAAAAGTGCCAGAGGCAATTTTCACTCTGTTGAGCTTCAAACGGTAGCAACCAGAGCTGAACCCACGGTGGTGTATTATAACACTAAATTCACTTTAAGAAAATAAAAGGCTACACAGAGGAAGAGCAGAAAGACGGGGCATGGCCTGGATGAGCACTTGGAGCATGGCCCCGAGGAAAAGCCTAGATAGAGAAATCTTTTTTGAGCTGAGTGCTATGTGAAAGAGGCTTTGAACTGTGAGCAAAGAAATTGTCATTTTTCTGATTGTTTGATTCCTGCTCTGTTCCAGAGAGGTCTGAGCACTGGTATTCTTTGTAAATAAACAGGATTGCTTCAGAGAAATACCTGACTGCATCATCAGTTTATCCTCCTAACTGGGACAACCCACAAGGCCCCAAAATTTTGGCTAATCCCTCAAATCAAAAGGAGTAACAATATATATGACCATTTCTCTGGCAATGTGACTGAGATTAAAGCCATATGTGTTTTAACTCTTTGGCCGGGCAAAAATTGGAATATCCTACATTTAAATACCTTAAGGATATGTGTCTTTAAAAATATCCCCTTCTGTTCATCACTAGGCAATATTAGATCATGGAGGGGCAGTGGAGATAGGGGGGTAAGAACAATGTTTAGGGCAGACTGAGATAGCAGATTTAATTTCTGTATTCAGTCGCAACCATGTGTATAAGAAAATGATTATAAGTCTGAGACTAATTCTAATGTAAACTTGAGACATGCTTAAATAAATAAATAAATAAAAAAAGGGTGATTTGTATTGCTTCTCTGTTGCCACAACTATTGCATTTTCATTCAATGCCATGCTTCTTTTCAGAAAGGCATTTTTCATAACTGTCGTTGCCCAAGAATGTATCCATCTCCAAGCCCATGGGAGTGCAAACTTCATAGATTCTCTGCTTGCTCTTACACTGTGTAAGCAAAATTAATGATCCAGCAACTGCAATAATGTCATTCTTCTATTTGTTCCTTCTACCTGGTACAGCTCCAAGTGCCCCTCCACAGTCTGTTACTGTTCTAACAGTTGGAAACCATAACAGCACAAGCATCAGCATTTCCTGGGACCCTCCCCCACCAGATCACCAAAATGGAATCATCCAGGAGTATAAGGTAGAATTGATGTACAATGGGAAGGATGTGAATTAAGCCAAATTGTGTGGTTGAATTATAGAACATCACTTTTTTTTTTTAAGTATCTTAGGGGTAGCCATGTTAGTCTGGATCTGTAAAAGCAGCAAAGAGTCCTGTGGCACCTTATAGACTAACAGGTGTATTGGAGCATGAGCTTTCATGGGTGAATACCCACTTCGTCGGATTTTTTTTTGTGTGGATTTAGATTTCGACATAATGAAATATGCATCTGTATAATAACAAGCAGAGAAGTCTGAGCAGTTATACCTTTTTTTCCCTAGTTAAGCAGCATCAACATTATGTTAAAAACAAAACTGATCTGTGAGGGGGAGAGGAGTCATCTTGTACTACGCACCACTCTAGGCTCGGGGTGAATCAGCCAAGCTCCTATCTTAGAACTCCCACAGCCTGACAGGGAAGCTGGTAGTGGATCAGCCAAAGCTACTCCTTCCTCTCTGCCCTGCAACAATGCTGACTCAAATACTTAAGTGTAAAAATCACCAGGCGTGACCCTGAGAACACAAGTTCAATTTGTAATTAAATGCAGATCTTCCACGATTATCTTTTAAGGGCCATAATTTAGAGAACTGCAGGCCACAAGCAGCCTCCCTGGGGCAACGGGTTGAACATCACTAATATAGCCAATGCTTGCTGTATCTGTTCCTCAGTGGGTTAGTAGATCCCTTTACTTATCTTTTGTCCTCCATCATTCATGTGGTGTCTGCAAGGTGTCATCCTCAGAGTCTATATTGGTCAATGGTCAATCCCATGCTCTGACCACTTATGCATAAATAAATGTTTACAACACGGATATGCTGCAAAATGCTATCCAATGGACTGTTCATCCCACTCCCGTAAATAAATACCCCTCAGCACATAGAATAACAGAAATAGCCCTGCACAGCAGATGTAATAGTAGTAAAACCCTTTCAGCCCTCATCACATCTTCTACCCAAATGCCAGGGGGAAATGATGGGCTTGGCAGCATACATGCTTGAGGTCAGAGAATTAACTTGAGAAGCCATACTCTTGGAGCAGATTCAGCATTGGTTTCTGTCAGTGGAAGCTAGTGGGAATTCAGGAACAAAGCTCCAGATGCAAAAAAAACTGCCAGAGGTTGCATCTGGGGAAAGTGGCCACAACTTCCCTTCTTCAGGGAGAAATCCTATTGGGGATGTCAGAAGATTGTGGGTAGGGGGATACACTATTTCAGTGAGTATCTTCAATAGCCTGAACTAGTGGGCCTCATATGGAGCCTGTGGTGGAAAAAGAAGCTGCCTTGCCCCAACAGAAGTCCCAGAAGAGTGCAAGTGTTGGAATTGCCACTTGTGGATGCAGTTTGGTCATATCACACAGGAAGGTGTAATTTATACCCCCTGCTCCAATGTGGGCGAATCTAACTCAAAGATGGAGGAGGGAGGCAGGCACTTAGTTTTAAAATCAGTTATAGGCTCTTTTATGTTTCACTCTTTTGAGTGGGTGTTTTAAAGACACACAATATTTATTTGTAATGTATTAGTTTGTTGTTTTGTTTTATTTGGTTTGGTCAATACCACAATTTATTAAACCAACTATGCTGCTGAAACCTCATTTTCACATCAATTCATCTTCATACCAACTCCAATATGTCAATATTTGCTTCTTATAAATTCCATTAAAAAACTGTCTTAAGAGAATGTTATGACTTCACGGTTAAGCATTAAAAACATCAGAAAATGCGTAAGAGTTATCCACACAACTTTAACTCTTAACTTTTATACATATGCATTGGGACATAGGCCAAGATTTTCAAAACCTAGGAGACTAAATTTGGGCTCTTAATTCCATATTTATGTACCTGATTGACATGATTTTCAAAAATGACCCAGTAGCTGCCATTTACGTCTGTGGAAAGCATTGTATGATCAGCACTTTTAAAAATTAGGTACCTCATTTAGGTACCTAAATAAGTGTGAATTTAGAACCCTACCATTATGCACCTATTTTGAAAATCTTAATTAATCTGTAATTACTTGCTTATGTGATATTTCTCTTATTAAGTAATATAATATCTCAGCATTTTCCTATAATCTGAGCTACACATTTTGTTTCTTCCTTCATTTATGCCTACAACAATTTCATTGTCAAAATAGTCTGAAATGCCTTCATTAACTAGGTACTGGTTTGCAACCTTACAGTCTGCCTTAAATTAGGAGCACCATGTAATACTGTACTTTCCTAGGACCAGATCAGGAAAAATCATGATGACTCCTCCCCACTCCCTCATGCACCTGGCCAGGACTCTGGCCGGCAAATAAGCTCTATTTGAGCCAAGGAAAGCAGGGATTCTTCTATCACCCACTCCTTGCTTACAGGGAGGTGTAGCAGGTGAGTCGTCTCTGGTACTGTGAAGCTAGAATCAAAAACTGAGCAGTGCCAAGCATAGGAGCAATGGGGATGTTACTCCTGCTTTCTCTTCTACTGAGCCAAGTAAGGTCTGTGATAATCCAGCCCTTTGTCAGCAACCGCATGTTGTTTTCAACCAGCAGCACCTTCCTTTGGTACAGTAATTACATACATGCATATATGGGATTTTTTATGTATTGGTTCCCTTGAGTGGAATTAGAGTGGTAGTTAATGCATTCTTTAATATTATCGTAATAGTCTCCACAGATCCCTTCAACTAAAAAAGAGTCCCTGAACATCTCAATGCTAAAATGTCTCAGGAAATGCTCATGAATAAATATAAGAGAGAGAAGCAAAACTGCCTTGAAATAGTATACCACTCGCGCCACAAAGTGCTGGTTTGAAATATGGCACAAATCAGGATATATATGAAGTATTTTTTGTGTTTGTTGAATTACCTGGTAAAATAAGTCAGACTGCAAAATTTAGATTCCTGAACAATTTCAGTTATGACAGCAACAACATAGCATAGCACTTTAGAAATGGCACACACCCTTTTTCTACCAAGATAGAAAGCTGAAAATACTTAAAAGGAAATTTTGTATAGTATTCTTAGGAGTGTTTCAACATGCTTCTTGTTGTAATGTTTGATGCACATTTTCTATTCAATAGAAAAAAATGAGACTGAAAAAATAACTTTAGAAAACCATAGGTTATAGCCATAGTAACTGAACAAGTGCCCGATCCAGCAAAGATGTATGCATATGCTTAATGTCATTAAAGTCAATGGGTGAGATTCTGGGTTGTGCCTCTAAGAATTGCAGCATGGAACTTACAGCCCAGGGGCATGGGGAAGGAGGTGATTTTAAGCCATCTTTGAACCCTACTGATCCTGGGCTGCTTGGGGGCTTTTTGAATCCCATGCCCAGCTGCCTGTGGACAGTAGTAGCATGAAGAATGTCTGCCATGCTATGTGCTCCACCTCCAGCATGCCTCTCCACCTCCAGCACTGTTCTCAGCATTCCCCCTATGTCAGGGCTGGTAAGTAGGTCCTTGGAAGATAGCATGTGGCAGTCTTTCTCCATTCCTGCACACTGTTTGGATTTAGGGCCTTATGCTGCTCTGGCTCTTTTACCTGGTGTAAAGAGGCCAGAGCAAGAATGAAAATTTTAGCCACGTGTAAAGTTAAGCACATGCATAAGGCTTTGCAGAATCAGGCCTAAACATTTAAAGGAATTTAGCAGTTGCATTTCAACATAATATATGTATTTCCAGTGCAGTGTATTAATATACAATATTTGTGCACCACTGTTTGCAAGCATGATTATTTTCATATTGTTTTGTTTCTCCAATCTCTACCCTAGATCTGGTGCCTAGGTAATGAGACTCGATTTCACATCAACAAAACAGTAGATGCAGCCATTCGCTCTGTAGTGATAGGTGGCCTATACCCTGGTATTCAGTATCGAGTGGAAGTTGCAGCAAGTACCAGTGCAGGTGTTGGAGTAAAAAGTGAACCGCAACCCATAATAATTGGTAAGTGATTGTCTCCTCTATTTTATTTTACCTGTTTAGTATTTCTGAAAAGCTTTCATAAATCACTTCTGAAAGCATAAAAATCCAGTGGAGCAAAAAAACAAGGTGCAATTCAATTTGAGCTATCTAGTTAACTTTAAATGTTCCACTGCCTGCCAACACTGCCGCTTCCTCTTCTGTATAGTTCTCACAGCTAATAAGATGAAATAGTTCTTCCTTTCCTGAAGCATATTAAAAAACATAGATTATCCTGCACAGCTGATTTAATATTTTATTACGAATTTACCACTCCTACAGGTTGACAGATTTATAGAACTAGCTCTCTTATCCTGTTGAGATGCTCGTAGTATTGCCTTATTTGAGCTGCTGCTGCTCGAGGCACTGTTTAAAGTTGGTTTTCTGAGCATTTGAAGTTTAGCACTTCTCAGCTATCCCAAGCAGATGGGCTTCCTTCTGCCAAAGAACAAGCGGCCTCTAGTCCAACTAAAGAGGAAAGCTGGTATTATCATCTCTTTCCTTTGAAATTACTGGTTCTTATTAGTGGTTTCCGTGCTCAATTAATTTCATGACCTGAGGGAAACCTAGAACCTTATCCTTCTGAGATTCTTCTATAACAGTAACTAGGGGTGGGGCAGGCAACTGAACAGATCTGAATTGAGTTTTTTTGTTGTGGAGCTGCATTAAAGTGCTTTGAGTATAGGAACTTGTTTATTAATTTGATCTGTTTGAACTATGGCTTTGGGCCAACTGTTAATGTTGCTTTAAAATTTTGTTATTACTGAAAGAGTACTGGGGCAAAGTTTTGTAATTGCCTCTTCTATTTCTTATATTGTGCCTTTCGGACTCTTGGCAGAGACTACTGAAAATGTGGAAAAGTGGAAAATGTAACTAAAGCAATGTCTCAGACTTAGAATGTTCATTTGAGTTGGGGTGAAATTAACCCTTCGGAGAAAAGCCAGCACAAGACCTAGCTCCCACTTAAGTCCTATTTAAGCTTCATTTTTAAGTGGTTAATGACCTTCACATTACAAATGTATCCTCTCAAAAGTAGGGCAATGCAGAAGTTTAGATTTAGGTTTTTTCTCTTGTATTTCTTTTTGGAGAGGAAGTCTGAAAAGAGAGATTAAGATAGATCTACCCTTAGGGTGAGTCTCTTCACTGAAGCTTCATGGGAGTGTGTATGACAAGGAAAAGAATCTTGCAAGACTGAAAATAATGAACTCAGCTATTACAAAAAATCTTGGGAAGGATACTAGATATGAATCTGGGGCCTCCCTTCAAATGATCTCTACCAAGAGACTGACCTTTCACTTTTAGTTCATTACTTTTGAATGACCTGACTTTTGTGTGAGGTGTCTCTGGAAGTACTGCTTTAAGGGTTCAATCCTGCAAGGTGCTGAACACAAATGGTGCTAATCCAGCATAGCATTTAAGCATGTTTAACTTGAAACATGTGAGTAGTAGTCCCATTACTCACTTGCATCAAGTTAAATATGTGCGAATGTGCTTTGCTGGACCTGGGCTACAGTGCTCAGCACCTTGCAGGACTGAGCCATCAGTCCTTCCCTGACTCTTACAAAACTGGTTAATATACCCCAGAGCTACATGGAAAGATATGTTTCCATGTTTGTGGAAGAGACATGAGCATGTAAGTACATCATAAATCGGAAAATGCCAGTTGGAACTTACAGACTTTTAATTTATTCATTGTTATACTCATAATGTCATTTAATTCTTACTTTAATGATCCCAGAATATCTGCCTCAACAATCTTGTCTGGTAGCACTTTCTACATATTTAATGCCCTTTAGATGAAAAGTGACGGATAAGGTCTTTTCTATTTTGATTTTGGTTCCCTTTTTCACTTACATTTCCATATTTTTTCTATAGTTTATAGACTATCTTGATATCATCTTTGATGAAATTACAGATTTGGTTGGTAAAGGTAATAGTGTTGATGTAATATAGTTAGATATCCCTAAGAGATGACATGGTACCACATGATATTTTGATTGAGAAACTAGAACAATGAAAAATCAATATAGCACACATTATATGGATTAAAAACTGGCTAACTGACAGGTCTCAAAATGTAATTGTAAATGGGGAATCATTATAGGTTGCAATCCTCAAATACTTATGTAAGTAACTTTACTCATGTAAATAGAGTTTCCGGGGGACTTGATAACAGTTGTCAAATATGTGAAGGGATGTTATAAAGAGGATGGATCAATTATTCTCCACATCCACTGAAGGTAGGACAAAAAGGAATCAGCTTAATCTGCAGCAAATGTGATTTAGGCTAAATATTAGAAAAGACTTTCTAACTATAAGAAGAGTTAAGCACTGGAATAGGCATCCAAGGATAGTTGTGGAATCCCCATCATTAGAAGTATTTAAGAAAAGGTTAGACAAACACCTGTCAGGGATGGTCTGCTTAGTCCTGCCTCAGTGCAGAGACTAGATGACCTCTTGAGGTCCCTTCCAGCCTTGTATTTTGGTGATTCTGTAATTTATGCCCCTGGGACTACTCAAGTGAATAGTTATTCACATATGTGTGTTTGCAGGATAAAATTTTGATTACATGGGGAAGGGACCCATAATGTGATTTTTTTTTAATTATCTGCAGAACTGTGGTGCAGTATAAATAATACCACAGTGATATCTTACCGTGCCATTCTAATGACATATCCAGATATCTATAATAAATTTTTCTTCCCTAATTACATTAAAATATTTTCTTACTGTGATTTGTAATTACAATCTTGAAACTATACTTTGATTGTTTGGTCTAATAAAAAGAAACAGTTATGAATTGTGTTCTTTCCATGAACTGCATGTGTCTTCAAACCTTGCAAAGCTTCTATAAAGAAATATATGTCAAACTTGCTATTTCTAGGGGAAAAAACCTAATTTTTTTCTCACCAGTGTTGAGGATGCTAGCGAAGAAAATGTAGTTAGATTGTAAGAAGAAATAATTTTTAAAACAATATTGATTAATAATATAGCTATTATTTCAGTAATCAGTTGGCATGTTCATACTTATATTTTATAATTGGTGTAATAATCTGAGGAACAGCTGCAAACTTTCACAGTAATAGGTACAATCGAATCTGATGTGTCTAATTAATTTTTGGTCCATATTTCATTATATCTTTGTCTGCAAGAACAATGGAGCATTACAGGTCACACACATCCCTCATATGTGTTCTAATTTGTAGAACTGACAGCATTGTTATAGAAACACCTGCAGTATATGAAATAGTACATTAATACCTTGGATGACATATATATTACTTTTGATTAAATATGAGACAAATAAATACAAAATTAATGTAATTTGTTCCCCAAACTCCTTACAATTAGATTAATTTTGTTTTACGACAACAGGAAACATGCATCTGTGTTCATTTACTTTTCAGCTACTGAAATCACAAAGCATATGTTATTTTGACATTTAAATGAATTATTACTTTTGCACATGTAATTGCTAAGCACTGAAGGGTAGAACAAACATCCAGGCTGCTAACTTAGAAGGTAAGTTGACCTAATTTGGAGGCAGATTGCATCTTCCTCTGGAAGAGGCTCTGGGAGGGGATAAAGTCGTCTGAAAGCTCCTCTGAGGTTCTCCTTGTGGAGTTTCTTATGCATCCACTACTCATGGAGGACCTGTTTCTGACCTCATTGTGAAGGCAGAATGTCCAGTCCAGGGCTTAAGGTTTCTATAGGGAAACAAGATTCCTTTCTGTAACCTTTCTGCCAGGTGGTGGTAGTAGCATCAAGTGCTATGTTCATATCTTAGGGTTCCTCTTAACATTACAAAACAGAACCAGCTCGAGCCCCCACTCAGAAATCTGGGAAAACTAATCATCATGCCTGGGTGCCTCTCCAAGGCCGTGCTTCTCCACTTACATGCACATTGTCTGTGTATAACAAAATAAAATGTATATTAAAAGGAGAGGGAACACAGTAGTAATTTGGGAAAACACCCCAGTGATGATTCAAAAGCAGACAAGCCGTAAGTAAAATACCTTCACCATAGTGTTATGGGTGGTAATCCTTTGTGGTGTGAAAAGTCCAATGGACGAATGTCCCGTTAACACATCCCTCTCCTTGCCCTTCAGTGCATCCGCACTCATGATTTGTTATCTGAGCTCAGCAGAGTCCCAGACTCCAGAGTTGTGATTAGATGAGTTCACCTCCTGCCAGTAGTGGGGGAGGTTGGGTTTGAGTGATGCCTCTGCCTTGCCCTGCTCCCTTTAGCTGAAATGCTGGGTTCTGATGTTCTACCACTAGCCCAGTCTTCCTGTTTCTAGTGATTTCATCAGGTAGTAGACAACCTCACCGCTGCTGCCTTTTGTGTGTTATATTTCACTGCAGCACTGTCCCCTCACCAGGTCTAAGGCTCAGCCATTTAGACCAGCTTATTAATGATTTCAGCTGTAGTGATCATTGGTAAGATCAAGGACTCTGTATGGACAGAAAATCATCTCTTTCTTTAAACACTGGAGGAGAAGGGTAAAATGGTATCTAAGAACCTTTTAACAGAGCCTGCACTACCAGATAGGAACACCTGTCCTAACCCCCTCTGACTTTCACTTGGATTTGGCATCACTATCCTCCTTAGCAAATGAGGTTATAGTTAGGGCATATTAAATACAGAGTTTTTTTTCTCCTTTATATAATGATTACATTTCATTATCCCTCCATCCAAGACTTAATTTTAACCCAAAACAGCCAAAATTGATCACTTTGGTAGAGCAGGTATTTTTGCTAGTGACCTCCATGGAGTAGACACAGCCATAAAAATATGGTCTGCTTCTGAGGTTTTTTCCCCCCATCAGTAGATGGTAGAGAAGAGCTCATTCAGAGCAGTTCCTTACCTTTCTTTGGATTCCTGGACATCTATTCAAAGAGCCAGCATGTCCAAAGTGTTCCCCTGGCCTTCCTTTTTCCATGCGTTCTTCAGGAGCAGCACTTCCATTGCCTCACCACATCCTCTTCTGTCCCTTTGAGCCCTTGAGGTACACAAGGAGAGAGGCTCATTCCTTTCTAGCCCTGGGAGATTCAACTCTATGGTGCACCTAAAGAAGGGTTCCAAGGGCACCAAAGAAGAGGAAAACATCTGATGGAGCCACTGCTCCCTCTCATCTTTTCCTTGCCCACTGGTTTCCACTGAGCTTTTGGCCTTCATAGCATATAATGGGTGGGAAGCACTGGGGCTTTGATAATTGGCCTGATAAAATTGAAAAGTTTTGGAAAGCACTATGGCAGGTTTTGTGGTCTGTGGTTTAATTTTCAGGCACAATGCAATGCAATGCTTTAAAATTACCAAATGTATATAAGGGAGGGTTCATGTTGCCCTCAGCCATAATTAGTCAAGGGCTTTTCTCCCTTGACTCTACTCTCTGGTGTTCTAAAATTCTCTCTCTCTAAAATTCCCTGCTTTTTTTCTTTATAGTACAATTTTCAGTGATTTTTCAACAAAACTACTAAAACCAAGCCACAATCAAGCATAACATTTGAACCATTTGTTCACAAAGGCAGACAGAATTACTAAGTATTGATATGAGTAATCAGATAGCGGAAAAGCATAATAAAATCACATGGATTACTAACAGCAGTCCCAGCAAATAATTCACTACATCATATTTATTAATAAGTAACTTCAACCACCTCTGAATGAAGTATAAGGTCTAAACCGGGCTTGTCACTAAGGCATTGCTGCAATTGACATCAATGACTAAGGGAAGGAGGCTCTGACAGATAGAGTATGATTAGACAAGTGGAGCATAATGAAGTGAAGTGAACTCTTATGTTCTCTGGACTTGAGTCTCATTTATATTAAGGCCCCATTACACTGATTTGGCAATGAAAGGGGGCATTAAAGGGGATATTATATTTACATCCACTGCAAGGCTGCTGGAGTCGTGTAAAGGAGAATTAGTGGGAATAAGAATCAGATCCTTAAAGTCTTTTCTTTCTTGCATTGACTTTAGTAAATGACTTTGTTTGTTTACTTTACACTACAGCCAGTATGCTGACACAGCAGCAGTTGTGTTCCAAGAAGTGAAGAGTGAATTTAACCATTGCTGAATTATAGAAGAGGAATATAGAAATGTTCACAGCAAGGCATAATGCTACAATACTTATAACAATTTGCCTGAAATAACCACTTTATTGCTACAGATATTCTACTTCCTACATTGGGGATAGGTTCTTATAATTTGCTAGTTCCTGTAATTAAGAGTCCAAATATTTGCTTTTTATAATACAGTAATTTGCAGCACTGAATCGTCTCCTCTATATCCTTAAAATGCTGTAAGTAGTTTCACGAATGCTCTAAATAGTAAGGTGGATAATTTTGGCATCATTTAAAATAACCCACACAGAGTAAGATGTTTTACACCAAACATGTACAAGGTTACTATTCACATTTTCTGTTTAAAATGTTATCTGATTTTCATATTTTTATAACTGCTGTATTTTTGAGTCTGTGGCTCAGATTGAAGAGGTGAGATATTTTGGAAGAGAGTTTCTAACTGACCAGTCACAGTGTTTGTCAGTTCTGTAGCTACACACTTTGGCATTTGTGTGACGTCCATCCACAGATAACAGTTTAGATTAGGGGCTTGTTATCAAACCAGATACTGAGCTACCAGTTCAGTTTTAAAATCAAGAGAAGGAAAATGGGACATATGCAGGAAGTCAATAAATTCTAAATCATTAGATACAGTCAAGACAGCATATAGTCTGTGTTCCAGTCACTTTGTGTCTTCGTCTCTCTTTGTGGTATTCTGCTTATGCCCATATCAAGAATATTTCACAAAAACTGACTGTGAGCTGCCATCTGTTAGCTTATGAGGACAGTAGTATAGTAGATTTTTTTCAACATATGTTTGAATAACTTCAATGAATTGTAGGTTCTCTTGCAGGAAACATTGCCTTCAAATCTGTTTTTGAACACCCTATAAATCCATACCCAACTACCTGTACCCCATCATGGAAAATTATTTTGAAGCACAGTACTGTTGTTTCTTTTCCATTTCAGGTCTCTGTTTCTTGGTTGCATTACGAGTACATTATAAACATGTGATACTGACTTTCCTTTGTGCAGGAGGTCGTAACGAAGTTGTCATCACTGAAAATAACAACAGCATAACTGAACAAATCACTGATGTTGTCAAGCAGCCTGCCTTTATAGCTGGCATTGGTGGGGCATGCTGGGTAATTCTGATGGGTTTCAGCATCTGGCTGTATTGGCGAAGAAAGAAGAGGAAGGGGCTGAGCAATTATGCTGGTAAGAACAGTAACTATTTACTACAAACTTGTCAGGTTCTATCATGAACAGGACAGGTGCTATCAGAACTAATTTTAAAAAACCCAACCCTAACAATGCTGGTTTTACAAATAAAGGTGGAATGGATGAATGCTGTATGCCTGTTTAACGTGTGCTGTAAAAATGCCTATGTATGAGAAGCTTTAAATGCATTGCTGTGGACCACATTTCATCATTACTGTAAGACAGTCTTTTACATCTCCAGCACATCTAGCATAACAAAAGTACAGAAAGGATTAACTGTACCTCTCACCAAAGTCTTGTTGCAAAAGGCAGTCTTTCAGTATTCCCAACTCCAATTATGAGCTAGATTGCGAATCAGACTACATAACCACATGACAGTAAGATGGAGTGTAAATCCCCCACCAACTTCACCACTTTACTCCTATGTTTGCCCCAAACTTTGGGTTTAGGCACTAGGGGGACCAGATGTCCTGATTTTATATGGACAGTCCCAATATTCAGGGCTTTTTCTTATATAGGTACCTATTACTCCCCATCCCCTGTCCTATTTTTCACACTTGCTATCTGATCACCCTATTAGGCACATACAAGTAAGCAGAACTATTCGCCCACTGCCTCCTTATCTGGAGTTGGGGGCTGAGGAAGGAAGGAGAGAGGAATGGGCAGAGCATTGGCTCCATCCACCTCAACTCACTGTCGAGAGTAGCTGAGCCTGTACAGGGGAAATAATAATTTAGTGCTGGTATAAGCAAGCAATAAATTTCTTACTTGCAGTGGGTAAGATGTAGGGCCTCAGACGTGTCTATGAAGCACAATGCCTCCTGGAGCTACCCCAGCAGTGCGGTGCAGCTCTCACACACACATTTTGCTCAGTGCTCTGCCTACAGTCACAATCTAGCCTCAGAGAATTACATTTGGTAAGGAAAAATAAAAATAAAAGTTCTCTTATTTTCCCCGTCAGATGTCTTTATTCTGTTTTGTCAGGACTGGTAACACTCCTATAGCTGATATATCTCAAGTTTCCTGTGGGTTGTGGAGAAGTCAGATAGTTATAATAAAATTACATACGATTCTATTAAAAAAAAAAACCAAGAAAAAAACCACCTCCAACTTTTGGCCAATTTTACATGAAAAATAACTCTTAAAATATTGAGGTATTTTCCAGCTAGTTTTCTTTCCCAATATACTAATTAATGTTAGCACATTATTGGTTTCAAAGAGGAAAACACCTTTCATGACTTGGCCCAGGCTAAGCAGTGTTGGCAATTCACGCATATTTACTGATGGCAGCATTAGCATGCCAGGCTAAACTCACTCCAAAATCTTATTGATTTCTTATTAATTCTATACAGTGAGCCTGAGTGACCACAGTGGTGAAGTAACATTATTTGTAGGCTGTGCTGTTTGCACATGGTGTTTTCTTTCTTTCCTTGTAATTAATAATGTGTATATACATGATGACAGTTTCTACTTTGAGAGGTTTTGTTAATTCATGCAGATAGATACTTATGTATCTATCTGTCTATCTAATGAGGATAATTAACAGTAGGAAGTAGTTACATTATTTTATCACTTACTTACATTAAACTGATAACACATCCAGGGCCGGCTCCAGACACCAGCCAAGCAAGCTCGGCAGATTCTAAGGGGCGGCATTCCATCCAATCCTAAACAATCTTTTTTTTTTTGTTTGCCGCTCTGGCCACCCTGTAGGGGGCGGTGGCGCAGAGGAGGGGAGCGCCCTGGGCTGGGAGCCGGCTGCGCGCTCTGTCTGCCCCAGCCGGTGCCAGGTCTGCAGCAAGCCCAGCAACCCGTGTTCTTCCCTCTCCGCCAACCAGAGTGGTGTGGAGCCCTCCCGGCAGGCAGCGCGGCGGGAGGGGCCAAGTGGTGAGCGCCCTGGCTGAAGGAAACCCTGGCCACCTCCGTACTCTCTCCCCTCCAGCTCCCTCCCTCTCCCCTCTGCTAGCCAGGGCACGCACTCCACTGCCCGGGGCACGTCTGCAGCGCAGGGAGTCCCGCTAGCCGAAAGTTTGCACCCTGGCTCCAGCCGCCCCGCTAGTTTTTTTTTTTGCTTGGGGCAGCAAAAATGCCAGAGCTGGCACTGAACACATGAGGATTTTAGCAGTCTCATTTCCTTATGGAGGTGTCATACGTTTCCATGTACTTCAAATGCATTAACTAAATGCATACTGAGCCTCATTTTTCCAGAGAAGGGATTTTGGCCTATGTCTATGTGAGCTGGCATGGCACATTTTTGTGAGCAGTCATAGAATATCAGGGTTGGAAGGGACCTCAGGAAGTCATCTGGTTCAACCCCCTGCTCAAATACAGCTTAAATTGACTGCCATAGGCTGTTGTCTAATGTAGCTCATTCTTTCTCATGACATCTGCAGCATCTAAACATTATGTGAACATTGCATTGTGACACAGAATGACCATGATCAGAATTATGAAATGCTATATGCTCTTAACAATGAAAGCTCGTACGACATCATGTTTCAGAGCTCATCCTAATATTTACGATAAGGAGGATAGCATGCGCACCTCAGAACTAACTTCCATCAAATGTAATTCTCAAAATTCACTATTCACCTTTCTTCAACCTTTATTTCTCATTGGCTGCTGGCTGACTAGTGCTTAAAGATCAATTGTTATAACCTGCATATGATTTTAAACTATAGATGAGTGAATTCCAAGGGAACCTTGTGCCCTGCAATCAGTGCTTGTAATCAGGGTCTGTAACTCACGATGTGTTTGCTTTCTTGTTTTGCAGTTCAGTCCTTCACCTTCACCCCTGCAGGTACTGTCCATTAGTCTGTCTCTTACCTCACCAACATGTCACTGCAACTATTAGCATAAGTGTTTATAATCATAGCAGGTATAAAGAATTAAAACCAAGTGCAAGGAGAAACACTGCCATTCCCCATCTGTTATAATAATGTGGTATTGACTCTGCTAGTGATTTCAGAAGAAGGCTACAATCTACCACAATTAACTTCTCTTTCATTATAATTCTGCATACTTCTTACTCATCCAACCCTTCTAAATTATGCAATTTTGAAAGGTAATTTTCAGGGCAATGCTTGAACTAACAGAACTACGATAGGCAGGCATTAGTCACAAAGGACCAAATTTTGCTCTTGAGGATTCTTGTATTTAACTTGCTAATTTCTGAAGGCCTCTGCACCTGGCCAGAGAAGCAGAACTTATCCCAGATTCCACTCTTCACTGTACATGAATCTGCCTGTGCATGAGGTTTTCAGATCTGCGCTTATTTCAAACCTAGCCAGTGATTAACCCATACACACACACACTGATACACTAGGTAGGTCTTTAAGGCATTTTAAAGCTTTTTATTAATTGAAGCATTTGCCTTTGTTCTGGCTGTCCAATCCACAACCAACTCATGTTATCATTTTTTCATAAGGCATAACATACGGTAGGCCATTATCATGAGTGTGATTAAAGTTGTGTGAAGAATAAATTAACTGTGGCAGAAACAGCAGGTTGCAAACAGCTTTGCCAACATATGTATGGTCAAGAGATACAGTGTATCCAGTTAATTGTAATAATTAATACAAATAATTAACGTCAATTCTCATATCTAAAAGCATGAGTGTCACAATCCCAAAAATTCTTACATTATCTCCATGCACTACAGTGTACATGGCCAATATATTTCAATGTTTTCCAGTATAAGTGGGCAACATTTTGTGGCATGTAGTACACCTCTCAGTCATACCTGCCAAATGCCAAGAATTTTGACAAGGGATATTTTTCCAAATAAGTTGGGGGTTTGTGGGCCACTAGTCTCCCAGCTACTAGTAGGCTGTGCATGCCTCCAGGGAATTTTAGGTTATTTTCTCCTCAAAAAGTTACAATAAAAACTCACCAAGATGTACCCAGAATCCTCCAGCAGCCCCAGACTCCTGGCTTACTTGAAAACAGACCTTTAAAATGGTGCTTCTACTTATCCTACCATAATTCCTGCTCCTTTTACCTTGTGCTAATGGGTCCCTCTCTTTCTCCATTGCTAAAATTATGCTCATTCTCTGCACTCCCTGTACAGTTAACTCCTCTCCCTGCTGCTCATTGGAACCTTCCACTCCTCACTTCTTGCTGCTTCTCTTCAGCTCTGTCTACCTTTCAGCCATCTCTGGAGTTGTATGCAGCTCAGCAGAAGGGCAGAGCTGGCTGCTGAGAGGTGGGACAAGTAGGGGGAGGAGGTGATACCACCTGCCCACACAATCCTTATGTCGTTATTAGGAACAACTGTACCCAAAGAGAAGGTTTGAAAACTCATGAATGGCTTAGCCAAAACAGCACTATTGGCATGTTTGTTCAGATAAGAGTAAGGCGTGACACAGCTTGACAAACAGTAACCACAGACTCTAATGCTTTTCTCATTTCATTGGGAGGCACAACTTCTGAATGAACCCTAATCACATACTACTGTATATCAGTAATTTAATTCATATGTGTTCTGAACACATTGGGCTAGATGCTAATCTCCCTCATAATGAGTAAATCCAGAGTTACTTCAATGAAGTCCATTTACACTGGGGGAACAAAGATCAAAATCTGACCCATGGTCTTCAGAAACTGTCACAAGTGGCACAAAAGTGCATTTGGAGATTAGCAAAATCTACTGATTTATGTCCAGGCTCTGAGTTCCCCAAGAAATGTCTCAAATCCACATCAAGTTCCTGACAGCATGAATTTGGAGTTGGTTATATGATCTACAGTCACAAAATGTTTAAATTTTCACTTAACCAGTGAAATTTTCACTTAGCCAGTTTGTACAGATCTGAGAAGACTCAAGTCTATAGGTTGTTCCTTCCATAGTCAGTTGTAACCCATGTATGCTAAAATAGATTCAAGACCTACATTTTTAGACAGGCTTAGGACCAAATTCGCCTTCATCAGAGGTGAATTTCAGTGAAGTTACATTGGAGGTGAATTTATCCTAATATATTTGTTTGTGAAAGAAGCACATTTTTGCTCAGGCCAAACATCTGCTTCCTTCATGAATACATAAAACATGAATATCTGAATATGTAATAGTACTGGTCAAACTGTTCATTATGTATATTTGTGATAAATTTCAATTTTTGCTTTGCTTCATAAACAGAACTGGTTGGAAAGTTTTGAAAAAAACAAACAAAAGAAGGAAGAACGTTTTTAATTTTTTTTTGTGACAATCTTTTTTTGTTTTCCAACTCTATTTGCAAATTATTCACAAATTGTCACTGATTTTTTTAAATGGCATGTATTTGTTGTTTGAAAATATTTGCTAAATATTTGGACTGATAATTTTCTGATTATGGGAAGTTTGTGAATTGTTCACTTGGACTATTTGCTATCTATGTTGTATGATTGGCCACCAGAAAGGTATTGTTTCTTCTGCATGACTGAATCACTGAAATATTTTAATCAGAAAAATAATAAATAGCAAATGAAATGCTGCTGCTACATAGCTGGGCTGGGGAAGATTAATCTGTTGGGCTAAAACTTATGTAACTTTCTGGATTTGTGAACATTTTCACATATTCACAAATAATGAATAATATGACCTCATACATGGTTTTTGGTTATTTACAGTGGAACATCTGTAATATGTATGTAGCCTTCAGGTTCACAGGCCATCACTTGTAACAATACCCCCTCCCACCCCACCCCTGCATGATTCATCAGCAGGGATTGAACCTGAGACTAAAAGCACTAAGGTATGAGTGTCTACCATGTGAGTGAAATAAGTGACTCCACTAGCTGGGAAGCAGTAGTGACATAACTGGAACCAGTGGGTTAAATATATATTCTTGGAAGATGGCATTGTATCAGCAAAGCAAAAGCCGGACACAGGAGTCTGTCAGCACCACAAATGCATGATTTATTCCTTATTTAGCAATTGGCCGTGCAGATTGTAGAGGACAATTTGGCTTGACATGTCTGTGCATATTTGACACCCTCTAGAAGAGCAAAATTGCTGCTCTGCACATGGAAACTGAGTTATACACTAATTTCCTGTTTTTCATGTTCATCCTCTACTCACATTCCCCAGATACAAACATGCAACACAGGTTTGCACGTGGCACAAAGAAAAGGAGCTGGCTCAAAACAGGTATCCCTTCTAGTACAGTATGCAAGTTCTTTCACTCCCATGCATTACAATTCTGGAACAGAATTGATTCATTTAGCAGGGAAAGTTATAAATGTGTCATCACATTTCTACACAGGTTTCTGTACAGTAAATTCACATAGCTCCTGTGCAGAAACAAGAGAGACTCCATATATCCGTGTATCTTTCATGTGTCCTCTGACTCATTGGTGTGCCAATAACCACTCACTTGAATACTCAAGGTTTCTTCAAGGATGCACAGGCCATCAGCCACGCAAGGAAAGTAAATGTGTATGTTCAGTTATGAGTAGGTAAGCTTATTTAGTGACTAGTGCCCTAAGGGATTAAAGATTTTTTGAAACAATAAATATAAACAAATTAAAAACAGGAAATCATGGCATTCTAAATGTATCATGCATAATTCGTAAAATTGTTAGAGGAGTATAAATTATTTGACAGAATCATCCAAAGGCAGGCAGAAGAGTTGATGGAATTTTTATACACTGATTATCTGTTCTGAGTTAATGCTTATTAAAAGAGGATTAATCCACATTCATATTTGAGGAACAGCTTATCAGGAAAAGGAATAAGACTTGGCTGGCAACATTAAAGTTTTCATTTGTGGCAGGAAAATGTGGCCTATTAGAGATAGTCACATAGAAAGCTTTCTGAAGCTTCTTGCCTCAAAATGTCAACTTACTATATATTCATATTTTTCCAGTTCTAGCAGGCATGAAGATTAGGTTTAACCTTGTCAGATAATATTAGTAAATAGAATAGGTACTTCTTTATATATTTAAAAAAAAAACATGCAAAAGGTCTTTTAACATATACTCTTCATACAAATATATACTGTATAATTTCTTTATATCGTATACAGTTTAAATGCACTTTGGAGTATGCTCTGCATTTTTGCAGCTCTTGCAGTATAGTCTGGTGAGAATCCCTTAGAAATCACTATTCTTGTTTTCCCCCCATCTTCTTTTAAAAGCCAATCTCCTCCTGGCACCTAATACAGGACTTCAACCATTCTAAGGACATATATCAGATAGAGATAATGCTGAAAGACCTTTCATGCTTTCTCAGTGATAAAAGGCAAGAGAAGATGGGTTGGGTTAGAGCTAGAGAGACCCTCCTCTTCCTCCTCCCCCATTGCCCCTTGAGACTGTTCAGCATCGATTTGAAATGAAGACAGCCTGAATAAAGCAAGCTTGTCTGGGCATTTTATTTTACATTGACATCTACAAGACTGTGTTGCATTAAATATGCTCTTTTTCAGCATTTAGACCTGTTTTGTAATTTCAGAAATCAAACTAGAGGCAAAAAATGCTGACAAAACATATGTCAGGAATGATAAACAAAGTGCTTATTTTGGCAGTGCGGCCGTGTCTTTTGTGCCATTAGCTGCCTTTTCCTTCTTCTTGTTAACTCTTAGAGAAATGGATGTGTTCCTGCAAATCTGAGGTAGCCCTTTTTTTGGAGGGGATCAGAAATACAAAATGATTTTGTGATCTGCCAGTAATGTCCTCTGGTTTCAAAAAAAGATCTACAGCCTTGGATTGGAGAGTTTAGCGCATCAGACGAAACCTGTCGAACAAGAATAGTGACTGTAGTATTTTCTTGTTCCACGTTATGCAAAGGTTGTAGCCATTCCTGCATCAGTGTGAAAAGTGGAAGCAAGCATAAGGAGCCTCCTCTTTCCAAGCCACAACCTGGCCCATAGCGGTTTCTCTCTGATGAGTTTCTCTCTTTCAGCCAATACCTAGCTGTATCTCTTCCATAAAGCACAAGGCTTTTATTGGATGGTCAGAAAGTGAGGTTGTGCACAAGGACAAGGCAGGGTTACTACTAGATGCTAGTGACCCCAAAGGTGGGGCAGAGTGGTGCCATCTGCCCGTCTTCTGTGCCAGCAGACTACTGCTGGCCCAAGGAGATCAACTACAGCTTAATACAAATAGTGTAGGAAGCACGTCTTCTCATGATGTGGTCTCTAGCATGCTCAGAAATATCCTGCATACTTCATGGCTCTGCAAGTAGAGCGCCTCTGGGGACAGTTGTTGGTGTGCCCTCCCTGTGTATTCCCCCACCCCCAGCTATGCTAGAGAGTCCTACAGATATAAATATGTTGGTGACCAAAAATATTATTTTTCCCCATTTGTCATATTTAAAATGTTTCTCTCTCACACACACACAGAATGACACTATTTCTTTTAAAATTAAAATGTTAATATCAGTCTGTAGCCTAAACAAACATATTAATCTCAGATGTGAAATTAGTTTCAGTGTAGACTATGTTATCCTGGAAGTCCCCTATAAAATACTAAACCAAATTCATAAAGTTCATTATTTAATACATTAGGGGATATGTTTCTGGGTTTATATCTTTGTTGCTTTGACAGAGATAGAATGTCTGGAAGAAATGGAGGGTGGGAAAGAAAAAGAACATTAAATTACCTTCTACCGATACATTTCTTAACAACATGTTTTGAGACATAACTAGACAGCACCCATTTATTTGCATATTCACAAACGATTTCCACAGCTCTTTGGCATTAGTTTGTTCACTTTTAGCAAAGAGTGATATGATCACTTGATAGTCCATTAAAAAGCAACATAACTGGAAAGTAGTGTCAGATCGAGAGCTAATTAGCTGCAATGCTTTTAGCATGTGGTGTTTTCGTAAGCAGATTTTTATTTAATACTTCCCACACTTTTGATTTTCTTTTCATTAGTTGTTTCAGATTAACTCTTTCAAAATACAGCTGTTAAAAAAGTCTGATGCAAAATAGAATTACGGTGGCTTTCCAATAGAAACAGTAGTCCATTCTGTGGTAATGGATAATTAATCATCAACCCCAAAAGCCCTTCCATATGCGATTCCAAAGGTGTTAGTTTTATCACCATTAAATTTTGTTAAATGTGTATTGCGAAGCCCCTTATAGAACTGATAAACTGGCAAAATATGAGGTATCACAAGTATGCTACTGATATTCAGATTTAGTCAACTTCTTTGCTAATCATGGCATTTTCATCCTGGTGCTGTATTGTTATCTGGCTGAGAGTGCAGTATCTGACAGAGATGGTTAAAGTCAGCCTAGATACAACAAAGATATTTCTGTGTTTTTGGGGGTCACAGCTGGAGAACCTTGCAAATGCTTTGGTGACCATATATTTATTGATGAAGATGTCTACCCCAGGAAGGTGGTCAGAATTCCCTATTTGGAGGTTACTTTTAACTAAGCTGACCATGGAGCTTCTTGCCATCAGAAATTGCAATCTTATTCATAGATGTGGATTTTGTCCAAGATCTTCAGGATCCAGGCTGGACCACTAAAATAGTCTGCTATAGGGCACTTTAATCGGAATGATCTCCGAAAATCATTAATAGATTATTGCCACTGAAGGACCAGGTCTGCTCATTGGCTTGTTTCCTAATACCTAGTGATTTCTACAGTGAATTAATTGCACCTGCTGTTCAGCAAGTGTGCAGCAAATGTTGGCTTAAAATAAATTAATAACATAGGACCACAATGCAGGACCACCTATACTGCCCTACGTTTGAAAGCAGCATCTGAGAAATGGGGTTTACAACTGTGGGCCATCCTGAAATATACCCCTGTGAATACGATGGGGGCAGGGCTTTTCCGCCAAGGATCTATTTATGGATTTCTAACATGATTCATATACTTCAAAGTGTATCCTTGGCATCCTTCAGGGAAAGACTGAAGGGATTTTCCCCCATGTAATGTTGATGTATTTGCGTTTGCGTGTGTGATGTTTTTATCTTGTATGTTTGAGGGAAGTGAGGTAGGATTTATACTTGTTTTTCCTCCACTATAATTCTAGCAGGACTGCCACCTCTTTGCATTTATCCTATGGGACAAAATATTTGTGCGGTGGCATTATGCTGCTGCATCATGACACCGATGTCATTAACATATCGGTATAATGTCATTATATACTGAAGCAGAAACATGCCAGGAAAACACAATTTCACCACCTGATGTAGTCTCACACAACATAGTCATGTCAGAGACCCATAGTAAATTCAGGATTCTTTAGCCATCCTTCAATTTTGGCTTACAGGCTACAGGGCAGATTGATTTAAATCTGTCCAGTGGAAGCTCTCAATGTGGCATGTTTCTCTTTCTTGTAACTGCTGCATTATATTTTGTTATGATGTCCAGAGGTCTTAGTCTTGCATGATGAAAACTCTGGTTTTTTTTATTACTAATTATTACTAACTGATTTTATTTTCCTCCCTTGTTTTTTTTTTTTTGTTTGTTTTTTAAATCCCAGTCACTTTTCAAAGAGGAGATGGAGGACTAATGAGCAATGGAAGGTAGGTTTGTTGTTAAAAAGATCTATTTCCATCCTATTTTCTTTTTGATTAGGAACTTGAACTTTTCTATAGATAGAAGACTATTATAATAAAAGATTATTTAGAAGACTGACAAGTCTAGGAGGAATTAAATGGCTTACCATGAGGTTTAATGATCTATCTGTTGGACACTTTAGAGGAATCAAGTCCAGATGTTTCATATCTCCCTGATGCCCAAGAAGAAATTAGTAGTAAATATCACAAGGAATGTGTTCATTTGTTACCAGGATGTTTATTGCATTAATTAGATATTAGCAAATGAAGTTGCTGTTGTTTAAGACTCCTTATTGGCTCACACTAAATTGCTGTGAGTGAACAATTACACATAATCGATTACAAAATAAATGATTCATGGATGATAAATAGGTTGCAGATTGATGGGACTGGATTCCACAACTTTGGCTACTCAATTGAAATTGATAAAAGCTGATAACAAACCCATATATCCTCATCTATTTTCTCTTTGCCAATATGGAGATTGTAATTAGGCCATGGTAATAACTTCCAATCTCTCATTTAATCAATATTTTAGCAAAAAGAGATTAGACCTAATGAGAGCTAGTGGATGTGGCAAGAAAACTGCTGGATCTTCTTATTGCCGTTTCCATAGAAACCCATGTTTCTCTTATGGATTGTACCAGAAGGGGGTCTATCAGAAAAACTACAATGATTATAAATGTTGCTTCTTCCTCATAAGTGTGCTAATAATCCGTAAAACCTTCAGAACTGTTCTTTTCATATGAAGAGATTGATTTTCCTTGCAAAGCACAAAGTGCTGGCCACATTTGCCATGTTGAATTTCAGGATAAGGCCGCATTATTTATCCTGTGCTTAGTGAGTGCACAGATTCTTATGGCCAAAGTTTCCTTCCCTATTTGAGATATCCAAGTCACACGACAGCTCTCGAAGTTTAATATTACAAAACTATGAAAGCATGCTGTAGTCACAGATAAAAATACTGTTGTGAACTTTCCATTAATCCCACTCAAACCTATTTGCCTCTAAACTATACAAGAGTACTCAAAGAAAAAGCTACCAGCCTAGACAGATGTACATTTGGGATTCAAGGAGTGAAGAAATAGTAGCCCAAAGTCCTGGAAATGGCTGATACAAAGCAGTCATTTTGAGTGATTGTTCCCTTGAAGTGGCAATTTATCATTCAACCCTTGTTTAAAATCCTTCAGTGATAACAGCCTACTCCCTGTTTCAGACAGACAACAGAGTTCATTTGGATTCTGGCAGAATCACGACTGATGCCTAGTTCCATTTCAACTGCCAAAGTTATTTTGTATATAGCCTTAATTAACTGCTGAAGGTCTTTAAATCATGAAAGCCTACACAATTCTAATTTGAAATATATTGAAGTCTCCTAAACTGTTTATTACATACTGTGGCAGGAGAAAAATGATACAATCTCTTCAATCACAATCTTGTCCAGAGTTGTCTGACAGACATATTTTCATGTTCATTTCCTCTTTTTTTTCATCCTGCTTCAGTCGACCAGGTCTGTTGAATGCAAGTGACCCCAGTTATCCTTGGCTTGCAGACTCTTGGCCTGCCACCAGTCTGCCAGTAAACAACAGCACTAGTGGACCTAACGATCTTGGGAATTTTGGTCGTGGAGGTGGGTTTTACTGAATCATGTCATCATGCTGTGAATAACACATTTTGTTTTCACTTTAGTTTGTTTTTCATATTGGGTTCTGTTTTGTGCACGTGTATATATATTGTAGGGGGGGTTGTCCATCAAGGAGCCTTAACAGTGCTGTAAAATTGCTGCCTGGTACAATACAGTAAAGCACAACAACACTGCTAATTAGTAATGTTTGGGTTTTATCAGCATTTTAGCTCACTATTTCCAGTCCTTATATGTTGTACTCATATTCTTAAATCTATCATAGAAACACCAATATTAGAGAAAGGGGAGAGAGGTGAGGTGCGGTCTTTCAGTCTGAGTGTAGCACTTGGAGCCGGGAGCTCCTGACTCCCACCCCAGATCTGCAACTGAGTATGTTGCCAGAAGGAAGTCATTACAGCCAACATTTTCAGAACTAGTCTCTTATTTTGGCTACCTCAGTATTTGGGTGCTCAACATAGACTTGATTTTTAGAAGTGCTCCTCTACCTTGGGTTCTGTTGGCTTCATCTGAAGTTGTGGGTACACTGCAGTTCTAAAACTCAGGCCCAAAGTGTTAATTTAGCATCCAAATCAAAGACTACTCTTGAAAATGTTGACTTTCACCTCTCTCACTTCCCCAGTCTGTAAAATCATTGTTATTATTACTTTAATTTCAGTATTACTTCTTACTGTGGCAAATTAGGCACTTCAGTCATAGAAATTAAAATGCTAAGTGGGAATATAACAATTCCTATCACACCAGAGTGTTGAGGATTAATTAGTTATTTCATGTTTGTTAAGCTCTGTGATAAGCACTATATACAAATTGTTTTTATTTCAGGGTGGTAAAAAGCACAGTTCTTTCTGTGTACTATGGCTGACTCAAAATGAAATGTTCATCTGTTTTAAAGATGATTTGTAAAGAAAATAGAATTATGTTTGTGCCCATTTCTGCTTCTTTAAATATAGGGCTAGATAGTGACTTAAGCTATAGCCCAGAGGGCAGCATTACTTCAGAGGAAGCACACAAGATATTCTCCAGGTGCTGCTCCTTTCGTATGAGGGCAGGACTTAAATTCAGCTGGAGGTGTCCAGAGTGAAGCGCTGATAAATATTTTAGCCCCACAGGGCTAAAGCTCCAAACACCCTTGCCCTGCAGCTAAACCCCCAAACCCCAGTGCCTCCCCTATGCCACCGTGGGGGCTGAAGCCCCAAGCCCTGGCACCTCCCACAGAGAATGGGACGGATATGGTGGGCTCTTGGAAATACTCTTATTTAAGCCCTGTATGAGGATGAGCAATCAACCCTATAGAGGGAACAAGGAAATGTCCTCACCTCTTTCTGTACCCCTTTTGGAGGAATGGGTCACGTGGGAGAGCAGGAGTGAGCAAGGAACTTAGGAATGGAAGTAGTGAGCAGCTTTTGAGCATCTCCACAGTGGAGGAATCTTGTTGGTCAACTCTCTACCCTTGTATCAGAGGGTAGCTGTGTTAGTCTGGATCTGTAAAAGCAGCAAAGAATCCTGTGGCACCTTATAGACTAACAGACGTTTTGGAGCATGAGCTTTCGTGGGTGAATACCCACTTCCTCACATGCATCTGAGGAAGTGGGTATTCACTCACGAAAGCTCATGCTCCAAAACGTCTGTTAGTCTATAAGGTGCCACAGGATTCTTTGCTGTCTCTACCCTTGCACAGCCTCTTTGGAGGGCTATTCTCACTCAGGGCCATAATCTATAAAGAAAACCTCAAAGATTTTTTGAGTGGCAGGGTTTTGAGGAGAAAAGTAGGGAGAAGGGAGCTCTTCGAATTTTTTAAGGTCTTTTTTCTGCCGTGGTTTCATTGGAAGCCCTTTTGGAAGGTCTCAGGCATCATCACTTTGATGAGTTATGATGTTGACTCATTAACAAAGAGAGCTTTTTTCTCTTAAGTGTTTTAGTCAAAAAGGTGTTAAAAAAACAAAAGACCAAGTTTTAAACATGCCAAATAATAATCACATCCCCTCTCACTTCCTTGGTTCTGTAATGTCATAATCCTACCAGTTCTCCTGTCTTCATAAAGCCTTGGAAGGTAAAAAAGACCTGAATTTCTAATGTTAAAAAAATGACGAAAAAATGGAAGCAGAAATAAACCAAAGTATGTCAAAGTTCTCATCTGGAGAAACATTTCTTAACTTGTTTGTAACACTTTGTTGTGTTGAATAACAGACTCTGTCTTTCTGATACTACACTATGGCGCTGAACTGCATTAAAACACTTTATATTAACTTTCAATATAGCAAAGCTATCTTTAAGTGCTGATCTTACAAAAGTGGTGTAAAAAGGGCATGTCTATAGATAATATTAAGAGGTCAGTGGTAGTATTATACATATATCTGCCAGCTTCTTGACTGCAGAGGCCCTGAAACTATGATTATTCAGCATTTCCACATCTTTACATGAGCACCCATAGTACAAAAAATTAACATTTTCTTATAGCATTTGGCTCTATAAGCCCCAGGACTGGAAGTAGCTGTTCAAGATTTTTGCCTTCAATGGTGATGAAGCTGAAGGCCAGATTCATAACATTTATTCTTTCAATTTTTGCAGCTAAATTGCATTCATAACTTGATGCTTCTGGTTTCAGTCCCTTGATTTCAACCCTAGAGGCTGAAGTCACAGGAGTAGCATGAAGGGGCTCTAGACATCTTGGATGTGACCAGAGGAGTGTTTCCATGTGCAGGAACTGTGAAGGATGGCTTTAAGGCTGCCTTACAAGAATCCCCTTGCAATCTCTGGTGTAGCAGGTGTGCCAGGCCAAGGTGCCGAGTGGGAAGGACATATTGGGGGCAGGCCCATATCACAGAGTGCTGCAAATATTTGCTTTGACCCCATACGGCAGGCTGAAGAGGTTACTGTAACTCAGACAGGACTCCAAGACTGTCTCAATTACATGAGGATCTGCAGTGCAGGTTAGGATTTGGAGTGTTTTCAGCAGAGAAACCTTGATTCTGGAATATGCTTTCCTCTTTGAGTATAACAACATGGTGCAAAATTCATTTCTTTTTTTAGGCTTTTCCACAAGAGGTATAGTTGAATGATATGAGTCTTGCTATGGTAGTGCTTGATTTTTTACTATATAATTACCTTGTGAGCTGACAATTTAATAGTTCATGTGCTCAGCATGTGCATGTTATTGAACTAAAACAATCAATTTAAAATAAATAGTTCTATTGAAAATTCCCAATATTTATGAGAAACTTTTGCAGGCTGATAAAGCTGAATTCTGTTATTGTTGTACATCACTAACAAAATTGGTTACTAACTTTTAATCTATTGCACCGTCATGGAACCATTTGAGGCAAGGTAGACTCTTATTATTGGTGATGTACACAAGCCAGATAGGACCCAGCTTGACTCTCAGATCTCAGGCTGAGTTTGCAGGGCTGGTAGTTAGAAAATAAATCTCTATAGCTGTAGACTGAACACTGAAAGTACATTAGACCATGTAAGTAGATGCTAACTGCCTGACTTTTGAAAAAAATAACTTGTTTTACAATATGTGCTCTTCATTGATTATATCCTTCTTCTGTGCCTATAATTAATCTGTAGTCGTGCAGACTATTTTGAAAAGTGACTATATAGAAATGGCACCATCTTATTCAGCAGTGGTAGAATTTAGCCATTTTGTATACCTGACTGTGCCTCACAAATAGATAATTTGACATCTAAATCCTTTCACTAGTGCCTGCAAAAGTTGAAAATACAGATGAGCCCAAACCAAATCCTCATTTCCAAAATCTTCTGAAATTGTCCATATTTGACATTTGAACCCAGAATAGTAGTTGTTAGTTATGTTATGTTAGTGTTTAGAGGCTATAACCAAAGTCAGGGTCCCATTGTGGTAGTTCCTGTACAGACATACACATAGTAGGAAATAGTCCCAAAAAACCAACAAATGACCCTGATTTTTACAATGCATTGAACCACAACCCCAGATCTCAGCATTTTGAATTTAGGAGTATTCATAATTATTATGATGCAAATTTTATAGTCAGAGTCCATGTCCAGTAGCTGGCAGTCATGTTATAAAGCAGAAGGGTGCTCACATGCTTTCTATCAGTTGGATTCCACACAGAATACTACTTTTTTTATCTTAAATTAGAAAAAGAGCCATTTTTGAAATACTTGGCTCTGAGAGAGTATCATAAACTGAGCAGTGTTACTGCCTATGCCATTGCACCTTCCAGGCACTTTTTCATACTTCAGAGGTGTTCACATTTAAATCTAGTACAGGAGCTCCTCACTTAAAGTCTTCCTGGTTAACATTGTTTCGTTGTAATGTTTCTGATCAATTAGAGGACATGCTCGTTTAGAGTTGTGCAATGCTCCCTTATAATGTTGTTTGGCAGCTGCCAGCTTTGTCCACTGCTTGCAGAAAGAGCAGCCCGTTGGAGCTAGCTGGTGGGGGCTTGGAACCAGGGAGACTGGAAGCCCCCCAGCAGCTCCCCACTCCCCTAAGTTCCCTGTGTGACAGCCTCCCAGTAGGCTATCAATTGCCAGAGTTCAGCTGTCCCTCCCCACACTGCCATGTGCTGCTCATGTCCTCTGTCTTGAAGCTGCTACCAGGAACCTCCTGCTTGCTGTACAAGCGGCAGGGGAAGGAGGGGGTAATGACCCCCCTGCTCCTGCACCCCGCTTACCCCATCTCCATAGAGCCGGGGGAGACAGGACAGGGCTCAGGACAGAGGGAGCTTGCTGGCAGCAGGGGCTGTCTCATCTTGCTGATCTTCTTAAAAAGGCAATGTACTTAGAGTGGGGTCAGCATACTTAAAGGGGCAATGCGCATCTCTCTCTCGCACATAGGTGAGAGTCTCTGTCTCTGTCTGCCATGCTGTCTCCCCTCCCTCCATTTGTGCTGCCTTGTAGAGTGTGAGGCTACATTAACAACAGTGTGTTAACCCTTGAGGGCTCAAGTGTTCTAGTTCATCATTTAGCAGTAAGGCATTCCCTGGGAAATATCCCACCCTCTTCCACCCTTTGACTTCACCACCGCAACCAACCTTTACAATCACCATTGCTGTGCACAGTATTAAATTATTTGTTTAAAACTTATAGTGTGTTTGTTTTAAACTTATACTTATATATAATATAGTCTTTTGTCTGATGAAAAAAATTTCTCTAGAACCTAACCCCTCCACCTCATTTACATTAGTTCTTATGGGGAAATTGGATTTGCTTTAACATCGTTTCATTTAAAGACACATTTTTCAGGAACATAACTACGACGTTAAGCAAGGAGTTACTGTATTCTGCCAGTAAGTGTCACTATGAAATTTCAGAAGGAGAGAGAGAATTTAGATCTACAAGATTAAAAATATAATTCTGCAATATGTAAAATGATTCAGCATGTGGAAAAGTGAGCAGATATTTTGTTTCCAAGGTTTAATTTCAATCTATACATAGTACAGTTTTTAAACTGAGTTGTTCTCCATTTCCAGCAGTGTACTGTATCATTATAATTGATTGATCTCCTGAATCTGTTGAGTGTAGCTGAAATCTTGTCACATTCTGAAATTACTTATTCATGTCAGTTTTCCTGTATTGTTCAGATGAAATGTCTTGTTTAGGTTCTAAAATCAAACCAGATAAACTGATGGATAAAACTTTAGAAAAATGTACTTTGTGCCCTGAAAAGAATTACTTTGGGAAGCCTTGGCATTCATTCAGTAGTTTTGTTAGATATTTGCAGGGAGATGGTTTCCTCTGTGATTTGTAGATTAACTTTCATCCCCGTAAAGCCAGACAGTTTCATTGGTTCTGACATAGAACGAACAATTGAAAACATTCTTCAGTAGTGAAATATTCCAAACTTCACTTTCACAGCTGAAGGTATGGAAGAAAAAAAAGATGGTTTTAGGCAGTGAAACGTGAAGGACAAGTGGTAGGCCTGTCACAGATGCTGATAGCTTGGCAATGGTTGTATATCATCTTCCCTTCATTGGCTCATGGACCCTGTCGCAGCTGAAATGCAAACGTGCAGAATGACACATTTATTTTTCATCTTAAACCTTAATAGTTTCAGGCTTCCTGTGCATCACTGATTTATTCTATTTCCCTATGCTCACCACAGATGTGCTGCCACCAGTGCCAGGCCAAGGGGATAAAACTGCCACTATGCTTTCTGATGGAGCCATTTACAGCAGCATTGACTTCACCACCAAAACTAGTTACAACAGTTCCAGCCAAATCACGCAAGCTACACCATATGCCACCACGCAGATTCTGCATTCCAACAGCATCCATGAGTTGGCAGTTGACTTACCTGATCCTCAGTGGAAAAGCTCAATTCAGCAAAAAACTGACCTCATGGGATTTGGTTACTCTCTGCCGGACCAAAGCAAAGGCAACAATGGTGATTTCTGCTCTTATTTTCCTGAGTCTGTTTATACTGGATCTTCTGTGCATGAATTAGAAAATTGTGGTTTGATTTATTATTCATATTTACCTTAACTAATAACATGCACCTTGCATGCATACTGTTCTTTACACCATCTCAAAATAAATTGTTCTGTGCTTTAGTCCTCTTTGTCTGACCGTAATCTGCAGCCCATCTGTATTTCCATTAGGACAGGCTAGGTAAAACATTTCCCACAGTCCCACCACATCTGCTTCTGACTTGCTAACTGCATGTTCTGCATGTGCTTATGCTGTAAACTAATCACATGATGCCACTATGACCTTTGCCCTTTAACCTTTAGCCTTACTTTACATCCCTGACTACCGATTGGCTGAGGGATTGTCTAATAGAATGCCACACAACCAGTCACAGGATTTCAGCACCACCAGCTCTCACAACAGCTCAGAAAGAAGTGGCAGCCTTTCAGGTTGGTTTTGTTACAACGTATGTAAAGAGAAGTCTTTGTGTTTGTATGCAGCTTGCTCTGTGGTCCTGATTATAACCATGAAAGAGAGATTACTTCAATCACAATTTACAGTCAAATGTTTTGTCTGTCCATTTAGACTTCACTGAATATGTCATTGTAGTCTATAAAAACATGCTTTTACAAAAAACATCTTATTTGTCCAGGCTGCACAAGAAATCTATTTAGAGATAATAGGAAAATCTTTCTAGACTTTATATCTTTCAGTCTGATTGGAAATCATACTTCGTAACATTGTCACCCTTCTAATATGATATTGACTTTATTCTCAAATCAGTCTTCACTTTACAGTACAGATTACCTCTGTTGAGCCTCATGAACAGGTTAATATTTTTGCTGAATCATTATTGGATCCCAACTCCTGTGAGCCAGGTTATAAATTTTATATAAACAGAACCACCAGAAACAGCAAAATTCTCAAGTCCAAACAAATCCTCAAGATGGTATTTCAAAAATTGTTTCAAGTCTGCATATAAACATAATGTAAATAGTATATGTGTGCTGCATGCTATATTGGAAACATAACACATTTTCATTGAACAACAATGAATGTTGTTTCTTTATAAACACTCTTTAATTTTAACTTTGTTAAAATAGTACTATTGTAAAATTATTCCATTTTTAAAGTAAAAACTTGCACTTAAAATTAAAGTATGTCATTACATTTAAGCACAAAAGGAAAGAGTTCCAGGGATTTTAACTAGAGGTACATATTTTTTTGGAACCTTTGAAATTCTGTTATAAACTGAAGCAACCATAGCAATACAGATCAACTTTAGAAATGGTTTCTTTGTAGGTCAGTTTTAATGATGATTCAAAATAAATGTTGAGCTCATACAGCTATAACTGTTTGCCTGTGATTTAAGTAGCCAAAAGTATTCTCACATTTTATGGGAAACAATAAGTGATTCTAGTTAGATGGGGAAATAATCTTATTGTGTTGGCAAAAAGAGACAGTGAGATCATATACTGTGGTATTTTACATGTTTGTACTTGCTCTCTAATCTGAGGTGCATTGACACGTATCTTAGAAAATTAGCTCCTCTCCATGCATATTTTCAAGTGCAGACATTTCTATGCCAAGGTATGAGTCAGTATGTGCTAGGTATCAGAAGGCAGTATCAAGCTTTTAAATGTGTTGTTGGTACTGAAATCAGTCCACCTGGCAGATTCTGTTCAAGGGCTGGATTCATTCAAATATTTGATTGTAGAATCACTCAAATTCAAGGTGAAGAGACCTTTGAATTTCTGGCCTGACTAGCATGGAGAAATAAGTCTTGTAAGGAACAATATTCAAACATAGACTAGACATTACATTCTAGTTCTCTGTTCCTCTGATCAGGCACTGGAGTACTTTTGCTTATAAAGAGTGAGGAGAGGATAAATCCTTTTCCACAAAGAACCATGTGGCCCATATCCACAAGGATCACAGTAGTACAAGTTCCCTTCCCGCACTTCTCCTCCCTCTCCCTAGATATGCTCCCTTTCTCCATACAAGTCATATTCTCCTCAAGCCTCATATTATTTCTCTCCCTCCCACACTTTTTTCCACCAACCTTGTATTTCTCTCATTTCCTATTTTGTCCTCCATTCATTCCTTGAAGTTTCCTGTCCCTTCTCAAAATCATTCAACTCTTCCCTCCCTGCATGTATGGCCCTTTAGTTTGCTATCCAGGTCCCTGGCTTTTATCTCACAAATCTCTTTTCTTCTCCCAGATCCCTCTCTCCCAAAGGGCTCTCCTAGACCTTTGTCCCCATCTTCCCAAATCTCTCCTCTCAAACAGCCCCCCAAGTTTCTGCCTCCCCTTCCCAGTATCCACAAAGTCTCTCTGTACTTGTAATTTCTCCCCAAGGTTGCAGCATCCCATACTCCCCAGCTCTCCTTGCCTAAGGTTCTCTTCTTGTACTTGTGTCCAAGGTGCCTACTTTCCCAGGATCCACATCACATTCTGGGGTGCAATCCAGACTGATGAGGGGTTTTGTCATTACCTGCCCTTTAACGCTGAGTGCCTCAAAATGTTTTGCTTCATCCTTGGCTGGAGGCTGCCAGTTGGCATACAAGCCTGCACCAGGAGTGCCTGTGTGTTAAGCAGCTCTGACTCAGCTAATCTGATTCCAGGAGCCTGCTTGTTACACCACTGCCACACTCTGTCCTCCACCAGCCTTAATTACATCTGGCAAGATGACCCCAACCCCTGCCCCCAGTCCCAAATTTTCTCAAAACTCTGTGCTCTGCAATGTCTTACCCTTTGCTGCGCCACTCAGCAAGAGATTAAGATTTGTTAGTTCTTTCAATAAAATAAGAAATAAAATTAAAAAAAAATGTTCAAGGCGGTCTCCTTACCAATCTACCTTCCAGAAAGATGGCTAAGTTCCCCCTTGGTCAGGATCTCCCACAAAGTCCAAAGTGCTCAGTTCCTTTGTCATCTTAGGTGAAAGATCCCTCGTCGTTCTTTGCCCCTCTCTTTTATAGTCCAGTGCGCCTTTGAAATGGATTGTTCTGAAATTACCCACCCCACCCCTCAAGGTAAAGTTCATTTAAGGCAACATGGAGTCTGGTGGTGAAGGAAGTTCCATGCTGGTTTCTTCCCCTGTTAGTGTTTGCTAAAATGCAAATTGATTTGTTTACTGCAATCTTCTCCCCCCTGCTGTGGTGCTCAGTAGTGCTCCCCTTGTTGGCTTGATGGTCTTGAGCACCTTCTATGTAATTTACATACATGTTGTCTCGTATTATATATTGAAAACACCTTCAAAGTGGCAGAACCATATTCCTTTGTCTAGGGTAGGCTAACTTTAGCCCTGCCTTGGAGACACACTTTGATAACACAATATCCAATATGTTTGTAATTTTTAATTTGTCCTCCATACATACACCATGAAACAACATTAATGATCAGTATGTTATTAGTGTTTTGTTGATATCTTACATGACACCTTTTAGATACAGGTTATAACATTAGCAGATAACAGTGAACCTCTTGCATTGGTATGTTATTAGGGTCACACACACCTATGCCTATCCTCAATGTTCAAGGTCTCCCCTGCCTTTCCTTGCCCCAATTTTCTTCCTTGTTCTTGTCTCCCACAGGTTCCTTCCTCCCTACTGTGATGGCTTGAGTGATGATTCATTTACCTCTCTTGTAATCTCATAGGAATGGGAATATCAGACAACAGAGTGGCGTGGGGCAGGGAGGTTGGGGGGAATGACAGGGGGATTGGAACAACCATCTCTTTTATACATGTCCTACCTCCCAAAATTGCATTTGCCACAGGGAAAGAGAGAATAAAATACAATAGAACCTCAGAGTTATGGACACCTCAGGAATGGACATTGTCCATAACTCTTAAATGTTTGTGACTCTGACCAAGCCATTATGGGATGCTCCTCAGGGCAGACTGCTCGGGGTCGGAGCTCACAGCTCTGCAGTGGCTGTCTGACAAGTGGTGATGGGGGTAGGCAGCTGGTTCTAGCCCCCTGGCTAAAAGGGTGATGAGTGAGGCAACCTAGTGCACTACATTGTCAATGGGTGCATGGTGCAAGCTGTAGCCCTTTAAAACTGAGCTGCTCCTCCAGAGCTCAGAATGCAGGCAGGAGCTTGCACTCCAGGCCAGGTTTCAGAAGCAGCTCAGAAAGTTTCTTCCCCAGGCTCTGAGCTTGCAAGCTTGTTCCCCTCCCAGATAGGGGTGAGCGGGAGAAGGAGGGAAAAACAACCTTCACCACCTCCAACCTGTAAGTGGCTGTTCCGCATTGTGACAAGTAGGGGGTGAGGGTGCCTCCCTTTAAGATGCAATACAGTACACCACTGTATTTGCTGGTTTGTTTGTTTTTGTCTCCGCTGCTGCCTGATAGCTTATTTTCGGTTCCCCATGGTGTCCGGTTGACTGGTTAGTCCTTATCTCTGGTGTTCATATCTTTGAGGTTGTACTATAAAGGGAGGACAAAGGAAAGAAAAGGGGTAGAGAAGAAGGAGTAAGTAAAGAAGTGATGTGTGAAAACTGACTGGTTTCCACTAAACAAAGAGTGATTCAAATGGAAGTAGCACAAAAGATTGAAAAGAGCAAAGGAAAGTGTGGACGAAAAAGGGTACAAGGCAAGGAACAAAAGAGGGAAAAAGAGGGAGAAAAGCAAGGAATATTACCCACCTCATTTCCACCTGCATCTTCCCAGTTTTGAGTTGCACATCCAATTGTAGTGCCCATTGTCCACAAGCTAGATGCATGCGTCCAACAAAATAAGCCATGTGAAGCATACTCTCCTAAAACATTTTGAAAGGCTCATTGATACTTTTTTTTAATTAAACTCGCTCATACCATTTCAGCAGAAATCCAGTTACTTCTGCCTTTACGTTTTGACAACCATGCTTGTCATTCTGGCTGAAAGAAATTGACTCTAATGGCAAAGTTTTAGGTTCTGTCCTTAACCTCTCTGTTTTCCACAGAAAGAGATTATGCAAAACAGTCTTATAAATACACTGAAATCTGACATTTGAAAGAATATGCTGTGGTCTATTATTTTTTCCAACAATGAATGCACGGAGGCTTAAAGCAGACATGAATAAATCAATACATATATTTTTGATAAAGAAAAACTATATTTCTGCCTTATTCAGTTTATGCACCATTGTGATGACGTTTTATGGGGTTCATATTTTTAAAAGAAGCAATTTTCAGCAATTATGCAGAATATTTTCCCATTTCATCTTGTTATCATTTAGAACCTTAAAACAACCTTAACATGTTGATGCTGATGTTGCTAAGATATAAATACATCTTCTTTTTTTGGGTATTCCATCTGGACTCAGATTTCTTCCAAAGAAGTTACAAAGCCAACATATTTTTTTCCATTATATTTCTGTAACGTTTGTTGATTTTACAGGTGGGAAAGGAGGAAAAAAGAAGAAAAACAAAAATACTTCCAAGCCACAGAAAAATAATGGGTCTAACTGGGCCAATATTCCTCTACCACCTCCTCCAGTGCAGCCGCTCCCAGGCACAGAGCTAGAGCACTATGGAGAGGACCAGCAAGAAGCAGGGTGAGGCCTTTTCTTCTTTTGACACAATCAATAGTTCTTTATCACAGTCAATCTTGTCTTAATGTGAATAAAACATCCTTATCTTACACTATCTGCAAGCCATGGCAATGAATTCCCAGTTATGATATTGCTTATTATTTGGTATAAAATATACCACCTCTGTGAAATAAGGGCCTTATCCTGCAACCTTTCATCATGTAAATTGTCTTAATGAAGTCCAGAGTGTCTGCTTCCACAAGTAATGGTTAGATGTTCAAGTCTCATAGATTCTCTTCAGAGTGTCTCAAAAGGGCACCAAGGACAACTTTGCGTCATAATGATTTAGAGCTGATTCTGCTACCCTTACTCATGCGAAGTTGTACCTTACTCTGCAACTAGCTCCACTGAAGTCAATTGGGCTTCTTGCAGAGGAAGGGCAGCAGAATCTGGCTCTTCATCTTTTCTAAAGTCTGGCAATAGATTAATCACCAAAGAGACACCAAAATGGAATAAGTTGAGAAGACCTGCCAGTCGATGATACTCAACTTGCAGAACTGAAAAAGGAGCTCAGTTATAGAAACACTATATGTGTGAGTTTCCGGAGTTAAACATGCATCTTGACACTTTAAACCTCTTTGGATTGCTAAAAATCATTCCCAGGGACAGAAAAGCATGCCACAAACATTTTTAAATGGGAGTGGACATTTTATGTAAAGAAAAACAACTCTGTGATTTGTTTTCATAACTTATGTATTTAACATTTTTTAGGAGAACAATCACAATGTAACAAAAAAGAAATTATAACAAATGTAGGAAAACAGATGGAAATGTTCAAATTCATCTGTGGTGGAGCCTGTGGAAGTCAATGGAGCACCATCAGGGATAAATTTGGCCCATCTGTCTGTATTGATAACCCAGTATTTTCAGATCATGAGAAATAATTTTAAAAATAATCGTAGTATCCTACATCTTCCTTTTTTTTAAGTTAGAAGCTAATCCTCTTGTTCCCCTTGTCCTAGAGAAAGGTCATGAAATATTTAATGAATCATCTCCCAAAGCTACGGTTGATTTAAGTTATGTTAATACATTTTAATAGGCAAACCATATATTGTTTGTATATTTTCCGGTGTTGGCATATTACCAGAATACATACCAAACTTTTTAAAGCTCACTCTTTCCCCATCCCACTGAGGAATCCTGCAATCTAGCCTTCTTTTCCCCCATCCCACTCCCTTTACCTTCCCAACAGGCCCACACTTCCCCACCCTCTCTGAGGCCTTCCATAAACTTCTTTCTCTTTCTCCATTAACGTGCTACCCTCAGCTTCCCCTCTTCTCCTAGTCACCAGGCACAGCAACTAGTTTCTTCTTCTTTTCCTGCAATTCCTCAATAGGTCTCAGCTTCCTCCCTCTCACCCTATGATCTTGCTAGCAGGAGTTAATTACCCATTCTCTTGGTTCATATTTTTCTTTCTCACCTCACAGTTTTTCTTGTCCCTGACTCTGCAACACATTTCCTTAATTTTCCTTCCTACCTGTTCCCCTTTTCCCCCACACATTGATCTCTAGTGCCAGCATCTTTATCAACACTTATTATTGATACAACCTCTTATTGTGTGGCAAAACTGTTCTGGCCTATTCTTTCTAGGGCACTAGTCCCAAAAGAAGAATTCACATTGCCATATTCTGGGTTATGTAACTCAGAATAGGAATACTGAATATGGGTGTGACTGTGGCCTAATAGAGAGACTGCCACAGAGCTGTGCCCCCTCAATCCAGAAATCGACTCTGCACCTTTAAGAGGAGGCGGTGGGAGTTGGCTGGCTGGCTGAATGAAGGGAACAGTGCTTTATGGCTGGGGGTGGGTGGAGAGGAAAACTGCTGCAGGAGGGGCAAGGGGCAAGTGTGGTGACATTGATTCATCCCCTGGGAACCAGATGGGTGGAAGTGTTTAAAAGGGGTAGCCCTGTGTGTGAAGCCCCCCGCCACACTTTTACACAGAGCAGGCTGGGGCAGTGATCAGTCAATTCCAGATAGGTGGGTGGAAAAGGAGGCTACTGGAGATTAATATGTTGTGCAGGAGCTGAAGCCTATTGGAATGTCATGGGAAAAGAAAGAAGTTGTTAGTTACTGAAATGGAAAGAAATGTTATTTGCACTATTTGATATGGGCACAAAAGTTTTGATATGGTTCCTTTCAGAAAATGGGCAAAGGCTTGGACCCACGCTTATGTTTCCCCTACAATCTGGCATAAACAGTATACTGTTAGTTAATCTCTATCCTGCTCACAAAGATCTACAGGTCCCTTTAAGCCACCCTCCCTCCAAAATACCAAATTGTAGGTGATCAAATAAATCTAAAATATTGTCTTTAAGCCAGGTTCTGCTGTCCTTATTCACATTTAATAGTATCCAGCTCCATGAATTTATGGGATGACTTCCAGAGTGAGATTCCATTCAGCCTGAGTAAGCATGCCAGAATCAGTAATACTCCTTACTATACCTACAGTTGCACTATACCTGCATTTTTCAGGGAAAAAGTTTGCACCCCAAATTTCATGCAGCTCTATTTCCTATATATATTTTGGACTTCAAAGTACTGTCTATATTTAAGGATTTTTTCCAAAAATGCAATCTACTTTAATAGAGTACTATACAAATTTAAGATATGATCAATAATAATAATTCTCTGGATCAGCTTAGTTTTTAAATTATTTTTTAAAATCAATGTCTGCTAATATTTAACTAAATTAATTCCACAATAATAGGCAAACCACTTCCATCTTCTTTAAAGATGACAAACTGATAAATAAGACAGGTGAATTGAAGTACCATCTAGAGAAAGCCTTTGTGACACAGGGCTTGCCTTCTTAGTTGCATAAAATATCTGTTATCTAGATGGAAGAAATTATATTAGTCACCAAGACAACACTGGTTATTTAAGGGTAGAGTAATCAGGGCTATTGACAGCACACTTTCAAGTTCCACACAATTCAGGCTCAGTTTTTGCTGTGTTTATCTTTCAAATTACATTTTTCAGTTAGTTATAATGTCACATTGATAGTAATGGCAACCAGACTTTCTAAAGCACATCAAAATGACCAAAAAAAAAAAAAAAGATTAAATGTATAGACCAGATCTGCAGCTGGAATAAATAGACACAGCTCCATTTAAATTAGTAGAGTTATGCTGATTTATACCAGCTGAGGAGGTAGCCAGTACATTTTTGGCCTTTTGCATCTTTTTTCTTTCAACCTCTAAAGTCAAATGAAAGTGCAAACTCAAGATTGTATTTCCTATGTCAGCTTTAATATTGACGTGTCAGAAAAAAATTGCTTAGATTTTTATTTTTATATTTTTATTCATCTTAATTCATTTGATTTCTAACATAAATACCCACTATAACATTACATTTTAACTTTTAAAATCACATATTTGGAAATAACCATGTTGCACAGGAAAACTGAATCCATTCAGACAGGCCTTGCAATGTGATCTGAAGATGAACAAACTTATAGCAGCAGGACAGTATCCTGGAGAATGCTCAACTTCCAACCCTCTCCTCTCCCTAATTCCTGAGTTTCCATTTATAGGCACTTACCATGAGCATCCTAACTAAACTCAACTGCAAAGGATTTTATACATCAAAGTTAACACATTAAATTGCACCTGGAGACCTATAGGTAGGCAGCAGCCTGTGAAGCACATGTATATTATAATCTACATTAGCCTCATCATTAAATTATCAGGCAGCAACCTTGTGCACTAGATTAAGTTTCCAGATTGTTTTCAAGCGTAGCATCAGATGAAGTACATTATAGTAATCCAGTCCAGAACTAACTGTTGTGATGCCTGCAACCAAGAACAATGGTCATGGTCACCTAACCAACCTCTTCGCTCTTTACCGCTCTCTAGGTGTGTACAAGGGCCTAAAATCAGTCCCACGCTCCCCCAAACCCTTGTTACATAAGCTGGATATATTGGGCCAAATTCTCCAGTTCACTAAGGCCATTTTGTGCCACTAACGTACTTCACACAAATGGCCTTAAAATGGCCAAAGATAGCCAGTGGAGATTTCCCCCTGTACAGGGGAACTCCCTGCTCATAGAGATGATTGCCACGTGCTGTGCCAGGCACCTGCAACACAAATGGATAGAGGAGGTGTGCCAGTAGTGGGGTGAGGAAGCAGTGTGGCATAGCAGAGCTCCACGATGCCATATTCTCCAGTGACCTAACTTAGTACCACTCTTGTGTGGCTCCAACTTGCACTGGAGTTGAGTGGCTAAGGATTATAAAATAGCTTCAGCTGACTACCTGTGGCTGCTCCCCAACCTTTCCTTTTGCCTCAGCTAGGCTGGACGAGATAAAAAATCTGTCCTGTTCTCTTAATTGAGGGAGGCGACATCATCTCCGAATCAAAGCAGACTTTTGTATGGTGTTGGCTATTGGGCAAGATATTCAGAAAGTCAATGTGTGTGGATATTTCCAGCTTTCTTTCCTGATCTTCTTCTAACACCATCTCCATTCCCTTTTGTCTTCTCTAACTTTTCATAGTTCCTCTACATGCCCTTTGTACCTTCTGTCCTTTCCCTGAACTACTGTCAGTCAAGCACCCTCCCAATTCCCCTTCTCTAGAAACTGTATTTTTCTCCTTGTTTTAGTTAATAATCTGGAAAGTGGCTGGATTGAACATCGATTGTTTAATTATTATTACCTTTTATTTTTAGTATTTGTTTTCAGTGTTTAATTTTATCACTAATAATATACATCATTCCACCCAACCCCAGTAATGAAACCCTTCATGCAGACAGGTAGTTATAAGACACATTTAATTATTGTTATTGATTATTCCTAACTAGAAATAAAAAAGAAATATTATTTAGTTGTGATAGTAATGTAATTGTTAATCATATTGCTTCTTGAGGAAAAAGTAATGAAGGTAATAATATAATACTCTTTTAGTTCAAATACATCCTTTTGGACAACACCTGAAGACAGGGACCTTCCTTGCTTGAAAGATTGTGTATTATAACAAATCTGCGGTGTAAAGACCAACCTATCACATTGTGTATCTTATCTAAGTCATATTGTAAGGAGAGGGTGACATGTCAATGGAAAATATATTAGTTTGTTAACAGCCAAATATAAATAGATTAAAACACATAAGACTATAAAGTGGCAACAGTAATGGGAACATACAGATTTTGGGTTTTCCAGGATGAGTTTCCGACCTGGACTTTAGCTTTATTAGAATGAAAGATACAACTTCTGTTTTTAGCCTTGACGAGTCACAATATATTAGACCCTAAACTTTTTTTTGGGCCAGGACTGAGTATTACACTCAGACCAACGTAATTCTAGCTTAGAATTTCTTATATGAGAAGAATGAAAGTAGGAAATATTTTTGGCATAATTTTTTAAAAATTTGTGGCACTATGTTGATATTTAGAAATTTAGAATGTCATCTAAGCAGTCCCAACAGAGATTATTTAGTTGCTGAGGTGCTGGCAGAGAGGCCTAGGTGCATGATAAATGCAATTTGTCAGATGGCTCTGTAATTTATCGTGTGTATATAACCTCTCCTTGTGCTTGGGGTGCATTGGGTGTGTTGCTGTTGTATGCATTTAATACTTTTTCTAGGTTGCATAAAATACACAGAGGCAGTGTACGCAGTTTACAACCTTTGTGGAAACCATAACTTTTGAATTCACTACATATAGTGCACTGAAAGCCAAAGATGTAATTATGTATTAATGAACACTAGTATTTTACATTTAGAGCCATATTCCCTTCCCTGTTTCTGGCTTCTTTGTAATGAGCATGCAGCGAAAAGGGGCTGGAATGTGGACCAAAGAGCAAATTTTTAAAAGTATTTAGATGTCTAAAGATGCAGATAGGCACCTAGTGGAAGTTTCAGAGACACTTAGGCACCCATCTCCAATGGGAGCTGGGCATCTAGGCACTATTCAAAATCCTGCTGCGTGCCTAAATACCTTTTTTAAAATATAGCCCTAAGGGTATGTCCACACTGCACTCTAAATCCCATGGCAGCTCCAGCCTAAGCTCTACACTGCTCTTTTTAATGCTGTAGCATGAGCCTGAGTTTGTAGACCCAGGCACTGAGACTTGCTGCCAGGAGTTTTAAAACCCAGCGTAGACATATCCTAAGTGTCCAGCTGAGAATTTCCTCAAGGTAGAGATTTTTGTTTACATCACACCAGAATAGACATCTCCTGTGGCAGCCACCTTCCCTCACCCCTACACCTGGGCTATATTAGGGTAGTGTAGCGTGGAGCAGGCTATAGAACAGCATGTGAAAAGGCTGCTTGCCTTTCCAGTTACTATTAATTTACCAACTGGGAGGGAGTAATGACTCGGTTATTTATAGAATGATGGTAACAACAAATCTTCCAAATGTCTCTTGGTATGGTCACTGCTTTGGGGATGCAAGAAGATATCTAATATATGCTTGTTAGAAGGAGGGTGGAAGTAAGAAAATGCTATGCCTAAATATTAGAGTTCATTGACTGTCTTTTAATCAGTAGCCTGAGTTTTCATGTCTAGATGCAGGTAAATCTTTAATTCATTCTCTTAGCTTAATAGTCCAGAAAGTGAGTTAGTTCATTTCCTTTGGTAATTGTGAAGTAATGTTATCTGATTAATATTAAAAAACATGGTAATAGACATGTGGTTTGTTGTACCAAATTGTGTTCCAGTTGCTTAGCTAGTATGAGCCATAGAAAGAAAACCAATGTGACAAATTTCAGCAATTATTGCCTTACTTATATTTAAAATAATAATTAAGACTCAAACTACATGTCAGGGTGGGCATGTCCCATAAACATCTACACAATGACCTCATTATCCACCTTCAAATCTCTCCTCAAAAGTCACCTTTTCTGAGTTTGTACAGCACCTAGCACAATGGAGTCTAGCCTATAACTAGGGCTCTACAGTAATGTCAATAATAAATAGTAATAATAAAGATGTGCGTCTTTCCCTCTAGTGTAGAGAAGAGGCTAGTTTTGGTTGATAAGTTTATGTTATCTTGATTTCAGATATGACAGTGATGGTTGGTGTCCTCCTTTACCGGTTCAGACATACTTACACCAGGGCCTGGAGGATGAGCTTGAAGAAGATGATGACAGAGTGCCTACACCACCTGTCCGAGGGGTGGCCTCCTCACCAGCAATCTCCTTTGGGCAACAGTCCACTGCAACTCTCACACCTTCTCCACGAGAGGAAATGCAGCCAATACTTCAAGCCCACCTTGATGAATTAACCAGGGCCTACCAGTTTGACATAGCAAAGCAAACATGGTAAATGTTTGAGTTAGACACATGTAATTTTAGAAAATGATACTGTAATAATACAGTATCCAGTGCCAAAATCCTTTTTACTACACAACAAATGAAACTGTTAATTGAAAAAATATATATATTAAAAAGAGTATCTCTATGGTATGAAAATGGAGCCTAAAAATTGGTAGTGTATTCAATTTGTGTTAAAATACATCTAAAGACGATATTCATCTGGAATGTTGGTATATGCCAATTGATTAACCCTATCAACAGATAACTTTTATCCACACATTTCAGGATAGCAAATAAATTGAATTTTTCCGGGCTTTGGAAATAACAAGACACTAAATCACTGTTTAAACTTCAGGTCAGTCACCTTCAGTATCAATACAACTGTTATTTTTCTGGACAATTAGTTTCATTCACATTTACATGAAACTGAAGTATCCACACAGCTAAGAGTTTTGATAGTATGTTGAAATAGCACCTCTAATTTTAATAAGAAGATAATAGAAACAGCAGGAAGAAAGTTGTTAAATTACACAGACTGGATCTAGTCTATTAGAATGTTTTTCACTTATTCAAAGGACGAAGAAACAAATATCACTAACATTTTCACTATAAAACAAACATTAGAAGCAATCTCTTCAGAGACTAAAAAAGAACTTTTCATCTGCACAGGACAAGAACTGAAGGCCAGTTGCTTTCTGGGTGTCCCCTAAGTAATAGTTGTCCTTTTAAAACTTTTCCATCTAGAGAAAATGAAAAGAGCCTGAGAATCTGAGAAGATAAAGTTCAGCTAGTTACTGAATGACACTTTACCAGCGAAGAAGCAGACATGCTTCATTGGCAAACAAAGGTCACAACTATATTCAACATCTGCCATCATAAATAGAACAGACAGGTAGACAATCCATGTCAAATCAAAGCCAGCTGTTTTCTCTTGGAAGCCTCTAGGCTCATTTGCAAGCTGCATTCAATCCACAGGGTAATTAGGCCCTACTGCAGTGCCACATTGCCTAGTATAGGCCCTAGCCTGTCCAGGGGACTGGCCCAAATCTGAGGCAGCAGCTCATCCTGGCCCATTCCAGTATCTGACTTGAGCCAGCATACAAATGTGTATCCTGCTTGTGAAGGCTGTAATTTGCAGGTTTTATGCTTCCAATGGCCTGCAAACTGCAGGTGCCATTTTGGTGTCAGATGACACTGTGAATCTCATTATGACATCTATGCTTTTTGGGGAAGGGCTATCCACCTGATTTTAGCTTATAAAAATACACCTGTATAAATATACAAAATACCCATAATCCATATACACTAACCAAAAGTTAATTCTCTCTTGCCAACTAAAGCCCTTTTATACCAGCAGGCAGGCAAAATTGCTCAGTAAGTGCCCTTCACAACTTTCAAATAAGGGGTAGGGAGGCAATTTTGGAATGTTGCTATCCAGTGACCACACCTGCTTCACATAGCCTGTTCAACTGCAATCAGATGACCCAATGTGGCCTACTGCTGGTGCAAGTAAAATGTTCCAAGTCCTAGCCTCCCTATCCAGTTCACTGTGGGATCTATTTTTTTGACAATAAGGAGACCAGTTCTGGGCTTTCTACCATGCTGACCAATCATGAATAAGGATCCACTTTACAGATTGCAAACAATCAAGCAAAGTCATAACTGGCTTCTGAGAACCCCCTACTGGCCTGTCATGTCACCCACTCAAACAGAATTGCTCAAGAAAGCAGTTCACAGCTAAGAGACTGGGTCCTGCTCCCCTTATTAGAGTTGCTGCAGAGTTAGGATCCACAGATTTCAAAATCAGTGTTGTGAAGGATCACAAAAATGATCTCATTGTGCTCTAGGTAAATTAGTTCTAGTTGGGCAAACTAAGTACATGCTTGCTGAAGATGAGATACAATCCATATTACCTGAAAACTCTTCTTCAGGCTGAATTCTATGTAATAACATCTAGTCTGGGTGGGAAAAATGTCCTCTTCCTGCAGTATGAGTTGAATTTGAAAGCTTTTGGCTTGTATTGAGAGGAAGAATGTTCCAACAGTTTGGGCACTAGCCTGTATCCCAGGAGACCCTGCTCTGCCATAGACTTCCTATGTGACTTTGGGCAACTCACTAATTCTCTTTGTGCCTCAGTTTTCCATCTGTAATATGGGGTAATAGCAATTCTCCACATCACTGAGGTTGTATTAAGGAGAAATACATTAAAAGGTAGTGCTCAGATACTATGGTAATAGGTACCATATACGAACCTGAGATAGATATCTGAGTCACCTCTTCTTGGGTAAATAACTTACAAACAACTGTGTAAATACATCCAGGGTATACTGGAAGATTTGTCTCTTTTCTCATTGGCCCAGCAAACCAATGTCTTCTGCTCAGCCCAACAGCATTTCTGTTTATATGTTTGTATAGGCACATCCAAAGCAATACTCAACCTCCTCTGGCCCCAGTTCCACCACTTGGATATGTAGCTGGAACCCTTATTTCAGATTTGGAAACAGACATTCCAGATGATGATGAGGATGATATTGAAGAAGAAGCTATAGAAATCACTAGGCCACTAAGAGGTCTAGAGCATACTCCGGGATCCAGTATGGACAATCTAGACAGCTCTGTGACAGGTAACCGAACACATTTAACAGTGAAAACAGCCTGTTTGTAATATTAAAATACATCATAAATCAAATACCTTTTAGGCAAAAATTTATTCCATTCTATTTCTGTGATATTTAAAATATGTTAATATTAAACACTAAAGTTAAAGAAGGATTTGAAAATACTTTTGCTTTGCTGCAAAATGATAAGAAAATTCATGAATTTTAAAAAGCTTTAAAGACATGAAAGAAAACTCAATTATATCCTGTCTTTCATGAAAAGTCTATTACATAAAAAGGAGGGGGGAAGCTTTTAACTTTGAAACGATATACTGTATTTTGTATATTGGAAGCAGCATAAAAAGTAAATGTTATCTTAAAATGTTTCTAGATATTTGGCTGTGTAAAAGCATGCACTGATGAACACAGGGAGGTAAAAAGACTTTTCAGAATAAGCTTGGCTAGATCAGCACGAAATGTATTTGTAGACTGAAAAAAATGTATATGTAGGTGAAACATATATTTTATACCCACTTCATATTGCTGTATTTAATAATTGTTCCCTTTCAGTGAAGATATTTAATTATTCTGTCACCTTTTCCTTCAATGTTTCTTATTCCTTGGGTGTCTAGAAAAGTTACAGCTGGGATCAACAAAGAGGGGCCTGAAAATGCATGCTAAACTATTCCACTGAATCTGAATTAGTAAAATTGCTGTCAAAGAAAGACAGAAAGGCATGGAGTTTTCTGAGAAAAAGCTGTTTTTACGTGAACATTATGAACCCATTCTGAGGAATCAGTAAACTTTCCTTTAAACTGAAGGTGGACCTTACATAATGTACTGCATCCATGATGATTTAGCTCTACTGATGACTCAAATGTGCGTGGTCTTACATAGCTTATTAAAAATACTGTTTGTCTCTTCAGTCATTGATCTTTATGTGAAAGCACTAATTTCTTGATATACCTGCACAGTACATTTGCTCACTGGGGACATATTTATGTAGCACCACTTAATTTTATCTTTCCTCGCTGTGCCTTACAAGTTCTAAGAATTTTACTCCCTTATCTAAACATTGCAGCTCTGAAAACACATTGCAGTTCCCACTGATGGAGGCAGGACTGTGACAGTGATGAAGCATCACTACCTATAATTTTCCTCTTCTTCCCTTGTTGAATTAAACAGTGTACTGCTCTATCCCACTTTCTGGTTTCCCCCTTACCTTAGACCAGACTGCTTGCCAAGCTAATTAAGATTTAAAAACTGTAGCTCTAGTGTTGTGATTTGAAATCCAGATCCAAACTGAAAGCTGTAGAGTTATAGTTTAAATTTTTGAATTCAGAAGGCTGACTTCTTAGTGCCCGAATATGGTAAGCTACTTTGCCTGAATTTCTAGCATAATCTCCTTCAGGCTATAATTCTGCATATTTTTGCATATCTCACTAATGGCTCTGAAGCTTTTCCATTAGGAATGCAGCAAAGGTTTTACAGTCATAATACAGGACTAAATAAAAAAAATCAGCTTACTACATATTGTCCCTTCAGTGTGTATTAATATGTCAATATTGGTATATCTGTATATCAGAAAATGAGCATTTCACCCATTTACATTTTCAACTGTTATTAGTATCCTACTTTACCTAATGTGAATGAAATAAGGACAGCTGCATTTCTGCTGCAGTTAACATACTTCTGGGTTCATTACAATTGATGCTTTTATGAATAAAAATCAAACCTGCTTTCCTAGATAGAAATATTGCTTAATTATTGGTGTGTTAAAAATCTCAGTCTGTGAAGTTGTATATTGCAGGAAGAAGTTGTGCTTTACCTCATAACCTATAAATAATACATATGTTTAGTAAAATGGCCTACAAAATCTCAGGCATCTAGATAACAAATTGTCTTCTGCCTTCTTCAATGACTGTATGGGGAAATACAATAAAAGCCTTCATTTTCTCTCTTGGATTTGAGTTTCTTAGCAATAGTGTAACTTTCACATGAGGGAGTGCATATTATATTTGTGGGGAATGTTTCAAAGGATAATATTTTGAGATTTTTATGATCCCATTAACCCCCGTAGGCTTGATTTTTCAGCAATAAGCATGATATGTAGAACCCATTGTTTCAAAGGTTTCTCATTGCCTGATTTGCTTATCTTTGATATGTTTGGCATTCCTGAGGTCTCCTCATATCCTGCAAACAAAATAACTGATGAGTTAAAATACAAGCTCATTATTGGCATTGGGCTTCAGATATGTTAGAACATCAATTTCCTGGGACTTTTATAATGTTGTTTCATTTCTCTAAAGCTAATGAATATTTTAGAAAATTGAGCAAAAATGTAGTACCTGGTCCTTAAGAACTCAGAAGCCAACATTTATTTTTAAAAAGAGGTGTTTCTGTGAGGTTAATACTTATGGAAAAATAATGGCTCACATCCCCAGATACTGAAGGCCTCAGAATAGAGACACAACAGAGATAGAAGCAGTGCTCTGAGGTCAGCCTGCCTCAGCACTGACCTAGAGATATCATCTCTAGGAGTGAGAAGGTAGTTTAGTCTTCATAGCAGAGTCAATCCTTGTGCTTGCTGCTGAGGTTGCCAACTAGTTTTATATCCAGCACCCACTAAGGGGGAGATTTTTGTGCTATGCAGACTGGTTCAGTGGAAACAGAACTCCAACTTCTAAATGCATCTGACATGAGGCATGTTTAAGTGATGGAATTTATTGCTGGTGTTTCTCCAGGAAGTCTCCCATTATGGCAGTTAGAAAATAGAAGTTGCTAGAAAAGTCCTAATAACATCCAAGACCATGATTAAGCAGAGCTGTTGGAGATGCCATCAGATTTTAGTGCATTCTGAGTGGTCTCTCAGTGGTAGTGGATCTTTTTATCTGAAAGTGGAGGAATTACTTTGATTATACCATATAATTTGATAGATGGAAAATCCAATACAATTCCAAAAGTTTGAGGTTGAGGCCCAAAATGGAAAGTCACCATCAGGATTTTTTTCCAAAGGCTATTTTATTAAGATCAGTAGGATTATATGTCAACTGAATTAGGAAATGTTAGATTTAGAAATTATAGTCATTGTCAAAAAGTCTTTATTTCCCAGCCCCTCTTGATTTAGTTAGTGCTGATGGAGGATGCAGACAGAGATTTTCCTCTGTGCATGAGAAACCAAATGCTGACATGTATTAAAAAAAAAGGGAGGGAGGGAAAGAGGAAAAGAGGAGTTCACAGTAAACACATCTTAATTGTCTCTAGGTATTATAAAGGAAGCCCAAGCTGGGAAAATTCTATTTAACCTTTTGTGTGATGATTTTATAAATCTAAAAGCTGAAGCGTTAACTTGTTTCCAGCAAAATTCTGAGTAAGAGTAAATGGAAAGAAGGACTTATTTTAACACTATGATCTGTTTTTTTCCCATATCATCCATAGTTTATTAGACGATTAAGTTGCTGGTTCTCATAAAAATACTGAGTTGATATAGAACTCCTGCTTTCTTAACTTTCAGTTAATTGATCATTTATGTCTCCTTTTCTTTTAACAGGTTCATTGAAATATTGGTAATGGGACATTTGGGGGACAGGGTTGCATTGGTTTAATGTAATGTTAGTATTTATGATTCAATTTTGTACCATAATTGTGACCAGAATTCTTGTTGTTCTGCTTTAATAGTACATAAGGACTTAATTGTCTAAGATTACTGTATGGATTTGATCCACTTCTCATTGAAGTCAATTGAAAAACTTTTAAGCCTTGACCAACCCCCTTAAAATTTCATAGCCTTGCCACCAGCAGTGTAGAAACAGTGAGCACTCTAGTTACAAATAAGATACAGACATGTTAAGAACTTTCAACCTTTGTCATCTGTGATAGACCTGCTTTTGGCAGGAATAGATCACCCGGGTGGTCTAACACCAGTGACCATTCCACATAATCGTTCATGCCATTCCCCCCATTAATGCATCTGTACTTATGTGAAAGCTGAAGAGAAAAGAGTTTAGTGTAGATGCAACCCTGTTAACTCCAGGGTTTATTGTAGTTTAATCAAACCTATAGTTTGCTCAAGTGAAACAGGATACATCCATCAATGGCTATTAGCCAAGACCCATGCTCTGGGTGTCCTGTGGCCTTTGACTGCCAGATCCTGGGACTGGATGACAGGGGATGGATCACTTGATGACTGCCCTGTTCTCTGCATTTCTTTTGAAGCATCTGGCACTGGCCATTGTCAGAGACAGGATACTGGGCTAGATGCAGGGGTGGCTCCAGGCACCAGCACGCCAAGCGCGTGCTTGGGGCGGCAAGCCACTGGGGGTGCTCTGCCAGTCGCCGTGAGGGCTGCAGGCAGGCTGCCTTCGGCAGCTTGCCTGCGGAAGGTCCGCTGGTCCCTCAGCTTCGGTGGACCTCCCGCAGGCAAGCCGCTGAAGGCAGCCTGCCTGCCGTGCTTTGGGCGGCAAAATGCCTAGAGCTGTCCCTGGCTAGATGGACCATTGGTCTGCCCCATTCTTATGTTCTTATGACTGAAAATAGTACACAGTTATTCCTACACATGGGTAACAACATTGAAATAATCTAAAATTCTAATAAAGATGTCAGCAAGAAGTATAGCACAGGGAAAATAACAGCCTTCTTTTGCATATTTTCAACCTAATAATAAAAAAAAAATCCACTTTGCTTGTTAGCTATGTGGTAAAAACTGTTTATTCAGTATGTCTGAGCACAAATGTAATAACTCTGGAAAATTATACAACATCAGTTACTTAACCAATATTTTACCAAGGCAGAGGTCAATATTTGTATTTATTTGCTCAGGGATACATATTGCTAAAGATTTTATTTTACAGGCATTTAGGCAGATTGCATTTAATAAAAATAATGTGGTTCATGGATTAAATATGTGCTTAGAAAATAGGGAACTGCTAGTTTTTGTATCTCATAAAAATGGTAATACAACAATTAGCAGGGTCATACTATAAAGCACAGGCTTTATCCTAGCTTAATGGATCTGGGGATACGCATTCATCAGCAAGGATGGATTTAGCATAAAATGACATGTAAATGAATTGATGACTGATCATAAATTAATTTTAGTGCTGAAGATGTAGTAGAGACACAGCAAGATGCCACTTTATCATAGTATTTTACTGCTCGGCAACATTTGAGCAACTACTTAATGTTCTACGTGCATTTCTTCTCTAACAGCTTGAATAAATTAGAAAAAATGTTGAGCCTTTCAGCAATATGGAAACCAAAACGTCTAGAAAGATTGAAAATACAAATACAAATAAATTTGGCTAAGTGGCATAAATTCATTTTTCATTATATGTTTATAGATGTCTTGATTATGTGTGGACCTATAAAGTGTCAAACTTGTATGAATGGCTTGTATTCTTTTATTAAAGGTTCCCTGGCCAGAAGAGACAATTTTAAGAACATACAAATTTCATGTCATACTTATAAGTTCCATATTTGGTACGGGGGAAAATCTCTGTTGTATAATATACAGGATATGTCAAGGTCTTATTTTCAGAGTGGGTTTATAGATTAGAGAGAGAGAGAGAGGGAGAGAGCACTTTTTTATTCAATATTCAGGACTTTGCATGATTTTCTGTTACCCAGCATAGCCATAGCCTCACACTGTTGCATGATACCCCACTAAAATCAATGATCATGCTTTGTATTAATAAATAAATATAAAAGGCCAGATGTGCTCCTAGGAGTGTAAAGGGCTTCTCCTGCACAATGTAGGCAATGAGAGTTTTGCCATTCACTTCAGTGGAAGCAGGATCAGGCTCAGAGAATTAGATCCTGCAAAAGCACTGGACACTCTGGCCCTGAGCAAGCAAAGTACTTAAACATAAGCTTAACTTGAAGCATGTGGATAATCCCCATGTTTAAAGATAAGCATGTGCTTAAGATGCTCATTTGGGGAAGCACTTAAGCCCATACTTGAGTTCTGTTGGCTTCAGTGCTTAAACTTAAGCATGTGCTTATAAGTGCTTTAATGAATAGGAATTCTTTGCTATATCAGTGCATAAAGCCAGTTTTTAAAGGTATTTAGGCACCAAAATATGTAGATCGGTGCATAGCCGAATTTTCAAAAGGGCCAATGGGAATTCGGCACCTGGGCCCTTTGGAAAATCCCAGTTGGCACCTATCTGCATCTTTAGGCACTTAAATGCCTTTGTAAAGCTAGGTCTAAGTGCTTTGCCACATTGGCGCCAGAGTGCTCAGCATGTTGAAGGTTCAAGCCTTAAATCGGTACACCTGCACTAGTACTAGTCAATAGCTAAGAGCTTGTTTTGAAGGCATCTGGACCAACGGGCAGCTTCTTATGAAAAGAGAGGTTGATTGTGTTTCACAGGCAGGATAGATTTAAAAAAAGTACAGAGATGTACTGAAAGATTCAGTTTGCACAAAGAAGTAGCTTTTTCATTGCCTGTAAAATGTCAGGAAATAATAAAATCAGTAGCAAGCAATCTACTAGCAATTCTATCCGCCTAACCTTTCTGTAAGAGCAAAACAACTTGTGTGCCATAGCATCCAAAAATGTTTTATGGAGCAAGAAAACAGAGTTCAACTTTTCAGATAGTTGATTTTGTTTTGCATAATGCATTTACTGCTGCTGTGTGCCAGAGTAAAATTTACAGTTGCCAGAAAACATAAAAACTCCAATGTAATCTTCGACAACACAGAGTAAGCTGCTGCATGTAAAGGAGGTAAACCTACTAAAAGCCCATTTGGAAAATGCACAGTTGATCTAAGAGGGACACCAGTACCTTTTATTCTACCTTTATTCAGATAACAATTGTTTATCTGGTTTGGAGAACAGTGCCAGTGGGCACCATTAGAAAGCAGTCATCATTTACTAAGTATGTTAGATTAACCCAGCAGAATTATGGCCTAGGGGTGTTTGTACAACAAAACAAAATTCAGTCTTTAGTTGTGAGGGTCCACGTGTTTTTAAGATAAACAAAGGAACATATTTATTACTACAGATTGTGGTGAAAAAAAAATTGTTTAAGCAGTTGGCCAGAGTAGCTCAGGAGACTGGTAGTAATGTCTGGATATTTTCACCCATAGTTCCCAGTTCAATTATATCCCAAGTCAGTGGATACCAAAAACTCCCTACAATTTATAGCAGTTCATTGATCTATGTGAAATGAGCTGCAAATCTCAGTTCAGCTACCAAAGTACAGGAAGCCATAATACCAAAAATATCATCAGTAGCCGGCAACCAGGTTGACAGATTCAGCAAATAAAGATCAAATCAGCAAGAGGATTGAGCTACCCTTTCACTTCTAGAGATGGTCCTTCCACAACACAGTTGAAGTAAGACAGACAAAGGGAAAGAGATGTGTGCATGTGTGTGTTTGGGAGCACACTGCTGCTCACCATGCTACAACTTGTTCTGTATTTAAAAGTGGGACTTCAGTCTCCCGGGCTTTCCAACACTTTCAGAAAGAATACATGTAAAAAATATGTACTCTTGTAATAATAGTTTGGCAATAATTAAAATATAGGTACTGCTAAGTAAACTGATCTGTGTGCGTGTGTAGTTTGTGTATGCATATATAGTACATACTGTATAACAACTGCTTCAGAAAATTACATGAATGGTATTCAAGTAGATGGACTGCAAATGGAAAGTATATTTTAATTTTCTTCCTTAAAACATACTTAGACTTATTCCTTTTGTTCTATTTACATTGTTAAAATTGTACGCCCAGTTCAGCAAGGTAACTAAGCAGATGCTGAACTTTAAGGTCATAGGAAGCAATTTTTTGAAACTGTCTTCACCTATAACATCTCATTTTCTTTTGTCCTTTTCATTGTTTTTATATCTGTTTATACCATTGTTTTTCATATTTCATATCAATAACTATTGCCAAGCTACTGCTCTCCTTTCTGTATGATGTTCTATGATCCCTTGATTGTTGTTTAAGAAAGTGTCCTCTTTGAGGAAGTTCGGTTTCAGCCTTCCCTTGCTGTTATCTTAGATTCCTTACATCTGTCTGTGTCAAGTGGAGTCTATTTGGAAAGTAATAATTTTGTGTGTGCTGTTGGCAAGCAGAATCAAACTCTGTCACTTTCTGTTGCGCTTAACACACTTTCTGCCTGTCAGACCTCCATAGACCTCTTCAGTTTCTGTTCGTGTATCTTTGGAGTGCATGAACTTGTGTTATTACAGCCTGCCACTTTGCTGATGTTAAAAGATTTGGTCACTGCAGCACTGCAAAGCAATCCATTGTTTTCAAAAAGTTAGTGGCACACAAAATTCTCCCTCTTCCTCTTTTTTTATAGTACAGTGTATATCTGTGGCTTTCAACCTTCCCAGACTACTGTGCCCTTTCAGGAGTCTGATTTGTCTTGCGTACCCCCAGGTTACACCTCAGTTAAAATCTACTTGCTTACAAAATCAGACCTAACAATACAAAAGTGTCACAGCACACTATTACTGAAAAATTGCTGACTTTCTCATTTTTACCATATAATTATAAAATAAATCAATTGGAATATAAATATTGTACTTACACTTCAGTGTATCACTTCTCGGCTCCTTAGAGCTCAGATCAAGTGTAGTACATAAAGCAGTATAAACATGTCATTGTCTGTATGAAATTTTAGTTTGTACTGACTTCACTAATGATTTTTATGTAGCCTATTGTAAAACCAGGCAAATATCTAGATGAGTTGATGTACCCTTGGAAGACCTCCGTGTACCCCCAAGAGTATGCATACCCCTGGTTGAAAACCACTGGTGGATGTAATTGATTTAGTTCCTGATTTCAGTTATATTTTTCCTTTACTTTTGCCAGATAGCTTTTAATAAACTACAATACTACAAATATCTATCCTATCAACTTGGGCCTAAGAAGCAATCCATAATTTAAAGGTTTTGTTTTAGACATTAGGCTTTAAATAACTCCCTTGTACGTGTAACAAAAAAGAGAGTTTGCAGGTCAGGTATTAAATTACACTACAACATTTGTACATCATCAGTAAGTATATAGTAAATCTAAGGGATGATTTATCCCTCCACATGTATCCATGCATATCTTGAAAAAATCAGCATTTCTGCTGCTGCACATGTGCTCACTTGCTTATTTTGTAATGTATGTAGTGATTTAGGCCACAGTGTGATTTTGAATATCTCAGTTTTTGGAAATCTGAGACATGTTGGGACCAGGGCCAGTGCAACCATTTAGGCGACCTGGGCGGTCGCCTAGAGCACTGGGATTTGGGGGGCGCCATTTTCTTTGGCAGCGACCACGGCGGCCGGATCTTTGGCCACCCCAGTCGCCGCCAGCATTTAGGCAGAGGGAGCTGGGGCAGAGGAGTGCGGGGAGGGCCGCTTGCAGCAAGTAAAGGGGGAGCAGCATGCAGGGGAACTCCCCGCCCCAGCTCACCCCTGCTGCGCCTTCTCCCCGAGCACGTCGTGGCTGCTTCACTTCTCTTGCCTCCCAGACTTGCGGCGCCAATCAGCTTAGGCACCACAAGCCTGGGAGGTGGGAAAAATGAAGCAGCGACGGCGTGCTCAGAGTGCTTATGCTTGTGCGCGGAGCAGGGGTAAGCTGGGGCGGGGGGGGTGCCTCAGGGCAGAGAGTAGGGGGTGGTGAACTGCCGCAAGGGGGGTGCCTCAGGGTGGAGGGGAGGAGCTGCCACGGGGGGAGGGGGCAGCTCAGGGTGGGGGGGCATGGAGGAGGACGCAAGGTGGAAGTTTCACCTAGGGCGCAAAATATCCTTGCACCGGCCCTGGTTGGGACTGTTTTTCAAAAGTACACACCACTTATAACCCCAGTTGAAGTCAATGGGTACTATGGGTGTCCAGCAGCTTTAAAAATCCCAAACTCAGTGTTAACTTTTGAAAATGTAGTACATACTATACGTACATTGAAAGAATAGGAGTACTTGTGGCACCTTAGAGACTAACAAATTTATTGTAGCATAACTTTTCGTGGGCTACAGCTCACTTCATTGGATGCATATAGTGGAAAATACAGAAGAAGATATATATATATATCTTCTTCTGTATTTTCCACTATATATATATATACACACACACACAGGGAACATGAAACAATGGGTGTTACCATACACATTATAGGGGGAGTGATCAGTTAAGGTGAGCTGTTGTCAACAGGAGAGAAAAATAACTGTTTGTAGTGGTAATTAAAATGGCCCATTTCCAGCACTTGACAAGGAGATATAAGGAACTGGGGGAGGAGGGGAAGATAAGCATGGGGAAATAGTTTTACTTTGTGTAATGGCCCCTGTGTATATATATATCTTCCTTCTGTATTTTCCACAAAAGCCCACAAAAGCTTATGTTACAATAAATTTGTTAGTATCTAAGGTGCCACAAGTACTCCTGTTCTTTTTGCGGAGAAAGACTAACGCGGCTACTACTCTGAAACCTGTATACTGTGCATTGTGTATCAAAACCATGCTTCAGATACTAAAAAGTACAGATAACTGGGGAGCCAAAAGGATGTATCCTTCCATCAGTATTAAGTATTATACTTACATTCGTTCTCTTTCTCTCTCTCAAGCGATTTGATCCGTTCTATTTCTGAATATGTTTTTGTAACTGTAGTTGCACTTTTTTCTTACAATAGTGGTAACCCATGAGCAGGGCAGGAAGGCAGCATTTGAATGTGTAAGTGACTCAATATTAAATTCAGAATTTAGTCACATATTTCCTGCAAATCTATTCCCAACAAAACTTTAAGACTGAAACTCTTTGAATTTGCTCAAGGAATTACAATGAACTACAATATGTACTTGTTACTCTCTAGTTTTGACTTAAAGATCACATAACGATTTTAAGGCCTCAATTAAAGAAAGCATTTACATAGTTCCTTAACTCCATCTCTGTTTGGAACAGTATGTAAGCATGCATTCAATGTTCAATTTAAAGAAGTTCAGTGAGGCTTATGCACGTTCCTGGTCTCCTAAATTAAGGCCTTACATTGTATATGTCAGGCTATGCACTACTTGACAACATATGGAGTCAGATCATATGGCAATAGAATTCCTTTACATTGCTGTAAATTTGCAGTAAACACATAGACTTTGGTGGAGTTGATACAGAATTTTCATAAGTATAGATGATATCAGAATTTGGCCCATTTTGTACATATGGTCAAATGATCGAGGGACAACCTATGAATGTAATTCCATCTACTCCTGAAAGATTCCTTGTACACAGATAATGCTTTGATGCCAGACTCTCCCAGATAAACTTTTGTTTTCTTGATGAGAGAAAATAAACATGATGGGCCTTTGAGCTTTAGATAAACAGATAAGATATTAAATGTATACAACTCACTAGACCCCTACATTTGTTTTTAGGTTCAATGGTAAATGGATGGGGTTCTGCGTCTGATGAGGACCGTAACTTTTCTAGTCATAGATCTAGTGTAGGTAGCTCCTCAGATGACTCGATCTTTACCAGCGGCAGTTTTGCACAAGCACTGGTTGCAGCAGCAGATAAAGCTGGGTTTAGGCTGGATGGAACCAGCCTGACAAGAACAGGTTTGTAGACTCAAAGTTGATGCTTTCTGCATGGTCTCTTCCTTTTCTTTCTCTTCTTCTTTTCAGTGAACTCATGTCTCACTCTGAATTTATTTAACCTGCATGGAGTAAGGAGGTTGTACAGTTTTTTTCTGCATAGCTTTAATCAAAACCTTCCACTGTGTTTTAATTTTAGTACTCCGAAGCAATGAATAGCACAAGCTTTTAATCACCAGCTTCAATCTGCTATTTCCCTTTACTCTGACTCCACTATGGATTTACTGACATGTGCTCCCTTTTATATTGCAGCAAAGAGACTACTAATTTTGCCATGCAATTTTTGATGATTTATTTTTTGCAAAATCTTCTCACAATCAATAATATTTCTAGTGATGAAGAGCACACTTAGTCATTACCTCCATTACTGCTGTTCTAGTGCCTCTCTTTTGCACAATGTGTTTTGTGGGAAGCCTCTCTAAGCATGGGATGAGCTGGTGTAAGTTTATCACTAACAGCCTTATTAATCAGTTGCTTTAATGGCACTTATTGGAATAACTTATTATATTTGGATTTCAGGATATTAATTAAAAATATATCAACTGCATCTACAAGTTAAATGTAAGAGTGGCAAAAAGAGTATTGCTTTTGAAAACAACACACTCCTTCTGAAACAAATGAAGAGTAAATATAATTTACTTGATGTAATTTATAATTCACAAGCCTCTTATGTGTCATGTTTCATATGTTCATTTCTAGCAAAAAAAAGAGATAAGTAAAATGTAATAAAAATGTTCTGGACACAGCGAGAATTGATTTGTGTATTCTAACTTTTATCAAAACTGCAAAACAACCTTTGCTGTTTAATTAAATTGACAAAAACTAACAGCACAATTTTAATTAGGGAATTTTTTTTTTGTTACACACTCATTTCACATTTCTGCCTGCAGGTACCACTCTGTTCCCATAACTTTGAAACTTCTAGTACTATTCTCATAAAAAGTTTGCCCTTTAGTACATTATTTGCATTTAGGAAAGTTGCTCATAAACATAGAGGCTGATCCTGCAGTCTTTATGCATGCAAAATTACCTCAGTGACTAGATGGCAAATGCTATACCTTAGAAATGGCGAAAAGATTTTTGGCACTCACCCAAGCCACTCACAAAGACAGAAGGTAAAAAATCCTGGCTCCATTGGCATCAATGGGAGTTTTGCCGTTGACTTCAGTGGAGCTGGGATTTCACCCCGACTCTTTAGTTAAATTCATCAATCTTTAAAACAGTTATTTCATTTTTAAAAACAGACAAAGCTCTCCAGTTGCTCCCCTGCAGTAGTGAAACATTGATTTGTTCAGTCTGTCTTTTCATAGGGAAATAAATAGACTGCCTGCCTTTAGACGTGCCAAAATATGCGGAGAATTTGGCCAAAATATCATTTAACACTGATTATTTTGCTTAAAGAGACTCTTTGAAAAGTCTTGTGTGAGAGCACCAAAACTTTTGCACCCTTTCTAGGTTTTGCACACTCTCATTGGGACTTATTCAAAATCCATTGAAGTCTATGTTGATTTAATGTTGTGTGGATCAGGCTCATTAAGAGATACAGGCCCTCTTTCCCTCCACACACACAAACTTTAAAATGTATTATTTTGTAGCCTATCCGTGCAAGAAAGGTGAATCTTTCTGGTCAAGTATTGGGAGTGTCCAGCTTGAAGAACACCCAATTATTTGATGATGTTGTTATGATTTATCAAGTGCTTGATGTGCGTTTTAAAAATTGCATGCTAACATATTACCCATTTGGTGAACCATTACAGTTTACAACATGCCAAAGTATCCCTTATCATCATAGGACCATTATGGCAACAGATTTTTGTCCTCCTATATGGGTCTGATGCAGCAAGCAAAAACACTTCCTGGGACTTAATATAGTTTAATGACTATATGATACTTTTAGTGATACCTCCTGGGCCATGGTCTATCAAACAATATATGTATGCTTTTTTTAAAATGCATATTACCTGATGCATCATAATGACTCTTCACAGGGCATTTCTCTAGCTAAGACGAGGCAATATTCTTTATGACTGTCATTCAGGGGAGTTATCTCAAGGCCTGATTCTCCACTACCTTATACCCAGTGTAGTCATTAACACCTATAGCCAAGTGGGTGTAAAACACAATCACTGGTGCGATTGGTGCGTTCTGATTTGGTATCATCTTACACTCATTTTTCATGGGTGCCTGTGACTATGCAGGGGACAAGGCATTGGTGAATCAGGACCAAAGTATCTCTCCTTCATGACACACTCATTCAGGTTTCCAGGTGCTGTTGTGCTAATTGTCATATAGCTCAATGATCTGGAGTATTTTTTTCTTCTCATTTTTTTAACACCCTATAATGGGATGATTGTATCACTAATACAGACAGTCTGGCACAATTGAGCAGATTTTACTAAAGAGACAAGAATAACAGATATGCTACAGGTCAGATCTGAGGTGCAATGAAAGAATTGTGCTGGGAAGCTTGCACATCACCTGCCTGCCCTGTGTATGACTTAAGTCAGTGCTATTGTTAGCCCCTCTCTTTCATAGGTACTTAAATCAATCACAAGCATGTCATATATTTTTTCCAAAGCCTGCATGCTGAATTAAGGGTTAGACTTATACCCATGAAAGCAAGAGAATTCACTTGAAGATTAAATTTCATCCTAGATTCAGGGCTTGCCTACAAGGTGCTTTAGTCTGCACCAAATTTTAGTCCTCACTAGCATCTCATGCACTGACTAAACAGTGTCTACTGTACTGGTGTGCACTAAAAGTTCCCAAGTGCTCATTAATGTAGTCCCATTTCAAACAGTGCTACATTAACATGCACTAGGAAACTTTTACTTTAATCTCCTCTGGTGCAGATTAAAGTTCCATGGAGGAGGTTATTTTTACACTCTACGGTATCTACGTGCTGGCGGGGTTTATTTTTACAAAACATCTGTGCTGCAATATGGAGCGAGTTAATGATGGGATTTCAGACTCATGTCTGAATTTCTTTTCCTTACAATTTTTAAATCAAATCCTCACTATTTTGGCATGTATTTGTTTCTGGTTTAATCTATAACTAGAAAATATAAGAAATCAAATGCTGAAAAAGCAATTCTTGCATGTACAAACTACTAAAAATCAATCTGTGGGAGAGATCTTGATTCCTTTTCACCATTCCGGCAGTGCAAAGGGCTGTAACACTCTACCAATTGGCAGATAAAGATTCTCTTGTCATGGAGGAAACCCCAGATGACAGAAAGCCAACATAGCTATCTCTAACCCTAAAAGACCCCGCCAAAGTAGGGTATGTGCTAGGGCATGGCTAAAAGGAGGTGTATTTAGAACTCCACTGTAGTCCAGTAGAGTTCCTGCAAGCATACTGGCTCTTTGAGGGATATTAACAGCTAGTTTAGGTTAGAGCAGCCCACAGTCATCTCTAAGTTCTTCACCAGACACCAAAACCACTCCCAAGCAGCCTGGGAGCAGAAAGATGTCATACAGCCATCTCATCTCTCTTATCAAGTTCTGTGCAGTTTGGCCAGACCTAAGCACTGGTCCTTCTGGGTTTAAAAGAAAAACAAGATGTTTGGTTGCCTTAACATATTCAACTCTGGATACAATTAAAGAAAATTAGAATAACCACCAATTCAAAACAAAGGACAATGTTAAAATTCCTAAGGTACTTGTTACAGATGTCAAACAAGTGAAACAAGAATAAAACATTCTGAAAAGATTCCAAAGGGATCATCCAATCTTAATAGAAAATAAGCCAATGTATTCAAAAGACTTTGGAGAATTTGATTGAATTTATATATACATGTAAAAAAGAAATAAATAAAGCAACTGAATTGTCATCAAACAACCCCTGCTGTGATACTCCTGAATGCCCCATTAGAATAGAGTCAAGCAGAGGAGGGGTGTTTTTTTAGAGGAAGTATTTTCAGTGTAAACAGATCTCTGAGTAATCAATTCAGTTAGCCAACATGTGTCCAGAATAAGTTTTTACATACACGTGCATACTCACAAAATAATAAAATAATGGGGAAATCTTTACAAAAATAAATGTTGGGCTCTTTGTTTGGGTCCATAGATCTATAGGCACGAGTTAGTATATATCTTGTAAAATCAGTCACATTAGTGTCATTGGCATTACACCACATACACAGTGCATTGGAGTCATGAAGCTAAGAATCTGTATATGTTTGCTATACACAGAGAAAGGTGATATAGGGTGAATAAATGTTATATAATTGCAAAACTATTTTATCCCCCTGCAAGTGTAAGAAATTATTCTGAATACATCTGTTTAGTATAAAAAGTAGACATGAGTTAAACAACATGTAATAGTTTTAACATAATGGTTTTGGAATAGTTTTAGTTAAATATAATGCTGAGTTTCCCACTTGGCTTATTGTGGAGTATTTTAAAATGATTGTCATCAGCAGATATTTCAGCAGGGCACTTACTTTATCTTTATCATCATCATTAATATTATTAGTATTACCAGAGAGCCTAGGAACTCTAGTCATAGACAAGGATCCCACTGTACAAATACAGAACAAAAAGATGGTCCCCACCCCAAAGGGTTGACAATTTTCATGTGAGCGCTGAAAGGACAGATATGCAGTACTTCAGATCAGACAAATGACAGCACAGCTTACTTCACTTCAATAACTTTTTCCATTTTGGTTCCCTTTTTTTCCCTCTAGGCAAAGCATACCCTTCTTCTCAGCGACCTCGGCCAAGCAGCCCATTTTCAACTGACAGTAACACCAGTGCAGCCCTAAATCAGAATCAGAGGCCTAGGCCTACTAAAAAACACAAGGGGGGTAGATTGGACCAACCTCCATTGCCTCACCGCAGGGAGGGAATGACAGACGGTAAGTTCTTTGGTTTGAAGTCAGCTCCATAGTAGTACTGATATGTTGCATTCATGCAGGACTGAAAAAAATGTAGAGTGTTCCCTTAAAGTGTGTGTGCTCCAATGAGCTATTTGTTCCATGATGTAAGATCTCTAAGTTGTCAAGTGAATAATGTTGAAATGAGAGCTGTGCAAAACTTGGTTGATTCATCATTGAGCAGGACTTCAAGCAAACCTTTCTTTGGTTCGTCTATGGATGGGTTAACTCCTCTCAGGTTTCCAGAAATGTCATTGCAAGTCACATCTAAAACGACTGAATTTCATCTGCTTTCACTCCAAAACCACTTTAGCCAATGAATGGAGGTAATAATATTCAAATGAATTTCCCAAGAACAAATTCAAAGTGTGCCGTGCTGTGTTCTACTTTGCTCATGCTCTTTGTGCAACCCATACAAAAGGTCCATATTAACCCATGCCATGCTTTCCTTGCCCACCTATCCCACTGCTTGGTAATGCTATCCCATTCCTGAATTTCACACACCTCCACGCCCTAGTGGCTCTGTCTTTCTCTTCAATTCTCTGACAGCTCTGTTTCTCTCTAATCCCCTCTTCCAACCTGCAAATCACTGGTGGATCTGTTCATTCTAATCAATTGAACAACCACCTCTCCTGTTATTCCTACCTCACTTACACTTCTGATTAGCAAAAGAAGCAACCACCATCTGCTACTCCTGTGTGTGGCTGTCTTACATTTTGCAGCTCTCGTAGCTGGCTACTGTAAACGCTGAAGGATTTGGAGAGGACAGCAGGCAAACAATCAGCTTTAAAAGAGCCATCAGCCATTTTCACCACTCCTGTAATGAGGTTGGGGATGTGGATGCTGTCCTCATTATTCTGATCAATGCTTCAGTCCCCCCTGATGCTTCGCAGCTACCCTATCTTCCAAACAGGCAAATCAGAGACAGAAAGAAGGGCATCCCCGAGGCGGCATTTTTCCCTACTTCAGTAGGTACCATAGGATCAGCTGAACTTTGTGGTCCCTCAAACAATGCTTGGGTGGGATTTATGCCTGTGAGTCTGTGTTCACTCAGAAATGAGTCTCTTGTTCTTTCTAATGGTTAGTGAGCCTTGACAAATCTTCAGCAAATGCAGAAGTCAGGTGTTGTGTGGTGTCAGGTTCTGTTATGAACATTTCTCAGTGCTCTAAATCCATTAGTAAACTCTTCCATTACTTATTTATTTAATAAACTTATAAATTGCAGAGCACTACAAGCTACATATTTTAATTACACTATACCCTCCTGGCAGATTTTAAATTTACGTCTTTAGTGAAACAATGCTTGACAAAGCCATAGAAGAAGAATCAGAGGGGACGTACATCTAGTGGCTAAAGCAGTGGAGTTGGAGTTGGCGCTTCAGTTACTTCCTCATTTTTGCCACCGACTTGCCCAGTCTTTGCCTCTGCTCACCTTTGCCTATGCCACTGTAAGGAGAATACTCACACTCTGATTGCAAAGAACAGCTCATAGGCTGCAGCTTTATAAAAATCACTCCTGGGAAAACAATGAATGGCCAGATCTTGCAGAAAGGGGTGCCTGCAGCCTACCTTCCAACCATATGCTGTGCCTTCATCCAGTTGATGACAGCCCAAGAGACTTGGCCATGAAAGGCAACCAGCACTCTACACTCATAAAGAGGGTTAGACTAAACCCAAGCCAACTCTCCATTAATCTCTGCTTGGGGTTTGTGCTAAAGAATCTGAATCCCAGTCCCTCAATTAGGCAATCAGAAAACAAGGCCTTCACCCCCCACCACCCACCATTTCAATTATAAATTGGCTTGCAAATTTATGATCCAGCTATTAGATATTGCTAGTGGTGGTTGGCTGGCATCCCACCAAACCAATCAGTTGCTGGATATCCAAGATAAATATGCAGTACCTGACATCAGAAAGATGAATTCCATTGGGATGGAACAACTAAGATACTAGGCAATACCATCATGTACCAGGATCTCCCCTCTGAAATCCCCTCATTTCTTGGTTTACAATTTTCTTGGAGCTATTGATCTTAGGAAACGAGTTGACTCCCCTCCGTGTGTGCTGTGGAGATGAACCTAACCATACTAGCCTGGCCATAGGGAAGTGGGATTGTAAATCCATCCAGTCTCTCTTATTCTTTGCTGGTAGCCCAAATCCCAACCTGTTAACTGATTACTATGAGGTGATTCTATATTATGTGGGGTGCTGCCACCACCACTGATTTAGACACAGAGCAGAGTGTGTGGGTGGGAGAGATTAGCCTGCTGTGAAATGGGAACAGGCTCATTATGGCTCCAGATGCAGTGAGACCTTTATATAGGCGCAGGGGAGACAGCAGAGTTGTCCAGTGAGCTTAACTAAGGCTAAAGGTAGGGGGAAGGGATAATTAATGCCACAGACACAGGAAAAGAAGGGAGGCAAAAGGGTTACCACTAAATGCAAAACTTCTTTTAGAAAAGGGAGGAAAGGGTGTTTCTTTCCCAGCCAATCCTGAGACAGAGAGCAAGCAATTAGCCAGCTCAACACTAAATCAGGCCATGACTGGCTAGTAGGGCCATCAGTGCTTACAGTCCTCCCCTACTAGCCTTTGTACAACATGGGCTCCACAACCCTCGACTCAGAGTGGGACCAATCTATATGGATTCTCTAAGACAGACCTGCCCTACTTCCAAAAATGTATGAGACTGTCTTCAAAAATAACTTATTTAATTTGCTGATGTCATCCAAGGATTTCAAAGTTCTTTACAAACATCAATATTCACATCACTGCTGTGCAGTAGGCAACAATATCCATTTTACAGATGGAACTGCAGGAAAGGTGAGGATGAGTGATTTGCCCAAGGTCACAGAGGAAATCTGCTGTAGGTCCAGGAGTTGTGTCCAGATCTCCTGATTCCCAAGCTGTACCTTAACAACAAGGCTTTCTTCCTCTCCAGTGTTTGATTAATGAAAGTTTGTTAAATGCACTGGGATAGTCAAATGAAAGGCATTGTATAAAGTAAAATACTGAAAAAAAATTTGAATTTAATTAAGTTCTTTTTCTGTGCTACTGTCTGTTGCAGATTTAAAACTTACACATTTGTTGATCCCTGTTATTTTTATTTTGTTCATGTGAAATTGTAATAGTTCTATGTTGGAGAATCAGATTCCATATTACATACTGCCTGTACTGAATTCCATGGACGTTCAAATAGAGGTTGTAAGTTACAACTTCAATAATCTAAATTTCAAATTGCATAAGCAGATGCCAGTGTCGTGGTTCTGTAAGGTAACTGGTTATGATTGCAGTAAAATCAATTATAAGGAATGCCATTTTGGAAGCCAACACTATAAAGCAATTTTAACATTGGCAGGCTCCCATACCCCTCCCATCATCCACCTACAATAACTCAAACACAGTCGTTGGCATAGAAGGTCACATTTATATTCATAACTAAAAAAAAATCAAATACATTAGCACTGAACATACAGTATACACCAAGCCCACTGACAGATTATTATAATATTGTGCTAGCCAGAAGAAGAGGTCTCAGTCTGGGGGTTGGCACCTCATTCAAGAACAAAGGTGCAGTGCTGCTACCAGATATAACTCTCCTATCCCATATATTGACCTGTTGTCCCAAATAACCAGCATTTTCTCATTTAACTATGCAAGACAGAAGTGCTGACTGGGAAGATGTCTCATCAACTTTGGAGACAACACTGCCCCACACATAGGAAATGCAAGTATCTCCTCTACTATCAAGGACATGGAAAATGAGAAATCTTACCCCATATAAAACTGAAACATCACCATCCTTTTAAAATAAATCTGTTGACCAAGACCTCCTCATCAATATGTGAAAATTGTTTCAGTCCTTTTATAGCTACAAATCTGAAACTCCACTGCAGGTTCCAAAAGCAGAGGAATACTCCTTCATATTATCCACTACTCCTGGTCAAGTTCCAATTAAAAGATTTTAAATGCTGTAATTTCTGAAGGGTAAAAAACAAAAGGATAGAGCTTCAACTGGCATAAACAAGCATAACTCCTCTGAAGTCAACTGAGCTACACAATCTGAGGATCTCTCTCCCAACATATCTGTAAAATGTTCCCAATACAATTAGTTGAACCATAATATAGTATATAACAGTGATGAGCTACAGGCTGTTCTGCATACACTATAGATAGGCAGCATGGGGCAGCTTCTCAGGGGAATGTCAGAGGCACCTCCATTTTTTTTTAATTCCTCACAATCAGAGTTTGAGGCATAAAGAGCCACTGTCTCTTGTTTTCCTATTGTATAACTGTAGTCAAAATTTCACTTTTTGAGCTATCATTTTCCAACTATAATCACTGTCTCAGGATTCTGCCTAGTGAGAAAAGTATGCTTATCTAGTTCAAAAAAGAACTAGATAACTCTATGGAGGATAGGGCCATCAATGGCTATTAGCCAAGAAAGGCAGGTATGGTATCACTAACCTGTTTGCCAGAAGCTGGGAATGGGTGACAGGGGATGGATCACTTCGTGATTACCTGTTCTGTTCATTCCCTCTGGAGCACCTGACATTGGCCACTGTCGGAAGACAGGATACTGGGCTAGATGGACCTTTGGTCTGACCCAGTATGGCCGTTCTTATGTGCTTATGCTTTTTTCATCACAAACATACTTTGAAACCTCTTTTTTTGAACAGTACTACCACTTCAGTGGTTTAGTGTATAAACTTTGAAATGTAGCATACAAGTTATTCTGAACATCATGTGACCTTCAGTGATCAGTTGAAAATTTGTTTTGATTTGGGTAAACTATATGTTCTTTAATCTTATGACGTGGCTGAATTTTTTCCAAAATAGCAAGTTTTGACTGAACTTTTTTTCTGACAAAGTGAGATTTTTTTTGAAAAAATATTCCTCTTATTAAATGATACTGTTTAAAATATATTTTGAACATTTATAGTAATATATTGTCAGTGAAGACACATTTTTAAAATAACTTGATATTTTGTGAAATTTGGTGGGATTTGATTGAATTTTACTTTTAGATTTTGAGTTCATTCAAAACTGAAACTTAAAGTGAAACTCAAGGATGGGGGCAGAGAGGTATGTCCCAAAGAGACTGAAACAGAATAAACTGAGTCAAATATAATGGATTAATTTTTCACAACTTGACAAAATTCCTTAACTGTTGCTGAATGTGGCAAGTACAGTAGTATACATCATGTATACATCAAGGAACACAAATTGTAGCATATCTTCTATTGATTTCATAGAAGATATTAGTAGCACAATTGCTGGAGGGAGAGGCTAGTAGTGAGGATAAATAAACTGCATTTCTGACTAACATGAATTTCCTTTTTTTAAAAAGTCATGATAAGTGACTCAGATTCTTTTATTAGGGGACATTATTTTCTCTTCGGTTTCAAACAAAACATGTTTCAATTAAATATTAGCTTGTTCTAAATCTTATTCACATTTTTTAGATCTTCCACCACCACCAGATCCGCCCCCTGGTCAGGGTTTAAGGCAGCAAATAGGCCCTGGCCAGCGTGGAGGCTCGGCAGAGAGAAAAGGAAGCTCTCTTGAGAGGCAGCATACTTCCAACATAGATGAAACAAAGAGCTCATTGGATCGTCAAGCTAGAGCATCATTAGAGTGGCAGCGACAAACCCAGGAATGGATAAGCTCCACAGAACGTCAAGAAGATTTCAGGAAAGCCCAACATAAACAAGCATTTGGATCAGGTGTGTGTGCTGCACAAGTCAAAGAAGTGTAGACAGCTTCTTGAAACATTTCCAGTAGAGGTTTATAACTCACTAGAATATAAGATTACCTTAAACCAGTCGTCCCCAGCATTGCCAAGACTTAGAAGAATAAATACATTCACCCCCTAAGCCAGTGCATTCATTACACTATTTAGGGAATTAATAATATTGTCAAACGTAGCAGCAAAAAAACAAAATCTGAACTCTGTTCTTGGTGTGCAAGGCAAGAGGAACAGCCTTTTAACTATTCCCCTTTATAAATGTATTTAATTGTACATGTAAGGCCACATATAGCAGTATCTTCAACCAGCAACTGAATTGGCACTAGCTGTTTTGCATGCCTACGGAGGGCTGACTCTCCTTAGCCTAAGCCATTTTTTTCCTGCTATATTTATAGCATCCTTTCCTCTCTACTCAAGGATATGACAAAATAACCTTCCTCAGTAAGGCCTCGATTGATGACAATATAGACTTTATCTGGGAACTTGTCTTTGCTGATTACTGAGCTTGACTTCTAAATGGATCTCAGGCCTGTAAAGACATGTACAGGAGGTGAGATTGGACTGGAGATTCAGCTCTACAACATTCACAGATTCCTTCAGTTCAGCCACTAACAGCTTCTGTTTTGGGACACCTAACTATTTTCCGTTAACCTTCGTCTCACATCTTAGTCCAGTGCTGATAAAATAGAATGATGCAAGGGGACAATTGCACAAGGAACATACAGCATAGAAGCAAGGCATATACAGTTCTTTTTTCTAGTGCTGTGCTGGACCCTCATGCATGTACTAAACTTACACAATGACACTGGCAATAAGTATTTAAATCTAATTCTCATAGCTAATCTCATATCTGTAAAAACAATGGTATGGGTAGGGGCACCTGTCCTGGAGCAAGGATTTCTGAATGGTCCTTTTCTGATACCTGTATGTTATCCTCCTTTATCTGCTTCTCAGGACAGCCTCAGAAGAAAAATGACTGGTCTCTTCAGTTCTAGACAAAAGCAGAAAAGTTATAGTTGCTACAGTAAATACGATAACCCATATTTTAATAAATAACAGGAATATGCCATTAAAAACAAACCAAAACAATCCTTCAATAGTATGGACAAGTGAAAGGTCATTTATATGTCTATTCTAACACCTTTTCAGTACAGATGTTTGTTTAAAAACAATATTAACGTGTGAGATTTCACCTGGTACAGTCCAATAACAACCTTAACTCTGACCCACAAGACATACTTACAAACTTTTTCTACATATACACCTCTGATATACTGTATGTATATCTGTTATGTGAAGCTATATTCAGGGAAGCTTCTCTGCTACCAAACTCAAAATTCCACAGCAACAAGGATCCCCATCTCCATTTCTAGTAAGTGTGCAGGAATGCCTGATGAGGATGTTAACTATTATGTAACTTAGGGGGTCTACAGTTGTAGGGCTCTCATACCTCACACCTGAGTCAGAGCCAAGACCCATTGAGTACAAAGGACTGGTTCCCACTGACTTCAGTGAGTGTTGAATCAGGCCCCCCCAGGATTAGAGTGATTGCAGAGTTCCTGTCCTGTGAACCTTTACAGATCCAAGGCAGTTGGATTTCCCTCATGCATACCTTAGGAGATGCATTGGGGGCTGCTACAGCCCTCTTCTTCAATGCGAGACATACAGAAATTTGTCTCCAAATGCTTTCCGTGATGGCCAGTAGTTGAATGCAAGGTGCTTCACTGAAGCTGTGCCAGCATTTTTCACTGTGCATGTGTTTCTTTTCTACTCCAACTTCTTGTATTGAAGCATTCTTTTTCCATATTCTTTTCTCTATTAGGTTTAACGATGGATACTCATGCATCATTTTTATAACATTAATTATGAGTATATTTTTTTCTTGAAATCTCTCCTGAACTATTTTCCCAATTCATGATGAAGTTCATTGGGAATCCATTCACCAGATAACAGGGTTAGACAGTTAACAAATATTTTCAAAAGAAGGCATTTTTAATTGTTGTCTTTCTGAAAAACTATTTGCTCAATTTCCATGATATCATTCAAAACAATGTCTATTGTTACTGAGTGTTAGCCTTAATATTTTGAAAGCATGACTTTTAGTTTGAAAGTGAGTAGTCATAATCTGCTTTACAATAGAAAGCTAATTGCAACCTCTTTGCAAACATATAGCAATATATATATATATGAATTTTTTTATTCTTCTGCTATATCTATCTATATATACATATAGCCGAAGAATAAAAAATACATGTAGATATAGCCGAAGAATAAAAAAACATGCATAAGAAACCACAGTAGCTGCATCCTCCCTTCCATTCTTCCCTCATCTTACCTTCCCCATTTCATTGCTTTGACTCTGTGTATCACATCTACATTTGGACCTGGGTCTAACACACACCTGCATCTGTGGCAAATTGTGTTCCTGAATAGTGTCATTGATTTGGTTCAGAAATGAAGTCAGTGGGAGTACTCACATGAGTAAAGTTGTGCAGGATCAGAGCTTGAAATTGTAAATTCTTCGGGGCAGAGGCCATACGTACTGTACCTAAAAAACACCAAGCCCACTTTGGGTGCTGCACATATAAAACAATCAGGAATCTGGCTGAGTACTGAATACATTTTTCTTTTTTTACATCGATGGACCTATGCAATGAAAATTTTGCAGCATTTGTCAGATGATTTATTCAATGAATGACAGTTACATTTATTAACAAATATTTTAAAGTACTGTACTAGCTGTAATAATAACCATGATTATATACGAAGAGATTATTATTCTTTCTATTGTAGGGTCCCACCTAGGACGTGGTCAAAATGCCATTGATATCAAGGGCATAGCCCCCATTGACTTCAATTGTGCAGAACTAAGCCCCTAATTTCATGTATTTTTCAAAAGGGCATGAGTAGTCTAGTACTGGAAACCATATTTTCACTGATGACTTTTGAGCGTGCTCAGGATCACTAAGTGGAGTAACAGCAGCAACATACCTAAATGTAATATGCTCAGCTACCCTAATAATAGGCACACTATGCAAATCAGATTAGAGTAGTTTTGAGAACAAGGAGAACATTGTGGTTGTCCAGCTCAGGTGGGTCATACAAACACCTGTCTGGACAAACAAACACCAGTTTTGTAGATGTAAATTAAGGCCTTGGTTCTGCAAAGAGAACCACATGGGCAGATACTGAACTCTTTGCAGGATCAGGACCTACAAAGCTGTTTTTGGGGTGGGGAATGTCCTTCAGAGCTGTTTTGGGGATTTAGACAAATATCTTCCAAGTTCTAGAATGTTTGAAAAATCTGACTGTGATTTTATATTGTTATTGTTTATTTTATGAATTACACATTTCTCAGGCCACATCATAACATCATATATTCTATTAAATTATTGTAACAGTATAATGGGGTGGTGGTTGTTTCTAAATATTTCATTTCACCCATAAAAGTGCTAAAGAATGGACTATTCATCAAAACCTTAGTCTTCATCCCGAAACTGGGAAAACAAACCAGTATATAGTATATTTCATTCTCTTAAACTTCTCCGTTCTATACTCTAGAAATGTGTCCAGCTTTCTGCTAAATTGATTTCCTCTGCTTCTGTTTATTGCTGCCTTTGCAGGTTGCAGCATATTTCATCCAGCTGTTGGAAGGAGTTTCCGTCAGACTCTGTTGTTAGGGTTTGCTGTGAAAAGAACTGCTAATAAAATTTAAAAGTCATTGATAGCTAAATGCCATCTTTCTATGTCTTTTAAATGTTTGCTTACATTTCAGCAAGGACAAGCACAATCATGGCATATGAAGCGGATATTCTGCAGTGCTAGTATTCTAGATCTATGGGCACTAAGATTACGGAAGAGAGTCAAATATAATCTCTTATCTCCCTCTTCCTTTTTCACTACTCCCTCTCTATTTCTCCCTCCCTATCTCTTCCCGCCATTAAATACGATATGTCTCACCCAGTTAAATGGTTTAGAAATAGGTAGAGGGGAAAAAATCTTAACCCTAATTCAGGAAAGTTCTTAACCAAGTGCATACTTTAAGCTTGTGAGTTGTCCCATTGACTTTAGTGGTGGCTACTCGTGTATTTAAAGTTAGGCATATGCTTAAGTACCTTGCTGAACTGGTGCTGTAGTTATCAAGTTCTCTTTCTCAAGATTTAGTCAAGATGGCCAGAGTGCTGCGTGTACAAAAATAAAAATATTTCCACAAAATAAACAGCCAAACTCCTCAGTTTAGGAATCAAACCAATTCTGTTGTTTGCTGCTGCTACTGTTACTACCATAATGCCCAGAGGACCCAATCAGGTTTGAGGCCCTGTTTTGCTAAGTGCTGTACAAACACAGAGTTGCAAGCCTATCCCCAAAGACTTTCTGTCCCTCAAAACACCTATTCTTCCAATCCTTCATCTGCACAAGAGGAGGGGTAAACTGAGACAGACATAACCCTTTGTTCAAAGAAAACCATGTAGTGGCCCTGAAACAGTGTCACAGAAAGATTTATTCCCCCACAAATATTTAGGTTATAGGATTATTTGTAAAATGAGGTTTTTCCAATGTACTTTCTATGGTTGGAAATTACTGAGCTCCAGGAAGCTAATTAAATTAGCTGATACCACAATTCTTTATCTAAATTGATTGAAGCGGTGTTACCATAAGTTAAACTAAAGAAGAGGAGAAAAAACACACTCCTAGAAGCTTAAAGGAAAATATAATAATTACATTATTCTGGAAATTCTATGTGCAGCTATTTCTATTAAGCAATCTGTAATTCATCTTCTATTTGTTCACAATGAATCTCATTTTATAATTAATGCAAACTAGTTTATAAGTTTACATGCAAACACGTTGGTTTCATTGTCTGTGGAAGCAGTTTAGGATGCACATGGAGGCTTTTTGCTATTAATGCCATATCATAAGGCAAAATAAAAGAAAAAAAAACTTTTCTAAATGTAATACACACTGGGTGAGTTTATATCCACACCTGGATAATGCTGTTAATAATATGTTGATGATTTTGTGTTTTCTAGAAGAGGCACTGGTGCCATATAGTAAGCCCAGTTTCCCATCCCCTGGTGGTCACAGCTCTTCAGGAACAGCTTCTTCTAAAGGATCTACTGGACCCAGAAAAGGCGAAGCCTTGCGAGGAGGTCACCAACGCAATGCTAGTGACCTTCTTGATGTAGGATATATGGGATCAAATAATCCAGGACAGTTTACTGGTGAATTATGTAAGTCTTTCTTGCTGCAATTCAAATGTAAAAAAAGAAAAAAAGAACAATTTTTTATTAAAATTTTCATTGACGCAAGATTGGACTCCAGAGAGTGAGAAGCTCAGTTTGTCAGTCAGATATGATTCTGACCCAGATCTCTGTCTTCTCTGAGAGGTCACTTCCTTGTGAAAAAGGCAAATGATTGAAATGTATCTTTCTGTCCCTTTAGATTTATCTTAGACTTCACCCTGTAGCATGATTTTAGTACTGTGAGTCATGCCAGGGTCATCTATTTAACACATTCTTAAATCTATGATGCTAGTGTAAAGGGAAACACATCAGGTCAGCTAATTAGAATTACTCGTTACCCTTTAGAATTTTTTGGCCAAATTCAAGTTACTTGACCTGAAAATGGCATTAGTGATGTTGTTAGAGAAGTGCATTAAAAAGAGGCCTTTGTTCTATTCTTGACTGGTTACAGCAGACAAACTTATCACTCCCCTTCTTTACCCCCTCTCTTTCCCATTCAGCTTTCTCTCTCTTCTCTGCCCTCTGATTCAGTCTCCCTTTTGCTCATCCCAAAGAAAGTGGTACCTCCCTTTTTCTCAAATTCCCCCACCCAGCAGAACTCCTTCCCAAATTTGTTACCACTATGTATGTCATACCTGGTACCATGCTGTGTATATGTCAGCTAGATGACACTCACATGAGACCTCAAAGACTGGTAGGTCATAGAAGCTGACCTTTTAGTAACAGTGACAGCAAATACTGTGGTGTTCTGGCTGCCTGAGAAACACAGGTTCTGGGACTTTCTCACCACATCAGCAGCTCCTTTAGAGAACGTTGACCCCTGCTGATGTTTGTCAGTGCAAAGCAATGTCAGTATTGGATTACCCAGGGCCAGAAGGCTCTCCTATACATAGGGTACCTCAGGCTAGGCCTCCATGTATGGTTGCATGTAGATTACATATATTGTACACCCTCTAGCACAGGTATAAATAAAGTGTAGACAGTAAGGCACTGCTTAGGTTAGTAGAATAAAGACACACCAAAACCTCTGGGTATGCATCCTACATGGCTTTATTCATGTCCAAGAAGTGCTTCTCCCAAACTACACTCCTATTTTTAGCTGTATAGTGTCCCTCTGCCTCCCCACTGTAGGAGCTTTTCCCCACCATTGGAAAAGACTTTGGCAGTAGAGAAAGGCTCTGGGATCTCTCTGCTGCTGGAGTCTTTCGCCAAGGCCTTCCCTTTGCCAGAGCCTTCCATTGATGCATGTAGCTATGCACCATAGTATGAATGCAGCCTGCTTTTCACAGTGGCATGTAGTTACACCTATGCTGCATGCTGTTGTCAGTGTAGACAAGACCTTAGTGTGAACCGTCATGCAACCAATGCAGGGAATGTGGCCGGAGGAAGAGGGCTGTGGCTTGGACTTTGCTACTATTCTATGTTTCCATGACAGTGCCATAGGCAGCTAGAAGTACAACCCATCACAGGGTGACCCCAGGATCAGAGGAGTGCAAAGGTGCCTTTAAGACATCTTTGCATCTCTTCGAACGCTGCCAAGCACACCTCCACTGTGGATCTGACCCATAAAATTGGTATCTCATTCTGGTAAAGAATATGTTAATTTCCACATGCAGGGCAATTTAAAAGCGACACAATTAGAGAACACTTGAAGTACATAACTAAATAACCAGGTTTTACTTGATGTCCAGTCTGAGCCCCAGGTCTGACTTCAGCACAGATTTTCCATTTGAAAAAGATATAGAGGTCATTTAAAAATATTAAGTATGTTGTTCTTTCCCACTTATGTATTTTTTTCATTTCTGATCACTGTTTCTCTCTCTAATAAAAGCAATAAATAGGGTACTATTGCAGTACCCGCAGAACAGCTATTACAGGGACAGCAATTGCAGTTTGCTAACAGAATATTCTTTTCAGACCTATTCAAATAAATGTTTCTCAGATACAGTCAACCCTGTAACTATTCCTAATCCTGCTTAACTGTACCTACACAAGATTCCTCCAGTAATATCTGAGCAGATATATAGGTTCACCAGAAGGAGTCCCTTTGTCAGTGGAGCTCTGCAGACATTTGGTCTACCTATGTGGATCAGTCTGAAGAAATAAGGCGTTAGTTTCTGGTCCAAAGCCTGGTATGTCAAGGGATAGACTTTCACTGACTTCAGTGAGATTTGGATCAAGCCCTAGGTTAGCATTTACACTAGTCCCATTAAAAGTTAGGTGAGGATTCCCCACACCCACATACACACACACACACATACACATACATACATACACATCCTAGTGGACTCTCAGCACAGGCACTTCACTCCATCAGGTACAGCAGAGAACCAGACCCTCGATGTTTACTTGCAGTTACCACACAGTGGTAAGGCAGAAACTCCTGACCTACACGCACACAGGAAGACATATTTGGTATCTTTAGTACAACTGGTGGTAAGTGTGGAATTTTTAAAGTCAACCACTTGCAATTTTAAAAGCAATTTTAAAAAATCCCATAAGTTTATGAGATGTGCTGTGGTAATGTAGCCAGAGGATTTGTTTTATTTAGTGCATTTTTTCTCTTTTTCTTTCTATAGAGTAGTTGAGAAGAGACATCCCAAGCTGCTCTGAAGGACCATCAGGTCTGAACTCATGGAAGTGATGACACTAAACAGTGCAATGAACATTTTCTTTATTTATGTACTATTAAAAGAACTGTAAATGCAATGTAAAGACACACAGCCACACATATCCCACAGATACTTGTGTTCGTCTCTTTAATACACCATCCACCTTAAACTATTTCTTGTCAGGAGTATATAAAAAAGAAAGAAAAAAAAATCACCCTCCAGGATGAAAATGATTTCCCTCTGTATATAATTTCTTTTGTTGCATTGCTATGCAAGCTCACCTTCTTTTTAGCTATGTTCATATTATTGTCTGTTCTTATTGGTCTGTTGTACTATATGTGAATTAATAGGCTGTGGTGCCATATATTAACTTTTAATTGTGTAACTTTTATGTTTAAAGTTTGCACTGCAATTTTATTTGGTGATAAGCACAAAACTCTACTTGTGACATGAAGAAGAAGAAGAAGAAGACTGAATGTGTGAAGAGCGTTTTATGTGCTGTAAGCTGTGTTGGATAATGCTGGATGTAATGGAGTATGGTAAATGGTTTTTCATTGGGGTGTAGAAATAGGAAGATGACAGGCAAAACTGATGTTAGCAAAGATGTCAGGGACAGAATTAAATCTTTTAATAACAAGCAACATAGTTGCTCTTACTATTTAAAAAAAAAAGGAGGGATGTCAAAAGATGAAAATGTGAGTTTCAAGAATGAATATGAAAAAAAGTGACTATAGAGTTGAATAGTGACCTCTGAATAGAACGCTAAGCTCCTCAACTCTTAGGATCAGTTTTTACCTGCCCAATATAATTAAATAATGGAGGGGGGGGAGGGCGGGAAAACTTGCTACAAACAAAAGAAATTAAGGTGTTTCACTAAAGCTGTTTTTATGTTACATTTTAAAAAGAATTACCATAATTAATCTCTCAAAGCCAGCATGTAATACAGAAATTCCCCCAGGAAAAAGAAACAATATAAACTCTGGGATTACCTAGCAAATAGTTAAAGATGCAATTTATTATTGAGACATATTCAAGATGCTTCTAAAAAATGAAATATGTTGGAGTATCTTAGTTCATCTTTCCAATACATGTACAGTAAAATAGAGGATAGAGCTGCACCACTGAAATTCATTTACATGAGTTGTTTTTTATGCAGTCTAGAAACTTTTGTGTTTTATTAACTGAAGTCCTCAATAACTGAAGTTGATTCCATGGAATTTGTAGCAAAATTCTTAGTGTTTGAAAAAAGAAAGCAATGGTAAAATTATGTTCAGTTTGCAGTAAATATTTTTCTTTCAATGCAATATGTTCTCAGAAATTGGATACAAACAAAAAAACTTTGACCTACTTTTAACGTGTGAATTTAAACCCTACTATAATAACAAAGTAACGCATGTTTATACACTTTTTGAATAAACCAAACTCTGTAAGTGGACATTAATAACAGCATCCTGTCTCATCATTAGTTTTCATGACTTTCTCTAGATTTTCTGCACCTCCAAAATCCCTATGAGTAAATTTTTCAAACATTTGTTAGAATATTCTACATGTATTGTATACCACATTCATTCAATTTAAATATTACATTCTACATGTCTATGTTGTTTTGTATATCGCCTTGGAGTTCACCAGTATTAAGTGAAGTACACTTTTAGTGATGGCAAAGTCCTCGGACTAGTAAATTACACTACTAAATATATGTGTTTCTTTTCATTTTATTTAATTGTTCCATTATACAATAAAACACTACAGTTTTCAATTGTATTCAGAACTGTCAAATATCAAAAACTGGTATTTAAACTTTACGTAAGGTCAGATCTGTTACTTAGCCGGTTACAAGACTAAAACAAAATGTATTAATTTATTTATATATGTAACCAATGAATATATGTAATTTTCCTGCTGATTAAATGAATATAGTTAAAGCCATTGTCTTTAAACATACAGAAATATTCAACAAAGGTAAAAAGGGCATCAGATTTATGCTGACTCTGATATGTGAAGATACAGATTCTTCAGCACACTTCTCAAATTTTGGTTCTCTGGAAACATTTCAATATGATTAGAGAGGATTTTGATTTGAACACTTGTCCAGAGCTTTGGTGGAAAACCTTTCTCATTATGTTCTATTTTAAAACTGGAATAATGAGAAGTTGACAAAAGCCATCCCAATTACTTTCAGATATGTTTTATCTATTCCACTGGAAAGTAAATGTGTGTCAGTATTAAAGCTGTGCAGTATCATGATATTCACTACCTTGTCCATCTGCTTCTGTATGTTTTTGTTCATTAATAATTTGCTTACATTATTATATAACAAGTTGTCCGTGTGTATCTCCAAGTGTCTCCATTATCTTACAAGTGATCTTTTTTTTTCTCTTTTCTATACAGTGTACTTCCAACAAACCACAGTACATATTTTTTAAATGCAGTTTAATTTACTATTTTAAAAAAATATATTATTTCTGGTTTTTTAAACCAAAAACATTTATTGTGAATAATGTACTTTTTAAAAGGGGATGTTGTGGTGGCACTTAGTTTTCCAATTTGTTTTTTTTGTTTATTGTTCATGAAAAAGTATGACCTCTTAATGTGTTTCATTGATATTGTTAGTGCAGCAAAGTTTAATTGCCATAAGAAGTTGGTTAATAGTATTGTTGAGCTGTGTATTGTATAATTACTGGGGAAAAAAATAAAACACATTCACATTTCAAATTTATGTTAAAATAATGTGAGTAAGGAGTCAATATGTGAAAAGAGTAAATAATGTAAATAACCTAAAAAAAACCCCTAAATAAATCAATCCAATGGCTAGAAGTTGATGCTAGACAAATTCAAGACTGGAAATAATATGTAAATTTTTAACTGTAAGAGTAATTAGCCATTGGAACAATTTACCAAGGGCTATGGTGGATTCTCCTCCATCTCTGACAAATTTTAACTCATGAATGGATGTTTTTTAAAAGATATGGTCTAGGAATTATTTTGGGGAAGTTCTATGCCCTGAGTTATACAAGAGGTCAGATTAGATTATCACAACAGTCCCTTCTGGCCTTGGAAGCTATAAATCTATTAACTGGGAACAAACAGGGAATTATAACATATACTGAGCTATAATGCTCACTATCTACTTACAGGTACCAAGTATTGCTGAACACTGCTGCTAAGTTTCTTAGGAACTCTGGGACAAATTTACCACCAGTGTCAGAGGCATGACATAATTGAAATCAACTCTGCTGTGCCTGTTTAGGCTACTGGTAAATATTGCTCATCATGGGGGACTTGTGTGTAAGGTCTCATCTAGAGTGAGAATAGTTGTACAAATGTAACTTCACCAATTTAGCAATGTTGGTGCCACACTCCTCAGTGTAGACGTGCTGCATCAGTGTAATACAAGGCTTTTCAGCTGTATGGCTTACCATGGATTGAAACTGTTTTACATTGATGCAGCACATCTACCCTGGGGCTTTGAACTGGTGTAGGTACACTGGTACAAATATCCCCAGTATAAACAGACCCTAGACCAGTTTTCCCTGATGTTTGCATAGAGTAAATAGTAAGGAAAAGACAGTTGAAATAAAAAAAAATCTGTACTTCAGATACTGTTTGGGCAGCTACTTCAGCGATACATACAGAAATACAAATGGCAACCTGAAACAGAATATTTATTAAACATTAACTTTAAGGTCCTGGTCCAAAGCCCATTCTATTGAATGAGCCTTTCCATTGATTCAAATGTTATTAAACCAGGGCTAAATGCCCTGCTCTGCATCTTTAATACAACCCCAAATCATAATTAACTTTAATAGGGCTTTGAAGTGTTTAAGAAATGCAGAACCCAGGTTGCAAATATCTCCCTAAGATCCTTAAATACAACAGAAACAGTTTTTGTAATTCTTTCTGGTACACAAATTCTTGGGGGAGGGGAGAAAATTCTTTAAAAAAGCATGGATTGTTTTAATGTATTTATTAAACTATACTGAGAGCTAGAAAATTATGAATCAGTCCAAAATAACTCTCGCTTGTGTTTGCCTCCAACCTGTATGTTGCCTGACAATGGAAAAGTTCAGCAGCAGTGTTGAGGAAGAGTCCTGACAATTGAAAAGTAGAAGTGCTTTATTTTAGGCCATGTCCATTGTTGTTGTGGTTCTTGTTTTTCAAATTAGTGGAGATTGAGCTGAGGAGTGAAGGCAAAAAAAGATGGGCACTCCAACTTTAAAGGTTTTTTTTAAGTTCTATTCTGTTCTGTAATAGACTTTTGAATTCACTTGTGTGCTTTTGTCCACAAGTTAGATATATGTAGCTCTCAAAGTCTTAAAAAATAGTTGTTGTTTTTTTATTAACTCATTCATCACATCTGGAACCCTTTAACTAAAAATAAGTCCTCTTTGAAAACCAAATAGGACATGGACATAGATTCATTCAGGATTTCTATTAAAAATTGGAAGAAGTGTAGCAAGCAATAAATAAAAATATAAAGGCTATCAGATTGTTTGATATAGTTACATTAATCTTAAACTTCACTAAAATGGGATATGACAGGATAACACTGGAAAAATCCTTGAAGGGAGCACACACCCAGGAAGGAGTGGGATTCCTGAGTGAAACAAAGAGATTCAATTTTGAGTAATGTGATGAAATCAGAAAATATAGTTTCATCAGGAAAATTCTTTTATTGCAATCAATAATTCCTTTCCTTCCTGGGTGTTTACTCCCTTCAAAGACTTTTCAAGTGTTTTCCTATCACACCACCACACCCTTCCTTTACCCTTGCTGTTATAAGGGCTGCTGCCCCAAGGCAATGTTCAACAATGGAAGTGAGGGAAGGGGTCCACTGCCCCAGAAAACTCTCTGGAAAGTATGATGTTTCCCATGGGGCACTGTTGTCTAGTGCAGAGGGTGACATGGAGCTGTGACTCCACCTGCTCTCTGACCCATTTACTGTGTCTAGTATTCCTCATATTTGTAGCCTCATACAGTTATTTGTGTTTAACAGTGGACTATAAAGATCAAGGTGTCTTGTGATCTTTCCTCCCCTGTTGCACTCACACAGGGATAGAGTTCAATGTACCTCATAGTTTTTAGCTTTTTATTCTTATGTCAGTTCTTCTAGCCTGAAGCTTGCTTGCTGTTCTTTTCTGGTTTGGTTTGGTTTATTTTATTGTCAAAAGCTTCATAGTAGTGAGGTGCCTGGACTTGTAGACAATATTCCAGGTGTATAATGAGGCTAGTGCCAAAATACCTAGTGCTGTTGCAAAATGCCACAAATGAATGCACGCACACTCTCTCTCTCAATCTTAACACCTTCCCCATCACATGCACACACTTAAAGGCATACAGGTTTAGAAACCTATGTCCAGTCTGAGACTTAACCTCTGGGCAGAACCCTAGCTCTGCTCAGAACCCCCCTGTCAAAGTTACAGGGTGAGTTGTATTTGAGACCCCATTTACAGTTCCTCTCAAGGGAACCCTTCATGTGACAGGCTTCACTTCCTTCACTCAGAGGTGGAACTGTATGGATCAGCCACTCTTAGCCTGGCTTTCTGGGTCAGAACACCTGTCCCAGGGTATCATTTGCTATAGAGCAGAGCCGCCCCCAGCCATTTTATACATTTTTTTCCTCAGTTATGGGGTCCACTTTTTTTGCTCTTCCATCACTTAACTTTGCAGGCTGTAATATAAGCACATATCATCCTATATGCTGACACAACTTTGCCTCCTGCCTCCTCAATTTTTCTTAAATGACACCTCTGCCTCAGTTTCTGACCATGTTAACATGGCACGTATTTGGCATCTGCAAGACACGTTCGTCTGGGCTCTTGAGCCCTGCAGCTCATTAAAGTAACTTAAAACAGCATCTTCAAAAGCAAATGACTAGCTTGTTCACCCAAAGACACAAAAAAGCACCAAATAGGGTTAAAACAATAAATGGCTACCCACCTTGCATTTACATCTTCCTTTTTCCTTGCAAATTTGGGTACATGCCATTCATTCAAAGCACAAACCGTCACACATTTCTGGGCTGGCAGGAACAGACTGCCCTGCAGCAATTTCTCTTTGTCTTGCCCACAGTGTTTCCTCCAAGCAGTTGATATCCACTCATCCCGCCTCCACACATCCTCTCCAAATAGGGTTTTTTTAATGGTTTAGTGTGTGTAGTGCTCCCAGCCTTGGCATTACCTGGCTGGCACCAGGCAGCTAGGCATGTCCCAATTAGTAGCCTACCCACTGGTCTCTTAAGGACCCCTTAAGTATTTTCTACCAAGCTAGCTAATCTCTAGTCAGTGTTTCAGTTCCTACTTGTTTCCCAACAGTTCTCTATAAAACTGAACCAATCCATTCACACATCTCAATATGGCTATGCACTGACTATCTTAATAACTAGGTCACTATTCATAATATTAGTACAGATTAACTCTACATTCAGCCTACTTAGTGCTGGACCTGGAGCAGCATTAATAGAGGCTGCATGGAACAACTGTGAAGACTTATATTTTGCCTCTGTGGGGCTACTGTGCAATAATCCCACAATAGCCTACTTTCCCTGCTCTAGATCACCTCCCACTGCTGCCTATAGTCTGTTTGCTGGAAGGCCAGAAGGCCTATGGTGGCAGCCAGTTGTACCGCATCAGCCAAAGCCACAGAGGACCTGAATCTCCTTTATTTTGTGGCTGCTGCTCCATCAGTTTAAGGGGGAAACGGGGTCATAAAGGCAACTAATCCATGCAAAACCACATCTGTGATTTGTCTGTTCTTGGCTGCTGAATGAGCCCCTTAGGGAATACTGGAGACTAGTGTAAATTAGCACATCCTAGAGGCTTCAAGTATGCTCTAATTTATGCCAAGCACTTGACCCAGAATACTGGGAAACACAAAGGTGAATTAACATGATCTTTCTCCTCTCCTCATCCTCCACCCCTTGGTCCCTGTGCTGATCATATCTTGGTCAGAAATGGCAATCAGAACCATGGACAGGCACATGGTATCCCATATGCAGCACAAAAATGCCTTGGTTTCTCTGTGTGTGTTGGGCAGGGGTAGTTTTGGTATTTTTGTTTTGTTGCTTTTGCTACCATTTCTCATTATAAGTCTCAGCTAATGACTGCATTTGGGTGTAAAACTAGATTTTTGAAATCAATGGGGATTAAGTGCCTCCATAGTTTTGGGGAGCTTGACATGGCAACATTGCTGCTATCCAGGTTTCATCCTCCCATTGACTGTCTCTTTCGATTTTTTCTCTAGTTCTATTAACCTGATTTTTTTCCAGAATGGATCTCATGTTCTGCCTATATTTCCAATATGTCTTTTCATAACTTTGCTATATTCAGTGGTGGCCACTTCTTCTCCCCGTTTAGTATCATCTATGAGTTTGATTCACATGCTAACTGCTCTTTTTTCTATTAATGACTATATTAATATGAGGCCTAATGTGGCAATCAACCACTAGAGTTCCCACTCCATCTCATTACCAGTTCCTTTCGTTTAGCCTCTTTTAACAAAGGTCAAACCTGCTTGACTATGTTCCTATCCATGATACTGGACTCACGGTAAATAATTGTCACTGAAAAAATGATGTTTTAATATGTATTCTGTTTAACATGCTTTTTTTGCTAACTTGCATACATATTATTCATCTCTTTCTAATGTGTAAAAATTAATCAGTCCATAGCATGTTTCTTGTGAGCCTAAACAAATTACCACCATTCAGAAGAATTATAGCAAGTGTTTTCCTTTTCATGTTGAAAGTATCAACAAATTGCACACTCGCATTTATTTTACAGATGAAATGCAGAATAAGGCTTACATTTAGTTTTTCAAAAAGTCAGTTGCCATTTATGTGGGTTAGCCCTCATTTATGCTGATCAATGCAGCTTTTGACTTCAAGGATCACATTAGTATTTCTACGCTGTGTTGAAAAGCAGGAAACCGATGTGCACCAATTTGAGAGCCACTCGGATGCAGGTAAAGAATATAACAGCTTGAGCAAGTGCTAATTAGAGCCAATTAAACTTAATTGACCTCCTTTGGCAGTAAAATGCATACTAGAACTCTGTCCTTGCAGAGCGGAGAATACTGCCTCTAAGCATATGTGTGATGCATAGTTTCATGTAGCAGCCTGTAATGATGTAGATTTAACAACCAAAAAAAAAGGCTTGCCCCAATTTGTCCTTATAACTGAGTTCCACTGTATTTGGGCAGTACAATGTAAGTGAGAGCTCTTCCCTGGGAGAGTTAAAAATCAATGTCTATAGTGCTGATGCGTATCCCTAGATATTAATTTATTGCTGTACTAAGCTGTCATTTCCAGAAGAGAACGAGGAAGAAAAATATAGCTTCCCTGCTACAGGTAAATTAGTGACATAGGCAGCTCCTCTCCCACATATTGGACAGGACTCCAATATGCAGAGGTACCAAAACAATGATGGGAGAGCAGGGAAATGAGGATAGGAATTGTAAAATTCCATACAAGCCTAAGTATGTCAGTAGTGTGAACTGCTAACTACACATCCCTGGAATGAGCGTGAGCAATTTCCACATGGGGGCCACATTTATTATCAAACAATAGTTGGTCCAAGTGCCAGTTAATGTGCTTTACTGATTTTCTTAGCAGGAACAAAGTGCAATTGACTTACTAGCTAGGCCTTGCTAATAACAGCAGTAAAGATGCTTGTCACCACCAGAGTGGGGGGAGGGAGGGCAGAAGGGGGGTGTTAGATGTGCAGGGCACAACACAAACAAACATGAACTGAGTCCAACTGAAACAGAAAAGAAAACAAATTCACAAACAAGTCAAAATTGCTTTCTACTCAAGCACAGCACAACCAGCTACCAGCCTTCAAATAGGAATTTCTTTAGGGGGAAATTAAGAGTAATATACAGTGATGGCAAAGCATGCAACAATAATTTACAGAATGATCAAGTGCCAACAGGAAAAGAAACAAATAAAGCTATAACCCGAAGAGGGAGAATGCCAGGAATTAAATGGACCTAAACAAAGAAAAGGCTGTCATAAAATGTGACAAAAAGAAAAAAGAGGGCTTTCTTTTATTTCCAACAGACCTTAATTGTTGTTGGCATAGAAATTACCTACTTACATTTAAGACAAAAGGGTAAGCTGAGAAACACAGAAACAATTAGCAAACAGATCTTAGAGTTAAGAGAGAGAGATGCAATATAGAAAAAGCACAATTAGTCATTAATCATTTGAAAACCTTATATTCTTGAGTCAATGGACACATTTTTGCTCTTAAAAAGACAATTTATTCAATTTTGTATTGAAAATAAATCCCTCAAATGCTTTTGCCTCATCACCTCCCCCAGCATAAATACTGGGTTCTGTCAAACAAATCCTGCACTGCAAATCCCGTGTCAGGGGCTTAAAAAATAGTTTTGCTAGATTAGCCCACCAACAATGCACCTGTACTGTTTCTTCTTTGCCACTAGGTCTTTACTGTGGGAATTGGTATTTTTACTTGTTTTTCCCCCAATGAGGTATAACTTTCTTTCTAAGATATTTCAGGTTTTGCTTCTTTATTTTGTTTCCATTTATAAAATTTCAGTTGTATATTTGTGCTGTGTGAAAAATAAGAGTAGCTATCCTAGGCTGCAGGGTGGAGGAGCACGGACAGGTGAGAGACCACTAGATGACTTTGAAAAACAGTGGGGTCCATTGACAAGCATATTTAAAAGACAGATGAATAGTATCTGCCGGTCAGGGAATGGTCTTTTTCTTAGGTTTCCAAGCCCAGCTACAATATTTTTTTTTTCTTAAGTAAGTGTTGTTGAGTGTTTCAACCATACTTCTGGAGAAAATGAAAGAGCTCAACTTAATTTTAACAGCAACAAATCTAAGAGCATGTGTAGTAGTGTCTTCTGTACCATACTTTGAGCTCTTGAAGCATTAATCATGAATCTGGGTGAATCAATAGCAATTTAGGAGCTACTTAAAGGAATATAATTTGATACATCTGGTCTAATATCCTGCCTCCAGCAATGGCAGAATACCTGGGATGGCATCCTGGCAAATGATTGACAACACTCCCATTGATTTCAGTGGGGCCAATATTCCGCCCTGACTGCAAAGGAAGTTGAAACACATACAGTAACTAATGAATGATATTCATGGAGGGAAGAAAGGAAATTGTAGGTACTGCTTTTCAGCCAGTTAGCATGAGATGACATTATCTTTGTCTCCGCTTGTAGTAAAGAGGGATCCATTCTCTTGTTTAAATCCAGCTAAAACGTTTTTTTAAATGCCAGCAGTAGGCCTAAAATGTGGTTTATGTCATGCCTACTAGATGGCATGATTTTATCTTCTGTGTACTCTCATAACTCACTCGGATTAGCTCTTTCTGTCATTCCCTAGATTTGTGTATATGCATAAGGAAGTGTCAGGGAACTCTTACTTCACTGGTCCAATAACACTTTTTGACCTTTAGGGACTAGCCCAAGCCCCAGATGTTCTCCCAGAAATTTGGACATTATATTACCATACATCTAATTTCTTCCTGTGTTGCTGCTGACACATAGCAGTCAAGTTCCTCCAGTGATTATGGTCACTCACTAATTATGGTACTTCTTCCCAGGTGATGCCAGCATATGCAATATCCACTATACCTGTCTTCTGCAAGTTCTTCCTCACTTTCTCTTTTCTTCCTTGGGTACCCATTTCAATGCTTGCTTAGCATGGTACCCATCTTCTGTATGGTGCACATGTCCCAGCCACCTGAGCCATCTTTCTTTGATGATATTTTCTAATGTGCTGGTCTGTCAACAGCCTTACTCTTGCATGTGTTATTTTTTGTCTTTCCATAAAATGTGTAATATCTCCCCCAGCTATCTATTTTATAGAGCTGCTTGAAGTCTCCCCTTTGTACTGGAACAGTGGCTAAATGCAATCTGGAATCTGAACTACATTTCTTTGTCTATTGGTATAACATTCTCCCCCCCCCAATGTTTGTGATCTCTTTTGAGTTTGTTAATATGTGACTACAAACAGAAAATTATCAGAGTCACCATCAGTTAGCAACAGTGCCCATCCCAAGCTCAGATAAAAGATGAGGGTTCTGTAGCTGGGTTTGCATCCAACTCTGGTAAAACTTTATTGCAACAGAAACTGTTCAGTTAAACCAAAAATGGAGTATGGTTGGTGCAGATGGAGCTCAAAACCTAAGTATGACAGATTTCAGTGAAAGGCAAAAGAAGCTGAGATCTTGAGACACTGAATGCTGTTGACCAAATCTGTAACAAGAGTAGGCATGTGGAATGAATGTACTTTGTATATTAAAGGGAAAGTTGGCACAGGTTACATGAGAAATGAAAAAATGCCACCTGAACGTGCTTGTCATCTATGAGATGAAATGGACAGAGAGTGGCAAGATGGGCTCTAATGGTGTTAAAATCTTATACTCGGCAGGAGGAATGCATGAAAGAGGTGTAGGAATTTAACACCACAGCAAACTGTCTTGGGAGCCAGTGAATGACAGAATAACAACAGCCGGGCTGCAAACAAGACATTTCAAGTGTACAATAATCCAAGTAAATGCTCCAACAAATGCAGGAGGCAACAGTGAGTAGGTATGAGCAGATGCAGCAAGTATTGGATGACGTGCCTAACCCTGACATCAAATTGATGACAAATGATTTCAATGCACAAATTGGCAACAACTGTACTGGCTCAAAAGGAGTCTTGGGTTCAGCAACAGAAAGCATTCCAACCGATAATGACTGACAGTTCTTGAAACTCTGTGGCACATGCGCCCTAAAGATAGAAGTCCATCTCTTCAAGAACAAGAGGATTAACATGGAGATCACCAAACAACACAACTGTCAACTGAATAGCCCATATGTGTGTATATCTAGGAGATGGACATCTTCTTTGAGGGATGTCAGAGTCCATAGAGGATTTGGACATTGCTAACCATAAATGTTCTGTGTTCTCTTAATCAAAAAACATCTCTCCAAAATCTCATGTCTATTTTATACAGTCTACGGAGGAAAATGCTACAATACAAGATTAAATTGAGGCAAAATTGCTTCTATTTCAATTTCATGTAGCTATTTCAGTTTCCAGTTACCCATATGTTAGCCAGTTGATTTCAGCAGGGTTCATTTCAGAGAGGAAGGGTGGTCCAGAATTTAGAGGAATAGTCTGGGATTTGGGTGACCCAGTTGCAAATCCATGCCTTGCCATAGATTTCCTGTGTGATCTAGAGCAAGGCACTTAGTCTCTCTCTAGGGCTGCTGTGAGAATACATATTTTAAAAACTGAAGAAGTGAGCTGTAGCTCACAAAAGCTCATGCTGAAATAAATTTGTTAGTCTCTTAAGGTGCCACAAGTACTCCTGTTTTTTTTAAAAACTGTGAAATGCTCAGAGACTGCTGTAATGGGACCATATAGATAGATAGTCTCAGTACACAAAAAGCTATCTGTCCCTTTAATATTATTGTCCCTGCCTGCAGGTATATGGGATTTTGGGGAGCAATTACCACACAGGTGGGGTGCCAATTAATTTCTTTATTAAAGGGAAAAGGAAGTGGTGGGAATTTAACAATGAAATACGATGGGATGGGGTGTATAGGGTGTTTACAATAGACAATGATGGGGGGGTTCTTCTTATTGAACAGTATAGGGAGTTCTAACAGTGGGGTACAGTAAGTGGGGTTCAGCACAAAGGGGTACAGTACAGTCAATAAGCATATCAAAAAGAAATGCAAAACAAAATGGTAGCTTCTATATAAAAAGGTCAACAATCTTCGATAGAATGTATTAAGTGGTTGGTGGCCTTATACGCAATGTAACACAATGGTATCAATGCAAATACAAAGTATATTAGAAAACTGGAAGCAACCAATGGGGTGTTATAATTGCAAGTAAAATGTGAATATAAGTGAATTTATGCAAGGTAACGGTATAAAAGAAAAGTAATGATTTAATTTGTGAGGCTAAGATAGCAGATAATCTGTCAAGGAACAGGAGCGGGGAGGGGAGTGAATGGTTACTGGCAACTGATGAGAGGAGAGTGCGGCTGGAAGCAGCGAGAGACTCTGAAGCCCTGCAGGGTAAGGACAATGGCGCAGCTTGATGGTGATCTTCGGTAGGGGAGGGGCAGTGAAGAAGTGTAAAGAAGGGCTGGAGAGAGGTTTAAGCAACAAGAGGACACCAAAAACAAAGGGAAAAAAAACGGCAAAGGGTTTGGTAAGTTTCACAGGGGGAGAAGCATCAAGGGGTTTGGGAAGTTCGGAGGGTGATGCAGACGCGGGGGGGGAGCAGCAAGGAGTTGGGAAGTTCAGAGAGAGTGCAGATGTGGGGAAAAAAGCAGCAAAGGGTTTGGGAAGTTATACAGGGGGAGAAGCAGCAAGGAGTTTGGGAGGTTCGGAGGGTGATGCAGACTCGGGGTGGGGGCAGCAAGGAGTTATAACAGGGAGACACGGAGAAGCACACAGAGGGGGAGATTGGAGCGGGGGGAAAACAGACACGGGAAAGTTCAGGGAGAGATCAGGACAGCGGGAAGACGAATTTAAGCAGCAAAAACCTTATCTATCTTAACCAACGAGTAGGCAAAACAACAAATATCACAATTCTAAGCAAAACTATAACAAGCAACTATACGGAGCAACAAAACAGTAAACTATAACAAGGCAGGTGGACTTACAAGCTCTACAAGCTTAACAAACTATGACTTATTAAACTAAAAAGCAAAACCTACGGTGCACCTTATGCTATGGGGAAGTCACAGAGGGCAGAGTGGTACGTGCCCAGGATACAGCTCCCAAGGCAGCCCCCAAGGAAGCCAAGGGATGGTGGCTGCAGCAATGGATACAGCTGAAAGCAGGGAGCCCCGAGGCAAGGCCCACAGGAGCAGAGCTTAGCAGCGGCACAAACTTATTTTTAGCAGCAAAGTGCCGTGGAGTTTAAGAGAGGTTTTAAGACGCAGACCAAGGTTTAGCTTGAGTGTGTGTGCTAGGGAAACAGAGCCAGCAGCTAAAGTAATAAATAAAATAAAAGTATAGAAAGTTTTACAGAGGGATTCTTACCAGTCCCCAAGGCAGCAGCAAAGGCACAAGCAGCAAGAACATCAGAAGGCTCGGTACAGTCTCAATAATCAGGAGATCTCTCAGGTAGCAATTCGTTCTTCGTGGGGGGGTTTCAAAAAACGGGGGTACACTCAAAAATAAAACAAGAGCGGGGAAAGGATCCCCCAAAACCCCTGGCTGATCAGACCAGGCAGCAATGCAGGAACCTTTCTGATGTTTGTTTCAAAAATGTCTGTTTTTAAAGGCAAACTCAGGCAGTTTCCCCCCAGTAATCCTGATAGGCTCCCTCTGTCACAGGGGAGGAGGCACAGGGAAAAACCAGGCAGGTGAGCACAGAAACATGTCTGGGCAGAATCCTGTGCAATAGGTGACTCAAGAGCACATGAGGCCTATGACTCATGCCCAGGATCTTAAAAACACAATAGGTCTTGCAGCTCTGGACATTGCCTGCCCTACACTGAGCCCAGACTCAACGAGGTGATAACAGGACTAACCCTTTGAACAGGGCAGCGGTCCCACTTAGCACGCAGCACAAGTGGCCATCCCTTTGAGAAGGGCAATGGCTCTTGGTAAACAACTCAAGGGGCCCTCCCTATGAGAAGGGCAGTGGCCCTGGTAAGCAACTTAACAGCCAGGGAAGGGCAGCCACAGGAGGAGAACAAAAACAAAATGGAGTATGGGGACAGCTGTAAGAAACAAAATGGAACAGACAATTATTAGGAATATTTTTTTCAATATCAGTACCATATAACTATTACTTCAGAATGATGATGAAGTATTATACCATTCTGTACTATCTACAGTGAAATTATCTAGATTCTAAAACCTCCCATCATATGAAAATAATTTGACCTATAAAAAGATTGGTCAAATGTTCCCATCCAGGACAGCATACCACCTTGGTAAGGTATTCGGTTGATAACACACTGCTGGGTGACAACACTGTATACATATTCTTTTAGAAAATACTGTTAATAGAAAAAACCAGACATTTTTTCCCACTCCCTCTGTAATTCTGCTGTAACTCATCTTGTAAATTCAATGAAGCAGATTTAAGGTTCTAATTTTTTTGTAAACAGGACGGTACTTTTACACTTGTCTTCTGTATGGGACCAGTCCTACAAACCTCTGAGCACTCCCACTGATTTTATTGAGACTTGGTAGTTAGCATCCCGCAGGAAGTGCTCAGCACTGCAGCTGATCAGAAAAAATTGACAAAAAATACAAACAAAATATTTCCATTTTCCTGTCAGGCTCATTGGCCCCTTTCAGATTCAGGTGGAGAGAACACTAAGAAAATATTATTTCTTTGATTTTAGAACATTCTTTTAGAAACTGAGTTATGGGCTTAGTAAAACAAACCTTGAAAATTAGATTACAGAAAAACCACGGTTAGCTGCCAAAAGAAGATAATTACACTTAATTCAGTACTCTGCCTGTCACTTCAGCTAGGTAATGTTAGTAAACAGATTATAAGTAGTGGAATATTCTTAGTGCTTAAAACACTAACAATACAGCACTCTAATGATGGTCTACATTGTAGAGGGGAAGGTGCTTCTCAGCTCAGGTACCCCAACATGCAATAGGTCTGCTCAAGCTAATAAGCTAAAAATAGTATGGGTGGTAGGACAGACTAGCTTCCTGAGTGCAACCCTGCCCAGGCTCCCTAAGTATATGTTCAGGAAGTTAGCCCAAAACACGACTCATGCTAGCTCAGGCAGAGCTCGGAGTGTCTGACATTCTGTGCTGGGAAGCACGTGCCCAGCTACAGAGTAAATTTATCCTAAATGAATCCCCTGAAACAAGACCAATGAGAAACAAAATGCTCCATGATGAATAGTTCTTTTCTCTTGTTAACAGTTGGTGTTGTCAGCATGGTCTTCAAACTGCTTCTCAGTGGTTTGAGCGTTGGCCTGCTAAACCTAGGGTTGTAAATTCAATCCTTGAGGAGGCCACCCAGGGAACTGGGGCAAAATCAATACTTGGTCCTGCTAGTGAAGGCAGGGGGCTGGACTCAATGACCTTCTGGGTGTCCCTTCCAGTTCTAGGAGATAGGTATATCTCCATCTATTATTTTTTTTTTCACAGTCTAAATCTGTTTATTAAGTTGAATGTTGTTTAAAAGGATGCTGACAGTAGGTTATACTCAAGTAGCTTTTAATAGCTTCAGGGTACTTGTTTTTTGAAGCAATGTTATAATGCTGCAATGTGTCACCTCTCCTTTTGCTGGCATGTATTCCTACCATAGAGCTCAGGAAGGACTGTCAGGACAGCACATCTTTATTTAGGCAGACCATTGTTTATTGCTGAAATGATATTCTGGGAGATTTTTCAACTCTAGCACAGCTGCCAGCGGTTAAGGTTTCAAAACTTCATAAATGTCTGTGCTTAGTAAGATCAGTCCAGTTGGCAAATTGACAACATTTAAGATTTTGAGGGAAAGCATCAACAGGACTGAAGCGAGCCAATAATTTTCACTGTATGATGAAGTCCTCATTATGGCAAACTGAAACATTTATGTAGTGTAAATGTGTGTGATGTTAAGAAAAGGCAGAGGGCAAGGTGCACCTAGATAGTGGATAATGAATTGCAGCAGGCTTAAGGAGTTCACGTGTACCCCAATTTTTTAATGTCATGAAATGTAGCTGAAAAGTGTCATGCAAGGTGTCAATGAAAAGCTCATGTGTAATGTAGGTGCAAGCAATTGAAGCACACGTATGAACATAAACTGAAATTATAATGATTATGATGTGGTTGCCAGCCAAACAGGAATTACCCCACCCTGTGAAAGGCATGTGGTTTCACCACCTGGTCAGTTACTTCCAAAGTACTTTGAAAGACAATGAGAATGTATTTATATACCATATAAACAAGCCCATCACATTAACAAGGGGTGGAGTCAAGCCTCACACTATCATGGCAGAGAGGAGATGGACAATCACATGTCTAATGTTCATTCAGTTGCACTGGAGGAGACAGGAACTAAAAAACAATCATTTTAGCAGAAACAACTTAAGTGGGGAAGACATGGTAGGAAACATCCTTTAAGACAGACTCTTTGTTGACTACCTCATCTCTGGAAATAGATTTTTATCTGGAGGTATCCTTCAGAAGAATCCATTTCAAAGATTCATTGAACTATAAAAGAAAGGGGCCAAGAAATCCCATATTATCTATCTTTCACCTAACACGACAAAGGTACCAGCCCTTTAACTTTTGGGGGACAGATCGTGACCCAGGAATTTGGTCAGCCATCTTGATGGAAATGTGAGGATTTTGCCTTGAATCAAGTCTAGGATGTTACATTTTAGTTACAAGATAAATAATGATTTCTATTAACTATTTCTGATTTTAATTCTTATAATTGTACTCCTTTAAAATCTGTCTCTTTGGAATTAAACAAACTTGTTTTATTTTTAATCTAAACCAATTGAGTGTTGTCTTTAAACCAAACTGTTTTGTAACTCCCTTTAAAACAACAAACTGTTGAATATTGACTCTTTAAAGGAACAATGAGCCTTACATTTTTTCTGATTGTCCCAGGACAGGGTTAGAACACAGGTTTTGAGGGAAATTAAAGGTCGACAAAAGTGTGGAATCATTTTACCAGTTGTTACCCAAGGTTGATTGAAACCAGTGTAAGTCTGTGGTATTGTTGGCAGACTCTGAGATCCACTACATAGACATAGAGTGTAAGTTTGCTGCTGACAGTGGGCATTCCAGGAGGAGAGCTATGGTAGCAAGTCATTGTGAGACACATAGAGTTACAGGGTAAGATGTGACACAGCTCTTTGCTGGTCTGGATTGCACCCCAGACTGTGACAACATTATCCTTGCTGCCTTGTGCCCACACTTCTAATAGTGATCATACACTGAGAATATGTTGTTGCTAAGAGAGCTTGCAGATTTCATTTTCCACTAGGACCACATGAATACCATTTCCTTCAGACACTGGAAGGGCCCCTCATATTCTGTAAATGTCTTTATTTCTCAGCTCCTTTTAATGTTAATTTCCTAGCATATAAAAGCTGGTGAATGTCAGATAAGATAACTATCAACTTGCAATCAACACCCACCACAGGAATGTATGTCTTGTAGAACACTGAACAGAGCAGATCATTCTGTAATAAGCGAGTTCTGAGGGAGGACAAGTTAACTCAAAACGCTTTATGTGTTTGTCAGATTTAATTTGAGGGTTTGACTGTTTGCAGCTTCAGAAACACTTGTCAGCAATGGTCAAGACATGCTGAAAGGTAGTGCAGTGAATAATAAAGCTATCCTGCTATAATCTTCAAAATTGCTTGTATAGTACTGAAGTGAAATTATTTGACTTAGACCTGCTCATGGATTCTGTGAATGTGAATCAACATCACTAACACTTGTGGTTGTTGTTTTTTTCTCCTGACTATGCTCAGTTTTGTCTCACTAGCTGGTACATTAAAAAGAAAGTAGCAGTCCATTATCAGCATAGCACTATTAATAAAGCTCTGCTAAATGACAGCGCTGTATAAAAGATGTTCCATTAGAAAATATTGTTAAAAACAAAAACAATATATTTTCCCTATGTCTATGTAGCTCTTTTATGGCTTCTCTACATGGCGCACTAGTACGTGGCGAGCCAGGATGTGAATCTACAGCACATCAGCTTGCCAGCAGTAACGTCCCATATGGACATGCTTCAGTGCAATGAAAATCCCAGAGTGCAGCCTGGTGTACTACACTTTCAAAGAGGAGTATGGTCAGTGCAAATTGAATTAGTGCATACTGTTGTTTGTGTATATGCAATGTTTCTGCACACTGTTTGGGCAGTCCTCCATCAGCTATCCCACACTGCTTTGCCCAGATGGCCCTTTCCCCCATTTAAGCCTGGCACAGGACCAAGGTCATCCCATTTGCTCCCGGAATCAAATATGTCAGTCTTACAGAGATGTTACTCCATCACACATCTCATGAACCTATTTGGCATCACACAGAGATCCTTGATCTCTGTGCCATCTGAGGAGATGCACTGGTATCCCAAGCTCTTGTGACTGACTACTCATTTAGCAACATTTCAAGGACATCACTAAGCAGATGGCCAAGAAGGGTCATAGCCAGGACTCTGACCAGTGCCATATAAAGAGTGATGAGATCAGGAAAACTTACAAGAAAACAAGAAACAAGTTTGGAGGTGCTCATTGGACCGGTCCATTTTGTGAGGGTCTGGGTGTGGGGGCTTGCGCCCCTCTGCCCGACTGGCACTCCTGCTAGGAAGTGGAGGAAGTCCCCATGCCCACTCATCAGCAGGAGTGCCAGGTAGGCAGGTGGTGTGGGTTAGAGCACAAGAGCGCTCATTTTTCTGGATCACCCCAATTAGCCAGGGCCCCTGGCCACAGGCCCCATTGACCCAGTATCTAATCTGCCACTGTACAGACCCAATGACATTGGGGAGTGTGATACCCTGCTACTGCCACCACCAAGGAGACTGTGGCCCCTGAAAACAAGCATGAATCATCAGAAGAGGACAATGAAGAGCTCTCCCCACACCAGGATCTCTGCAGAACTTGGGACCTTGAGAGTGGCTGTGTATGAAGCCATCCCTATTGCCAGCCCCCATCCCAGCCTGGGACACAAGAATTAGATCATCTTGTGGGGAGCTCAGCAGATAAGTATCTATATTTTCAATTTATGATGACGATGATGATGATGATGATGTGATGCTGTTGTGGAAACTTCTGCTCCAGATGCTTGAGGGCCATTGTTTTTTTGGGTGGATATGAGCTAGGTGCCTTTCCACATCACCAGATCCCACCTCCCTATCTCTCTCCCTTACCCAGTGTCGTCCCCTTTCCTTCCACCCACAGGAATATGTTTTCAAAATGGCAGCTGGGATGGTTAATCAGCTTCTAAGGCCATGTCTACACCAGCAAGCTTACAGCAGCACAGCTGCACTGCTGTAAGTTCACTCTTGTAGCCTTCTATGATGATGGGACAGAGCGCTCCTGTCAACATCATAAAACCACCTCAGTGAGCAGTGGTAACTATTCCAGCGGGAGAAGCTCTCCCACCACCATAGCGCTGTGCATACTACCACTTATGCCAGCGAAACTTATGTCACTCAGTGTTCTTTTCACATCCCTGAGTGACAGAAGTGTTGCTGGCATAAGTGGTAGTGTATACATGGCCTAATTCATGCTGCTGCACCGGCCATTGACTGTTGAGAAGCCTATGCCATTGAGGGCACATACCTACCTACTGATTTCCTTTTCCCTCCCGCATCTGTCCTGCCCAGCAGATGCCTACCCCCACCGATAACAAACCCATCTGTGTGCTTAAAATGGCATCTGCATGGCACAGCCACAACTTCCCCTGCCCTTCTCCTTGCACTGTGGATTCAAATAATGAAGCCTTGCCGTTGTGCCAGATTCAAATGTTTACTGACACAGTCATTACAGAAGAAAATAAGGTTATTTTAGATTTCACAGTTTCCATGAGGTATATGTAAGCATTAGGCATTGCATGCAAGTACACGTAATAAGGCTAATGCTCCCAAATGAGGAATATATACCTGTACAGCATGGCAAACAGGGTTTTTGAAAAGATTAGCTTAGGAACTGCATAGCCATGCAGCTTTTAAGTCTCTCAGCTGAGGTATATCAAATACCATTTTTGCAATCAAATAGACAAAGGTGGCATAATGGCTTTTCACAGGCTTACATATTTCATAGAAGAAGACTGGGAGCCATTAAGGTTTTAAACAATCAGCACACAACCTGGTCTATTTTTCAATGCACTTTCTGCATGTCTGCAGAAGAGATAAAGCGGAATCTAAAGCTAAGAAATTGCTCGGTTTCAGTATAGAAATTCAGCAACCTGGCAGCATGATCATTGCCCCTGGTATAGCTAACGACTCCCTACTCCCGCTGCAGCACTTCTGGGGGAGGACCATCTTGGTGAACAATAGCACAGCATAGCTTGCTAGTCTGGCCTATGCTTTTTCTAATAAAGCCCACAAAGACACCAATTTTATACTTAACAGTTGTGTCACGGGTTTTTAGCAAAGTATAAAAGCTTTCACACAATGTAAAATAAAGAATATCCCAATGTGCTACTTCTAAATCAGCTTCAGTGCACTGAGTGCTCGCGGTTTACACTTTGCAAGTGGAAACTCTGCCGGCTGCTCATGCCAGTCTCTGCCCCTTTGCCTCCCGCCAAGCATTAAGATTTTCTCCTTTCAGCTCACAAATACAGTGTCAAACACCACATGCAGCTAGAATCCTAGGTAAATATCCCTCTGCAGCTTGTAAACTAGCCATAACACAGCACCGCCAAACGCACACACTGCTGTCATTCTGCAACTGCTCAGGTGATAGTTAAAACAGTTCCTTCCTTCTGACCAAGTACGCTGTAAATAGCTTCATTAGCTAGGAAAGGGTAGGATAAACCTTGTGTCCCAGAATGTCCAGGGCATTCGCTACATCATCATTGTCCAAAGCCATGCCAAAGATACCCTGTGTTGACAGCTCAAATAAGGCCCTGAAAGCTGCTATATATTTGAAGGTGCCAGTATTGTGACATGGAGCATTGTTGTGGCGGAAAGCAATTTGAAAATGACATGTTCTGTCAAAACAGTCCTAGTCTGCCCAGAAGGAGAGGAACCATAGGATGGAGGCAGCATGAGATTTTTGAGGTTTAACCCTCCCAAGTCCCAGAATTCCACTGTATCCCAAAATGTGCAGTAAGAAAAATCCCAGAATGCACACAACACTGCAGCAAAGCAAAAAGGGTAAAGGGGAGAAGATATCCACCCAGAATGCCACATGTTTAGTGTGGCCCAAGTCCCTGTCCAGTGCAAGCAATTATGCAAATTGAAACATGGCACAGCTGTCCTGTGTGCACTCTGTTACTCCAGCATACCAGGTAGTGTACAGCAACTCACTGTGCAATAAACTTCCTGTGTATACAATCCCTTAGAGGTACATTCACCCACTGACATGCAGTAACAGATTCTGATATCCTTACTATGATGAGGAGCACCTTATTCCACAACAGCCCCATTGAACTCAAAGTGTCTACTTGTGGAGTAAGGAGCTACTCAGTGCAACAAAGGGGAGCAGCATCTGATCCATGGTGACTCATACAATACAGGACAATTTGACTCTCCTTCTGTATGTGCCTTCATTTTTTACACATGAATGTGGATCTCTGCAGATTGATGAAGACCCTCCCCCTTTTATGCTATTGGAAAAGTTGGATTTTTGCTTTTGGTTCCACTAAAACTCATTTGCTAACTGTTTGTTTATTGCGCTTTTCTTCCATTTCTTTGTGCGGATATTATTTTGCTCTTTTGTCTCAAGGAACAGATTATATGTGGCCTTATTAGTTGTGCAGATAGTAGATTTTGAAGCTCCAGAGCCAACATTTTCCCTATTGTACAAATAGATTCACTTATAGCCTGCTTAAATGTATGCACGTCTCTCTGCTAAGTTAGGTTGTACTCTTTTCACAACTATGTGTTGGATATCTGTTCAGTTGTTCATTACTTTGGTACACTGACAGTCTGATGACAAATCCTGACCCAATAACTCTTCATCCATTTTAGAGGATTCCTTATCTCCTAAAAAGGTTTAGTTTCCTTCTCTGACATGCTATATTAACTCACGTGTTCTGTATAATTGAAAGGTTTACTCCAATATTTACCTTTCCAACATTTTCCTTCAACTGTGAAAGTTATTGTTGCTGATTTTACCCAGGAATTCAATAAACAACTTCTCTATCTCTAACGCTACATCCACTTTGCCAGCTAGCTATTTGGAATGGTTTCACTTCAAAATAACTAGTTATGGAGAGACAGTACCAAGCCAGCATTCTGGTTCAGCTATAGTCATAAATCATCATACAACCTGGCACTGATTAATTGTTTTGGCCTAGAATATTTAAGAGCTTTATGAGAAGGCTGGCTACACCATGGTTATAATATTAAAAGCAGGTGCACTGGGATACTACTGGATGGAGTTGGATATGGAAGCAATATGCTTTGTGGGCAAATTTCAGAGAAATCTATTGAAATTTTAAATTTGTCTTCAATTACTTTTACCAAAATTTTCTTTCAACTGAATTTCTATATTAGGTCTCCAAATGAGTGTGAGTAAGGTGGTCCTGTGGCATAAATCAGACTCACCTGTCAGTAGTGATATGAGGAAAAATAGTCATCATGTCGTAATTTAGTATATTAAATATCTTTATAATAAGATTGCCAATTCTTCAAAGTTTCCTGTGAATGATGTGGACTTCCAGTGGTGATTTTGACTAGTATCTGAATATGGCACTCCTTGGATTCGAAGGCTGAGTTGCTCTCACAGCTGGTAAATAGCAACAGAAAATATGCTGTTGATTCTGACAATAGGTTGACAATTAATTAGCTTTTTATTTCAAGACTGATGTCTCTTTAACACTGTAGCCCCATTGTCTGAGATTTCCCTTTGTTTTTCCCGACTCACCCGCTTCTCTTTTCAAATGGCTGCATCTCGCTCTCTGTGTGGCTCTCGCTGACAACAAAACCTCTGAAGCACATTATAGTATTACTCTACATTTTATACGTGGTTTAAATTGCCTGAATTTGATATTAAACATTGTCATAAACAGATAGCTAAGGGATAATGTCTCTTTCACCTGAAAAGAAGTAACCTGAAACACCAGAGGACCAATCAGGAAACAAGACTTTTTCAAATCTGGGTGGAGGGAAGTTTGTGTGTGAGTCCTTTGTTCTGATCTTGTATCTGTCCCTCTCGGCTATGGGAAGTTTGTGTGTGAGTCCTTTGTTTTTGGGTTGTGGCAGCTTTACCAGGTCCAAGCTGGTAACTAAGCTTAGAGGTTTTCATGCTAACCCCCATATTTTGGACGCTAAAGTCCAAATCTGGGACTAGGTTATGACATGGTGGCAGCGTTTGTGGGAAAGATAGAATCCAGAAGCCAGTAGGAATATTATATTTTTCTTTTCTCTGCTAGGGCCTTTTAAGCAGAGAGAAACAGTTTAGTTTTAAAGGGAACCAGAGAGAATTTTTTTTCTCTGCTCTCTCTTGCAGTTTCTGGCTTGCATATTAAGCAAGGAACCATTAAGCTGTGACAAAGGGTCTTTTGTGACACAATAGCACTCCCATTAGGAGTCAAATACCAGCACTATACACATGCAAATAAAGTGTTTTTTCTGGTTTACTTTACATTTAAAAGATTAGCTAGAGGAAGAAAGGGAAAAAGGCACTGTTGCTAGGCAGACCCCAGGAGGCAACAGAGAACCTGCAGTTCAGAAGATAAACACCAGAGGGCACCTCAACACAAGAAAACAGGAACCATGCCTACCAAGACAAAAATGGGGGCCGAAGAACAAATCAAAGAAGCTGAACACAGGCGAGAACAGGAAAAAAGACTACAAGAGATGGAGCTGAGAGAAAGAGAAAGAGAGGCAGCCTACAAAAGAGAGCAAGCAGCCAAAGATGCAGACCACCAAAAACAGCTGGAACTCCGGAGGGAAGCCCACAGACAGGCCATGGAATTAGAAAAGGCTAAGCAAAACACAGCCAACCCTAACAACCCTGCGCCAATGATTGTTCCACAGCACAGGAAATTTCCCACCTACAAGGCAGGTGATGACACCGAGGCCTTCTTGGAAAATTTTGAAAGAGCTTGTCTTGGGTACCGCATCTCTGAAGACCAGTACATGGTAGAATTGAGGCCACAACTCAGTGGACCTTTAGCAGAGGTGGCAGCTGAAATGCCTAAGGAGAACATGAACGACTATAAACTTTTTCAAACCAAGGCCAGATACAGAATGGGAATAACCCCGGATCATGCCCGTCGGTGTTTCAGAACCCAAAAGTGGAAACCAGATGTCTCATTTCCCAAACACGCCTACTACGTTGGGAAAAATTATGAGGCCTGGATATCAGGACACAATGTTAAATCCTTGGAAGAACTGCACCTCCTCATACAAATGGAGCAGTTCTTGGATGCTGTTCCTGAGGACATAACATGGTACATACAAGATGGAAAACCCCAAAATCTCACCGAGGCGGGGGAGATTGGAGCCAGATGGATGGAAGTGGCAGAAAGCAAGAAAGCTACTGTCAAGGGGAACGAATACCCCAGGGGACACACCGACCATAAACCCTACAACCGAGGACAGCCAAAGACCCCACATACAATGCCACAGACGCCCTATTCTTCCACCTCACCAGTCTCCAGGAACTCACCTCGACCCAGTGACCCATCAGATGGAAGATGCTTTAAGTGTAATGAACTGGGACATATCAAGGCCAACTGTCCAAAGAACGCCATCCGCGTGCAGTTCATTACACCACCATCACACCAAAGATCCCCAGGCCCAGATGCCTCTCAAATACCCTTGGAGCGAAGGGAAAATTTGAGAATGGGCGGAAAGAAGGTTACTGCATGGAGAGACACGGGGGCACAAGTGTCAGCTATCCACCAATCCTTCGTAGACCCCAAATTCATCAACCCAAAGGCCAAAGTGACAATTTACCCCTTCATGTCACAAGCTGTTGACTTGCCTACAGCTGAACTGCCTGTCCAGTACAAAGGCTGGTCAGGAATGTGGACTTTTGCAGTCTATGACAATTATCCTATCCCCATGCTACTGGGGGAAGACTTGGCCAACCAGGTGAAGCGGGCCAAGCGAGTGGGAATGGTTACACGTAGCCAAACCAGGCAAGCTTCCAGACCCATTCCTGTTCCTGAGCCGTCCACAGACGCCCCGTCTATGTTACCAGAGACCCAGACAGAGGTAGTGGACCCGGATTCCATGCCTACCACTGAAACAGCCACAGCGCCTCCAGTCCCAGGCCCGGAACTGGAACAGCAACCAGCACCAGCAATTGCAACCACATCTTCAAACTCAACACCAGAGGGTGCCAGCGAGCCAAAACTGGCAGAAGCAACAGACTGCCATACCCAAAAGGCTCAGCCAGAGCCTGAAATACCCTCACGTATACCCACCAGCGGAGAGCGGTTCACCAGCAATGGAAACAACCCCATCAGCTACATCGCTTCCAGAGGGACCAAGCCCAAGTTCCCAGTCAGAGGAAGAACTGGTGACCCCAGCCTCAAGGGAACAGTTCCAGACTGAGCAGGAAGCAGATGACAGCCTTCAGAAAGCTTGGGCAGTGGCACGGAGCACCCCACCGCCTCTCAGCTCTTCTAATCGATCCTGGTTTGTTATAGACCAAGGACTTTTATACAAGGAGATACTTTCTGGTGGACACCGGGAAGAATGGCAGCCGCAAAAACAGTTGGTGGTTCCAACTAAGTACCGGGGGAAGCTCTTCAGCTTAGCCCATGATCATCCCAATGGCCATGCTGGGGTGAACAGAACCAAGGACCGGTTAGGGAAGTCCTTCCACTGGGAGGGGATGGGCAAGGACGTTGCCAAGTATGTCCAGTCTTGTGAGGTATGCCAAAGAGTGGGAAAGCCTCAAGACCAGGTCAAGGCCCCTCTCCAGCCACTCCCCATTATTGAGGTCCCATTTCAGCAAGTAGCTGTGGATATTCTGGGCCCTTTCCCAAAAAAGACACCCAGAGGAAAGCAGTATGTACCGACTTTCGTGGACTTTGCTACCCGATGGCCGGAAGCAGTAGCTCTAGGCAACACCAGGACTAACACTGTGTGCCTGGCCCTAACAGATATTTTTGCCAGGGTAGGTTGGCCCTCCGACATCCTTACTGATTCAGGATCTAATTTCCTGGCAGGAGCCATGCAAAAACTATGGGAAACGCATGGGGTGAACCACTTGGTTGCCACCCCGTACCACCATCAAACCAATGGCCTGGTGGAAAGGTTTAATGGAACTTTGGGAGCCATGATATGTAAATTTGTCAACGAACACTCCAATAATTGGGACCTAGTGTTGCAGCAGTTGCTGTTTGCCTACAGGGCTGTACCACATCCCAGTTTAGGGTTTTCACCGTTTGAACTTGTGTATGGTCACGAGGTTAAGGGGCCATTACAGTTGGTGAAGCAGCAATGGGAGGGGTTTACGCCTTCTCCAGGAACTAACATTCTGGACTTTGTAAGCAACTTACAAAGCACCCTCCGACACTCTTTAGCCCTTGCTAAAGAGAACCTAAAGGATGCTCAGGAAGAGCAAAAGGCCTGGTATGACAAACATACCAGAGAACGTTCCTTCAAGGTAGGAGACCAGGTTATGGTCTTGAAGGCGCAACAGGTCCATAAGATGGAAGCATCATGGGAAGGGCCATTCACGGTCCAAGAGCGCCTGGGAACTGTGAACTACCTCACAGCATTTCCCAATTCCTCACTAAAGCCCATAATGTACCATGTTAATTCTCTCAAGCCTTTCTATTCCAGAGACTTACAGGTTTGTCAGTTTACAGTCCAGGGAGATGATGCTGAGTGGCCTGACGGTGTCTACTATGACGGGAAAAAAGATGGTAGCATAGAAGAGGTGAACCTCTCAACCACCCTGGAACATCTGCAGCGGTGACAAATCAAGGAGCTGTGCACTAGCTTCGCCCCATTGTTCTCAGCCACCCCAGGACGGACTGAACGGGCATACCACTCCATTGACACAGGTAATGCTCACTCCATTAGAACCCCACCCTACTGGGTGTCTCCTCACGCCCAAGCTGCTATAGAACGGGAGATCCAGAACATGCTACAGATGGGTATAATCCGCTCATCTACCAGTGCATGGGCATCTCCAGTGGTTCTGGTACCCAAACCAGATGGGGAAATACACTTTTGCGTGGACTACCGTAAGCTAAATGCGGTAACTCGTCCGGACAACTATCCAATGCCACGCACCGATGAGCTATTGGAGAAGTTGGGACGTGCCCAGTTCATCTCTACAATAGACTTAACCAAGGGGTACTGGCAAGTGCCGCTAGATGAACCTGCCAAGGAGAGGTCAGCATTCGTCACCCATGCGGGGGTGTATGAATTTAATGACCTTCCTTTCGGCCTTCGGAATGCACCTGCCACCTTCCAGAGGCTGGTAGATGGTCTACTAGCAGGACTGGGAGAATATGCAGTTGCTTACCTCGATGATGTGGCCATTTTTTCAGACTCCTGGCCCGAACACCTACTACACCTGGAAAAGGTCTTTGAGCACATCAGGCAGGCCGGACTAACTGTTAAGGCCAAAAAGTGTCAAATAGGCCAAAACAGAGTGACTTACCTGGGGCACCAGGTGGGTCGAGGAACCGTAAACCCCCTACAGGCCAAGGTGGATGCTATCCAAAAGTGGCCTGTCCCAAGATCAAAGAAACAGGTCCAATCCTTCTTAGGCTTGGCCGGGTACTACAGGCGATTTGTACCACACTACAGCCAAATCGCTGCCCCACTGACCGACCTGACCAAAAAGACCCAGCCAAATGCAGTTAACTGGACTGATACGTGTCAAAAGGCCTTTACCCAGCTTAAGGCGATGCTCATGTCTGACCCTGTGCTCAGGGCCCCAGACTTTGACAAGCCATTCCTAGTAACCACGGATGCATCTGAGCGTGGTATAGGAGCAGTACTCATGCAGGAAGCAACGGATCACAACTTCCATCCTGTTGTGTTTCTCAGCAAGAAACTGTCTGAGAGGGAAAGTCACTGGTCAGTCAGTGAAAAGGAATGCTACGCCATTGTGTACGCCCTGGAAAAGCTACGCCCATATGTTTGGGGATGGCGGTTCCAGCTACAAACTGACCATGCTGCACTAAAGTGGCTTCATACTGCCAAGGGGAACAACAAGAAACTTCTTCGTTGGAGTTTAGCTCTCCAAGATTTTGATTTTGAAATTCAGCACATTTCAGGAGCTTCTAACAAAGTAGCTGATGCACTCTCCCGTGAGAGTTTAATAGAATCCAGTAGTTAAAAAGTGTTCTTAAAATGCAGAAGTCTGTTAGTTATATACTTAGTGGTATATGTAAAGGTGCGTGTGTTGTATTAATCTGCTTAGTTTAAAGTTCTAGGAGGAAATCACCGCCAGTGAACTTCCCCACTGTCTGCAATTTGGGGGGTGTGTCATAAACAGATAGCTAAGGGTTAATGTCTCTTTCACCTGAAAAGAAGTAACCTGAAACACCTGACCAGAGGACCAATCAGGAAACAAGACTTTTTCAAATCTGGGTGGAGGGAAGTTTGTGTGTGAGTCCTTTGTTCTGATCTTGTATCTGTCCCTCTCGGCTATGGGAAGGATTTCTCTATTTCCTGCTTTCTAATCTTCTGTTTCCCAGTTGTAAGTACAAAAAGATAGGTTTGTTTTTTTGTAGTTACATGTGTGTAGTTGCTAGAGTGTTTTGAATTGTATTCTTTTTGAATAAGGCTGTTTATTCATATTTCTTTTAAGCAATTGACCCTGTATTTGTCACCTTAATACAGAGAGACCATTTTTAATGTATTTTTCTTTCTTTTTACATAAAGCTTTCTTTTTAAGACCTGTTGGAGTTTTTCTTTAGGGGGGAACTCCAGGGAATTGAGTCTGTGCTCACCAGGGAATTGGTGGGAGGAAGAAGTCAGGGGGAAATCTGTGTGTGTTAGATTTACTAGCCTGACTTTGCATTCCCTCTGAGTGAGGGGGGAAGAGAGATTAGCTCTCGGTACTTCTGTTTTCCAAGGCTGGAAACGGGGAGGGTGGAATCCCTCTGTTTAGATTCACGGAGCTTGCTTCTGTGTATCTCTCCAGGAACACCTGGAGGGGGGAAGGGAAAAGGTTTATTTCCCTTTGCTGTGAGACTCAAGGGATTTGGGTCTTGGGGTCCCCAGGGAGGGTTTGGGGGGACCAGAGTGCCCCAAAACACTCTAATTTTTTGGGTGGTGGCAGCTTTACCAGGTCCAAGCTGGTAACTAAGCTTGGAGGTTTTCATGCTAACCCCCATATTGTGGACGCTAAGGTCCAAATCTGGGACTAGGTTATGACAAACATATTTTCCAATACCATAATCCGCTAACATATGAATAAATGTGGTGGAAAACTACCTAAACATAAAATACCACTTTGTCATTGAACAGAAAGTGTCATTTCATTTACAGACTGTAATAACACATTTAATTACTTTCAATAAAATGCTTGTTTCTTCAGTTTACCTTATGCTACTTCTACTAGTTTATAACATTCCTGTCTCTCTCTCTCTCTCTCTCTCTCTCTCATTTTCTGAATCTTTTTCCTTTTACTTTCCCTCAGATTCCCTGTCCTTGTCCCATCTTCCAATCTTTCCCTCCATTAGCTCTATTTTCCCTCTCTCTTTTTCTCCCCAGTTTATCCTTGTTCTTCTCCTCCACTCCCCTTTGCCCTCTCCCCCACATGCTGAAGGGCCTTCAGCCCCTGACTACTAGACAACACTCCCCATGAGCAAAGACCATCATAGGGACATAGTACTGATTTTGGCAATCACATTATTAGTCAAGTTTATGATAACATACAATGCCAAAATTATTAAGTGAATGCTGTTTGGTATTAGTTCTGCTCCTGATGTATCTCAACTAGCAATTGCACATCTTTTTTGAGGGATTAACAATCCCTCAAAAATGGGTAGCAGTTAAAATGGGTGATGTTTAGCACCATAATTCATGCAGACAAAGGAACAGGCAGTTTTTGCATAGAGCAAAGGCAACATCCTGACTACTGAACTTTACGAAGTCAAAATTGGCCTAACCCAAATATTCTGTCTTGAAATAATTCAAGCTTTAAAAAGATATATATTTAGATCGTTTTCTAATGTAATGGTGGAATGCTGCAAGGTGCCTATTTAAATCAATGGAAGCTGAAGGATCTGAGCTTCTAGTATGGGTGACTATGCAAATGAGACATTGACTATTCTAATTCCTGTACCCAACCTTTGAGCATGCCAAGTGTGAGCTAGATAACTGCAGAAGCCTGAACAGACTCAGACCTATCTAAATGATTATGCCATTAATAAGGTATGTGTCTTCATTCCAAACAACCAGATTCAAAATACTTGCTAAACTTTACACCTCCTCTTGCTGAGTTTTCTTGTGCCCTTCAGCGCTTAACTTACCCTAGCATATCTCCTCGTAATGTTCTCCCCTTGCCCCAAGAGTTCTCCCTTTTTACCCCCCCAAATTTCTCCACGTCCTATCCCCTCCGCAGTTCAGCCTGTCAGCAAGGCTATCCTCCGGCCAAGACTGCAACTGCCATTCGCACATGTAATGTACTCTACACTGCCACCTCCCAACGTGCCAAGTTGTTGTAGAAACTCCATAACTTATAGGTTTACCTGGCTCTCAAATAGATCTGCCTGCAGGGTTGTCCCATTGGATTGGCTATTCTTCCTTAAATTCCAGCTTCCTGGGGAAGGACAACCAATCAGAGCTTCTCTCTGTGCTGTGTGACAGTCAGATCCATCAGCACATGCAGCAGCTAGCACTCTCTCCCTTCTCACTGCTAAAAAGTGGAGCACTGCTGTAGGAGAAGCAGCTTCTGCCAGCTCTGCAGCTCTTCATCTTCTCTGTCTCCAGGCCTAGAAGGGGGAAAAGATCTTCAAAGTCCTGTTCCCTTTCCTACAACTCTGGCTTCTCAAAGGTAACTGGAGCAGGGATCCTATGAACTGTTGGAGGTCAGGGGTGGAAGAAGAGAATGAAATTTTAGCTTGTAGAGTGAAGAGGAAGAAATATACTGAAATGCTGAAAAAGAAAGCAGTTAGAGAAGGAAAAAACTAACAAAATGCTGGGATCTCTCTATTTGTCTCATATGCTCACCCCCCCCTTTCACTCGCTCCTTCTTCATTATCTGTCCTTATACACATTCATGTAAACTTTGTGCATTTATGCAAATATGTCACCTATGGGATTATGTGTTCTGGAGGTTGGCAGATATGCCTAATTCCTGGTACAAAAGATGACGTAGTAATCTCTGTGCACAGCTTAAATGACACATCCATTTTCCATTTCCTCATGCAAGATTGCTGTTTCTGCAAGGGGTGGAAACTACATAATCACACAAACAGTCTCTAGAGTGTTTCTGGCTCTACTAGCTGGAGCAAAATGGTGGGTCACGGAAAACTTTGAGAGTTCTATGAAGTACTCAAGTAATCTGCTAAAGTATATATGCATATAGAAATATTGTTTTAAAGTTACATGAGTGAAATTTGAGGTTGGATGGGTTTATGGCTTACATCAGATGTTATGCCAATTCTCAAAAAAAAAAAAGAATTAAAAAAGGCATGGTATGAATTCATTGCAAATTGCTTGGCAGGCATTTTCTTGTTGACATTAAACTAGTTAAATAATTAGATGAATTATTTTGTACTGTGGATTAGGGATTGGCAGGCTGATAGCTAAACTAGCCTAGCTAGAGAAGTAGTCATCTGATATTCACAGCATCCCTTAGCAATTATAGCACATTAGCCATCAAACTGAAGGGATCAGATTTTTTATAATGTGTAAGATGACATCTGGCATCAATGCTTGCTCAGTTCTGGGCCTCTCCTAGCTGAACACAGTCAATTACACCAAATTATGCTGTTTAGTTTGGAGTACAGGGATTAAACTGGGCCTCCAAAACTTATTTACATTAAAACCAGAGCATGAACTCATACTGAAATCATGTTTAAAAAACTGTGTGCTTCTCTTATGTTGCTACTATTTCAATAAAACGTCAAGTGTTATTTAGTAAAACAATTTTACTCTGAACCTATAATGCATATAAATATTGAATGTTGTGAATTTATGAATATCCTCAGTGTGTTGCAAAGATTCACATTCAGAAGGATTAAGTAATGCAATAAACACTGCTACATGCTCTACTGCTGTGTTGTCAAGACTGTAACTAATGAAACCATGTTGAAAAGAATCCTCAAAAACTGATTTAGATTTTGTCAATAGAACATTCATAAAGGCAAGCTTCATGAACTAATAAAGCAATTCAGTGGATGTGTGAAATAAGGCATTACCTACTAAATGAAAAAATAAGTGCCTGAGCTATTTGCGACAGTGTGTTTGGTGTCATTGTCTGAAAAATTTGTTATGAAATGTGAAAGGATTAAAAATTATCATTACTTAGGCTAGGATTAGTAATAAATAAGCAGAAGCTTTTTGCTAAAACCCTAGGTGAACAATGGCACTAGAAAATGAAACACTGGCAAACTGCCCATCTCCTCTGGGAAAAGACCAAAGAGGCAGCAATTTCTCTTTGTAAGCAATCAGAACACAGAGTGTGAGCTTCTTCCTGATGCATTAAGAACATCTCAACGGGGCACATGGTATTTTGTGAAGTGCACCAATTTAAGCAACAGCTAAATTCACAGAGAAACATACAGATATTGTACAATGGTTTGCCTGGGTTTTGGATGCTGCATGCATATTCCTAAAATTGCTCTCTTTCTCGCTAGCTTTTTTTTTTTTTTAATTTCCTTTACAAAAATGCATCTCAAGGAATGAGAGCAGTGAAATGTGACAGCATAGTTTAAAAGTTTATTTTGCTTATACATGTGTGGCTTTGTTTGATTTTGGTGGTGGTGTTTTGTTTTTGTTTTGTGTTTTGCTTGCTTGTTTGTTTTTGTAATTTTGTAAATCACTGGAACCAGGAATATTCTGCAACAAAGGAGATACAAGCAACAAAATTTCCTGGTGTATCTTTTGGAATAGATGTTTGGACAATTCTGCATACTCATCCACCTGTGGAAATATGTTAAAGATTGTTTTAAAAAATTGGAGCATTCAGCACTCTGTTCACTAGGAACATTTAACTGAACATCATATTTTATTCTGGGAAAATACACAGGGACATGTGATTATCATAGGTTATTTTTTGGAAAAAATGTTTCTATAAAATTATTTATTTGAATTTTTTAGGATATAGCCACTGATTTTTTGGTGTGTGGCATGTGCAAAGATGATCAGTAAAGTATATAAAGCACTCAGATACGTCAATACAAACTGCCTAGTAATACTATAAAGTGTAAGTGTTTTCTTAGGGAACTCAGCCTTCTAGTCAAGAACACATGAAGTACATACATGAGCACTTCTCTCTTGTTCTAGTACAGTAAAAACTATATAAGGTCATGGAAGACATATAACAAAAGGTTTTGATGCTTCTACTTTATCATCTCATGCTGATGTTCAAATAACTGCTCTCTTATTACTCAAGGCAAGACATTGGGTCCACAGTCTGAGTCTTTGTCTTCCCAGGCCAAGAAGCTGAAGACCCATTTCAGTCCTCAAAGGCCGAAGTATTGATGCAAAAGCTAATCATGCATTATTAACTGTTTTATAGTGTCAGAGCCAGGATGGGAGCTCCTATTAAAAAGCAGAGATAGTGGAATGGGATCAGTGGGATACTGTAATCAGGGTGAGAGGAAAATAATGAATGGACCTCCAGATGGTGATGAAAAAAAGATGACTACCAATGGAACTGCTATACAAGCAACCAGAGGGAAGCCTAAAGCCTTTCAGCCTGAGTCTGGCCAAATGCTTGGAGGTTGGAAAGATGTTTTCAGCCATACAGTGAGTTAGAAGACAAAATTTGAAAACTTTCAGGATAAGTTTTATGAAAACTTTTCACATAATATAAACCATAACAACTCCTCTCCATCCCATCCCCCATCGCCAACATGACACATGTTAAAACAAAGTTGGTATTTTGCAAATGATGACATTTAGAGCACACAGGAATCAGATGTCTGTGCTACAACCAGCAGGACTCCTAGAGATTCCAGTGGAGCTCAATTTCATCTCGGATGTCCCTCTGACAAAAACCAGAATATCATATACGAAACTAAGGCCCCCATGTGTTGGCAGTGGACAGGGCCTTCAAATGGGCTCAGCATACTCTTGAAGGCCATTTACACCTCTTAATTCATTTGTGAAGGCAATTAAACTAAACAAAATTAAGGCCACTTTAATCTGAATAAGGGTGTTCACAAAGGGGTTTAATACAGTTTAATCCATTCACACCTTTATTTAATTCCGATTAAGGTCCTTGGATGTCCCTGTTGACAAGCCCATTCCGCACAAAATCCAATTGAAAAGGAGTCCTTCCATTGACTTCAGTGATCTTTGGATTAGGTTCCTAAACTCTAAATACTTCAGCAAGTGGCTTTTATTTTATGTCCTTGCCTGGCACCAATGTTTTGGTGTGGTAGTCTGGTTTCACTCCTTAGGGTCCAGGCCCAGGTTTTTCTCAATTGAAGGGTCTCTCAGGAAGGTCTGTTGCAATCTCTTGCCAGTTGCTCTTCTGATATGATGAAAGTCGTGTGTGTGTGTGTGTGTGTGTGTATATATATATTCCCTTGTTTTTACTCCTGTTGGTTTCCTCATTCATAGGACCCTACCAACAGTAGTGAAAAACATGACATGGATGGTGAAATAAGCCTTTCCTTGTGAAATCCAAAGTCCCCTTGTTCCTAGGAGCGCCCTAGCAAAGGGGGTTCCTAGCTCTGGCTGGACTGGGGAAGGACAGGACTTGTCCATCCCCTGCTCAGCCACTCTCGGGGTTGGGAAGACCAGACCCACCTCCAGGTGCCTGCGCTTGCTGCAGGATGCTCCGGGACTGTGCAGAGGTTCCTGCAGCTGGAGGAGGCTTGTGGAGTTAGATACAATCTTTCCTGTGCTACTGGGAGTGCCCCACAAAAGGCGGATCCTAGTCCAGGCTGGGATGGGGCGGGACAGGATTTGCTCTTTCCCTGCAGGGCCACTCTTTGGTATCTCTCTCAGCTGCAGATAGCTCCACACCCACTCCTCTCCACTGTGTCCAGCTCTGAAGGCACTGCAGAAGTGAGGGTAGAAATCCCATGATCCCCCTACAAGAAGTTTGTGACACCCCCCCCACACCTTTTCAGTTGGAACCCCCACGGTTACAATGCTGTGAAATTTCAGAATTGAACCTGAAAACGTGAAATTTACCAATTTTCAAAGCCTATGACCTTGAAATTGACCATAATGGACCATGAATTTGGTAGGGCACTATTCATTCATCCTGTTGGTTGGAAATATAGCCCTGTATGGGATAAATTATAGCCAGCATATCATTAACGTAATAGGCTCATATGAGATAATATATGAAAGAGGCCCTTTACTCAGCTGTAAACCCCAAGTCCAGAAGACTGAACTCTCTGCTGCTTCTGTAGGAGAGAAGGGGTATATCCAGCTTTGGCCAGCTTCATTTACATATATGTTTACACATGATTCCACCTACTGAGTTTTGTGGCTTTTGTTGTTTTGTATTTTGATCTGTAAATGTGATAATAATAATTATTTATTATTATACTTATGAAAGGGCATCGAAATTGAGCCAAATATGTCCTGGAGTGAGTGGGTCACTCTGAATGATTAGGTAATGGGCTTTCATTTGGTACAAAACTCAACTTTAGTAGGGAAGAGAGGGATAAGGGCTTTATTTTTTAGGTGGTAGGAGATCTGTCCCAATAAGCAGTGTTTCTCTCTGATATGCTTCTTTTATGCTGTGTTCCTCAACTGGCAATTATGCAGCCCTGTGTAAAGTGAGCTTCTGGGAGTGGATTGGACCTGTCTGGTGGTGGTAGCAAGCTGACTTGACAGTGAGGCTGGCCTATTTCGTAGGTGGTGGCAGCAGTGAGCTGACTTTGCAGTGTCCACACCCAACAGGTCAGGATGAGGAGGTTATCACAGCACTGAGCCGGGTACTTGCACATCACAGCAGAACCTGGTGGAATTCTTCTGTCTCTATTTGACCAGACCAACAGAGGTCAGCCGCCCCTCCACACCTCCTGACTACCACTAAATATAGTTGGATCTGGGAGTGAGGTTTCAGGTAGGTGGTATTTGGGGAAGGACTAAGAGTTCTCGACTTCCCCTTAAGTTTTGATTACAAACTTGAGGCTGCTCTAAACTAAGGCAGCCACTTGCAGTCTCCAAGTGAGCTGAGAATAGCCAGAGTATAAGAGTGCTCTGGGCACACCTGTGCCTGCTCTAACACTCCCTACTTTAGGCTGCCTTTGATGATTTGGATTAAAAGGAGAACCCTTGGGAAGATAATTAGGTATTGCTTATTGTCCATGTTTGATTCAAACATGTGATTTTTTAATGGAGAAGAGTAATGTCTATTTTTGACATTTTAGTCTATATTTTGTGTGACGGGTTGGACCCCGTGGGAAGCCACCTGATGTGCGGCGATACAACTGAGTCTACCCGTTCTGCCAGCATGAGTCCCCTTTAACCTGTCTTGCTGAGCCAGGATCTTAAAACCTCCTCTGACACACACACAGGCAGGGCCACATCCAGCTGCAGATCTGCTCTGGGAAGACTCAGCTTAAGGGACTTGCTCCAGCACTCAGATGTCTACCTCCCTTGGAGTACAGACCGAAAAATATGTTATATTCGCCTCTTCCCTCCATGCAGTTTCTTGCCTCCCCCAGTTAGAAATCACATAAACTGGGTTGTATTATAAACTGGAAATAAATGTAGTAACTATAACAGGTGTATTTTAAATAATTAAGGAAATAGCAGACAGAACAAGGCAGATTACTAAGAAAATAAAACAGAGCATGCAAACTAAGCTTAATACACTAAAGCAACTGGTTACATGTGAGTTCTCACCCTAAATGTGGTTCTAATAGTCTTCTTCATGGGCCAGATGCCTGTCCAGCCTGGGCCATTTCTTTCCCCGTGTTCAGTCTTAGTTGTTTCCAGCAGTCATCTTGCGTAGGGTAGTAGGGGAGAACTGACAACCAGGATTACCTCACGCCTCACACTTAAATAGGATTTGCATAAGGTGGGAGTCCTTTGTTTCCTAGCTTGACTCCCCCCCCCCAGCTTCTCATAGAAAAGTAAAGAATTCAAAATGGGTTCCAGTGTCAGGTGGCATGGTTATATGCCTCTGTAGGGCCCTTGTAGCCATTCTTCACAGGCTCACCCACACGTTCACAGGAAGACTAAGCTCTTTTACAGTCCATTGTCCTTGTTGATAGGCCACCCACCCTGTCTGGCTTTTCCATTGTTGTACCTGAAGCGTTAGCAGTGGGCATGACCCAAAGTAACATAGTTGAAGTACAGATACATAGTCAACATTCCTAATTTCAGATACAGAAATGGTACATGCATACAAATAAGATAATCACATTCAGTAAATCAGAGCCTTTCCAATGATATCTTACATGAGCCATCTTGCATGAAGTATCTGTTATGAAAATATGCTTATTATATGAATATAACATAATGAATATGGAATGACATGTCACATTTTGATTTTAATTCTTTCAGTGGTGTTAAGTATGTGTTGTGTGTGTGATTTTTACATCTACCCCTCTGTACACACTGTACTTATATCTACTACAGATAAAAATCTGTTTTGGGCAGAAATCTAACAATGTAAAAGGGAAGTGCTGAATTACTATTGCACAAGCTGTCATTTAAGTGATAGATGGTAAACTGGAATTTTGTCATGCAAATTAGTTAATGCTCAAACGAAGAGACCGTTTAACTATTCAGATGAGATCTCACTCTTGATTAGTTGTTTCAGCTTATATCTCCAGCGAAGAAACAGCTAGCATTCAAGTGGAGCTGACAACTAGAACTCCATGTAACCATCAACTATATTCACTTAGTGCCATCTCAGTAGATCAAATGATGCTTGAGCAGCACTGATATGTAGCTATCACCTGCAAACAGTCATAGATGCTGATTTCTTTGGGCAAAACAGTGTGATAGCTGTGCTAGTCTAAGTTGATAAAGTCTACTGCACAAATTAAAAAAATAAAAATAAAAATGCCTTTCCTTGTATGGCAAGCACATTCACATTTAATATACAAAGACAGTGTGTTCTATATTATAGAGGGAGTAGGTAGTGACCTCTCTCTATAGGATAACTACCACACCTGAGTGACAATTGATGTAACTCAGTTGATAAAAATCTTAATTTTTTTCTTCTTGCTTGTGATCCTTTGGAAAATATTGGCAGCCTGTGACATAACTGAATACAAACAGTCTAAAGAACCAGGCCCATACTGCAACCAAAGCAGCAGCAGTACCGAGTGTACTGGGAACTCCTGGGAGTTACCAAAGTACCTGTAGCAGGTGGGGATGGAGGGAACTCCCTGACTGCAGTATGCCGTACCCACTCTGGGGGCAACACATAGGGTAGAAACCACCCACCTTCCTGAGGTGGGGAAGAAAGAGAGCCATACCTTGCTCCTCATTGCCCCTAACCTGTTCCCAGCAACTGGCCTCAGTGACTCACCCCTCTACACTGGGTTGATAGCTGGCAGTAGGAAAGGAGGGGGCTAATACAGTTATAGCCCTCTGCAGCTAATCTAGTTAGTATTTTAGCTCAAGTGGTACAGTCTGTGATGAAAATTCAAGGTACTAACTGTGGTGATGATGCATGGTGGCAGATGGGGGAACAGGGAATGTGACAATTGTACACAATAGAATTTTTTACTCCTTTTCCTTAACCCCCCCCAAGAGATTATATACAAAAAACTATAGTAAAAGAAGATTTAAGTTGCAAAATCATGCATTTAATTCTGCTCCTTGTGCATAATGATAGTAATTGATTTCATGGCTATGTGGGCCTTTTTTCCATGGACCCCTACTTCTTGCAGCACAGAGGATGGATGCACCAGGGACACAAACCATTAATGTTGTTCAAGCAACCTTACATGTGCCTAACTTTTACACCTAAACATTAATAATACATTAAAATACTGTAATTTTTATTGTAGGTGGGACTGGAAACTCTATCTCTATAAACTTCCTGTTATAAGAATCTGTTTTCAGTTACTTATAAATAATGGTTTGGACTCACATGCTGTGTGTGTCTGCCCCAGGCTAAAATGTCTGTAGCAAATTTCAGCCAAAACAATTCAGTCTTTTCCTAGAAGGGAGCTAGGGGAAATACATTATTTTGTCTATGTTAAAGAATTCTGCTGACCTTTTCTTTGAATAGTGCTAGCATTCTATGCTTTAAAGGAAGAACTTGAAATTTGGCAGCGGGGTGTCCTTTGTCTCAGGGATGCTTCAAATACATTAGAAGGAAGAGGAAGACCTAGAACCAATGAGGAGGGAAAGACAGTATCAGAAAACACAGCAATGACCAGTTTTCACCAAAAAGAACAACTAATATAGGCAACATCAGTGTAATTACAGTAAGATATGATGCTAAAATAGATAAAGAGCAAGTTAAGAATAACTTAGACAAGTTAGATGTCTTCAGATGGTCAGAGCCTGACAAAAAAATACATTTTAGAATACTTGAGGAATTGGCTAAAGAGATCTCTAAGCCATTGTGATTATCTTTGAGAACTCATGGAGGACAGGAGAGATACCAGAGGACTGGGAACGGGCAAATATAGTACTTATCTATAAAAAGGGGAACAAGGACAAGCCAGGGAATTACAGACCAGAATTACAGACCAGTCATCTTAACTTCACTGCTTGGAAAGATAATGGAACAAATAATCAAACAATTTGTAAGGACCTAAAAGATCATAAGATGATAAGTAACTGTCTACATGGATTTGTCAAGAACCAATTTTGTCAAACCAATCTGCTATCTTTCTTTAACACAGAAACAAACTTGATGGGTGAGGGGAAGCATTAGATGTGATATATCTTGACTGTAGAAGGGCTTTTGACATTGACTCATAAAATCTTCTCATAAGCAAACTAGGGAAAATATAGCCTAGATGACCCTACAATAAGGTGGATGCACAACAGATTGGAAAATCATACTCAAAGTAGTTATCAATGATTCACAGTCAAGCTGGAAATGCATATTGTGTGGGGTTCCTCAGGGATCTAACCTGAGTCCAGTTCAATTCAGCAGCTTCCCAAATTATTTGGATAATAGTATAGAGAGTACACTTATAAATTTTGTAGACATGTGGGAGAGGTTTCAAGCACTTTGGAGGACAGGATTAGAATTCAAAATTATCTTGATGAAATACTGTAGAGAAATGGACTGACATGAATAGGATGAAGTTCAGTAAGGACAAATGCAAAGTACTACACTTAGGAAGCGATAGTCAACAGCACAAATATAAAATAGGAAAAGACAGTTGAAAAGGATTTGGGGTTAAAGAGGATCGCAAACTGAATATGAGTCAACAATGTAGTAGTGTTCCAAAAAAAAAGCAAACATCATTCTGGGATGTATTAGCAGGAGTGTTGTAATTAAGACACGAGCAGTATTTCTTCCACTCTAGTCAGCACTGATAAGACTTCAGCTGCAGTATTGTGTCTAGTTCTGGGCACCACACTTTGGGGGAAAATGTGGACAAATTGGAGAAAATCTAGAAAGGAGCAACAGAAATGACTACAGTTCTAGAAAACTTGACCTAGGAGGAAAGATTGGATAAAAATTGGGTTTGCTTAGTCTGGAGAAGAGAAGACTGAGGGGGGGGACATGATGCCAGTCTTTAAGTTCGTCAAAAGTTGTTAGAAAGAAGTGGGTGATAAATTGTTCTTCTTATCCAGTGAGGAGAGGACAATTAATGGGCTTAAATTGCAGCAAGAGAGTTTTAGGTTAGACTTTAGGAAAAAATTCCTAACTGTCAGAGTGGTTAAACTCTGGAATAAATTGCCTAGGGTGGTTGTGAAATCTCTGTCACTGGAGGTTTTTAAGAATAGTTTAGACAAACACCTGTCAGTGAAGGTCTAGATAATACTTAGTCCTACCTGAGTGCAGGGACAGAGATAGATGACCTATCACAGTTCCTTCCAATCCTACATTTTGATAGTTCTGTGATGTGTCTGTTGCTGTCCCTATGAAAATCCAACCAAATTTAGCCATATTATATGAATTTGAAAAATGTCAGTGCTCAGTAAATACTTCCTTAGGTTTTAATAGATAAAAAGTCTCTGAAGATTCCATCCTCACTGAGCATGTGCAAGCCTCTCATAGCTCCTAGTGCTAATCAGACTGTCCATATGCCATCTCTACAAAGTGTCTGAGCATGCTGTAGTCCAGGGCTATAATGGGCAAGCCAGACTTTCCTTGTAACGGCTGCTCTGGATTAGCATGGGGCCAGACACTGGAAGTGAGAGCAGGGAGCCTGTTTCTCCTGTGCTCTCAGTGAACCTCCTGCTGGCACCCAGGTAGAGAGGAGGATTTAAATGCAGGAGGACAAAAGCCAGATTAAGTGGGAGGAAAAGGAGTAAAGATGCCACAAGGTAGGGAAGAGGGAAGTCAGATCTTACAGGGAGCTGGGAAATGAGGGGAAAACTGAGACAGGCTTGGCAAAGATAATGAGAGAAGGAGCCAATGGGATTTGGGGGGGGGGGAACTGGGGCAAGGAGCAGGAGAGGGGGTATGGTGGAGACAGAGACTGGATGAGGAATCTAAGGAAGGATACTAGGACTGGAAGCCAGTAGGGGGAGGGGAGGGGAGTGGAGGAGAGGGACAGATAAGATGAGGAGCTGGGAGGAAGGAACTGGGGCTGTCTGGGCAAGGAGATTGAGACTGGGTTGAGAAGCCTTAGGAGTGGAGACTGGGACTGGGTAGACCAGGAGAATGGGACTAGGACAATGAGCTAGTGATGGGGAAGAGACAGGACAGGGGTTGGGGCAGAAGGGGTCAAACTTTATGGTAGCAGGCAGATGTGACCCCTATAGCACACCCCCTTCCGGAACCTGGAATGGAACCCATAATCCTTGAGTAGCACCATTCTTCAACTCCCAGCAAAAATCTATAAAACCCATTGGCAAAGTATGTATTTCATCTCCCTCTATTATGGATTCACATATCGGATAACAATCCACTATTGCTATCAATTACTCAATTAGCTCAAGTGCCTGTGATCTGTGTAGTGGATCTAACAGTTCCAAACATACTGAAGAACCACACGAATGTCAATATGATGCCACATGGTGGATATTTTTGTTAACCACGTTCTTCTAAAAGCCAAAGAAATCACATACATACAAAACTGCATTAAAAAGGCATCACCATGGTTGCAAAATCAAGCACTCAGAAGTTAGAATATGCTAGAATTAAGGGATTGGCTGTGCTACCTTAATTTTGACTCCTTATGTATTGTGATAGAATCTTTAACTACTCCATCACATGCTATTTTTTTCACTGGGTACACAGGATGGACTTACTCTAGCGGTGATTCGAAGTTGTGTACTGATGGAGACTGTTGACTGTAGGACCATTTTGACTTCATGGCAGAAGTTGAAAAGTGTTTAGTGAACAAGATCGGGAATTGCAGAAGTGGAAAAGACAGTCTCCTCTTTGAGCCAACTGAAAGTTGCCTTGGAGAATCAGATTCTATCACCACCACTAACACAGAGTTCAGATGTGATGCAAGAAAGTCATTTAACCTACGCTTTTCATAGACAGTCTCTAATTATATAGTCCTCATTTGCTGGGTGCCCAACTTGATACACTGGGATCTGATTTGCAGAAATACTAAGCAATTTCAGTTGCAACTGAAGTCAATGGCAGCTGTGCTTTGAACACATGAAGTGGTATAATAGGCTAAGTATTCTGAGAAATCAAGATTTCAGATTGGGCAACCAAAATCAATGGAAACTTCTACCTTACTCTTTCTATTCCTTAGTTTCTCATCTGTAAAATGGGAACAAGGTGTTGTTTTTAAAGGTCTTTAATGTTTGTGAAGAACCTAGATACTCTAAAGATAAGCACACTGAATTATTAATTTTCATGCAGATTTTTCTATCGTTTGATCAAGGTTCAAATAGTTTGCAGTAAATTAAACCTGGGGGCCACACAATGAACAATGAAGAGAAAACAAAATATAGAATAGCTGCTCATTAAATGACCACCTGCTATTCTGGGTAGGGGCAGAAGACATCTACTTTTTTCTCATTCAAGCTGAATCAGTTGTATCATTTGAGCTGCACTTGATTAGCAAGGACACAGGTTCAAGGTACTACCAATTGTCTTTGTATGTTTCTAATCATGCAGACACTTCTTTTTCTTTTATGTCCCCAAGGTTTATAACTCTTAGTGGTTATGTCCTCAGTGCCACAGATGGTGGTTCCATTGTAAATATTGTTTTAGCAAGTGCTCTTGCAAGGTTGTATGCACCTTCTGGAGGGTCAGACACACGAAGTACACTTAACATGTTTTTTCTTACATTTTCTTGCTGTGAACACAACCCTAAAACCTTCAGTCATGTGAGTAGATCTATTGATTTCAGTGGGATTAACAGTGAGAGTAAGCATTATTTGCACGAATCAGAGTTGCAACACTAGGCCCTATTTCTGCTGAATACTGAGGGCTGGTTTGTGGAGTTAGTAAGTTACTGTAAGCAAGCAGCTGTCTGTGGATGCACTGCCCCTGGAGCAGACCAGGGTGTTGCAATTCTGTCCCTGGCTCTTCCCACTCCAAAGGGTAAATATACTGCATTGTCACTTTACCTGGAGTACCTGACTTCCCCCTCTACACTGGCTCAGCTGTGTTGGCTGGCACATTGGAGAAATTCTTCTCCATCCTCTTCTGTGACCCATGATGGAGGTAGCCTGTTCAGGGCAATATGGGAACACCTTGCATGGGCACATATTGTGTGTTATAGAAACACAGAAATGCAGGGCTGGAAGGGACCATGATAGGTTATCTAGTCAAGCCTCCTGCACTGAGATAGGACCAAATATACATAGACCATCCCAACAGATGTTTGTCTAATCTGATCTTAAAAACCTCCAGTGATGATGAATCCACAGCCACCTTTGCAAGCCTATTTCAGAGCTTAACTATCCTTATGGTTAGAACATTTTTCCTAATATCCAACCTAAATCTCTCTTGCTGCAGATTAAGCCCTTTACTTCTTGTCCTACCTTCAGTGAACATGGAAAACAACTGATCCTCTTCCTCTTTCTCACAGCTCGTAACATATACAGCCTACTGTAAAGCCTCAGAGTAGACATTTACTATGCCAATGGGGTGGCTTTTTCTGTCAGTATAAAGAGGTACCTATACTGGTACCTGAAGGATGGTACCTAAATCAACGGAAGAATTCTTCTGTCTATCCAGCGCTATCAACACCAGGAGTTAGATCAGCTTAACTACATCAGTCAGGTTGTGGATTTTTCATATCCCTGAGTGATGTAGCTGCATTGACCTAACTTTATAGGGTAGATCTTCACTAAATATGCTGAATGCTTTTAACCTTTCCTAATGGGTCAGTAATCATTTTTGTTGCATTCCTCTGGAATCTCTGCAATTTGTTCACATCTGCCTTAAAGTGTGGTCTCCAGAACTGAACATAATACTCCAGCTGAGGCCTCACCAGTGCTGAGTAGAGTGGGACAATTACCTTCCCTGTCTTGCTGTGACAGAGTTCAGTGAGTTAACAGGTGAGTCTGAACTCTGATCACATTGACACCCATTAGTTTCCCTGGAGAAAGCTGATTGGAATAAATTAAAGGTCATTAGCTAATCAGGCCAGTGGGCTGGATGAGCTAATGAGACAATTAGCCCATTAGCTCACAAATGTTAAAGAGACTCAAGTAGGCAGTGTGAGGGGGAGAGGAACATGGCTGGTATCACAGAGACTTCGGAGAGGGAGACATCTGTTCGCCTCAGGTCCTGCATGGGGAGGAGAAAGCACAGGGATATTGTAAATAGTACTGTTGCAAAGGACTGTGATGATGTTGGTGAAAGAGACTCAAATGGCACAGAGTGTACACAGCCAGTGGAGTCTGAGCTGTGTTTTTGAGGGTCTGAAAGGTGGGAGCAAAGCCTGTCCTGCTATATGTGGAGGCTTGCCTCAGATCATGATTTCCCCATCTGTGGTGACTGAGGACCAGATGGGGACTGCTGGTGTGAAGATTTGGCATTAGGGTAATGCAACAGACTTTACAGTGGTTAGTGGAGCAGCAAAAAGAGAGGCATAAAACCATGCCTTTGTTCCAGGAATCCTACCAGATGGAAAGTCAGTTCTTCGTTGTGTGGCAGGCCAAACAGTAGAAGAGCTTGTAAGAGTTGATGAAGGAGAAAGTGCATGCGAAGCAGCAACTGATCCAGGGTCTGATGAATCCTGTGATGGGGAACAGCAGCAGGATACAGAGGGCCCAATGGGTGACCCTGATGTGTCTTTATTAACTTTCTAGAGAATAGCAGTCGGCGCTGGATTGGATAAGGATTATGGACCTTCCCGGTGGCACCCTACTTGTCATGGAAAGCCCAGGACTCTAGTGCCCTGAGTAGGCCTGGAACTATGATGGGGTAAAGGCAGCCATTCTGGACAGGCAAGACCTTTTGGTCAATGAATATCAACAGAAATTTTGGGCTGCCAGATGTACTGGAGGGGTATGGCTCAGGATGTTTGCACAAAAACTTATTAACTGACAAGGTGACTTGCTGGCTGAGGCCAGACACCCAAAGTGTGGAGGAAATAATAGATATGATAATAAAAGAGCAATTTCTCCAGACCTCCCTGAAAGTACACATATTTGGGTTTGGAGGCACCAGTCAGTGACCCCAGAGGAGGTGGTAAAGTTTGCAGATGCATTTGTGGATGCAGACTTTCCTAAGAATGAAGTCCAGACATTTCAGGGACTGGACTCAGGGAAGAGAGATGATTTTATCACACCAAGTACTATCGGGGAATTAAAAAAGGAAAAGAAGAAGGGGATTCTTTCAGGGAACCGGGGTGTGGTTATTAACAATGTAGGCATCCAAGGCGTATAATGCAGGACTGCCCAGTTATGGAATGTAGATTCACAGCATTTTGTGGGTGGACTGTGACTAGCAGAGATGGGTGGAAAAGGGGAGCATGCCTACCATCCCTGTAAAAGTTGGGGGAGCAGGCTTCAGAGATGACTAGTAAATGCTGCTTCAGGTAGATCACCAGTCTGAAGGTATTTGGTGAATCCCAATTGGATGCTGCTAGGTAGGAACTAAAAGCTTAAGTGCATCCATGGTGAAAGGAGAGTCTGCCTAATGACAGAGCTACCCCCCAGAGATTAAGTGGAAATGGGTAGAGGTGGATGAACCGCCTCATACGGTCATTATAGGAACTGACTAGAGTCCCTTTCCTTAGAAGAGAAAAATGGAAGTTGTAAGTCCCCTAAGGCAGGAAGCAGGGCTAACAAGAAATCAGGTAAAGGGGTTTGACATAGAAAAATCAGAAAATCCTAGACCTAAGGACAGAAGCCAAGAGGAATATAGAACCTCTCTGAGGAAGGAAAAAGGCAGCCCAGGATAAGATGTAGGGGGAAAAAGTAGCCCTAGTTTGCTGATGAAACAGTTGCAAGGAACCTCTTCACTGGAACAGTGGGAGAAGGAATCTTGGGACCAGTTTATGAAGCTGTGGAGGACCCAGAGTCCCCAGTAGAGGAAGGAAAAGGAGGGACAGCAATAGGCCCTGCCCCAAACTAATTACGGAGAATGGGGATACAGGCTGCCCTTGGTGTGAGGACCTATGGACAGGAATGGGGTTATGGGGGTGACCACTACCTATAAAATGTGATTTCTATGGGTGGAGAATGGGCAACCACCTTGGAGGCAAAGGTGAGCAGAAGCAGTCCAATGCCCCTTCTACTAAAAGGACAGCATGGTAGAAGAGAAACTTGGCTGGTAGGCAATGCGGAGGAGGTGTGTGACAGATAAGCCTGCACTCTGAACACTCTGACACCCGTTACATTCCCCAGGAGAGAGCTAATTGAGATAACTAAAGGTAATTAGCTAATCAGGCCTGCATGCTGGGTGAGTTAATAAGCCAACTGGCCTCTCAGCTCAAGACTGATAAAAAGGCCTAGGAAGGAAGTGCTAGAAGGAGAAGAACAAGGCTAGCCCAGTAGCAGCCAAACAGCCAGGCCTCCCTCCCTCCCTCCCTCCCCCTGCTCCTCTCAGGTCCTGAGGAGCAGGCAAAATGCATGGGGGATATTATAAATAGCACTGCTGCAAGGGATTGTGAAGGTTTTGGTAGAGGGAACTCAAATAAATGGCTCAGCATGTACACAAACAGTGGAGTCTGAGCCTGTTTTTGAGCCTGGGGCTGGAAGGCAGAACCAGAGCCCGCCCACTACACTTACATATAACATTCCTATTTAATACATCCTAGAATGATTTTAGCCTTTTTTCACAACTGCATCACATGGTTGGCTCATATTTAATTTACAATCCACGATAATCCCCAGATCCTCTTTGGCCATTGTCATAGTATCTTTCCCCAATCTGAACCTTACAGTCCAAAAGTTGGGGTACTAGCATGAATTCCTCTAAGCTTAATTACCTGCTTAGATCTGATAAGCTGCCACCAATCAGGAATTCCAGTGCCTGATACACTCTGGTCCCCCCAAAACCTTTCCTGGGGACCCCAATACCCAAATTCCTTGAGTCTTACAACACAGGGGAATAAAGCATTTCCCTCCCCTTCTCCTCCCCTCCAGGTGTTCCCTCCCTGGGCTCCTGGAGAGATATACAGATTCAAGCTCTGTGAATCTAAACAAAGGGATTCCCCCTTCTCCTTTTTTCCTCCCAGATCTTTCCACCCTGGGTACACTAGGAGATCACCATGATTTAAACTCCTTGAATCACAACACAGAGAAATCAGGTGGGTTCCCCCCTTTCTCTCCCCCTCCCTTCTCCTTCCCTGTTAAGTACAGACTCAATTCCCTTGAGCCTCAACAAGGGGAAAAATCAGACAAGTCTTAAAAGCAAAACTTTTAATAAAAGAAAAAAAGAATAAAGAAAATCACTGTAAATTCAAGATGGAATATTATAGGGTCTGTCAGCTTCTAGAAACTGGAGAAAAAGCCTCCTGCAGCAGAAATACAATTTAAAATACTTCCAGCAAACTACACATTTGCAAATAGAGAAACAATCAAAAGACTATAACTGCCTTTCTTATTAAAATACTTACTATTCTGAATATATAAGAGACTGTAGCAGGGAGATTGGCAAGAAAACTGGTTGCCCATCTAGTCCCTTCCAGGACCCAGAGAGAACAAAGCCAAACCCAAAAAACACAAACAAAGGCTTCCCTCCACCGAGATTTGAAAGTATCTTGTTTCCTGATTGGTCCTCTGGTCAGGTGTCCGGTTCACTGTTTGTTAACCCTTTACAGGTAAAAGAGACATTAACCCTTAACTATCTGTTTATGACAGCCATACTGCTGCCTAACTAGTTATTTCCCATTTTGTTGTGCATTACGGTATTTTCATTCCTAAATGAAGCATTTTGCACTTGTCTGTATTGAATTTCATTTTGTTGATTTCGGACCAATTTTCAAATTTGTTCAGGTTGTTCGGAATTTGTATCCTGTCCTCCAAAGTTCTAGCAATCCCTCCCAGCTTGGTATCATCCACAAATTGTATAAACGTACTCTCCACACCACTATCCAAGTCATTAATCAAGTATCAGAGGGTAGCCGTGTTAGTCTGGATCTGTAAAAGCAGCAAAGAATGCTGTGGCACCTTATAGACTAACAGACGTTTTGGAGCATGAGCTTTCGTGGGTGAATACCCACTTCCTCAGATGCATGTAATGGAAATATCCAGGGGCAGGTATATATATGTGTGCTAGCAAGCAAGCTAGAGATAACGAGGTCAGTTCAATCAGGGAGGATGAGGCCCTGTTCTAGCAGTTGAGGTGTCCTGAGCTGATGGTGTCAAATTTGCAGATGAACTGAAGCTCAGCAGTTTCTCTTAGAAGTCTGGTCCTGAAGTTTTTTTGCTGCAGGATGGCCACCTTAAGGACTGATATAGTGTGGCCAGGGAGGTTGAAGTGCTCAGGATTGAACAAAGACTGTGAATGGCTTGCCAATTACAGAACCAGTTTCTCCTCTCTTGGTTTTCACACCTCAACTGCTAGAACAGGGCCTCATCCTCCCTGATTGAACTGACCTCGTTATCTCTAGCTTGCTTGCTAGCACACATATATATACCTGCCCCTGGATATTTCCATTACATGCATCTGAGGAAGTGGGTATTCACCCACGAAAGCTCATGCTCCAAAACGTCTGTTAGTCTATAAGGTGCCACAGGATTCTTTGCTGCTTTTACAAGTCATTAATGAAAATATTGAATAGTACGGGACTCAAGACAGACCTCTGCAGAACCCCACTAAATGCATCCCCTAGTGTGACAGTGAGCCATTGGTAACTACTCTATGACTACGGTCTGTCACCCACTTTTGCACTCATCTGATCCAACCCTGAAGCTTCCTGTGGTTCACATAACAATGGACCCGAAGAGGAACATTGGTTCACAACACTTTCCCCATATTCAGGGAAATTATGCTTCAGTTACAAATCCGGATCTGAACTGGGCAGCTTGAGACCATCTCTAGATGAAAGACTTTCCCTCTAATGTATTGTAGGCTTCAGTTATCTCCCTCAGTGAAATCATAATGATGCCAGATTTCCAACAGCACAATCATTTTCATAGCAACAGTGTGGTGTCATAAAACACAGGATTATAATTTCATTGTACTGTAAGCTCAGCAGAAGGGAGATAATAGACTCTGAGCAACAAAACTCAAATATGTCATAAAATTAAAGAAAATACAGAAAAATACTGATCAAATAATCTTTCTATTTATATAAACGATTGCTAGAGGAGGGCCCTAAGATGCTTTGCTAATAGTTCCTCTGTAAACGCAATAGGTCATAATAGATTATATAGACAGCTGAACAAAACCTATTTCATGAAAGGATTTAGTCTTTTCGTGAAAAGATTTGAAATGTGCAGCTTCCTGCAGTGAAATCTTGTGCAGTGACATTCCTATCACACAGTGAAAAAGGGTTCAGTTTAGCTGCAGAAACCTTGTTTCCAACTTTACTTAGGTGTATGCTAGATTTTCAGAGTTATACTTGCGTTAGGTGCCTCAAAATAGGATTAAAGCAGATCTGTAAATTAAAAAACTTGATTTTCAACAGAGACCCCTCTAACTGTAATTTACCTATGTGTTTGTACAAGGTGTAGCTCAATGGTCCCTGATCTTGACTGGGACCTTTGTGTGTTACCACAATACAAGTTAATTATTATTATTATTATTATTGTGGTTTGTTATGATATTTAAGGCAAGATTCTGATACCCTTACTCGCATTGAATACTACCATATTCAACAATGACTTTCTACAAATCCCATTGAAGCCTCTATGTCTACACTAGATCTTTTTTTGGTCGGGGTATGAAAAAACACCCCCCTAACCAACATAAGTTTCACCAACAAATGTGCCAGTATGGACAGTGCTATGTCAGTTGGAGATGCTCTCCCAGTGACATAACTACTGTCATTCATTGGGGGTGGTTTAATTATGCCAACGAGAAAGCTTTCTCCTGTCAACATAGAGCGGCTACACGGGAGACCTTACAGTGGCACAGCTGTGTCGCTGTAAGCTCTGTAGTATAAACATAGGAGTGAGAGCCTAGGGGCTAAGGGAAGATGGCCTTTTGTAGGACTTTGCATCTCTTCTCAACAAGGCCTGTCTTGCAGCACAGACCTGCTTTAAAGCCCATGGAAGAGAATGGAAAGTCTTCTTTTGACTTTAGAGACTTTGGATTGGGTCCCTATGTCCCTTCTTCCTGCTGCACAGATGTAGTAGGTAAGGGCTGAGACCAGCATGAGTAAGCTTAGCTCAGCCTAGTGAGCAGTGCTGCTCCAGTAGCCTGATTGTTCACTGGAGTGGTGGTAAGAGGCATGCTCCTGAGGAAACCCAAGAATCAGCTGTGCATCACCCCATGCAAAATGAGGCTCCAAATAAGGACCTATTTAGCACCCTGTGTTGGACCCAGGTGTTTCTCATCTTTTTATTCAGAAACTAGTGCAACACTCATTAGCTGCATCAAAATGGTTATTTTTTTAGTTGTAAGGTGCTACAATTTTTTCTGCATGATTTTAAATATTTTATCTGCTTTTTTCATATCTCTTTGCTTTTTTAAAGTGATTTAAAAGTTACATATTATCAGATTATGTGATATAGACATAGAGCCAGCCTGACCATTCTATGATACATTCATCATACACCTAATTCCATGGTTTTAAGAAGTGTCAGAATTATCTGCCCTCGGTTTTTCATTGTGACACTTCAAAGGGCTGAGAAACCCAGCTGATTCAGTCCTCCAAGTCCTGTGTGGAAGCAAACCAGCATAATGGCTCTGTGCTATCTTCCTGCATAACCCCCGTCCCAACATAAGGGCTTTAGAGCAGAGTTGACCCAGGAAAAGGGGATGTGAACATAGTGCATTGCATTCCAGCTATTCCTAGCTGCTGGAATAACCCTTTAGAGCCAATGGAGGAGCCGGCAGCAAGTCAAAACAGCCTTGAGTCTGATTTAACAGACATCGTGGACCAAGTTGTCTTGGACATGAAATTACCTTTACCATTTCTCTCCAGCTATGTTTCTGTGCTGAGTATAGTTCAGCCAAAATGGAGAATCAGATTCTCAGCATCTCTAACATTCTCCAATCAGCCACACTGGCTGCTGCAGCTCTAGGGAATAGCAGACCTAAGAAGTAAATGCTATTTTATTTACTTGATCTCTGTACACTGTTTCTTTGACTTCCTTTAGTTGCTGCATTCTAAATGGGGCACTGTCAAACTGAAATTCTTTGTAACAGTGTACAAGGACTCTCCCTAGCCTGGACTGTATAGGGTTGGTGCAGCAGCCAATTATCCCTACCTATTAGAGGGAGCAGAGGAAATATTAGAGGAGCTGCCTGGGCCGGGGGAGGGTGAGTTTGAGTTCTGTACATAGGTCTATGTGGAAACTGTTGGTTATAGGTGTGGTCTTTGTTTTTCTACTACTTGTTTTGTTCTTTTTGGGCTCTTTGTAAGTCCTCATAAAGGTGGGGCTAAGAAGAAGGGACCACAACTGATTGAAAGCTGACTGACTATATTTTGCAGACTAGGAAATCAATGGTGTCACCCCCATTTCTATTTAAGGACAGGTCTTTATGTGTGTTCTTAACACCACCTTGGAGTTTTCAGATCAAAAGTATATTCAAAATCTAATTCACCCCCTTTACTTTTGACACTTTTCTCTCATGTTGGACATACAGTAGACTAGTAAGTTTCCCTTTTCTTGAATCTAGTCATTGCTTCCTCAGTTTCCCTTAGGGTTGCAAACAGCATAAGAGAATATCAATCATATTTGGAAAAACAACGAGGAGTCCTTGTGGCACCTTAGAGACTAACAAATTTATCTGGACATAAGCTTTCATCGGGTAAAACCTACTTCCTCAGATGCATGAAGCAGAACATAGAGTAGGGAGGTATAAATACACAACATATGAAAAGATGGGAGTTGCCTTACCAAGCGGAGGGAAGGGGTGTCAGTGCTAACAAGCCAATTCAATTAAGTTGGAAGTGGACTATTCTCAACAGTTGACAAGAAGGAGTGAAAATCACTTTTGTAGTGCTAAAGAGGCCAATATAAACAAGGTGGCCCATTTCAAACAGTTGACAAGAAGGTGTGAGTATTTAGCAAAGGGAATTTAGTTTTTGTAAAAACAACGAGTACTTGTGGCACCTTAGAAACTAACAAATTATTTAGTTTTTGTAGTGACTCATCCATTCCCAGTCTTTATTCAGGCCTAATTTAATGGTGTCCAGTATGCAAATTAATTCCAGTTCGGCAGTTTCTCATTGGAGTCTGTTTCTGAAGTTTTTTTGTTGAAGAACTGCCACTTTTAAGTCTGTTATTGAGTGACCAGGGAGATTGAAGTGTTCTCCTATCAGTTTTTGAATGTTATAATTCCTGATTTGTGTCCATTTATTCTTTTGCATAGACTGTCCAGTTTGGCCAATGTATGTGGCAGAGGGGCATTGGTGCCACATGATGGAATTGGTAGATCTGCAGGTGAACAAGCACCTGATGGTGTGGCTGAGGTGGTTAGGTCCTATGATGGTGTCCCTTGAAATAGCTATGCAGACAGAGTTGACACTGGGGTTTGTTGCAGAGTTTGGTTCCTGGGATAGTGTTTTTGTTGTGTGGTCTGTTGTTGCTGCTGGGTATTTGCTTCAGGTTGGGGGGCTGTCTGTAAGCAAGAACTGGCCTGTCTGCCAAGATCTGTGAGAGTGAGGGATTGTCCTTCAGGATAGTTTGTAGATCCTTGATGATGCACTGGAGATGTTTTAGTTGGGGGCTGTAGGTGATGGCTAGTGGTGTTCTGTTACTTTCTTTGTTGGGCCTGTCTTGTAGTAGGTGAATTTTGGGTACCGTTCTGGCTCTTTCAATCTGTTTCTTCACTTCACCAGGTGCGTATTGTTGTTTTAAGAACACTTGATAGAGATCCTGCAGGTGGTTGTCTCTGTCTGAGGGATTGGAACAAATGTGGTTGTATCTTAGAGCTTGGCTATAGACAATGGATCGTGAGATGTGGTCTGGATTAAAGCTGGAGGCATGTAGATAAGTATAGCCATCAGTAGATTTCCGGTATAGGGTGGTGTTTATGTGACCATCACTTATTAGCACTGTAATGTCTAGGAAGTGGATCTCTTGTGTGGGCTGGTCCAGGCTGAGGTTGATGGTAGGATGGAAATTTTTGAAATCCTGGTGGGATTCTTCAAGGGCCTCCTTCCCATGGGTCCAGATAATGAAGATGTCATCAATGTAGCGCAAATGGAGTAGGAGTGTTAGGGGACAAGAGCTGAGGAAGTGTTCTAAGTCAGCCATAAAGATGTTGGCATACTGGGGCCATGCGGGTACCCATAGCAGTCCCACTGACTTTAAGGTATAAATTGTCCCCAAATATGAAATAGTTGTGAATGAGGACAAAGTCACAAAGTTCAGCCACCAAGTTTGCTGGGTTTCTTACTTGTTTAGGCAGCCACTGTGTTTATACTGGATTTATTTTATTCATGGAAACATTTCTGGTAGTTCTAAATGTTGTAAATGAAACCTTAGCTGGGGGCCAAATCTGACTTGGCATTGTCTTCTTAGGTGGTCTAGGCAATTTATTTAAGGCTTGTTCTGCTATATTTGCTTTTAGAGCAGTTTCCTTTATTAATAGGCACTGCATTTTTCCATTTTATCTTGTATTTCATGTGAGGATGTAGAGTTGTGATCTATTGTCACCAGACATTACTTCAAATTTTCTCATTACGGCAAGACATTAAGTTGCCAGGATATGATTTACTTTAGTAAGTGGCTTTGTGTCATCGACATTTGAGAGTTTCTGTGAGTTATTTAAATTTCCATTTTCCTGGCAGACTTTCTCTTTTAAAACAAAGAAAGAACTGGATGCTGGTATTGAATACCATACTGAAAGCATTAGGAATATGAAATTGCCCTGTTAGGCAAACACAACAGCAGCACATAACACCACATGAGACCAAAGCAACCACCTGGAAAAGGAGGAGAGGAGAGCTCAGGTTTATTGGCACAGACTGAAAATATTTTGTCTACATAATATTTGACTGCAGGGACAAGGACACAAAAGTGATAAATGAAAAGATGCAAATATAATCATAGTCTAGAATATAAAATGTTTGTTTTACTCTTTCAGGCATTTGACGTCTGATCCTGCTTTCATTGAAGTCAATAGCAAAACTGCCACTGACTGAATGGCAGCTGGACCATGCCATTAAACAGTTTGAGAAATATAACTTTAGAAGAATGCAAGAAAACAACATGTTCCCAAGGACACATGGAGTATATATATTGGCAGATACTGGGTAAATCAAGACTGCTATTGTTATCTGCTGTTCAGTGTGTATTGTGTCCCTTTCTAGGGGCTGGTCCAAAGATACTCACTGCAGCAATCCTTTAAATTGCTTACTCCTTTAGCATGGAGGTTCATACTTTAGCATGAGGTGAAAAGTTCAATCCACAGTGAAGGCCAGTGAGAGTGGTTGTTAATGTGATAATGCATTGAAATACTGGGGACAGTGAAATGGTTTAGATTATCTGGAGGAGATCGAGTAAATGATGTTTGTTTATCTGAGATTATGTGGTGCCATGAAACACAGCCACGCAAAACCAATGGAGTTTGGCATTTTATCTCTGCACTGATCAAATATTGGTGAGAAAATGAAAAAAATTAAATATTTCAGATCCATTTTTCCACTTAAACTCAAATCTGAGCATGTCCTAAATCGGTTCTTCCCTCCTCAAGTTAATTGTGGTTCATTGTGGGTGTTGCAGTAGCAGTCCTTCCTCAGCCAGTCAATAAGATATTTCTGAACACCTTCCTGGTCACTGCAAATGCAGGGTCCAGTTGGCTTCACAAAACAGTAGGGCTGGGCGCTTTGAAATTGCTCTCTCCAAGCTCCCTCTGGGGCTTCCATGCCCTCACCACCATATCATCATGGAGAGAAGCTCAGTGACTTCAACCAACAGATCACGTAGAAAGGAATCAGCAGCAATGGTGACTCAAGTCAGTGGTGAGGTCTGGATGCTGGAGTTGTGTGTTGTTAAATGGAGTTTACTGAGTAGGCTAGAGCTATCCACAACTGGGACAAGGCTGGTGGAACTTACATTCCATTCACCTGTGACTGGCATGAGCTCTCAGTATCCTACTGTGGGGTCCAGATCAGGAGAATACTGGAGGGGTGGGCACATACCACAACCAGGCCAGTGGACATATAATGTTCTGTGATTACTGAGATGCTGGGAACATTGGCACTAGCCTTGTCAAAATGGTGAGGAAGTGCTGCTTTTCAGGGCCACTTTCGCAGTAGATTTCTTCAGGACTTTCTGAATGTGGGATCTTGTATCATGCTGGGTCCCTGTTACTAGTTAGCAATGCACATTTTTGTTTAGCTATCTTATTTATTTTAAATACTTACTCTTCTGAAGAATTTAACACCAAACTTAAAAATTCAGTAGTTGTCACTAACTGTGCAAGGGATAACTTAAATTCTGACTAGAGTTTTTTGGGTATTTAAAAAAAAAACATCATATAACATGAATGTCCTAGAATGCGGTGGCCCCCCAACTCTTCTCTGACAACCTTTTCTAGATGTAATTTGTTTTCTGATGTCCCAAATGCATCATGAAGTTTAACAGAATCTTCCACTTCTATTTTACATCCTACTGGCACAGTAGTAATTTACTCTAAGGGAAAACTATTTTCATAGCTAATCCCCACATTTTATGGCACTGTAAAATATGTATATAGTTTCTAATTTAATTACCAATAGGTACTCAGTGTTTCTTTTCACACTGCACAATATGAGATGCTGCAAATGCATCTGGAATAATGAACGGCATTATTATTTTTCAGTGAAAAGACTTGTCCAATTGTTTTCTATCCTATCTCCTCTGTGCATGGTATTTTATCAGATATTGGGATATTTAAAACAGTGGCCCTACATATGCAGAATAACAATTTCAATGTCATTAGTATGGGTTTTCACAACTTATATTCTTTTAAAATATTGCGGCATTTTGATTTCTTGGAAACATTTAGTTGGAATTAGTTTTTTCAGAGTACAGAGTAAAAATCAATTTCTAACTTTCTTATTTAGCTGGAGGGAACAAAATCCAAGAAAGTTAGTGCGTATTTTTGAAGTTTTCCCTCAAAGACTTTCTTCACATCGAAGAGAAATATGTATGCAGAGATATATTGCCTACAGGCTTATTAGAAAACCCTGACTGTGCAGTAAAGATGCAGCTGCTAGCAATTCACCACCGAACTTTCCTTAAATTCTATTGGTAGATCATTTAAAAAGCCAACATTTTAGCAGCAGATGTAAAATTGCCTGCATTTACATGCCACAGTTGTTTATATATATATATATATATAACCGAATAAAGCATATAGTTTTATTTACGCAACTATTGATCCCCCTATTTTTTTTTCCTCTAAAATTGCATGAAATTACAGTCTGTGGCCCAGGAAAGTTGTGCCTTGCTTTTGTGATGCTATCCACTCAGATGGGACCCTGTACCTGTGCAGAACCTGATTCACTTCAGCAAGGCTGCATGTGGGTAAAAAGGTCAGCCCACACAGTACAAATTACAGAATTAAAATACATAGGTCCTGATTCAGCAAAGGAACCTAAGCAGATGCTTAAGCCATCCATATTCACCATTCCCACTGACTTTAATAAGAGTTAAGCACATCCTTAAATTTAAACATGTACTAATGTGCTTGTTGAATAGAGATGGACTTAAGAAGATCCTTAATGTTAAATGAATTTACATCCTTTCCTGAATTAGAGCCTAATTTTGTTGATTTTTTAAAAAATAATTTTTAATATCTTATATCATCCTTTTCGTTTGCCTCTAGTTGAAATTGATAAAACCTTTAATTTTTAAAGTTTCAATAAATGTTTCTTAATATCTCTGCCTGTATTTCTCATTTTATTTATTCTTTGGAAAAATGATTTATGATCAGCTGTAATGAAAACTCATGACAGATTTCCCAACAATTTTTTTTTATGTGCTGAACTGACAGAAGGACTGTGCTTCTCAGCCAGTTGAAAGTAATTTGGAAAAATCTCATTCTTTCACCTGCGATGGGCCTGAGTCTCTGACTACAGTGGCAGCCTCTGCAAAGAATGAGGTACTTGCCCATTTTGAATGATTTTGGGAAACAAATTGTCTAGGGGTTAAAATCTTGGACATAGTTTTGTCTAGAGCAATAAGTTGGTTCCTGTACTAGCCTTTGCTCATTTAGTACTGTCAACCAGTAAAACTGAAAAATGCCTGTAATTATATGGTGAATTTTCTCTCTCCTTTATATGTTATATATTCTGTGCAGGCAGATGTAAACAGGCTGCAGAGAGCTGCTGTGATATAGCTCTTCATCTAGACCTGAAGAGAACCATTTGATGATGGGGCAGATGAATATTCTTATTATATGTGGCCACTCAGGTTTTCATTTCAGTTCTTTAAAAAAACAACAATACCCTAATTATCTTTGCATTAAACACATTCACTATAGACCACAATTTACTAGAAAAATCTACTCCCAACTTAATTCCTGTGATTAATCCTTTATGGGTTTTCTTTTGTTAGTCAATACAATGGACTAATGATTATTAATAGCACCTGGGAGAGGGAGATTATATAACACCAGAGCTGCATGATGTCCATACACTGTACGTTTGTTGGTCTTCCATGCAGCTAGCAATAATAATAATAATAATGGGATAATACTACTTGTTAGAGCCATTAACTGATTCTTTAAAATAACAATAAAAATAATTCTTTTGACAGAACCAGGTAAGTATAGTATATGGCACACTACTTCTATTGACCTTTATACAAATTCAGCTTCTTCAAATGCTATCATGTTTTCTGTTATTAATATTAATTTGCTAGACTGTGTATACTGAAGAGGAATCACTTCTTTCTTATTTTGGAAATAAGTGATACCTAGACAAGTCAACAGCAGTGGAGTACATTGGGCAACAAACATATTTATTATTATTGGCACAGCAGCATCACTAAAATTAAGGTTGCATCAAGACACCTAGTTAAAGGATTACTTTTTTAAGTCCAACATGCTTAGCTGGAGTTCTTTGAAATCTGGTGTGGATCAGGATGGTACATAGTGACTCAAATTTGGAATAATTTGACCCAGGATTTATGGAGATAAGCCTGGAAAAAAAAAGTATTTAAAAAATAAGTGTATGGATTTTTTTTTTGGTGCACTAGAGATCAAAGTACTACTAGAATGAAGGTCAAAATGGTGTCAATAGGTTAAGTTTTACCCACAGTAGAGTATAGCACTAAGACTGCCTCCAGACTGAGAACGGTATTTTAGAAAATGTATATTTTTACACTGCACATGCTCCAAAACAGGAAAAGAGGCTAGAGAGTTTCTATTTGCAATAGAATTATCTAAGGAGAAGTTAATCACAAGCCATCATCTAAGACAAAAGGAGCTTTGGACTGAGAGGCTGTCATAGATGGCAGTTTTATTTTGGAAGGAAGTATTCCAAGCTTTTTTTGGGGGGGGGGGAGAAGAGGCCTGTGAATGCTCCCTGGGAGGGGAGGGCTTTTAGGGTGTGAAGGAGTGAGAGAGTCAGGGGTTGGGGCTGCAGTGAGTATTGGAGGGAATATAGGGAAGGGCATGGATAGTAGGAGAGGTGAGAGATGTTGGGGGCTCAGGTGAGGGAGGCATGGCATCCCCTTCTCTGCCATTGGGTCTCAACCCCACAGCTCTGCCATTGGACCCAAGTCTTTCTGCACCTCCCAGCTCTGCCAGTCCATCGCATGAAAGCTATTAATAAAGTGTAAGAAGAACGTTAATTGGGAAATTGGATGGTTCATGGCAAATGCATGTTGTATGGCATAGAAACATTACCATTTTCAGAGATGGAGTATGTCTATTGGAAAAGGGTCAGAGGCACTTTCTCTCAAACATAAAACTGTCAATATTTTGGAACAGAAACTGTCTGTGATTTCTCTTGCTTACTGGCTCTGCCACACTCTCCACCTTCCAACCATTGTGAAACCCAACCAGGTACACATTGTACTATAACATAATTGTCCTTCGCTCCAGACAACATGTGAGAGTTGGTCTAGAGAAGATGGTAAGTAATGGCAATAGAAACACTTGTATACCAGTGAGTGAAGACTTCAGGAAGATGTGTACCCTGCATGTGGCAGTAATGGTGGGGCTAGGTACAGTAATGGGAAAGGACCAGGTTGGACAGGTGAATGCATTAAATGGGTCAGGGGCATAGTTGGGCAAGTGTGTGGAAGTAGGGTTGATGGGGCACAGATGGTGTGTGTATTGAAGGGGTGGTGGCTGGCTCAGTATGCTAATTGTGGGACATAACACAACTGCCTTAATGACTAACTTCTATGAACAATGTAACTTTTCCTGTTAAAAAATACTAGGAAATTCAATGTCAAAACCCTATGGTAAGAATTAAGGTAAGAGGTATGTTGTCCTCTTGCAAAATGTTGAGTTGAGCAAAATTGAAACGTCTAAAAACCAGGAAGTGTACAGTTAAGGTTGCCCATGTAACCATAACCCTGCTTTTCAGAAATGCCCCGATACCATCTACCTTTACTCTGCCAATTCCGCAGTTCCTGAAACATTCAAACTCTTCACCTCCTTTTACAACCCATTCATTCTCACCCCCCTCCTTGCCTGGTTTTGCTTTTGCAGCTTCTGGCTCTGCGCTGAAAAAAGGCACGAAACAATTGTCTGCCGTTGCTCTGACAGAGGGAGGGATGACCAGCGACATGGCTTACAGGAAATTAAAATCAACAATAGGGATGGCTTTGCATCAAGGAGAACACAAACAACTGTCACACAAAATGGCCCCCTCAAGGATTGAATTCAAAACCCTGGGTTTAGCAGGCCGTTGATTTCACAAAATAAATCTGGTCAATTTCTTGTTTTGATCCACTCCATCTATCTTTTACATCTTAGGCTGGCAGCAGAAGGTGCAGCTCAACTGCCAGCCATCGTCATCTCTGGGATGCTTGGCAGAAGATGCTACATTATGATTGCTATCCATCATCATCTCCTGGCTGCTCACCAGAAGACAGTGCAGTACGACTGCTAGCCATCGTCATCTCCTGGGTGCTCGGCAGAAGATGGGAATGTCCTGGCTGAGTCACTCCCATGTCTGCCCAGGTGCCCCTGACTGACCTCACTGAGGTCTGCTAAAAGAGCACCCAGGAGTATGACGACGATGGCTACCAATTGTAATGCACTGTCTGCGGCCAAAAGGCAGTGAGCTCGTGCTGTGTAGCAATGAAGTCCCACATCTGTCAGCACCCAGGAGACGTACGGTGATGGTCAGCTGTGCGGGCTCCATGCTTGCCATGGTATGGTGTCTGCTCAGGTAACCCAGGAAAAAAGGCGTGAAACGATTGTCTGCTGTTGCTTTCATGGAGGGAAGGAAGGCTAGGGGTGCCTGATGACATGTACCCAGAACCACCTGCAACACTGTTTTTGCCCCATCAGGCATTGGGATCTCAACCCAGAATTCCAGTGGGCAGCAGAGACTGTGGGAACTGCGGGATAGCTACTCACAGCTACCCACAGTTCAGTGCTCTGGAAATCGACGCTAGCCTCGATACTGTGGATGCATTCCGCCGGCTTAATGCACTTAGAGCATTTTTTGTGGGGACACGCACAATTGACTGTATAAAAAGGTTTTCTAAAAAACCCAACTTCTATAAAATTGACCTAATTTCATAGTGTAGACATACCCAGAGACTTGGTGGGATAACTCACATGACTGGAGTACTGTCATGGATGGATATAAACTGTTCAGGAAGGACAAGCAGGGCAGAAAAGGTGGGGGAGTTGCATTGTATGTAGGAGAGCAATATGACTGCTCAGAGCTCCAGTATGAAACTGCAGAAAAACCTGAGAGTCTCTGGATTAAGTTTAGAAGTATGAGCAAAAAGGGGGATGTCATGGTGGGAGTCTGTTATAGACAACCAGATCAGGGGGATGAGGTAGATGAGGCTTTCTTCCAGGAAGTTTTTGGAAAGTGTAGGGGACAATTTTCTAGTGCAAGTGCTGGAAGAACCAACTAGAGGTAGAGCTCTTCTTGACCTGTTGTTCCCAAACAGGGAAGAATTAGTAGGGGAAGCAAAAGTGTATGGGAACCTGGGAGGCAGTGACCATGAGATGGCTGAGTTTGGGATCCTGACACAAGGAAGAAAGGAGAGCAGCAAAATATGGACCCTGGAACATCAGAAAGGCAGACTCTGGCTCCCTCAGGGAACTGATGGGCAGGATCCCCCGGGAGGATAACATGAGTGGGAAAGGAGTCCAGGAGAGATGCCTGTATTTTAAAGAATCCTTACTGAGTTTGCAGGAACAAACCATCCCGATGTGTAGAAAGAATAGTAAATATGGCAGGCGATCAGCTTGGCTTAACCGTGAAACCCTTGTTGTTCATAAACACAAAAAGGAAGCTTACAAGAAGTAGAAGATTGGACAAATGACCAAGGAGGAGTACTGAAATATTGCTCAGGCATGCAGGAGTGAAATCAGGAAGACCAAATCACACTTGGAGTTGCAGCTAGCAAGAGATTTTAAGAGTAACAAGAAGGGTTTCTTCAGGTATGTTAGCAACAAGAAGAAAGTCAAGAAAAGTGTGGGCCCCTTACTGAATGAGGGAGGCAACCTAGTGACAGAGAATGTGTGAAAAGCTAATGTACTCAATGCTTTTTTTGCCTGTCTTCACGAACAAGGTCAGTTCTCAGACTACTGCACTGAGCAGCACAGCATGGGGAGAAGGTGACCAGCCCTCTGTGGAGAAAGAAGTGGTTCAGGACTATTTAGAAAAGCTGGATGAGCACAAATCCATAGGGCCAGATGCACTGCATCCGAGGGCGCTAAAGGAGTTGATGGATGTAATTGCAGAGCCATTGGCCATTATCTTTGAAAACTCATGGTGATTGGGGTAGGATCCCAGATGACTGGAAAAGACTATGTAGTGTCCATCTTTAAAAAAAGGAAGAAGGAAGATCCAGGGAACTACAGGCCAATCAGTCTCACCTCAGTCCCTGGAAAAATCATGGAGCAGGTCCTCAAGGAATTAATTCTGAAGCACTCAGAGGAGAGGAAAGTGATCAGGAACAGTCAGCATGGATTCACCAAGGTCAAGTCATGCCTGACTAACCCAATTGCCTTCTATGATGAGATAACTGGCTCTGTGGATGAGGGGAAAGCAGTAGATGTGTTATTCCTTTACTTTAGCAAAGCTTTTGATATAGTCTCCCACAGTATTTTTGCTGGAAAGTTAAAGTATCGGCTGGATGAATGGACTATAAGGTGGATGGAAAGCTAGCTAGATCATCAGGTTCAACAGGTAGTGGTCAATGGCTCCATGTCTAGTTGGCAGCCGGTATCAAGTGTAGTGCCTACACGGTCCATCATGGGGCCGATTTTGTTCAATTATCTTCATTAATGATCTGGAGGATGGCATGGACTGCGCCCTCAGCAAGTTTGCAGATGACTAAACTGGGAGGAGTGGTAGATATGCTGGGGGGTAGGGATAGGATACAGAGGGACCTAGACATATTAGAGGGTTGGGCCTAAAAAAATCTGATGAGGTTCCACAAGGACAAGTACAGAGTCCTGCACTTAGGACGGAAGAATCCCATGCGCTGCTACAAACTAGGGACCGAGTGGGTAGGCAGAAGTTCTGCAGAAAAGGACCTAGGGGTTACAGTGGATGAGAAGCTAGATATGAGTCAACAGTGTACCCTTGTTGCCAAGAAGGCTAACGGCATTTGGGGCTGTATAAGTAAGGGCATTGCCAGCAAATTGAAGGACGTGATCATTCCCCTCTATTTGACATTGGTGAGGCCTCATATGGAGTACTGTGTCCAGTTTTGGGCCCCATACTCCAAGAAGGATGTGGAAAAATCTGAAAGAGTCCAGCAGAGGGCAACAAAAATGATTAGGGGGCTGAAGCACATGACTTATGAGGAAAGGCTGAGGGAACTGGGATTGTTTAGTCTGCAGAAGAGAAGAATTAGGGGGGATTAGATAGCTGCTTTCAACTACCTGAAAGGGGGTTCCAAAGAGGATGGATCTAGATCGTTTTCAGTGGTATCAAATGACAGAACAAGGAGTAATGGTCTCAAGTTGCAGTGAGGGAGATTTAGGTTGGATATTAGGAAAAACTTTTTCACTAGGAGGGTGATGAAGCACTGGAATGGGTTACCTAGGGAGGTGGTGGAATCTCCTTCCTTAGAGGTTTTTAAGGTCAGACTTGACAAAGCCCTGACTGGGATGATTTAATTGGGGATTGGTCCTGCTTTGAGCAGGTGGTTGGACTAGATGACCTCCTGAGGTCCCTTCCAACCCTATATTCTGTATTCTATGATTCTGTGGTCTTTAAAATAGATTGTGACCTTTGTAGGTACAGACACCCGGTCTTCCTATGCATTTGTCAGTACCTAGCATGCTTTAATGTGCTGTCAAAATAATTTTATTATTCTCTTGCTGTGTGCAAAACACTTAAAGTTATTACTTTTGGTTATGACTCTTTAAATAGCCATTTTTTAGCCTTAAAGAATCAGCCCAGCAGATGTTCTGCCAAAAACATGAATAAAAATTAGTTTGGGATCTGATCTAGCAGCATGAACACTGATATTTAGCATACAGTAGTTAATGCAATTGTGTGCTATTAATAGAAGTGAGCAGTTCCAGTCTCTGATAATATTAATAGATATCTAGTCCTTCAAAGAGTCTACAAATAGATTTGATACTACTTTCTGATATTTACTAAACACTTCACATGAATTTATGTTCTTGTGTTTAGGTGACTCACTAATGAAGAAGGCAGAGAGTTAGCTTCTGACTCAGACTGTACAGCCATGCGTAAAAAGACATATGATCACCTCCTTACACACCTATGTATTCATTTGCTTACCCCTTCACTGGAACAGGTGAGTAGGGGCAGGCAGTGAATTGATGGAGTCTTGGTTCCAACCATTCCGCTCAGAAGAGTTAAGCCAGTGTTTGGGGCTGCAGAGAGTATATGGCAGCAGAAAATACACACACACACACACACACACACACACCCTAAAGCACGGAGAAAATGTTTTTTGAGTCACAATGCCATCCAGGGCTCCTCCTGGGTTGGTGCAGCTTATGTACCCACGTTTTCTCAAGCCGGGCCTTACATCAGAATCTAGTTCATAGAAAGTAAACCAGAGGGTAGATTTCTCCCAAAGCATTAATAGAGTTTGTCCTTCTCATTTGCAAAAGGGATAACAGAAAGTAGAATAATACTTTTGATACGCCTCCCCTAATTGTCCCTGTTTCAGCAAGTTCTCAGAATTTCCTTGCCATGAGTAGATGAGGAGCAACTTAGCAAGCATAAAACCAGACCAAGTTATTTTCATTCTGATACTGAAAATGCAAGGAACTCATTCCATTAAAAAATCAAAACATAACAATACAAAAGCCCTTAAAAGTGCAAATCCTATTGTATTAACACTTTAATTATTGATCCAAAATAAAGCCCAAGTTTGCTGAAAGCTTTGCAAATCTTTCAGCTACACTAGGCCTCATATCAACAGATTCTGGGCTGCCTTATTCTTTGGGTTAGTAATCGTGTGAAACTTGGTGGTTTTCATGGATTTGAGTTAAAAAATCCAAACAAACAAAACTGATTATTGATTAGTTGATCTTCCCTTTTTAGAAACTGATTTTTCTCATTTGGATTCTCTTGAACCTGAAATGCTGAGTGAAAGTCACATGGTACAAGTCCATCTCAACCAAAATCAAGGAGGAAAAATCTTTTGAATAGAAATGCTGACTTTTGCACAGCTCTCCTTAAAAGTTGATATCCAGAGCCTGAGGCAAACACAAAAGAAAAATTGGAAAGAAGGCATAATCAATGTTTGTTCTCTTTCTCACAGTGGTCCATCATTTTAAAAATTGAATATATGCTGTAATTGGCAATTGCATCTCATGTGTCTACAAACTTGAAATTGTTATGAAGTTGTTTAGGTCTCATCATACTTTCATTTTTGCTCTTTATTCTTACAGTGTAATGATACATATAATGTGACAATGTTCAGTGCAGATGGATTCATCTTTAAAAGAATAGTATAATATTATGATAACACAAAGTGTTTTTTTATGACAACCAAGGTGTGAAATCATGATGTTAAAAATGATATATAATGTTTCTTTTGTATGAACTGCCTGTCAGACCCTCTTTCATTAAGAGGGGTAGAGAAAGTAAAGGAAAAACAGCAGGGATAAAAATATCTTTTACCCCTTTACATTGCCTGCTTGTTCACCTCTACCTTTTGTTCAGAAGTGACTAAGGTACATGTATAAATCATGTTTTTGGAGCTCCATTTCCATAATTCTTTTAGGACATTTCTTTTGTTCCTGTGCTCAGGAGTGGATTTTTGCTTGGTTGGTTGGTTCTGTGTTTTTTGGTAGATGATATTCTCTAGGAATATGGGAGGCTTTCTAATCATGTTTAAATCTTAATGTAGTATCCTTTCATGCCATGGGTGAATAGTAAAGGTGATGGTTCAGAGACACACCATCACTAATGTTATGTGTTCCAGACACATTGTATTTGTATTGTCACTTAGCTGATATTGGGATCCCATTGTTCTACACTATGCAAACACATAGTATAAGTCAGTCCCTGTCCAAAAGAGTTTACCATCTAAATAGACAAGGGAGAAAAATAGGGCAAGTCCTGTCACCTCTCTGTACCTAGGTCACACTGCAGGTCTCCTGATGGTCTGTTCCCTATCGACTAAACCACACAGCCTCCCATAACACATTCCGCACATCTCATTGGAAATTTGCACTGGTAGATTTCAGTTGGATAGTGATGAAAAGTATCAATACATTGCCTGAATGGTTTGACCCTGCTGCACATTTCTCTTGTTCTTGGAAATGTAATCTAATGTTGTAATCAAACATGTTAAATAGCTGATATGTAATAGATTGTGGAGAATTAAGCTGTTGTTTGGTACAATGCTGTTTAGACAAAGTTTTGAAACAAAATAAAGTTACACTGAAGAACAGAGCCAGAGTAAAATAAGTAGTGACATTCCAAAGAGTGCTGAATTTTGAGCACATAACAAGTGGGATTTGGTGGTTGGTGTTCCTGAATATTTGCTCCCAGAGGGCTCATATCTCTGAATTCAGATAGAACGTGCCAAAAATGATCTACCAATCACTAAATTCATGCTTAGAGCTGTTGCAGATATTCAACTCCACCCATCTCTGTCTTCTGAAAAAGTTTCTGCTATATTCATCATTCTGTGAAAAACTTTCATAATAAATCTCCAAACAGAGCAAAACTTGACTGGCTTAAACTGCCAGCACAAACCAGAACTCAGGCTACATTTGTATGTATCCAAAATTCCAGGGGTCTGAACCCTTGCAGTCTTAAACAAACAAACTTTATGAATCCCACTGTGAATTAAAAACTTCCATATTTCTCATACCCCCTATGAATCATAGAAAATTAGGGATGGAAGAGACCTCAGGAGCTCAACTAGTCCAACCCCCTGTTCAAAGCTATGAGTCAGTTATGTAAAAATTACAAGAGCAGATCATCAGCTCATATAAAGTAGCTCTACTAACTTCAGTGGAAGGTGTGTTTTACATCAGCGGGGTTTCTGGTCCACAATTCTTCTGAAACTTATAAGAGATGCGATATTTTCAGTCTTCTATTGCAACCATCTTGGACTTTTCTTAAGGTACCTCCCTCCGCCCATAAACACACACACCAATTTCAGAATGTTTAGAAACTTTGGCTGTAAATTGGCCTCTGATCAGTTCTGAAGCCTGCAAGATGTTTGGGTGAATTACAGAGATCATGTTTACATCTTTGAAGATGCCTCTGGGCACTATGAATAAGTAAACACAGCCTCAGAAAACAATTATGATATAAACTGCATTTTTAACAAGAGATTAATTATTTTTGCTTTCTTCATAGACTTTGCATATGTGGATTTGTTCTATGTTTAGAACATCCTTTACCTTCTTCATGAATGTTTGGTTTTGTACTCTAGCTTGGTCTTTTTGTTTTCTTTTTAACAGAATAGCCAGGGGTGTATTTCTGTTGACAGTGCTTGAGTGCTGGCCCACCACGACTGGTCACCAGCATTCTGGACTGCCATAGGAAAGTCTGAGCCATCTGTGCCTAGCCTTGTGGTTCAATGATTTTAAGCTAACCCTGGTGGTTTGTTGGTTGTTTTCTGCTAAATACAGTTTTCTGTTTATTATGGAATGTGTGCTGCAGAGTCTAACACTGGAATTTGGCACATGCCTTTAGGTTAACTTGGCCAAAGTGATTTATAGCTATTTATTCATAGCTAACATCCAATAGTGTAAAATGCTGTCTAAATCAAATCCCATTAGGGAAACATTATTTGGTAACTTTAGGGCTCATCTACACTAGAGACATGATTGAGCTGGGATAGTGGAAGGTGATTACACTATGGTTGTCCATGCGGTTCCCCATAACAACATAATTAGGAAGCAGGAATTTGATATTTATTTTTCATTGTCATTCTGGTTTCCTGAGTTTTCAAAGATGGAGAGAATTTTTAGTAAACAGTGCAAAATAATCACTCTCAATAGAGTGATGCATCCATCATGCATCCGACAAAGTGGGTATTCACCCACGAAAGCTCATGCTCCAATACATCTATTAGTCTATAAGTTGCCACAGGACTCTTTGCTACTCTCAATAGAAGCAGACCAAATTCTGGACCAGATTCTGATATTATCACTCATAATGATTAGCACCTTACTTCTCAAGTAGTCCCATTGCAATCAACTCATGGAGTAAAGAGCTATTCTACCTGAGAAAGCAAATCATTATCTGGCCCTATTTGGATTTGAAACTTCCAGCTATAATGGCACCTCTCATACTGTGGGATTGACTACATTGATTTATATCTGCAATTTCAGGTGGGAAAGAAGAAGTCGGGAGCAAAAATGTACTATCTAACTGGAAAGCTACAGTATGCGGCTGACTCTAAAAAAAAAAAAAAGAAAAAAAGAGTGGCCAAGATTGTATCCATATTTTTTCACTTTCACTCTCCATTGCCTACATTCTGAAAAGACATTCCATGTATTCATGGATTTCCTTTCACCCACAACACATGGAGACTGATTCTAGCCCCTCTTCCAGCAGCTGGAATGCCAACTTGTCTGCTTACCTGGGGATTATCCTTTCATAATGGTACTCCTTGGATTAAGATTTACAGCTAGCTCCACTCCTACAACCTCAGTGTTAGGGATGTTACCAGAACATATGTGAGCTCTGACTATCCCTGACTACTCTGGGCCTATAGGTAAACCAAGCTTAAGTAACCATCTTTGGTTCTTCACCAAGTGCAAGCTGGCTTTGCCTAAGAACCTGGCCAGTAATGTTCATCTGGTACATCAGACTTGGTCATGTCTGAGTTTTGTTACATTGGTAATAAATGGTTATGAACCCAACTACTTTGACCCCTCTAATTTACTCTACTGCTCAACACAAAGCTTTTTAATTTTCCATTTTCAGACATTTAGGCTTTTTGCAACAATGAAACTTCTGGTTTACACAAACATAAGAAAGGGTAGAAACATTAGAACAGGATGTAAACAGTTTAACAACAAAAACAGTGTATGAAACAGGAAGAAAATCTCACTGGTAATCTCCCTCCCCTTCCGTTACCCCCTCAAACTTAACTGATCAACTATACAGATTATATTCCGCCATTGCTACTAGTATGGGGATGTTTACTTGCATATAATGTATAAACTATATAAATATTTAGAAGGAAAATATATAGAAATGTAGCATCTAAAAGGCTAAAATATATATTCTTATTAAGACAGTCTTGTATGTCCCCAGTATGTTACATGGATGTATTTTAAGAAAGATTTTCCCTGTTTAAAAAATAAAAACTTATGATTTACCACTGTAGGCCCCATTTAGGAAAGTACTTGAGCATGTGCTGAACTGTAAGCATGTTTAAGTGCCGTCCTGAGTAGGGATATTTTCCTGCATTGCAGAGCTTTATGTAATGTATATTTCCAAGACTATATTAAACTCCAATGGGGAAAAAATACAAGTGATTCTAAATAATATGATTTATGGCAGTTATTCCCACACTGTGGTCCATGAAGTTATCAGTAGTTCACAGAGTGGAACGGTTAGAGCAGGGGATTGTGGTGTTGGGCAGTAGGTTGGTTTCTCTCTCTTTTTTTTCCCCTTCACTCCTCCCCCCACCATGTCTGGCATGTGCGCTCTCTCTCTCTATCAAAGTGATCCAAGAGTAAGAAAGAGCATTAACATGGATGGGGTATATATGTGTGGCAGTCACCTTAAATTGTGGCTGATTTTTTCAAGGTTTAAAAAAAAGCACACGTTGTGTGTGTGTCAGAGAGGGGAGAGAATAATTTGAATGGATTCAGAAGCTCACTACATGGATGAAGGTATTATCAAATAATTGCAAATCTCTTTAAGAATATTAGGTGAAAAATTCCCGTTTCTCAGAAGTGTAATGTATAGGCTATAATCAAGAACTTTGAACAGGACTTGTGCTTAATTGTGTGCCTCTGCCTAGATACTAAGGTGGCAGATACTTTAGAAATGCTTGTGGATAGACAGGGAACCAGAATAGTTTGTAATCTGTAAATATAATAACTTGAATATGTTTTCATATTTTGTGAGATTTAAAAAAAATAGAAATCTCAAATAAGCTATTAACATTCCATTCTATTTTATAATGATGCTGAATGGCTTTAAGATACTGTTTTTTAATTGAAAGTGCAAAATTCTGCGATAGTTTAATGTTAAATTGATCAAAATGATTTTTAAACCACAAAATAGGTGAAAAATGTGTGTATTTGAAGAGCCTGTTGTTTTGTTCTGTAATTACTACAGAACCCTGAGCTGTAATTTTGATCTAGTAAGTTGTAATGTTTTCTAGCTGATGACTGTCCGGAAAGCTCTTTCCCCAAGAAGTCCACCAGCGAGGTGTTGCAATGGTAAATCTCACTTTTGTCAATGAAATCTTTTTAGGAGGGAAGATTTATGTTAAGCTGCTTTGTGCTTTTTTCCCATATGAAACTATAGCTAGGTTTCTCTCTGCACCTACTTTTCACATTAGAATAGCTGTTGCTATCAGAACTCCCCTTCCTTTTGCTTGTCTATTGTCTGTTTTCACACTCCTCCTTGCTTTGTAATCACTCACCCACACTCATTTATCACTGGCTTACCCAGTCCTGCTTACACTATCTTCCATTTTTGTCATGGTGCACTGGTACATTACAAATACAATTAAACCTTTTACGATACTGTGGCTTTTGGCTAACGCATCCCAGCTTCAAGGTTGAAAGACTTCTGATATTACCACTGATATCAGTTCTCTCCCATTTATCGGCAATGTCTGGACTAATGCAGAAGTGGTGCATTAATTAAAGGAAGCATCCAGTAAGGCTGCCTTTTTTCCAATCTGACACTGAATTGGAGCCTGATGCCTGCTCATGTTTTAAGGACCATTCATCACACATGTCATCCAGAAGCAGCCAGCTGTCTGAGCAAAGCCTCATTTGCATTTCATCAACTACAGTCTCCCTCTTCTTCCCCCTTACCCTTTGTATGGAGCTTTGGTTTTTAAAAGAGCATAGTTTTCAAAAGCAGTTTAGCTAAAATTAATATTCCATTTAGAAAGATGATTTTACTTTAGTTCTGAGATTGTAGCATTATTGCTAGGGGGATATATGTCATATAAACATACCCACACAATCTGTGCCTATCCAAAATATTTAATGTACTATGGAATAAGGCAAAGATTTTGTGATGGATGGACTGATGTATGGATACGTCCACTGGTTCTCTGCATTAGATTGTTGGAAGTAAAATGTTTCATTTGAAAAGATTCTTTATGGATGTGAAATTCTACAATTGAGGAAGCTCCAAAAGTTCCTACATTATGGATTTTAATTTCCTCCTTTGCTTAGCCCAACTGCCCATCTCAAGTTGTATTTCAAATGCTATCGAAGACCTAAGAATATCATCAAAAGCTTTGGGTACAGCATGTTTGCTGAACCAGTGTGTCCTGAACTGCTTGGAAAAATACAGTTTTCTTAAGTGAAGAATAATTTCCCATTTTTATTCAGTGGTTGAACTAATTGGTTTCTGTTGCTCCACCAAGTGCAACAGAATCTCCAAGCATGCCTAATTCTACCAAAATGTGAAATATGATGAATGTAGAACTATGTCTGCTTATGAATAAGATATAAAGAAATTTTGGATATGTCTGCATGGATGATAACTTTGGCTTTCCAAAGTATGCCAGGTTTTGGTGTTGTAAAACAAAACTCAGGTCTGGCTTGGATCCCAGTCCCATTTATTTGAGTAGTCATAATTCAGTTAAAGGGTGAGTCAGGGGTGTTTCAGATAAATGCTTCCAGTTTTAACCCATATAGAGAATATATAGCCAAACATCTGGCCAAATTCACTACTAATGTAAGCTAGGTACAACTTTTCTGATGTCAACAGATTGTGTTCCGTATGCCAATGGTGAATGTGGCCCATTGTATATTATATTTCACGCAGGGTATGTTTATTATATGCCAAGCTTGGCAAAACCCAGAAATATTTATCTGAATCTAGCACATAGATTGAATCCAAAGCTTGCAAGGTTCAGAATCATGTATAGAGATTGTCTATATAGTATTCAGTTCAATGTGAATACATACTGATTCATGACCCAGTTCAGCAAAGCACTTAAATACATACTTAACATTAGTCACAAGCCTAAGTCTTGGTCACTTCAACAGGATTGAAGCACGCACTTCAAGTTAAACTGGAGCTTAAGTGTTTTGCTGAACAGGGATATATTGCCAAATGGTGACTGGAGGGAAAATGTGTCTTTATAAACACACGCGTATATTTTTGCTGCATGAATTTTAACTTTTGTATCTTTATGCATACAAATGAATAACTTTTGTACTTAACTTCAATATTCCAAAATTAGTGATTTTTAACTTGGAACCAAATTCTAACCCTACCTTCTGCAGGAGCAAAGGTCTCATGAGCCTGTCTGATTTATCCTGAAAATTAATATGGAACATATCCACTGCAACTCCGTGGTTGAAATCTGTGAGCTGCTAAGGTAAATGTATGACTTCTCCTTTGCCTGAAACCTGGCTATGGGTTACCTAGGGAGGTGGTGGAATCTCCTTCCTTAGAGGTTTTTAAGGTCAGGCTTGACAAAACCCTGACTGAGATGAGTTAGTTGGGAATTGGTCCTGCTTTGAGCAGGGGGTTGGACTAGATGACCTCCTGATGTCCCTTCCAACCCTGATATTCTATGATTCTATTGCTTGTATGGAACTTATCATCCCTCATTTAATATAGTCCCATTGCCTGCAGTTGGCTAACCTGTTTGGAGTTACCCCAGGAAGTAAGCAGAGAAATGGACAATGAATGATTCCATGTGAATAGAAGATCTGGAGATGGTTGTGGAGCATATGTCATGTCCCCTGATTGTCCATGGAGCCATGTGCTCCTCAACCTGGCTGATGGTTCTCTTTGTACTATATATTGTATTAGAGCTGGATTGTAAACTCCTTACAACAAGAACATTGTTTTTGTACGTAATCCCCAGATGATTTTCCTTTCTTCCTGGGCTGTCACCTTCTGAGAACCATCTTCATCTTCCTGTGCATCTTCCTGTGCATCTACATCTTTCCCATTGGGGAAGGTGTGGCGGGAGAGAGGAAGGGGAGTTATTTATATAAGTTCATCTGCAAATGTTTGCCCATGGTCCCCAAAAGATAGCTTCAACAAGGTTGCTAACCAAAGGTGAAAAGTTAGTGGATCACAATCCATTTTTCATGTTTCACTTCTGTGAGTATGTGAACATGCATCTATTCTTGTTTACATCTCAGAGTGCAGTGAAGCCAGAAGAAAAACTTCATTTCTTTATAATTTTCCTCTCAATTCCCAGAATAATATTTCATTGGAATCCTAAGAGACTAAGGAAGAATCTGAGATTGAAGATTGTATTACATGTGTTGGTGACTTCCTTATTAGCCATTAGCTTTTTTGTTTTTTTCTTTTCTTTGTAGAACCTAATAGCCAATGTTCCTTCAACTCCCTTAAGGACTCTGCAAAGTCATTATTTGATTTATTTTTGTTTACAATTAGAATTTATGATTTGTTAGTATTTGTTATGCTAAATACACTTCTGGTATGGATACTTTATTATTGATGCATGGTTATTTTACCACTTTAGGAACCATGTAGTCTGTAATTATCTAAGCATATACAATGATAATTTCAATACTTTTTTGCGTAAGTAACACATTTGCAAAATGATGTGAAAACATAATAAAGATTTTATATCAAATTGATTTCATACTGCTATTTTCAGAATATTCCATGCTCTATCCTGAATGCCTTTGTAACATGTACTTGCTATATATTTCTGTAAATTCAGAGCCTAGTCTTCTCATTATTTCTTATTTGTCTCACATTCAGTGCTTTTGTCTGAATGTCTTTATTTTCCAACTCTGTCCTGTCAAGTTTATCAATTAAAATCTTCTCATTCCCTGAAATTGTAAAGTTTCTCCCTGGCTCTGACACATACAGATACCTTTTCTACATTCTAGTGCTTCTGGATTCGTTTTTCAGTATATTAATGTAATTCCTTATTAACATCTAGGGATTATTACCTAAATAAAATCAGTCTTTAAAGTCTTCAAAAGTAACTCCCTCTCTTTGTCCAATTTATCCAATGTGCAATAATTAACCCTTCTTTCTCAATCTTGGAAAAAATCTTATCTCTATCTCCATCTGGAAAATAGGGATTATTTGTAAATGTAATTAGAGAGGATTGGTACCTAATCAAATTAGAATATGTGAATGCCATCTTCTGTGGACTCAGTGGCCACTGAAATAATACACAAGCTTCTGAATATTTACAAGCATGGGCTCAAATTTATGATGGATACTGAAAGCATTTTTATAAAATGAAGACACATGGGGTTTAACAAACGTGTAAAACAATGTCAGCATCATGAGGATTTTACACTCGAACCCCAAATACTATATGCAAGATTAGACTTCAAATGAAAAACACTGTGGAGACAGCCTTTTGGGAGGCTTGACAAAAGTAGGCGGTGGGAGGTTGAGGAAAGATTTAAATAAGGAAAGGAGGGGGAACTTATTATAGCATGTGGGAGGCTGTTTCAAACATAAAAGACAGCCTAAAAGAATATGAAAAGTTTTACAGGGGCGAAGGAGACTATTTCCAGAGTCTATTGAGTATCAGAGGGGTAGCCACATTAGTCTGGATCTGTAAAAGCAGCAAAGAGTCCTGTGGCACCTTATAGACTAACAGACGTTTTGGAGCATGAGCTTTCGTGGGTGAATACCCACTTCATCAGATGCATGTTGACATGCATCTGACGAAGTGGGTATTCACCCACGAAAGCTCATGCTCCAAAACGTCTGTTAGTCTGTAAAGTGCCACAGGACTCTTTGCTGCTTTTACAGAGTCTATTGAGTTCACTGGAAAGATTTTAATCCAAATCAAGTCACTTACTGGAGCAGTTAGAAAAGAACTGCAGGTACCGATGTAGGGAGCTATGAGATGCATAAAAGGGAATAAAAACAGATATTGGCATAGGCTGAGTTGAACATTTGAGAACAAAGATAATTAATTTAATGTTAAAAACAAAAAAGAGAGAGGCAGTTAGTGATGGGGTTTGAAGAAAGGCTAAGATTGTTGAAACACCTAGAGAGAGAAATTACATCAGCAGAGGGATTTTTGCTAGAATAGAGGAAAGAACAGTCATGTGCAGAGGCTGGAAAAGCGGAGGAGATCACAATAGTTACACAATGAAAGATCACCCAAATAGGTAGAAGAATATGATCAATATGGCTGGAGAGGAAAGGATGGATCTTATAGCTGTTATAGAGAAAGGAGTACTAGGATGCAATGAGAACCTGAATGTGTGGGAACAATGAACAAAGTAGGTTACAATAGGATGACCTACTAGTTTTGGTGGTAGTTTGTCATGGTTGCTGATATCATATTGTGAAGTGATATTGCACTGTGTTGTGAGACAGCATGGTGAAGAGACTGAGGATAAAGGAATATAGGTACAGGAACTCCTCACTTAACGTTGTAGTTATGTTCCTGAAAAATGCAACTTTAAGTGAAATGATGTTAAGCAAATCTTATTTCCCCATAAGAATTAATGTAAATGAGGGGGTTGGGTTCCAGGGAATTTTTTTTCCCCAGACAAAATACCATATTTTATATATATAAAAAAACAATTTAATACTGGTATACAGTGATGATTGTGAAGCTTAGCGGAGGTGGAGGAGTCAGAGGGTGGGATATTTCCCAGGGAATGCCTTACTGCTAAATGAACTAACAATTGACTTAGCCCTCAAGGGTTAACCCTCACAACACTGTACAAGGCAGCAGGAAAGGAGGGAGGTCAGACAGAGACACACACCCTGTGTGTGAGAGAGAAACTGTGTATTTTCCCTTTAAGTAGCTGACCCCAGGCTTAAGTACACTGCCTTGTTAATTAAATCAGCTTGCTGAGACCTGAGACCACAGCTACTGCCTAGGTCAGGTTGTGTGTCCTCCCTGCTCTACGGAAGATGGGGTAAGCTGGGTGCAGGAGCAGGGGGGAGGGGGAAACACCCTAACATTAGTCTCTCTCTTCCCCCTCCCCCCTGATACAGCAAGCAGGAGTCTCTGGGAGCAACTCCAAGGCAGAGGGCAGGAGCAGCACACGGCAGTGGGAGGAGGGACAGCTGCTGCAGAGGGAACTTAGGGGAACGGGGAGCTGATGGGGGGCTGCTGGTCCACCCTGGTTCCAACTACCCACCAGCTAGCTGCAATGGGCTGCTCTTCTACTGCAAGCAGTGAACAAAACAGGTGGCTGCCAAACGACGTTAGAAGGGAGCATTTCACAACTTTAAATGAACATGTTCCCTAATTGATCAGCAACTTAACATCGAAACAATGTTAACCGGGATGACTTTTAGTGAGGAGTTCCTGTATATGCAGGGAGTCTGTTTCCCTGTGGCAGTCCAGATTTAGCAAAGCAAAGTGTGTATGTGCATTTGTAGTGTGGAACTATATAAGGAAACAGCTTTTATGCTACTTTGCCTGACGAGTAGAGCTGGGTGTGAAATGGCTTCTCTGTGCTGCAAATATTTTTGAAAATTGTTCCCATTCTGCATTCTACAAAAAGCCAGATACACTAGAACAGCAAATAGCCCTGTGATTCAGGCACTTATCTAGACTGTGTGAGCTCCATGTTCAAGGCCCTGCCCTGCCTCATTCAGAGTAGGACTAGTTATTCTCCGTCTCTTAGGCACTACTGTTCTAAGTGTGCCACTTTGTACAAATGATTAAATATTCATCTCAAACTTTTTTTCTCTGTGGAACACTTGAAAATTGCTGAGGATCTCAACAGACCACTTAACAATATTTCAAAATGTTGTTTGTACCATTAGCTAACTATTGTAAAGTGCTTTGGATAAAAGCGCTATATAAAAAAAACGCCTAATTAACATTTTTTGTTCTGTAAATAAAAGCACACAGCTCATATTTTAATAGCAGTAGTCTTATCTTTTTAATACAATGGATGTGCTCTCTCTCTCCTGCTGCAGCAGTCTCTGAGCTGGTGCTGGGAAGGAGTGGGGGCTCTCCCTTTCTCCCCTGCTGTGGCAGCCCCCTAGCTGGGGCTGGGAAGGAGCGGGGGGTCTCTCCCCAACAGCTGCAGCCCTGGAGCTGGGGAAAGTCGGCTCTTTGTCTGGCTACCGCAGCCCTGAATATCTCAAATTCCACCCATTTCCCTCTTCTCACTCCACTGGCCCCTACTCCCTATTCCCCCCAAGGCCACCACCTCACTTTACATGTGCGTCTTCTCCAGTGTCCAGGCACCTAATTAGTGGAGCCGTGCCTGGCAAGCTCCACTAAATAGGTGGGTGGCCCTTCATTCTCTCATGTGCAGCCGCCCAGGCACGCAGCTTAGAGGGAACTATCCGTGGACAGCCTGAACAGAACTCACAGACCACAGTTTGAGAACCTCTGAGACAGAGAGATGGTATGTCTACCACTGCAAAAAAAAAAAAGTGTGCTAACTAACTAAGGTTAAAATAGCAATGAAGACATAGCAACTCAGCTTTCAAAAGCCTATAGGGTAGCCTATGTTTGGACTCAAACTGCTAACCTGAGTTAAATGCTATTTTGATCCAGGTTAGCTAATCTGAAATAACTACACACAATTGTTTGCAGTGTAGACCTCGCTTGAGACTGATGCTATAGCCTAATAGCAGGTCACCTGGGATGTAGGTGCCTAAATCTCAGTTTTAGGATCTACTGCAATCAAGAAAATTCCCACCAAACCCTGTAGGTGCCTGAACTCAGTTGGCACCTAAATTTCTGCTGTAAAAGTTTCCTTGGTGCCTATGTTTCTTCCTCTGAGTATTCACACTGCTGCCTCCCTTTAGGCATCTGGACACCTATCTCTTGCCTAACCCCACAAAGCAATTCACAAATCCAGGGAAGATAGACTTTTGCCTGCCTATCCTAGGACCTGATCCATTAGGCATCCTCAGAGGCCACCTACTGGATTTGCCCCATTCAAAATCTATCTGGCAGCAGTGCCCACCTTAAAACTTTTAGCCCAGTGATTAAATTGTTCACCTGAGATGTGAGCAACCCAGGTTCAATTCCCCTCCTTTGCTAGAGAAGGAAAAATGTTTTGAACAGGGAATTCCAGAGGGTGCTCTAACCACCAAGATATGGGATATTTCCAATTTAGAGCTCCCTCAGTCTCTCCTGTTGCAGCTGTTCCACTTTGCATGAATAATTAGGGGGTCCAGTCTACCTATTCTGCCTCTCATATGGGTGTCCTAACCACTGGATTATTGTCATTCTCTCTCTTGCTGTCTCTCTAGCTCTGGCCCAGTGACCCTAGGTATTTAGCCATAGTGAAACAGCTTCAAAAGGTGAGATTCGAGGAGTCCTCCCCACCCCCCATCAGAATATACCATAGGTCATTGGAATGTGGGAGGCCTAGCTTCAATTCCCACCTCTGCCAGAGTGGGAGAAGGGAGATCTATATTCAAATCCTATCTCTCAGGAGAAGCACACTAAGCAGTAGGCTAAAAGTTATAAGGTGGCACCACTTCCTCGTCCTCTGGTCATTTTGTGATGTTAGGTGCCTTCATAACTCATTCTCACCAAAAGTACCTTAGGTACCTCAGCCACCTTACACCAGGAGAGATGTTCCCAGTTGTGGATCGCTGTCAGAAATAAGTGCTTCCCTGAAACCTGGCCTTAGGAGCCCAGCTCTGTGAGAGGGGTGGGGCATAGCATATACTCCATTCCATAGTATCTTCCATTGGCTAGCTTAGGCAGGGAGCCACCTAGAGTGTTGGCTTTTGTGTATTGTATCGTACGTCTCCCCAGGCACTGTTTAGGGTGCCAAGGTGCCTAATTCCAGCATTGTGAACCTGTGTTGTTCCCTATGATTTTCTAAGTGCCTAAAAATTATCCATTGTGACACTTACGTGGCTTCCTGCTCAGCTTGCTGGCTTTTGGGAATTCCATTCTCACCCTCCTTTGTAGATGTAGGCCTAGTCCCTACTGTCTTCAGTGGGCTTTGGATCAGGCTTTCTGGAGCATGTTGCACAATACACCTCGTAGAGTAAGATACGAAATAGTTAGTGAGCTTATTGCTTTCCCTAAATGTTTCTCACAGTGTCCCATAAATTGGTCAAATAAATTGATATTACCCACCTTGTATCTCAGGTCACTACCCTCCTGCTCCATTGTCTGTTTATTGTTACCACTGGCAGTGCTCGTGTATTTAAACTGGACAGTCTTTGGGATATCCTGGACATCAGTTATACCAGCTTTAACTGTTGCATTGTATATTTAGATATTGTGATAATTTGAGAGAAAGGAGAGAATAGTAGAATTCCTGGTGGCAGTCGGAATGAACCTTACATCATACGTAAGGCTTTGAATCTCTGCAATGTGAATCTGTTGAAAAGAAGATTTGAGAGCAAAATACGAAGCAGAATACTTAGCTGCACTATCTAATGGGGGAATTTGTTTTGCTATTTTAAACTTAAAAGTGAACATTTTTTAAATAAAGATAAGCATGTGATGGCACCTTTGCAGTGAGCTCTTGGTTGCAGAAGTGCTAAGTATCAGCATCAATTTTAGAGAGGCAGCATTGTCAAGTACTAACAAAGCTGGCGGCAAGGAGCTCGAGGGTTCTAGTGCTGGCACTAACATTCTCTGTGGCCTTGGGACCCCACCTTATGGCTGGTTTTATTTTCCGATCTGTGAAATAGTGTTATCTCCAAGGAATAGCGTGAGGATAAATTATTTCATGTCCTATATAAGCAAAATATTTTGGCATCCTGCAGTGTTTTAATTTGCTTGCATTGGAATATCCTGGAGGAATTGGCTCTGCACTAGGGTTGTCCGGTTTTCGATGGGCATGTCTGGTCAAAAAGGGGATCTGTTAGTGTTGGGGGGCAGGAAGAGCAGCAGCTGCGGTTGGAGCCACATGGAGGAGCTGCTTTCTGCTCGTCTACTGATGCCTGACAGAGCAGTTGCTGGCTTCCAGGCCGGGATCCACGAGCTAGGTGCTGCCACTCGAGCAGGAGGGGGGGTCCTGAACAGCCTCCCTTCTGCCCTGCCAGCCCTGATTGCCCCAGCCCTAGCCCCTCGCTCTGGGGACCGACCACTTCCCCCCGGTCCCTTGCTCCAGGGACCTTCCCCTGCCTTGTCACGGTTTTCCCCTGTCCTCTTGTTCTGGGACCAACCCCTCCCTCTGCCTCTCTGTGCTCTGATTGGGCAGGCGGGCGGCTCCATGTCAGCACAGCCAAGCCTGGCTCTGCAGGCAGCAGTGATTTCTGGGGGAATGAGCAAGGGGGGAGTGGACAGTGAGTGATGGAGGGAGGGGGAAAGGAGTGGGGGGGAAGGGGCAGGGCAGGGATGGGGCCTCGGGGGAAGAGGTGGGGCAGGGGCTGGGGCAAGGGTATTCGGTTTTCAGCAATTGGAAAGCTGGCAACCCTACTCTGCACCTAAGAATGATTTCCATCAGAGAGATCTGGGTACATAAAATAGATTTTACTGTGATACACTCAGCTGGAAAAAAAAAAGAGTTGCACTACAGCTAAGAAAAAGACATTTCTTCTGGATCTATCAACCTGTGCAGTTTATGAAAAGGATTTATAAGAATACTTGTAATTAGATGGCTTTCAGTAATACAATAAGAGCTAAGTATTATTTGTCAGACTTTTGCACGTTCACACGACAGTTGAAGCCAAGAACATTTGCAATCTTTGCAATAAAACAGTGACTGGGGCAAGCCTGGGGCCTACATTGATGCATCAGCTCTTAAGTCTCAACTGCAATGAGTGCATTCATTATGCCATTCACTGCTAATTTCCCATTCACTGTCAGTTTGAGAAACAGTGCTATTTCTGAGCAAGAAAAGGGGCTTGCTGCTCCTTCTATCCCCTAATGAATGCACTATTAGAGAGATAAAAGATGGACAAAACATGTAATACATGTTGTGCCTGGGTTCCTGAAATTTGTTACAAACTATTAGCATTTGGCAGCAGGCTAGTGACAAGAGATTTCACTATGGTGTATAGTAGAGCAAAGACATTGTAACTGCTGAAGAAGCATTAGCCTGGCTATATATCACATTGAGATATTTTACTGTGATGTCTAAATCACTGTCCATTATAATCTGGGGATACTACCTGTCTTCTTTAAGACAGACTTTGTCTCATCCAAGTCATTGTAGAATAATAAAAGAGAAAAGCATTTATAGTTCTTTTAGAGCTGTAAATATTTAAAAATCAAATGGAAAAAAAAGGAATTGCACCAAATTAAAATACAATGCAGATTAAGAGAGAGACACAATTCTAAAAAAGAAATCACATGATCATTATTTTTATAGCCCTTCACCATTGCCACCCTCTTGCTCCATTGTCTGTCTATCATTATCACTGGCAGTACTTGTCTTATTTAGCCTGAAAGTTCTTTGCGGTCGGACCACTCTGTTCAATCTCTGTAAAGGACCATATATTTACAAGAATGTATAAATAGCATAAAATAATTACAAAGAGTGAAAATGTGCTGAACAAATAAGAGGCACTGATCAACATAGCTAAGATTCCAGAGGCACAAGTGAATAAAGAGTAGCTCACAAAAATGCAGATCAGACACCTAAAAGGGAATGGTCATCAAAGCTGGAATTCATGGTGGAACAATACTCATTAGATTTTAAAAAAATCTGCTGACTTTGTAGAACTCTTACAGCAAATGACATGTGAAATGAACAATTCCTTCCCAGCTGAATGAGCTTTGCAACCTACATTCTCCATGGTGTGCTGTTTGCTCATAGACTCAGCACCCAAACCTCTAACAAATATTTACCAAAAGAAATATACATTTTAAAATCTTATCCTGCTCTTTGTTTTGAAATGTAAGTATTTCTCATTTCTCGTCACTTATCCACAATCTCTAGAGCCAGCACTATCTTGTTCCTACAGGATCATCTGCATGGGATCCTCATTGTTGCTGCCCCCTTCAGTCCTACTAAAGTTTTGTTTCTCCGTTTTTAAAAACTTCTCTTTGTGCATAATCTATACCGCAAGAAAAACAGTTTAAACCAAAATAGAACTTTAAAAAATACTTGCTTGTGGCCACCATTTTGAATTATTTCTGGCTGCATTTGACTATTTGAGCTTCAAAATAGTTTAAACGTTATATTTATCAAAGGTTTGTCTCAAAGATTATTTAACCAAGGGGAAGCAGGGGCATTTCTGTCCCTTTAATCTAATGGGTAGGAGACAGGATCAGGTCTTCAATCTGAAGGGTCTCAGACCCCTCCCTGAACAATGGATCCAAAATAAGCAGTCACTCTTGTCAACTGTGAAGCCCCTAAATTAACCATTGCTGTCACCCAGCCTGTCTGGGAAGTGAGGAGATATTCCTATTCTTAAATTATCCTCCAGTATCCCAAGTACCATTGATTAGAGTTGGCAGAGAAAAGTAAAGGACTCTATCCCTGCATAAGGTGTAGATTTGGGCAACTGTGAAGCCCCTAGGGTAGATGGTTACCTCTGAGGGATCCTCTGATCCCTCAAGGAAATAGCATTAGAGCCTAGCAGTAGTGTAGAGCTGTTGAGGACTCAGGCCCAGATCCTCAAAGGTATTTAAGCTCCTAACTTCTATTGAAGTTGGAAGCTAGGAGTTTAAACACCTTTCAGGATCTCAGCCTCAGTGCCATGGACTCAGTGCCTGGGTTAAGCCAGGATTTGTCCACTGACTTCAGTGATAGTTCCTGCCTGTGCTAGGGATATCAAACCTGTAGGATTTGACCCCCTGTGAGTAATTCGTATTTGGTGAGTAATGCAAAGTGGAAGCAGGAGTGAGCTTACTAATCACTGGTAGCTCATGGTTGTGCAGATAAGTGGTTGCCTGAGTGATGTATACACTAGGCATTGTTTAAATGTGCGCAGATCACTTTTTGGAAATAATTCTTATCTAGATCACTCTGAAGAAATAGAAGATTTTAGCAACCTTCCACCAAAAGATAAACAAATTTTAAAAGTTTTTTTGTACCCACTAATTTGTGGTATAACTGGTATCACCCACATATCCAGCTATCTGAATGTGCACAGTGCCCACCTATAAATTCTCAAGATATTTAGTTGATAAACTGCACTCACAAAATTTGTGAATACAAAATTGTCTGCAGATACGCATCTGCAATCTGAAAACATGAAAAGTAAACAGAATTTTCAAAATCTATTTAAAAAGTGTATTTTACCATATTTAAACTGCAATAAATTATTCTTTAAAAGAGACAGCCCTTGGATGATCAAATGGTGTGAACTGTGTGCATGTCCTGAGGTTTTGTGGATACATGATTCAGAGTCTGCTAAATGCCAGCCCAGGTCAATGGTGCAAGAGTAGCCTTAGGAGACCAAATGGATATAACAGCTTGCTGGCCACAACCCCTTTTGCTCAGCTATTCCACTTGAGCTAAAGCACGGAGAAAGTGACTATTCTGGCCTGATACCACCTGAGAAGCCTCAATGCTGGAGGAATCAAATCCCCAGGTAGTCAATTAAGCCAGTTTTAAGGCTACTTTGTACCTTAGGTGTAGCACAAATCAGTCTTAATAAGCTGATGTATCTGACCCTTGTACTCTTATGTGACTGTAGAGTGCAGTGATATTTTCAGATAATCCAAAAATAGTATTCAATAGTGCAAGCCAGTATTTGGATATGAGTCCTGGTGTGTGCTTTTCAATAAGTTTATGAAATCTGTTGGTGTTAAGTTTCATTTTTGTTAGTATCAGTTTCTTGTTTTCTTTTGTATTTGAGTATTTGACACCCATTCACAGCAGCAAAATCAAATCCTTAAACCCTGAAATTTAGACATATCTTGCTGGACAAAATAGAATCAAACTTTAGCCTTATTTCAAAAGAGTGTTCTCCTAAGTTCCTAGGACCAATCCTATTCAATTTATTTATAAATGATCTGGAGAAAGGGGTAAAAAATGAGGTGGCAAAGTCTGCAGATGATACTAAACTGCTCAAGATAGTTAAGACCAAAGCAGACTGTGAAGAACTTCAAAAAGATCTCACAAAACAAAGTGACTGGGCAACAAAATGGCAAATGAAATTTAATGTGGATAAATGTAAAGTAATGCACATTGGAAAAAATAACCCCAACTATACATACAATATGATGGGGGCTAATTTAGCTACAACGAGTCAGGAAAAAGATCTTGGAGTCATCGTGGACAGTTCTCTGAAAATGTCCACGCAGTGTGCAGAAGCGGTCAAAAAAGCAAACTGGATGTTAGGAATCATTAAAAAAGGGATAGAGAATAAGACTGAGAATATATTATTGCCCTTATATAAATCCATGGTACGCCCACATCTCGAATACTGTGTACAGAGGTGGTCTCCTCGCCTCAAAAGAGATCTACTGGCACTAGAAAAGGTTCAGAAAAGCGCAATTAAAATGATTAGGGATTTGGAGAGGGTCCCATATGAGGAAAGATTAAAGAGGCTAGAACTCTTCAGCTTGGAAAAGAGGAGACTAAGGGGCAATGTGATAGAGGTATATAAAATCATGAGTGGTGCGGAGAAGGTGGATAAGGAAAAGTTATTTACTTATTCCCATAATACAAGAAATGAAATTAATAGGCAGCAGGTTTAAAACAAATAAAAGGAAGTTCTTCTTCACGCAGAGCACAGTCAACTTGTGGAACTCCTTACCTGAGGAGGTTGTGAAGGCTAGAACTATAACAGCATTTAAAAGAGAACTGGATAAATTCATGGTGGTTAAGTCCATAAATGGCTATTGGCCAGGATGAGTAAGGAATGGTGTCCCTAGCCTCTGTTTGTCAGAGGATGGAGATGGATGGCAGGAGAGTGATCACTTGATCATTGCCTGTTAGGTTCACTCCCTCTGGGGCACCTGGCATTGGCCACTGTCAGTAGACAGATACTGGGCTAGATGGACCTTTGGTCTGACCCGGTATGGCCGTTCTTATGGTCTTGTATTCTAAGTAGCGGGAACGTATAACTGGGAACCAAAGAAACAGACTTGTTCTGGAAGTGGTATCTTAGTTCTGTATTTTCTTGCTTTTAGAATCATATTCTGCTGGTGAAAGCTATCATGTGTCATCAGAAGAGCTATACATCTGTTTGGAAGTCCCTTGGCTTTGGTGGAAGAGCCCTAACTCCACAAAAAATTGTAGGCTCTTCTAGATAGTGATATGCAAACAAATGTTGGATCAATTTCTCCAGGAATTTCCTGTGTTCTCTTTCCTTGAGGTTCAACGGAACACTTGACAGCACAAAGGTTATAATATAACTACAGCTGGAAAAATAACAGGTTTGTTGGCAATTAAAAAATTGTTTCAGGTTGAATGATACATTTTGTTTTGATTTTGGAGCATTTAAACAAGTTTTAATTCTTTTATTTTAAAGGCAATTTAAAAATGAAAGTAATTTTGAATTGAAAAATCAAAAATGTTTCATTTAGAAAACGTCAAAGGAAACTTTTTTCAGAATTTATCTTAACTTTTATTTCAACCAAAACAATTAAGTAAAATACACATCAATTCACAAAATGTTTGTGTCTCAGAATCTGTATTTTCCACCAAAATAAATTTTGACTGAAAAATTTCACCCAGTTCTAGTTACAAGCTTTCACAATTTGTCCTCTCCTGCCAGTAGGGTTGCCAATCTTCTTATCCTGAAACCTCCAGGAATTAAAGATTAAACTTTAATTAAAGATTATGTGATGTGATGAAACCTTCAGGAATATGTCCAACCAAAACTGGCAACCCTACCTGCCAGTCCTATGGAATGTTGGGTGGCCTTAGTCTCTCTTTCAATACAGTTTTTATCCAATGAAGTGGGCTGTAGCCCATGAAAGCTTATGCTACAATAACTTTGTTAGTCTCTAAGGTGCCACAAGTACTCCTGTTCTTTTTGCGGATACAGACTAACATGGCTGCTACTCTGAAACCTGTCATTATTCTTCCAACTACTTGACTGGAACTTTTATATTCCAAATAATTTTTTCCTAGATTTGGTGCTAACATTTTTGTGGTGCATTCTCTTTCTCTCTCTGTAAATACATCTCCAATCTTATCAATGCTTTCCTGTAAAGTGTTTTATCAGCAAGCAAGGTACTAACAGACTTCAACAGGACTTTATTTTTGAAGTGGAAACCTCTTTACCAAGCTGCTGCTGCACCCTCTGTAACTCTCACTCTGCCTCCTCAACTCCCCCCCTTCCTGTTTCCTGTCCTTTCAGACTCCCAACAGCCAGTGCTCCCAGTTCTAATAATTACAAGCAACATCTAAACACCACATAAAGTTTCCTATATCAGATGTCCACTGAGGATTTCATGGTTACAACAAACATATGCTTCATTTCTTTTATATTTCATAAACTTCTACAGCTTCATGACTAGGACAGGAAGGGAGTCATAGGCTTTGGAAGGTAGACTTAGTTAGATACATATGACAGTAAACTTTTACTCACCTTAAGCATTTATTATTCTCTTCAATTTGTCTTATTACTTAACATAAATGCAAGGCAATTCTTGTTAATGTTCTATTAACCAGTATAAAGGATACCAAGTAGTCAATCATAAACAAAGCCCAAATAAATCTGGTATTACTTTTTGTTCATATTCACCATTTTATCATAATATCCATCAATACCAAATATTTAATGGCAAGATATATAAATATCTTTTCTCTGAATAATTGGCTTATTTTTATAGCAATGAGCTCTGGTTGTATGACAACTATAAATATCTTTGTTTTACATGAGATTAACTTTCTTCTGATTGTGGGGAAGAACCATCATAGCTAATAAAGACAAAATACAAATTTATACCAACAGGCCACAATAACCATTTCAAGAAAATCAAAGCCACTTGGGATTGGTCTAATGCTGTCTTGGTGCTCTACTTCTTGACTAAAGAAATGAGAGGAACCACTAGAACGGTGACACAAATTGATGTTAATAAATTAGTGAATTCATAAAAGGACTCCCAATTTTAGTGCTAAAAGCACACCATTATATGCTGCATAATTAAGTTTAAAAAGCATACAGATAAGTGGCTGCATCCAAATCCATTTCTGTGCCCTTTTGTGTGCTTATCTACCCTGGGCCAGCAGACAATCCAGCTTTTCACTGACCTTTGGCACTCCACCATCAGCAATAAAATGTGAGCTCCTTTATATTCCCATAGTTTTCTTAATTAGCAACACCTGTGGTATGCTCCATTTGGAGATGCATCATCAGCAGAACACACCTGCTTTGGGGCCCGCAGGTAGAAAAAGGCTCAGTATCTTAGGGCTCATGGGAGTCCATCTGTGTGCCCTAAAGCAATGCTGGAGCAATGGCTAAATACCTATCATCTTCAAGGACCCTTATTGTAGCCACTAATCCTGATAATTGTTGCCTTGATTAAGTGAAATAATAAATAGCATCCTGAGCGGATACACAATGGCATTCCTGGCTATAAGGAAATCCTTTGCCTGTCTTTCATTTGAGATGAACTATTTTTTGACCAGTTAGAACACAATGGTAACATGAAAAGTTATTTTTTGAGCTATTTGTGTAATCAGAGTTTTTGTATTTATCTTGCGCATTTTGAAGCACATCCATAATGAAATCGGAGGCAATTTGTTCTTATAGAAATGAATATATAGTTAATAGATACACATATTCATTTGTCTGTATGTGATATCAACATACTTATATACATGATATAACCAAGTACTAATTACCTATTAAAGGAATGAATTGGTTTGTAATTAATTAATGTATTAACAGTAACAGTTAACCATGAATAGCATTTTAAAAGGATATTTTGCAGAGTAATAGACAAAATGTCAGCAGCTGAAAGACAAAGAAATAGAATTCCTGTTGTCCAGTCTGAGTTCTTCTCACTTTTCTCATAAGAAGAATTTAGTTGAGACACTTAAGTATATTTTGTTAGACCTAAGGTTGTTTTAATGCACACTATTATACTGTAACTTGCACTTATGCAACAAAGATGGTGCAAAGATTTCCAACAAGTAAGTATTCATTCTTCCTTAAGCAGAAAGACACTAAAAGAAAAAATCTTTGTGTTAGTAGATTGATATGTTGAAAGATGTGCAACTGAATTCCATAAATGTACCAGACTAAAAACAATGTTTCTAAAAGTAGAAATGAAGAAGATTATTATGGCTATAAAACAAAAGTCTTCTGTCTCACTACACAATTTATAATAAAACAAGTAATATTATTTTCTTTTTCTGAAATGTGATGAGACATAGCACAGAAATACTGTATTTTCAGCTGCCACATATGGTTTCCATATTTTACCATCATATTTATAAGATCTGTCATTGTATTTTATTTTGGACTTTTCCCAAAGAAATATATGTATACTTTTAAAACTTTCCTTTTAGAGATATGAGAAACATTCAGTCATAATGTGGTTGAGTCAGCAGACAGCACTGTCTGACTATCCTGATACTTGGTTTTGAATGTTTAATAATATTTTATATATCCCAGCCCATTTCTGAAAGGCTCTTATTTTCTTATTCCACATTGGGGCACGGGGAAGGAGAGTTAATTGGCACGTTACAGGAATCCCACTAATGTACTGCCTGCCAAGCATCTTTTTTAATTAATAGCAAGATATGTACAGTAAGGAGACAGTGCCAGAAGGAACCCTGGGATCCTGATAATCTAAAATCTTTATTTCTAGCTAAAGGAACCTGCAACCTGACAATTCTGGGTCCTGGACATTACTCAGCCAAGAGCAAAACCAACAATACTGCAATTAATATGCGACCCACTGGTGTTGAGGATTAATGTTGCAATGGTTTGGTCCCCCATACAGGCATAAACTAATTCTGCATAGCAGGAGAACAGACCTCTTTCAGATAATGTGCTCATCAGGAAGGCAATTTATACTGCCTAAAACTTCACCACTGTCTTGTAGGTTTAAGAAATGAGCATTTTAATTATTTTATAGACATGAATAAAAGAAAATAGCCTTAATTTTTATTTCTCTCTTTTTCTCAAAAATGAGAGTGTGTGAAAATGACAATATCAGACAGCCAGAAAAAGCCACCACCAATACATGGCACTGTTCCATGGTGAGTGATCCCTGTGATCATTCAGACAATGGTAGTCAAGAGAATACAGATTAAAGGCATTTGGTGCAAATAGGCATAGAGGTATTTACTTACAGTAGATATCCACAAAAAATCCCCAAGTATAATTAACGTGCAAAAAATGTACAGTGACTAAAAGAAAAAAAATGTTTGGGCAGGAGGAAAAACACAAATATGGTGAAAATACAAGCAGCCCAATCATCAGCTGGTATATATTGCTACAGTTTCATTACAATCACTTACGCTGACTTACACCACTGGCCCAAAGTAAATAAGCCTTTTAGATTAAATTGGTCATAGGAGTAAACACCATCCCCCTTGCTAAGATCACGATGAAGTCTGACAATCTGAAGTTTTACAGCTCAACAGTGACCCAGTTAGCTCCCTGTTCTGGGGGTGGAGGTCTACTGAAGGCAATGATCTTGAATAGGTGGAGGAGTACACCCCTGAGGAGACCATTGCAGGACATTGGAGTTTAAATGGGAATCATATTGCATAAATTTCACTGGTTTCCAGTTAGTTTTTGGGTGCAGTTCAAGGTTCCGATATTAAGATAAAAATCCATATAGGGTTTGGGCCATGGGTACTCAATAACAGGCTTTCTGTGCAGTTGTGATCAGCTAGTACACTGTTACTAATAGCCCAATATTTGAATATGAGGGCCCAGATTTTCTAAAGCACATGTGCCAAAATGTTTGCACACCAGACTTGGATGCATGCATGTAAATGTGTATGCACTTCTGATTATTACTACTTAGGGGAAGCTGGAGACTTGGGAGTTCTGAGTGGAGAGGCTCTTATCTATAGACTTTTTTTCTCTGGTTGGTCCAGTGCAGCATGACTTTCGAAGCTATCTATTGCCTCAGGATTTAAGTTAATAAATGTTGGGATGCAGATGTCTGTCTGTCCTGGACTTGGGAATTCTTTTGAGGGAGAATGAGGGTAATAGGAACAAGAAAGTGTGGCTATGCAGACCTGTGATGTACAAAATTTGCAGGTATGAAGTGTGAATTTTTGTTTGTTTTTCATTACATAAATAAACAAGGGACATAAATGACCTTGATGGTCTCTGCTGGCTACCTGCCTAGCCATATGCTTGGGAAATGTATACAATCCACAAGGAAGAAATATAGTATAAAACAATTTACTTTTCTAGTAAGTTAAATCTCTATTAATCTTCATCCAGTGTCAAGAAAAACGTTACAGTATCTGTGTCATGGGGGAAATCTGTATTCAGAAACCAAGAACAATTCCTTAATGTTTTAGGTAAAAACAAGAACTCTTTATCTAAGTAGCAAAATGAAAGAACTAACAGGAGTCTCATTCAGTGTGAGCCTATATGCAATTTTCACACATCAGCATTGATGTGGAGTGCTCAGTACATATAAATTCACTAAATTCTCCACATTGCTTGTGACTGTTCTAGTCAGCTGACCCTGGGAAAATTTGGCAGCGTCTGCTGCCGAGTTTGCTAAGTGAGCCTGTAGTGGCTGGGTTTTGATGGTAGTGCTGCTTTGATGGGCATGGTGAGATGAGAGGCATCAAGGATTCTTCTCTTTTTATATATCTGAGTCATTCTCCTAAACTTACAAGGAACAGGCACCTTCTTTGTCTTGGCCAAGTGCAGTGCCTAGCAGGATTGTTGCTGACTCAAATGATGAAACTGGCAATGGCAGCAGCATCAAGCATGCTGAAGAAAAGAACCATTGGTCACCTATTTGTCTTACACCTGAAGGTGTACGTTCTTGCAAGATGATCCATGTTGTTGACTTGATTTTTAGTGTCATTGTAGTGCAGTATTGAGTTGGGTTTCTTTTTGTCTCCTTCTACAACCCTGTCATGATGCATCATCAATAGCATTATTATGAACATTTCCTTCTTTGGAACATAGGAAATGAGAGTGAATGGCCTAGCAAACCCAAACACTGATGACCTCTTTTTTTCTGCTGCAATTGTGAATGCCTCTCACTGGGTGTATCTGGTTTGTTTTGTTGGATTGTTCCAACATAGATCAAATTTTCACTGAGTAGATCTTCAGCAAGCTGACTACTGGCGAAGAAGCCTGCCACCGCAGCAAGGCACCCTCCAATACCCAAGGAAACAAGCTGCCCAACAAATTGGACAAGATGAGCCACGTCCCAAACTGACCAGGCTGACAGAAAGTAGCCCAGGGCAGTAGATTTCGATTCCTTGCTAGGAGGCCCCCACCCACTCAGTGGTTGATGTACACAGGTGCTGGGCTGGGACTCGGGGGAGAGGTCCCCCTACCCTCCTGGCCTTAAAGACTGAGCTCCTCAACCAAACGGGAGTGAGTTCCACATGCTCTAACTACTAGGCTGCCCAAGCCACCTGTTACTGTCACTGTCATCTAATATCTTGTCATCCCACGACCATTACCTTTCAGAGCTGCAAATCATTTTAAGGTTTTATTCATTTTAAGAAGCAGAATATGATCCCTGTTTGTTCACCATTTTGACTCCCTTGAGTCTCCTGAATCTGCAGTGTTCAGAGCACAATACCTAGATAGAAAAGAGTATAGAATAGTGTTAGGCAAAAAGAGCCAACATCAGTCCATTCTGTGTTGAGGATACCTAACAAGACTGGATTTGAAAGGAACAACCTCCTTGAAGTACATTTGTACCTCACCTACTTTTTGATACAGGATACTGAATTTTTTTCTGTGCCTAGATGACATAGTTGGAGGGTGATTAGTTCATGAGATTTTGCAATGTATATGCTCATAGGGTATAACATTACCCTACAAATGTGGATGAGGGTTAATGTTCATTTGTATAAATGTAAATCTCATCTCTTCCTGAACTAGCGACTGGCAATTTGAAGCAGGGAGGGAATTTTCTAGGGATAGTTAAAGTAGCATACTCAGAGAAAAATCCTGGCCCTATTGAAATTAGTGGGAGATTTGCTTTTGACTTTAGTGGGACTAGGATTTCACCCTCTGTCTTTTGGGGAAAAAGACTCTTAGGCTTAATTGGTTTAGCTTAAAATACTTTCCTGGAATAAAGTAACTTCACTGATGAAACAAGGCATTCAGTCAGCACCATGAGTATAGAAATCAGCTCAAAACTAATATTTCTATGTTCATAATTTCCATTTCCCTTCATCACCCCATTGTGCATTTTGAGCTACCATGATGATTGGCTTTATTGTCTCCTTGACTTTCACAGTTCTCTTGATTTCTTAATTCTTGCCTGGACCACCCAGGCAATGCTCATACTTGCTGTTTCTGGACTGGATCTTTTCATTGTACGCTGTTTTCTACCATCTTATCCTGTCAAGAATTCCTAGTCTATGAAACTATCTCCTCATGCAGGAAGATTCAGAGGGTTGCTGTTACACAGTTTTAAAAAGGGCATATGATATAAAAACAATAGCATGACCTTCAGTACATTATCTTTCAATCATGCTGCATAGTGTGGCAGTATTGTGATGAGTTTCTGCCATATGTGTGGTGATAAGTCTTTTAAAATGGAGAAAGACTTGCACTTTGCTCAACATGAATAATACTTTTTAAAAAAAAATCTCTTTCCCTGTTTTTCCATGTCTATGGAGATCGATGGTGGAGATACTAAAGGAATTTTCCTCTCCTATAGGATTGTTAACTAAAGACACATATTATTTAATGTATATCTTGTTCTGTAGTTAACTGGGAATGTATATTTATTTATTAGAGAGTGCATGAAGGCTGGGGTGATCTGAGATACTGCTGGGGTATTTTAGAATTCAAAGATTTAATGTAAACAACTATGAATCCCCTTTTTTGTCATGTTGAATTTCTCTCAGTTGTATTGGGAACACTAATCTTAACAAGATAAAAAATATATATTCTATTTCCCCCTTTTCCTATTTGAATCTGGAATTTGCTTACAGCTCTATTGTTACCATGTCATTCATAGGGATACTGAAGGTTGGAAACTATTGTAGTGTTCTAAATGTTTTACTTCTAGCTAGACTGAAAATCTCACTGTGATTTGTTGGGGTTCTTACTTTTTTTCCCAGGGTAATTTAAAACATTTAATCTCCTCTTAAAATGCATTAGAGTAATTTGGAATTACAGTTAATGTCAGTTGGATTTTAATGTGAAATCTCTTAGAAAAAACAATTGGAATTCATTTCTTAAATTAATATTGGTGTAATTAAAATTCCTAGAAGAATTAGAAAGCTAGAGAGAGAAGAAAAAAGAACCAAACTTTCCGTAATTTAAAGCTTTAGAATCTGTTTTTTTATTTACACAATTTAATGCCTCCTGATTTCCACAGATGTGAGAAGGAAAATAGGACCTTACATTTGAAAATACTTTAGAAGAATCTTGGCTCACATTATACCAAGTGACAGATCTGATTAAAAACATTTCACACACACACACGTTCAAAGGACAGTTCCCTAATATGTTGCATTTAGAATGCATATTCTCTGATCAAAGAATTTAGCAGCTAACCTTTTGCAAATGTAACTAAAGGAACCCATATGGTTCCATGAGTGAAACAAATATTAATTTTGCAACAAAAGTAGATATAATCTTGAATATTCTAGTAGGTGGCTATAAAATTCAAATGAATGTGGCCCTTGGATCATATAAAAGTATTGTTGCTGTTACATTCTAGTCTCAGATTTCTCACTCACCAGCTTTTGAACATGATATTTAAGCAATTATTTGTAAAAACAAACACACATGCAATGGGAAAAAATGAAAGTTTTTATAATTGTAGTTGTAAGGGCATTTCCCCAGATTCCCTATATGTTAGGTCCTGTGCCAATGATCAATGAAAACACAACACAGAACAGTTTGTCTGTCAATCTTACTTCCTTACGGTTTTCTCTAAAACCCAATGCTACATCTATATTTTTTCCCTTGAATTAGTAATATTTATGAGATAAATGTGGTCCCAATTGTGCATTCATTGGAACTCTGCATGAGTATAAAAGCAATCAATTGTAGGTTTTGGACGTGTGTAAGTATGTATTTAATGTATGCTTAGGTATATAATGTATATGTGATTACACATTAGAAACAACATGTTATCAGAATATTATTAAGGTTGCAAAGTTAACCATTCAAAAGTTGAGATGCCAGTATTGAAGATGCCTGTGCAACCTTAATTTGACCACCATGTGCATAGATGCATTATGACACTGCCTTTAATTACATGATCACATACTGTTTTTTCTACATGAGATCCCTGCCTCATTCAGGGTTTAATCTCCTTTCTTTCACCATGTTCAGTCTCTGTCCCATAACCTCTTCCTGGTTCCTTGCCTCATTGTCCTTCATCCTTGGCTCCTTGTCCCATTCTCTTTGCCCAGACAGTCCCAGTTCTCTTGTTGCACTCCAACTACTTATCAGTCCCAGTTCTCAGTCTGGCTTCACCCCTGTAATCCTAGACTGGAGTATGCTCAGTTGCTCTGTGGAGATGGTGCATACACTGTCTTGCTACAGGTAGCACTTATAAAGGGATGGAGCATGTTCTGTGAACACAGAATCTTCAGAGATTTTAGCTTCTTAATTCTAAGAGGTCTTTAATCGGCGTGAGTGAACTGGGACTTTTCAAATGCTTATAACTTGGTCAAATTTAGTCAGATTTTCATGGGGACAGCAAAATGTACATACCTGACACAAAGGCCATCCCCTAGCCAAATTTGAATTTCCTGCTCCAAAGCACAGGGTAGTTGAGCTGTTAAAAGCTTGCCAGAATTTTTTAACATGGAGCAAAACAATGTATTTTTCTCTAAACTCATTCTCAGAAATGGCTGAAACGTGGCTGAATTTTTTCTAAAAAAAATCAGCCTGAGGCAGGCACCTGGCATGGAGAATATGAGCCCAAACAGTTAAAATCTGGCAAAGCTATAAGCAATTGAAAAGAGTCTTATAAAGGGAAATGCGGGCATTTTAAATAACAGGTGGCACTATCCACAGTGCCTTTAATAAATAGACAAAGCTTCATGTTGTTTTCTCCCTGACTGTCGACCCAACTTCCCAATGAAAGTAGAAAACCACTTCTATTAGAGCATTTAAGTCAAAACTTCAGAGCTTCAGGATTTGCTTCTACTTTTATTAAAATGGGTCTGGAAGGATGAAATGTTTTTGAACTTTGGTGTACAGCTGTATATAAATGCATTAAATTGTAGATATATTTATTTTGCTTAACATAGTGACCATCAAAATTGTAATGGATAATTTAACAAGTCTCTAATATATAAATACGTGTTGGACCTCTCCTGTTTGTTATGGGCAGGCACGTTGCCAAAACCTTCAGATTAATGTATGAGTTCCTAGCATAATCACCACAATTTGCCTTTATTTTAAATGGAACTGAATATGCTAGGTAATAAGTTGTTTGTCATGCTTTTTCTTTACCAGATCTGTTGCTGTGCTTTATTATAAGAGCTGTGATAGTTTTTGGCAGTACAATTGTTGATTTACTGGATTCAAATTGAACACTGACTTACTGTAAAATATAAATGTTGTAATTGATTGTCACAAAGATTTAGGGTTAGTGTAGTGTTCACAAGCAAACTTCAGAGTCAACTAAAGCTCATAGAAATTAACCATGAACTGACCCTTTTTTCTTTCAAATATTAATAGTTAAATATCAGGCACCTCATCAGAAATAAAGCTGTGGCATGTCTAATGCACCCTCTGTTCCTGTGAAAACACAGGCACTCAAGTGGAAAAGATTTTTACCATTCTTCATAGTTTGGATCCCATTCACTATCAGGTTTCACATCAGTATGCACACAATGAGAGCAATAGATCCACGCTGTGTTTTACATAACTCTAGGGTAAGACTGCCTCTTTTTTTTTTCACCAAAAGAGTATTCCCCTGGTTCCTTTGCCCACCATCCTGTCCTGCTGGTTCATTTGTTCTATTGTTTTTCCCGCGGAGTGATACATTACTGTATCTTCCCTGGCTGCAGCTGAAGTAGAGCCATCCATCATCCCAATCACTGAAAATAAGGACCTTATGGACTGGGAGTAAATTATGAAGCTATGGGGGAACACAGAGTTACAGAGGGTGTGCTTTTTTTTGCAGAAACAGCTATTTTAGGTTGCTATTCATCTATACATAATATTCCTTTCTTGCATGGGCTTATCATAAGGTAAATGTAGCAAAAGCAAGTTCATTATTCTCAGACTATAATTCTTTTAATCAATATAAATGCATTTAACAAATCTATGGCTGACTTGACTGTTGCTTGGATCTGAATGCAAGTTTCATATGTCGCTTTCCTTTGGACTTTAATGTAATGCAAATGAAGAGTCCACTGATATGAATGTCTGGTGAAGGCCTAAACTAATGCTCTGTAGGTGTTGACTCTCACTTGCTGTTATAATCCAATTCCTGATCCTATTCAGAGCTAATAAAATCCAGGCCACACTGTTCTGTTTTTAAGAGCATAATGGGTTCTTGTCTTTTTATCATGAATACATTAAAACCAGAAACATCAACCTCAAACTTAGCTATATGTTGAAACCTGAAATATAACCTTAAACCTAAAACATAAACTTAATCCTAACTCAAATTTCTCAACAATTTACCCTGTCCAACTAACTTCACCAAAAATGAAAGAAATAAGCTAGGCCTAAATTCCCTTTCCACTGATGTGCATGCGGCATCACTTCTCCATAATACTTGTCACTCATGTCTCAGGTTTTCATTTAAAAAATTTATAATGAGGACGTGTGGAGAGCGGTCTTTTACTTCCAAGTCCCAACACTAATGTTGATGCCAGTTGCCACTTAGTAGCTTAAGAAATCCTTAAGGCCTCTTGTTCATCAAAGTTATTAAACATATGCCCAAGCTTAAACCAAACCTAACTTGATTTCAGTGGGGACTCTTGGGATGCTTAAAGTTAGGTACCTGCTTAAGTACCTTGCTGGATAAGGACCTAATTTAGCAATAGTACCTCATAACCCCAGGCCAGCCTTTTATCCTCCTTCCTGTCTCTCCAAATAGTGGAGTTTGAAAAATACTTTTTGCCCTTCAACATTATTTGCCCTTCAAAAAGCACTCAAAGGTTTGGATATTATGGCAGATATTTTGTTTCTAAGAATGGATATCCCAAGTTATGTTTCAAAATTCTCCTTATTAGTTGGACATGTCTAAAATGAATAAACAAAGGACTAATGAAACCCTGTAGTCCGAGGAAATGGCTCGGTTTTGTTAAAGACTAGTCATGGAAATCATGTATAATAATATATCTTTACAAGAGTTACTGTAATATTTAGTGAAACAAGAAAAGATACTTGCATAATGTCTTCGATAATTATCCAACAAGAGTTTTAGTGGCACCACTGAATCAAAGGACAATTTTATAGAATGGATTTGAGTATCTCTGCAATATACATGAGTGGAGAAGCCGAGGGGCAAGCAGAAAACTTATGAACAAACAAGCTTGGGATGAGATTTGCATTTGTTATTTAAGTTAACAGTAAAGAAAACTCAAGAAAATGAGCTGGGGGTGGGGGCGTTAAGTTGACGTGTGTGTGTGTGTGTGTGTGTGTGTGTGTGTGTGTGTGTGTGTGTGTGTGTGTGTGTGTGTACTTGGGTGCAGAGTGAGACTGTGTACTATGAGGCATCACATTATTCCGCATTTTAACTTTATGCAGAAACCCATAAGCACAGCCGAGTTTCTCCTCAACCTCGTGTTGGGTCCCAGCTGTAACTGGTGTGTGTACCCCAAGAGTGCTTTGCTGAGGAAGATCACTTCGTCCATTAACTACCCTGAAGAGACTGCTTAAGTATGATCTGGGTTAAATTGTTGTCAAAACTGAATAAAGACTTTTGGATTTGACCTGCAAGGCATATTTCAAATGATTGTACACATAATGGGGCAAAGATATAATCTAAGTGACATCAGATCATTTGCACCACAGAAGAATTTGACTCAGTAAGATGCTACTTCTGTGACCAAATTATTTAATTAAAATGTTTTAATGTCTTTATGAATCAGAAATAAAAAAATGTTCTGATTTTGGCCCAGATTATGCAGCCTTTTTATGTCAGTGAGCACTAACTCGTGTGAGCAGTGCCACTGAAGCCAATGAGACTACTCACATGAGTAAGTGCTCAACGTCATGAGTAAGGCTTGCACAGTCTGGCCCTTGGTGAATTCAGTCTCCAAAACTATTAACTCAGACTCTCTTATTCCCCAAACGCAATAGTCCTCTATTCTTCCACAGAAAAGGAACTACGTGGGCAGTGGGAGTTTTTTCTTCAAATCATCCTACATGTACATCACATCCTTGTCCTGGAGGGGTGAAAGGGTAGTTTCATCTACATGTTCCTCCAATATATGAGGCTACTACAAAGGGTAATTAGTTTCTGTTGACATGAACGTTGGTCTATAAAACCCATCTCACATACACTATTGAATAGCCATCGGATTGTTATAATTGTGAGTCACTGTCATTCTAGCTGGATTTGAACCAATACTTAGAGGGGAAAGACATTGTTACTATTATGAAACTCCCTTGCCATCATAGTTCTTCCTTTCAAAGTCACAGATAAATATTTAAATTTCGCAGTCCTGGCTCCTTCTATCTTCTATCTCTAACTGAGAATTTGTAGATTTAGGCAGGTTGCTGGAGCTTCCTTCTAAATGTATTGGCTTATAGTACTCATTTCTTTTCAGAAACCTGCAAATTTAGATTTGTATTGAAAATTGAATAATTACATCTATTTTTTGTTCCATCTCTGTTGTTCTTGGACTCATTCTGTTGCTTAACTGACTGGCATGCTTTCAGAAAAGGAAGGACAGCTATTAACAACTCTAATGTACTCCTTTTGCAACTGATATACTTTTTATGAAAGCCAATGAAACTATTATTGTAGTGAAGAGTGCAATACTGATCCCTACAGGACAATTACCCTCAAAACAGAGATAACAAGTTTCAAATGATTTCATTTTCTTTGGAAATATTTTTGCATTGAGGGGTCTTCATAGTAAGAAATGCTTTGGGTTTATGCCATTGTTATCTTTTTAACCATTCTCCAGGCCCTTTTTTCATGCATAACACCCAATTATTTCATCTTCATCTTCAGGGATTGTCCTATGCCGCTAGTTTTTCATCCTCCATAAGCACATGAACCACGGTGTTGCCAGCTCTCATAATTTTATTGTGAATTTTCTGATATTTGGCCTTTCTCTGGAAGTCCTAACTCTTGGAGTTATGTTGTTATCTGGAAAAAAACCAACTTTTTAAAAAGTAATATTCTAGCCCTCATTCTCATGGTAAAAAGCTTGTAAATATGACCTCTTAAAAGCTCAAAATCTAAAAGGCAAATAAAAAGAACTCAACACTTGTGATTTTTTAAATTGCCATGTCATAATTTTGGGGGGGTCTGATTCATGATTTTTGAATGTTTGGGTTTGACAATACTGCCAGTCTCCTTTCTGGTGCACTAGAGGTTGAGTATTACTCTTTTTTCATGTTGATTCTATGTAAAAATACAAAACAAAAATGATATTTTGATGTTAGAATAACACATATCAGAATCCCGTCATAATAAGATCTCTATTACAAACCCATATTATTAATGCTGCTTAATGGCATTCATGCTGTGTCATGGTATAAACTCCCACTCTGAACCTTAGCGTTCAAAAGATGGGGTACCAGCATGAATTCCTCTAAGCTTAATTACCAGCTTAGAACCTGTAGTGCTGCCACCAACCAGGAATTCCAGTGCCTGGTACACTCTGGTCCCCCCAAAACCTTGCCCGGAGACCCCCAAGACCCAGACCCTCTGGATCTTAACACAAGGAAAGTAAACCCTTTCCCTCACCATTGCCTCTCCCAGGCTTTCCCTCCCTGGGTTACCCTGGAAGATCACTGTGATTCAAACTCCTTGAATCTTAAAACAGAGAGGAAAATCCACCTTCCCCCCTCCTCCTCTCTCCCCCTCCCAGACTCTTCCTGAGAGAGAAAGTAATCCTAACACAGAGAGAAAATTAACCTTTCTCTCCCCCTTCCCTCCTTTCTCCCCACCAATTCCCTGGTGAATCCAGACCCAGTCCCCTGGGGTCTCACCAGAACAAAAAAACAATCAGGTTTGTAAACAAGAAAAGCTTTTAATTAAAGAAAGAAAAAACAGTAAAAATTATCTTTGTACATTTAAAATGGAATAGGTACAGGGTCTTTCAGCTATAGACACTGGGAATAACCTCCCAGCCTAAGTATACAAGTACAAATTAAAATCCTTTCAGCAAAATACAAATTCAAACTCCTTCCAGCCAAATACACATTTGAACTCCTTCCAGCCAAATACACGTTTGCAAATAAAGAAAACAAACATAAGTCTAACTCGCTTTATCACCTAGTACTTACTATTTTGAATCTATAAGAACCTGTATCAGGGAGATTGGAGAGAAACCTGGTTGCACGTCTGGTCACTCTCAGAACCCAGAGAGAACAACAACCAAACACAAACAGCACACACAAAAACTTCCCTCCCTCAAGATTTGAAAGTATCCTGTCCCCTGATTGGTCCTCTGGTCAGGTGACAGCCTGGCTCACTGATCTTGTTAACCCTTTACAGGAAAAAGAGATATGAAGTACTTCTGTTCCATTAACTCTTAACTATCCGTTTATGACATGCTGCTTCTGTAAAATTAATCTAACTTCAGTTAAGTATTTTCCTTTTCCTTAATTCTTTACATCTGCTCATTGTTTTAGTAACCTTGACTAAGGTGTCTTCATGAGTCCTCTGTAAAGTAGGCAAGTATAAGTAAGCAGACACATCTCTATTCCGCACGCTGGAAAATTGATAGAAAGAATGAATGTAAGTCCCTTTCTGAAAGGCAGCCAGCAAGAGTTGGGAGTAGAATTCAGGAATTCGTTGCTACTAGTTCTATGCTCATACCAATAGATATTAAAAGTGCCTAAACTTGTCCAAAAATTTAAACTAGTAGTTTACTGAAAGGTAAAGCACATAAGGATCAATGAAAATTTGTCTGCATCTAGGTATGTCTAGAGCTTTTCAGTAATGTCATACATTTAAGAATTTGTCTTTCTTTTTAGTCTTTACCTAGTTTCATTCAGCATGATACTTGTGGTCCAGATCAGATTCCATATCCAAGACATGAACCTTAGAAATTGTCCCTATCATCCATTAGAGTACTATACCACTTATAGTTAAAAATCTTGCAATTAATACAAAGGAGGGAAAGTTGGGTGTATCAAGGATAGTTGGGCACGTAACTGCCATTTGTGTCTGTGAAAATCTCCAATAAAGTTCTTTGACTTTGCTCCCATCACATCAGACAGTTACAGCAAATATTGAGAGGGCATACAGTTGTTTTCTTGTTAATACCAACAATTAGATTAACTGGAGGAGGCATACTTTTAACGTGGATGTGGATTGTTTAAATGTGAGCTCAGTTCTACAGGAGGACTCTGTGTACAGGAGTATAGAGGTCAGCAAGGGACAGGACATGGTCATGCTAGGGGCAGGGGACAGGCAATTTACTGAGCAGAGTCCTCTCATCTTGTGCCTCTGAAGGATTTATATTAGGGACTCCAAATCCAACTTCCGACATTGGGCTCGTCTAATCTCAAGTGAGTGTAACTCACAGCTTTTCTACTGCAGTATTTTATTTTATCTTATCTTATTTTATTTTATTTTTTTAGCCCAAATAGGGAGAAGAGCAATGTGAGTGTATGTGGACTCAGCTGGAAGTGCCCAGACTCAATCCAGAAGAAGGATGTGGTAGTTTTTTTCTTGAAGCTGCATAGAATGCCATCATTATTGGCAATCAAGCTGCAGCACAGATCAAACAATAAGACACATTGTCAAGGAGTGTCTGCTAACCAGTGGTGGGCTCCGACAGTGCCACTTCACCATTGACAATGCTGTTGCTTGGCTTGGCAAATATGCAAACTCTAAATAAATACTGGCAAGCAGTTCTGCATGTCTTACACATCCTTATCTTGAGGGCTTGGCCAATAAGAGCCCAGGTGGGGAGAGCAATATGTTATGGAGCTATTGAGAGTCCAAGGAGTGCTGATGTTTCAAACCTGCAACATTTTTACAAGCAAGATTTTCTATCTGACCACATGAACTGAGGAGACCAAGTAAGCCTAAATCTGCTAGATAGAGCTGTACTCACCAGAATTTCTGAATTTTCATTCCAGTTCTGAAGAGCCCAGATGACATAAACAAAATTTTGTCACCCAAGAGTGTAAAAACAGTCTCTAACGATCAGAGGAGAAAAGTGTGATTATATGTGTGTGCTAAAGTAAAGGAGAGTGAATATTATCCTGAACTGTTCCATTGCAATTGCAGCTGTGAAAGGCTGCAGAGGCAGAATTTCTACCTAATCGGTTTTTTTTAAAAAGGTATTTTAGTATTTCATGGGTTTCTTTTTATTATGCTCACCTGACCCACACTACTATAGTATCTGACACCTCAGAATCAATGATGTATTTGTCTTCACACCACTCTTGTGAGGTAGGGAAGTTCTATTTATCCCTATTTTACTGATAGGGAACTGAGGCATAGAGAGACTGAGGGCAGTACTACTCTCTCCTCCAGTTTAGACTACTAGGGTGTCAATAGCAGTGAGCACCAAAGTGCTGCACTGAGGCTCCCCCCATGTTGACTCTGTGGGCACGATTGAAAAGGTTCCTACTTTGCATTAATGTAGTCCTGTATGAAGAGGACTACAGTCATGGCACCTTTTGGTTCATGCCCCCAGTGCAGCACTTTGGTGTTGACAGTTGTTCACACCCAAACAGTGTAAATTGTGGGACATTGTAGACATTTCTTCAATTACTTGCCCAAGGTCACACAGGAAATGTGTGTGGCAGAGCAGGAAACTGAACTCAGGTGTCTAAAGTCCCATGTGAGTGACCCAACCACTGGGCCATCCTCTATCTCTTTTCTTTCTATTTAATGTAATGTTTGTACATTAAGAAAGTGTGGAATACTCTCTTGGAAGGTGACTGGCAGCTGTTCATATGACCTAAAGTTAGAGTTGTTCATCCATGCTTCAGAAAGAGTTACGTTGAGGTGCAGGAAAGTGGAGTATATAAGCATTTGAACATATTTAACCCATCCATGTTACAGGAGCTACCTGAGGGGAAGGATTCTTCCTCTTCCCAGCCCCTCCATGCAGCTACCTAAATGCCAAAGAAGCCAGTCATCACATGGTCCCAGGGATATTTCTTTTCCTTCACTCCTTCCATTCCATGATACAGGGGCTCTCAAATATTTTTTGGAGTGTGTATTACAATTTAATAGCAAAACTGTTTCATGGGCACTTCAGGATCACATGAACCATCCCCCTATTCAAGTAGTATCTGTGTAACCTCAACAGTAACTGCTTACATGGACATTCACATTAGGAGGTATTTAATGCATTCTTAGCGTCTTTTAATATGATTTGGCAGCTGGACACAAGGAGAAGATCCAGCACCGTGTGACTAGCCAATTCTCCACAGACCGTGGTTTAGGAATCTTGGCTATATTATATCTTTTGTTTCTTCCATTAACATCTTTATTTCTTTACTTAGAAGTCTCTAACATATTTTTCTTACAGAGAGAGCATAAGTATTCATATCAGCTTATGCAGTGAGATTATTCTGTACAATTTTGGGGTAATTTCTATCCATTTTTTTGGTATGATGTCCAATAAGCTGAACTTTGTGGCTGTCATCATCTCTACAACCCCAGCTGTGATTTACCTCAGATGAGGGTCCCTCTGATGGAAGTGAAACTCTGTGAGCCAAGCTGCATCTTTCTTGCCCTTCCTTAAAAGCCATTATTTATTTATGTATCTTTTGTCCACCCATTTGGCTGTGCTTGTTGTCACTCTTCACTTTTGTCATACAGCAAATTCATCCCCTCTTAGACATTAAGGTGTACCTGAATTTCACAAGAGTGACATAGACTCCTAGAAGAATAGGACTGGAAGGGACCTTAATAGGTCTACTCCAGTCCCCTGGATGCAAGGCAGGACTATGTAATAACTAGATCATTCCTGACATGTGTTTGTTTAACTTGTTCTTTAAAACCTCAAATGACAGCGAATTCCAATTTATTCTAGAGTTTACCAACCCTGACAGTTAGGATTTTTTTTCCCAAAGTCCAACCTAAATCTCCCTTGCTGCAAATTAGGCCAATTGTGTGTTGTCCTATCCTCATAGGTTAAAGAGAACAAATTTTCACCCTCTTTGTAACAGCCTTTTATGTACTTTAAAACTGTCCCCTCTCCCCCCCCCGGTTCTTCTCTTCTCCAGACTAAACAAACACAGTTTTCATTTTTCCTTTCATGTCATGTTTTCTAGACCTTTAATAATTGTTGTTGCTCTTCTCTGGACTTTCTCATTTGTCCACAATGTTCCTGAAATATGGTGCCTAGAACTGGACACAATACTCCAGTTGAGGCCTTTTCAGCACAGAAGAATTACTTCTCGTGTTGTGCTCACAACCTTGCTGCTGATACATCCCAGAAAGATGTTTGCTTTTTTTTTGCAACAGTGTTACACTGTTGACTCATGTTTAGCTTGTGATCCATTATAACCCCCACATCCCTTTCCACAGTACTACTTCTTATGCAGTCTCTTCCCATGTTGTATATGTGCAATTGATTGTTCCTTCCTAAGTGAAGGACTTTGTATTTGTCCTTATTGAATTTCATTATGTTTACTTCAGACCATTTCTCCAATTTGTCCATTATCAATTTTAATGCTATCCTCCAACGCAGTTGAAACCCTTCCCAGCTTGGTATCATTGGCAAACTTTATATGTGCACTCTACCATTTGCTAAATCATTTATGAAGATATTGAACAGAACCGGACCCAGGACCAATCCCTGTCAGGCCCCACTTGATGTGCCCTTGCAGTTTGCCTGTGAACCACTGATAATTACTTTTGGGAACAATTCTCCAAACAGTTATCCATCCATCTTATAGTAGCTCCACCTAGGTTGTATTTTCCTACTTTGTTTATGAGGAGATCATGTGAGACAATATCAATATCCTTACTAAAGTCAAAATATACCACATCTATCACTCCCCTCTCGCCCCATCCATGAGACTGGTTACCCAGTCAAAGAATGATATTAGGCTGGTTTGACAAGATTTGTTCTTGGCAAATCCATGCTAACTGTTACTTATCTCCTTATTACCTTCTAGGTGGTTGCAAATTGAGTGGTTGATTATTTGCTCCATTATCTTTCCAGATACTGAAGTCAAGTTGACTGGTCTGTAGTTCCCTGATTATTTTCCTTTTTATATTTGCTCTCTTCCCATCCTCTAGGATCTGTTCTGTCCTCCATGAGTTTTTGAAGATAATCGCTACTGACTCAGATATCTCCTCATTCAGCTCCCTGAGTATTCTAGGAGGTATTTCATAAGGCCCTGCTGACTTGAAGATGTGTAACCGGTCTAAGTAATTTTTAACTTTTCTTTCCTTATTTTAGCCTCAGTTCCTACCTCATTTTCACTGGCGGTCAGCATGTTAAACATCCAATCGCTACTAACCTTTTTGGAGAAAACTGAAACAAAAAACGACAGAGTCCTGTGGCACCTTATAGACTAACAGACGTATTGGAGCATAAGCTTCATAGGTGAATACCCACTTCGTCAGATGCATGTGGTTGAAATTTCCAGGGGCAGGTATAAATATGTAGGCAAGAATCAGTCTAGAGATAACGAGGTTAGACTGATTCTTGCCTGCATATTTATATCTACACCTGGAAATTTCCACCAGATGCATCTGATGAAGTGGGTATTCACCCATGAAAGCTTATGCTCCAATACGTCTGCTAGTCTATAAGGTGCCACAGGTTCCTTTGTCACTTTTTACAGATCCAAACTAACATGGCTACCCCTCTGATACTTAAAACAAAAAAGGCATTTAGCACTTCTGCCATTTCCACATTTTATGATATTGTCTTTCCACTCTCCCTGAGGAATGGACCTACTTTGTACTTGGCCTTCATTTTGCTTCTGATGCATCTGCAGAATGTTTTCTTGTTACCCTTTATGTGTTTAGCTAGTTGAATCTCATTTTGGCCTTTCTAATATTGTCCCTACATTCTTGGGTTGTTTTTTTTTGATATTCATCCTTTATAATTTGACCTAGTATCCACTTTCTGTAGGTCTCTATTTTTGAGTTTCAGATCATTGATGATCTACTGGTTAAGTCAGGGTGGTTTCCTGCCATACTTCCCATCTTTCCTACACGGTGATATAGTTCACTTTTGTGCCCTTAAAAATGTTTCTTTGAAAAACTGCCAACTCCTACTCAAACTGTTTTTCCTCTTAAACTTGCTTCTGATGGGATCTTACCTACCAACTACCGGAGTTTGCTAAAGTCTGCCTTCTTGAAATCCATTATCTTTATTATTCTGTTTTCCCTCCCACCATGCCTTAGAATTACAAACTATAATTTCATGAACATTTTCACAAAAACTGCCTTCCACTTTAACATACCATTGTTAAATAGGTCTCTGCCTTTTTGTCTCTGTCTAGACCAGTGATTTTCAACTTCTGGTTGTCTAAGCAGTCCACAAAAGGTTGTCATTACCAGTGGTTTTCAACCTGTTGTCCACAGACCCTGGGGATCCACAGATTATATCTAAGATTTCTAAAAAGGTCTGTGACTCCATTCAAAATTTTTTAGGGGTCTGCAAATGTAAAATGGTTGAAAATCACTTGTCTAGACCTTTCCTAAGGTATTGCTGAGGACATGCAACAGCTTTTAAAGAAGAGGCTGTTTACCCTAAATTAATCCAAAATGGTATTGCATCTTTTCAAACCATTTTCAAACCATCTTAGCAAACCATGGTATTGCATCTTTTCAAACCATCTGTAGGTCTCAAAAATAGAGACCTACAGAAAGTGGAAACTAGGTCAAATTATAAAGGATGAATATAAAAAAAAAACAACCCAAGAATGTAGGGACAATATTAGAAAGGCCAAAATGAGATTCAACTAGCTAAACACATAAAGGGTAACAAGAAAACATTCTGCAGATGCATCAGAAGCAAAACGAAGGCCAAGTACAAAGTAGGTCCATTTCTCAGGGAGAGTGGAAAGACAATATCATAAAATGTGGAAATGGCAGAAGTGCTAATTTCTAGGTTCCTTCGACTGTAGTTTCCCTGCAGGAAGGGTTTTACAGTTGCTTATGTGCCTGCATTTTTGTTCATGTATTCTGATTTTTTCTAAGGGTGATACTTTTGAAATGTTATAACCAGCTACTCAGAAGTCTAGCTACATGCTCAGAGGTTAAAGTCTATGTCACATAAAAGTCTGCCTGCCTGCAGGAAGAGTGTGACCTTTTTTCCACACTGACTCAATAGTACTGAATAGAATTCATTCTACAAAGCAAGAAATTCCATGCAAGGCAGGGGGGACTTTTAGATAACATGGCTGTAGTTAGACTTAGCACCTTTTTGATCTGAGAATAAATCAGGTCTCCAAACCCCTACTCACTTTGATGGTAATGAATGTCACCTTTCCCCTCAGAATCATTCTCAAAAGCAATACTCCTGATAATTGGATATCAGTCTATTCTATAACTGAGAAATGCAACATCTTTGTATGTGAGAGAGACCAAAACTCTAGTGGGAGCTTGTTTTGAGGTATGCATCCCATACCAGCCCTGTACACAAAAACCTGAGAGGCCAATTTGGTTACTTGGTATCACCTGTGAGAGAGAAGGGCCAGGGTTAACTGAGAGTGAAGCCCAGCAGGAGAAGTGCTGGGAGAGCAGTATGCAGCCAGGAGACTGAAAGCAGAGGGAGTGTCATGGGAAGAAGTGTATAGTCACTTCCTAGGCAGACAGAGGCTGCTGGGAGCAAGGAGGAAGTCTAGTGGGAGAGTGAGCCCTGGGATCGTGCTCTGGAGAAGGAGTCTGGTAAGAGGCTAGGAGGGGTGACGTAGCCAGAGGCAGCCGTGTTTAGAAAAGCCAGTCAAAAAATTCTAACTTGAAAAATTTTGGACCAAACCTTTCCCTTTTTTTGTAGTTGCTTCTGTTAGGGTGCGGCTGCTAGTGCTGTCTTTTTGTTAAAGTTGACCAACACTTCCCATTTTAAGACCCTGTGTTAGTTAATTATAACTTTGTCAAATAATAACTACTTGGGTGAAATTTTTCATACAAAGTCTCTGCCTCTGGCTCAAAGTTTTTGGAAAATTTCAGCCTCAGTGGTTCTGCTATTTCCAGCAACAAACCTTGGGGAATATACTTTTTTTTGCCCATGTTTAAAAAAATCTCGCCCCCCCTCCCCTGATATTTTGGAGCAGGAACTAGAAATTTGGCACTGGTCCATCTTTTGCCACCCCTATGAAAAATCTTCTTAGATCTGAGTAAGTTATAATTTTTTTTGGGGGGGGAATCCCAGTTTGTATGTGATCTGTAGAGTCTTGTTACATTTCAGCATTTAAAATCTCTGTGTCCTTGGTGAGAATACTTGTACTCTCTTGGTACTGAACACACTGCCCATGCTGCATCCCCACAGAGCAAATGAGTATCCCTCAGAGATCCTATCTGTGACCAGTCTGTGCCTGTGCATCCCTCATAGAGTGAGTATGCAGTAGCCTGGGGCCACAGAAGCAAATTGAACTTTATCTGGATTTAATTGCTGCTCCAAGACAGGGTAGGGCTGGGCACTGTAAATGAAAGCAGGGAGACTGTCTCCCCTGTGTCCTCTATGACTGCCTAGCTGGTGTCCAAGTAGTGAGGAGGAGGAAGCTGCCTGATTTGAATGCAAAGGGGGACATATACTGGACTGGATGGAGGGAAAGGAGTAGTTTGGGGTAAGGAGTCTAGTGAGATTTGGACTGCAGGGTGGAAGAGAAACTGAGTTGGAGTAGTGGGAAGACTAGGACTGGGAGCTGAGGAGAAGCTGCAACTGGAAACCACTGAAGGTATGTGATCAGGGCAGGGGATGATGGACATCTCAAATGGGGAGCTAGGCAGGGGTGCCTGGAACTGGCTGGGTAGTGAGATTGAGGCTGCGATGAGAACTCTGAGGTGTGGAGTTAGGGACTCTGTAGGCAAGGAGAATGGGACTAGGACAAGGAACCAGCAGAGGGAAAGAGACAGGACTGCGACAAGAATAGATTGGAGGTCTAGGTTGGGGGGAAAGGGGACAGAAGAGTTTGTTTCCCCCTAGAGAACACTACCCTCTAGAGCCTGAAAGGGAACCCAAGATTCCAGAGTCTCTCCGTTCCTCTGTTGTCAGTAAATATGTGTGAAAACCCCTGGCAACTTGTTTCTCATTCCCCCTTCAAAGCTGATTCTCATCAGTATTCCAGTAGCCCACGTAGCAGAGGTCTGTGTTAACTAAAGGTTCCAACCCTGCTGATGAGCCATGTGGGTATCGGTGTGATGCCACATAATGGAATTTTGTTTTGTCGCAGCCTGATTCAGAGGAGGAATTTGAATCCACATCTCCTACCTCCTAGGTGAGTGCTTTAATTACCAAGTTAGTCATGCTTGCTTTCTCTCTCTTTGGACCAATGAATATCTAAGTAATACAAAATGGAACAGCTTCAACAAGAGTGATTGAGAAGAGAATAGTTAGGCAGTTAGAGTACTCTCTTGGTGGGAAGGAAACCAGAGTCCAAGTCCCTGTTCCAATGACTATTTCTTTAAGTAGTTATATAAAGTGGGAAGGCTTCAACAGGAGACACGGAGAGTGCCCACCCCAGACTCGCCTAAAGTCTGGTGGTTATGACACTCACGTAGTTGGGGGTGGGGAAAGATCTGAATTCAAGTCACTGCTCTAGAGAAGGGCTTCAAAACCATGTGCCTTAATCTTTGTCCTAAAGGTTATAAAGGGGATTTGTGTGCAAATGGCCTTGAAAAAACTTTTTCCAGCCAAAACTAATTGGGTCAAATTCATAAATAGTTTCAGGTTGACCAAAACTGCATTTTCAGCAAACAAATTATGTGTCCCAATTTTTTTGCCAGCTGTAATGCTAAGTACTCTGCAAAATATGGTTCAAATAATCTCAAAGTGGGCACCCAAAGTTAATTTTTTTTTACCTTAATCTCTGTGTCTCCATTTCACATCTATAAAATGGGGAAAATACTATCCCCTCACCTGCACTAGCCAATAGTTGCTCAGATTCAACAAAGATGGGTGCCAAATATGGCAGGTTCTTTCTATATTCAACCAGTGCAAATGTTCTAGTGACATTATGATGACCTAATGACTCTGTTAGGTTCTTCTGCGGCTGCTCTTGCTCATTCAGCCACCATCTGATAGGCCCCAAAAATTTATATGTGTTTGGAGGGGAAGATGAGTGTGCTAGAACTGTGCAAGTACATTTTTAATTGTTTGATAGAAACAAACCAATCCCTCCAGAAGCAGCAAAGAGTCTTGTGGCACCTTATAGACTAACAGACGTTTTGGAGCATGAGCTTTCATGGGTGAATACCCACTTCGTCAGATGCATGCAGTGGAAATCTTCAGGGGCAGGCATATATATGCAAGCAAGAAGCAGGCTAGAGACAACGAGGTTAGTTCAATCAGAGAGGATGAGGCCCCCCTCCAGCAGCCGAGGTATGAAAACCAAGGGAGGAGAAACTGGTCCTGCAGTTGGTAAGCCATTCACAGTCCTCATCCAATCCTGAGCGGATGGTGCCAAACCCAGAGATAAACTGAAGCTCCGCAGACCCTCCCCGAAGTCCAGTCCTGAAGCTTCTCTGCTGCAGGATGGCCACCCTAAGATCCACCATGGTGTGGCCAGGGAGGTTGAAGCGCCCTCCCACAGGTTTCTGCATACTGCGACTCCCAACATCTGATTCGTGTCCATTTATCCCCTTCCGTAGAGACTGTCCAGCCTGGCCGACGCACATAGCAGAGGGGCATTGCTGGCATATGATGGCATATATTACATTGGCGGACGTGCAGGAGAATGAACCGGTGATTGGTGTGGCTGACCCAGCCAGCTCCCGCGATGGCTCCGCTGGTGCAGACATGTGGGCAGAGTTGGCACTGAGGCCCCTTGCATGGATTGGTTCCCGAGCCAGAGCTACCATGGTGCGGTGTGCAGTTACTGGTGAAACTATGCTTCAGGCTGGCAGGCTGTCTGTGGGTGAGGACCGGTCCACCACCCAAGGCCTGTGAAAGTGTGGGATCATTGTCCAGGATGGGTTGCAGATCCCTGATGATGCATTGGAGGGGTTCCAGCTGGGGACCGTACGCGATGGCCAGTGGAGTCTCGCCGATCTCTTCCTTGGGTCTGTCCAGCAGTAGGAGGCTTCTGGGCACACACCTGGCCCTGCCGATCTGCTTCCCTATTTCCTTGTGTGGGTATTGTAGTTCCGAGAATGCTTGGTGGAGATTTTGTAGGTGTTGGTCTCTGTCTGAGGGGATAGAGCAGATGTGGCTGCTTCTCAGTGCCTGGCCGCAGACAATGGATCGTGCGGTGTGCCCGGAATGGAAGCTGGAGGCATGAAGGCAGGCATAGCGGTGGGTAGGCTTTCAGTATAGGGTGGTGTTAATGTGACCATCACTTATTTGCACCGTGGTATCTAGGAAGTGGACCTCCTGTGTAGATTGGTCCAGGCTGAGGTTGATGGTGGGGTGGAAGCTGTTGAAATCATGGTGGAATTTTTCCAGAGTCTCCTTCCCATGGGTCCAGATGATGAAGATGTCATCAACGTAGCGTAGGTGGAGAATGGGCATGAGTGGATGAGAGCTGAGGAAGCGTTGTTCCAGGCCAGCCATAAAAATGTTGGCATATTGTGGGGCCATGCGGGTGCCCATAGTGGTGCCAGTGATCTGGAGGTGTATATTGTCATCAAATTTGAAATAATTGTGTGTGAGGATAAAGAGACAGACTCAGCAACCAGTTGTGCTGTGGCATCATCAGGGATACTGTTCCTGACAGCTTGTATTCCATCTGTGTGTGGGATGTTTGTATAGAGAGCCTCTACGTCCATGGTGGCTAGAATGGTGTTTTTTGGAAGGCCACCAATGCATTGTAGTTTCCTCAGGAAATCAGTGGTGTCATGGAGATAGCTGGAAGTGCTCGTGGCATAGGGTCTGAGTAGAGAGTCCACATATCCAGACAGTTCTTCAGTGAGAGTGCCAATGCCCGAGATGATGGGGAGTTCAGGATTTCTGGGTTTGTGGATTTTGGGTAGTAGATAGAATAACCCTGGTCGGGGCTCTAAGGGTATGTTGATTTGTTCCTGTGTTAGTGTAGGGAGTGTCCTGAGTAGATGGTGCAGTTTCTTAGTGTATTCCTCAGTGGGATCTGAGGGAAGTGGCCTGTAGAATTTGATATTGGAGAGTTATCTGGCAGCCTCCTTTTGGTAGACAGACCTGTTCATGATGACAACAGCACCTCTTTGATTATAATGTCAGGGTGATTTCCGAGGCTGTGGATGGCATTGCGTTCTACCTGCATGACTTAGGTTATGAGGCAAACGATGTTGTTTTTCCATAATTTCTGCCTGTGCACGTCGGCGGAAGCATTCTAAATTGAGGAACCACCTGATCAGCATCCTATACGGCAAACAGGAAAACATCAAAAAAGAGCTCTCCAACCTGGAAACTCTTATAAATAACCAAACTTCCATACAAACGGACTTCACTAAAATAAGACAGGAGATCTACATTACTCACTTCACCTCCCTACAAAGGAAAAAGGACTGTAAGCTGTCTAAACTCCTACCTGCCACATGGGACCACAACCGTGGTATCCCTAACCCACCCAGCAATATCAATCTATCCAACCACACACTCAGCCGAGAAGAAAAGTCTGTCCTATCTCGGGGACTCTCTTTCTGCCCTGCCACCCCCATTAACATAATACAGTTCTGCGGCAATCTGGTAGCCTACTTTCACCGTCTCCAACTCAAAGAATACTTTCAGGATAACACTGAACTGCCCACTGATACACAGTTACCCTCTCACCAACAGCACAGGAAGAAAAACTTCACATGGACTCCTCCTGAGGGTCAAAATGACAGACTGGACCTATACATAGAATGCTTCCGCCGATGTGCTCATGGCAGATCTTAGCATGGTCATCCTGCAGCAGAGAAGCTTCAGGATTGGACTTTGGGGAGGGGCTGCGGAGCTTCAGTTTATCTACGGGTTTGGCACCATCGGCTCAGGATTGGACGAGGACTGTGAATGGCTTGCCAACTGCAGGACCAGTTTCTCCTCCCTTGGTTTTCGCACCTCGGCTGCTGGAGGGGGGCCTCATCCTCCCTGATTGAATTAACCTCGTTGTCTCCAGTCTGCTTCTTGCTTGCATATATATGCCTGCCCCTGGAGATTTCCACTGCATGCATCTGACGAAGTGGGTATTCACCCGCTAAAGCTCATGCTCCAAAACGTCTGTTAGTCTATAAGGTGCCACAGAACTCTTTACTGCTTTTACAGATCCAGACTAACACGGCTACCCCTCTGATACTCAATCCCTCCAGGGTCACTTGGAGGTCTGAGTTTGCTGAACAGCTTCTAATGCTGATTTTTTCGTTACAATTACGATTTTATGCCAATATAGAGGTTTTATGCAGACATGTATCATACATGATGAGCTACCCAGGACAAGCTCAACTTCCCGGATGACCATTGAGTAATACAAGCAAAAGCTAGCAATGTTATTTTGTCACATTTTGAGGTAAATTAAAGTGTTCTCTGAGACAGCCAGAACCAAGATCTAAATAGGGCCCCAAGCAATGAAACAGCTAACCCATCAAAACATCAAATATTGAAAAGGTCATCTTGAAATGGCATAGGACATTTTATTTCATAAAATACAGGCATTGCATTTCTGGAACCTCATTTGTGTGACAAAAACTCTGAGAAGAACAGATGTTGGCACAAAATCAATATACTCATACAGAGTCTGTAATAAAATTTATGCTGCTCCTCATTTTTATTATTTAAGCAGTTTCATTACAGGTTAAAGTCAATCTGATTTCCTATGTAATTTCTAGGAGCTGCATAATTTCCAAAAACATCAGGGGACGGTAACTTTTTTTTTTTTTAATTTTGGCTGGAAGGTGCTAATATAAACTTCAGAGAAAGGGATGTTTATTGCCTTCATTTACACCAGGATGTTACTCATAGGAAGGGAGCTATTGAGGAAGTGGCAGATAAGTGGCAGGCTAATATGCCATGTAGCTGATGGCATATGTACGATGGCATAAATCTGGTGCTAATATCTATGGCTGTGGAAAGAGAATTTGTGGGTTGCACCACTGTAAGTGGAGGAGTGAGGACAGGATTTGGGAGCCATGCAGGGGTTCACGCTTGATGCAAAGCTGTACAAAGTGTTGAAGGTGTTTGGCAGAGGCAGCTGGAGGAGAAAAGGGAGGGGAATGTGGGGTGAGCCCAGATGACCTATCGCTGCATATAGTGGCCCCCACTGTGGGAAAAACCAGGGGATAAGTGGCAACTTTAGTCACAGTGACGGCAGAGCTGCTCTGTGGCCTGAGTGGGAAAGTCCCCTGTGCTTCTAGACAGTACTGAGCCCAGCTACTTAAATCTTTCAGACTCAGATCTTCCATGCTAGGTGTCTGCCTCAGGATGGAGTGTGTGGGTTGTTTTGTTTGTTTTTGTTCAGTTAAAATAGTGCACCCACTTCTGAGAGCAAGGTTGTGGGGGAAATGTTTTGTCCATGTTTTTTTGTTTGTTTTGTGTTTAAATCTTACAACTCTTAGCTGAGAATTTCTTGTGTTTCAATGCTTTGGCACAGGGACTCAAAACTTGGCATGGGGTTTGCCTGATGTCAAGGATACACTTTTTCTAGCCAAACTATGAGCCTCTGAAAAAAATGTTTGTACATGCATAGGTGAGACCTGTTAGAATTTGCAATCTGAAGATTGCTCTGAAGATTGTCTGCACTGAGCATGCTCTATCCCCCACATTGTGACTGAGCATGCTCCATTTTTGGGACTGCAGGGGACGAGCCTGAATTCCTGCAGTTTCTTTTCCTGGCTGCAGGGGACAGCTGTGGCACCCACCACTGGAACTGAGAGCAGAGTCTGTCCTGTGCTCTGAATGCTCCCCCCTGGCAGTGAGAAGTGGGAGGAGGATATGGAGGAAGTAAGTGAGGAGGATAAGGAGGAAGCTGCCTGATTGGAGTACAGTAGAATGAAGATTGGGGGGCAAGAAGAAGAGATGGGGCAGGAACTGAGAGGTTAAGGGAGGATAGGAGCCTGGGTGGAAGAAGGGTTAGAAATTGGAGCCAGGATGGAGTACAAGGGCAGGAGCAGAGAGAAAGAGGAGCAGCAACTGGTGATGGGGAAGATGAGAGCATGGTGAGAGGAGGCAGTATGAAGTAAATAAGGCCTGGGACTGCACACTTAATTATGAGGATAAAAGTCAACATAGAATAGCTATTCCTTCTGGGAGCATCATACATTCTGTGCACTGAATGAGGCAGGGGATGTAATAAAAGACTGTCATGCATATGCACAAGAGGGTGGCATGAAGACTTTGAGTGCTTGACTTTGCAACCTTAAAGTAGCTTCTGTGTAATATATGTTAAATCAGTATACAATATTGCTTAATTTCATAGTTCTCAGCATAGTTTGTGTCTAATATATAGCCTTATTCTTTCTAAATGTAAATTTCTGTATATTTTCAGATTGAGGCAGAGTCATGTCTCTCAAAGAAACAGTTGCTTATGCTGTTTTTTTTTTAGTGAATTAGGATATTTGTACAAGAGAAATCCAAATGAAAATTACACTTTAAATTTGTTTATAGCCAAGGGAAGTTTTTTAGAGGTATGATTAAACTGTTATCAACGGAAGGGACTGGTACACTGGACTGGAATATAAAGCACACAGATGTCTTGAGTGATTTAAGTTATATACAAACCAGGGATGTGCAGATGTTGTGCCAAAATCAGAATTTTATTCCAGTTAAAAAGGATAGTTCCGTTGCTAGGCAACCAGAGCTGCTCATCCACTTTACCTACCATTGATAATCGCTACCACTGGAGATCATACTCCAAGTCTTGCAACCTTTAGGCCATCATGCAAGATTTAGGTTTTTTTCATCAGGCATTCCTCTAACAGCTGCAGAATGTCCTCAGTGATATATTCCTGAAGGAAACCACACAGACTGAATATGCAAGTAAACAGATTAAAATTGAAGGGGGGACAGTTGGTTTCTCTTGAAGCAATTGATGCAAATCAAAATCTAGGTAAGAGAGCTTTGGCACTATGGTGAGGGGTGCTTCAGAAGTGTTTATCATAGTAGTAACGCCTTGCTTTAATTAATGATGAAATCTGCAGTCTTTACCATAAGTGCCTGGCAGAAATATTGCCCTCTAGCTCTCCCTACTGGATCATTACAATGAATTTCGCATGTTTAATGTGTGCGATGTTACATCCCAATATTACACAATTAATTCAACATATAATGCAAGCATCTTGCTATACCGTATAAATATTTTATATCATGTTCATTAATGAACATATAGGACCACCTTTTGTTCATTTTTACCCCATCTTTGGTTTTGTAGCATACCAGAAAACAACCAGCTTGTTTATCCCTTTACAGTTCCTGAAAGTCCCCTCCAGAATACGAAAGTAATTCTTATGGTTAAAATTTTCAAAAGTGCCAAAAGTAACAGGCTCTTAGGATCCATTTTCAAGAGTGACATGGGCATTTAGGAGGCAAAGCCTTACTGAAAGTCAATAGGGTTTAACCTACTAAATTCCAAAGTTAGGCTACTAAGACCCATTTTCAAATGTAAGTTACTTATACCATTCTGAAAATGTTACCCCATATCACTATCATGTTTCAGGTTGCTGAGTCTGGGTGCCAGAAGTCCAAGATAAATGCAATTTATCACTTGGATCCTCTGTTTATCACAATTCTGAAATTCATCGCTCACCAGGATGCGTATTTATATATCCATATGTAAAAAAGACATGTATTTCTAATTTTGGAAGAAAATTGTACAGAAGAAAATATGAGGTCCTTACTTTGTTTCATTCTGAATCATGCATCCTTATTTAAGATAAATTATATGATTGAAAAACTTTTTAAGAATATGAAGGTTGCAAAGTGAAGTACTCAGAAGAAACTCCAAATGTAACGTGTTCTCAGTACCTTTACATCTACTCTGCTCTGCAGGGCCGGCGCTACCATTTAGGCAGCCTAGGCAATCGCCTAGGGCGCCAGAATAATTGGTGGGCGCCGTTTTGCCGGAGGGGGCGGCAGGCGGCTCCGGTGGAGCTGCCGCAGTGCTGCCTGCAGAGGGTCCGCTGGTCCCGCGACTCCGCTGGAGCTGCCGCAGTCGTGCCTGCGGACGGTCGGCTGCTTGCGCGGCTCCGGTGGACCGCCCGCAGGCACCACTGCGGCAGCTCCACTGGAGCCGCGGGACCAGCACACGGAGCGGCGAAATTGCCGTCCGCCTAGGGCGCTCAAACCCCTAGCGCCAGTCCTGCTGCTCTGCATATGCAATTAGAAATTTAGTTACATGATCACATGCTTTTTTAAATCTTAAATACATATTTACTGGATTTCTAAAAATGTTATGCCCAATCTAGAGACTATCTTTGTGAAAATTTTGATTTTCTAATATCTCCAACTAAAGACCTAGTGTTCTTCCAAACAAATTATAAGTAACTTTAAAAATGCATTGGTTATAGTTTTCTATCTCCAAAATATCCTAGAAAAATTGTGCAGCCAAATGCTGTAGTAATTGTCTTTTGCTAGCACCTCAGGAAATGACTTCTGTAACTCACTTCTGGCTCTGCTACATATCCATAAGGTATAGCAATAAAATCTTTGTCACATCACAGTATAATGTATTCTGTCGAAGTGAAAGACAGTAGAGATTTCTGAAAGGTTTTCAGTAGCGTCTGCAGTGAGAAATTTTACAGAGGATACACAAGCTTCCAATGAATTAAATAAAAATATTGTACAGTGTTCCACTGAAAAGTAAATGCAGCTTTTTTCAAAGCACAAATTACATAATTTTAAGAAAGTCAGTATATTATTATGGTTTAACTGCTGTTTCAGTGGAAAAAATCAGCATAACAAAAGTATCATTTACATATTTATGGTCTAAACTGGATATATCATAGTAGAGACCAGTAGTGTAATTTTACCATCATTGAAAAAAACACAATAAATACCAGTTACTAGACCAAACTTCCTCTGAATAAAATGGAGTGACCACAAGATTTTGCTGTAAATCTCACCACATTTTAAATGCTAACTCAGCTTTTACTTTGCATCCACGAGCATTATCTCTACCTATAAAACCCAGTTAATCTTTAAAATGCTCCCAATCACTATTTATTTCTTACATTTTTTCACCACTTGTGCTTGGTCAAAAGCAATTTAAATTTATTTACTTAGAGTGCCTGCATTGTAGTAAATTAGGCTATTTCTATAAAGAAATCCAGCAATTACCCCAAAACAAAATAGCATTTATTTACATTTCGAATTTCTTGGAGACTCAGACAAACTCATACAATGGCTGTAAATCTGAAGTATGTCTTAAGAGTGCACAAGGAATGCCATCTGACTCCCTATGCCATGCTGTGGCAAAAAAGGGCTACTGTGATCCTTAACTGGGGATGAGCAGGGAGGTGATTTTACCTCTCCCTTTGGATGACAATGGTGTGACTGATACTATGATATCATGCCCAGGTCTGGTGCTCACCTTTTAAAAAGGGTGTTGAAATAATGAAAAGCCACAAAAATGACTTGAGGGTTGGAAAAATGCATTGCAGTGAGACTTAAAGAGCTCCATATGTTGGCTAAACTAAACAAAAAATTGAAAGGTGATTTGGTTAGGGTTAATACTGTGATTCTGTCACTGAGGTTGCAGAAATCACAGATTCCATGACTTGCCATGGCTTCCACAGCTGCAGCAGCCAGTATGGCTGGCCCCAGGGCTGCCTGAGCAGCTGGCCCCAGAGATCACCCACACCAGTCACTTCTGGAGTGGCTCCGGGGACCACCCGAGCATTGGTCCTGGGGGCAGCCAGAGAAGCGGCCCTGGGGAGCGCCACGGCATCAGTCCCAGGGGTGGTCCTGGGACCACCTGAGCAACATCAGTCCTGGGGGCAGCCAGAGTATCAGCCCTGGGGTGCTCCCTAGACCATTGGGAAAACGGTCCCTGGGAGCCTCAGAGCAGTGGGCTACTGGGGGCAGTCAGCCCCCACTGCTAAAGCAGGGGGCCCCAGAGCAGTGAGGGCCAGAAGCAGAGATTTAGTAATAGATCTTTTCAGTAAGAGTCATGGACAGGTCACGGGCCATGAATTTTTGTTTATTGCCTGTGACCTGTCCATGACTCTTACTGAAAATATCCATAACTAAATCTTAGCTTAAATTATGGTGTATAAGTACCTGCCTTGGGAGAAAATTCTAGGTACTAAAAGAGTCTTTAATTATAACAGAGAAAAGCATAACAAGAACCAATGGCTGGAAATGAAAGCCAGACAAATTAAAAATAAGGCACACATTTTAGCAGTGAGGGTGATTTAACTCTTGGAACAAACTACCAAGCACAGTGCTGGATTCTCCATCTCTCAACTTCTTCAGCTCAAGAATATGTATGTTTCTGGAAGATACACTGTAATCAAATCAAAGTTACTTTCTATTGAGCTCTGTAAGTGCATGAAGCTCTATTGCCTGTGTTGTGTAGAAGGTCAGACGAGGTGATCTAATGGTTCCTTCTGGCCTATGTCACAAGCTGGTTGACTCTTTAAGGGAATTCAGACCCAGCTTTGTCTGTGATGGCAGCAACTATTCCTCACAGCTGATCCTGAGTGGGTGGCTTAATTCCAATTAATGGATACTGCTAGACAATGGTCATGAAGGCCTACAAAGAGAAAGCTCAGCTAGGAAGAGGGAGACCTAGGAATGAGGCATTTGGGAGTTCCTTCTTACATGTGTGATATGAGTTAGTCAGAAGAAGAACTGGGGAAAACTACAGGATAGGAGTTAGCTCTTGTGATCTGCCTCAAAATAGCAACAAGGCTCCATGGGGCAGGTTGGGCATTCAGCTGAGGAACAGAGTGTAAGGGAAACAAAAGAGGGATGAAAGATCAAGCCCAGGGATGTCAGAAGTGGTTTGAGTTTATGTTTTCGTTTGGGATTTGCTGAGGGACTTCAGGAGCAGGACTGTGAGCCCCCTGCCAGGAAAGAATGGTGAACATAAACAAGCTGTGAACCCTGGGCTGTTCAAGAGCTCATGTAGCCTGGGAAGGAAAAAAATAACAGTGGGCCCAGGAACGGTTTGGGGAAAAGTCCTGCTGACAGGCTGAGGTAGGAAGAAGCCTAATGAGGAACCCAGGGCCAGACAATGTCCTGAATAAACAGACCTTGCCAGCTCACTGCAGGGTCCCTGGGCTGAAAGTTAGAGGATAGGGAAGACCTAGGTTCCCTACAGGCCACTGAGAAAATGGTACAAAGAGCCAGAGATCCATGACTAGTGAGTCTGAACTTGGCTCAAAGACTCCATGTGATGCAATTGGACTTTGGTTTGTTGCACTCTCTTGCCCTGGAAGGAGTGAGACATGAAAGTGACCTGCCCATCGGGCAGAGTCACAAGAAGAGGCAGATCACCATGGAGCCAGAATAGCTGTCAACAGGGGGGCACTAGATAAGGAGAGCCTGCTGTGCTACCCAACCAATAGGGAATGTGCCAATGGTGAGTCCACTTATCTACACTTTAATCTATTAATTGAACATTGTTGTATGCAAGGCACAGCTGCACATATTCTGGGCCAAATTCAATGGAGGTGTATAAAACCAGGTAAACTTGGCTCATTGTCTCTGCAGCATCAGAATATGCACAGACTGCTCTGTTCTCTTTGCCACAGAAAACAATCAGCTCTCCAGGAGACACAAAATTAAAAACTCTGAATGAATTCACTAAAAAGGTTAATGGTGACCAGACACTCAACACCTTATTAACAACAAGGGTGAAGGATCTGTAGTCAAAATAGGGAAACAACAGGTTAAAGAATATTTAGCTAAGTTAGATGTATTCAAATCAGCAGGGCCTAATGAAATTCATCCTAGGGTACTTAAGGAACGAGCAGACACAATCTTGGCACTGTTAGCAATTATGTTCAAGAACTTGTGGAGGACAGGTGAAGTCCCAAACAAGTGGAGAAGGGCAAACATATCTAACATTTAAAAGGGAAACACAGAGGACCTGGGTAATTATAGACCAATCAGCCTAAGTTTGATACCTGGAGAGATACTGGAACAAATTATTAAACAATTGATTTCTAAGCACCTAGATGATAAGAGGGTTATAAGGCACACCGAGCATGGATTTGTCAAGAACAAATCATGCCAAACAAACTGAATTTCCTTCTTTGACATGTTACTGGTGTCATAAACAGATAGTTAAGGGTTAATGTCTCTTTTACCTGTAAAGGGTTAACAAACAGGAAACCAAAAACACCTGACCAGAGAACCAATCAGGAAACAAGATACTTTCAAATCTCGGTGGAGGGAAGCCTTTGTTTGGTTTTTTTGGGTTTTGCTTTGTTCTCTCTGGGTCCTGGAAGGGACTAGACATGCAACCAGGTTTCTTACCAATCTCCCTGCTACAGTCTCTTATATATTCAGAATAGTGAGTATTAAGTAGAAAAGGCAGTTATAGTCTTTTGATTGTTTTCTGTATTTGCAAATGTATAGTTTGCTGGAAGTATTTTAAATTGTATATTGCTGGGGGGAGGCTTCTTTCTAGTGTCTATAAGCTGAAAGACCCTGTAACTTTTACCATCTAAATTACAGAGACAACTTTTACTTTTTTTCTTTCTTTTTATTAAAAGTTTTGCTTTTTTAAGACTTGTTTGATTTTTCCCCTTGTTGAGGCTCAAGGGAATTGAGTCTGTACTTAACAGGGAGAAAGAAGGGAGGGGGAGAGAAGGAGGAGAAAAAACCTGATTTCTCTGTGTTGTGATTCAAGAAGGTTGAATCACAGTGATCTCCTAGTGTACCCAGGGAGGGAAGGATCTGGGAGGAAGAAAGGAGGGAGAGGGAATGGTTTATTTCCCTTTGTTGTAAGACTCAAGGGGTTTGGGTCTTAGGGGTCCCCTGGGAAGGTTTTAGGGGGACCAAAGTTTACCAGGCAGTCCAAGTCCTGGTTGGTGGCAGCACTACAGAATCTAAGCAGGTAATTAAGCTTAGAGAAATTCATGCTGGTGCCCCAACTTTTGGACTCTAAGGTTCAGATTGGGGAAATATACCATGACATGGTGGTAGCGGTGGGATAAAGTAGGACCCAAAAAGCCAGTAAGATTATTATTTTTCTTTTTTCTCTGCTAGCTGCTTATAAGCAGAGAGAAGGGGGGTTTTAAAACTACAGCCAGAACAATTTTTTTCCCTTTTCTCCTTTCTGGTTGTGCAGAGAGATTGCCTGAAGGCAGGGCCATTAGGTTTAACAAGGGTCTTTTGTTAAACAAAGCAGGCTTAAGTGGTCAGCAACAGACTCCAGCAGAACATATTTGCAAATAAAAGGTTTTTTTAATTCTTTTTACTTTACCGTGAGTAGCTAGTGAAAAAAGTAGAAAGACTCTGTTGCTAAACAAACCCCAAGGAGGAAACAAAGAAGCAGCAGTTCAGGCAATAAACACCAGAGGGCGCCCCAACACAAGAAAACAGGAACCATGACTACCAAGGAGGCACTGAAACAGGAACAAATCAAAGACGCAGACCACAAATGGGACATGGAAAGAAAACAGAAAGAAACAGAAATAAGAGGAAAAGAGGTGGAGCTGAGAGAAAGAGAAGAAAAAACCAAACAGGCAGCCCACAAATGAGAACAAGAAACAAAAGATGCGGCCCACCAACGAGAAATGGAAAAACAACAAAAACAGAGTGAAGAGAGGGAAAAAGAGAGAAAGCATGAAATGGACTTGGCGCAGGCCAGGCAACATGCTCCAGCCAACCCTAACAACCCTTCTCCAATTATGGTTCCACATTCCAAGAAATTTCCCATCTACAAGGCAGGTGATGACACTGAGGCCTTCTTAGAAAATTTTGAAAGAGCCTGCCTTGGGTACAGCATCTCTGAAGACCAGTACATGATAGAACTGAGGCCACAGCTCAGTGGACCTTTAGCAGAGGTGGCGGCTGAAATGCCTAAGGAGAACATGAACGATTATAAACTTTTTCAAACTAAGGCTAGATTCAGAATGGGGATAACACCGGAGCATGCCCGTTGGCGGTTCAGAGCCCTAAGATGGAAACCAGATGTGTCATTCCTCCGACACGCCTACCACATTGCAAAGAATTATGAAGCCTGGATATCAGGACAAAGGTTAACAATATGGACGAGCTGCACCTCCTGATACAAATGGAGCAGTTCTTAGATGGTGTTCCTAAGGAAATAGAGAGGCACTCCAAGTCCTGACTGGTGGCAGCTATCAGATCTAAGCTGGTAATTAAGCTTAGGGGAATTCATGCTGGTACCCCAACTTTTGGACTCTAAGGTTCAGATTGGGGAAATATACCATGACATGGTGGCATGACAACTGGCCTAATAGATGGAGGAGGAAACAGCAGATGTGATATATCTTGAGGCAGTGTGGGGTTTTGTTGCGGTGATGTTTGTTTGGGTTTTTTTGTTAATAAAGGCTTTCCACACAGTCCCACAAGACATTCTCATGAGCAAACAAGGTAAATGTGGTCTAGACAAAATTATTATAAGGAGGGTGCCCAACTGGTTGAAAGACCATACTCAAAGTAGTTATCAAAGATTCACTGTCAAACTGGGAGGACCTATCTAGTGGGATCCCACAGGAGTCAGTCCTAAGTCTGGTACTAATTGTTATTTTCATTAATGACTTGGATAATGGAGTGGAGAGTGTGCTCATAAAATTTGCAGATGACTCCAAGCGGGAGGGGTTGCAAGCACTTCAGAGAAAAGGATTAGAATTCAAAAAGACCTTAACAAATTAGAGAATTAGTCAGAAATCAAAAAGATGAAATTAAGTAAAGACAAGTGCAAAATATTTCTCTTAGGAAGGAAAAATCAAATATACCAATACAAAATGGGGCATAACTGGTTAGATGGTAGTACTGCTGAAAACGATCTGGCGCTTATGTAGATCACAAAGCAAATCTGAGCCAACAATATGATAAAAATCTTCAAATATGTTAAGGGCTTTTTATAATGAGTACTGTGATCAATTGTTCTCTATGTCCACTGAAGGTAGGACAAGAAGAAATAGGATTAATTTACAGGAAGGGAGATTGAGGTTCGGTATTAAGAAACCCTTTCTTACAGTAAGAGTAGTTCGATCTGGAATAGTCTTCCACAGGAGGTTGTGGAATCCCCATCATTGGAGGGTTTTAAGAAAAGGCTGGACAAACACGTGTCTAGAGGTATACTTGGTCCTACCTCAGCACAGAGGGCGGGACTTGACCTCTCAAGGTCCCTAAATTTCTATGAAACAGAAACCAGCATGACACTGGAATAACAGTGGCAAATCAGGCTCTGCGAGTCTATACCAGAATGCAATTTCCTTGGACTTCATAACTAGTTGCAGCTATGTATCTGAAAACAGCATAAAGACCAGAGAGAATAGACATAGTAAACTGCATAATATAATTTCCCTAAGAAGCAGGATGGATTTTGATTGGATGCATGAGCTCCTTCTGTTCCAAAACAATAATTATTTATATAGAACCTTTCTGCAAAGCATTTCGTATATCTCTGCAAACATTAAGCCTCAAAACACTCTTTGATGTAGGTATAATAATATCAATTTACCAGAAATATATATATATATATATATATATATATATATATATATATATATATATATATATACACAAAGGGCAGAGTGCAGGGGTCTTTACTGGCTCCCTGTTGTAGTTCTACACTATCCCAAGCATACTTCAGAAAATCTTCAGGACTGCTCTAAGCTATGCGGGTTGGCTGTAGCCCCAACATTGACAAAATGAGCTGAGACTAGTTGGAATGCAGTAGCCATGCCCTCTGATACCTGATATGTACCCTACACTAGTGACTACAGTAAAAGGTCATATATGGGAGGGCTACACCAGTTACAAGCCACCTGGGGTCCCCTCACACTAGGGGACTTCCCAGACAGAAAGGTCAGGAAGGTTTCCAGCACTGTGCTAAGCGGCCAGACTATAGGAGAGGTTCTGTCCCTTTATAATTATTGAAAGGAAAACAGCCCTCTTTTTCCAGTTGCAACTATGCACCTCTAAATGAATGGGATGAAAAGAATAAAACAATTTTGAACTGAAAATTGCAAAAGCACCCCAACTCCATACTAATATCAAGAATCATCTGCACCATGTATGGCTTATTGAATAGAGTTCTACACTTATATGCAGTCCACCTGACACAACATTATAGTGTTTTACTGTGCTAGTCAGTAAAATCTCACTTATTCTGACAAGTAAATTAAAGCATGATTAAAAATATATGCATCTGCTGAAGAAACTGAGCTAAAGATGACCAGCATAAAAGAATCATATATTAGTAGATGACCTGATATTAAGAAACACCCTTTAGGAATATTTATAGACTCTGAAAACTTTAGTGTATTATCAGATCTGCCATAAAGGTTACTTTGAAGGATTTTTAAATAGCCTATCCCAGGGAATTAGTGCTTTCATTTACAGTAAGCTATTTAAAAATTATCAATGTGGTCTTGAATTAAAATAGTCTTATGTGATAAGGTTTATGATGACCAAATTATAGTATTATTTTCAAATTTTGACGTCACCATTCTGTGATGAATGCATCCTACTATTTGGTCAAACCCACTTTTATGCAGCTCCTATTTAAATCCTGTTAAGAGATACTTTTCCAAAAGCCATATTTGGAAATAAAATATATGTTTCAGCTTGATGACCTCTGATCCATGCAAGTCTCCTGTACACAAGGCTTGGACTGCGGCAAAATGGAACAGAATACTCTGCCTGTGTGTTGGCTGTAACTAGACTCAATTCAGCACATTTGCAGACTACTAAACAATTCAGTCCTCCTCTGCAGAGTTGTTGACCTAAGTCAGGTGGGGCAGGACAATGCAGAGTAGGAATAAAATATCCTCACAATATGTGCACAAAGCTTCTGTTCCTTCAGTGACTTAATGATGCAAGGGAGAACATGTTAAACTGTATGATCTATCAATACATACATGATAGGGAATAGCCAGCATGGATTTGTAAAGAACAAATCATGTCAAACTAATCTGATAGCTTTCTTTGATAGGATAACGAGTCTTGTGGATAAGGGAGAAGTGGTGAATGTGGTATACCTAGACTTTAGTAAGGCATTTGATACAGTCTCACATGATATTCTTATCGATAAACTAGGCAAATACAACTTAGATGGGGCTACTATAAGGTGGGTGCATCACTGGCTGGATAACTGTACCCAGAGAGTAGTTATTAATGGTTCCTAATCCTGCTGGAAAGGTAAAATGAGTGGGGTTCCACAGGGATCTGTTTTGGGACCAACTCTGTTCAATATCTTCATCAATGACTTAGATATTGACATAAAAAGTACGCTTATTAAGTTTGCAGATGATACCAAACTGGGAGTGATTGCAACTGCTTTGGAGGACAGGGTCAAAATTCAAAATGATCTGGACAAATTGGAGAAATGGTCTGAGGTAAACCTGATGAAGTTTAATAAAGACAAATGCAAAGTGCTCCACTTAGGAAGGAACAATCAGTTTCACACATACAGAATGGGAAGAGACTGTCTAGGAAGGAGTACGGTGGAAAGGAATCTAGGGTGATAGTGGACCACAAGCTAAATATGAGTCAACAGTGTGATGCTGTTGCAAAAAAAGCAACCGTGATTCTGGGATGCATTGAGAGGTGTGTTGTGAGCAAGACACGAGAAGTCATTCTTCCGCTCTACTCTGTGCTGGTCAGGCCTCAGCTGGAGTATTGTGTCCAGTTCTGGGCACTGCATTTCAAGAAAGATGTGGAGAAATTGGAGAGGGTCCAGAGAAGAGCAACAAGAATGATTAAAGAACATGACCTATGAAGGAAAGCTGAAAGAATTGGGTTTGTTTAGTTTGGAAAAGAGAAGACTGAGAGGGGACATGATAGTTTTCAGATATCTAAAAGGGTGCCATAAGGAGGTGGGAGAAAACTTGTTCACCTTAGCCTCTAAGGATAGAACAAGAATCAATGGGCTGAAACTGCAGCAAGGGAGGTTTAGGCTGGACATTAGGAAAAAGTTCCTAACTGTCAGGGTGGTTGAACACTGGAATAAATTGCCTAGGGAGATTGTGGAATCTCCATCTCTGGAGATATTTAAGAGTAGGTTAGATAAATGTTTATCAGGGATGGCCTAGATAGTATTTGGTCCTGCCATGAGGGCAGGAGACTGGATTTTATGACCTCTCAAGGTCCCTTCCAGTCTTAGAATCTATGATTACAGTTTTTCTTAATTAATTTCAGATGATACATTTTTCCATGCTAGACAGCCATGGCAGTGTGTTATATATCTGGTGGATGGGGATGTGTGTGTGTGTATACACATATACACACACACCATGTCTAAATAAACAGTACATATATGTCTATATTTAGGTATATAGTATAAGGAGAATATGTCTGTCTATAAATTGTCTCTGGAAAGAATCAAACCAATGGCAGTGGGCAGAAACTAAGGGCCACATCTTGCAGACTCTCTGTGCTGATCCACTGTCTTCTTTCACTGGAGCCAGCTAGGAGAGAGGGGCCCCCAAGACCCTATATTTTCCTCTTTCTCCTCTTTTCCCTTTCTAGCTTTTATCCCTTTGCCGCTAATCCTATTTCCTTCATGCACCTAACTTCTTTCCCCTTCTTTCTTTCAGAGTGTGTGGGATGGGGAAGGCAACAGTAATTAGAGCTCTGCCTGGACACAAATTTTATATCTGTGGATAGAAATTGATATTCGTGGCGCTGCAGAGTTCTACCAGGCCCCAAGTGGCAAAAGCTGCAGCGTGTCGGGCTGCCGCTCGCAGTAGCCAGCGTCCCACACAGGCAACTCCTCTGGCGTGGCTGTACCGCTCCCAGCCCTGTCCACTGGGGTGAGCACCAGGGTCACTGGCAACTGTCCCTAGTCACGCTAGTGTGTGCAAGTGTTTTGCAGGTTCCTGGATAGGAGAAGCTGACCTGGGTGTGGAAGGGACAGCTGTCAGTGAGCCTGGTGAGGTTGGTTAGAAACTAAACGAAAGCTCCTTTAGACAAAAAGGTAATTTATTACTTATCTCACCCAAAGTTCTCTCTAGCCTTTTTAACAAAGCCTGGTTGAGACCCCTTTTTCATGAAGCAATAACGCTCTCCTTTTTCTTCCTCAGCAAAGGGCACAGGAGTCTCCTCTGTCCTTCTAGAGCAAATCTTTGATGTATACCTCCAGATACGGTATTTTCCTCTGCTGCATTTTCCTTCCTGTTAGTTATTTTTTCTGATGTCCTTACAATTCCTCATTTACATTTAGTTCACACTGGTGATAGACCAACTGTGAATGAGACAATATTTAATTTACCTGTAAATGGACATATCGACATGTAAATGTCTCTCATCAAACAGAAAACCTGTTTTTCACCTTTTCTGCTGATACAGCCTAGGAACATATTTTCATATATATTTTCATATATATTTACATAGTATCTGTATATGTGTTTCACAATTATATTGATGACCAGACTGCACCAGCTTTCATTTGAGAACCAGAACACACAGATTTGGGAGATTCCTGTAACCTCCTTGACAGTTGGCATTGAGCGATTCTTTAGTCACAATGACTTTCAAGTCATTCTTATGATTTGTTTGGGGTGAGGGGTAGATTCTTTTTTTTTTTTGGTTTCGTTTTGTTTTAATCCTTGAGTTTGGCAGTATTTCAGGAAGAGTATGAGAGAGGAAACTAAAAAGGATAGAAAGGGAAACAATGAGCAGTAGAGAAGAGGTGGTAATGAACATGGAGTATGGAATGAAGCTCTGTAACAGGGTGTGCTGATTCAAAAGCTAACTCAGCACCCTGTCCCTCAAATCTCTGCCCATTTACACTAATTGAGCTGCAACTGAAAGACAGGCAGTTGGTAAAGCCAATTAACTGAATGGGGATATAGCTGAGGGGCAGATTGAGTGGAAGTATCCCCAGCAGCTAGGTGTATCTAAGCACTCAGGGAGAAGAGTTAGAAACCTGAAGGAAGGCAGAAGTGGCTTATCCTCCTTCTTCAGAAATGGCACCACCCTTCCCCTCAAGCAAATGGGGTAGCTGGTGACTTACTGTAAATATCATATACAATACAACAGGGTGAAGGATACCTGGAGTGGTTGTGGTCTGTGATTTAGGCCTGAAGGGAATCACAGGGTACCACGGCGTGACAGCCCCTCCCTGCATCCAGGAAAACACTCAGTCACACTCATAGGACTTTAATGGGACTGCTCATATGCTTTAAGATGAGTGTGTGCTTAAGTGCTTTGCTGGATATTTTTCAAAATTGTTTTTGTTTTGTTTTTTTCAAAAGAGAGCCATTTGGGGATGTAAAACATTTTTTTTTAATTTTGAAAGTTTTATCCAGCACTTCTCCTCAGCAGATTCATGAGCTTGAGATCGCTGAATGGTTTAATGAAGAGCAAGATCTTTGACATAGCAATAGTTCCTTTTAGATAGAGCAGGATCTTCGTGAAAACAACAGAGTACTTTTAAGATCCTGATCTTCATGAACAGTTTAGTGGAAACAGAAGCAGGTCAAATAATTTCATGTATCAGCTAGTCCAAGCAAGTATTGTGTAGAAGATCTCTTCTCTGATGCAGCACAAATGTCCACAGACTAGCAAAATTCATTCCCCACCCTCCTGATTTTAGATGCAGAGAGCATTATTGAGGGCAGTTTTTTCTCTACTCGTGTTCCAAAGGGATTCCCTGTACCATGTCAAGGAATGGAAGTGTCTGTTGTAAATTTTGTTCTCTGTCCGTTAACTATGTCACAATGGCTATGTAACAAAGGGCTGTCTACACAGCCCCATGATGTGGACTACAGCATTATGAGTTGCAATGCACAATGAAGTGTTGCTCTGTAACTGCCCCTGCAGATGCTGTACCTAGTACCTAGTTCACATTAACATAGTTCTGTTTGAAATAGTAAGGTAGCTATATAATTTGTACAGCACCTGGTACAAATGGGTCCTGTTCCATGACTGGGATTCTTAGGAGTTACTGCTAATCTTCATTAAAAATATATTGACTTGACATATGAGTAGAAATCAAACACTGAGGACTTGTTACTGTTTCCATGTTACAAAACTCCAGCTGAACAAAGGATCAGTTCTTATTGGACTTAAATAAACCTGTAGTGATGGATGTGATTAGGTTAGGAGGGAGCCAGGGTAGGTGTTAATATAAGATAATAATACACTTTTAGCAGTGGATAAGAATGATTTTTAATTAAGAAAAGTCTGTGAAAACATGGAGTCAGATTGAACTGAATTACTGAGGGGAAAGGACAAAATGTTTACCACCATGTATTTCATGGTAGTGAAGTACTCTGAGTTAGCTAATAGCATTAAATTAGACTGCAGTGATATCTAGGGATTTTTAATTTGCCTCTGATATTTAACCATCCAGTAATAAAAAGGACTAGGATTTTGCAGAGAATCCATTTTTGTATCAGTATATGCTAAAGACAACTCACTGAGGTTACTTTAGACTGCATTTTGTCCAGTAAAGCGAATATGGTAAGTGTAGTGATCAATGAGGGGTTTTTGGATACAAATACAGATACATTAAAATGTAAATGGCCGATTTTGATAAAATCAGAAACACATTAAGCAAAATGTCTGAGCCAGGAGTCTGGAGACAAAAAGGGAATAAAGTTTAAAGAGGTGCTAGATCAGAGGGACTGTGTAATGTTATGTAAAAGTAAACATATATAAGTTTTAAAACTAATGTGGAGGAATGACACTTCATTAAAGAAGCCAAAAGCTGTGGCATAGATAAATTTTTATGGAAAGAAATATGAAGAGGATATTTGATGAGCAAAATGGAAAAATCAAATATTGTTGCTGCTCTTTCCTGGAAGGGTAAGTGGGAGAAATTCCATTCTGTTGCAGCTTCCCCAGCAGATGAATGGTGATGCAGACTGAACCTTCTTGCACCTGTGGGGGTGAATCTGGCCCAGTAAATGGAACTCAGGGAGTTATGTATCTATGAAGAGAGATTGACAAAACTGGGCTTAGTTAGTCCTGGGAGAAAATAGTTAAGAGAAGACATGTCTGAAGCATTTCAACTGCCTAAGGATTAATTAAAACATCAGATATAAAATTAAACTTGATCTATTTAAGGTTGTTGGAAAGATCTGATCAGGTAACCCATGAGGATGAAGTTAAAAGGGAATATATGCAAGAGGAATTTATAATAATAATAATAATAATAATAATAATAATAATAATAATAATAATAATAATAATAATAATAATAATAAATAATGATTAGAAGAGAGTTGTGAATATATGGAATGGATTTGGACAGAGATTATGAAGTCAGTCTACAATTTCTCCCCTGCATGTCACCAGAATATTTAAAACATCTTTCCACTCAAGTGGAATCAATATATTTAAGCAAAAATTGGATAGTTGTGTGCGAGTTCATAAATTAAAGGGATATTAGACATGTTTTGTTCGGCACAACCCATCACTCTTTCCGGATGTGAAGAAGGGAATTTTCACTGATTGTGCTTTATCCCCAGCATGGATGTGGAGGTTTTGCATCAGAGTGCTTTTTTTCCACCTGTGCCAGCGAAAAAAAGGGTTTTAAAATTTTTTTAAATGTACAGAAGAGAGATGGCGGAGTTATCATGAAACTATTACAGACAGCTAGGCTACTTCTGGTCCCTATGCAACTACTACATCTCTTTATTAGTATATAGTGAAACAGTCCTGGGACAGGCTGAAAGAAAACTTACAATGGAGACTCCATTACTGTTAAAGCAAAGTATAGAACACTGACATATAGAACAGCGTCCCGCAGCAAAGCTTAACAGATGGCTAAATAAACAGCCTCTAAGCTGGCTTAGAAGTGTCAGTCCCCAGCCATAGCTCGAGCAGCTTTATGCCACCAGAGCAGCACAAGACGACCAGAAAGTTGGTTTAAATGATTACATGTGTAAAGGGAAGTTTCCAAGTGATGTTATCTGCTACCTCTCTCCCACGTTCCAAGGAAAAACAGGTGCAGTGGCTAAGAAGCCTCCCTGCAGGCTTTCACCCGCTACCAGGAGAGCACTTGGGGTATGTCTACACTGCAATTAGACACCCACGGCTGGCCTATGCTAGCTGACTCAGGGTCGCAGGGATATTTAATTGCAGTGTGGCCCTTCGATCTCGGGCTGGAGTCTGGACTCTATGGCCCTTCCAGCTCAGAGAGTCCTGGAGCCTTGGCTCCAGCCTGAGCCCAAACATCTACAGCACAATTAAACAGCTCTGCAAGCCCTAGACAGCTGGCATCAGCCAGTTGCAGGTTTTTTAATTGGAGCGTACACTTTCCTTGGTGTTTTAGAGCAGTGAAGGCAACAGCTGCCTTTGCTAGGCATGAATGGCCTAGCGCTAGAAAGGTGTCCTTCAACTAGTGGATTGTGACTCCCAGCAGATCGCAGAAGGTAATTGGGGAGTTGGAAGTTGTTGGAAAATGTATTACATTTCTAAAGCAAAGAAGAAGAAATTCCAGCATAACTTTGGGGTGACCAAAATAAACAAAGTTTGTGAGGTTAAATGTAGTAGTTGCATTAAAGGCTTATCATTGATACATTTTCCCGTTATCGTAAATGTTAGGGGGTTGTGAAAAATTCTCACTTTGAATAAGGGGTTGTCAGGCTGAAAAGGCTGAGAAACACCATCATAAAACAAGCAAAGCTTCCTTTACTCCACCTAGGGACACCTCTATGCCAAGCTGCTTAGGTTAGCTCTAAAAATGGCTTGTGCAGCTGGAGTGGGACAAGGAATCTTGACTGGGGCCAAGGATTTGGACCCATACTTTTAAAACTTCATTTCTAAATTTTTATGAAGTTCAGGTGTCCTGTGAAATTCCAGCGGGAGAGGTTTCTTTCTGGAGAAGTTGGGAAGCATCAAAGGGTATAGCTACTCCCTAATTAAACCAGCATTTGGAATGGCTGCAGATACTTGGTTACCTACCTCCATTCTATAGCTATTCTATTTTTATTTCATCTTTCTGGTTTGATTAGTACCAGACCTCTCATCATTGCTTGCAGCTCTATTCTTTCAATCACCCAGCACTTATATTCAGTCTTCCTGTGTATTCACAACTGCTGGGGGTATCTACTATATATTTGCTTTTTATACCAACCCCCCTCCTCACAAAAAGTGAGAAAAAAAACAGTGACAAAATGGAGGAATCAGTTATAGAAGCTGAAGAGGGTTTAAAATGTTTCTTTGGTCAAAAAAAAAAAGCTTCTGGAAATGTTGAGAGACAAGGATTGGATAACAGAGGCAACTTGTAGAAATTGTCACCAGCTGATGAAATTGAGCTTAAGACAACCATATGGAAATGTTTAACAGTGACATGGTTTATAAATCATTGTTTTTCCTGGACTTTACTTTCTCAAAAGAATGCAAGGCTTGGATAAGGTTAAATGTGTGAGGAAATGGATTGAGAGCATGTGGTTATTAAATTTTGTTAAATGGTGATTTTACTTTACTTTTTCGCCACATTCCCTAAGAGCAAGGAAAGGAGAACACTGGTATTTGCGTTATTTATTTAAATGTTTGAAACAGAGTTCTTCTCTTAGATCTGCATAGCCAGTTGTAACACAGGTATTTTGCTCTTTTGACATGCACATAAATCTACAGGTAAGCACCCTGGCATCAGTCAAACTGGTAAGATGATCCTTGAACACATTAAGTTCAATGGCACTCCATGCGGACTGAAGGGTCCACCCTCACAGATTTGCCTAAAGGATTGGAATCACAGTGAACAAAAAACTGGTGATTAATACCAGGTCTTGGAAAAAAAAGAAAGAGATTCATTTAAACTAGAAAAATGCTTACCCATTTTATTTGGAGTATGAAACTCAGTATACTAATATGATGCAATTGTTTTATTAGTTTGCTGATTACACTGAGTACCATATGCAGCACCCATAGTCAATAATAACTTGGTGTATAGACTATGCTGGAACTATTGTGAAATTGGGAGGAATTTCTTGGTAACATTCAGAGGCTGTATAAGTATAAATAACATCAGTGCTGCTTTAATCTTGGGAGAAATTCTAAACAATTTTCAGATACAAAGGGATGCTGTAAGAGCAGTTTTATGGCTACCTATTTCTAATTTTGGCTTTGTGTACACAACAATTGTATAAGATTCATATTCTGTAAACATGCATCTCATGAAGAAAACACTATCTTTGACATGTTAGAGAGAGAGGAAAAAATAGCAAGAGAAAATTGTCCTTAAACTTAGGCCAGGTCCACACTACAGTGTTAAATCGATTTAAACAGCGTTAAATCGATTTAATGCTGTACCCGTCCACACTACAAGGCACTTAAAATCGATTTTAAGGGGTCTTAAAATCAATTTCTGTACTCCAGGTAAACGAAAGGAGTAACCCTAAAATCAATATTACTATATCGATTTAGGGTTAGTGTGGATGGAAATCGAAGTTATTAGTCCCATTCTTTTAATGAGCTACCCAGAGTGCACTGCTCCGGAAATCGATGGTAGCCTGGGACCATGGACGCACACCACCGAAGTAATGTGCCCTAGTGTGGACGCGTAAAATCGATTTTATAAAACCTGTTTTATAAAATCGATTTTATTAATTTCGATTTTACTCTGTAGTGTGGACATGGCCCTAGAAGAATGTGTGATGGGGAAGTTAATATGAGTGTGTTATAAAGATCTAATTTGAAGTGGAATACTGTAGATTATTAATTAGGTAGAATTAGCTGAGGTGTAGTCTGACTGATTTTTGTTATTGCATGTGATTATAAAGCAGATGATTTGTAACTATTAATCTCTAAACACTGAAGATGTATGTTCATTTGTTACTGAAATTTAGTTTAATGTTTTCTTTAGTTTCATTCTGAAACTAGTGGTAAACTGAACTGTCAGCAGTACCTCAAGGATTGGGGTCTACTTTACAAATATGGCCCCAGTGACTAAAAGTGGGAGCACAATGGATTTTTTGGTTGTTGGCAATTTCAGAAAGTCAAAATTTGTTTTGGGCTGAACAAAATAATTTTTTTGATGTGAAAAGAAACAGTGGTTCAATTTTGAGCATTTTTAACACTTGAGAAATTTCCTTTAATTTTGTAAAATTCAAAACGATCATTTAAACCAATAATCAAAACATTCTGTTAGAAAATGTTGAAATGAAAGGCTTTTATTTTTTCTAGATTTTTCCAAAACTATCCATTTGGTGAAAGCAACACAATTTTGCAAGACATTTCAATATCACCATCATTTTTTGCCAAAAAAAAGTTTTGTTTGAAAAATTTACCCAAGTCTACCTGTGGCTACTAACAAGGTTTAGGATCAAGAAGAAGAAATCTGCCAAATCCCTTCAAACACCTGTTTATAAGCCTTAAAGGATTTAGAGTTGGTGACAAACGAATATTGTTCACAGTATTGTTCAAACAGAGCTTACGCCCACCTTTATTAAAACATGCTTGATTTTCATCAATCTTTACTTTGGTTTATGTTTGTATCCATGCTGTGCTTGATCAGGGAACCTTAATCTGAGGACTGAGTTGTAAAGCTGATTTCTTTAAATACTCTAGGGCCAGAACACTCAGCCCTTATTAATAGAATCAGTCCTTTCTGTTTAGTATTGTGACTGATTCCACTGCAGGGTACCACAGCACTCACAACTAGCTCCTTATTGATTCTGTGTGCACCATGAGCTGGAGGCCAAGTGCAGTAGGTATTTGACGTGCAGGTGACGCTTGGCCCCAACTTCACACATTGCTCCTCAGGAGCAGTTCTGAGCACTTTTTTTGGAAGGCAAATGTATAAGGAAGAGACATTGTTTTGTTCACAGTGAGTAACGTTGTGACTAGAGAAACCCTATTTGTTTGGAGCTGGTTAAAGCCACAAGGGCTTGTAGCCTTTGTTTTGTTCTGCTGGTGCGCAGGTGACAAGCATCCTCCACGTTTTGCTCTTGTTCTAATTCTTGCAGCCCCACTTACAGCAGAGAGACCGTTTCTCTTCCACTCTCAGACGTGTCTGTGGCCCAGAGCTGCCTACATCTGCTCCGCATGTTCTTGGTGAACAAAGCGGGAAGACTGGCAGCAGCTTCACACTCACTCCCCATTGTGCTACGTCCTGGTAGCCTTGTAGCTGTGGACAAGTCCCAGGCATGCAGGGCTCTGTTACGAGTGTTAAACAGTCAGTTGTACAGGCTCTTGTCCTCATTGGGTTCCCATAAACACAAACATACAGTGAGAAAGTAACAGAAGTACTTTACTTGGGCTGACGGTAGGGGCAGCAACTACTCTAACACGGTTTGTTTAATGCAGCAGAACCTCAGAGTTATGGACACCTTGGGAATGGACGTTGTCGGTAACTCTGAAATGTTCGTGACTCTGAACATGCCTCTATGGGATGCTCCTTAGGGCAGACTGCTGCGAGCAAGGGCTCACAGCTCTGCAGTGGCTGCCTGGTGAGTGGGGGTGGGGACAGACAGCTGGCTCTAGCCCACTGGCTGCAAGGGTAATAAGTGAGGCATCCTGGGGCACCGCATTGTCAATGGGTGCACGGTGCAGGCTGTGGCCCTTTAAAACTGAGCTGCTCCTCCCAAGTGCAGCATGCAGGCAGACTGGGGCTTTGGCTCTAGAAGCTTGCACTCCACGTACAGTTAACCAGACAGCAAGTGTGAAAAATCGGGACAGGAGTGGGGGGGGGGGTAATAGGAGCCTATATAAGAAAAAGACCCAAAAATTGTGACTGTCCCTATAAAATCAGGACATCTGGTCACCCTAACTCCAGGCCAGGTTTCAGTAGCAACTTGCAAAGTTTCTTTCCCAGGCGCTGATCTTGCAAGATTATCCCCCTACCAGCCGGGGGCAGAGAGAGGGAAAAGAAGTGTTTACAACTTCCTACCTGTAAGTGGCTGCCCCATGCACACAGGCAGCCTTTGGCTCTCCCTTGAACCTGATCCCCTCCAGCCTCAGATTATTACTTCCTTTTCCTCTACTGGAAGGCATTAAGAACCCCTTTACTAACTGGACAGTGAACTATGTGACATGAGAATGAGCCAGTAAGTTGGTTACGGTCTTGCAACCAGCTTCCCAACAGAGTACTGCTGAAATCTTTTGCCTGGACATAGAATCACTTCTTACCATGGAAAATGTTGCTGGTCTATAATAAGCAGTTTAACAACATTACTTTTTTTGGAGGCTTAGAGTTTTCTGTTACCTGTAGGACAAGGGATGAACGCTTGGGGCGGGGGCGAGGGAGTTAATATAAATGGCATAAGCCATTCATGAAGGAAAGAAGATGCTTCTTCTCCTATAAAGAACAATTTAGGCCTTCTGGTCTGTATTTTTAAAGCCCCCAAAGTGTAGGTTCTGTAGTTGCTATACATTTCATTTAGATTTACCCGTGCGTATAAATTTATAGAAGAGAAATTTGTTAATTCCAAAAGTAAGAGATGATGCTGTGCTTGACCAACAGCCATAGGACAAGTGGTAGCAGGCAGAAGTATAGCAAATGGGACTGGATGAACAGAATGAACTTAATGACCACAATATGATTTATGGTATTTGGGAAAAAACACTGAATAGCTGGAAATACCATACCTCCCAAGCAAATTAAGATATGCTTTTATAGGCAATAAATTCCCAAGAGCTCTCTAGTGAGTATGGCAGATCAGAGCTCAGCTCACTTTTAAAGTGTCACAGATGATGAAAGTGTCTGAGCTAATCTGCATTCAAAATGTTTTCCTTTTGTAATTAAAAAATATGTATGTAGATGCATTACCTAGGGACAACTACTCAGTACATTTACACAGTGGCATGATCTTAACCATAAGAGGAGGCTGACAGACAAGAGAGAAAATGGATGTTGTTAGTTCTCGCAGAGATGTCACAAGTAAAGCTATTTGAATGACAGATTTTTTTGGTTCAGTGGTAGTTCTAAAATTTTTTTTTTTAAACGTTGACCTGACAATTTTTTTCAAAAATGTTGGTAAATCAAAAAGCTGTGGGGAAAAAATTGATTTCAGATCAAATTAAACATTTTTAAAGTGGGTGAGGGTTTTTTGTTTGTTTGTTTTGTATTTTAATAACATTTAAAAATCAATTTGACCCAAAACCACAAAATTTTGTAAACAAAATATTTCATATCAAAATGTTTATACTTTTCCAGAATTTTTTCTGGTGAAACAAACACACAGTCAGGAAGCATTCTAGTGTTGCCAAATCTGAATTCTTTGCCAGAAGAAAATCTCGGATGAAAAATTTCACCCAGCTCTGGTCACAGGTAAGATTTGTTTATGTTTGCAGTTAAGGCAAAATAATACTTTGCCACCTGACCCTCTACATCTTACTTTACATTCTTCCCCTCTCATATGACATCGACTCCACCAGCTACACAAATTGCCTTTTCCAAAAATTGTATATACCATAGTGTCAAGTGTTGTCTAGTGGATGGAAGATACAACTAGACAACATTGTCACACTACAGTATAGACAGTAATACAGTGCTAAAAGCACTTTGTTACCTATTTAGTATTTGGTGGAGGAGGCAAAAAAACCCTGTCTCATCTATTCATTTGAAGTCTCCACTCTATTTCTTCACTCCCTCCACTTATTTATTTCATGAGAACACAGAAACTGAATCAAAATCAGGTTTTGAGTTGTAGTATAATTGTGCTTTCCAGGGTAGATCATTAAACTGCTATGTCTTTGGGAAAAGGTCAGCATGTTGGGGTAGCATATATTCATCTCTCTAGGGCATTTGCCCTCATTAGCCATGAATCACTGTTTCATAAGCTAAGAGCCTTGGCTAGGCTCCATCTACCCTCAAATATGTTGGAAAACCATATGAATTCACTGAGATTCACTTTAATAGTTTATTACTAATTAAGCTGCATATGCCCCTTTATGTTACTCAGACAACCAACACTCACTGGTTCATTGCCATGCTTTGGAGTCCCTTCACATGCTTGTCACGGCTTTTGTTCTATGTATACAGGGACCTGCTAGGAGGGTTAGTGAAGAGATATGCATTCGAGTGCCTTCAATATGCTGACAACACCCAACTTTCTGATTCCATCTCTACCACACCAAATGGTATGATAGAACAACCAGTGTTTGCCTAAGGTTGGGGCATAGACAAAAGCTAATTTGTTGTGGCTCAGTCCAGATAAAAAAGAAGGAACATTGCAGGGAACACCTGGAAGAGATGGAGGAGATTATATTGGACACTTTCATTAAAGGTGAGTTGTAACAAGTTCAGAATCTGGGTGTGACATAAGTGACTTTCCCTCTCAGACAGTTTCTTGCTGAGAAACACGACAGGATGGAAGTTGTGATCTGTTGCTTCCTGCATGAGCACTGCTCCTATACCACGCTCAGATGCATCTGTGGTTACTAGGAATGGCTTGTCAAAATCCGGGGCCCTGAGTACAGGGTCAGACATGAGTGTTGCCTTAAGTTGGGTAAAGGCCTTTTGACACTCATCAGTCCACTTAACCGCATTTGGCTGGGTCTTTTTGGTCAGGTCGGTCAATGGGGCAGCGATTTGGCTGTAGTGTGGTACAAATCGCCTGTAGTATCCGGCCAAGCCTAAGAAGGATTGGACCTGTTTCTTTGACCTTGGGACAGGCCACTTTTGGATAGCATCCACCTTGGCCTGTAGGGGGTTTATGGTTCCTCGACCCACCTGGTGCCCCAGGTAATTCACTTTGTTTTGGCCTATTTGACACTTTTTGGCCTTAACAGTTTGTCCGGCCTGCCTGATGCGCTCAAAGACCTTTTTCAGGTGTAGTAGGTGTTCGGGCCAGGAGTCTGAAAAAATGGCCACATCATCGAGGTAGGCAACTGCAAATTCTCCCAGTCCAGCTAGTAGACCATCTACCAGCCTCTGGAAGGTGGCGGGTGCATTTCGAAGGCTGAAAGGAAGGACATTGAATTCATACACCCCCGCATGGGTGACGAATGCTGACCTCTCCTTGGCAGGTTCATCTAGCGGTACTTGCCAGTACCCCTTGGTTAAGTCTATTGTAGAGATGAACTGGGCACGTCCCAACTTCTCCAATAGCTCATCGGTGCGTGGCATTGGATAGTTGTCCAGACGAGTTACCGCATTTAGCTTACGGTAGTCCACGCAAAAGCGTATTTCCCCATCTGGTTTGGGTACCAGAACCACTGGAGATGCCCAGGCACTGGTCGATGGGCGGATTATACCCATCTGTAGCATGTTCTGGATCTCCCGTTCTATAGCAACTTGGGCATGAGGAGACACTCGGTAGGGTGGGGTTCTGATTGGGTGAGCATTACCTGTATCAATGGAGTGGTATGCCCGTTCAGTCCGTCCTGGGGTGGCTGAGAACAATGGGGTGAAGCTAGTGCACAGCTCCTTAATTTGTTGCCGCTGCAGACGTTCCAGGGTGGTTGAGAGGTTCACCTGTTCCACGCCACCGTCTTTTTTTCCGTCGTAGTAGACACCGTCAGGCCACTCAGCATCATCTCCCTGGACTGTAAACTGACAAACCTGTAAGTTTCTGGAATAGAAAGGCTTGAGAGAATTAACATGGTACACTTTAGGCTTTAGTGAGGAATTGGGAAATGCTATGAGGTAGTTTACAGCTCCCAGGCGCTCTTGGACCGTGAATGGCCCTTCCCATGATGCTTCCATCTTATGGGCCTGTTGCGCCTTCAAGACCATAACCTGGTCTCCTACCTTGAAGGAACGTTCTCTGGCATGTCTGTCATACCAGGCCTTTTGCTCTTCCTGAGCATCCTTTAGGTTCTCTCTAGCAAGGGCTAAAGAGTGTCGGAGGGTGCTTTGTAGGTTGCTTACAAAGTCCAGAATGTTAGTTCCTGGAGAAGGCGTAAACCCCTCCCATTGCTGCTTCACCAACTGTAATGGCCCCTTAACCTCGTGACCATACACAAGTTCAAATGGTGAAAACCCTAAACTGGGATGTGGTACAGCCCTGTAGGCAAACAGCAACTGCTGCAACACTAGGTCCCAATTATTGGAGAATTCGTTGATGAATTTTCGTATCATGGCCCCCAAAGTTCCATTGAACCTTTCCACCAGGCCATTGGTTTGATGGTGGTACGGGGTGGCAACCAAGTGATTCACCCCATGAGTTTCCCACAGTTTTTCCATGGTCCCTGCCAGGAAATTAGACCCTGAATCTGTAAGGATGTCGGAGGGCCAACCTACCCTGGCAAAGATGTCTGTTAGGGCCAGGCACACAGTGTTAGCCCTGGTGTTGCCTAGAGCTACTGCTTCTGGCCATCGGGTAGCAAAGTCCACTAAAGTCAGTACGTACCGCTTTCCTCTGGGCGTCTTTTTTGGAAAAGGGCCCAGAATATCCACAGCTACTCGCTGAAATGGGACCTCAATTATGGGGAGTGGCTGGAGAGGGGCCTTGACCTGGTCTTGAGGCTTTCCCACTCTTTGGCATACCTCACAAGACCGGACATACTTGGCAACGTCCTTGCCCATCCCCTCCCAGTGGAAGGACTTCCCCAACCGGTCTTTGGTTCTGTTCACCCCAGCATGGCCACTGGGATGATCATGGGCTAAGCTTAAGAGCTTCCCCCGGTACTTAGTTGGAACCACCAACTGTTTTTGCGGCTGCCATTCTTCCCGGTGTCCACCAGAAAGAATTTCCTTGTATAAAAGTCCTTGGTCTATAACAAACCGGGATCGATTAGAAGAGCTGAGAGGCGGTGGGGTGCTCCGTGCCGCCGCCCACGCTTTCTGAAGGCTGTCATCTGCTTCCTGCTCAGCCTGGAACTGTTCCCTTGAGGCTGGGGTCACCAGTTCTTCCTCAGACTGTGGACTTGGGCTTGGTCCCTCTGGAAGCGATGTAGGTGATGGGGTTGTTTCCGTTGCTGGTGAACCGCTCTCCGCTGGTGCACCTGAGGGTATTTCAGGCTCTGGCTGAGCCTTTTGGGTATGGCTGTCTGTTGCTTCTGCCAGTTCTGGCTCGCTGGCGCCCACTGGCGTTGAGTTTGAAGATGTGGTTGCACTTGCTGGTTGCTGTTCCAGTTCCGGGCCTGGGACTGGAGATGCTGTGGCTGTTTCAGTGGTTGGCATGGAATCTGGATCCACTACCTCTGTCTGGGTCTCTGGTAACACAGACGGGGCGTCTGTGGACGGCTCAGGAACAGGAATGGGTCTGGAAGCTTGCCTGGTTTGGCTACGTGTAACCATTCCCACTCTCTTGGCCCGCCTCACCTGGTTGGCCAAGTCTTCCCCCAGTAGCATGGGGATAGGATAATTGTCATAAACTGCAAAAGTCCACCTTCCTGACCAGCCTTTGTACTGGACAGGCAGTTGAGCTGTAGGCAAGTCTACAGCTTGTGACATGAAGGGGTAAATTGTAACTTTGGCCTTTGGGTTGATGAATTTGGGGTCAACGAAGGATTGGTGGATAGCTGACACTTGTGCCCCCGTGTCTCTCCACGCAGTAACCTTCTTTCCGCCCACTCTCAAATTTTCCCTTCGCTCCAAGGGTATTTGAGAGGCATCCGGGCCTGGGGATCTTTGGTGTGATGGTGGTGTAATGAATTGCACTCGCATGGTGTTCTTGGGACAGTTGGCCTTGATATGTCCCGGTTCATTACACTTAAAGCATCTTCCATCTGATGGGTCACTGGGCCGAGGTGAGTTACTGGAGACTGGTGAGGTTGAAGGGTAGGGTATCTGTGGCTTTACTTGGGTGGTATGTGGGGTCTTTGGCTGTCCTCGGTTGTAGGGTTTATGGTCTGTGTGCCCCCTGTGGTAATCGTTCCCTTGACAGTAGCTTTCTTGCTTTCTGCCAGTTCCATCCATTTGGCTCCAATCTCCCCCGCCTCAGCGATATCTTTGGGATTTCTATCTTGTATGTACCGTGTGATGTCTTCAGGAACACCATCCAAGAACTGCTCCATTTGTATGAGGAGGTTCAGTTCTTCCAAGGTTTGAATGTTGTTTCCTGTTATCCAGGCCTCATAGTTTTTTGCAATGTAGTAGGCGTGTTTGGGAAATGACACCTCTGGTTTCCACTTTTGGGTTCTGAAGCGCCGACGGGCATGATCTGGGGTTATCCCCATCCTGTATCTGGCCTTGGTTTGAAAAAGTTTATAGTCATTCATTTGCAGCTTAGGCATTTCAGCTGCCACCTCTGCTAAAGGTCCACTGAGGTGTGGCCTTAATTCTACCATGTACTGGTCTTCGGGGATGCTGTACCCAAGACAGGCTCTTTCAAAATTTTCCAAGAAGGCCTCGGTGTCATCACCTGCCTTGTAGGTGGGAAATTTCCTGTGCTGTGGAGCAATAATTGGCGCCGGGTTGTTAGGGTTGGCTGGGACATGCAGCCCAGCTTTTGCCAAGTCCAGTTCATGCTTTCTCTGTTTTTCCTTCTCTTCATCTTCTTTTTGTTGTTTTTCCATTTCTCGGCGGTGGGCCAACTCTTCCTCTGCTTGTTTCCTTCGGTAGGCCACCTCTTCTAGTTTTCTTTTATGTGCTGCCTCTAAGGCTGCCTGTTCTCTTTGGTAGGCTGCCTGTTCTCTTTGGTAGGCGGCCTCTCTGATCTGTTCTTCTCTTTCTTTCATTTCCATTTGTCGCCTGTGTTCAGCGTCTTTGAATTGCTCTTCGGCCTCAATTTTTGCCTTAGAAGTCATGATTCCTGTTTTCTTGTGTTGGGGTGCCCTCCGGTGTTTCTCTTCTGAACTGCAGGCTCTCTGTTGCCTCCTGAAGTCTGCCTAGCAACAATGCCTTTAGCTAATCTTCAATGTTAAGTAAACCTGAAAAACCACTTTATTTGCATTCATATAGTGCTGGTATGACTCTCAATGGGAGTGCTATTGTGTGACAAAAGACCCGTGATAGTCCTTAACGACTTCTTGCTAAACATGCAAGCCACAAACTGCCAGAGAGAGCAGAAAAAAAAAATTCTCTCTGGTTCCCTTTTAAAACCAACTGTTTCTCTCTGCTAAAAAGCCCTTAGCAGAGAAAAGAAAAATATAATATTCCTACTGGCTTCTGGATTCTGTCTATCTCCCAACCGCTGCTACACCATGACATAACCTTAGTCCCAGATCTGGACCTTAGCGTCCAAAATATGGGGGTTAGCATGAAAACCTCCAAGCTTAGTCACCAGCTTGGACCTGGTACCTGCTGCCACCACCCAAAAAAATTAGAGTGTTTTGGGGCACTCTGGTCCCACTGAAAAACCTTCCCTGGGGACCACAAGACCCAAATCCCTTGAGTCTCACAACAAAGGGAAATAATCCTTTTTCCCTTCCCCCCTCCAGGTGCTCCTGGAGAGATACACAGACACAAGCTCTGTGAAACTACACAGAGACTCCCCCCTCTCTGTTCCCAATCCTGGAAACAAAAAGTACTTTCCTATTCCCCCCAGAGGGAATGCAAAATCAGGCTAGCAATCCAACACACAGATCTCCCCGATTTCTTCCTCCCACCAATTCCCTGGTGAGTATAGACTCAATTTCCCTGAAGTAAAGAAAACTTCAACAGGTCTTAAAAGAAAGCTTTATATAAAAAGAAAGAAAAATACATACAAATGTGCTCTCTGTATTAAGATGATACAACACAGGGTCAATTGCTTAAAAGAATATTGAATAAACAGCCTTATTCAAAAAGAATACAAATCAAAGCACTCCAGCACTTATATTCATGCAAATACCAAAGAAAAGAAACCATATAACTTACTATCTGATCTCTTTGTCCTTACACTTAGAAACAGAAGACTAGAAAGTAGAACTACTTCTCCAAAGCTCAGAGAAAGCAGGCAGGCAGACAAAAGACTCAGACACACAATTCCCTCCACCCAAAGTTGAAAAAATCCGGTTTCCTGATTGGTTCTCTGGTCAGGTGTTTCAGGTGAAAGAGACATTAACCCTTAGCTATCTGTTTATGACAGGGTGTCTAGTTAGATGGTCAACTGCTCTTAAGATGATCAGATGGCAATGGTGTTCAAAGAGCCAGAGAATGTCCCTTGTCCTGTTGCCCTCACTGTGTGTAGTGGCATCAGCAGCATTATCAAAGCAGCATTGTCTAGGGTATCAGAAATGTCAGCATCAGGACTTCCAGAATGTTAAATAGACTAGTTTGGGATATTTCTTCAAGAGCTGAGGGGGGTTAGATTTTTTTCAATGTGGACCCTATCTTAGAGGTTATCTTGTGGATACCTCCTATCCATTCACCATTGCACAAACTTCTTCCCCCCATTTGCAGTCACAGAACATTCCTGTGGCAGTTACAGGAAATGCTTACATTAAAAAAAAGAGAAAGATATTAGTTAGTATTTATTCCTTTCCAAATGCAAACGGATGGACATCATACCAAATGGACTAAAGGTAAAAAATCCACTGCTATCTACATACTACACAGACCACAGTGAGAGATTATGCCACACTCTATCAAAAAATCTGAGGAACCACCTGATCAGCATCCTATACAGCAAACAGGAAAACATCAAAAAAGAGCTCTCTAACCTGGAGACTCTCATTAATAACCAAGCTTCTACACAAACGGACTTCACTAGAATAAGACAGGAGATCTACATTACTCACTTCACCTCTCTACAAAGGAAAAAGAACTGTAAGCTGTCTAAAATCCTACCTGCCACATGGGGCCACAATCGTGGTACCCCTAACCCACCCAGCAATATTGTCAATCTATCCAACCACACACTCAGCCCAGAAGAAAAGTCTGTCCTATCTCGGGGACTCTCTTTCTGTCCTGCCACCCCCACCAACATGATACAGTTCTGTGGCGATCTGGAAGCCTACTTTCGCCATCTCCGACTCAAAGAATACTTCCAGGACAACACCGAATAGTGCACTGATACACAGGTGCCCTCCCACCAACAGCACAAGAAGAAGAACTCCACATGGACTCCTCCTGAGGGTCGAAATGACAGTCTGGACCTATACATTAAATGCTTCCGCCGGCGTGCACAGGCAGAAATCGTGGAACAACAACATCGCTTGCCTCACAACCTAAGTCGTGCAGAACGCAATGCCATCCACAGCCTCAGAAACCACCCTGACATTATCATCAAAGAGGCTGATAAAGGAGGTGCCATTGTCATCATGAACAGGCCAGACAACTCTCCAATACAAAATTCTACAGGCCACTTCCCTCAGATCCCACTGAGGAATACACTAAGAAACTACAGCATCTACTCAGGACACTCCCTACACTAATACCAGAAGAAATCAGCATACCCCTAGAGCCCCGACCAGGGTTATTCTATCTACTACCCAAGATCCACAAACCCGGAAATCCTGGACGCCCCATCATCTCAGGCATTGGCACTCTCACTGAAGGATTGTCTGGATATGTGGACTCTCTACTCAGACCCTATGCCACCAGCACTCCCAGCTATCTCCGTGACACCACTGATTTCCTGAGGAAACTACAATGCATTGGTCACCTCCCAGAAAACACCATCCTAGCCACCATAGATGTAGAGGCTCTCTACACAAACATCCCACACTCAGATGGAATACAAGCTGTCAGGAACACTATCCCTGATGATGCCACAGCACAACTGGCTGCTGAGCTCTGTGCCTTTATACTCACACTCTGTGCCTTTACACTCACACACTCACTGGCACTGCTATGGGCACCCGCATGGCCCCACAATATGCCAATATCTTTATGGCCTACCTGGAACAACGCTTCCTCAGCTCTCGTCCACTCATGCCCCTTCTCTACCTATGCTACATTGATGACATCTTCATCATCTGGACCCATGGGAAGGAGACTCTGGAAAAATTCCACCACGATTTCAACAGCTTCCACCCCAACATCAGCTTCAGCCTGGACCAATCTACACAGGAGATCCACTTTCTTGACACCACGGTGCAAAAAAGTGATGGTCACATTAACACCACCCTATATCGAAAACCTACCAACCGCTATGCCTACCTTCATGCCTCCAGCTTCCATCCCGGACACATCACACGATCCATTGTCTACAGCCAAGCACTGAGGTACAACCGCATCTGCTCTAACCCCTCAGACAGAGACCAACACCTACAAAATCTCCACCAAGCATTCTCAAAACTACAATACCCGCACGAGGAAATAAGGAAACAGATCAACAGAGCCAGACGTGTACCCAGAAGCCTCCTACTGCAAGACAAACCCAAGAAAGAAACCAACAGGACTCCACTGGCCATCACATACAGCCCCCAGCTAAAACCCCTCCAATGCATCATCAAGGATCTACAATCCATCCTGGACAATGATCCCACACTTTCACAGGCCTTGGGTGGCAGGCCAGTCCTTGCCCAGAGACAACCTGCCAACCTGAAACATATTCTCACCAGTAACTGCAGACCGCACCATAATAACTCTAGCTCAGGAACCAATCCATGCAACAAACCTCGATGCCAACTCTGCCCACATATCTACACCAGCGACACCATCACAGGACCTAACCAGATCAGCCACACCATCACTGGTTCATTCACCTGCACATCCACCAATGTAATATACGGCATCATATACCAGCAATGCCCCTCTGCTATGTACATCGGCCAAACTGGACAGTCTCTACAGAAAAGGATAAATGGACACAAATCAGACATTAGGAATGGCAACATACAAAAACCTATAGGAGAGCACTTCAACCTCCCTGGCCACACTATAGCAGACCTTAAGGTGGCCATCCTGCAGCAAAAAAACTTCAGGACCAGACTTCAAAGAGAAACTGCTGAGCTTCAGTTCATCTGCAAATTTGACACCATCAGCTCAGGATTGAACAAAGACTGTGAATGGCTTGCCAACTACAGAACCAGTTTCTCCTCTCTTGGTTTTCACACCTCAACTGCTAGAACAGGGCCTCATCCTCCCTGACTGAACTGACCTCGTTATCTCTAGCTTGCTTGCTAGCATATATATACCTGCCCCTGGATATTTCCACTACATGCATCTGAAGAATTGGGTATTCACCCATGAAAGCTCATGCTCCAAAACGTCTGTTAGTCTATAAGGTGCCACAGGATTCTTTGCTGCTATTTATTTTAGCTTTCTTTCAGTGTAACATAGTAGCTCGATACAAGAAGATGAGCCATTACCATGCGCTCTACACCTGTGTGGTGGCCATGAACCAAAGTTGTGGGATCTATCGCCAACTCTATTAAACAAGCAAATTAATTCCCATTGTTTCAAGGCCCTATACAACTCCACCTCTACTCGGTCTGACAACCTCTTCTTATATCTTCCCATTCCCGCTGCTCTTTACCAACGATTCCAGTCTCAATGCTTTGTCTGCTTTTCCTCCCAACTTCTTTCCCCACAGATTGTTTTACCACCCTACCCTCTATGCATTAAATGACCCCACAGTTCTGAGATGCCAAGCTGTTACCTCTTCTCATTCAAATCTCTTATTAACTAGCTCAGGGGTTGGCAACCTCTGGCATGCAGCTCACCAGGGTAAGCACCCTGGCGGGTCGGGCCAGTTTGTTTACCGCCGTGTCCACAGGTCCGGCCGATCACTGCTCCCATTGGCTGCCCCGGGCCAATGGGAGCTGCTGGAAGCGGCGCAGGCCGAGGGACTTACTGGCCGCCGCTTCCAGCAGCTCCCATTGGCCCGGAGCAGAGATCCACGGCTAGTGGGAGCCATGATTGGCTGGACTTGCGAATGGGGCAGGTAAAAACACTGGCCCGGCCCATCAGGGGCTTTCCCTACACAAACAGCGACCCCTGTTTCAGAAACCCTGCTCTAGCTCATGCTGAGTAATATCAGAATCTGGTCCTTAGGGCTGAATTGTGGCTTTACCACAAACCTTGAGCAAAGAACAGTTGTGCTGGCCCAAGACCAGGCCAAGAATCAAACTGTGACATAGTCAGAATCTGTTTCCCCTTTGCCCTCCTGTGAGTATATATATAATGTGTGTGTCTAACTGTCTGTCTGTCTATCTTGTATCTATAAAATGCACCCACTTGTCTGTAGAGAGAAATTATGTATTGATACTCCCAATTTCTTAAGCGTAAATGAAAGAAATCATCTTTGTTTTTTTAATCTATCTCTCTATATATTTGAATGTGTAATATGGGATTTCCAGAAATGGCTACATAAGTTAGGAGCCCAAGTTCTATAGTATTATGTTATTTTCAGAACCGTAATCTTGCCCTATAGCCTTACTGAAATTCTAGAATCTCTTCTAAAGTATTATGTGTATGCTTGATCTTTGAAATATTTTAATTCATCACTGAACATGTAATAAACTTTCTTCTGTCACTGAATGACATGAAGGATTTTTTTCACTGACATTAGTTTTTTTAACTATTTCTGGTCAGATGCCAGGCTCCTCCAAAAATATTGTAAATAAATGTGAGCAATTCAATCTATATGCAATTGTGACAGAATGTATCTGTGTCCACACCCTACACGCTATTGTACAAATATGCTTTGTAAGGTACCAACTGCAAACTCATAATTTTCTGGTCAATAGTGTCGTGATAAAATTTGTGTCATGTATAGTTATAAGATTCCTCTGTATGGTGTTATTAGCATATGTTCCAAACTAAGGCTGGCAAATAGGTCTGTTTCAAACCAAGGAATGTGTGCTCTGCTTAATTTGCATTTAAGCAATAAACAGAGTCATCAAGCAGGAATGGAAACCAACAGGTGAGGAAAATCAGCAGGTAACATCCTTTCCTATAGATTCTGTCTCCTGAATCTCAGCTGAAAATGTTTTCCAAGAGGGGGACTGGCACCTCTCCTCTCTCTCTCTCTCTCTGCCCAATGATTCACTGCACTAGAAAGGGCAAAGGGAAAATGCCATTGAACTGGAAAAGGGGTTCTGACCTAAGAACAGGGGTTTCCCTGCATCCTCTAAGGGGTGTACACCCCCCCGAATTTCCCTAACACCCCTCCAGTTACATGCAGTGTTACCAATTTAGTCATTGGTTGGAAATTTGAACATTACTACACACTTTAAAAGCATATAGAGTATATGAGAAAATACGTGTACCTGAGAAAGCATAATGGGTTTGAAAAATATGAACAAAGACTAGCTTCCTCATATAGCTGTTTTTTATGACAATGTCGGCGCGTTTGTTTTGGCTACATTGGCCAACCTAATGATTACAAATTATGATTTATAAGCAAGGTCTGAATGACCTTCCCCTGATAGCTAGTGATGAGCCAGGGGTGGAAAAGCCTCAGGACCAGGCTATATTAACATGAACTCACCTACTCTGCCTAGGTATCCAGCAGACAGAGCTGTGCTGCCCAAGTGATCAATTTTGGCTGGTGCTGGGTTACAAATCACTTTTGTAAATGGACAATCTACCCTAAATTCTCAATTACTGAAGGACAATCTTCACTCATTGATATATTTGCTTTCCACAACTAACTCTCTGTACAACTTTTCATTAGTGATGTACCCGAATACTTGGATGCTAATATCTAAATAGTATTGTTAAATTTATTCACCTAAATTTGAGTTATTGCTGATTATGCACAACACGTATCTTATTACTTTTAAGGCAAACTTTGTGGATAATCTAAGCACTATACCAAGATGTACAGACACTCTTTTCTTAACCTATGCATTATATAATTTTTTAACATTAGCTTTCATAATTTTGTAAAATTTGAACAGGGGGGTCATGAAATGTTGTTATCCTTATTGTATGAGTAGAGGGCAGCAGAACTGTATGTAACCTGCCTGAATGAGGGGATCTCCCTTAGTGCTTAATTTGTGCTATCGCTTGCCGGGGTCGAACCCTGGCACCTCTAGGCTTGGCAGTTCATAGCCCAGGGACTTCTGGGCTTGCCACATCAATTATGAAAGTAACAAATTTGCTTAAGCCCTAGCACCTCTCTCATTACAAATTATGCACTGGTCACTCTCAAATGAACTGCACGTCCTAAGCAGGAGGGATGCTATATCCTAATGAAGAGAGAGAGAGAGAGGGTAGGGCACAGGTGTTTTGCTTGGTGGTGTGGGATCTGCCTAAGAGTCACAGGCACTATTTGACCTGCCCCTCTCTCCTGTTTAGAGAGAGAGAGAGAGCTGATTAGGCTCCATAGAGTGTCTTTTGGTTTAAGTGACCACTACAGCTGAAATCACTGATAATCAGGTGTAAGTGCTTAGACTTGCTGTGGGACAGTGTTTCTGTGGAAGAGACAGTCCAATCTACACTAGCAATGAGGTTTCCCCACTGAAAGATGAAATCACTGAAAGCTGGGTGGACCCTCGAGAGACTGACTCGCAGAGGTCACAGTGGCATATGGCAGCAGAAGGGGTGACCGTGCTGGGGAAGGGGACAGAGCGGTGGAGTGAACGGTGACACTATGAACAACACCAGTCAGAGCATTTGTTTGTTGGACTATGTTTTAATGACTTTGCCCCAAAATGCTCGATTTGTGACTGGGAAATAAATATAAATATACATTTCCCGATTGGCCAAGATTTCTAAAATGCATTATTTGCAAGGTCATTATCTCACGTCATCGCTATCTCGAAAGGTCATTATCTTGGGGAGGTTTTGTACTAAACATTGTTATTATTATAATTAATTTTCATGTAAGAATGGCCATATTGGGTCAGACCAATGGTCCATCTACCTCAGTATCCTGTCTTCCGATAGTGGCCAATGCCAGGTGCTTCAGAGGGAATGAACAGAACAGGAATCATTGAGTGATCCATCTCCAGTCATCTACTCCCAGCTTCTGGTGAACAGAGACTAGGGACACTCAGAGCATGATATTGCATCCCTGCCCACCCTGGAAAATAGCCATTGATGGATCTATCCTCCAGGAACTTATCTAGTTCTTTTTTAAACCCTGTTATAATGTTGGCCTTCACAACATCCCTGGCAAAAAGTTTCACAGGTGACTGTGCATTGTGTGAAGAAGTACTTCCTTTTGTTTGCTTTAAACTTGCTGCTTATTAATTTCATTGGGTGATCCCTGTTTTTTGCGTTAAATGAACGGGTAAATAACATTTCCTTATTCATTTTCTCTACACCAGTCAAGATTTTATAGGCATTTATCATATCCCCTCTTAGTCATCTCTTTTCCAAGCTGAAAAGTCCCACTCTTTTTAATTTCTCCTCATATGGAATCTGTTCCATACCCGTAATAATTTTTGTTGCCCTTCTCTGTGCCTTTTCCAATTCTAATATATCTTTTTTTGAGATGGGGTGACCATAACTGCTTGTAGTATTCAAGATGTGGGCCCATCATGGATTTATATAGTAAAAGTGGAGGAGCCTGGTTTGCCAGACTGATCAGCTAAGCCAATACTGACAACCTATATGAAAAGGCTGCAAAACACCATGCCTCTGGACTGCATCAACATGCAGAAAGCCTTATAAGCCAGTCACTGGCAAAACCAATTTTGAAGTACTAAATAAGTCTGTTAAGAATGCGGGAATGCTGTGGACACAACTCAGTTTATGTGAACCAACATTGCTATGTACCATTCTTTTTATTTAAGCAAGATATACCACACACTACAAACTGGAGGCCAATGTTAAGTGCATTGGCACTTGTTAATCCTGAAGATGGACACTGGTTCCAGACAAGACTGGCAAATGCTCAATATCTTTATGCAAAAAACTCAGCTGACTCTCTAGAAGCATGCAGTGCAACAGTGAAAAAGTGAAGGACTCTCTCACCATATTGAAAAATATGTTCATGCATGGCTGATGAGTGTACCAATGCAAATAGGTATAAAATATTAAGTCATTGTGGATGTTATCTTGATGTCTGTGGTAGGCCAGTAGATGCATTCTAGATGTTCAGGTTATAGAAGACACATCAGCTTCATCTGTGACATCTCAGAAGAGTTGAATGCTTGTAAATTGAACCCAAGAGAGATGGCTGCTTGTGCATTTGATGAAGCTACAAACTTCTCTGGGGTCACAAGCTTTGCTCAGAGAAAAGTTCAACTGTAATCTCTCCTATACACACTGCAGAGGTCATCTACTACAGCTGGTGCTAGTACGAGCTGCAGAATCTTCAAAAGACATTAAAAAGCCATAAATTTAATGGCATTGTTATACTTTTCTTTTCCCTAGCAAGAGTCCAAAAGGACTATGTGTCTTGGAAACAAATAAAAGATACACTGAATTAGTTCAACCTGGAAAAACCTGCTGGCTTTCTCATGGGTGATCCTTGGCTGTTGTCTTAAAATTGCTGCAACTGTTATTACGGCTTTGGAAAGTATCTACAAAGATAGGACAGCTCTAAGTAGTGCAGCTGGTGGACTAGTTTTGTTACTAAGTTCAGAGAAGATTATTGCCATTCTCTCTCTGTTAAGTCTACTGTAGACCCAACTGATTTAATTAAAAATGCCATCCAGGCATCTGCTACAACAGTAGTAGATCTTTGTCCAGCAATAGAAGCTACCCTTGGATCAATAAGAGAAATATCCATTGAAAACATACTGGAAGAAACAAAGACTTAAATCCAGAAGTTGACTAATGAAGTCACTTATATTGACTCCTTAAGTGAAGAGGACAAGAAGTGTTTGTTAAAAAGTAGACAGCCTTGATTCTACAAATCTGCAATAGTGGTTTCTAGATTCTATTCAACCTTTACATAGCTTTTACAGATGCCTGTCTTATAGAACACCTACAATTGAGTGGAGTGAGGTGCTACCAGCAATGCAGCTACTATGTAATCAGGACAGAATAGAGAATTTTAAACACAGAGTGGAATATCATTCAACAAACAAATGAAGATTTAACTTCAACTTTTTCATTATCATCGCTAGTGGTTCGACCCAATCTTTGTGCTATGCTTCCTGGGATGAAAGAAAGAGGAATTCATCTCTTGATACTCCCAGTCACAACAGCTACAGTTGAGCGTTCTTTTTCCTCATTGAATATAATTTTGTGTTCTGAAAGAAGTCACCTTCTGCCTGATCATGAGCATATCATGAAGGACTGGAAGTAAAGACACACAAGTAGACAACAAAGAGTTGAACAGAATTACAACAAGAAACCAAGAAGGATGTAGAAGTAGTGCATCATAATAGGCTTGAGTAGCCAAGTTTAATTTCTGTGATAATTTTAAAACATGAGTTAAATCCAATAAAATGGTCATGAAACATTTTTCAGTTTTTACTATGGTGCCATACAGCCTACTTTCACCCTCATGGTCTCAACATTCATCGACTCTCATTCCCCTGTATATTCAAACATACTACTCCCCAATTTAAATTCCTGGGGAAAACACTGGCTAAGAAGTTTGGTTAGTAAGACTGCTGAAAGCATGTGGTGAGAGAACCTTGCTTTGAATGCAACATAGTTTAAGTTAGGCACCAGTTGCATGTGCATATTTTTCAATTAAAGCAATAACAGACAATATAATTTGTATTATCCAGCTGAGGGCTGGGCAGTACAGAACAGACACTTGTGGAGGAAAATATAGGACTGATGTGTGTGTTGGGGTCACCTTGCAATATAACAAAAGCTGGTAAGAGTCAAGAGGTGGCTTGCTAGCTGCAGCGCACATAGATATACCTAGGAGTGACTTGCATGCTGGAGGCTGTTTGTGAGCAGTCCAGACTGGGGGCTACTGGAGCAAAGCATTGTAAAGGGCACCTCAGATTAGAGGGAAAAGGTGACATAGTCTAGATTGTACCCTGGGTATGTCACAGCAGCATAATGTGAGGATGCTGTAGCTGTGAAAAGAAATGTACTGTTGGGGAAATTCTGTGCCACTGCACATGCGCAGGATTCATGTGCCCTGCAGATTTTTTTTTTCTGTACAGAAAATACATGCTACCAGAGAGATGCTGCAATTACACCTCTTTTCACACCATGGGCTGCTTTGGCACCAGAACAGAGACAGCTGGCTCACCATTCATTGGTCATATTAGTCAGCAGCAGATTGGGAGAGCAGAGGCTGCATTTCTGAGAGTGCCCTGCCTGCGGGACTAGGTGAGGAGGCATGGGATATGGGATGACAGAGCAGAGCACATGGGGCTGTTTGGGGGGCATGTAGATTGCGGTTCAAAGAGCTAGTGTGGGGGGGAACTGGAGCAGGGGCTGAATAGGAGTGAGGGTGCAGTGCCACATGGGAACAGGGGCAGATGTGCCTGACTGACTGGGAGAAGCTAGGGGTCAGTCAGGGTCTGGATGGGGGACGCTCCCAACTTCCTAACAATCCTTCCCCTCTCCTCCTCCTCCCCTCACAATATCTGTTCCATACTTCTCCCACCCACACCCAGGAACCCTCGACAGTCACTCCCAGGTCCCTTCCCATCAATTGCTTCCCTCTCCCTCAGCTCCCCCTGACTCCCCCAAGCCTTTGCACTGCTTCTGAAGGATGTGGGAAATACGTTTGTTTTGTTGTTTAAATGAACTGTTACTCAAAGTTCTGTATTAATATTCCTATTAAGGAATCTATTTATCAAATAACATTTCCTTAATCTTTTTTGTTGTCTGTATTGTTACAGACATACCTGTTGACAGATATTTTGAAATAAAATATCAAAATAATTGAAATTGCCATGAGAAACAAAAAAAATATTATTTTGTTATTTTGACAAATATAATTTGGAGAATTTTAAAATATTGTGTGCAGAATTTTTAATGTTTTGAGCAGAGTTTCCCCAGGAGGAGAAATTGCGTCATATTGCCCACCAGTTTGTCAGAAAACTTTAAGACCTAACTTTTTTTTGCTGATTTCTCATGTTGTTTGCAAAAGTGTAAAGTGTAAACCATGTTGCTGTGTGACTCGGAAGCAAATATCCACCCTACTGTGATTATGTTACTATTTTCATTATATCTTGGTATGTCAGCACAGAGAAACTCAACACAAAAAGATAACATTTCTGAAATAAACTTTTGTCATTTCAATTTCACTTACCTGCTACAAACAGAATCACATAATACACTTGTATATGCACATCATTAAGTAATACAACAAAACATATGCCTTCTAGAGGAAAGCTTGAAGTCTTTGCACATTCATCTGTAACAATTATATTTTCCTTCCCCCCACTCAAGAAAAAAAAAAAAAAGAGGGACCTCTGAAAGGTTAGAGATGGTCTGCAGGAGTTTCCTGGCATTCATTCTTCCTGAAATCAGATAGTCATGATTGGAAGCCCTGCATTGCTCTCAAGCTATTCTTTTTGACAGTCTGAAATCAGTTCTCGTAACCTACAAGCTAAAGTTGAATCTGAAATGAAAAATAAACTCCCTTCTAATAACACTATTCTTTTAAAATCATTTAAAAAATTTACAGGTCTTTCTCTGTTATCATATAGTTTGATACTGAAGTTTACATATCTGATGATTTAGCAGGTCATCCACTGATTTATTCACATCACATCTCCAAAGTGTTGAATGCAGTGATGCTTTATACACTTGAGCCTGCAGCACAGGAAACATTATGTATGAAGGGAATTTATGGAAGTGGTTCTATTTTAAAGTGTGTGTATGTGTGAGAAAGTGATGTGCATTTTTTAAATAGTAGAAAATGAATGCCCAGAATCATTGATATGACTTACTGTCTGTACTTCAGTGTTCTATATCTTAATGTTGACAGTACCAGCTGGGCTAGAATCTGATAAGATAAAACAGGGTCTGACCTAGTCACTACATGAATGGTGATCTCCGAAAAAAAATCTAGGATCGGTGTTGCTGATTCAACAGGTGGCAGTCTTCCCTTTGATACAAGTTGGGAGTTATTATAACTTAGTCCTAGTGTACAGCTTTACAGAGAGATATGAAAATGAAGTTTTCCCAAACTACTTATCTGGGTATTTCCTGTGTTCCAAAACAGCCATTATAAAGCCTAATTTTTAAATGAGATTCAAATGTTGCATAAGAAGTCTAAAGATAGGTATGACTTGGTTCAGAAAGATACCATCAGGGAACATTTCCCAATTGCCTGTTTCATGGGGACAGGAAAGGAAGCAGATGTTTTCCATCAACAACAAATGTTGAAAAGCTACCATTACTCCCTCCCTAACTACATGCCGTAGGCTATAATCATGTACTCCCTTCTTCTGCTTTCATAGACGCAGTAGCAAGTAATAATTCAAATTCTGTCTTGACACAGCTTGCTTCAGCTGTTTCACATAGCAAGTTGTTTGTACACGGCATCTGTGGGCACATCAGCATTTTGTAGAGCGATTAAATGGAGTTGTTGCTTTCCTGATGGTGGTTGCAAATCTTTGCTGTTGTCTGAGAGTTCAGAAAACCTGTGGGTGTAAGATTAAATACTGCTGATCACCGTAGCACTAAGATTTGCATTAGCAAAAATAACAAGTTTCCCATAAGTCCCTGTAGGGACCCAATCTCTTCCCTGTTAATTGATGAAGTTGCTTACAGTGATGTTTTTTTTTTCAAATAATAATGCCATTTTTTTGGATACTCGACTCTAAGTAAACAATGGCAACCACAATTTACGGCAGACTGCACAGATCAGTCACCCTGCTCAGAGTTGTGTTCTCTAGCTTCACCTATGAGATGCAAGTGAATAGCAAGTAAACTGTTCTGGTACTCTGTATGTATCCATGTACTAGTATGATAGAATATTGTATGGATGCCAGTAACTCATCAATATGGGATTTTCTAACAGGTATAAAGCATTTTTTGTGCATATGATAATTTTAATGGCATTCCATATCAGCCTAGCTAATCCTTTATATAATCAAGCATGCCAAGTGGGTTTATTTTTGTTCATTTTTGTAACAGTCACAGTAATTTGCAGTTGCGATTCTCCCTCCTTCATATTTATAAATATAAATTCAGAACATTCCTCTAAATGAAACACTGGGGAAATAGTTTATATGTCCTTTCTCAGAAACTATTTTATATGTCCTTTCTCAGAGACAGGAGTGCATGTTCAGCGACAGAAACTTAGCCACCTAAGCAACTTTAATGTTGACATTTAGGTGTTGAGGGATTTCAGATGCCTCCAGTGATAGCCGGCGGCTGAGCAAGGGTTTTGTGAAGGCCAGTTGTGCCTACCTTTTGGACTTTGGTTAGACACTTAACTCCAATTGTGAGCCTAGCCCTTTAGATTTTCTAATTTTTCTGTCTTTCACCATGGTTTACTAGTTAGTTATGTTGTGTCTTCATGTTACAATGTTAGTGTTTATCATAGTAAGACATTTATTTGCCCAACATCCATGGCCAAGGTTTCAAATGTGACCTAGTCATGTTGGATGCCTGAGGTTGAGACACCTTTAAAGACTTCGATTTTCAAGGGGTTTGTGCTCAACATTTCTAAAAAGAACAGGCTGCAGTGGAATGACTCAAGTGGGCCATCCAAACCGCTAGTCACTGTTGGCAATTTTAGCCAGTATATTTTGATGTATTTATTTTATCATCAAGAGAATATTTAACAAATATAACTAGATAATATATAATGATGTTAATTCATCTTCTGGTTGGAGCCTCAAACATGCCCCTCTCATTCCTCTAATTTATTTTTCCAGTCAGTCAATCTCTAAACTGTGAATAGCTTTTCTTTGATGGAAAAAGGCTGGCTACATCCAGCCATACTGTAGAGTCTAACATCATCCTTCATTAGCTAGAGGGAGACCATTAATGAACGGCATACCCACATGCCAAGAGCACATTTCTCCATCTAGATTATTTCAAATTAAAGGAAAGAACAAATTATGAAGTCTCTATGAGAGAGACAGAACACAGTGACTCAGTGCACTGGAGCTAAAAAGCCAAAGGCATCTGTCTCACAGCAGCTCTTGAAGCAGACAGGGACCCCTCCGCTTCTAAGGGTGCAAAATACAGGCATATGAATGGCATCATCTCCTTTCAGTTACACAGTTGCATAGGCTAACAGCAGAAACTGCTTTTTGTTCCCTGTGTAGCCTTATTGATGGATTGGTGATTTATTAATTAGTATTGATTATTGATTAATCAATTAGACAACAGTGGTCAATAAAGGTTTGGTGTCCTGAGATCTACAGTATCAGCAATATTATTAGTGTCATGTCATTGGAATAAGAGAACCTAAAAGCATACTAGAAACAAATTCAATTTATCATAAGACCTTTATTAATAATCCCACTAAGCAGACACACAGTCCCACACACTGAAATATGATAGACAAGATAGAGAGTGCGAAGTGTTTAGCCCTATGACTGGCATCCCTCGCATCTCACGTCTCCTGCTCTGGGACTTTGGAGTATCAGTCATTATCTTCCTCATCAGCATTTTCATCATAATCACTTGTGGTTGTCTTCCTGGCTTCCTCCTGTGCATTCCTCCCCCCAGCACACACACACACACACCAGCACATGGGCCAGACATCTTTTTATCCTGAATTATGCTTATTCCCCTTTTTCCTTATCCTTACTTTCACCCCACTAATTTAGGTGTATCCCATTTCTCATTGGCTATTCCCTTAGTTCCCCTTATTCTCATTAACATTTACATCACATAGCAACCATAGTAATTTCTGGTCAAGTTAAAATTTCCCAAGATGTTACTACTGGTCATCTTGCTGTATAAACTGATACATTGTCACATCTTTTCTACTTTGTTGCTGCACAGTTTCCAGAGCATCAGCACTGAACATGTCTTTTACTCTAATCTTACTCTTTACCGGGACAGGGTTGTCTTCTGATGAACTTGCTATGCCGATCTTTTTAGACCCAATTCCTTGTTTGGTTATGCTGAATATCTTACCACCTAAGGCCAATATGCCCTGTGTTACAACATTAATTCTACTGATATTTCATCTCTATATCCTGAATATACTTAACATCTTTTATCCTCAGCTACACCTGGGAGCAATCATGCTGCCTCCACAGCATTCTCAGAGACCTTGTTGGTCTGCTTTGTGTTTACATAGAATTAGATTACTTGATTTTAGCCAATACTTGCTCAGGCTCAATTCTGAACCTACACCCAGGAGTGGCGCCAGACCTTCTGGCACTCTAGGCAGAATTCGGGGGGCAGTATTTTGTGTGCTCCCCATAGGAGCTTCCAGTTCTGCTCCCATCATGCCGCCAAAGAAGGACTCTCCGCTGAAATGCCGCAGGCGATAGTGGCAGTCATTGAGCTGTTCAATTACCTACCACTGCTTTCCGCGGCAAGTCAGCAGAAGGTCCTTCTTCGGCAGCACAATAGGAGTGGAACCGGAAGCGCCAGTGGGGAGTGCACAAAATGCTGCCCCCCAAATCCTGGTGCCCTAAGCGACCACCTAGGGTTGACTAATGGAAGCGCCGGCCCTGCCTACACCACTGCTAACAACTTAGGGAGATTTACATTGATTTTCATGATACAAGGATTCTTGTTCAAAATTCAGTGCCAGCACCAGACACTGCAGCAGTTGCCAGCTAGAAGGGGTTAATGTTCAAAGATGGACTGCTGAAACACACTCCAATTGCTACGGATTCCTTTTATGTTGTAATGATGAAGCAAGAATGATCAAAGCACAGGACATTTCTTGGGGATTCCTGACTGTGTGGGTTTGCTTCAGGCTTCAGTATTGTTAATACTTAATTCACTGGGAAAATAAGTACATCATTCAAGAATGCATAGGCATGAACACTAAGCAGGCAAAGGGGGCAAATTTAATTTACCTGCTCTAGAACTTTAAATAAACACTTCCGTTTTACACATAACCTAACACCAGAGTAGGAATAAAGAGATTTTTTGACAGCCTGTTATTTCTGCTGTTTTGCTAACCATCTATTACAAAGTAACTATATATAAAAATGGTATAGAGTACTGATGTGATGTATTCAGAGTCTGATACTCTAATTCATGCTGCATAACAGCAAGAGTGATCAGTGCCATTAAGTTGTTATTGCATATGAATAAGAATATCAGAATCTGGATCACATGCTGTGTTGTTTCTGCAACTGATCCAAAGTCCACTGAAGTCAATGGGAGTCATTCTATTGACTTCAATGTCATTAGCTTGGGGCCTTTGGGAATAACATTTGAATACGTAGGACCAGATCTTCAGCTGGTACAAGTCAGAATATGTCCGTTGAAATCTATGATGGTTTATAGCAGCCAAGGAGTTGCTCATTATTTCTAGTCATTTTGCATGTCTTTATTTTTATACATGCATCTTCATAATTAGGGCCCTACCAAATTCCCGATCCATGTTGGTCAATTTCATGGTCACAGGATTTTAAAAATTGTAAATTTCATTTCAGATATTTAAATCTCAAATGTCATGGTGTTGTAACTCTAGAGATCCTGACCCAAAAAGATGCTGTGGGGATGGAGAGGGGGTTGTAAGGTTATTGTAGGAGGGTCACAGTATTGCCATCCCTTACTTCTGCACTGCTGCTGGCGGTGGCACTGCATTCACTGCTGGCGGTGGCACTGCTGGGCAGCCAGAGAGCAATGGCTGCTGGTCAGGAGCCCAGCTCTAAAGACAGCCATAGATCTCTGGTCACCTGGCTCTGAAGGCAGCAGTGCAGAAGTAAGGGTGGCATGGTATGCTATTGCCACACTTACTTCTAAGCTGCTGCTGGCAGGGTGCTGCCTTCAGAGCTGGGTACCCGGCCAACAGCTTCTGCTCTCCAGCCACTCAGCTCTGAAGGCAGCGCAGAAGTAAGGATGGCAATACTGTGACCCGCTACAATGACCTTGTGAACTCCTCATAACCGTCTTTTAGGTTGGGACCCCCAGTTTGAGAAAGGCTGGTCTCCCCTGTGAAATCTGTGTAGTCAGTGGTGGATTAGCCATTGGGCCAATGGGACCTGAGCCCAGGGGCCCTGGTCAACTGGGGGGCTCCAGAAAAATGGGCACCACTGCACCTCAGTCTGCCTGCCTACCTGGTGCTCCTGACAATGTGCAGAGTCTGGGCACAGGGGCTTGTCCCACTGCACCCACCCAGTGTTCCTGCTGTGGAGCAGAGTCCCCAGAAGGAGCACTGGGCAGGTGGGCAGGGTGGGCAGGGCAAAGCAGGGCAAGCCCCCCATGCCCTGACCCCATTTCCCCTCCAGGAATGCCAGGGTGAGTGGGGGGAAGCAGGTGAAAGGGGTGAAGAGGGCCCCCCACTTGCTCTGGCCCAGGGCCCCATAAAATCATAATCTTCCTCTGTATATAGTATAGTAAAAGTACACAAAAGACCAGATTTCACAGTCCGTGATGTGTTTTTCACAGCCATGAATTTGGTAGGTCCCTATTCATAATGAAAGCATTCATTAGCACACACCTGCACCATTACCTTAGGCCACCAGATAAAAGTACTATTGAGAACAAGAAAATCCATCTTGAAACTTGAAAGTTTAATTAGAGAATAATCTGTCACTGACAAATTACCAAGGGGTGAATATGTCATTCACAGCCTTTGCACATAATTTCCAAGAACACAGTTTAAATCGCAAGAGACCAACAAATTAGTCTGTTTGTTTGTAATTAACAGACAATGGTTGCATAATTGATAGGAAGCACTTTCCACAAGTTCTCTGCATGAGAAGAGTCAATGGGAATTACTTCATACTGAAAGGTGGATCAGGCCCTGGAGTCACTGCTGCTTTGTGAAAGATTTTTTAGAAGTCTAGTAAAATGAGCGATCACTTGACAAGTTCAGAGCTCTAGAGCTAAAGCTATGGTACTTAAAATTGGGTATAGAGGCTTCTCAAGTGTCTTCACTGGATAAACAAGTTAGCAGCTTTTCACTTGGCTTCATGGACTCCGTGTTCATAGTTCAACATTGATTATTTTTCAAAAAACAAGAGCTAGTGACAGTGTGTGAGATAGAAGAAGGATCTTTCAAAATATGGAAAATCTTAGTCCTACAATTCAGAGATTTTCATCTGTTTATGATCATCTTTGTAACCATTTGGAAACGTATCACATCTTTATTTTAAGTTCCTATGCAGCCACCATATTATTGGTACATTAATGTTAATTTGTACATTCTGTAATGGTGAGTGTGTGAAAATAAGCATTACATGAGAAACAGTAACAAACAAAGATGCCTATGCAGCTGATGTGTAAAGGTAGTTTTTCATCTCATGATCTCAAAACACTTTAAAGCGTATTAATTTATTATAGCCTCTTAATCCTCTGCGAGGTGGATAAGTATTATCCTATATTTACTGATGAGTGACTAGCCCAAGGATGCAAATCATGTTAGTGGTTAAACAGAGGATAGAAGCCAGGAAGCTAACTATGAAGGCAATCTACATTGTATAGCCTTTACTCAGGCAAAACTCTCACCTAAAGTAATACCAGTGGGAGTTTTCTCTGGGTAAGAACCCAAACAGCAACAGTTAATTAGTAAATAGTGGTTATGGGTTGTCTGCTCCTTTTCTACAAAGCTGGCTTTGTTTCACCTTCACATCCTCCAGAAGATTCTGACCAATTGTTTATCTCTCTGCCCCACCTCCCAAAGAAAAGAAATTAAACAAAATTATCAAAATTTCATTTAGCTCTGGTATGGCTGCAGTAGGGACAGAGTCCCATTGACTTGGTCCAAAACATTGTATACAAACCCCCTTGAGCTGTGGGGGAACATCTGCCTTCAGTTGTGTCTCTATAAATATCTTGGCCTCTCTGTTTCCTTTTTTTGTAGTGATTATTAGCCTTGTTCTGTCTCTTTCTTTGTTTGAACAAAAAGTTAAGAGATTGGGATTTTTTAACCCACTGAAATTCATCCATCAGAAACTACACTAAAGAAATGAGGAGACTGAAATGGAAGCAAGGAAATTGGCATCTAAGGATCAGAGGTGCAGCACCTACAGGCTCAAGCCTGCAAGATGCTGTGAGCCTGTAACTTCTACGGAGTCCGGCAGCAGAGGATGCTCAGCACCTTATAGGAGTGCTCAGCACACTGCAGATATACAATGGGATGCCTTCTTAGCCTTCTGAGTGCTGCTGTGACTGGGTGTTGGATTGTTTCGTTGTCAACCGTTAAAGTTCTTGCTCTTTTGATTGATCATTCTTTTTAATGTAGCTTACCTTGACTTCAGAGAAATATATAATGCCCCCATGGTGAAAGTCAGTGTTTTAGGGAAATGAAAAATGCAAGCGATCCCTAGCAGAATTTTAATTTTCATGAAAAAAGGTACATTTACTGGGTCATCTCAAATTATATAATGTTTGTTAGTTTCAGTATGTGACTTACTTTTAATTAAATTATATTAATAATGACCCATCTCTGTTATACATGACTCTATAAAAGGTGGCCGATAAAGGTCTGATATTTCTTTGTTAATTAATTCCCTGTGATAGAGCTTCCAAATTATTGCATTTTTCCATGGCATGCTGATCCTACATAATAGCCTATCATTCTAGCAAGACTGTATAGCTATTAACAACAAGCTTTGCTATGCTCACTGGGTTTCTGCTATTAAGATTTTTAATGTAACTATAAATAATATTGACAACACACACTGAGGCAGATCAATTTAAAATTCTACCCCAAAACAGTAACCTCAAAACAGTTATTAAATGGCATACAATATAATCATTAAATGGGAACTGAATTGCAGATGTTATGGTACTATGATTAAACAAAGATGAACTGCTTTTAATTGCTTTTAAGACACTAGAGCCCTTTTATCTGACAAAAACAAAAGCAATAAAACAAGGAAGCAATGTTAGCGAGTTTTTGTATGCAAATATTCTGTAAAATTGACAAACTGCTATTTCCAGCTAATGTCCTCACCAGGTGATTTCCAGTGACTTGAACAGATTTTGTTACTCTGTGCTAAACAAAATGAGGTGCATGGTAGCTCCATTTCTTTCTGGGAATCAAAGCCAGAAGTGCAAGATTCTGGATTTTCACAGTCATATATTCCACTTTCTATGCTATGTTTACAGTTTCTAAAATCAACCCTGCATTCAAAAAAATGTGAAAAATAGATAGATTTTATTCCTTTTAATTGTATTGTATAAATGACAATCTTTGACTGAGATCTTGGATTTGGTTGCTGATCATTTATGCTGCACTGATGTCACAAAGTAACCTTTAAACTTGCATAATGAGCACAGGCAGATTAGATCACTGGAATAGAGCCAGCACCATGGTTTCTCTGGAGACAAAAGCATCCCTCCTCCTGAAAAGGTGTTCCCCCCACAACCCCTGTATTTTTCCTGGGAAAAGACCATTATTTTGCATGTGTATAGAATTCTCTCCCTCCCTGGGCAATGCTTCTGAAGGGAAACATTTTAAACTTTGATTCAAATTCATCAAACTTCGGCTCAGCCTGATCCCTTCTGGCCAGAAGCTCCACAGCCCAGGAATGTTTTGTTCCCACTGCCTGAAAGTAGGGTCCTGTGTCTATCCAGCTGCATCATCCCTGCAGACTATATGATAGGAATTATAAGGAAATCTCTCACTTAAACATTCATCTGCCAAGGTCTCTTCCCTTATGTATATTGACTAGTATGTGGTGGTGTAGTTTATACTGAATGATGTGGGCTAGTGGTTTGAGCATGTCTAGGAAGTTGTGTCCTCAACTTAAAATATTTAGGACCTGCTTTTCACACATGTTGAGGACGAGCCCTTCCCTTTGACCTCTCTTGTAGCTGTGCATGCTCAGCACCTTTGAAAATCAAATTCAAGGTCTCATAAGATGAGTACCCAAAAATCGAGACACCCAAAATGAGCACATACTTTTTGTCCAAATTGTCTTGCCCGAGGCCACAGAGGAAGTCAGTGTCAACAGCAGAATTAAAACAATCTTAAGAAATATGTCATCATTTCAAATCCAGACATCTGGCCATCATTAACCATCCTTATTCACACATGATATTTTACCTCGACTCAGAAGTCATAGTCCTTTATTCTGTGAAAAAAATCTGACAGAATTTATAAATGATCATGGATGAAAGTCCCTGGCAGGTTCAGCTTTGGATCAGTAGGGAGGTAGATTTAAGAAAGGGAACCTCACCTTTGCAGACTTTTACTGGCCTAGAATGATGATGTTGTGCCTAAACTCTTGAGAGGAGGAGTGACGTTAAAGTAGCCTGTGCCTCAATGTGCCTAGCTGTCTCTGATGGGCTCTTACAATATAAATGTTAGGCTTGATTGTGTATTTCTTTGCTTTTAGTCTTTGAGGACTGGCAGTATTCCAGTTTCTGAGGGGGATATGTGCCCATTGAATTCTAGCGTTGCTTCATTTAATTCACATTTGGCTTCCTTCAATGTTAGATTAGTAGCTTTCAGGAAGTCAAATATCACTGTGTACTTCCTGAGTTTTGCCAAAGACTAAAATGTCATCACTATAGTTAAGAACATTGGGAATGTGCTGAATTACTCTCCAGATTATGTTCTGAAAAGTTTTAGCAGCTGAGCATATTTCAGACATTATTCTCTTGTACCATTTCAAGTCTGTCTGAATTTGCATCATGGGCCAGACCCTCAGCTAGCATAAAACAGGAAAGCTCCACTAATTTTAGTGAAACTATATGTATTTACTGTAGGATCTGGTCCTATTTATTTATGTATTTAAAGTTACCCCTAGGTTTTAAGAGGGCTTTTGTGAAGTAAGTTATGCAAGGCCCTGGAAAATCTCACATATTCCTTCCTATCTTGGGGCTGGAGTATTTGACAGGTGGACAGATCAAGAGCATTTGTCTTCAATGGGGTAAAAAGGGTCTTAGACATGAGGGGAAAGGGCTACTGTTTTTGTAGGTGACATGGAAGTCAGAAGGTTTCCATCATTCAGAAGAAAGAACAGGAAAGGGTTAAACAACTTGGAACAGAATTGAATCCCCACAGTTAATCATTCAGTGTGGGAGAGAAGTTATAGAAGGCTACTGGCTAGTGGAGATCTTGTCAATAAGCTGGGAAGGTGTATGAAGAAGTGTGGTCCTTAACAGCATGGGACACAATGTATTCCATAGTCTTGGAATACAACTAAAGCAGCTCCTGTATATTAATTCATGTATGTATGTATGTATCAAAAGTATTTAGAGCATCAATCACTATAGTATCAAAGTGCCTTATAAAGAATAAGCATTCACTGAGTCAACACAGTGGCTGACCCAACACAGTGGTGCTTCCACTCCATCTTTCCCCACACACATACCCAGCCTGCATAAAGCCAGCTTGCTTTGGTGAAAAAACAATCTCATAAAAACTGAAAATATAAGCTCTGCCATGTGGCTGGAGTTCACTGAACTTTTGTCTCTTGAATGTACAACCTAGTAACATAAACTCATATCTATCTCCATTTCAGCTAGGGCTCCAAAGCTGTCTGGAGCCTCCTGGGACCTTTCTCTCAAATATAGGGTTCACAACCATGGAGGACTGGAGCCAAATAGTAATAGAGGCTAAGCATGTATTCTCTTTCCATTCTGATCTTTGCCAGATTGCTGGGACAGTGTGAATACCCCCATGCCTCCACCCTCCAACTCAGCTTGCCTATTCTGCATCCAGCTCTTCTCTTTGCTTCTGGATGGATCCCAGCACCTGTGGGGTACCCAGCGTGGGATCTGGAATAGGGGTAAATACTGCCATTGAGGTTGTTGTTTTCCCTGGATAAGGGAGATTCAAGAATTAGTCCCATAGAGACTAGAGACAGAAAAGTCCAGTCATGCCCTCATTTCTGTTTAGTGTGTCTGTTGAAAGGCTTTGTGTCATGTGATCTTTGCCCTGTTTTCATTAATACATAGTTCTCCTTGGAAGATGGTGTGTATGCCCAATCCCATACTCCTCATACAGCCAAAATAGAAATTGAAATCAATGACCTGAATGATGAGTGAGTTTCCCATTACTTCCCTTGGGATAGACTACTTAGAAAAGCCTGACTGCATTCCAAAGTTCTTTCTTCCCCATGAATATCTATGTTTGTGGGTTTTTTCCCCCTGACATATTTTTCCAAGATGAATTTCATTTTCTTATATCCTGCTTTTGGTATATATTGTTATGTTGGGGGTTGGGTGAAACCTCATTGAAGCTGAGGGGTATGACAGCTGCTCTTCATCAAGCTAAATGTAAGAAACATTTACACTCTCTCTGGAGTATGGTAGCTGAAACACTAGGAGGACACCGCCAAAAGCACAGTTCACATGCAAGGCTAGTCAGAAACTGAGCTATGTGGGCAGAGGGAGTTTGCTGAGTATTGTTTTGCTATAGCTGTGTATATGAGAGCAGCAGAAACACCAAAGAAGCAGACAAAGAAGGCAACAGAAAACAAGGACAGCCAGAGAAGCACTGGTAGCATGGTCCTGAGAGAAATCTCAGTAAAAGATTTTTAAGTACTGGCTGTAAAAATTTGGATTGGAATATTGAGTAAGGAAACTGTTGCCTGTTGTTTGATTCTGCTATATTCAGCAGAACGGAACTATGTACATTCTTTGTAAATACACATGATTGCATCAAAGAAATACTGGACTTTAGCATCAATCTCTCCTCCTAATGGAAACAACTTGCAAGACTTCATAGTCAAGTACACTATTGGGCTGCTGTAATGATCCCAAAATCCAGCATTATAAATCCAGGAGATTCAGAGTTAAAGTTAAATTTGAAAGTAATTCAATAATGTTAAAGTTAGGAAATGCACAATTAAGGACCCTAAACACCCTAAACACTCTTTGCCCTATAGTGACAGCATAAGGGGGGAAATCAAATGTGCCTTTCCAAAGCTGTTTTATCTAATTTGGCACCACTAACACTAAAATGCCTTAATTATAATAAAAAAGTTATTGCATTGTGGGCAGAGTTAAGGTTGTTTGGGTGTCCTAAATGTGCATTCCTTTAACAGAATAAGGCCTTGTCTGAGCAGTTTTCTAAACGAGATGAAAATATAGTTAAAACAAGGAGGAGTTCTTGTGTGTCAACACCCATTTAGGACTTGAAACTTATGTCTGGGCACCCTCAACCCCCATGAGCTTTAAGGAAGTTGAGATTGGTCAGCATCTTGTAGAACTGAGTCCTTATAGAATCATAGAAATGTAGAGATGAACGGGACCTCAAAAAGTCATCAAGTCCAGCCCCCTGTGCTGAGGCAGGATCAAGTAAACCTAGACACTCCCTGACACGTGTTTGTCCAACCTGTTCTTAAAAACCTCCAGTGATGGGGATTCCACCTCCCTTGGTAGCCTATTCTAGAAATTAACTACCCTTGTGGTTAGAAAGTTTTCCTAATATCTAAGCTAAATCTCCCTTACTACAGTTTCAACCCTTTACATCTTGTCCTCCCTTTAGTGGATAGGGAGACTAATTGGTCACCATCCTCTTTGTAACAGTCTTTAACATATTTAAAAACTGTTATCAGGTCCCCCCTCCATTTTCTTTTCTCAGGAATTAACATGTATATTTTTGTTAACCTTTCCTCATAGGTCAGGTTTTCTAAAATGTTATCATTTTTGTTGCTGTCATATAGACACTCCCCAGCCTGCTCACATTGTTCCTAAGGAGTGGGGCACAGAATAGGACACAGTACTCTAGCTGAGGCCTCACCTTTGCCAAGTAGATTGGGACAATTGCCTCTTTTCTGATGGGGCTCCCACGGTACAGCCTGAACTGTGGGACCGCTGAGCTCTCTGTCTCACCAACCTGGGGTATCTCTCTCACACTGTGGTGCTGTATCAAGCAACAAAATTATGGCAGACACTGCACTTACACAGACATCCACAGGCAAGGACACAGCCAAATGAGTTACAAGCATGAGCTCTCCCAGACACCCATGAACCACAAATAGGGAGGCTTCAGTCAATTCCCCCCAACTACCCAGCCGTGCACTCCAGAACTGTACCATCTTGCACTGGTCAGAAGCCTGGACAATATAAGTTAATTACCCAGTCTGCCCCTCCCTCAATGTGGAGAGGACAAAGACTAGCTGTGATTTCTCAAGCTGTGATTTCTCAAGCACTTCAACCAAAACACACTGTTTTAGGTAAACGATAAAACAGCGTTATTAACTACAGAACAGTGATTATAAGTAGTAGGCATAATCTAGAGATCAATGTTGGTTAAAGAAATAAAAATAAATTTAAAGTCTGAGTTCTACAAACTAATCAGAATTTGAATCAAGCACTGTCTCACTCTGACAGATGGCTTAAGCAGGTCATCGATCCTCAATACACAGGTTGAAATTCTTTCCTGGCCTGGGACCACCCTCCCCTAGTTCAAAGGTTTTGTTCTTCAGACGTTTCTTCCAGGTGTTGAGTTGGAGGAAGGGAGGGCAGGGGAGGCCAGGTGATAATGTTACTGCCCTTCTTTTATAGTTTCTTCCCGCTTGCTAGAAAGATCTTTTGTTAGAACATTGGGGTATGCCCCCATTGGTGAAACAGCCTCCATTGTCTTTGTGCTCTCTCTGATAAATCTTCTGGGATGGCCATTGGGAAAGTGGATTCCCTGTAAACCACTGGCTACTCCATTGTTGTACCTGAAAGGCTGGTTGTGGGTGTCCCCAACCTTACAACATATTTCAGTAACATATACAGCAATACTTCATAACCTCACATATAATAATATCACATACAATCCGACAGGATATTAATATTCAACAGATTAACACTTTTAAAATGATACCTCACAAGGCATACTTTATGCAACTCATATCAAAATTATGTGACAGTGGTGAATTTGGTAGTTCTAGGGTGCCACTCTGAAGTACAGAGTGTCACAGTCTTGCCTTTGACAGTCCTGTTAACATACCCCAGAATGATCTTAGTCTGTTTAGCAACTCCACAGTACTGCCACCTAGCGAGTTATTCCCTATTTTGTAGTTGTGCATTTGATTTTTTTTCCTCCCTAAGTGAAGTACTTTGCAATTGTCAGTATTGATTTTCATCTTTTTTATATCAAACCAATTCTCCAATTTGTCAAGGTCATTTTGAATTCTAATCCTTTCCCCCAAAGTTCTTGCAAACCTTTCCAGCTTGGTGTCATCTGCAAATCTAATAAGCATACTCTTCACTCCATTATTCAAGTCATTAATGAAAATATTGAATAGTACCAGACGTAGGTACGACCCTTGTGAGCCTGCTAAATAGTGGCACCTCCCAGTTTGACAATGAACCATTGATAACTGTTGTTTTAGTACGGTCTTTCAACCTTTATAATAAATTCATCTAGACTGCACTTCCCTAGTTTGAGAATGTCATTAGTATGAGCATGTCATGTCCGAAGTCTTACTATTGCTTCCCCCCACCCCATCCACTAAGCCTGTAAACCTGATAAGGATGGAAATTAGGTTGCTTGGCACAATTTGTTCTTGACAAATCCAGGCAAGCTATTCCTTATAACCCTATTATCTTCTAGGTGCTTACAAACTGATCGTTTAATAATTTGTTCCAGTATCTGTCCAGGTATCGAAGTTGAGCTGACTGGCCTATAATTCCTGGGGTCCTCCTTGTTTCACTCTTTAAAGATAATTACTATGTTTGCCCTTCTCCAACCCCTGAGTCCTCATCCATCCTCAGTGAGCTCTCAAAGTTATTCGCTAATGGCTATGAGATTGTTTCAGCTACTTTGTTAAGTACCCTATGATGAATTTCATTGGGCCCTGCTGACATGAATACATTTAACTTAACTAAATATTCTTTAACCTGTTCTTTCCCTATTTTAGCTTGTGTTCCTTCCCCTTTGTTAGTAATATTAATTGTTTGAGTATCTATTCACCATTAACTTTTTGTGCCTACATCTATGCTACACACCACTTCTGGAAACATGTAGTGTAGGTGTAGCTACATGCCACAGTGAAAAAACAAGCTGTGTCTACACTATGATGTATAGCTATATATGTCAGCAAAATGCTTGGCAGGGAGAGGCAGTGAAAAAAGGCTTAATCAGCTCTTCCCTGCCAGAGACTCTCTCTGCTGCTGGAGTCCTTGTCTGCAGAGGGTAAAGATCTCCAGAAGTGGGGAGCTGCTGGAACCTTTCCCCACTGCCTCTCCCCTGCTGCCAGAGTCTTTTCCTGTGGCAGGGATTGCGGAAAGGCTCCAGAGGGTGGGCAGCAGGATGCTACATGGCTAAAAATAACAGTGTAGATGGAAAGAGACAGCTTGAGTGAGTGGGGAGCCATGTAGCATATGTATTGGCATACACACTCACACCCTTCAAGCGTATCTGTACTCTACTCACCTTATGCCTCATCGTCTACGCTGCTACTTAAATCCATTTTAGGGGAGCTACCCAAGTACATACTCTACATGCTGCTGAAAGAAGCATGCAGTGTAGACAGTCTTATAGTGAATACTGAAGCAAAACAGGTATTAAACAACTCAGTCTTCTTAATGTCATCCATTATGTCTCCTTACCCACTAAGTAGAGGAACAACATTTTCTTTGTCTTTCTCTTGCTCCTAAGAGAGTCAAGGAGGGTGAGGTGATATCTTTTATTGGACCGGCTTCTCCAAATATCCTGCTTCTAATGTATTGAAAAGAATCTCTTCTTATTCGCCTTTATGTCTCTTGCTAGGTGTAACTCATTTTGTGCCTTAGCTTTTCTGATATTGTCTCTTTGTGCTTGTGCTATTTTTTTGTACTTCTTCACAATTCATCCATTTTCCACTTTTTCTAAATTCCTGTTTGATTTTCAGATCATTACAGAGCTCCTGATAGAGCTCTTTAATCTTCCTATTTTTGCTTGCACGGGAATAGTCTGCAGTTGTGCCTTTAATATTGTCTCCTTGAGAAACAGCCAGCTTTCCTCAACTCCTTTTTCCCTTAGATTTTCTTCTCATGAGACCTTATCCACCAGTTATCTGAGTTTGTTAAAGTTCACTTTTGAAGTCTATTGTCCTTATTCTGCTACTCGCACTCCTTTCCTTAGAAGCATGAAATCTATAATTGCGTGATTGCTGGCACCCAAATTGCCTTGTACTGTTAGATTCACTACCAATTTTCCCCTGTTAGAACTAAGTCTAAATGGCTGTCTCTTTGGTTTTCTGAAACAAAATGTTGTCCCCAATACATTCCAATGACTTATTGGAAATTTTGTGTTTTGCTGTATTACTTTTTCAACAGATGTCTGGGTAGTTTAAATCCCCCCATTACTACCAGACCTTATGTTTTGGATATTTCTGTTATTTGTTCTAGAAATGGCTCATCCATCTCATCTTCCTGATTTGGTGGTCTATAGTAAACCCCTATCATGACATCACCCCTCTTTATCTTTACCCAGAGTTTTCACCTAGTCTGCTTCTGATCTCCTTCAGGATCTCAGAAGAAGTGTATATATTCTTGATGTATAATGTAACCTTCCTCCCTGTTTATCCTGCCTGTCCTTCCTGAACAAGCTACACCCTTCTATAAATTATTCCAGTCATGAGACTTGGCCCATCAAGTCTCTGTGATGCCAATTAAGTTCTAATTTAGCTTATGGACTAATACTTCCAGTTCTTCCTATTTATTCCCCATACTCCTTGCGTTAGTGTATAGACATCAAAGATGTTGAGCAGATTCCCCCACTGATTTCCCTCTTGTTACTCCACTGACCCTATTGTCATTTTCTGTGTCATCCCCAATATCTAGCCCTCTGATAAGGTTCCTTTTTTTATCACTTATCCTTTCTTCTATGACTCACAACAAGAGTTCAAGTTGCAATGGGAACACTTGACTGCGATGGGGACTGAGATCCAATTTATTTGCTGTAGGCCATTGACTGCATTCTTTGCCATTTCTACTTTCAATTTCTGGTATTGTCTCATTAACATAGTGTCATTTGATTGGCTCCGTGTTGGAGTAAAAATGTTGTTTTCCCTATACAAGTCTATTATATTGATTGTGATCATGACATCTCTAAATTCATCTCTCAATTTTCTCCCATTATACTAAGCAAGATTGTTAGCCTGATGTCTCAGATTTAGGAAACACATGCAATGAGTTGGCTCCTTTGTACTCATGTCAATCTAGAATGATCAGGAATGCATTCTGTATTCAGTTTTGAATTACAATCACTTTCTCGCAGCAATGCTATTCCAAGTTTATATTGATTCTTGTCTCAAAAAGAGTATTAACTTTTTTACAGACTCTTTTAGCCTGTGTATGTCCTAGAGAATAGGGAGGAGCCACTAGTTTTGCTTTGAACACTTTTTCTCCAGGCATCTGATCCAAAGACCGCTGAAAGGCTCATATTGACTTCAATGGGAGTGGGTTCAAATCCCAAACACCTCGATAGTTACTTTTAGATCTGATACTTTGTAGGTGTTGCCTTTCACTTATAAACTATTCTGCCAAGCTTTCAGTAATAAAATTTCTGTACATATTTGTAGAACAGAATAGGGCCTAATTATCTCGGACTATATGGTGCAATACACGGAAGGCATAGGGCTGCACAGGTAGCCTACTTTGGATTACAGTTTATTACTTCTGATGAAATTCAAAATGGAAACAAAATTTCAGATATTTGTCTCTCAAGAATATAGGCTGAATTTGCAAAGCTGGTAGTTGTAAAATAAATATTTTAAATTGTATATTTAAGCATATTTAGTCCCTTTCTAGAAGCTCATCAAAGTCAATGGGAGTCTTTTGACTGACTTCAATGAACCTTTGAAAACAAAACAAAAAATTTCAACCAACTCTAGTATTTGGACCAATTATCTTAAACCTGGCCTCTGTTTTTATACCTGCAGTTGTTTGAAGACGCTATTCTTGTCAGTTGGCTGTCTGAATACTTGATTTATAGACACAAATAGCTATTTAGATATCTTCAAATATGCTGAAAATATTTGCACCCATAAAACTGCAGGCCTATTTGAGATTAGGCTGAATATTTGACTCCTTAATAAAAAAAAGTATCAATCACATTCTTCAAACTGTTGTGACCAAAAGATGTTACCATTTGATGGCTGTCTGGCAGTCTAAAAGGAAATGAGTTTGTTAGTGTCACTCCTGTTCCTAGTGGACAAGATGCTGCGTCACACAAACCACCATAAGGTTTGACACAATAATCTCTCTTTCATCTCCATGATAGTCCTTCCTAGTTAAGGCACATTTTTAATAGCGATATAGGGAAGCTTGCATTCTGTTCGCTTGTACCATGCTTTAGTGGATAAATAAGAGACTTCAGTATCCATAACTGTTAATCAGGCCTCTTTATGCTCATACTAAATTAACACCATTTATTTTAAAGGTGTTTTGTGCACAGTGCTGAAAGTTGAAAATACACTTTCCACCTGAGAACATTATGTAGTGTTAAACATTACTATTTAGGGTTTTTCTTGGTGTTTAGTGTCAAGGATGCTGAACTGAGCTCAAAAGTTTAGATTTCACTTTCTGAATATAGGGCCCAAGAAGTATGTACTTGTACATTAATTTACTTTGCAATTTACAAGTTAATTATATAATTATTGTAAGTAAGTATATACCTTTCTTCCATTTTATTTTTATAAATCTTAATATGCATTCTGCTCCATATATCCTTCCCCTACTTTGTCATTTTATTTCTATTAAATTAATAGACACACTTGTCTTGTAATCCTTGGTTCTCTTTCTTGCTTTGTTAATGATTTCCTATATGCACTCAGAAAAATCACTTAACCCTTCTGTGTTCCATTTTCCCCATCTGTAAAATGGTGATAAAAGTACTTAACTATTAGAAGGGTATTGTTAAATTTGATTATTTCCTTTTTTGTAAAGTGCTTCAAAATCTGGTATGGAAGATGCAATAGATAGGAAAAATATTAGCCTTCACTCTCGTCCCATGCTCTTTCCACTGGTCCCTGACCCTCTTGTAGGCACAGAATGAGGAAAAAAATAAAAATAAAACCAAACAAAACCTTATTGATATAAGCTAATATTCACCCCAGAGCAGGGAAAACACACTAGAATCAACACATCAGTTAAGCCCCACACTATGAAACTGAGTGATGTATGAAGTGTTGTTTATGCTCCTACATTGGTGAATTTCGCCTATGGGGCTATATTCAGGTCAAACTCCTATCCAATTCAATAGGAGTTTGGGCCGTTTAATGACTAAAGGCCTGAGCCAAAGCCCATTGAAGTTAATGGGAGTTTTTCCACCAACTTTAAAGGGCTTTGGATCAGGTCCTACATAATATAACAATTATAAGTGTGATGAAGTGGAGTTTTATTCATCTTGTAATGTTGCATGTGAGTTTTACTATTCTATACTAATATTGTATGTACTTCAGTTTCCCTGCGACAATACTTAGATGATGGGAATTGGGCGTGTGACTTTTGCAGAGGCCATCAAGCAGGTGAGGCTGCCTAGCTCTATATGCAGGTGATGGCTGATGCCCTTCATATCCTGAGACCAGGAGGGGGATATGACCATGTGACTCTTTGCCCGGGAAGTGAAACAAAGGCCAGGAGGAGGAGCAATGGGTGTGTTGGAGGTCAGGTCGCTGGAAGCTGGGCAGTCTGCATTTTGGGACTGGAAGAGGGGGAGTCCAAGGCATCTGGCCCAGGGACCCCCAAAATGGACATGGCTGAAAGTCACTGATTCCTGTGCAAAAAAGTTCTGTTCTACACTGTGTTCCTGTTGACTAATAAATCTTCCATTTTACGCTGGTGAGAGTTGCATCTGACAGCAGAGTTGGGATGCAGGGTCCTTTGGCTTCCCCAGGAACACCACCAGGACAGACTCACTGCAGGAAGCACATGGTGTGGAAGGGGATGCTGAATGCTCCAAGGTCGCAGCTGTATAAGCTTCTTGTCTTGGTGACAGTATTCTCAGAGAGAGGAGGCATGCTACCCCAGAGTCTTGACTGGCTTCATATGAAGTAGTTCCAGAACATCGGTCCAGTGACTCCATGACAATAGCTTTGGCCTCTACTTTCAAAACACTGTTATTCATTAGATTCATATTATTTATTCATATTACATGAATAAGGCTAAGATTTTGCCACAGATATTACTAAACGTCAGGGACAGGTCAAGGGCTTCTGTGACTTTTTCTTTATTGCCTGTGACCTGTCCATGACTTTTACCTAAAATATCCATAATAAAATGGGAAAGGGCTGGGCAGCTGTGAGGTGGCTGGGAGTTCTGGGGTCCCACCCACCTATGTGGGCTCAGAGCTCCAGGATTCTCTGGCCTCCCCAGTGGTGGGGAGCTGCAGGGTCCTCCTGCCCTGCCCTTGTGGTGGGAAGCTGTAGGGATCCCCCTGCTGCCGCCACAGTGGGGAGCTGTGGGGGTCCCCCTGCTCTACATGATGGCAGGAACCTGCAGGGATCCCCCTGCCCTGCTGTGGTGGTGGGGAGCTGCGAGGATCCTCCCACCCTGTTTGGACACCCCCCCCCCCAGCAGCTGCCATGGCTGGAAGATGCGGGTTACCGCCCCTGCCCATGATGGCTTGGAGCTTGGGGGCCCACTTCCTCAGGCGGCTGGCATACCTCACAGTTCCCTGCCGCTGTGGGAGGTTGTGGGACCCTGCAGCTGAAAGGGATCTGGGCTGAAGTCACAGAGGTCTTTGGAAGTCACAGATTCTGTGACCTCTGTGACAAAATCATAGCCTTATACATGTGCCCGTGCAGGCCTTCATCGAGTTTAGAGCCTCATTCTGCCTTGAAAAGTTTACTGTCTGAATAGACAAGAAAGACAAAAGGTATGTGGGGAAACAGAGACGAAGCGAATTGCCCAAGGTCAGAAAGCAGATCTATAGCAGAGGTGGATATTGATCCCGGGTCTCCCGATTCCCTGCCCAGTGACCTAGCCACTACACTACACTGCTTCCTCTCAGATAAAAGAAGCTAAAAAAGTCTGTCACTATCTGACAGTTGCTGGTGCTGCTGTCATAGGCATTGGCACCTAACCCCAAGAGAGAGGCCTGATTTGAGAATCCCAAGCAGAGGGAGTTGCCTGCCTTGAGCTTGGACTCAGACACCAAACTTCCTGGGAGCAGGGGACATGCCTTAAGACACCACTCAACTTGGCTTCTCCCATTCTCTAGCTTACATGGAGAACTGCCTAGTGTGCTGGCTTTTGTGAATCCCATTCTGAGGTGCCTATCTCCCACCATTCATTGTACCAAACACAGGCTTTGTGAATTGCAGTGACTATCTAGGCATCTAAGGGCTGGTCTACTGTAGAAAATTAACTGCATTGGTCATGGATGTGAAAAATCCACACTCCTGAGCATCACTGTTAAGCTGACCTAAGTCCCCACGTAGACAGCATTAGATCTACAAAAGAATTATTCCATCAACCTAGCTACTGCCTCTGAGGAAGGTGGATTACCTGTGCCAATGGGAAAACCCCTCTTGTTTGCACAGGTAGTGTCTACACTGAAGGACTGTAGTGGTGTTGCTGTAGTGTTCTAAATGTAGCGAATCCTTTAGTTTCTTTGTAAATCTAGCCCAAAACTTCAGAAGTTTACACAACCCAATATGAACCTCTGTGGTTCATAATATAGGCTGAAAACTTACAAGCTTTCTGTGTAGATAGTTAGTATTTTCTCATTCCAGCTGAGTAGAAAACACCATAAGACTAGTTTTTCTTTCATGTATCCTATTCTGGTTGAATCCAGGAAGTAATAAGGCACATGAAAGTAGAAACATAATGCTCGGGTTTCTCTGTGAAATGTCTGTGGCTGCAACTATTACAAATAACACTTAAGGTTACAGTAAAGGAAAAAAGATTAGAGAAAATATTTTGTTGTATTCCCTCAGCTTTACTTTGTGATAGCACTTCAAATATCTGTTTCCCTTTTTTTCTACAATATAATCAATTAGTCACTTTGCCTTGCTGTTTGTTACTACTAGGGAAATTCTGTGCCATTGTGCAATGCAGAATTTTGCATTAATTAATGTTGGGCATGCAGAATTTCCTTTTTTCCCCTCCAAAATGGGCTGCAGAGATGTCGGCTGCCACTGGGAGCTGCCGGACTTGGCAGACCCCAGCTTGCAAATAGAAGACAAGGCCAGGGGGAGGAGGAAGAAACTGGAGGGTTCCCACCAGCTTCAGTTCCCAGCATACCCTGAAGGAAGGAGGTGGTGTGTTCAAGAAACTCTGTGCAAGCCCCCGACCAGCATCAGACCATTTCTTCCCCTGGATCTCTGGGCTGTAGGAGGGAAGGGAGTGTAAGCGTCTGGGCCAGGTGGTACCTGCAGCTGGCTTGGGTGGGGGTAGGAGTGTGAGTGTCTGGGCTGGAAAGGGGATCTGGGTGGGAGGGTGCAGAGAAACAGGAGTTGGTTGTCATAAGGTTTTCTTTCTCTCTCCACTTCTGGGGGAGTTCTGTATTGTTACAGACATATTTGCTGACTGGTATTTTGAAATAAATTACCAAACTAATTGAAACTGGTGTGATTATGTGGTGCTATTTTGACCAATAACATTTGCAGAATTTTAAAATATTGACAGTAGAATTTTTAATTTTTTGGCACATAATTTTATTTAATTAATTAATTTATTTATTGGGTGCAGAATTCCCCCAAGAGTATGTTTGTGTAGTGTTTTATATAGCAACAGGGGAGAGAGAAGCATTTAAAAAGCTGGAAAATGTGATTAAAAATTATAAAAGCTTGTCAGGTAGGAGGTCAGAGGGATGATAGAACCTGAAAATGCATTTAACTCATATCTAGAACATGACTACACTTCGGGTTAATGCTGTCCCTTTTTGTAACATTATTTGAATCTTTTTAAAAGTTCCAGTTTGGGGTTTTGTTGTAGTTTGAGATAAAAATTCAGATTAGTTCCTGTATTACCCAAACCAGTTTGTCCATCCTTTATTTAAGGCTCTCATAAACTATACAAATTAGACAACTTTTGGGCGCATATTAAAAAAAAGTCAGAGAAATTACTCAATTAGCTTCTGTATAGAAGCAGATTTTCAGCATTAGTAATTGGAAACCCCTTATTAACATGAGTTACTGCAGCTGAAAACGTTGCCAAAGTTTGATAATGCAATCATGTTGTGATGGGCACTGTGTGAAATAAGCCAGTGCCACCACTGTAAGCTCTCATTTGCAAAGACTTTTTAAAAACGCTAATGAGAAATGTCAGAAAAGTCTGTTGTATTTGGAATATCTGGGAAAGCTCAAAGAATCTCCTGTGAGAGCAACTATTAAAAATATAGGATGCAGGCTCTTACCATATTACAAGACTGCGGTGTTTCTGATTCTTGTTGATTTGGAACACGCTTTACAAAAGCAATGCTAAAATGTTTTTTCCATTTAAATAATCTCCAGAGAGAAAGCAGAGTTCTGAATATTTGTGCAGCGCATGCCAGATCATATGAAAAGATCTGTGACAAGAACGACCCTCACCATGTTGCATTTGAAACTAATTGTAAAACCCCATGCCCAGCCTTTCTTTCACTGACAATGATTCATTCATATAAACTAACCAAGTATACTTCTTATTAGATGGAAAGAAAAAGCACATTTGTTATCCTTTAAACAAAGTTTGGCACTCAGGGCTAGATCCACAAAGGAACAGAGATACCTAACTGCTACTTTAAATGCCACTGAGATCCTCTAAACCTGTAAGAGACTTAAATTTCCTAGCTGCTAAATTTCCATATGTAAAGTCCCATAAGCACCTACTTTCTGTTGGTGAACAGGCACAAAACCACTTAAGGTCTGGTTCTACCAAGCTGCTTGGCACCCTAGCTCATACATAAATTCTGGTGGAATTCTCAAATTAGATGTTCCCCCACCTAGATAGCCTTCATGGCCCAAAGTGGTAGGCATGCTATGGGCACATGAGAGAGACCGGGGAGGGGAGCAACATGATTACATCAGAGTGATACTATGTATTAAAATACCCAATAGCTCAGTGGATTGGGCACTCATTTAGAATGTGTTCACATCCCCATTCTGCCTAAATTTGAGCTGGAGGCTGAAACCAAGTTTCCCATATTCCAGCTGAGTACCCTAACCCCAGGCTAATGAGCAGTCTGTGGTCTTTCGCTCAAATTCTCCTGTTGAAGTGGTTGTATAAAAATTGTTTTTTTTTTTAATTAATTGGTCCAGAGAGAGAGAGATTGACCCTGTAGTTCAGTGTTTAGGGCACTCACCTGGCAGGTAGGTGACCAAAGTTAAGTCCCTGTGTTGATGAATATTTAATTATTTATATAAAGTGGAACTGCCTTACTAGGAGAGATTGAGAGCATCCCATCCTGGAACACCCATCAGCCTGGCGGCCTAGGCATTCAGCTGAAACATGGGAAACCTTGATTCAAGTTCCTGCTGCGGAGCAGGATTTGGAAACAGGTCCCCCACATACCAGGCATGTGCTCTAGCTCCTGGGTAGGAGTACTCAGTCTGTTTTCCCTGTGAGAAAGGGCTGACCTGGGTTAAGCACCTAACTCTAGGAGAGGGTTCACAGCTGTGAGTCCCCCATGGAGCTATGAACCCAAATATCTTTGAGAGGTGGGACTTCAGTCCTGCTCCTCTCCTTGGCATTTACTATTGGCTAGCTTAGCCAGCTCCCTGCTCAGTTTGCTGGCTTTTGTTAATCATATTCCTAGGAACCTAACTCTCCCCATGTACTGTATAGGGAGCCTGATCACCTAATCTGGGACTGTGGATTCCACTGGGTGACAGGGCACCTGAAAGTTAGGCACTGCAACACTGAATGGTGCTGGAACCCCATGCAACCACTTACAATGCCACGCCTCAAACCCAGAAAAAAACCTGAGCGAGCAGTGGGGCAGCTAGCAATTCTCCTCTTTGCTGCTGCCTTGGGGCCAGCTCCTGCAATATTGTTCCCCCCTAAGGGCCTGCCCAGCCTTGCCCAGCTTCCAGCAGCCCATGTCCCTTCTGCTAACAGGACTTTCCCAATCACAGCCTCAAGATCCACTACAAGTACCTGAACCAGACCAGCCGGAGCTTTGCTGCCATCATCCAGGCACTGAAAGGGGATCTGTGGTGAGTGCCCACAAAGGGGAGCCCCGGCAGGGTAGACATGAGGTGGTTAATAGGACAGTGTTCCTTGCAGTAGGACCCAGTCACTGACTAACCTCGAAACAAGATGGTTAATTGAGCAATATTCGTGCAGCAGGAGCTAGGTGTGCTTGGGTTAATAGATCACTAGTGCCACTGTGCTGGCCAGGACAGGGTTAATAGGAATGTATCCATACCATGGCAGCATCTAGTTTAGCTGCCCAGCTGCAGGAGCATTGGAAGGTAAGGGCCCAGAGGTGTATGTTTGCCTAGGGCCCAGTTAATGAGTTAATCCAGCCCTGCACAAGATCTCTGCTTCCTTTAGCTTTATTTTTCCAATTTTTGTTTCAAAGTGATTTAGTGAGGCTTAACACGCCAGACTGATAGTCTTTAACATAGTATTTTGCCATAGTGCACTCTCCCCATCACGCTGCCCCATTCATGTCTCAACCCTGAATTAGAGGGGCCAACTCTAGGGATGAGGGGAATGATCTGCATGATCCTTCCATCCTTGACCATTCTTCTGAGGCTGCCAGCCAGAATGCTAATTATTATGAACTGTGAAGACACTTGTTTACTTGAAACTGGACTCAAACTAGCAATTTACTTATAGGAGCAGCAATGTCTCAGTATCTTGGTTTCTAGGCTCGGACTTTGAAGCCTTTGTTCCAATCCCAAATTTGCCATTAGCAAGTTACTTACTTTCTCTGTGCTTATATGACTCACATGCTTTATATTGCAGCATTAGATTTTTATGGCCCAAAGAAAGGGAGAGAAGTAGTGGGGAAGACGCATGGATTTTTACTTGATGACTGTGTCTCCGCACATGTGCAGAGAGCAGAGCAGCACTACTCAGCTGGAAGGGCATCCAGAAGAAGGTTATGGCAGTTGCTAGAGATGTTCAATAGCTGTTTCTGAAGCTGTATGGGAAACCTGCATTAAGGCCAAGCACCCTGGCAGGACTTTATCCTCAGAGAGCTGACCCAATCTAAGTGTGTGTAGGCGAGTTATAAATATAGTAGTTAAAGAAAAGCCCTAGGACTTAGTAGCTGATATAGGTAAGATCAATGGATGTGTCTTCTGTGAGGGCTGGGTCCCTATCCCTGGTGAGTGCTATTCCAGATTTACTTGCTAGAGAGTCTTCTGCAGTATGTTTTATGGATCTAGAAGAAGAGCTGAGAGAGGATCATTTGTCACCACTAGAGGTTACGCAGACAGTGTAATATTTAATTATTGATTAACTGCTTTAAACTGGGATTCTGTCTCAAAGAAAAGCAGGAGCTTGGTGAAATAAAGGCTTACAAATCTTACCTGATTTAGCTGGGTTTCTGAGGAAGAGATAGTGATGTATAGAGTGAGAGCCTTATAGAGATCCAGGGAACTAATATTTTATATGCTGATTCCAATATCTGTATCACTTTGAATACAGGTTTCCTCTCTTACCTGCAGCTAAGGAGACTAATCAACTCTTAACACAAAGAGTAGAATGCTGCTAGCTGTGGAGGTCCCTTGTTTGCTGACAAAGTGTCCCTAGCTTCTGTTTGCAAGAAGCAGGGAATGGGAAGCAGGGGATGGATCACTTGAGGATTACCTGATCTGTTCATTCCCTCTGGGGCACTTGGCATTGGCCAATGTCAGAAGACAGGATACTGGGCTAGATGGACCATTTGTCAGACCCAGTGTGGCCTTTCTTATGTTCTTGAGGTTCTGAGGTGTTTGAAAAGAACAGATGCCTTTCGGTACACACATGGAAGAATTCAGGTGAAGAATCCAATACACTGCATATTATGGTCACACTATAGAAACTGAGAAATCATCTCTGAAAGAAGAGCAGAGGGGAATGTGTTTATGCCTGTGCTAACACATACAAGTGCACATGTTGTGCTGAAATCTTGCATTTAAATATATGTAACAGCAACAAAGGGCAAACAGGGGTTTGTATGAGTAACAGCAGTAGATGTCCTGCCTAATAATTTGTATTTAGTTTTTGAAATACGTGTCAGTTTTATTTACAATTTTTGTGCATTTAATGTTTGTTTTTCTAAGAAATTATAAAATTATTTCTCTTTGAATCCAGCTATAAACTATTAGCACCTTCATCAAGGGTTCTTCATACAAGATTCCTATGATTTTAACTCCTGTGTAATGCTTTCTGAAAAGACAGTACACTGGCCTGTGCTTCAGCAAAGAGTTAAGCTGAGGTGCAGGAAATATAGGAGTGTAATAGAGTTCAACCCATTACTTCAGAAACCCTGTCCCAGTTACACCTCTGTTTCCCTCATTGTAAAACTTGAGATCTATGAATACAAACTACTCATTCATAAAGAAGACAAGGCAAGACAGTATTTCATTATAGAGAAGATCCAGGACAAAGATACTAGCTGCACGTGGTTAAATCAACCTGTTTAGTGTTCAAAAAGACAGTGACTTACTTAGTATCCAAACTTGCAATCAGTGAATGCATCACATACACAAAATAAAGGGGGAACAACTGTATAACTTTAGAAAGTGTGCTTAATCCTTTCCTACTGGACTGGGAAAAAAAGTTTAACTATAATTACAATGGTGAGTTAAATTTTATTATGAGTTGGATTAAAACTGCTCAAGCTGATGTGTGAATTCTCCCTTCTTTTAAAATAGTTAAAAGAAATCACAAAGGAGTTACACCTAAAACAAGACATAATAGTATCTTCCCCTAAACTAGCACCATGTGGACAGGGAGTGCAGCTGAGGAGTACTGTCACCAATTGTGGTGTGTTCTCTCACACAGAAACCGGGGACAGACAAGAACTGAGACAGAGACAGGAAGCCAGAAAATCAAGCAAGAAAGCATAAGTTTAATGCAACCCTGCAATATGCTAGAGGGAGAATTTTTGGATCTGTTGTCTAAATAAGCTTGGGGCTACAAGCTAAGAAACTGCTCCTTTTGTTCTTGGCCCTTCCTGCTTTCAGAGCAGCAGGAATATGTACATTCCTTGTAAATAAACAAGACTGTATCAAAGAAAATACCAGACTCCATCAATTTCTACTTCCAACTGGAATATCCTCAGGGCCCAAAATTTGACTAGCATTCGGGTCAAAAAGGGGCAACAATATTTTAAGCAAAACAAATGAGAAGTTATTAATTCAGCAGAAGAAAAATCAGATTTGATAAGTCTTCCAATAATACACACTATTTAGATAGTGCTGATTAATTACATGTGAGAACATTTTCACATGTTACAGTATCAGAAAAGAGAGCAAATGAAGAAAAATGGAATTGCAGGTCAATATAGATAGTATTTTTATGGTATGTGGTTAAAAAGATTAGAAACGTAGTTAAAATATGTTATAGGATATGATGAGTCCTGAAGAACAAAATAGTGCTTATTAAATGAAAAAGTGTTCCAGGATATAGATAAGGATTTGGAAATTAAAATCATATTTCATAAACAAAGCAGTGCTTGGTCTTGTCAACGCATGAATAGGATAGGAGAACTCAAAAAATCCAACACCACAACAGAAAAACCAACCCTAGCTGCTGCAGAAAGAAGTTTGATTCAGTGACACTCTGAGTTAATACTGAAACAACGCTGCATCGTTGTTAGGGACAGTACTGCTGCAATCTCATCTTTCAAGGAGAGTATTGAAAATACTTGGCTTTTTCTCTCAAAATTTAGGTGGGTTAACTCTATTATGCTGACCAATTTAAAAAAAAGGGTAATTAAAGTCAAGTCTACTTACAGTTGGTCTGAAATTGGCTATGGGTAGGGCTATGATTATGTCACAGAGGTCACGGAAGTCATGGAATCTGTGACTTCCAGAGACCTCCATGACATTTTCTGCCCCAGAACTGGACTGCTGTCAGCAGGGAGCCCCACAGCTGTCAGCCGTTGCTGACAGCAGCCCCCGACAGCTCCTAGCTGCTGGGTACCGGAAGGACCCCAGAGCTCCCTGGAGTTCCCCCAAAGCTCCCACTCCCTGCGGGCGACAGGAGCCCCCGCCCCCTCCAGCTACCCAGTCATTGTGGACAATGGGGAAGGCAGGGAGAACGCCCAGCAGCCCAACCATGGCAGGTGACAAGGGACCACCGCTGTAGCCCAGGAGAGTGGGAGGCCAGAGCCCCACCAGGGCCAGGATTGGACCCCGCAGCAGCCCAGCCGTTGTCGGTGCTGGACCCTCCCCATTTTGTCAGGGATATTTTTAGTAAAAATCATGGACAGATCACAGACTGCCATGAATGTTTGTTTATTGCCCATGACCTGTCCGTGATTTTTACTAAACATACCCATGACCAAATATAAGCCTTAGTTATGGGATTCACTTTCTAGCCTGAAATAACACAGCAAAACTGCATCTAAAAGTTATCACCTTCCACCCCAAAAGCAGCTTTACTTAGGTGAGGACACTCTCACAGAAAATGATATATGCTTTTATTTCTGTATATTTATAGTAGTTGTAATATGGTTGGGATGGTAGATTGGGATTCAGACAGCGAGCCTGGAGGGGGAGACTGAGTGTGGCTGGGCAAGGGAGATGGAGATTGGAATGAGAAGCCTGAGGCAAGGAGACTAGGTAGGCAAGGGGAATGGAGATAGAACAAGGGGCCGGGGGTTAGGAAGAGACAGGACTGGGATGAGTTAGACGAGATGGAGCAGAAGGTGTCAAGCTTAGGGGAAATGGGCAGAAGAATCTGTGCCTACTAGAGTCTAGACCACACTCTCCTCTAGAGCCTGTGCAATGGAGCCCACGATTCCCAAGTTCACCATTCCTTTGCTCTCAGTAACTATCGATGAAATCCACTGGCGAAGTGTGTGTGTCTCATCTCCCTCTAGTGCTGGTCCACATAGAGGATGACCACGAACTACTGCTATCAGTTAGCTCAAGTTGCAGAGGTCCATGTCATGGATGTAAATGTTTCAACCTTGCTGATGAACCAGCCATCTGGGTGTCAGTATGTTACATAATGGAATTACTGATTTTTTTTCAGTTTTAAAAACCTAGGAAATTACACATGCACACAGTCTAAAAGAACATTCTTAAGGTTGCAAAGTGAACTTCTCAAAAGTTAGGAAATGCTGTATTAGGGTTGCCTGTGCAACCTTACTTCAGCCCCCCTGTGAGTATGCATTACAAAACGGACTCACTGTGTGACCTTGCAGTCAAGTCATTTCCCCTTACTTCTCTGCCCTGGGGCAGTGGGAGGAGACAAGGAATAGGTCCCCGCCACTAACTTATAAGTTGGGGGTGGTACACTGAAGTTTTGCCTAGAATGACAGATTTGCTTGAGCAGCCTCTGCTGGAGAAGGAAGACATAAGCACTCACATCCACTTTCTTCCCTTGGTTTCTGGCCCCGGTACCTAAACCACTTGGACTGCCTGCCCCATAATCTATACTGCCTTCTCTTTCCTTCCCAGGGCTTCTTCTATGTGCTCAGCCTAGCCTTTTCCACATTGGCTCCTGGCTTTTAATTGACTATTATCTCCTCGCAAATTACAGGCTGCCTTTACATCCCGTAGTGACATGTTCCCCTTGGTCATGTGAACTCTGCACTCATTCCCTTCACCTGGGAAGGTAGCTAAACCTGACATAAAGGCAGATGTCTTGCAACCTCTAAAAGGGCCAACTCACCCTATAGCAGTCTGAAATTGGAAACATTAGGTATAACATTCATTGTTTGCTATCAAAGATGCTCAAGACACAATGGAAAAGTAAATCCTTTTTACTGTAATTGTTATTCCAAAGGAAAGTGAATGATAGAAAATAAGTCCAGATTTCTTTCAACAGCAGCAGAAAAACACCTTGGTTTTAAAGGCAGAAGGGAGCACTATGACAGTCTCATCTGACATCCTGCACAGTGCATAACACAGGCTAGGGTTTCACTAAGTGGTTCCTCCATCAAGCCTATAAATTCTGAGTGAGCAGGAACACACATTTTGGAAAGACATCCACATGCATTATAGCCAGCTGGATAACAGGAACCCCTTCCTCTCTGGTGTTTTGGAGTTCAGAGAAATGGCAGAAAAAAGAAAAAAAAACTTCTAACTTCAGTCATTGCTCTAGTGGACCAGAGAGGCCAGGCATACAAGAGAGAGGGCACAGGAGTGGCAATCAGAACACCTGCATTTTTCTATTCCAAGCTTTGCCATTGAGCCATGTTGTGACCATGAGCACGTCACTTCACCTCTCTCTGCCTTGATCTCCTCATCTGTAAAATGGAGATCTTCAAGTTCGGGCTGCTTATCTCCATTTTACAGGGGGGAATGAGACACAGATTTAGTTACTGCCTACGCTACAGATTTGTAATGAGTTTGTAAGCAGGTGCCTCCATCCCCGCTCCACCCCCCACAGGGTTCATACCCCCATGGTAGATACAGCTTCTTATTTTGACCCTATGCAATAGCAGGGCTGAAAGCCATTTTCCTGCTCCATTATGGAAAAAGTTATGTGGTTCCTGGGGTCTGAAAAAAAGCTCTCCACAACTAACATTTTTATCAACTTGGAAGCTAATATGAAATCCCTGCTGATGATAATTGCAGATGTCCCACAGATTGGTGGAGTGGTAAATAATGATGAGGACAAACCAGTCATGCCCAGTGATTTGGATCACTTGGAGAGCTGGGCTCATTCAAACATGCATATTAATAAAGCCACACATCTAGGAAGAAAGAATGGAGGCCATTTCTTCAGGGTGTAGGAGTGGGAGGTGAGGCTGCATTGGTGAGACTGATACTGGAATACTGTTACAGTTCTGGTGTCCACATTTTGAAAAATTAGAGAGGGTGCAGAAAATAAATTGGGGACTGAAGAAAATTCTATGCAGTGAGAAATTTAAAAAACTCAATCTGTTCACCTTGTGATCTTTTTATAAGCTTATTTGATTATTGTATATAAGTGGAAAGAAAATATCAGGGAACTTTTTAATCTAGTGGGAAAGGCATAACAAAAGCCGATTGCTGGAAGCTGAAGCCAGACAGATTCAAATTAGAAATAAGGCACGGATTTTAACAGGGAGGATGATTAACCACTGGAACAAACTACGAAGGGAAGTGGTGGATTTTCCACATCTTGATGTCTTCAGATCAAGACTGGATGCCTTTCTGGAGGATATGCTTTAAGCAAACACAAGTTACTGGGTTCGGTATAGGGGCAACTGGGTGAAATTTCATGACCTGTGATATAGAGGCAGTCAGACTAAATGATTTAATAGTCCTTCTGGCCTTACAGTCTATGAATCTCAGAAAAATTCAGTGTGGTATGGAGAACATCCTCTGCTATTTTCAGGGCCGCCCAGACTGGGGAGCAAGTGAGGCAATTTGCCCCAGGCCCCGCAGGGGCCCCCACGAGAGTTTTTTGGGGCCCCTGGCATGGGGTCTTTCACTCACTCTGGGGGCCCCGGAAAACTCTCGCAGAGTCTGGGCTCTTGGAGCTTCTTCCGCTCTGGGTCTTCAGCGGCAGGGAGTCCTTCCACTCCAGGACCTGCCACCAAAGTGCTGGGTCTTCGGTGGCAATTCGGTGGCAGGGGCCCCCTGCCGCCAAAGACCCCAGACCCCTTGAATCCTCTGAGCGGCCCTGGCTATTTTACTGTGTAGCCTGTTTGATCTCAAGAATCAACAGTGGCCAAGGGGGGTGATACAGGGGAGCAATTTAAAATCCAAAGGGGCTAGCCAGGGGCAGAGCATGAGCCCTGCAGGGGAGGGGTGGATCTAGCAGTCACTTCACAGGGCCATTTGCCAGGATGGCCCTGTGGGGCCTATTGGGCAAAGATGGTGGGGAGGCAGAGAGATTCTGACATCAGTCATATAAGGTGGGGTAATCTTGTAGACGGCTGTGACTTTACAGCAACAAATCTTTCTTGTGGCTCTCCTTGGAACATTTGTGTTCACACGCCTGAGAGTGAGCAAGGCGCCTCTCTGGAGTGTTCTCCTTTCCTAATGCTGATTTTGGTTGATAGCCTGTACACAAAGGACATCAGTTAAGAGCCTGATTGAGGTTTGGAACCTGTTCAGTCTGATCCATCTATTGCCTGCTGAGCTCTAGGCATAGGAAACACAGAAAAATTGCCCACCTGGAACTCTGCACCATAGAATTCTTAGGGCCATTTGGAGTTTGTTGTTTTGTGATTCCCTTTCCCTCCTTCCCCTTCTTCATTCTTCTTTTTTCCCTTTTCCCTCTCCCCCTGCCTTCATTAGGAGGACAGCGCTGCTCTTCAGCTCTTATTGTGGGAGGCCCTCACAAAGAGGTGCAGCTGGTCTACTGCTTTGACCGTGATCCCCTTCAGTGATGAGTGCCTCTTTTGAGCCACTGGATGGCAATTCTTGGCCTCTAGCCACTGAGATTATCAACACTGATTGACCAAGCATGGCCTTATTATTGAATCAACAAGAAGGAGATCTGGGTCCTTGTAATTCTCTTTTAAGAATGAGCAAATCATCCATAACAGATCATGTGATTAATCTGGCTCCAACAACTGTCTGTGAGCAATTTAGGGTTTTAACCAGTTACTGATACATGAGAAGACCTTCCCTCTTACCCCATGACTGCTTACTGGTGAGGCATGATTTCTCTTTACAAAAGCTGTGTTCTCTTTACAAAAGCTTCCCCAACATATGTTCATCTATGTGCCTGGAAAATCTGTTCTTTACTATAGCTTTCACCAATTTGCCTGGTACTGAAGTTAGCCTTACTGGCCTGTAATTGTCAGAATCACCTCTGATTTAAAAAAAAAATCATCTGTATCCCATCCTCCAGTCATCTCATACAGAATCTGATTTAAGTGATAGATTACATACCACAGTTAGTAGTTCTGCAATTTCACATCTGAGTTCCTTCCTTTTGAGCTTGCTCTTTAAACCATGCCCTTAGTGTTTTCCTGCAATGAATTCTTCTGGACAGGACTCCCTATAGAGCCCTCTTACCCATTCTATGGCAGATGTAGCCCCGGGTTCCATGGCTCTCCCTCCTCTTGCAGACTCTGCACATGACCGTGGTGGTATTCATGGATGTAATCCTGATGAGCCTAATGATATTGATGCTCAACACAGATACACTCCAGTAAGTGCTTCATAGAGGTGAAAATGATGGGGAGGGGAGGGTGAGTTGCATAGTAGAAAGTGGAATATCCATGTTTCCATTGTGTCTTCTTCAGTATTTTGTCCTATTTGAGGTTCTTACTTCTTTAATCGGTTCTTTATTTTAATAACATGCTCATTCAGCAAACTCAGCTTGGAAGAAACATATGCCACATAGTGAAAATGCATAGACAGCTGTGCATTTACAATAACACTAACAGTGGTTCTCAAACCTTCATGTTAAGAAGCACAGAGATCCTTCTATTGCCAGTCTGACAATCCTGTCCCATGTGACATTCTCCTAAGCAAAGTAGGGAAATATGGATGAAATTACTATACGGTGGGTTCATAACTGGTTGAAAGACCGCACTCAAAGAGGTCTATGTTATACCTCTTCAGTGTTTTGGCAATGAAGACTGTTCTTTGTTACAGTCTTTGGTGATTGTCAAGAAGAGTTCTGAAATTCCATGACCCAAACTTCAGTCAGCAGCAGTAGCCTGACAGGTATGGAAAGGGCAGACTCTGTGTAGGCGTTCCTTTCCAGACCTCTTTCCCTAGATTGGGAAGAGCAGCACTATGCATAAAAAGTCTGCTCTGTCACCCCAGGAGAATGCAAGTTCCATATCTGCCCTGGTCTGTGGAGAAAGATCATCATCCTAATGCCTCCTGTGTGCAAGGTTGTGACTAAGGACTGCCAGCAGCATGCTCTGCCTGTCCCTGTCACCACTTCCCTATTGCCATAGGATTCTGAGTTAAATGTTAAAGGAGAGGCTGAACAATCTGCACTATGAATGGATATAAGAGAGAGAGGTTTGTGTATAGCCTTTCACAGTGTCTCGCCCAAGCAGCTTTTGCCACACTGGTGCAACAGAGGCCACAAGCACAGCAGCTGACATGGGTGCAGGATTTGTATTTGGAATTCTCCTTCTCCTAGATGCACTGCAGACCTGAGTTACCTCCTTCCAGAGTTTTTCTTCACCCCAATGAAAGGCTCCAGCAGCGGGGAGCTGCCAAAGCCCTTCCCCTCTGCCAGAGCCTTTCACTGATGTGTGTAACTACATACCGCAGTGGGACCACACCCTGTTTTTCATTGCAGCATGTAGCTACATGTGCAGTACATGCCACTGCCAGTAGTCTGTAGCATAGACAGACCCTCTGTCAAACTTCAATTGTTCAGGTTCAAATTTTCCATCCTGGGGTCTTTGTTTTAGGCTGAATGTTTCTGTAAAATTACAGCTAAATGGGCCTACAATTTTCAAGAAGCCAAGGTGAAAAGTGTAGTGATCTTTTCTTTGAAAAGCTCTAGCATGCCCTTTTCTGGAGCAGGGACTTGAAATGTGCCTGGGACTGGCATTTGTGTCAGGGATGTACCTTCTCCCATCACCATGCAACTCTATCCAAATTTAGCTCAGTGATAAGCCTTTCAATAATAGCAGTTCACTCCTGCTCTGAAAATAAAGTTGATGAAGGTAATTAGGTTGATATATGTAAACTTCTGTAAAACATTTGGTTTGGGATTGAATGACATTTTAATTAAAAAACTAGATTACAAAGTCAACATGGCACGCATTAAAAACTGCTTAATTGATGTGTCTCAAATAGCATAGGATAGGAACAAGAAGAGAGCCCTATGCGACCTCAGTAGACATACACCTGCTCGAAGGTAGTTCCCTATTTACAATTACATTTTAACATTTGTATCAATGACCTGGAGGAAAACAAAATATTTACTGATAAAGTTTCCAGATGATATCAAGATTGAAGGAGTTGTAAACAACAGAAAGGACAAATTACTGAGTGATCTGGACTGCCTGGTAAGCTGGGTACAAGCAGAGTATAGATTTTAATATAGCCAAAGCTAGGGAGATGGTGTGGTCTAGTAGACGGAGCACTAGACTTGGATTCAGGAAACTTGGATTCTATTCCAAGCTCTGCCACGAGCCTGATGGGTGACCTTGGGAAAGTTATTTCACCCCTTTGTATCTCTGACTTCCTTTGTAAAGTGTTTTTAGATCTGCTGAAGAAAAGTATATATCAGAGCTAGGTATTATTTCTAACAGGATGGGGGCTCTAGTCTGGAAAGCATTGACACTGAAAAGGATTTAGGGGTCATTGTGGAAAAACAATTCACCATGAGCGCCATGTGTAACACTGTGGGTTAATGGAACCTTTGAATGTGTAAACAGATAAATAGCAAGCAGGAGAAGGGAGGTTTTATTATCTCTTCTGGGCACTAGTCCAACTGCTATAGGAATATTGTGTCCAGTTCTGGTGTTCACAATTCAAGAAGGTGGCTGATAAAGTAGAGAAGGTTCAGAGAAAAGCCATGAGAATGATTAAAGGATTGGAGAACGTGCCTTGTAGTGACTGAGCTCTAGAGTCTCTTTAGCTTAACAAAGAAGTTTAAGGGGTGATTTGATCAGTCTATCAATACCTAAAAACAAACTGAGGAGAGTTGGCAGTTTTTCAAAGGGACACTATTAAGGGCCCAAAAGCAAGCTATTCCAATGGGTAGGAAAGATAGAAAATGTGGCAAAAGACCACCTTGGCTTGACCATGAGATCTTGCATGACCTACAAAATAAAAAGGAGTCATATAAAAAATGGAAACTAGGTCAGATTACAAAGGAGGAATATAGGCAAACAACAGAGGAATGCAGGGGCAAGATTAGAAAGGCAAAGGCACAAAATGAGCTCAAACTAGCTATGGGAATAAAAGGAAACAAGAAGACTTTTTATCAATACATTAGAAGCAAGAGGAAGAACAAGGACAGGGTAGGCCCACTGCTCAGTGAGGAGGGAGAAACAGTAACAGGAAACTTGGAAATGGCAGAGATGCTTAATGACTTCTTTGTTTCGGTCTTCACTGAGAAGTCTGAAGGAATGTCTAACATAGTGAATGCTTATGGGAAGGGGGTAGGTTTAGAAGATAAAATTAAAAAAGAGCAAGTTAAAAATCACTTAGAAAAGTTAGATGCCTGCAAGTCACCAGGGCCTGATGAAATGCATCCTAGAATACTCAAGGAGTTAATAGAGGAGGTATCTGAGCCTCTAGCTATTATCTTTGGAAAGTCATGGGAGACGGGAGAGATTCCAGAAAACTGGAAAAGGGCAAATATAGTGCCCATCTATAAATAGGGAAATAAAAACAACCCAGGAAACTACAGACCAGTTAGTTTAACTTCTGTGCCAGGGAAGATAATGGAGCAAGTAATTAAAGAAATCATCTGCAAACACTTGGAAGGTGATAAGGTGATAGGGAATAGCCAGCATGGATTTGTAAAGAACAAATTTTGTCAAACCAATCTGATAGCTTTCTTTGATAGGATAACGAGTCTTGTGGATAAGGGAGAAGTGGTGGATGTGGTATACCTAGACTTTAGTAAGGCATTTGATACCGTCTTGCATCATATTCTTATCGAACAACTAGGCAAATACAACTTAGATGGGGCTACTATAAGGTGGGTGTATAACTGGCTGGATAACCGTACCCAGAGAGTAGTTATTAATGGCTCCCAATCCTGCTGGAAAGGTATAACAAGTGGGGTTCCGCAAGGGTCTGTTTTGGGACCGGCTCTGTTCAATACCTTCATCAACAACTTAGATATTGGCATAGAAAGTACGCTTATTAAGTTTGCAGACTATACCAAACTGGGAGGGATTGCAACTGCTTTGGAGGACAGGGTCAAAATTCAAAATGATCTGGACAAATTGGAGAAATGGTCTGAGGTAAACAGGATGAAGTTCAATAAAGACAAATGCAAAGTGCTCCACTTAGGAAGGAACAATCAGTTTCACACATGCAGAATGGGAAGAGACTGTCTAGGAAGGAGTATGGCAGAAAGAGATCTAGGGGTCACAGTGGACCATAAGCTAAGGATGAGTCAACAGTGTGATACTACTGCAAAAAAAGCAAACGTGATTCTGGGATGCATTAACAGGTGTGTTGTAAACAAGACATGAGAAGTCATTCTTCCGCTCTACTCTGCGCTGGTTAGGCCTCAACTGGAGTATTGTGCCCGGTTCTGGGCACTGCATTTCAAGAAAGATGTAGAGAAATTGGAGAGGGTCCAGGGAAGAGCAACAAGAATGATTAAAGGTCTTGAGAACATGACCTATGAAGGAAGGCTGAAATAATTGGGTTTGTTTAGTTTGGAAAAGAGAAGACTGAGAGGGGACATGATAGCAGTTTTCAGGTATCTAAAAGGGTGTCATCAAGAGGAGGGAGAAAATGTGTTCACCTTAGCCTCTAATGATAGAACAAGAAGCAATGGGCTTAAACTGCAGCAAGGGAGATTTAGGTTGGACATTAGGAAAAGGTTCCTAACTGTCAGGGTAGTTAAACACTGGAATAAATGGCCTAGGAAGGTTGTGGAATCTCCATCTCTGGAGATATTCAAAAGTAGGTTAGATAAATGTCTATCAGGGATGGATGGTCTAGACAGTATTTGGTCCTGCCATGAGGGCAGGGGACTGGACTCGATGATCTCTCGAGGTCCCTTCCAGTCCTAGAGTCTATGAATCTATGAATCTATATGGGGAACAGAAATTTGTCAATAGAGAGCTCTTCACTCTAAATATAGCAAGATCCAACAGGTGGAAGTTGACGCTAAGCACATACATTTTTAACAGTGACAGCATATAAGCACTGGAACAATTTACAGAGGGTTGTGGTGGATTTTCCATCACTGCAAATTTGTAAATCAACACTGTATGTTTTTCTAACAGGTATGCTATAGTTCAAACAGGAATTAATTCATGGAAGTCCTGTGGCCGTGTCATATAGAAAGCCAGACTAGATGATCTCAGTGGTCCCCACTGGATTTACAATATATGAATCAGTAGAGATTTCATAGCATCTAAATTCTCTAAAGATTCAATCCATACTTGGTATACTACAGCCTGAGGCAGAGAAGGAATTACCCTGCAATTGTAACCCCATCATCCAGTAGTCACCAAGTAGTGGTCATCCCAAGAAACAAGTCAGAGCATCACCAGAGAGATGCTTACTACCAGCAGTCCTCAAATGCAATTCTGACAATTTATCACATGGAAAGCACCTCCATATTTGTGGCACATAGATACACAAAGACACACATGTCGTAGTAGTAGTAGTAGTAGTGTGTGTGTGTGTGTGTGAGAGTGAGAGAGAGAGAGAGAGAGCATATAGACATGCAAAGTAAAATGCAGCTTGTTTACTTTTTCTTCCTATAGTTGCAAAGTCACCATTACAGAAATTATTGCAAGTAGACTTTTTTTTGGCCCTTAGGATGGAAGGCCCACAAGCACTCTTTAATGTTCAATCCATTGTCTTCACGAGCTTGTATTCACAACATAATCCAGTTGTGAGGTGTAATAAAAAGAGATGTTAACCATAGTTCTCTTTTATTTTCACAGCATGTAAAGTAACTATAACGTAATTAAAGTGACATCTTAGGCCATGAACTATACATATCTTTTTATATCTGACAATTCTACCACGAAATGTCCTCCTGACTATAATCATTTATCGGGTTTTAATATTGATCTCCCAAGCTGTAAATACATTTTTCTAAACAAAACTGCTTGTATATAAATATGGTGCGTTAAAGAGTGCCTGTGTGCTTCAAATAAATTGAGTATTGCTTGTGTTGTATAAATTGAGGCTGAACTGAGCCCAAGATAGAGGCAAAGTGCAGACATTGTATTATTCCTGCAGTATAACAGCAAAATTATAATATGATAGCATATTTATTTCATTCTATGCTTACATTTAAAGTTCTTACACTATGGCTGCCAAAGTTAACTATGCTCTACCATGCATATATTATAAGGAGAGCTAACTGAAAAGAAATCCTGGAAATTTTCACTTTTTTTTGTGCTTAACTTTAAGCATGTGCTTAAGTGCATCCTATTCAGAAAAGCATTTAAGCACATGCTTAAAACCTCAGCATGTTCTTAAATTTCATTGACTTCTGAAGGAATAAGGACCAGCTCCAAATCCATTTAAAATTCAACAGGCTTCTTTCCTTTTACTTAATAGACTTTGGATCAAGCCTTATGTTCTTTGGTGATCAGGGACCAGCTGAGAACATCAATTCACTTTCCTTTATGACCCACCCCACAGATTAGCTCAGATATCCAGATGTGAAATGATAATTTATGAAGAAATGCTGCTTCTGTCCATAGCTGTGGAGGACTAAGCAGAACTATGGTTGCACTAGCCAATTTCCCTACATATTGCAGAGCTCAGCTCTAATGGGGCTTCCTGTACACAACAGGGTTTAGGGGTATGCAGTATTGACAGGAGGTGGGATTAAAGTTGAGGCTAGTGAAACCATTGCTATGTTGATACACCAGCTTTTCTTCTTCACAGAGTAGAGACTTAAGAACAATGGTAGATACTCTGGTATGAGGACAGCAGTAATGGCTGCAAAGCAGCATGCTTGCCTCTCTAGGTATGTCTGTACTGCCATCAGAAGCATGACTGCAGCTCGTGCAGACATACCTCAGCTAACTTTATTCTAGCTAGCTGGAGTACTGATAGTAGTCAAGCTAACTGCATAAGTAAAAGTCCGCCATGGAGCACAAGTATATATTGGGTGGCAAACTCTACACCTCTTTGCTCTTGGCACCCAAGCTAGTTAGCTTAAAGCAAGTTCACCTATGCCTACACATGCTGCAGTCACACTCTAGTTGCAGCATAGACACACCCTGAGCGGGGTGAGGGCTGTAATGGTCCCCATTGGTCATACTCTTGTTACTCACCCATTATGTCTAGCACTGGGGATGTGGGCATATGCCATCCCCTACATTACTCATAGAGTCCCCTACACCAATTCCATCTAAGATTCAGCCTTGAATACATTAGTAAAGGATGCTCACTCAACTTTGTTTTGTCACAAATCCCAATATCAGTCTCTTTGTCTCTCTATTAAGTCAATGTCACAGCAATTGCAAAACCAAGAAAATGAGGTGATATGCAAATGAAGGCAATCAGATTGCACTGAAACTCTTCAGGCTAAATTTATTAGTACCTTGTACATCAGTCAGTGGAAGTGCATAAAAGATGTGTATCAAATTAATCCTGCATTTTTATAAAGCCTAACATTTACAGTACCTATAATATTCTTATGCATAAACTTTAATGTGAATTGCCAATGTTTGCAATTATCTGGAAAATAGCACACTCATGATTATTAAATCAAATGCATAAACCTAGGATGACAGAAAACACAATTTTATTGCTATGAAGAGATAATGTAATGTATGAAATCAGGATAGCATGCTCAGAGGATGGTTTTCAATCATTCCTACGAACACTGACAACCTGTTCTATGGAACTTCAAAAGGAGAGTGTTTGACTTGTAAGAAATAACCTTTTCTGTAAGATTCCCTTTGCATGTGGAAAGTAACTGTAGAATGTCTACATACTGTCTTCTGCAGGGAGTTATAGAAGATGTTGACAACACAGTGTTTTTTTCTATAGAGAGAGAAAAGGGAGAACTTATTCAAGTTCAGTACAAAACTGGAGACCATAGACAAAGTTTCCAAACTTAAGTGCTTAAGTCTTTAAATACCTATTTAGGCACCTAAGCAGGTAGCATCTATTTTCAGCATACTCAGGACTTGCAACTCTCTCTGAACTAAATGAAAGCCAGAAGTATTCAGCACCACTGAAAATCGGGTCACTATTTAGGAGCCAAAATATAGATTTAGGGCCATGATTTTTAGAAATGCTGAGCCTTCACAACTCTATCTGAAGTCAATGAACTCTGTGGGTGGTCAGTACCTCATTCACTGCCTAACTTGGAACATCCAGTATGTAGATAATAGGATCATTCATCTTAGATATGGAAGAGACCTCTCTGATCAACACTTATCATCTTTCCAGAACAGGATATGGTGCAGGTGAAGGAGTCAGAAACCTTTGTTCATGCTGAGTAACATTGTCATAAACGGATAGTTAAGAGTTAATGGAACAGAGGTACTTCATATCTCTTTTGCCTATAAAGGGTTAACAAGATCAGTGAGCCAGGCTGTCACCTGACCAGAGGTCCAATCAGGGGACAGGATATTTTCAAATCTTGAGGGAGGGAAGTTTGTGTGTGTGCTGTTAGTTTTTGGTGGTTGTTCACTCTGGGGGTTCAGAGGGACCAGACGTGCAACCAGGTTTCTCTCCAATTTCTCCAATACAGGCTCTTATAAGTTCAGAATAGTGAGTACTAGGTAGATAAAGCGAGTTAGACTTATGTTTGTTTTCTTTATTTGCAGATGTGTATTTGGCTGGAAGGAGTTCAAATTTGTATTTTGCTGAAAGGATTTTAATTTGTACTTGTATACTTAGGCTGGGAGGCTATTCTCAGTGTCTATAGCTGAAAGACCCTGTAACATATTCCATCTTAAATTTACAAAGATATTTTTTTCTTTCTTTAATTAAAAGCTTTTCTTGTTTAAGAACCTGATTGTTTTTTTATTCTGGTGAGACCCCAGGGGACTGGGTCTGGATTCACCAGGGAATTGGTGGGGAGAAAGGAGGGAAGGGGGAGAGAAAGGTTATTTTCTCTCTGTGTTAGGATTACTTTCTCTCTCAGGGAGAGTCTGGGAGGGGGAGAGAGAAGGAGGGGAGAAGGTGGATTTTCCTCTCTGTTTTAAGATTCAAGGAGTTTGAATCACAGTGATCTTCCAGGGTAACTCAGGGAGGGGAAGCCTGGGAGAGGCAACGGTGAGGGAAAGGGTTTACTTTCTTTGTGTTAAGATCCAAAGGGTCTGGGTCTTGGGGATCCCCGGGCAAGGTTTTGGGGGGGGACCAGAGTGTACCAGGCACTGGAATTCCTGGTTGGTGGCAGTGCTACAAGTACTAAGCTGGTAATTGAGCTTAGAGGAATTCATGCTGGTACCCCATCTTTTGGACGCTAAGGTTCAGAGTGGGGAATTATACCATGATAAACATGTTACCCAACAATTAATACCACTGACATCAACAGGAGCTTTTGTGAGGAAGATACTATTCAATATGAACAAAGATATCAGAATTTGGCCCATAGTAAATAATTATAAATATTATTTAGGAAGCAAATGGATTACATTGTGCAATTCTTACTCATGACAGTGAGCCATGACTTTTACAAGGAGTACTAACATCAATGATACTTGAACAAGTGCTGAAGTAAGGATTGTAAAATCTTACCCTATGTGATGTTAAACAGATATAATTTTTTTTATTAAAGCTAATATTAAATAATATGTATTATGTAATACTCAAGTTAAAGAAAGAGCTTCTATACATCTGGGTATTATGCTTAAATTACCCCAAAAGTACAAAGTTTGGATTAAAAAGTCATAAAATACATATAGTCTGTAGTCTGCAATATCGTAAATTAAGGTTAATGAATTTAACAATACAGTTTAAATATTAGCATCCAAATATTTGGTCACATCAGTCATAAAAAGTTATACTAAGAGTAGCTTGTGAAAAGCAAATATAGGTTGTCCCTCAGTAAATACAAGCCACCAGAGAAGTATTTTAGTTACTTTCCTAACTTTGCTTCTTAATGGCACTCTAGCTCATTTCTCCTGGTATTGCCAGTGTCTGGTGATATGTACTAAATAGATGTCCCTTGACTACCTGATGGTGTCTGACACCATGAGTCGCCACATCAAACGAGCGTAGTACTGACCAATTCCATATTTCCACAACACTTGCTCGTTACTGAGATCCCATGTGCTCAGGACGTCCAGGCTCAAAAGATGGAGAAATACACCCCTTTGTCCGATGCCTTGAGAGCTAAGGGTTGTGAAGGTCAAACACACATGCTGATTCTTCAGCAATCAGCATGTGTGTTTGAACTTCACAACCTTAGCTCTCAAGGCATTGGCCAAAGGGGTGTATTTCTCCATCTTTTGAGCCTGGACGTCACAGAAGGTCAGGGTCCTATTCTTGAAAGGAACTGTGACATCCACCAGGAGGATCCTCTTCTGTTCTTCATTAGTGATGATGGCTGGTGACAGTTGACTGTCTGTTCCAGGGATAGACAAGCTGATAGCAAACTTCCCCACGGGTGGCAGAATGGCTTTGATTCGCAAACTTGGATGGCACTGCCAGATTCAGGAATGGGGCTTACAGTTATATAAGACATGGAGTAATGTCTCATTGGCATAGCTGCCCTTTATTCATCACTTGACCCAGTTCCGTGGTGGATTGCTCTGTTCAGAGGGATGCAATTGAGCCAGGGCCTGTGGATGAATGTTGGAAACTGCCCCTAGGGAGAAAGTGGTTCCCGCCCTCCCACTTGCACATCGCCTCGAAGGCCGTGCCCTGGTCCATCTCTTGTCTCGGGTTTTCCATGCGCTACCAGCGGATGGCATCCTTCAGGGTCCTCTCTCGCATGGTTCTATCTCTAGGAGTGATGATTGTGTGCTCCATATTCTTGACCTGTGGCACCAGGACTTCCTCTCACCACATCCAATGGTAGCTGATATTCCTGACTGCTGGAGAAGGGTCATTGTGGACACAAGTCCAAAGCGAAGCAAAGTCTCCCTTGTCTCTTCCAAAGTTTCCCTCCAGGTACATGGCAACATCTTGGCTGGAAGGGGTCATGGCGATTTGCTTTCTGATAAAGTCAAGTCATGCACAGCACTCTGCATGATGTTCCTTATCGTAGTGTCTGAGAACATCAGAAGGCGTAATTGATCACTGCAATGTCACACAGATCACCCATTCAAGGGACTTGGTGCCACTCTGCTTGTGCAAAATGTAAACCAGTTCATTATTGGCCCTCTGGGGAAGAAAAAGCCACTTCTTCACGAACTGCCTTTGGTGTCTGCTTTTTCAGAGGTAACTTCACCACGGCAGATCCCCTCAGGACAAATGAAATACAGGAAAGCATTGAAGGCATCAATCTTCTGCCATGGGGCCAGCAGTGAGGAGTTAATCTTGGCCACATTCCACTGGATCTCAGCAATGGTATCCTTGGGTGTCTACTGGATACGAAAATCTGACGGTGTGCCAAGATGTTGGTACTGTGACAGACCCAGACCAGTGGGGTACAGGAGTCTGGTAGAGGGCAAATATACTGGTTACTGGATAAGTAGTTTTCTGTTCCCTAAGTGACCAGAGCAGAGGCTGCACTAGAGTAATCAGGAAACTGCTAGAACCAATTAAGACAGATAGGCTGATTAGAACACCTGCAGCCAATCAAGGCAGGCTAATCAAGGCAGGCTAATCAGCACCATCAACTGGCCATTAAAAACTGGGTTTAAAAAGAAGCTCACTTCAGTTTGTGGTGGGCGTGTGAGGAGCTGGGAGCTGGGAGCAAGAGGCGCAAGGAGCCGAGAGTGAAAAGGTGTGCTGCTGGAGGACTAAGGAGTACAAGCATTATCAGACACCAGGAGGAAGGTCCTGTGGTGAGGATAAAGAAGGTGTTTGGAGGAGGTCATAGGGAAGTAGCCCAGGGAGTTGTAGCTGTCATGCAGCTGTTGCAGGAAGCACTATAGACAGCTGCAATCCACAGGACCCTGGGCTGGAACCTAGAGTAGAGGGCAGACTCGGGTTTGCCCCAAATCTCCCAAACCTCCAGACACAGGAGGAGTTGACCCAGACTGTGGGTTCCACCAGAGGGGAAGATCACTGAGGGGAGCAAATCTGCCAATAAGCACATGACCCACCAAGGTAGAGGAGGAACTTTGTCACAGTATTCTTGTCCATCCTCAAGAAAGTTCATGGGCTTCCGCTGGATCTGAAATGGTGTCACCTGGACAGAGTCCCTTGTACAACCATCAGTATGCAGGAATGTGCACCTCCTGGCATTAAAGTGGAGTCCCATCCAGTTGGCATCGTGGCTGGTGACATTGACCATCTGTTGTAGATTCTCAGGGTTATCTGCGATCAGGACCAATTCATCTGCATAGACCAACACATTTACCCTGTTGTAGGGTTGCCAGGCATCCAGTTTTCAACTGGAACGCCCGGTCAAAAAGGACTCTGGCAGCTCCAGTCAGCACCATCAACTGGCCATTAAAAATCTGGTCAGCAATGCAGCAGGGGCCCAGGGCTAAGGCAGGCTCCCTGCCTGCCCTAGCTGCACACAGCTGTCAGAAGGGGCTGCCAGGTTCTTGCAGCCCCTAGGCACGTGGGTGGTCAGGGAGGCTCCACGCGTTGCTCCCATCCCTAGTGCTGACTCCGCAACTCTCATTGGCTGGGACCTGTTACCAATGGGGGCTGCGGTGGCAGCATGCCGAGCCTCCCTGGACTCCCATATGCCTACATGCTGCATGAACCTGGCAGATGCTTCCTGATAAGTGCCGTGGTGAGCGCGGACAGGACCCCACACTCCAACCCCCTGCTTAGCCAGGAGTCCCCTCCTGAATCCTCAAATTCCTTATCCCCAGCCCCACCCTGGGAGCCCTCTACCCCCTCTGCATCCCAATCACCTGTCCCAGCCCAGACCTCCCTCCTGCACCCCAAACCCTCATTGCCACCCCTACCCCAGAGCCCACACTTCCAGCCAGAGCCTGCACCCTGTCCTGCACTCTGAGCCCCTTTGCCCCAGCCCAGAGGCCCCTTCTGCACCCCAAACACCTCATCCATGGCCCCACCCCAGAGCCTGCACATCCAGCTGGCATCTTAACCCCTCACACACACCCCAGTGCCCTGCCCCAGCCCAGAGCCCTCTCCCACACCCTGAACCCCTCCATTTCTGGCATCATCTGGAGCCCACATTTCCAGTTCAGAGCCCATCCCCCCTGCACCTCAACCCCCTGCCCCAGCCCAGGAAAGTGAGTGAAGGTTGAGGACAGTGAGCGACAGAGGGAGAGGGGATGGAGCGAGCAGGGCCGGGGCCAGGAAGGGAACTGGGCAGGAGTGTTCAGTTTCATATCATTAGAAAGTTGGCAACCCTACTTTGTTGCCATACATGTTGAAACCACTTAGGCCTTTACGCTCAATCTTAACCATATATTTTGAGCCTGACTGAAAATAAGAAATTTCAATGGCCAAAGCTAATTTGATTAGGTCAGGCAAGTGAATCTGGAATGAAATACTGCACTTTTAGAATATGTTCTTGGGCAGTTATTGTCTTCATATACTTCCCTTGCTGTATCATATGTAACCGCTCTGGAAATGGTGCTCCTGAAATACCACACTGAGTATCTACACTGCTGACTGGATTGACGGGCAATGATCGATCCAGCAGAGGTGGATTTATTGTGTCTAGTATAGATGCAATAAATTGACCACCAATCGCTCTAGCTTCAACTCCGGTACTCCACCTCAATGAGAAGCGCAAGAGGATTCGACAGGAGAGCGTCTCCCATTGACACATTGCACGGAAGACACTGTAGTAAGTAGATGTAAGTATGTTGACTTCAGTTACATTATTCACGTAGCTGAAGTTGCGTAACTTAGATCAATCCCTTCCCCCCCAGACGCCCCATAGTATAGACTTGCCCTGGACTACAGCAACAATGGTGGCAAAGGGTTAAAACTCTGTTTCCTAGATTGCCTAGGGTCCAGCTAGAACTGTCTAGCAACGCTTCCAGAATCAGTCAGAAGCCAGAACTCAGAGACAAAGGGTTTGTTTTTACTTTCAGTTTTGGTTGTGTTGCAGTGTAGCAGGCAAAGAAATATCATAACCAGAGGGGACCTTTCTACCCTCCATATTCCTACCCAAGAGAAGATGAGGGCTGGTCTACACTACGGGGGAAAATTGATCTTAGATACGCAACTTCAGCTACGTGAATAACGTAGCTGAAGTCGAAGTATCTAAGATCGAATTACTCACCGTCCTCACAGAGCAGGATTGATGTCCGTGGCTCCCCCGTCCATTCCGCAACTCCGTTCGGGTTGGTGGAGTTACAGAATCGATATAAGCGCGTTCGGGGATCGATATATCGTGTCTAGATGAGAAGCGATATATCGATCCCCGAGCAATCGATTGCTACCCGCTGATACAGCAGGTAGTGAAGACGTACCCTGAGTCCTTTGGGGATTTCTGGGACATTAAACATCTTATCTCAGTAGAGGCCAGAAACCCAAGAGGCAGAGGAGAGACTCACAGTCAGGCTACCTAGAGCCAGCCTAACTGCATGCTGGAATCTAGACCTGAGAGCTGCAAGAACCATTTTACCATTCTTCCTGTGGACGCTTTGTAAGAACATCACTCTTAATTTATTTTATTTTTTGTTTAAAGTAAGCCACTGATCTAAGTGTGGAACCATCCATCAAAGACTGAGCCTAAACTCACTATGTCCTTAGGCAGGTGCTTGGCAGGAACATAGAGTGATTATACTGACTGTACAGGTGGGAGGGGTAGAGTTAATGTATTGTTGTTTCATCTTTATTATCCTGATTCTTTTTTCCCTTGTCCCCTATCTTGAATTCCCCATAAAATAATAACTGGGGATTTATTGTTTATTATTCCAGGAACTGGGATAGCTATTTTATTTTTATACTCTGATTGACACTCCTCTGTAACAGACTGTGTGTTAAATATTTTCCCAAGGAACAAGCCTTCTGTGTTCTCTGCTCTACTAGGGGTTTCCCTTGGATGGAGGCACCAGGTGCCCTTTTGGTGAACCCAGGACCCATAACCCTGAGGAGAAAAAACAGAAGGCTGCAGCCAAGCCTCAGGGTTAGGATACAATATTTTCTTTTACTACCAGAAGCCTATCTTATTTTAAGCCAGTTTAAAATTGTTTATGCAACTTATACTTCCTCAAGTAGTGTGATCTTGTCGGATCTCTTAACCTGACCCAAGCTAGGTGGGTGCAAGAATGGGACATCTCACTGCTGCCAGACGTGCCATCATTTGGTTAAGATATAAAACTGACATCTGGATTCAGGCCACAAAAGAAGTTCGCCGAAGCCCACTGGAAGTCATGGCCAGTTTAGGATTTAATGCCATCTATGAACACCAGTGCTGGTCTACAAATAGTCACGGATTCTGATGCTCTGACACTGTGCTGGGACACTGATCCCACCAGTATCCTCCAGAGGTTTCCCATTTTTATACACTGGAATTGCAGAGGCATTGAAGAGAGCAACCTTTGGCCCACCAGCTACTTTAAACTATGATAACTGAAAAAAGGAGCTACATCAAGGTAATTATTTATAACCATAAGTAGGGGCAGTGTGGAGCTATTCCATGCCAGCAGGAGCTCTGGGACTGACTGCTATTCCATGTAGGAGAATGCAAAAGTTGCCTGAACTCACGGGTTGGTGTGAAGAGGAGGCAAGGCTCCATTGCTTCCCCACCCCTTCAGGAACCTCAATTCTCCTTGCACGTCCATTCACAGGGCATACGTGCAAAGACTCCTTCACCTATCTTCTCCCTTTGTATACCCATACAAGTCCAGGAAGAGCCTGTACCTCTTTAAGAGCCATAGATCTATTTATAGATTATAACACAGGGGACATCTTTCCAGTATTTTGGATGGCTGTTGCCTAGCAATATGCTGCAGTGCCTGGAAATAATTTTGGTAGTATCAAACTTCCCAGCCAACTTTCTATGGCACAGTCCTTGTATTGAATCATGAGTATTACACTTGTGTGTTCTGTTATTTTACATTTTCAATTAGAATGTTACTTGTAAAGTAAATGATCAGGCCACGTCATCTTCAATAGGGAAAATTTTTATAAAAGTATCCGCAAGGTAAAACTGAAAGGAGGATTTTTGGACTTTAAAAATATTTTACAACATCCTTCATGTGACTGCACAAATATTCTACCCATTCTATTACAGATTATTTAATGTCTGCCATGCCATGAGTCAAGAACCAGTTGGTACTGTAGTTATATTATCAAGTGTATCAATGTTTGATAAATATGAACTCCAGTTTAATTTAGAGAGGACAGGAGAGTGCAAGACCTTGATATAAATGATACATGAGTGACCAAGGTCAAAAACCATAATAGACTTTTGTGTTTTGAGTGTTTAAATAATAACTCATAATCAGTACAGATAGGGAAGAAAATGGAGGTCAAATACGGGTAGGAGGATTGAAACAATAAGTGCAGGTGTTAATTCAAACTGACAAAGAGTAAATATTATTTCAGTGAATGGCACATATTCCAGTCTTTTAATTTTTTGTCAGATATAGTAAAAATCTCTCTCTCACACACAGTTTCAGACCGCATCCGCTCACCATTGCAATAAGGCTTGATTCCTGCTTTCATCATCTTTAGGCTGAATTATCTTCTATCCAAACAAAATAAAAGCTTAGTTATTTTCCAAATAATTAAAAATAGCTTCTGGCTTGCTAGAGGCTTCCACACTTCTCTACTGTGTGAATTTTGATTAATAAGTCTTTTGTTGAAAGGCATTTTTAGTAAGAGGGAACTCAAGGGAATCTTCTCCTGTGAAATTTGTTTAATGGTGTAAAATGGTATATATTTCAGAATTCAGTTATGCACATGAAAGAAGAGAAGAGTCTCTTGCCAAAGAAAATGGCACTAAGTGCACTTGCTGGAATTCTTTATCATTTGTTTACTTAAAATACATGCTGAGGGTATTGACTGCGCAGCACATAAAAAGGTTTTCTAAGTGAGGAGCCTGTGTTCATACACATATGGATGTTTGATGTGTGTGATCCATGGCACAGAGCAAGATCTCAGGAAATGGGGGATACCCTCAGACAAAGCATCCATGCAATATACATGCACAAGAAAGGAAAACAAAGTATTCATTCAAGGGAAAGAAAAATTATCCTAAACCACGTGACAATGACAAAGTCCACTCTGGAGTCTCAAGATTGCAACAAAATCCAAAAATTAGATATTCTGTACTGTAGCAGTAGACATCAATTAACTCCAGAATAGCTAATCAGCAACATTAATAAGCATCACAAAGTGTGAAAGCTGGCTATGGGGGAAATGTTATTGTGACGGCTGATCATTCCTGGTGAATGATATAGTGTCTTAAGGCCAGACTTTCAAAGATATTTTGGCAACTAATTATGCAAATATGAAATTTTCAAAGATACCAAAACACATTTGAAACTCCCACATGGCACCTGTCTGCATCTTTAATTGCTAAATACATTTGAAAACCTGACCCTTAATTCTTCTATGCAAGGGTATCACAAGTCGGTACCAATTACCCCTTATTCTGTGTTTAATTGCTCTTTGATTTAAAAAAAAATGTATATCTGAAAACCTTCCCTCTACCCAAAGCAGAAGCAAAAGTTTCTGAAGTATTGAGCCCAATTCTCTATAGCCTCACACCTGTGCAAGAGTAAGCACAGTGTGTGTGAAATGATACCAAATCAGCATGGCAGCATTTCATACACACTTTGAACTGTTAAAAGACCCCCATCCTGCAACTAGTTCCATGTTGGTAGAAATCTGTATTTGCCTCAATCACTTCAAAGTGTATGGGGCACTGTGCAGCTTCAGGAATCCTTTGTGGGGAGTCAGTTGCAGGATTAATGCCTGAATGTCTATGGAAGGCAAAAGGCAATGGAGAATCAGGCCCACCCCCAGTTTCACACTGACCTTTTTAGTGCTGTATTCTGTTCCCTCTTGCTTCCATTTTTGACCCTGTTCTCTGTCCCACCCTGATTTCCTCTCTCCTGTTGTCTCTGTCCAGACTGCTGTTCCCAACCCCAGGTCCTATCTTCCTGCCCACTTATTTATCAGGTTATAGTTCTTTAAGACATCTTTGCAGTCAGGAAGGCTTGAAATTAAACGTTAAACTAAACTCTGTAATAAAATAAAAATCAGAAATTAAAAAAAATCAATTAATTTCTAGGACACACATCAGGGTGGTAAAAATGCTTGAGCTTTGTCGATAGTATAGCTTCCACTGTTCCTATCATGAGTGGAGCTGCATCAGTGATTAATTATGGGTTAAAAGTTTGTTGGTGTACATTCATCCACACAAACTATGCAAAGTGAGATAAACTAGAGGCAAACACTTTGAAAAATGACTCCTATCCAAGCATGCAAATGAGAGCACTGGTCATGCATATGAGAGAAAAGAATGATATACAGTGATATCTCGGGGAGCGAATATACAGGGAATTTTTTTTATTATTATTTTTTATTTTTTACCTACAGTAGAGAGGACAGAATGAGACACCATCAACAAGTGACTGTCTCAATACTTTGGCCATTTTCCCACAGGCTTATCGAGAATGATTTTTTAAATGCTGAACAGTATTTCATATTACCACACGTTAACTTGTAGACTGTTCATTTTTTCATTCTGTGGTCCATGTTTTATGTGTGCATTTCTTGGCCCTTAATTATTCAATTAAAGCGGAACACCTTCACTAGGCGATATGGAGGGAACCCCACATCAGACTATCTCATAGCTCAGTGGCTAGGATTGTCCCCTGAGAGGTGGCAGATCCCTGTTCAAATCCCTTTGCCCTCTGTAGAGGAGGGGGTAACTTAGGGTGACCAGACATCCCAATGTTATTGGGACTGTCCTAATATTTGCTTGTTTGTCCCGTGTCCCGACTGATGTTGGATCGGGACACTGGACAAAAAAGCAATTTTGCTCTCTGCTACAGCGCACAAGCAGAGCCCGGAGGTGGTCTCACCCCTGCCCCCAGCCCCACCCCTTCCTTCCCACATTGGATCCCTCCCCAAATCCCCGTCCTGGCCCTTCCCCCAGCCCTGCCCCCTCACTGCCCCATTGAATCCCGCACCCTGGCCCCACCTCTTCCCCAAGCACGCAGCATTCCTCCTCTCTCCCAGGCTTGCACTGATCAGCTGTATGGCAGCGCAAGCCTGGAGGGAGGAGGTGGCCCCCAGCACTCACCTTGTGAACTGCTCCAGTCCAGCTTCTCCAGGAAGGTGAGCACAGCCCAGCAGAGATCCTGCAGCGGCTCCCTCCGCCCAAGCCCCCGGTAGAAGATGAGGCAGGCCTGGGCTCCTGCGCTGCACCCATGGCTCATGGAGCGGCCCAGCCCAGGCGGGGTGGGCGGCCAGGAAGGGAGCCAGGCTGCCCCGGGGGATCTAGTGCAGCACATGGGTTTGGCAGCTGTGGGCCAGGGCGTGCTCATCTGTTGCAGCCACCATAGAGTCAGGTGGAGACGGGGCTGTGCCACCTGGCGGTAGCGGAGGGGGGCGCTCCGGTGGCTTTTTTTTTTGCTCCATCGCCAGCTTCTTTTTCCCTCCTCAATCTCCTCCATCCCGATATTTCATCTTTGTCATCTGGTCACCCTAGGGTAGCTTGAACTAGGGTCTCTCACATCCACTAGGCTAAAGATTATAAAGGAGTTAGTCCTTCTCCAGCTGTCTTGTTTCAGGCCTACACACAACGTAGCCACCTCCCTGCAGCCTAGACTTAGTGTGCTGGCTTTCTGGATCGCATTCTCTCTCCCCATACATCCAGTAGGAGCCTAGGCACTTACCCCAGATTTTGTGGATCAGAATGTTATTCCTGTGAGTTTTTGTGGGCCTAAAAGTTCGGCATTGCAAAGCCTAAGTCCCTTTGTGGCTCTGAGCCAAAATAACTTGAGAGAAAAAAACATAATACCACATCTAATCTCCAACTTTTGCCCTTATCAAGCCCTATTTCCCTCAAATAGCTGAGCCTTGGAGCATGCACTGTCACCAGATTCCAGTACTAAATCAATCTTACTTAACTTCAGTAACTTCCAAAGTTTCCACTGTCCATCTGCATACAATATTTTAACCAGTCATAGATTCTCTCTAAAGAAAATAAATAATACAGAGTCAGTTAATTCTTCTATTTATTTAGACTTCTTTTAAAAAATAAATCACAAAGCACACTCACCCCATGTTGGGGGCACTTTGGCATAACTTAAAGTTTGCAACACCATCTATTAAAATTGGCATAATGGAATCTCCATTCTATTATAATAATAATGTCCATAGTAAACAACAACAAACCCCAACAAGACACATTTCAACTCTCAATCCACACCCTCCTCAGAAGACACAGGGAAAAAACAAGACATGCATCTGGAAAGTTAACACTCCTGGCTTTGGGGTAAAAAGAGGGGATGTGAGTTCCAGGGCCTAGCAGCCTTCAGAGTGTGTCCTGTCAGCAGTCCCCCTTATTTAACACCAGCCGACTTTCTTCACTTATCTCAACCATGGCAGTAGGGCATGGAGAGAGAGGTGATTCCCTCAGTAACCAGGTGCCAAATCACTTGGAAAGGTTAGAAACAAAACCCTGAATTCTATCTGGAAATTCGCAGGGAGCTTGTGAATTTCAAGGAGTGCTAGTATTATACATCCATCATGAGGCTGCAAGAGCCCTCCTACTTGACAGGCAAGGAGGACAATGAGGGCTGGTGAAAAAGTTTGCAGTGGAGGTTGTTTTCCTAGAGAGAGAGATCAGATTCATTATTATTTTTTTTTAATATGAGGGAAGTTGAGTTATTGGATTTATTTTTATGGATCATACTGTACTATGTTTCTTAAAGTTTCCCAAACACACATGACCGGAGCTCATTTATTTGAAGTTCTTATGTGCTTTTTGACTAAATCACATTAGTTCATTAATTTCATTCTGCACCAGCTTCAGCTCCCAGCTGTCTCAAGATGTAGAACTATGAAGAACATATTAAAATAGTTGCCTATCCTCGAGGAGGCAAAGGCACAGATGAGTGTACCAAGGTCACATTCAACTTGCCAAGTGAGTAGGTTAGAGCGCTCTTGGCCATATCTGCTACCTGAGCCACAAGCAGCAGCCTGTGTTGGAGATCCTTGTGTTGGAACCTGTATTATAAATAGTGGATATAATCCCTCAAGTCAAGGAATGTTGTACCACAGAATACATGCATAGTAAAACAAAGTTCACTGGATGCAGTTCCAACCTGGGCACAAAATCCTTTGAAATGACATTCCCCCCTGGTGACTAAGGATTCTGTGGCCTTACTAGTCAGGGAATGTTGTGAAGCTCACTTAGGCCTTGTCTGCACTACTGGTGTAAGTCAACTTAAGCTATGCCACTCCAGCAATGTGAATAATGTAACTGGAGTCGATGTAATTAGGTCGAATTACTGCGGCATCGACACTGTGCTGCATCGACGGCAGATGCTCTCCGGTCAACTTACTTTAATCTTCTCGGGAAGTTGAAGTACTGGAGTTGAATGAAGAGCATTTTGCCATCGATTTAGCAGGTCTTCACTAGACCTGCTAAATCGATACCTGCATTGATTGCAGCAGCATCGATTGCCCTGGTAGTGAAGAGCAGCCATTAGTGAAGCATGTGTTTTTTTCTTTGGACCAGGAAACCCAGAATCTCAGAGAGGGTTTTGTTTGTTTTCAACTAGATGAAAGGATTAAATTATTTAATTATCTGTCTTTGGTGAATTTCTGTGCAAATATTTTCATCAGGCTAACCAGACCCACAATGTGTTTTCCAGACCACAACTGCCTTAAAATGTACTGACTTGGGGCCTGATCCAAAGCCAGAGAGGGTCAGTCAAGGGAGGGTGTCTTTCCATTTATTTCAGTGGGTTTTGGATCAGGCATTTACAGATTCTCATTCACACATGCAAAAATGTTATATTTAGATGCTAAATTTTTCAATAGAAGTTTAGTTGCTGGACAGTCATTTTATATTTCATCACAAGCTGTATGCCTGTAATTTTATGCTAGAGAGCTTGTTACACTGAAAATCAGTCAAGCTTCAGTTTCAAAAGTCACCCATTAGAACTGAAGGTGCAAACACTTACTCATACAAGGAATCCCTGGTAATTACTTGTGTAACAGTTTGTATGATTTCTCCGCAAAATAATAAGCAGTGATCTTTATGGGCTCAAGCCAATGCCCACTGAAGTCAAGGGCAGTGTTTTCATGGATGCCATATCAAGTTCTGAAATTCCAGGAGCTGCTGCTCCTTTTTGCAATCAATGCAGAAGATGTCAATTTAGTGAGTCACTGCTTCCTGGGCTGCTTCAGGGGTTTCACTACCTGATCCAGCTGTAGTGATTTCAGGGTGTGCTTGAGCTGGCATTAGTTATGTCTTTTTAGAAAGAATGCCTAGAAAATTGAACCTGACCCTTTTAGGGTATGTTCACACCGCAGTTAAAAACTGTTGGCTGGCCCATGTCAGCTGATTCAAGCTCAGGCTGTGGGACTATAAAATTGTGGTGTAGACGTACAGGCTCTGGGACCCCATGGACTCTGGGACATGATAGTTTTACAACCCCACAGCCTGAGCCTTGTGAGTGCAAGTTAACTGACATTGGCCACCAACATAGTGTTGTCCACACCGGTGTTTTGCCAGTGAAACATATGTTGGGTAGGGGTATGTTTCTTCAAACCCCTGACTGACAAAAGTTTTACCAACAAAAGTGCTAGTTGTAGACATAACCTTAGTTGGAGGGTAGTCTCAACCTCAGTCCTCCTTTGGCCATAGAGAGTTCCTGATGTATTCTTGGCCACTGCCCTCCTCCCAAGCTCGTCACTCACAGCTCACTGTCCTCAGACAGAGAAGTCTAAGGATTCTAGCAGGTCAGTGCTACCATGGTGGCTTCCGGGGTTCCACTATTTGATCCAGCTGTAGTGATTTCAGCTGTATTTGCTTGGTAGGGAGATCTGTATTAGAGTCCCTGAGGTAGCCCGCTGATCTCTCTCTGTGGATTAAGCCTAAAATGCCTGGCTCTGCTGCTGCTTTGCACCATCCATCCCCTTGAAGGTGCTGCCACCACTTCTGCACCAGCCACATGTCTATTGTTCAGCAGGCTCATCTCAGTTCTTATAGAAGGATCAGTAGTATCTAGGGCCCTTGACAGAGTCATTCCCACCACAGTGACATTCCCAATAAAAATAGTCTAGTTTCTTTAGTTCCAGATAGGCTGTCTAGCTTATGGAAAGTGTAAATCTAGATTTGCTAAGAAAACCATTTCTTTTCTGTTAATTCCATTTTCTCTATGGTTTATTTTTATTAAAATCTTCTTTTGCTAAGATTACCGTGTATGGGTAATTTCATGCAGATATTCCCAAAGAGAAGAAGCCCCTGTAACATTTAAGGCAAGATGCTGAAGGATAAAGAGTTGTTGAAACACATGCCCTCACCTCAGTCTCAGTCAAAGGGCACTGGCAGAGGTGTCTGCTCCCAGTCTGGATCGTTGCCAGCAAGCTGCAGCAAGCAGACTCAAGAGGAGAAACTACAGGACCAACTAGGAGATAAGAGTTGGTGGGGTGTTGACCACACATACAATTACAAAGTTTTCCCTGATATTTACTGTAGCTGGGAGACATTACTGGAAGTCTGGCAGCTAAACCCTACATAATGAAACAATAGTTGGAAAACTTCCTCCTCCATCCACCAAGAACAGAACTGATTACAGTCTTTCAGCTATATCTTACTGCTCCACATTTGTTCACGCTGCAGAATACCGACATCAGCATAGTTCCCCTTGAATCTCACATTGTAGTGTGAAGCACTGAATAGGGTCCAAAAAAGTCAAATTTGATGTCAGGCTTCCTAAAGGTGTTTAAATAAGCACTCCAACCCTCCCCTCTCACACACAGAGCCAGCTCTCTTATTTTCAGGGCTATCATTATCACGTAAGCACAGGTCAAAATTAAATTTTCATATGGATGTACATGGTGCCCAGATGGTAGTAAATAGATGTAATGTTATTATAAAGTACTTAAAGTGCATATATAAATCTTTGGGTGCTCAAATTAATTTCAGGCTGGACTGCACAATCTTGCATCTACCTGTCTCCAATGTACCTAGTTTTTAATTATTTCTCCCTCTGACATAATGAATGCCACAAAAAAACCCTGAAGCACCTAGTTTTCATCATAAATCACAATATCTTTAAAAAAGGGAAGTATAATTACAACAAAATAACCATTCAAAACTGCCTACAATTTACTTCTTACCTTTGACAAATAGCAGAGAAAATAACTGTCTAAAGACAATGTACAACACTGATTTAGATCATTTGTTATGCACACATATTGTACTCAAACAATCTCCATTCCGAAAAAAAGCTGTTTAGACAGCTGACAAATTTGTTCTGGCCTAAAACAGCGTTCATTTATAACCTCCTTGTCTTATCTTTAAAATCTTTGTGTCACATCTCCACTTTGCTTTTTGTTGATTTAAAGAAAGCTTTATCCCATCAACCTACTTTTTTATTGTGCCACTTATTTTTCATCTGAGGTGTCTTCCTGGTTTTTTGCAAACCCCTCACCCCCCTTTTTTTTTAATGGCATTCAGTTTCAACAGAGATATAGAAAGCTGTCATGGTGAAATAAGCCACAATATAGCCAACACTGTAGTATTAGTTTACAGTCTGATTTTCCTTATGCTGTTCAACCTCACAGTACAGTTTGATATCTGACCCTTTGCTGAAGGCTGTTTGCAGTCGGATGAAATAAAGTTATACTTAGAGATGTGATGATAGCACATAATTGCTGAAAGTCTGTCTCATGAATTATCATTAATTGTTTGTATTTCAGTAGCACGTAGAGGTTCCAACCACAATTGGATTGTGCTAGGTTTTATACAGCAACATAGTGAGAGAGAGTTCCCACCCTGAAGAGCTTACTTTTGGGCTATAGATATTCAGACCTGTCTGTAAAGGCCTATACTTTAAGAATGTAGGCATATGTTTATCATTGTCTGCCTGTGTAAGGGCCTTCTCTGACTGTGACAGTCTGAGTCCCTGTTCTTAAGCTAAGACCTTTGGCTAAGCAGCAGAGACTGGGAAGTGTATGGTCACATCCTCACATTCCAAACTAGTCACATTGAAATAAAGCAATATGGGGCTGTTAGGAAGGTGGTCAGATCTATCACCTCCAGATAAAGGAACAGCCTAGAAAATGTAAAAGGAAATTCAGTTTGATAGTTTTCTGTTTGGTAAGAACTCACTTATCAATAGACATTATTGGAAAACCCTTATGTCTGTATAGATGTAGTTGTAAAATCCTCACTTCTGTATTGTTTTGTCATTATAGTTCCCACTTTGCTATTATTTATTTGCACGGTCTCTGTCTGGTTCTATGATTGTTTCTGTCTGCTATATAATTAATTTTGCTGGGTGTAAACTAATTAAGATGGTGGGATATAATTGATTAGAGAATTATGTTACAATATGTTAGGATTGGTTAGATAGATTTCAGTAAAATGATTGGTTAAGATATAGCTGAGAATATTACTATATAAATTAGGGGCAAAGAGGAAATAAGTTGGGATTCAAAAATAAGGAAAAAGGAACTTGGATTTAAGCTTGCTGGAGTTCACCCCAATAAACAATGAATTGTTTGCACCTTTGGGTATTGTTGCTCTCTGTTCATGCGAGAAGAACCAGGGAAGTGAGAGGGTGAAGGAATAAGCCCTCTAACATTTACCATCTACAAACATGAGGTAGGATGGAGAACAGAGGCACAAAGACTTGCTCAAGATTTCACTGTAAGGTAGTGGCAAAGCTAAGAACTGAACTCGTGGCTCCTGACTAACAGTGCAGAGCCCTATCCAATAGACCACGCCACGTCACATTTATATTTATTTAATATATTCATATATGTATTTAGAATTTTTACTAAGAAAACTGACATCTTCCAATGCAATGCAAAATTATGTCCCTAGAGTTATTTACAATCACAAAAGATAACATTAATACGCTATTAAAGTTGTCAGATGAAGTATGGACACACTCTGAAAAGTGACTGTAAAAATAACCTGTTCTCACTTTTTAGGCATGCCCCCTCTGCATACATATAATTATATCTGCTTAATATTCTGGAAAAAGAACCAAAAACACTCCTTTACTCCTAGTACCACAACACAGTCAATACAGTTGTGGGAAGGCAAGCTTGAATCTTTTCTTGGTCTTGGTCATGCATCATCAACACCACCACTGTTCATCATGTTCGGAAGTCTGCCTTTATTCACAGTTGTGCTACTCTATTGGCAACAATGGGTTACAGGTGAACATGAGGGTAAAGCAGATTTGTCTGCAGACTCTTTATTACTGCTGTACATGCATGAACCAGAGAGAACCCAGACTGACTCTCACATAACAGGTTGAATTTACAGCATTAGCTGTAAGAAAAGCTCCCCCCTCCCCCCCTTTTTTTTTTGGTAACTGAACACATTTGAGTTGGGGTCATTGTGACAATAAATGTGGAACCCTAAAATACTGTTTGTGTAGTCATTTATCATCATAGACCTGAACTTTAAGGTTTCTAAAGCAGTGCTAACTTTATTAGCCAAATTAGGCTCGTTCTCCCCGGAGCTAGCCAATTACTCCAAAGAGAGACACAGAGAGCTTTACTGTTTTATTGAGCGATCAGCTGAGCGGGTGTCCCCCTCGACTAATGCCAGAGGAAGGGCACACCGAAACAAGCTTTACATTGTATATTTATAGCATTTTATACATCATATCAGACCATACTGGTCGGAACATGTGTTTCCTGAATCAGGGGTCGTGAGTACATAGGTTTATTTAGCTGCTGATGTCTACATTCCATGTTGCTCTCCTTGACCAAAGTACTAGCAGTGTTTACCGACCAGTGCTTGTGACAGCAGGTCATAGTGACAGCAGGTCATAGGCTAGTATTGCATACAATAAATTTTCAATTCATCGATTTACCTATCTTCAATTCATCGATTTACCTATCAATCCCCCCTTTGAATAAAGCATTGAGAGAGCTAGACCCCCCAATCTTCAGGTTTTATTGGCTGATACAGCACCATTATTCGTTGATAGACAAGTTGATTAGCAATTCGCTGGACTACTGCAATTAAATAGGGAGCAAAGCAAGCTAGAGTTAATAGGGCTATAATAAAGACTGCACCGATAAGGAAGCCCTTTCGAAGCCACCCTATTTGTGGTAACCAGGACGTAAACCAATCCATATTCCAGCCTCCCCATGTCTGAACTGGGACGTGGGCTAACTTTCTCATTTCCTTTGTTAGCTGTTTTACCACTTTTCCATTATCATCAATTTGTATACAGCAGTTAGACTCATTTAATTTCGCACAGACTCCCCCTTCTTCAGCCAGTAAGTAATCGAGGACCATATGATGTTGATAGATCGCATTTCTCATTTGAGTTGATTGATCGGCCAACAGATCAAGAGCTGCGGCCGTTTGGTTAGTTATTATCTCCAAAACAGCCTGTAACCTGATTATCCGATTTAAATTATAAATAGGCTCTCTGGCCCCGATATTAATTCATTTGAGTTCCAAGTCGCTGGACCATAATGTTTTATAATTCGTTCAGGGGGCCATTCCTGAGCTTCCCATGTTTGGGAGCTTCCGGCAGCTATGGTGGAGTCTACGAATTGTTTTTCTCTAACTAAATCATCATATACTTTAATTCCCAATTTATTTCCTTGCGTTTGAGGTAATAAAAAGAACAAGGGCCTAATATATCCAACATAACATACTCCTGACCAATTCGGAGGCAACCTTCGGTAGGCATATTGCCCACAAATCCAGTAATGGCCTTTCAGGGCCCAGGTTCCATTAGCAAAAGGGCCATCCCAGGTTTCGGGGTCCAATGGTTCTTCATAATACAAGTAATTCCCTGACCCTAAGAGCCCCCCACTATGGCGTGTGAGCCGTCGAAAGCGCAATATTCACATTTCCATGCCCCAGCTCCTGGTTTCCAAGTACAATTACAGCCCCACTCTGGGTTGTTAGTACTAGTACTAGACCAAAAGTGTTTAAAGTGCCATTATGGTGCTGCCATGCCCACTGAAACCACCGTACTATGTGCTCTTTGCTCGTGGTATTATCTCGTTGGCAACTTAAAAAGAGGGCATCAAAATATCCATCCTGTCCTACCGCCCTGCAACCTGCACCTGTATGATGTTGGTAGGAACATTCTACCCAGCTATTATTAGTAAGTTTTACCTGTGTATGGTTCCATCTCCCTTGATATTTAGAGCAGTCGTACGGGTGGCAGTGGGTTTGGTAACAATCAAATCCGAGGGCTAGAGTCTACTCACACTTACTTGTCCCCAAATATACTCCCTCCTGTTTCGTTCAATTAAGACACAAGAAGCCCATTGCGGAGGATTAGAGCCGCCAGGGACTACTATCCACTGTCCATATTCCTGTTCCATTATGCACTATACTTAAGTTACTAATCCACCACTTGGGTTGCACTGGCTGGGCTACCCAAGGCCATTCATCTAATTCTCCCGGTCCCCCACATACCCAACAGTTGCTAAGATTAAAGGAATTCGCTATAATTTCCCCTAGTTGCATAAACCTGTTTTCCCAACCATAATTATAATGAAAGTACAGAAACAGAAATATTACCGATTGCTTCATTGTCTCTTTTTCTTAAAGAGTCCTTTTAGTCCGTCGAGTCCTTGATATTCCCAGGTAGAGTTTTCACCTGTGCCACCCCGGGCCTCCGGAGCTGGGGCAGACAGAGGGCTGGTCCAGTCGTCAGAGGTTTCGCCTGTGCCTCCTCGGGCTTCCGGTGCCGGGGAGGGCAAAGGGCTGGTGTCCTCTACTGGAAACTCAGTCCCTAAAGCGGGGTTTACGTACCGTTTTACCCGTGTGTGATGTGTCCATTTACTGTTTCCAAGGAGTTTAACTGCAGCCTGGCTGATGAGCGAGACTGTGTATGGGCCGTCCCACCGTGCTGTTATAGGATCATGTTTCCATTTCTTAACAAGAACCTGGTCACCGATCTGGAACGGATGTACAGGTTGGTCCAATGGAAGAGACTGGATGGCTGCTGCGTAGCGATGCAATCGGGACAAGACAGTCTGTAGAACAGAAACCTGTTTCCATAAAATATCTTTTCCCACCTCCCAAGTTACATCCTCTTGAAATCCTGGAATAAGAACACGAGGGGGAAAGCCAAAAACCAATTTGAAGGGTGATAATTTCAATCCCTTCTGTGGAGCCCTTCGAATTTTAGTCAAGGCCAAGGGTAAAGCATCTAGCCACTTTAATCCAGACTCCATACATAATTTAGTAAGAGTTTCCTTCAAAGTTCGATTCATTCTTTCTACTTGCCCAGAGCTTTGAGGTCTCCATGAGGTATGCAATTTCCATTGTATACCAAAATCTTGGGATATTTGTTGGATTACCTTTGACAGGAAATGACTTCCTTGATCCGAATCGATAACCTCCGGGAGTTGATATCAAGGAATGATTTCCTGCAGTAAAGCTTTAGTAACAGCTCGGGCCTGGCAATGTCTGGTGAGGAAGCACTCTACCCACCCAGTGAGTTGATCAGCAAAAACAAGTATATATTTGTAGCCTCTGCATGGGGGCATTTCAGCGAAATCAACTTGCCATTTCTGAAAAGGGTAGGTGGCCCATGGTCGGCCGCCCATGGGGGCAGGCGGACCACACCCTTTTTGATTTGTTTGTTGACAAGTAGGACAATTTGTAACAATTCTCTGGGCTTCCATATGCATGCCCAGTCCCTTAAGAGTTCGGGTGGTCAAATCAACCATTGCTCCCGACCCCATATGTCCTTCTTTGTGTAAGAGCATAAGAATTTCTCTCAACACGGGTCAGGGAACAAAGATCTCTCCTCCGGGTAGTTTCCACCATCCTGAGGAGATCTGTTGAGCCCCTATGCTCTGGGCATATTGTATTTCCTCCGCTGTGTACTGAGGAGGCGGGGCCTTGGCTTCAGTATCCTGTGTCAAGAGGAGCCATGTGGCTCCTTCTTGTGCGGCTTCTTTTGCCGCTTGATCAGCTAGTTGATTATATTTGCGTTGTTCAGCTTGAGGGGTCTTCCCATGGGCACGCACATGGATTACGGCGACGCGCAGGGGAAGCATCAGGGCATCTAGGAGGGTTTTGTTAGACCCCCATGTGCAATCTTTTGGCCTGAAACCGTAATGAATCCTCTCTCTTTCCACAGAGTTCCGTGGGCATGCACCACCATGTAAGCATAACGACTATCAGTATACAAATTAAGAACCTTTCCAGCTCCCATTCTAAGGGCTTCGATAAGGGCTACTAATTCTGCTGCTTGAGCAGACATGTTAGGGCTCAATTTGAACTTATATACTCCTTTGTTTTTAACCACCACTGCTGCCCCAGTATGCCGCTTACCATTTAACATGTAACTAGACCCATCTACATACGCTTCGATATCAGGGTTTGACCAGGGCACATCGGAGAGGTCTGGCCGGGGTTTAGTTTCTTGCTGCAAAACTTCAACACAGTCATGAGTGGGACTGGATTCCTGGGAAATCCGAGGGTCTGGTAACAAGGTTGCTGGGTTAAGAGAGCTAACAGCCCTAAAAGTTAGATTGGGGGCTAATAAAAGCCCTACCTCATATCGTGAGTGCCGACTGGGATTTAAATGTTTCTCTCCAGCTCCTGTCCCTAATATTTGAGGCACTCCATGGGGAACCACAACTTCAGTGTCCCCACCCAGGGACCTGAACAAGGAGGCTGGTTGCCGCAACAGCTCGTAAACAGGCAGGCCATCCCCTGGCAACAGGATCTAATACTTTTGAGTAGTAACCAATTGGTTGCCAGGTTGGTCCTGAACGCTGACACAGGACCCCTGCTGCTACTCCATTTCTTTCATGGACATACAGGGTAAATGGCTTTCGAGGATCTGGAAGAGCCAAAGCAGGAGGCTGAGTTAAAGCTGTCTTAAGCTCTCGAAATGCTTTCTCCATCTCCCTGGTCCATTTCCAATAGAGCAAACCTTCTTTAGTTAGGGATTCATATAGGTGTTTGGCTTTTCCCCCATAGTCAGGGATCCAGAGTCTACAAAATCCGGTCAATCCTAAGAAAGCCCTTAACTCCTGGGGATTTTGTGGTTGGGGACAATCGAGTATGGCCTGGATTCTTTCTTTTCCCAATCTGTGATTTCCTTGGGAAAGATGATATCCAAGAAAAGTGACCTGTTGCTTCACTAATTGGGCTTTTTCCTTTGATACTTTATACCCCTGCAACCCGAGGTAATTAAGGAGCTCTACTGTTTGCACTTTACAGGATGTCTCGCTGTCAGTACTTAAAAGCAGATCATCGCAATACTGAACTATGTTACATGAGGGGTGTTTAGCAAGGAATGGGGCAAGGTCTCTTTTTAGCTGGCTGCCAAAAATCTCAGGTGCACAGGTAAGTCCTTGTGGGACGACAGCCAACAGATACTGAGCCTTGTAATGGGTGTCTGGATCTTCCCATTCAAATGCAAACAGCTTTTGTGAGTCAGGGTGTAGAGGAATAGAGAAAAAGGCATCTTTTAAATCTATTACAGAGAACCAGCTATGTGTCTTGGGAATCTGACCAAGAATAGTATGGGGATTCGGAACTACTGGAAAGGGAGCTTCTATTTGATTGTTCACCTGTCTTAGGTCTTGTACCAATCGATACTGTCCGTTAGGTTTGGGCACCCCTATTATTGGAGTATTGTATGGGGACGTGCCTTCCCTGAGCCAGCCACATCGCACAAATTTGAGAATTAGGGGTTTTAGACCAATTTGTGTAGCCAACTTCAGAGGATATTGCCGGACACGGATAGGACTGCTCCCTTCCCTAAGATGTATCCATACTGCGGAGGCATTCTGAGCCCGTGGGACACTTCCCTTCTCTGCCCAGACCTCAGGATTAATCCCCGGTATCAGGCCCCCTTCTGTACTCTGGTATTCCGTATTTTTGGCAGACAATAAGGCCATCTGATAGTTCGAAGTTTGTTGTTTTGGAAGCCTAACTTCAATAGTTCCATTGCTGAACGAGATTTCTGCCTGCAGTTTAGTGAGAATATCTCGTCCTAGCAAGGCGATGGGGCATGAGGGGCTACAGACGAACTGATGAGAGATCTGATGGTCTCCTATTTTAACTAAAAGGGGAAGTGTTTTCTTTAATGCCGTCTTTTGTCCTTCAATTCCCTGTACTATTTCATGTCCTACAGCCTTACTTTGGGGGGGCCTCAGTACTAGGGAGTAAACTAAGGGCAGCACCAGTGTCAATTAGGGCCTCTATTTGGCGGTCCCCTATCTTAATTTGTACCGTGGGATCCAACTCAGCAGCCTGTGCTGCTAAGAGGGGCCGCTGGGTCCCCCGGCTCCCCTATTGGGGAGAAACACTGTCCGAATCTGCTGTGTTATAGAAAATTGGGAGTGCTGGAGCCTCATTCTTACGTCCCTTTTCCATAAATCATCTTTTAGGACATTCATTTTTCCAATGTCCCTCCTCTCTACAGATGGCACACTGATTGCGCCCTAAGCGGGGAAGTCGCTTCCTACCTCTTTCCCCAACATACCCAACGCCTTCGTTTCCCTTTCTTACAGCCATTGCTGGGGTCCGAGCTCCCTTCTTACGTTCTTCATCTTCCCGTCTATCATACACCTTTAGAGCAATTTGTAACAGCTCCTCTATATTCTTTCCGGATGCTCCCTCTAAGTTTTGCAATTTCTTTCTAATATCTTCATAGGATTGACCAATGAAGAGAGGAATTAACACACGTTTCCCATTTTCATCCTCTGGGTTCAGGTCTGTGTATCTTTTACAAGTATCACAAAGTCTCTCATAAAAGGCAGCTGGATTCTCATTTCTCTCTTGTCTGATATTATATAGTTTAGCCCAATTGGGGTTTTTTCGAATGCAACGTTTCATACCCTGCACTATAGTGGCGGCATATCGAGCATGTTCGGCTCGTCCTACTTCGGTATATGACCACTTAGGGTCGCACTCGGGCACTCGATCAGCCACTGAGGCTGACTGGTCCGTCTCTGCGACCCACTCACGAGCTTTTGCCACAACCATTCGCCTTTCCTCTGCTGTCAATAATGTTCTCAAAGCTATTTGCATATCAGTCCATGTGGGGTTATGAGCTGTTATCAGCATTTCAAAGACTATTATAAGGGGGGCCGGATCGTCTGAGAAAGACGGATTTTGTTGTTTCCAATTATATAAGTCACTTGTAGTAAATGGGATATATACCATGGTCATTTTACCATCTTCTCCTAAAGTTTCACGTAGGGGCATTAGATATGCCGAGCCACCTTGGTCCTTACTTCTTAATTCATAAGTATGTATGGGCTCTTTCTGTGTGGAGTCAGGGGAAATCCGGGTAGAGTCCTGTTCTACGCTTTTATCCTCTTTGTCCCCTGCAGACACAAAAGTGGTGCTAGTGCCCTCCCCTTCCTGCAGGTGAGAAAGTTTTGGGTACAAGGGAGGAGGAAGAACCACATATTCTGGAGGTTGTGGGATTACAGGGGAGGGCATGGCCTTTTAACGGGGGTATTGGGTTTCTTAACCGGGGCTCGGGCCAACAAAATCTTAAGGGTCTTCTGCCTACATTTTTGTAACCAGGGAGGGGGATTGGCTACCAGATCCTGCCAAATGTCTATGTACGGATACTGGTCCCAATGCCCATCTCGGGTCACAATGCCATGCACAGCCTGTACAGTGTCTAATTTTAATGTACCACCATCTGGCCAGTCTATCTTAAATGTCAGCCATTCTACCGTGCAAAATTTTATCAGATCTTCTTTACATAATACCATCCCATAATCTGCCTGGCGTCTAAACGCTGTCCAGTTATCTAACATGCATCCTACGGGTGTTCCAGAATAAGAACTTTGAGTGGACCCCATAGACCCCATACTTAAGACTCAAATGCTATGTACATACAGATTCACAACAGATATTCACTGAGGTTCGGCTGACCCCCCTTGCAATCAAGATATCCTGGTCATCGGGTTTCCCCTTGCAGGAGTCTTGGGGCGGCTGGAGTCAGCTTAGTCCCAGATATAACTAGTAGCACTCACTCACCTTCCACACAGAAACACCAAATGCTTATACACGAGTTGAACTTCCAATACACAATAAGGAGAAGGAAGAAAAGCGCGAGTAGGAGTAAAAGAGCTAAGAGTTGTGTTAAACAACCCATAAACTAATACTACTCAAATTATTCACAAAACTATAACAATGCTACTAGTAGTATACCTTCTCGTCGCAATTTCCGTCGTCCAACCCACACTTCGGGGCGTTAGTCCTCAACCCTTTGGAGGGAAACGCACTTACCACCCAGAGTGGCCGCGTCCGGCTTGGAGACGTTGAGGAACCAAAAACTCAGTGCTCTTGTGTCCTTTTGGGACTTACTCAAGAGAGGACACCGCTGCCCCGGTTGGCCGTGGTGGTCCGAGAACGCGAGCCGCACAATCAGCTCGGGGTGGCCACTTTTCTCGGTACCAACCTACTAGCCACCGATAGCGTCAGTGCCCTCTACAGGGAAAGTCCTGCCGCGGTCGCCAATTTGTTAGCCAGATTAGGCTCGTTCTCCCTGGAGCTAGCCAATTACTCCAAAGAGAGACACAGAGAGCTTTACTGTTTTATTGAGCGATCAGCTGAGCGGGTGTCCCCCTCAACTAATACCAGAGGAAGGGCACACCGAGACAAGCTTTACATTGTATGTTTATAGCATTTTATACGTCATATCAGACCATACTGGTCGGAACATGTGTTTCCTGAATCAGGGGTCGTGAGTACATAGGTTTATTTAGCTGCTGATGTCTACATTCCACGTTGCTCTCCTTGACCAAAGTACTAGCAGTGTTTACCGACCAGTGCTTGTGACAGCAGGTCATAGTGACAGCAGGTCATAGGCTAGTATTGCATACAATAAATTTTCAAAATCGATTTACCTATCTTCAATTCATTGATTTACCTATCAACTTGGCAGCCTTGCACTGTTCTATATTTTGTGGTATACATTCAATAACAAAGCACTAGATTATTAAGGCTTTTTATTATTATTTTAAGAGCGATCACTGGAAATTACCATGTGGTTGAGTTGATGATGAGTCAGAATCCTTCAAGTTTTGAATTTTCCATCCTTGTGTATTTGTTTCTCACCATTTAATGATGAATTAAAACAATCTTTTAACATTTAGTTTTCCAGATGTTTTTAAAGGGTGAGTGGGCCATTTGATTTGATCTTAGGACATCTGGGTTATATTCTCAGCTCTCCCACTGCCCTACTGTGTGACCTTAGACAAGTTGCTTCACCCCATGTCGCCATTTCCCCTCTCACTCTTTGTTCACCTTGATATTTAAGCCTCAGATGGGGAATGTACAATGAATGGCAGAACTGCTGCACCCACATGGAGCCCTATCGAAGTCAGTGGGTCTCTAGTGCACCTGCACCATCTGCCCAAACACTACATTGCAGGATGAAGGTTTTAAATTGTAAGCTCTTCCAAACTCTGTCACAGTGTTTATATGGCCATTAGTAAAATGGGGACCCAATCTAACTTTGAGGCCTCTAGATCAGGGGTCGACAACCTCTGGCACGTGGTTCATCAGGGTAAGCAACCTGGCAGCCCGGGGCCAGTTTGTTTACCTGCCGCTTTGGCAGGTTCGGCTGATCGTGGCTCCCAGTAGCTGCAGTTTGCTGTCCAAGGCCAATGGGGGCTGTGGGAAGCGGCGCGGGCCGAGAGATGTGCTGGCCACGGCTTCCTGCCACCCTTATTGGCCTGGGATGGCGAACCATGGTCAGTGGGAGCCATGATCGGCTGGACCTGCTTACCCTGGCGAGCCGTGTGCCAGAGATTGCCGACCCCTGATCTAGATGCTACTGTAATGCAATAAATAAATAAATAAATAAAGGGAAAGAAAAGTCAAGGGAAAAACAGAGGCACCCTTAACTGAGATATGTTAGTCATTCTACCCCATCCCCTAACATACTAACAAAGGGTACATTTCTCCTTTTATATTTTAAGGGAAAAAGGATTTGAGGCAAGTTATTAATACTCCAAATCTCTTTTCTTCTTCTCCCCCACCATCATCCTCTCTTATTGTTCCTTCCTCTTCCAACTCCCTCACCTTTCTTGAACGTGAACCCTAGTCACTTTCCACCCAATACAATCACATATACAAAAAGTCTCTCACTTACTCCCTGCCTGACCTCTTTCCCCTCCTCTCACTACATTTCCACATAGACAATCCCATAATAGCCTAGAAGTAGTCAGACTCTAAGATTCAGATTTCACATTAGGACTAGGTAGTATCTTAAGAGTTAAACATGTTCTTAACTCAGGCTTCCTTAACTGTGGTGTCAAGTAAAACCATTCAACGATAATATAAAATATAATTTTAAAAAAGTGTCTCTGGACTACATTGCTCCTTATGGTTTAATAAACTAGTAAATCACAATTCATTTACTTAGATTCTAGCCTTATTTCTTATTGTTATGGAGCACAAAAGAACTATAAGCTTAATTTTAATTAGCAAAAATATGATCTTTTACAAAGTACCACATTATTCTGTTGGAGTATTTCACATAATATTATGAAAGTTAATCTTTCCCCAGTGATGGAGAGAAACATTTTGGAGCTGTTCTTCTAAAATAAGCTCTGCTTAAAGTAAATTGTGATTACACAAAGCGTCTCTCTATGGAACAAGTTAAAATCAGACAAGCTAACATTCCTGAAGTGAAAGGAGATAGGCATCTGGGAGAGACGGCTCAGAGTGGTCTGACTGAGCTGCTAAGGATTGGGGAAGATGGAGGTGGGAAAGAGCAGCCATAGGCATGGTTTTAATCCCGATGGGTTGGGCTGTTGGGAAGGGAAGGCAGGACAACCATTATAGAGAGTCAGGTTACTCATTTCTGGGTAAAGGCATTAAGATTTTGGAGCTTAGTGCCCCAAAGAAAGATCAGGAATCAGGTCACATCGTTAAACTATGGGATTCATTGGTACAAGAGGTCACCAATAGACACCAGGGTAGATTTTTAAAAAACAGCTGGATGACATTTAATAACATTTTTGGGTATGTAGGCTAAGATAATAAGGTTAATCAAATCTCATGCTTCCCCTGTCCTCAGGTTTATTTACCTAAAATAAACTCCAGTGACACAAATGGAAAGTCCTTTAAAGCAACCATCAAATACTCACCAGCGTACCTTTTTTCCCATTTGTTGTTAGTTGAATTTTCTTTGGCCCTATATAATTTTGTGATATTGGAATGTATGTGCAAAATCTAGCACATGTTGTTATCAAACAAAAAATAATTCATTGCTTGTATATCGTTTCAGCCATGAACGCTTCCCTTTAAGTCAATCAGAACTTTTGCTAATGTTCAAACCAGCAGTTGGACCCATTTTAAAGATGCACATTTTATGAAAAAACATCAAAATGAAGTGACCGCAGCCACAGTTCAGATTTGACTGAGAAAATGAGCATTTTCTAATACCATGTGAGAGCTAAGAACACAATATATGACCTTGGATATATTACTGCAGAAGATGTCATTGCTGAAGTATCATTCCAATGATATTTTTTAGCATGAGTTTCCATTAATCAGGATGTTTTGTTTCTTGTGCTTATTTATTAGCTATGGGACTTGGCAGCAAATGTTACAAATTAATTTTCCAATTAAAAACTTTATGTTTCTTTATTTTTATTATTATGGGCAAATATAAGTGCACCCCATGACCTGCAGCCAAAATGCTAATACACAAAAGAACAAAAACTGATATACAGTGTCCATCTTGTCCAGTATCCTGTCTCCATTAGTGGCCAATACCAGTTGTCACAGTTCAGGGTAACTGAACCTGTATTCCCCCTTTATGGTCCATTAAGAGCTCACACTTAACAGTTTCCAGCTCCCGGTTGTCATCTCTCTTGGTCAGGAGGGAAATGCTGATCTTTGCCCGGGGTATTATGGCTGCAGTGCACCCTTATTTACACTGTGATATTTCCAGCAAGCCAGACTGCCTAAACAAGCCAATGCCTACTCTTTGCTTTCTTCCCAAAGACTATGAACAGTGGAATTACTGACAATTACAAGTTTCCACACAGCTCTTTCTAAACAAGCATGTTTATTCTTAAAGGGAAAGCATTAGAGAGAAAATATATTTAAAAAACAATAAAAGAGCCTGCACACATGCTAATAAGCTTACCAGAGATCAACCCAATGCCAACCCCAGGCTCTGGTAGATGTCAATCCTTCAAAACCCACAGCTGGATTTTCCCTGCTGTTACAAGTTCATAACTGACTCAGATACCGAACCAGAACAGAGACTGGGCAGATCAAACATTTCTTTATACAGCCCAGGCCTTTGATGTTGGCCTTCTGTATCAGGTAATCAGCAGACAATCACCCTCTCCTCAGGGCATAGCTTCAAAAGGCTGGGTTTTTGCATAATGAAGTGGGTAATTTGCATTAACCTCTCCCTAGGGATTCCCCAGAAAATCCACTTAACACTTATTGTCCCAAAAGTCCATACTTGTCTACTACCTTTTCAATATAGTCTTCTGAACTTCCAGGTCTTATGTCTGAGGCTTCTTCCCCTTAGAGAGGTTACATACAATCCCAGCTGACAATAATAATACATTTAATACAATAAGGTCTTTCAAGATATTGCAGGAAATTGCCCTGTCACACCAGCTATGTCAGAGAACACTGGAAGAAACATTGTAACTGAATAATCTGCGTTAGAGGAAGTTACTTCCTAATCCCTTTCAGTTGGTGGTTGGTTTATGCCCTGAAGCATGAAGTTTCATAGGCCCACTTTAAAACAAAAATTATGTGTGATATATCTGTGGCTTTGCTCAAAACCATTTATGTCCACTGGCAATTAGCAACTAAATGTTTCCTATTTAACCCAGTAATGATCAAAATTAAATATGGGCCTGAACCAAAAAGCTGGATCCACACATGCCCAGATTTTTGGCAGAGTTTAGAATCTGAACCCAGATCCAAAGCTGACTTTTATAACAGACTGACCCAAAGCCCCGGATCAGGCCTGGATGCTTTTGGGAGTATAGGGGAATGTTGAAATCCAGAACTGGATCCAAATTTTGAGAATCAGTCCCAATAGGTTGAACCAAGTTGCTTAAGTGTTTTTAATGGAAAGTTTTCAAACTGAACATTACACTAGTGATTTTAGCAACAGCAACAAAGGAACTATACACACATGGTTGAAAGTGTGCTAAAGTTTACATGAGAGAGGCAGAAGAAAGGCTTACATCAAGACCATCCAAACTTCGGCCTTCTGAAAACTGCGTTGGCAACCTTGTGGTTATACCTAATTAACATAAAAAGAAGCGGATTGTAGCTGGCCTCAGTTCCTCTAGGGAGGGACAGTGATTTAATGGAGCTGGCAGGGCACTTTTTGGCTTCCCTGGTTTATAATATCAAATCCAATGAGCTGTCACAAAAGTCCAGTATAGAGATTGCTAGACGGTAATGGAAATTAAAGGGAGAATAAATAGACAGGTGTCATAAACAGATAGCTAAGGGTTAATGTCTCTTTCACCTGGAGCACCTGACCAGAGGACCAATCAGGAAACCTGATTTTTTCAACTTTGGGTGGAGGGAATTGTATGTCTGAGGTCTTTGTTTTCTGGCTGCCTGCTTTCTCTGAGCTTTGGAGAAGTAGTTCTGTTTTCTAATCTTCTGTTTCTAAGTGTAAGGACAAAGAGATCAGATAGTAAGTTATATGGTTTCTTTTCTTTGGTATTTTCATGAATATAAGTGCTGGAGTGCTTTGATTTGTATTCTTTTTGAATAAGGCTATTTATTCAATATTCTTTTAAGAAATTGCCCTGTATTGTATCATCTTTATACAGAGAGACCATTTGTATTTTTTCTTTCTTTTTTATATAAAGCTTTCTTTTAAGACCTGTTGGAGTTTTCTTTACTTCAGGGAAATTGAGTCTGTACTCACCAGGGAATTGGTGGGAGGAAGAAATCAGGGGAGATCTGTGTGTGTTGAATTTGCTAGCCTGATTTTGCATTTCCTCTGGGTGAAGAGGAAAGTGCTTTTGTTTCCAGGACTGGAAACGGAGAGGAAGAGTCACTCTGTTTGGATTCACAGAGCTTGTGTCTGTGTATCTCTCCAGGAGCACCTGGAGGGGGGAAGCGAAAAAGGATTATTTCCCTTTGTTGTGAGACTCAAGGGATTTGGGTCGTGGGGTCCCCAGGGAAGGTTTTTCAGGGGGACCAGAGTGCCCCAAAACACTCTAATTTTTTGGGTGGTGGCAGCAAGTACCAGGTCCAAGCTGGTAATTAAGCTTGGAGGTTTTCATGCTAACCCCCATATTTTGGACGCTAAGGTCCAGATCTGGGACTAAGGTTATGATAACAGGCAATGAACATCATCCTGTAAGTGAAGGCTTGACAGTACAGTCAATCAGAATCCTCATACTTTTTCTCTCATCTGGTAACCTGGTGGTCTATTCTCACTCCACCACAGCTTTATCTACCTAGCTGATGTTCATGCTTATGACTAGCTGCAGGGATCACTCTTTCTAAATTCTTGTCCTTGCTTTAGGAGATGACTAAATTTCCAAGCTTGTTCCACAGGATATGACCTCAGAATGCTTTGGCGTATAGGTTATACCTGTAATGTTAAGTCATCCACTAAGAATTTTAGGCCATTTTCCCACCACAGGAGTTTTTTGCATTAGCATTCTCCCAGTGGAGCTGGCCGAGTGCTAGAACAACAATTAGAGAATTGCCTAAAATTCTCAGTGTAGATACATCCCTGTTTTCTTTAGCCACTTTCCATGATGTAAGAGATGCTGCTGATGCACCAACATTAGGACACAGGCTATGACTACTTGATGTAATGCACAATATTCTCTCCAAAATATCCAGTTTGGGCCTATGGATAGGCAGAATTTAGTGTCTTCACTAGTCATGAAACACAGCTTGCTCCTTTACTATCTTCATCGTCTGGAGGAAGAGTAATAAAGGGCATGACTTAAAAAACTCCCCAGACAACTCCTTGTCCAAAGACTCAACTTTACTACCCCACATGAAGAAAACCTACACTGCCAGGTCCAATAAAGCCATGTTCCCAAGCTCACATTCATTCCTGTCAGTTGAAACATCTTCCTTCCCTATCCATCAAATGAATCAGTTCTCCCTCTCCAGGAAGTGGTTTCCTCCACTTCTTTAAATAAATGGTTGCCCAGTGAATTTCATCCCTCATCCTATCAATTCTTTACTGCTAAATAAATCCATCAATTCTATTCCTCTACAATAAAATAAATTCTACTATCCCAAACAAGCCAAGTCTGGTCCCCAAATATATTAATCAATTCTGTCTCCACAATGATATCAATCTGCCTTCCCCACTCAATTCAGTCACTCATGTCAACTATGATTTTCCCTACTCCTTTCCAAGCAAAATTAATTCTGTCCCTAACTAAGTTGTTTAGTTTGTCTCCTCTAATCAATATTGCTCCACCCAAACAACTCGATCATTCAGTTCTGCGTTTTCACCAGACCTCTTTCCGGGGCTCCTTTACTGCTGCCGCCAATGCCAATGCCCAAATCAGCCAATCACCATGGTTCTGATCCATCAAGTCTTTGTTCATTTTGGTACCCCTTTTTCATATGACTAATAAAAATGTTGCATCTGAAACCAAAGCAAAAAATGTCACAGAGGTATTTGAAAGTCACAGAATACATGACCTCTGTGACAAAATCTTATCTTTACTAATGATACGCAGGAAAACATAACCAGGATGCCAGAGAGCAGGTGGAATTGAATACACCAAAAACAAATAGTATTAAATTACATTGGCTCAAAGGGGATTGGATTAGTCAGAAAGCCTTAGAAAATTGGACTAAAAAATGAAATAGACTGGGAGAAAAAATAGTGCATGAGGGAGCCTTTTTTTTTTTAACATTAATAATACCCATACTCAAGAAATAAAAAAATATTACATGCTGGAAATCAGCCTATAGTAGTTCATACTGGCAGGAAGAAGGAACTAAAAGGAGTGAATATTAGAGTCAAATTTCATTAAATTTATGTGTGGGAAAGTTTCAACTTTGTATCCGACAAGATTATATCAGCTAGAAAACACAAAGATGGCTTCAAACAAGCAGTATCTCAAATACTTTTAGGAATGCATGTTCATCTTGAAAACATTAATGCAAGAAGTAAGATTAAAGTAGTCACTTTGCATGCTTAGCAATTCCCAGAAAGCTTTTTACTCCAGCGTGTGTGAATGTGTATGCTGGGGCATACCTAAAGCTCTTGCTTTCAGGGGTTCATTCTCATGGTAATTTCCAACTGAATCCCTCACTGGGCATATTTGCATGGTAAAAAGATGGGGAGGTGGGTGGGAGCGCTCCCAAAGCCAGAGGAAAGTTATACTGCCAAAACAGTTAAGCCCCGGAATGTCTTTCCAAATAAAAATGCTGTTGCTCTATTGGGTGCCATTTGAATGAGTCAACAATAAACTAAGGAACTGGTAACAGAAGTCCTTTTTAGTATAGAAAAGCATCTTTCAGTAACTCACACAACAATCTCCTTGGGAATAAACTGGAAGGTGAGAATGATGGAAGGCTTTGTCCGGTTTCAGCCCTGTGCTTTTTATATGTTTTAGAGATGCATTCTACTTTAGCTGCATTGCAAGTTTTATACTTATTGTCGTTTCCTTCAGTGACATGGTGCAAAATAGGCATTTATTTGAATTAACAGAGTGGTTCTTAATTTTTTTTATGTTGTGACTAACCTCCAAACAGAGAGGTCCATTCATGGACCACTTTCACTAGCAGTCTCCCAAACCTCATCCCATGCCTTTTATTTGACAGTTATGCTGTTCAGTTACATAAAAAGCTCACATTAATACAATACAAGATTAAAATAAACTTCCATCAATGCAGTGGATGTGGTGGCTACTTGACCCACCTTGACAGAGCTAAGGTGTTCATGAGCCTAATGCTAGTTTGTAATCTTCACAATTTATCATCATCTGTAGGTTACTATGAATAGTCTGGATATCATAACGAGGTAACAAGAAGTACATTTATTAAAAAGAAATTCCTGCAATATATTTATTTAAACATCAAATATGCTAATTCATGGTGACTTCAGGAAAGCCAATTACCCATCATAGGAGGAAGTATGTGTAATCAGGTTGTGCATGATGAATATTGCCAGACCTTTTTTCCTTTCAGAGATGTAAATACATCCTGAGCTAAATCCTTCCTTTACTAACCCTAGTTAAATGAACAGAAGTAACAGAAGTGAATTGTGAATTTATTTAAAGTTACTTTGACACACCAATGGTATCTCAGGACATTACTTCAGTGCCATTATATAATTGCTAGAGAAGAGCTGGTTTCAGACTTCACTCCTCACAGACACATGAACTATGAATGTTTTCTTTCTAACCGCATGACAAGGAAAAGCATCCATACAATAAGAATTGTGAGCAGCTCAAAACCATGAGAGAGCCCTTGCCTCTATTTGCTGAACTTTCACTTCTCAAAGGAACAATTCTACTGTCTGCCAGGGAGCATTTGCCTGAGTGTCTGACAAACCAGGAAACACATTCTTTGACATGAAAAAAAAATATTAATTCTGCCAGCATGCTCAGAGTATGCGTGACAGATCACGGGATGCAATGCATACATTGAGCATCCAGCACCATTATTTTTACAATGAAATTATAGATTACTTTATGCAGACAGTTCAAGCATTTTATTAAACACACACAGGTTCATAACAGTGCTCTCTAAAAGTAGTCCAAGATCTTAGCAAATGCAGTGCTAATATTTCAGCTTTTCCAAGCCAGACTGTGTTTTCATCAGGATTCACCACTGAAGCAAGATTACCCTTGGATAGGAGATATTTAGGTGCTGCAAGAAATGGCAGTGGTGACTCAGTAGGTGGCAATCGTCCCATTGCCTCAATATTGAACAAATGCCTCAGTCTAGTGTCTGGGGGCACTATACTGCTAGAGGTTTTGTCTTCTTGATTAGACATAAAAACCAAGGTCCAGACCACTGTCATTCATCATAGAGCTCATGACACTTTTTGCAAGAGTACTGATGCTAACCCCAGTGTCCTTACATTCTACCTAATTTTCCTTTCAATTGCAATTGGATACAATATTATTCACTTTCTGCCTAGACGCTTTGTTACTATTTAAATTTTTCCATTTGCAGAACAGAAAAATCTGGCAAACAGCAGCCAGAATTAACATATTATGAATACAGAGAATGAGCCATACCTAGGCTTCCTACAGAAAAGAATAAAATCTGCTGCTAACAGATCTTCAGGATATCCATAACAATATTTGCAAAAAACAAACATTTGCTATCAAAGCAGTTTTTCATTTTGAATATTCTCCCAGCGAAGAGGTGCGTAAGTGTGAGAGAGACAGCCGGTGTTAAAATAGCTGAAATGTAAGAGTACCAGCAAAGATAGCGAGAAAATAAAAACTTATTTTAACTAGTCAGCCAGTGCTAAGAAATTTCTAAAAAGTAGCAATGTTGTCGGTATCTGAAAGACACAATATTGCTACACATATATATGTCAAACAAAATTTTGGGGAATTATGGAGATGTCAGTTTTCGGCTCCATATTTTGGTTGAATTTTACACTTAAAACTGGAATTCAAACTTTTATGATGCATAACTATATAGTGTTTCCTCCCCAAAATTATAGCACATATTCACTGAGTACAGAATTTTTTTTTTAGCAAAATCTCTGATTAGTTTAAGAATTAATCCTACCAAAAAAAGTCTTTGGATGTAACCTACACACAGGACTTCAGTGAGTTTAAGTTATATGGGAAGTCTGAAGCATCTTTGTTACTAAGATAATTGCAACAAAAAAGTCTCACACCAGGTGCTAAATATCTTGAAGGGTGCCTGTCATAAACAGATAGCTAAGGGTTAATGTCTCTTACACCTGGAAAGAAGTAATCTGAAACACCTGACCAGAGGACCAATCACGAAACAAGACTTTTTCAAATCTGGGTGGAGGGAAGTTTGTGTGTGGGTCCTTTGTTCTTGGTCTTGTGTCTGTCTCTCTCTCGGCTATGAGAAGATTTCTGTTTCCTGCCTTTCTAATCTCCTGTTTCCCAGTTGTAAGTACCAAAAAGATAGGTTTGGTTTTTTGTATTTACCTGTGTGTAGTTGCTGGAGTGCTTTAAATTGTATTCTTTTTGAATAAGGCTGTTTATTCATATTTCTTTTAAGCAATTGATCCTGTATTTGTCACCTTAATACAGAGAGACCATTTTTTTGTATTTTTTCTTTCTTTTTATATAAAGTTTTCTTTTTAAGACCTGTTGGAGTTTTTCTTTAGTGGGGAACTCCAGGGAATTGAGTCTGTACTCACCAGGGAATTGGTGGGAGGAAGAAGTCAGGCGGAAATCTGTGTGTGTTAGATTTACTAGCCTGACTTTGCATACCCTCTGGGTGAAGAGGGAAGTACTTCTGTTTCCAGGACTGGAAATAGAGAAGGTGGAATCCCTCTGTTTAGATTCACAGAGCTTGCTTCTGTGTATCTCTCCAGGAACACCTGGAGGGGGGAAGGGAAAAGGTTTATTTCCCTTTGTTGTAAGACTCAAGGGATTTGGGTCTTGGGGTCCCCAGGGAAGGTTTTTTGGGGGAGCAGAGTGCCCCAAAACACTCTAATTTTTTGGGTGGTGGCAGCTTTACCAGGTCCAAGCTGGTAACTAAGCTTGGAGGTTTTCATGCTAACCCCCATATTTTGGACGCTAAGGTCCAAATCTGGGACTAAGTTATGACAGTGCCCTTTAACTAAGAGCCACAAAAACAGTTGTTTCTTTTTTGCCAGAGCAATGCAAAGTGACTGGAATCCACAGCCGAAATTCTCTCTCCCTCCTGTTCTCCTCAAACGTCTTCCACTACACACCCCAGTTTTGCCTTCCTCCTGCACCATCTCTGTTTCTCTGTGCAACAAGTGCAAGCCAAATTCCCTCTCTTTCCTGCCTGCACATCCACATTCCCTATTTCCCCATTCCCTCCTGTTGAGTAGATCTAGTGCAAAAGGGTCACCTTTGGAAAAAAAATATTTAGGATAAATGATCATTTAAGCCACTATTTGTCACAACTAAAGTTATCCTTCAGCACAGGTTGGTGTACAAACTCTTGTCCTTCAGAGAAACAAATACTTTTTTCTTTCAGAATGGCCACCACCTCCCATTATTCACAATGAAAATGAAGCCAGGGAAGATGGCAGAGATGGATGCCCTTTTTCCCCCCTCAAAATAACCAGCTGAGGGCAGCTTGTAGTTTCTGGCCTGTTAGGGACAATGGGAGATGGCAACCATTTTAAAAGTGGATTCTCTGTAGAACTTTTTCTTTTTCAGCAGAAGCTGAAGACTTTCTGTTATGAAGAATAACAAGGTGAAATATAATGTGTATTTAATAACCAGTTTAATCTAATCTGGGGCCACATACACTAAAATGCATTAACAAATGTATGGTTATTGACGGGTGTCACTGCAGGATACAGTTAAAGTTGTTTGAGTATCATAACTTTTGATAAAAATGCTCATTTTCTCCATTCCTCCCAAGGTGGAATCTGAGATTCTCCTGCCCCAAACATGTGTGGAGCAGTGTTGTGTGCTATTAGGACCTTATACAAAACACACTGAAACCAATGGGGAGTCTTTTAATTAACTTCAGTGAGCTTCAGATGTAGCCCTTTTACATGTATAGTCTACCCTACCATTCAGTGGTGAATAAAGTAATTATAGACCAATTTCAGCATGTAAATAAGTATGCCCTCACTTTCAAAGGTGCTGAGTACCCGTTGTTTTCATTTAGGTCAACAGGAGCTGCAGCTGTTCAACACAACTGAAAATTAAACCACATATTTAAGGCTAAGATTTTTAAAGGTGCTTGAGTGTCTAAACATCAATTTTAGTGCTTAACATAAGGCACCAATTTTGTAAATATTGGTCCCACTGTACAGTGTATAGTTTTTTAAACACTATGGAATCCTCTGAATGAAAGGCATGATACCATTGTAAGAAATTATTATCTTCTTCCCATAATGTCATACTACTGAGTGAAAAGTTCTGGCTGTCAAATATTAATACTAATGAAGGAGAAAAGCAAAACTGCATCCCGCATACACCTATAAACAAACACTTTTAAAAACAGGAGAATACGGGGAAATTTACTCATGATGAACTAAATATTTTCAATTTTCCAAGGCAACATTTTCTGAATCTATACAGTGAATACATACTATAATTCTCACACATCCCAGCGAAGACTCAAGAGAAGGTAAATAGATCAGAGGGTGAATAATTCTCCTTTCTTAATGTTAATTCTTTCCCCATATTAAAATGTACTACTTATTCTACTTTTAGTACATTGGAAACCAATTATGATACAAATACAAATAAAATGCATGTACTGTAAACTGTTGATTCATGATCTTCAGTGGCTACCTATGAGATTTCTTGGTGATATTCAAGATGGTGGTTTTAGGCCAGGTCTATATTACAAAGATAGGTCAATGCAAGGCAACTTTTGTCAGCTTATTTGTGTGTGTGTAGCTCAGATTTGTCTCTGACCTACATAAGCACCCCATTAAGAACACAGTAAAACCACCCTCAAAAAACATTGAATTATGATTAACCTAACAGTTCAATCCAGTGCTAGTGTAGACACTGTGTTACCTATATTAACAGTAACAATCCTCCAACTGCTGAATTCATAGCAGTACCTAAAGCACCCAGGACTTGTAAGTGTACAGTACCACAGAACTTATAGGTTCAAGAAAACACTTAGTCATGTGTAATGTACAGCAAGCGCCACATAATTCATAGATTCATTAAAAAGACATGCAGTGTTATAAATATAAATATATAGCAGGCACTACACAATTCCTAAAAGCCAATAATCTTCAGGACCAGGGCGCAGTCAGTCAAACACAGTCCATTAATGTGGCTGACTATTAAAATACTCTTTCAAAGCCTCCTGTAACTGCATAGCTCCATGTTAGCAATCACTTATTTTAGGTAAGCATATACCACATTATATGAATGCCTGGCAGATACAAGAACTGACCCGGCCTATATTCATATCATTCATTCATGCTAAGCGACATCCCAAAATAGCCTGCAATAGTACAACTCAGCGTTTGGCATAAGCAGATAGGAAACATTTCAAAATCAAAACATTTGTTCTAAGATCTTAGTTCAAGCTACGAAGCACCTTGCAGACCAGTACCTGGAATGCTAGGAATCAAAACAAAGGTAAGGAAAGATACAGAACAACTGGGATGGCCTCATGGGTTAGGTTTTAGTGACATATAAAGAGTTTTGTAACTTAGAATTCATACCCTAAATACTCCTGGCTGATATGAATAACTTGGGAGCATACTTTCTATGTTAGGTGAATGTATAATGCTGCACAAGATGGCTTCCTGGAGACTTGTGATATACTGAAATCTTTCTTCTGTGCTATATTATCATCAGCTTTTAGCAATAAATCTGACTGATATTGATTATTTTGACTCTTGAATGTTTCATAACAAACCAATATGTGGTCAAGCAACCGACCATATAATTTATCAACATCCACATTGTGTCTTCTATGGCCCTGGTGCTTGGTTGCTGAAATTCAGCAAACAGCACCTCCATCTTTAAGCTGACAGCAACTTTTCCTCTCTTTGCCTCACACAATAGGGAGCTATAACCATTTGGCTATCACTGAGATCAAAACCGCTTCACTCTATGAACCGCACATTCAGTTGTCATTCTGCACCTGTTGAGCTGGCAGTTGAAACTTTCCTTTGGGCTGTTCGGTGTCAGGTGTATGGCAGCATGAGCCAGGGATATTCTGAGGCCTTCAAGATCACTATTATCATTTAAATATCATCAATGGCAATCCACTGGTTGGGAAAGAAAGTCCCTGCTTGCAGTTTTCTGAACCGTCTTGTGTTCATCAAAATGCAGGCATCATGCACATTCCTTCACCAGCAAACATTCATATTGGTGATCCACCAATGCTTGCATGGCCATAGAAAACTAGCTCTTTCTGCTGATGTACTCTGGCAAGGTGGGCTGGTGCCAAAATAGGGTTGTGTAAGCCATCTATCACCCCACCGAAGTTCAGAAACCACATTGCTGAAAATCTATCCACTATGTTCTGCACACTGCCAAGAGCTGCAGTCCTGCTTGGCAAAACATGATTGTGACACTGTTCCTCAAAGTAACACCATGGAACTCTCATATTCACTACTGTCATATAATTTTTAAAAGTCTTCATTTGATGAACAATAATATCCTGTTGGAGTATATGTGAAGTTATGAAGTATTGCTATATGTGCTATTGAAATATGTTGAGAGTGTGGGAAACACTCACAGCCAACCTTTCAGTGAGGACGAAGGAGCACCCATCACTTCCCAGAAATCACTGCACCAAACAATGGTATGGCATGTTTTTTCCAATCTATGTAAGGCCTAATCTACACTAGAAAATTGAATTAGCTTAACTACATTGCTCAGGTCTGTGAAAAATTCACGCCCTGGATCAGCATAGTTAAGGTAACCTAACATTAACCTATAGACAGTGCTAGGTTGAGGAACATAGCTACTGCTTCACAGGGAGATGGATTATTTACACCGACAGGAAGTGCTACAACTGTGCTTTTTAAGTGTAGACAAGTGTACAGCATGTTAAGTCTAAACAAGTCCTAGATCAGTGTTTCTCAAACAGGGGTTGCCGCTTGTGTAGGGAAAGCCCCTAGCAGGCCGGGCTGGTTTGTTTACCTGCCCCATCTGCAGGTCTGGCCGATCGCGCTCCCACTGGCCACGGTTTGCTGCTCCAGTCCAATAGGGGCTGTTTGAGAAACACTCTCCTAGATAATCCAGCTCCATGAGCAGCAGTAGCTTAGGCAGGTCTACACTTACAAAGCTGCAATGGCTGTGCCCCTGTAGTGCTTTAGTAAGGACGCTACTACGTCAAAGGAGAGCTTCTACCAACAGCTTAGTTCATCCACCTCCACAAGAGGCAGTAGCTGTGTTGATGTCAGAAGCTGTCTCACTGACATAGCACTGTCTACACCAGGGGTTAGATTAGTATGACTGCGTCACTCAGGGGTGTGTGAGTCTATAGTGTAGATCAGGCTTAGGTAAACAGAAGAATTCTTCCCTCGACATAGTCACCTATACACCAGGAGCTTGGTCAGCTTAACACCACTACTCAGGGAGCCCTGACTGATGTCACTAGGTCAATCTAAATTTTAAGTGTAGACCAGGATTCAGAGTCTTTTAACTAACTAACTAACTTCAAGTCTCCTCTAATAAGGTTTTGTCTACACCAGGGCTGCCCAGAGGATTCAGGGAGCCTAGGGTCTTCAGCGGTGGGGGGCCCCCGCTGCCGAATTGCCGCTGAAGACCTGGCACTTTGACGGCAGGTCCTGGAGTAGAAGGACCCCCCACAGCAGAATTGCCACTGAAGACCTGGAGGAGAAGAAGCTCCGGGGCCCCGGGCCCTGCAGAGTTTTCTGGGGCCCTCGGAGCGAGTGAAGGACCCTGCTCCAGGGACCCCAAAAACTCTCATGGGGGCCCCTGCGGGGCAAATTGCCCCCACCCCGGGCGGCTCTAGTCTACACTACATTAGATACACCTCTACCTCAAAATAACATGACCCGATATAACACAAAATTTGATATAACGCAGTAAAACAATGGTCCGCGGGGGTGGGGCTGTGCACTCTGGTGGATCAAAGCAAGTTCCATATAACGCGGTTTCACGTATAAAGCGGTAAGATTTTTGGCTCCTGAGGACAGCGTTATATCAAGGTAGAGGTGTATTAATTTTGAGTTAATTGATTGCTAATTAACTTGAGATTAACAACACCTGAAGTTGTAAAGACTAGTGTGGGGACTGCCCACATGTGTGTACCAGGCTACAAACATTTGTACTGGACTTTAAATATTCAAACTTACATTAGGCCTCAATCCCATACCATTTGAAAATGCACCACTTTTTTATCTTTGCTTTACCAAGGATAAAGCACAAACATTTGTAGTCTGGATCAAACAGGCATGAAGTGTCCACTAGCCATTACACATGAGTTAACTATCCCAAGTCAATTGGTGATCAGTTAACTCAAGATAAAGTCTAGTATAAACACCCCCACAGTGGGACATTTTCAAATGATTTCATAGAAAGTAAATGCACATTCACATCTTCTTTCCGTGTATAAAAATCTAAAAGGGTATCACTGTTTTCCTGGGATATGGATATTGAAACTGAAATAGGAGAACATTGCTGGAGAATTTTGTGGGGGATAGATAATAGCAGGTTATCGGTGATTATCTACACTACAATTTAGATTATCCAGACATCATTTGGCGCATTGCACAAGATTAGACAGAGATTAATAGACTTCACTTCAATCAATAGACATCAGACCTTATATGAGAACACTGGGAGTTTTTGAATCATTGAGATTCAAATAATTGATCGTTATAGATACAGCTTCTTTTTATAGATATAGATAAAACTATGAGGATCAGGTTGGTGTATCCAACAGGATTAATACCCTGCAAGTGCATTAGTACCTCAGGAAATAATGGCCCTCAGTCCTTCCCACGTTCAGTTTTTCTGTTTCTATGTATCATCAAGTGCATCCAGACGTGAAAAGAAAATGAATTTTCTACAAGCTGGTAGCATTGTTAGTGGCTTTGATATAAGTGGAAAAAGGGTCAGTAACTTCTAAGCTCCAGCAGCCTGATAAGAATATTAAATCTACCGTTTATCCCCAATGAGTGCTTGATTAGCCATACAGTGCTCTGCTGACAGAGTTCACTAAAAATACATTATGATAATCACACTAGACTGCCAGCAAAGCTGGAGACACCTGAGTCTCAATATAAGGGATGAACCATTATGGTGTTCATTCGGCAAACACACTAATAAAAGGTGCAACATTCTTGTTTTATATGCAATAATGCTACTAGAAACAGGTATACAAGGCATTGCTTGGAACACACAGGAGATCAACAACCAAAGTGGGTCTGACGCTCACAGCTGCTTTACATTACTTCACTAGTGTTTTGCTCTGCCCAACCTAGCATTGTGTGGGTTCCTTCCCACTGAGGGTATGGCTACACTTGCACTTCAAAGCGCTGCCGCGGCAGCACTTTGAAGTTTCAAGTGTGATCGCAGCGCCAGTGTTGGGAGAGAGCTCTCCCAGCTCTGCACGTAAACCACATCCTCTACGGGTGTAGCTTGCAGCGCTGGGAGCCGCAATCCCAGCGCTGCGGCACTGTTTACACTGAGGCTTTACAGCGCTGTATCTTGCAGCGCTCAGGGGAGTGTTTTTTTCACACCGAGCACGAAAGTTGCAGCGCTGTAAAGCGCCAGTGTAGCCATGGCCTCGAGTAGCCAAATTATATGCTGAGGTTTTCACTGAACCACTGTGGCATCTGTGTATTTCCTGGCAGGCTACCATTGCCCTCCCGAGTTCTCTTCTAGTGTCTCAGTGCTCAGAGTTCACTGCTAATAGATACTTTCTCCCTATGTCAAGAGGCTTTATAGGCTGCCCTCTTTTTAAATTAAGGGGCTAAATAATGAATACCTCCAGAAATGCCCAAACTATATTCTAATAGTATCCAATGTAGCAGGGTGAAGAGGCAAAAACTCCACCCCAAAGACAAACCAGAGAAACTATAGCATTGAGAAGAAACTGTAAACTCCATCCTTTTCTTCACAGTTCTCTCTTCTTCTGATTCAAACTGGCTGTAGCTATAAGAAATACTGTCACAACTAGAAACCTAGCCAACAGGCCTATCGTCCTTGCACTTGGATGTACTCTATAGCAGATTACTTGGTTGAAGTCTGTAGCACAGAAAAGTTACAATACAGTACTTGGTTATACTTCACAGCAAAGACAAGCTGATCTAGAAGTTCCTAAGAGCTTTCCAAAAACCCAAAGCCAGTGGGAGCTTTTTATGAACAGAAATTACAGAATCTGACTATGAAAAAAGGCATATTAAACTGACACCTCCCCCACCCCACACACACCCTAGCTTTTATTGACAAAGCTACATGAGACTAAGGCCAAGGCTACACTACACACTTAGTTATTCCAAAGTATGTCGCTGTGAAAAATCCCACACCCTGAGCGTCATAGTTATACTGACCTCAACCCATCTCACTCCCCATGTAGACAGTGCTATGTTAGTGACAGAAGCTACCACCTCTCATGGAAGTGGAGTTATTAAGTCGAGGGGAGAGCTCTCTTCCGTGGGCTTACAGCGCCTTCACTGGTGCAGCTGCACCGCTGTAAGTTTGTAGTTTAGACCTGCCCTAAGATGCTACCTGAATACTCAGATACAAGTTAGTTATAATGGTGCAGCAGTGGAGTAATAACCTCACACAAAATCCAAATAACGCAATATGGAAATCAGAGTTGATAGAATAAAAAGATATTAAGATAAAATATATATGAGGATGTGGCACAGGCCATCATTTTCTGTTACTTCCTTCAGCACTGAATTTCCCTCCGTATTCACCATTTGTTTCCCTTCTTTCCCACCTTTCCCTTCCATACTCCTTTTTTTTATCCTCCCAGCTCCCTCTCTTCCATCTCCCATCCTTCAGTTCACACAATTTAATAGTTATTTTTCAGAAGTTGCATTTACTACCATCCAGCTGCTACTCTCATCTGCTCTCTAGCTTTGCATTCCCATTCTCCAGCCTGGATGAAATACAGGATATTGGGGGAGGGGGGAAGTGGTTTCTGGTTGCTTTTCAAATACAATCAGGTGCAACTTGTTGTACACATTTTCCTCTCATCTGATACTCACTTTTATATGCCATCTTCTGCCCTTGCCCCCATTCCTTCTACTCCACTTTGGATGAATGATAAGACTCCTTCACTTCTATTTCTTATGATGTTTATCCAGGATGTAATAGCTTGAACTTCAAGGTATTTTTATAGAATTCTTAGTATGCCTCCACCATCACTATTACCCATCTAATGAAACAACCTACATAGCTGTGAAGTTTAAAAACAGCCTACTTAAAATCAAATGGCAAGTGTATACATTTACCACTTATCACACAAAGAAGCACACACGCCAAAATATGATATAAAGCAAGAAGGGAAAAAAGTGTGTGTTTACACAAACAATTATATTATGTTGTATATACAGAGAAAAAGGGAGGGAGGGAGGGAGAGAGAGCGGGAGAGAGATCTCAAACAAAGGCCTCTAATAGTGATTATCCTCAAATCTTCTCTTCAAAGCAAAGAAAAAATCTTACTCCAGAAGAAAATGTTCCTTCTGTCTTATCGCTTCTGTATTTCACAAGAACACTTGTTTATGGCAGAAATACATCTTATTTAATGCTCTCAGCATTTCATACTTTAATGTCAAATCAGCAAAATTCAGAGCAATAATAGGAAATAGCAAGGTGAGACTGAAATGAAAGATTAAAAGTGAAATATTTGAGAAACAAGGAGACTTATTTAAGAGATGCAGGTGAAACAGCTATATCTGAGTATCTGTCAACCAATTATTTTGCTACCATAGTAGTATGATAGAAACAAAACCCTGTCTGCCTTTGCTAGGCTGGGCCAAAGAGCAGCAATAACTAAGCCACGATTTCAGAATCATTCTGTGGGTAGAGGTCTCTTGCAACTTACATGCATTTAACATGCGCGATTTCAGCTTTACGCTGAAAGGCCTGGAGTCCCGGAGGGGGCGTGGCTTCAAGATTTAAAGGTCCTGGGGCACCAGCTGTGGCTGGGAGTCCCAGGGTCTTTAAATCACTCAGGGGGCTCCCAGCTGCAGAGATGGCTGGTAGCCCTGGGGCGAATTAAAGGGCCTGAGGCTCCAGCCACCTTGGAGCTTCGGGCCCTTTAAATGCCCTCCCCCTCGTCCCACTGGCTGGAGCTGCGGGTGGGATTTAAAGGGCTTGGGGTTGTGACTATACGCGGTTTTCGCTTTACGTGATAACCGCGGAATGGAACCTCCGCCTAAGATGCGAAATGTATACAGTAAAAAGGTTCAAGACAATGACAAAGTGCCGTTTGAAAACCTTGAGCACCTGTGGGCAATAGCAGGATATGGATGAGATATCTGGAGCTAACTATGTACCCAACTGGCAAATCATGCCCCCTGGAAATGTCATCAGATGCAGCTCCAGAATCATGAATGTCCTCGCCTTTGCCAACTCCTCTTGACTTTGCAGACCCACCTCTTTAGTCTCATCCCCTGCCCCCTGTCAAGGTTTTTTCTCCACTTTGAACTTTAGGGTGCAAGAAGTGGGGACCTACATGATCACTTTTAAGCTTAATTATTAGCTTAAATTTAGTACTCTGCCACCAGCCAGAAGTCTGTGTCTGGCACACTTCTGTTCCCCCAAAACCTTCCCTGGGGAACCCAAGACCCAAACCCCTTCGGTCTTAAAACAAGGAGAATTAAACCATCCCCCTCCTTTTCCCCCCACCAGTCCCTGGTAAGTTTAGACTCAGTCCCTTGGATTCCAAAACAAGGAAAAAATCAATCAGGTTCTTAAAAAGAAAGCTTTTAATTAAAGAAAGAAAAGGTAAAAATTATCTCTGTAAAATCAGGATGGAAAATGCTTTACAGGATACTCAGATTCATATAGACTAGAGGGACTCCCCCCTCCAGCCTAAGTTTCAACGTTACAGCAAACAGAGGTAAAAATCCTTCCAGCAAAAAGACACATTTACCAGTTGAGAAAACAAACATAAGACTAATCCGCCTTGCCTGCTATTACTTACTATTTGGAAACATGAAAGACTGATTCAGAAAGTTTGGGAAGCCTGGGTGTACGTCTTGTCCCTCTCAGTCCCAAGAGCGAACAACGAACAAAACACAAAGCACAAACAAAGACTTCCCTCCACCAAGATGTGAAAGTATCTTATCCCCCTATTGGTCCTCTGGTCAGGTGTCAGCCAGGTTTACTGAGCTTCTTAACCCTTTACTGGTAAAAGAGACATTAACCCTTAACCATCTGTTTATGACATGCCCCCCAAATCTCAGACAGTGTGGAACCACACTGGCGGTGATTTCTTCCTAGAACTTTAGAAAAAACAGATTAATAAACACATGCACCTTTACATATACTACTAATTATGTAAACTATAAGACTTCACATTTTAAGGACAATTTTTAACCAGTGGATTCTGGGAAACTTTCACGGGAGAGTGCATCAGCTACTTTGTTAGAAGCTCCTGAAATGTGTTGAATTTCAAAATCAAAATCTTGGAGAGCTAAACTCCATCGAAGCAGTTTTTTGTTGTTTCCCTTGGCAGTATGAAGCCACTTTAGCCCAGCATTGTCAGTTTGTAGCTGGAAACTCCGTCCCCAAACGTATGGGCGTAGCTTTTCCAGGGCGTACACAATGGCGTAGCATTCTTTTTCACTGATAGACCAGTGGCTTTCCCTCTCAGACAGTTTCTTGCTGAGAAACACGACAGGATGGAAGTTTTGATCCGGTCCTTCCTGCATTAAAACTGCTCCCACACCACGCTCAGATGCATCTGTGGTTACTAGGAATGGTTTGTCAAAGTCTGGGGCCCTTGGCACAGGGTCAGACATGAGTGTTGCCTTAAGCTGAGTAAAGGCCTTCTGACACTCAGTAGTCCACTTAACTGCATTCGGCTGGGTCTTTCTGGTCAGGTCTGTTAGTGGGGCAGTGATTTGGCTGTAGTGTGGTACAAATCACCTGTAATACCCGGCCAAGCCTAAGAAAGATTGGACCTGTTTCTTGGACTTTGGGACAGGCCACTTTTGGATAGCATCCACCTTGGCATATAGGGGGTTTATTGTTCCTTGACCCACCTGGTGTCCAAGGTAAGTCACTCTGTTTTGGCCTATTTGACACTTTTTAGCCTTAACAGTTAGCCCTGCTTGCCTGATGCGCTCAAAGACTTTTCCCAGGTGTTCCAGGTGTTCGGGCCATGAATCAGAAAAAATGGCCACATCATTGAGGTAGGCAACTGCATATTCTCCCAATCTTGCTAGTAGACCATCTACCAGCCTTTGGAAGGTGGAGGGTGCATTTCGCAGCCCAGAAGGAAGCACATTAAATTCATACACCCCTGCATAGGTGATGCAGGCTGACCTTTCTTTGGCGGGTTCATCTAGCAGTACTTGCCAGTACCCCTTGGTTAAGTCTACTGTAGAGATGAACTGGGCACATCCCAATTTATCCAATAACTCATCGGTGCGTGGCATTGGATAGTTGTCGGGACGAGTTACAGCATTTAGCTTACAGTAGTCCACGCAAAAGTGTATTTCCCCATCTGGTTTGGGTACCAGAACCACTGGAGATGCCCATGCAGTGGTAGAGGGGCGGATTATACCCATTTGTAGCATGTTTTGGATCTCCCATTCTATAGCAGCTTGGGCATGAGGAGACACCCGGTAGGGTGGGGTTCTAATTGGGTGAGCATTACCTGTGTCAATGGAGTTTTATGCCCGTTCAGTCCGTCCTGGAGTGGCTGAGAACAATGGGGCGAAGCTAGTGCACAGCTTCTTGATCTGTTGCCCCTGCAGACTTCCAAGGTTGTGGAGAGGGTCACCTCTTCCATGCCACCATCACCTTTTCCTTCGTAGTAGACACCTTCAGGCCACTCAGCGTCATCTCCTCCCTCGGCTGTAAACTGACAAAACTTTAAGTCTCTGGAATAAAAGGGCTTGAGAGAATTAACATGGTACAATTTAGGCTTTAGGGTTGAGGTGGGAAATGCTATGAGATAGTTAACAGCTCCTAGGCGCTCTTGGACCATGAATGGCCCTTCCCATGATGCTTCCATCTTATGGGCCTGCTGCGCCTTCAAGACCATAACCTGGTCTCCTACTTTGAAGGAACGCTTTCTGGTATGTTTATCATACCAGGCCTTTTGCTCTTCCTGAGCATTCTTTAGGTTTTCTTTAGCAAGGGCTAAAGAGTGTCGGAGGGTGCTTTGTAGGTTGCTTACAAAGTCCAGAATGTTAGTTCCTGGAGAAGGCTTAAACCCCTCCCATTGCTGCTTCACCAACTGTAATGGCCCCTTAACCTCGTGGCCATACACAAGTTCAAACGATGAAAACCCTAAACTGGGATGTGGTACAGCCCTGTAGGCAAAAAGCAACTGCTGCAACACCAGGTCCCAATCATTGGAGTGTTCATTTACGAATTTACGTATCATGGCCCCCAAAGTTCCATTAAACCTCTCCACCAGGCCATTGGTTTGATGGTGGTAAGGGGTGGCAACCAAGTGATTCACCCCATGAGTTTCCCACAGATCTTTCATGGTCCCTGCCAGGAAATTAGTTCCTGAATCTGTAAGGATGTCAGAGGGCCAATTTACCCTGGCAAAAATGTCTGTTAGGGCCTGGCACACAGCGTTAGCCCTGGTGTTGACTAGAGCTACTGCTTCTGGCCATCGGGTAGCAAAGTCCACGAAAGTCAGTATGTGCTGCTTTCCTCTGGGTGTCTTTTTTGGGAAAGGACCCAGAATATCCACAGCTACTCGCTGAAATGGGACCTCAATTATGGGGAGTGGCTGGAGAGGGTCTTTGACCTGGTCTTGGGGCTTTCCCACTCTTTGGCATACCTCACAAGACCGGACATACTTGGCAACGTCCTTGCCAATCCCCTCCCAGTGGAAGGACTTCCCCAACCGGTCTTCGGTTCTGTTCACCCCAGCATGGCCACTGGGATGATCATGGGCTAAGCTTAAGAGCTTTTCCCGGTACTTAGTTGGAACCACCAACTGTTTTTGCGGGTGCCAGTCTTCCTAGTGTCCACCAGAAAGAGTCTCCTTGTATAAAAGTCCTTGTTCTACAACAAACCAGGATCGATTAGAAGAGCTGAGAGGCAGTGGGGTGCTCCGTGCCACCGCCCAAGCTTTCTGAAGGCTGTCATCTGCTTCCTGCTCAGTCTGGAACTGTTCCCTTGAAGCTGGAGACACCAGTTCTCTCTTAGACTGTGGACTTGGGCTTGGTCCCTCTGGAAGCGATGTAGGTGATGGGGTTGTTTCCGTTGCTGGTGAGCCACTCTCCGCTGGTGCACCAGGGGGTATTTCAGGCTCGGGCTGAGCCTCTTGGGTGTGGTTGTCTGCTGCTTCTGCCAGTTCAGACTCGCTGGCACCCTCTGGCGTTGGGGTTGAAGATGGGTTTGCAAGTGCTGGCGTCAGTGCTGGCAACGGTTCTGGTGCTGGCTGCTTTTCCAGTTCCTGGTCTGGGACTGGAGGCACTGTGGCTGTTTCCGTCGTTGGCACGGGATCCAGGTCCACTACATCTGTCTGGGTCTCTTGTAACACAGACGGGGCCCCTATGGACGGCTCAGGAACAAGAATGGGTTTGGAAGCTTAAGAAATTGGAGAAATAGCCTCCTCCAAAAGAAATACAATTTAGAATACTTCCAGCAAGCTACACAATTGCAAATAAAGGAAAACAAATAAAAAGACTATACCATCTTTCTACATTTGTACTCACAAAATTGGAATAGAAGATTAGAGAGCCTGTAGGTACATGTGGTCACTCTCAGAGCCCAGGGAGAACAAAGCCAAACCCAAAAAACACAAATAAAGGCTTCCCTCCACCGAGATTTGAAAGTATCTTGTTTCCTGATTGGTCCTCTGGTCAAGTGTTTGGGTCCCTGTTTGTTAACCCTTTACAGTTAAAAGAGACATTAACCCTTAGCTATCTGTTTATAACAGGCCCATACACTTCTATCCTGAATGCTATATTCCATATCCTCAAAGGTATTTAGGCACCTGAGTTCAATGGGAGTTAGGTGTCTATATATAGAGAGAGAGCTGGAATGGACCTTGAAAGGTCATTGAGTCCAGTCTGCTGCCTTTACTAGCAGGACCAAGCACTGTCCCTGACAGCAGGGTGTTTTTTTTTGGGGGGGAGGGGGGGTGTTGTTTGCTTTTTACACCCCAGATCCCTAAATAGTCCCTCAAGGATTGAACTCTCAACCCTGGGTTTAGCAGACTAATGCTCAAAACATTGAGCTGTCCCTCCCACCAAAGGGCTAACTACCTTTACAGGTCTGGGTCTAAATTACTAGGTCTTGTGGTGGGTAGGCATAATTCTTAGCTGTATATCTGTTGGGAATTTCATGATGCAGTGTTTTACAAAATTTCACTCAGCCTCCGTTGCTGGGTGTAATATAATTAGTTTTTAAATTATGATGGGCTTGATTCCCAATGGCTTCCTTTCTAATTTTATAAACTCAGAGGTCCATTACATTTTAATATGCAGTTCATGAGTTAATAGGAAAAACTAGCACAAATTAGTATAAGACACATATTTCTACATTGGCTTTTAATCTGTTCAGGTAACTTGATGTTTACAAAGAAACAGGGCTCTATAGATACTGGTGATTGTGCTGCCAATATGAAATAGCACAGGGTCATATGGTAACATTAGCTTTTAAGCAGAGCTCTTCATTGAAGTCAATTGTGAGCTGTGCACAGAAATCTTGCCCCCAGTTTGTGTGCGCATGTGCAAGCTTAATTTGGACACAAAGTCTGCCACACTTATGGTGGAGTAGCACCTTGATCCATGATTAATGATCTGAAGTCAAGAAACTTTTGGCAGAGTAAGATTACTCAACATGAGTAAGTGTGGCTGAATCTGGCTCTTCCTTTTTAGTGCAAAGCCATTGTAGAACTGTAGCAAAGAACTGACTCAGCTTTTTTGATTTCTGTTATAGTTCTTATAATAGCCTAAATATTATACAGCCAACATTGGTTAATGGGCCTTCAGGAATTACATGCAACCCATACACACAAGTCCTCATTGTTCGTTATTTGTTTTTTCAAATAACATAATTTCCCCTATTGCCTTCTTAAATCATTATATATACAATCAGGCAAGTCCAAACTACACTACCATAAGCAACATCAACTATCTTTTAAGTCAATTATAGAGTGACTAATTCTATCCTATGTGTCTGAAAAAATGGAAACATACTTTAGCAACAGACATTTGGATAAATACAAATAATTTTAGTTTCCCCACTTTCATGAAAATTACAGCTGTCTTAGAAAGCCAAGCAATTTCCAAATAAAATATTGGTTTACCTCACATTCAATGGCTCTGTCACAGCCTTAATTACATATACAAATAGATTAATTTTGTTTCCCTGGTTAATGGTTATCCTCATTATTTATTAGGACAATGCTGTAAAGTCCCCGTTTATTCCTCGTATGATATAAAATGCATCAATGTACTAAACAAAGTAGTAAAATAATCCATCACCTCTCTGAAAGTCTCAGTAATATTTCGACATCTTTAATAGAACTGGGCAAACAATGCAAAAAAAAAAGTCGGGATATAATTGTCAAACAGATTTATTCTGGCTGTATTTATACCCTTTGTGCTTGCTTCTGGTGATTATTCTAAAGCGCGAGTTTGCCAGCAAGACCATTCATAGAATCAGCAAATTTTAAGTGGGTATTTATGGAAAGTGATTTTTCAAGTTCCAGTTCAGGAAAGCACATACTTACCTGCCATCCAGAATAGTGATCTTTCTTGAATCAGTGCCTATATTTGTAAATGTGAGGGCTTGTCTACACTTAAAACGCTGCAGAGCCACAGCTGCACCTGTGCTGTTGTAGTGCTTCAGTCAAGTCACTACCTATGCCAACGGGAGGGCTTCTCCCTTAGGCATAGGTATTCTGCCTTCCCGAAAGGAGGTAGCTAAGTCAATGGGAATGTTTTCCTGTCAATCTAGCACTGTCTGCACCGGGAGTTAGGTTAGTTTAACTGCATTGCTCCTGGGTGTGGATTTTTCACACCCCTGAGTGATGTAGTTATACCAACCTATTTTCTTAGTGCGGAGCAGGCCTGAGTATTCATACCAGAAACCTGAATTCCAAGACCTTATCTACACAGAAAAGTTGTACCGCTTTGACTATACCAGTATAGTTTAAGCAGTACTAATCTCTAGACCAGACACAGTTATACCAGTATAGCTATTCATGTACATGAAGGAAAATAAATTATGCACCGTACAAGACACCTGAATCCACCTTAGGGCCTTATACCAGTATCACTAGACTGGTGTTAAAAAAATTTTTATAAAAACCTCAGCCAACATAGTTACACTGGTATAACAAATGTATTTAGATTACACCTAAGAGATACTCCTCCAACACAGGAACAGAAATATATGAAGACAAACAGCGTATCAATCAAAAATTAACCAATACAGCTTGCCTGTTGAATACTCTGCTCATGAACAGTCTACAGACCAATAATTACTTTGAATAACAAAGGCATCTCAATCTGATCATGGACTACATGCAAACAAGAGATACAAAATTAAATAAATTCTATGTTACAAATTAGTTCAAATTAGTTCAAATCTAGTTGGCGGTATCAGCTATGAACATATTTTCCCAATTTTTCAACTGTTGCAGTAACTAATAGATCGATATCTGTATTTGTTCACTGAACAAATTTTCATTAATTAGGGAAGGTTTAACCATAAGGGCTTTTTGTACTTTGACTATCAAAAACCCATTGCGCAGTACGGTGTGTCTGATTTCCACTCTCCTACAGCAAACAGATTCACAAGCAACTGTTCTCAGAAAGCTATTTTGTACTGGGAAGTCAGCTGAATATGTAAATTATAAACTTACTAAAATCATTCTTACATAATGAATTCCAATCACTGTATTCCTTCCTTTTTGTTTTAACATTGGAGTGCCCTTTCTAACTCATAAGTGGGAGATGTCAAGTTACGTTAATGAGAGAACTTCAAGGAGAAGGGGACAATGAATTTCTTTATAGTACAGCAGGCAATACCAAAACCTGGACTCAGATACATTTGATTAGTCAAAATTCAGATCCAGTTCATGTACCTGAAATCCATCTATGAGAAGAAACAATAAACTCTCCATATGTAACTAAAATATTTGGTTAACAGACAACTACTATCAAAAATTAAACCCATCACAGTGAGTTGCAAATCCAGCCTTCTCCTCCATGGTGGGGAGGCTCCTTGGACAGCTGAATCAGTTCAGCTTCTGGCAGCCTAGCTGCTACCTCTCAAGGAGATAGATTACCAATGCAGATGGGAGAACCCCTCCTATCAGTGTAGGTAGCGTCTACACTGAAGCTCTACAGCAATGCAGCTGTACCACTTAAAGTGTAGACAAGCCCTTAGAGATAGAACAGTGTGAGCTAAAGAAACAAGTGCCATCCTGGAAATCAGCAGCTCCACCTCACTACAATCCAGACTGCTCTACCATGTGTGGCCTTTGGGGACATTGGAACAACAGTTAACAACTCACAGGTGGGATTTGCTAATCAAGGACATGATTGTTAAGGTCTTTCCATTCATTTTAATGGAGTTTAGATTGAGCCCCATTCACTAACATTTGTTAAGTGCTTTTGGCTGCTTAAATAGGAGAAAATACAGAAATATTAATTATTAGTATATGCATCTCAGGTGTTTGGTAGTGAGTAAGAGAAGGAGAAGAACTACCACTTGCTTACGTTATATGCAGTGTTATGCCTGTATTGGTCCTAGGATATTAGAGAAACAAGGAGAGTGAAGTAATAGAAGTTGGTCCAGTAAGGGATATTAGCTTGCTTACTTGTTTATCACTGTGTTGCTATACACTGGTGTGTCTGTATTTTGGCCAGTACAAGATCTGGGTGTAATTTCACTAAAATACTAGAAACTTGCTTTTCAGTTAGATATTTATGTTCCTATCTCAGACAGCAAACCTTTTTTTTCTTCTGATGTTTTTTATACTAAGAGCGGTGTTTAACAGTCAATGATCACCATTTTATTCTTTCAGTTCTATTAAGATTAAAAATGTTATCAAACAGCACAAGCATACACTTCATAGCACTACTATTTTCAGCCTAATTTACTTTTTTAATTAGAAAGAGCCACAGTTAATCACAGCAATGGGCTAATTTCTGGTCACAATATAATCCTTGGCACTAATTTTGATAAAGATTTCTAATTACATTGCCAATGTGGCAGCTTAAAAAACCCTGCAGTTATACATTTATATTAATATGAATCAGGCATACTGTACCCAGAAAAGAACATTTTTTCCTCTAATATTTTATACCATACAAATTTACTCAATACACTGAATTTTATATATTAAGCTAAAAAATTATACCTCCACATTTAGGTGTACTAGATGTAGTATAGTATCTATTTAAATATCATACCAAATATGTCTGCTATCTTGGGAACTATGTACAGTGCTTCCAGAAAGATGAGCTTTTGAAAGTAGCTATTCCCTCCCCCCACCCCATGTCTAAATTTTATCTCAATTTCTGATGCAGGAATAATGATTTACAGTGTGTAATTTCAGACTGAACTCTGTATAACAATACCTAGATTTTATATACCATTTTTTTTAGCCAAAAGTGTTTTCACAAGGAGGTCAGTATCATGATCCCCATTTAATAGATGGGAAAACTGATGCACAGAGAAAATGAATTGCCCACAGTCTGTGGTAGGGTCAGAATTTGAACCCAGGCCTCAGTCACAGTCTAGTGCTCTAGACACTTGTCCATAGTTCCTAAGGGCTTCTCTATATGGCAAGTTAATACATGGCAAGTTGAGCTGTGAATCTACAGTGTATTAACTAATTGTGTGAACTCTGCTACCATGCACTAGAAGTTCCATAGCACTTACTGCGCTTGTAGCAGTATCTACATGGGATGTTACTAACATAGGCTTGCAACACAACTTCACACCCTAGCTTGCAGCTCACTAATATCACGTGTAGACAAGCCCTGAGTGTCTTTGGCCTCCTTTTGCTCAGCTTGATCTGTAAATTGAAATTCAGCTGAGCATCTATAAATTGGTACATTGCCAATTTATCCCAAAAGTCCTCCTTGGAATCTGGATATGCCAGGAACACAAGTGAAAATATCCAGTGTTCACACTAAAATATTAACAACACTTGCCACTTTGTCCACAGATTGCAAAGTACTTTACAGAGATGGGTATTAGCCCTATTTTAAAGAGGGTAAATGAGGCACAGACGGGTTAACTGGACACACACGGTATAATTCCCAGCTCAAGGAGCCATACCCATGCTAGCACTGATCGAGCTAGCATGCTAAAAACAGAATGTAGCTGCGGCAGTGAGAGTGGTGGAAGGAGCTTGTTACTTCAAATATGGCCCTAGCATCTTGGACAACCAGGTAGTCAGAGTGGCTATCCCCTCCTGCTGCTGAGGCTACACTCAATTTTTAGCATGCGGTCTTGCTCAGAGCTAGCATAGGTATATCTCAATAAGCAGGGACTTAAATCCACAGCTCAAAGTATAGATATACCCACAGGGCTATCCTTACCCATATGCAAAGTACACAGTTGATCCAGACCCCGCTCTGGCTCTTCCCCAGGGCCCCCCGCCCCAGCTCCGCCCCAGCCTCACCTCTTCCCACCCCGCCCCCAACTCCCCTGAGGATTCCAGAAGTGGTCAGGCCTGCACTCACCGGTAAGTCGAGTGACCTGGCCCCAGCCTGCTCCACTCCCACTCCGCACCACTGATGAGTGCTGGGGGGTTGTTTCCGCCCTCCCCCCAAGCCTGGGAGGCAGGGGAGCAGAGCAGGCTGGGGCCGGGTCACTCCACTTCCTGCAGGAAGTAGCCAGCCTCCCTTCCCCCCATCTCCCACAGACGCCTGGGGCAGGGCCCCACACAGCATCCCCACAGAGGCCTGGGGCCCCAAACTGCCCCCCCGTGTGGGGGAGGGCTGCGTAGGGCACCAAAATAGCTAGGGATGGCCCTGCATACCCGTTGTGAGCTGGTGATGGTGTTCTGGTGCCTGTCTATGAGTTCATCCCTCTAGATCACCACTGCCTGTGAGGTTGATATATAAGGTGTATGTGTTTAGCCAGTATTATACCTTGGTTTTAATTTCAGTATCCTGGATGTGTTTGACAGTATTATGCTTTCAATATACAGTGGCTGTTTTCCAAAAACACACAAGTGGACATGGATTTCAGCATGTGATGCATGTGTTTCTAAAGGTAAGCAACTTCTCTACCAGCATGCAAGTTGAAAGCAGATCACATATAGCAAGTTTTAGTCTGGAGACCATTATGAACCATTCAGAAATGGTCTAGTTGCACTGTAAGACAGACAAACCTTTAACTGCAGCGGTACTATAGCCCAATGCAATATTTTACTGTTTTAACAAAACTGGACACAGCATCAGTAGCAGTTGTACAAGGGACAAAATTCTCTCCCCATGTATAGCAATGGCAAATGAAAGCTGAGAAATGCCTTGGGGTGGGGCTCATGGCCATGTTTTACTTTGTACTCTGATAAGAGAAATTAAAATGTACACCATTAAATAGAAAATATTTGAAAGCAGCATACGCAGCAGATGAATTAAAACAGATGTGCTGAATACATTATTGCCAGAGAGAATTTTCACATGTTCATGTTTCAAAGGGAATCCATCTCTCCACCTCTCTCATGTTATAACTGAGAACTGTAGAGAAAGGACCAGCAGAAGCCTGCCTGAATTTTTTAAAGTGGTACAAAATTAAGAGTACAATACAGATGTGTCGGGCACTCCTGAATTTATTTGTTCTCAGTTTAGTATGTCTCTAATAATAAACCTCTCACATCCATAGAACAATCATATGAAATAACTTTCCAAGGCAAGTAAATCATCATTTAAGGTTTGTCACTTACTTCACCTCTGAAGCCTCACAAACATTATCCATTATTTTAAAATAGTCCTTCACTTTCCCTCCAGATGCATGCACTTAAAAGCTGAAAGAATGAATTAATGTTAACATTCATGTGAAAATAGGCAACATTATGGTCATGTTTAACTTCTTTTTCAGTTCCCTTCTTCTCTCCCTGGCAGGTTTTATTGCAATTTTATTGACAGATGCTTCTGAGGCATCAGAGTTGAAAAGTAACCCAACAACAACAACATGCTATGTTTCTTTATTAGATGCTATTTTCAGGTATTCTAATAATTAGAATATAGAACACATCTAAATGTAATATTTATTTCTTTACTAATTGAATATTTCTTATTAGAATGACAGATACCCATTTTACATTTCCTCAGGCTTTTCCCAGCGGAATTTCAAATCCTTATTTCTAGACATTCTAACTTTAATCATGTTCATTTCTATTCTGTGATCAGAATATAAATGGCTTCTCTTCAATCCAGGCATATAAAGAACTACATTTTTCCTCTGCCTAGCTAGTCAAGCCTCTCATTCTGCCAATCCATCCTCCTAGGATAACAATGGCTCAAGTTCATTGTGGAGATGGGACTGTGGAATGGTTTATACAGCAAACTGTTGTAAGCACTTCTGCAAGCATTCATGGACTTCCAAAATCTGGGGTACCAGACACCCCATGTAAAGCAGACAGAGATTTGTCCTTTCACTCTGTTACCTTGTCACAATAAATCATCTTATATGGGTTTATCTTCCCCTTGGAGGCATGGTTTACACTAGCTTTTCTGCATTTTCACTTGTGTTGAAATAGAATTTTAGGAGTACTTTTCTCCAGCTACTGGATGATCTCAATTATTTCAATGTCAGCTACAGCACATCCCTCTTCTTTAAATGTTGTAAGTCAGTTTAGCTTTCCCTAAAGATAACAGATTTGCAGTTCTGAATATAGAAATCCTCTGGCTGTGCACAGAAGAGCTACAATGCTTGAAGCAGAGATTTTCCTTCACTATCTTATCAAAGTACTTCAAACGCTAACCTGCAGGGGTCATGTTTAAGGGTGATAACCAAGTTTCTATACCTACTCATTTTTTACCTCACTGTAGATGCTAACAAGGATAGCCAGGTTGTGATGGATATATGCATGTGTCGTCTAGAAACTAGAGTCATACCACCAATCCTTCTCAGATTAGTGAGATAATTGTTATCAAATACTATTACCTTACGCAATGACCTGTTTGGGCCAGCGCTAGAGTGAAAGCAAGGGTACTGGAACAGTTTGTATAGCAGGGGTGCTGAGAGAGATTGAACCAAACTGTAAACCTTGTATATATAGGAAACCAGTTCAAGCTAGAGGGTGAGGCAACACACCCAGCAACCCTAGTTCAGCACCTATGGGTGAAAGTCTCCATTTCTTTTTATTCCCCTGTTTTTCTTTTCACATGGCTGGGAAGTCTGACTGATGCTTGGCTTCAGCATAAGACATTTAGAGGCAGACTGAGCCCTTTAGTCCCGTTGGTGAACAGATACTCCCAGGATTTCAAGTAGGAGCACTGGTGGAAATAAACTGGGTCACCTGTGTTAGTAAGGGATTCACTATCTAGTTGCTCAGGAAGTGACATTCAGCAGTGCTTCATTAACCTCATAAAACAAATGTACATTAGCAGATTGTGTAGGCAGAGCTGTGAATTGCTTCATATTTGTAACATATGTATATTTGACATTCTGAAAAAAGGAAGAGCAGAGGATGCTAAATTCTGCTCTCATCTACATCGGTGTGTATCTAGATTAAGTGCATTCAATTCTTTGTATTTACTACAGATTTACACTGGTATAGCAAAGCAGAATTAGCTCATAATGTTGCGTGTTATGAGGTTGAAGGTTTCCAAGAATTGAGCCAATCAGTCCCACATTCTGCCCTTCTTTTTAGAGTGCCAAATGCAAAACTGAAGCAATTCAACAAGGTATGAAAGTACAGGCATATTTTGTAGACAAACTCAGTCTCTTTTGACATTGTTGAAGCAATATGTCCAATCCCTAAAATACCCCACACTGCAGTGAGATGTATAGTCCTACACCATGCAATGGGAAATTTTGAGAACAGATGAATACTGTGTGCACTTTCACATATCATCAGTGCAAAGTTATTTAGCAGAATTCTTCCTGTAATTGCAAATACTGGCAATGTTCAGTGTTCAATGGTCCTCGAAAACTCAGACTTCCAGTTGGTTGATGATGGGTTCTGTTACCAGTGTACAATGAGCCGTGTAATACTGCAGCACATGTGAACATCTCCTGGAATTCTCAGCCTCCACCAGAAGGTTGGAGGGGGGTGGGGAACTGTCAGGCTGGAAGGAGGTTACTAGTGGAGTCCCTCAAGGATCGGTTTTGGGACTGATCTTATTTAACCTTTTTACTACTGACCTTGGCACAAAGAGCGGGAATGTGCTAATAAAGTTTGCGGATGACACAAAGCTGGGAGGTATTGCTAACACGGAGAAGGACAGGGATACTATTCAGGAAGATCTGGACCACCTTGTAAACTGGAGTAATAGTAATAGGATGAAATACAATAGTGAAAAGTGCAAGGTCATGCACTTAGGGATTAATAATAAGAATTTTAGATATACGTTGGGGACGCATCAGTTGGAAGCGACAGAGGAGGAGAAGGACCTTGGGGTATTGGTTGATAGCAGGATGACTATGAGCCGCCAATGTGATACGGCTGTTAAAAAAGCAAATGCGATTTTAGGATGCATCAGGCGAGGTATTTCCAGCAAGGATAAGGAGGTGTTAGTACCGTTATATAAGGCGCTGGTGAGACCCCATCTGGAATATTGTGTGCAGTTCTGGTGTCCCATGTTCAAGAAGGATGAATTCAAACTGGAACAGGTCCAGAGACGGGATACTAGGATGATCCGAGGAATGGAAAACCTGCCTTATGAAAGGAGACTCAAAGAGCTTGGCTTGTTTAGCCTGGCCAAAAGAAGGCTGCGGGGGGATATGCTTGCTCTATATAAATATATCAGGGGGGTTAACGTTAGGGAGGGAGAGGAATTATTTAAGTTTAGTACTAATGTAGGCATGAGGATGAATGGGTACAAACTGGATATTAGGAAGTTTAGACTTGAAATTAGACGAAGGTTTCTAACCATTAGGGGAGTGAAGTTCTAGAACAGCCTTCCGAGGGAAGTAGTGGGGGCAAAAGACTTCTCTGGCTTTAAGACTAAGCTTGATAAGTATATGGAGGGGATGTTATGATAGGATAGTTTAATTTGGGCAATCGATCTTGGATTATCACCAGATAAGTCTGCTCAATGGTCTGCGGGGAGATGTTGGATGGGATGAGAACTGAGTTACTGAGGAGAATTCCTTCTTGGGTGCTGGCTGGTGAGTCTTGCCCACATGCTCAGGGTTTAGCTGATCGCCATATTTGGGGTCGGGAAGGAATTTTCCTCCAGGGCGGATTGGCAGGGGCCATGGAGGTTTTTCGCCTTCCCCTGCAGCGTGGGGCATGGGTCGCTTGCTGGTGGATTCTCTGCAGCTTGAGGTCTTCAAACCAATTTTGAGGATTTCAATAACTCAGTCCTGGGTTAGGGGTTGTTATAAAAGTGGACGGGTAGGGTTCTGTGGCCTGCCTTGTGCAGGAGGTCAGACTAGATGATCATATTGGTCCCTTCTGACCTACGAGTCTATGAGTCTATGACAATATCTAAACTTTTGGATCGACGCATTTCACTTTTGCTGCATTGACATGTGGCACATGTCTACCAGTCCTAGACACAGAAAGTGAATGGATGTTTTAAATGTAAATGGAGCAAAAACAAAAAAGAATTTGCAGAGATAACCATCTTGAGGAATCTGGAATTAACCAATTATTTGGTATCACCCTGGAAGAAACAGGTTAAGACTATCTGAAATGTCTTTCCCAGTTACAGAACTGCTGCCATCTAACCCATTTTCCTGAAATTCCCCTGTCTAACCAATCAGCAGTATACTCAAAAAGTTAAGTAAGAAAAAGGAATGAGTCTTCAAGTTTTAACAGCATACAATGGTGGATAACATGCTGTGGCAATTGAGACTTTTTTAACCCGAGTCTTTCTTTCTGCAACACTAAAGAGGATTGCAGTCAGTGTCTCTGCTGCCTCAAGAAATAGTGCATCTACCCAGCAACTGGGAGGGTACTCCCCAGCACAATCAGATAGACACACAGGCTCTGCTCAAACTAGCATGGTTAAAATAGCAGTGTGGCCATAGCAGCCCAGATGGCCTGCTTGGCCTAAGCACTTGAGTACAAGCCTGCCCAATCTCCTGGGTATGTATTCCAATAGCTGGCCTGTGCTGCCATGGCCACGCTGCTATTTTTAGTGCACTAGATCAAGCAGAGATAGTGCATGTCTGTCCACCTACCCTGGAAAGCATCCATATCCTTACAGCGGTCAACAACTGTGTCCTCCTAAACTAGGGGTATGTCTACACTTAGACACTACCACAGCTCAACTGCACCACTGTATTGCTTCAACGTAGACACTACCTACTCTGATGGCAGGTATTCACCTTTCATCATAGGTAATCCACCTCTCTGAGAGGTGGTAGCTAGGTCAATGAAAGAATTCTATACAGGGGTTCGGATGGCATAAAGAAACTTTTCAAAACTGTGTTATACAATTAAAAAAACCCTGCCTCTTACCTCATGCTACATGCTGGCTATGTAGTCTGCATTCTCCAAAAGGGACTTCTGGTATTTGTGACACAGAACAGAGTTCAAGACATTCAACACTGATTGTTTGGAGAATACATTTTTTAGAAAAAAAGGTAGATAGCCTTTAAGGAGGTGATGTAATCTCAATTATTTCAGTAATCTAAAACTGAACTATGAACTAACTACCACAGTGTGTTTTTACCATCACTGAGCTGAAGAAGGACATGACTCCAATTGGGATAAACATCCCTCTTTAGCAAACCATAGGAGAAGGTTTTCAAAAGCACAAATGTCAGCTAGGTGCCTCACTTCCACTGAGAACTTGTGAGCTCCACTCTCTCTACATCCAAATATAAAGATGTCAAAAATTTCTAAAAGTAATTTCTAAGCCAAAATGACTGTCATCTTCCTTTGATGGTCAAAGACAACTTGTCAATTTAAGGTTGAACATGGTACTTAGCACTTGCATAACAGCAAATGATATTACATCTTCTTCCACCTGGTGGACTCTTGTATTACACCGTGCATGGCAGTAATGAAGACAGATTCATGCTATTTACTGACACTGACAAGTGTACCTGTATTTTATCATTAAGGTCTTGGTTTTCCACTGCATACAGCCCCAAGACAAAGCACTGTAATAGTTAAATAAAAACAAGTTTAAATAACATTGGTAGACTGGTTTCAGAGTAGCAGCTGTGTTAGTCTGTATCCGCAAAAACACCAGGAGTACTTGTGGCACCTAGACTGGTTGAAATCAACAAAAGCCAGGAAGTTCTAGTCAATGCTGACAATCCATCCTTAACTCATTCCTGGCTGGAAAAAATATAGTAGAGTGAGAGTTTGTCTGTACATAAGAGTTGTACCAGTTTAACTACATAATTACAATTAAAGCAGTATAACCCCATCTAGAGTGGACACAGTTACAGTGGTATAAATGAGTTTTTGCTGATATTCCTCTTCCTTTAAGGGAAAAGAAGCTATAACTATATGGGCACAGAATTTTTATAACAAAATAACCCTGCTCACACTAGCTTTTTGCTGGTACAACTATATCAATACAACAAAATCACCATACTATCCAAAATAGCTAGACTGGTAAAATTTTAAGTGTAACCCAGGACTTAGTTACACTGATGTAGGGACCACCTTAGGCCCTGATCATTACACATATGAGTAAAGTTACACATATGTTTTAGAGTTCACAGGAATATGAAATTCCTGGCTTATTTAACTAAGCTGCCACATTATTTGCTTTGATGTATGTTGTTATTCTTTATTAAAGATCAGTTAAGGGCAAGATCATCTTTCTTACTGCAAGGTCAGCCTTCTTTGCTGGGATAAACACTTGCAGTATTTAAGCTTTTAGAGCTGACTATGGCCTGTTTCTAAATGCATATTATTTATCCATTAATATAAGAGTCACTGCCAAGATGTTCAGAACCAAGTCTGAATTAACTTTTAGCCTCCAACAATTCCTCCTCCAGCCCGATTGCTGATCCCACTGAAAATTTTGCCAGCAGTATCAGCCTTTCTAATCTCATACACTGGTCTTTGATGCTGTACTGTAGCAAACGGCTTCTTGAAATCCAAGTAGATTATGTCTACTGCTTCACTCTGGTCAGTTGTCATTGTCATTTCCTTGAAGAAATTAATCAGATTTGTTCAGCGTGACCTCTATTTTAACTAGCTTTGAGCTATCTAAATCTGTAGCTGTTCAAGTGTTCTCCTATTTTGTTCCTACTCAATGAGTCTGGAATGTCTCTGAGGTCTGAAGTTAAGCTTTGATCCCATTCTAAATAGTACTATCACAGTAGCTCCCTTCATTCCCTGGCTTCTTGTCTCCTCTTCCCAGCTGAGCATTAAAAATCTGCCAATAGTTCTTTTATGTCATCTTTTAGTATGAACTGAGGCGAGGTGGCGAGTTGTATGGGCCTGTGGTGCCCAGGCTCCAGCTATATTCAGGGCCCAGGGCCCGGCTTCACCAACATTTGGGGCCAGGTCTCTCCCTCTGCCCTGCCTGCTGCCTCTCCATACCTTCTCTGAGTGTTCCCCAGCCCCCACTTGCTGCCCCGCGTACCTCCCCTATGCCCCAGAGCATCCCTGCCTCTCCCTTGCAGCTCCTTGCTGAGTCTGCTCTGTTGGCTCCCAGCATCAACCACCACAACAGGGTCCTTACCCTGCCCTTCCGCCCTGGACCCTTCTGTTTTCTGGGAGGACCCTCCACCCCCCATCCCCAGTGAGGCTATGGTGAGGGGTAGCAGCAAGGGAGGAGGCCACACGTGATGGCAGCTCCCTCCCCCCGCACCCACCACAGGGGATGCGAGGTGGCTTCCTGGACCTGAGAGTGGCCATAGGAGCACATGCAGTGACAGTGGTGTGGGCTGAGTGTGCTGTCTGGGGAAGAGGGGGGGCCCTCCCCCAGAGCTTGCTGCTGCCAGGGGGCAGAGGGCTGGGGGGAGTCCTCTCTGGCCCCAGCCCTGGGGAAGCCTGGGATGCACTCCAAAGTCATCTCCAGCCCTGCCCCACCCCAGAGCCCTCACCCCCCTGCACCCCAACCCTCTGCCCTAGCTCTGAGCTCCTCCCACACCCCAAACCCCTCATCCCCAGCTCCAGACAGAGCCCTCATCCCCCCACACCCTAACCCTCTGCCCCAGCCCTGAGTTCCCTCCTGCATATGAACCCCTCGTCCGCAGCCCCACCCCACAGCCCTCACTCCAAACCCGTCATCACCAGCCACACGCCAAACCGTCATCCCCAGCCCCACCCCACAATCTTCACTCCTGTACCCTCTCTGTCCACCCCCTCACATTCCCAAACTCCCTCCCAGAGCATGCATCCCTGACCCTCTCCTACACTCCCACCCCTTGCCCCAGCCCAGAGCTTGCACCCAAACTCTGCCCCAGAGCCTGGACCCTCACCCCCTTCTGCACCCCTACCCACTGCCCCAGCACAGAGCCCCCTCCTGCACCCAGGGCCAGTGCTACCATTTATGCCAACTAGGCAGTTGCTTAGGGCACCAAGATTTGGGGGCACCAAAAAGCGGCATCCCCAATTATTTTTTAAAGCGTTTCAGCGGCCGCTGCGCTGGGCGGGAAAGTGAGTCTGAGCGGCCGACAGGCAGCCCAGGGGTTCCCCTGGGTCAGCGCACCGCTACCAGCAGCCAGCCCAGATGATCCCCTGGGTCAGCGTGCTGCCACTGGCAGCTAGCCCAGGGATTCCCCTGGGCCAGCGCACCACCAGCAGCCAAGGGGTTTGGGCTGACGGCAGCGCGCTGACCCAGGGGAACCCCTGGGCTGCCTGCCGGCGGCTCAGACTCCCTCTCCCTCTCAGTGCAGCAGCCGCTCCATCCCATGTGATTCTTCTCATTGCCAGCGGTGGCGCTGGCAGCTGGGCAGAGCTCTGCAGCTCTGCTTAGCGCATGTGGCACGAGCCCAGTGACGGGCATGACAGCAGGGCTTCTGGAGCAGAGGTGAGCTGGGGTGGAGAGGTGCTGCATGGCTCCCCGGGTGGGGAGCTGCCGTGGGTGGGGGGGCACCTCAGGGCACGGGGGGAGCTGCCACTGGGGGCGCCTCAGGGCGGAGCTGCCGCAGGGCTGGCGGGGGGGCGTGCAAGGTGGAAGTTTCGCCTAGGGCGTGAAACTTCCTTGCACTGGCCCTTCCTGCACCCAAACTCGATCCCAGAATCTGCACCCCAGACCTCCTCCCCCCACCCAAAATCCCTCCCAGAGTCTTAGGCAGGTGTGGGGGCAGAGTTGTGGGGGGCGGGTTCTGGCCATCACCAAAATTTCTACAAACCTGCCACCCCTGAACTGAGGGATGAATTGCTTTCTGCTTTGGAGATTCCTCAGTCATTCATCTATTTTTGGATGTTCTGACCAGTTTCAGTCTCTCCCCTCCTCCAATCCTTTGAATTTACTGCATCAATGTTCACTAGCAATCAGTAACACTCAAATATTCAGGGCTACCATGTCGATAAGTTACCTTTATTGCGTTTTTTGATTTCTCACTTCTCTTTTGCTTTATTTATGAAAACAATTTCTTAAAAATTAAATTTAAAAAAAGCCTTTTTAACTTGGGAAATCCTTCTTTCATTTTAAAGACTTGTCATATAATTCAGTGGTTCTCAACCTAAGATTCCCAAAGGGATCCACACCTCCATTTGAAATTTTTTAAGGGTCCACAAATGAAAAAAGAGATCAGAACAACTTGTCTAGTCACTTTCAGGCCATATTCTCAAATATTTAGCCACTTTACTCTGCCGGAGAAAAACTCAGTTCTCGCTTTTTTGTTTGGGTGCAGCAAAATCAAATACTTTATTATTTCTCCAGCAATTGCAATAGAGGGAGGGAATGCCCTAGGACACTGGGTCGCCCCAGTCCCGGACAGGTCTCTCAACACGTAAACAATTACAGCAAGCATTTATACCTTTGTTACAGACAATAACAAGCAATAATACAGACAATAATGAGCAACAGCTGCATTTTGTTTATACATGGGCTATCCTGCTATCTTATTTTCCTCACTTCTGGAAGCCAGTCTACGTATTTGATGATTAGTGCAAGGTCGTGACAACTTCTCACACAGTTCTTTCCTACTCGCCTCACACTATCCTTGCTTCTACAAATCTCACGTCATTAGGGTTACAGCTGGCCTAACTCTTGCTAACAGACTGACATGCATTAAGATCCCCTACAAATCCTTGTCAATTCTTTCCGTTCTTCCACACCTCCCAGTGGCCTCAATGGACATTAGATAGTGTAACAAGGTGGGGCTCCTTCACCCTGCAACTCCTTGCAGCAAACCATCATTGCACACTCCCATAGCAAGTTGAACACCATGTGCTTTATTTACAGCATACTATACAAGTGCTTGTTCCCCCTGGCAAAAATTTTTACCTTCTCCCAGGCACCAGGTGAGAGGAAGGAGAGATGTCTCCTCCCTGAGATCCTGAGCTTTACTCACTTGTTGGCTTGTCCCGCTAGCTTCCTCATCCCTCTGCTAACTGTCCTCAGCTTACAAGCTGAATCACTTGTAATTGTTTGGTCACCTGCTGCTTAATTGAGTATCTCCTCAGTTTGCCACACATGGATTCCCAGTATATAAACTGCACAAGGGGTGAGTCAGCCTTAAGCCACTCACACTCTGTCACAGGTGCCTAAAGATCTTTGAGGATCAGGGCCTGAAAGTTCCTGTACTAAGGTTAAAAAAAACCCAAGGAGTCCAGTGGCACCTTAAAGACTAACAGATTTATTTGGGCATAAGCTTTTGTGGGTAAGAAACCTCATTTCTTCAGATGCATGTACTTGTACTAAGGTTGTATGTACTTATACACAGAATTAGTGGTGATGCTTAGAGTGAAGGTTGTCCAACACTGCCCATTATAAACCATTGTTTTTAATTCTTTATACTTTTCAAAAATTTTAGAAATTCTGGCCTACATTTTCCATGCTTGGTCTCTGCCTCAAGCTGAATGGATTTTGTTGGACATTTTGAGTAAAAATGGCACAAGTATTTCCCTGAATAAAATTAGTGGGAAAAATACGTATTTTTGCCAATGTTAACATTTTTCTAGTCTTGCTGTTTTTCTTGTTCTGCTCTACTGTCTCCCTGGTTTGGAATAGGAAGTTAAAATTTGCCAAGAGGATGGCCCCAAATATTAGAGAGATCTTTCGCAATCCCACTGCAAATTCATCCAGATTTGGCTGAGTTATAAAATATCAACTTATCACAGTGTGTGCCTGTAGTAGAACCAGTTATACACGTGATCATTTTCTGAATGTTCCAACTGCAGTGGCCCAAATTTCTGGACCCCATTTAGTCTTCTGTATCATCAGCACATATATAGTTAAAACTTCACCTAGGACACTGACAGAACTGATCCTCAATCAGCTTCCTCTTGCTTCTCCTTTACCAACCATCACAACATTCTATGGCAAAATGAAGGTGCACTGAGCTGGGAGCCAAGAGGCCATAATTTTCATCTTTTCCTCTGACTAGCGTAATAATCCTGTGCAATTCAAATCTGTAATTAAGCATGGTCATATCCCTATGCTAGCTCAAAGACAAGTATAATTCTCCCAGTTTTACATATGGAGCAACTAAAAATATCAGAGGTTGTACTAGGTCACATATAGTGGAGCTTGGAGTAGAACCTAGTAGAACATCCACTCATCCACCTGACCATGCTGCCTCTCACAAAGGCCTGGTCCACACTACGCTGTTAAACCAATTTTAACAGCATTAAATCGATTTAACGCTGCACCCGTCCACACTACACTGCTCTTTATATCGATTTAAAGGGCTCTTTAAATCGATTTCTGTACTCCTACAAAACGAGAGGAGTAATGCTAAAATCGATATTACTATATCGATTTAGGGTTAGTGTGGACGCAAATCGACGTTATTGGCCTCATTCTTTTACATAGCTACCCACAATGCACCGCTCCAGAAATCGACGCTAGCCTCGGACCACGGACGCACACCACCGAATTAATGTGCCTAGTGTGGACGCGCACAATCGATTTATAATATCTGTTTTATAAAATCGGTTTTAGCTAATTCAAATTTATCCTGTAGTGTAGACGTACCCAAAGAGTAGGCCAAGCCTATGTGATTTTTGAAGCAATATCATTGGCTTGTAGCACTCCAGTCTTGGAAATATTTGTCAGACCAGTGTGTGGAGCTATGGAGCAACTGCTTTCCAGGACATGCTCCCTGGCAATCCTGTAGAAATATCATAGGAGAATCCAGTGGAAAGTAATTCTGCTTGAACTTCCCTGCTGCATCTTGCATCTTCTTTGGAAAGAGGACTGTCCCCAAAATGTTTCACAATCTTCTGCACTAGCTGCAGGAACAAATGGCAGGGTATAGCAAATGACATAAAATGTTTGGGGGAAACAGCAAACCCTAAATTGCTCACTGCAGACAATGAGGCAGATACAGGTGTAGACATTTCTTTGGTAGGGAATGCAGAGGCAGAAATTTCCCCTGAGAGGTACTGAGCACCTAACTGAATACCTGAAATTCCACACCATTTCAATGGGAGTTGCAGGTGATAACTGAGTGCTCAGCACTTCACAGAATATGGCCTGTGGTTTCCTTGCTACGGTTTACCTGTTTAGCATGACACAGCTACTCACCTCCTCATACTGGATGACCCCCTTCCAGCTAGACACACTTTTGTCACATTCATCACTTAAGAAGTTTTACATTTGAACCTTTCTCCTTAAATGCTGTGCTGGCAACTAGCCCTGAAAGTGTACAAACATGGTGCTCAACAAAGTGGAATTCTAAACACCTGTAATCCTTTTCTGCAGCCCTCAGTAGCAAAGCAGGATATTATGCATCAAGAGCCAAACCCTCCTTGCCTCAGTCATGCAAGTAGTTCCACTGATATTACTTGAAAAGCAAGCAGGCTTCCGCTTTGGTATTGTATGTAAGATAACTCACTGTTCTCATTCAACTACAATACTTAGGTACCAGGGTTAAAGAGGCAACCTTGGCTGTGAAGTTCTCTCCCTTTGTTAGGTTAAGACTCTCTTTAATTCTTATACTGTAGAATGCTTTTTGTGTGAATTCTCTAATATATTGCAAGAATAGCTACAGGGGCAGAGAAAGATGGGGCAAAAGCTATAGAGGATGTAATAGTTAGACAAGAATGTTATTTCTTACAGAGAACCTTGGAAGCTTGAATCAGTCTGTGCCACAGCGTTCAGGAGTTCAGCAATGCTCCATTCATTTGTGCAGCTACTCTCACTATTATGAAGCCTTCTGAAAGCAATTCATTCATGGGAAGCTTTCCATACAGTTTCCCTCAGGAACAGAAATGAAACCTAGAAGATCTTAGGAAAGCAAAAGGAGCAGCAACAGAATCAAATAGGAAGGCATGCAAAAATGAGCTCTTTTGTGATTTTCCCTTTTCATTATCTTTGACATATTTAAGAGTCTTAGCTGTGTTTCAGACTAGTGGCCTAAGGCAGTGAAACTGAGAGAGAGAATTTCACTGCAATCCAACACACACACACGCACACACACACACACGCACACACACACACACACACACACACGTATAAAAATGGAATTGACAAGGTTGTGTTGCTAATTTACACAAGAATTGCAGCAGCCCAAATAGCCTGTTGTATTTCGATGTAGACAATTTTATCTAATCCTCATTATTGCAGAATTTAACTAGACAGGTGGATGATGAGCAAGAGATATGCAATCTGATATGCTATGGAGAAGTGAAATCAAAACTCAGTCTGACCAGAATTTCACTGGAGAGAGCTTCTGAAGAAAACCAGCAACAGTATTTTTGATTAGTGGTGCTTTTCACAAAATAGGTCTGAAATGACAACTATATTAATAATTATAATTTGATGATTCTCCTTGGGATTCTAAGTTTGTGTGGGAGCTCTAGATTTGTTTGCTGGTGGTTGATTTTAAACACTATTATTGAGAAATTAAAAGACAAAAAACAAACAAACGTTTTTTGCTCCCTCTGCTGGCTTTGAAGTAGTAGGTGACTCCAAAACATTATTCCCAAAGCTGTGCTGTGCTGTGCAGTGTTGCTGCAAAATAAACAAAAATTTGGATGTTAAAAGCTGCTGTTGTATAAAAGTTGAAATTGGTGTTAAACAACCAAACCAAAAAATAGCTAACTTAAACTGATCTCCATTCAAAATGCAGCAACTATCTACATATAGAACTTTGAGACAGGGTTGAAGGTACAGTGTTTGGAGTGGGTTGGAATGGGGTCTTGCCTTGGGTCAATGGTTAAGTTAATTTACTTTATCATGTGTAGGTGTTAAGTTGCTGGGAATGAGATTTTCAAAGAATATGTCTATGCTGCAGCTGGGAAGTGTAATTTCCACCTTGGGAAGACATATATACACTAGTTTTGGTTGAGTTACTGTGTGCTAAAAATAACAATGTAGCCATGGGGCATAGGCAGCAGAACAAGTTAGATATCCCAAGTACAATCCTGTCCAAGACCCTAGGACCATACGAGGGCAGCTAACCTACAGCTTACTTAAAGAAGTCAATGGGAGCTATCTTAAGTGCCTTTGAAAATACCATTGAGGTGGTTAGTCTAACTGGAGTGGTAAATGTAAATTATTATGACAATGCCTAGGGCATATACATGGGCCTTCCTTTATTAAATCTCAACAAACAAGAACTGTGCAAAGGACAGTAAAATGAAAATTAAAATTATACTTATTACTGTCCTTTCAAATATACCGGTATGTGGTTTCTTGCTGTCAGTGTAGCTAGTGATTTGTTAGTGAAATGAAACTTAAATGAGGAGGTTATGTGTTGGTGTTCCATCTATACTTTCTTACAAATGGACAGTGTTTTCTATCCCACACTGTATTCAGAGTACACACATCACAAATAAGACAAATGGCACTTTTGCTGGTAGTTGCAGAAGTAAGAGAAAGGACGGGATCTGGACACTGAACTACACCACTTTGTCACCCCTGCAGATAACAGGTCACATTTTTAAAAAGAATTTCTTAAAATATTTTTGAGGAAGAAATCTGAGAAGACATTGCAGGAGGGGATGCTAGATTTTATTCACCAAGGATGAAAAGTTAAAGGGAACAGTCAGCCATCTTAAGAACCATTATTTCTTATACAAACAGCAGTTAAATGTTTGCAATATGTTTAGGTCTGATTCTAGTTTAAATTAAGAGCTAGCATATGCATCTTAAGTAAAGACCATAGCAAGGAGATATGTAGAGTCCCCCTCTCCCTAGAATACCATCTCTCCGCAGTACCAGAAACATTGTGCCTCCCAGAGAAACCTAGCTATGTGCATGGAAATAAATTGCTACACTCCTTTAAAGGGTAGGGCTCATCCCTACCCCACCAGATAGTCAGCCAAATACTCCCCCATAAGATGGGGGAGTTGGAGACATGGCTTTGCTAACTCCCCATCCCCTTCTAGCATGATGCTACTCTTGGCAGGAAAGCTCATCTGTATCATTCCCTGAGCACATTCATAATTCTGGCTATCCCTTATACAGGCAGCACAAGGGGATTCCTTTGTCCCTCTCCTGATGCATAGGTGTATTACAGTTAGCAACAATCTAGTCCTAAATCAGTATTAACTGCACTGAAGTCAACAGAATTACAACAGTGCACCACCAGTATGATGGGTTGGAGAATCTGGTTTGTTGGTTTTAGCACCTCTCACATGCGTGTGGGCTCTTACTTTAGCTTTTTTAGTTTTGCTATTTAAAGCAGTTTTGCAAGAGTACAAAATGCCTTATACCGTTCATCAAGAACTCTATATAAAACATGAAGAGAAGATGTGAGAAACTTCCGCTAGACATTTCATTGGCTTTAAGAAACAGAACGTGCTACCACAAAGAGGCATGATACATCACCATGGGAAGTTTCAAATAGCATATTTTATGGAAGGTGAATGTTTTGCATTACAGAAAAAACCAAAGGTTTAATTTATTCCAGTATTTTCTGCCATCCTACCAACCTAAGGGTAGAGCCACCTCCAAATGCAGTATTTGGGTAACGTAGAATGTCATAGAAATTATCACTACAGCAATAACTGCTTATTGGTGAAGAGGGAACATTACAGGGAATCAAAACCAATCCTTTGGTTGTTGGAAATGATAATTAGCTTTCCCTATATTTAGGGGGGGTTATTTTTTCTTATGGAAATCCTCAAAGCATACTTCATTCCCATCTTTTTAAAAAATCTAGTTAGGAATAACATGAACATTGAATTACATAAACCATTCACTTGGCTCGATTTTATTAGAGAAAATTGAGACTTGGGGAAACATTTTGAGCATGAGTCTATGAAAATTAAATCCTCAATTACATTTATTTTTAGTGGAACCCGTGTGCCTAATTCCTCTGGATGGGTCACATTGATAATGTAATCCTTCATATTGGTGTTTTATTTCCCACTGTGGTAATAGCTAAATTATCCCAGAGTTAGACCTAAGCCTACAAGTTTGGATATATATTGACATATCTCAGAATTAGAGAGATCAGATCTGGCATTTCAGTTTGGTTCCATCCTTAGAACATACCAAATAGGTCTGAATTCTCATTTAAGGCTAGAGAAAAGGCCCAGTATGTGCGATATGCTTTTTTATCAACATATTTGATACAATTTATAGAAAATACCCTCCTCATTTCTGAGATTCACCTGCTTTTCCCACAGCAAAATCCTGCACAAAGTAGTGTCCCAGGCTTCTGGGGCACATCTTGAATTAATGCACTAAGAACCAACTTCTCTTCCCACTGTCTAGCCTGAGTGCTGGGTAGATGCACAGCTGGGGAGAAAGGAATCTTCCCACCCAATGTGTGGAGCAGCTGTGGATCCATTCTGCAGAAGTTACCGAAGCCAATGCCTAAGCATCCACCCAAAGGGTGCAGGACATGTTCTGCTTTTCTCTGCAGAGTACCTTCCAACTGCCTTTTCCCTAGTCTGCCCTCGATATGATGCCTCATAGGAAGCATGTACTCCTTATTCTTCCTCTCCATTCCTTTTCTGTCCTTTTCTGTTGTGAAGGTCATGAAGCAGGGACCTATATTTGACTCTAAGACTCAATGTCAAAGTAAATAACTGTTTTATTGAAAAAGTGTCCACCACATGTACATCTGCACAAGTACTATCACATTCTAACTCCCATCCCAGCATGCATTGGGGCCAGGCTAAAATCAGGAATAGATTCTTAGCGGGGGGTATGGGGGGGATTTCTTCCTGGTTACAAAATCCAGGAGAGCATGGGCCACTTGGCAACTGTGAAAGTTCAGCAGCTGTAGAAACAGACTGATAGCTACATTGAAGTTCCCTACCTGCATGTGAAGCATCATTTGTCCATCCACTGAACTATGTCATTTAATTATAACACAAGGTTTTCTTTTTAAGTGTCTCATGCTACTGTTTCTTTAGTAAACAATGACAGTAACTAAAGCCTGTATGTCTCCTGCAGGCAAAGAGAGCACCCATAATAAAGTTGCAAAAAATATGGCCTAGACTTTAATTGGCTAGATTTGTACTTTTATAGTACATGATGAAATGTTACTGATTAAAAAAAAGAGGTAGTAAATTCTTGTTAGTGCACAGAAAATTACTGCAGCACTTAGTTTTAAATGCAATTCAAAGTGGAATGTTATTAATAAAAGGGCTTCTGATAGGAAAAGTTTATTTTAATATGGCATAATGTACCTTCTACTTTTTTTGAATAAGCAGAGCTATTTCTGCTGAGCAGCAAATAATTATGGCTGGACAGAAAGTTGAAAAATTGGGATGGTAATGTTGGAGATATGGGTTTAAATCCAGAGCTCAGTAATATCGGAATGAACTGTTGCTCTCAAAGGAGGCTCACCAATAAGCAGAGAATTGGCAAGGAAGGGGTGTGGAAAGGAAGAAAGTTTATAATACTAATGTGACTATTTCATGATTTAAAAAAATCACTTACATTGGAGGTATTTTGGCTTAGTTTATCAAATATCTAATTATTCATATCATTTTCGTAAATGGATAAAATGGAAAGGAACAAAAATTAAAATCTGAATCCATGGCAACTGGTGTCCAAAACAGAATAGCTTAATCTTTGATTTAGAGCCAGCCAGCAGGGTAACTGAGCAATTCCACCCTTTAAAAATGGATTTGGGATGCACTCCTAGTGGCCATCTACATTGATAGTTACCATTCTGCAGGCCTACACATTTTTTTCCAATAACCTATACATTGCGAATATGATCTTGCACCTGAGATCTGTTCTTAGGTACACACACATGCATAGGCCATGCTTAATCTTACAAATCACATAGAGGTACATATATGTTGGCATATAAAAACAGGATTGAACTAGAAGTTTTGGAGTCCTCAGAGCAATTTTCCTTCATTTGGAAACATTTGAATCATGAGGAGAACTGAGCCTTTCAAGATATAGTCACATTCTGAGGTACCTTCCCTTTGAAAAAAAATTTCCCTTGTCACGATCAAGATGATTTATACAACTGTAGACCTCACAATCTCCCACTGCTGTTTTCAGCAGCCTGATATCTGGATTTCGGAGGAAGTGGCCTGCAGGTTTTTTTTTGTTTGGTTGGTTGGTTAGGTTTATGGGTTATATAGAGTAGTTCAGGTGAGGAAGGGCTAGAATTGAAGTATCCAGAGAATATGGGTAACTGTACCCTGTGGGCTGTAAAATAATAATAAGAAAAATATTGAAAATTGTTCAATCCAGAAGAACTGGTGGGTTCATTATAACAATTAGGAATTTTTTTATAATACCACTTCCCTCGTGCCTCCCTCTGAAGGATATCTAAGTGCTTTACAAGTATTAATAAATTAGCATGCTGAATACACTTCTAAGGCACTTAGTGCAGCCCGGTGAAGTAAATGGATCTTCCTTTTTGTTTTGCAGAACATCTTTATGCACTCCAGATTGGTCTCTGTTCTTATTTACCACAGCAGAAGTCAAAACCACCCCATAGCCAAATTTTGCTCTTGCTTACATTGGTGTAAAGCTGGAGTAACCTCATTAGCATAGAGTCACTTCAAACTCTATGCGCTCAAACATAGTAAAAACAGAGTTTGGCCAAGTTGTCTGATCATTTTTTGGTGCACCTGCATAACTCCACTGTCTCTCCATTTGTTTGGGAAGCAGTTGCATGTCTCTTCCTCTTATTACCTAATGCTTTAGTTAGTTGCATTGCTGGTAAAACACAAAACTCTCTTTCCCTTCAAGTCAGTACTTAGTAACAACCTATAGTGGGAGACCCATTATTTTAAGGGTTTGGGAAGCACTGTTCAAAGAATGTTAGAAGATGACATCTTTTTGTAGCTTGACCCTTTTTCCCAGCAGAAACTGGACTCCTGTTAGAATATACAGTCCCACTTCCAGCCAGACACAATTTGACCCATAACATGAAGTCCTGTGAAACAGGACATTTAATAAATCGTAAGTGGCTATTTGGCTATTCTGCCTCATTTTCAAATATGTATTCCTCCTAAATGGACATAGATTGTCATGTTAAAAAGATTGCTTTCTCCTTTGGTACTTTATTACAGCATATCATGAGACCCCCTCGTAATCAGATTCTTCCTGGAAAAAGAACAGTTTATTGTGTTATGTTTGATATTCACTGTGGGGCACTTATACCATTTCATTTAAACTGTACTCACTCTGAGGAATTAAGCCAGTATATTTGTGTTTCAACCCTGATAATTCATTTCATTGCCAGATGTTAAAAGGATATAGGAAATAAACACTTGAAAGAAGATAGAAGCTATGTGTATCTGGTTTACTTTACCACTGCTAAGATCTTTCTTATCCACATATCAGATGCTTGTAAAACACATTGTCTAAGCTTCTGAGAAATAACTTTCAAAGTACCTAAGTATTTTTCTAAGATTCCAGTTATTTCTGGACAGTTGACAGCTCTAGTTTTTTTGTAGTTAAGGAACAAACAAAGCAGCCTCAAGCAACATCATTTTTTTAGACAAATTACCTTTCTAGAACTCCAAAGAAGTAATCTCAATCAGACACCAGATGATCTATTGTCCTCTCATGCATGTGCGCCACTTCCATTACTGCAAATCAAGAGAATACACCTCCTGGTATTTTAATCAAAAGCACCTCAAAGCTGGCCCTATGTGGAATAGAGGGATGTTTTACATAGGTGAAAATACAACACATGAAAAGAAAGATTGGTAATGTACATGTTACTGAAAGGAAATAACCATTATTAGCTTAGGGTGATGATTTTAACCAGTGTTATGCTAGTGTAAATCCAGTCCACTGAATTCAATACAGTTACTCCTCCTGACTTACACCAGCATTAGCTTAGACTCAGGACTTAGGTCTATAATGTCAGCATTAGAATACACAGAGTGATTACAGTTGTAGCACCAGATTTCATTGTGGAGAGTTTATCAATTAAATGGAAAAGCCATCCAGGTAATTGGGAGCATCAAATTAGGGATATCGGACACTCACCAAAGATAGCCTTATATGTATAACTTTGGTTTAAAACCTCCTAGTCTATTTATATCTGCAGAATTCCAACAGCTGTAAAATATGAACACCCTAGCTCAGCAATACAGTAGAAATAATTATTTGTGATAATAGTGGTTTTGTATTGAAAACACCAGTTATTTCATCTCACAAGCCCCAGATTTTCTTCATGTTTATCCAAACAGCTGCTTCACTATCCCCTGTAAGGGTGAGATAATCAGAACCTCAACAGCACATCACATGAAATTGCATTGCAACACACCAGAAAAAAAAATGAGTAAACCTAACAATTACCTTGAGAAAACATTCCCTGGAAAATAAGACTATCACTTTCTGTATTTCCCTGTTTTCCCACCTTGATCCTGATGGTCTATTACAACAGCTAGCTGAAAAAAATCTACTTCCTTTCTTTTTGTTTATGAAGCGAACAAAGCATATTCAGTTCCCCTAGACTGACACTTGTTCTCAATGCCCTCTCCATGCACAGGTTTTTGGGGTTTTTTTTGGTCCAGAGCCAGAGAAAACATTTACTATTAAGTTCATTTCTCAAAATATTTTCACATTCTTTTCCAGGATATTAAAAGAACCCAAAACAAAACACTGAGTAGTGTTGTATTAATACTATAGGTTCCTTGTTCCTGGTAGGATTGGAAGATGTCTGTGAATAAATCAAAATATAGGCTCTTTTACCTAGCCTTATGACTTGAATAAATTATTTTGCTCTGTACAACTGTACATAAAGTGCATGGTGCATTACTTTTAGGTAACATCAGCACTCACAACCCTTTTTACTCCCTTGTTCTAGTGCATCATTTGAGAAGCCATAATGGAAGGTACGTCTCCACTGGAGCTGGAGGTATAATTTCCAGCTAGAGTTGATGTTCCCAGACTAGCTCTGGTTGAGCTTGTGCAGTTAAAAAAAAAAAGTAAATAAAATCGAAGTGTAGCTGTTGTGGCACAAACAGCAGGATGGGTTAGCCATCCCAAATATAACCCCATTCAAAATCCAAAGCATGTAATTGAGGGAGCTAGACTGTCCTGCTGTACACACCCCACAGCTACACTTCTATTTTTAGTGCACAAGCTTGTTCAAACATAGAATGGGTATTTCTACCCAAACTGGAAATTACACCTCTAGCTCCACTGTAGAAATATCTTTAGGGTCAGATCTAAAGATTAGCGTAACCATCCTCTAAATTGCCTTTAGCCTCATACCTATTGATACAACCTAATTTATGCTGGGTTGTAGCTTTCAGGTTTGGTTATATCTGTTACAAAAATGATACCCTACTTTGGTAATATTGTTGCCTCTTGGCCTGAGTGGTTAGCCATTGTTCAGGGCCTTGCCAGGCTGTTTCCAGTAGATGGGGAAAATTGATTGTTAGGGAGCTTATTCCTTCCCCCTCTCACTTCCCTGGTCCTTCTCGCATGAACAGAGAGCAACAATACCCAAAGTCCAAAGGCGCAAACAATTCGATGTTTATTGAGGTGAACTTCCAGCAAGCATGATTCCAGTTTCCTTTCTTAGCGTCCCCCTTCCCAGCTCCGACACCACAAAGCTTTGCCTGTGTCCCTGTTCCCATACCCTGTTTCCATTCCCCCTTTAGCAAAACATGATCCCAATTCCCCCATCCCCAGTCTCTGTTCCCATTTTCCCCCCACACTTCCTGATTGACTGCAGACTATATAGTAAAACCTGAGCTTAGCTATTCCTTAGCAATCATTTTACTGAAATTTAACTAACCAATCCTAACATATTGTAATATGGTTATTGAACCAATTATATTCAACTACCTTCATTGGTTTACACCCAACAAAACTAATTATACAGCAGACAGAAACAATTACAGAACCAGACAGAGACCATGCAAATAAACTTACAAAACAATACAGAAGTGAGGATTTTATTACATCTGTACAGACATAAGGGTTTTTCAGCTATGTCTATTGATAAGTGAGTTCTTGCCAGACAGGATGCTATCTTCTAGGCTCTTTCGTTTCTCTGGAGGTGATAGAAATATCAGGGCAGGATTGTATTCCTAATAGCACCTTATTTCAATGTGACTAGTTGGAATGTGAGGATGTGACCATACACTTCCCAGCTTATGGCTGCCTAACTACATCTTAGCTGAAGGCCTTAGCCTGTCACAGTAAGAGAAGGCCATTACACAGACAGTAATCTTTGATTCTTTCTTTTATACCTCTATAACTAGCTAAGTGATAAGAATACACCTAAATTCTTAAAGTATAGGCCTTTGCAGACAGGCCTGAATATCTATATCCTAACATTGATTATATGTCAGGTGTTTCTTTGGTGCTTCAAGGTTTATTTAAAAAAAAATTATTTCCCTGAACATAGCAGGAACAAACAACAGTAGACAGTTTCTCTGCTCACAATTTCCAAGTCTGCTTTTCCAGAGAGTCTTATGCCCCAAGAAGCTGTCTCTCTACTCCCTTTCAGGAGCATCCCCATGAATGCTTCTCTCATTGTCTGCTGTTTGTCTCTCAGCTTTCTGGCTGCTTTCTGCTTTTGACACAAAGACACACCAGCAGCAACCTCTCTCAGCCTCTATATTTGCAATCAGTCCCCCTAGAAAACTCCCCTGGTCATGTGACTTAGCATCTGCTCAGGATTTGTCATACTAGCCAGGGTCTTGGGAGGTTGCTTCTGTTATTTCAACTATCACTACATAAAGGGACATTTAATTGCTCCTTCACTTAGCCTGAAATAAAGGATGTTTGGTACACCATCAACTTTAACCAACCTTATCAGCCAATAACACCATTCAGCATAACAATATTATATTTGTGAAAGATACAAATTATTCATTATATTGCTTTAGCCTTTTCCCCCCAGTAATCTGTATTTAAGTTGGCTAACCATACTAACTAAGTATGGTTTAGAATAAAAATATCTGCTACTTATAGTCACTAAATTTTACAAATGTAACCCATCTCAACAAAACAGCACTTTCCTCCCATCTGAACATAAAATATTCGGCAAGTATTTATTAAATGAGTTATCTAAATACGAATAGCTGGGATTATCTTGTCACCACTTCATAGAAGGTAAGAGAAAAAATTAAAAACACTACGAAGAAAGAGAAATTAAATTCCTAAATCTATAGAGTGTTCTCTAATTACTCTTTCAGGCCAACAATTGGTATATAAAATTGCCAGTAGGTTGTAAAAGTACTCATCAATGACAAATGACAAACCAAATTCTCTTCTCCATTACACAGGTGTAAACCTCCAATAATTCTGTTGTCTTCGTTAGAGAGTTTCTGCTCATCATACAGTCTCAAAAGTGAGCAATAGTGCACTTTTCAATCGCTTTTCATAGCTTTGCTTTGGGGATCTTCCACTGAAGTGAAAAATGTATAAGAACCCATAGATTCACCAATTTCTTCATTTTCTCAGTTGCTAAATCATCAAATATATTTCATCCAATACTAAGTGCTGTTACTACTGTGTTTTATACCAATGATTGTGCCTTCTTGTAATTATATTCTGTCTTTTAATCAAGAAAATGGTACCTTGAGTAATAAAAATAAACTTTATGTATTTTGTTTGCTGTTGAAAGAAATAAAGAATTATTTCATTGATTGATCCAAAGGAAAAAAATCTTCTATAGCTCTGAAAAGGCCATCATCGGCATAATATCCACTGATTTTTTATTCTTCATCATATACAGCTAGTAAGAAAAATGCAGGACACGCATTGTATTGAAGAATGCAGTGTGGAAAGTAAACTATTCTGTTGTATGCTATCAGTGAGGATGATTGGATGTTCTACAGTGATAATACTGTTGTCAACTAAGTTAGCAAGTTTTTAATGTACAGCCTTACAAATAGAAAGATGGGGAGAGTTTCAAGTGTGCCCAAGGGATTTAGGAGAATAAATCAGTGGGATTTGTGCTCCTAATCTCTTAAGTGATTTTGCAAATCTCCCTCAAATTTTACAGAATGCAAAAATTAAGAGTTAATTTTGGTGAAGTGTCCTAGTTTAAAGTCTACTCTGCCACAGAAAAAAGTATGCTGATATAGCTATACCTACAAACCATCTGGTATAGTCACAACTTCTATGGAGAAAAATGAGCTTTTGACAGTATAGCTGATACTAGTTCCTTGAACAAAAAAAGCTATACTAATAAATGTCCTTCCCCCCAAGTATAACTGCCCACTAGGACTTCTGCCAGTATAGTAGTGTCATTAAAAAAATTATACCCCTAACATTACTATACTAGCAAAAATTTCTAAGTGTAGACAGGATGAAAGATTGGTATTGAAAGTTCATTTTTAGTGGACCTCGCAGCAGCTTTTCAAAACTGAGTCATTACAGAGTGGCTTTTGTGTGTTATCACTGGTGGATATTAAACACAACAGAAATCATGAAGGATATATCCTGTCTCTCATTATTAATGTATATATGAGGTTTCTTGCTGAGATAAATTCTAGACATGGGGTAGAGACCAGCTGCTGGGAAGGTTTCCTCAGTGAGACAATATTCACTCTTCTTTAGCATCCTGCTCATTAAGAAACAGTGAATCAGGTTAAGAGCCCTGATGTGATACATGACCATACCCTTGGCAGGGCAAGCCACATTTTGTGACATGCTTTTTTTTTTCCTAGTTGTGTAACGTGCAGATTGCACCTTTTATTTATCCAATTCTTGCATCATAACAATAATACATGTGCTGGTGACCCTGAGATAAAATTATTGTTATTCCTCCATTTGTTACTGTGCAAATATCCTGACATTCCTTCCCATGGAGGCGGTTGTCTAAACAGCCAAGTTAGTCATAGGAGCAGAAACCAGCTTTGCTATATTTGTGACATGTGTAAAGATAAGATAGGAAATGACTTGTAACCTTCATTTGTGACTGTAACACTGCACAGGTAAGGATTCACAAGGTAATTCCATCTAGTCCTCATCAGCAGAAAACATGACAGGTAAATATCAGGGATTGAAGATGGGCTGTTTAAATGGCGAAAGCTTCAGAGTGCAGCTGAGGGTGTAAACCAATGATGTATCCAAAAACCAAGAGAAGAAGTTGAGTTTGCTACTTCTGTCAAGGTTTTCTCCTCTCCTCTTCCCCTTCTGAATGGCTCATGCCAGAGCTGCAAATTAGTAATTTAAAAATCAATAAGTACAGTTCACTTTTTCCTCAGCTCACTGTACTAACCCAATAGGATGTTCCAGAGCTAAACATTTCCCCTCACAGTTTGCATGTTTCAGCTTTATGATCCCTCCTAGTGAAGGATGCTTCTATCTGACACTTGCAAAAAGTTCCATTTACAATAGAAAACCATCCACTTGCTCTTTGGATACGTTTGCACTACCCGCTATGTTTCTGGGTTTTTAATTTATTGTAACATACTTCACCACACTGCTTTTACATGAAAACATGTTTTTTGCCACAACATCTTTTAGATTAAAGGCAGCTGTGATTCAGAGTCAAAATAGCCCTTCCTTCCTTGTGTGGTTTGTATATATGTACAATCTATAATAAATTTGCTAATTTGGTTTAATCCAAACTCTACATACTCAGCTAGAATGCTTTGATTTCCAAACTTGAAAAACCTCTTCGGATTTGTTCCCCTGCTGTCATAGTTTCCTTTGGTTACCTCCTGAAGAAAACCCCTCTGAGATTTAAAACATTTTACAGTGTGCTTTGCAATGCCTAATTCTTCATTTTATTAATACCAATAGTATAATGCATTTGAGTGCTCTGCAGTGTTTTGATAAGATTCCATGGGGGTTTATCCTTTTCCAGCTCCACTAAAATGTTCAGAGAATGAAACACTGGGGGCTGAAATAGATGGCCTGCTGACCATTTGTACCCAAAAAGATTAGACTGTATGGATCAAGACTGTTCTACAGACATGTTTTCTGAAAGAAAGATCCCTACAGTGCTCCCTCATTAACTTCTAACAACTCCAGATTGAGCAACTGAGCAGGGGATTCGGTTCCTTGATATGACCGAAAAATACTTAAGACATAACATAACACATAGCCACAGGTATCACAAGGGGCAGAGTCTGTTGATTGGTGTTCACACTATTAATTAGGCTAGTTTTAACAGATTTATCTAAAGACATTTCTAGCTTTCTAGGTGAGTAAAACAGGAAAAAAGAAATAAAAGTGACATGAAGGAAAACTATTCAGAGTAAGTTTCCTTTGGTTTCACCAAAAGGAGGCACAGAACTGCTGTAATAAGAACCGAACAAAGAGAATAAAAGGATTATTTTAAATGCATGCTGAAAATAAAACTGAGCGATGACATTTCAGCCTCCAGGAATTTGCTGTCAAGGAAAAGTTATAATTAGTGAGGTTTGCCATATGTGCTGTATTAATGACAATTGCTAAACTGGAGGATATACAGTCAGGTCAGAAGGTGCTTTGAAAGCCACCCCAAGAATAAAAAACACTTTCTGGAGGCTTTTCAAAATTCCAAAGTGCATTTTTTGATTATCATAGTTTTGTGACAAGCTCTGGAACTGGTTGAAAAACCTGAAATATTTTGTCAAAGTTTTATTTAATCAAAAATTGACTTTGATGAAACAATCAAAAACTTGAGATTCAAAAAATGTTAACCATCTCTAATTATATACTTAGCATTTGTGGATGATGAATTAGCACTCTGCCTTGGACTCCCTCCTGATTATTAGGAGTTGGGAACCATGATTCAGGTCCTTGCAAAGGTGATTTTCCCTGGTTTTCAGTGAGAACCTCCTTCATTTGACTCTAAAGGAGAAATCCTGGCCATATTGATGTCAGGAGCAAAATTCCCAGTGATTTCAAAGGGGCCAGGTTTTCACCAGACTTTATATTATAAGAGGTAATGATCTTCATATGGGGAATAAATAGGCAAACTTACAGATGTTAATACAAACTTTAAAAGGATAAACTCAGTTAGGAGAGCTCAGTAATTTCCTATATTTTATTTATTTATACTGAATGTAGTTGCGACCTACTGCGTAGGTGACCTAGTAATTTTATCTAATGGGAAAAATTATAAATCATAATAGTAAAGTGCTATTTTTCTGGTTTACCTCACTAGTGTTATATGTAGATGTATTGCCTACCCCCTTGAGTGAGGAGCATTTATTGTAACTTGAAGACATGAGGGTTTGCTTCTTGTGGAATAACACTAATAGTACTACTGAGTAGGAGCCATCTATACTTCAGAAGACTATAGTGGTAAAAATCAAATTTTGTTTGACACCTTGATTGTTCCTGGAGGCCACAAATCGATGGCATTTGATTGGAACCACATCAATTGAAATTGTTGAGGGTTGTGCTTGGGAGAACAGGTTGAATATGGCAATTTCAAGCATTTCTAGGACATGGCAGGGAATAAATACACTTTGCGAACCTTGACAGGTGCTTCAAACAGATAACTGTAATTACTTCAGTCTCAAGCACTCTTCACATATGAAAGAAAATTTGGTCATTCATTGGCATCATGACAAATTGTCAGCTCTTTTGCACTATTTACAGGGAGTCCAGTGTTCAGGAACAGCCTAGGCTTTTCACTCTTTGTGCCAGTGGAGAGACTTCATGTGAGAATCAAAGTTTAGAAGGATGGTGCATGTCTTGTTAAGAGCCGACGGCTTACACAGGAACTGATCCCTCAAGATGATAAAGCATCTTCAGCTCCCACTGCAGTCTATAGGTGCTGAGGCTGTTTAGCCCAACAATGAAGGAGCTCAGAAGACATATCACATGAATAGACTCTTATAGATATAAAAATTACAGCTTCAAAGATTCATACGGCCAACTAACAGTCATGGTGCATCAGGGTCAATTGAAGGGTATCAGGAAGAGGCTTAGATCCTGCATTGCAAGGAGCTACACTCAGTGCAATTTAGGATACAGGACTAAGTTATATAGAGGTAGCAGCAGTATTACAATCACTGTAGCAGCTCTATGTCACCCATGAATCCTTGTAAGCAGGCAGAATCTGAAATTATCTAGTTAAGCCTGCTTTTGGGCTGGACTGATTTGGAGGAGTTGGGGAGAGTGACAGCTGAGCTACACTAGGGTCATAGGGGGAGGAGAGAAGAGGAATGTTTATCTCAAACCAAGGAAATTCCGTGTACAGCACTTTTGTCTAAGGCTCTCTTCCCACACATAGTGAATAATCTTAAAAGAAATAAAGGGAAATAAACCATAGCATGATTTACTATCACTAAGCTGAATTGCTTCTTTGGGTACTTCACCTTGTTAATTACCCCTATCTTTGAAACAGTCCAGACCGACTTCTTATGTCCAGGTATATTAACACATTACTACCAGAAGTAACCCTTTCATGAAAGTGTCCTCCAAAAATTTTAGTATATCAGGTTTGTATAAGAAAAAAAATCCCAACTTAAAGCTCCTGCTTTTCAAAAATAAATTCACTGAGAACATGTTGCTTCATAGTGTAACAAGCAAACAGCCATGAACTTCTTGTTGTTAAGCAAATAAACACATCTGAATTTGATGCTCTGATGCTAACCTTCCTTTCCATCATTTTATACTAGTATACCTCCACTGATTTCATTGAGTGATTCTTGTCTTACACCAATGTGAGACCAGAATCAGACCCTAACTCTCACTTCAATGTTTGTTTATGAATTTTTTTCTTAATTTAAAAGTGACTATTAAAATGGCCTTGCGTAGCTTTGTATCTATTTTCTCTCTCTCTTTCTCTCTCAATTACTTCCATATAAAGTTTGTAAGGCAAAATAATAACATTCCCCCCTCATGTTCAGCTTGACATGGGATCTGAGAGTTAATCTGTATTCTATCAGTATGGTTTGTATAACCACCGTTAATGGAACTCAGCTGACAATCTGACTGCCAATGCACTAAGCAGAAAAGAGTCCATCAGGCAGTAGTAAAAATCTATTTTTTGTCAAAAATGTGGGTTGACTTGAGAAAACAGGAAGCATCAAGCGTTAAGAAGAAAGACAGAAAAAAAGGAAAAAGAAGAAGAAAGTGAATAAATCATAATGCAAACCCAAACGTTAATTGCAAGTCCAAATGCCCCAAAAATTATTTTTAAAATGGGGGATGTGGGGCCTTCTGATATTTTGAGACTTTAGAGGGAAGCTACCCACTCCCACTTTATGTATGTGATTGTTTCAAGTTCAAAATTAAACCATACTCAAAAATTCAAGCCTTCCAGCTGACTTGGAGGGTATGCTGCTACACTATCCTGGTATGTGGGGAGCTGCAATTTAATCTCTCTCTATCTACCTCCTTCATTGCTGACCTGTTTCCTTCCCTCACAGTCTCCTTACCTCCATCACTCAATCTCTTTCCCTATTCATATTCTCCTTCACAGTCCCCCAAAGCCATCTGTCTTTATATTTTTCCTCTTTCCTCTCACAGTCTCCTGATCCCCATATATTCCTGTCTCCCTTCAGCAAACCATACTATTCCCTTTTCCCCTCATTAGTCTACTTCATCTCCCAACAGTCCCTTGCAATTCCTCTTATTCTCTCTGCTGCTTCTCATGTTTCTTGTCCTTAGTCTTACTCCAGCACTACATCTCCTCCCTGCACTCCACATTCCCTTATACACCCATTTTAATCCCCTTGTTCATGCCCACTTCCTTCTAATTCCTGAATGTTTCCTATCCAGTTTCTTAAAACAGAGTTCAAGAGTTCTTTTCTGAGAGCAGTCTGATTTCAGTCATGTTGAAAACAATAGGAGATGGTGACCACCTTTGCGAGGGGCAACCTCGCTTTCACAGGTAAAGGAGCAAGGAGATAGTGGCCATCTTGACAGAGGGCAGATTTGTACTTCTAGAAGTAATGGGAGATGGTCACTATTCTGACTAAGGGCAAATTAACAAGTCTGATAGAACAGATCATGAGAAACACACAAACCAATCAACCCTATATCAATAGAGCTATGAGAATTAGCAATTCTCATAGTGAGAAACTTAGAAAAAAGAGAATAAAATTTAACTATTTATTTAATTTTCTCTATTGCATTATTCACCAAAGTTATTTAGATATTTAGTCTTTAGATTGTTTGAGACAGCCTATTGTAAGCATTCAGTACTCAAAATTTTAGTAACCTTTGTTAGTTTTGAATGAACGCCAGTCAGATAGTATTGTTTCTGTTCTCTTATTAGATGAACATAACATTGAGAGGTATATTGTGCACATACTCATCACTATGGGTTCACACTTTGGTAATGAATTTATGGTAATAGGGAATATTTTCAGAAAGCAATGAACTCATTCACTAGAATATACATGACCGATGACATTTTCTCTGGCCAAAGAGGAAGCATGGTTTTGTGTTAAAACACTGGGCTGGCAAGCAGGAGATCTTCCCAGCTCTAAAATAAACATTGTGTGATCTTGGGCAAGTTGCTTAATTTCTCTATGCCTCAATTTTCCATCTGTAAAGTAGGGAACATCATTTGTTTGTCTTTTCTATTTAGATTGTAAATGCTTTAGAGCAAGGACTACATTCATGTTTTTGTACAATGCTTAGCACCATGGGACACTGATCTTTGAACCTCCAGGAAATACAGTAACACAATTAATAGTGCTGTGGGATCACATGAGGCTTTATATATCAAGATTTTGAGGATGATGAAGCAGTTCTCATATGTAGGAGAGCAAAAGAAGGCATCTATGCCTACATTTGTGGGATTCAAGGGTGTGTGTCTTCACAACCTCCTTGTGCATCCATTCAGATGCCATGGCTCAGTGGGTTGGCTTGTTTGCCTAGGATGGCAACTCTTCATTCTGCCTTTTCTGAGCAAACTATATTAAACATCCAAGATATGCACATAGTATATGTAAGGGTAGAAGACAACCCACAGTTCATGAAGCCATGCAGGTGATTATTTACAATAATTTTTAAAAGCCTAGCATGGCTTGAACTTAAACTAGTTTATTTCCTATGCTTTCTAGGACAAAGGACAGCTAGCAAGCCAAGTAGAGTTGATGAAATTTCTTGTCTACAATCTTGTCAGATAACTCAAATAAATTACACAACCAAAAGGTTACACAAATTATTTAAACATCTGAGTGAAGTCTTCTGGGACCAATAAACATTTCTCAGAGATGAAACATAACAATAACAGAGGTTATTCTGAGGTTCTCTTGGATTCTTTATGTGTAAAACCAAAAACAAGGGATTCCCATGCGATAAGTATTTTTTCCTTTAGTTATAATATTTCACTAAAAACTAATGGCATTACAGCTGCAAACAATAGTGTTCTGCATATTGTGAAGTGTAGAATGTTTACAATAGCACAAAAATTAATATCTCTAGTTATATTTGCTAAAGTATTGACATGGTTGCATGAAAAAAAGATATATACCATTAAGTATAAAACAGATTATAAGCTTTTGGAGGCAAAGTCTGTCTCTTTGTTGTGTATTTGTACAGCGCCCTGCACCATAGGGTTGTCACCTCTAAGAACTACCACAATCAAATAATTTATAGAATTTGGCCCATAGAATATTGTTGAAAAATAGGGGCCTGATTCTGCAACTTTTACACATGAAAGCATTGCCATGACTTTCAATATGTGAAGGTTGTGCAATCAAACCCTTGAAAGAGGAAATACGAAAAAATAAATGAACAACAAAGAACAAAGCCATATTGAGTTCTACAGCATCAGCTATTCTGTTAGACATTTTCCCATGGTCTTGGACGTAAATTGGAAAAAAAATAGTATTGTGCTACTCTGTCAAAAAATTATAGATTTAAAGCCACTAAAATTCAAGATCTAGTAAATGAAACTATTTTTTTCTTGTCATCCCTCAGGACCACAATGTTATTACATAAAGGAAACAGTGGAATAAGACATATTGGCTCTACAGATAATCCTCAAGAACTATTTATGTATTTTATAAAAACCAAATCATCCAAGGATTGTTCATCTTTTAAATATATTGTTAAACTTAGTCTCTAAAATATATTTGCAATATTCCTGTTTTGTATAGCTCAGCAAGATCTAACTTTTGTTTTCCCTCAAACTGTATATCATTTTTTCCCTTTCATTTTGTTGCTTTTTGGTTACCTTCTTGCTTAAAATGCCTCAACACAATTCCAGCATATTATAGATATAATTATTTTTATTTTTATAAATAAAAACTAAGCAAAAGTCTTTTAAGATGAGAAAAAAAATCTTTTGTGGAGGCGGAAAACTTTCTCAGAGGATTAAATGTAACAAGTAAATACACTCCTGCTAAATCATTTACAGAGCAACATAAATATACTGGTATAGTCTAAAGGCATTTTACTAGCAGCATATGTACAGTATAGTCCAAAGGCATTCACTTTTATGTTCTTTTCTGACCACAACAACGTCTACACTAGGATTTAAAGGTGTGATGTTAGCCCCCACCCCACCCTCAGCTAACATGTGCTAGCTAATATGTTTTAAAAGTTGAGTGTTGACAAGGCACCCTGCCTTAAAGTGTGTTAAGCTTGTCTACAGTAGATTTTTAAAATGTTAACAATGTTAGATACTATATACTAACATCATACCTTAAATTCTATTCCAGACAAAGCCATCTTCTACAGAGGTCACTATCCAATTTCTATAATAGGTAACAAAACAGAGAAAGAGTAAGGACAAGACCTAACATTTCATTTAAATGTGGTTTTGTGGTCCAAACACAAGCTTAGGAATTCTAATTAGCAATGTGCCAAAAATTGTTACTCAAAATTTGTTCATTGAACAAAACAAAAACAAAAACAAACAAACAAAAAAAAACATTTTACTGGAAAATTACCCCCCCTCCCAAAAGTGAGATAAAGTGCTTTTCTCCACACACAAAAAATGTCACTGAAAAATGACAAATTCCAGGGAAATTTTTGAGCAAAATAAAAAAGTGCATTTCTTTAAAAAAAATTAAGTGAAATATAATTTACCTTTTCAACCAGCTTCATTTGTAATGTTGCCTTTGGCACTGACCCCTTCTATGGCTTTGGATAAGTCACAACCTCTCTGCTTCATTTTCTCCACCTTTAAATTGTGATAATGCTCACCCACCTCGTATGGATATTGCTGGAGCAATTGTTTGTGAAGGACTTGGAAGATAAAAAGCACTGTGAATCAGCTAGCTAATATTTAGTTATGGACCTAAGATACAGAGTTTGGATCTGGATCCAAAGTCCTAGGAGGTTTGGGTCTGCTGTTACAGTTTGAGACCTATCAATAATGGTTATTAATTATTGTTCTTACTAGACATGATTTTGCTAGAGATGACTAGAGGATTAATACCCATTGATCACATGTTAACAGCAAAATAAGGCTACAGAAACAGTCACTCTTTAAAGGGTTGATAAACAGGCAAATACTAACTCTGTGCATCTCTAGACCCAATTAGCTCACTTCCAGTTGCCTACAATACCAGGATAATTGATTTTGTGCTCCTCTGGTTACATCTCCATTCTGCCTTACAAAGTAGAGCCTCTTAGGGCCTGATCCTACAACATTTATTCACTCATGTAATCCTTATTCATGAGAGTAATCCCATTGATCCAAATGGGATTATCTGCATGGGTACAGGTTGAAAGGCTGGGCCTTCAGCCCCTGGCAGGATCAACTTGTCATGTATTAATTTATACAAATATTCACAATACATTTTTTCTTTATTTATTAAGGTGACTATTTAAGGCAAAGCATCTAATATAGTCATGTTCAATGACTGTAAATTATTTTCTTGTTTGTAACATGAATTTTGCTCTCATGTTAAATGCTGGATTGACAGAATTGATCCCTGATCTTAGATCACTTAACTCAATGGATGCTGTGCCACTGAATTCAATGGCACCCAAAGACTTATAAATAGGACAGAGGGCTTGATTCTCAGCTACAGTAAGACCCCTTTATGTAACGCTGGCTATGTCTTCTCTGGAAAAAAATGCATGAGATAGCCATGTCGATGTAAAATCCTAGCATAGACAAAGCTCAAGTAGCTTTTACACCTCAATATAGGTAGTCAAGGTCACCCTTATTTACCTCCCTTTGGGTTTACCATGACTACCTACAGGTGAGGTTGGATAAGAGTGCCTTATCTTCACCAGGATTTTACATTAAGGTAGGTCTCTCTCACCCTTTTTGCGGTGGAGATATAGCCTCTGGCAATGGAACGAGGCTTTAAAGCAAGCATAAATGTAAGCTGCTCATACATTAAGGTCCCTTTATATGTAAAGGGACCTTAATGAAAATGAGAGCTAGGCCCTCTGTCCTCTACTTCTCCAAAACACAGGAACGAAGTAATCAGAGATGCAAGCTATCCACATGTATCTGCCCATTTTCCTCCACCTTGACTTGGGAGGAGAATTGTTCAAACTCCATGTCCATTCAGTCCTTCGCCTATCTGACAAGACCACCAAGCAGCGCTCTAGTTGTAACAACAAGTTATGTTTGCAATATGAACACCTATTCTTTAGAAATAATACTGGAATGAGTTGCTCAGTTCACAGCAGGCCACTGAGCAATCAGATGCCAATTTTTGCTTACTACCAACCTGCGCCATTTTAAAATTGGTGATGATTATGGTCAAAAGGACCCCTAACCAATTGCCTGTCCCATAAGCCCTCTGAGCTTTGGGGATATTTATTAATAGAATGGCATCATGTAAATGGATAGGAAGCCCTGAATCCCAAAGTCCCACCTACAGTACAAGCATATGAATGGACAGCTTTTTAAAAAAACTAATTTGTTTTTTAATTGACTTGCACATGAATATTTTACTCAGTCCTGAGAGAATAGCTCTTTACCAGTCATGATGAAAGGGTATTAGTGAATATCCAAAATGTGTACATTAAGGAGAGGAGAGAGATGGAAAATAAACTATTCAGCAGCTTTACTGAACAGGTGTTTTGCTGGAACAAAAAACAAACAAACAAACAAAACCCAAATGCACTACAAATATTTTTCTCACCCATGCCATGGGTAACACAATAGCCTGTAAATAATTAATTGGAAGACCACCAATATGGCCACAGAACATTTGTGAAGAGCAGCTTTCTCCTGCCTGCCAAAATTCTTAAGTGCCACATATATTCTGGGGGTTAAACATACCCACATTGCCTGAGTACTGTACATGGAAAATGGCCAAACAGAAGCCAAGTACACGGCTTCTTCTTGATACACTGGTTATAAATAATGGTTTCACAGCTTTGTAAGTATAACTGTTAATTTACTTAGATTTAGGGCTTGATCCTGGGAGCTGGATTGAGCACTTACTTTGTACACAATGGAAAGCTTTACACCATATCTTGCCAAATAAGGGAAGATTAGTGCTCCATGTGGTTGTGCTAACATGTTCCAACACAGAGGTGATTAAAAGGAAGTGATGGTGATGAATATCCAGTTGACTTAAAAACCAGGATAAATTAGAAATATGAAAGGATTAGAAACCAATGACTGTAAGTGCTGATCACAAACAATGTCAAAATTATTAGCTCTTTAAAAACATTGGACTCAATCACTATAATGGTTCAGCAATAAAAAAATTGTATTCTCCTGTTTCTGTTATGAAAATTGTGAATTTTAATAATTAGAAGAGAATGGTGTTTCATTCACATTGCTTAATAGATTACAGTCAAGCTCTGTAGCAAGTTTGATTTCAGCAAGATCCCTTGATTCATGCAGCACTTGGCTGTTAAATTCTAGAAAAACTGGGAAATTCTGCAGCAGCTCCAGAGAGAGGTTTTTACTGAAAGAGGGGGCAAATGTTGCAATCAGTATAATGTTCAGCCCAAAATTTAATTCAATGTTTTTACGCTGCCCCCAAACTTGCAGTTCACTCTTTACCTCACATTTTGCATTGGCAGCACATAATTTAAATGGGAAAAATTGCCAGGAAATAGATCTGATACAATCAGGAAGAATTGAGTTACCAATGTTGGCATTTAAGCTGTTGTTGCACTTCAGTGTCTACAGTGATGAGTGTTTTTCTCAGAGCTATATTTCTAGGCTACTTAATGCAGATATCCCTCTCCCCCCAAATTTTACACTTTGTTAACGTTTGGAAGGTTATCTTGCAACCAATGGGCTAAAATCTGAAAGTCTAAAAAGAAATAGGTGCTTACGTTCGGTTGCAAGATTCTGATCAGGTTTACTGTAAATATTAGCGCATTATTTGAAAAAATCTGGCGCCTTGGAGCTTCTTGGCTCCAACTTCTGTTGCTTCATGATTGTACATGGTTCTTTTGGAAGTCTATCAGTTACATTTCCCCCAAACACTATGAAGATTCCATGTACAGGCCTATCCTTAAGCATGCACAGCATATGCGGTTGCATGGGGCACTACCAGGACCAGGGATGGCCTTTTTGGGGTGGGCTGCTGGGGCGGGTGCCCAGGGTGGCCCGCCAAAGAAGGTGTCATGCGCTGGCCCAGACCGATGCTACATTAGTGCCGCATGGGGAGGGGCTGGTTCCTCTCCGGCCCAACCCCTCCTCCCAGTTGCTCTCAGCACTTGGGCCCAGGGCTGCCTTTTCCCTGTCCCCCTCCTTCCCACCCACCAACTTGCTCCTCTGAGCCAGACAGCCGCCAGCTGAGGGCTCCTGCCAGTAACAGGGGTGGAGAGGAGTTCTCAGCCTCTGTGGCTCCGCTCTGGCCCCACCTCCTCCCCCCAGATGCTCAAACCACTTGGTGGTGCAAGGAGGGGGAATGGGGAGCTTGGTAGCAGGCCTGGGAGTTTCTGGTTGCTGCACTGCCACATGCCGCGGACACCTGGGCTCCCCCATGGCACGGCCCCCACCTCCTCCCTGCACTCTCGGGCCCCTGCTGGGCCTGGGACAGTACTGATGGGAAGGTGCTGTGCATGCAGCTTCCCCCCAAGTCCTGTGCACCCGCCTCAGCCCTGCCATTATTCCAATGCAGAGGACGGGCAGCATAGGGTTCCCATACTCTCAGAGGGCAGCACTGGCACCCAGTGGACAGACACCCCTACCAATGGGTGCTCCTTGTTCCAGGTAAGCCCCCTTGATCCAGGCCCCATGGAGCAACTGGAGACCCATTTCGCCTGAACCATCCCCCGCCCACCAGCATCCCTGGGGGAGACCCAATTCCCTCTGCCCCCTCCCCCCCACCAGCAAGGCAGCTCAGTATCCTTTGCTGCCTCATTCTCCCCCTCCCCCATGGCTGTGAGCCCAGGCTATGGGCAGGGGGGACATAGACCATCAGCATTATAATGTGCTTAATTTGTTTAAACTGGTTTTAATAAAGTGCATGAGGCAAGTTTTCCAATACTATAAGCTTATGCTTGTGTTGCTAAGAGCAAGTTGGGCATAGGGGCACCACTTTAATAAAACTGTATAGGGCCCCATAAATCCTGAAGATGGCCCTGTCCATGTGAAAAATAAAGCCTTCCACTTCACACACAAGGATAAAGGCAGGCCAGATTCAGCCTGGGGTTTACTTCAGAGACCACCAAGTAGCAGAACATTTGCCAGAGGGCCAGCACAAACCAAATTGAGAAGTACTTGTTGAAGGATGGGAGTTGTGCTGCCTTTAAGGGCTGAGTTTCCCAAACAGAGAGTCTGGGCAGGGTGCTCTGACACTGTTGTCATCATGCACAGTCAAGTGGAACCAGACACAGAATAAAGCAAAGCTCCAAGAAGCACCTTAATCATTAAGTAATCACTGAACACCAATACAATACCAGGAGTAAAAAGCAGGGCTGCCCAGAGGATTCGGGGGCCTGGGGCAAAGCAATTTTGGGTGCCTCTTCCATAAAAAAAAAATTGCTATACTATACAATACTATATTCTCGTGGGGGTCCCTGCAGGGCCCAGCGCAAATTGCCGCACTTGCTCCCCGCCCACGGGCAGCCCTGGGAAAAATAAACCTTCTGCATCTTGTCACAAACCCAGTTTTGAGAAAAACGTCTTTACAAGGTATCACTGGTTCTCAGCATCAGCTAGTGCTAAAAGGCACTAAAGCTCATTAAAAGGGTTGGACAAATATTTTCCGTCACAACTTTTTCTGGATCAAAAACTAGGGGTTTTTAAAAAGCAGAAAAAAATCATGGACAATGTCTGCTTTCCTTCAAAATTTGTAGTGGCTTTTTTAATTGAAAAGCTGAAATTAGTCTGCCAAACCTGAATATGGTTTGGGGTTTCAGAAGTGTGTGGCCAAACATTTGCTGCTTGCTGTGTTTGATTGTTTAAAGAACCAAATAAAAAAATTCTGCTTAAAAAAAATCCAAAACTTTTGAACCACCTCAGCTTGTGACCAAACGCCTAAGCCCATCCAGTCAGAGATTTTTCCAGGTTTCTGATACTCTGCTGGCTTCCTTGACTCGTATCTGTCTACATAACTTTGGATTCATTTAGGTTAGAATATAAGAACTGCCATATTGGGTCAAACCAAAGGTCCATCAGCCCAGTATCCTGTCTACTGACAATGGTCAATGCCAAGTGCCACAGAGGGAGTAAACCTAACAGGTAATGATCAAGTGATCTCTCTCCTGCCATCCAACTCCACCCTCTGACAAACAGAGGCTAGGGACACCAATCCTTACCCATTCTGTCTAATAGCCATTAATGGACTTAACCTCCGTGCATTTATCTGTTTCCTAGAGACTAGCTCCATGGGGTCCCTCACAAACTGGAGACGGTTACTGTGGGTTTGTCTTTAGTACAGCTTACGTACATACTCCACAAACTGAGCATTTGAGCTTGTTCCAGAATCTGGGATGAGCCTATGTTGTAAAAACTGAAATGCTCAAAATAGCACATGCATGTGAATGGACACAGAGTGCTAAAATTAAATTAACCCAGGGGTTCTCAAACTGGGAGTCAGGACCCCTCAGGGGGTCATGAGGTTATTACTGGGCGTCACTAGCTGTCAGCCTCCACCTCAAACCCCGCTTTGCCTCCAGCATTTATAATAGTGTTAAATATAGAAAAAAAAGGTTTTTAATTTATAAGGGGGGGGTCGCACTCAGAGGTTGGCTATGTGAAAGGGGTCACCAGTATAAAAGTTCGAGAACCACTGAATTGAGCCCCCTGAAGCCTCAGGGAATGCAGGAGAGGGGGGTCTCCTTTGGTAAGGTTGGGAAGGATATTGCTCTTCTCATATGATCCCTCCCCCAGTGGCTAATTTTAAATGAAGCTACCCTCCCCGGACATGAATCTCCCTATGGCACTGAAATTAAATGTGGACTATAATTTGGCATTTGAGAAGTGAAAGGGATGGTAGCCCTAATGGAAAAGCTAACAGCTTGGCTCTTCTGCAAGCCTCAAACTGATGAATGAGCTTTAGGGTAGGGAAGGCTGTGCCTCCCAAACAGCCTGGCCCTGCCCCCTATCCAACCCCCACCCACTTCCTGCTCCCCGACTGCCAGCCCCCCTCAGAATCCCGACCCATCCTGCTCCTTGCCCCCTCAAGTCCCCCAGAGACCCCTACCACCACCCCCCCAGGACCCCACCCCTGCTCCATGACCCCTGACTTCCCCGACCCCTATCCACCTCTCCGCTGAGTCCTGACAGACCCCCAGAATGCCCACAATCCAACCCCCCCATTCCCTGTCCCCTGACTGCCCCAAGCCTCTGCCCCTCCCTGTGCCCTGACTGTCCCCGGGACTCCCTGCCCCCTAGCCAAGCCCCCCAACCCTGGCCCCAGCCCCTTACCCCTGGCTCCCTCACCCAGAGCCTCAGCGCATCCAGGAGCTTCGCTCGACAGCGGCAGCGTGGTTCCGGCAGGGCCTGAGCTCCTTCCCGCTCATAGCCACGTGGTCAGGGGAGGAGCCGCTCGGCCCGGAGCTCGCAGTCCCGCCCCCTTACCACGCAGCTCTGAGCAGGGCGGAGCTCAGGGGCCCTGCCGGAGCCACGCTGCAACGCTGTTGACGGATTCTGCTGGAAGCGCTGAGGCTCCGGGAGAGGGGCGGAGATGGGGTCGGGTGGGGCCAGGGAGGGAGCCTCAGCCATTCTCATGGGGGCCCCTGTGGAGCATGGGGCCTGGGGCAAATTGTCCCTCTTGCACCTCCCCCCGGGCAGTCCTGGTAAAAAGGAATGAAGAAAATAACAAGTCAAAGAACGAGGCAGTTAAGAGCCCCACCAGAGTGGGAATTCTCTGGAAAACAACTAGGGAAGCAACTGATTCAGACCAGTTCTCCAATTTGTCAAGGTTGTTTTGAATTCTAATTATGTCTTCCAAATTGAAGCCTTTTCCAGCTTGGTGTCATCCACACATTTTATAAGCATACACTCCACTCTATTGTCCACCATTTTCATAAATTACTTGACTAGTACAAGAACCAGGACTGACCTCTGCACGACTCCACTAGATATGTCCTTTCAATCTGACAGTGAATCATTGATAACTACTCTTTGTATTTGGTCTTTCAACCACTTATGAACCCACCTTATAATAATTTCATCTTGATCAGTGGTTCTCAAAGCTGGTCCGCCGCTTGTTCAGGGAAAGCCCCTGGTGGGCTGGACCGGTTTGTTTACCTGCCATGTCCACAGGTTCAGCTGATCCTGGCTCCCACTGGCCGCGGTTTGCCACTCCAGACCAATGGGGGCTGCAGGAAGCAGCGCAGGCTGAGGGATGTGCTGGCCGACCTTTCTGCAGCCCCCATTGGCCTGGACTGGCGAACCGCGGTTAGTGGGAGCCGCAATAGGCCAAACCTATGGGCACAGCAGATAAACAAACCAGCCCGGCCCGCCGGGGCTTTCCCTGAACAAGCGGCAGACCAGCTTTGAGAACCACTGATCTAGATCATATTTCCCTAGTTTGCTTTTGAGGATGTCACATGAGACTAATGAGGTGGGATTGTCAGACTGGCAAGGGAGATGATCCTTAGATCTGTAGTTCATAACATATGAAGGTTCGAGAACCACTATTAGTTTTATTGTAAATGCACAGCTGTTTAGGCATTTTCACTATATGGTATAAGTTTCTTCCAGGCTGAGCTCACTGAATAGGCATGTTATTAAAATAAAGAACCAATTAACAAGTTGTAAGAACCTCAAATGGGACAAAATACTGAAGAAAAATCACTGACACTGAAAACTTCTGTATTGTAAGAGGTCAGGTATTTTCAACTCTGTTTGCCAAACCCAGCCCTGAAGACAATTTTCCAGTCACAAGCTGGAATACAAGCAAGCTGAATAATTCCTCAAAGAGCCCCTAGAGGAAGAGAAGACATTCCCTGAATATATAATATAGATCCACGTGGGGACAAGACTAAGCTAATTTATTTGAGTTGTTCTCCAGTTTCAATGTTCTGCATCCCAGAGCTGCTTAAAATGAAGTTAGTTTAAAATAATATTGTTAACTTTGCTCACAATTGTCTGCAGAGTCAAGCTGATTTTCTGATGAAACAGCAAGCAAGTGGAGCACCCAAGTCTACACATATATACACTGCCAACTGCAAACTCTCCAATGTATTTACATATAGGCAATTTTTAATTATTGATCTAGCAACTCTTAAGTATGCCTAACAGCCACTGAAGTACTTTCCTTGTGAAAGGACTGTAAGATCAGCATATAACTAAACAAATTGTCTTGACATCCTAAATTGTTTTCCTTTAAAAAAAATGAAAGAAGACATGTTGTCACAGCTAGAGGGATGCTGCAAAGGAATATGAACAGCTGTGTGCAGAGGCATTCACATTCCAAGATCTACAGAGCTTTTGTCATCACAAATCCCCTGCTTCTGATGCCTTACATCCGATCTTCTGCCTATGTCCCAGCTCCACAGGTTCTGTGGATTAAGGGAAAGAATATACAGTCTCCACAACTCCAAAAGAACAGTGAAGTGAACTAGTTTTGCCTATCTACATGTTTTTGCATGGGAGGGGAGTACATAGGCTGATAGAAATACAACTATTGCCATGAAAATTCACATTGATAGGTTAGAAATGTTTTTAAAAAAATCTTTAATAATTTGGAACAAAGTAAGTGCATAAGAAGGTTCTCTAGGAACAAAAAAGGAAAACCCTATGCGAAGTCTGTTTTAAATATCAATGCACTACAAAGGACGGTAGCACAGGGATAAAACATTATATATAATGCTAAACACAGAAATGCTTACTATTCAATTCAGATTCTAAATGCCACACCTCACCATTGTGATGTCGGAGTACCTACCGACCACATCTAGGTTTTTCAAAATAGTCTACAGGCATTTCAATTTTAATGGGATTTGGGCACTTAACACCCTTAAGCCCCTTTGAAAATCTCAGCCTTCAATGGAAGTTTTGTCTGAGTAATAACACAGAAAATTTGGCATAAGGATAGGACGTCTGCATTTGAGCCACACTGATTTAAACATTCAAAGAACAGGCCACATTAGATTCCTTTTAAAAGTCAGCACGAGTCTCCTTTACAGAAAACAAAAGCATGTACATGGAGGAGAACTGAGTCTACAAAAAGTAGACTCCATATGGTGTAGGGGAAGCTTTAAAAAAAAAGAATTGCTCCCCAGACTGAAATATGGATCATCTTTTTTTAAAAAGTCATACTGCAGATGGTAAGGCTCAGGCTAAAGATAATCCATTTATACCAGTGGAGCACAGCATATGTCCCAGTTACATACTATAAATAATAGCAACTGGGAAGTCTTATGGGATATATCTGCATACAAAAAAGCAGTGATAGAAATAAATAGCCAATATGCATGTGGTGGGAGGGGTGTTTTGTTTTTTAGTTGCCTGCATCCATCTAGTGGCAGCACATTTTTCTGCTTATCGTATGTGCTAAAATCCAATGTTTGATTCAAAATAAAGCTAATTTGCATTGGCATTGTGACTTAACTCACTGGTGTATTATTACTGTGTAAGCAGGTGTACCAGCAACTGCAAAGAAGTGCTTGCTGATGGAATCCCAGCAGGGTTTCTGATGAGTTTTCCTTTTGTTGAACCTTACCCAGGAAATTACTGTGTAAAAAGCTTCACTATTAGTTCTTTGCCTGAAACATCATTTAGCTACACCTGGCCATATTCATGGCAATTCTATTAACTATACATATAGGACATACCAAAAATCCCACCAGCCTTTTAAAATCATCATTTCAAATCCTTCATAACAACAGTGAAAAGAAATCCAACCAGATTAGTATCCACAAGGAGATTTATGATCAAAACACTGCACACACTCTAAACTATATAAGGGAAATATCACATATAGACTTTAAGACGGAATCTAAATTACATATCAGTGTAAAATACATTAAATAAAGTATTGTACATCATAACGTGCTATATAAAAGTAAAAATATTGTTATCCCTGTTGACTTGAGTTGCTAGTCTAAGTTTGGGACTCTGGGGGTTGTTTTCACTACAAGGAGCCAAGTATTCCTTTGTATGTAAACAAAATTGTATCAAAGTCCTTCTAAGAACATTGGAGGAGTCACAAAATCAGACACATTGCTCTTGCGCACAGGTCCAAGCTTCCTTCAAATAGAAGACCTTATCTAAAACTTCTCAAAGCTTCTCCCACACCCGCAACAGACTTCAAGGCTGTGTCTGTCTCTCTCTGTGCTGCTTCAGACACACACACACACACACACACACACACACACACACACACACACACACGCAAAATGTGCCAAAATCATATCAAGCAAAATTCCTTCACTCAAACCCTAAATTTCTAAGCTGACCTCCTTTGTTTTGGGCAGCAACCTATACTTAACTATTTTATGGTTATCTTAAATGAATGGTAGAGCTTAAACCTATAACAATATCGTAAGATGGTTGTGGTAAAACAGTTGAGTATGTCATTAGGACTTGTTTTGATTTTAATTATTTGTTTAAATTAAATGTTTAAAGCATCTTCAATATGTTGCAGTTTGGGAGTTTAACATATCCTTCATATCAGTTCGGAACATTCAAGAACTGTTGCAATAGGTGGTTTATGGCCTATATTCCAGTGTCTCTAATTAAGGATTTATTCAATCCATAAACATAGATGAGAACGTCTTTCTTACCCTCTCCAAGGGGAGGAAGATAATTGATTTTGGCAAAAGGCACATAGAATCATAGAATTATAGAATATCAGGGTTGGAAGGGACCTCAGGAGGTCATCTAGTCCAGCCCCCTGCTCAAAGCAGGACCAATTCCCAACTAAATCATCCCAGCCAGGGCTTTGTCAAGCCTGATCTTGGAAACCGCTAAGGAAGGAGATTCCACCACCTCCCTAAGAAACCCATTCCAGTGGTTCACCACCCTCCTAGTGAAAAAGTTTTTCCTAATATCCAACCTAAACCTCCCTCACTGCAACTTGAGACCATTACTCCTTGTTCTGTTATCTGGCACCTCTGAGAACAGTCTAGATCCATCCTCTTTGGAACCCCCTTTCATAGCTCTCTCTTCAAAATACAGTATGCAGATCCTTCTGATATAGCTGTAGCAACCATGTCCAAGATGTATAGCTAATAATATATACCAATAACCCTGTATCCACAAGTTATCTTCAAGCATTATAAAGTGATACTATTTAAAATGACCATTAAAAAAACAAGATAAATGCAGCATTCTTGTATGTTAAAAGTGGGTGCTTGCCACAGAAACTCAATTTAAAAACAAACACTATTTTCTATTTCCTAGGGATTATCACAAATGTTTGTGGATTCTCCTAACTATATTTTATCTACATCAGGAAAAAGCTGATATAAATACTTAAAAGCAATGTGAGGACTCAGGGATCTACAGAGGTACCATTGGTATATCTTTAGTGAATGTATTGCTTTGCTGTATTCAAGCTATGTTACTAATATATGGAGGAAAGAAGATACATGTTAGCAACAAATTATCAAAACCTGCTTTTTAATCTAGCACCAAACACTAGTATACTGAGCACTCCATTTTCATTTGTGAGCTAAATTACAGATTTGTTTTTCTGGTTTGGCTCTGAAAGGGCCTAATACGCAAGTGCATGATTTACTCACTTGTGGGGCAAAAGTAACATGTATAGTAACTCTGTCTCACTACAGAAAGATGGAAATGTAGGTATAATACCTATTAGTCACATGGTTATTATAAAGTGACAGCTGCCACCTGCTGAAGGGCCTGCATCTTAATATTGTTGACATGATTTATGTGGGGCACTACATCAAACTACATTCAGCTATGTCAAGATAACACACAAAAAATGCAAACCATGTGCAGAGACATTTAGAGAGAACAGATTTTCCCTGCAGTAAAAAACATTTCAGAATCATTCACAAGTATTACAAGATGAGATTTTTATACCAACACATGTCCAAATTTAAAAGGTCATGAACAGACCTTCCATGTTGTAAACTCACTTCCTTTAGGTGAGAATAATCATGAAAAGAGAAAATCACTATGGGCTAGATTTTGCAACCTGTATAGATTTTGAATGGTATTTTATTCTACTTGCTGCCCCTTCAAAAGGGACTATTCAAACAGTATGGTCTATTTCAGCAAGAGTAAGAGTGACAGAATCTGGAAACAGAGTGACAGAGTAGCACATAATACCTTAGACATCAACATATTTCTAAAGGAATTAATTCCAGTGCAGTGAACTTACTGGATAGGAGAATGTTATTAGGTATCCATAGGCAGTTATGACGGTGGGAGAGTGTAGTGTATAATCACTTAAATCTCTGTATTATAAAACTGCCCTGCGCTGAGTAGTATCTATTATTTAAAAGCTCTATCCTAAATATTTGCAGGGGGCCCACTTATTGTATAGCATATGTCCACCACTATGTACACATTAGAAACCTAAGAGTACTATATCTTCCTCTCACCATTCCACCCTCACCCATATACATACTCTGGTTTTGAAGCTTTATTAGACACAAAGAAGGAAACATAAGCTGTGGATGTAATTCTATCCATGATTTAAAAAAAAATTAGAGGGATATATTAGAGCTAGAAGCCTTTGGTAAATTTTGCGTTATTTACAGAAGCCAACCACATCTAATTGTTTTAGGAAGGGGATTTGGATGATACTACCACCTAGTTTCCTGCCAGTATCACAGAACTGCCCTATTTCTCTAATCTTCAAACTAAAACTTTTTCTGCTCTTTTCCATTTACCACAATTAGAAAGGTGAAGTACCATTCAGATTTAGAATATTGTTTTATTTTTTCTTTACATTATTTAAACCCCTTAAATTGACACCTTTCATTCAGAGCCTATTTCTCTTATTTAAGAGTGGCCTGTGGTAGTCTCTTATGAGAGTATTAACCCAGATTTACTGTAGGCATTATAACAAATAGTGGATAGCTACTGCCATGCTTTGCCAATGCCAAACAATCTTTGTCATTGTTCTTCCTGTATGGGTTATTTCTATTTCTGTTTGGTTATGTGTTTACAATATGACCACAAAGGATGTAACATTAGTTCATCTCCAATGTCTAAACCCTTTGCAGTTTCTCCACATGTATGTGGAAAGCCAAAATATGCAAATCCTGTGCTGGATGACTAAGACAAATCAAGTGGGTTTTTACAGTGCAGCTTTCCACAATTCTAAATATTCCTGTCATGTTGCATTTTACATAACATCGCCATTATACATGGAATACATTTAGACATTTCTGAGGTGAACATAATGGACATGATGATGAGGAATGAGTAGCTTTTAGGAACATTTGCTGCCTAGGAGAGCTACCCTTCCTGAGACTGGAAATATAAATAATCAATTAATAATTCAGTCAGTCTACCATGCAGATCCTAGTAAGGCCGTTACAACTCTTTTTGTCAATATAATCATCATGTCTTCTGGGGGTTGTCCTAATAAAAATGTAGCTATCTTGAAAAGCATCTACATGTCTTTTCTTAAATAGAGTTATTTTGCTTGCACAACTGCCTGTTCTTATATTAACTGAATTTTAAAAAATCGAATATATTTCTAAATGAAAATCATTTTTGTGCTTTGTCACATTCCACACACTAAAATCCTCACCCTCTGTGAGTCATGATTAGATAAGACTATTCTAACCGTTTTTCTGGGCACAAAAAGCCTGCAAGACAATGCACATAAGTCCTTCCCCTGTAGTCCTGAAGGGATTGGAATTAGATGCTGAACCAAAGAATAGTGATTTTTCAGATGTGCTCACTGATTTTCAGAGCATTCCTATAGGCTGAGAGCAGAACTCTGAGTTTCCTTTTGAATTCAATCAAAAATCCAGCTTGAAAAACTCAATATGAAATGCAACTTGAAGCCATTCCTATGACAACCTCTGCTCTACAAGCTTCTCCAACCAATTCTGAGATGAGACCTGCACAACCCTTCCCACCCCAATAATAAATTCTGCTAAAGAGAGGCATGAAGCTCTTTGAAAGAAGCCCCACTTTGGCTGCCAGATATTCAGGGGATATTGTGCACTAATTTGTTCTGTTAGATATTCAATAGTATTTCCCTTTCAAGAGCACTGAAGTGACTTAGGCTCCTAAGACTCATTTTCAAAAGTGTCTTAGGCACTTAGACATCTACATCTGTAGGCTCCTAAGTGCATAAGGAATGTTTGAAAAATTGTATGTTTTGTCAGAAATTTGTGCTTTTTGACAAATTTATTACTTGATTCACCCAAACTTACTGCTGCCATCTGCTCCAGAGATTGATGAAGCCTTCCTCATACAGTTTGATATAGTAGTGTTAAATTTGTATATTGTTTTAGGATGAAAGACACTATTATTTATACATTGTCAACAGTTTCCAAGATATGTTTTAAGACAAGCATGAAAACAAGATTCCTGTTTGGGAGAGGTAGCAAAGTAAACAGACTATATGCAGATGAAGGATGGGATTAAAGATAAACCAAAGTGATTGAGTATTAGAATGCATCATGTGTTTTCTCAATTCAATATTTTGTTTAGGGTTTTTTCCCACCCCCATTTCCTTCCTTCTCTTTGTTGACACTTCTCTGCAGGGAGAACTAGGGTCTATAGGCCATTTTAAAGATTTTAAGAAAGCTTGTAAGGATAGCATAGAGGCATTGCAGACTGGGTCCAAAAAATGAGGCCCAATAGAAGGCAATAGGAAACAAGAGAAGAACTATTATAGGCGGGACTGTTAGCACTGCCTATGATTAAGGTTACCTAATAAGACCCTGTTTTCACTTGCTTATAGCTTTGACAGACTTTAACCATTCAGGCTGAACTCTTCCATACCAGGTATCTGCCTCAGCATAACTGTGTGTGTGTGTGTGTGTGTGTGTGTGTGTGTGTGTGTGTGTGTGTGTGTGTGTGTGTGTGTGTGTGTGTGTGTGTGTGTGTGTGAGAGAGAGAGAGAGAGAGAGAGAGAGAGAGAGAGAGAGAGAGAGAGAGAAATTTCAGCCAAAAATGATTCAGCTATTTCTGAGAACAAAGAAAACTGTTTTTCAATGTTAAAAGAAAATCTTGTGACCTTTTATTTACAAATCTCTACAGCCTCTATGCATTGGAGCAGGATCTTCAAATTTGGAAGGAAGGCAGCCTTTGTGTCAGGGATGTGCCTTTTGCCATTCCTGTGAAAATCAACCCAAATTTGGCCAAGAGACAAGCCTTTGAAAAATCAAATCAGTTCATGTGTGCTCAGTAGAGATTTGCTAGAATTTAACAGCTAAAAATCTCTGAAGATTTCATCCTCACTGAGGATGCTTGAGCTTCCTACAGCCCCTGATGCTGATTCACTGTGCATGTGCGATCTCCACAAAGCAACTGAACATTTCTTATCCCAGGGCTACAGGGGTGAAGATTGTCCTTCCCTGTAGTAGCTGCTCCAGGACAGGATGGGATTAGGCACAAGATTTAAAGAGACAGGCTTCCTGCTCTCAATGACCTCAAGCTGGCACCCAGGAGTGTGGAGAAGGAACCTGTCTGGTTCAAATGCAGAGGGAACAAGAGTTGGACCTAGGGGGAGCTTTGGGAGGAATAGACAGAAACAAGGACCCTTGGGGGCTGAGTCTGAGACTGTCAAGAGGACAGAGAGACTGTGATTGGCTGGACATGGAGATGAGTTCTGGGAGCTGGAGGGAGATGACAGGGAAACATGAGTGGGTGTGTGTGTGGTTGAATCTGAGGTCAGATGTGGAGCCAGGCTGAAGGGATGGAAAACATGACAAGGAGCCTGAGTGCAGGGGAAGAACTGGGACTGTCTGGGTAAACTGACAGGGACAAAGAATCTGGGGAGGTGAGGATAGATTGGATGAAAAGCATGAGAGCCTGTGGGGATGGCAATTGTGGGTGGAAATGAGAGGTGGGCAACAAAGAGTAAGAGTTCTGGGAGTGGGGGAGGGAAGTGGAACTGGCTTGGCAAGAAGACCAGTTTGAAATAGTGTCCATGTTCAGTGGTGAAGCAGACAGACAAAGACCAGATAGAGCAACTGTTGGGCTTTATTCCTTACTCCACATATGTGGTACTCTCTTATTCTGCCCTTCTAGAAAGTGCAGTTTTCCAAGTCCTATAATAATCATATTATAGCATCCCCTATTGGGAAGCCATTTATTGTAACAGTTAAGACTATCCTTAGAATATATATGACTGATAAGGCTTTGCAGGTACAGGCCCTGTGCACTTACTGCAAGTTATTAAATTAATCCTATTTATATTCATGATATATTTACTGGATGACAACATTTAGCTCTTCTTTATGAAAGACAGACGCGATATATTTTCACTAAAGACCAACATCCTGCATATTTCATTGTTAATACTTAAAAGGAGAAATATGAATGGAGACACTGGAAATCTAAGTCTTTGGCTTTATCTTTTTCAAAAAAAAAAAGAAAAAAATAAGACCCTTGAAGTAAAAACAAGAGAAAAGAAACTTCTTACCTTTGCAAACTCCTTCTATAGAGTTAAAAAAAGAAAAGCCAGGAAAAAAGATTGTCATAGCAACCAGTTAAGAATAAATTCAAGCAGGGAAAATAATCTGATTAATCTTTTTTTATTATTAAGAACCATAGTATATACTGTATCAAGTTCAGTAGCAGTACCTCTTTAAGAAGGGTATTATACTAAAACTCAATTCATTAAGATACATATTTTAATCACAGGATTCTTAACTCTTTCACTGTCATGTTGTCTGACTTACAGAACCAAACAAAACTTAGTCTGTTTTCTGCTTAAACAATCTGAATTGTAACAAACAATCATCTTGGACAGCAGATTGCTTATACAGTCAGAAAGAAAGTTTTATATCATCTCTAAAGTTAGGACTACTCCCATTGAAGACAATGGCAAATCCCCACAAATCTAGACTAAGATAAGAGGCCACGGAACGTGTTATCTCTCTCACTCTAAAAATCTATTGGGATCTCAGTGGTGAATAGGCTTTGTGGCACTGTCTTAACCTTAGTTCTACAAGGGCTCACTGACTAAATTTTGCATTGATAGCATTACTTTATGCAATATGACCCACAGTGAAGTTAAGGCTGCTGGTGTCGAGGACGGAACAATCAGCGGTTAAGAGACAATGCAGAAGCATAGGCACTTCCACATGGATAGCTCTTGTCTATGCATGATCTGTGCTTTTACAGGTCTGATCTGCAGCCACTGCTATGACCCTATATGGCTGAATTCCAAGAAAACATCATAAGTAGAAGCAATTTGTAACTTTCTCCTCCCTACCCCAACAGTCAAAATTCAAATGTTATGTTGATGTTTCTAGAGCAAATGTCAACTTTTCATTGAAAAAAACAAAAAGCCCAAGCATTTTCAGCCAAAAACTAGGGGGGGGAGGCAAAGAAAATTTATATTTTCTACAAAAAGCAGACACTATACACAAAACATTTTGTTTAATTTAAAACCCCATTTTCTGTCAAAAACATTTCAACAAACCCTATTATTCTGGATTTCTAGCCCTCTCTGCAGAGCTTAGGGACAAATTGTCCCATAATAATAGATCTACAAAACTTTTAGTGTTTGGAAAGGTTTGCTAGAGTAACTTTTAAAATATATGAAGTAAACAGACTGTATGAACTAAATAAAAATATGGCCTCTATTATTTAGTTGAACCATACAATTTATTTTCTGTGAAGTGAAAGGCTTTTAGTTATTTCAGACTGATCTAGATAAAAAATACTGTGCTAACTGTGAAAAGCTGTATATTTCTGAATTCTAAAGTTTTGCCCTCAGGGCCTCCCTTCTTCAGCTGTAAGAAATCAAAACACAGTAACTTCTCATAGCAGGAAAGACAGTTATTAGCTTTGAAATCCACTCATTGAGTTCCTTCAACACTATATTAATTGATCCAAGACTTAAGGCCTAGTTCTCTCCCCTTACCCAAAGCAAAGCCAACAGTTTACTTAGACAATCTGCACAATAGGATGGGGAGGGAATACTGCAGCACAAACCCAGAGCCAAGGACCAGAGCAATCATTCAGCTACTTTTCTTCCAAGTTTGCTTCATAGTAGCGACTGAGTCCAATTACACCTTCCTATATATTGGGTTTTGGCAATCAGCTCCACATAATTTACAGACACACTGGCCTTATGCTAGCGACCAGGCCTCCCCTCCCCGCCTCACCGACCCACCCACCCTGCTGATATAATGTAGAGCTGTAGGGAAAGTCTGGCTTGATACATAGAGCCCCCTTGATACATAGAGCTTTTGCTGTTTGTGACTTAACTATTACATTACTGTAGCACAGTAGTTTTCAAACTGAGGTACACATACCCCTATGGGTAAGTGAGCTCTTGTTGACGGGCATGCAAGAAAAATCCTGTAGTGGTGGACAATGCATTTTATTTATTAAGACTTGGCAATCTACTCATAGGTATATTGTGGCCCTATCTCAGAGTATGCAGTAGACTATATTATTTGGAAAGGGTTGTACAGCCTAAACAGTTTGAAAATCACTGGTGTAGCACTGCAGGTGGTATTCTGGGATCAGGGCCCTACTGTTCTAGACACACATTTTTAATAAAGACAGTCTCTGCCTGAAGAAGCTTACAGTTTCACCCATCCACATATGTTTATGTTCTGAATCGTCACCACCCCCAAAAAACAGGGAAAGCACTACCAAAACAGCCTAGTGAAAATAATTATATTTGCATGAATATGCATCAGAATTTTGATGAATTGTTTATATAGCTGCAGTGACATTCAAATGCCTCCTTGCTGTAGTGACAACATGAGATGGGAGCTGTGGATAATAATATATTTGCCCTCTTTTTACTGATAGGTTGTTTCCCACCTCCCACTCTTGATTGTCAGTGGGGGGGAGCAGAGAGGAAGAGTCATTTTGTGAAGTCAGATAACACCTTTAGGGCCAGATGCTGATACCCTTACATCGAACAGCACCTTATTCCACAAGAAGTCCTAGCACAAATTGCTCCTTGGTGTAAATAAGGGCATCAGAATCTGGCCCTTAGATTTTACCTGTCAGGTGACCCTAGATAATTCATAGAATACCTTGCAGAGCCTCTGTCTCCAGGGATTCGTCCCAATTCATTTGCATTCCTAGCAATTCCTCACTACAAATACGCTCTAATTGCTTAACATGTCTCTCCTGAGACTGTCAAAAAAAGATTGTATTTAGTGTCATTGTAGTGGTAGTTATTGTGCGCTGGACTCTTCTCCATTAGCAATTGGATTAAGACTATCAATTTATTTCTTTGAAAAGCTGTCACATGGTAAATCCTGTAAGTCACTAATGAACTGGGGTGGATTAGAATCAGTGACTTGGAGATAAGAGCTCCTACAACCCTTCAACAAACGGCTGAGCCAACCAGTAACAGACTGCTCACAAACACTTATATTACTAATGTGATGACAGAATGCTCTCTAGAATCCCACTTTAACAAAATATTAAGCATGTGTTTATAGCTGTTCTTATTCAGCAAAATGTTAAAGTCCCACTGCAGATAACACTGCTCTACAGCCAAAATGCTTCTGAAATAAATGTAGTCCAACTTTACTAATTCTGGGTCACTGAGAATGAAAATGGTGCTTAAAATTGTTGATTGGCTCTAGTTTTCAAGATATGCTATTGGATCAGTATATACGATCCTTGACTTGGGAATGGCAGAGGATAAGTGAGTTATAAAGGGAAGGGATCTCAATTTAAACCAGAAATGACTAAAATACATCTTTGACTGGATCTATGAATAAATCTATGACTGGGTTTGGACAGTACTTGCTTTTGAGGCAAAACAATGAATGACGCAATCTGAAGCTGGTATTGCGTCATACATGATATGAATTGCATCATGTTATTCCTAGAAGTCATGGATGATGCAATCATAATGAAGCTTACATCACTCTGCTGAACAAATTGCCCTATATCAGCTCTAGAAATCATACAGTGTCGTGCTCTCTTATTTGTCAGTCTTTGATTTTGCAAAGGGACACATTTCTGTTTAGCCAAAGTGAGCAGAGATGCCTCATACTTGTGTGAACAGTGCAGATAAGTTCTGCTATGTTTGTGGTGAAGTGACTTTTGCATCACAAAAGTGCAGTATAACCACTATGGTTAAGAAAGCCTATCACCTTTATTTTGGCTGCAAAATTGGAGTTCAGGACAAGAGGTGGGCCCCACACATATGCTGCAACACTTGTGCAACAAATCTTGGCCAGTGGTTGAACAGGAAAAGGAAATCTATGCCTTTTGCAGTGCCAATGATTTGGAGAGAGCCAACAGATCATACCAGCAATTGTTACTTCTGCATGGTGCCTCCAGTTGAGAAAGGTGTGTCAAAGAAGAAAAAGTGGACTGTGCATTATCCAAACATTCCATCAGCTATACGCCCAGTACCCCACAGAGAAGGACTGCCGGTTCCTGATGCACCAGAATCATTCTCACTTGAGTCAGACGAGGAAGAGGAAGAGGATGAAACTTCTGGTCCTGAACCATCAATGTCACAGGACCCACATTTTCTCCCCTCCTCCTCCTCTGAACCACACCTCATCACACAAGGTGAACTGAATGACCTTGTCAGGGATTTGGAACTACCCAAGAGTAAGGCAGAGCTGTTGGGCTCCAGACTACAGCAGTGGAATCTCCTGGCAGGCTATCAGGGCAAATGGAGCCCATCAATGTTTGCAGACTATTGCTGGACAGTGACAAGAGATGCTCCATTTAATGAATACAAGAGACAAGCCAAGAAGCGCCGAGTAGACACTGAATAGGACTAAACTATGTACATAATAGTTTTTTGCCTTTTGTTTCATAATAAATTTCATGTATATAACCCTTTTGCTGATTTTTAAAGTGTTACATAAACAGGACAGGAGAAATATTATCATGTAAAGCAACCATAAACACATGAAAAGACCTAGGTTTACAATTTATGATTAAAACTCTACTATCTACACAATATACATAGACATAAAATGTAAAAACTTAAATATCTTAGAAACAGTAGCCAATCAGTTGTTTTAATTGTCATATTTGAATTCAGCACATCAAAATACATAATAAATATCACATTTTATCTCTGAAGCAGACGACTTCTCAAAAATTGTTAGACTAGTGTAATCACATGCCTAAGCATTTTGCTGAATCAGGGCCTACAGCAATGGTTCTCATAATACCTAATGCACCCTAGTTACAACACTAAAGTACTTGGTACAGCCATCCTTTGTCATTATAATCATTGTTGTCATAATGGATTTTGTGCTGACAAGCCAACTTAGGGTACCCCCTGCTTCCAGTTCACATCCCACAGTTTGTGAACCACTGCTTTAAAGCAATCTTTCTCTCTAATCTAAACCCAAGTTAGAGAGTATTGTCACTGAGCACAAACAGTGGGTCTGGAAAAAAATATTGTGCATGTAGGAACTAAATCAATATTTTATTTAAATTACAGGTAAAGCTCCTGACTCCCATTCCACCATTCCAGTCTTTTTACTCGCATAAAAGAGCTCTAGAAGCCACAGCTCCTGCTGGGAGAGGATTCTCCTGGGACAGGAATTGAGAAAGGCAGCCTGCAGCTGTCCTTCCCAGGATCCCTTCACAAGCCTGGCATAGGGGCCAAGCCAGGAGTAGACCAACCCAGGAAGCTACTACACCTTATTTAGGCCCTAGGACTGTCTAAAATATGCACCAGGAGGCCTGAAACAGCCTAGTATCAGGAGGGTGCAGACATCCTTTAGCACCATCATCGCCCCCACTCCTGCAGACTAAGGGTTCTGTGGCTGCAGCAAGGACTCTCATCCGTGAAGTCTCAGCCATGAAGTGATCATTGAATTACCCACATCACTTGAAGGGGCACTGAAGAAGTTACCCTGAATTCTAAGACGGAAGTGCTTGTAATTATATAGATATAGATATATAGATATATATAGATATTTTAAATGTTATGGGCTGTCCAACCCAAAGCAGTACATCCATCATGTGATAGGGACATAGTGCTAAAGATTTATGGCTCATTGTTCACACTGATACACCAGTCTGCTATAAAGTGGACATATCTCTGTGGTATTTTAAGTTCCTGACCTACATTTTTCCTATTTATTTTCTTTTTCATGGCTAATGAAATGGCTAATTCATGACTGAAATGTGCAGCTACCGGATATTCGTTTGTTTTGTTTTAGTATCTGTTTGAGATTTTATATCTGCAATATTCTGGTGAAAAGGTCATGCTATACTTCTGTTACCATGAGTTGAACTTTGAAAGAATAGGTTCTCTCACATATTGTTGATTTGTATTGTTCCTACTTTTTACATTGTCTCGGTGACAGAGAAAGAGTGTTTTTATTTGTTCCTTACACAAACAGATTTCCAATAGATTTATGTTGTACTTAAAAGAAACCAAGGACTGTTGAGTATGTGAAGATGATTCAGTACAAGAACACTGAAGAAAAATGATACTGTACAAGTGTCAACATGACAGGATGCAATTTTAGAGAGCTTTAAGCAGTAAGATAAAAATATATTATTCAGAGGACCTTCCCTATTGATTGAATTATGTATTAACCATATAGGAACATGCACATACATAGACAGACACACGCACACACAAACAGAAAATACATACCATGGAAACCCATGGAAAGCTGTTTTGGTAAACAATCTGATTTTTACATCACATTATGGAGTTGATTTTCCATTAAACTGTGTATCAATGTTTCAAACTTATTTCAAACAACATGGTGCCAATAGAAATATGCAATAAATTTTGAAAGATTCTTCAGAAAGTTCCCCCCAAAATCTGCAGAAATATTTTTAAAACAATCTTAGTAAATGAGAGTCACTTTTTAATCTTAAGTACACTTGCAAATGACTATGCACTGTACTACAGTGAAAGCTTTCAAGCAACTACCCATGGGACCAATGGAAAAGTTGTTGCCTAGAAAAGACTGTCTGATTAAATGTCCAAAAAAGTTGTACTGGAAAGTGCATGGGGTCACTTTCAAGTGGTCAGTAAAGAGAGGAAGCTCCCTACTGAAGATGTTTCAATGAAGCCTGCTATAAAGTGTATTTCAGACCTACATATCTAGCATTAAATAAATTAAATATTAATCCAATATCTTGATGAAGATCATTGGCTGGAGGAAAACAAATAAAAATAAATAAATAAATAAAACCAGTATCCCAATGGATGCCATATGTTGGTAAAATAAATCTATTTTTAATGGAACAAAGATGATTAAATTACCCAATTTCAAGAAAAATGTGCTTCCATGAGTAATGAATTAGTTGAGTGCTTGTACATCTTTCACCTAGAGTGCAGATATTTCATGCATACTCCCAGCTCATTGATGTGAATGGCAATTACCATGCGCAGACCAAGTATATAATATCCAGTAGAATAGATCTGCAGTACAGATCAGAGATGTTACCATAGATTTCAATGTATCCTAATTGGAGATAGTCAGATTATTCATTGATAACAATTTATTTGGATTTAGCTTTTTTTTGAGACATGAAGTTTCCTGAAAAGACAATGAGTTAAAAATATTTGTCATTCATTTGAAACATACTGGATCTAATATAGTTGTTGCCCAGTTTCCATAACTGAGGGAAATAAAATTTATAAACGAAACATGTGAACACCCTCATTGTCAATGGAAAACTGTATATAAGGGCTTTCAGCTTTGAAATTATGTATATAGAGCATATTGTAAACCAAAATCAGCTCTGAAACAGTCCATACTGCTTCAAAACACATAGTTAACCAGTCACTATGGTACACATTCTTAAGAAAGTGTGTAGCATATCAGTAACCAACTGCAAAAAGTATTAAATAAACCAGTTTCACTACAGCAGGGGTGGGCAAACTGTTTGGCCTGAGAGCCACATCGTGGTATGGAAATTGTATGGTGGGCCATGAATGCTCATGAAATTGGGGATAGGGGTGCAGGAGGAGGTGAGGGTTCTGGCTCAGGGTGCAGGCTCTGGGATAGGGCTGGAAATGAGAAGTTCAGAGTGCAGGAGGGGGCTCCAGATTGGTGTTCGGGGGAGCTCTGGAGTGGGGCTGTGGATGAGGGGTTTGAGGTGCAGGAAGGTGCTCTGGGTTGCAACCAATGTGTTCAGAGGGCAAGAGCGGGATCAGGGATGGGGCAGGCTGTTGGGGCATGGTGGGGTGAGGGCTCTGGGGTGGGACTAGGGATGAGGGGCTTGGGGTGCAGGCAGGTCTCTGGGACCAATGTGTTCAGAGGGTGGGAGGGGGATCAGGGATGGGGAAGGCTGTTCGGACATGGAGCTGGTGGGTAACGGCTCTGGGGTGGGGCTGGGAATGAGGGGTTTGGCATACAAGAGAGGTCTCTGGGCTGGGATTGAGGGGTTTGGAGGGCAGGAGGGGATCAGGGCTGTGGCAAGGGATTGAGGTGCAGGGCATGCTTACGGGTGCAGGCTGCAGGCGGTGTTTACCGCAAGCAGATCTTGGAAGCATGTCCTCTCCATCAATTCCGAGGCACGACCAGGCGGCTCGGCATACTGCCCCATCTGCAAGTGACAACCCTGCAGCTCCCATTGGCCAGGAACCATGGCCATGCGGGGGTCGTGCCTGTGTACGGGGCAGGGCACAGAGCTGCCTGGCCATGCCTCCGCGTACTACATAGGAGATGGAGGGGGGCCATGCTGGCTGTTTCCTGGGAGCTGCGTGGAGTGGAGCAAGCCCCCAACCCTGCTCCCTGGCTGGTGCGCCAGAGCAGGGAAAAACCTCGACCCTGCTACCAGCAGGAGCTGAGAGCCAGACTAAATGGTCTGATGGGCAGGATGTGGCCCACGGGCCATAGTTTGCCCACCCCTGCACTATAGAAACACGCATACAAGCATACGATAAACCACTGGTTTACTCAAACAGAAAGAAAAAGCTAGTACTCAAATTACAGCAGCTAAGCAGTTTAGAAACCAGCACATTTCTCATTTTCAAGCTGATCTTACCTACAGGTCATTCTCAAGACTGAGCATAAGTGGGTGAAAAATAGAACTTCAGTTGCAACAATCTTTCAGTTTTTATATGTTCTCAGGCACTCCTAATCAACAGTAATCACGTGAGGCACTTGGGGTAGGATTTACAGTTCAAAATGTAGATTATCAAAACTCCACTCAGCTGCCATCAAACCCAAGAAATGTCTGGGACAGCATTTTTCCAGGGACATGAATTGAGAGTATAAAATAAGGGACATGAAACTACCTCTCTCCTCCTCCACCTGCTCTGAAGGCAACAAGAACGCTGATAAGACAAAGACTTTGAACTGGGGAGATTGGTCCCAAACTGAGAAGGGAATTCGACCTGTGTATTAAGAATTGTAACCTACGGCAACATCCAGTGAGGTGAGTCAAATCTTAATGAGTCTGATAAAGTTTAGGATTTAGAATGCATGTTTACTTTTTATTTCTTAGGTAATGGTATATGACCTTTATGTCTACCACTTATACATCACTTTAACTACAGAAAGATAGATTTTAACTTGTTTTAATGTTTTATCTTTACCAGTGATCTTTTCTAAAGGGTTTGGGGAATCTGCTCAGATTACAAAATCTCTTTTGACAAAGTAGTGAAATAATTAATGAGCTTGCATTGTTCTAGAAGGTCTTGAGCAGTGTAAGATGGTACATTGCTGGGGTGCAAGGCTGGGGGAATTTGCTGATGTTTCCTTGTGTAGAGTGAACTGGTCTCCAGTGTTTTCACTACTGCATCATGCACCCCTACTCAGAGCAGGCATAAACAACATGATGGTTAAAAAAGTCGTCATCAGCAACCCTTGGTCTTATATGCTCTTCATCAGCAACCCTCTCATTAGTAGCATCACTGGAGCTGTAGTAATCCTACAGTAATAGCAAGAGATTTTCCAAAATAAGTCACTGTAGACAAGCCTACTACTGAGGGAAATTAAGAGAATTAGGGTCCTGGCACCATGCATGGTGATGTTTAAAGGCCCTACTCACACAAGGGTCCAAACCACCCTATATGCAAGTATGTTTAAACATGTGGTTACTAACATAATTCTAGCATGATATCTCTGACCCATGTTGACTGCCAGACAAACCTTGGTATAGACTTCCTGCCTCCCTGAGTAGTCTACAGCATTGGTGCGCATCTTTAACATATCACTCTCAAAATAAAACAACAACACTGTTTACTTAGTGTGATTCCCGCCCCACCTATGTATTTCTGAAAGGCTTGTCCAATGGTTAAAGAAGCTATAGCCCATTCACTAACCACCATGTTTAACAGTGGTCATAGCAAATATGGTTCTGATTTCAGTATGGTTATGGCCTCTATATTTAGGTTAGTAGAAGAAGAAGAAGATTTTGTTCTGTTCAAAGATTTTGAAGGTTCTAATAAAAATGGCACTGGCACTGATTTCATTACACAGCACTGAAAGTCAAGTCACTCTTTTTAGCATAGTAAAAAAGAAAGAAGAACAGAAAACCTGTTTGGTTTGAGGGGTTTTTGTTGCTTGAAAGTACTAAAGTATCTGAGCACCTAAGCAAACCAGACAACACTTTTCATTGTTCATTATGTCTTCTTTGCATTACTGTGACAGCACAGTCATATATCTTTAAGTCTGCATATAAGAAAAAAGTATATGAATTGTTTTTGCTTGAACATTCTTCAGTGTTTATGTTGTAACATAGATTTGCTAAGATGTCACTGCTGGGGAACAGCTGCAGTACCTCTGAAAGTTATGTGGACCAATAGTACGGAGCCCTCATGCTGACATAGAATGTACATGCTAGCACTGAGAATACTGCCACCAGTTTCATTTATCAGACACTAACCTGACATCAAAATCACACATTTTCCCCTCCTTAAGAAGGGAGGATATGGCAATGCAGCCAATGCTTAGGTATCACAGAGTTAATAAAACACTCCTGTTTTGAAACTTAATTTTCCTTCTGTTTTTACACTGCCCTCTCTGTTTTACTATAATTTTGGTACTATACTCCTTTCTTCTTTTCAAGCCATTGGGATTCTACTATGGAGAGAGCCAGGGCTTTTAAAAACATTTAAATAAAGCAAATGGCAATATCACCTCCTGCCCCCTCAGAAAAAACCCCAAAACAAAACAAAAACCAAACCACTAGAGTCATCCAAATGAGAAAACACATCGAGAGAGGGCACTGAATCTCTTCATGGAATATTGGACTGGATATTTTGAACTCTCACAACTAGTGAGAAGTTCAGCTGGTCAAAGTGCTCTCACTTCTCTGGAGCTGTGCAGATCCATATCTGCCAAGTACCAAGCACAATACAGCTGCAGTGGCAACCATTTTCCTCCCTTGATGGGCATATTCATAGCTTGTCAGTATAAAGTGGGGATTTACTGTGTGCTCGTGTATTTTTCTATGATGAAAGTAGATGACTTTGTTTTATTTTCTGAAGACCATATTATACAAATCTGCTTTATTCCATGAAGCCATACAAGTGTTGTTCAGTGTTAAAAAGAAAAAAAATTCAGAGATACAATCTATCTGAAAATATGTTTTTCATTTTGGAAAAGTCCTATAGAATTTAAGAATGGGGAAACCAACAGTGTCCTGTAGAAATTATACTGGAAAAAAAATCAACACACTACGGTAAGCTTTTCTATAGTTTATTTGCATTTTTTAAACCACCCAACAGAAAGCAATACATGGATCTAGTTCACTATTAAATTCTCAAGGTCACTCCAAAACAGAAAGCTACAGAAAAGCTGTGCATATGTTAAAGGTCAAGTTCAAAAAAATATCATAACTGCACCTCTGAGACTTAATCACCAAGTATTACAACTGGAACTTCCTTTTTGTTCTGAGACATTTGGGTACATTCTATTATTAATAGTTTCATTTGCCTTTGCATTTCTGGTTTCTGACCTTAGAAAGATCATTGTTGCAGTTAGGTAATAAAATAATGTAGTTTCAACTTTTAAAAAACATCTGTATGTATAACTGACAAAATTGCCACAGTAATTTCCTATCAAATTGATTTTAATACACTGCCGAAATAAAAAAATATATGGTTTTGCATAGTTGCCTTGTCTTTTTAAAATTCTTCATCAGAAAAAAAATATGTAGAAGTTTATATCATTTGCCAAAATACTTTATTCTCTGGATATTTTTATGCAAGAAAGAGTACGTGCAAGAACTGCAGAATGAAGTCAGTTCAGCCATGCTCCTTGCAGTGAAAGATATGTTTAAAAAAAAACTATGTATATGTTTAAATGAATAATTTTACATACTAATAACCTGCACACTCATATTTACATGGCCCAAAACAGACAGATAATGATATTACATACAAAACTACAGGACTACTAATGGGAGTAGTCCCACTGGCTTCAGTGAGAACACTTTAATGCATTACTCCCACTCACTTGAATAAAGGTTATAGGACTGGCCCTATAGGCTAGATTTTTCAAAGGTATTTAGGCACTTAAAGATGCAAACAGGCACCTACAGGGATTTTTAAAAGCACTAGATAGGTTAGCTACTTAAGTCCAACAGAAATCAGGTCAGCATTTTTTTTTAAATGGAGCCTAACAATTAGTATGAATTTAGTAACCTGGCCTAAATACATGGCTTCAGTGAAACTACTCATCTCCATAAATTTCGGTTTGAAGAATCAGGTCCTTAATTCACTAACACATTGTAAAAAAATTTTAAAATGCTATAAATAATTAAGGCAAAAAAACAGCACATGATACAAGATTATCACCGTGTTCAAGGAAGCTAAACTGATAAACTTTGGATACCTGTAACTGGGTTTTACCTTTGTAGCATCACTGCTTTAGTCTCCCCTCTGGTACCTTCTGCAGACTATTTCACTCTGGCTGTATGGTAATTTGTGTCCCTCTGGTTGAAGGATTTAGCCTTCCAGCTGACCATAATGTCATCCCTCTCCAGGACAAGTAAAAAATGTTAATGTCACAAAACAACTCTTCATCTTTCCCCACATGTAACATTTCTTCAGCAACTTCTAAGCAACCCTTCAGTACTGTTGCAGGGTTGCTTAGAAGTCTTTCAGCTTTTTCCCAGGCCACACAGTTCAGTCAACTTTTGCTCACCAGAATCTGATTTGGTCTTCCTCCTGTTGATGGAGTGCTTCCTCCCACTCTCTCTTAAACTCCTGGACATGAACCCCCAAAATGAAAGCTAGTATTCAGTCCCCATCCAAAGCCTTTAATGCTATCTTTGCCCATGGCCTCTTCTTTCATCTGCTTTGCTTCTCCCCAGAGTCATAAGAACATAAGACCATAAGACCATCCCATTCATTACACAGGACTGAAAGTCAAGTCACACCTTGGGTCAGACCAAAGGTCCATCTAGCCCAGTATCCTGTCTTCTGACAGTGGCCAATGTCAGGTGCCCCAGAGGGAATGAACAGAACAGGTAATGATCAAGTGACCCATCCCATGTCGCCCATTTCCAGCTTCTGGCAAACAGAGGCTAGGGACACCATCCCTGCCCATCCTGGCTAATAGCCATTGATGGACCTACCTCCATTAATTTATCTAGTTCTTTTTTTAACCCAGTTATAGTCTTGGCCCTCCCAATATCCTCTAGCAAGGAGTTCCATAAGTTGACTGTGTGTTGTGTGAAAAAGTACTTCCTTTTATTTTTTTAAAAACTTGCTGCCTATGAATTTCATTAGATGACCCCTAGTTCATGTGTTATGAGGAGTAAATACTTCTTTATTTACTTGCTCCACACCAGTCATGATCTTATAGATCTCTATCATATACCCTTAATCGTCTCTTTTTCAAGCTGAAAAGTCCTAGTCTTATTAATTTCTCCTCATATGGAAACTGTTGCATACCCCTAATCATTTTTGTTGCCCTTTTCTGAATATTTTCCAATTCCAATATATCTTTTTTGAGATGAGGTGACCACATCTGCATGCAGTATTCAAGAGGTGGGCATACCATAGATTTATATAGAGGCAATATGATATTTTATGTCTTATTATCTGTCCCTTTCTTAATGATTCCCAACATTCTGTTTGCTTTTTTGTTTTTTTTTACTGTCGCTGTACATTGAATGGATGTTTTAAGAGACCTATCCACAATAACTCCAAGATCTCTTTCTTGAGTAGTAACAGCTTGAGTGGTAAAGTTCTTCTACAGTACAGAATCATGGAGTTAGAAAGGACTAAAAAGGTCAACTAACCCCCTGCCAAGATGCAGGATTTGTTGTGTCTAAACCATCCAAGACAAGTGGCTGTCCAGCCTCCTTTTGAAAACCTCTAGTGAAGGAGGTTCCACAACTTCCCAAGACAATCTGTTCCATTGTCATATTGTTCTTACAGTTAGGAAGTTTTTCCTGAGATTTACTCTACGTTTGCTATGCTGTAGTTTGAACCCATTGCCTCTTATACTCCCCTCTCTGGCAATAGAGAACAACTCTTTTTATGACAGTTTTTCAAGTATCTGAAGACTGCTACCATAACCCTACTTAATCTACTCTTTTCCAAACTAAACATACCCAGTTCCTTCAGCCTTTGCATCTATGGCTTGCATTCCATCCCTTTGATCATCTTTGTCACTTGCCTCTGGATCATTTCCAGTTTCTCCACATCCTTTCTATACAATGATGACCAAAACTGGACACAGTACTCCCAGCTGAGGCCTAACAATCACTGAGTAGAGTGGTATTACTACCTTGCATGACTTGCATGCCATGCTTCTGTTAATGTAACCTAGAATTGCATTTTCTTTTTTTGGGCAACAGCATCGCATTGCTGACTCACGTTGGAGTTGATTAACCACAACTCCCAGATCCTTCTCAGCATTGCTGCTGCCAAACCAGTTAACCCTATTCTGTATTTGTGCATTTGGTTTTTCTTCCTTAAGTGCAGCACCTTATATTTGTCTTCAGGGCCGGCTTTAGGCCAATTCCCCTGACTCCCATGAATCAGACCCCATGCCTAAGAGGGCCCCGCAGCATCCAGAAGAGGGGTCCCTCAAAGTAAGGCCCTGGAAGACAACTGCTGCTGAGGAAGGACCCTCTGCCAAAGTGCAGCTGGAAACAGTGGCAACCCGATTGAGCTGCCGCCAAATTGCCGCTGCTATCTTTGGCAACAGCTCAATTGCTACTGCTGTCTTCAGCGGCATTTTGGTGGCAGCTCTTTCGAATCAGGCCACACATGTCCTAAAGCCGGTCCTATTTGTCTTTGTGGAATTTCATTGTGTTGTCTATAGGCCAGTTCTCCTATTTATCAAGATCCATCTGAATCTTAGCTCTATCCTCCAAAGTGACGACACCCCCTTGCTCACCCCATTTTGTGTCATCTGCAAATTTGATGAATATGCTCCTTATTCATACATCTAAGTCATTAATAAAGATGTCAAATAGTACCAGACCCAGAACAGATCCCTGTGGAACCTCACTTGAGACCTCCCTCTAATCTGACATCATTCCTTTAACAGCTACTCTTTGTCCATGGCTGTCCACCCAATTATATATCCACTTAATGGTAGCTCCGCTGAGCCCACATTTGTTCAGCTTACTTATTAGAATATCATGTGGGACTGTGTCAAAAGCTTACTGAAGTTCAGGTGTATTATGTCCACCACATTCCCCCCATCCACCAAATCAGTTACACTGTTAAAGAAGGAAATCAAGCCAGTTGGCATGATTTGTTCCTAGCAAATCCATGCTGACTGCAAGTAATTACCCCTTCATCGCCCAGTTAGATACATGTTGAATATATGCATTGCTCCAGTAGCTTCCCAAGCACTGAAGTAAGACTGACCAGTCTACAATTCCTCAGGTCCCCCTTTTCAAAGATGAGCATTATGCCAGCCCTTCTCCATTCCTCCAGGACCTCTTCTGTCATCTATGAGTTTGCAAATATTATTGCCAGTGCTTTAAGATTTCTTCATCTTATCCCTTCAGCACCCCAGAGTGAATAGCATTAGGCCCTTCTGGTTTGAATTCATTCAAAACTGGTCAGAAGATCTCTGATGTGTTCTTTACTTATCCCAATCTGAATCCCTGTCCCTTTATTATCTATGGTAATTTCGCTAGTCGCCCAGTCACATGTTATTTTTTGCGAGAAGAGGGAAACAAAGTAGATATTGAGCAGCTGATCCTTCCTATCATCTTCTGTTACCAGCTCACCTTCTTCATTGAACAGTGGACCCACACTGTCTTTGATCTTTTATTTTTGTCTGACATGTTTGAAGCATCCCTTTTCATTGTCATTCCCCCCCTTCCCTTAGGTCCGCTCATCCTATGCTGCTTTACAGCATTCCATCTCTTGGATTAGGCCTTAAAAAAATCCATCCCTAGAATTCCTTCCCCTTATCCATAGCTTGACATAGGTCACTTCCCCAGCTCTCTTGATGGTAGAGCCCCAGTCTAGTTCTTACCTCATTCTGATCTCTCTGCATGCTGACAAGAGGCTGTTCCTTCTACTCACTGGCAATCCTTCCCAGTGTGCCTTGCAATAGTCTACAATTCCCAGGATTCAACTGGAAATGTTGCTTCCCAGAATTACCTTATTCTATGCTGAAATAGGATTAGGACAAGGTCCATGCTTGGCCTATAGCTGCCATTGAAGGGACTGCGGGACCTGTTACCATTCCATAATTTTGTAGTTCCTGATTTCTGTAATTTTTAGAATCTGTTTCACAGCATTGCATTAGCATGAGATTTTTAAATTAATGTTAAAACATTGGAAAATCCCAAAGTATATATATATGTAGTTCTTTAAAAGGAAGATTAATATTAAAGACATTCAAACCAGCTCAATAATTAAAGCATCTGAGAGTGACAGATCATGTGTCTGATTATTTTCATTCTATACTCTCAATTGTACTAAGACCATTACAGATTAGTAAACTAATAAATACTGAAAAAATTGAAGCTGTTTGTTTGAAAATTCCATGGTGTTGAAGCACGATGGGGAACATCAAGGCCTGATTTAATTTCACAACACAAGCCATGCTGACAGCAGAGAACACTTTTATCTTTAACACAAAACAAAAAATAAATAGTCAGCCTTTTTGTATGGAAGTTCTGTCTGGACACATTGTTCACATATTACATCTAATTATATTACTATGAACAAATTCAGCTACAAAATAATGACAAGCCTTTGTCATTCCTCAGTCATTTTCCCTTTAGATCTTCCAGATTTTATGATGTCTCGTCTTGAACCAACTTGCCTTGGGCGATTACTGCTCTAACAAAGCTCAGTCTAAAAGAATGTCTCACCTAATAAAAAAGGTAAAATCAGAAAATAGAATCATATTTATATTGTTCTCTCAGAAATTGGAGCTTCTTGCAATTTACTCACATACTAAAACATGTGCTACTACCAAAAATCCTGCTGTTTGCTCTAGCGTCTTTAGGGTACTAGTGCTCATAGACCTGCACTCCCAAACAGATTTTTATAAATATTTGCAGATAACATAAGAAAAAAATTATACTACTGTACATCACCAATATTGCCAACCTCAAGCTCTAAAACTTTTGGGTCAGGCTACAATAAATCATGAGGTTGCCTGAAAAAAATCTCGTGGTTTTGTTTTTTGAAAATACTGCACTTGGTTCCTTTTATTTGCCTGTTAGTTTCTGAATCTTTAGGATGCACATGCTTCGTGTTTTCAAGCTTTTCTCGACAAGCAAAAAGGCTAGAAGATTACTTGTTAAAAAAAAAAAAGAATGCAGATCAGCTTTTATTGAAAGATTCACATGCAGTCTCTCGATTCCAGCAGCTGAGGCTTTCAGAAAAACAGCAACTACTACAAGACTGAATCAGATCTCAAGAGCTGGCACCAATGCATCATCTACAGTACAGCCCACTATCTCTTCTCCAGTCTCTCTCCTCCATTAAAGGGACCATGAAGAGATGAAAAACTAGAGGACTTCATCCTACAAAGTCTTGTGGACCGCAGAGCAAATTGAGACTGTGTAAGGGCGTAACTGATGTTAACTGCTAGGCGTCGTTCTTCAGAGTAATAGTAAGTTTCAAGTTCCTTGTTTAATATGTCCTCACTCATAACTGCAGAAGGTAAGAAAAGGTCAGGGAATAAGTGCTGATTGGACTTCACAATAATATTTTCAAATTTGGCCTTAAACTCATTCCTCTTCATGCTAATAAGACACTTAGCATTGCTTCTGTTATTGGGTAGGAATAAGTTGGTCGGAGCCTAGCTGAGTGCTCATTAATCCAGAATTAGGCTGTGATAAAGTAGGAATACTTTGTAATCTTTTTGAGTCCTGTTTGTGCCTCAGTTTCCCCTGTAGACTGCATTGTTACTCAGTGAGGGTATAAAAGAACTGTTTGCTCTCAGAGTATGCTAACATACCTGTGTATATCACCTGGCTGTATCCCAATATCAATGGACCATTTGAAAAGACAATGGAAAATCTAATTGCTCAACATTGACACCTAGCAACCAACACCCAATGGGATTTGGATGTCTCCAAATCTCAGCAGGGAGGCTGAGCAACATTCCCCAGAGGGGGGACAAAGAACTGGGAAGGTGTGAGGAGGGAGGATAAGAGTTGGCTGCTGGAAGGAGTTAGGGCTCTCACCTGGAGTCCAGCAAAGGTGGTCAGATGGAAAGAGACAGCTTGAACCACAGGATTCTCTACAGCCCAGGGGTTGGCAGCCTTTTAGAAGTGGTGCACCAAGACTTCAGTTATTCACTCTGATTTAAGGTTTCGTGTGCCAGTAATACATTTTAACATTTTTAGAAGGTCTCTTTCTAGAAGTCTATAATATATAACTAAACTATTGTTGTATGTAAAGTAAATAAGGTTTTTTAAATGTTTAAGAAGCTTCATTTAAAATTGAATTAAAATGCAGAGCCCCCCAGACTGGTGGCCAGGACCCGGGCAGTGTGAGTGGTGCTGAAAATCAGCTCGCATGCCGCCTTTGGCACGCATGCCATAGGTTGCCTACCCCTGCTCTACAGCTTTACTGGGCTGTGGGCTAACCAGAATGGACTATCCTTTAGCTTTCAGTTCTCTATACTACCCTAAGGACTTCCTATGCTGTGTTCCTGTTAATGAATAAACCCTACTGTTTTGATAACACTGTGAGAGTGCTGCTGCAAATGCTTGGTGAGGTGCATTAATCCCTAAGAGCGTACAAGTTAATTTGCAAACCTGACCCCATCAAAGTAGGCCCAAATAAAGACTGGGAGTGGCTGGGTCACTATAAAAAATAATTTTCCCTCTGTTGATATTCACACCTTCTTGTCAACTACTGGGAATAGGCCACATCCACTGATTGAATTGGCCTCGTTAGCACTGACCCCCCACTTGGTAAGACAAGTCCCATCTTTTCATGCGCTGTATATTTATAGCTGCTTACTGTATTTTCCATTCCATGCATCGGATGAAGTGGGCTGTAGCCCATGAAAGCTCATGCCCAAATAAATATGTTAATCTCTAAGGAGCCACAAGGACTCCTCATTGTTTTTGCTGATACAGATGAACACGGCTACCCCTCTGAAACAAGTGTCCATTGGGCATCTGTCTCAGTTAGACTAACTGAATGGAGCTCACAGTGTAAAGCAGGAGTGCTGAAGGCCTAGAGGACAGTCTAAGGATGTGGTGAAGCAACGTGGCTTACCTAGAGGGTCTGGCACACTGACGGGGTTTCTCCTACAAACTGTTCCAAAGCTTGGGCCATAGCACCAATCCTATGGATCCATGACACAGGTTTCCATGTGCTCCCTGCCCTGCTTCTCACTTATTGCTTTATTCTTGTATGTGCAAAACCTCCATATCTTTGCTGGTCAGAATAAAGCACAAAATGGAAAAAATCTCTCATAATTATTCATGAAAGGTCTAATTCCATATCCTCCCCCTCTCCCCACCTTTCCCCATGTAGCTTCACCTGTATATTGAGCAGTGGAGATCACTCAATAACAGCTATTAGTGACAGTGAAGTCAGATTGAAGAGAAAGAAAAAATATTGTTTAAGAAATGGAATTCTCAATGAATTTGTCCTTTGCCAACAGAAGTTGGTCCAATAAAAGAGATTGCCTCACCCACCCTCTAAATGAATGTAATGTCATTAAAATATATGTACAATAGATGTACAGTATAGTAGTGTAGTTTGCTAGTTTAAAAATGCATGCCTTGAGGGTCTCAGACTCAGTGTGAAATGCCAGCAAATATACTTTTCATAACCATACACTAGCAAGATCAAAAATAAATGATCCACATAATAGCGTGTAAAGAGGTTTGAATACTGGTGCCTATGTGTAATGGCATATTTTATTTCTTTTTGTGGCAAATAATGTAATTCTGCGAGAGTATTGCTATCACAATATGAAATAAGATTTTTTGTCCTTTTTTCCATTTATAAAAAGAGCCCTTTAACAGTGACCTATGTAGAAAACAATCTTGTGAATACAAATAAATAATAACATTGCAGCAAATTGCAATATACATTTGTCCCTCCCATTCTTTAAATATATTAAAAGGAGACTGATAATCAATTCAGTTGCAGACAGGAACATATACACAAGGAGGTTTATCAATTAATATATTATATGCACTTATTTACAAACCAAGATGTGCAATGGGGCATGATGATATGCTTTAACTTATAAAAGGGTTTAATGATACTACTCGTGAACAACAGCTCACAAATGCAGGTAAGGGGCTCAGAATCTGGTCTAATGTAATTATTAATGTTGTAATGGGAACAATGATTACTGTCACTGTTATCCACCTTATTCTTTCAGTTGTTATAAATGTGTGTTGACGCTTTCTTCCTACTGCCCAATATCTTGTCCATTTTAATGGAAAGTGATTGGATTGTTAATCACAATTTATTTTAATATTACAAGCATGCTTGCCTTTTTACAGACATGTATGAAGACGAGAATCTTGCCCTGAAGTACTTAAGGCTCAGTTTCTATACTTAGTAACAATTCAGCAAATTCACTTCAAAAGGGTTATAATGTTATAATTGACATCAGAATTTAGACCTAATCTGTTGGCAGTCTTGTGGCTTTTGATCTGTGCCTTAAACTGGGAAACACAGTGCACTAGGTAATATGTTCTGAGGTCATCAGTTGATGCAAATTATCTGTTGAACTGCTGCTATGTCACCCATTATGTGAATATGAGTTTCATATAGCAACCAATATGCTTGACAGCATGGAAACCTCTAGCATAGTAGCAAATAATTAACAATTTTATATTACATCAAATCATAGAATCATAGAATATTAGGGTTGGAAGAGACCTCAGGAGGTCTTCTAGTCCAATCCTCTGCTCAAAGCAGGACCAGCTCCAACTAAATCATCCCAGCCAAGGCTTTGTCAAGCCAGGCCTTAAAAACCTCTAAGGATGGTGATTTCAACACATTCCAGTGCTTCACCACCCCCCTAGTGAAAGAGTATTTCCTAATATCCAACGAGACCTTTCCCACTGCAACTTGAGACCATTGCTTCTTGTTCTGTCATCTGCCACCACTGAGAACAGCCGAGCTCCATCTCTTTTGGAACCCCCCTTTCAGGTAATTGAAGGCTGCTATCAAATCCCCCCTCATTCCTCTCTTCAGCAGACTAAATAACCCCAGTTCCCTCACCTTCTCCTTGTAAATCATGTGACCCAGCCCCCTAATCATTTTTGTTGCCCTTCCGTTGGACTGTCTCCAATTTGTCCACATCCTTTCTGTAGTGGAGGGACCAAAACTGAACACAGTACTCACCAGTGCCAAATAGAGGGGAATAATCACTTCCCTCTATCTGCTGGCAGTGCTTTTACTAATACAGCCCAATATGCCATTGGCCTTCATGGCAACAAGGGTACACTGCTTACTCATATCTAGGTTCTTGTCCACTGTAATCCCCAGGTCCTTTTCTGCAAAACTGCTGTTCAGCCAGTTGGTCCCCAGCCTGTAGTGGATTCTTTCTTCCGAAGTGCAGAAATCTACACTTGTCCTTGTTGAACCTCATCAGATTTCTTTTGGCCCAATTCTCCAATTTGTCTCAGTCACTCTGGACCCTATCCATACCCTCCATCATATCTACCTCTCCCCCAAGCTTAGTGTCATCTGTGAACTTGCTGAGGGTGCAATTAATCCCATCATCCAGATCATTAATAAAGATGTTGAAGGAAACTGGCCCCAGGACTGACTCCTGGAGCACTCTACTTGATGTTTTCTTTAGTCAGGTTTGACCAGTAAAGAAATGCACAAGCTAGTTTTGTGGATATTCCATTTTCTAGATGTCTTTGGTGGTTGAGGTTCTTTGGACTATGTTATGTGGAAAGTCAACTTGGATTATTTTAATGGTCCCCATCTGACCTTAAAAATCTATGGGTTCAATTCCCCATTGCCTTACATCTTCTGCAGTCATTTACACTGGAGTAAAGAGCCACCCTCTTTGTACTGGTATAAATGACTACACAAAGTGCAATATCCTATGAATCTCTACATGCTTGAAGGAATAGTTCTGCAAATACATTAGTGTTCATTCATCCTGGAATGGAGGAATTTGCTTGCACAATATAGAAGGGCACCTATATATAAACATGAGACAATTTGTAGTACTAGAATTACTAAATACGTTTTGTCAGATGTGTTCACAAGGCAGTGTGCCCACTTCCTGCAAAATGCTTGGAAATCTAATCTCTTTGCTATGGAGAAATTCAGAATTGATCTAATTTTTATGTAAAATTTCACTTCTTAAGTAGCCAAAGCCTCTCATGTCAAATGGTATCAAACAATTAAAACAAAAAAGGGAGCATGTACACTCCACATGAATTGGACCCATAGATTTTTAAGGTCAGATGGGGACCATTAAAATAATCCAAGTTGACTTTCCGCATAACATAGAAAAAAACCTCAACCACCAAAGACATCTAGAAAATGGAATATCCACAAGACTATCTTGTGCAGTTCTTTACTGGTCAAACCTGACTAAAGAAAACATCAAGTAGAGTGCTCCAGGGGTCAGTCCTGGGGCCAGTTTTGTTCAACATCTTTATTAATGATTTTTCCACCTGAAATGATGAAAAAAAGGTAAATGTCATCTCTAGTTTACATACTCACTCCTATTGCTCCAGTCATCATGAAACTTCTATACTACCTGTAAGCACATTAAAATTCTCAAAATCACTGATAGATTAAATAACAATTTTTTGTAAATAAATACACTATCAAAAATGTGACATTGTAAGTCAGAAACAGAAGAGGAGGCTAAAACCCACAAACATGTTTACATTATGAGCTTGACCTTTCTGTTTCAGGTAAAAATGTTACAGCTTAATCATCTGACCACCTGGCTTGTGAGCACAGTTAGGTGCTAGATCCCTTATTAGAATATTTGTGCTCACAATTAATTGTGCATCCACAAAAATTTAAGTTTTTATTTTTTTAAAGTATAGCTTATCATGCAAAAAAATCTGAAAAATTGGTTTCTCTTTACTTACCTGCCAAGAACTTCATCTGTGTTTCCCTAGTGTCAAATGGTGTTAAACAATTAAAACAAAAAAGGGAGCATGTACACTTAAACCCTGCACCTTGGACTCCTCATCCATAAAATGAGGTTGATAATACTTACTTCACAGAGGAGTAGTGAGTCTTAACTCATTAGTGCTTGTAAACAGCTTTGAGAAACTCAGACATAAGGCAGCCCAGAAATGCATTATCATCTTAAAAACTGAGCAAGACTTCTCACTTGCACTTTTCAAGGAGCTACAAGCTGTGGCTTTTACCTAGTTTTCCAACTGCTTACTGTGGCTACTCACGAGTTTGAATAACCTATTGGAAACTTCTATGAAACTCCTCAGTCTGCTGCTCCAATTTTCCTCAGTGTGAACAAATTGTCCCTGAAAGCACACAATTCTTCCCTCCAAATTGTCCATTCTCACTATTATTTGATCAAATTGATCAGAAAATAGGAGAACTTAGCAGCAAAGATTTTTCTCTAAAGCAACTGTACTGTCTTCATTGGCTTGACAAAATTTTATTGCACCATCCAGCATGACCTCTGAGTCTCTTAATCACCTTCCTCTGATTTTTCTTTAAAAAAAAAATCTTTAGCTTCAAATGCTATTTGATTCTGAATCAGTGATGCTATGTGTACTTCAAAGTTACCTGACCATGCTTTGAGCCTAAGGTCTGTGACAAAGGCATTAACATGTCTCTTTTACTGCTGTGTTCTGCAGTGAAAGACACACACTATCTCTCTTATCTTCTTTGTTAACAATATAGACCAATAGTTTTGAAACAATGTGACATCCATTCTGTTTCTTTCTGATTATTGTGTAATGCTTATGACCTTGAGTTTATATGCAGAATAGGTGCAAGCGCTGACATAAACGGCCACTGCCATGCACGCTTTGGGGATTTATGGGTAATGAGACACTAAGAACTTGTCTAACCAGGCACATTCAGGAAAGTTAATCCAAATGAACTAAAATACATGAATTAAACTGTATTAAATCCTGCGTGGAGACATTTGTTGAGAATTAAAGTGGCCTTAATTTGTTTATTTTACTGTGAATTAAACTAAACCAAATTAAGACCACTTTAACTGGTTTAGTTAATACCCACACACGAGTTTAATGAATTTTAACTACTTCACTTAACATTCAGACCTTTAGTTATTTTGGATTAATTTTCTTGAGGGTCCCTCAGGGTATATCTACACCACCACAAAACACCCACAGCTGGCCCAGGTCACCTGATTCGGGCCCATTGGGCTCAGACTGCAGGGCTATACAACTGCAGTGTAGACATTTGCACTCAGGCTGAAGGCTGGGCTCTGGGACCTAGCAAGGGGGAAGGGTCCCAGAACCTGGCCTCCAGCTTGAGTGCTTGTAGAAACAGAGTACCATTAGGGGAAATGTTAAGCTGCACTATCCCTGAGAGATTTCATGGGTGAAGTCTGCTTCAAAGAGGCAGAATTTACCTTTGAGCTCCTTACCATGCAGATGGCCTGTGCCCACTGTTCTATCCCTTCAGGTGCAGCTATTGCAAAGGGAAGGATGGGGCTATGGCACTGTGTGCACTGGAGAAGGAGGCAGTTCCTGCACTACCTTGAGCATAGGGACTGAAATTGTGCCTGATCCTTATTACAGGCCTAGCAAGGTAAGAAGATAACTCCTTGTGCCTACCATGCCACCACATCATATGGCAACCACATAAGGGCGAAGCACAATCTGACCCTAAAATGCACCTGAAGATGAGTACATTATAGACACCGAACTAGCATGGTAATGCAGTCACTGCCTACCACCAGTATCATGACTTGGGAAGAGCACTTTCTGATACCTTGATTACGAAATGTGCTGTGTAAAATTAAATTCTCTGCCGTTCCTTTGGCAACTGAAGAGATAAAATCATTTCTACAATCACTGCATCCATCCTTAAAAATATAGAGCTACTAGGACTGTATCACATATGGTGAAAACAGATCAAGAAAACAGATTTAAGCTTTTTAAACCATTGGTTTTATTCTGCCAAATGTTCTTATTTCTCTGTCCTTTACTACCAATATTTTACCACCCCACTCCAAAAGTGTAAAGAATCAAACATTCTTGTAAAATAATATAAGCTGCATGCTAATGAGGCCACATCTCCTAAGGGTCTGTCTCTTGCAATTTGTCAAAAAAAGACATTTAAGTTCTATGGTAAGTAACATCTATTCCTCAGAATATAGTGCCATACACTAGGAAGAAACTGGAAGCCATTCAAATGCCAGTTACTCTTTGGTTGCTCTGAGACAAACTGATTACCTTCTCTAGAAAATTGAGGCCCAAATTAATTACTTAATAATATAGATAGTATAAGGTTAACTCCATAACAAAGAAATCTTACTATCAGTTAGTAGACACACCACCAAATGAATAATAAGAATTTGTCAGGAATTGTAAATACTAAAACAAAATGTTGTGTTTGTAACATCTTTCTTAGCAGTTTACATGAGTTTTAAAAAAGCTGAAACTGACAACTGACTCTGGGTTTTCAGTAACTATTGCCCCTGGCTACATCAGATTTATGGCGAGATCACGTTCTAGCTATGTCATTATATTGGCAGCCTTCACAATAATATCTGAGTGCAAAACTCTAATTGACTTCAGGACAGCAGGATCTGTGCCTTAGTTTTTAAATTGTTTATTTACTCTAGATTGAAAAAATTATTAGTGAAACAGTTTAAACTTCTGTTTTACCTTTTGTTATTGGCAAATAGAAAAGAAAAAAAAATGGGACCCAACCAAGAATTCTTGTTCCAAGCACCCAGAACTTTGGAAGAGTGTAGTCCAAATCAGGATCAGTGCATACTCCCTAGTGACCAAGTAAAACCTATGCATGGCCAAACTTTGTACCTTGGACCTATCTTTTGTTACGACGGCACTAATGAAACCAAGAATGGGCCACATAAAATACTTAAGCCAAAAAGATCTATAAAATAATTTTGGTTGTATTTGCAACAACCTTTAACCGTACATAGACAACTAGAGAGTTCCATTACTGGGTTCTGTTGATATTCATAAGTCATCCAACTTTGTTACTTACTTTGTTACTTTACTAAAAGGCTTAATTTACTTATGGCTGCATTTTATAGTGTTAGACATCTATTAGTCTCTCTATAATGTAGTATTACAGTAGCAATAAAATAAGGTAAAATTTTTCCTTCAGACCACACACACACACACACACACACACACGTGTGCATGCATACACACACCTGAATTTCAGTTGTGCATGAGTATTTGAGGATAAAATCTTATCCTTAACTTACTAACAGTAAAAGTTGGTATATGTTTGTGCTCCTGGAAATGTAGTGCACCTCTGATTGAAACAAGGCCTTTTATATACTGCTACCCCTCTCAATGAGGGGGATCTTTTCAGGAGAGGAAAACGGGCAAGTACTGTTTTTAATTAATAGCCAGCCTTCAACTTCCTTTAAATTCTCCCATACAAATTCACTTTTGCCTGATGCAAATCCTCCAGCATGAATGTTCTACTCCTCCCTGAGCTGAGTAGCAGCAACCAGGCTCCTTTTGGAACATTCCACCCAGAAGTGGCCTGTACTGGCTACCACAGTAGCTGCATAGAGGGAAAAAATAAGACTGGCCATAAAAATACATGCATTTGTGACACCCAGGAATCAAAGTGCCAGCTGGCACATGGCACAGATGGAATACATATGGGTTGAAGAAATCTCCTTAGTTTACATATATACATTCTAATTAAACGGTATCATAGACTCAGAATTTAAGGCCAGAAGGGACCATCATGATCATCTAGTCTGACCTCCTGCACATTGCAGGCCAGAGAACCTCACCCATCCACTCCTGTAACAGTCCTATATCCTCTAGTTGAGTTACTGTAGTCTTCATATCGTGACTTAAAGATTTCTTGTTACAAAGAGTCCACCATTACACTTGTACAAAACCAACAAGTGACCCATTCCCACACTACAGAAGAAGGCAAAACAAAAAACAAAACAAAAAACCCACCACCAAAGGTCTCTGCCAAACTGATCTGGGGGGAAATTCTTTCCTGAGCTCAAATATAGCTAACAGACCCTGAGCATGCATACACACACTTGGGAAAGAATTCTCGTAGCAACTCAGAGCCCTCCCAACCTAGTGTTCCATATCTGGCCTTTGGAGATATTTACTAATAGCAGTTGCAGATGGGTCATATACCATTGTAGGCAACCTCATCATACCATCACCTTCATAAATTTATCAAGCTCACTTTTGAAATGTGTTAGATTTTTTTGTGCTCAGTGCTCCCTTTGGAAGGCTATTCCAGAACTTCACTCCTCTGATAGTTAGAAACATTCATCTAATTTCAAGACTAAACTTGATGTCTCGTTTATTTGCATGTGAGCTCTCAAAAGTCAGAGTCACATTGGTCATCAATGTCATTGTGAAATGCATGTACTGTAAGGAGTTGTATGTGTGTGCACACACAGAAAATCTGTTCTTAAAATCTATGTCTAGGTACTGGGTCACCAGCAAAGGTGAAAAATACAGGTTCTGTCAGACAAGAAACGTTTATCCATCATCTGAATGGGTCTCCTATCATCAGTCTGAACTGAATGCAAATGAAGGATTGTGAGAACTTCAGAAAGAAATTAATAGGAAGACATAAAAAGCAATGGGAGGTTTATATCAAAGGTTTGCTCTACTATATTTGGAGGGTAAAGAAAGACCTCCTCTGTGAAGGATGCCAAGGTAAACAGACAGAGATTTTTCCTTCATAAAACAAGGTTCTCAGCTTGGCTTGGTTGAAAATGCTGAATAGAACTTTGGGTAAGAAAAACTTCTTTAGATACAAGGTTAACCTGCTAGTTATGTTTAGTCTCTAGAAAGCATGATTTAATTTGATATGTAACCATTTGTTTCCAGTATTCTTACTACCACTTTAATACATTTATAATGAAAACAAGTATAAGTTTATCTGTGTGCTGTGGTGTTCAGCAAAAGCCATGCCCCTGAGTTGACTCTTACAAGTTAGTCTGTGCTGTTCTGTTGGGAATAGCAGGCCTTTACCTCAATAAAATCCTATGGAGTACCCAGGGTTGTGAGGCACCTCACCTGCCCTTTGTGTGAAGCTGTTTTGTCTGTGCCTGCTGTGCATTAGCTCCCTGAAAACCACCAGTCTCTGTCAGCATAAGCACCACCTTTCAGGCCCCTGCAGACCTCACTCTCTCTATACAGGTAGAAATATGTATACACCAATTCTAAATGCTCCCAGCGACAAAGCTACCACCCTTCATTGGGGGTGGTTTTATTTTGTCACCAGGAGAGCTGTCTCCCGGCAACAAAGAGTGGCTACACTGCTTACCTTCGGACAGCATGGCTGCAACAGCCCAGCCAGACCATTGTAAGGTGTGCAATGTACACATAGCCTAAGACTGAAACTAATCAAATCACAGATAAGCAGCTATACGTCTGGTTGTTCTATAACAAATGATTTTGTGGACTGAAACAAACTTCATAAAAGAATCCCAAGAGATGGGTACAACAAAAACAAAAAACAAGGAAGCAAATGACAATAGGTATAATCCAATGGAAAGATTCCTATTGAATGCAGTAGGAGCTCAATCAGTCTAACAAGTACTGTATTACATGCAAAATTGTGTATGCAAATGTATAGGCAATATTTTTAAAGTTTGGTTAGAACAATCTGCTCTTTGTGGTGTAAAGTCTTGACAAAACATAATGTCATGTCCAAAGCCATCAAGTAATTGCAACATAGATATGTAAATAAATTCAGAATTATTTTGTGGTTACTAAAAATTTTAAGACAGCTGAAAAAAATGTATTTTTGTCCTACAGAAATTTAATACTAAGAATGCATTGCCAATTTTGGCTATTTAAAGTGACATCTGTGCTTTTTGCTTTATGCTGGTGGAGACATACACTAAGTCATTTCACTGCTTGACAGGAACATCTATACAGTTTAACAACAAATGTTTTCTGCTTATCAGAGCTGCAAGGTCAACTAGCTTATGAAATTCAAGCTGTTTTTGGTCTGCTTTATACCCCATCACTAAAATTCCCAGACAGACTAGAAACTCCAAAATCCATCAAAACACCATCCATTAGACTGGAGAGAATTAGAGCTGAATACTAATTTTTTATAACTATTTTATATTCATGCATGAAGCAACTACTACATGAGGCTGATATATGCAACATATCTTGAAGGACTCGTGTTTATGTGCTCCTCCCAATAAAGAAGAAGAGCAACAATTTCACCTAATGAAGTGAGAAAGTGAAGGCAGTTTTGCTTTGTGAGTGAGTTAATGAGGCAATATCCTCTTGCATCTTTGAGATAAACTCTAGGTCAAAAGCATACATATTAGCATAACATTCATATTAATATATTTCAGAATCAGATACAGAAGGGCCCTACTCTATGAAATCTGTGTAATCACAGACATCTAATTTTCAAAGGGATTTTGGGTGCTCATTATGGTGATGGATGACAGTACTGAAAAACGTCAGCACTTTCTTGAGTTCTTCTATACTCTGTATGCTCTTTTCTTATGTATCCCATGAATGGTGTCTTAGAGGTTTCATAATTTATTTAGATCCCATAGGAAGTAGAATCAAGATGCTTTGTGGCAACATTGTAGCATATTGCTACTGTACTGTATGTCTACTTGAATCTAGATACCTAAATACAATGTCACATGTTAATAGTAGTTATACTACAGTAGACCTACTCGAAACATAACAGCATCATGTACCAGGAAAAATAAGTACAGATATTTGAGTATATGCAGAAAAAATGACACACACTCCTCTTTGCATGTATACACACATGCACCCCTATATAAGACACACATTACACACCCAACCACATATATACATTGTGGTTACTATTAAAGAGTCAACTTTTACCGATATCATTGTTCGTGAAATATTACATTATCTCCCTGTACTTAGAAGAAGTAGAAATAAGTGATCTCAGAAAACAACGTGTGGTAACTGCTGATTAATACTGCTGCTCTCTCTCTCAAGACAAGTAAACCAGAATGGAAGTGGTTTTTGTTTGAGTCTGAAAACATCTTATCAGTCAACGTTTTACTTCAAAACATTAAGGCCACTGAGCCACTTCCCAAAGTCATAGGTGGGGATTTGGTTAATTATTCTAGTTTAGGCCCATCTCAAATTTTATGATACATACTTGGATTAGTCAGAGAAAAGAGCATACTACTAGCATAAAAATCATGGCAAATTTGTGATCTCAAAATTCAATGTTGCAGAAGGAAATTGTATTTAAACATTAAAAAAACCAAAAATAAGAACAAACAGCAGCCCTGATTCACACCATTGTAAGCACTTTTAGGGATGAATTTGACCCAGTATTATTAAGGCACTAACCTTAAATGTGTGTTCAGCAGAATCCGAACATCTCAAAGAACGCTCAACACACATGCAGTCAATGGGAATCGATGGCTCTTGGCATCTTGTGGGTTCAGGCGCTGTTTGTTTACAGTAATGGGAATGAAAAGACTCAGGACTCAGGCAGAGCAAATTGGTCAAGTAGGCATTTACCTCAAAATAAATGAAATCTGCAATATGTAACGTGACTAAAGAAAGGGTGCAAAGACTGATGCCTCTAGGTTACTGAAAAGCAAGTTGGATATAGGCCTGCAAGCAGGAGAGAACAGGAGACTGTGCCAAGGGAAAGGAGATCATCTTATCTAAGAAGAGAACTGACAATATATTGGCAGTATCGGTCACAATTATGATAGTTGTGAATCAGTTTATAGATTCTCTTGTCACTTCTCCATAGACAGTCTCAAGATTTCAGCTCTTTCTCTTACTCAGCAATAGCCAAAAGCTGCATTTACGTAGTGCCAATCCTGCCTACTGTGTTTATTACAATGCCTGTCTTCTAGCTCACCATTGGAAATGTTGTCCTGATAGCAAAATAATAATTAGGCTATTTTGCCCTGATTCCTATTATTGTATCACCTCAAAATTCCTATACCTTTTTTTAGAGTTCACACCTAACATACTTAATATGATTACCATCTACTTCCTTATCGTTTTTTTGGTCAAGCCATTACAAAATTTCCTGATGAATGAAATCTTTATGTCTCCTTAACCATTTGTATGACTCTTCTCTAAATTACCTTCAACTACCTGATTCTACTGAATTCCAATACTGAGTCCAAAAATGAACATAGCAGCCCAGTAGCAGATAAGCTGTGCTTAGCACAATTCTAGAAGTAAGTGGACAAATTATTGGTGGTTTCCCAATCCTGGGGTTCACTGGTATCAGCACTGTCTTGAGCACAAGGCAGAGCAGCTTGATTGTTGCTCTTCTGTGAGCTACTGACAATCCAGAGACTGAGAGGGAACTGGAATAGGAACCATTATGATGGGCCTACAACACATCAGGATTCTACTATGAAGAGGGATATCCTCATCAGTATGGATCTGCTGGCTATATCACTGCAGGCTGGATATGAATCTGACTCACTTTTAATTCTGACTAAAGGCCAATGCAGTCAAGCTCTAACTTTATGAGCAGAAGATGTATTTGCCTAACTCTTACCCTTTTCTTGAGAGAGAGAGAGAGAGAGAGAGAGAGGTATAAGTTTCTCCCTAGTGTAAGGTTTCCCCAATGGATGTAATATGGGAGAACAGTTTTATATAAAAGTTAGGAATACCAATTAAAATTCCCTGTTTTCTAAATGACTGTGTGTTATTTTCATAGGTTTATGGGAAGGTGAATATTTAGTTTCATATAGGCAGACAGATATCTCTATCAACTATCTGGAATTTGGTTCTGTATTCACTAAATGAAGCAAGGCAGACCAGCTAGCAGTTTAGGCAGAAAGAATGGAAATTAATTAAAATAGCACACACACAAAAACCCTGAAGCTGGGTGCAGAGATAGGTTACTGAAACTCCATTCATAAACTGCTTTATTTTACTCATTGGCTCTATTTGAAACAAAAATTAATACAATGCAACCATATGCATTTGATTAATCAATGGCTCCTAAATCATCGGTTCATGTAAAGAGACAAATATAGAGATAAGACTCCTTTGTTCTGGTTCAAATAAGAAACATGTTAACGTGTTCTCTCTGAAATTTCTTGATTGAAATCAATAAAGGGGGCATTCTTATGCAGATCTCAGAGAACTTTGATGAATTGCTTGAGATAAAGACTTATTTTTAAAAAAGCAATACATAATAGAAACTTAAAAATTCTTCTTCAAATAAGAAGCACTTATTTTCTGAATTAGGATAGCAACCTTATCATATTTTGCTGGATAGTTTTGTCACAACTGATGAAGCTCTTTTCATAAATGAAAAACTCTCATGAATATTCATTTGCATTCCAAAGAGAATCTCATTATCTAATCCAAAAAAAGAATGAATGATCCTTAATAGTCTCCTCTGACACTTTGTCTTTGTCCCTTCCTCAGCTAGGAAGGTGATTTAGCATACTGGTGCCAATGCTTCTGTGACCACAGAAGTCCGTTCTCTGACCACACTGCAGACCCTCATCCTGGAGTTAGCACCTTGCTTTTAGGTTATTCTTTCATACAAGGAAGAGAAACAACTTTTAAGTGTTTGAGATGATTGGTGTTTTGGTTGTTAGTGCTTTTTATGTCACTATCAATGTTTTTGATAAAGTTCTCTTATCTGCACATAGGATGAAATTCACCATGGTATTATCTTTGCAAGACTCTGCATACCACTGAAACTCCATGCAAGCAGCCCTCTGTCAGCCCTGGGGCACCAGGAGGGCAGCCTTCCCCACACCAACTTTGAATAGACCAGCATGAAAGGTGAAATGGGGACAGCAGCATGAGAGCTCTAGTGGCCCTGGTAACCCGTGGAAGTAAAGTAAAGGGGCTGTGCTTGGTATTTCAGATCACAGGATGGAGTAGTGGCTTTCAGGATAAGTGGATTATGCTACTTTCTCATCCCTAGTCCCAGATTACAGGAGGGATTATGCCTATCACCTATACCTCACCTGCATAAAAAGTGTGGTCACTCTGGCTTTCATCTATCTCTAATGAATAAGCAGAATATTGTCTTCTAATTAGCTTCAGAGTTTTAAATTAAAACAAATCACCAAACAATGACAACAATCATCATGGGCTGGACAAAGTATTTCTGGAGAATAACTCATTCAAATGCATCCCCTTTTTTCAATCAATTGCCTTCAAGTGTATCATGATTTCCACTAAAAGCATTCCTTGTTCACATTAATCCAATTAATATTTTCTGTGAATGCAGTGAGTAATCAATATTTGCACTTCACTTTTTGAGCATAATATAAAACAGGAAGGCCTCACTTATTCTAATGGAGAGAGAGAGAGCAAAGGAGCATTTGGGAACGTAGGTACCAAGAGACATAGGCCTAGGGAAATCTAGGACATTTAAGGCTTTTCCTTATTCTCCCAAGAGCACTATTTTTCGGGTGGTTCCCACTTTTAAAAATACAAAGGGTTCCTTATTCACTGAGCAAAAGAAACAGGCAAACTGCAACAAAGAAGATGTATTTACAGGCCATTTCCCTTCTTACATTCACACAAGGTAACCATTTCTGTGTGTATATCCTTAGCCCTATTCGTGCAGTCACCTAAACTTGTTTATCTCATTTGATTAATTGTCTCAGTGCTCGACTTCTAGGATACTAACTCTTATTCCACATTATTTCAGTTATATCCCATGTGCATTTATTGAATTTACTGGTCTCATGTGACCGTATATAACCTTGTGTGAAGAGACATTCACATACATTCATATGAATAAGAGCTTACTTGCATTGCAACATTTTGGAATAAAAAAAAATATGGACACAGGCAACTGTATTTCAGTCAAAATTTGACAGTGTTAGTCACTATTCACCTAACGATCATGCACCCCAAAAAAGCAGAAATGATATATTAATTCTCTCATATAAAAGTGATAGTCAATGGACATCTTGTCATACAGTTGGATACTACTATTGCAGAGTACCTGCTGTCTGTTAGTTACCAATTACTATTATATAGTAATACCCTTACATTTTCACATATTCAAGGTAAGCTTCATTTTGTATCTTTAGGCATTATAAATTCATGATGATTATGCAAAACACTGCTAGGATAATTTGCACAATGGGGGTTCAGTATTTGATGAAAGTAACTCTTATTTTTAATTATAGCATTTAAGTTTGTCTTATTGTCAAGTGGAATATAGCCTGGTTGATATTCATTTTGGCTTTTAGGTTTCCACTGGATTTGAGAAATATCCCACGCTCCCTACCTCCCACCATCAAGATTATTTCCTAGATTTCGAGAGTATCTGAGGTATACACACTATATACTTTGCTCATATGTTATAACAATCTGATCATAACTAATCTGTTTTGGTGTAGGTAAGAGATCCTAGTGAAACTTTTCAAGAATAGGATTGAACAACCAACAGACATGTGACATTCTCTGAAAATCTTGTTGAAAATCTTGTGAATTAATGAAGTAGGCAGTTCAATTTTAGGTACGTACTATAACATGCTTCTAACCCCTGATATATATGGTTTCCCTCTTTGTAATTGTTTCCGCCTGAAGGGGAAGTCCCACAAGGAGATTAAAACAGCTACATATTCATGTCAGCAGCAGATAATTAAATTTGAAAACTTCTAATATGTTCACCAATATCATTTCTGTTGTAATTAACACTTTCTATAGGTTAAGAACACTAGAGCTGAATAAAACATCTCATCTTCTTGTGATGAAACCTGCCAAACCGAATAATAAAACTATCATTACAGAAATGTTCCAGCTTCATGTTTGTACGTGAATAAGCTTGATTCCTGAACTGTAACAAAAGGTAATTGAATCCAGGTGTATATATTTCAAGACTGGAAAACAGTGCTCTGTTTAATGTTTGTATCTTGCATTGATTTTAACCATATTTGCAAGTTGCAAAACTATTTACCTGAGGGCATTATTATACACCTATAAAATGTATATTTTGAGACGATGGAGCTGCAAAAACCAGAATTGCGTCTGGGACAAGGCAGTTGAGGACCCACACATTCATTATGAGGACACCTGGAAATCTGCAAAAATCTATGTAAAATAGATAAGCAGACCAACTGAGATGCCTATTTCCCCCAAGAAGACTGATATACCTATCTTTCTTTCATGATACCAAATGCCTTCTTTGTATAACACCTTTTGGATATAGAACTGGGGATCTCCGCCAGTATCTCTACAGTATCTTTTTTCTGAAGGCTTCCTGTGCCCTATGGATGATCTGTTTTAGCAGGAACGAGAAACAACATGTAATGCTACTTAGTATCTCCACATTTTTTAAACTGATTTCTCCCCCTTTATTGAATACTTCTTTATCTATGTAAGAACATTATTCAATCAATGTTCATTACCAATATTTATTAATAATAATGTAATTAAAATATACACTTGTGCTTCTTTGTCTCAAAATATAAAGTAAATAATAAAGAGGTAGCACTGTTTATAGAATATTTTTTGATCTGTTATATTGATTAGCCTGGCCAGAAGTCCTGAGAATACTACAGCATGTTAACATAGCTCAAGGAGAGCAAATTTGCAATGAATGATCATTTGTACAAAAGAAATTAGTGACTTTTCTTATTATGAATTAGCCTTCTGTTCAGATTTCAGTAGAGTAACACATTCAGTCCTGGTTAGAATACTAGGTGGGTTGTAAGGGCAAAAAAAAACTGGTGGACAAAGCAAAAAGAGATGTCGGAGTGTGATCACCACACTTGTTTGATTCTCACATAATTCAAACAAAGAAATCACCACCAAGATGTTATCCAGATACACATTTTACAATACTTTACATTGGAGTGTCCCAAATTTGCCCACCTAAAAGGACCACATTGGCATTTCTTCTGAAGTTCAAGGCCAGCCTCCCTGATCTTAGCATCTAATATCACAAACTACATTGCCACATTAAACAGTTAAGCAGGCAGGTAGAAACTTTCCCATTTTATGGACTTTGTGAACCTCTAACAAAGGATCACAGAGTACATGCCTATAGCACACATATACAGTAAGCTTTTATTTCAAAACAGATAGTTTTATGAAAAGTACTAGATTGACAGTCTTGGCAGACAGAGGGGTACCCCTAAAGCAGGTAACCCTGTTGCTCCAGCTACATTCTGGGAATCACTAAATTCTGCTAGGTCAGAGCAATGAGCAAAAAACTATGCAGAGCCTAGATTTCACTTGCTCAAAAAGGAAAGCCTGGAGGCATTTCCATAAACTTCATGGTGCTAACACTCCCCAAAGCAAAGAGCCACATATCACAGCCAATGCCATTGCCACCCAATAGAGCCAAAACTCTAATGCACAAAAAGAGCAGTAATTAAATTAAAAAACAGATTTATCAGACACATAGATTAAAATGATTTATTGGGGAAGAGTTCAGATGGGTTCTGTAAAGAAAATCATCCCTTGTCAATCTATTAGAATTCTTTGAGGGGGTCAACAACTATGCCCAAAGGTGATCCAGTACATATAGCATACTTGGACTTTCAGAAAGCCTTTGACAAGGTCCCTCACCAAAGACTCTTAAGTACAGTAAAGAGTCATGGGATAAGGAGGAAGGTCCTCTCATGTATCAGTAACTGGTTAAAATAAAAGGAAATGAAGGGTAGGATTAAATTGTCAGTTTTCAGATTGAGAGAGGAAAATAGTGGTGTCCTCTAGGGACATGTACTGGGACCAACATGTTCAACATGTTCATAAATGATCTGGAAAAGGGGAAAAAAACATTGAGGTGGCAAAGTTTGCAGATGATACAAAAATCAATCAAGATAGCTAAGTCCAAAGCAGACTGTGAAGAGTTACAAAGAGATCTCAAAGCTGGATGACTGGACAACAAAATGACAGATGACATTCATAGTGTTGACAAATGCAAAGTAATGCACATTGAAAAACATAATTCCAAGTGTATACATAAAATTAGCTGTTATCATTCAAGAAAGATCTTGGAGTCATGGTGGATAGTTCTCTGATAACATTTGCTCAATGTGCAGCAGCAATCAAAAAGGCTAACAATGTTAGGAACCATTAGGAAAGATACAGCTAAGGTGGCAAAAAATATCATAATGCCATATAAATCCATGGTTTGCTCATACCTTGAATACTGTGTTCAGTTCTGGTCACCCCATCTCAAATAGGGTATTAGAATTGAAAAAGGTACAGAGAAGGACAATAACAACTATTGAGTGTATAGAACAGAATCCATATGAGGAGAGATTTAAAAAATTGGGGCTGTTCAGCTTGGAAAAGAGACAACTAAGGGGAGATATGATAGAGTTATATAAAATCATGAATGGTGTGGAGACAATTAATAAGGAAATGTAAAATAGTATACAACACAAGAACCACCGCCCAATGAAATTAATAGGCAGCAGGTTTAAAACAAACAAAATGAAGTAGTTTTTCTACACAACACACATTCATCCTATGGAACTTATTCCCAGGGATGTTGTGAAGGCCAAAATGGTGTTCAAAAAAGAATTATATAAATTTACGGAGGATAGGTCCATCAATGGATAGTAGCCAAAATGGTCAGGGATGCAACTCCATGTTCTGGGTGTCCTTAGCCTCTGACTGACAGAAGCTGGGAATGGATCACTCAATGATTGCCTGTTCTGTTCATCCCCCCGAAGCACCTGGCATTGGCCACTGTCAGAAGACAGGATTCTGGGCTACATGGACCATTGGTCTGACCCAGTATGGTTGTTCTTATCACAAAAGGAAAGTGAGGGAGTAATGAAGCTATTTTTTTAATCTGACTGTCTAGCAGCATCAACTATCAAAACTATTCAGTAGAGAAGTGGGCAAGACCATAACAATCAAATTTGGCAAGGCTGCAGGCCAAGATGACATCTTTCCAGATTTTCTGAAAAACCTAGGTCTACATAACCATGACCAACATGCGTGCCCTTGGCCAAACACTCAAGGTATGGCAACAGGCAAAGGTCACCACCATCCTGAAACTGGGGAAAGCAGCCAACAATCCAAAAAAATTACCAAATGATGTTACAATGTGTAATGTACAAACTCTTGGAACAGACCAGCAAATGTACAAGAATCCACCTTGGCACTATCACTCTTTAATATTTATAACAACAACATGCTATTGACCCAGTCACAGACATTTGGATATGCAGAGGATTATCTCGTGCTTACCATTCAAGGAAGCACTTTCAACCAACAAGAACGCATCCTCACAGAAGATCTGAAAAAAATGGAGGAATGCTACTGGTTATGGTGACTTCAAAACCCTGAAAAAAAACAGCTGTTTCCACATTCCACCTGAGCAACCACCATGCAAAACAGCACTTTCTTGCCATCTTTTGCAACATCAAACATAGGCACGAGGATTTCCCAAAAGAATTCAGAGTGGTTCTGGATTGCAACCTCAAATACTGAAAACGTTTAACAAAAACCACTGTTAATATAAAACCTAGGAATGATATAATCCACAAACTAGTGGTACCAGTTGGGGATCAAACGCTAACTCCTTGTGGACAGCCACCTTGGCCCTCATGTCTCAACACCTGAATATTGTACACTAGTATGGGCAGATAGGGTACATACACTATGGCCTGGTCTACACTACACATTTAGGCAGCGTCAATTGACCTAGTTATGTCAGTATACATGCTACTGCCTTGTCCCACCGTTGTAAGTGCCCTACTACACCAACATAACTCCACCTCCACAGGAGGCACAGGGTTATGTCAGTGTAGTTAGGGCGATGCATGCAGTGTATAGACGCCGCATTACTTACATCGGCTGTTGGCTGTCTTGTCAATTTCAGTGCTTCAGAGCTCTGAAATGGACAAAAAAGCCTGGCAGCTGTGCCTGCCCGGCTCCCTGCTCAGGAAGGAGAGAAGCATGAGCATCTGTCTGCCACTCCCAGTAGGGAGCTGAATGCCCAGGGAGCAGCTGGGCTTTCGGTGTGGAGCTGCATACAGCTGAGAGCCCTGGCTCTCAGCCCCAGACACTACCTCTCTTCAGCAGGTGGAAGCACAATGACAGAAGGACATTACTGCAGTAATTACTGCAGTGGCTGTAAGACAACCTTACATAGGTCAACTTAAGTCGGTAGGTGGATATGCCCTGCTTGTCAATGGGCAACTGAACACTATGAGAATTTTCACAGAAGTGATGAAGTTAACACTGATAATCTGGCTCCCATCATTTTTTACCAGCATTACAAATAGGAAAACTATGAGAATACGACCAGACGATAAACCCAGACTTACCCATCTACAAAGGGCTACAAATCCCTCCCGCAAGATGCCACCTTGAGTCCAGGACCCATTCTGGTTAGCATCTTTTAAATCTTTTAAAGCATCAGGACTAATATCTAAAAGAAAAATGGTGGAGGCTGTGAGAAATAGTTAAGTCAAGGATCAAAATCCAATCATGGATCTTACAGACCAGCCACCTGACTTCAATCTGCCATGTAAGATATGGATCACAGTGAACCACATCAGAACCTCACATAGGCATTGCAGTTACCCACAACACAAATGGAAAATAAAGGCCAGCCCATATGTGAATGTGGAGAAGACATTCAAACCATGGAACATCTAGTGAACTAAGATCCATGCCTGACTAACCTAATTGCCTTCTATGAGGAGATAACTGGGTCTGTGGATGAGGGGAAAGCAGTGGATGTGTTATTCCTTGACTTTAGCAAAGCTTTTGATACAGTCTCCCACAGTATTCTTGCCAGCAAGTTAAAGAATTATGGGCTGGATGGACTATAAGGTGGATAGAAAGCTGGCTACATCGTCGGGCTCAACGGGTAGTGATCAATGACTCCATGTCTAGTTGGCAGCTGGTTTCAAGGGAATGCCCCAAGTATCAGTCCTGGGGGCAGTTTTGTTCAATATCTTCATTAATGATCTGGAGGAGAGCATGGACTGCACTCTCAACAAGTTTGCAGATGACACTAAACTGGGAGGAGTGGTAGATACGCTGGAGGATAGGGATAGGATACAGAGAGACCTAGACAAATTAGAGGATTGGGCCAAAAGAAACCTAATGAGGTTCAACAAGGACAAGTGCAGAGTCCTGCACTTAGGATGGAAGAATCCCATTCACTCTTACAGACTAGGGACTGAATGGCTAGGAAGCAGTTCTGCAGAAAAGGACCTAGGGATTACAGTGGATGAGAAGCTGGATAGGAGTCAACAGTGTGCTCTTGTTGCCAAGAAGGCTAACGGCATTTTCGGCTGTATAAGTAAGTAGGGGCATTGCCAGCAGATGGAGGGACGTGATCATTCCCCTCTATTAGACATTGGTGAGGCCTCATCTGGAGTACTGTGTCCAGTTTTGGGCCCCACACTACAAGAAGGATGTGGAAAAATTGGAAAGAGTCCAGCGGAGGGTAACAAAAATGATTAGGAAGCTGGAGCACATGGCTTATGAGGAGAGGCTGAGGAAACTGGGATTGTTTAGTCTGCAGAAGAGAAGAATGAGGGGGGATTTGATAGCTGCTTTCAACTACCTGAAAGGGGGTTCCAAAGAGGATGGATCTAGACTGTTCTCAGTGGTACCTGATGTCAGAACAAGGAGTAATGGTCTCAAGTTGCAGTGGGGGAGGTTTAGGTTAGACATTAGGAAAAGCTTTTTCACTCAGAGAGTGGTGAAGCACCGGAATGGGTTACCTAGGGAGGTGGTGGAATCTCCTTCCTTAGAAGTTTTTAAAGTCAGGCTTGACAAAGCCCTGGTTGGGACGATTTAGTTGGGGATTGGTCCTGCTTTGAGCAGGGGGTTGGACTAGATGACCTCCAGAGGTCCCTTCCAACCCTGATATACTATGATTCTATGATTCTATGATCCTTCTCCAGAGGGACAGCCTTAATTCATTCCATGTCACTGGAAGCCACATAGTGAAGGACAAGCTGGACGACAACCTTTAATGTTATTTTTCAAGTTGCCGTATGAAAAGAGACAATAACTGTGTATTGAAGGTGGCATTGTGTCCTATACATTCTCTACGGTCTCATGAGTTGGGGCAGGAGAACTCTCAGGGGAAGGGTCAAAGGTGCAACCAAAAAATAGGGGGATCATTGGAGTCTTCTTTTACCCTAGAATTTGTGCCCCTCCTCTAGCCTCTGTCATTCCCAAGTTCCCCTTTCTGTCTCTCCCACCTGTCTCCAGAGTTTTCCTTTCCATGCCCCAGCTTCTCCTACCCTCAATTCCCCCATTTCTATTTTTAATTTGAGGAGGGAAGTTGCTGTTAGAGCTGCTGCTGCTTCTCCTCGTCAGAGGAAAAACTGTCTCCGCTTCTCAGTGCTGGACTGAGAGCCACACTTTCAATTCTCATCCCATTCTCAGATACAGGGAGCCAACTCACAAGAGACCCAGTCAGCAACAGTCTCCTTTCATCCCAGCATAGAGAAACAGCTCCAGTAGCTGATTCCTACCCAATTGGCCAAACAAACAGTTGTTTGGCAGCTGATGGGGTGAGGGGGTAGCTGAAGTTTCTGCACTTAGAAGCAACAAGCAGTGCTCTCTGCTGGGACACAACTGTGAGGAGGAAAGGGGAAAGACATTATTATTGTCCTATGAGACTAAAAATTGTACAGAAGTTACCCAGCTTCCACCAATGGTTGTCTATTAGGAGGCAAAGCACATGCCACCCTTCGAAGTCACAGAAAACTCCTGAATTTTGCTGAATTAATTTTGCCTTTATGTGGCAATAAACCATGCAGAGGAGAGTGATTGCTAAGTTAGGCCTTGATCCATTCCAGTCTATTTAAAGCCATTGGTAGCAGTAATAATAGTACAATGTAAAAGATACAGAAAAATAAAGCAGAAATATTTTAACCCCGGTCTACGCCTTCTAATACCCTCCCACAAGTTGTCATTCATAAGCAGGTCTGAAAGAAAACATTTCCTAGAGCTGTATCAAAATCAGCTGAAAGATTGTCATAAACAGATAAGAAAAGATAATAGCACAGAAGTACTTTATATCTCTTTGACTGTAAAGGGTTAACAAGTTCAGTAAGCCTGGCTGTCACCTGACCAGAGGACCAATCAGAGGACAGGATACTTTCAAATCTTGAGGGAGGGAAGTTTTTGTGCTGTGCTGTTAGTTTTGGTTGTTGTTCACTCTGGGGACTCAAAGGGATCAGACGTGCAACCAGGTTTCTCTCCAGTCTCTCCAATACAGGCTCTTATAAGTTCAAACTAGTGAGTACTAGGTAGATAAAGCGAGTTAGGCTTATGGTTGTTTTCTTTATTTGCAAATGTGTATTTGGCTGAAAGGAGTTCAAACTGGTATTTTTGCTGAAAAGATTTTAATTTGTACTTGTATACTTAGGCTGGGAGGGTGTTCCCAGTGTCTATAACTGAAAGACCCTGTACCTATTCCATTTTAAATTTACAAAGATAATTTTTACTGTTTTCCTTCTTTAATTAAAAGCTTTTCTTGTTTAAGAACCTAATTGTTTTTTTATTCTGGTGAGACCCCAGGGGACCGGGTCTGGATTCACCAGGGAATTGGTAGGGAGAAAGGAGGGAAGAGGGAGAGGGAGGCTGATTTCTCTCTGTGCCAGGATTACTTTCTCTCTCAGGAAGAGTCTGGGAGAGGGAAAGAGAAGGAGGGAGGAAGGTGAATTGTCCTCTCTCTTTTGTGATTCAAGGAGTTTGAATCATACAGTGATCTTCCAGGGTAACCCAGGGAGGGGAAGCCTGGGAGAGGCAACGGTGAGGGAAAGGGTTTACTTTCCTTGTATTAGGATCCAGAGGGTCTGGGTCTTGGAGGTCCCCGGGCAAGGTTTTGTGGGGACCAGAGTGTACCAGGCACTGGAATTCCTGGTTGGTGGCAGCGCTACAGGTTCTAAGCTGGTAATTGAGCTTAGAGGAATTCATGCTGGTACCCCATCTTTTGAACGTTAAGGTTCAGAGTGGGGGATTGTACCATGACATGGTGTGCAGCGTGTGGGATAGATAGATAGATAGATAGAAGTCAAAAAGCCAGTGAGGTTTTTATTTCTCTCTCTGCTAGCTATCTGCAAGCAGGCTGAGGTTTGGGTTTAGAAGCAAAAGCCAGTAGGATTTTTTCTCTCTCTTTCGCTGCTAGCTGTGTGTCAAGAAGGCTAGAGGAGATTGTTTTTAAAAGCAAAGGTCTGCAAGTTTTTTTGGTCTCTCCCTTTGAGTACTCTGACGGCAGAGGCATTAGAGTTTAACAAGGGTCTTTTGTTAAACAAAGGGACTCCAGTTGTGAGTCACCAAACACCAGCAAAACATATTAGCAAATGAATGTTTTTTTTTCTTTCTAACTCTATCAGGAATAGCTAGGTAGAAGGAGTTAAAAAAAGACTCTGTTGCTAAGCAACCCTAAGGAGCCAACAGAGAATCTGCATTTCAGGCAGTAAACACCAGAGGGTGCCTCAGCACAAGAAAGCAGGAACCATGAGTTCCAAGGAAAGCCTGAGACAGGAACGAGCACGGCAACAAGCCATAGACAAAGAAATGAACATAGGAGATGGATGGAACTAATTAATGCAGAACTAGCCAAGGAAGAGGCAACCCACAAAAGAAAACAACAAGAAGAAGAGGCAGCTCACCAAAGAAAGCAACAAGAAGAAGATGCAGCCCACAGAAGACAGATAGAACTCCAGAGGGAGGCCCACCGGCAGGCCCTGGAATTAGAACAGGCTAAGCAACAGAACAGAGCCAATCCTAACAACACTTTGCCAGTTGTTGTTCCACATCCCAAAAAAATTCCCACCTACAAGGCAGGTGATGACACTGAAGCCTTCTTAGAAAATTTTGAAAGGACCTGCCATGGGTACAGCATCTCTGAAGACCAGTACATGGTAGAGCTGAGGCCACTGCTCAGTGGACCCTTAGCAGAGGTGGCGGCTGAAATGCCTAAGGAGAACATGAACAATTATAAACTTTTTCAAACCAAGGCCAGATACAGAATGGGGATAACACCTGAACATGCCCATCGGCGGTTCAGAACCCTAAAATGGAACCCAGATGTGTCATTCCCCTGACATGCCTTCCACATTGCAAAGAATTATAATGCCTGGATATCAGGAGCCAATGTTAAATCTCTGGATGACATGCACCTCCTAATACAATTGGAGCAGTTCTTAGAGGGTGTTCCTGAGGAAATAGAAAGGTACATCCTAGATGGGAAGCCCAAAACTGTCACCGAGGCGGGAGAGATTGGAGCCAAATGGAAGGAAGTGGCAGAAAAGAAAAGAGCTACTATCAAGGGGAGCAAATATCACAGGGATCACACTGACAATAAACCTTATATCCGAGGGCAACCCAAGACCCCACCTACAACCCAAGGAAAGCCACCGGCTCCCTATTCTCTCACCTCACCAATCTTCAGTAACCCACCTCGACCCAGTGACCAGTCAGCTGGACGATGCTTCAAGTGTAATGAACTGGGACATATAAAGGCCAACTGCCCCAAGAACCCCAACCGAGTGCAGTTCATTATATCTCCATCACTCCAAAGATCCCCAGTCCCAGATGCCTCTCAAATACCCTCGGAGCGAAGGGAAATTTTGAGAGTGGGCGGAAAGAAGGTTATCGCGTGGAGAGACACGGGGGCACAAGTGTCAGCTATCCACCAATCCTTCGTAGACCCCAAATTCATCAACCCAAAGGCTCAAGTGACAATTTTCCCCTTCATGTCCCAAGCAGTAAACTTGCCTACAGCTAAACTGCCTGTCCAGTACAAAGGCTGGTCAGGAATGTGGACATTTGCAGTCTATGACAATTATCACATCCCCATGCTACTGGGGGAAGACTTGGCCAACCAGGTAAAGTGGGCTAAGAGGGTGAGAATGGTTACACGCAGCCAAGCCAGGCAAGCTTCCAGACCCATCCCTGTTCCTGAGCCGTCCACAGCGGCCCCGTCTGTGTTAGCAGAGACCCAGACAGAGGTAGTGGACCCGGATCCCCTGCCAACAACTGCAACAGCCACAGTACTTCCAGTCCCAGACCCAGACCTGGAAACTCAACCAGCACCAGAACCATTGCCAGCACTAATCCCAGCGCTTGCAAACACATCTTCAACCCCAACGCCAGAGGATGCCAGCGAGTCTGAACTGGCAGAAACAGCAGACAACCATACCCAAGAGGCTCAGCCAGAGCCTGAAATACCACCTGGCGTACCAGCGGAGAGCAGTTCACCAGCCACGAAAACAACCTCATCACCTACATCGCTTCCAGAGGGACCAAGCCCAAGTCCACAGTCTAAGAGAGAACTGGTGTCTCCAGCCTCCAGGAAACAGTTCCAGACTGAGCAGAAAGCAGATGACAGCCTTTAGAAAGCTTGGACGGCGGCATGGAGCACCCCACCACCTCTCAGCTCTTCTAACCGATCCCGGTTTGTTATAGAACAAGGGCTTTTATATAAGGAGACTCTTTCTGGTGGACACCAGGAAGACTGGCATCCAAAAAAACAGTTGGTGGTTCCAACTAAGTATCGGGGGAAGCTCTTAAGCTTGGCCCATGATCATCCCAGTGGCCATGCTTGGGTGAACAGAACCAAAGACAGGTTGGGGATGTCCTTCCACTGAGAGGGGATGGGCAAGGATGTTGCCAAGTATGTCCAGTCTTGTGAGGTGTGCCAAAAAGTGGGAAAGCCCCAAGACCAGGCCAAGGCCCGTCTCCAGCCACTCCCCATAATAGAGGTCCCATTTCAGCAAGTAGCTGTGGATATTCTGGGTCCTTTCTCAAAAAAGACACCCAGAGGAAAGCAGTACATATTGACTTTTGTAGACTTTGCTACCCGATGGCCAGAAGCAGTAGCTCTAGGCAACACTAGGGCTAAAACTATGTGCCAGGCCCAAACAGACATTTTTGCCAGGGTAGGTTGGCCCTCCGATATCCTTACGGATTCAGGAACTAATTTTCCTGGCAGGGACCATGAAAGAACTGTGGGAAACTCATGGGGTGAATCACTTAGTTGCCACCCCTTACCACCATCAAACCAATGGCCTGGTGGAAAGGTTTAATGGAACTTTGGGGGCCATGATACGTAAATTCGTGAATGAACATTCCAATGACTGGGATCTAGTGTTGCAGCAGTTGCTCTTTGCTTACAGGGCTGTACCACATCCCAGTTTAGGGTTCTCACCGTTTGAGCTTGTGTATGGCCACAAGGTTAAGGGGCCATTACAGTTGGTGAAGCAGAAATGGGAGGGGTTTAAGCCTTCTCCAGAGACTAATATTCTGGACTTTGTAAGCAACCTACAAAGCACCCTCCGACACTCTTTAGCCCTTGCTAAAGAGAACCTAAAGGATGCTCAGAAAGAGCAAAAGGCCTGATATGATAGACATACCAGAGAGCGTTCCTTCAAGGTAGGAGACCAGGTTATGGTCTTAAAGGCGCAACAGGCCCATAAAATGGAAGCATCATGGGAAGGGCCATTCATGGTCCAAGAGCACCTAGGAGCTGTAAACTACCTCATAGCATTTCCCAATTCCTCCCTAAAGCCCCGAGTGTACCACATTAATTCTCTCAAGCCCTTTTATTACAGAGCCTTACAGGTTTGTCAGTTCACAGCCCAGGGAGGAGATGACACTGAGTGGCCTGACGGTGTCTACGATAAAGGAAAAAGTAACAGTGGCGTGGGAGAGGTGACACTCTCCACAACCGGGAAAGGTCTGCAGTGGCAACAGATCAAGAACTTGATGCACTCTCCTGTGAAAGTTCCCTAAAATCAACTGGTTAAAAATTGTCCTTACAATGTGAAAAATCTTGTAGTTTTACTTAATTAGTGGCATATGTAAGGATGCATGTGTTTATTGATCTGTTTATTTTAAAGTTCTAGGGAGAAATCACTGTCAGTGTGGTTCCACACTGTCAGCGATTTGGGGGGCATGTCATAAACAGATAAGAAAAGTTAATAGCACAGAAGTACTTTATATCTCTTTGACTGTAAAGGGTTAACAAGTTCAGTAAGCCTGGGGTGTCACCTGACCAGAGGACCAATCAGAGGACAGGATACTTTCAAATCTTGAGGGAGGGAAGTTTTTGTGCTGTGCTGTTAGTTTTGGTGGTTGTTCACTCTGGGGGCTCAGAGGGATCAGACGTGCAACCAGGTTTCTCTCCAATCTCTCCAATACAGGCTCTTATAAGTTCAGACTAGTGAGTACTAGGTAGATAAAGCGAGTTAGGCTTATGGTTGTTTTCTTTATTTGCAAATGTGTATTTGGTTGGAAGGAGTTCAAATTGGTATTTTTGCTGAAAAGATTTTAATTTGTACTTGTATACTTAGGCTGGGAGGGTGTTCCCAGTGTCTATAACTGAAAGACCCTGTACCTATTCCATTTTAAATTTACAAAGATAATTTTTACTGTTTTTCCTTCTTTAATTAAAAGCTTTTCTTGTTTAAGAACCTAATTGTTTTTTTATTCTGGTGAGAACCCAGGGGACTGGGTCTGGATTCACCAGGGAATTGGTGGGGAGAAAGGAGGGAAGAGGGAGAGAGAGGCTGATTTCTCTCGGTGCCAGGATTACTTTCTCTCTCAGGAAGAGTCTGGGAGGGGGAAAGAGAAGGAGGGAGGAAGGTGAATTGTCCTCTCTCTTTTGTGATTCAAGGAGTTTGAATCACACAGTGATCTTCCAGGGTAACCCAGGGAGGGGAAACCTGGGAGAGGCAATGGTGAGGGAAAGGGTTTACTTTCCTTGTGTTAAGATCCAGAGGGTCTGGGTCTTGGGAGTCCCCGGGCAAGGTTTTGTGGGGACCAGAGTGTACCAGGCACTGGAATTCCTGGTTGGTGGCAGCGCTACAGGTTCTAAGCTGGTAATTGAGCTTAGAGGAATTCATGCTGGTACCCCATCTCTTGGACGCTAAGGTTCAGAGTGGGGAATTGTACCATGACAAAGATGCTCCATGGTAAACTTCATCTCCACAAACTCATCCAAACTGGAAATGATTTTCAGTTAAAAAAGCTATGACACCAGTTTATTAAACATGCAGTACAGCAAATCACACGTCTCTGCTTAAGGCCTATAGTTCTCACATTAAGGAAGAAAATAAATTATATTTTACTTATATGTATATTTTAGTTATATCCACCCTCACCAATTATAAACTACAAGAAGTAATTGTGTCAAGGCACAAAAAGTGAAAACTCTTAATTTATACTTCTACTGTAAAAGAGGTTTACAACCCAGTGTCTGTAACTTTGAGTGGTCTTCCAAGTGAAAAAAAACAACTTCTTACGACTATATTTCCCCCTTCACTCATGCTAAGTAGTAAATACAACAACAGGATTATTTCTGGAGTAAAGTATTTAAACAACTTCAATGGGAGCAGAACTGGGCATGCAAAGACAAGATATTTTTGCCTCTTCACAAAATTTTCACTGTTTCACATTGGTTTTTCAAGCAGCCCCACAGAGGATCACAGGCCAAATCTGGCAGCATGTTTTACACTAGCTCTTACCTGATTTCCTATAATTATATATACACCTCTACCCTGATATAACTCTGTCCTTGGGAGCCAAAAAATCTTACCACGTTATAGGTGAAACCGCATTATATCGAACTCGCTTTGATCCACCAGAGTGCGCAGCCCTGCCCCCACCCCCAGAGCGCTGCTTTACTGTGTTATATCCGAATTCGTGTTATATCAGGTAGTATTATATCGGGGTAGAGGTATATTTTTTAAATGGACAGAAGTGTAACTGAATTAATGAAAAGCAATTCATTATGTATCCTTAATAACATTCTCAACAATGTCCAAAGTCTAAACTTCTAACCACCACCACCAAAATTATGCCTTTACTTCTACCATAGAAATAATATGCCTTTAACAAAACAGTGAAATTTATTTTCTGAAAAGTTCACAAAACAAACATGCTTTATACCTCTAAGTTCCTTTTTCCACTGTGCACACAGGCAGAGAGGAATAATTCTGAAATGATCAAGTTCATTTTACTGTGAAGCACCATTGAATATTGTTTGTTAGTGGAAAAAAATGCCATTGAAAGCTGGACTCCAAACTCTCTAATCCAATGCTAGAGGCACATGGAAATGCACACAGATATTGTGGCATATTTATATATTTAGATTTATATTAGACATTTCAAGTTGAAAAGAGCAGTTTCACAGTAATGCGATATCCAAGCTTAAATAGCTTCGTTAAAACAACTCCGCATGTGGTTTCTGGCATTTTTTTTTTTGGTTAAACTGTCATAAATACACAGATCACCTTAATCCATCTGTTTTTATTCAAACACCTGCACTGGTGCATATTCATAAAGCTCCTTCTATCACATCTTGCATTCTCCAGCTTGTTCTTATTAAAGGTCTTCTGGAAGATTTTCTTCCTTCTGTTCCCTCCCCTTAGTAGTTAATTAAAATATTTCCATTGAGATGCACAACATGGACCCACTAAATAGTGTCAGGCACTGTGAGACCCAGCGCCTCTGCAATTGGGTAACTGGTTATTGCTATGCTGTTCTTTTCATAATAGTTCTTGTTCATATTGTGATTCAGCAGAACTGCTGAGGCATCAATTAGTGCCTGGTTTCTAAAAGCTTTTATAATTTATGTTTAAAGTGCCATGTCCAACTACAAAGTGCTGCAGTCCCATAATCTACAAACTAAAATTCGGGGCTCAATTTCCATTTACCTAAACCACTACTATAATGAAGATGTGTCTGCTGAAGACATCTGTTACAACTCAGTAACCTCTAATTTTAATGGCAAATAATAGAGTTCAGCACCACAAGATTAGGGGTTATGGGCTAGGTCTTCTAACTAGTTTGGCTTCCTTGTAGAAATGTTCTGCCAGGCAACTTAATTTATGCATCTGAGAGTCCCAACGACTTGATGTTTTTTTCCTCTCCCCAGCCACCTCCCCAAAATAAAGCAATTCTGTCTTAATACTTTGCTCCATTGCATTGTTGAGCCTATGTCAATATCTTCTTTGATGGGGTTGACAATAATATTATTTCTTTTCACTAAAATACATGCTAAATGAAGGGAAATCAAGAGCTAATTACATGGTTGAATACATGAGCTCTGCCAGAGAGGAGGTTGGGTTGCAGAAATCTGTCTATTTCAGTCTTTTTTTTTTAAATTGCATCCCTGGTTTTAAAACTTTGACCTTGCAAACTTCAGGCCTGATTCTCAGTTATGCTAAGACTCCCTTACACCTCTCTGGCAGAGTAGAGGAGCCATAAAGTGCATGTAAATTACAACATGAAATACGAATATTAGAGAAGATGTCTGGAAAATAAACCTGACATCTTCATCATTTGTAATAATCATATCTTTAGGGATTTTTAAACCACAGATCCAAATACCTGAATTCCTTTTTAAATAGTAATTATGATTCTACTGAGGTCTAAGTATTTTAGGAAAGTTTACAGATTTGAAAATACCAATGGAAATCCTGTGTTAAAAGAGATATTTTCACTTCATTCACCCTTTAACAAAAAAGCAACCCAGCCAATAAATCACCAAATAGAATTACAACCTTGCTAGGACATGCATGAACAAAGCTATAGAGAGCCATTCACCAGAGATTCAAATGCTATTGAATAAGCCTCCATAATGCAGACCTATAAAATCTGTGCAGGTAGCTCCAGCAACATCAACCTATCCCATTTGATAGCCAAGTAGTGGGGTGGTTGTAGCCACAGGAAGAAAAGGGATCAGGTAGCATACAGATTTGCTGCCTGATGGCATGGAGTTTTGAGAGGTACTTCTTGGCTTCTGTGTTTTGAAGGAGAAGAGAGGCAGGCACGGGTTAGGCATGCTAGACCCAATCCAAAGTCCACTGAAATCAATGGAAAACTCCCATTGATACAATGGGCTTAAGATCAAGTCCTTATTACCGATAAAAAAACGGCGCGCACACATGTGTGTGGGGGGTCATGATGTCATCAGAAAATTTCTACATTTTCAAACTAGAAATATCAAAAGAACATTATCAGTGTGCCTTCTCTGGGAATCTTAACATTGCCCTCTCCATTTTGCTTTGCCTCACCCTTAGAGGAACCTAAGTACATTCTCCTCTTTCCCCAGGCCATTTGCTTTTCCATAGAAGCAGGGAAGGTGGAGTCATTCAAAGAGTGATGTAAGGTAATTTCTCTTCCCAAGGGCTGAATATTTAGCATCTGGAATGCTTTCATGCCAGAAAGTGAAGGAACATGGTTAGCACAGCTAGATCCCTGTGCCTATTGCCAGTCTAGTCTAAATATTGCTTGTCCTGATCATTTAAAAAACCAATAGATCTTATTCATACTATAATGAGACAGCAAACAAACTATCTTCTACACTGATGCAAGAAAGATTAGGGAGAACATAGATTACATCATTTTGGATTGCTGATAATAATATTTTACATATATATTCTGCCTATCATCCCCAAGTGCTATGCAAATTGTCTACAGTACATACAGCAGTTCTGTAAGTCCACCAGTTCTAAGGCATAGGATGGCAGCAAGCCAAAACAGTGACAGGGAAGGAGAGAACATATTTCATCAGAAACACTAAGGCAAACTCCTATCCTTAGCAAAAAGGAGCTGTTTTTAGTGCCTACACACAAGCAGGCAGCACCCACAAAGTAAAACTACATGGTCGTAAATTCATTGGCCTCACAAAAATGAAGGGATTCAGATCAAAGGCTCAAGAAACAGCTAGTCAGAGGATGTTAAGCCACCACCCCTGCTTTCACTCAGGAATAGTATTTTCAATATACTATGGTTCTGATTCTGCACTTGCTCACAGCTTGGATGATCCTTCACATCTGTGCAAAATGAGTGGAAACTGAGCATTAAACATTCCCATTCTGCTTTAGTAGTGCTTCACTACTGCTACAAAATGTGCTATAGAGGTGAGAAACAGGCCCCTGCTTTCAAAATACTTTGGCAAATACAAGAGAGATTTAGGACCAGAGAGTCATAGTCCTTATTCAGCAGTGAAGGAAAATAAGGCCCCCCACATTCACCTGCTCAGATTGAGATTCCAGCCACAGCAGAGAAAGCAGGAGCTGCTCACCTGCAAGTATACGGCTAGGGGACAGAAACAACAAGGAGTTGGGGGGAACCCTGATGGTTAAGCTCCTCCTACCTTACTCATCGGTCAGAGCAGCTGGCCAGGTGCACAGAGAGTAAGGACAGTAAACTGCTTTGCCAGAAAAGGTGAAGTAGTTCACTTCCTCTCCAGTTCAAGGGGGTTTTAAGGGAAGAAATATGAGTGATTCACAGTTTGTTTTCTGGTCTGCTCCTGGGATTAAGCAACTATAAACTTTTACTCAGAATATGTTGTAAAGTTACAGCAGAGTCCCAACTGATTTGCGGGATTATTTTTGTTTATTGTTCAATTGCTTGTATTAACTAGATCTACTGTTTTTATCTTTTCTCAAGGCCCTAATCAATCCCCACTTTGATTTTTCCATTGACTTTAATGATGTTCTCAGGCTATAACAGTTGCAGAGCTTTTCATAAACATAGGAAAGCTTGGTCACCAAGAAAATTTTTTGCTCTCACAACTCAATTTATGATACACTGATTAATCAATCATCAGAGAGATTAAAGGTCATCTATATAAAATAAACTGTGTTTGGCTGCAGCAAATCATGGTTTTGAGATTTATTGGCAAAGGCTGTAAATTGTCAGTTATGTTATTACACAAATAAATCAGATAGTTACTGAAAATTGATTAGCTGATTCCAATTTTTAGGAACAAATTGTTGCCCTAACCCATTTTTCTCTCTCCTTGGACAAAATGATAGCTCTGTAGTCCAAGTGAATGATTGTATGAGTATCCAAGGCCACAGTTACTGCTTTATGTTGCTTTCATGAACATCAATGTTCTTTGAGAGCTAGTCACCACAATTTGCCTTTACATGAACACTGCAGTAGCTACGCTCCCACCTTGAGCAGATGGAAGGCTATGGTAGTTGTTATATTGAAACTAATGTTTTCAAAGCATAATGACAAGATATTTCTTCTGTTAGAATGATGGAACCATGTTAGAACAAATGCACAATTAACAGTTTAGACTGGCTTCCTACATTCATAATAAATGTAAAAAAATGTTGTAATGGTAAATTCCCAGGAAAGGGGAAAAAAATAATTCTAGTTAAAGGGTGGGTTTAATGTTGTGAATATGCATCAATAACTTAAGATGATGGGAGGGATTAACAGAATGTTGTGGTATTAAAAAAGACAATGTCTGACAGTCGGGCCCTTCAAAGTTGAGGTTACAATTTATTCTTTTTCCTATCCAAAACAATAGTAGAATGTATGGAATTGCAAATTAAAGGCATCCCACACACCGCTAATGTTCTCCTATTCCTGACACTGTGCACCAGACCCATAAATTCCATGTCTCAGAGAAACACCACAATGTCACAGTCAGTGGACATTTTGACCCCAAGATACCCTATAAATTCTGCTAGGAATCCCAGTGTCAGGGATTATAAGCTACATGTCAGCATTTCTTACTTTTTGTTTCATAGCTTTTTTAAAAATCCATTTTCATATATTGATTTACATATATCATGCAACTGTGTGTGTGTGTGCGCGAGAGAGAGAGAGAGAGAGAGAGAGAGAGAGACTTGTAAGTTTACACGAGTCTAAAAATGTCTGCAGCCACAGAGGACCTAACTGCTACAGTGAGTAAAGGTATTTGTATCATTTCCATTGCTTCAATGAGGGAAAAATATTAGGAAAGTGGGATGGGAATTGGGGATATCTAGTTTTTAACATGTATTTCATATAAAAAAAACTGAATTTTATTAGTAGTGATAAATCCCTTCCGAGAGAAATGTAGAGTATAAGGCTCTGATCACACAAAGGGATTTGAAAGTGCAGACTTATGATCTCTCATGGCCTCCTGTTGACTCAAATTATCAGTCACTTCTCTAAACAAAATAATGATTAGTGAAGAGGCAGCCAAGCACAGAGTGATGATTTCCATTTGGCTGAGGCCTTCCTTATTTGTGGATCAGATGACTCTTAGTAACTTTGAATCCCGTAAAGAGCTCATTCACAATAAGAACGAAATGAAAATGAAGTTCATGATCATCCTCCCAATTCAACTGCCTGATGCATGCAGGAATAAAGATGGAGGCATGCACTCATATTATCTCACATCTAGCTATTATTGTCTCTTAGGTAGCTAGGGCAGCAATGCTATGTCTATCAGTGCTCATTTTTCTGCTACAGCATCAATCTGTGTATTGGTGAGGTGCAGTTGTATCAATATATATTATCTGAACATACACCTCAATAGCACTCCAGTCAACATAGATATGGTGGCTAGCAGAATTATTTATATTTAGGCTTGGAAGGATTAGAATTTTGTTGGTAAAATTTGGTTTCACCATACACACACAAACAAAAATATTCCCATCAAATTTAAAAAGTAAGAAAAATGCTGCTTGAGAACTTTAGTAGAGTTTGATTTAAGGATATTTATTTTGTATATTAGACGTGGGATGCTGACAATGTGTTTTAAGGGTTACAAAGCTTCAACTTTTCAAATTCAAAGTCTATCAGACAATTGCCTGATACCATCCTTCCCCATAATGTCCAGCAACTGAAAAATTAAACTTATAAAAATTGAAAAAGTTGCTTAAAAACAAACATTGGTATTATCCGTCAAAATCATAAAAAAATAAAAATCAAATTCAGCAAAGACTTAATACTGTGGTAAAGCAGCTGCATTGTTAATGTAGATTGCAGGCTGGTTGTCAAGTCTTCTAAAGCTGTGTAGACACTACAGCTTAACTCAGTATAAATTATGACACCTAGAGTGTGAATAAGCCGCCCCCAAGTGACATAAATTACACTGACCTAAGCACCAGGATGGACAGCGCTATGTCGATGGAGAGCTTCTCCTGCTGACACAGCTACCACCACTCGTGGGGGCCAGAGTAATTAAGTCTATGGGAGAGCTCTCTCCTATCAGATTAGAGCGTTTGCACTAGCAGTGCTATAGCGGTGCAGTTGAGCCTCTATAGGTTCTGAAGCATAGCCGTAGCCTCAATCTTCTTTGCACTGATCCTTTAGTGCAAAGATTTAAACCTGGTAAAGACGAAGGGACATAATAACAGCTCCTACATCTTCCTACAGTTGCTGTCCAGGTATGCCATGATTCTCTTGAATTCAGGAATGGTTCCTATCCAGCGTGAGTAGCTGATCATAGAATAAACTAACCTGAAAATGAATGGTTAATGCAGACTCTGATCTGTCAGACCCAAGAAATAGGGAGCACAAAGATGACTAAAATGCTGTGTTTTCCTCTCTACTCTTGCACCAAACATAGTTGAGCCAAACCAGGGAATCTGTGCCATGGTGATGGAGTCACAGTAATTTTAGAAGTGGATATACTGGGCATTGTGTGCAGCACATTGAAGGCTTTTGTAGCCATAAGACAGTGTTAGATTTCAGTGGTTTGTCTTTTTTAGGCAGTAATGCTTTAAGGAAGTGATAGAAGGGACCAGAATGCTGTTTTTTCTACAAATACAGAAAGAAAGCATGAGTTGGTAGGACTCTAATATGTACTTGACTGTTAACATCAATGATTGGAAATTAGAGGAACCACGTGGGTGAGGCAATATCCTTTTGGACCAACTTCTGCTGATGAGAGAAGCTTTTGAGCTTACACAGAGCTGATTGGCAATGTTGTTTACTTGTTACAATCCTTTTGTTTTTTCAGTAATGTTATCCTTTGAAGAAAATAGTGCAGCAGAACTGTCAATTAATCTGTTTAGGAGCTGATCATGTAAACAGTTGTACATGGGAATAACTTTACAAACATAAAGTAGTTCCATTGACTTTTCTTCTCTTTGCATGACTTCTCCACTCAGTAAATTTATTCCCAATGCACACTGTGTGCCAGATCCGCAGCTGATGTTAGTCACCATAACTCCATTAATCTCAATAAACTCATGCAATGCAGTGGAGCTATGCTGATTTACACCAGCAGAGGATCTGGCCCTGTAAATGTTTGCAGGATCAAGCCCTTAGCTAGAAAAATCATGTATTTGTGTAGTGGAGGTGGGGGGATATTTATTGCACCCTGCATTATATCTGAAATAAAAGTTTGTCAAAAGTTTCAGTTTCAGAAATAGCATCTGAAACATCTAAAATCTTTATAAATGTTTTAAAAGCTTTCACAAAGCGAAAAATATCTCTGTGGGTTCATCCATCCCTGTTCTGAAGTTCCCTGTGGACACACTACTTCATAGGCACTATTTTAATGTTAAAAAGCTGTTATTAACTCTTACACCAAACACTTATTCTAGTTATATTATAATGAATCCTCTTTTACAGAAGCCAGCTGGGTAAAATTTCTATAGAACTGTAACAAAATATGCCATCAAGTTAATTTTCAAGGATCCCAGTTGTTTCTTCTGACAAATCTGGTATGATCCCTATAATATTCTTTCAAGTAGCACGAAGCCGAGTTATTGGCCTCTTCTTTTCAAACTTTTTTTTCTTCTCTTTTTCTTGTTTTGCCTTGGGGCCTCTGAATCCTGGTGAGCACACAAGAGTACTGAGAATCTGTACTATTTTGCCTTTTTCCATCTTTAGCAATCTACAGGGTTGCCACTAAAAATATTCTGAAATAAGTCTGAAAATTCAAAGCTTGGGACCAAATCCTGCTCCCGTTGAAGTCAATGGCCAATTTTCCCATTGCATAGATTCAGTGGAGAGACATTCCTCATAATAAAGTTACCAAATGAGCTCTTCATTTGAATTCAAAACCACCATATAATGATCCAAAATACTCATTCGTCAGCTACGTGTTATAGCCTATCGTCTTAAAATAAGCTAAAGCCCATCTATAATTTACCTCAAAAAAAGTTTGTCAGTTTAAAGAAAAATATTTTCATTCCTTTTGTGCTATATGTTTCTAATACTGCATTAAGCTGTTAAAGGAGACATTACAACCTTCCTTAGAGTCTCTTCTTGGTGGCATTGCCACCACTGAGTTTTTATTATGCAAATTATTGCAATCTGGTTAGTTCCTTCCATCTCTTTTCTTAACAAAAGGGGTCTGCAAGTGCTAATCAAAATGTTGCAATTTACATATTAATGAAGTTTTCATAATGACATTTGCTTCATATGCAGGGTGAATGGAGACTTTTTACTCTTCCTCTGAGCAAGCAACCACTATTTTGATCTGTATGAAGTAGCTGAGATACATTTTAAAACCAACCAGCAAGTGTAATATTGTTACACATTTTTAAAACCATGATAGTTATACACCGCAACATTTGACGTTAAAACATAACATCACTGTTGCCCATGGATTCATTGTTAGCATACACACTCCCTTCAAGTGGTTTGTTGCAATCATATTGTAAAATGCTAACAGCACATTTTCCATTGAGGATGCTGAGCATAACTGAGTAGTTAATCATTTTCAGGTAAAGAAAAAAAACTCTACTATGAAGTGTTGAAAGGCAAATATTGTTTTATCTGTACAAATACAGTTTCACAAAAGCTGATCACTTCTTAGGTGAAACGTTTACACTTCGTGCCATTTTCCTTTTTGATACTATATGTTGAAATACAAGACAGACTCGGTACAATATCAGAAGTTCATAGATTTTAAGGCCATAAGGGATCATTGTAATCATCTATCCTGACCTCTCATGTAACACAGGTTATTGAACTTTCCTGAATTCCTGCTTCAAGTCCGATAGCTGTGGTTAAACTAGAGCACCTTTTCAGAAAAAAAAAATCCAGTCTTGATTTAAAGCTTTCCAGTGATGAAGCCGCCACTACAATCCTTGCTAAGTTGCTCAAGTGGTTAATTGCCCTCATAATTAAAATTTTGTGCTTCATATTCAGTCTGAATTTGTCAAGCTTCTACTTCCAGCCATTAGCTCTTGTTATACATTTCCTGCAATTTAAGCCCATTGCTTCTAGAGGCTAGGACAAGAAGCAATGGCCTTAAATTGCAGCAAGGGCAGTTTAGGTTGGGCGTTAGGAAAAGCTGTGTGTTAGGGTGGTTAAGCACTGGAATAAATTGCCTAGGGAGGTTGTGGAATCTCCATCATTGGAGATTTTTAAGAGCACTTTAGACCAACACCTGTCAGAGATGGTATAGAGAATACTTAGTCCTGCCTTGAGTGCAGGGGGCTGGACTAGATGACCTCCTGAGGTCCCTTCTGGTCTTACAATTCTATGATTAAAGAGCCTTCTGTTCCACAACTATTACTTACAGTCTCTCTTCAAGTCATTTCTTAATCTTCTTTTTGAATAACTAAATAGAGTGAGCTCACTGATTCTCATTATAAGGCACTTTTTCCAATCCTTCATTCATTCTCATTGCTCTCCTCTGAGCTTCTCCAACTTATCAACACCCTTCATGAAGCATGAACGCAGGAACTGAACACAGCATTCCAGCAGAAGTAGCAACAGTGCCAGGTATGGAAATAATATAACCTCCCTATTCCTATTCCACATTCCCCTGCCTATACATCCAAAGATCAGATTAGCCCTTTTGGCCACAACTTCAGACTGGGAATTCATGTTCAGCTGATTATCCACCAAGGCACCCACAGAAGACAGTTTCTGACTTCCAGGATAAAGTCCCCTATCCTGTAAACATGACCTACATTTCTGTTCCTAAATTAATGAATTTACATTTGCCTGAATTGAAAGGTATATTATTTGATTGTGGCCAGTCTACTGATTATACTCTGCATAAGTGACTTATTCTTACCCCTACCTTTGTGTCATCTGAAAACTTAAAATAAAGCCATTATTCATATTATTCCAGGTCATTGATAAAAATATTAAACAATGTTGGCCCAAGAACAATCCTTGCAAACCCCACTAGAAATGATTTCTGATGATTCCCCATTTACACTTGCATTTTGAGCCCTATCCATCTAACGTGTGCCATTTATGGTTGATTTTGTACCGTTCTAGTTTCTTAATCAAAATGTTGTGTTAAATGCCCCACAATATACTTAGATTTCTATAATCAACACTCTTACCTTTTTAGTTATGTGAACAATTCTTCATTGTCAAAATGGGGTCTAACAGAGACTTCTCCCATGTTGGATTGTGTCATAGTGCTGGGAGCTAGCAGATAGCTAGCACTCTGATCACTCTGGCACTAATTGGTTCCCCCAGAACAGTCTAATTGAGGGAATAGACTAATTAGCTAATCAGGCTGGATGAGCTAAAAGATTAATTAGCCCATTAGCTGTGGGCTGGTAAAAAGACATAGAAAGGAAGTGCAGAAGACCAGGGTTTACTGAGCCCAGACTTAGATCTCAAGGAAGGGAAGCTTTTTCTTTTGGTTCCTGGGGGGGAAAGGCTGATGGTATAAGAAACTCTATAAATAGTATTGCCACATGGAACTGTAAAGGTGTCGGTGTAAGGATTTGAAATAAAACTGCACAGCATGGATACCTAACCAGTGGAGTTTCAGAGGTTCCTGAGAAGGTAGAAGGCAGGAGCTGAGCATGCTCCGCTACATGGGTGCAATACATTTTGCCTTAGAAAACAGTCATTTATACATTTTAGAAATTTCAAAGGTATTTTAGTACTGGCAGCACAAACTCCACAATGTATGTCACTCAGATTGAAGTCCACCATCATAATGCAATATTTTCCCCTGAGCAATAGATGGGCAATTTGTTAAGCACCTATCCTTTGCTCTAGTGTGAGTTGGTGGTCAGTAGCAGACACCAATTAATACCCCCCATCCTGTACTTTCTCTGTTAGGCTGGTGCTCCATAGGGATTCAAGTTCACATACTTCCAAGTTGTCAGTGATGTGGAAACAGATAATGCCATTTTTTTATGTAGAGTTCCACTCCGGTTCCCCTTTTGCCCTCTCAGTCAGCCACTGGTAGAGCTCAGTGACTCAGTAACAGATAATGCCTTTTTTTTTTTTTTTACACTTTAGAACAGTATCCAACAGAAGATTCTATTTGAATGGATGTTTTTACCATTATTAAAGAAGAAGGTCAGTACTTGCCAATAATGGAGATATCTTTCTTTTTGACAAACATTTGAAAGAAGTAAACTTAGAGGATGAATAGGAATTGTTTCACACAGGGAAGCAGGCGTGTTGGGATGAAATTAAAAATAGGACAATTTAAACTAGATATCAGGAAACACCTCCAGAAGGAAATTTGGCTATGGAAGAGCCTTCCAAGGGAACCCATGTTCACCTCCTCACTTGAACTAGAACTAGAGCTGCTTTTGAGTTTTGAAGTGTTTGAAATGGGCCCATTCGTTTTTTAGAATATAAAAACATGATCACAATTTTTCATTTACTGAAAACCTCAATGTTTTCAATTAAAATTCGGGGGGGGGGTGTTCACAGAACACTTGGTGCCTTTTTTGAAGTATTGACTCTTTTGCACAAGTTTTTCAAAATCTGATTTTTGACAAAGTGTCATTTAAAAAATATAAACCAGGTCTATCTAGGACTAAATTGGACAGAGGACCACCGAGACTATGCTGCTCCTTCTACTGCCTCCTTACACCATTTTCAGCATCCTGCTTTCTTGGAGGAGGAAGCAGGAATGAGCATCCATTCATTCTCTAGAGCAGAGGGCTTGCAATCATGAGAGTCCCTTGCACCTCTGTGGCAGGGGAAAGAGGGAAGTCTTCTTATCTGCCCCTCCAGCCCCATGCAAGCACTTCTCAAGTTCTCGCCCATAGTGAGGTCATCTTCCACAAGCCAGATCCTAGTCAGACAAAATGAAAATTTTCAGCAACACTGTTTGGAGTTCAAAAGCAGAGAAAGCAGATATAGTCAGAATACTGTCTTTAGACTTGCTCCTGCTCCATTGAACTCAATGGCAGATTTACTTGCACCCTGTGTAATTCCTACTGTACATTGTAGTGAGAAATTCCCCCATTTAATTAAATGTAGTGTAAAATTCCCCCATTTAATGGCTGATATGATCATAAGCAGTGGAAAACCAAGTGAAGAACAGAGAAAGTATGCTTTGTTAACAGAAGTGTTAGATTTCTTCTGAGAGTGAGAAGCCATCAACTTTCATTGATGGCTTCATTGGTCTGTTTCCACCAAACTCAGCTACTTCTTTTCTAGGCCCTCACTCACATTCTGAGTAAATGGAGTCCTCTGACCTATGTATGATCTATTCTCAAACACTGACTTTTGATTTCATCACGTAACTGCTTGTTTCTTGGCAGTATATGGAGAAAGTGCTTCCATAGATGATTCAAAATACAGATTTGGCACTTTGCCCTTCAGGGTGGGATTTCACTTTATGTCTTCTCCCACTGAAGTCAATGAGTTTTACATTGACTCCAATGGAATCAGAATTAGGCCACTGCTGAGTACCTTTAAAAGAAACAAAAAAAGTAACCCTCTCCACCCTTAATACATGCATACAGTATGTTGTGGTTGGCATTCATTCTAAGTGGCGTGCACTACTGGAAAATGCATGACAAAATTGTCAAAGTACCATGGAATACATCTGCTGCATCTGGTTACCTGAAGAAATAGTTTCCAATAACATTCCTCATTCAAACATTCCTAAGGGGAACAAATTCACAGAATCACACTGACTCTGTCACTTATACAGCATCAAAATGGCCAAATGAAACTCTTTGTATAGACATTTAAAAGGGCATTCGAGACAAAACTACATGGGACCCTGCAACACTCATGAAAATGTTCTATTTTTGTTCAAATCGACACCACTTTCTGCCTGTGAGAAAACTCCAGCAGAGTTATTTCTAAAGCATCAGTTACCTATTGGATTTGATCTGCTTAGAACTGATCCAGCAAAGGAAGTGGAAGGAGGGCAGCACAAAGTTAAAAGCATTCCTGGACAAATATGCTCTACAGGGCTTTGGCATGAAATTATAGGGGAGGAAGGAAATGGAGGAGAAACGTAGTGGTAGGAAGGTGTTGCAACCAGAGGCATACTTGGCTGAGATATTACAGAGCACACTGATGATCACATGCTGACAATCTGTTGTAAGAAAAAGTTTCAGATAGGAATGAAGCAGATAAACGTATTTTCAGAATTTGAGGTGCTACGAGGTAGAGAAGTAGTGGGGAAGTGGGGAAGAGCCAGACCAATGCAGAGGTGGAATTGGATCCAGTAGGTGTCTGGAGAAGCCTGACTGGTGGATAGGAACTGGAAGAAAGAGAGACCCTAGCATAGTAGCTAGAGGATCTTTTAAACTAGAGATTAGGGGTTCTACAGTATAAGCAGAAAGTTCAGTAGAGACATTTGCTGCAGTGCAAAGCTACTCCAGCAGGGTTTGATAATTTTTTTTGCTGTGTAAGGTCCTTCTCGTAGTGCTGCAAGACATGTTTCATGTCAAATCCTGAATCGATTCAGGAGGTTCTAGATTCCATATAAATATATTGCCTAGCTCCATTATGTATCCTACTTATCTCACAAAAAGGACTTTTTAAAACTAGGTGTCATGTTATATGAACATCTTATATGACTTTGTTTTACCTGTGGGGAAAACAATACTATATTTCTGAAAATCTTTGGAGGCCAGTCAAAAACATTTTCTGCATTGTGGTTTCATTTTCTTTTGGAGAATGCTGCTTTTAGTAACAACATTCCAACTATGACAAGGAATGTGTGACAGGAAACATTGTCTCAGATGCAAGTCACACATGTTGGTGTTCCACAGCTATCATAGGAATGTGTACAAGTGCTGGTGGCCTGTGACAGAGTGTCATGGTACAATTCCCCGCTCTGAACCTTAGCGTCCAAAAGATGGGGTACCAGCATGAATTCCTCTAAGCTCAATTACCAGCTTAGAACCTGTAGCACTGCCACCAACCAGGAATTCCAGTGCCTGGTACACTCTGGTCCCCTCAAAACCTTGCCCGGGGACCCCACAAGACCCAGACCCTCTGGATCTTAACACAAGGAAAGCAAACCCTTTCCCCCACCATTACCTCTCCCAGACTTCCCCTCCCTGGGTTACCCTGGAAGATCACTGTGTGATTCAAACTCCTTGAATCACAAAAGAGAGAGGACAATTCACCTTCCTCCCTCCTTCTCTTTCCCTCTCCCAGACTCTTCCTGAGAGAGAAAGTAATCCTGACACAGAGAGAAATTAGCCTCTCTCTCCCCCTTCCCTCCTTTCTCCCCACCAATTCCCTGGTGAATCCAGACCCAGTCCCCTGGGGTCTCACCAGAATAAAAAAACAATCAGGTTCTTAAACAAGAAAAGCTTTTAATTAAAGAGAGAAAAAACAGTAAAAATTATCTTTGTAAATTTAAAAAAATGGAATAGGTACAGTGTCTTTCAGATATAGACACTGGGAACACCCTCCCAGCCTAAGTATACAAGTACAAATTAAAATCTTTTCAGTAAAATACCAATTTGAACTCCTTTCAGCCAAATACACATTTGAACTTCTTCCAACCAAATACACATTTGCAAATAAAGAAAATAACCATAAGCCTAACTCGCTTTATCTACCTAGTACTCACTAGTCTGAACTTATAAGAGCCTATATTGGAGAGATTGGAGAGAAACCTGGTTGCCTGTCTGATCCCTCTGAGCCCCCAGAGTGAAAGCCACCAAAACTAACAGCACAGCACAAAAACTTCCCTCCCTCAAGATTTGAAAGTATCCTGTCCTCTGATTGGTCCTCTGGTGAGGTAACAGCAGGCTCACTGAACTTGTTAACCCTTTACAGTCAAAGAGATATAAAGTACTTCTGTGCTATTAACTTTTCTTATCTGTTTATGACACAGAGGTAGGACATTTTTCTCACAGGTCAGCAGAAATCTTCATGTTCTGAGGTACTTGGATACTATCAAGGTGAAATTGGGAAATATAATGTGAGGGTGTGGGGGAAGCTCTTTCATGAAACAAAATTTCAGTGAGGGAAGAATGGTAGTTGAGTTTGTGACTAGGATCTAGCAAAGACGCTATGCAGATGAAACTTTGAATGCAAAGGACATGGAAGATTAGCCACACTTTAAGAGAGAGCTTGCATGGTTTCCAAGTAAAAGTGAGGGATCAGCAAACGCCTTACTCAGTTCTGCTTTTCAAGTTTATACTCAAAGACAAGAGAAGCTGTTTGGGTCCACATCCTGCATCAGAAGTACAGATCATTGATCAAAACAATTGCTTTGCCCCTCCCACAACACTGACTTCCCAGACTGGAATTAAAATCCTATTTCAAATCACCTCTGACCCACTGTTAACAACACCTTCATGTTTTTTTGGTGTGTTCATGTGGGAGCATCTGAGAAGTCAAACAAGTTCCAGTTTAACCTTGGCAGGAGGCCATGTGATTGACATTTCCATTGCTAGATATTGTCCATGTCATTTCAAGAGCCAACTAAATTTCATTTTGCCTTATCTGGAGGTTATCATTCTTATAAGATTCATCTCATTCTGGTGGTATCTTGATTTAAGGCTTTAAAACTTAGCTAGGCTCAAACTGATTTTGCAAGGTCACAAGCACTGCCAATTTGTTCTATAGCACAGAATTAAAAGATTGAGTGCCCGTCCCTTCAAGGTCCTGGCAATGGTTAGACGTGTCTTGTTTTCAATTAGGTCAATTTTTAAGGCTGTCAGCAACTCTCACTTCTCTCTCATGGTTTACTTCCCAATATTTCTTCCAGGTGTACAATCCAGACAAAAGTTTGCCTTGATCCCACTTGCAAGACCTTTGAGAGTCTCCCTAAATATTATATTCATATCCATATAAATTCTAAAGGGGGGTCATTTTTTGTCAAGTCTGATAGGATTTGCCTTGCAGAAAATCCTTGCTGGTCTAAATAACCCCTCTTCACATAGGAGCCTCATATAGCAGAATTTGTTCATTGGGGAAAACTTCTATTTAACTTTATGGACTAAGAAATAATGTGTGTGCTCACAAACTAAAGGCCCACACCCACAAAATGCTTACAATTGAGAGTCATTGATATGAAGCAAGCACTATTTCTTGTCGTAATCCTTTACAAGATCCAGCCCAGATGGTTTTCATTAGTCATAACTGAGTTTATCTTTTATCTCACGGGACCTTACACTGTACATGTTGAATACCTTGCACAGCATTCAGCACTGTACAGATTAGAAATGTGCAGTGGAGTATACAGTTTCCAAGAAATCATAAGCTTTGGACTGCTGCAGTGATCACTGAATGCCTTGAAACAGAATTGTAGTTTATTCTTATCCTTTCCATTTCCAACTGTTATAGTTATACATGCTCCACTCAACAATTACTCCCTAAGAGGTGCAACCAATTAAACTAGGATCAAAAGATATACACTGAAGTGTTTGGTTGTTTGTATTGAGGTAGCACCTACAAGGCCCCATCATTGACAACATCTCCATTGTACTAGACATTATACAAACAGAGCAAAACAATTTGGTCCCTACTCCAAGGAGTTTATAATCCAAGTAAAGTATTATTTCAATAGCTATAGCTCAACAGCATAATAATCAGTATTATCTATATTACAAAAGCATCCACAGTCTATAAGAAGCTGTCCACACACAATCCCTTCCCCAAAAGAGTCTAGGCCCCAATTCAGCACCACACTTAAGAATGTATACAACTTAAAGCTTGTCAGGAGTCCCATTAAATTAATGGAATTACTCATGTGATCAGAATCTTGGACCAGGGCCTTAAATATCAAAGGATCTCTCCTTGGAAAAGTTAGATTTATTTATATTTAACTAGCTAATGTTAAGTTTAGTGAGACATACAGAAGGAATCTACCATTAATTTTTAACTTTATTGTTTTCTACAAGAAGAAATTTCCATCAGGTATGGCATTCCTTCCCACAAGTCAAGGCCTCATTATTGCATCATTCATATAACTATCAGCAGTGTGTGCTGGACCATCTCTAGCTGGTATTTATTATACCATACAGTACATCTTCATTCCATCACATTGAGTCATCCTGGATGCCATACACTATGCCTTCAACAATACAATAACCTTCATTTGAAAAGGTCACTTAAACTGAACACAGTGAATTAGCTGAAGCCTAGCCAGTGACTTGTACAGAAGCAATAGCATTTTCTTCTATTTGTATTTTAGTGCCTCTATTGAGGCAGCCCATAACCTGCTTGGCTTTTTCAGTGTCTCCACACACAGTTGGTATAAATTAAGGATTATTCTATGAAAATCCATAAAATCCCCTTTCTGGTTGCTCAGGCTATTACTTTCTTATACATGCTTTATTTTAGTTTATTCTCACCTTATACTATAAACTCTTTGGGGCAGGGACTGTGTTAATTCTGTTTGTATAGCACCAACCTCAATGGGATCCTAATCCATGGCTGGAGCTCCTAGATGCTACAATAACATAAAATTACATATAGGCACACTTTAGACTACATGGAGTTCTTGAAAAAAGTCTACAAGGGGAAAAATCAAGACTATTTTTTACTATATATAGTTGTGACAGTCCATACATCTATGTTCACCCCTTTTATAAGACTGTTACATTTTGTACAAAGTATGCCTTGTAAGGTATCATTTGAAAACTCAGTTTGCTGGTCATTATTGTCCTGGTAAAATGAGTGGCAACACTGCATGTAAAGTTATAAGATTCCTTGGCATGGTATTGCTAAGACATGCTCCATGTCTGGGGAGCAATCACAAACCAGTTCTTCAGAGACAAAAGTGAAGCTGACACCTTATCCAGGTGTCAAGGAAAAGAAATGGACCATCACCCAGTTAAGCAGCAACTCTTTGGCAAGAAAGAAAGTGTGAATGAAAAAATAATCTACATCTTGACAAAGAAACAGCTTGGGATTCCCATCTATACAGACTATCTCCTGAACCTCAGCTGCAGATGATTCTCACAGAAGGGAAAGAACTAAATGAAGGGGGAGCAGACACCCTAAATTATCTCTCCCTTCTGTCTTCCCACAGCATCAGGAACACCTGAAGAACAAGGAAGCAGCATTGGACTGGGGGAGGGATCTTGAGTGAAAGAAATTCAGCCAGTAAGCCTGCAGAAACATGTGGAGAAAGAGACGTTTGCTTTGAATTCACTGAACTTGTTGAGTTAGGCGTTGGTTGCATTTTACTTTTTTGAAACCAGTTCTGACTTTTATGCCTCATCACTGATACTCACTTAATATCTTTCTATAGTTAAACTTGTTTCACTGATTTATCTAAACCAGTGTGTTTGGGAAGCTCGACTTAGGATAACAGGATTTGTTCAAATAATTTTCTTTTAGTAAAATGATGGACTTTATGAGCTTGTATTGTCTAGGAGAGAGCTGGGCAGTACAAGATGTACATTTCTCGGCAAAGTCTGGGACTGGGAAATTGCTGGTGTTGCTCTGTAGTGTAATTGATAAGTGGCTGGTTATAACACTCATATAATAACTGAGATTAATTTACATGCTGGAGTCTGTGTGTGAGCAAGGACAGGAATGGTTGCTCTCACAGTAAAACAGTGTAATAGGCACCCCAGGTTGGAAAACTGAGGCAACACAGCTGCTCATCTGTCAAGATTGTACTCTGTGTAATGTCACAATTAGGGCTGTTGCATGATTTTAAAAAATCTCAATTAATCATGCTGTTAATAATTAAGTACCATTTATTTAAATATTTTTGGATGTTTTCTACATTTTCAAATATATTGATTTCAATTACAAAGTGTACAGTGCTCACTTTATATTATTTTTTAATTACAAATATTTGCTCTGTTAAAAACAAAATAAATAGTATTTTTTAATTCCCCCATTGCAGGTACTGTATTGCAATCTCTTTATCATGAAAGTTGAATTTACAAATCTGGAATTTTTTTTTTGTTACATAACCGCACTCAAAAACAAAACAATGTCAAATTTGAGAGGCTGCAAGTCCACTCTGTCCCACTTCTTGTTTAGCCAATTGCTCAGACAAACAAGTTTGTTTACAATGTCACCTGAAAATTAGAACAAGCATTCTCATGGCACTGTTGTAGCTGGTGTCACAAGATATTTAGGTGCCAAATGTTCTTCATGCATCAAGCACCATTCCAGAGGACATGTGTCTATGCTAATGGTGGGTTCTGCTTGATAAAAATCCAAAACAGTGTAGACCAACGCATGTTCATTTTCATCATCTGAGTTAGATACCATCAGCAGAAGGTTGATTTTCTTCTTTGATGGTTCGGGTTCCGTAGTTTACGCATCAGAGTGTTGCTCTTTTAAGACTTGTGAAAGCATGCTCCACACCTCGTCCATCTCAGATTTTGGAAGGCACTTCAGATTTTTAAAAGCTTGGGTCGAGTGCTGTAGCTATCTTTAGAAATCTCCCATTGTTATCTTCTTTGTATCTTTCTTTGTCAAATCTGCAGTGAAAGTGTTCTTAAAACAAACAACATGCTGGATCATCATCCAAAAGTGCTGTAACAAGAAATATATGGCAGAATGCAGGTAAAACAGAGCAGGAGTCATAAAATTCTCCTCCAAGGAGTTCAGTCACAAATTTAATTAACACATTTTTTAATGAACATCATCAGCATGGAAGCATGTCCTCTGGAATGGTGGCCGAAGCATGAAGAAGCATATGAATGTTTAGCCTATCTGGCATGTAAATACCTTGCAATGCCAGCTACAAAAGTGCCCTGTGAATGCCTGTTCTCACTTTCAGGTGACATTGTAAATAATAAGTCGGCAGCATTATGTCTTGTAAATGTAAATGTAAACAAGCTTGAACAAGAAGTAGGACTGAGTGGACTTGTAGGCTCTAAAGTTTTACATTGTTTTGTTTTTGAGTGCAGTTATGTAACAAAAAAAAATCTACATTTGTAAATTGCACTGTCACAAAGACATTGCATTACAGTACTTGTATTAGGTGGACTGAAAAATACAACTGCTTTTGTTTATCATTTTAGAGTGCAAATATTTGTAATAAAAATAATAATATAAAGTGAGCACTGTACACTTTGTATTCTGTGTTGCAATTAAAATCAATATATTTGAAAATGTAGAAAAACATCCAAAAATATTTAATACATTTCACTTGGTATTCTATAGCTTAACAGTGTGATTAAAACTGATTAACTATGATAAATTGACAGCCCTTGTCACAATAGTTTTTTGCAAATATGAATTTTGCAAAGTTTATGGCATCTCAATGACTGCAATTTTCAGTGGCTATCATCATAAATGTATCTAATGCTATTTTCAGCTGACTGGTCCAATAACCTAGTTGTCAAATCCCCCTAGTCTTGGTTACCAGTCATTCCTTATTCATTGCTTTATTTCCAGCTTTGGAACCAGTAGCAAATTTTGATATTCACAAGGATTAGTACTAGGACTGATCTAACCTAACATCAGTTATGTAGCCCAGGAGGTAAACATCATGCTATTGAAATCGGAAGATGATGCTAACAGGGTAGGGGTTATGGATACTACATAGGAATACAGGTGGGTGAATATTTTGAGCACTTTGAAACTATTTTAGTCATATTCTGAACAATTTTTTTGGTGGACTGACTACATTCAAAGTTTTGTTCAGTGTACCTCAGTCCATAATTCATAGTACATGGCAAAAAAAAAAAACAAAAAAACCTGCTTTGAGAATTTAACAAGAGGCCTGACTGAGACTAGATACAGCCTGACAAAGTGATTTGTGAGGTGCAGTCTTCTAACTAGGTCATGAAGCATTTGAAAAGTGGCTATTTATCATCATTAAAAGGTCTCTGTATCCTCAGTGACCCATATCTCAGAATGTAGGGACTCCTAGAAACCCGAGTGTGTGCGAAGATAACTGGAGAAAACTGGTTTGGAAAGTGGAGATAGCTGCTTTCAAGCAGGGGAGAGGAAAGGTCTTGATAAACACACTGAGTTAAGTAAGACATACGTGTAACCCTTTCATCAGGTGCTGTTGGCAGCAACAAAGACTAAGGGTCATCTTAAAATTAAGATGCCACGGGCTTGATCCCCCACCTAGCATTTCTGGGATCCTTGAATACCTTCCTTGGCTGCCCTGAATAGACAATACTTTGCTACTCAAGATTGGGTCTGTGTATGAAACAAGCAAAATTTCTTAGGGAGAAAGGGATCACAGCAATAAACTATATAAATAATCAATGGAACATTTGCATGGTAACTTCAGCAGTAGCCCAGTAACTCAGCTCCCCACCTACCAGCATGCAAGTGTCCTTTTACCATGTCTTTTCCCCCTCTCCCTCTTCCAATAAGCCCCACTCACAGTGTTGTGTCACTGGGTAGTGGAGGTCCAGAGTCCTAAGATGGACTCAGGCAGACTTGTATTCAGGTCCTCAGGAAGTGCAGTCCGGTCCTGTCCTGAGGCATCACCAAACTAACCCAGCTATAGTGACTTCAACTTTATGTAGTGGCTGGGTAGGAGGGGTTCACCAGAGTTCACCCAGCTCAGCTGCAGTATCAAAGATCCTTCCCCCCGACCCGCATCAAGGAACTGCCTCCGCATTATCTACCATCAGGAAGTTCTGCCAAGCATAGGATTCTCAGGGAAGAGGAACTAATCACATACAAGGCTCTGGAATTGGGTCTTTGCCCTAACGATGCATTCTTTGCCAAAAAGTAGGAAACCATGTTGTCATAACATATTCCCAGATTTGGACCTTAGCATCCAAAATATGGGTGTTAGCATGAAAACCTCCAAGCTTAGTTACCAGCTTGGACCTGGTAAAGCTGCCACCACCCAAAAAATTAGAGTGTTTTGGGGCACTCTGGTCCCCCCAAAACCTTCCCTGGGGACTCCAAGACCCAAATTCCTTGAGTCTCACAACAAAGGGGAATAAACCATTTCCCTTCCCCCATCCAGGTGTTCCCTCCCTGGGTTCCTAGAGAGATACACAGAAGCAAGCTCCGTGAATCTAAACAGAGAGACTCCACCCTCCCAGTCTCCAGTCCTGGAAAACACAAGCACCGGGATATCTAATCTCTCTTCCACCCCCCCTTCACCCAGAAGGAATGCAAAGTCAGGCTAGTAAATCTAACACACACAGATTTCCCCCTGACTTCTTCCTCCCACCAATTCCCTGGTGAGCTACAGACTCAATTGCCTGGAGTTCCCCGCTAAAGAAAAACTCCAACAGGTCTTAAAAAGAAAGCTTTATATAAAAAGGAAGAAAAAGTACATAAAAATGGTCTCTCTGTATTAAGGTGACAAATACAGGGTCAATTGCTTAAAAGAAATATGAATAAACAGCCTTATTCAAAAAGAATACAATTCAAAACACTCCAGCAACTACACACATGTAAATACAAAAAAAAACCATATAAACCCCTGTCCTTTCTGTACTTACAACTGGGAAACCGAAGATTAGAAAGCAGGAGACAGAAATCCTCTCATAGCCGAGAGAGAGTACAGGCAGAAGACCAGAACAAAGGACTCACACACAAACTTCCCTCCACCCAGATTTGAAAAAGTCTTGTTTCCTGATTGGTCCTCTGGTCAGGTGTTTCAGGTTACTCCTTTCCAGGTAAAAGAACATTAACCCTTAGCTATCTGTTTATGACACATGTCCCCCCCTCCCCTCCTCACTACCCAACACATTCTGAGTCTGGGTACAGTTATGATGACTCAAAGGGTCCCTGAAGGAAAGCAATTCTGGCCATTGTCCCCTTTGTTCACCAACAGATAGGAGCAAAGAGCTCCTTACCCTCTAACACTTCAAGCCACAGCGCTTGCTTTTACATGCACACACACACACCCATCTAAGCACAAAGCAATGGTAAACTGACAAGAAGAATGATCAGAGAGGCGATTGTTTTCATGGAATGGAAGCTATACACTTCTCTGTAAAAGAATGGAGAATGATTTATCTAGCTTAGTTTAATGGAAGTGGAAATTCAAATTGTTATGTAAACTTTTTGTTTTACTAATTGTATTACTATTGTGTTTGAAATTTCATGTAGTTTCTCCCAAGAAGACTATGTCCTGGAGACCAAATTTAGGCTGCTTGGTCAGAGATTAAAGTCCAGGATCACCATAGTAGCCTTCTCTAAAATGCTTCCAATTCCATGTGCTGGGCCAGTTAGAACAGCAGGGTCTCAATGTGTGGATGACATGATGGTGTTGAGAGGAAGGATTTAAAGTTAGTAGGAACATATACTGGAAGCTTGGGCTCCACCGAAACCAGGTGTCAGCAGCCTTGGCACGTGGCCCATCAGGGTAATCTGCTGGCGGGCCATGAGACATTTTGTTTACGTTGACCATCCGCAAGCCCCTCATTTTCCCCACAGCTCCCAGTGGCTGCAGTTCGCTGTTCCTGGCCAACAGGAGCTGCGGGGGGCTGGGATTACCCTGAGGGGCCACATGCCGAAGGTTGTCGACCCTGACCTAAACCAAAACGGATTCAGATGGCATGTAAAATTGAAAGATCATAGAGGAGTTTTTAAACTCCAGCTGGGAGAAAGCCAACAGGTGCAGAGGTGGACAGACATCCTTAGGGGAGGATTTACTAAAAGTGACACTCTATAGCCTAGTAAAGAGGAGGGGATATCAGTTGATCAAGTACAGGTAGGAACTGAAGAGAAACTCAAAAAGTGTTCCATTCAATTGCATCAATTACAAATGAAAGTCTACATACTAAGACAAGTGGACCTGAGTGCCTGATATTATATGAGGATATTGATATAATAGGCATGAAAGAGTCTTGGTGGAACTATGATAATATAAGGATACAAACGATATAGGAATGACAGTAGATCTGTGACATGGTGCTGCAGGGGAAGCTCTAATCAGCTCCTGCCACTCCAGCCTCAATCAGGGTAAATAGGTTGGGGCTGGGTCACTAACTAGGATTGGCCTGGAAACTGGCCACATTTGCCAGCCTTGTTAACAGGGGTAAAAGCTTGGGAAGAAGTGAGCCGGGGGTGGGGTGGGGCGGGAATGGAGACCAGGAGGGGAGAGTAGGCTCAGAAGGTGCCAGGAGCCTGCTACCCTGTTGCCACTGAGGCCTGTGCTAGGCCAAACCTGTAAATAATCTGTAAGTAGTTGGAGCTTGGTGGTGGGGACCAGACAGAGGAATAAACAGCATGGGTGTTGCACCAGCTCAAAGTAGTCCTGATTCATTGGGGAGCACGGCCAGGAGGCTGACCCCATCCGGGCATGGTAAGCACCCTGCTACAAGGTCACACTAGTAGAGGAGTGGCACTATATATGAAAGAAATCACAGAGTCAAATATAGTAAAAATCTTAAATGAATCAAACTGTACTATAGAATCTCTATGGATAGAAATTCCATGCTTGAATAATATGAATATAGAAGCAGGAATACGCTACCGACCAGCTGATTCGGACGGTGAATGGTTGTAAAATGCTCAGGGAGATTAGAAAGGCTACAAAAATAAAAAAAAAATAAAAAAACCCAACAATGATGGGGGATTTCCAACTACCCCATATTGACTGGGAACATGTCACCTCAAGTTAGGATGTAGAAATAAAGTTTCCAGATACTATTAATGAACACTTCCTGGAGAAGCTAGGCCTGGAACCCACAAGGAGAGAGGCAATTCCTGATTTAGTCCGAAGTGGTGCACATGTTTGGGGTCTTAGAGGTAAATATAGCTGAACTGCTCAGCAATAGTGACCATCCTTTTGGGGAGAAGATACCAAAGAAACTCACCACAATAGCTTTTAACTTAAAAAAGGGGAAAATACTCAAAAAGAAGAGGCTAGGTAAATGGAAACTACAAGGGACAATCACAAGAATGAAATGCCTTCAAGCTGGATGGAGACTTTTTAAAAACACCTTGTAGGCACAAACGACATATAAACCCCAAATAAAAAAAAAACAATAAGAGGACCAAAGAATGCTACTACAGCTAAACACAATAGAAAGTGCAGTTAATGACAAAGACATCTTTTAAAAATTGGAAGTCAAATCCTAGTTAGGAAAACAGAAAGGAGCATAAACTCCGGCAACTCAAAAGAATAATTAGGCAGGCCAAAAGAGAATTTGAAGAGCAACTATCTAAAGACACAAAAACTAAAACAGCAAAGTTTTTGTTTTTTAAGTATAACTGAAGCAGGAAGCCTGCCAAACTGTCAGTGGGGCCACTAGATGGTTGAGGTGCTAAAGGAGCACTCAAGGAAGACAAGTCCTTTGCAGAGAAGCTAAAAATTGGTCTTCATTGCAGAGCATGTGAGGGAGTTTCTCAGATTTGTCACCTAAAATGGTAGGTCAGATGTGGGATACTGACCCATACTGAGGAGTTAGTACAAGAGGTTTTTGAACAAATTGATAAATTTAACAGTAATAAGTCACCAGGACCAGATGGTATTCAACCAAAAACTCTGAAGGAACTCAAAATGAAGTTTCAGAACTACTAACTGTGGTATGTAACCTATCGCTTAAATCAGCTTCTGTACCAGATGACTGACAGATAACAAATGTAACTCAAAATTTTAAAATGAGCTCCTGAAGTGATCCTGGCACTTATAGGACAGTAAACCTAACTTCAAAACCAAGCAAATTGGTTGAAACTATAGTAAATAACAGAGTCAGACACACAGATTAATATGATATGTTGTGGAAGAGGCAACACAGCTTTTGTAAAGGGAAATCATGCCTCACCCATCTATTAGGATTCCTTGAGGGGGGTCAACAAGGGTGATCCAGTGGATATAGCATACTTGGACTTTCAGAAAGTCTTTGACAAGGTCCATCAGAAAGGCTCTGAAGCAAAGTAGGCAGTCCTGGGATAAGAGGAAAGATCCTTTCATGGGTAAGGAATTAGTTAAAAGACAGGAAACAAAGGGTAGGAATAAGAAGTCAATTTTCACAGTGGAAAAAGATAAGTAGTGGAGTCCCCAAGGATCTGTACTGGGGACAGTGCTGTTGAGCACTTTCATAGATGAACTGGAAAAGGGAGCAAAAAGTGAGGTGGCAAAATTTACAGATGATACAGCTATCTTGAGTAACTTTAAGTCCAAAGCAGACTGCAGAGATTTACAAAGGGATCTCTCAAAACTGGGTAACTGGGCAACAAAACGGCAGATGATATTCAGTGTTGCTAAATGCAAAATAATGCACATTGTATGTACAATTGGGATTATATTTTCCAAAGTGATGAGGTCTAAATCAGGTGGTACAGTTCAAGAAAGATCTTGGAGTCATTGTGGATAATACTCGAAAAACATCTGCTCAATATACAGCAGCAGTCAAAAAACAGACTGTTAGGAACCATTAGAAAAGGGATAGAAAATAAGACAAAATACCATAATGCTGCTACATAAATCCATGAAACACTCACATCTTGAGTAGTGTGTGCAGCTCTGATCACTCCATGTCAAAAAAGGCATTAGAATTTGAAAAAGCACAAAGAAGGTCACTATGAGCGGGGGGGATATAGATGTTGTTCCATGAGGAGAGATTAAAGAGACTCGGCCCATTCAACCTTAGGAAAAAGATTACTATGGGTGGACATGGTAGCACTCTATTAAATCATGAATAAGGCTAAGATTATGTCACGGAGATCAAAGAATCTGTGACTTCTGTGACATTTTACACTTCAGCTCTGGGAGGCAACAGCGGGGAACCCTGGAGCTCCATGAATTTTTGTTTATTGCCCATGACTCATTCATGACTTTTACTAAAAATAACTGACAAACTCTTAACTTTAACTATTGGCCATACTGTCTCAAAAGATTCATATGTACAGAGTTAACCATTAGGTACCCCATAAACTCTAAGGAGCAGTACTGAAGGGTCAAGAATTTCTGGTGCCTAATCCCCACTCAGCACTCCTGAAAATCTGAATGATTTAGGTTTTGGCAATGCCCGAAGACTTGTTCAGGCACTCCTGTTTCGTATGGTTAGGTTTTCCTATCAGGGAATATACACTGTCTCACATAAATTAGATAACCAGTTACACAGTTGGAAGAATGAATTCTGAGTATCGCATGTTGAAATTAATACTTTCTTTGAACAATTCATGAGATATCTATAGTCTGAAGTGCTCTTATAATCTGTTTCAATTATTTGAATAATGAACATATTCAGAAAAATTGTGATCTGTTTGCAGACACTTGGCAAACAAAAAGTAATGTTACATTTGACATATAAACTGCAAAAAAGGAATTCAATCAGCTCTAGTGAGAGCAGGGAAACAACACACAGAGAATTAGAGATATTTAAAACATGGGCAGTCAATAACAAACACATTCAGCTAGGAAAAGTTTAAACTAGTCATCAGGGGAATAATAATCTTAAAGATAACCAATGGGAAGAAAACATCAGGACAACACTAAAGCCAGAAGAAAAGACCTATGGATAAAATTTTAAAAATTAAACTGAAAATTTCTAAGAGTACCTAAGTGACTTTAGATCCCACTTTCAAAGGTGATTTAGGCATTTAGAAGCCTACGTCTCGTGGGGAAAAATAAATGGGACTTTCGTACTTTTAAATATTTTACCCTGAGGCTGCTAAGTCATATAGGCTTTTTTAAAAGCAGTACTCCATATTTTATGGCAATATGACAGGAAAAAAGGACAATGCAATTTTCAGCTGCATAACAGGCTGGTCATAGAGCCATTAAATGGTAATAATATTTGGTTACTATTGACTGTGCTGGATTCAGATTGAGGACCTAGAGAAAAGCTCCGAGTCCTGTTTCTAATTCCCTGATTCACCCAGTCCCATAGGCCCAGATTTTCAGACTTATTTAGATGCTGCTGAGCTCAGCATTGCAACACTGAACAGATTTAGGATCCTAAATCTCATTCTCAAAAAGGATTTAGGTACTTGGGAGCCCAAATCCCAGTTCCAAAATCTTTTTGAAAACAAGATTTAGGGTCCTAAATCTGTTAGAAGTTGCAATGCTGATTGCAATGCCTAAATACCTTTTAAAAATCTGGGCCATACCATTTTGAGTTATAGAGTTAGTTATATAAGAAAAATAGTTTTACCATGAGTATCATGAATCCTTTGTTAAGCTAATCATTTTCAATAAAAAAAATAAAAGTATAAAAATGTTTAAAAAGAAAATGTGCATTCTCTCTCTGTGCAGATGGAGAGAGAGAGATGGACCTCTCACAGGGTCCACTCACCATTAGGGCACCTCCTCCTGACCGCCCTAGGAAGCAGCTCTTTCTAGATGTGTTGCCCCTTTCTGCCACTCACTTGCACTCCTTCTCACCTGTGTCTCCTCAACTCAGGGTATTCTCTTCATAGCTTGGCTCTTCAGCCAGCTCACTGTGTTTTCCTTTCTGGAGTATCAAAGACTGTCCTAGGCAGTCCTCTTCTCCACTTCCTGGTCTGGGTCACTTCTCCAGTGTCTAGTACGGGAACCCTGGCCTGCCCACTATTCTGGGTTCCAGCCCTGGAACCCCAAAACCAGCAACCAAAGCTGGCAGTGTCCCAAACCATGCTACACTTTTCCTGGGCTGATCCTCCTTTGCCTCTGTCAGGCTCCTTCTTCACCCTGTGCTTATGCCCTTCTCTCAGGGCTTCTCTTCTTCCCCCGGGTTCCTTCTCTAACACTAGAGAATGAATACAGACATAGGTGCTGGAGCAAATGGGGCAGGGGTACTGCTGCACTGCACCTCTTGCCTGGAAGTGGCTTCCATTATATATAGAGCTCACAGTTTGGTTTAATGGCTCTCAGCACCCCCACGATACAAATTGTTCCAACATCCCTGACTACAGGCCTCTACAATGGAGCCTCTTCTGTCTTCAGCTTCCTAGTTTTATACCACCTCTGCCTGTTCCTGTCCAGCTAGACTCCATCTTTTATTAAGGCTTGCATAGCCAGCCTAATTCTCCCCCAGAAGCGTATCAGGTTAATTAACCCTTTTGAAACTACCTTAACCCTTTCAGGTGAGGGGTAGGACGAGCAGCCTATCAAAGGGCTTACAGAACAAGAGGTGCTATTGTGAAAGAACTCCAATAACTTAGTTGGGTGAGACCCAAGACATTCTCATAATTCACATTACTTGTCGCTAAAGAAATTATGGACTACAGCATGCTCTGTCACTGAACCCACACATTTTTTCCTAATATTTTCTCATATTTGATGTCATGGCCCTATCCCTGACTAATGACATTATGTTTGCACTTTTCCAGTCCTCTCACCAGGGAACTCAAAAATCATCACCCAAAGATTTAATCAATTTCTACTTTCATTTTCTTGAAATCTCATTACTACAGATTAAGGAAGAGAAAGTACAGGCACAGACAAAGTGTTTGAAAATCTTCCCTTACAATCATATCTGCTGATATCTATATTATGAGGACTAAGGCCTTGATCCAATCAGGTACTTAAGCATGTGTTTAACACTAAGGGTATGTCTACACCAGCAGAGTTACAGCACCGCTCAGAGAGCAAGGAAGGGAAATGGCTGTTGTTTGTTCACACTGTCAGCTGCCTGCGCAATAGTATGTTCACACTTCTGGCACTTGCAGCAGTATTCGGCACCTCTGAGCAGCTATCCCACAGATCATCTCTTCTGCTGCTGCTGCTAAGAGTTATGGGAAGGTGGAGAGGGTTGTGGGGCATCCAGGGTCCTGTCCCAATGCCCCAAAATGCATTGCTTCACATCCCAGCAATCCCTGTGTTTCTGTCTGCATTTGGCATCTTCTTTCAATGGTTTGTGTACTGCGCGCTCTGCTCTGCCTCTTCGGTTTGCAGGAATGGATCCTGCACTGTTGACCGATATGCTACTCACTCTCATTAACATGTCCCAAGTGGTAGTGGAGTTATTGCTTAAACTACAAAGGCAAGAGCAGTTCAGCATTTATCTCGCCATGTGTAGTAGCTATGACATGATTTTGCTTGTGGCATTCACAGAAATGAAGACCATAGTGGAACACCACTTTTGGACTTGGGAAACAAGCACTGAGCAGTGGCTGCAGAACTTTCGGATGAGGAAGGCCACATTCATGGAACTGTGTGATGAGCTCGTCCTAGCCCTGCGGCACAAGGACATGAGAATGAGAGCTTCCTGGCCATTGGAGAAGCACTTGATGATTGCACTGTGGAAGCTGGCTATTTCAGACTGCTACTGATTGGTCGCTAACTAGTTTGGAGTGGGAAAGTCGACCATTGGACATATGTTGACAGAAGTATGCAGGGCCTTTAATCGCATCCTGCTCCGAAAGGCTGTGACTTTGGGCAATGTGCATGACATTGTGGATGGCTTTGCACAAATGGGGTTCCCTAACTGCGGTGGGGTGATAGATGGCACATGCCAATTCTGGCATCAGACCACCTAGCCACCAAGTACATGCATCGGAAGGGGTATTTCTCAATGGTTCTCTAGTGCTCATGACTCACCACGGGCATCTCACAAACATTAACGCAAGCTGGTCTGGAAAGGTGAATTATGCATTCATCTTTCAGATCACTGGCCTGTTCAGGAAGCTGCAAGCAGGAACTTTCTTCCCAGACCAGAATATCACCATAGGGGAAGTTGAAATGCCCATTGTGATCCTGGGAGACCCTGCCTACCCCTTAATGCCGTGGCTTAAGAAGCCATACACGGAGCAACAATGAGTGGTTTAACAACACACTGAAAAAGTGCAGAATGACTGTTGAGTATGCTTTTGGCCGTTTAAAGGCCTGCTGGCGCTGCCTATATGGAAGGCTGGACGTAGGGGATGATAATATTCCTATGCTTATAGATGCATGCTATACGGTCCATAATATTTGTGAAGGGAAGGGTGAAAGCTTCACTCAGGGCTGGACCACTGAGGCTCAGTGCCTGGATCCTGAATTTGAACTGCCAGAGACCAGGGCCATTAGAGGGGCACAGCGTGGGGCCATAAGGATCAGGGATGCCTTGAGACAGCAATTTGAAGCTGAAAGCCACTAATATTTGTTGTTATGCTTGGGAGTACCGTGCTTGTAATGGTAGGAGGTGATTGTGACTTGTGCAGACGATGCATTATGAAGGTTTAAGAAAACTGCCTGTTGCTTTGCAGGGCTCTGTTTGCTTTCAATTAATGGAATAAAGATTGCTTTCAAACCAAAACAATTTTTTATTAAAAAAAACAAATGGAGGAGCGAGACAAAGGAAAAACGCATCAGCACTGAGGGTGATGGGGCAAGGGAGGGTCACAGGAGGAGGTGGGGTCCCAGGATGGTTAAAGATTTGTGTATGTCCAAGTACATATCCAACCTTCTCCTTTGGAGTACAGTGCAGTGGGTACTGCACTGCAGCAGGGCTAAACTGCAGAGGGATGGCTGTTGAATGCAATGCATACTGGGAGTGTACAGTGCTGGACTGTGATGTGGGAGGAATGGAATGCAGTGGGTACAGACTGGCGCCAGGAGGTTGATAAGAGTGTTATCAGTGTCTGGGGGGCGCAAAGGAAAGAGTTTGTGACAGCGGCTGCAGGGGAGGGCAGGTGGCGAGCTGCTCAGTTTGCAGCGCTAGTAGCACGTGGAGCATGTCCACTTGGTGCTCCATAACGTTAAAGAGCCGCTCCGTGGCTTCATTCTGGCGTGCCATATTCTCCTTTCAGTTTCTCTTCTCGCTGTCCTGCCACTCCTTCAATTCTTGTTTTTCAGCCATGGACTGCATCATGACATCACGCAGAAAGTCCTCTTTAGTTCTTCATGGCCACTGTCTAATTCTGTGAAGCAGTTCAGCCAGTGATAACAAAGAGGGAGGCTGGGGGTCCCAAGGTCATACCTGTGCAGCCAAAATGCAACATTTTACAAAAGCAATATTGTTTGCAAGACACAGACCACTGATTCAGTGATTTAAAACACAGCCACTATTCACATACCTATCATTAACTGGCTGACTCCAGGCAAGCACACATGAGCCACAAGACCCCCAAAATGGTGAGTAACTGCAGGGGCAGGGGAAATCAGTGTTCCAGGACTGTATTGTACACTTGGGCATATGGAACTTGGGGACAGCCAGCACTGTAGAGGGAGCCTTATAGTCATCATTATTATGAACACAAGCTGTGTTCATTATGGAAGATCTCTCTCTGCTGAGGGTGAACAGGGAATCAAGGGATAGTCTTCTCCAAGGCTGCAGCTTCTGCCCTGGTCTCTGAGGCTCACCTGTGTGCAGCAATGGTTTCCTTCCCTCCTCTTCCCCCCACACCTTGACAGAAGAGAGGCACGGGAAAGTTATCCTTAATGGGGCAAGAAACAAATCGGCTCCGCCAAAGAACCTGTGTCAGCAGATTGTCTAGTATCTCCATTAGAGTTTTGTGGAGATCTCTGAGGCAGATTCCCGTGAAGTGAGGGAGTTAATCAACACCCTATCAATCCACTGCTGAGACTAGGCATGCGGTGGTACATGCATCATACAGACACAAGCCTGCTTTCTGCAACCCTCCTGCCCCAACAACTTGCCTCAGCAGTTCCCAAAATCAAAGCCACTTACCAGGAGTCTCTGCTTCTGTCTTTGCTTCGCCAAGCTCTGGCAGCTGTGACTGGTTAGCCTCCTTCGGGGTAGAAAAGAGCTCCTGACTGCATGCATCTCTGACCTTCGAGTCATCCTCTGCCTCTGGGTCCCCCCTCCCACTCCACATCCTCATCCAAGATTTCCTCCGCCTTCCTCAGTCCACTCTCAACTGGCATGTGAGCCAACAAAGTATCCAGAGTGGCCTTCGCAGTGGAGGTGGGATCGCCACCAAGTATCAAGTCCAGCTCTTTGTAGAACCAGCAGCTCGTGGGCGCAGCATCGGAGCAGCAGTGTGCCTCCCACTCTTTGTGGTAGACATTCTGCAGCTCCTTCACTTTGACCCTGCACTGCAGGGTGTCCCGGTCATGGCCCCTTTCTGTCTTGCATCATGAAATCTGTTGGTAAGTATCATAATTCCTAAGGCTGGAGTGCAGCTGGGACTGGACAGCCTCCTTTCCCCAAATGCTGATGAGGTTCAGCAGCTCAGCATTGCTACAAGTGGGGGATCGCTGGTGCCTGGAGCAGACATGATCACCTGGAAAGAGATGCTGAGACTGCTGCACGCATCACGAAGCAAATTTTCAAAATCCTCAAGGAATTTAAGGGGTGGGGCTCATGGTTGGTCACCTGAGGGCAGAACAGTAGAGTTCAAACTGATGACCAGAGAGGCGAGAACAGGCATTATGAGACACCTCCTGGAGGCCATTCACAGCACTGTAATTGACTAGGGTGTCTACACTAGTACTGCGGTGCTGTAGCCCCAGCACAGAAAGCTGTATGCCTCTAGTCGGGGTGGTTTTTTTACAGCACTGCAACTGTGCAATTTCTGCATACTAAGTTGCTTGGCAGTGTGTACACCTCAGGAGTTACAACGCAGAAAGCTGCTTTGCTGTGCAGAAACTTGCCAGTGTAGACAAGGTCTAAGCAAGTGAGTAGTCTCATTGAAATCCCATGTTTAGAGATAGGCATGTGTTTAAGCACCTCACTGGATCATGGTCTAGATCCTCCCCTGTGTTGAATGGGTGTGGTTGTGTGGCAATAGGAAAATATAGCACAAGGAGCCATTCTCCCCACCTACAAAGAAGCAAGGCAGGATGTCTCAGGACTATTGTTAAAAGGGTGGATTGGTTTCTGTAGTGGCTGGAGCTCCATAACCCAAGGTGTATGTGGTCTGTCCACTAAAGAATATGGCCAGATCCCATGCTGGCTAGTGCATATCATGCTGTTTTTAAGCACATACTAAGCTGGGGGCTATCCCGAAAACTGTTCAGTGTCTGCACCAGACCTCAATGGGGCTCTGTGAGGAGTACATGGGTCTGCCTTTGTGGAACAATTTGTAGGATTAGGGCCAGAAAACATACTCTTCTCTGCCTCTCTTGTCCATGCTAAACTATACTGCTACCTGTTGCCGGTTAGATCCAGAATTTGGCCTCAAGTTTCCATTCTTTTGCTAGGATAAGAAAGATAGAGGGAGGCAGTGTAAAACAGAAGAATAAGTGAAGGGTTGTCAAGCTGGAAATACTTTATTTTAATCCCATATGTGCTGTTGACCCACAGTGTGGTTTGGGGCAAGTCCCATCACACCTCTGCCACACTTTCCTCCCTGATCTATAAAATGGAGACACTACTTACTTCCCTACGTCTGCTACAATTTTGTACAGAACTTTGAACATGTTAAATGCTATATAAGTACTAATTATTATTTTTATTAGGAAATACAATCTGTCCTGCACAGCTTGCCATTTTCTAACTTTGCAGATCTGTAATTTTGTTAGACTATTTTCCAGTTGTCCACTCTCCCTTTTAAATAGATCACTTTTCCATTTTACTCTTCACATACTGTAAATACAACTAAGAATGCCTTGTTAGCTGAAATATTCTTCACAATTGAATATTCAGTATATCTAATTATGGTCTTAACTTGCTTATGCATATTTTTGGAGGCTCCCCAATCCTCTCCTCACTAGGTTTTATATATATTCTTAAAGATGCTTTCTGTTTATAATAATTTTTACATTTCTACTTAAACAGATTTGCATCTGTTGCCTTTTTTTCCCCTTTGGACTGGACCAGGATGGATTTTAATTGCATCTCCAACTGTTTCTAAAATATTTTCCACTGGCTGGTACTAGATTCACCCTGCATAATAAAATTCTAGTCAGAACTTATTAGGGTATTTCATATTTCCTCCAAGTCAGCTTTCCTATGGCCCAAAACGTTCACTTTGCTTCCTCTAACCTCAAGAATATTTTAAACTAGTGATATTGTAATGTCTTGGGTGTTCCTTTACTTCAGCCTTATTAATCATACTTGGTGCATTTTCTAGGACGTGGTCCAAAATAGCTTCTAACCATCTGAATGCTTCAATAAACAATATACGAAAGCAACCCTGAAATACCTCTCAGACTATGTTCCCGCCTCATCATTTTTGCCTTGAGTTGTATCCAGATCAACATCGGAGTAATTAAAACCCTGCCAGGATCAAAGAACTTGCTTGGTTACTGTATTCTTCAATGTATAAATCCATTTGCTGATCCTACTGTTTTATTATTATTTCAACTGCCCCAGTTATGTAAACTATAGCAGCAGCAGCATCTTAGAATCAATTTAACACCTTTACGGTCCATAATTTCGATCCAAGTCTATGTCAGCCATAATATTTCTTCCTATAAAATCAATACTCTATATAATCACCAACGTGCCAGGAAAACAGACACTGGCTCATTGACTTTCACCCTTGTTTCAGTCATGCCTCTACAAACTTGCCTGTCTTCCCCATCCCTGGGCTCCTAACCCAACATTCTTTAATAAACTTATGAATCCTCACTCTGCCTTTCTGTCTGACCCCTCTCGGTTTCCACTCCTCTGCGTCCTTTGCACCCCTGTAACTTGACTACTTTACTCTTCCAACCTTTGGATCTTCACCTACTGTTACACTTTCAGAACTATTATTCTGCTCCCTTGTCATTAACGTGGCCCTGTGCCTTAGCTTTCCAACTGTTCACCAGCACCAGAGAGCTATTTATCCGGGGCTCTACTGTTTTTTGATTCGTCACTCTAGTCTCTGGTCCACCTTTTCTCACCTTTATGCTTTATAAGTGAAGGGTTGTCAAGCTGGAAATACTTTATTTTAATCCCATATGTGCTGTTGACCCACAGTGTGGTTTGGGGTGAACAAAAATCTGTACCTGTCACTACCATTTCCACTGATTTCCCTTGTTATCATAGAGCGATCTAAGTACAAATCCCCCTGATGCCTCTATGGAGGTTAGGCAAAATTGAGCATTTGCTTTTGAAGAAGTTGAGAGTATCTAGGCCATATTTGAACCCACTTCCTCCTTGTGAGCCAATGTTTGCATGTGCATATTTGCATATTTGATTTTTTTAAAGTACACATTCCTCATGTACCTCTTTTTTTCCCCCCCAAATACAGCCCTTACAGTATCAGGGTACAAAGTTTGCCACAGGGGTGAGTAGGTGAGAAAAGGTGGACCAGAGACTAGAGTGACGAATCAAAAAACAGTAGAGCCCCGGATAAATAGCTCTCTGGTGCTGGTGAACAGTTGGAAAGCTAAGGCACAGGGCCACGTTAATGACAAGGGAGCAGAATAATAGTTCTGAAAGTGTAACAGTAGGTGAAGATCCAAAGGTTGGAAGAGTAAAGTAGTCAAGTTACAGGGGTGCAGAGGACACAGAGGAGTGGAAACCGAGAGGGGTCAGACAGAAAGGCAGAGTGAGGATTCATAAGTTTATTAAAGAATGTTGGGTTAGGAGCCCAGGGATTGGGAAGACAGGCAAGTTTGTAGAGGCATGACTGAAACAAGGGTGAAAGTCAATGAGCCAGTGTCTGTTTTCCTGGCACGTTGGTGCATCCATAAAGCAGAACAGCCATCAGAGTGATAAACAATATGAGAGACCCACAAGTCAACATAAGAGTTTGCAGCATTCACATAGGTGGAGAATGGGGAGAGAGGTTTTTTGACACACGAAAGCATGTCCCTAGTTCTGTGCATATTTGAGTGTCTGAAGTGGCTGCATGCTCACCAACCATTGAAAACCTAGCTTGATAGGCAGCTCTTCTTTTCATATTTACCTGTTACTCCAATTCCGCATTCACACAGTAGGTTCCTAGCATTCATTACACTCTTCTCTCTGTTGACCTATTGCATCACTGTTACAGACACAGTTGAACACTCTCTGTTGGACACTTGCCAGGCTGTTGTGTTTGGACCCAGCTGCTGGATCCAGGCACTTTAAGTTCCCCTCTGGTCTGGGGAGGCTCAGGACACTGTCTTCCCTCTTTGGCTTCGAGGCTCACTCCCTGGGCAGAGACTGTGACTGTTACTACTTCTCAGAAATGAATTCCAGGGGCCCAGCTGCCCTAGCCTCCCTGTTCCCCCCAAAAACCCCAAAACAAAATAAAACAAAAAACCACCCACCTCTCCAGTAACTTAAGCACTTCCTTTCCCAGAGCTCCACTCTTGTGGGCACTCTTGTTTATAATTTACTCCTTCAGGAATGCATGGATATTGAAGCAAATGGATATCCTTTTTGCAAAGTCTGTGTCTAAAACAGTCACTCTTGCTCAGACAACACAAAAGATGTGTAGATCTCTGCAAAATAAGAAACACTGTATGCCATTCCCTGCCTGAGTTTTCTCAGCATTTCAAAACACTCTTTAGGTTTGGTCAGAGTCCTCTGCCAAGTGCAGGATCCTTCCTCTCCACCTTCTCCTGCACAGCCTTTGGTTCTGGTCTCTACTCCCTCTCCAAAATAGCTGGTAAGAGACCCCTCCTTTCATAGACTTCTAGTTCCCTTTGTCAGCCCCAAATACCCTGGTCAGCCCCAAATCCCCTATCAAGTAAGAGAAGCCCACCCCATCAGGTGATCTGTGCCTTAGATCACCTGCCTAGAGTGCATCATTTGCCTGGGGTGGTAGCTTGTGTCCAAAGGTGCTTCCATTGTTAGCGGTTTGCTAGGTGCAGGAATCTCTCCTGACACCTCCTGAATGTTCCAGCTCAATGTGGAGGCTACTAGGCCAAAGTGAAGGCACAGAACAATTTATTTTAAAAATGGAGTTTGTGGTTTGGTGTAGATAAACAGAGTGTTCAGGATGTCAAACAATTAATAAATTATACATAGACATGTACCCCAGTCAGTCAGTTACCATTTCACTTTCTGGTGTGAAAATTATCCTTTTGTAGATATTCCTGGCATGATCTACTGCAAGCAGCGCACACACTAAAATCAGTTCCCAAATGTTAACAGGAAGATTTGTGCTGTGCTGTGAGATACAGACTGTCCTCTTCAGGGTAATTCTGTTTCTTTCTAAAATCGTTGCCAAGTAATCTTCCACATTAACAGCTAACCTATTTCTTCTTACACAGTGTAGCTGGGAAGTAGAAAATGTATTCTATACTACTAAGCAGTGATACAGAATTTAAAGAAGGCTCAGTGTGTCAGAACATTGCTCTGCTCTAAGTTTCAGCATCAGGATATCATGATGCCGTTTACAAATGTCACAGGTGAACAACACCTCCAATTGGAGATTGTGCTTTTTAATTCTTGCTACTTGTATTTGCCTATGAAATAGCCCTAATTGTCTAACAATATATCACATTGCCTACACTAAAGGCAAATATTGATGTCTCTTCCCCACATTATAGCTCCATCCAGGGCCAATGCAAGGATGTTTTGCGCCCTAGACAAAACTTCCACCTTGCACCCTCCCCCCGGTTCCCCCACCCTGAGGCGCCCTCCGAACCAGCTCCCCCCCTCTGCCCTGAGGCACACCCCTTGCGGCAACTTCCCCGCTCCCCACCCTCCGCCCAGAGGCACATCCCCCGCCCCAGTTCACCCCTGTTCCACGCAGGAACACAAGCCCCCCCCAGCACGCCGTCGCTGCTTCACTTCTCCTGCATCCCAGGCTTGCGGCACCTAAGCTGATTGGCGCCGCAAGCCTGGGAGGCGGGAGAAGTGAAGCAGCTCACCCCTGCCCCGCCTCCTCCCTGAGCACGCCGTGGCTGCTTCACTTCTCCCACCTCCCAGGCTTGTGGCACCAATCAGCTTAGACGCTGCAAGCCTGGGAGGCGGGAGAAGTGAAGCGGCCATGGTGTGCTCAGGGAGGAGGCGGGGCAGGGGTGAGTTGGGGCAGGGAGTTCCCCTGCATGCTGCCCCCCCTTACTTGCTGCAGGCGGCCCTCCCCGCACTCCCTTGCCCCAGCGCCCTGTGCCTAAATGCCGGCGGTGACTGGGGCAGCCGAAGATCTGGCCACCACGGTCGCTGCCAAAGAAAATGGTGCCCCCCAAATGCCAGCACCCTAGACAACCATCTAGGTCGCCTGAATGGTTGCACCGGCCCTGGCTCCATCACTTCTCTCATCACTAGCTAATAAAAGAAAACTATTGTACATTCCCTTCCTGTTTCAAAGTTGTAAGTATGAATCTACTTTTGAGTCTCTTGAGTCTCATTCTTTTCAATATGCACAACAAAGTACAGCAACCTCACTCTCTTCAGTTCTCTTGACTAACTGATCAACACTCTCATTATTCTCTCTAAATTTTGGCCCTTGTTGAATAATCATTCTCCAATAAGCCTGGTGCTTTTTGACTTAAATTGTTGTCCACAAAGCACAGCAGTGGGTTCCATACTGGTAGAACATCTCTAGACTGCCTATATTGACTTCACTGCTTTCTCTTATTTCTCTTATAAGATGCAAACCTTTCCTCTGAATTACCTTCAAGTGATACCAATGGACACTGAATACTTCATTTATTCTTTCTAGGTTTTCCCTTACTTTTATCATCTTGAAGTTCAGATGTAATTAGGTCTTGAAACAAAATCCCTGAGCTTGGAGAAATTCAGATTTGGACCTAAACTTCACAGACAGACTATGCAATCTTAGAGCCTTAATATTCCAACAATTCTGCAAGAAGGTAGTAACTTTTTTCTTAATATAGAAACAGAAACTCAGTGTTATTCAATGGAATTATCCCTGTATGTCAGGAAATCCCATAGCAGACAGGTGGAATTTTAAGGTGTCAGGACTACAACTTTACAATGGACCAAGCTGAAACTTTATGGGAAATTTGGATGTTAATCTAACTTTGGAGGTTGGACCCACCTTTTCTTCAAAGTCACATCTCTTTACAGATGTGTTTATCCTGAGTTTAACTTCCAGCAAATGCATCCTACATCTCATACACTTAGTCCTTCGCAAAAGTGATCATACTGGAGCAGCACAGACAAGACAGAATAGACTAGAAAATCTGGCTCCTTGTTTCTTTGCATCACAACTGACTGACAGCCTCTCCCAAAAACTATGCTATGTTTTTGTTAGGTCAGCATACATCATAATTTGGTATCAGTGGGTTGAGTGGGGCTCTTCACATGCAGATACATTTTCACTGCTCTTTCTTCTTATTACAAATCACCTTAAGTCCCAAATGAAACTATCTCACATGAAGAAGTGTGGCATATCAGAGAAATGTAAGATAAAATACTAACTGCAATATATTTAACCACTTCCAAATTCAATAAAATAAATGGCAGTTATTCTTCTGAGTGTTGTTCCTTCGTCACTGGTGGCTGGGCCCAAATTATCCTCTTCTAAGAAAGCAAGTATTTAAATAACAAAAGATTCACTTCCCTTTAAACTGTGCAAGTTTCCTATTTGTTTATCTCCACTGGGGACAACACTACACAGGGAGTTTTCCACCCTTCTTCTGATGGGGTCCAAAAATATTGCTAGTAGAGTTCGCTGATATTTTTCTAAAAAAATTATTTCCAGTGAAAAATGGCTTTTTCTCTAAAATGAAAATTACATTAAAATTTATTTTTTGAAAATTTCTGGGGGGGGTTTCTGATGAAAATTAAACTCTTAAGGTTAGGGGTAATTCCTCTCCCTGTTCCTTTTTCTCTCTTTCCTTTAATTTAATTTGTTTTTTTCCAGTGGAAAAATTGACACCCTCCCCCCAAAGGGTAAAAAAAATATTGTGCAAATTTCCACCCAAAAAATCCTGAAAACTTCTAAGTGGAAATGTTTTTGAATTCCCCCTCCCTCATTTTTACCAGCTCTAGTTATTATTCTTACTCCTAACCCTTCTGACTGGATCCAAAACTAGAAAGTAGTGGGGCTGGAAAAATTATTTCACTGCTCTGAATATCCCCTCTCTGATGGCTATATTCATACTGTAGCAGATGATGGAAGGGTGTTTGCTTCTTTCTTTGACAGAATGAAAGAGAAATGAAAGAGGGAGAAAACTGACTGGATTATCTTCACATTTCACAGTATTATTATTTGAAAGCTTTGGTATTCCAACAAAGCTCATTTTAGCTAATTGTCAATTTTCCTGGACTAGGACAACTCAGTCCAGCGAGGTGACACAGATACAGGAGGTCCCTTCTCATTTCCAGCCCTCTAAGTGATAACGCTTTGCAAAACCTATTTTGAAATGATTAATGGCAGTGGGAGGTAATTATAGGGTTTGACAAGAACTTTGTCAACTTTGGGGATAAAAGTGACTGTGAAGGTTTCAGTGAGGAAGTGAATCCCTGACAGGCACAATATGCTCATTATGAAAATTCTGTGAGAGATCTCAAAACCAGGCTAGATATGGGAGAACATATTTTATACATTAACCCCATTGTTGCTGTTGGCAGTTGCAACTTCCTTGTAGTTTGAGGGCTACTATCATTCATAACTCACTAACTGTAGTCTCTCTGAGATGCCTTAGCAGACATGTTGTGATCTCTTCCCCAAAGGAAGACTTGGTGGGGCAAAGACAATCAGGTAACTTATTATTCATGGCACTAAGTGTTTATGACGGATCAGAAAATTCTTAGAATGCACCTGGTTATATTTGCTAGTGTCATTTTTTTTGTTTCAGGTTTTGGTCACATTATGATACATAATGAAGTGGGATACTCAGTTATGCATCCTGGAATCCTTATCTGGGGCTAAACTCTGAGAACTGGAGAAAAGCCTGATTAAAAATGTCATCCAAGGAAAAAGCTTTTAGGGATGGCAGGACTTTGGGTAGGAACCCATAGCTCCAGTGAGTGCTTTAGGACCTGCATCATTCACCCACAGCTGGCCACTGTCAGGGAGGAGGCAAAGAACAGTCAGAACACTATTTCAGTTTATAAATCCACTGGCCTTGCTCCCACCACATCCCTTCCTCTGCAGAGAGTAACCAAGGAGACCTACTATGTGGTGCAAAGGGTGGAGTGCAGTGTCCTTGTGTGGGGGATGTCCACTGCCTAGCTGTAGAGAAAACCCATTTCTGCTATGTATTTGTCTTACCCCAGCACTGTCGAGCTGGGCCCTTAAGGTCATTGCAGAAAATATATGCCATTCATGTGCCAATTTGTCTGTCTCACAACTTGAATTTACAGGGCCAGATTCACCAACACTCTCCAGCTGCTTTGTAACACTTTGGCAATACAAGGCAACTGTAAGCCTGCCTTGCCCAGCTGTTGTGTTTTGCTGCTTTGCATTGCTGGGGAGAGGCACCAAGCAGCTGGAGTATTCCAGTGTATCTGGCCCACTGTTTAGGTTTAATAAACTGCAATGTGTATGCAACACAGAGAAACTAGGAAATTCAGAGTTGAAAAGTTTTCATGGGCCAGAATCATCGCTGCACTCGATCAGCAAAGCCATTTACACCAGCTGAGGGTCTGTCGCATGGTATTCTACAGACTCTGTCCTGCCATTAAAAAAACAAAGTTACATCATCAGGCCACTGTGTCACCAGTTTCCCCAAATACATCATTTCTGTTTTCTTGCCAAAATTGTTCGTGGGAAATATTGAGCAGAGAGGATGTATTCCAGTATTTACTGGCATGAATTCATACTTGGACAGTCTGGGTAACATACGACAGTGGAAGCTTATCAATGCAGGCTGGAACTCCCATGTACAGGGCCAGCACAAGACCTGTGTGCCACTTAATTGCCACTTATACTCTATTTTGAGGGATGGAGTAAAACTTAAGTGATAGCCTTCTGCTGATCCTCTCTGCACAGGGATGAATTTCACCTTCAGAAAATAAAGTGACTGCTGCTAGACAAAACTCAAGTGACCAGTGAAGCCTTATCATGTTCTCATTGATGCCAGTGGGAGTTTTTGCCACTGATTGAAATAGGATTAAGACTGTGGTTTAGTTTCAGAAATTTTATATACATTGTATATTATACACACATACAGATAAATTAATTCCACCAAAATTGTATCAGTCTCTGTCATACTTAGGCCTCATCCAACCTCCATTAAAAGCAATGAAAATCTTCACTGACTTTAATGGAAGTTGGACTGGGCAATATTCTGTCCTCTCTTCCACTATTGTCCTGCTCTTTTGCCTTCTATCTCCAGGTCTCTTTCTCTCCTCTCAGTTTATCCTACTGATGTACTATGCAGAATAGTCTAGTCTGGACACAGAGCCCATTATCAATCTCTGAAAATAAGATCAGTGTGTGAACCCAAAGCAGCATTTTTTCCTAATTGACATGAAATGGGTTTCTTTCCCCAGGGTAGGAAGGACCAGAGACTGCAAGGGCATTGCCTGCAGAAGGTATATTTGGGACCAATAAAGGAGACATTTTCATGGATGGGAAATATCTAGGCCTTATTTCCTCTTTCACTCCCAGATATTTGGCATGATAGACCAATAGAAGAAACTAATACATGGATCAGGCAACCAATGCTTCAGAGTACACAAAGAAACCGCAATCCCAAATGACCGAACAGACTATAAGAAGATAGCTAATTCAGTTCAAACTAGATGGAAGGATAAACAAAAATAGATCTGGGACAAGGGTTTTTGATTTCAAAAGGGCTAACTTTAAAGAATTAAGGAAATTAGTTAGGGAAGTGGATTGGACTGAAGAACTTGTGGATCTGAAGGTGAAGGAGACTTGGAATTACTTCAAGTCAAAGCTGCAGAAACTATCAGAAGCCTGCATCCCAAGAAAGGGGGAAAAAATCATAGGCAGGGGTTGTAGACCAAGCTGGATGAGCAAACATGTCAGAGAGGTGATTAAGAAAAAGCAGAAAGCCTACAAGGAGTGGAAGATGGGAGGGATTAGCAAGGAAAGCTACTTTATTGAGGTCAGAACATGTAGAGATAAAGTGAGAAAGGCCAAAGCCATGTAGAGTTGGACCTTGCAAAGGGAATTAAAACTAATAGTAAAAGGTTCTATAGCCATATAAATAAGAAAAAACCAAGAAAGAAGTGGGACCGCTAAACACGGAGGATGGAGTAGAGGTTAAGGATAACCTAGGCATGGCCCAATATCTAAACAAATACTTTGCCTCAGTCTTTAATGAGGCTAATGAGGAGCTTAGGGATAATGGTAGGATGACAAATGGGAATGAGGATATGGAGGTAGATATTACCACATCCGAGGAAAAAGCTAAACTCGAACAGCTTAATGGGACAAAATCGGAGGGCCCAGATAATCTTCATTCAAGAATATTAAAGGAACTGGCAAATGAAATTGCAAACCCATTAGCAAGAATTTTTAATGAATCAGTAAACTTCAGGAGTTGTACCGTATAACTGGAGAATTGCTAACGTAGTTCCTATTTTTAAGAAAGGGAAAAAAAGGTGATCCGAGTAACTATAGGCCTGTTAGTTTAACATCTGTAGTATGCAAGGTTTTGGAAAAATATTTGAAGGAGAAAGTAATCAAGGACATTGAGGTCAATGGTAATTGGGACAAAATACAACATGGTTTTACAAAAGGTAGATTGTGCCAAACCAACTTGATCATCTTCTTTGAGAAGGTAACAGATTTTTTTGACAAAGGAAACGCACTGGATCTAATTTACCTCGATTTCAGTAAGGCATTTGATATGGTTCCATATGGGGAATTATTAGTTACATTGGAAAAGATGGGGATCAATATGAAAATTGAAAAGTGCATAAGGAACTGGTTAAAGGGGAGACTACAACAGGTCATACTGAAAGGTGAACTGTCAGGCTGGAAGGAGGTTACTAGTGGAGTTCCTCGGCGATCGGTTTTGGGACCAATCTTATTTAATCTTTTTATTACTGATCCTGGCACAAAAAGTGGGAATGTGCTAATAAAGTTTGCGGATGACACAAAGCTGGGAGGTATTGCTAACACAAAGAAGGACCAGGATATCACACAGGAAGATCTGGATGACCTTGTAAACTAGAGTAATAGCAATAGGATGAAATTTAATAGTGAAAAGTGCAAGGTCATGTATTTAGGGATTAATAACAAGAATTTTGGTTATAAATTGGGGACACATCAGTTGGAAGTAACAGAGGAGGAGAAGGACCTTGGAGTATTGGTTGATCACAGGACGACTATGAGCCGCTAATGTGATATGGCTGTTAAAAAAGCTAATGCGATTTTACGATGCATCAGGCAAGGTATTTCCAGTAAAGATAAGGAGGTGTTAGTACCGTTATACAAGGCCCTGGTGAGACCTCATCTGAAATACTGTGAGGAGTTCTGGTCTCCCATGTTTAAGGAGGATGAATTCAAACTGGAACAAGTACAGAGAAGGGCTACTAGGATGATCCAAGGAATGGAAACCTGTCTTATGAAAGGAGACTGAAAGAGCTTGGCTTGTTCAGCCTAACCAAAAGAAGGCTCATAGACTCATAGACTCTAGGACTGGAAGGGACCTCGAGAGGTCATCGAGTCCAGTCCCCTGCCCTTATGGCAGGACCAAATACTGTCTAGACCATCCCTGATAGACATTTATCTAACCTACTCTTAAATATCTCCAGCGATGGAGATTCCACAACTTCCCTAGGCAATCTATTCCAGTGTTTAACTACCCTGACAGTTAGGAACTTTTTCCTGATGTCCACCTAAATCTCCCTTGCTGCAGTTTAAGCCCATTGCTTCTTGTTCTATCATTGGAGGCTAAGGTGAACAAGTTTTCTCCCTCCTCCTGATGACACCCTTTTAGATACCTGAAAACTGCTATCATGTTCCCTCTCAGTCTTCTCTTTTCCAAACTAAACAAACCCAATTCCTTCAGCCTTCCTTCATAGGTCATGTTCTCAAGACCTTTAATCATTCTTGTTGCTCTTCTCTGGACCCTCTCCAATTTCTCCACATCTTTCTTGAAATGCGGTGCCCAGAACTGGACACAATACTCCAGTTGAGGCCTAACCAGCGCAGAGTAAAGCGGAAGAATGACTTCTCGTGTCTTGTTTACAACACACCTGTTAATGCATCCCAGAATCATGTTTGCTTTTTTTGCAACAGTATCACACTGTTCACTCATATTAAGCTTGTGGTCCACTATGACCCCTAGATCTCTTTCTGCCATACTCCTTCCTAGAAGGCTGAGGGGAGATATGATTGCTCTTTATAAATATATCAGAGGGATAAATATCAGGGAGAGAGAGAGGAATTATTTAAGCTTGGTACCAATGTGGACACAAGAACAAATGGATATAAACTGGACACTAGGAAGTTTAGACTTGAGATTAGATGAAGGTTTCTAACCATTAGAGAAGTGAAGTTCTGGAAAAGCCTTTCAAGGGGAGTAGTGGGGGCAAAAGACATATCTGGCCTCAAGACTAAGCTTGATAAGTTTATGGAGGGGATGGTATAATGTAATAGCCTAATTTTGGCAATTAATTGATCTTTGATTATTAGAAGGTAAATAGGCCCAATGGTCTGTGATGGGATGTTAGATGGGGTAGGATCTGAGTTACTACAGAGAATTCTTTCCTGGGTACTGGTTGATGAGTCTTGCCCACATGCTCAGGGTTTAACTGATCGCCATATTTGGGGTCAGGATGGAATTTTTCTCCAGGGAAGATTGGAAGAGGCCCTAGAGGTTTTTCGCCTTCCTCTGCAGCATGGGGCACAGGTCACTTGCTGGAGGATTCTCTGCACCTTGATGTCTTTAAACCACAATTTGAGAACTTCAATAACTCAGACGTAGGTCAGCGGTTTGTTACAGGAGTGGGTGGGTGACATTCTGTGGCCTGCATTGTGCAGGAGGTCAGACTAGATGACCATAACAGTCCCTTGTGACCTTAAGTCTATGAATCTATGAATCTATAGAGTTCTAGTGGGAAGCTGAAGGTTTATTAGAGGAAAGTGTGCAAACACTTCTTTGTGAAAATATTTGTTTGAAAATTTAAAATGCATTTGTTTCAGTTGTGTCTGCATTCCTTTGTGTTCCCTTTTCAGATTAGCCAATTCTTCTAGACAAATAGGTTCATTGAAAGCAGTTTCAATCAATTTAGTTTTTAAAATTTTTTGGGTTAGCCACCAAACTGGGGGCATGGGGAAATAAATTATTTACTCAGCTCTACTCACACTGGCTTTGAATGATTTTAGATCACAGAACTCTGTTTTCAAATATTCACTCCCAAACCATAAAGTAAAACTTCAAGATATTTGTCAAATAAAACTAAAATGACAATTTCCTCAGATTTAGCCATCCATATATTTAATATTCCAATAATAGAACAAGAGATTACGTCAGCGATCTTATTCATTGAAAACTATTCACTCATCTCTTGTATTTATAAGCTCAAAAATATCATGTTTAGGAGTCAGGGCATGTAACAGAATAAAGAATTTAAAACACTTCCCAAATTCAAGTGATCTGATTCCTCTCCTTTCTCAATAATAATTATTAAACACTTAAAAACCCCTCTGTTGCAGAAACAATGTATCCAATTGACAGACCATGAGTACATCATTTATTTCTTTAAGTTATTGATGAGCTTTCATAGCACCTTGTGATGCCACTTTGCTCTGCAAGTCATGAGTTATAACATCATTAACTCATAATAAATAATGTATCTATAGTCCATTGGATAGCTAGCTCTATTCATTTAAATATATGCACATGTATATGCACTTTTTTTTTTAAGGAAACAAAATGGTCACCACATAAACAATGCTGTATTGATTTTCAGAGGTTTCAAGATTAGAGATGTAGAGTGGAAAAAAGAATTGAAGGCATTACATTTTAGTCCTTTCTGTATTTGATATAAATAATCAAAATATTGTTTTAAGAGTCCTAATATAAACAAGGAGAGTAAAGTTAAAAAGGAAACTTTTTTGACTGGTTGTGGGTGAACTCTGTGCACCAGGTAGCTTAAAGGGAATGGTCATTAATTGAAATTGTAAGTTGTCCATGAAAAAAATAATAGTTGTAGATGGTGTTGGACTCTATGCTCAAGAAAAAGCGCTGACAACATGGCCTGCTGGGGATCATCTACAAAGGTGGTTCCAATACAATGTTGATATAACATAATTGTATATTTCAGGTTGTCCTAAACAGATAGTTAAGGGTTAATGTCTCTTTTACCTGTAAAGGGTTAACAAACAGTGACCTGCAACACCTGACCAGAGGACCAATCAGGAAACAAGATACTTTCAAATCTTGGTGGAGGGAAGCCTTTGTTTGTGTTTTTTGGGTTTTGCTTTGTTCTCTCTGGGCTCTGAGAGTGACCACACGTACCTACAGGCTCTCTAATCTTCTATTCCAATGTTATAAGTATAAAGGTAGAAAGACGGTATAGTCTTTTTATTTGTTTTCCTTTATGTGCAAATGTGTATTTGGCTGGAAGTATTTTAAATTGTATTTCTATTGGAGGAGGCTATTTCTTCAATTTCTTAAGCTGACAGACCCTGTAACTTTTTACCATCTAAATTGCAGAGATAGACCTTTTACTTTTTTCTTTCTTTTTATTAAAGTTTTGCTTTTAAGACCTGTCTGATTTTTTTTCCCTTGTTGGGCTCAAGGGAATTGAGTCTGTACTTAACAGGGAAGGAGAAGGGAGGGGAAGGGTGGAATCCCTTTGTTTTAGATTCACGAAGCGTGAATCTCTCTCTCTCTCTCCAGGAGACCTAATTTCTCTGTGTTGTGATTCAAGGGATTTGGATCACAGTAATCTTCCAGGGTAACCCAGGGAGGGGAAGGCTGACAAAGGCAACAGTGAGGAAAGGGGTTTACTTTCCTTGTGTTAAGATCCAGGGGGTCTGGGTCTTGGGGGTCTCCAGGGAAGGTTTTGGGGGGATCAGAGTGTGTCAGACACTCGAATTCCTGATTGGTGGCAACTTATCAGATCTAAGCAGGTAATTAAGCTTAGGGGAATTCATGCTAGTACCCATATTTTGGACGCTAAGGTTCAGAATTGGGAAAGATACTATGACACAGGTACATAGTCCCTTTCTTATCCATGTTCAGTCTTTCATTCTAACTTAGAAAGACACCTGAATATTTGCAAAGCAATAAGAGATTGATTGGCCTTTCCATAAATGATCACCAAAAGATAAAGCTGAAGTTAGGGACTCTTTTCTACACTCTTTGGCCCAGGATGAATGATTACTCCACATTTCAAGATTCTAATCAATGGGTGTGACACACCAGGGTACAATCCAGACTAGTGAACCTCTGCGTTACGCCTGCCTTGCAACCTCAGGTGCCTAACAATGCCTTGCTGAAGTAGCTACCACCGAGGCTGCTCACAAGCAGAACAGCCCTTCCAGCCTGCAAGCCACACCCTGAGTGTCTGTGTGTAACTGCAGCCTGTCAGCACATTTGGATTACATTCTGGCTCTGACCAGCCTAGGTCATGCTGCAGGGTGGCTACAATACACCCCAAGTCTTAGATTTTCCTCCAGAAATGTATGACCTGTACTGCCCAGCCCTCTCCTGGATAATACAAGTTATATGAAGTCTGTTATTCCTTTAAGAGAATAATGTGCACACAAGTTGTCACCCCAAATGTAATTACCTACACACTTCAATTTAAACACACTGGATTAGATAAAACAATAAAACAAGTTTATTAACTACAAAGAGATAGATTTTAAGTGAGTACAACTAATGAGACATTAAAGTCATAAATGGTTACAAGAAAAATAAAGATAAAACATTTACTATTACCTAACAAATTACATAAGATTCAAGCAAAGTTTCTCACCACATGCTTTCAGCAGTCTTACTGACCAAATCCTGTATGTCAGGACCCCTTCTCCCAGAGCTCAACAAATTCTTCCTCTGTCGTTTCAGGTGCAGTGAATGTGATTGGCAGGACAAGAGAAGGGCATCCCCCTCAGAGTGTTTGTCCATCCTTTTTACAGTTTCAGTCCCCCCATTGAAAAATATTTCCAACTGGGCACTAGGAAATAGGAAGTCTTTGTGGAAGGATGGTCCCTCTTGTTTTTTCTCACCATTTTGAGCTTCTTTTGTTTGTTTGTTTCTCTTCCTGGTTGATGACTCAGATTACTGCTTAAATGCAAATTAAGCAAAGCACACATCCTTTTGTTTAGGGCAGGTCTGTTTGCTGTCCTCAGTCTGGGCAGCGCTGTGGGGTTTGGAACATGTGTTAACACCGTACAGTGGAATCTCATAACTTCACACACAATGTTGCCACACATTTTACCAGGATGATACTAACCAGTAAAGTGTGAGTATTCAAATGATACCTTATAAGGCATACTTTGTACAAAGATTATTACAATATTGTGTAGGCTGTGAATACAGGAGCGTGTTCTGTCACAATGGGCCTATGGAAATTAATTATACTAGACATCACAAACATCTGCATTTTATTAAATAGAAATCATTTCCCCTCCTCCCCCACTGAAATGCATTCATATGTAGGTGACACACAGCAAACATACAATAGTACACAAGAGCTTAGGACATATGAGTAGTGATTTCTGTTTTCAAGGAAAATCAGAAAGAGATTGTTGGTAAAGATTATTATATCCTTCCAAACAACAAAACGTTTTGGTGTTTTTTTTTTAACTTATATCACATAGCAGGGGTCTACATTATGCCTCAATATTGTATGTATTGTGTTCTTAACAATATTTCACTAGGGACATTCACAAACTCTGAATAAGATTTAGTACGTCTGCCCTCAGAGTAACAATATGGTCTTTGCTTCTCCCTTGCTCTAGAGGAGAAGTAGGTTGCACCACCCCATACCTGCTGCAACTTTCCCAAATCTCTATCCCTGCATACCGACTTCTCCATCTCTATGTGAATGGGAGTAGCAAAGGCTGCTCTCCCCTCTCATGCTGAAACCACAATATGGGAACCTTGTGCAGGGCAATAAAGGGGTATTTGGGGGAAATGCAACACAGGTCACAATTATTCCTAGCTGAGATGAGTGAATTAAAATGCAGTGATGCACATTCTGCATGGAAGAATCTTCAAGTAATAAAGAGTCTCACTTCTCAGTGCACAGCAGCTTGGAATTGTAAGGCAAATATCTTTTCTTACCATATCACCCAGTGCCACTCTTGCTCCCACTGAGTCATACCTTATACCACAATTGACACCAATCAGACTATTTGGATGACTGACTGCTCAACAGTGAGAGTAAGGGTTCAAAATCTAGCCTCAAATAAGTAAGTAATAAGTATTGTGATACAGCATGGCCAGAGGGCAGCAGGAGAGGGTTAGAAGGGAGCCTTATTCCCTGTAAGGGGAAGAAAGTTTGCTATAGATTAACTAGAGCACCTGAAGCCAATTATAGCACCTGCAGTCAGTCACATGATAAAAACCCATGCTTCAATCAGATAGTGTGGGAGTAGGAGCAGAAAGGATTGGTATTGGAGCAGAAAGAATTGATGTTGAAGCAGAGGACAGTTTGGAGAAGTGCTGCGTGGGCTAAGAAGTCCTAGGCCCTAGGTAAGGGACACCTGGCTTGTGCAGAGGGAGGGCAGGAAGCCCCCCACAAGCTGAAGGGCAGGAGAGGGAAGTAGCCCAGGGGAAGGAACCGTCAGTTCATGTGGTTCACCACTATCCTCAGGGCGCCTGAGCTGGAACCTGGAGTAAAAGGCAGGCCCAGGTCCCTCCCTCTCCACTTACCTCCTCTAGGAAACTAGTGGGGCAATTAATATTCCAATTTAGAGGCAAGAAATGGCACCCTGAACCCACCCCCCCAAAGAAGAGAAAGCCCGAGACCCATCATAATAGTGCCGGCAATTTGCCACAGTATGTATAGCTCCCCTTTAGAAATAGTGTCCTAGATGCTTAAAAACAAAAATAGATACAGTTTGACAACGCAAAGACAACTAAAATCACATTAAATCAAAAATAAGTATCTGATTGCCATCCTGAAAGCCCTACATTGACTTCAGCAGGAGTTTTATTAGAATAAGATGCAAGTTCCTTTTGTTTTAAAAGTTCTATATTATACAGGTTGAAAAATATTCAAAGGCCCTGTCATGGTATAATTCCCCACTCTGAACCTTAGGGCCAAAAGATGGGGTACCAGCATGAATTCCTCTAAGCTCAATTATCAGCTTAGTACTTATAGCGCTGCCACCAACCAGGAATTCCAGTGCCTGGTACACTCTGGTCCCCCCAAAACCTTGCCCGGAGACCCCCAAGACCCTGTCCCTCTAGATCTTAACACAAGGAAAGTAAACCCTTTCCTTCACCGTTGCCTCTCCCAGGCTTTCCCTCCCTGGGTTACCCTGGAAGATTACTGTGATTCAAACTCCTTGAATCTTAAAACAGAGGGGAAAATTCACCTTTCCCCCTCCTTCTCTCTCCCCCTCCCAGACTCTCCCTGAGAGAGAAAGTAATCCTAACACAGAGAGAAAATTAACCTTCCTCTCCTGCTTCCCTCCTTTCTCCCCACCAATTCCCTGGTGCATACAGACCCAGTCCCCTGGGGTCTCACCAGAATAAAGAAACAATCAGGCTCTTAAACAGGAAAAGAAAGAAATTGCAATTAAAGAAAGAAAAAACAGTAAAAATTATCTTTGTAAATTTAAGATGGAATATGTTACAGGGTCTTTCAGCTATAGACACTGGGAACACCCTCCCAGCCTAAGTATACAAGTACAAATTAAAATCCTTTCAGCAAAATACAAATTTGAACTCCTCCCAGCCAAATACACATTTGAACTCCTCCCAGCCAAATACACATTTGCAAATAAAGAAAACAAACATAAGCCTAATTCGCCTTATCTACCTAGTACTCACTATTCTGGACATATAAGAGACTGTATCAGAGAGATTGGAGAGAAATCTGGTTGCACATCTGGTCCCTCTGAGCCCCCAGAGTGAACAACAACCAAAAACTAACAGCACACACACAGACTTCCCTCCTTCAAGATTTGAAAGTATCCTGCCCCCTGATTGGTCCTCTAGTCAGGTGACAGCCAGGCTCACTGAACTTGTTAACCCTTTACAGTCAAAAGAGACATGAAGTACTCCTGTTCTATTAACCCTTAACTATCTGTTTATGACACGCCCCAATGCAATCTATCTTTATGAACACATGAAGCTACACTGAAGTCAAAGAGGGTTTGACTACATTGATCCATTTGCAGGATCCAGGCCTAAATTAGTCCAGCATTAGCCCCCAATCCCATTGCATGGAACTGAGGCTTTTACTTAGCACAACTGCTGTTTAACAGTTCTAGTTCTATAATAAACTGAAAATCCGAATTTTAAATATTTTACTTTTTACATCATTTTCTTTACATTTGAGCTTATCTAATGCAGTGTGCATCAAGCAATCAATTACAGTAGCAGACTAACAAAATCAAGCAAATATTCTTAGACATTTTCAATATAAAACTAACTGGTTCAATCCTCAAAAGAACCCTATTCCTCTCCTTTTTAGGTGTGACATCTGCCGTTATACCGAATGATTTCCAGTAGAAAGCACAAGCCTAGCATCTCTCCAAAAATTAGATTTGAAACATTGCACTGTGACAGCGAGAAACTCACCTGAGCGCCTCTGTCCATCTATCACCTGCCAGGCAACACTTGCAAATTGTTTACAGTCAACTGAGAAGAGATATATAAACTTGCCCAAATGAGGAAGATGTTGGATTTACACAGCTAATTGACAAATGAATTTGGAATGAGAATTTATAAGAATAGCCTACAGTGTGCCATTATGTCATGACATAAATATATGACACCTACCCCTAACTGATGCCTGAGGCAAACGAACTGTGCTACCAACACAAGAGTCATTTCTCATATGTTGCAGGCTTTTTCTTTCATCTCTCATTCTACACCAATAATATAAAAAATGTCCTTATTAGAATGAGCACTTTATATTGCGCAATATGTATTCCAATGCAATAGGCTGATTACTCTAATCATCTATATAACAATTTAACATGTACCATTTTTCATGAATCAGTTTCAGTGCTACTGGTCTTACATACTAATATACAAAACAGATACTCTTTCCTTATAATGTACTGTGTGGAAATATGCATAATCTATCATGTATCACAATCTAAAGACAAGTTGGAGCAGCCTCTAGACTGCTCTAACTTGCACCGAGGTTTCCACAGCCTTAAAGGGCTATCTCAACAGAAAGGAGTAGCACACCACATTTTCCTTGCCATGTTCCCTATGCTGGGGAGCTGCAAGAAAGGTGACAAAGTCTGCAGCTTCATACCACCCAGGGATATCTCCTACACTGGAGATGAACAGTTTAAGAACACCTATAGGCTACAATAGTAACACAAAGGAGACATTTTGCAACAGAAAAATTGGGCCAGATAGGGTGTATTTTCCTTTTGAGGAACAGATATAATTGCTATTATCTTATGGGAATCAGGCTTAATCATTAAGTAAAGACCACTTCAAAACTAAGAGGGTTGAAATCATAACTAAATTTGAATAACTGATGTTAATTTCCATTTGCAGAGAAAAATATCACACTGCTGAATCCAAACACTGTACACTATTCTAGTCCTTTCTCTCTCCTCTTATTGCCATAAATTGCAAGATGATGCTAACTGGAAGGTTTTGGACAAGATTTCTACACAGATCATAACCCCATCATACTTCTTGGATCAGGAAGAATCCACCCTTGCGTTAATCATTCTCCCAGTACAATTTCTTTCCTTAATGGGTTATACAATTAACTTGAATGAAAATGAGTATTATGCCTTGAAAACAAAACTAAATTAAAATGTAATGCAGTCCATCAATTACAATGGGACAACCAATGGCTTGAAATAGTTTGTATAAGAGTTTCTGGTGGAATAATAATAGAATTAATGTTATGTACTCATCATTATAGTAGGCAATAAAATAGTGTTTTAGTTATTCTCTCATTGTCATTGATGGGAAAGCACAGCATAAGCAAAATGCATATGCATCACAATGTCTTGTAATGTGTTGCCTACATGCGGTGGTGACCATTAAAAAGTGAGGATTTGCCAGTTATTACAACAAAATGCTTTTTGAGATTACTATAGTTTCCCACACACACACACCCCGTTTTTAGCAATCACTCCAGATACCTCCTCTTTTAACTTTTCAATAGCTTCAACTGTATTAAGGAGAAAAATGGACAACTGATTTTTGTATAAATTAGATAGGTAGACAGATGTACCTGAGTGATGACACTAGCTAATATCCTCAGTAAGAAACATAAATAATTTGTAAACATTCCACAAAGAAACATAGCTGCCTTTCTTATGAAAATGAGGGATGTCTCGGTTTCCCTGTTTTATGGCATGTATAGCTGTTCAGTGAATTTGGATTATACAATTTTCTTCCAATACTAGGAAAAATTCAAGGATCACACCTGCCTGATGCAAGATTCATGCATGCCATGTCCTTTACTATCAATAAGCATTCTTTCTACTTACTTGCATTAAGCTCTGAATGTATGCCTTAGAAAATTATAGCGGCTTATTTAGTTTACAATTAAAACAAAATCCATTCAATCTAATGTATACACAACCCATGCAGCATTTCAGAACTCTCATCCTTGAGTGAGATTCTACAGGACATATCTTTTTCACAGTTGTTCTGAAAATTTAGAGAGAATTAAACTCAGTAGAGAATATCATACTGATGCACAATGCATTTGCGACTTTAAGGCCCCACAGTCCATTATTTTAAATATCTTCATATCAGACAACACAGCAACTAAGGCAATGATTTATCAGTTGTGTAACATTTCCCACCAATTTAAAATGTGGATACATCATGGAAACCAAAGCCTTGGTTTCATAGGCTATGTGGTTTTACTTCAAGGAAGCTGGCTAACCTATATTATGTGCTGTGGGAGAAAGGTTTAAAGTTTGTTTTCTGTAACTAGAAACTGGAACAAATAAAGAAATCAAATAATAACTCATACATTTATATTGGCTGTTTCATTCAAAAGACCCAAATATTGCGGGCTTGAGGGAACAGAGGTTTCCCACCTCAGTGGAGTCCGCTCATTGCTTCCTAGCATGCAGGAGAAGCTACCGGCTGCTGTACTTCTTCAGAGGAGAACAACTGCTTGCTGATGAGAAGGAAAGCTGGACTATGGCATTAGCTCCTCTCTCTTTCACCCCACCACCTTTTGGAGTGTCTTGTGCACAGTGAGCCATCTGAAGAGCACAGTAACTGCAGTTTTCTGTTTTTGCTGCGTGTTTTCCCAACCTCCACAGGCACACACTTGCAGATCAACAGAGCACAGTTCGGTCTTATAGACATACAGCACCATAATATAGAAGTCACCTCTAGAGTGAAGGCAAGAGTTTTATCCTGTATTAGTTAAAATGGGAGGTAGGGGGAATGTTGGTCAAGAAGACAAAGGGAATTATCTTCCCTTAGGCCCGGTCTACACTACACGTTTATACCGAATTTAGCACTGTTAAACCGAATTAATCCTGCATCCGTCCACACAACGAAGCCATTTATATCAATATAAAGGGCTCTTAATACCGGTATCTGTAATCCTTCCCGATGAGGGGAGTAGCACTGAAATCGGTATTGCCATGTCGGATTAGGGTTAGTGTGGCCACAATTTGATAGTATTGGCCTTTGGGTGCTATCCCACAATGCACCATTGTGACCGCTCTGGACAACAATCTGAACTCAGAGGCACTGGCCAGGTAGACAGGAAAAGCCCTGTGAACTTTCGAATTTCATTTCCTGTTTGACCAGCATGGAGAGCTGATCAGCACAGGTGACCACGCAGTGCTCATCAGCACAGGTAAACATGCAGTCTGAGAATCGAAAAAGAGCTCCAGCATGGACCGTACAGGAGGTACTGGACCTGATCGCTATATAGGGAGATGACTGCGTGCTAACAGAACTCCATTCCAAAAGACAAAATGAAAAAACATTTGAAAAAATCTCCAAGGTCATGATGGAGAGAGGCCACATCAGGGACTCAGTACAATGCCGTGTGAAAGTTAAGGAGCTCAGACAAGCCTACCAGAAAACCAAAGAACCAAACGGAAGGTCCGGGGCAGGGCCACAGACATGCCACTTCTACGCTGAGCTGCTTGCAATTCTAGGGGGGTCCACCACCACTACCCCACCCTGACTGTGGATTCCGAGGCGGGGGTAATCTTAACCATGCCTGAGGATTCTGCCTACGCAGAAGATGAGGAGGAGGAGGAGGAAGAGGAGGACAAGCTTGCAGAGAGCACAGCACTCCGTTCTCCCCAACAGCCAGGAGCTTTTTCTCAGCCTAACGGAATTAGCCTCCCAGCCCTCTCAAGCCACTATCCCACACAATGAAGCCATGGAAGGGACCTCTGGTGAGTGTACCTTTGTAAATATAAAACATGGTTTAAAAGCAAGTGTTTTTTAATGATTTATATGCCCTGAGGACTTGGGATGCATTTGCGGCCAGTACAGCTACTGGAAAAATCTGTTAACGTGTCTGGAGATGGAGCGGAAAATCTCCAGGGACATCTCCATGAAGCTCTCCTGGAGGTACTCCAAAAGCCTTTGCAGAAGGTTTCTGGGCAGCGCAGCCTTATTTCGTCCTCCATGATAGGACACTTGACCACGCCATGCATGTAGCAAGTAATCTGGTATCATTGCATGACAAAGCCTGGCAGTGTATGGTCCCGGTGTTTGCTGGCATTCAAGCAACATCCTTTCTTTATCTCGCTGTGTTATCCTCAGCAGAGTGATATCTTTCATAGTAACCTGGTTGAAATATGGGAATTTAATTAAGGGGACAGAGGTGGCCTTTCCTACTGGACTGTTTGCCTGTGGCTGAAAAATAATCCTTCCCTGCAGTTAGCCAAGCAGCGAGCGGGGGGGGGAGTGCGATTGACGCTGAGCTTTTTCGCTTTTGGCTAGCAGGGATCTTCCCTGATACCATCCACGCGGTGGAGGGAGGGGTAATGCGATCATTCCAGAGAATTGGAGGGGGGGTTGGTTTCTGCTGCTGCACGTTAACAGGAAAGACGCAGCACTCAACGGGCTTTTCTTGGTATTTGGGAAAGGAGTGCACTGGGTATATGAAGACTGCAGAAGCCAAAAGACAGTGGCTTACCATGGCTGCATGCAAGCCGAATTCTGTTGCCCAGACCTGCGTCTGTGATCTCTAACACCAAAGCCGCAGGCACTCAATATTAAGATGCAAAATGTGACCTTGTACTGAAATCACATGTGCAATGTAATGTGAATAGCGTTGTTCATTGTGAAAGAGTATAAACATTGTTCTGTAAAATGTATCATTTTAAATACTTCTCTCCCTTTTTCCCTCCCTCCTGCAGCTGCAAATTTTTCAAGCCTCCCTACTCTGTTCTAAAGGCTATCTCAGATAAGGTGATGGATAAAAAAGACATGAGACGAAATGTTCTCAGAAATCATGGAAGTGACCCACAATGAAAGAGCTCATCTGAATGAGTGGAAGGATGTAGTACCAAATTACAGGAAAGATGCCAGTGAACATGAGGACAGGAGGGATGCTCAAGATGAAAGGTGGCGGCAGGAAGATCAGAGGTGGCGGCAGGAAGATCAGCAGTGGCTGGATGCAACACTGGGTCTGCTGCGAGATCAAACTGACATGCTCCGGCGTCTGGTGGAGCTTCAAGAATGGCAGCAAGATCACAGAGTGCCACTGCAGGCCCTGTATAACCACCCTCCCTCCTCACCATGTTCCATAGCCTCCTCACCCAGCCGTGTAAGAACGCGTAGGGGGGAGGCTCCATGCACCTGCCCACTCCCCCCAGTGGACAGCCCAACTAAAAGGCTGTCATTATTTTGAAAAAAATTTAGTGGCCTTTTCCTTCCCTCCTATCCTCCTCCCAAACCCCACCCAGGCTACCTTGTCAGTTCTCTCCCTCTTTTTATAATGAATTGATAAAGAATACATGATTTTTAAATGATAGTGACTTTATTTCCTTAAGCAAGCTGTAATCGAAGGGGGAGGGTGGGTTGCTTACAGGGAATGAGTCAATCAAGGGGGTGGGTTTTCATCAAGGAGAAACAAACACAACAGTCACACCGTACCCTGGTCCCTGATGAAACTGGTTTTCAAAGCTTCTCTGATGCGCACCGCTTCCTGGTGTGTTCTTCTAATCGCCCTGGTGTCTGGCTGCACGTAATCAGCGGCCAGGTGATTTGCCTCAGCCTACCACTCCACTATAAAGGTCTCACAGAGATTGTGGCGCACACAGCAAGCAGCAATAACAATGGAGATACTGGTTTGTCTGAGGTCTGAGCGAGTCAGTAATGTGTGCCAGCGTTCTTTTAAACATCCAAATGCACATTCTACCACCATTCTGCACTTGCTCGGCCTGTAGTTGAACAGCTCCTGACTACTGTCCAGTCTGCCTGTGTATGGCTTCATGAGCCATGGCATCAAGGGGTAGACTGGGTCCCGCAGGATAACTACAGGCATTTCAACGTCCCCAACTGTTATTTTCTGGTCTGGGAAGTAATTCCCTTGCTGCAGCCGTTTAAACACAGTAGTGTTCCTGAAGACGCGAGCATCATGAACCCTTCCCAGCCATCTGCCGTTGATGTTGGTGAAACGTCCCTTGTGATCCACCTGTGCTTGCAGCACCATGGAAAAGTACCCCTTGCAGTTTATGTACTGGGTGCCCTGATGCTCCGGTGCCAAGATTGATATATGGGTTTCATCTATCACCCCACCACAGTTAGGGAATCCCATTGCAGCAAAGCCATCCACTATGACCTGCACATTTCCCAGAGTCACTACCTTTCGTAGCCGCAGCTTAGTGATTGCTTTGGTTACTTGCATCACAGCAGCCCCCATAGTAGATTTGCCCACTCCAAATTGATTCCCTACTGACCGGTAACTGTCTGGCGTTGCAAGCTTCCAGAGAGCTATTGCCATTCACTTCTCAACTGTGAGGGCTGCTCTCATCTTGGTATTCTGATGTTTCAGGGCAGGGGAAAGCAAGTCACAAAGTTCCATGAAAGTGCCCTTACGCATTCGAAAGTTTCGCAGCCACTGGGAATCATCCCACACCTGCAATACTATGTGGTCCCACCAGTCTGGGCTTGTTTCCGGGGCCCAAAATCGGTGTTCAATGGCTAGAACCTGCCCCATTACCAGCATGATCTCCAAAGCACAGGAGCCCCCAGTTTGAGAGAATTCTGTGTCCATGTCCTCATCACTCTCATCGTCGTGCTGCCGTAGCTGCCTCCTCGTCTGGTTTTGCAGGTCCTGGTTCAGCATAGACTGCACGAGAATGCGCGAGGTGTTTACAATGTCCACGACTGTTGTCTTGAGCTGAGCAGGCTCCATGCTTGCTGTGGTATGGCGTCTGCACAGTTCACCCAGAAAAAAAGGTGTGAAATGGTTGTCTGCCACTGCTTTCACAGAGGAAGGGGTGAGGCTGTACCCAGAACCACCCGCGACAATGTTTTTTGCTCCATCAGGCACTGGGATCTCAACCCAGAATTCCAATGGGCGGAGGAGACTGCGGGAACTATGGGATAGCTATGGGATAGCTACCCACAGTGCAACGCTCTGGAAATTGACGCTAGCCTCGGTACATGGATGCACACCGCCGAATTAATGTGCTTAGTGTGGCCGCATGCACTTGACTTTATACAATCTGTTTCCAAATACCAGTTTCTGTAAAATCGGAATAGCCCCATAGTGTAGACATACCCCTAACATAGTATCATGGGATCTTTAAAGTGCATGGCAAGCAGACAAGACCTCTGTTTTTCAGATCTTAACAAAGGACCACTCAAGGCTCAGTTCCATTCTCACTGAAACTAAAGGAAGTTTTCCCATTGACAATAATGGGAACTAGACAGGCCCCATAGCAAGCAGCATAACACTCAATTTATTTGCCTCTGAACAGCGAGGAATGGATGAATCAGCAATATCATGGTCACTTTGAGAGTGGCCTAGCTCAAAGTACTCCAGCAAACTGTTAACACATCAGCAGGATGCACATGGACTGTTAGATCACAGCAGGCTAGTGCACAGTATAATCACATTTTACCTTGCTGCAAACTAAATTTTCATGTAGACAAGCCCTGAGAGAAAAGATTAAAACAAAACATCTGTATAGGCCTAAGTCTCCATTTACCTTGAGTTGTCATTTAACCCAGTACAAAATGAGAGGAAAGCAATTATAGAACCACTCCAATAGGTTGTATTTTACATTCACTTAGCACTGGTATAAGTGACTGGATGCCTTCCAATCATACATTAAACAAGTTGACAAGCATTTGTGGTTACTTCTCCATTCCTTTCTCCAAGAGGAAAAGGTGCATGTAAGGTTTGTTGTGGGGGTTGGGAAGCTGGTGTTGCATCTGAATCTACAGATTGCTGTAGAAACATCCAGAACAGAGAAATTATTATTGCACAAATAATTAGAAATAAGAGGATAAAATTATGAATGGGAAAAATGTAGAGTCAATATCAGGGGGAAAAAAAAACCTTTTTGGAAGTGAAGTCTATTCAGGGGCAGAATTGTCTCCCCTAAAGAAGGTGCCAAAAGACCTTTAACCTGAGATATTTAAAGTTAGGACAGTGTGGTTGAGAATGTACTACAGGGAATGTACTGCTTTATCATCCTAGTTTATTATGATGGATTGCCTGCTGTCATTGTACATAGCACTATGCAAACACTGGAAGACAGTCCCTGCCCTAAGGTGCTTATCCTTTAAATCAGACACGGATAATAGAGTTCAGACACATAAAACACCAGTTGAGTCCAAAACGGAAGCTCTGCCAACATTTTTAATAAGATGGAGGTACTCTGGTTAAGCCATCTGAGGATCTGGGCTTCTCTTTAGTGGACTATTATTTAGGGTCTTCACTTAAGAATTATAATAAAAGATTTAACTAAAGAGAGACTATTGATTCTACAAGAAGATAGAGCTACAAGAATAATGAGCTCTGAGCAGAATGAAGAGCTGAGGAGTACTAAGTGTACTAAGCTAAACTGCTGTGCACCAATTTCCCCATGTAGACAAGGTTTAGAGATCAAGAACAAATGAGAACAGAATGATAGGTACTGAAGCAGGATCCTTTGTCTGTCTTGGCTATTTACACTGCAAATTCTTTGGGACTCTTATTATATGTATGTACAGTACAGCTGGTCAAGGATTTTCTGTCAAAATGATTAACAGAAAAATGCAATTCCCCCCAAATCAAAATTTTATCATTTGTTTTTAATTTTCAGTTGAGAAAGTTGGTTCTTTTTTAACCAAATCAAACTTTTCCATTCACTGAACTAAACTGAAACACGAAGCTGAATCTGCTGAAGCAGCATGGTCCCTCATGGGAGTTGTGTTCAGGTTCCATACGTCTACATTCTTCCCTATGGGCAAGGCTCCTTGGCCAGACTACATCTCCCATGCATGATGGCCTCCCCTCTGACAGAGTTGCATGTATATCATCGGAATCAACCCTTAAGCAGGTGCAATTCAATCCAGCAACCCAAAGCAAAATACTTCCTTTCAGTAATTTTGAAATTTCACTTTGTTAGAAATGTCAAAATGACACATTTCAATGCTTCCAAATGGGATTTTTTCAATCTGTGAAAAATTTCCTTATTTTGACTTGTTATCCAGATTCAAGATGAAAACAAATGTCAAAATTTCCCATGGATTAAACGTTTGATTTTTCACTCAGCTCTAATGTACAATGCCTACTATAATGAGTCTCTGAGCATGGCTGAGTTTCTACCATAATACAAATAAATAATAACATTTCACCTAACTACTAACAGCCAGATTCTGGCTCTTTAGTCACAACCTGTTGTACTTTGTTCTACAATCAGTTTCACCGAAATAAATAGGATGACCTTCTCAGGGTAAGTGTAGTGAAATCTAGCCATAGCAATGTAAAAAGGGAATGTGAGGGTTGATCATCTTTTTAAAGCTCCATCTCAAATAACTATCAAGGAAAAATAATAGTAAAACAGAATGAGGCAAATCAAATTAAGAAATCAAACCTAAAATAGCCCTCAAAATTGACTGGTCTTTCACAGAAAAATAGCATCCTCCACAGAAATCCTGTATTCATACCTTTATTTTAGGCTTAATTTTAATTGAGAGTTGCTATTTCATTTTATTTCTGTGCATCAGCCTGTACCCAGAGACATAGAGCATTGCATATATGGGCATACACAAAATAATATATCAATATTTTCATATAGTTATGTTATCACTTGTCCTTCTGGGAAGAGTAGTATGAAAACAACTGACGTTGATGCGATTATATATTTCTGCTATCTTTACAATCAGAATATCACTATCATTAAACAGAAGTGGCTGAAAAATGTGAAGACTTTTGTGTGTGTGTGGAGGGGAGGAATTTATTCAATGTTTCTATATTTGAAAAATTTCAATAATTTCCGGTAATGTTTTATAGCATTGAACATGTCTGGTTTCAAGGAAGCATTTTCAAACAGTTGGAAACAAAACAGGAAAATCAAAAAAAAAATTTGAAAAAAATTGTCCAACGTCCTCTTATTTAGAAAAAATATCTTCCAAATTCCCAGATTTAATATTTTTATAAATGGAAATAGAGATGTGTTGATGATAAAAATTCCCAGGAAAGATGCTTGAGCAGAGATTCATGTGCGGGTCTATGTCCTGTATGTTATAGGGTCAACAGTTATATTGTCAAGAAAAACAATGATATTGTCAAGAGGGAGAACCCAGTTATATTGATATCTGCACATAGTGCTGTTCAGGAAAGTGATATAATAAATCCCTCTGCTCTATGTCAAGGAGTAATCCACCTGCTTAACTCAAATATTTGAAGAAAAGCAAAATTGATCCCCCAACATCCAGTTTTTCTCAAGTGACATGCTATAATGGGGCATCATCTGAGGTCCCAGAAAACCTATCAGACTCTGTTAGCAGGTAGCAGCTTTGTGTGACTGTATTTATATTCCTATCACCAAACACCAGTATGGTTTTGTGCAGCAAAGTGCTTACAGTGTTTCTTGCCCTATAGCCCTTTCTCACAGGGCCAAAGAGGAACAGAGGTCTCCCCTTTCTTGAGATCTCAGAGCATACTGGGCTCAACTATCCCAGGTCCTAGAAGGATAGATAGATGACTCACTGCCATTGGTCCATGGTCTAGGGCAGGGGTCGGCAACCTTTTAGCAGTGGTGTGCCGAGTCTTCATTTATACACTATAATTTAAGGATTCGCGTGCCAGTAATACATTTTAACGTTTTTTTAGAAGGTCTCTCTATAAGTCTATAATATATAACCAAACTACTGTTATATGTAAAGTAAACAAGGTTTGCAAAATGTTTCAGAAGCTTTTTTTAAAATTAAATTAAAATGCAGATCTTATCAGTTTAGTGTGATCCTTGCCCTTGCTTTTCCTTGCTGAGTTTTCCAATGTCTTGGATACTTTAAGCTGCACACAGGCTTCTGAGTGATCAGTTGTTAAGTGGCTCCAAGAGGGACAGAAGACAGATTTCATGTGTGAAAATACCTGTTCACACAGGTATGTGGATCCAAACGCTGAAAGCATTGCAAATGCAATTTTCTTCAAACAGTTAAATTTCACTGGCAGAGACATCCAGCAGGTCAGAATAGAGTCCCCATGATCTCTCTCGGTAGCTTCAAGAGCGCTCCACAGATCTACAAACTTTGATGTCCACAATTCTGAGCTTTTTAACTGAATGAGCTGCATTTCGAAATCTTCAACACCCATCCACTGAAATACAGACAAATCCAAGTCACTTCCGTTGAACTTTTCAGGTTTAATTAGAAAAGAAAGCACTGGGCCAAATCACTGGAAATCTTGAAATCTGTCAGAAAATTCTGATTCCAGTTCTTGCATGTACTTTCCAGTCTCATTGACATTGACAGTGCAATGTGTCGATGTCTCTTTTATGAGTTGGAAGTAGTGGAAAGTAGAAGTTTGAATATCCCTGGAAAAAACTGCTAGTTTCACAACAAATGCTTTCAAGGCTTCATAAAGATCCAGAACTGTTTGCCCTGCACCCTGGAGGCAGAGGTTGAGTTCATTTAAGTGAGCAGTGATATCAGTTAGAAACATGAGCTTACACAGCCATTGGTCATCATCCAGTTCAGGGAAGTTTTGTTCTTTTTCCAACAAAAAGGCCTTGATTGCATCAAAACAATTTACAAAGCACACCAAAACCTTGCCACGACCTAGCCACTGAATGTTGCTGTGAAGTGGAATGTTGTTATAAGCACTGTCCATCTCTTCTAGCAGTGCTTGAAACTGTCTGTGAGTCAAAGCAGATGAAGTAACAAGGAAATTCACAATTCTCACCACTGTATTCATCACATTATTAAGCTCTGAATTAGAAATTTTAGCACACAGGTTTTTGTGATGGATGACAGTGAAATTTGACTGTCGGATGGCCAATTTGATCTTCAAGTAACTTTACAAATCCCTTCTGTTTTCCCAGCATGGCAGGAGCCCCATCTGTTGTCAAACAAAATATTTTTCTGATGTCAACTCCTTGTTCTTCAAAATGGTTTACAAAACTTTCCAGTATATCTTCCCCCTTCGTTGTGCCAGGCAGGGGTTTTAGGCAACAAAGTTCCTCTTGGATTTCATCGGAAGCACAATATCTTGCAACAACTGCCAAACGTGGAACACCGTTTATATCCACACTCTCATCAGCTGCAACACTAAACACTGCTGTGTCTTTCAATGTAGTCGCCTGCTTTTCCTTAATGTTTTCTGCCATTTCACTTATGCATTTCTCAACTGTTCTGGCAGAAATGGGCAGTTCTTTTATTCTAGATATGATTGTATCTTCATTTGGCAAATCATTGAACAAAATCTCCAAACTGCTGAGGAAAACTTATTTTATATATCCCCATCTGTAAACGGTTTTCCGTTTTTTGCAATGCACTGTGCAATCTTGTAACTTCCTTCTGTAGCTTGATTTTTACTTACATTTAAGCTTTTAAAAGCACTGCTTTGCTTCTCATAGGCTGCTACTGCGTTTTTGATTGATTCAGTCTTGTCTGCTTTGCCAAGAAAGGTTTTCTCATGCTTCGTTTCAAAATGTCGTCAAACAGTTGATGTGCGACACACAACACTTTCATAACAGAAAGCATAAATAGCACGGTCCTTCTTTTCAATAAATCCAAATGCGTCTGTCCAAGCAGGCTGAAATGATCAGACATCTAGCTTCGCTTTCTTAGGAGCTGCCATTTTGTCAAATATTCCCTTCAACTCTCAGTGCAGAAGAAAATGGCGATAGAAGGCAGGCACACGGTCAAAGACAGTGTGGGCTGAGATAAGCAATTTTAAGATGTGAGTGCTGAGCTGCACCCCCCTCTTGCCTCATGTGCAATCCTCACTGTTCCAGGCTGGGGACAGTGGGCCACAGTGGGGAGGCTGCAGAACATTGATCCAAGGCCAGGAGCAGAGCCCAGGGTGGCCTGCTGGGACTCCAGGCCGGAAAGCAGACTGAGCAAGGCTGGAGATCCAGACCTTGGCTGGCAGGAGGTCAGCAGCTGGAACCCCAGATTGACAGCTGAGGTGAGTGGAGCTAGCCACTGGTAGGGCTGAGCAGGGCCAGAGGCCTGGACCCCGTCTGGCAGGGGGCCTGCGCAAGGTGAGTGGGGCTGCGGCAGGGGGGACCCTGGATGGCAAGGGGCCAGCAGCCAGAACCCGAGAACAGTGACTAAGTAGCTCAGCCTGCCGCCTCTCTGGGGTTTCAGCCACTGGCTCCTGCCAGCCAAGGTTTCAGCCCTCTGCCAGCCTGGGGTTCCTTCACCCAGGCCAGCAGTGGGTGCTGAGGGGGCTGCAGCGCGGAATATCTCGGCTGGCAATGAGCCAGCAGTGAGAACCCCAGAGCGACGGTGGGCTGAGCGACTCATCCCACCCCGCTCTGGGGTTTCGGCCACTGGTTCCTGCCAGCTGCGGTCTCAGCCCGCTGTCAGCCTGGGGTTCCTTCACCCAGGCCAGCAGCAGGCGCTGAGTGGGACCAGCGGTGGGACCCCAGCTGGCAGGAGCCAGCGGCAGAAAGCCCAATGCAGCAGCAGGCTGAGAAACTCAGCCCCTGCCACACACCATCAAAAAATCACCTTTGGCATGTGTGCCATAGGTTGCCAACCCCTGGTCTAGGAAATATGGCTCATCAGCAGTCGCAAGGCAGAAGGAAGACTAAGGAACAATGTCATAAACAGATAGTTAAGGGTTAATGTCTCTTTTACCTGTAAAAGGTTACAAGCAGTGAACCTGGACCACCTAACCAGAGGACCAATCAGAAGACAAGATACTTTCAAATCTTGGTGGAGGGAAGTCTTTGTTTTGTGTTGTTTGTTTGTCGATTGTTCTCTCTGGGTTCTGAGAGTGACCAGACATACCTACAGGCTCTCTAATTTTCTATTCACAGAGTAAGTACAAGTAGAAAGGCGGTTTAGTCTTTTTGATTGTTTTCTTTATTTGTAAATGTGTATTTTGCTGGAAGGTTTTTAATTTGTATTTGTGCTGGGGGGGAAGGCTTCTCTCTAGTGTCTAATAGCTGAAAGACCCTGTAATCTTTACCATCTTAATTACAGAGACAACTTTTACTTTTTTCTTTCTTTTATTAAAAGCTTTTCTTTTTTTTAAGACCTGATTGATTTATTCCCCTTGTTGAGGCTCAAGGGAATTGAGTCTGTACTCACCAGGGAATTGGTGGGAGAAAGGGAGACAGAAGGGTGGGGGGAAGGTGGAATTCCTCTGTTTTAGATTCATGGAGCTTGAATCTGTATTACCTCTTGGGGAGGGGGAAAGAGGAGGGGCAAGGTGCACTCCTCGCTGTTTTTAGATTCAAGGAGTTTGAATCACAGTGATCTTCCAGGGTAACCCAGGGAGGGAAAGCTTGGGAGAGGCAATGGTGGGGGAAAGGATTTACTTTCCTTGTGTAAGATCCAGGAGGTCTGGGTCTTGGGGTTCTCTGAGAAGGTTTTGGGGGGACCAGAGTGTACCAGGCACTGCAAGTCCTGGTTGGTGGCAGCACTACAAGATCTAAGCTGGTAATTAAGCTTAGGGGGATTCTTGCTGGTACCCCATCTTTTGGATGCTAAGGTTCAGAGTGGGGGTTATACCATGACATGGTGGCAGCTTGTGGGAAAGATGGAATCCAAAAGCCAGTAAGATTATTATTTTTCGTTTTCTCTGCTAGCTGCTTATAAGCAGAGAGAAGGGGTTTTTTTAAAGCAAGTCTGCAGGTTTTTTTTTCTCTGCCTTCTGAGTACTCTGAAGGCAGAGACATTAAGTTTAACGAGGGTCTTTTGTTAAACAAAGCAGGCTTAAGTTGTGAACAGCAGAGACCAGCAAATCATATTTGCAAACCAAAGAGTTTCTCTTTTTTTAACTCTATCAGGAAAGGCTAGTTAAAAAGTGTTAAATAGACACTGTTGCTAAGAAACCCTAAGAAGGCAACAAAGAAGCAGCATTTCAGGCAGTAAACACCAGAGGACGCCCCAACACAAGAAAGCAGGAACCATGTCTACCTAGGACGCACTGAAACAGGAACAGGCAAGACTAGATGCAGAGGAACAAATCAAAGAGACAGACCACAAGCGAGACATGGAAAGAAAACAGAAAGAAATAGAAATAAGAGAAAAAGAGGTGGAGCTGAGAGAAAGAGAAGAAAAAACCAAACAGGCAGCCCAAGAAGCCAAAGATGTGGCCCACCAATGAGAGATGGAGAAACACCAACGAGAAATGGAAAAACAACAAAAAGAGAGGGAAGAGAGGGCAAAAAGAGAGAAAGTATGAACTGAAATTAGCGCAGGCCAGGCAGCATGCTCCAGCCAACCCTACCAACCCTTCACCAGTTATTGTTCCACATCCCAAGAAATTTCCCACCTACAAGGCAGGTGATGACACTGAGGCCTTCTTAAAAAATACCATGACAAACAGATATTGGCAGGAGGTTCTGGCCTCTATGGACATTAGGACATTGCTACAGTTCATGGTGATATTGGATTCGCTGGCAGCAGTCCTCAAATGAAATACATGCAGTGGCAGTGCTTGAATTCAGGGAATATTCAGTAGGTGATTTTCCCACACTATACTTTCTCCCCTGAGTTCTAGTGACTGAAAGAAGTTGGCAAAATGTCACAGCAGATTCTTATTTTTAGGAAAGAGACCATTTTCTTTGAGTAATGCAGAATTCTATAGAAATATAATCTTTTCTGAAATAAGTACCACAATAAATAAACTTGATAAGCAGTTTTTAAATATGATCAGCAACTTGATCATACATATCATACAAACCACAAATCAATTGTCCAGGAGTCTGACATTTTATTTGTAACTAGAATGAAACCAGTGTCAAATAACGTATATGCTCGTAACTACAGAACAGTTGTCATTTTGCTATGACTGTTGACATAATTTTGGAGATAAGAAGATTCAGAGATTTTGTTCATGTTTTTGAGCTAAACAGAGATGGGATTATAGATTTAACTATAAACATAAGCTGGATATAGCCTTAGCATAAAGTCTTATAGCAAGCATTTTCTAAAAACATTCAGAAAAGTCTACTCTACTTTTAATTCATTATAGCTGTAGTATTAGGAATACTGTTGCAAAATCCTACCTCAACTCCTCAAAGTAGTGCAGTAGTGACTGGCTTTTCTGACAGCATTTTCTTCAGTAGGTTCAACTATGTTATTAAGGTGTCAGACTACCAACCCAGAGAGAAGGCAATTGTCCTCTTTCTTGAGATTGGGTGCTAGCTAAGTTGAGGAGGTAAACGCACCACTGACAGCATAGCCAGTGAGTGGATGAAGAAATGGCTAAAACAAAATGAATAAATAGGCCCCAACTCCTTGTGCGCTCCTCAATCCATTCTACAATGGTGGTGGGGAGTTCAGTTGATGCTAGGCTGTTAAGAATCTCAGTGGCCAGAAAAAGGACTGCCCTCTCAGTGTGGGCAGGACACTGACGAGAGACAATTTGATCAACTATCTAATGGAGGAAAAGGCAAAGACAGCCTACAACATTCTTGATCTCTGCGAAACAAGATGAAGAAAGGAGATGGAAGTGAAGTGGAGAGACAAAATACCATCATGTTGGGAAAAGGAGAAAACTTGAGAACCATTGGAGGAATTGGCTTCATCATCAAGGAATGGTCTCCAAAAATCATCTCCTGCAAGTTCAAGTCATCGCATATCAGAGTGCTATACCTCCAACTGAACAAGAACAGCACCCTCAAGATTATTCAGATCTGTGCTCCCACAAGCAAAGATGACGATGTGGAAGAATTCTACCAGGAGCTAGAGAAAACCCTCGCTCAAAAATCCACATATACAATTGCAATGGGAGATTTCAATGCCAACACTGGAAGAGAGAAAGAAGGTAAAAAGTTCATTGGAAGGTCTGGTATCAGCAAACAGAATCCATACAGAGAGTGGCTGGCAACTCTGGCAGAGACGAAAGAAATGTTCATTGATAACATCTGGTTTAAGAAGAAGGCCAAGAGGAGATGGACATGGATCACACCCAATGCAAAGAACGACAAAGAGATTGACTATAGTCTGATTGATAAGTGGTGCATTGCACAGAACATCTCAGTAGTAGTATCATTTAACACCGGTAGTGACCATTGCTTGCTCAGAGCAAGGCTCAAATTCAACAAAAAGGTGGAAAAGAAAACACTAGAGATGGCAAATCAGAGACAGCGGCCAAAAATATTCAACGAGGCAATCTTGAAAGTGATCATTTCCAAGGAATACCAGAGTCTTACAAATAACTGCAATGAAGATTATAAAAACTTCACTGATGAACTGAGGCAATGCATGAAATTAGCTGAGAAAGAAAGACCAAAAATAGTGAAAGGAAGAATCTTGGAGGAAAAGCAGAACTTGCTAGATAAGGAGAAATATGAAGTGAAATGATGGTGACAGACTTGAGTACTCCCTTCTCTGCAAGTTGATAAGAAGATTACTAAAGGAGGACTTCAAGAAATACCAAAATGAAAGGCTCTTAAAGATCGCTAAAGAAGCCTGAAAGATGCAAAAGGGAATTGATAGCGTACAGGTCAGCAATAATGACACTGAAGAATAGGGACAGAAAATGAGTAATTGACAGAACAAGGATGGAAGCAGTCTGCAAAGATTCCTACACTGATCTGTTCACGTCTCAGATAAGTCCCAGTACCAACACTTCAACAGACCAACGAGCATGTACTCCCAGTCCTTGTCAGTGAAGTTTGACATGCAGTTCACCAAATGAAGGAAAAGCCCCAGGTAAAGATGCACTAACTGTCAAAATTATAAGAGTTGGAGGCCAAGACCTCTGGGAAACCCTTGCTCAGGGGTTTAGTGGTTACTTGAAAATGCAGAAGACACTTAGCTGGAAGAAGTCCACCACCACTCTGCTGTACAAGAAGGGCAATCATGAAGATCTAACGATATATCTTCCAATATTCCTGCTCTCACATGTCTACAAGCTGTTCACCAAACTAAGAACAAACCAACTCTCACAGAGTCTAGATGAGCAGTAGCCAAGAGAGCAGGCAAGCTTTTGAAGGAATTTCAGCACAATGGACCATATTTTCACTATCAGCCAGCTATTGGAACACTCAAGAAAATACAAATTTCTTTATGTATTGCCTTTGCTGACTATGAAAAAGTGTTCGACAGCGTAGAGATCTATGCAATGCTGAAAGCTCTTGCAGAGCAGAGCATCGACACAAACTATATCAAATTATTAAAGGAAGCAAATTCTGACTGCACTACAAATGTAACATTATTTGATACCCCCGTCGCATCCCAGTCAAGAAATGTGTGGAACAAGGAGACATGGTTTCACCAAAATGCTTCACAGCCTGCCTCAAAATGGTAAGGAGGCAGATGAATCGGAAGGGTGGAATCAACATCATTGGAGAGCAGTCAAACCATCTCAGATTCATGGACAATATTGTGTTGATCACCAAAAATACTATCACACTACAGAAAATGCTGCGAGAACTCAACACAAAAAGCAGCCACATCAGACTGAAAATTAACAGCTCCAAAATAAAATTTATGCAGCCCAAATAACGATCAACTAGAACAAATAGAAGAAGTTGAGCAACATATATATTTTGCCCAAGAAATTAACATGTACCATGATCAGGAAGGTGACCTCTTGTGAAGAAAGAAAGCAGGCTGGTGAGCATTCAATTCTATCAGGATGTCCTCCAAGGAAAAATCAACAAAGCAACAGGCGCCAGCCTCTTCAACTCAACAGTACTGCCAGCAATGTTGTACAGCAGCATAACATGGGCACTGACGAAGACAGAGAAGCAGAAACTGTCTGTCACAGAGAGGAATGGAAAGAAGAATTCTGGGAATTTCAATCCTGCAATAGAGTCCCCAATGAAGTGATCAGACAGCAGAGTGTAGTGCAGGACATTGTTATTAAGAGCAGGCATAGTAAAATGTGATGGGCCAGGCATGTAGCAAGTCATCGATGGACTGCAGCTGTTGTCGAGTGGTACTCATGGGAACTGAAACAACAACTTGGCCAGTCTCCAAAGAGATAGGAATATTTTATCATGAAAAGGCATGGCCACACATGGAGAAGGAAGGCCAGGATATGAGAAGAATGGAAGAAGTGTTGTGCAATGTATGGGGTGAAGGACCGATTGATCAAGGTGATTAGGGATACCACAGCCAATGTTTCACCTTCACTTTCATTATTAACCTCTATTTTCACAGAATTACAAAGCAGCCAGAAAATATGACTTCAGCTTGAGAAATTTAGCATATAGAGTCTCAGAGTCAGACCAATTTTTTTTTAAATTAGATCAACCATTTTTAAGTTTAAATAAGTAGAAACTATGTCAGGTCACCTTAAACATTTAAACTCCTTTAACTAAAGGGAGGCTTTATTGTTATAATGACATTTGGAGATCCAACATCCATAACACACAAATTAAATGCCAAAGAAGGCAGCTGGTCAAATTCATTCTTGGAGTATAGGGACAACTCCACTGATGACAATGATGTTACATCTCTTTACACCAGGGCTGAGTTAGCTCAGACATGAGAATCAAGCATCTTACATTTAAAGAATCATACTTGACAATTTCATAAACAGACATGGGTCCAATGTGAGAAAAATATCAAACTCCAGTGCATCTTCCCTTTCAAATATTGCATAAGGATTTCTAGTTGCTGGTTAAAGTAAGCAACCATATTACATGACATGCTAGTCATATGAACAATATACAGATCCTGTATTTCACCTTTTACTACATTTTTGCAATATAAAGCTTCTGGTTTGAAATGTGGCATTCATCAAACAAATAAAAACATACTATGGGCCTGATCTGAAGCTCACTGGAGTCAATAGAAAGACTCCCACTGAGTCTGGTGAGCTCTGAATCAGGCCATTGGGAACTTCTAAATGCCTCTTCCTACAATTCTCCTGGAAAAAAAGAGATATAACAAACTTCCATAGGAAACCTTTTTGTAGGGTGTAAATAGAGATACCATGCACCATTGCTGTCCTCAGCTTTAGCCAATAAACAGTTTTCCCTCAGATAAGCCGAACCCTTTGACAGATAAGATTATTATTTTGCCTTTTGGGGGGCATCTGTCAATTTCTAACTCTGACCACTGAACGCATAGCTACTGTTTGTTCTCAAAACAGTTTCTCTGTAGTGGCTGATGCAGCTGCAGTCTGAGTCTGTTATTACCGCACCTGCAGTTTTTCCTGTATGTGAGACTAGGTGGTGGTCAGGTTTTACTTTGGGAGAAACTGGATGCAGCCCTAGCCAAACTGAGACAGCTGCCAGTTATGTAAAGGACAGAACTGCTGTGGGCATGGAGTTGTTTATGATTTGCACCAGTGCAGTGGAGAGCAGTAAGTATAGTACAGTATTCCATCAGATACTCTTTGGAAGTGTAAGCTGGTAGTCCAACTCACCAGGCAGGTCATCAAATATAACCCCCCAAAAGGCAGGAGTTCAGTCCTTTTCTTCAGGGGCCAGTTTATTTCCCCAAAACAGTCCAATATCAGTTAATAGATGAACCATAATGTTCTGCCTGGACCCTTCTCTGTCCTTTCTCCTGACCTGCGCCTCATTCAAGCACCTACTGAATCTCCACAGGTCTCTACAAACTCCTTGGTCCTTTACCTAAGAACCAAGTTATCTGCAAGCTATCACAGACCCATCATGTAAAAGCAGCTAATAAGTCATAACTGGGCTAAGACTACCTCCCTAAAGGGCCATCCCACCCTGAGACAGAAGCACACTTCAATGGCTTCCACTGAAGTAACATCAACTCTTTCATTTGAGGTATATTGCTTCCCTGAGATCAGCGTGAGAGATGTCTGCTCTGATTTTCCACTAAACCCAACATGAGAGGATCTTTCACTGATGTCCAAAGGAGTTCCACATATACGGTGAGAGCAGGATTGAGGAACAGGATAGAGATGACTTGTACTACCAGTCAAGGTTATTATTCAAAGCTAATTTGACTGTCAAGTTCTGTTTATCTAAAAAACAAAGCCAATGGAAACTTTTTTGGGGGGAGAGGGTCAAAATAGTTGAAATTAGAATTTTTTCAAACAGCTCTTTTAGCTAAAAGGAGATTTCTCCCAATGTTGCCCAAATCCTGGGCAGAAGCACACAGTCCAAGTAATCTGGTCTGGGAGGGTGGGAGAAAATTTCCCCAAAAGGCTACTGAGGTGTCTCAGAAAGAGGGAACTCAGAAGAATCACACAGCAGAGATCTGTTCTTTCCCCTGGCCCTTTACACACTCCCGTAGAGCATTCTGGACTTAATTTTCAAGAAAGAGAAAAAATATTATTCTACAGAAGCCTTTAACCATCACTTTGAGTTAAGTCAGATAAATGATTAAGTCAGAACATGGCACTATGGAATTCTTCATAAGCTGAATGATTGTAAGCTCTCTAGTGCAGGGATCATCTTTATGTTCTGTGTTCATCCAACACCTAACACAATGGGGCCTAGGTGTGATTGCAATACCAATAATTAACAATGGTGTAGCAGGCCATAGCTGGCAGGCTAGTTGGCAGACCATAGCTCAAAAGTCCTCAAAGTCCTATTATAGCCTTGTTGGGCATTCTGTGGGCCTGGTGACTGTGTTACAGTCCATCATTTCCCAATGCTCCACACATTCTCCCAGCCAGATAGGGAAGAGGGGGTGGGGAGAACGATAGGAAGGATAAGAGAGGAAACCCAGCCCAGGGTTCACGTGGAAGGGTCAAGGAGTGTCTCAGTCCCCTCTTGCTGATATACCAGACCAGCTTCCCCTGGGCCACTTCCTACTTCCCCATGCTCTCTTCAGTTTGGGGCATGGTCTCTACTCCTCCCTAGCAGAGAGTTCCCAATCAGTCTCAATAGTTCAAAACAGTCAATGGGTACTTCCCAGCTTACTTCTTAGAATGCTGTTATTCTTCCTTTTCAGGGAGCTGGTCAGGAAAAAATGGTCCTGACCACTTGGGCCTTACCCCCAGTCTTGACCCTTCTGCTGTGGATAAATATGTCTCAGAAGTTACAAACGAGCTTCATCCCTGCAGATAGACTCTCCTTCACTGTCCTGCCATTTGTCTGTCAGTCCTGTTTAAAGCGAGTCCTCCATCTGGAGGACACTTTGTAACTGCTGATTGGCCCACTCCCTTAGGTTTTGTGGGGGGGAGGCTGTAGATCCCATCACAGAGAGCGACAATTATAGTACTAATAAAACAACAACAAATACTTGAGACATCTATTTCAGATGTGCTCAGGGTATTTTTATTCCATTCTTATGAGTGGGGATGTGGGTCAGTGAAATACATTTATGCTCTGGAACACCACAAAGCTCTGTAAAATAGAAGCCTTGCTGTGCTGCGCCAATGCACTATGCAGTGTAGTGATTAAACTGTTACAAGGAGGTGTTTGGCATATGAAGGGTTTGCACAGGGAGAAGTCTACTTCACTTAAAGGGGCTGATCATCACCTGGTATAATTCCAACTACTGCCATTGAAGTGAATGGAGTTATGTTGATTTATAGCAACAGAGGAACTCGATTGTTCTGGTTTTAATGTTCTTTCTGGATTGTTGGACTTTTTGTTTTTGTTGTTCTTTTAGAGGCATTTTTTTTCCATTCCCCAAGAATATTCTCTGTCCTCAGTGTGATTGTACCATCCCTAAATCTGGTCTTTTGTCATAGGAACCACAGATTCTAGAATTATATATATATATAATGATTTGGCTTTTATGACTTGTGAATGAGCAGAAATATTGCACTGAAACATCACAGAGTCTTTAGAGCTTTAAATTTATAACTAGGAGTTCTATTGAACACTAATGGAGAGCAAGAGTTCAGGGACATTAGTGTGGCAACACAAAGATCAGTGGATTCTCATATTAAGAGGTCTAATTCGTGTAAATAGCCACAAGGTTCCCCTTTTACAGAAAGTTCAAACAAACAAGAACATTTCTTTGTTTAAAAACCTGAGAGCTGGATTTGGTTTACAAAGGTTTGTCTGACTGCTGCAAGGCATGAATGTGATTCTTAGAATTTTTATCCTGACTATGCTCAGATCTGCATGAGAGATGTCAGCACCTTTTCTTAGAATTCAGTAAGATAACTCCATTCCTAAGCCTTGCAGAGTGGCCAGAGGCATTAAGGCTAGGAGAACTTTTTTGGCGTGGAATTGGTTTCAGCTAGACAGTTATGTTTATCTGAACAAATATGATTTAAGTTTAGCATGGGCCAAAATATTTATGAATTACACAAGTAAACTGTGTAAAGAAAAACAATGTGAAAGGAAAATTTTATCAAAGTTCACAAAGTTAAAAAGCAATATAGTTTTCAGCTTTTGCAGTTGTTATGGGAGATCAGTTTAATAGGATCAGTATTTTTGTGCTTATGTGTTTAATGTAGCAGGAAGAAAGAGGGGAGCATATTATAAGGTTCCCAAAGTTGAAAGACTTTTTAGCATGTAAATTAGAACACCCTGGGAAATAAAACAAGTATCTTAGTTCCTCAGACCTACTTTGCTCCTCCTGATTGGATAAAGCAGTATAAGGGCCCACTGTAACAGGACACTGGCCACTTAAGTCCTGAGGAGATAGCTACTCTGTTCTCTGTGCCCAGGAAAAGTGAATGAATGCCATGAGCAGTCATCTGGAGACAGGAAGTTGGTCTTGGGGAACAGTCAGTGTTTGGAAGAGGAAAGGTGTAGGAAAAGCCCAAGCGTCTTGTAGAGTGGCTAAGACAAGGCTTCCCTCTCTCTCAGCCAAGAACAGACAAGTGTTTGGGGTTATTAGAGCCACCTGGAAAGGTCTAAGTGACTGACTAGATGACTAGGCAGGTGAATGAAAAAGAGGTTTCATGCCAGTCAGATGCAACTGTAGGGGGGAAAAGAGGTCAGCCAGAACACAGCTTCAGGAAGGAGGGTTGTGCAAGCCCTAGGCTTGAGGAGTGAGTTTCAGCCTGGGAAGGCCACGACTGAAAGCAGTATACGCAGCTCCAGGAATGATGGCTGTGAAATCCTGGAAGAGGGAGGAAGGCAAAAGGCCTGGACTGGGAAAACACAAGCCCCAAAAGGGTGGGCTGTGCAGCTCATGAAACTAAAATTGGAGATAAGTAATCTGAATAAAGAAGACCCCCAAGAAAGGGGAAATATTGTGTTAAAGACTCTGGGTGTATATGAATTATTTTGAGTTTCAGAGCAGAGAATCTGAAGGACTACCCCAGGCCACAAAGAGGTGCCCTGGGATGGCACCTATCTACCACACTAAAAGTTTTTGATCCATGCAGGGGAGAATTTCCCTGATGCAGGAACTGAGGAAGAGAGCCATGGGCCATCCTCTAAGAATGCCCTTATAAACTTTGGAGTTGGCAGCGAGGCTAGGGGAAGGAGGAGAGTGTCAGGGATGGGGCTGTGGCACACAGTGCTGCTGAGATTCTGTGCAGCACTGTTGCCCACACACAGGCCAGGGAGGTTGCCATAATTTAGACAGCCCAGATTTATGAGGACAAACAGGTTGCTTCAAGCTACCTTAGCCTCAACCTCATCCCCTGGGCTGAGTGATCTGTTCTCTGCTCTGTTTCTAATTGATGCAGCATAGACTCTTTCCCTGACCGCCTACCATCTTGACCATATTAATTACACAAATGAAAGTGAGAGCACTGATGGGATAGGTAAAACAAACATTTTCCTCACAACAGAGCACTATATTAAAAAATTATACTTTCCTGTTCAAGTCACTGTCACTGTGATGAAATCTGTTTCTGAATATTTCTAAAATCAAAAACTAAAGAGGAAAGTTGGATCCCTTCCAGCCATCCAAGTTTAACTTCCAACCTCCACACACCACTGAATACACAGAGAGAATATGTATAGATACAGAACACACCCACACGCTTCTCCACTCCGTGTTGCCCAGGAGCAGAGAATAGAGTACAGGTGGCCTCATAATACTGTACATAAAAATGACAATCATTGTATGCTTGTAAAATAATCTGCAATGTCAGATGCACCCCCATCTGTGTCACTCATTACTACTGCTTTCTGCAGCATTGCCATCAGCACTAATCCAGTGTCTCATTGTTGGAGAAATCACAAGAGGGGGAACTTGGCTTTGCAAGAGAGAGGTTGAAACCATTCCTGCTATCAACTCTGACATAAGCCCCTAGGCTGGACTAAGGCATGGTATCCAAATGGTGTCTCCTGCTGTTATATAATTGTAGACATATCTGAAGGGAATGCTGTCAACTGTTTATTTGTCAGTGGCCAAAGTGCTGAAGTAACTCTCAGGGCCAGAAAATGGTTTGTGTGGCCATGAGGGGAGAATTAAAGATCCCATTGACTCAAGATTGCTTGAAACATTCACCTCCACAGCTGTCATTGGCTTGGTATGCCACAAAATAATTAGAGAAAGGTTCCACATTAATCAATCACCTAGCCAGCAAACTAACATCTACAGCACTGACAGAGAACAATTATAAATGGGTAAAATTTCAGGAGAAACAAAAAACGTTTGTCACTATTTGGTGAATATTATCCTTTATGTTATAGTTATCATAGTCCATATCATAGCATAATGTATTCTGCTTACCACTGAAAGTGGATTGAATGTGTCCTGTGTAAAATTATAACTGAGCGCATTTCCTGTGACTTTGCTGAAAACAGAAAGGTACTTGTTTTGTGTTTTTAAAAACACAAAACATTTCCTCACAGTAGCAAGAGCTAGTGAAAAATGCTTCCTGGTAACTAAGACAGGCTCTGGCAGCTTCATTAGTAAGTGATAGACCAGGACCCATTTTCCTTTCTTTATTGTGTGCAACTATATTTTAATTATGAAGGAAAAGTTAGAAGAAACCACTGCAGAATAACATTAACAATTATGAATGAGTTCAAATGCTGAAAGACTTAAAGGAGGTTCAATTACATTATTTTGAAATAAGAGAAAAAATTCATAAAAGTAAATACCAATAATTTGAGTAGAAAAGATAGCTTGTTACAAATATGCTGTCAATCTTTATCCTGTGCTACATATGCATACAATACTTTGCTTGCCAGCCAGCACATCTCCATTAGCACAGTCAGATGAACAAAGAATTGGAGTAATGATTATAAACTGAGAGTGAGCTACACAGGGTGCTACCTGTCCAGTTTCATATCTGTGAGGTCCAACAAAACCTAGGGATGGCTCTGTACAAATATGGTTGTTTCAACAAATATATGAAATTTTTCAAACATAGCATCCTGACATACCAATGTCATTAAAACTTTGGCGACCAAATGCCTTCATTTGTATTTAAGCAGTAAACAGAGTCATTAAGCAGGAAAGGGGAAGGGAGAAACTAATGTGGGGAAAAACAACAGCAGGGAACATCCATCCACACACACTCTGTCTCTGGTTCTCAGCTGGGAATGGTTTTAAAGAGGGAGACTAAAACTTGCGCAAACAAACACCCTAAGACACCTCTCCTTTCTCTCCTGAGAACACAAAAGCAACAGCTATTAGACTCTGGGGAAGAGGCCCTGACCTGACAAATTTGGTCAGTAATGCTGTTGGAAGCATGTGACGAGAAACTTTGCTTTAAATCTAATGTAGTTTGTTAAGTTTGGTACTAGAAAGCGTTTCATCCTTATTTTTCTTTTAACCATTTCTGACTTTTATGCCTCAGTAATTGTACTCAAAATTTCTCTCTTTGTAGTTAATAAACTTGTTTTATTGTTTTATCTAATCTGGTGTCTTTAAGTTGAAGTGTCAGGATAACTCCATTTAAAAGGATAAGTTGGTGTATATTATTTCTTTAAACTTTAAGGCTTAAAGGAATAACGGACTTAATATATGTGGACTGTCCTGGAGATGACTGGACAGTACAAGACATACATTTTGGGAAGGAACTCTGGGACTGGGATTGCATATGGTCATGCTGCAGTATAACCCAGGCTGGCAAAAGCCAGAGTATAACCTAGGCTGGCAAAAGCCAGAGTATAACCCAAGTGTGGCTGGTGGATTGCAGTTACACACAGACACTCAGGATGTAACTTGCATGCTGGAAGGGTGTTTGTGAGCAACCCAGTGGGCAGCTACTGCAGCAAGGCATTGTAAGGCACCCAAGGTTGCCAGGCAAGTGACGTAGTCCTTTCACTGGTCTGGATTGTAGCTGGCATGACACAATCAGTTGAAAAGAACAAAGGAAAATGTAAAGAGATGAATGAGCTTTTTAAAAATATTATATCATGTAATTAGAGACTGCCTCATAATGCTTTCACAGCAGTAGCCAAATTCAGGTTGCACAAGCAACCTAATTCGGATATTTCCTAACTTTTGAATGCTTGACTCTACCACTTATTAATGTTATTTTGATGTACACCTCTACCCCGATATAACACTGTCCTTGGGAGCCAAAAAAATCTTACCACGTTATAGGTTAAAACGCATTATATCGAACTTGCTTTGATCCACCGGAGTGCGCAGCCCCGCCCTCCCGGAGAACTGCTTTACTGCGTTATATCTGAAATTGTGTTATATCGGGTCGTGTTATATCAGAGTAGGGGTGTAGTTTATTGTTTGCAATTTTCTATTTTTACAAAAGACAAACAGAAATTCCCTCATATGGCAACATATTGACATCCACATGGGTTAGCAGTATCCCTGCCTGCAGGTATATGGGATCTTGGGGAGCAATTACCACACAGCTGGGGTGCCAATTAATTTCTTTATTAAAGGAAAAAGGAAGTGATGGGAATTTAACAATGAAATACGATGGGATGGGGTGTATAGGGTGTTTACAATAGACAATGATGGGGGGGTTCTTCTTATTGAACAGTATAGGGAGTTCTAACAGTGGGGTACAGTAAGTGGGGTTCAGCACAATGGGATACAGTACAGTCAATAAGCGTATCAAAAAGAAATGCAAAATAAAATGGTAGCTTCTATATAAAATGGTCAACAATCTTAGATAGAATGTATTAAGTGGTTAGGGGCCTTATACACAATGTAACACAATGGTATCAATGTAAATACAAAGTATATCAGAAAAGTGGAAGCAACCAATGGGGTGTTATAATGTGAATCACAGTGCAATAATACAATATGGGTGATAAGTGAAATTATGCAATGTAACGGTATAAAAGAAAATTAATGACTTAATTTGTGAGGCTAGGATAGCAGATAATCTGCAAGAGTGTACCTAAAGGCTGGGTCAAGGAACGGGGTGGGAGGGGAGTGAATGGTTAGTGGCAACTGATGAGAGGAGAGTGCGGCTGGAAGCAGCGAGAGACTCTGAAGCCCTACAGGGTAAGGACAATGGAGCAGTGTGATGGTGATCTTCAGTAGGGGAGGGGCAGCGGAGAAGTGTAAAGAAGGGCTAGAGAGAGGTTTAAGCAACAAGCGGACACCAAAAACAAAGGAAAAAAGCGGCAAAGGGTTTGGGAAGTTTCACAGGGGGAGAAGCAGCAAGGGGTTTGGGAAGTTCGGAGGGTGATGCAGACGCGGGGGCGGGGAAGCAGCAAGGAGTCGGGAAGTTCGGAGAGAGTGCAGATGCGGGGGGAGAAGCAGCAAAGGGTTACAACAGGGAGACACGGAGAAGCACACAGAGGGGGAGATTGGAGCGGAGGAAAAACAGAGACAAATTCAAGTAGCAAAAACCTTATCTATAGACACGGAGAAGTACACAGAGGGGGAGATTGGAGCGAAGGAAAAACAGACACGGGAAAGTTCAGGGAGAGATCGGGACAGCGGGAAGATGAATTTAAGCAGCAAAAGCCTTATCTATCTTAACCAATGACTAGGCAAAACAACAAATATCACAATTCTAAGCAAAACTATAACAAGCAACTATACCGAGCAACAAAACAGTAAACTATAACAAGGCGGGTGAAACTTACAAGCGCTACAGTCTTAACAAACTATGACTTATTAAACTAAAAAAACAAAACCTACAGTGCACCTTATGCTATGGGGAAGTTACAGAGGGCAGAGTGGTATGTGCCCGGGAGCCAGCTCCCAAGGAAGCTTAGCAGCGGCACAAACTTATTTTTTTAGTAGCAAAGCGCCGCGGAGTTAAAGAGAGGTTTTAAGACACAGACCAAGGTTTAGCTTGAGTCTGTGTGCTAGGGAAACAGAGCCAGCAGCTAAAGTAATAAAATAAAAGTATGGAAAGTTTCACAGAGGAATTCTTACCAGTCCCCAAGGCAGCAGCAAAGGCAGAAGCAGCAGCAACATCAGAAGAAGCAAGGAGGGCTCGGTATGGTCTTGCTAATCAGGAGATCTCTCAGGCAGCAATTCGTTCTTCATGAGGGGGGGTTCAAAAAACGGGAGTACACTCAAAAAATAAAACGAGAGCGGAGAAAGGACCCCCCAGAACCCTTGGCTGATCAGACCAGGCAGCAATGCAGGAACCTTTCTGATGTTTGTTTCAAAAATGTCTGTTTTTAAAGGCAAACTCAGGCAGTTTCCCGCCAGTAATCCTGATAGGCTCCCTCTGTCACAGGGGAGGAGGCACAGGGAAAAACTGCAAGGGAGCACAGAGACGTGCCTGGGCATAGCCCTGTGCAATAGGTGACTCAAAAGCACATGAGGCCTATGACTCATGCCCAGGATCTTAAAAACACAATAGGTCTTGCAGCTCTGGACATTGCCTGCCCTACACCAAGCCCAGGTTTAACAAGGTGATAACAGGACTAACCCTTTGAACAGGGCAGTGGTCCCACTTAGCACGCAGCACAAGTGGCCATCCCTTTGAGAAGGGCAATGGCTCTTGGTAAACAACTTAACAGCCAGGGAGGGGCGGCCACAGGAGGAGAACAAAAACAAAATGGAATATGGGGACAGCTATAAGAAACAAAATGGAATAGGGGGATAACTGTAACAGACAAGCAGCAGGATTTGAAACCTTTAGATCCACCATACATTCCTACCAGGCTTATAGTAGTATGCATATCGTTGACCCAGAATTGAGCTAGAATAATTTACTATTAAAATTTGTCTGTTACTGAATTATAAATATGACTGAATTTAGCAATACATTTGTGTCGGCATTACTTCTACCAGCAGTGGGTTTTCAGGAGCAGATTGACACATTGACTGAGTCCATAATTTTCACAGTTTGAGTTTCCATGATTTGTCATGCCACTCTGATTGGTTTGGCACATTGGCAAAGTGCAGAATTGTTTACATGTCACAAATTGCATCTCCTGATTTTTCATGCATATTCTGAACAATTGACAAAACACAGCACACTGGCCGAGCTCATATTCACCAATGTCTAGTCTTTGCATTAACTGCCCAGGAATGTGCTAGCAATCATCATTCAGACAGAATAATTTTGTTATGAACTTGAGGCTTTATGAATTCTCCTCTTTCTGCTACTATATTTTTGCTTCATGTATTTTTAAAAAGCTATTAACAGATTATATTGACCCTGCAGGTAAAGTCAAGATTCCCTTTTAGATCTCAGTGTAAATGTGTTTCACATCTCCTCATACATGCCCTGGGCTAGAACCTGTGACCTGTTGAGCATCCTCATGCCCACTGAAGGCACTGGGAGTTGAAGGTGCTCAGTACCTCACAGGATCGAGTCCCTGATGTCTAAAATGGAGCTACATTTATTTTCACCAGCTGAGAATCTGAACGTCTGAGTCAAAATAACATTTTTATTGTACTGTACGTGATTCCTTGTGTAAACAGGATTTACTGTGCTCCTAGTAGAGACAGAACAGCAGAACAAAAAGAGGATTGGAAAGAAAAGAGGGGAGACAGCAGAGGAATAGGAGGAAAGACACATAAAAGTGGGAAGAGAATGAAAGCAACAAGGCTAGTTTAAACCAGGGCTCTCACTCATACACAGCCATCCTCCCTCCATTTACACCCTAATTGCAGGATACTTCTGAATGCTTAGTGCAAGGCCGCCCGGGGGAGGGGGGTCAAGGGGGGCAATTTGCTCCAGGCCCCGGGCCCTGGAGGGACCCTGCAAGCCCTAGCCCGGCAGCAGTCTGGGTCTGCAGCCGGCATTTCGGCAGTGGCGGGCCCTTCAGTGCTGCCAAAGACGCAGAGCAACTGAAGGGCCCCCCGCCACCGAAATGCCGCCAAAGACCCGGACCACTGCCGGATGGATATAAGCGCCGCAGCTCCCCCACTTTGCCCCAGGCCCCCTGAATCCTCTGAGTGGCCCTGGCTTAGTGTAATGAAATGTTGAATAATATGATACAGTTTAGACACTATGTGGCACTGTGTTAAAATATCTCATTTAAACTAACCTCAGCCATATCTGGCAGAGTACTAAGGGAACTTATGTTGAACACATCTGATGTGTATATGCAAGCCCTGTAGCAAGTCCATTCGTGGTACAGGAGCATGACATGGTGGCAGAAGTAAACCATGAACAGAATCAGAAGGAAAGCAACAACAAAGTTTGCAGGATTTCAACAACATATCATTCTTCAATGCCCCAGACAATTTCAGCAATGACAAACTTTCACAATGGATAGACTGGAAGCAATATTTTGCAATATTTTGAACTGCAAACAAACTCCACAAATAAACTGGAGATATAGAGGTATGGGGAAACAGGAACAGCATATTTTATATTTTTAAATTCTCTGACTTTACTGAAGACAGGCACAAAGATGACTATGGCCATGTCTACATCTAAAATTTTGCAGCGCTGGTTGTTACAGCTGTATTAGTACAGCTGTATAGGGCCAGCGCTGCAGAGTGGCCACACTTACAGCAACCAGCGCTGCAAGTGGTGTTAGATGTGGCCACACTGCAGCGCTGTTGGGCGGCTTCAAGGGGGGTTCCGGGAACGCGAGAGCAAACTGGGAAAGGAGACCAGCTTCGCCGCGGTTTGCTCTCGCGTTCCCCGAACCACCCTGCAAACCGCAGGGAAGGAGACTTGCTTGCTCGGGGTTCCGGGAACGAGAGAGCAAACCGGGAAAGGAGACCAGCTTCGCCGCGGTTTGCTCTCGCGTTCCCGGAGCCACCCAGCAAACCGCAGGGAAGGAGACTTGCTTGCTCGGGGTTCCGGGAACGAGAGAGCAAACCGGGAAAGGAGACCAGCTTTGCCGTGGTTTGCTCTCGCGTTCCCGGAGCCACCCAGCAAACCGCAGGGAAGGAGACCTGCTTGCTCGGGGTTCCGGGAACGAGAGAGCAAACCGGGAAAGGAGACCAGCTTCGCCGCGGTTTGCTCTCGCGTTCCCGGAGCCACCCAGCAAACCGCAGGGAAGGAGACCTGCTTGCTCGGGGTTCCGGGAACGAGAGAGCAAACCGGGAAAGGAGACCAGCTTCGCCGCGGTTTGCTCTCGCGTTCCTGGAGCCACCCAGCAAACCGCAGGGAAGGAGACCTGCTTGCTCGGGGTTCCGGGAACGAGAGAGCAAACCGGGAAAGGAGACCAGCTTGATTACCAGAGGCTTCCTCCTTCCACGGAGGTCAAGAAAAGCGCTGGTAAGTGTCTACATTGGATTACCAGCGCTGGATCACCAGCGCTGGATCCTCTACACCCGAGACAAAACGGGAGTACGGCCAGCGCTGCAAACAGGGAGTTGCAGCGCTGGTGATGCCCTGCAGATGTGTACACCTTCAAAGTTGCAGCGCTGTAACTCCCTCACCAGCGCTGCAACTTTCTGATGTAGACAAGGATTGTGGCTATGTTTGATACATACTTTATACCTCAGCAATATGCGGTTTATGAAAAAGCATAATTTCATGAGAGAATTCAACAACCGGGGGAAATGTTGACTGTTTTAGAAGAGCTCTGCATACTTTGTCTGAACACAGCAGCTACAATTGAAGAGAGAGTTAATCCTAATCACAGCTACATGCACGGCAAAGCAGTCGGAGCTAGTAAGACAGCAAAACCAAAATAACTTACCTGTGAAGGGGTCAGCTTACTTGGTACCTCCTCATGGTCACGTGTAGCATCATAGCTCTCTCTCTCTCCCCCAGGGACTATGGCCGCTGGCTGCTCCACCTCTGTGGTGGCCTGCCTCCTTCTTGACTTGGCCCTCTGGCCAAGTCACTTCCAAGTCCATCCCCTTCCAGGGTAGTCCATAAACAACATCAAGGGGAATTTGCACAGAGTTCGTATGAAAGAGGAGGAAATGCCTCCGTCTCAGGCTGTATCAGAGTCAAGTCTTCTCTTCCCTCAGAAAGTGGCCTTCAGGCAGTCATTGTCTTCCCTCAGCTGCTTCAAGTTACTGGTCTGTACTCTTCCCCTCTCTGCCCACAGGTAAGCTACTCTTCTCACCTATGAACTCCTTCTCCAGTTTGTGTATGTCTTACAGGTGTGGCGGGAGGGGTCTGACTCAGCCCAGAGTAGTTCTTTAACTCCTTATTGTCCAGTGTGGGGTTTGTATACCCCAGCACATCACCAAACCTGAAAAACCTGAAACTAGCTTAGAATCTATAAACAGACTGTTGCTGTCAAGCAATTAAAAAAATTAATTGTGATGAATAGCAATGTTAAACAATAATAGAATAGCATTTTTTAAAAAATATTTTGTTTGTTTTCTACATTTTCAAATATATTGATTTCAAGTACAACACAGAATACAAAGTGTACAGTTCTTACTTTATATTTCTTTTGGTTAGAAATGTTTGCACTGTAAAAAGACAAAAGAAATAGAATTTTTTCAATTTACCTAATATAAGTACTGTAGTACAATCTCTTTATCATGAAAGCTGAACTTACAAAGGTAGAATTATGTACAAAAATACTGCATTCAAAAATAAAACAATGTACAATTTTGAACTTGCAAGTACACTCTGTCCTACTTTTTCTTCAGCCAATCGCTCAGACAAACAAGTTTGTTTACATTTGCAGGAGATAATGCTGCCTGCTTTTTGCTTACAATGTCACCTGAAAGTGAGAACAGGTGTTCTCATGGCACTGATGTATATACTATACTATACAGTTTAGTCACTAGGTGACACTGTGGGTATGTCACAGCGGGTAGTGATTGATCTGTTGGGGATCGATTTATCGTGTCTAATGTGGATGCAATAAAATCAATCCCCGATCACTCTGCCATCGACTCCAGAACTCCACTGCAGCGAGAGGCAGAAGCAGAGTCAAGGGGGAGTGGCAGCGGTCAACTCACCACCATCCTCATGGCCCCATAAATCAACCTAAGATACGCCAACTTCAGCTATGCTATTCACGTAGCTGAAGTTGCGTATCTTAGGTCAAGTATCAGAGGGTAGCCGTGTTAGTCTGGATCTGTAAAAGCAGCAAAGAATCCTGGGGCACCTTATAGACTAACAGACGTTTTGGAGCATGAGCTTTCGTGGGTGAATACCCACTTCCTCAGATGCATGTAATGGAAATATCCAGGGGCAGGTATATATATACACCCACGAAAGCTCATGCTCCAAAACGTCTGTTAGTCTATAAGGTGCCCCAGGATTCTTTGCTATCTTAGGTCGACTCTGTGACAGTGTACCCCATAAGGCTTTATGGGGTGGGGGTGCTCATAAATGTATGTATGATATATCTGGAATAGGGTTTTGCTACATGTAAAGGTTATGATCTACTGGTTATGTTCATCCTAGTTATATGCAGGCACTATTTGTGTGTTCAGAATTATGAACATTGGCTATATAATTGCTTGATTTCAAGTAGCCCTTTTGGTCACTTCCTGGGAAAGGAATGTGCAAATCAAGTGCTCAGTCAGGAAGCACTTAACAGACAAAAGAGCTTAGAAGACTCCAATCCACATAAGAAGTCTACCTGAGGACATTCAAGGTAGCATGTGGGTAATGACTGCTGCCTGCAGGTCCTGAGTCATACATGGGCATGTGACTTGCCCATGTGATTCCAAATCTCCATTTTGTGACTGGATTCTACACAGGGTGAGGAGGGGGTCTCCACCCACAGGGGAAAGATTGTTTAAACCCCTGGGAGACCCCTCCATTTGGTCTTCAGCTGGCTAAAGAAGAAACCTCTCCACCATCCCAGGATACTTAAAGGAAACTGAAACAAAGAACAGTAACTACAGGGGGTCTGAGTGATTGCTGGACCCAGGCTAGCCTGTAAAAGGGAGCATTCTGGAACTAGTGAGGATCTTATCTGTATTCAGTTTGATAAGACATAGATTTGCGCATTTTATTTTATTTTGCTTGGTGACTTATTTTGTTCTGTCAGTTACTACTTGGAACCACTTAAATACTACTTTCTGTATTTAATAAATCACTTTTTACTTATTAGTTAACTCAGAGTATGTATTCATACCTGGGGGAGCAAACAACTGTGCATATCTCTCCATCACTGTTATAGAGGGCAAACAATTTATGAGTTTACCCTGCATAAGCTTTGTACAGGGTAAAACGGATTTATTTGGGTTTAGATCCCATTGGGAGTTGGGCAGCTGGGTGCTAAACACAAGCACACTTCTGTGACCTGTTTTCAGGTAAACCTGCAGCTTTGGGGCAGGTAATTCAGACTCTGGGTCTTTGCTGAAGTAGACAAGAGTGTCTGGCTCAGCAAGACAGGATGCTGAAGTCCTAAGCTGGCAGGGAAAACAGGGATAGAAGTAGTCTTGGCACATCGGTTTGCAGCTCCCAAGGGGGTTTCGGTGATCCAACCCATCACAGACTCCCGCCCCCAGTGTAGTGTAAAAGACCTTATTTAAATAAAGCTTAGCCATACCTCGCAGAGCATTAAAGTATCTGATGAGGAACATAGCCAGTATGTAGAAGTAAGTTCTATAGCCAGTCCATATATGCTACAGAAGCATGATGCTTAGTGGCAGAAAATCCAACATTTTCTCGAGGCTGATTAGGTCTCCACTCCTGCAGTCTTTATTCCATCTTTTTCTTGTAATTCACTTCAATTATGTTTGTGAATACCCTTTTGTTTTCTTCTCGTCACTCATCCTTGAACATGCCCCTCTAACTTAGATTCATGTTTAGTCCATGAACCAGGAAATCCTGCAGCATCTAAAGAGGACACAGAATAGTAGCGGAGGTTATTAGTTTACTCCTCACATCAAGACAGATTTTTCTATAGTAGCCCACTGCAGAGGATTTGGGAGGATAAAAAGTCAGCAAGATAAATAGCATATAAACAAATGTGAGCTGAAGGTGAAAGGACTCTGTGGCTGTGATAATTGATCCATCTAGGTTGTTGAAATACCATTGGTAAGAAGGCTTGCTGTAAGAGGGGATGTGGCAGATAAGCAGTTTGCTCAGACAGAATGTAAAATAGTGTGTTTATATACACACAAATACTTTTTTATGTTTTCCTCTGTGCAACCTGCTTAATACAGGGCAAGATGGGGCTTTAAGGCTCAGCTTTGTATTAGAGCTGACTCTGAGTTGTGCCATCTCAGAGGGAAAACCAGAGGCAATCTCCAGGAGCTCTCTAGTGGCTAGGGGAGAGACCAAAAAATTATTACAGCCTTCTAAATTTGGACTATTTCTAATTTCCTTCTCAGTGATAATTTAGGATGCTCTCTTGCTTATGAGATGACTGCATCCTGAGCTAAATACATACTAAAGCCAAAGGTAAAAGCAACAATTGAAAATGTTTTTTTCTCTCACCTCTTTTCTCTGTTTAGCAACGAGAAATTTATCTAATCTGACTTGCTACTGCTCTCAGAACCTACATCCATATGTCCGCAATACACATGCCTGCTCCAATTTCTGACCCCATTTCCATCACAATCTGAATTTAGATCCTAACCACCCCAAATACAGAGATATGTGGCTCTCGGGTGCCATTCATTTCAGGTGCAGTGAAGGCATTTTGTACTACGGTGCTGGTTACACACCCACACAATATTTTAGATTGCATTAATTAATGCATCGAATTCTTAGAATTTTAAATTTCTGCCTACTGTATCTAAAAAAGCACCAGCAAACGAAAATCACCCTGCTATTGAGACTTGCACATAATCTTCCAGTTCTTTTGAACAATGTTTTCCCAGATTCAAAGCATCCATTACTGGTTACTTTTTGGACTATCATGCAATGAGCCACAAACATTTCCAACTCCCTTATCTCCTGTATCCCTCAGAGGAAGACAGCATCTTTCAACTCTAGATGCTGGGTTGTGTTCTGAAGTATTGCAGTGTGGTGATGGCTCCACAAAAGCCACCCATCAACACGGCCAAGAAACACAAACCTCCACATAATTATTCATCAAAAATAATAAATCATCAGCATGTCAATTTTTAATGTCTCCTGCAGCACTGAATCGGAACCTCCACAAGCATTTACTCCTGTCAATCACTCTGAAAAAAATCTTGCCTGGAAGCAGAACTGATTCTGCTCAGCATGGAAGCTGCAAAATTCAGCTACAGGCACTTAGTGTTAATACACCACCAGAAATTATATTAAAATAGCGCAAAAGTTCTGACAAACAAAAGCAAAGTAATTTAAAGTTAAGGCTGTGACAAAAATATGTTGGTGAAACAGCTCAATTACTATATGACTAACTGCAGCACCCACCCACACACCTGAAAAAATTTACATAAAGCTGTTATCCCATATTTCAAGGTACAGTGAAATAGAAGTATGATGCTTAAAGTGTCTCAAAACCATGGCTGGCCTTGGAAAACCTGAACCCTTTGTGAAAGTCCTGCTTCATGGGTCTCAGAAGAAGCCACAATATTCTATTATGACAATTTGTAGCACAAAGATCGTATTTAATAAAAATACAAAGGCTTAGGATTTGGTCTGTTTTAAGCTTTAAGAAAATCACAGTTGGATCATAGACATAATATTTTCAGAGATATTTCAACTTGTCAGAGACAAATTCACCCTTGCTGTGACTCAGACTACATTTAGGAAATCAGGCCAGCCCTGCCTTAGGGAAAGACACTCCGGTGCTCTAGAAACTACATGGTATGGGATCCTCACATGGTGTGGCACTCCATGGTTCTTCCTCTGTGGCCCCATTGCCATGCCCCACACTTGGAGTGGGAGTATCAGGGGGACACATTCCCTTCCAGACTGAGGTTGACAGCAGCATGTGTCCCCTTCAGTCCCCAGGAGTGGCAGCAGGTCCTTTTCCTTTGGAAGCAGGAGTCCCTTTCTCTACCCCAAGAGAGGAAGCTGTGTCAGAAAGGCCCCCCTCGGCTCAACAGCAGCTATTTAACCCAGCAATTGCAGTGCATTGGCTTAAGTGGGTAGACTGGACAGCACTGCACTGTTCTCCTCCTCCTCCTCTGAGGGGGTGGCATTGGTAGGTCCCACAGAGTGATACATTTTGGGCATAAGAACTCGTTGGCATGCATAGGGAAGTTCCTACCACTTCCTTACTTACAGTCAGGTTATGTTTTCAATCTTTACTTCACAACCATGAATGCTAGACACTCACTTTAAACAAACTTATCTTATGATGTAATCAGATGAATCCAGGAGCTGGGACCAAGGCATAGCGCTATAATTTTTATGCTTTAATCCAGTTTGCATCAGGGAAAAAACTGACCCGGTATGCACAAAATGGAGCCTTGACACTATATGCCAGATATTTAGTGGAACAGAAATATTTTGCAGGCTCAACTGTTAGCACGTGAGAAACCCTCATTTGGTTGTGCAAAACAAGTAATTGGCAGCACAAAACTGCATGCATAGAGAGGCAGTTGGGCATTTTCCAGGTGCACATTCAGATTGCTGTATATGAGTTAATGGAAGCTTCTTGAAAATTTGGGCCTAAACCACAAATTATTGGAAGCCAAGATTTAATTAAAAAAATACGAGCAGCCAACCAAAAGCAGTCCTTTCTCCTTCAAATACATGTATAGTTAGCTAATAAAAATGGCCAAGCCAGTTTTATTCAGAATAAATAAATAAATTCCCTCCTGGCTGAGATTTTGTACTGTATACCAAGTTTCAGCCTAGAGCAAATTTTTACAGCTGAGTCATAAACCCTTGAAAGGCAGCATTTATAATGGAAATGATGACAGAACCATTACTCTAGGTATAATACAGTCATCTCAACCATTTAAAATTATACTGCAGCAGAGAAAACATAAAATTGCCCTAGCACATGGAAAGATCAAGTGAACAGAAGTACATGTAACTGTAGCATCAAACTGAATTGCATACTCTGGGGTAAATATTTGAAGTGCTGCAAAGGGGATTTATCCACATGATGCTCAACGACATTAATGGGAACCCATTAAATCCTGCTATACTCATACCCACATATTTCTGATAGGTTAATTAAGCAATAGGATATGGCAGTGTGTGAATTATGTTGTATTAATTCATGCCTAGTGTGTTAAACACAAGGACAGATGCCAAGTACTGTCAAGACTACTAGGCTTGGATTAATAATACACAATTTTTGCACTGCTGCACCTTATTATAAGTAGAAAATGCTAATTTTTTAAAAATATATATATTTATATTGTTAATTAAGTAATGAGGTTCTGAGCTGTGACTGTAATCAGCACTATTCACCGCTTGCAAGTTCAGAGCCGTGAATAGCACTGATTAGTCAGGGATTGGAATGCTCATTTGATAATCAGATCACTCAATTGCTCTTGCCCATTTTATAATTACTTAATGATGCAGTAAATGGAAATTTCACCCCAAAAATGTTCCAAATGATTTTTTGTCTTTATTTTACTTGGTTAAGTTTCTGTTTTTATATCTAGAAAATTCACAGAATCAATATCTTCCAGTGTTTTCCACTTTTGTTACGCTAGGGCAGAATTAAACTCAAACTCAATAATAATGGAAACTATGTTACTTTGCTTTAAGTTTTAACCCTGCCTTGAATATCTTCTGTGATGACACGTTAATTGTGAGCATTGCACTGTTTAGAAGACATCCAGTGTTTTGCAGCTACAATCTTCCTTCTTCTAGTTACCTTTATTAACCTTGTTAATTACTATTCTATTTAACCCTATACCAGCAACACATAGGCACAGTATAAAGGCCTCCTACCTTAATACAGAGCAGTCTACAGGTGTTTTCTAAAAGCTAAAGCAGTTATAAACCTAACCTATAATGACAACACAGAAATTCATCAAGCACATTAAGAATAAAATAATCTCATTTACCTAATTGTTAAGTAGGTACTGCATATGTCTTTCGTATAAGCACAGGTTAGGATGTGGTAGTGAAATGAAAGCATTGCCCTGCTAGCTTTGGAGCATTCAAAAATGTTGTTTTAACAGTAATTAATGTGTCATAATGCATAGGACCAGAGGCTTTGCAGTACAAAAGCAGGTGATTTGTCTATAAAGCCCAGAATCTTGCCTGCTCTAGGGACTGATACCGGGAAGGTGAACAAGTCCCATAATATACCTTGTCCAGTTGTGTAATACTCTCTATATAGGGGCAAATATCCTTCCTGACCTAGGTGGCAATGACTTTACACCCAGCAGTTGAGTAAGGCAGGAATGTTCTCCTGGGAATCCAGATTTGCTGTTCTGGGACTCAACACAAATCAGAGAAAAACTAAGGGGGAGAGGGAACGACAGAGAGAGGGGATGGAGTGAGTGGGGTGGGGCCTTGGAGAAAGGGCAGGGCAAGGGTGTTCATCTTTGGGTATGTCTACACTATGAGATTATTCCGATTTTACATAAACCGGTTTTGTAAAACAGATTGTATAAAGTCGAGTGCATGCAGCCACACAAAGCACAATTCGGCAGTGTGCATCCATGTACCAAGGCTAGTGTCGATTTCTGGAGCGTTGCACTGTGGGTAGCTATCCCGTAGCTATCCCATAGTTCCCACAGTCTCCCCCGCCCACTGGAATTCTGGGTTGAGATCCCAATGCATGATGGTGCAAAAACAGTGTCGCAGGTGATTCTGGGTAAATGTCATCACTCAATCCTTCCTCCGTGAAAGCAACGGCAGACAATCATTTCGCGCCCTTTTTCCCCTGATTGCCCTGGCAGACGCCATAGCGTGGCAACCATGGAGCCTGTTTTGTCTTTTGTCACTGTCACCGTATGTGTACTGGATGCTGCTGACAGAGGCGGTACTGCAGTGCTACACAGCAGCCTTCATTTGCCTTTGCAAGGTAGCAGAGATGGTTACCATCCCTATTGCACCGTCTGCCATTGTAAATTGGCGATGAGATGACGGTTATCAATCATTTCGTACTGTTTGCAATTGGAAAGTGGCGATGACGGTTATCAATCATTTTGTACCGTCTGCTGCTGTCATGGGTGCTCCTGGCTGTCCTGCTGAGGTCGGCTGGGGGCACATGGACAAAAATGGGAATGACTCCCCGGGTCATTCCCTTCTTTATGTTTTGTCTAAAAATAGAGTCAGTCCTGCCTAGAATATGGGGCAAGTCTACTAGAGAGCCAGAGAGCATAGCTGCTCCAGGTCAGAGCCCCAGAGATCCCGCAGAAATGATGAGCTGCTTGCCATTCTAGGGGGTACCCCTGCAACAACCCCACCCATTGTTTCCCTACTCCCACACCCCTCCTGGGCTACCATGGCAGTGTCCCTCCATTTGTGTGATGAAGTAATAAAGAATGCAGGAATAAGAAACACTGACTTTTTAGTGAGATAAAATGAGGAGGAGGCATACCCCAGCTGCTATGATAGTCCAGGGAGTACAGAATCTTTTCTTTACACATGAAAGGGGTGGCGGGGGGGCTGATGGAGCTCAGGCTCCAGCTGCTATGATGAGGAAGGTTACCCAGCATTTTGCACCGTCTGCCAGGAATGACAGGGAGTAGTTCCCATTTTTACCCAGGTGCCCCAGCCGACCTCACCGAGGCCAGCCAGGAGCACTCACGGGATTATGATGGTTTTCCACCATTTTGTACCGTCTGCCATCAGGAAAGGAAGGGGCGGGGACGCTGCTGTTCAGCGCTGCAGCACCACGTCTACCAGCAGCATGCAGTAGACATACGGTGACATTGAAAAATGGCAAGAAATGATTTTTTTCCCTTTTCTTTCACAGGGCGGAGGTGTGGTAAATTGACGAGATATACCCTGAACCACCCGGGACAATGTTTTTGACCCTACAGGCATTGGGAGCTCAGCCAAGAATGCAAATGCTTTTCAGAGACTGCGGGGTCTGTGGGATAGCTGGAGTCCTCAGTACCCCCTCTCTCCCTTCATGAGCGTCCATTTGATTCTTTGGCTTTCCGTTACGCTTGTCATGCAGCACTGTGCTGAGACCCTGCTGTGGCCTCTGTCTATCATAGCCTGGAGATTTTTTCAAATGCTTTGTCATTTCGTCTTCTGTAACGGAGCTCTGATAGAACAGTTTTGTCTCCCCATATGGCAATCAGATCCAGTATCTCCCGTACGGTCTATGCTGGAGCTCTTTTTGGATTTGGGACTGCATGGCCACCCGTGCTGATCAGAGTTCCACACTGGGCAAACAGGAAATGAAATTCAAAAGTTCGCGGGGCTTTTCCTGTCTACCTGGCCAGTGCATCAGAGTTCAGATTGCTTTCCAGAGCGGTCACAATGGTGCACTGTGGGCTACCGCCTGGAGGCCAATACCATTGATTTGCGGCCACACTAACCCTAATCTGACATGGCAATACCGATTTCAGCACTGCTACTCTCGTCGGGGAGGAGTACAGAAACCGGTTTTTAAAGAGCCCTTTATATCGATATAAAGGGCCTCGTTGTGTGGACAGGTGCAGCATTAAATCGGTTTAATGCTGCTAAATTCGGTATAAACGCGTAGTGTAGATCATGCCTTTGTGCGATTAGAAAGTTGGCAACCCTATGGATGAGCCTAATTGCATAAAAGGTGAGTCTTGTGGAAGTCTGTAAACATAGTTAAAAATCATCTGTGCACTCCCCTTATCCTGATGCTGCTGTCTGCAGGGCTATTACCCCTGTACTGTGCTAGGACACCCTATAGGCTACAATAGCCATAAGGGGCTGAAAATGATACAGAATTAGTATAGAACAGGGTCTTTGTAGCCTTTTCTCCAGCAATGCCAGGGTTGCCAACTCTGACTGAAACTATTCTGGGAGATTTTTTTTTCCCCGCATGACATAATGTCATTTTCTTAAAATACCCTATTAAAATCTCCTTGATTGCTTTCAGTAGTTACTGGGAGATTGATGCCAATTCCGAGAGATTCCAGGTCAATCCTAGCAGTGACCCCTTTTCATTGTTACATTGGTAGCAGGGAAGTTAAATGACATGAATGAGCCCTTACATCAGCTCCTTGCTATCTTTAGGATGGGTGATCTCCCTTAGTCCAGTTAAGAGAGACTTTGTATATCAAAGAACTGACCCCAAGATGTTAGTTAGATTGAATGTGGATGGAGCTGGACACAACCAAGAAGTCCACTGAAGAAGAAGCATCTATCAGGGAATGGAGGAGAGAGGGTACATCTAGAGTTGACAGGGAAAGCAGCTGTTGTGGCAGTTAAAGAGAAACTACAAACATGCTCCTAATAGTTATTTGCAGCTCTAGAAACAATTGGACTGTATACACTGCCAATATTCGAAGCATTCTACTCTCATTCCAGGTCAACAGGCAAACCTAGAGAGGAGCCAAGGAGTAAATTGTTCCATCTTCCATGAATGCAACAGGATTCATTAAACAGATAATCCCTGTAATCCCATATTTCCTTTAAAGTAAACTACACTACACAACAGGACACATTTCCAGGTGTGCTTTCAAGTGTTAAAGAGTGATGTAGATGGGCATTAGTGTAACTGAAAACTGGGGCTTTAATCTTTGGATTGTATTAGGGTTTTTTTTTAACTTATAATAATAATATAAAGGTTAGCACAATATGGTATTTCACAGCCTGTAAGTAAAATTGAATAGATATTATGTAAGGAAGGTTTTTCCTCTTATATTCCTTAATGTATAGGGCTACCAAAAAAAAAATTGTGATAAAAACCTGTTCTGAGGTGGCAGATATCCATTTTATTTATATTAATTCTTTGTTAATGGATATGGTAAAGAGTTCAGATAATTTACCTTGAATGAGGGCTATGGCAAGGCATGAAGTAAGGCCAATTTGCCCAGGCATTACCCAATACTAACTGGGATGTATTTCTCAAAGCATAGTATCAATTATTTGCACTACCTGAAGGTAAGGTATCTGAATTTGAATATGGTTTTTCAAGTATTTATTGAATCTTAAGATGATATGAAACACCCAGTAATTCTGAAACATAGATTGGGATAGAAAATGTTCCAGAGAGTATAAGCCAAACAAACAATAAACAACTAATCAACCCCAGCAAGATCATTGCAATTATGTTGCAGTTATCCTGTTAGCTCAAATGATAAGAGGTCTGTGCTGTGGATCCATAGGTCCAAACTGGAGCTGTGTGAATAAGCAACTCTGCTTGATGTGGGGTAGAGACTTTTTAAGCCCCAATTATGCAAACACTTACACATGTGCTTAACTTTAAACATTTGAGTAGTCCCAATTGCTACATGAATTATGTTTGGTAGCCCTACCTTTAGTTAAGGTTGCTTTACATTTCCCATTAAATCATATTTTCATTTGTTTATAACTTTACCAAAGGTTTAAATATTAGAGCTGAAATTTTTCATGTCTGGTGTCTGCAATGGGCTGAATTGTTTTGGAAAGTTTCAGCTAAAATGGTTTCTCCATTTCTAAAAATGAGTTTGGGGAAATACATGTTGTTTTGCCATGTTAAAATAATTCTTACCATTATTTAACTGAGACATTCTAGTGTCTCTATCCTTTGGTACTGGGACTTGAAAATTGGCAGAAGAATCACCTTGGTGTCAGAGATGTGCCTTTTCCATTCACCATGAAAATCTGACCACATCTGGTCAAGTTATAGGCCTTCAAACAAATCTCAGTTCACACAAAGCCAGGAGACTTGTTAGAGTTGGCAGCTAAAAACTCTGAAGATTCAGTCCTCACTGAGCATGCTCCAGTCAGGGACTGCAGAGGCTAAGCAGGACTTTTCCTGAAATTGCTCCTACCAGCTGCTGGAGAGTGCTTTGGTGCCAAGGACTAGAAATAAGAGCAAGGAGGCTGTGCTCTGAATGATCTCCTGCTGGTACCCAGGCAGCAAGATGGAAAAGAACACAACCTGACATGAATGCAGTGGTGTGAGGAATGGGGTAGGAGGTAACAGGATCCAAAGGAGGGGGGGAGTAGCCAGAGGATGGTGAGGTAGGAACAGGGGGCAAGAACCAATTTGGGAATAAAGTTGGTGAAAGCAGTGGAAGAGGGAGGCATGAGCCAGAGATTGATAGTGGGGAGGGGGACAGGAGTCAGCGATTGGGGTAGATGTGGGAGGAGGGAAGCACAGATAGGCAGTGGCACAGGCCCTATCATCACTAGCGAATACTCTCCAACATAATCTGTAATTGAACCCAGCTGTCCTCAATCTCTCCTGTCAGCAAATAGATGTGAAACCCCCTGGGAAAGTGTGTGTCTCCTCCCATCTCTAGAAAATGGTCCACATACAGGATAACATCCGACTACTGCTACCAGTTATCCTGTTAGCTCAAGTGATAGAGGTCTGTGCTGTGGATCTATAGGTCCAAACTCGGAGCTGTGTGAATAAGCAACTCTGCTTGATGTGGAGTAGAGACTTTTACCCAGGTCTGCCACCTCATAGCTGAATGCTGTAATCATTGGCCAATGGAGTTTCCTGGGGTGGGTCTCTCTCAATATGCCCTCTTTAAGGAGTGCCACTTTATACAAACAATTAAATCCGTGGTTCTCAAAAAATTTTAACTGACGACCCCTTTGCACAGCAAGCGTCTGAATGCAACCCTCCCTTATAAATTAAAAATGGGGGGTTGAATTTAATGGAGGCTCAGGGATGACAGCCCCAACAGATGTCTGGGCTTGCGACCCCCATGTAATCCCCTAACAACCTCTAGCTTGAGAACTGAATTAAATAGTGGAGAACAGACTGGAACCTGGGTGTTCCCCCATATGTCCCTGAACCACCAGGCTATAGAATCATTCTCTCACACATCCTCTCTCATGCTCTCTCTAAATATTCAAGTATTTCATGAAAAATGTAACAACATCAGTAAGAGAGATGGAGAGACACCTGACCCTACAATACCCTGATGGCTAGGGCATTTCACTGCTATGTGGGTGATCCTGGTTAAGTTCCTGCTCCAGAGTAGGGGTTTGAACTCCCATATCTCAGGTGAGTGCCCTAATCACTACGCTACTTTCATAAGAGAACCAATGGCACCACTTCTCCTTTTTGTGAAAATAGCCTGAATTTTTTTTTTGGTCCAAAATTATCAGCAAGTTCAACACAAATTTGAAAATCATTTTGGGTTGACCACAACTGTATTTCATGGCAAATAAACCGTTTGTCTGAAAAAAATCATCCAGTATGAGAAAGAGTATAACCATCTGGCACTTTGTGTCCTTGTTTTTCTTATGTTTTCTTTTCCTCTTTCTTATAATTATGTAGCTCAGTCAGGCTAATACACAATGCTGTCAATAAAGATACAGGATCAGATCATCAGCTGCTCTAAATTCACTCAAGAATAAGTCCAATCAGCTAGGGTGAAGAAAATGGAAAATTCAGTCCAATTAGTCTTGTTTTGTGCCCTGTCATGCCTCCCATTCAAAATAAATATCTTAACATTGACTTCAATGGATCCGCACTAGCTTACACTATCAGAGGATCTGGCCCATTGTGATGACTCCAGAATAGTTTGTGAAGTGAAGTGATAATGGGTGCACCAAGACATGGTTAAGACACTTTTTCGCAATGTACACCAGTTGCTACTGAAAATATTAGGAAATATTGAGAGGAAACTAAGGGCTGACCTTAAGTTTTGCTTGTGCAGTCTGCATCTACAAAAACTGATCCCATATGTTTTGCTACCACACTGTATTACAAGTGAAAATCTTATTCTTTACACATCTAACTCCCTAATTATCGGTTCATGTAGTCATAGGTGTAATTCATTTGCAGGTTTAAAAAAATTAATTTGTTTTAAAATTTGTATTATGGTAGCATCTAGAAACCCCAACCTAGAGTGAGTCCCTGCACTGTTGATTGTCATTGCTGAAATGTTGTTTGCCATCACTGTGCTAAGCATTGTACAAACACATAAGAGACAGTCCTGACCCTGAAGAGTCTATCATCTGGAAATGAAGGCATAATTTGTGACTACCCACAAGAAAGACGCTTAACCTTGGCATGCCTGAAAATTTACTCCTTAATGGTTAAAAGTAAAACAAAACCCAAGGCCATACCAAACCTATTTTGCAGTAGTGAATCCTACTGTAGGCCACTTTTCTATTAACATCAGTTTAGATCTTCACTGCCCATAACGCAGCCTGCCTCATCTCCCTTGTGACCAGTGAGACAGATCAAACACGCAGTATACATTAATATGCTGCAGATATGGAAAGATATATTGTATACATCCAAACAAAAGACTGCTGGTGATGGACATTTTATTGAACCTTTATTTCATCCCAAAAGCTGAGAGGCAAAAAGGGCAACTGCAGATCTATCAAGTCTGTCTGCATTTAATATTTACCTTAGTAATGAAGAGCGAGTGATGAAGACTCACTACTATAAGAGAAATTCAGATTGTCAGCACCAGAAAATGAAAATTTTATTGATGAGAGCTATAAGCTCCTGAAATCATATGTATTATTTTGCCAGCCCAACTGATTTATAGCTAGGACCCTACCAAATTTACTACCATGAAAAATGAATCATGAACCATGAAATCTGGTCTTCTCCCATGAAATCTGTGTGTTTTATGTTTTCTGTGCGTTTTATGTTTTCTGTGCATTTACCCTATGTTGTCAGATGCTCCCAGTGTGGTGCTCTGCTATGTTCAATGTTGATATCAATTGGCTGCGTGCATGTTCCTTCTGTGTGCTGCCCCGGCTCTGCGCAGATAGCTGACACAGCAGACCCCAAGAGAACCCCTAATGACTACAGACTCTAGTAAGGTATGAAGGCACCTGGGCCAGGTTTATTGTTGAAGAGAAACACAGTCTCCAGCTCCTCGGCATATGTGCTCCCTGACAATGGACCAGCTCAGTCAGTGGCGGGACTTTCCACTGCCCCCTAGGCCAGACAAAGACACTGCACCAGGGATGCATTCTTATACACAGATAAAAACAAGTTACACATCACTCCTGATGTATTGAGGTGCAGCCCCTCTACATAGCAAGGTACAACCCCTCTATGTAGTAAGGTGCCACCTCTCACCTTGTACATGTTGGTTCGAACAAAACAACTCTATCCATCATATTACCCTTTTGGCCCTGTCATTGGGATGGGTCAACCTGTTCCTTGTTATTTGTGAGGAGTGTACAAGTATGTGAATGTTCTGATATCTGGTGTCCAGTACCTTTTAGGTACGTCTCTTTTTGCAGCATCAGCCCTTTCCTTGCCAGCTTCTGTGAGCAGGGCCTGCCTCTGACTCACAGCTTAACTTTGCTTTATGTTAGAAAAGGCTTGACCATTACTTTAGTTTAGGCCTCAGGCTTCATACTGGGCCTCTGATAAGGGTTTATGTTTCAGGGCCTTATCTTACTACACCCTGTACTATATTAATTTCACGTGGGAGACCAGAGTTTCTCAAATTGGGTGTCCTGACCCAAAAGGGAGTTGTAGCAGGGAGTTGGGAGGGCACAAGGTTCTTTTAGAGGGGATCATGGTATTGCCACCCTTACTTCTGTGCTGCCTTCAAAGCTGGGAAGCCAAAGAGTGACAGTTGTTGGCCGGGTACCCAGCTCTGAAGGCAGCGCCCTGCCAGCAGCAGCTCAGAAGTAAGGGTGACAATACCATACCATGCCACCCTTACTTCTACGCTGCTGCCTTCAGAGCTGGGTGGCCGGAGAGTGGTGGCTGCTGACTGAGGGCCCAGCTCTGCAGGCATCAGTGCAGAAGTAAAGGGTGGCAATACCATACCATGCCATCCTTATTGCTGGTGGTGGTGGCGGCTCTGACTTCAGAGCTAGGCTCTCCAGCTGCCCAGTTCTGAAGGCAGCACCACTGCCTACACCAGTGCAAAAGTAAGGGTAGCAGTACCACAACCGTCCCCCACTCCCTTACAATAACCTTGTGACCCCTCCTTCTCCTTCTTGGGTCAGGACCCCTACAATTACAACACCATGGCATTTCACATTTAAATAGCTGAAATCATTAAATTTGCTATTTTCAAAATCCTATGACTGTGAAACTGACCAAAATGGACCCTGAATTTAGTAGGCCCCTATTTATAGAATATGTGAATGAATACTAAATGATGAGAATATGTATTTTTAGAATGTCTAAGAATAAGGTGCTGGCCAGAAGTAAAACCATTGAAGAAAAGAAAAAAAAGATTTATTTAAAAGCTAGATCTCAGAAAGCGTCAGCACCAAAAAGACAAGAGGAAAATGCTATAAGTAAAACACATTTGATCTGTTGTAATGAATAACACTGAATAGTTAAACATTCATGTATCTATTGTTTAATACAAGTTATATTTGCATTATACAAGATCCAGTCTATAGGCACATTAAGACCACCATGAGTTTTTCAGTAGTTTATATTGTTCATTTGTTTGTTCATTGCCTGGCATTACAAATCAAGAGCTGCCTTTTGTTTTATTACTGGCGGATCTTTCTTAGAGATTATTTTGTACAGCAGTAATTTATTATCTGATATATCTTGATTTTAGTAAGGTTTGCACACAGTTCCACCTGATGTTCTCATAAGCAAACTAGGGAAATGTGGCCTAAATGAGATCATAATAGGGTGAGTGCACAACTGGCTGAAAGACCAGAGTAGTAATCAATCGTTCACTGTCAATCTTGGAGGACATATTTAGTGGGATCTCACAGAGATCAGTATTGGGTTTGGTACTACTCATATTTTCATTAGCAATTTGGATAATGGAGTAAAGAGTATGCTAATAAAATTTGCAAATAATACCTAGATGGGAGGAGTTGCTAGAACTTTGAAGGTCAGGATTAGAATTCAAAATGACCTTGACAAATTGTAGAATTGGACTGAAATCAACAAGATGAAATTCAATAAAGACAGGTGTAAAGTAATACACTTAGGAAGAAAAAGCCGATGCCTAACTACAAGCTGGGAAATTACTAGGTAGGCAGTAAAACCATTGAAAAGGCTCTAGGGGCTTAGTGGATCACAAATTGCATATGAGCCAACAATGTGTTGCAGCTGAGAAACAGGCAGATATTATTCTGGGCTGTATTAACAAAACTGTCATGTGTGTAACCCTTCTGCCAGGCCGAGTTGATAGCAGCAAGGGCCGGGTTCAGCACATAGGCGTCCTCTCCCAACAACATAACGCAAAACCAGCTCAAGCCCCCACTCACTGACCTGGGAAAATCATACAGACACCTCTGGGCACCTTGAAGAGGCAATACTTCCTGTCTTGCAAGCACAGAGTCTCGGTGTAGCAGAAAATGTTTAATAACATGAGGTAAACGACATCAGCATTAAATTTGGAAAACACCACAACTAGAGTTCATAGACCAAACAATGAGTAAAGACCCACCCCAGCAAATTGGGCCGTGTCCTTTCCCTTTGGTTCTTGAGTCCAGGAACCCAAAAATCACCCAAAGACCCCAAAATCCAACACCCCAAAAGTCTCTTGAGTCCAGCAACCCAAGAATCACCCAAAGTCCCAAAGGTCCGACAACCCAAAAGTCTCTGTCCCGGGTCAGTGCAGCCTCAGAGTTCAAAAGTTTACCTCCAGGGTTTTACCTCCCAGCCTGGGTGGAAAGGTGGGGCATGAGGGTTAAGGGGCACCTTACATGGTCCAAGGCCAACTGCCCCGCCTCTCCGCGGGGTTCTGCTTTCGCCTTCACCATAAACTGCTCCGCTCTACCAGACACTCCACTCCGTTCCTCCAGCCGTCCCTGCAAACTGCTCAGCTCCGCTCCGCTCGCTGTTCCATGGGCCGCTCCAACCATCCCACAAACTGCGCCACTCCGCTAACCGCTTAGAAATATAGCTTCAGGCTCCCCCACCAGTTAACACAGCACTCAGTGATCTCAGCTCTTAGTAACTTTAGCTCTTCGGTGATTTCAGATCTTAGTAATTTCAGCTTGTGGTGCTGGTGCACCACTAATCCAAAGTGAGTTCAGCTGAGCAATCTGTAATTAGATTCCTAATGGAATCAAAATTAGCTCTGATATTCAACAGTGGAGAGAGGAGGAGGTGCAATTGGTTTTTCAGGCTCACAAAAGGGGCCCATACCAGCAGGTATAAACACCTACCCCCAGCCTCTCTCTGGGAGTTTTGGTACCCATGTCCCTTGTCTAGCGAGTGCTACTTAGTTGATGGTGAGACCCTCTATTATAAAGCAGTTTCGTTGTCCTTCATTCACATAACGCTGGTCTACAATTTTTGAGAAGGCGTCTGCTTCAGAGATAAAATGTGATATTTATTATGTATTTTGATGTGCTGAATTCAAATATGACAATTAAAACAACTGATTGGCTATTGTTTCTAAGATATTTAAGTTTTTACATTTTATGTCTATGTATATTGTGTAGATAGTAGAGTTTTAATCATAAATTGTAAACCTAGATCTTTTCATGTGTTTATGGTTGCTTTACATGATAATATTTCACCTGTCCTGTTTATATAACACTTTAAAAATCAGCAAAAGGGTTATATAAATAACATTTATTAAGAAACAAAAGGCAAAAAACTTATGTACATAGTTTAGTCCTATTCAGTGTCTACTTGGCGCTTCTTGGCTTGTCTCTTGTATACATTAAATGGAGCATCTCTTGTCACTGTCCAGCAATAGTCTGCAAGCATTGAGGGGCTCTATTTGCCCTGATAGCCTGCCAGGAGATTCCACTGCTGTAGTCTGGAGCCCAACAGCTCTGCCTTACTCTTGGGTAGTTCCAAATCCCTGACAAGGTCATTCAGTTCACCCTGTGTTATGAGGTGTGGTTCAGAGGAGGAGGAGGGGAGAAAATGTGGGTCCTGTGACATTGATGGTTCAGGACCAGAAGTTTCATCCTCTTCCTCTTCCTCATCTGACTCAAGTGAGAATGATTCTGGTGCATCAGGAACCGGCAGTCCTTCTCCGTGGGGTACTGGGCGTATAGCTGATGGAATGTTTGGATAATGCACAGTCCACTTTTTCTTCTTTGACACACCTTTCCCAACTGGAGGCACCATGCAGAAGTAACAATTGCTGGTATGATCTGTTGGCTCTCTCCAAATCATTGGCACTGCAAAAGGCATAGATTTCCTTTTCCTGTTCAACCACTGGCCAAGATTTGTTGCACAAGTGTTGCAGCATATGTCCTGATCTCTTGTCCTGATCTCCAATTTTGCAGCCAAAATAAAGGTGATAGGCTTTCTTAACCATAGTGGTTATACTGTGCTTTTGTGATGCAAAAGTCACTTCACCACAAACATAGCAGAACTTATCTGCACTGTTCACACAAGTATGAGGCATCTCTGCTCACTTTGGCTATACAGAAATGTGTCCCTTTGCAAAATCAAACACTGACAAATAAGAGAGCATGACACTGTATGATTTGTAGAGCTGATATAGGGCAATTTGTTCAGCAGAGTGATGTAAGCTTCGTTATGATTGCATCATCTATGACTTCTAGGAATAACATGATGCAATTCATATCATGTATGATGCAACACCAGCTTCAGATTGCATCATTCATTGTTTTGCCTCAAAAGCAAGTACTGTCCAAACCCAATCATAGATTTATTCATAGATCCAGTCAAAGATGTATTTTAATCATTTCTGGTTTAAATTGAGATCCCTTCCCTTTATAACTCACTTATCCTCAGCCATTCCCAAGTCAAGGGTTGTATATACTGACCCAATAGCATATCTTGAAAACTAGAGCCAATCAACAATTTTAAGCATCATTTTCGTTCTCAATGACCCAAAGTTAGTAAAGTTGGACTACATTTATTTCAGAAGCATTTTGGCTGTAGAGCAGTGTAATCAGTGTAACAATACTTTATTCCTCCTGCCCCAATAAAAGAGAACTTGGGGATCCCACAGCTGCCAAAGTGACCATTTGGGGTTGTGTGGGCTCATGCTAGGCAGCGTAGGTGTGCCTATGCAAACAAGATCAGCCTCTGAAGTTCTTTTCCACACTCATCACAATTCACCACCAGATGTCAGGGTAGTGCTCATCCTCACTCTGCTTACATGTGTAAGACTGCAGATATAAATGTCCCACTGTACTAGGCACTGGTGAGGCCTCATCTGGAGTTCTGTGTCCAGTTCTGGGTGCCACGGTCTAGGAAAGGTGTGGGCAAATTAGTGAGAGTCCAGTGAAAGCTACAAAAATTATAAAAGGTTTAGAAAAGGTGACCTAAGTGGAAAGTATTAAAAAGTTGGGTGAGTTTAGTCTTGAGGAAAGAAGACTGAAGGGGAGCCTGACAACAGACTTTAACTGTGTTAAGGAGTGTGATAAAGAGGACAGTGATCAATTATGCTCTATGTCCACTGAAAGTAGGTCAAGAAGTAAATGGCATAATCTTCAGAGAGAGAGATTTAGGTTAGATATTAGGAAAAGCTTTCTAACAATAAGGATAGTTAAATAATGGCATAAACTTCCAAAGGAAGTTGTGTAATCCATTTCATCAGAAGGTTTTAAGAACACGTTAGAAAACATCTGTCAGAGATGATCTAGGTATACTTGTTCTTGCCTCAGCATAGACTAGAGTCAACTAGATGACCTCTCAAGGTCCCATCCAGACTTACATTTCTATAATTCTATTATTGCTAATAGCCTAGCTGAACATACAGATAGGAACAGACAGTCCCTTGCTCTGCACAGTTTTCATGGAAATACAGAGCTGCTGAGTACCCAAAACCCAATTAATGTTAGTAGGAGCTTAAGTGTGCTCAGCACCTTTGAAAATCAGTCCATACACTCTTTTTAGTTGTCCTAGACCATCAATGTACTGATCCCATGTGTCCTCCCCTCATCTGTTATCCACGTTGTCACTTGGCTATACCCATGATATGTGATGGATAGATGAAACACCTGATGACTGACAGTAGTGAATATTGTGTCTTGAGTCATTGCAGTCTAGGAGAGTTATTTAAATTATGTCGAGTTTGGTGTGGGGCAAAAAGTATTCACCATCTCCATAGAAATATATGTGAAATGTTACTTATCTCTGAATGGTTTTAGATGGTTAGACCACTGGAAACATCTGGCTTACAATCGGCTTGGAAGAGTTAAGTATTTTCCATATGAGTAGTTGGCAATCATCGCAGATTAAAATCACCCCAATTCTGAGTCAGTTGGCTGCGTCCACGTAGCCAGATACATGTTTGGAGGAGGACAAAGTCTTGCCTCCTTCGGTGGAATTATGGCTACATTTACTTGCCTGTGAATCTGCCAAGTCATAGCTGGGGGATGCTATGTGTAACAAAGACTCAAAATGAAGGATACACAAAATTATTTATGCAAGAAAATATGAGGTTCCTTCTGTTTGTGTTAATAACTCCTTTTATAGCTCAGTTTCATGATTAGTTATTTCTGATATAAATAATTTTCAGCAGTAAACGTTAACACTAAATTTATATGTAATGAAAATAACTTTAAGACTAATATGAGGGACACCTGAAGAAGCATGGGGCTGTGAGCACTTTGGTCTAAAATTTATATGTTGGACCCAGATGCTTTTATCTTAGTTTAAGAAAGCAGGGAGGGGAATTGGGTCTTTTATCAATAGCAGTAATTAGTGCTTTTTTAAGGAAGGGCAGGATACCTGCTTCACTGAAGCAAGCAGTCAATAGTTTCCTGCTCAAGAAACCATCTGAAGACATTGGTGATTTTTTTCAACTGTTTAACCTTTGCATTTACAGGGGCACATAAATTGTTAGACTGGTGGTCAGTAACTCTGGTATAATCCTGCATCCTTGAATTTCTTTATTCCTGATCAGTTAGGTTTCGTGAATGTGTGTGGGATTGAAACTGCTTTGTCTTCATTGTGATGAAAAGATATTAAGTGTGTCTGTTGTTGATTTTTTTTTTAGATTAGTCAGTGGCCAATACCAGATTCATCTGAGAAAGGTGCAAAAACCACATAGTGGATCAATATAGAATAACCTGCCTATAGGTGACCAGAGCAAAATACAATATTCCAGATGAGGAGATACCATTGATTTATGTAATGACATTATAATATTTATAGTATTATTTTCCATCCTATTCTTTCTTGGCTGACAGTTCAGAGGTATCCAAGAAGGGGCTGTTGAGTCATTAGTCAACTACCCCAACTTCTCTTTCATCCTGTGTTCCCTAATGTTCTTTTCTGTAACTCCTCCTTTCCACTCTATATATAAATCCACTGTGGAAGGCAGTGAGATGCTTTGGGTTACAGTTTCATTACTGAAAAGCAGCTTGATGTCTCTTTATTCAAACTTGAACAATATCCTATTAATATTTTCCTAGTTCCTTACTGAGTTACCAACTTGGATGGAAAGAAGTTGATTCACCAAAATGGTGTCGATGCTGGTTGGTTGGGGAAAGAAGTTTGAAAATATGACAGTATGGTATCTGACCCTGCAATAGAAGAGGTCTGTCCATCCTCAGCAAATGGAATTTCCAGCTTAGAGATACTGTGAATTCCCACTTGTTCCTCTGACTCCCAGGTGCCATCACCTTCCCATAAATCCTTCCCATAAACCTGTGTTTAGCCCATGATTTTTCTTGGATGTGGATTTTGCCTTTTTCTAGATTGTCACACTATACTCTGCAGATGGGGCTTGCTTCCAAAAACTACTTGCAAATCCAGTTGATTCACAATGTAGTAGCTTGTTTGCTTAGAAGTGCTGGCTCTTGGAAATACATTGTGCAAATGCGCCAAAGACTGAATGGGCTTCTTTTTATACATCTGTGTGCAATTTTAGGTGTTGACTTTAATACACTACATAGTTTGAATCACAGTTGTCTGAAAACCACCAGGACCTCCTAGATCTGTTTAAGAGAGTCTAGATTTGAACACCTCTGAGGCCTTGTGAGTGGGCATTGTAATTAGAGGGGACTCAACTCAGAAATTTGCTTCCCTCATTCATCTGATGGAAGAGGCTTTGTTTATCCTCCAGGCAGGCTGACCATAAATCCCGTTTTGGCTGGGATAGTCCCTTTTTTAAGCCCTGTCCCAGTCGTTCTGACTTCTTTGGCAAAAGTGGGCATTTGTCCCATTTCCAGTTGGTAAGAGCAAATGGGACAAATGTCCACTTCTGTCAAAAAAGTGGGGTACAGTGCAGAGGAACTGTGCGAATGGAGATGCCAGCCCTGTGCAGGGTGAGGCAGGGCTGATGGGGGAAAGAGAGGAAGGGTTCCAATGTATGCAGGGCCGGCAGGGTTCCAGCGACCAGCAACATCATCGAGAGGGGGGAGCAGGGTTTAAGTGACCGGTAAGTAGTGACAACCTTGAGCAGGGGAGGCCAGCAGAGTTCAAGTAACCAATGACAGTCGGGGGCACCTTGGGCGAGCGCCTGGGGCCAGCACCATGGGAAGGAGGTTTGGGCAAGCTCCTGCATGGTGTCCCATTTTGGTGAACCCAGAGACTTTTGTATGAGCATATCTTTTGTAAACTGAAAAATACATAAATGAATAAGAGTGACCATAGATGGCTGCAGGATGGTGATAGTTTATAATTTGTGGGAATGGTTTATCTTATACAAAAACATGTTAAAAAGCGAATCCTGCTCTGATTGATTGAAATGGCAAAACTCCCATTAATAATCAAAGGAAATGAGTTTGGGCTGTACGGCTCTAAACCTGCAAACTCATCCCTTGAACACTGGACAGAGGCATGTCTGTGCACAGCACATAGCAGGAATGTGGCCTAAATGACAATTAGCAGGATTAACATTGCAAGATTTGAGTGTGGTGTTTAGAAACCATTACATTGTAGAGCTGCAAATTTTTTGTATCCATGTGGATCCCAAGCTCTTAGAGAGACAAGGTGGATGAGGTAATATCTGTTATTGGCCATCTTCTGTGGGATGAAAAAGAAAAGCTGGCCAAGAGGTTAATTATAGCTCGTTGAAAGGTTTTGATAAAAAGAAATTCAATTTAAAAAATGGCCTTGTAATGGTCACTCCCAAAATGTGTTACTTTTGATGAAACCTTTAAAAAAAATCCCAGTTTTGTTTTTAATCTGAGAGAAAGTCTGTGGGGGGTACGGAGAATGTGAAACAAAGCATGAAAACTCCAGATGTTTCTATAAATATTTCCAGTAAATGAAAAAATATTCTTTTTTGAAACCTGAATGATGAAAATGATTTTGACAGTTCCAGAGTTTTTTGGAACAACCTTTACCATTTTTTGATCATGTATTGTAAATATATCTTTAGCACAGTGGCTTATATGTTTTACAGAATGTTATCTACAAGTTATTAATTTTCTTGAATGCAACATTTCTAATTCTAATGACTGGCTTTGGAGGCAAGTAAAAACCTCTCTTATGCCATTTAATCTCCCAGTTTCTATTCTTTGGAACTCCCACACAATCCAACCGAAAAGAATTAAAATTCAATATACATATAATAGTGAGAGATATTAACAGCTACTTTGCATTTCTCTTATCAGATTCAAAGTAAACTTGCAATAAAAGTGCTGTAAATATTTATCAAGGGTTCCAAAGACTGCTACTGATAATTTAGTGGGAAATAATGTATTTTTGATGTTAGACTTATGCATTAAATTTTATATACTAGTGAAGATTAACAACTACAGACAGATGCAGCTGCAATGGGAAAGTGTTCCGCTGAACAATGAAATAGTCATTTCAGTATTCTGTGTCAAATGCCTCTTTTAATTAGCTACATTAAGACTGTAAGCAAAAAGCACCGACTAATCCCTCAACTGTCAAGTATAATAAGGAACTAGTGGGACACAGAACTACAGTATGTAGGCAAGGAGGCAGCAGCAAGAAGAAACACATACTTTAAAAATGTGAGTGATATAAGCAGTGCCGTGGAGATTAGAGGAGAATAGAATATCAGGGTATTTATTAGTAAATTTCCTTCCAGAAGACCAAAAGATCAACCCTCAGCTTGGTAACGCTGAGTTACGGAAAACGTAAAGACACCTTTCCTCCTGTCTGATCCTGGGGACTCAAGTTAGTGCAGAAGGACTACTCTAAATTACACCAGTAACAATAGCCCTTGGAGCCACTGCAGCAGCAAGGATTAGATGGAACGCAGAGTACTGCCTTCACCTCCATCCTGTATCAATACCCGCCCTTCAACAGGAAGTGGAGTAGCTAGTAGTGTAAGCCTTGTTAATGCCACCAGAGGATTTCCCTACGCTAGTGAAATCTGCAGCTGTCAATAGGTGCTGCTGCACCCTCTGGCTTGAAGTGGTTTCCATTATATACATGATTTACAGTTTGGTTCAATGATTCTCAGCACCCGCCACTACAAAAATTGTTCCAGAACTGATGTAGCTGTCTGTTTATGGCAGCATTCTGGCTGCTATGCATGACCTGAGCAGGGTAAAGGAGCTGAAAGCTTGGTTAAGAAACTGGTAAAAAATATTTATGAATATAATTCCACTTGAATAATTAGCCCTTAATTAGAACATACACTAAAAGTCAGGAATGACAAAAAGAAATGTTTAAGAAATTAGGCTCTAAAACTCATTTTGCATTAGCTAAAAAGTTGTATCTTAAAATTGCCAAGTTTACACCAACTCTTAAGAAAACCACATCCAAATATTTCTTAGAAAAGGTTTTATTTATGTTAAAATTTAAACTAAAAAACAAGTAGATGTTAAAAGCCAGTTGTTATGTTACCTTTCATCAGAAAGTTAGCTACTCCAACATTTTGCCAATGCAAATCTCTGCTTCTCTGCTGTCTGTCCACAGGTTCTTTCACTGCTGTATGATCATGCATTACAAAAATGGAGTAGAATAAAATACTGCATTAGTACACCAACAGTTACAGAAAAAGTTCAGTTCAATTTGAAGGGTAGTTCCTGGAAGCTTGAAATATTGTCATATTGGTCTCAATAGGTCTTTGTCTGGTCATGCTGGAAGAAAGACTGGAGGCAATGGCTGTGATTTAATTAGGTTGCAATTTTATTTACCTAAAATATCTGGGTGTACCCAGCAATAACTTGTATAGTGAGAGCCATTATTATCCTTAATTGTTTACACTTTGGTGGGGGAGAGGCGGCATCAGCCCTCTCCCTTTCCAAGCTGTTCCAAGCCAGCCCAGTGCTGGGACCTTGCCACTCTCTCCTTGTATAAGGATTAAGAGGGAAGGTAGGGTTGGCTTCTCATGGTACCAGACATTAGAAGCCCCAAACCTCTCTTCCCCAACTTCCTCAAGGGATGCTGGAATGAGATTCTGCAGCTGCACCTGTTCTGTACTCCTGAAACCCTAATTTATCAGCTAGACTGCCTGCTGTATGACCCTTCCTGATTGGTTGAGAAAGCCAGCAGGCCAGTTCTTAAGCCCAGCTGCAGCAGTAGCTCATTGTCTACTCAGTGCTCATGCCAATGGATTCTATACCTCTCTATGTTCTTCTTTCCAAGCCCTGCTCCTGCTTTAGTCCTCCATAGCTCCAGTCCATATCTTGCCTTGCACCCAGCCTCCTTTCTGCCTCAGAACCAGCCTTGATCCTGCCTCCCCTGACTCCTCGTAATCCAGTTCCAACCCTCAGATCTGATTCCTGACTCTGACTCTGTCTCACCCTGGTGTCTGGCACTCGGATTCTGCACATGAGGCCTGACTCCCACTCCAAACCAGTCCACTGACCACTAAATCCCCTTCCAGTCCATTTTTATCCAATCACCGTGTCCCGTCTGTAATGAGTACCTGCACTACACATCTGCCATGGTTTTCATTTTAATCTAATCTCCCTGCCCATCCCACTGAGTGCTTGAACCACTGTGCAAGTGCAAGAGGCAAAAAACCCCACCCTGCCTCTCTCAATCACTGTGAGGAAAAAATTCCTTCCCAGCCCCCAAGGAAAATGTGCAACTGTGTAATACCCACAGCTGATCATGAAGAAACCAATTCTACTCTTATTGCATGGGGTGGAGCAGAGGGGTGTGTGTTACCAGCCCAATCCAAGTGAGACAGGGCTTCTCTAAAACTACTCAGGGTATAAATACACCCTCTTCCAGTTACCTGGAAGGGCAGTGCCTTTCCCTTCCCTGCCCCACACTCATCCCCCGGCCTCTTCGTCTGGCCACTTCCTGTTGCCCTCTCCAGGGAAACTTTCCCCTCCTTCCCATTTTGCCACCAGTTGCAGAGGGAACCCTTGTTGTAATGTTAACCCCAGGCAGCCAGACAAAGGCCCCACTGCATACAGTTGCTGCGAGCATATTACATAACTAGACTTTGCAGTTAAGTAGTCCTGGGCCTACAACTAAAAACTGTGCTATCAAACTTCCAAAAAGGGACCAGATTCTGCTCATACTGACAATTGTGGCAATCCAGAAGAGCTCCATTGAAATCACAGTCAGCACTTTAATTCTAAGCCAGCATTTTCAAACTTGGGTTTCTAAATAAAAACTAGAAAGACTAGAATTTTTGTTCCATTTCTTTTTGCTTTGTTTCAAAATTTCTGGTGAAATGGAAATTCTGAAAACATTTTGTTTTAATAATGTCAAAACTATATATACACACACATTATATCAATAAAGACAAATGCAAAGTGCTCCACTTAGGAAGGAACAATCAGTTTTACACATACAGAATGGGAAGAGACTGTCTAGGAAGGAGCATGGCAGAAAGAGATCTAGGGGTCATAGTGGACCACAAGCTAAATATGAGTCAACAGTGTGATAGTGTTGCAAAAAAAGCAAACGTGATGCATTAACAGGTATGTTGTAAACAAGACACGAGAAGTCATTCTTCCGCTTTACTCTGCGCTGGTTAGGCCTCAACTGGAGTATTGTGTCCAGTTCTGGGCACCGCATTTCAAGAAAGATGTGGAGAAATTGGAGAGGGTCCAGAGAAGAGCAACAAGAATGATTAAAGGTCTTGAGAACATGCCTATTAAGAAAGACTGAAAGAACTGGGTTTATTTAGTTTGGAAAAGAGAAGACTGAGAGGGGACATGATAGCAGTTTTCAGGTATCTAAAAGGGTGTCATCAGGAGGAGGGAGAAAACTTGTTCACCTTAGCCTCCAATGATAGAACAAGAAGCAATGGGCTTAAACTGCAGCAAGGGAGATTTAGGTTGGACATTAGGAAAAGTTCCTAACTGTCAGGGTAGTTAAACACTGGAATACATTGCCTAGGGAGGTTGTGGAATCTCCATCTCTGGAAATATTTAAGAGTAGGTTAGATAAATGTCTATCAGGGATGGTCTAGACAGTATTTGGTCCTGCCATGAGTCCTAGAGTCTATGAGTCTATTATAATATAATGCTTATTACAGCTATAATATATCATATTCAAATTAATATTTAGCATAAAATAGAAGTCACAGCTAAATGAATCACAGTGTGAAATCAAAGCCATTTGTTTTGATATTTTGCCAACTAAAACTTCATCCAAATTGACATAAATGTTTCAATTTTGACAAAATTGCATTTTCCAATAGAAAACTGTTCAGTCAAAAATTTTCAGCTAATTCTAATATCAGTGAAGACAAATGTAAGTAACACATGATGACAAACTTTGTAAATTAGGCCATTTTCACGAAGCCTAGGTATGAATTTAAATGTAGGACTTTAGATGCTCAGGAATAAAAGTTGGGGGGACAGATGTGAAATATCAGCTCAACATTAATAATAATTTTGCTATTCTAACCCTATAATCCCTTCCTGTATATCAATTTTATCATATATGGACCACAACAACATAATATAGAAACATATCTTAGTTCTACCTAAAAAGTAGACATCCACACCCATAAAGCATTGATTCATTTATGCCAATGGAAGAAAGAGTCTTCCATGATATATATGCTCAATACACACTTCAGTTAGTTGTTTAAACAGAGCAGCTGGAACGAATAATTCTTTTAGACAAGTTTCTGTTCTATTTTTTCTTATCCTGAAGGACAACAGAAGATGTAACTTTGCAATTTCATTAAATATGGCACATGTTGCTATAAGCTATGCTCTTGCAAGTACTATATTTATGCCAAGAATGAACGAGAGTAGAGTAATTAGGGCTTACTTTTTACATGGGGCATGTCAAGCAGCAGACGAGTTTCACAAAGGGACTGAGAGCAAGAAATGTAGAAGAAAAGAAAAGGAAAACATGGGCCAGAGGCTTTACAGCTCATAGTTGGCTACATTGAAACTGGAAAGTCTTTTAATGACAGTGGGGTAGATATGTCAAGTAAAACGAGGTTACAGTTTCAGGCCAAGCTGCCAAACCTGGCAACGTTTTCATGCTGCTGCAAGACAACAACTCCAAGGTTTGATAAGAGAAATCTTCTTCCAAAAATCTGTGTATGGGCCCCTTGGGTAATAGTTTCTTTTGTGGAATGAATCAGACTCTAAGTCCCATGTGAGCGGGGGGATAGACATGAGGGTCTGGGAGCTCATTAGCCTGGTGGAGTTGCTGTCTAAAAGTGCTTTAAATCTTTCATTCTACAGCGCTTATGACACTGTTGACAAAAGACATGGGAAAAGACAGAAAACACAAATTAGCGCATTTTGATAGTGTATAGTTTCAAAAAGTGCCTAAATAATTCAGATCTGATCTACTCACAGTTTTTGTACCAGAGTATCTATTTCAGTTAGGGGTGTGATTTTTACCAGAACACTTACACTGCTACAACCCTACTGTGGATGCAGTTATACTGGTATCAAAGTACCTTATGTTGGTATAACTTCTTCCCTTTCCCATAAAGGAATAAGCTATATTGGTATAAGTATACTAAGCATCTTTATACTGGCATAACCGCTTTAACTATACTGATATAGCTGAAGCGATACAGCCTGTATGTGTAGACAAGGTGTAAGGAGCCTAAGTCCCATTGAAAGCATTTAAGTGATTTAGGAGCCTACAGCCCATTGACTAAGTTACTTAAGTGCTTTTGAAAAGGTTACCCATTATTCTTTTAAAGCTATATTTACTGTCATATGTGGTGACATAAACAGATAGTCAAGGGTTAATAGAACAGAAGTACTTCATGTCTCTCTTGCCTGTAAAGGGTTAACAAGATCAGTGAGCCTGGCTGTCACCTGACCAGAGGACCAATCAGGGGACAGGATACTTTCAAATCTTGAAGGAGGGAAGTTTGTGTGTGTGCTGTTAGTTTTTGGTTGTTCACTCTGGGGGCTCAGAGGGACCAGACGTGCAACCAGGTTTCTCTCCAATCTCTCCGATACAGGCTCTTATAAGTTCAGAAAAGCGAGTTAGGCTTATGGTTGTTTTCTTTATTTGCAAATGTGTATTTGGCTGGAAGGAGTTCAAATGTGTATTTTGCTGAAAGGATTTTAATTTGTGCTTGTATACTTCGGCTGGGAGGTTATTCCCAGTGTCTATAGCTGAAAGACACTGTAACATATTCCATCTTAAATTTACAAAGATAATTTTTACTGTTTTTTCTTTCTTTAATTAAAAGCTTTTATTGTTTAAGAACCTGATTTTTTTTTATTCTGGTGAGACCCCAGGGGATGGGGTCCGGATTCACCAGGGAATTGGGGAGAAAGGAGGGAAGGGGGAGAGAAAAGTTAATTTCTCTCTGTGTTAGGTTTACTTTCTACCTCACAGAGAGTCAGGGAGGGGGAGGGAGAAGGAGCAAGGAAGGTGAAGTTTCCTCTCTGTTTTAAGATTCAAGGAGTTTGAATCACAGTAATCTTCCAGGGTAACCCAGGGAGGGGAAGCCTGGAAGAGGCAACGGTGAGGGAAAGGGTTTACTTTCCTTGTGTTAAGATCCAGAGGGACTGGGTCTTGGGGGTCCTCGGGCAAGGTTTTGGAGGGGACCAGAGTGTACCAGGCACTGGAATTCCTGGTTGGCGGAGATAATATCATCTGTCATAGCTGATGGGATGTTCTGATGGGAGGTTAACTTAATAATTTAATTAATATTATTTACTCAATCCTCATCCTCATTTGCCTCTCCAACTACTGCTATCTCTTCCTTCATCTCTAAATTCATCCAAGAGGTTATTTACAACCATTGACTCAATTTTTCGTCATGGTACTCCATATTGGATCCTCTACTGTATGGCTTATGACCTCTCTGCTCCATCAAAATTGCTACCAGTAAGCATGATGGTCTTTGCTCTTGGGGAGCATTGCCTAGTGGCTGGGGCTTAGGTCCTTCAACATACAGATAGGAGTTTTCATTAGGGAAGTCCAGGCCCTCCCATTCCACTAGGCTTCAGACCAAGACCCTGTGAAGGCAACACAAGTGTCTTCCACCCAAGTGCACAATAAGGCTGCCTTACCTGGGTCACTTCCTACCACCCCTCTATTATCTGTAATTCGCAATCTCTCACAGGAAAGGATGAAGCAGGTAAGCTCACCACTTGGCACCGCTTCACAGCCAGACATGGCATGGTAGCTCTCTCCCCCTTTTGGTGTGGTGGCTACTCCTCTCATGCCTTGGCCCTCCGGTCAGGTCACTTCCAAGTCTCCTGTTCAGGGGTATTCCATAAACAAAACATAGGGAATCAACACAAATAAGATGAGTTAGTATGTGAGAGGGGAAATGCCTCCCTCTCAGGGTCTATCAGAAACAGGTCCTCCCTTCCCTCAGGGAGGAACCATCAAGCAATTATGGATGGAAGAGATCCTGCCTTCCCTCAGCCATTTCCCCTGGAGCTGCAAGGTAAAAGTCCTTTCTCTTCCCTAGTTTGTCCACTGGTAAGCTGTTCTACTCCCTTTTTAACTCCTCCTCCAGCCTGTGCATCTCTTGCAGGTGTGGTGCGGCAGGGTTGGTTAAGACTAGAGCAGCTCATTAGCCCCTTGTTTCTCAGTGTGTGGTTTGTATACTCCATTACACTAATGTTACAAGTGACCTTTTGCTAACTAAATCCCAGGGCCTACATTCCATCTAATTCTACTCAGCCTCTGAACATACTTCTGGAGATCTTGGCCTCCCTCAGCCTTCAGGATTCTCCCCTCTCCTGGTTGTCCTCTTACCGCTCCAACTTCTTCAGCATCTCTTTAGGTATGTTCCTCTGCTCCCACTCTACAGTCGATCCTCATAGATCTCTGTATTTTGCTCCATTTCCTTCTTTACATTCTCTTTCTGGATGACTATCTTTACACCAATAGTTCACAGATGGCCCTCTCTATTCCTAACTTGTCTCCTTCCATCCAATCTAGCATTTCAGCCTCTCTCTCTGTCATCTCTTCCTGGATGTCTAGCTATCAGCTTAAGCTTAATATGTCCAAAACAGTACTCCTACTCTTTCCTATTTGCTACCCCTATTTTCTGTCATTGTTATAAACCTCACCAGTAACTGAGGGCCATCAGATCTGGGTAACCTTCAAGGGTCCCTCCCTCCTGCCCCACAAATCCAAGCTGTGTTCAAATCTTGCTACTTCTTTCTCTATAACATTTCCAAGATATGTCTTTCTTTTGGTCCAGAAAGTCAGAAGTCAAGACCCTCAATGCCATTCTTGATTACCATAACCTCCTCCTCTTTAGCCTTCCTTATATCTAGTCAATTAATGCTAGCTTGAATGAGGGGCGGAGGCGGTATTAGTTTGAATTTGATTTGTTTACATTATTTTTTAAAATTGCAAATGCATTGCATGTGTAAATATTGTTTATATTTGATTGTATCCATCTAGGCACACCCTTTGTATGGCATATGTCGTAGAGCCAGATTGCTGTATAATGACTCACATTGAATAATACCTTTCACCATGTATAGTCCCACCAAACTCAGTGAAGCTATACTGTGGAATAAGGTCCATGATTATGGGTATCATGAGTTGGGCTTTAGATTTTAAACGCCTCAGACCAGCACTGCGTCTGTATATATAGACATTTGTGCAACACCTAGCTCAAAAGCACCCCAATCCTGATTGGAGCATTTACAGATAGTAAATTACAGAAATTGTTACAAGAGTACTGTATAACTCAGGGGTAGGCAACCTATGGCATGCAGGTCAAAGGCGGCACGCGAGCTGATTTTCAGCATCACTCGCACTGCTCAGGTCCTGGTCACCGGTCCGGGGGACTCTGCATTTTAACTTAATTTTTAAAAGAAGCTTCTTAAACATTTTAAAAACCTTATTTACTTTACATACAACAATAGTTTAGTTATATATTATAGACTTAGAGAAAGAGGTCTTCTAAAAATGTTAAAATGTAATACTGGCACACGAAACCTTAAATTAGAGTGAATAAATGAAGACTTGGCACAGCACTTCTGAAAGGTTGCCAAACTCTGGTATATATGTAACTGTTTAAAAGATAAGATGCTGGTAAGTGGAGCTGAAGAATATATTGGATAGTTCCTAAATTTTGTAGGATGTGTAAAACTTGTCATGGAAAATGTTTGTTTGTGCAGTTCTTTACATTAGCTCTTAATGGTAATAAATGTCTGTAAACTGTTTTGAGATGCTGTGACAGAATGCACTGTAGAAATGCAAAAAGTGTTTATCATTGTTATGATCTAACTTCCAGAACTTGGAACTGAACTTAGCTTTGGTAGCAAGTGATTTAATTCAAGCCAGGAGCATTGTTGTTTTACTTGCTTTACACACTTTTCTCATGATAACCAGTACTTGGACAAATACTTCAATTTTTCTAGCTTTCAGTGATTGACTGAAAAGAGAATTCCCATTAGTGAAATACATGGTATGAATAATTCTTCACAGTTTGACTAGCTGGGGACACGTTATCTTCAAATTGATCTTTGGGAAGGACAAGGTGTATTTGTAAGAATATTATAGATATATAATGTACATCTTTGCTGGTTTCAGAAACACTTGTCTCTTCTTCAGCTTGCTTTTTATTCATTTATCTAATGGATAGGCTTAGATTTCCCAAATGACTTATTTATATATTTAATTAAAATCTCAGCTCCATTGCTTATATCCAGACATACTGTGAGGGGTGCCTCAAATATTATCTCATATGCTTTGTATGATGACCTTTTTCAGAACTTCAGACAAAAGACATCAATCCATATTAGAACCTTTCAACTGAAAGCTTTAAAATTTCAATGGATTCTTGTCCAAGATTTGTGTGTGAGACAAATTTGAGAATGTACCGTACATGGCTATCAAAAGAGTTCTTGCCAGTAATATGTATAGATAGAAGACCTTAGATCCCTCAGATGTTTTCTCCATAACATGGCTTTTGTATATCACACCTGCAAGCAATCTATGATACCACTGTGACCAGTTAGCAAAATGGAGAATTATTTTTCTTTTAATTCAGGAAGCCTTTATTCAACTTTGCAGTGTCTGTGGGGGGGTGGGCAGGAGTGGGGGGGAGAACCTGGCACAAATTTGTCCAGTAAAGAATTGGAATGGCAGCATTAGCCAGAGTATGAAAGATCATTTGTACTGATGGGAAGATAATTTAAAGGCATGTCAATTGTCTGCCTCCTGAGGTCCTTTTCCACATGAAGTGGGGCAGGAAGTTCTAGTAAAGCCACCTTCATCTGATCATGAAAGGATTCAGAAAGCAGGAAAAGCATCACAGGTTTAAAACATCACCCTGAGTAGATGAAGACAGGTGGGAGTATTATTGTACTCTGGATGTATAGGTTTCAGAGTAGCAGCCGTGTTAATCACAAGTACTCTGGATGTATAGACACTTCCAGACTATCTAGTGTGCTAATATCATCCTCACTGACTGGAAGAAGGATGTTATTCTGTCTCTGCTCAAAAAAGGAGCCAAAGCCAAGTGTAGCAGCTACAGACGTATTACACTATTGCTGGTCCAAGGGAAGGTCTTTGTCTCTGTTACTGTCACAAATTAGGGATGTATTTTTTGTGGCTGGGATGGTCAGCACAATTCAGACCTGGTCATTTCGCCAGCGACCAGATCTTTAATTTGAGACAGATTTTTTTTTTTGGAGACAATGGCTCTGATTTGGTGCCTCAAGCAAACTTGTGGCATGTGATGAGGTGACTCGACAGCCTTGGGATGATAATATCATAGATAGAAGTGCTCCAGAATGGAACAGAAAGCTGTGTCTAAATTAATGGTAAATACATGGCATGGTTTCCTATTTCCAAGGGAGGTGGCACAGCTGCATTCTGGTGCCATTGTTGTTCAATATTGGCATTCACTGGCCAGTGGATAAGCTTGAAGAGGCAGCTGTTGGTGGTGTCAAGCTGAACATTGATCTGGTCAGGCAAGAAGCAGTGCACATTGGTCTGATTATTAATCTGGCCAAAACTAAGTCCCTAGCCATTGCCATCAGGAGCCTCTAACATCAGATTACAGCCTGCTCAGTATTAACCTGTCTGGATGGAATACTGAGCAGATGACAACTGTCAAAAACATGGATGTTTGAAAGAGGTGGACACTTGTTTAGCAGCAGCCATCCCCATGTTATAGGTCGTTCAATGGCCTCTATGGAGATGTTGGGATATCAAGCTTACTATAAACCTGCACACGTATAGATCTACGGTTATACCAACTCTACTGTATGGCAGTGAAATGTATGCACTGAGGCAGCTGAAGAGTGACAGATTGATGTTTTCAATTCTCGTCTTTGTCAGCTGTTCCATATTAAGTGGCAGGACGAGATCAGCAGTTCAGGTATTCATACCCGAACCAACAACTACCCCTCCATCAGTACTGGTTTGGTTTCAGTGGCTTTCTGGGTATGGAGAATATTATTAGGATGGAAGAGCAACGTATAATGAAGCTCAGTTACCAAGTAATGTTCCTATACATTTGACAATCACATGATCACCAAAAGGCTCAGTGATGTTTGTAAACTGAACACCAAGTCAGAATGTCTTAGGAGCCTATCTACAGATCAATCCAGATGATGTTTGATCTTCAAGGAGGCCATGTCCCTTTGGGTCTTGCCTTTATGATTCTTCTTCTAAATAGGCTTTACTTACTGCATTTTGTAAATCTAAATTTGCAGGCCTTAGAATATGTTTATCCTTTTGACCATGGGCTACAAGTTACTTTTTTTCTAGTTTATTTTGAACAGCATGAGACTCCTTCTTGATTCTTTTTTCTGAATCAGACAAATGGGTTTTTGAAAGTGTTTGACTGAGCTGTTACACTCTGAAAGAGATCCAAATGTTGGGTGCGATCACTTCCTCTGCACATTTCTGGTATCTATCAAAAATTGACATACCTCCCCTACCCAGATTGCTCCATCAACCAAGTAAAGTAGCAGCCATTAAAAATTCTGATTCTATAGGAATTACTTAGGTTTTTCTCTGAAATATTTTGTTTATGATGAGTTAGAGCTGGTAGAAAAATGGGAAGCCTTGTCACAATTTTTTGTTTTCTTGTGAAATACTCATCCAGTTCACTGAATTTCAAAATTTTGTCTTTTGTTGTTGAGAAATTGCAATTTTGATCAGCTCTAGGTAGAGTATCATAATTTCTTAATTTTCTCCAGTATCAAGAGCCAATTCTGTTTGCAATAACACACACACAAAATGTTCAAATACATGAGCACAGTCAGAGGTGCTGGAACAATTTTTATAGTGGGGGTGCTGAGAGCCATTGAACCAAACTGTAAATCCTGTATCTAATAGAAAAGACTTCAAGCCAGGGGGTGCTGCAGCACCCCTGCAACCCATAGTTCCAGCACCTATGATCACAATAAATCTGTGTCTCCCCCATTTTTCCTGAAAACATGCTTGAAACATCCAGTCTACTGAATATGCCTTTCCCTGATGCTAGCCCTAAAGAAACAGTTGGAAATTTCATAAATGAAATAGGTTTCAATTAACAAAATAATGGATGAAATGCTGTTTTAAATCTGATGCTCTCGTTCTACAAGACACTAGCTGTTAGCGATTTTCTTCTGTCAGAAATAGAAGCAGGCTAAAAGCTGGCTGATGCAGCTTCAATATGTAAGGCTCGTTCATTATCCTTGCCCCCAATTCAGCTGGGGTGGGAGAGATACAATTGCTTCATTTTTAAATACTCACTTCCCCTATTGTTAGTGTTAATCAGGTTGGAGGAAAGGGCAGCTGCATAGCTAGATTTCTCTCTCTCTCTCTTTCAAGATAATCATTCTCTCATTTCAGCAGAAGCAATCACTGGAGGGGGCACAGCTTTCCTAAAGATCTGTTCCTGTGAGTTCTTGTGTTCAGCATCTCATCAGATTTAACTTTTCATTTTAATACTAATTGTTTTGCTTTATTTGTATTACTGTAGCAGCTGCAACTGAGCTTAGGGACCCACTGTATTAGGCACTGTTCAAACAAATTGTAAGTGACAATACCTGCCCAAAAGAGCTTACAATCTAAACAGAAAAGTCAAAGGGTGAAAGGAAGAAAATGTTGTTTAAAGAAACTGAGGCTCATAGCCTTTAAGGCCAGAAGGGACCATCATAAGGCATAGAGGGAGATTAAGAAACTTGCCCAGAATCACACAGGAAGTATGTAGCAAATCCAGGAATTCAACTTAGATTTTCTGTGTCCCAGTCCAATATTTTAATCCCATGACCATCTTTCCTCTTTAATTTTAAATTGTTCTCCATCCCCTTTATCAACAGAAAGACACTGCAGCACATCTGCAATTTTTGAAGCCGCTCTAGCAGCCTCTTGACTTTGGAGGAACAAGGATAAAGTAATTTTATTAACATTTTAAAGGATTTTAAGTTAACACATTTCTTGTTTTTATTATGATGTTAAATATGTATGAAGTGACATAGCTATACAAGTACTTAGATAACTTATCTATATAGCTTTGGCACACATTACAAATTATTTAGCATCTTGTAATGTTTTACACATTGAAATAATGTCAAGCAAGTGAATTAGAGTTACATTACTTAAATCAGGTAAAGCTCACTCCAGTTTTTGTCTACCAGTTGCCTCAGCTTCTTTTATTATTTTAATAAACATCTCCTCTTGTTGGGCAATAGGGAACGTCACGGGTTCCTCAAATGACTTGACAATATAGGTATGACCTCTTTATTTCAAATATAGTCTGAGTTCAAAACTACCATTGGTATTCACAAAACATAGCTACTCTCTTTAGTTTCGGGGAAGCATGGTCTTCCCTCAAGTACTATTGGTCTGTAATCTGTGTATTCCAACCTGGGAACTCCAGAAGTCAATACATTGTGAGAATTTGATAATGCTTATGATTTTGTGTTTTCTTTCTACATCTGAACACATAATGTAGATTGTTCTGGCTGGAAGAAGTAGCTTTTCCTGCAATTCAAAGGAAAGCTGATGCTGCTGAAAAATGAAGAGTTAGTAATTTGCTTTGTGATGTCTCAAAAACCCTTTCAATATATTCTCCTTCAGTGTTCTCTAGGAGCAGGCACAAGTTCGTAATTCTCATTTTATTCTTTAGAAATGTTCAACTTTTCAAAGCGTTATTTTCAACCATCAAACTAGAAGAAATTATCTTCTTACCCTGAAGTCATGATCTCAAGATCTGTGACATGAGACTCCTAGTAATTTAGAAGAAATATTTTCTACATTACCTTCAGTATTGTTGGGAGAGAGGCCTTTACCCCCTCTAATGGTTCTCTCTGACACAATTATTTAGATAGTAATAACAGTCATTGGTCCGAGTCAAAATTTAACCCTTTGTTTCGGATTGGCAAAATATAATACATAGAGTACAATTAAGAAGAACATCTGTCTTATTTTTCCCCAATCTTCCTTTGATTCTCTTTCTAAATTCCACAATAACATATGAACTGACCTCTTTAAAAAGTGATTGTTTCCTTGAATTATTCTTTTTTGAGTTAGTAAATATATCACCTATATCTTGTAGTTAATAATATGTGCTTATTGCCAGCGAGACTAACACTTGGCATTTATTTTTTCCCTTTAAAAAGAAGGAAAAAGGAACTTATTTTAATGCATTTTTTCCTGGAACATGGAAGTGTGCATTTCCACAATATGGATATGATGTCAAAATGTAGTGACAGTGTGCATGCATCCAAGAAAAGAAGCCTACAAGCAGTGAGAGGGAAAAAAAGAATCCACATAAAATCTTTTTTTGTTGTTGTTGTTTTCGCTTTTGTAACACAGATTTATTTCACTTCAATGATCTGTTTAACTAACTAAATAAAAGCTCTCCAAAAGTTACCAAGAAGCCATCTTGACTATGATCACAAAACAAAAAATTGTCAGAAATACTGCTGCCATTTATGGCTTATATAGACATTTTCATATTCAGAGTGCTTGACAGATATTAAATTAATCACACTGTATCTTAATTCTAATTGTCACAGATTCAGAACACTGTGATGCATATCTACTGACGAAGATATGTGTCTACAGCATCTTTTTGTCACAGGAATAGCAGAGTTAAGATTCAATTTGTCATTTGAGCTAGAGACTAGTCTTGTCAAGAATGTTGTGCCACTTTTCAAAAAGTGAAACATAAACACCTATATGCCAACAATTGTGTTGGCTCACTCCCACTAAGAACCCACTCCTGTAAACCACCAAGCAAGAGGTGAAAGAGATGGAAGGTTAGCTAGCTCCTTATCGAACAGCTTTTATGAAGCACCAGGAGTGGAGCTCAGCATTGTACAAGGCACAAAGGAAAATAAGAAGCCTGCAGTCAGCAGGCTGAACTCTGAAACCCTGACTCACACTGCTAAGCACTTATTCATAGAGGTAGAACCACACCCTCGAATGAGGAAGGATGGTCCAATGATTATGGTGTCAGTCAGAGACTCGGGTTCAATGCCCTGTTTTGCCACAGAGCGTGTCTTTTAATCTCTGTACATTTCAGGTCTCATTCGGAAAAAATTGCAATAATAGCATTTCCCTACATCATTCATGTGTAGTGAGGATAAATACAAATAAAGATTATGAGGGAATCAGCTACAATGGGGAAGGGTGCTATGTAAATAATGACAGAGAGAATGCTCACCAATGTGTGTCAGGTGTTTTACAGTCTGGCTATCTGATATGAGCCAGATAAACAAGCAAACGAAGATAATTGGAAACAAGTTATTAACAAGGCAGAGGTGATTATTCCACAATATGTCATTTTAAACTCTTGCTTACAAGCTTCTGGACTCAAATTATATACCCATGACAGCATGTTTATATATGTACTTAGGTCTAGAGTCGGCTGCCCTTATTCATGAATAGCTTGATTAAAATGAATAGTCTACTTATGGAATAAAGTGCTATTCAGGTGTACTAAGGGTGATGGAATCGGACTCTTCGTGATTGAAATTTATATACAAGGAGCTTATCATAGATGCTTTTGCTATGGAAGACAAGATTGGATGTAAGGAAATCCAAACAAGGAATATAAGAAAAGAAATAGCAGCAAGAAACACTTGGACGGTAACTATAGGAGACACATGTAGCAATGCCAGGCACAGAACAGGCACAGAGCTAGGGCAGAGGGTTGGGAAGGTTGCAGGGACAGAAGGATCAGTAAGCAAACTAGTCCAGTCCATTCAGAATTTGGAATAGAACCCAGGCATCCTAGTTTCTGCATTCCTCTGCTGTCAGCGAATAGCTGTGAAACCCATTAGCAAAATGTGTACCTTTCCCCCCTCTAGAAGTGGCTGACACAAAGAAGATAAGAACCAGTACTGCTAACTGTTAGCTCAAGGGTCCTTAGTGACAACCCATGTGGTGATCAATAGCGTTCCACATCATGATTTTGCAGGGGGTTTTTATTTAAAAAACCTAGGAAATTATGTACAAAAATACATTTAAAAGAACATTTAATGTTGCAAAGTCAAGAGTTAGGAAATGGCAGAATCGACATTGCAACTTAAATTCATCCCCTTTGTGCATATTAGTGCATATTAATTTTTCCAGAGGATGCTACCTCATTCAGTGCATAAGATGGACTAGGATCAAGAAGGCTGTTGTCCGTAGGATCCCTCCCTCCCCCAGCCTCATTTGATACAAAAACTGAAAGGTGTATAGAGACTGAGGCAGGGACATGCAAGGAGAAAAAAAGATGGTCTTATGGTTACAGCAGTTGAATGCCATCCTGAAGAACTGGATTCTATTGCTGCCTCAGAGTTTCTGTCTGATGCTGGGCAAATCACTTAAACCACAGCAGGCATTTTCTGGGTGCCTGTGGCCTATTTGCAGAAGTCCTGAGCACTCACAGCTGCAACTGAAGTCAATGAGAGCTGAGCTGAACAAATAAAGTACCATATAGGTAATAACTGGAAATATACCACTCTCCTAGAACTGGAAGGGACCTTGAAAGGTCATTGAGTCCAGTCCCCTGCCTTCACTAGCAGGACCAATTTTTAACCCAGATCCCTAAGTGGCCCCCTCAAGGATTGAACTCACAACTCTGGGTTTAGCAGGCCAATGCTCAAACCACTGAGCTATTCCTCCCCCACTAAGGTCTCTGAAAATCTCACATCAGGCACCCAAAATTAGTGGTTTTTTATATTAACATCTCTAACTCCTTCCTCATCTGTAATATTACCACCCTCACCTGACCTGGGTATTGTGAAGATAAATTCACTAAGGTTTGTGAAGCACCTAGGTAGATGATAGTGATGTGCATCATAGAAAAGCCAATACGGAAATTATTAGTTCTGTTTTCAGGGCAAGGGTTGAACAGTGTGCAGTACACATGGAACAAGAAAAAATGAAATATTGAATAGGTTCTCAGTATGTGAGCACTGTCCATTCTGTGCACTGAATAAGGCAGGAGTTTTGTGGGAAAAAAGTATGTGATCATGTTATTAAAGGCTGATAATGAGTACTCACAAGGGGGCCAAATTAATGTTGCATAGACAAATTTATTCTGTATTTCCTAAGTTTTGAGTGCTTGACTTGCAACCTTAACATTCTTTTAGTTTAGTTATTTTTAATTCATAAGGCTAATGGCAGCAGACAATCCTATTGAGATATTGCAAAGTCAATACTACTCTGACAGAAGCAGTACGGTTTGTGTGTCTCTCCCAGATGCATTCTTTAAGACTGTATTTCGCTTGAGGAACAGAATGGACATGGTTAAAGCCATTTGGAACTCTTGTATTGATTACATGCATCAGGTAGAGGCTGTCCCTTATATGCTTGGAATTCATTGACATCTTCCATTTCATTTTTGAAAATTGGTTAGAGAGTTGGGTTTTGGCAGTTGACTCTTTCGTCATAGTTAAAATTGCAAAGTGTGAAGATGAACTCCTAGTTCTTCATCCCCACAAACCTTGACAACAACCAGCTGTTGCTATATCTGCCACTGCATTTTATCATGATGGCTAAGTATAATAATGTTTGTTACATTTAAATCTATTTGAGTGAAAGAGTTATGATGATCTTTTAAATATCATTACTAGGATTCAAAGTAAGCACACAGCTGAGACAAATAGGACTGTCCACCCCTCTCAGAGCTATTGTTTTAGGCAGATACAGACAGCTCTCCATGGCTTTGCATTCATTTTGGGTTGGGAGGTTGTCTTTGCAACCATGTGGGTTAGAAATGTAAAGTAATATCTGTAAAAGCCTGGATTCTTTGGTGCTGGAATTGCAGACTTGCAATTATTTTCACAATGCCCAGATGTTTTTAGGAAGCCTTATTGCTTACTGGTTATTGAAAGGGCTTTTTTGGTTTTGTTGGTTTTGTCCTATTTTCTATTCTTCTTGCAAGCTTGAATGGGCTTCCTGAAACAGTGAAGCACTTTGCTGTTAACTTCGTAACGTAAGTATCTGTTTTAAAACTGGTAGGAAACCAGAGAATAGAAGTCAATACAAAATATATTTATTTTATATTTCATGATGCTGCTGTTGCTAAAAACATCTTAGATCAGAAAAATAATTCAATAAATACAATTATCATCATAACTTTGATTGTCATGCTCCCAAAAATCTTAAAAGCAATTGGTTTCACTTTCATGTCATATATAGAGACTAGTGCTGAGTAGGCTCAATCTTTATTTTCTGATGTGACAAGAATACTGAGTGGCATGGTGAGTTAAAATCCCACCTTCCACTACTGCCTACTGAAAACAGCCCATTTGATGATGTCTGTTTAAGAAAGAGATAGGGCAATAGATGCATGCAACAAGGATTCAGTTCACTTTGGCAGTATTTATCCTACAGTGATGTCTATTTTGTTTACCAGTATTGGAGAGGTAATTAACTCTTGGCATCAATGGGAGTTTTGCCATTTTCAGTGGGGCCAGGATTTCAGTCTTATTTACTTGTTCTCTGATCCATTAATTTTTCTTAATTTCCCCTTTTAATACTCTGATCAGTTTCACCCTTCTCTAACTCTGTTCCCCAGATTTTCATAAATCAAGTTCCTTGCACTCTCTCTCTTTCATCTTTCTGCACGTAAGTCTGTAATTTTTTTTCTCATCTGTGTCTGATAACACAACACACATTATAGAATTTAAGGAGACCCTGTAGGTACAGTGTCATCTTGAATCTCATTTTCCTCTATCTTTTAAACAATATTTTAAATGGTTTCTGGTAGCCAACACAAAGTGACTGAAGAGAATTTGTTTAGAAATACATTGTTTCAGAACTAGGGTAATCAATCTTTGTAGGCCTGTGTTATTACACTTGCATGAATAATAAACATCTTTTGGGCCTGGAGTTTGCTATCTTAAAAGACTGGGTTTTGAAAAAAAAAAAAAAGACACTACAGTGATTTTCAATTTTTTTAACCTGAATAAAGATTGTAGCCATGGGGCATAGTCATCAGCAATTTTAAGAACCTACCAGTCATTCCCATTATTTTAGTTAGGTAATGTCTAATCTCATGCACTTTTATAAAAAAAACCTAATTTTTTGAAATAGGTGAAAGACCCTTCTTCTAATGGAAGATGAAGTCTGTGGTGAGACTGAACATTACATAAGAAGTTACTCATCTTGTGCAGCAGCAACAGTTCTTCAAGTTGTGTCCCCCTATAGGTACTCCACTGTCGGAGTGCTTGCATCCCTGCACTGCTTATCAGAGAACTTCAGTAGCAGTGTCCATTAGGCCTGCACATGCACTGTCTCTCCCCGTACCCTCCAACGAAGCTAGTCAGCGCTAGGATAACCCCCCTCAGTTCCTTCTGTACCACAGAGTCATTGACAGGAGTTCCAAAGCAGAGGGAAGGAGGGCAGGTTGCGGAACAGCCATAGGGGGACACATCTTGAAGAAACATTATTACTGCACAAGGTGAGTAACTGCTTCTTCAAGTAGTGTCTGTATGGGTGCTCCACTATAGGTGACTCGCAAACAGCATCCCCACTGGATGGGCAGGGCTTTGGGGTCACGTCAGTTACAAATGATAGTACTGTGGAGGAAAAGAGTGCATCGGAGGCTGAGTCCCCAGTGACTATATAATGTTCTGCGAAAGTGTGGACTGACGTCCATGTCACCACTCTACAGATCTCTGAGAGAGGGACATTCTTGAAGGCGGCGACAGATGAGATCATGAAGTGTGTATGAACAGTATCTGGAGGGGTCATAGTGTGAACTTGGTAACATTGTCTGATGCAGTTCGAGACCCACTTGGAGAGTCTTTGGGCTGATATTGCCGAGCCCTTGATTCTTTCCGCTATTGACAGGAAAAGTCTAAGAGACTTGGTGAAATCCTTCATCCTGTCCAGGTAGAAGACTGGGGATCTCCTTACATCTAAAGTGTGTAATATAGCTTCCCTTTTGTGTCACCGAGGCTTGGGGTAGAATGTTGGAAAATGGATCAGTTGGTTCATGTGAAAAGGGGAGGTTACCTTAGGAATGAATTTGGATGTGGCCTGAGCATTACCTTGTCCCGCCTCCTGTCCAGCCTCTTCCCTGAGGCCCTTCCTCCGCTCACTCCATTCTCCCTCCCTGTTTCTCACTCTCCCCTACCGTCACTCACTCGCTCATTTTCACTGGCCTGGGGAAGAAGGGTGGGGTATGGGAGGAGGTAAAGGGGGGCTCCAGCTGGGGGTGCAGGATCTGGGGTAGGGTCAGAAATTAGAGGTTCAGGGTGCAGAAGGAGGCTCGGGGCTAGGGCAGGGGGTTGGGGTGGGAGGGAGTGCAGGCTCCAGACAGCACTCACCTCAAGGGGCTCCCAGAAGTGGTGATGTGTCCCTCAGACTCCTAGGTGGAAGCACTGCCCCCGTCCACAGGTGCCACCCTCACAGCTCCCATTGGTTCCCAGCCAATGGGAGCTGCGGAGCCAGCACTTGGGGCCAGGGCAGTGTGCTCAGAGCCCCTCTGGCTGCGCCTCCACCTAGGGGCCGCAAGGACACATCGTCACTTTGAGGGAACCGCATGGAGCTGGGTAGGGAGCCTGCCAGCCCCGTGCCAACAGGACTTTTAACCTTCCAGTCAGCAGTGCTGACCAGAGCCACCAGGGTCCCTTTTCAACCTGTTCTGGTGGAAAACCAGGCACCTGGAAACCTTAGTCTTCATACATACTCAGGCAAATCAAACACCTCTGCGCAGATATGCATTAGAATTTGTAGGCAACAAACAGAAGGTTTGCACCTGTAAACCACTGGCATAAACAATAGCAAGATGTTTTTTCCTGCTACTAGAATCTTTTTTAAATTGCTCAGAATAGGAAATTTAATATACTCAACTCAGTGGTTTTATTTTTCTTAAGTGATTGTAAAGTTGATGATATGCAACTCTCTTGGCAGCCTGAGGTGATGGTGATGCTATGTGTACAGATCCTGTTAAATGAGAGTACTTTCATCTCCAACCTTCCCTAAGTCATATCCTATCTGTTATTCTCTGTTGCCCTCCATGTATTACACTGATTATCTCAGTTCTCCCAAAACAATTCATGAATTCACAACTGAGAATTCAATGCCGACATTGACTACACTAATACAACTACACTAGTTTATTAGCACAGTGATCCTGGACTGAGATTTGAGTAGTTCACTACACCAGAAAATAAACTTTGTACTTTTAAGTTAAGAATAGTCTTGAATTCTGAAATCTTGGCATTCTGCTTGCTATGTAAAATCTCGGTCTCCTTTTACTTTATTCATGGCAACATATGGCATTGTATTTGGTGGTAGAAAAATGTCATGACAACACTCCATGTAATATATCTTCCTGTGCTTAATTTAAACAAATAAATAATTAAGACATTCATGCCACTACTATTTTGACTGTAAAGTTTCAATTAACTAGTTAGCTATTTTATCACTTAAATTGTGGTTGATAGAAAATAAGAGTCAAGGTTCTAAACAGTGCGAATATATTTACATTTGATAAAGAAATGCATAATTTTAGATTTAATTAACAGTCTAAAATCACCTGGTACAATTAACTCAGGAGTGGAATAAAACCTTTTTCAAATACATGTAAGGGATTCTCTCTAAGAACCATGTTTATGTACTATTGCTTTAGTATACCCTCCCTTATTTTTCTAATAGTTAAATATATTCAGAAATGGGCAGTCATGGGAAAATGAACAGAAATCTGAGGCTAAACATTGTAGCAATGCATCTTTTAAAATTCTTATGATAGCTTCAGTGTTTTAGACAATTTTTCATATCACATTCATGTCTCCATTGGAATATTACTTTTCTCTGATAATTTGACGTTTTATTCTCATTACAGAATTTCATAGAAAACACTTTAGGGTTAGTCAAACTTCTACATATATGTAGATACTAAATACTATCATTAAGGATTTTTTTCTGACATTTATGCACTATTTCTTCTTATTGGGAATGAATTTGGAACACAAGGAAATATTCCAAAACCTTTGAAGAATGTTTTTTTTCCCTGCTATGCTGACTTCCCAGCCAACGAACAATTGTTAATTTATGTTAGCAATGCAAGGGTGACCTTGTTTTAGTACAGATGAATTCTGAAAGATGAGATCAATTATCTTTCAACATGGATAAACAGCAGTAACCATTTTTGAAACTCAGATTGCAATATACATCTCTTCACTTCATTGTTTTGTGCATTTTAATGTTACTGAAACCTATAATGTATTGGAAAAGCAGTGCAGACAGAAGGAATCTTTGCATTTACATTGTTTTTGCCTTTAAACTAATAAAAAAATCTTACCATACTATTACTTTGCTTCTAGATGTGACCATATAAAACAACAAATTACACTTTTATGGACAATGGCTAAACTAGTTTAGCTATTCCTAACCAAAATAATTAAATGGGGAAAGTTTTCCTACCTTACTTACACATTTGGGGCCAGAACTTCAGCTGGTGTTTGATTACAGTAGATCTGCACAGATTTACATCAATTGGAGATCTGGTCCTTGGTTTCTTGTATTTCTCTGTACCAGTGAGGAATGAAGTAAGCTCCAATTACATCTAGTACCAATATCCAATCAAAGATGAATTTCTTTTTATGCCGTCCAACCTTTAGCTTTGTCAGCCCATCCTTCAGTTCCCCAAAGCTCCAGTTTCTCCAGTTCTAGTGAAGTCTTTTAATGTTATTGTTGTGAACCAGGCTAAGCGCTGAACCATGTAGAAAAAAAAGAAAGACACTATCCTAACAGGTGCTGTTTTTTAAAGCTAGCAGGATTGTGATGGCGTTGTGTGTAGAGAATATGATTCTTTATTTCACTTGGATAAATTTTCAGGGAGGAAATTTTAGGAGACAGGGAGATACCATACAAGACAATGAATACGGTGGAGACTTGGCATAGCTTTAATTAATTACAGGGTTTTTTGGTTTTAATTTTTTATATTTTTAAATTGAGGTAGAGGAGACAGGGTGAGGAATGGCAAGAATGGGGTAATCAGAGTAAAGGAGCAGAAAAAGGGAAGACGAAGAAAAAGGATGGTCACAGCTCAATTACTGTCCAACTATCATCCACAGACAGGATTTTGTAGACATCACAATAGCACAGAGATGACTCAGGGTATGTCTACATTTGAGCTGGGAGGTGTAATTCCCTGTGCTACTGCTGCTCAAGCCAGCATGCTAACAATAGCAGTGTGGCCAGGGTAGCACTTGGAGCAGCTAAGGCTAGCTGCCTGAGTACATACTTGTCTGGACCCCTGGCTATGCACTTAGGAAGCAAGCTTGAGCCACTGCCTGTGCTACCCTGGATACTATATTTAGTGCACTAATTTGAGCAGAGCTGGTGCATGTATGTCTACATGGGTTGGAAACTACACCTCTCAGCTCAAATGTAGACGTACCCTCAGAGCGAAGGGGCCAGCAGCAGGCACTCAGACACCCCTATACTATGTGCAGTCCCCAACAAACAAATTCCTTGGCAAGGCTGGGAAGTAGATTAGCAAGGAAACTCCCTAGCACTGAATTTGGAGTCTCTTACGCTCATTTCCTCCCCCAACAAATGTGTCACCTCTCTGGTCTACAGTGTTATATGTGCATTGGTTAGGGACTGGACTTTTGTCTTCAGCTCATTTTAGAAGTTAGCATGCTTTCAGAGATGTAATGGTTTATCCCATTAGAGCTGCTAAAATATTCACGAAGCACTCAGTATTTCTTTCTTTATGATTATCAGAAGTTATTATACAAAAGTCTAAGGGCCTGATCCTTTTGCCTTCAGTGGAATAATCAAGTATATTGATATAAATCATATCATAATCAGACTCTAAACATGAGTTTTGAGGAAAACAAGAAACCTTACAAGACAAGATGCTGTATTTGAGAACATTTTTAATAAATAATGTGACAAAAATTACTTTTCTGATTATTGGTTCCTCAGTATGCAAAATTATGGCTAAAATATGAGGTTTCTTACATGAGCATAATGAAAACATTAATCACATGGATTGTTCCCTTAGTACTGCACATCCTTTCTATGTAACCATTTTTTAAAAAATTAGCTAAATGAAAATTTTCAGTCCTCAGTAAACACCAAAACACTCTTTTTTTCTTCCATTGGGGCTAGTCCTGATAGCTGTCCATAAACAAACACACAAATTTTCCATTAGCACCAATGACAAATAACTCATATAATTACAGAAAAGATAATAAAATCTACAGAGAGAGGACATGATTTGGCAAAATTCAACACAACTAATGCCTCTATTTCAGCATTTATGAAAATCTACTGTTGAGATAGGCCACAGTAAACTTGAGAATGTTCCACAAGTCCAGGAAAAGTGAGAACTGTTTTGTTTATGGCCCACATGTAGGTATGTTACTTTACCATCTGTCATCATTCAAATATTCCAAATACAAACATAAAGCATTAACAAAAAGATGAAAACAAGTCCCAAACAAATGCTTTTTAACATTTTTCAATAAGACAAAAAAGGTTAATAGTTACAATGGTTTACAAATAAAGTTTAGTGATTGTGCTTTTAAAACCAAAAAAAAAAAAAAAAGCAGTGCATTACAAAACAAAACAAAAGAAACCCCAAGATAAAACAAAACATCTTTTAAGTGGCACTTCTTTAAGGTGAATTGATACTACAAGTAGAGGTCTGAGATCTGGGCCAGTCACAATAACTATGTCCTTACCCAATTATTATTAAAAATGTCCATTATTTTCCTTGCTTATGAATCATTTAAGTTGAAAATTAGAACAAGTTTCTAATAGGCTTATTCATGCCAGGACTAGACCACCAGAGTTCCTACTGGCTTGGCTCCTGCCTATCCCAAAGGACATTTTCAATAAGAATGTACTTGAATGATGAAAATAGGGAAGACAAATTAAAGTACCACAGGGGCTTTAAAATGAGTATATATTTACAATATGAGCCACCCCGCCCCAAATTGCTTCTAGTTGCATTTTAAAACGTAATTCTTTTGCTGCGGCAAAGGGTAATTGAGAAACTGGCACGAAATAAAAGGAACAGTCCATTTTGAAAATGCAAATTACCCTTTGCACTAACTGCAGGCTAGAGTAAAGCCACTACATTAGAAGAACCCTTTGCATAAATTTCACTTTATGCAACTTAGTATTTTTAATCAATGCTATATTACATGGAAGATTATCAACTGATTCGGTGCTGTATCAACTGGCTTGGTGCCGCCTGCTGGGTGAAAACTAAGAATCCCTGGTTTTGGCACCCTCTGCTGTCCAAATCCTGAAGTGCCAGTTGGCATCCACACCAGGAAGAGCAGGTTACCTGCCTTTTGGGCAGAAACAAGGTGAGACACTTAGCGTTATGCAATAGTCAGGGGCTGTTCATAATGAAAAGGGGTTAAAAAGAAATAGTAAAATAAAGACCAGCGTTTTGATGGCATGAATAAAAATGAAAGTTTGTACACTCTGATTGCACTGAACATTATTTCTGGCGTCAAACATCATCAGACTCGAGGCATCTTAAGTGATATTTTTCTGATTAGATTTCAAAGCCTGTTACAGTACATCTCTCATCCTCTTCAGCTTTCGGTTTCCTGTAAGAAATCCAAAAAATGGCTAAGAGTTAGCTTGATTTTATTGTTTAAAGTATTTTCATTCTAGCCTTAGAGATTTTTACTTACAAATAACATATAACCATGCTATTATGCATTAATTTTAAGGCAAAGGCTGAATGTGGTTGACACTAGAGGACAACAAAATACATAATATGTCTTTAAGTATCTATTCAGTCTAATCTAGCACTAAAGACTCTAAGATATGTCATGAGAGAGTAGAGTTAAGGTTGTTTTGGGTGCCCTAATTCTGTATTTCTATATCTGAACATGTTTGTATTATTTTAAATTTAATCTTTATCTTGAATTTCCTGTGCTTATAATGCTTGGTTTTATGAATAACCACAACATACTCATATGTATTCTCAACCATATCTCTATTTTAACATAGCTTTTGTTTGGGAATAACAAAACAACAACAACAAGAACAACGTATAGAGAAGAGTAACAAAAAATGATTGGGGGTATGGAACAGCTTCTAAATGAAGAAAGATAAAAAAGACTGCACCTGTTCAGCTTTGAAAAGAGACAACAAAGGTCTATAGAATCATGAATGGTGTGAAGAAACTAAGTGTTATTTGCCCCTTCACGTAACATAAGAACCTGGCATCATCCAATGAAATGAATAGGCAGCACATTTAAAACAAACAAAAAGTACTTCTTCACACAACATACAGCCAGTCATTGTCGGGGATGCTGTGAAGGCCATAACTATAACTGGGTTAAAAAAGAACTAGATAAGTTCATGGAGGATAGGTCCATCAATGGCTTTTAGTCAAGATAGTCAGGGAGGCAACCCTATGACCCAGGTGTCCCTGAGCCTCTTACTGCCAGATGCTGCGACTTGACAACGGGATGGATCACTTGATGTTCATTCCCTCTGATGCATCTGGCATTGGCAGAAGACAGGATACTGGGCTAGATGGACCATTGGTCTGACCAGTATGGCCATTCTTATGTGCTTATGTTTAATGAACAATTAAAATAATTTTCCTAGGTTAAATATTTCCACTTTTGAAACATGCTTTCCTCTTGCTATCTATCTAGGTCCACAAATCATTTGTCAGCGATAAAGGTCTATCCTATGCATTGCTGTTAGTGTCATTGCCATTACCTCTAATTCTTCTTCTTCTTCTCCTTGTTCATATGCTCCCAGTATTTGCATTTCTGCAGCATTTCTTCGGCCTATATTGGTTTGATCTGCCCTTTGTCTACCTCCCGATCCTCTTGATGACATAGAGCTGGAGGAACTGGGATCTCTTGGATTATTTGATGTTGGAAATGTAGGCCTACAATATGGTAAGATGTCCTCTGTGTAATGAAATATATACATTGTTATATACATTTATATGCGCTGTTATACATACTTGATGTGTGCAATTTTCAAAAGGCCACTCAGAGATTTAGAGTGATGGCTGATAGCACTACGAACTGCATCATAATTGTTTCCATACCCGAGTAAAAAATGTTATTGAAGAAAAGGTAATAGTGAGGTTAGAAATATGGAAATGAAGAGAAAGAAGCAACTGAAAGAGTGATCCATGATTCATGTCCACTTATGACATGAAACTTGTGATCCCTGCTCTATATTCCAGCAGAAAATGGAGAAATAAAGAAAACCTTTGTAGCATATTTGTCAGGTATGACCTTGGAGGTGGAGGAGACAATTCATCCTTGATCTCTACTGGAGTTGTGGGTTCTCAGCACTTTTGAAAATTAGGTCCAGCGTATCTCGAGCTGAACATTTAAAAATGTAGGCACTCAAATTTAGTGGAAACTTTTGTAACTCTGGGCCTATGTCACTTGGCCAGGGTCTTACAAACAGTAGCAGACTCAGTAATACACTTCAGGTCTCCTGTCTCCATATCCACTAGACCACTGTTTCTCATACGGTGTGTCCTGTCCCACCAATGGATTGCGGAAAGGCACTAGAGGAGTCACCACGTCCAGGGTGAGATTAACCCATCATTGGGCCCTGGCCTAGGCAAATATACACTTCTCCTGGCCTGATGAGTATGGGAGGCCACGAGAGTTGGATAGCAGGACTGCCTTGCACTCACCCTGCGGGACTGGACCTAGCTCCCCGCTCTGGGCATTGTAATCTGGTGCACAGGGTTTCACCACAACTCAGGAGGCCAAGCCTGTGACCCTAGGTACTAGGACACAACGCCTGGAGCAGGGAGTTGATCCCAGCCCCATGAGACAGAAACCACTGCTATTGGGTGATTGTGGGGCAGATACTCTCTCCAACCTCTCCTGCTCACACACTGTGTCCTCCCTTCCCGCCTGCTGGGGCGGAGGGTACATCTGTGAATGGTGGCTAACAAAAAAAGAAAAATTCAGTGAGTGGGCTGCCTTAATAAAAACTTTGGGAATCAGTGCAGTAGGCTTACACTACAATCAACAGGATGTGCAGCTGCTAAGCACCTATGAAAATCAGGTCCTTTGGGTTGGTTTCAGGTTGGGCACAGAATAACAGACACACCCAAAATCAGCTGACACTTCGGAAAACTTTGGCCTTAAAATTCCTTATCCCTCATTTTTTATTTTGTTTTGAGATATATGGATGAAAAGCAGTATACCAGAGCTAAGTATTTTTATTAAGTAAATAATAATTAGAATCAGTAATAGATAGTGCAAACCTGAACGCTTCCATTCCTTTTATTGTCAGTAAATTTCATTTCCTTACCCAATCACACGTAGGCTGCCTCATGATTTTAGAGCTCAAGTGCATATCTATAAATCAGACACAGACATCTGCCCTAACATTTTAACTGTTTCCGAAGGTGAGATGTCCCTTAAATATTAACATTGTTTCCAATTTACTGTCATCAGCAAATTTTGCCACCTGCTCTAAGCCATTAATACATAAACTGAAAAGCAACAGCCCCAGAACCAACCTCTGAAGTAACCCTCTAATGACTTCTCTTCATTGTGACCCACTGCCATTTACAGTGACCTCTTGCTTATGTGCCCATTTAACCAATTTACTGTCCAATTTCTATTCCCCTGTTTTCTATCCAGGCTAGCTAGCCTAAGAAAGAATCAAGCATTTGCTTGCTACTTTGCCCAAAGCTTTACTGAGGGCCAGACAGATACTGTCATATGAACTCCCTTTATCGATAGCCTTACTGACCTCCATATAATAAGAGATTAGGTTGGCCTAGCATGATCCATTTTTTTGTAACATCATCATGGTTACTATTTGTAACCTGTGCATCTCCAACCCATTCTATTGGTCTAATTTTCATTATAGTGTTCTACTTTTTAAAGGGGACTGAAGCAAGACTATGTGGGTTTTTTAAATCTCGGTTGCATCTTTTTCCTTTATAAATGTGGAAATGTATAAATGAGGTAAAAATGACTCAATCTTCAATTCACCAGTACTATTGCTAAATATTTGGGTTACCTGAGTCTCACTAAATTCCTTTAATAACCTGGGGTAGAGGCAGGAGGAGTTCATACAAGTTACAAATGTCCATAAGGCATTTCAAGAATGTCTCTCCAGGTGTGGCTGCAACATATAAGGTATGCACATACAGGCCTGTGCATATAAGGACCATACAATAGTGAAAGGAATATATTATTTTCACAAGACTGAGTTCACAATATTGCCTACTTGATGCACAGCAATGCAATCTGTTTTTACTTTGTAATGCAGTATAATTTAAGGCTTTTCATTTTCAGTTTTATTTATTTTTATCAGAAGTTTCCCAAGTTTTACAAAAGTCATTATTTGGAAGGGAGAGGGGAAGGGGAAAGGTTGGGTTTTTTTTTGTTTGTGTGTGTGTGGGGGGTTGTTTTACTAATTTTTTTCTGCTACATTTTGGAAGCACCTGGTTCCCCACTCCAGAAGGAGAGATGGTGGCCCAGTAACCAGGGCCTTCCGCCCTCCAATATTAACCCCAATAATCACCGAGAAAAGTGAAGGGTTTTTTGCATCTATATTCACTTATTAAATTGCTTGTGTATGCATGCATAGCTCTTTGTGTCTCCAGTGCACATCTTCACCAGGAGCACTTGTATTGATCCTACTGTAAGTATGGGGCATTTTAGGACTAGGACAGCTCCTGATAGGCAGTAACAGTCAACCTAAGTAACGCAGTGTCTTCACTGATACTGTGTAAACCTAATTACGTCAACCATGACTCTATGCCATACAGGGAAGTGGTGTTACAACATTGGCATAGAGAGGCACTGATGTCAGCAGAAGCCACATTTAAGTGAAGACACTTCCAAAGGTAGTTAGATGCAAGGCAAGTTATGTCAACCTAACCCCACAATGTAGCACGGGTGCTAGAACAGTTTGTATAGTGGGGGTGCTGAGAGCCATTAACCCAAACTGTAAACCCTGTATATGATGGAAACCACTTCAAGTCAGGGGATGTGGCAGCACCCCCAGTTCCAGCACCTATATAGTGTAGACTGAGCCTAACTTCTCAAGTCTGCTGTGAATTTAATCAGGAGATCTGTGGACCAGATCCTCCTGCTTAGCTACGGTATATATTTCATTAAACTCAATGCATGTCAAAATCACCTTGGAGAAGATGAGTTTTTGCTGGTGTGCCTTCTCGCTTTGCTGCTTTGTTTCCTCGCAGTTTCCCATCATTCTGCTGTTCCTGCAGTTCTCTGCGCTCTCCTGAATTTGTCCGCACATCAGAATGCTGTCTGCCATCTGCCCCTTCCCTCCCTTTGTAGCTTGCTCCTTTTCTTTCCGTGGACCTGTCTGTTCTCGGTTCTATAGAGGCGAGTTTTGGCAACATGACAGGTCGCACCTCCAGCTGTGACTTGGACTGGGCAGTAGGAGATTTAATAGCAGGAGGTGGCACTGGAGGGGGTGGCAGGTCTACAAAGTAAAAAAAAAAAAGACATCAGGCATTAACAAAATTAAGGAATAATATTTTACTTCCACTGTGGTAACTCATTATATTTTTACGTCAATTTCCTTACAAAAGAAAATCATTCACTTAGAATTAAGGCTGCTCAAGTGTACAGCCAACCCAATCATTAAAACATCAAGAATTAGACTTTCCCTCTCGAATCACAAGATGAACTTAGAAATCATTATTTAAAAAACAACACATTTATTGTGTTAAAATTTTGCCTTCTGCTTTTTGAGTCTGTGGGAGGAAGTGGCCACCCTGTGATAATTTCCAGTTCTAAATTCAATCCTAAATGTAGCAAAAATGAAGGCTTCCCAACTGCCTGCTCAGAGAGGAGCTTCACCTATTCTTTCCTATCCCAGAGGTGAGAGAGCTCATTCTCATTCCTCTCCTTTGGCTTCTTTATCACTGTCTGCTGTGCCCCCATTTCCCTTCATTCTCATAGCCCCTGAACTCATCAGCCTCCCTCTTGCACACCATACTTCTCTCCTTCTCAGTTTTCAGTGCAGCCCCATACATCCCTGTCTTCCCTTCAGTTTCCTCCAACTCCCCCTCTGCATCCTCCTGCTCCACAATCCTCAGCATCCCTCTGAGTCTGCCTTGCTCCCACATCTCCATACAACTCCTTCTGCCTATCTCTGTATCTCCTTCTTAGTTCTACCCCTTCTCAGTCTCTCTTCTGCTTCTTATCTTCTCCTGTCTCCTCACACTTTTCTATAAGGCTCCCTAACCATAGGACTGCAGCCATTTTCCTTCATGGCAGCTTGGCTTCAATCCCATGGAAAACAATGAGTGCTGGTGGTCTCCTTTAGTATGGGCTTGTCTACACAAACAATTAGCTCATGGCATGCTGGGGTGTGGGTCTACTTTGCAATAGTCTGTCATGGAGTAACAATTCACATTTGTTAATGAACATTAATTTAGTCCTCTTTGAAATGAGACCAATCAAAGTGCATTAATAAATTGTTAATATGCATCAGCAAGGGTCCATGTGAACAGTTACTATATAGCAAGATAATTCACACTCCAGCTTGCTGCAAACTAAATGTTTGTGTAGAAAAGCCACAGGGGCAGCCTCACTTTCACATGTTAACATAGTTGCCAATTTGCCTTATTTCAGCCCTATTCAAAGTCATGGGTGGCCATTTTGAATAAGAGAAAACCTGCAAAATGGAAGGCAGCAATAGAGAGCATGTGGAAGTTGAAAAAAATCAGGATATCATAAGCAAAGCAAAATTGTGAATAAAGGCAACACTCACCCATCAGAGTCCCCATCTCCCTATCCTACCAACACATTTAAACTCTCATTCACAAACTCACTTTCAGATTAACAATACTATTGCTCTCAGATATATTTCACGCATAGCAAAGTATTACAATCACTGCTCGTGACTGTATGCTAGGATAAAATACTACTTACCTTCCAAGGGGCTGAACTACATTTTCTGTGGAAACAATAACTGTGAATGTCATGTAATAGCAGACATCTCTCAGAAAAAGAGACTAAATTTGCTAAATTATTGACTTCTAAAAGAGACCTTATAGCTTCTGTGGGAGTTCCACGTTGAATTATTGTAATAAATATTGGTAATGTCACTAGATTTTATGAAAACAACATAGGCCAAAATGTTCAGTAGTTGGTGTTTAATAATAGAGTCCAAAGCCCATGCACACCACATCCTCCTAAACATTCCGAGCTTCCACAAATCCTACTGATTTTCGTGGGAGCTAGAAGTGCTTGCCACCTCTGAAAATCAGTCCACTTTTATTTTGGCTCCTAATCGTGGACTTAGGAGCCTGACTATCATCACTCAATTTTTAAAAGTTTGGATATGCTCCTTGTGGATATTTATCTTCCTTGTTGAGGTCCATCCAAGAGAAGAGCAGGCTTTTGCTAGAGTTGTTCAGGGCCTGAAATGTACTCAGTTCTTCAGGATGGATACGGCTATTATAAGAGAAACGTTGCTGATGGCTGCACCCAAAGGCTAATCTATAAGTACTAATCGTTCTGTTATTTTTCAGAATTATAGAATGGCTCACCCAACGTCTAATAAATTAAATATATTCAGTCCTAGTCTTTGTGGGCACGCCATATACAACCTTTTGCAACCTCCTTATTTTGAAATGTTCCCAATTAATATCAATATAAAGATAAGGGTGCAAACAAACCAACTTAGCTTTTAGGTTCAAGACTCTAGGTCGGTTACAGAAAATTTATTTAGTAGAGGACTGCTAGATGATACTTTGAATGATACAATTAAACTTTATTCAAAAGACAAATGATTACTTTAGCAAATAGGCATACAATTATCTCTTACACTACAATTATACATACACTCAAAGATAAAATAGTGTATTAATGGATGATCAGTCCACGGACAATAGAATGAAGTACAGCCTTATAATCGTAGCTCCTAACTGTACCCTTCTGATGTTAATTAGAACTCTTCTGCAATTTACCAAGGCTACTCCTTTTCTAATCTATTATAATACTAATTAACATTAAACTGCACCTTACCATAATTATATTTCCACCCCTTCCTTATTCATTCTTTACATTACACTTTATTTAAATATAAACATCTGCACTAACGTCCTTCCCAGGCTATCAATATAGATAGTATTTTAATCAAACATTCACAATCTTCAAAAACACTCATTAAAAACCTTGCTCAAACCAGTTATAATCAAAATATAACAGCAACATAACCCTGGGTCATGTCTTTGCTAACTTTAATTTTTCCACTTTACTGACTCCAACTTATCTCAGACTTCCTCATATTAGCAACTTCAATTTTCTATACTCCTGGAAAATTAGGCTAACTTAGGCCCAAAACCTAATTTCTGCTTAATTCTTAACCTAAAACATCCAACAGGCTACACACAGCATATATACAATTAATTCATACAAGGAAACATGATGCTAACCTGAAAGACATGGGTATGTAAAACAGCTTTTGTATTAGCAGCAAAGAGTCCTGTGGCACCTTATAGACTAACAGATGTTTTGGAGCATGAGCTTTCGTGGGTGAATACCCAGTTCGTCGGACGGATGTAGTGGAAATTTCCAGGGGCAGGTGTGTGTGTGTGTGTGTGTGTGTATATATAAGCAAGAAGCAGGCTAGAGATAACGAGGTTAGTTCAATCAGGCTTTCTGCACTATTTCAGTAGGTTGCATTATAGAACCTTAGGGTTAGAAGGGACTACAATGGTTGTCTAGTCTAACCCCACGCCAAGATGCAGGGTTTGTTGTTTCTAAACCATCTAAGACAGGTGGCTGTCCAACCTCCTTTTGAAAACCTCCTGTGAAGGAGATTCCCTGTTCTATTGTCCTACTGTTCTTATTTTTCTGGAGTTTTTTCCTGAGATTTAATCTAAATCTATTATGATGTAGTTTGAATCCATTGCTTCTTGTCCTGGTCTCTGTGGCAAGAAAGAACAACTCTTCTCCATCCTTTTTATGGCATCCTTTCGAGTATTTGAAGACCTCTATCATCCCCCCTCCACATCTGCTCTTTTCCAAACTAAGCATACTCAGCAGTTCCTTCAGCCTTTGTTCATATGGCTTGCATTCCATTCCTTTCATCATCTTTGTCACTCTCCTCTTGATCCTTTCCAGTTTCTCTACATCCTTTCTATACATTGGTAACCAAAATTGGACACATGACTACAGCTGAGGCCTAAGTAGTCCTGAGTAAAGCAGTACTATCCCCTCCCATGACTTGCATGCTATCACTCTGTTAATGCAGCCTAAAATTGCATTTGCTTTTTTTGCAACAGCATTGCATTGCTGATTCATGTTGAGTTTGTGATCCACTACAACTCCTAGATCCTTCTCAGCGATGCTGCTGCCAAGCCAGTTGTCCCCAATTTTCTATTTGTTACATTTTGTTTTTCTTCCCTAAATGTAGTACTTTACATTTGTCTTTGCTGAATTTCATTCTGTTGTGTATAGCCCAGTTTATCAAGATCCCTCTGAATTTTAGCTCTATTCTCCAACTCCTCCTAGCTTTGTGGCATCTGCATTTTTGATCAGATCTTCTTCTTGTAGGTATGCATTATGTAAATATGACACAAATTCTTCAAACCATTAAGTGCTTTCTGCAAGACATTTCAGAGATGTTTGAAAACAGTTGACAGCTAAACAAAGTACTGAAGAAGTCGGTAACAACTGAGGCTTCTCGGCACAGTCATAGAATTGAAGCCCCAAAACCTAACATAAAGACTAATGAGACTGGCCCATTGAAAATAGTTTTATAACTTTTCTCTTTCATTTAGCTTGTGCTGCAGTTTCAAATGTATACCAACACGCAACAATAACTATTTATAAGGTGCATATATGCTATTTTTTTCTGTTCTGCATTAATACTTAACATTTTTAAAAACAGAAGGGGAAAGCTATCAGTCAGTTATAACAGTACACAACTGTATTATAAAAAGGTGAAGGAAAATTTTTAAAAGCTCACATATGGTAACTAAGATACAAGGCTGCTTTGGATCAAGGCTACAGGAAACAAATCATAGGCATACATTAAGTAAATAGGTGAAGAAAATGTGCATGTGAGAGGTGTAAATGATAGTCCTGAGTCAGTAATGCATTCATCCCAAGTGCATCTATTACAGAATGAAGACCACTGAACATTTTAAAATCTCTGCTTCAGCAATTTGCAAGGAAATGCATTCATTCTCACTATTTCCTCTGAGACGAGCTGAGAGAGCTTTCAAAATCTCAGAGCAGCTGTACTTTTCAGTTATCACCGCTGTACATTCAGATAGTTCAAGGTGTATTTGTGCAGGTGTATATTTGAACTGAAAACTGACTAAACTGGTACAACAAAAATAAGAAGATGAGTTCAAAATGGGTAAAAACTGGAATATAAGCAGGGCTTAAATTCATCCGGAGCTGGCTAGAAAGGAGCTCTGATAAATATTTTCAAATCCACAGTAGCCCTGATGTGCCCCGCAGGGCAGAAGCCATGAACTCCAGCACCCCACAGTGAAGCCCAGAGCTGAAGGGGGTGGAGGATTTTGGGAAATAATTTCTGAGAATTTAAGCCCTGAGCATAAGTAAATGGAATGATGAAACATATTCCTGGCATTAGCAACCTGAACGCTGTCCTATGGGGGCCACTGAAGATTCCCTCTCAGGAGCATTGCAGGGGTGTCCAAAGCTGAGGGAAAGGGTGGAATGGTGCATGAAGCTCTACTTGAGCCTTAGCTGGCATAGTAGTCTGTGTCGAACCACTGCAGCAGGGCTAACACACAGCAGTCCTTCACCTGCTTTAAGTTATGCTCGGGTTCATTTCAGTCATCAGCTGGCCCAGAATCAAGGGAGTAGAAAGGTGGTTCAAGCTACATTTCCTAATTTTGGAAAACTGAGTACTTCAGGTAAAAGAAACCACTAATGCCCATCAGCCTTGCCACGCACTGGTGGTAAAGACCTGTCCATCTTAATTTATACAGCTTTCAAGCACCCTCCAGGGGCAAGTCTCACACTTTGGGAAATCTTTCCTTCTGTTCCCCTTATTTGCAACAACTATAAACTAGGAATCTTTGTAAATTCAATCTTTTTTCTTCTCCCTGCCATAACATTGGGAATTTTGTGGGCATCAGGTTTGGAAAGCAGTTGGAATTATTTGAATATCGGCTGCTCTTGTAAATGTCTTCATTGGTGTCTTCTGACCTCTCAACCATTTTTAGACATATCTTATGAAATGACACTTCTTCCCTCAGACTGAAAGAATACCCTGTCAAGTAACCTGAATTCTTACATTGTCTGGAAACAGGAATATACTGGTAAGTAGCTGCATCAAAGTCTTTTTACTTAATGAGAGAGAGCCAATATATTAGACAAAAGGGTAAGAAAGAAAGGTGATCTTATGGCAGTGAATCTGATTTATCTTTCTGAGGGGACTGTAAATACAGAAAAGTCTTTTTGGTAGCCCAGACAAAAGGCAGATTAAGGTTTCGTGGAGCCCTGGGCCAGAGCAAGTGTGTGGGGGGGTGTCCCCTCCCCAACTCTTCTGCCTGCAGCCCTAGCCCCACACTTTTCTGCCCTTTCCCTGGGGCCCACCCTTGTTCCACCCAGGAAACCCCCATTCTTCACCCCCACTGTAGCCCCACAATCCCTTTTGCTCCTTTCTGCCCCCCCCCATGCAACCGCAAGACTGGATGGAGAATCTCTATCCCCCCGCCATGGCCTCAGAGCCGCAGCAGGGAGTGAAAGATCCTCCAGTCCCAGGGCTGCAGCGGGGGTATGGGTGCTGGGGCTTCTCCTGCTACCCCATGCGCTTCTGCGGGGGACCAGGGTCAGGGCACTGGGGCTTCTCCTGCCCCACCTGCCTGGCGCTTCTGCCAGAGAGTGAGTTGAATGAAGGGGCTTCTCTTGCCATACTGCAGCTTCTGCTCGGAATGTGGGCTGCTGGGTGGGCTTCCATCGTCCCACGGCTGCTGCTGGGATCAGGGGTTGCTACCATAGACCGGAGCTGGGGCACTGAGCAGCCACTGGCGGCGGTGGATTTTTTCTGGGGACCCCTCAGTTGGGCAGAGGTCCTGTTAGGCCAGTGGATAATCTGTCACTGGCCAAGACGGTGCAATTTTTCCTGGAAAGCAATTACAATGGTTTTTGCCAACCAATCAAAGAACTAGTCTTGATAATCCAACAGAAATAGTCCCTTGATAACCTTACATTTTTGAAGATTGTTAGCTTTTCTATCTTTTGTCTAATTTTAAAACAACCCTACTCCCTACACAAAATCATCAGTAATTTCAGAAATCAGTCAGTGAAACATAACTTTAAATAAAAACTTCTTTCCCCCCGAAACCTAACCATTTACAAGTTAGAGTGGGCAATGATTAAAATCATTATTTAGGTAGCATTAAGGCATGATAATGGAAGAGAAAACACATCCTTATGAAAAACTTTTGTAAAATTGCATTAATACAACAATAACTACAGAAAAAGTGATAGTCTCTTCAGAGAGAGCTTTGACATACCCTGCAGGGAAACTAAAAATCTTCATTAGATTTGCTGAGAAGGATCCTTTAAAAAAGAAAAAGGAAACTTTTCAGAGGTCAACACTATTACACTCCTGTGGCGTTTATTTAACAGCTCAAATCACAGAGAAAATCAAAACTCAATCTACCTACTCTAGTACAAACTGTTATGTTTCGTTATTAAAAAGAAAATGAAGGCCTCCATAGCAAGAAATAAAAAAAAATTAACAACAGAGTGACATCAGACCAATATAAAGAATTCAGAGGTACCTGGTAAAGGTCAGCTGATCTCAACTGTTTCATTTATGTCTGCATATCAGTGTTGTATTGTGGCTCACTTAAGACAAACAATTAACAGATGCCATTTTATAACATATTCTACTGGGAAAATCTTCCATATGTGCCTTTTGAAAAGGGTGATTATAATTTTCAATAAGAATATAAATGAGAGTATATATAATAATCATGGGGAAACAACTGCTGGGAAAATAATCAAGCCACTAAGCCAGTTTTGTACTAAAGTGGAGAAACTGAAAATAAATATAAAAAAGATCAATCATAAGTAACGATGAATGAAATATTATTAGGAATCATCTCTAAAAAAAATTAAACATATAAAGTCTAAGTTATCTACTATCGTATCTCAGTAAAAAACAACAGTTGACAGTTAAAGATCGTGATGTGTGTTTTCTCTAAAATATACCAGGCCAGATTTTCTGAACTGCACATACAAATATGCATACAAAACTGCAGACTTAGGCCTTGCTTCTGAAAAGTTTGAAGTGCATGAGTAATTTTATGCATGTGAGCAACCCAATTCCAGGTATTACTCATGTAAGTAAAGTTCCTCACCTGCTTAACTCTTTTCAGATGCAGGTTCTAAATTGCATGAACAATAATTGAGTGAAGGCATTTACAAAACCCCAGTATAATCTACAAAGAAGTTTTTTTTTCCCCCAGTGTGCATGTTTATATAATTATAACTTACACATAGTAAAAGCTTTTCATCTCACAAAAAATGTCTCAGTTTTAAGGTCAGTATTCCCAGATGCCTCAGGATAGAAGCAGATGCTGTGTCCTATTTCAAAGATGCTTTATCCTGGAATGTCACAGGAAACTGGATGTTCAAATCACAACATCATTTTATAGAAAAAAGGATTTTTGATCATTTGTAGAAGTTGCAAAAAATGTATTTAGCTGTAATTTTTCTTTCTTTCTGAAATTGCACAGTTTAGACATTTTGTATCATTAAGGCACAGACACACAACAATACAGATGGGGCTACAGTGGGGAGAGTCAGAAACATTTTGGAATTGTTTTTCATGTCAATATTTGGCAGAACCACCTTTCCACTTGTGAAAAATATTGCTTTAATAACCTCATCATTTATTGTGGGTGCAAATGATAACACTGAGCTATTGACCTATGTTTCAGATAGTTAACTAGCTACCATTTGTGCCTACATCAAATGTGGGAGCAAGAATGGAGGCTGGATTTAAAAATCAGGCATCATATGTTGATACTGTCAATGCCATAATCTGTATGGAAAATCCCAAAGACTATAACTCATTTCAGAAGATTTTCACTTTGTTTACCTAAATGCTTAGAAGTCTGAGGGCTTCTAATTAGTGATAAATCAAATCAAAACAACGATTCAAAAGAGGCTTGCAAATGCATAATTTATGACAACTAAGGCGCAGAAAATATTTTTTTAGACTTGATTTCTTAAATAAAGTATGTAAATAGGTCAGAGGAGGTTGGGTAGGGGAGAAATGCATAGGTTTTAGTAATACGCTTGCTTGTATTTAACTCTCTGATAGACTAGACAAAGAACAATTAAATATTCATACATTTACTCCTTACCATCCTCTCTCAAAAGAAGATTTTTAGCAACAAATATGGAGAACATTTCAGTCTGGACAACTGTCAATGAACAGAACAACAGAGCTGAAAGCCTGTTCTACATTCAGCAGAAACTGATCTGAACTAATATCAGCCAAGGATATAATATTGTCATTACATTACCATGGGTTTGTGCAATCTTATACAATGCACAGTAAACTAAACAAAAAAAATCCTGTATTTAAAAATAAGCAATGGAAAGCAAACATATCTCCTTTCATTGCTGCAATATGAATAAAAGCTCTCTGAAATAATAATCTACTTCATAAACCATGCCATAAGAAAGAAAACAAAACCAGAATTTCTACAGCATATGCATATAATGCGGCTGACAACATTCTTGGCAATGTCAACCAATCATTTGATGCTTGAATATGCTTCCATATTTTTTATCATCCAGCTATGTAAATCCTTCATATCACAGATATTTCATAAAACTACTAGCAAATATTTATTGAGCTAATGTAGTCAAGTAATTTGGGAATAGTGAGAAATGCTTCTATGCTACATAAGAAATAGCTGTTTGTGAATGTGGGTTTTATTGAAAAGATAGAGAAACTGATTAAATAATTAATCTCTTCTCCCTTTTAGTATTTAACAGCTCCAACCAGTGATAAAAGTCCAGGTTCAGACCATTAGTTTTTTTCCACTGTAAGCTGGGCTGCTCACTCATTATGGGAAAAACTAGAAGCTTCTCTAGTAGTAAGCACTGCTTTAGAAAGAGAAATAAATCACACTATGACACCAAACCAATAGAAGAAACTAAGAGGTACCTTGAAAGGTCAACTGTGCTCAATTGTTTCTTTCATGTCTACATATCACTATTCTCCACTTAAGGAAAATAATTAGTAGATATTATTTTATAGCTTACTCGAAAGGACCAGCTTCTATATATGCCTATTAAAATGAGTGATTATAGTCTACGTAAGGCTTAAAATATAGCTATGCAAATGGTTTGGGGTAAAAAATAATAATAAATCACAACTAAACGGGGTTTTATTAGCATTGCAGATGCTAGAACTCCCTACTGTCTGACCAACCACAATGTATAGCAAATTAATTATAACACATAGGTTACCAGAAAATCATGTTTAATTAAAAAACATGCTGAAATAGGCATCTGCTGTAGCATACAGAACAAATATTGATCACAACTGTCAAATCTGTTACAATTTTTAACCACAGTGCTGTATGGTCTAACTTGGTATAATTACTTTTACAAAATACACCAAATACAGATCCACTACTTATTTATTCCTGTGCTAGAGGGAAAGAAATGGTCACATAAAATTCCAGTCTAGATTTTCTTTCTGATGTTCTAGCTACTATAGATGTGATTATATCAAGGTCTGATGTTTAGCCAATTTTTCAGTTAAGAGCATTCTCTTCAAGATAATAAAAGCTGATAAAATGTCCATAAAATCTTGTAAAATGCCATTACAGAGGTCCCATAAATGTAAAATTGCTAGTATAGTTTTGGGATTTACACCCTGCGTTGTCCCTTTCACAGAAGCAAACGCAGAAAACCACTGTAAATAACCGCTTGAAATCAGATAATATTCTGACAGCTCAGTTTCACTGACAAAAGGAACCTGGGCAGAAGCCAAGAGGCCCAGGTGCTCTGTGTCATGCCAGTATTTAATGCAGTCTAATATCAGATGGATGCTAGTGAGAGAAAATACTCAGAATAAAGTCAGATAATAGCACGGACAACCACTCATTGCAAAATTACTTCTGCTCATCATGCTGTGAGCTTTGTATTAAATTTTTCTGTCAAGTGGTAGGAATCACAGGGAGAAGTGGCTCAAAAACCCCTTCTTGTAACCCTGGATAAGGATCTGTAATATTAGGCTTTCATATGATAATAGCAAATGATGCCCCTCTTTGAAAAATTTCTGACTGGTAATGAAAGTCCTAATCAGATTGTTGTTGCTGTGAACCAGGAGGTGGGGAATGATGCCTCTGACACGCCTTCGTTCCCCTCCTCCTTTAGCAAATTTAGCAAACTTGACAAGATGGGTAAGTCTTCAAGAATTTATCTTACATGAATTTCCACAAAGCCCTTGAGTTGTTTATAAAAACTGGAAGGCAGTGGTTTAATAAAAGCTGGGCCACCTGAGGCATTTTCATTAAAGGCTTTCTCTAGACAACATCACAATGTTTGTATTATCCTCCTATACTCTCCAAAGAATACAAGCATTACCTTTTCAGCAGGAGTCGATATTGTGTGTGAAGGCATGAGAGAAGATGATTACATTTTGCCTTTTGGTGCACAAAGTAACTAACAATACTCGCATTCGGATTAAAATTCGGCTATTTTGTTGGTTACCATCTGAATGCTAAATTGTTTCTGTGCGAAAAAACTGACACTTTGGAGGAGTTATTGTTCCATTATTTTAATGAAAATTTTAATCCCAGGCACACATTATTTTCAACTACTGTACCTATATGTGCTACCTTTTTTCTTAAATAATGGCAGCAATTAGCCTATTAGGACACTACAGAAAACAGGTGCAGGTGAGGCGTCCATAAAGACTACCCAGTATGAAAATTTAAAATGATTAATTTGCTCAACATATTTAGCAATAGCAAACACAAACCACTGATTTTTTTTTAAAAACATAATGTTATATCTGAGGAAAACCTTTACACACTCAGCATACATCTAGAGCGATTCATTTCATCTGTTTCAGTGGACTTACCATCTGTGTAGACTTCTCTGCGCAGATGTCCTGGCTGGTGTTTTTGCTTTTTGGCAGGTCGGATCTTTTGTATTACAACAGCACTCATGTTGCTGTCAGTAGACACAGGGCTGGTGGGTCTAGGGCAGTGTGATGCATGAAAATGTCTACGGCCTGAAAAAAATAATTACAGACAACTGAACGTTGTTATTTTTCTCTCCAAAATAAGATATTATATTCCTTCTCTTTTTAAAATAAGACTCACATGCAGCCATTCTAAAACTGAAGTTATTTAATTATAATATTACATTAATCTAAATCTTGCAATATCCTTATTGGTGATGTGGTTTACAGGATATTTTTAACAATTGAAGAGAGACATTAATTTTCAAATCAACAAACGGACTGACTTAGTTTCCCAGAAATTATGCAACTGGTTTGTTTCTAGTAGGTCTCCCTGCAGGAATCTGAACTCTGTGACCAAGCAGGAACAGAGTACTTTATCAGCCCAATAGCTTGCAATGTCCATCAACAACAAAATGCATCACTTTCACAATGGGCTTCATTTCCTCTGGCATGGAAAATGCACAGGTTTACTCAAATGTACCATGGTAGAACAATGAGAAGGACCTAGTTACAAATGTATACTGCGCTGCACTGCTTGACTCATTAAGAATAAAGTTCTGTTTGTGAAGTACACCAAATTGTTCCTAGATACAAAATATGACAAATCCCCACCCCAGTCTGGAAGGGGTTAATAAGGCTGAGAAGGAATGTTGTGGCCTAATTCAGTGCTTCTCAAAGTTGGGAAGCCACTTATTCAGGGAAAGCCCTTGGCAGTCCCGGCCGGTTTGTTTACCTGCCACGTCCGCAAGTTCGCCCAATCGCGGCTCCCACTGGCTGTGGTTCGCAGTTCTAGGCCAATGGAAGCAGCGGCCAGCACATCCTTCAGCCTAGAGTGGCGAACTGCAGCAAGTGGGAATGCCAAGGGCTTTCACTGAACAAGTGGTTTCTCGACTTTGAGAAGCACTGAATTAGGCCACAACATTCCTTCTCAGCCTTCTTAACCCTTCCAGGCTGGTGTGGGGATTTGCCAGGAAGAGAAGGCAGGGCATGGGGAAGGAGGTGGAAAGGAGGCATCAGACCTGAAATCAGCTAATCCTCAAACCAACCAGGAGGTGACCCACCAGAAGTCCCTGTGACACCCTGATTTGCATTTCCTAATACTTTGTTTGTACATGAGCAGTGTCACATCTCTAGTGTCTGTATTTAGAAAAATGCAAAAACAAAACAAAAACCCCAGTTCATAATACTCTTTTGAATGTTGCTAAGTTTAGTTTTTTTACGTCAGTAGTATGTAAAAATGTCCATTCCAAATAGTTATACAAAAGGATGAAACTGTGGCCTCATTTAAGTCAATGTGAGTTTTACCACTGACTGCAATGGGGCCATGATTTCACTCAAAATAACTAAACTACCTCTTCTCTTTCTTCATGATGAACAGCCATGCTGAAATAAAGGAATGCTAAAAGTTTGAGTGGAAATTAGAAATGAGAAAGGAATCTTGCAGCTCTGTAGAGTTGGTGAGGACAAAACTACAGTAATAGAACCCCAGTGTTCTGCTCTAGTGGCTATACAGGCTTGGCAAGATAGTCACAGATCTCTTTGAACTGTGGCAGACCTATTTATCAGCTGACACTAACCTCTTTGGTAACCACAAAGCCTACTCAGATCACTGATTATGAATAATCAGTTAATCCTGGTAGCTAATAGTGCTTGTGAAATATTTATTACATATCGAGTGTTGACCAGCAGAAAAGCCAAGTGTAGTTTGTTTGTAATCTAATAGAAGTTTCTGAAATAATAAGTTATAAATTATGATGCCAAGCCAAGGGCAGTTCATCTCAATTATGCTCCAAACAGAGACTGAGGACATTCCCCAGTATAGTAAATGGCAAATAATTATCTTAAAATGAGATTAAATGTACTCTTAAACATATAACACCTAGAAAATAAAGTGTTAAAGATGAAACACTCTACTTTTCACATTCCAGTAGACATGGATAAACTAAAACTCTCATCTAAAGAGAACAAAAAACCCTGGGATCGTGTACTTTACAGGGAGGACATGAAAAGTATACAAAATAATGCATTTTAGAGAAAGGGCCAGCTGGAAACTTCTGTTCACCCTCTCTCATAATATAAGGAAAAAAGGCATTTAATTAAACTAAAAGGTAGCAAAATTTCAAAATCAGTAAGAAGAAAGAACAGTTTTATGTAACCTACAATTAGATTGTAAACCTCCTCGTCACAAGGTGTCACTGAGGCTAAAAGCTTAACAAGCATAAAAAAGAAACTGGATGTTTATATGGATAACAAGAATATCCAGAATTATAATAGCAAATTCTAAACAAACAAGAGTTTTTGAAAGGGTCTAAACCACCATGCTTCAGGAAATAAACCAATTGTAAGAAACTTCCCTCAGGACATGTTATCCCAAACTGCCTGCTTCTTCTGGACTTCTGTGCGTTCCCCTGAAGCATTTGGTATTGGCCACTATAGGAGACAGGATACTGGACTAATGCAGTATGATAATTCCTGTGTCCTATACATATGATTTGCATACAGATGATTTTGCACAACAAAGAAACTTAAGATTGAGCTTTCTATGTTTGATTTCATTTCTTAGGTACACACTATACCCTTACATCCTTATACTGCAGGGGTAGGCAACCTATGGCACACATGCCAAAGCTGGCACGCGAGCTGATTTTTAGTGGCACTCACACTGCCCGGGTCCTGGCCACTGGTCCGGGGGACTCTCATTTTAATTTAATTTTAAATGAAGCTTCTTAAACATTTTTAAAACCTTATTTATTTTACAGACAACAATAGCTCAGTTACATATTATAGACTTATATAGAAAGAGACCTTCTAAAAACGTTAAAGCATATTACTGGCACGTGAAAACCTTAAATTAGAGTGAATAAATGAAAACTCAGCACAACACTTCTGAAAGGTTGCCAACCCATTATACCGTAACATTTAAAAACAAAGACAAAACTGTTCAACCATTTTAAAGTTTGCAAATGGCTCCCAAATGGAGTTCATGTAACTGCATATATTTTCAGTTCAGAGTACATTAGCATGCCTGAGTTATAACAGTCAAAGAATATGAATGATGATGATGTTTTTATTCTTTTTTTATTTCCCCTCTGACAGACCATTGTCCACACGAGCCTTTATCCTTATCACTGACCTGCCCCCCACCCCCTTCACCATACTCTAAGGGCAGGTCTAACACACTCCTGTTTGAAGAGGACTACATTAATGCAAACTAGGAGCCTTTTAGTTCGTTCCTGCAGCATCCACATGGGGAAGTTACAGTGCAGCCTTTTGGTGTTCACTGCTATTCACACACCCATATTCCAAACCGTGGAGCTGTATAGATATGACCTAAGGGAACAATAATAATTTCAGCTGCATTTGAATTTTAAATCAATTAGAGGTTTTTTCCCCATGATTTAGCACACAGGTTTCAGTTTTACAGCCACATCTCTGACAACTGATTCTATGTAAAACAATGTTTAGCAGCAATTAAATTTAATATAGTGAATTGGACTGTTTCATTAAAAGTCCTTCCCCACCCCGCAACCTGGAGATCTTAAACAGAGTTAACTGCCTCCCATTTCACTTCAACAAATAATACATTACCTGCTGGAAGAGCCATAGCGTAGGAGATAATTATGTAGGCGTGCAAATCAATTTTCTGAGCATGCTGAATTTGGACAAATTGGAACAACAGACTGTGATTCATTGTTAAGTTATTTAAGAAATTCAGGGACAACCTTTGGATAAAAGACATGACATGGTGGCAGGTTTTCTTTTTTTAATTCCCAACCAAGCACACCGTGCCTTTATGAGACCTCACCTCCTGCTGCATCCTGCACTTGACGTCTTGCTACTTTAAGACCAGCATATTCTGCTGCTGCAGCAACAGCCTGTGCAAAATCTGCATCAGTAAAAAATGATCCATCAGAAGAGCTAACACTGGACCGGCCACTTGAGATGTTGTCTTCTTCTGAGGCTGAGCCCCAGCCATTAATCATTGACCCTGTTACAGAGCTTTCCAAATCCCCAACACTCGAGGCAGGTGTCTGCTCAAGGCCACGCAAAAGGAGCCTTCTGTTCTGCATCTTGGCAACCTCTATTTCCGCCTCATCCTCTTCCTCTTCTGGTGCATCTGTATCCATATCTGAGACAAGAGGTCCTGAAATGTAACCATAGGTGTGTGGTGGAGAAATAGGCCTTGGAGGGGGTGGAGGACTCACAGGCTGACGTCTGCATGTAAACACAACGTTAGAAATTGTTATTTCAGTTTCACAAAATAACCAGGCCAAAACAAAATATCCTGGTAGAATCAGTGGAATATGTCTCTTACATGCCAATTTGTTTTGCCATTTAAAATTCCCAGGATTTAGATTTGAAAGTAGCAGGATTTTACTTTTTTGTTGTAATCAGAGATGACTGACAGCTACAAAACCAGAAATCAACCAAAAAAAGAAACTGACCTTCACTTATGGTACTTTTCACTCTCAGTCTAATAAAATTGTGCTCGCTTATGTATAAATCTCCTTATGTTTCATAACTTAGCTCACGTTCAGTTAGGAAAGGGAAGCTGACAGTTTAGGACACAGTTAAAAAATTACATTAGGAAGTACACATCTGTGAATGTGAGCAAAAGGTGTGATTGTATATTACTTTTGAAGCTTGCTATTACCAGAGACAATAGGCATCTACAACCAAGCAGACTGCTCCATAAACTGTACTTGGGATTTGTTCCCCACTTATTGCAATCATAGGATTGAAACTGGTCTGGAAGAGAGAATTATTCAAAATCATTTATATCTAACTTTTGGGAGCAGCCAAATATTTCTATATTATTCTTGTTCCTAAATAATCAGTAACAGAGCTGCTAGATTCAAAAGTTAAAGGACTCTGGGCATTATGGGATCAATGTTCGGTACATTTAATATTTTGATCTGCAGAACATTTATCTTAATGTTGCTGATATTGTCATCAGTTTATCTCAGTCATCAGTGCTTTTTAGTTGCCATTTACCCAAAAGGAAGATATGCTTAGGGAGGGAATGATCAGACTTTTGGCTTCTTTCATCACTAAGGATATCTGCTGTTTCCTCTTGACCAGAATCTGGTTTGCAAGACTTCCCAATGTTTTCTATTTCTCATGGTTTCCAACCCATCAAATTTTGCTTTATCCTCACTTCAGCAAAATGGCTACCTTTACAAAAATGTTAATTTTCATATTTTTGGCTAGTTGAATTTTGCCTACCTGCTCTCAGAAATGGCCAGGTTTTGCTTTTAAGAAATTATGTATCTATACAAAGGTTTCCTTTAAAAAAAAAAAAAAAGCAAGCAAGTTCTCATCTTTCACAACAAAATGCAGAACTGAATAATTACCATTTCCTTTAAAATATTTTACATACACTTCTACTTCTTGTCGTAATTACAGAAGGCAACAGAAGCAGTGACAATTAGAGATATTTTAACCAAATAATCATTTAATAGAAATAACAGAGGCCATAGCTGAGTGAAAAGAAGCTTTATTCGCCTTTCTATATCGTCTCATCTTGTCTAAATTATATTGGTTTAATGTGGGGTTGGCAAGACGTGTCCTTGCAGTATATTTGTCTACCAGTCTTCCTGTTATCTGGGTTTTATTACCAAGACACAGGCAACTGTTTACAAGCAGAGAGGGTTCCTGGAAAATCAGCTTGCTCACTAGCCCATAAAGGTAGGATAACTGAGAATACAGACATATTCATGGACATATAGCAGCATTTCTTCCACTTTATCCAGCACTGCCCTAGATTACAGTGACTCTGGCTTTAACATTCACGATGTCTCCTATCTCACTGCGCTTGGCCATTCTTCCAGAGCAGAGATTTCTATTTCAATCTGCTGTAACTGTGGCAAGCTGATCGGACAGACAACATTACTGCACACAGTCATCATCAGAGAGAGAAATGTTCCAGCTGCCTGGTTCCTGTGGCCCACAACACACAGCGTGGCTGTAGAATCATTACAGAAAGTATTAAAGACTGGAGACGAGGGAAGCAGGGAGAACAGGGGATGCCCCCCTAAGTTAAGTAACCTTTCCAAAATAGACTGGAATTCAGAGATTAAAGCTACACTAACCTTATAGATACATTTCAGATGATAGTATTTCAGATATAATCTTCACTACAAAGCTACATGCTCAACTTATTTCTCTGTCAGATACTTTTATTATTTGCAATGATGAATATTTTAGTTAATCAAAAAATCTTAGTACTTAATACAGAAGCATGTGTGTGATAAATGAAGGGAGGCAGGTAGATCCCTTTTATGGGCACCCAGCCAGCAAATAGCTATAAAATCCCCCTTTGTAGCTGTTCTCTAATTCCCAAGTGCACCTTCCTGGGCTCTCAAAGAGCTTCTGCATTTGGGTGGTGGCAGCATCTACAAATCCAAGGTCAGAAAAGCTGTAACCTTGGGAGTTTAAAGAAGCCTGGAGTGGCCACTATTAATTTTTAGAATCCTTGGGGGGCCCCCACCTTCTGCACTCAAAGTGCCAAGTGGGGAATTAGTCTTGACACTGTGCAATTTGAAATAAGTGTTCTCAATTAGAAAGCCTTGTCACTCTCCATGTTCCAAGTGTAAACCTCCTTCCAGAACATACTTGAAGTGCTGAACACACAAAAGCCAACTTCTCAACATAAGAGGTCATAACAATGCCAGTAGAGTGGAAGATGCAGACAGACAAGTCTTGCTGATCATGCAAGAGAAGTTATACAATACAGTGTCTTTATTTTAATAAAATAAACTAACACATCAAGTAGATAAGAGAATACTGGAAAAGCTAAAGACACATAACCAAGATAGCCCAACTCCACTGTGTTTCTTATAAGGCTGAGTCACTAGCAGCTTTGCAAAGAATAGAGGCAATGGCATTTATCCTCTAGTGATGTTTATCTAACCATCTTTAATAACAGCAAAAAGATGTGTAGGATATTTCTTCCATCCATTACATAGCAAATCCTTATACCCTAGCAGTTCAGTGGTGCATCCTTATAGACACATCTCAATCATATTTCCTTAAGTTTTGTGATACATCTGTGGTGGCCACCTCCCACTTCTCGTGCTGAGGGAAACATTCTAGTTTCCAGACTGTTGCCCATTGGATCCTCTTTGCACAGAAGTGCACCACATTATTTAAAACTGTGAAACTGAGGTTCTGGGACGTGCGACCTAAAGGAAGATTGAGCTGACATCCCCCCTTCTCCAATGGCGTACATGGAAGGGAAAGAAGGAATGAAAGACATGAGGAGGAAGAAAGAAAAAGTTGCAGAACATGACAGAGGGTAAAATTACAGGACACTAGAGTAGAGAGGAAGAAACAGGAACACTGAGGAAACATGGGGGGATAAAACTAAAGGCAGATTTGAAGCCATTTTCAAAAAGCAAGGGTTAAAGTACCAGGCTTGGCTTTACAATACAAAGGGGCAAATGAAAAAAGACACTAGAGATTCTTTTTCTGGGAAACACACTATAAAAAGCTACATTAACAAAATCAAATTCAAGCAATTAATTCAGCAAGATGACACTTCAGAAAAATATTGCTTTGAAATAAGCCCAGGAATAGGAAAGGTGAAAAATTAAGAAGTGCTAAACTGATCTTTGGAAAATAAGCCTAGAAATTCTTGAAGATAATCAAAAATGAAATAAATATACTGGAATATTAAGAGAGTCTAATGGTTTATCATAAATTTAATATATATAAGCTAATGCGTCCGTGTGCATGGGGGGAATCTACAAAGAATATGCTCCTGGGTACAAACTCCTGTTTATTATCTCAACAAAACAGCAAGCTAATCAAGTGTCTCATTCAGTCAGAATTCACTTTTTTTTTTTTTTTAATAGAACAGAAGCTGCAAGGGTGCAGTAAACTGGGAAAGGAAGCAAAATTTCCCTGGAACAAATATAGATCTTATTAATGTCCATCTTTCTTGAAAAAATGAGGGAAGGTGGGAAGATGAAGGAAATTTCACAAGCAGTAATTTACGGCAGTAGGATTTATTAAAGGAGGAAAACCTATAGGTTATATAAATTATATTTATATAAATTCATACACATTGGTGACAAGTTAATTGCACAGTTACTGTGAAATAATGCAAGCTATTTTATGGTAATAATGCAGTAAATCTATTGGAAACAATGGAACTGTAATTATATGGTAAATTGTGTTAACGATACCACTTTAGTATCCTGATGACTGTGCATTTAACTTGTGTCAGCACTGTATGTAACATAAGATGATATACTGCATTTCCTTTCATGTTACAATATTAAAGCAACTTAATTACCTAGCTCTCAGAATATACATAGTCAAATCTTCCCAATTTGTAAATTAAATATAAGCAGAGTAAATATGTTGGGTGAAATCCTGGCCCCTTGAATTCAATGGGAGTTTTGTCATTGGCTTCAGTGGGAGTGGAATTTCATCTGTCACCTCTGCATGTTTGCAGCAACATACCTCCGGTCAGGTTGGTGTTGCATGTGGCCTATTTCCTCCTGACAATCCTGTAACATGGGCTGTAGTTCTTCTTGGGGTGAAGGTGTTAGAGTGGCAGTAGATTGATGGCTGTAGGAGACAGCTGCAGGAGAGGAAGCTGCTCCTCGGACTGGAGGTGTAGGACCTCGTTCATCATCATCTTCTTCCTCTAGCTCATCCTGCTGTAGATACATCCTTGCAGGTGGCACTGGACATGGAATTTCTTGGTCATAACTAAGAAACAGGTTTTTTTGTAAAAAAAATGAGGACTATAGCTTAAATTAAACTTGTTTGATGCAATAAAAATATATCTTATATACATATACATAGCCAGGCAAAAATCACACTTCTTGTAAGTCCTCTTCTCATAAAGGGCTAGGGGAAAGATTCTGATCTCACTGAAGTTAAAAAGGCTTTGCCATTGATTTCAGTGTGTCCAGGATTTCATTTCCCAATTATCCCATGAGATCTGTAGATGTCCAAATTAGCTGCTAAGTGACTAATATGGGTATTAGGGCCAATCAAAGAACAGACAAATAATATTTGGTAAATATATTATTCAGTGAATATTATTGTGTGTCAATTTATTTGACAAACAGTAGTCAAGTTCTAGAACTAGCTGGATGCTACTAAACATAATTAAATGGATAAATTATTTAACAAATGACTCCAATATTTGTTAAATAAAGTATTAGATGGAAAATATTCCACCAGATGTATTAAACACAGATTTAATAAACATGAAGATCTGGTCCACAGAATCTACTATATGTTATTCTAGCTCAAAAGGTCAGAGATTTTCAAATTGTTAAAAAACTGTGGAACTACTTGCTTTCTGGATCTTATAATTACAGGCAAAATGTCAAGAATGAGGCCATGTCATTTCAGGGAAACAACAACTTAACCACTGGAATATTTGTATTTAATTTTCATTCTTTTAAAAATATTGAGTACGTTTAATTAAATCCAAGGTATAAAATCCTGGCCCTATTATCTCAATGGCAAAACTCCCCTTGACTTCATAAGGAGCCAGGATTTCATCACAGATCTCTAGCTGTCTACAAATATTGAACTGGTCTAATCTAATCTTAGATTACTGTGCTGCAGAATTTATTCAATAGGTTGGGTATTATATTGCTAAATATGGCCCCTCATTGCGTACAATGAAAACTTTTGTGGTCACTTCATTCCCTCATGGAAAAAAAGAAAAAACATGCTAAAATTCAAACAACACAGAGCATCAATTGATAAAGATGCATTGACAGAGGCACAATACCATCAAAAGCCTTTTTTGTATTTTAATAATAATGTATGTAGCTCAGGAACATCCAAGGTGGATTGAAGAAAAACTTCATTACCACGTTGGCAGAACACAAATTAAATTAAATCAATTTGAGCTATCTCATCAACAAAATGATAAAAGGATGACTTGTTCGTTTTTCTTACCTTTCATCCACAGAAAGACTGTACTCTTCACTATTGCTGTGGGGAGGAGGGTGTGCTGGGGGAGGTGGAAGTAGATCTGCCCAGTTCATGCCAGCCTGTTTGGGTACCTTAGGGGTGCGGGCACCCTTCTTGTGTCCTTGACTCCCTAAGAATAAACAATAATATATTTTTTAAAATGTTTTTAATTATTTCCTTTTCCCTAATTACTTTGCCATCTCCCCTGTAGGGGGAGGAGGGGAAGGAATCAGAAATCATTCCAGCTCCTATTGAAGTCAATGTGGATTTTACCATTGACTTGACTGGGAGCAAATTCTGGTCCTCCCTGTATACATAACCTCATAATTTCAGTTTCATCGTAAAATCAATTATTCCACATTTTGCTGCAGTTAATTTTAACCAGAAACTTTAATACAACAAGGACAAAACACACAGTATTCAAAACTTAATAAATAGCTAAAATGCAATAAAACCATGAATGAATTTTACAAGCAATATCATTAAGAATGATCTTCCCACAGCTACATTATAGATTATGATCTAAAACAAATGAGCTGTAGACATATTTTCTAAAGTGCCTTTCTGTTATCTAATTGCTGGAACCTAAAATACAATAGGATACAGATATGATCTATTAAAGTTCCACTGTTGCATTAAGTCACTGAATATATGCAATTTGTATATGTTCACTGAAATGTTTTAGGCACAATGAAATTACTAATTTTAGTCTGAATGGCAGGTGGAGTTGAAAATAATTTCTGGAAGAACTAAAATAACTTAAAAAAAAAACCCCTGATGAAGTATGGTGTGAATGTTTCCAGACACTGTTAATGAGAAATTATGGCTTATAGTAGAATGATGTAGCTTTAACAATCCAGCTTTGCCAGCAATCCAGCTTTACTCACCAATTATTCAGGTGCTACATTTTGACTAGAATACTATCTGTAATCAAAATTAACTCTAAATTTTCTCTGTGTTAATTTGCACACTTTGTCATTCCATTGTTAACTCTTTGAAAAGTTATTAGTTTAATTTCTTTTTTTTTAAATGATGAGAAATTTTGAAATGATTCTTCTTCAAATTAACTTCCTTAGGTAAGCAGAAGTTTTTCTTTCAATATCTAGCATAGTTTACCCTAGCCACATAATTAACGATGTTGAAGTTATTGTGTAATTGTGCCACTGTCTCCTAGATTGTGTTCCTATAGACAATATTTCAGCTCATTATTGCTCCACATGGACTGCTATGTACCAGTATGTTTTAGCTGTTCACTATTGTTTTACTGGTACATCAGTACCGTATTGTGTCAAGCAAGACCCTAATTGTCCCTAGGAGACCATAATCTGCATTTTGTTCCTTATCCTCCAGTGTCTGTGTGTTTGTGTGTAAGCTATATATATTAGATTCAGCACAATTAATTTATTGCTCTGGTCACGTTGTTTCATTCCTGCTGAAGTCCTTGGTGTAGGGCTATAATTTGTCATTGTTATGAATAAACATATTAAGTGTCAGCACGGTAAATAATATGCTCCCCACTCTTAATTCACATGGGTTCGTATCCCTTGAGAGGTGTTGCTTTGTGTTTCTCATCTGAATGCTGTAGAACGGGATTCAGCAGATCCTGCTGCTATAGAATTGGGCAAACTGCTCACTGCCAGAAGGTTCTTTCTGGGAATTCTGGAGGTTTAAGAGGCTTGCTATTACTTGAGGATATCACTATACCCCAAATAAACAGCTGAGAGTACCAGGCAGACCACCTGAAGACAGAAAATACTGGGCCCCATTTACACTAAAACATATTTACATTGCCAGAGTAGTGTCAGGTTAGGATAGTTAGATTAAGATCAAACACTGGTTAAGAAAAAGGCAATTGGGCCACTCCAGGTGAAAGCAAAAGGTAAGGAAGAACAAGGTTTCTTTGCAAGGAAATCTTTTGCAAAGGGCTCTTTGATCCTCTGCATATGAAAGACACTGTGAGAAACAAAATTCTTCTTTAATTCTCTACTGTCTAAATCTGAATTATCGGTAAGATTAATTCTGATATATAGTCACTGAGTCGGTGTAAATAAAAAGAGGAATTTTTTCAGTTCTTTCAACCAAATTGTATGATATCAGAGTTAAAAAATTACAGATGCAAAATTTACTGAAATTAGTTTTGATATGCATAAAACAGATGTTCTGGTGTTTTCAGTAAGTGCAATATACAATAACAAAGTAGGGTGTTTTGGTTGGTGTCTAGGAATGGAAAGGGAGTCTATTGCCTTTCCAGAAAGGGAAATATATGGCTTTATATCCAGCTTTCTTTGAAATTCTGAGAAGGACTTTTGTACAGAATTGGCTATTGGGAGGCCAAGATGTCAAACGGTGGAGGATCCAAGATAGGAAATCCAAAGTATACTGCAGTATATGGCTTTCACAATTCTAGATGGCATTAATCAACTAGCCGATACTTTATTTTTAGTAGTAAAAAGGAGGCAACCATAGATTATGGAAGTTAATTCTGACCCAACAGAGTTGCTGTTGTATTTCCTCCAATGGGAGACATGGATGCTCAGCAGTTTTGTAAATCAGGCCATTAATACTGACTACATATACAGTTCCATCAAATATGGCAACAATAATAGAACCATATTTTATTTTAGCAGACTGTAGCTTGGTATGGATATACTCACCAGATGTACTACTCCCCCGATCTGAACTGTTGTAAGACCCTCCTGTATTCTGGTCATATGACTGGTTGTATGGAATAGTTGGAACATTATTGTCATTTACTCTGTAATCTGTAGGTTTAATAATACAGTTAATATTCCCTTCACATAAACTATTTCCTGTATATTTCTGATTCATAACACACAGAAAGACCCACTGAACATGTTGATGAGGAAGCATGGGCAGGGGAGAAATCTTTTAACCCTCCCCATATTTATTTTGCTCCTATCTTTTCCTTTAATTTCTATTACCCACAAGTTTCCAGAGTTTTAGGGCAACTCAGTAGCTACACCAAGAAAAGGTTCATGGTCATTAAGGATATGTCTGCACTGCACCTGGACACACTGTGGTTGGCCTCTGCAGGCTGACTTGGGCTTGTGGTGCTCGTGGCTAAGGGACTGTTTAATTGCAGTGTAGATGTCTGAGCTCAAGCCTGGGCTCTAGGACCCTGCAAGGCGGGAGGATGTCAGAGCTCAGGCTACAGCCCCTTAGCCCAAGCCCTGTGAGCCCAAATCAACTGGCATGGGACAGCTGCAGTTGTCCAACTGCAGTGTGGACATACACTTAGGATGAAACTCAACCCTAGGCACAGTGCCTATGGCATACTCAAGTCCCAAACTCCACTGAAGTCAGTTTACACCAGCAGAGAACTTGGTTCAATGTCTCTATAGTATCCAGGAAGACTGCCAGATAGTGCTGACACAGTTTTCACTATTAACCGCCACAATAACTGGCCTATCCAGTTCTGAAGCTTTAGATGAACATTTAATTACAGGGATTTTATTTTTAAATGCTAGATTTGGCAATCAGAGCTACAAAAATTTCTCAGGGACAAAATGTTCATCAGATAATACAATGTTTTCTTGCTTAAGAAGTGTGTATGATTTACAGAAGACTTGCAAGGAGATGAGTTGCTTTTCATAGACCAAATAAAATAAAGACAAACAGAACCATTGGACATATAGTACTGACAACGAAACAGCATGGAACTCATCAGAATGGTTATTTCTCATTATAAAAGCTATAAATAAAATTGTTAAGAAGATGGTTTTGACTTAGGAAATAAGAAATCCAAGATCAGACTATTGACTCATTAAAAAAAAACCCATACAAAGTAGCTAAGAATCCAGTTCCCATCTGCTGCAGACATGCTTTTGATAATGTAAGCATGAGGAGAAAAAAAGGAGCAAAATAGTAAATCCCACACCAGAATGTATTCTGTAATAGTTTCTCAGTCTAGCTGAATTCCACGCTTCATGCTGAAGCCCTGCATTCCATGTCTGTTTACACAGAGGATAAACAATAATTCAACACTGAAATATGTATATATGACTGTCAGCGGACAATGCTTTAATGGGGTCTTTTCATAGCACAATATGCTAGAAAATGTGCAGCTGTAATATATACCATCTGAAAGAGACAATGTCTTCTTGGTCATAAAATCCAAACATTTTAATTTTGAAACTGAAATAGAATACATAAGGTCATCACAGAAAAGTGAGTGCATAAGCATAATTACAAAAAGATAAACCCCTCACATAGCTTGGAGCTAGAAAAAAATGAATTTTCCCTTTGACTTGGTTATATCAAAAGGCGGTGTCACATTTTATATGGCCCTCTCAACTACTCTGTGCGTAAGTTGGTCAGGTAGGAAATAGATGAAATCAACCTTCCATAATGAAACGTCTTTTTGCTGGACACATTTTCAACATCACTATGTCATCATACAAGTTACAATGATCTGTTCAAAAAGTTCACAAGCAGAATGCACCCAGTTCCTAGGGGCACTGCTTTGCAAATCAGGTTATTAAAGCAGGTTGCATGGTAGCCTGAAGACTAGCAAGAAATCACATACCTATTTCTTCCAAGCCACACATATCACCTTGGAGTATCGTGCCCCTAAGGCCACAAAAGTACATTCTGAGGTTTCAAGTTTACACTGAAATCAATTTATTTTTAGCTTCTGAACCCATAAACTGCAGTCAGAACAAAGGATCTTTTTTCCACAGCATTTCCTCTGAATATGAATTGGAGGCTTGCTAGGTATAAAGCTAAAATTAATTGGATTGGTCTATATTGGTATAATTTTACATAGTTTGATGTGCAAAAATTCCATTTGTTTACATGAAGATGTAGATTTAATTAGCCTGCCTTTATTCACAACTGATAAGGGGATGTTGATCTATTTAAAATTTAAGATAGAGTATAATGTGACTACCATGCATTGATCTTATGAATAAAAGATATTGTCTCTGTCCTAACCAACTAAGTACCTACTATTAAATTTAAATTAATCACAAACTCATATGAAAATATATTGTATGTAATTCTCTTTAAAGTTGCAGCTAGTTATTTGCTATAATAAATTCAATCTTCGAAGGTTATTGGAGTGCTAATTAACTCTTTGACACTGTTTACTGGGAATTTCTAAATCTACAAAGGAATAAGCAAGAAGCACCAGAGAGGTTTACATTTACTAGTCCTGACAAGCTTTGGACTCCCAGCAGCAGAAGGCTGACGATCATCTGATGAATAAACAAGAGTAAAAAAGCTAAAAGCTCTTCACCTTTGTTTAATTTGTTTTGCTCCATAATGTTGTACTGTATGGGTGCAACCTCTTGTTTTTGCTGAACAGAGGGTTTCCAGTGTTTCTCATTTGTATCCCCACTGCTGCTGTTAACATTATTGCTGATGCTTGATTGGATGAGCTGAGTGGTTGCATAAGGAGTGGGCTGCCCAGGTTGGTTGACAAATCTTCCATCCTTTAGATTTGGGCTATTGAAGGTTTTCATCTCATTGATTTTGTTGCTCAAGTCCACATCACCATAAACAGTTGACTCAGGCAGCATCAGATTTGTTTGCTTGCTTTCCAGCTGGTTGTTGTAATTTGCTATACAATCAGCTAACCACGGGGAAGGAAAAAAAAAAGGTCATTCTGTTCAGTTACTCGCTATATCTTCATGTGCAATACACTTTACAAATATTTTTGTGCACAACTATATGACCTGATTCTGTGAAGCAAAAATGGGGTTGTAAGAATATAACTTATAAATAAATAACCCATTGAACTTTATTTACCTTTCAGGTTACAAACCAAAAAATGGGTTCAGACAATTTTGTTAGTTCTCATCTATTTCTCCATATTATACAATTCTCCAGATCCCAAGTAAACTCCTCCGTCTGGCTCCCCTCCAAATTCAGTTCTGCTAAATTTGTCCCTACAATAACGTTTACGTCTTTTCTGTTGCTTTTAAGTTGGCAATATGAACATTTTAATTTTTGGGCACTATCCTCAAAACAATTTTGGCATCTTAATAATTAAAAACACAACTGAGCATACTTAGGACAATTTGTATGTGTAAATAAAACACACTTGCGAGTTGGAGCAAAAATAAAAAACAAGTATCTCATGTCCACATTCAACACACAACATTTTAAACCCTGTAAGACTTCAGACAAAGAAAAAGAGGTCTTTATGGATTCTTTTCTGCATTTAAAAAAAAAACCTAAACGATGGTTATACAGAGATAGAAATCATTAATGAAGAGATACAGTATATTATGAAAGGGGTCTCAGAACCTGTTTAACAAGACTTCAAAAGAACATTACATTCTAGCACAACAACATGTATGAACTTCAAAGAAAAAGATAGGAAAGCATTCTTGGAAGGGTTGCACCACATGCTAATAATTACTTTGGGTCTTAGTCATATATACTATTGCCTCTGGCACTTTATTCAGTATAAAGAGTGAATTCACCCTCCTAGTAGTTACCTCGCCACAAAGTTAGTACTCAGTGACAGTCTCACAGTAATCAGGCTTGTGCTGACATTCTAACCACAATTCTAGAACTCAGCCCTGGTATTAAATGCTGGGTCAGCACACTTGTCCTTCAGGAACCCCATGTGCTTCCCTGTGACCAGCATAGACGTTACTTTCACAGCATTTGTTTCCCTTCTATATCCAATCCACCGGAAGGGTGCTGAGTACTAGTAACAGGGTTAGCCGATCTGTATATATGGGGTTATTAGGAAACCAGCACAGAACATCCATTAAATGTGTGTTATCATTTACCAATTTGTATATGTAATAGTAATTACATAATTACCAAGAAGATAGTTGCTCTTTTAACAAAATGTAACTGCTGTGTGTTAACCTAGGGACAAATCCCAAAGTCTTTAGTCAGGGCAAACTCTAGCCAAAATAGAGAGTAAAAATTAAGGAAGCATTTTAGGATTTAGCCTCTACATTCTATGACATGCACAGGTATATTTCCAAAACATTCTCTAACATTCACACTTCTTTCAGGAAAAAAATTTCTGTGTAAAAGCTGTAAAATACAAAAATAAAATCATTCATCCCCACTGTAATGGTTAAGGGATGTGAGCAGTACATGCCATTACATACAACCTATTCACTGCAAACTTCATGCCCTTCAGTTTAATTTAAAAAAAAAAAGATTTTACCCTTTGATTTATTTTTCTTTCACATGTGAGCTGTTATTTATCGCTCTACATACTCAACTTCTTGATTTTTGTTACTTTTTTTTTCATTTTTGCCTCTCCTTTCACTTTTTTCCATGATCACCTACAGCAATGCTGCTATTCTTTCCTCTTTTTCTGCAACTTCTGCTTTTTTATGCCTCCTTTGTTACCTTCCAGTATATCCTTTATTACGCATGCCTCCTCACCTATTTTGATTTTCTTTTAAGGTCATTCTAAAAGTATTTGTATTTGCTTTCTTCTTCTGCTGGATCTGATTTTTGTTTTGTTTTGTGAAGGGCAATAATCAATATAGTACATACTACTGTAGGTCCATTCAAAAGCTATACCTATGAGAATGTCTTCCTAGAAAGTATCTATCTGTACAAATGTTTCCTTACCTATATAACAGAAAAAGTATTCTATCAAATGGGAATTTGATATTCCCCACTACTTTTACAAAGAAGCTGTCCCTATAAAGCAAGGTTCCTATTCAGTACTATACTTATAAGATTATATTAGAAATATACATGGGTAATTAGTTACATTTTTATATGAGAGGGATATAAGCCTTTGTGCTTCAGGGCATAAGACAACTACAAACTGAAGGGGTTAAGAAGATTCATAGATATTAAGCCCAGAAGGGATCATTATGATAATCAATTCTGACCTCCTGTATAATATAGGCCATAGAATTTTGCCAAAAGATTCCTGCATCAAGCCCATAACTTCCAGTTGAGCTAGAGCATATATTTTAGAAAGATTTAGATTTAGAGAGATAGTTGGGATTTAATGATGAAGTGACAGAGAATCTACCACATTCCTCAGTAAATTGTTCCAGTGATTATTACCCTCACTATTAAAAATGTGTGCCTTATTTCTAGTCTGAATTAGTCTGGCTTCATCTTCCAGCCAATGGACCTTGGTATGACTTTGTCTGCTAGATTAAAGAGCCCTTTATTATCAGAAATCCCCTTCCTATCTAGGTACTTGTAAAACGTAATCCACGTGAACATTATTTCACAACTCTCTTATAAGAAATCTCATACCTTCCTTTGAAGCAACTGGTACCGGTCACTGTCAGACAAGATACTGGACTAAGTGAGTGACCATAATTAGTTTATGGCTGGCCTTGCAGTAATTATATTAGACTTAGAGGGAACACCATATCTCTCCAATGCTTCCACATTGCAGGCAGTCAAAACTTGACTGCAAAGCGATGGCTAATGGAAACAGTGAAGGTCAACCAGTGTTACTGGCAGTGCTCCATGCCCAAGAAGGGATGCGTCTGATTGGGTAGGGAAGTGGCCAAAGATTCCCACTCCTGACTCACTGGCAATTCGGTCAGAGTAAAGAGAATGTCAGTTTCATTTTTTTTTAAATGTGTAGCAAGTGCGGCTTCATGGTGAATTCCACCCAGCATGCACCACTGGAAAGCAGGAGGCATTATTCACCCATAATGTCTCCCTCTAAAGTGTTCAGCCATTGACATGCTTTTGTTGCCCTCTTTGTGCTGCCCTTGCTCCCAAGAGCCTCAATTTATCCCTACATTTTATATTTTGCTTTCCAAATTAGTTGTTCTCTATAATATAATCTTTAAAAACAAACAAACAAAAAATACAACACCCAGTCACCCAAATGAAAGAGTTTGGCATAGCAATGAGTGAACAACAAAAGGTTTGATTGTGCAGAACTAGACTGGAAATCTCATATGAGCAGACTTTGTTACGATAAGACATTTGCTGTTTCTGGTGATCCCAGGAATAGGCATGAAAACCTCTCCAGTAACATGTTGGCATTTCTAATTCTGGTCCTAGCCAATATTAGGAAGTGCAGATCTGCGTCAAAAATAAAATGTATTTGGACTTTTCAAACTCAAGAAAATGTTGAGTTCAGTTTGAATTTTGGGAGCCAATTCATGTAGTTTCTTATTTGATTAGAATGAGTTCATTCAGACCTAGTTTTGCAGTAAGTTTAGATCTTCCATGGACTAAACCAGGTTTGTATCAATTGACAGACCCATTTAGCTTATGTTTAAAGTGCAGTGATTTTGGGGGCACCATAATGGAGAGACACCTTGGTGGGCAAACGTGGCAGTAGCAGCAAGAGGAACTGGGCTAATAAAACCATCTTGAGAATCAGTCAATCCACGTTTAGCAGCTGCAGCTGAACAGAATGAAGTAGGAGCTCCGAACTATGCTGGCACATAAAACAAAGTTTAAAGTTACATCTGGTATCGTAATCTACTGGTGAAAACAGATCGTCCTCCTCCATGCAAATACAAGTTGCTACTGCCTCTAGCTACATAGTCTTGGCTCTTTAGCTCGAAGTGTAGCACCTCATGCTTTTATCTCTAGAGGTCCCCAGTATCAACCTCTGGGCCAAATACTATAGCTGTCACACCAACACATAACATTTTATGGCCTACCCTCAGTTTGATGAAATTCTGGACACAGTCTGGTACAACATGCATGATAAGGGACTAAAACAAACTCTGTAGAAGTATGAATGAGACTGGTTGTAAGAATTCAGTGTAAAACAGGCCTCTTGTTAACAAGTAAAAGTATTTAACCTGGTCGACTGTACGTTGTGAGGTTGCTATCACTGTTTCCATTGGCTGAGGTGCAGCAGTTGATGGAGCAGTCATTGTGGTTGTTACCAGTGTTGGGCCATGTGTCTGCTAGCCATGGTTGAGGGGCAGGTTCACTGATGTTTAGAAGTCCTGGTCTTTTAAAAAAAAACAACAAAGTATGATAATTTCATAAATTAAGCAACAGTGTTATTAAACTGATTCCTATGCTCTTCTCAAAAGGCTATCTAACATTAAAAAGTTTGCATTATGAGTAGTAAATGTTTAGGCAATTCCATACTTATCATATCTCTTATAAAATATATTTTAATTGGTATATGTCCACTAATCTGGACTTAGTTCTTTGAACACTGCTAATCACTTGTCTTGCCATACAAACAAAGAAGAATTGGTATATGTAATGACTCCCAGACATCTCCATAAAATGTTGATTTTCTTTGTTAAATTATGGTAGAGAGAAACCAACACAATGTTTTGATCATCATATGGGTATTAACAAACAGTAGGCCTTGCTGAGAAAAGGTAAGAATGTTTCCATGGAATATTTAGAATTTTATTAAATTTTCTGATTTTTCATCAAAAATCTGAAAACTGAACTTCAGTGTTTTTCAATTTTCCCCCAATTTTCAGTAGCAACATGGAAAAAAATGGGGGGGAGGGGAAACAAAAACAAGTGGGAGTTGTTGAAGATAAAAAAGGAAGAGGAAGGAAGGAAAAACAACAATGACAAAAATAGAGGGGTTGAAAAATTGGAATTTTTTTTCAAAACCCTAACTTTTTTCACAAAAATTGTGGAACACAAGCAGCTCCTATTGAAGTCCACAGGAATTGTGAGTGCTCAGCACCTTTGAAAATCACAAGTCTGCATTGCTGTATGTTGGCTGAATACTGGATGATATATCATGTCATTAGCTAAAAGATCTGTATTCCAGCTGCATGGTTTCCAAGTTATTGCAGGTTTTCTAGTGAGCACAAAATAAACTTTGATGAATGTTTTGCTGAATCTCCAGCTCACATACTGTTTTTTCCACTGACAACATTGTGCATATTACAAAGCTGCACATTTAGTAGTGACCCTTAAAAACCTGACAATTGCTTCTGATAACTAAATAAGTACTTGAAGTTAGATAATCTCAGCCATTGCTGCGTTTGAATTATTTCCTACAGTAATACAGGTAGGTAATACAGAACTAGAGGGGAAGGCTTCAGAAACAAAAGGAACATATCTATTTAACACTGGCAATGGGCAAATTTTAAGGGCTACCATTGTAAACAGCACAAAAATTAGTCACTGAGTCCAGAAAAATAGATATCTATTGTGAAAATAGTGGCAATAATGCTTTTTCAACTAAAATATGTTAAATTCCTTTAAACTGGAAATTGAGACTGTAAACTGCACCAGCAGTTAGTTATGGGGTATCCAGTCTGCCAGCGCTGTGGGCTTAAGTCTGATTCCTAGAACAGCATTAAAATATGTATCTGCTGTACATATATTTCTATGCTGTATGCAGCATAGAAATTTAGCATATGAGTTGATGAGGCATGACTTACTATCAGACAAACCAGTGAACATGTACTAGGAAAACATTTTTATGGATTTATTTTCTTTGTAAATATGAAATAAATGTGCTGTTATTTAGTTTTTTGGGCAATGCAGCTGATTTGTCATTCCTGTCCATGAGTTGCCTAGTGCTCTGCATATAGACTGAAAATCTCTTCGGGTACACAAGGATGAGTTAAGCCTCTCTGCACCTTTCAAGTTCTAAGAAAAGTCTCTGTATGGGAGTTGTGGTTGGAGCACCAAAATGGCCTCTCCTTTTGTCTCTGAACTTTCTGAATACTGCAGAGGGGAAGTCTACAGTTCACTCATGCCAACCAGGAGGAAAGTGGGTGGAGCGATTGTAATGTCAATCCAGGTTTCAGAAATACAGTGTAACAAGGTATATGGTAATAGAAGCTGCTACTCCAGCTCACTGGCTGGAATAGTGACCAGGAAGTTTGTGCGTCAGCCCCACAGCTTACCCACCGTTGGGTGGATGAATTCCATACTTCTCAATCTTTGCAGAGAAACAATTACTTGAGCTTCATGCAAGGACAGTGAATATTATCCACAGCATTACCAGATCCACAGAAGTGGATGCTATTTTGAAATACTTCACTCTGAGTTATGTTTATTTCTGAATGTTACAAGACAGCATCTTTTATATACTATGTAGGATGGTGGCGGATGCTAAGCCTCCCAAAAGCCTTACAAATATATTTTACGCAGGGAAAGTGGGAGTCTGATCTTGAAGGTTTGAAACTCAGCCTAAAGATTTTATGCCAGAAACTACACTGCTTCAAAAATTGATCAAATGTGTTTCCTGTGCTCCAAAGTATTGTGCAACATACTATATGCTCAAGTGAGCAAAAGAAATGAACATATGCCACAGGCAATATTTCCTGGATCGATCACTTGTAAAATCTGAACTGATGAGATGAAAATATATGTATCAAAATAAGTATGATGCACCTCTAGCCCTAAAAGGGGAGAAGTTTTATGAGGGAGATTTTAGGTTATGGCATTTAGCTACAAAACTGGTGCAGCACAGAGCCACACTGCTCCAGCAGGGAGACTGTACATGATACAGAAACACACTTCTTCAGTGCCGCTTGTGCAGAATACTCTCTGATGTGACAGGCCAGCTCTGCAGGCCATTACAGAAGGGAGAAGAATCATTGCCTTGCCTCTTCCCCACTGCTATTTAGCTACCTTGTTCTATAGAGGCAATAACATTTATTAGCATAGAGAGGAGAACAGTCATGCAAAGGAAAAGAGAGGACCCCTCTGCAAGGGCAGCACACAAACTAGTGGCCTATAGTTCTTTACAGGCTTGTCAATTCAAAAATATTAGACAACTGAATGTTAATCTTCATGTCTTCATATGTCTAATCTTTATCTCTATCAGATTTTGGTACATTCTTGCAAGGTAAGGACTATAGGGCAGTGCCAAGAGCAGAAGGGAGGGGAAGGGAAGTAATGTATTTATCTAGATGTTTGCTGAGATTTAAAGGCTTGCTACCATACTGAGCCAATACCTTAACTCTTATGTTGAAAAAAGGTGTGCTTGAGCGTGATTTAAAAAACAAGCTGTGCTATTGAAGTGACACATGCATGATGTGCCTCCCTGTCATCACTGCTGCTCTATCCTCTGAAGAATAGCAGGAAATTGGGGTTATTGTGTGTTCCACTGACATTCATCAGGCAATAAACTAAAACGGGCAAACACATTACAGTTGTGTCCTCAATCTGGAACTGAACTGGGTTCTGAGAGCAAAGAACTGTTTATTAATAAGCTACCCATTTCTCTTTATTTCTTCAACGTAATTCTCTCTCTCTCGCAAGTGATGATTTAACTGTTTTGCAATTCACTGCAAGATTAAATACAATCACCTTGTGAGCTGCTGTCTTCAGCAAGTTTTTCCCCACGAATTTTTTTTTCTTTTGTAGTATCTGTGAACCAGCTATATTTCTTAATCTTCATAAATGGCACAATTTAATTACTTTAACTCCCTTAATCATCTGCTAAATCAGTAAACCTTGTATTCTGAAGTTAAAGTGCTCCCTCTGCTGTTTGTTTTTGGGTGCATTTTTCTACAGATCAACAAGCAACTCAGCTGAAAATGTTAAGATTCAATTATGAAAATGAACCAAAAGATACATTTCAAAAGCCATATATTTTCTCAGTGAAATCTGCAAAATCAGTGACCTATATGCCTAAAATGTATGTCATTATACCACCACTTATAAATGTACTCAATGTACCTAAATGTATTTACATCCAACTTATAGTCTGCAAAATAAACCATGTCATTACCTGCCTCCACTGCTTACAGCTTCTCCTCCTCTCTGATAGGTTACTAAAATATGAAGAGAAAAAAACCAGAAAATAATTTAATAGTCATTTTGGACTTTTTAAATAGTACTGTAAAATCTCTTTTTGTTTCCTTCTAACGAATCTCTAAATTTTGATTGGTTAAGTTTGAATACTGAGTCTTTGAATGGAGTAATGCATGAGGCTAAATTCATCCCTGATGTAACTACTGACCTCAAATAGGTTATTCTAGAGATGAATTTATGTCACTTTGTTTATTTCATGAATGAGTTGTTAAAGCTTTTACATTATCATCATCCTGATAACATTAAACAGGTACCTTGATTTTGCAACACAGATGTTATTTCCATTGTAAATGATGGTTCAATCTATCACAACCTACTGCAAAATCTTATGCTGTATTTACACATTAATAGTGTACTAAAGCTCTGTGTGATTTTCAGATGTCCATCCTTATAAAAAACCAAACGGAGTATGATGTTTTATTGATGGGCACCATATTCTACTTATGCATTGTGCATATTTAAAAAGTCCTTCTAAATGTATTATTTTCTAAAATTTTATAATTGAATTTTTTCTAATACTTTTTTAGATCTCAAATTTTAATTTATTCATTGTAATAAATAAATCAGTTTGTCTGACTGGTTTGAAATTAGCAGGAAATGTTTGTGCTAACACTTCCTACGAATAAACAGGAATACAGTCAGCACGCATACAGATTCAAATGTTAAAATATGTGTTAATATGAATAGCATGTTTTTTTCCAGAAAGAATCATGGTTAAAAGTTAGTTTTTAAGAGGCATAAACCAATAGTTTGAAGAGCTATAAATTTTTAAGTTTCCAGTGGGTTAGGCAAAGGGTTAAGGAGATTAGCTTCACTACAAATGCTGATGGATTCTACAGCTATGCATTTCTTAACTAGGAATGTGTTTAAAAAAGCAGCCAAATTCTGCTCTTTAAAAGAACTCCAAGCTGGGAGTCTGCAAAGGAGAGATAAATGCTTGCAGTGATTACAATAACAGGATTAAAACCTTAGCAGGCAATGCTACAGGTAAGTCTTTTACTAAAGGTAATGCTACAGAAAAAGGCCTGTTACCATTTAAACTGAATAGAACTAACTATTGGAAGTCTAATGTATGGAAAAAAGGAAGATTTTAAAAAATCTTTTACATTGTGTATTTCAGATTTCTTCTTCTAAATTCCTTATGTTGTTGAATTTGCAGCTATGACTTGCAATACCCATATGTTCTAATATTTTCTTTTAATGTCTAGATTTGTAGCTGCAAAAATGACTATCAGTTAATCTAAAACACACCACAGACTTTCAGTAGCATGTTCCAGTGTGATTGTGGTAGAAATTGTATGTAAAGCTAATTAAATAATAATAATTTGCATGTATTTCCATTCTGGATGTCCAAGGACTGCACAAACATCAAGGGCCTGGTTCTAGCCTCGTGTTGAGTAGTGAGCGAAATCAGTGGGACTAGTCGTGATGTAAGATACTACTCAATGTGACTAAGGGTATGTCTACACTGGCAGAGTTATGGCGCTGCTCAGAGAGCGCTGAAGGGAAACCGCTGTTGTGCATTCACACTGTTAGCTGCCTGAGCAAAACCATGTTCACACTTGCGGCACTTGCAGTGGTATTCAGAGCGGTGAGGTCTGGGCAGCTATCCCACAGAGCATCTCTTCCTCTTCTGCCACTAAGAGTAATGGGAAGGTGAGGGGATTGCAGGGCATCCTGGGTCCCGTCCCAATTCCCCAGGATGAACTGCTTCACATCCCAGCAATCCCTGTACTTCTGTCCGCATTTGGCACCATCTTTCAATGGTTTTTGTACTGAGTGTTCTGCCTCTTCAATCTGCAGGAATGGATCCCGCACTGTTGACCATTATGCTGCTCGCTATCACTAATACATCACGAGTGGCAGTGGAGTTATTCCTTAAACTACAAAGGCAATAGCAGATCGACATTGATCTCGCCATGCATAGTAGCTACGACATGAGATTGCTTGTGGCATTTACAGAGGTGCTGACCACAGTGGAACGCAGCTTTCAGGCTTGGGAAACAAGCACTGAGTGGTGGAATCACATCATCATGCACATCTGGGATGACGAGCAGTGGCTGCAGAACTTTTGGATGAGGAAAGCCACATTTATGGGACTGCGTGATGAGCTTGCCCCAGCCGGAGGGGCAAGGACATGAGAATGAGAGCTGCCCTGCCATTGGAGAAGAGCAGGGCAATTGCACTGTGGAAGCTTATTACTCCAGACTGCTATCGGTCGGTCGCTAACCAGTTGGGAGTGGGAAAGTAGACCACTGGACTTGTGTTGACAGAAGTGTGCAGGGCCATTAATCACATCCTGCCAGGGTCGGCTCCAGGGTTTTTGCCGCCCCAAGCAGCAAAAAAAAAAAAAAAAAAAGGCGCCACAATTGCGATCTGCGGGAGCTCTACCACCGCCACTTCAGTCTTCGACGGCAATTTGGCAGCAAGACCTTTGCTCCAAGAAGGACTGAGGGACCCGCTGCCAAATTGTCGCTGAAGAGCTTCCCCGTGGCCGCCCAAGCACCTGGAGCCGGCCCTGCATCCTGCTCTGCAAGATCGTGACTCTGGGCAACATGCACGACATTGTGGATGGCTTTGCACAAATGGGCTTCCCTAACTGCGGAGGAATGATAGATCGCACGCATATTCCAATTCTGGAACCAGACCACCTAGCCACTGAGTACATTCATATGAAGGGGTATTTCTTAATGGCTTGCAAGGCACTTGTGGATCACTGTGGGTGTTTCACGGACATCAACGCTGGCTGGTCTGGAAATGTGCATGAAGCACACATCTTTCAGCACACTGACCTGTTCAGGAAGCTGCAAGCAGGGACTTTCTTCCCTGACCAGAAGATCATCCTAGGGGAAGTTGAAATGCCCATTGTGATCCTGGGAGACTCTGCTTACCCCTTAATGCCACAGCTTATGAAGCCATATTCGGAGCACCTTAACAGAAGCAGCAAGGACAGGTACAACAACAGGCTGAGCAAATGCAGAATGACTGTTGAGTGTGCTTTTGGCCATTTAAAGGCTCGCTGGCGCTGCTTATATGGGAGGCTGGACTGGGCCAATGACAATATTCCTATGCTTATAGATGCATGCTGTACACTCCATAATATTTGTGAAGGGAAGGGTGAAAGCTTCACTCAGGGCTGGACTGCTGAGGCTCAGTGCCTGGAGCCTGAATTTGAGAGAGACCAGGGCTATTAGAGGGGAACAGCCATAAGGATCAGGGATGCCTTAAGGCAGCGATTTGAAGCTGAAAGCTACTAATATTTGTTGCTATGCTTGGGAGTGCAGTGCTTATAATGCTAGAAGGTGATTATGACTAGTGCAGACAATGCACTATGGAGGTTTAAGAAAAATGGCTGTTGCTTTGCATGGCTCTGTTTGCTTTCAAATAATGGAGTATAGATTGCTTTCAAATCAAAACAATTATTTTATTTAAAAACAACAACTGGAGAAGAGACACAAAGAAAAAAAACACATCAGCACTGAGGGTGATGGGGGAAGGAAGGGTCCCAGGAGGATGTCGGGTCCTGGAACGATAAAAGATTTGTGTATATCCAGGTATCATATCCAACCTTCTCCTTTCGAATACAGTGCAGCGGGTACTGTACTTCAGCAGGGCTAAACTGCAGAGTTTAGTGTTGAGTGCAGTGGATACTGGGAGTGCACAGTGCTAGACTGTAATGGAGGAAGAGTGGAATGCAGTGGGCACAGACTGGTGCCAGGAGGTTGATAAGAGTGTTTAGCAATGTCTGCGGGAAGCATGGGAAAGATTTTTCAGACAGTGGCTGCAGGGGAGGAAGGGCATGGAGCTGCTCCGTTTTCAGTGCTAGTAGCGCCTGGAGCATGTCCGCTTGGTGCTTCATTTTGGCAAGCCACGTTCTCCTTTCAGTCCCTCTTCTCGCTGTCCTGACATTCCTTCAATTCTTGTTTTTTTGGCCACAGAGTGCATAATGACATTATGCAGAAAGTTCCCTTTAGTTCTTCGTGGCTGCTTTCTAATACTGCACAGCCATTCAATCAGCGATAAAGAGGGAGGCTGGGCTCCCAAGATCACATCCGTGAAGCTAAAATGCAACATTTTATGAAAGCAGTATTGTTTGCAACACACAGACCACAGCCGCTATTCACATACCTATCACTGACTGACTGACTCTAGGCAAGCACACATGAGCCACAAGACCCCCAAAATGGTGAGTAGCCGCATGGTCAGGGAAATCAGTGTTCCAGGACGGTACTGTACACTGGGCACATGGCTCTTGGGGAGAGCCAGCACTGTAGAGGGGGCCTTATAATCATTACTGTCCCCACATTTCCCATAGGCTGTGGGGGGAGGGATAGCTCAGTGGTTTGAGCACTGGCCTGCTAAACCCAGGGTTGTGAGTTCAATCCTTGAGGGGGCCACTTAGGGATCTGGGGCAAAATCAGTACTTGGTCCTGCTAGTGAAGGCAGGGGGCTGGACTCAATAACCTTTTAAGGAGGAGATAAGATATCTCCATTAATTTTTTTATTTATTTATTTTATGGAAGATACCTTGCCGCTGAGGGTGAACAGGGAATCAGGGAAGGGTCTTCTCCAAAACTGCAGCTTCCGCCTGGCCCTTATGTGGCTCACCTGTGTGCAGCAATGGTTCCCCGCCCGCTACCAATGGCAGAGTGGCACAGGAAAGTTATCCTTAATGGGGCAGGAAACAAAGCAACTCTGCTGAAGAATCTATGTCAGCAGATTGCCCCTATCTCCATAAGAGTTTCATGGAGATCTCTGAGGCAGATTCCCGTGAAGCGAGGGAGTTAATCAACACCCTATCAATCCACTGCTCAGACTAGGCATGCAGTGGTACATGCATCGTACAGACACAAACCTGCTTTCTGCAACCCTCCTGCCCCAACAACTCGCTTCAGCAATTCTCAAAGTCAAAGCCACTTACCAGGAGTCTCTGCTTCTGTCTTTGCTTCGCTGAGCTCTGGCAGCTGTGACTGGCTAGCCTCCTTCGGGGTAGAAAAGAGCTTCTGGCTGCATGCATCTCTGACCTCCGAGTCATCCTCTGCCTCTGGGTCCCCCCTCCCACTCCACATCCTCATCCAAGATTTCCTTCTCCTGGCTCAGTCCACTCTTGACTGGCATGTGAGCTACCGAAGTATCCACAGTGGCCTTCGCAGTGGAGGTGGGATTGCCACTGAGTATTACATCCAGCTCTTTGTAGAATCAGCAGCTTGCGGGAGCACCACCGGAGCGGCGGCTTACCTCCCGTGCCTTGTGGTATGTCTTCCGCAGCTCCTTCACTTTAACCCTGCACTGCAGTGTGCCCCGGTCATGGCCCCTTTCTGTCATGCATCATGAAATCTGCCCGTAGGCATCATAATTCCTACAGCTGGAGCACAGCTGGGACTGGACAGCCTCCTCTCTCCAAATGCTGATGAAGTCCAGCAGTTTGGCATTGCTCCAAGCATGGGATTGCCTGTAGCCAGCATTATCACCTGGAAAGATGAGCCGAGACCACTGCACGCATCACTGAGCAAACAGGATGGGGATTTTCAAAATTCACAGGGAATTTAAGGTGTGGGGCTCACGGTTGGTCACCTGAGTGCAGGGCAGTAGAGTTCAAACTGATGACCAGAGAGGAAAGAACAGGCATTGTGGGACATCTTCTGGAGGCCAACAGCAGTGCTGCAATCAACCAGGATATCTACACTGGCACCACGGCGCTGTACCTCCAGTGCAGAAAGCTGTACACGTTGGGATTTTTTTTTTTTTTAAACAGTGCTGCAACTGCGCAGTTTCTGCACACTAAGTTGCTTGGCAGTGTGTACACCTCAGGAGTTACAACGCAGAAAGCTGCTTTATTGCACAGAAACATGCCAGTGTAGACAAAAGAAAGATGTAGTCCAACTCATTAAGTCTCAGAACACACCTCTCATGTAAGTCATAGTATAAGGCCTGTGTATTCAGCCAGGTCTTTGTCTGAGGGAGATGGCTGAGGGGAGTACAGAGTTTAATGGCTGGCTGAGTATCTATTCAATACCTGCTATTAAATTGCATGCTTTGTTGTAAACATGGCACTTGTACTCAAAGACTATGGGCTTGATCTAAGCCCCATTGTAGTCACTGGAAAGATTCCCATTGACTTTAGTGGACTTTGGATCAGAGCCTGTGTGATGGGCACATTTTATAAATTCCAAAAGAGAGAGAGAGAGAGAACAAAAGAAAGAAAATTACTTCAAATTGTTCCTTATTCCCCACACGAAATGCAACCTCTTTTAAATATCAGTGTTAACATTGTACAGCCGACACTACAGTTCAGGACAGGAAGCAAAGAAAGGCATATCCAGCTGATACAGGGCGGTTGGGATATTTAGGGAGGCAAAACATAATTATCCAGGCTGAAGTTTGGCTAGGAAACCAGAATTAAGTAAATATAGGTATTAACAAAATGTTCTGAGATCTTTAATGACCATGGTCAAAGACTGCTTTTACACCTCTTCCAAAAAGTTGGCAACTCCTACAACATAATGCTTCCTAATATCATGCCGGAGCATTGGTTCAACACTGATTTCGAGGAAAGAGTATCACCGACTGATTCACTGACATTGCTCCCTGCAGTATGTACAATAAATAGATGCCATTCAGAGGTTTCCTTCCACGTAGTGACCAGGGCCCTGATACTGTGTCAGGATCTGCTAGTGTGGAATTCTTCCCCCTCTTTCCCGATAAGTAGCTCCTTTAACATTAATGGGAGACTTTCTAAGTGCGGGAGTCAACACTACTGGATCCCTGTAGAAGATGGGGGTCCATGATATCATGTGAGAACTGAAAGGATCACACCACAAAGTTTATGGGTGGGCTTATATACACAGTCAAATTGCAGGATATGGAATGACATCCACAAAGGGACAAAACCTCAGCTACAAATAGCAGTAATAATCTCTAAAATATGTGGAAGAAAAATAATAAGGAAACTACTTCATCTTAAAGAATACTACAATGATACCTGTCACTAGAAATAATTCATTTTAATGTTTTGTTTTCAGAACAGCTGGGCTGGTTATATCAGAAAAACAGAAACAGTACCACACATACATGCCAAACAAACAAAGGAGGGGGGTAAAGTGCAAATATATACCTGTTGGTGTGAAGGTAAAAGACGGGACTGAAAAATCAAAACAAAATACAAATTGGTTATTAAGCTGAAGAGAGAAAGGGAAACATACACATTAGTATAAATCAAGCAGACAGCTGAACTTAAAACAAATAACTAACCCAGTAGTTCAGTCATACTGACATAAGAATAAAACCAAATTTCAGAAAGAAGCTTGTCTTCACAGGTACCATTTTGGAAAACTATAACATTTTACTACACTCACGAGAGGAATAGAATGTGGTTTAGCCTCTGAATGACCCTCAGTTTAGTATCTTATGTTTTGCTGCAAATCCTAATATAAACAAATGTCCTACACTATTAGTCATTTCAAAACACAGAATGATAAATTCTTTAATAAGCCTTATCAGGATCTTACTTGAATCTTATCTACAGTTCAGTAAGTAGGTGCTCATTACACTGAACTAAGAGGAACACTTAAGTATTCAATAAAGGAACAATAGCCCTTTAAAGAAACAAAGAGAACTACAAAATAACTGTTTTATTGTATGTTCACCAAATAATGCCCCACACTTCATCATAACAACTGCACTACAATATATTATAGCTGTAATATAATATTGTTTTGCTATTGTGGAAAAGGAAGAAATACATAAAATCAGACTGTATTCCTTCCCCTTCCCCCCCCCCCCACTTTATTTACACAAGCTAGCCCTCCCATGGTAACTCCACTCTACCTTTCAACCCATGACTTTAACAGGAAAGGTTAACAATGGAACAATATCACTCCTTGAAAACCTTCACTCTGACTGCCACTATAAATCTTAATTGAATCAATAAGGCTTCTAATCCAAGTGTAGTGCACCAGCATCTACTCTCCCCAATAGGACATACTCCCCCTTCTGTTGAATTCTGGCGTATTGTTTCTGTACGCTTGAAGGGTAGAGAAAAGCTAAGATTTTCCTCTTGATTCCAAGTAAAACAAAGAAAAACATGAGACATGCTATAGAATTTTCACTAAAGGACACCTTACGATAGGAATTTGGTGATCAGACTTGCCATATGAAGACAATGTGCTGGCTAAGAGATTTAGGTGCTCAAATAGCTTAATATAATTTTTACATTGCAGACAGTTCTGATGTCTTTCTTGAATTCTCTTTTTAGAATTTGCAGAGTTTCTTTGGGACCCAAAAGTATTAGTTAGAGTATGCTGTATGTTTGTTGCTTCTTTTTAAGCCAATTTATTTCCAAGCATGAGACACTGTATAAAACCAGAAAACTTCTGAGCATTTTTGCCCATTGCAGGCTTCATTTGTAGCACAGCTGTCTATCTCAAGAATTCTATTGTGTTTTCTTTCAGCTAGGCCTTTTCACACAGTCAGTGTAATTTAGCTACATTGAAAAATACAGAGCCATAGTAACAAGCTTTCATTTAAAAAAAAAAAAGGTGCATATAAAACCAGAGCTATTCAAGGAAGAATGAAATGTCTCCACATTAATTTGCAATCACAAGGACAAGAGAAAAAGATGAATAGTCCTTGTCATCACTTTTCTGTGAGCTAACTACTAAATCTAGCTTAGTTTTTAAGGAACTGAGGAAAAGATGAAAAGAGGTCAAACTAAATGAAATCTTTACACTTTAGCAAACCGAAGAGTAACTTAATTCTTCCATTACTAAACTGTTCCAGGGGCCTAGCGGTGCTTGTATAATAAGTAAATGTGTGGATACTGAAGTATTTTAACAGATGTCAAGCTTGAAGCCAAATGTTTTTAAAAATAAAAGTTAATAAAGTTCACTATTACTCAGTGTGCACATTCAACATTTATGTCAATATACTGCAGAGTGATTATTTCATGATTTCTATTTCTCCAAAGATGCTGGTTTTACTTCAAGTGCAGTTGATAACACAGACTTGAGGCCTACTTTCTAAATGTTTCTATTCAAGGTTTTTTTCCCTTCTGCGAAATACTGAGAACTACACATGTGGTATTTCTACAGGAATTCATAATCCACAACAGACTGGAACATCACCAAATGCCAATATTATTATTTTAAAAATTATATTTTTATGGCTTTCCCTTAACCTAAATTCAGCCAACAGCATAGTGATATTAGTTTGAAAGCATCTGTGGAAAGACCATATGGCAGCATGCTATTAGTAAAACAAAAAAGTGAAGGTTAATGCAGTGGGGCATACAGTTCTCTCACATCTTAACATTCTCAGAGAAATAAAATCAAAGGTAAAATTCAACCCTCATTTTCATGGCTACCTCTCCATTGAGATTACCAAGCCTAAATTTTGCCAACCAATCTATTGCTTTAATAGCATGGAAGCCCTTGAAGACACTGTCATCGAAAACACTGAATTCTTCTTTAGAGCCATTTCTAAAATGATAGTGGTCAATCTTTTGTCAAAGACAGTAAGAAACAGGTGTTTAAAAAAAAGATCGTGTTTGTATTTAGGCAAGAGACCACAGTGTCTGTGTTTAGATATGATTTCTCCCACCCCCAAACCATTTCCATACATCTCCGATCATCTCAATCGCTATTTTTTCATAGCAATAGCTTATTTACCATCTTTCAAAAATATGTTTGTGTTATCTGCCTCCCTGCCCATTCCCAGCACACATTCAAATCTACGATGACTGAAGATGCAGTCTTGTGCCTACCTTTAACAATATATTAAATGTGCCACTTTCATGCCACCATTTAGGCCTGGCTCAGTCTTTTAATTATCTAACATCCAGCGCCCTCCTTCTCTTCCATTAAAAAGCTACCGGAAGCTCACCTATTCTATGAAGCATTCCAACTTTTACGACCTTCAGACTCTAATTGCCTAAATGGCACTGCTTTGAGTTGTGATGCATTGCACTGTATTGTACCCACTTGTAACTTTAGGGTCCTATCAATCCAAAGCCTATTGAAGTCAATGGAAATCATGCTCCTAGGCCAGAAGATCTTCTGGGCAGGGATTCTGTTTATCATCTATCACAGTGACCAGCTGTAAAGCACTGTGCCCACCTAATGATGCTACATAAATGATAACAACAACATGAAAGTGAACATGGCTAGAAGCTGGAGCCAATACTGCCATTTTGGACGTACAGCAGGTTTGAATACAGACTGCGGGCAGTCCCCCTAGGAACCTGAGAGCTAATAGGACAGTCTCACGACAACATTGATGAAAGTGCCTTTGAAAATATATTTCCATCAATTCTGCTTCTTCAAACAGCCACCTTACCTCTCCCCCACAACAGGTGGGAACATACACGCACAAAAGCATTCTATAACTGACACCTAGAGCTGACGTTGGTAGTATTCTCAGCCAAGGGCGACTGACTAGAATGAAAAAACGGTTTCCTACCTTTCGTAACTGTTCTTTGAGCTGTGTTGCTCTTGTCCATTCCATTCTAGGTGTGCACATGCCCACATGTGCAGCCATCGGAGATTTTTGCCTTGGCGGTACACGTAGGGTCAGCAGTAGCATTCTCTTGAGTGCTGTATTCATGCGTCGGTATATTAGGGGCTGCCGACCCTATGCCATCTCAGTTGGCAGGAGGATGGGTCATGGATTGGACATGAGCAACACATCTCAAAGAACAACAGTTACGAAAGGTAGGTAACCGTTTTTTCTTCTTTGAGTGTTTGCTCACATTAATTCCATTCTAGGTGACTCACAAGCAGTATCCCTGGTGGTGGGCTCAGAGTTCACAGTCATGTGGCTTGCAACACAGCTCTGCCACATTGTCTCGAGCTTGCTGGGTGAGCACATAATGAGATGTAAATGTGTGGGTAAATGACTAGGGGGCGGCCCTGCAGATATCCTGAATCGGCACCTTGACCAGGAAGGCTGTTGATGAAGCCTGTACCCCAGTCGAGTGGGCAATCAGTGCCTGAGTTGTTTGGCAGTCCCAGAGCCAGCCGCACTGGCAGCTGTGGAAGTCATGGAGGTCACGGAAAGTTAGAGAATCCGTGACTTCTGTGACCTCTGAGACACACACAGCCTTATCCATGAGCCGTGACAGTATGAGATTCAGGTCCCAGGGACAGACGGAATCCCTGACGTGTGGATAGAGATGCTCCAGACCTTTCAAAAACTGGACTGTCATGAACAAAGACTGACCTGCCCTGGAACGGAGGTTGGATGGCTGAAATAGTGACCAAATGGACTTTGACTGATGACTGGGACAACCCCTGGAGCTTGAGGTGTAGAAGACAGTCCAGGATTGCCTGCAGTGAGGCCTGCTCAGCCCAGATATCCCAGTCCAAGGCCCAGCACATGAACCTGCTCCACTTGGCCAGGTTGAACTGGTAGATGGCCTTTTACTACCCAACAAGACCTGCTGGACCCAGGCCAAGCATTCCCATTCTTCCACAATTAGCCATGCAGAGACCATGCTGTCAAGTGCAGCGACAGCAGGTTCGCATGCAGAAGATTCACTGGGTTCTGGGACAGCAGGTCCAGCCAGAGAGGCAGAGGCAGCGGCTACCGAAAGATCCGTAAGCGTGCCAAACCAGAGCTGCTAAGGTCACACAGGAGCTATCGGTATCACCTTCACCTTGTCCTGTTTGATATTCCTAAGGACCTTGTGGATTAGCTGCACTAGTGGGAAGGCGTACATCAGAGCCCACCACCATGGAAGCAGAAAGGCATCTGATGGGGATGCACTGTCCAATCCCTGGAACAAGCAGAACATGTGGCATTTCCAGTTTGGATGGGACACGAACAGATCCACCTGGGGATTCCCCCATCTCTGAAAAATCACACTGACCACCTCCAGGTGGAGCGACCACTCGTGGCGAGACGAGAAGGTCCCGCTGAGGTGATCTGCTACCATGTTCTTGGCTCCAGGCAGATGTGTGGCCACCAAATGGAAGGCATGCCACACACAGAAGCTCCACAGGTGGAGAGCTTTGTGGCAAAGGGCCGATGAACTGGCTCCTCCCAACCTGTTGATGTAATACATTGCTGTGGTATTATCTGTCAGGACTTGCACCACCTTGCCCTTCACATGAGGCAGGAAAGCCTGGCAGGCCAGACAAACTGATCTGAGCTCCCTGATATTTATGTGGAGGGACAGATCATCCCATGACCAGTGGACTTGCATGCTGAGCTCTCCCAGGTGAGCTCCCTAGCCCAGGCATTGGAAACCAGGGTCAGCCATGGGGCCGGGGCTGTGAAGGGAACTTCCTCAAACACAGATTCGGGGCTCAACCACCAATCCAGGGACATTTGGATGTGAACTGGCACCCTGACCACCCAGTCTAGATTGTGTCTGTTGGAGATGTAGACCAACTGCATTTGCACTGGCTAGAGATGGAGCTGGGCATGCTGGACCATGTACGTACATGTGGCCATCTGGTCCAACAACTGCAGGCAGGTATGAACAGTGGTGAGCGGCTAGTTTTTCACATGGACGATCAGGTCTGATATGGCCTGGAAATGCATCTCTGGAAGGAAAGCTCTGGCTCCCGTGGAGTCAAGAACCGCCCCAATGAACTCTATTCATTGCACTGGCCTTCAGATGATTTCTTTTCATTTACCAACAGGCCCAGGTCACGGCAGGTGGAATGAACCAGATTGAGGCTCCTTAGCACCTATTCCCAAGATCTGCCCTTTATGAGCCAATTGTGGTGATATAGGTAGACCTGAACCACTCAAGTGCCTGACGTAAGGAGTGACTGGTGGGATACCTTTTGTAAACAACTTCAGGGCAGACGAGAGGCCAAATGGCAGTGCCGTGAACTGGAAATGGTGCCCACCCATCACAAAACGGAGGAATCATCTGTGACCTTGGAAGACAGAGATATGGAAATAGGCATCCTTCAGATCGAGGGCAGGTTGTAGCCCCAAGATACAATCTCTAGCACTCAGTGGTCTGAGGTGACCTGTGACCAGTAGGGATGAAGATGGTTGAGGAAAGAACGAGCCAGATCTCGGGAGTTGACGGGGGCATCACTTTTGAGTGCACCCTCAAAATGAGTGCTTCTGGCCCTTGTGAGGCTTTGACAGGCTGCGCTGCACAGGGGAGTGGGAAGAGGAAGGGCAGTGATGACAAAAACTCGTGTCTCTATCCCTTCTCCTTGCCTGCCCTGGTTGAGGCTGTGAAGGTCTCAGCAGCGGGGGTGGCCAGAACGGCTTCCTTGCTGATTGCAGCGTGTGCAGATCCAGCGAGCGAAGTGACTCAAGTGTCAGTCTGTGCAGCCTCATGTCAGTTTGTCCTATGAAGAGACCATTCCCATCTAAGGGAACATCCTGGATTGAGGCCTGCATCTCCTGGGACAGGCCAGCTGCCTGAAGCCAGAGCTGCACTTCATGACCATAATTGATGAGAGCACCCTAGCTCCTGATTCAGCTGCATCCCACGCCATCTGGAGGGAGCACCTTGCAACCATCATACCCCCCTGCACCAGGACCCCGAATTTCTGGGCCAAGTCCTGGGGCAGTGAGTCCTTGAACTTACGGAAGGAATCCCATAAGTTGAAGCGGTACCTGCCCAAGAGAGCCTAATGGTTGGCCACCTGGAACTGAAGGCTGGCCATTGAATAAATCTTTCTCCCAAGAAGTCCAGCCTCTTGGCCTCTTTATTCTTGGGGGTTGAACTGGTTTGCCCATCGGTCCTTCTTGTTGGTGACTGAGATGACCAGTGAGCCCAAAGGAGGGTGAGTATAGAAATATTCATACCCTTTGGCTAGGACAAAATACTTTTTCTCGGCCCTCTTGGAGGTGGGAGGGATGGAAAAAGTTTGCCAAAGGGCTTTTGCTATTTTTAGGACCCCACTGTGTACTAGTAGCACAACACAGGTGGAAGTAGAGGCCAAGAGCACACTGAACAGGATGTCTGAAATCGTCTGGTGGGCTGGTGCGGAAGGGGCCTGCCACCCCCTCATCTCAGGACGATGACTGGGTCACCGGGGCAGCCCCTGAGGGGTCATCCCTCATGGCAAAAGAGGGTTTCTGGGTGGGCACCTGCTCCTCTACCCTGGCCTCCGAGTGTGCCACCCACACCGAGCTTGGTGCTGCCAGTGCTGTTGGTTGCTGCTCTGAGGTGGTGGCCAAGGAATGGACTGACTGAGGCATTGGCATCACAGGCATGCCCCATGAGCTCCAGTAGGGCCATTGTGCCGGTCACTGGCCTTACCGCCACGATGGCATCGCAGAGGTCGATGCAGCCTCAGGTGCCCACTTGCGCCAGTGCTGTTGCAGTGAAGGGCTGAATTCCCTTTCTGAACCAGAGGAAACACCTTCTGGTGGCCATGGAGTGGCTGTTGAAGCTTGCATCTCACGGCTAACCATTGCTGCATGAGATCAGTGCCTCACGTAGGAGGACCGGTGCTGGGGCAGAGTGATCAGTACCATGATCGAGACTGCTCCCACTGCAGGGACCTACACTGAGGAGGAAGCTGATGGGAGGATGATCGGTGCTGGCGATATGGTGACTGGTGACAGTGACTGGTGCCTTCCTCTAGGTGACCCATGTCAAGAGAATGGAGACCTGGAGCTTGGTGCTCACGATGTAGGATGTCCTGCAGAAAACAGAGACCAGGGGCGTGGAGACGGAAAGTGCTGTCTCATCTATGGAGACCAGCGTCGTTCACCTGCCCTCTGGGGGTCTTTACAGCTGGCCTGCCCTCAATGAGAGCCTTTGTCATGACCTGCGACACACTTGGTGCCGGTGGCACTGGTAGAGGCCTCTGCTCTCTATGCACCAGGAGAGCCTGGGAAGGCATCAGCGCTGCCACCAGTCTGGGTCCCCTACCACTTCCTGGAGTCAGTGGCGGATCCCTCAGGGGACTAGGAGGCCCCATCAAGGGGGTGTCCCCAGGCGGCTCCGGTGCTGGCTGTTGGCCCAAACTGGGTTCTTAGTCCTTCTTGCTCGGTGTTGAGGAGTCACTCTTCTTCGGCACTGGTGACCGGGGCGAAATGGGGAATCTATCTCTAACTACATTACTTAACAACTACATATTAACTAACTACTGTAAACAAACTATTTACAAAGCCTTAAGGCTAAAGGTGAAATAGAAGAACCGTTAGCCCTTGTGAGACAAGGGAAAGGTTCTCCAACTAATCACCACTGGTGGTAAGAAGGAATTGAGAGTGCATAAGGCCGGCAGCACCTAATATACTGACACATGGGCATGGCACTCAAGAAGGTGCTACAGACTCAAGAAGGTGCTACGGATATCTCTAAGGCTATCTCCGATGGCCATGCATGTGGGCACATGCATACCTAGAATGGAACTGATATGAGCAAGCACTCAAAGAAGAATACTGAACTACCACCCAGTTGAATCTTTTATCAGGTCAGCCATGTGGCACAGTGGCAGGGCAGCAAGAGGAAACTTGCCCTGGTGCTACCCTATTCTGTAAACAAATGGACAGCTATCAGCACTAAATTCACCTATATATATTTAAAATGAAAAGCAAGCCTCAGTATTTTGATTAAGGGTCTTAATAAAAAGTCACAAGTACTAAATTATCAAAATTTTCATGTGTTCTCTATTGGGGTAACTGATGCAAAGTCCACCTGATTATTCAATGGACAGACCCCAAGTATTCAATGGGCCTGAGATGAGCAAGATCTTTCCAATTAAAAAGCTGTAAAGGACAGTAAAGCAATTAACAAATCAAGAGTTGTAATACGGCACCTTTTCTGATACCAGCATAAGTACTAGTGAGTCCATTTCGATTCTTTTGGTGGCGGTATAACCAGATGCTGAAGACCATAAGAATAATCCAGCAGGCTGCACCAATGCCAGCAATGAAAGCTGGCTGCTTTACAACATCTGAAATCTGCTGGGCTAAGCTGACTTGGTCTTCTGGTGACACAGGGTTTCCATGGGAATCTAAAAAAGGAATCAAAAATCTCTGATTAATTTGGATGTGCAGTTGTAAAAAAAATGTACTACTATTATTACTGAGTAATAATAATTGTAGACAGTGATTTAAAAATATTATGGCCCACATTTTCAAACCTGGGCACCCAAAGTTGGCCTTTTAAATCCATATTTAGATACCTAAATAAAATTGGCCTGATTTTCAGAGGTACTAAACTACTACTACTATAACTTATTATTTGTACTATTGTAGCATCTAGCAGACTTAGACATGGACTAGGAACCCACTGTGTTAGGTGCTTTACAAACACAGAAGAAAAAGATGCTCCCTGCCCCAACTCCCGTTGACTTCATCAAGATACTGGGTTCTTAATGCTTCTAAAAATTAGGCCCCTTTTATTTAGGTGATTAAATATGGATTAAGAACGCTGACTAAGTCCATGGTTTAAAAATTTTGGCCTTTAATTTTTCATCATTTCTGCAATATACTGTAAATCAAATTATTTCAGATTAAATTTAAAAATAAAAGCCAACAAAACATTCACAAAAAAACTATGAAGGAATGTGTTGGAGCAGTCTGTTCCCAGAATTCTGCTAAAGCTTAGATCCAAGCTACAGGAACACACACATACTTCCCCAGAAGTGAAAATCATAGAAGCATTACAAATTCAAAACACATTTATAGAAGGTGGATACTGAAGAGATGTTTTTTAAATTCAGCAGTTTCTGACAGGCGACTTGTATCTCATGTTACACAGTCTGGTTTTTTTCCTCACAGTCTTATTTTGACCTCAATTCAAGAAGACTGAAAATTCAAAACTAGCTAAAGAAATGAGTGAATGAAGTAACTTGATTCTACCAACTTAGCATGGCTAGACAAGCTAGTCTTTAAAATCATAGCTATGAGAAGGCAAAAAGAACCGTAGGAAAGGGAGATTAACTATCCCAAGAAAAGATATAATAAATAAAATAAAATAATCAAATAGGCCTTCCTAGTAGTGGAAAAATCAGAACCCTCCCCCCGTGCCAATCAACTACTCCAATTTAGAACTCAGAATGGAAACAAAGGACAGCTGAAAATATTTTAATTGATTGTTAAATGTATAAGAGTTTTCTTTTTTAATATACAGGGTCTTTATTATTTTAACCTAAAACCACATTTTTCTTTCCATATGGTATGTCTGTAAATACTTTCTAGTAACACTATTTCAGACTATTCTACCCACCAATATCCTATAATTGCATTGAGGTTGCTCAAAGAGAAGACATTTCGCTAGATTTTTAACATCTGGGTACATTGATTTTTAACAGTAAGAGGTGCTCTTTGCAAATTTGTGAGGTGAGAGATCTGTATTATTGCTTCCCAAATTGAGGGCAAGATTCTGAAACCTTCATTCACAATGAATAATACCTTACATCACTCAAACTGTGTAATACCTAACTCTTTGATCAGTCCTGTTGATTTCAGAGTAAATAGTCAAAAGAGTTAGGTACTACTCTAGTAGAATCTGGTCCTGAGATTGGTCCTTTTAGGAGAGAGATGTTGTTTGCTCAGGTGGCCTGATCAAATTCTGTTTATGCATACTAGCTAAGAAATGGAAACCGGTTCACTTAAAACACAACAGCATTAATGCTCTAAGCACTAACCAGTGAACATGTTAACACTCTTAATCATGACACCACACGTTTCTGCCCCTCCCCCTATAAGTATAAATATTTATATAAAAGAAATACTGGCACTATAAATCACAGGGAAAACAAGCCATATTGTTAAAAAAAAAATTGCTCTGGGAAAGGGACACCTTTATAGATGGGAAATGGTTAAATTATTAATAGCTTTTTCCTTGGCTTTTTCTTCCACAGAATTTCAGATTTCATTCTACATGGCATCCAGGCTGAACTCCTATTTTCACAAGCAATCACTGCTTTTGACTGTTTGTTGACTGGAAGTTGTAACAAGCCCTTTTATCTTCTGCGATCCTAAGGGCACTCGTAGTCTGAAAGTTCACCAGGCAGATCTATTCTTTTCTTTCTAATACACCCTTTGTGTCTGCTAGGTTTATAGATTTCATGGCTATTTGTGCAAGGTTAAATTGGGTTGCTTCAGTTTTTATGGAGACAGCCAAGTGAAGTTCCATGCAAGTGGCCAGATGGGCTTCACTGTATAAAGTGTACTGTGACTAATGAATTAAAATTGCCACTCTATGTCTCATCTTTTGTCTCACAGCAGCTGAGGCTGTATTAAGATATTGGAAACTGCAATATCATTCTAATGTCAAAACAACTAAATGTGCTTTTTTAAAATGCTGTTATTATTTGATATTGTTTTCTTTGACAGAAAAGTGAATTTTCATTGGAGACACTGTTCACCTATTGTTCTGCGGATGTGAACATTTCTTTATTGTTTAAATATTTCTCTTTCGTACTTCTGATGAAGTAATTACAATAAGGAAAAGGTTACCTTATTCCCCCTTTCCCCCCAAAAAAAGAGTACTACAACCTAGAATCAATAAAATGTATGAAGCCCTAAGCTGTGCATAAGGAGTCAGCAATGTAAATGATTCTGTAACTCAAACAACCATAGTGGTAATATTTTTATATATATGTACAAATGTTAAGTGCATTATTCACATAGTGCATGTCTCGTGTACAAAATACTCCATGAACCTTTACTTTTCTAATCACTCACATTATGATATGCGATTCGAGAACTAATTAGCATGCCTTTAGTGATATTGTTCTGTTAGCCACTGGAAATACCTGTATATCATTATAATAAATTGTTCAATTTAAAGCACCAAGGCTGAAATACATTATGCATGTGTGGACTGCTATCTCTGCACAAAGCTTCATTTTTCATATATATATTTTACACATATACACAGATTCTCTCTCTCTCTTACTGTTTAGGTTCAGTCATTAAACTGACATACATATTATATATCTGTATACACACACATATATGCCTATACATAGGCATATTTAATAACAGAATTTAATAATTTAATAATAGAAGCTAAGTTAACCACTAAGCTAAGCTAACCTTTAATTTAATAATAGAAGCTAAGCTAACCTCTAATTTAAAAGGAAGCTGGTAGTGACCTATGTGTATATGTTGCTAACACTTTCCATTATTAAAGATTCTTGCAGCCTTTTTTTGTTCTATCACTTTGTTGTTTGTGTCAGGCCTTTGAAATTAGGGGAAAAGGGAAAAAGACCTTGGGCTAGAAAAATGCCTTTTCTTTGTGCCATGAAAATCCATTCAGGTTTAGCTGAGTCATATACTGCTGAAAATCACCATATCACTGCTGTTGTTTCTGGTTCCTCCAGGTAAACATTGGCAGCATGACAAAATAATGAGGAATTGCGAACATTCTAAGGCCAGGCTCACAATGCTGACAAAGCTGCAGAAGCACATACCGCACTGAGAATACCCAGGAGCTGCTGGAGAAGGCTGCCTATATCACTCCCTGGAACTGGCATATTTCCTGGCCCCAAGATAATAGACTTTCCATGTTGACAGTTAATGTAGTTAGGTCTGTTGTTCAAGTACTAGAAGTCTGTAGTGTTGTGAGGAAGGTTCAGGGTTTAAACGCTGATGATATAAGATACGAGGTTGTTACAATTGTACATAACAATTGCTTTCTATCTTTGTCCTTTTCAAAGTAGATGAGTAAATTACATACAAAATACTATGCTAAAATAAAATTATTTAGTTTGCAAATTCAAGAGTTATGAAATGCCAGAATCACAGTGACCCATGCAAATGCGTTCATGTGTATGCATCAAGATACAGTCTTTAACGGTGCAATGAGGTACTATTCCACAGGATTCCTGCCTCATTCAGTGCATCAGATAGCTGATCAAAGGGAAGTGAGAATTAAGATTGCATGAGCAACCATAAATTTGGCATTTCCTAATTTCCTGAGGGCTTGAATTTGCAATAACTCTGCCCTCGCCCCCACATCCTCAGTGTGGGTATATATAATGCGGAAAGACAATTCTTTGGTCAGAAATCAACTTATGAATAGCCTCTTTTGCCTTCTTTCTAGTTATATAAAATGCCATAAATGGAGAAGTGCCACTTTTAGGCTACAACTGTATAATGTACTGCATGTAAGTGGAGTGCATCACCCATGTGGAGCCTCACTGACATCAATAGGGCTTTGGGTGGGCAAAGCAGATAATCTTTGAAAGTCTACTGCAGGCCTGAAAAAGACACTATATTATGTTAGGCAGATTACTTGCAGTCGCTGACAGAAGAATATCCCTAAAGGCATCCTAATTAGTTCACAAATCACATCTCTTAATGTGAGTGATTAGAGTAATAAAGGTGCAATAAGAATTTCTTGTATTTTGTACCCTTGAGACATCCACTGGTTGAAAAAAGCACTTAACATTTATAATTATTTTACAGAAACCTCTTAAGAAATAAGTGCATAAAATGTATTCACTCAGGTTAATATGTTTATTATGAGTAATATTAACTGCATCTGAGATGCCTCATGTGAATAATACACTGGACAGAATGTGCCGCAGGATGTACCACGTAATTTGCTATTGAAGCATCAGAAAACCAATGAAGTGTCAACATTTCAAAGCTGCCATCCGTGGCACTCCATCACTGCACAGAAGCTACGGTGGAGATCAGTATCAAAGGGATTGATAGTTCTCTGGGGCAATGTTCTGTAGCCCTTGCATGGGTCCAACTTACTTTTACCCCCATGCTCAGCCGAAGGTCCACATACTCATTTTTGGCACGAAAGCATTCAGAGCTTTGGTATGAAACTGCAGAAGAACCTGAGAGTCTGTGGATTAAGTTTAGAAGTGTGAGGAACAAGGGTGATGTTGTGGTGGGAGTCTGCTATAGACCACCAGACCAGAGGGATGAGGTGGATGAGGCTTTCTTCCAGCAACTAGCAGAAGTTACTAGATCACAGGCCTTGGTTCTCATAAGAGACTTTAATCACCCTGATATCTGCTGGGAGAGCAATACAGCGGTGCAGACAATCCAGGAAGTTTTGGGAAAGTGTAAGGGACAATTTCTTGGTGCAAGTGCTGTAGGAACCAACTAGAGGCAGAGCTCTTCTAGACCTGCTGCTCACAAACCAGAAAGAATTAGTAGGGGAAGCAAAAGTGATGGTTGGAGTTCAGGATCCTGACACAAGGAAGAAAGGAGAGCAGCAGAATACGGACCCTGGACTTCAGAAAAGCAGACTTTGATTCCCTCAGGGAACTGATGGGCAGGATCCCTCAGGAGAATAACATGAGGGGAAAGGAGTCCAGCAGAGCTGGCTGTATTTTAAAGAATCCTTACTGAGGTTGCAGGAAAAAAACATCCCAATGTGTAGAAAGAAGAGTAAATATGGCAGGCGACCAGCTTGGCAGCTTCACAGTGAAATCCTTGCTGATCTTAAACCCAAAAAAGCAGCTTACAAGAAGTGGAAGATTGGACAAATGACCAGGGAGGAGTATAAAAATATTGCTCAGGCATGCAGGAGTGAAATCAGGAAGCCCAAATCACACTTGGAGTTGCAGCTCGCAAGAGATGTTAAGAATAACAAGAAGGGTTTCTTCAGGTATGTTAGCAACAAGAAGAAAGTCAAGAAAAGTGTGGGCCCCTTACTGAATGAGGGAGGCAACCTAGTGACAGAGGAGGTGGAAAAAGCTAATGTACTCAATGCTTTTTTTGCCTCTGTCTTCACAAACAAGGTCAGCTCCCAGATTGCTGCACTGGGCAGCACAGTATGGGGAGAAGGTGACCAGCCCTCTGTGAAGAAAGAAGAGGTTTGGGACTATTTAGAAAAACTGGACGAGCACAAGTCCATGGGTCTGGATGCGCTGCATCCGTGGGCGCTAAAGGAGTTGACGGATGTGATTGCAGAGCCATTGGCCATTATCTTTGAAAACTTATGGTGATCGGGGAAGGTGCCAGATGATTGGAAAAAGGCTAATGTTGTGCCCATCTTTATAAAAGAGAAGAACAAGGATCCGGGGAACTATAGGCCAGTCAGCCTCACCTAAGTCCCTGGAAAAATCATGGAGCAGGTTCTCAAGAAATCAATTCTGAAGCACTTAGAGGAGAGGAAAGTGATCAGGAACAGTCAGTATGGATTCACCAAGGGCAAGTCATGCCTGACTGACCTAATTGCCTTCTACGAGGAGATAACTGGGTCTGTGGATGAGGGGAAAGCAGTGGATGTGTTATTCCTTTAGCAAAGCTTTTGATACTGTCTCCCACAGTATTCTTGCCAGCAAGTTAAAGAAGTATGGGCTGGATGAATGGACTATACGGTGGATAGAAAGCTGGCTAGATCATCAGGCTCAATGGGTAGTGATCAACAGCTCCATGTCTAGCTGGCAGCTCGTTTCAAGCAGAGTGCCCCTGGGGTCAGTCCTGGGGCCGGTTTTGTTCAATATATTCAGTAATGATCTGGAGGATGGCGTGGACTGCACTCTCAGCAAGTTTGCAGATGACACTAAACTGGGAGGAGTGGTAGATACGCTGGAGGATAGGGATAGGATACAGAGGGACCTAGACAAAGTAGAGGATTGGGCCAAAAGAAACCTGATGAGGTTCAACAAGGACAAGGGCAGAGTCCTGCACTTAGGAGGGAAGAATCCCATTCACTCTTACAGACTAGGGACTGAATGGCTAGGAAGCAGTTCTGCAGAAAAGGACCTAGGGATTACAGTGGACAAGAAGCTGAATATGAGTCAACGGTGTGCCCTTGTTGCCAAGAAGGCTAACGGCATTTTGGGCTGTATAAGTAGGGGCAATGCCAGCTGATCAATGGATGTGATCATTCCCCTCTACTTGACATTAGCGAGGCCTCACCTGGAGTACTGTGTCCAGTTTTGGGCCCCACACTACAAGAAGGATGTGGAAAAATTGGAAAGAGTCTAGTGGAGGGCAACAAAAATGATTAGGGAGCACATGACTTATGAGGAGAGGCTGAGGGAACTGGGATTATTCAGTCTGCAGAAGAGAAGAATGAGGGGGGAATTGATAGCTGCTTTCAACTACCTGAAAGGGGGGGTTCCAAAGAGGATGGATCTAGATCGTTTTCAGTGGTATCAAATGACAGAACAAGGAGTAATGGTCTCAAGTTGCAGTGGGGGAGGTTTAGGTTGGATATTAGGAAAAACTTTTTTCACTAGGAGGGTGGTGAAGCACTGGAATGGGTTACCTAGGGAGGTGGTGGAATGTCCTTCCTTAGAGGTGTTTAAGGTCAGGGTTGACAAAGCCCTGGCTGGGATGATATAGTTGGGAATTGGTCCTGCTTTGAGCAGGGGGTTGGACTGGATGATCTCCTGATGTCCCTTCCAACCCTGATATTCTATGATTCTATGAAAATCGAGTAGTCCTATCTGTGCAGGGGAGAGGTGTAGTGTGTGGGGACTTACTCAAACTAAGTCCTAAGGGGGAAGTTTTAGGGTTAGTCACAATCTAGTCCTCAATTTTTAATCAAGAATTATTCAGAGTAAGATCTAAATCTGAGTTAATTGTGAGAGATATTCCAAAATTTAAATGAAAATACAAATCTTAAGTATATATAATATGCACACAGGGAATTTGTAATCAGTTTAATAAAGGTAACAGCATACTAATTCAGAAATCAACATCAAAGCAAAATATTTAAGCTTCCTGACTCTAAGAAGGAAATATAGATTTCTCAAACTGGTGATTGCAGGAATGCAGTTCATCTAGCATATAGATACTGGAACTAGCAATTTCCCCCAAACATTCCATGAACAGCATCCTTACCCACCACCACATGCAGCTCCCCACCCCAAAATCCAAAAAGAAAAAAAAAAAGCCCTCTCCATCTAAATGAATGTATTGGTTTTGAAAGGTGCTAGACTGATCGCATTAGCAAATTAAGTTTTGTATCCTCAAAACAGCTTCTGGAAAACAATGGTGCCATCTGTCCCTCACTGCTTCACTCCTTCTCTGGGAGCACATCCAAGAACCAAGGATGAGATTCTATGGTGAGCCTCTAAGAGGCACAAGCACAGAACTCAGGGTAAGATGAGGACATTTTAAGCCACCTTACCACTCTCACAACCCTAGGCTACTTTGGCTGAAGAGTCTCCTTGGGGTACTTATAGCCCTAGGGGCCTGTTTGAGTTATGGCAGCCCCTCCAGGATGTCCTATGGGCCACCGTACTGCTCAGAATCTCCACAGCATGGTCCCCACACATGCTTTCTGCTCCCAGGTCTTGCAAAGGAGTCCTCAGAAGGTAGCCATAGCTATCTTACACTGCATCTGTGCCAAGGGAATCCTTCCAACAGCTAGTTACAAGGCTGTTAAAGCCCTTTACATTGTTCTGGTCCCTTGACCTGGTGTAAAGTGGAAGTAGTAGGGCTGAGGATCTCACCACAGATTATATCTGACTCTGTATCGGGACAATAAAGTGGAGAGGGAACTGAAGAAGGCACATCTTCTCAGGTACTAGAAAAATCCTTTCTTTTACGGAGCACAAAGTTTGCTTGAGGCCTGTGCTTATAAGAGAGTGCTAACCTCCCCGAAAGGAGGCAAATGAGAAAGAGGCTTTGTGCCACTTCCTTCATCACCAGCCAGCACAGTTTGTCAAGAGATGGGCGCCTGGTGTACACTGTTAAAGATCACAGCAAGGGATTCTCTGGTCAACACCTCTTCAGTGTCCCTAAAGGCAATGTGCTTACATCAGGCACAGTGTTTGAGAGACCTCCCACATAGGGTGTGTACTACCACATATTAACTGTAATGTTACCATCTGTCCACTAGGGATTGGACTAAGGTCACCAAATACTGAGGCCACTAAACAGCAAATGATAACTTTTGTTTACTGTAGGTCTCAGATGAATCAGAAAAAATGATCTGGAGGAAAGAGGCTTTGGGCAACATTTTCAAAAATACCTAAGTGATTCAGGAGCTTAAGTCCCATTTTCAAACATGATTTAGGCACTTAGGAGCCTAAATTCCATTTATTTTGTGCAGCACTAATCAATAGCCTTAGGAGAGGACTGTCAAAGACTGGGTACCTGACTCCTATTGACTTTCAATTGGACATAGGCATCTAACGGCCCTTCCCCTTCTAGTGAAATGTTCATACATGCCATTGCTGAACGCAGGCTAGTGGCCCTGCTCAGTTCTGGTAAGGCAAATTGTCGACTATGTTCCTTTTCCAAATAAACTAACTGGAAAGGCAAAGAAGGGAAGCTAAATAAATCATGTTCTTGTAAAACTGGTTTTTATTTAGGATTAATTTATTAGCAGATGGATTAAGGAAAAATTCACTATCAAGCCTGCAGTTTCAGACATCAAGGCCTCTTCATTAAGCTGGTATCCATAACTCTTAAAGTTTCAAGATTTTCAAAATATCAGCAGTGAAACAGAAACCCTGATTCTTGAGAATGGAAAATGGGCACAGAAAACAATATGTCAATGAGCAATTACAGGTACTACATTAATGAGTCATTGTTAAAAGTTCTATTATGCAATTTCTATTACAATCAATGGGCGTCACAAGCCCAAATTATAAGCAATTCTTTGGAAGTTCCCTTAATTTCAATGCCCACATGTAATTTTTTAGCATTGCAGCGATCGTTCACTCAGAATAGGGTCCTTTCTTCATCCTCAGTAACTACCTATTTTTAACTGTAAAATCACATAACTGGACAGGTCTTTTAATGATGGGGACAGAGAAGGGTAGAAGGCCAAAAGAAATATGGTGAGGTTCTATTTTGGTCTGATGGGACAGAGTACTGACTCTAATGACAGCATGTTTTGATTTCATCATGCTAACAAAGAGAAGCATCACTATATTCCAAGGCATCTTAAGTATTGTTCTGTAAACCAGCAGTAATCCCACATCACTTCCAGACATATTCATCTCCTATGACCTCCAGTCTTAAGCCAGGTCAGAGGAATGCTTGGTGCAGATGACGTCACTGTTGCATCCCTTGCCCTGATACTGGTAGGCCAGAATATGAATGCAGAAAACTTGGTGGCTCACGCCTATCTTAAACTGCTGTGTTTTTCCTATGCCAATCTTAAGTATCAAACCACTTTGCAAAAATCAACAGCCAAAACCAATAATGAATTGTGACTTTTTGTTTTAAAAAAATGCAGCAGCCATTATACAGCAAACCTTTGAGAGATGCTGTTACAACACTGTCTTTAGAATCCAGCTCCAATACATGTCCAAAACCATAAATATTAGTCTCATTATTTTAAAATGCAAACAACACTCTGCATTCTGCCTGACTTGTAAATATTTCTGGATCCATAAAAGGGAAAATAAACACAGCACTGAATTTATAGGCAGATTTACCAGAAGGCTTACCTAACTGGATAAACTGTGGCTCACTTTTCACTCCAGGTCCTGCCCCAGTACTTGCTGCTACTTCCACACTATATCGAATACCAGGAACTAAGGAAGGGATGACTACAGAAAAGGTGGAACCATCTACTGTCTTGTTTATGTGGTATCTGCTTTCATTGCCCAGGCACCAAACCTGTAGGTAAATAAAGTACATAGCACATGTGGATGTTAAAAGTTAAAGCTAAAAGGATAGTTACATGATATGATATGGTCCTTTCTGCTGCATCAAGGATTATTACTGTTATTTATTATTTGTATTGCAGTAGCACCTAGCAACCCCAGTCACAGGCTAGAGCCCCATGGTGTTAGGTGCTGTACAAACACAGAGCAAAAAGATGGTTCCTGCCCCAAAGAGTTTGCAATGTTAGATAATTTGATAGATCCTTTCTAACCCTCTAACATATCAATCCGGGACATAAGCACTAATAATGCACTAGCGAGCATTGGTTGCACTCCACAAATAATGAGAGAGAGAGAAAACGAACCTTCAATCATTCAGTATGACTAAAACAAATGAATTAAATGTGATGGTATTTCCAACTCTCTTTTTCATGAATAATCGGTCAGGCTAGGTTTTGTTCACAGACATGTTTGAGGAAATTTGTATTCACATGAATTCATACTTTTCCCTGAGGACAAGTATTCATGCAGGAAGCAATGAAAGTTATAATAAAGCAAACAGGGATTGGGTGCAGGGACTGGGGCTGGTGCAGTGACATGCAATTTTAACTAAGAGTTAGGTCACAATCGTTGGATGAGAACTTGGCACGGGTAAAAGCTAGGGGGCTGAGACTCAATCTGGAGAAGACTCAGGTGATATTGGCTGGTTAGGGGGAAACAACTGGATAAGAAGGGATATAATGTTGCACCCTCTGATTCAAGGGGCTTGCCCACCATTTGTGAGTAGAAGCACAACCGAGGAGGCTGGATGGACTGCCAATTGCTATTTTAAAAGCAGGTAGTGAGTAGTGCCTACTGTTAGATCACCTATTTCTCAATCTGTATATTGCCAGGAGGCTGCAACAATTACTTTTGTAATCTGAACTTGCAACTGTTGTCATCACCTCCAGATCAAGCTATTGCAATGAGCTCTGCATGCAGCTACACTGTCAATCTACCTCAAAATCAAAAATGGTGCAGAATTCAACAGTTTGTTTGTTATGAGGTAGGTCCTCCTAGGAACACATGACACTAGTACATTTGGATCCACATTGGCTACCTATTAAATACAGGGTACAATTTAAGGTTATAGGTAATGACCTATAAATGGTCTAAAACCTTGTTATCTGAAAGACCGCTTCACTCTCCCTGTGCCATTCTTATGTATTTGAGATCAGCCTGAGCTGGAACCCAACCATAAGGGAGATTGGATCAACTAGCACAGCACTTTCTGTGAGGGGACCACCTCTCAGCTTTGAACTCACAAATATTCCTAGTACACTGGCCCTTGGGCATGCTGCAAGACACATTTCTTCGCCCTAGATGTAAGGGCTTCAGAAAGACTCTTGTGGGGAATTATAAAGAACTGGAAGATATTTTCAGTTGCTGGATTATTATATATGATTATTGTGGGAAGATAAGGGGTTAATGGAGTAATCCATTTTAATAAACATAATTATGAAATGTGTCAAGGAATGTTCAGAGCATAGGATAAGCACTCATTTTTACAAATGAATACTAAATAAATGATATAATTTTTATTAGTGCCACTAAATTCTAGCCAATGATCCATAAAACCGACAGAAAAGTTATAGAATGATCTTATAAAAACGATAACAGTGCATGTTTTAAAAAAGCTATTAATAAGTCAATATAGGGATTTGGAAAGGAAACAGTTATGCAGTCTTCACAAGAGCAGTTGCAACCCCTTGTGACACAACACACACACACACAGAATACATATCTATATAGCTTAACACCTCCCCCCCAACACACAAACAATCTGTATTTAACTAGCAAGAAGGAAGTGACACTAATGAATGAAAACTATGCTAGGCAATGGATAGTTAAGCAGAAAACAAATTTATACCATAATTTCTCACAATCTTTACATAGAAGTGATACAGTATATTATAATGATCCATTATATAATCTACATAGGGAAGTTTGAACAGATAAAAGATATTTGTTAAGGAAACAAAAGGGAAGCTACTCCTGAACAGATGCATCATGGAAGAAGAAAATGAAAAGCATTGTAAGCAGCCCTGTAACTTTATGCCAGAGATGAGACAGAATGAACTCTAGCCTCATTTGAATGTTGTTGGTTTTTGTAAAGCGCTATTCATACTTCTGTAGCTGTGGCTGTGTCATCCTTTCCATTATAACCTATTAATACATTCAAATTTGCTCCATTCTAAAACGTAATGTGCAAGGTGTCAGCAAGCCTGGGTTTGAATTGTTTTGAAAAAATAAAGAGAATCCACTTGTTGAGAAAACAACAACAGAATAATCATTAATTACTTTTTGTATTTAAAAGAAAGGTGGGGGGATTTGAATTTCAGGGTTGTTTTTTTCCCCAGATTATTTGTTCCTAACATTGAATAGTTGCTTTTGCTGTTTAAACAGAAAATATAATTATGCATGTTTTCATGATGCCTGTTTTCTATCCACAGGGAAAATTATCCACCAACTCACATTAAAAAACAGTGGCAGCCCCACAGCTGCATAGGCACTAAGAGATGCCTACTCATAGTTCACTGCAAGCTATTGTCTCCAGATGCTAGCAGACACTGCATAGCATATTCCACGCTCAAATATGAATTTCCTCTCTTTTATTGTTTTGTCCTCACAACCCTAACATTCTTTTAATGCAGTTTCTGGTGGGTGAATCATTCCATCTCTTTAGTTCAAGGTCTAACTGCCTTTAAATAAAACTTCCTTTGTGAATATTTTTTCAATTACATCTGAAACTAAGCCACAGAATGATTTTGTACCAGTCAATCAGGTTCTGAAAGGCATTTTATTATTTTAAATTGACCATGAAGCTAAGTGATCTCCACTCTTTTCTTTCCTACAGGGAAAAGAAAGAAATGAGTGGAATGAGTTTAGATGCTTAGGAATAAATGCCTCCACTATGGTATTTTTTTTTAATTTTTATTTTTTTTTTAAGGCTAAGACATTCTGATTTAAAAACCTCTTTCAACAATGCCAATTTGCTACAGACTAGAGCAAACCATCCTGTCACTAGTGGCTATAAAACAACCTTGCAATCCATGACTAGACACTTACAACATCTCAGCCTTGCTTAGGCAATTTTAGCTTCATTTCTTTTATATGTAATTTATTCACAATTTAAATCACTCTAAGATAAAAACAGTATGTTGCTACAGAGGCCTTAAATAATAAAAACTGAATACTGAACTTTAATATGTTAAAATATATATAGTATAATAAAAGCTAGAATGCAAAGATAGATTTGTAAAAAAACAAAGAAAAATTGCTATAAATATATTTAATCTTACACTAACACTCTTTAGATGGAAAGCTTTTCCATGTTTTTAACCATCTCAGATGAATAGAATAGTACAATTTACTCAGAATGTTACATAATAAATTATGTCTAAGCCTTTCAAATTATTAGACCAATTTATCTCCTCAAATACCCTGTTTTTATCAGAAAATGGTTCTTAAACTGGTACATTACTCTTTGTGTTTGTGTATGCAATTCTCATATTATAGCATAGACAAGAAGTTGCTTATTTTAATTATGAATTTTGACCTTTTCTTTAATTTCCTGCACTACCATCTTCCTATTCAAATTAATAGGCAGTTTTAATTCCTTTTGTACATGTAAAGATGCCACAGACTAGATAGAATTCCTAAATATATGGTACTATAAAAATATTCTGTTTATATTTTGTGATTCCATCGGCTTTGATTTTTACCAGTAGATGGAGCCAAGTATCCACGAACAACTTATCCATCAATAGCATGCCAATACTTTGCACTGAATAAGAACTCTGCATGTTACCTTATATTCTTGGACCATTCCATTCTGGGTATCCTCAGGGGGTGGCTGCCAGGTAACCACAACTGCAGTCCCATTCCCATCATTCTTAGTCACTGAAACACTTTGAGGTGGAGCACTAGGAGCTGTTTGCGGGAAGAACCAGATGGTTAATTTGTTGTATTTCTAATACAATGTTGCCAAATGCTTTTTAACAAGCTGTAGCTAGTGCTTGATATATAAATGGCCCATTCTGCACTACACAAATGTAATCATAATTTCCTTTTTCGCCATTAAGGATGTTTCTATCTATCAAGGTAAATGGACATGAGAGAGAAAATATGGTCTAGTGATGTGAACAGGTGTTGGGACCCTGGGTTCCATTCCTGGCTCTGCCACAGACTCACTTTGTCACCTTGACCCAATACTGAGATCAAAATGTTAAAAAGATTCTCCTAATTTTTGGTGCCATCCTTTCAGAACTTCTAGGTCCTTCCTTTCAGAACTTCTGAGTATTCAAACTAACCTCACTTGGAGATTTGGGAGCTCATTGCTTTAGAAAAATCAAGCTGTTGGGGTGTCAAGTTGGACACTCAAAATATAGGCACCAAAAAGTGGATGTTTTCAAAAACGTTGGCTTTTCTTTTCTCTGAGCTTCAGTTTTTCCTTTTTTGTAAAATAAAATAAAATAAAATAAAATAAAATAAAATAATATATGTACTACTTAAACTCCAGTTATTTGTTAGGTAGTGTCAGTGCAAAGATTCCTATTTTTTGGGTCCATTAGAGTCATCCTAAGATATTCTGGGATCAGGTGCTGCTCTTTTGAGGCTGCTCTAGTGGCCTAGAGGGAAGGCACTCGGGGTCATCTGTTCAACTAGTTCAGCCAAAATATATGGTGCAGGTCTAGGCCTCACCAATGCACTGAAATGTCTAATCTGAGGCATTAGCCATCATCATTTTGATTATGTTTGGCCTGAAAGTAAAAATGCTATGGTGAGGTAAATGGCTTTGGCTCCTCTTTATAACACATACACAGAAGAGGATGCATAATTTAGCCCACTGTATTTGTTGCTCTCACTCATCATCTTTTCATTTTGTACCAGTGATGGATCCAGATATACAGGCGCTCTAAAAAATGTAGTTTCCGTTCCTCCAGCTACAATACTTTGATGATTTCTGCGGTATCTGCTATTTACTTTAGATAGTGGTAAGTATGTGTTTGAATTTGATACAAGTCACTTGTGACCAGACCATGAACTCAGCAGGGAGGAGAACAATGCTGCACTGGAGATAAAAAAGCACATATCCCTTCTAAGTGCTGGAGGGGATTTCTGCACATGCCTCTCTCACACACAAAGTTTTAAATATTGACTTCTGTGCCATCAAACAAGTCACATACTGATCAGTCCAACTTGCTGACAGTCTCCTCAGCTGCGCACTGCTGTGTTCTCAAACAGTATGCACTTCAAACAAAATCAAATAATGCAAGTATCAGAGAGAAACCGGCCAAAATATTCCTTCAAAAAAAAAAAAAAGGTGAAGACAGACTTGCTGCTACTTGCCTTCTTCTAAGGTTTTTGCAAATTTCACTTCGCTATCCGCTCCTTGAAACTCGTTAAAAAAAGGGCGGGCCTTGATTTCATAGTTTACACCTTTCTTCAGCTCTGGAATGATGACACTATTTTTGGATGGTGTTCTCACTTCAAAAATTAACCATTCAGATTCGCCGCGGGGTGCAGTGGCAGGCCTATACAGAATTTTATATCCCTGAATATACTGGGATTGCTGGTCCACCTAGCAGAACAGTAGAAACACACATTAGTGAATGCTTAATGGACTGCTTAATAAATACAAACTGTAACATTGCCTGTGGTATTATGCAAAATACTAAGAACTATCCATTTATTTTATCCAAAGTAAACAATGCTACTGAACCAGATAAAAATTCCTGGGAATTACAGCAAATTATGGGCCTTATTCACCACTGCATTAATAAAGCTTTTAAGCTAGTAGAACTGCACTGACATCAATGAAGGATAACGAGCCTTGTGGATAAGGGAGAAGCGGTGGATGTGATATACCTAGACTTTAGTAAGGCATTTGATACAGTTTCGCATGATATTCTTATAGATAAGCTAGGAAAGTACAATTTAGATGGGGCTACTATAAGGTGGGTGCATAACTGGCTGGATAACCGTACTCAGAGAGTAGTTGTTAATGGCTCCCAATCCTGCTGGAAAGGTATAACAAGTGGGGTTCCGCAGGGGTCTGTTTTGGGACCGGTTCTGTTCAATATCTTCATCAACGATTTAGATGTTGGCATAGAAAGTACGCTTATTAAGTTTGCGGACGATACCAAACTGGGAGGGATTGCAACTGCTCTGGAGGACAGGGTCAAAATTCAAAATGATCTGGACAAATTGGAGAAATGGTCTGAGGTAAACAGGATGAAGTTCAATAAAAGATAAATGCAAAGTGCTCCACTTAGGAAGGAACAATCAGTTTCACACATACAGAATGGGAAGAGACTGTCTAGGAAGGAGTATGGCAGAAAGAGATCTAGGGGTCATAGTGGACCACAAGCTTAATATGAGTCAACAGTGTGATACTGTTGCAAAAAAAGCAAACGTGATTCTGGGATGCATTAACAGGTGTGTTGTAAACAAGACACGAGAAGTCATTCTTCCACTTTACTCTGCGCTGGTTAGGCCTCAACTGGAGTATTGTGTCCAGTTCTGGGCACCGCATTTCAAGAAAGATGTGGAGAAATTGGAGAGGGTCCAGAGAAAAGCAACAAGAATGATTAAAGGTCTTGAGAACATGACCTATGAAGGAAGGCTGAAGGAATTGGGTTTGTTTAGTTTGGAAAAGAGAAGACTAAGAGGGGACATGATAGCAGTTTTCAGGTATCTAAAAGGGTGTCATCAGGAGGAGGGAGAAAACTTGTTCACCTTAGCCTCCAATGATAGAACAAGAAGCAATGGGCTTAAACTGCAGCAAGGGAGATTTAGGTTGGACATTAGGAAAAAGTTCCTAACTGTCAGGGTAGTTAAACACTGGAATAGATTGCCTAGGGAAGTTGTGGAATCTCCATCACTGGAGATATTTAAGAGTAGGTTAGATAAATGTCTATCAGGGATGGTCTAGACGGTATTTGGTCCTGCCATGAGGGCAGGGGACTGGACTCGATGACCTCTCGAGGTCCCTTCCAGTCCTTGAGTCTATGAGTCTATGAAGGGATAACAAAATCAGGGCCGGCGCAACCCATTAGGCGACCGCGTTAGCATTTGGGGGGCAGCATTTCAGGTCCTTCGGCTGCAACCGGCCGCCTCGGTCCTCGTCATCATTTAGGCGGAGGGACATGGGGCAGGGGAGCGCGGGGAGGGCCGCCTGCAACAAGTAAGGGGGTGCACGGCACACGGGGAACCGCTCCACATCCCAGCTCACTTCTGCTCCGCCTCCTCCCCTGAGCATGCCTCCCCACTCGGCTTCTCCCCCTCCCAGGCTTGTGGCACCAAACAGCTGCCGGGGGTGGGTGCTCAGGGCGGATGGGGGAAGCTGCCGAGGGGGGTGGAGGGGAGCTGTCACGGGGGGAATGCCTTAGGCTGGAGGGCTGCTAAAGGACTCGAGGGGGTGAGGTGGCACAAGGTGGAAGTTTTGCCTACGGTGCAAAATATACTTGCACCCGCCCTGGTTCTATATGTTTTTAAATGAATAATCCTGATGGCATGGGGCTCCAGGCAGGGCAGGAGTTTGCCTAGGTGGATATGTTTGCAGGATTGGGGTGTATATTTTAATAGTTCAGATGATGAATATAGAAATTAAACAAAGAAACAGGTCAACCTTCCTGAGGGCTGGAAACCTCCCAGATTGCATAAAATGACCCTTGCTTCCTGCCTGCTTCTTTCTGGACAAAGTGGATTTTAAAGGGCAGCCAACTGGCACTATCTACATTCTGATGATTATGCTTGACTCAGTCAAAGGCCAGATAAATCAAAGCACTTCCTCCATTCTCAGTGACTCAGTAGGGGGCTACTGTGCCGTAGGACTGGTGCTGTTTTAAGCAGTCAGTAACAGGGCCAATAAAAATTAGCATTTTAATGGAAGAAAGCTACAAATAAAAGTGGATCAAAACTACACTCAGCTGGATTGTCATTTGCAGTAAGGCCACTTTATGTCACTTGACAGGGTACAGAGGCTTTAGTGTAAATAAGAATCTGGGTCAATATATTTGAGGATACTTGAGACAGGAGGTTACCTAATAGAACTGGAGTCTTGTGCAGCTTTTAGTATGTTTTAGTCACTGATTTTGATAAATGATTTCTGATGTATAGGCAAATTTAAAAATAAAAATGTCTACTTAAAACCACTCAGATTTGTCCCATTTAAACTATTTTATCTGGTGACATAATAAAACTGTTTGTTTGCAATGTAATACCCAAGCATCATATTTCATTTTAAACAACCAAGTGATGAATATCTGCTAGCAAAAATTGAGGTAATGCTTAATCTTTGAAATTGCAGTCAGAGACCACCCAAGAGAGCAACAAAAATTGGCTGCCTGGAAAAGGTTGTTCTATGACTAAAGGTCAAACAAAATTAGGCTTGGAAGCTTGGTGATGTTTTCAAGTGGTCAGTTAAAACAGAAGATTGCCTGCTGAAGGTGGTCCTTAGTGCAGGTTTCACTGTAATTACTGTGCATCACAGCAGTCAGTTCCTCTATAGCTCTTGACAAAGTAAAATGCTTTCCTTACAAAGTTACGCCATGCTAGCTGCAGCATCTTGTGATCGCTTTTTTATCATGCCTGCCAATATTTTGACTTGATCAGAAGGGGGCCCAGTTGATAGTTTAAAGCTCCATTCCCTTGGGATTGTCCCAGTGGTGGAGTTGCCCCTCTCTTTTCCTGACCACCTAGTTGATATTGCTTAAAACAGCTGTTTGTTCATTTACATTGTCTTAGGTCTTTCCTTGGATAGACTCATACTATACTCTTTCTTTTTCCTTTCTCCTCATCCATCCCCTTCATGCCACAATTTATTTCCCAGTATTCCTTCAATTTTTCTAAGCCCCCAATCTTCTCATTCTCTCTATTTGTCCCTCCTCTGTATCGGTTCCTACCCCTCTCCCTTGGGGACTCCTACAGTATCTTTTTCTTTTCTTGCCCTGCTTTTCCCCCTCTTCCACTATGACCTCCATACATCTGACCTAACTGCTACCAATATGATGGTCAATAAAACAATCCCCAATTGTTTCTCATTGTGTTTTTCTTTCTCATAGCATCTGTGTTCACTTTTAACTTAGTAATTGCTGTGCTGTGGGAGGAAACATATTTCTCAATATCTGATCTGGGGTGGGTGGATATGGCAACTGCCACATCATAGGGTCTATTTTACGCAGTACTTCCCCCAACTCTGGTTGATAGACGAGGAGCTATTGTATTATCTCAAACATGACTTAGGGCCTGATACACCTCTCACTGAATGCAATGGAATGGCTCTCATGAACTTGAGTAGACTTTGGATCAGTTCCTTTGCCTCCTGACAAATGAAGCTGATCACTCTTCATATGGCACAGTGCGCTCTGTAGAGTGAGAAGACAGTCTAGCTTCTGATTAAGACAGGCAGTCAGGGGAGTGTAGATATACACAGAATGATTTTCATGTACAACAGCAAACTATTTTCATAGTTTCTTTACATAGTTTAACTCCTCCATCAACACTGTGTTGTAATATTGGGATCAAAATAAAAAGTTCCCTTTCTCCCTACCCAGAACCACCTCCCATTTTATAATATTTACTTACTGTCCAATGAACTTCAATTGAGGAAGAAGAAAGGATAGTGGGGTTGTGAAGATGCAGAACCACATCCCCGAGCTCTCTCTGGACCTGTTTGTGATCCACACCCTGGCTTGTAGGTGGAACATCTGGAACAATGTAAGAACCCATTCTTATAAATGCATTTGTCAATCAAGTTATGTACTTGGAAGACTAAATCGACTTATTCACAGTACCCACTAGAAGAGCCCAAATGTGCAGGAAATAGAACTATGTGAAGCATTTTCACAGCAAGCTGGCCAAAAACAATCTGCCTTGTCAGTGGAAGCAATGTGGAGAGAGGGGAGAAATGGGTGAGTGGGTGGGAAGTAAGGAGTAAAAATAAAGAACAAGGTCATGGATAACTACGGTAAATTACACCAGTAGCATCATCTCTCATCATGCAACTATCTCCCTCCTGCAGGGAGGGGGAATCTCCAAAGCACACTCCAAACACCACAGAAACTAAGAAACAATCAAGGAGGGGCAGAAGAGCAGGTGTGACTAAAAATAAATTCAGTAACACTCTAGCAAGTGTTATTGTTGGGTTTTAATGACTTATTAACTGTAGTATAGTAATTAAATGAAGGGAAATGAACCACACAGATGCCAGGTCTTTCAAGTACAGGAGACGCCAGTGAGCACATTTGCCCTCTGTCTCTCTTGATATTTGCAAATCCAATACTGGTCTCTTATTATTGAAAGAATTGTTCAGATATATGAAAAGAGGAATTCCATTTGATGTGTTCTATCATTTGAGCTGGTACAATGGGGTAAGGATGTTTTCTATGTACAGCTCTTAAAAAGCATCTTGGGCTGAAAAGAAATGACTCTCCCCATATATATACACACATATTTATAGTGAACTCATCATCATGATATCTGAAGTGTATGTGGAGCATGGATAGCAGAGTACAATATTTTTATATTCATTTAATAATTCCCCCTTTTTTCACCTCATTATATACAAAAACTATGTTGGCAACAGAGATAAAATCTCAGGCTCGGAAATTCACATGAAATGAAAAGTGCTGATTTTTTTTTTTAAACAATCACAGATATTTGTGAAGATGTTACATTGACTTTGCTCCATGATGCTACTCTCTCAGTCTAATATTTCCTAGTGTTTAGGCAACGTTTTGAAATCTACCAGCATTCTTCTTTCTGAAACATTCAGTAATATTCTTAGCAATTTCAACACCTGCCTGTTCACAACAGGGCCGGCTCCAGGCACGAGCCCAGCATGCAGCTGCTTGGGGCAGCCAGCTGGGAGAGGCGGCAGTTCCTTCACTCCCTCTCAGAGCAAAGGATCAGCTGCCAAATTGCTGCTGAAGACTGAGGCGGCGGCGGTAGAGCTGCAGATCATGATCATGGTTTTTTTTTTCTTTTTGCTGCTTGGGGCGGCAAAAACCCTGGAGCTGGCCCTGGTTCACAAGAATGGCCAGAGAGGAAGCACAGAGGAAAAGTGTATGTGCATATCCATGCCTGCAACAAAGCCAGCTCCATGACTTTGTTGCAGGTGGGTAGTCCATCTGAGGAGTGAAAGCAGTAGGATGTCGACCTCCCTACAGAAAATGCTTATATAAAATATGAAAAGGACACATCAAAAAGTGCAACTTCTGAGGGGATGGTTACATTTCCAGCCCATTACCCAGTGAATCTTTAAATAAATCACTGATCATCAAATTAACAAATTATCCATCTATATATGTATGAAGTTATTGGCATGTGAACAACTTCTTTATCCAGCAACACAGTCCACATTTGAGACTGTAAGAGTTATGCCACCTGGCAATTTGTCATACAGCTTCTCCAACATATTCACAAGAGTGTGGGATTATTTCAAAACTAAATCAGCGTGTGGCCTTTGTGCAACCAGTGAGTGACAAAGCTGTCTGTTTAGCCATGAAGACTGATTAAAATAAATACACCATTGAGCAGCTACTGTATCCACATGTAAATCATTCTGTCAAATGGTCCACAAATCCAAGCATCTTTTCCTCCTTCTGATACTCTCAAAGACAGTAACTTCTGCAACTTGGATTTGTGTAAATCTCTGACCATCCTTTTGCCTGGAGCTTAAAGGGAGAGTCATCTTAATAAGTAGCAGCTTAAACAGAAGATGGCACAATGGATGAGTCACCATCAATATAACAAACAGTTATCAAACCTTGTCATTCTTACCTCTGACCTACTCAGTATAGCTTATCTACTCTATGGCTTTCTTGTTTTGACTTTCAGCTTTCCAGAGTAAAGACTGCCAATATTCTGTATCTGAACAGATCCCAGCACACTGATTACAAGATTTTACTAATACTAAAACAGCAATGGCCAAGTGAGTGGGGGAGAAGGGGATTGCCACATTTGAACTGTATTTGGCCCAAGATCTCTAAAACAATCAGCCTCTATGACCAGAAGTCAATTTTGATCTATTTTGGCTTGAAGGGAATTCCTGTGAGATGATGTGACACTGGGAGGAAGAGGGAAATGCTTTCAATAACTAACCTCTTGTATAACTTTTCCCACTACTGAGGATATATGCCCTGAGATCGTTAATTTGGCACACAAGCTTAATGCCAGTTTGATCTTCTCAGTTCTACTAGATATCCAAATAGCCATGAAAGCAAAAAACATCTACTTCCATCTTCAGTTGGTTCATCTTATAAGAAGCACACTAGGCCACAGTGATATTTGCATTGGGGAGTTTCAGGCTTGATCTCCCATGATAGCTATGTTCTACTGGAACAATGAAACTGTCAACCAATGGGGGAGCTTGTGGGTATAGAGGATGGAACTTTCACAGGAGCTTGAGCCGAATTGTGGAATTAATTCTCACAAGAGAATGACCAAAACCCAACCTCTCTTAATTAAATGTAAAACTCGTTTCTTTGATTTGCTTTCCCTCAGGAACTTCTTCACACATGGGTATGTCTACACTGCAATCAGAGGTGTGACTGCAGCACATGTAGCAGCTTCGATCTAGCTGCTCAAATAACAATACAAGCAAACTCGTGGCAGCACTGTCAGTAGCATGGGCTGTATAAAACTTACTGGGACCAGAGATGTGCAATCCAGCAGCTAGATCGTGCTGCTGCAGCTTACCAGCTATTATCTGAGCTAGCTATATCAAAGCTAGCTCAGGTATGTCTTTGCAGTCACACTTCTAATTTCAGTGTAGATATACTCACAGACAACAACGCATCGCACATACTAAACTAATTCTCCTGTAGACTGGTTAGGAAGAAATTGAGAGTTTATCATTGTTACTTCTCTTCTGAAATACTTACTCTTGGGAGTGGGGAATTCTGCGCCAATGCAGGGGCGAAGAATTTATATGGCCCGCATTTTTCTGTGCCCTCCATACAGAAAAATGCAAAAAAAACCTGCCAGGAGACATGCAACTCATCCTTGGCAGCCCAGGCAGTGTGTCTGTTCCAGTGTGCTTGGAGTAGCCTCTGAGACGGGGAAGGGGGCTGGACGTGAGTGCCTGCGTGATGATCATGGGGCGGAGGAGAGAGAGAAGAGCTGAGTATGTGTGTGCCAACAAAAGAGAGACCCCCCCTCCGTGCCTACTGTAGCTCACTAGGGTGTAAGGATAGGGCTTTTTATTATGCACGAGGCAAGCTAGATGCACACATTTTTACTCCTGGGGAGATTCTGCAGGAGTCCAAGCCTGCAGAAAACAGTCCCCCTGCACATTTCCTGCTTTCCCTGCAGAAAACAGCAGGGAAGCAAAGGGAAGCCAGGTCGGGAGGATTTGGGAGGTGGCGACCATGTGTGCAGTTTTTTTGGGGGGACGCATGAGGGAGGCACACAGGGTTAGCAGGGATGGCAACTTGTAGGGGCTCTTGGTGCCTGGGCTCCAGCAAAGTCAGGGCCCCCTCCTCCACCCCGTCGTACACCCCAACCCCCTGCCCCAGCCCAGAACCCACACCCAGCACCCAAACCCCCTCATACACCCAGCACCCAACCCCCCTCCTGAACCATCCCAGAGTTCATAGCCAGTACCCAAACTCCCTCCCAGAGCCCACACCCCTCCTGCACCGAAACTCTCTCCAAGAGCCTGCATCACAAACCTCCTCCTGCACCCAACCCCCCATCCAGAGGCCACACTCAGCATCCAAACTCTGTCCCAGAGCCCTCACCCCAAGCCCCCTCCTACACTCAAGCTCCCTTCGAGAGCCTTAGGAAGGCATGTGTGTAGGTGGGTGGGGGCGGCAGCACTTTGACCCATTCTTGGCACCACCAAAAATTATACAAATCTGTCACCCCTGGGGGTTATGTACCACAGCCTCCCCTCCACCCTCATTTTTGCAAGCGGTGAGTTCCCGGGGTAGGGCTGGGTAAGTGGGATTGGGGGAAATGAGGGAGGAGGGGAAGGGGGGGAATAGGGCAGGGAGAGGGGAATGTGGAAGCAAGGGGAGGGGGATGGATAAGAAAAGGGGAGAGGGGAATCACGGGGGGAAGCGGGAGCCTGGTATGCAGCATCCCCCCAGCAGCAGCTGGGGCTCCCCCATTAAGTAGGCTCATTGAACCCTCACCCTGACAAGCCCTACTCACTCCCCTACACCTGTACTCCTCTGACAAGCCCCCACACCCAGAACCCCACCCCATCAAGCTCCACTCCTCCAGCACCCAGACTTCCCTACTGAGCCCCCACATCCAGACATCTCCCTCCCCCACCATGCCCCACCTCCCTACACCCAGATACTCCCTCCACACTAAGCCCAACCACTATCCCCTGGATCCCCTGCAGAGTCCCACCGCTCCTGCATCCGGACCCCCTAATGAGTCCCTGTGCATCCAGATTTCCCACTGAGCTGCCGGCACCCAGACTGCCTCACACAGAAAACTCTCACCTCACACCTGGATCCCCTCAACACTAAGCTCCCCCAGACTTGGATCCTGCTGGGCGGAGCCTGCCTACCCACAGCTGGTGTGCCTGGCACAGAGGGGCAGGGCCCTGGGGCGTTTCTGGGGCAGGCTCAGCCCTTGCACTGTGTCAGTGTCAGGTGCAGCCTCACCACCAAGTCTCTGTACTGCGGGAGCTGGGGGCTTCACAGTGATCTTGCAGCTCAATGCAGCCAGTGGCCTGTGCTCCCCATTGCCATGCTGGAGCCACATTTATTTAATGACAAATACAATTTGCAAAATTGGAAATTATTATGTGCATAATTTTTAATTTTTTGGCACAGAATTCCCTTAGGAGTAAATACTTGAAAGGCACTCAGATAACATGGTGATGAAGAGAGAGAATTTTGCTTTTAGCATAAATGTCATATTGTGTTAGATTTATTTATGTGCATTTTCTCAGGAGTGTTTTATAACATCTGATGGCAAATAGGTAATTTGCCTATCTGACAACTAGTGTTGTGAGTTTAGAGGTAGACTGGCCATCAAATTAATAGCTCCCCCCTGTCCGCATTGGCTTGCCTTCAGAAGTTTTTCACATCTGTGTTATTTTCTCAATCTTTAGTTCTCATGACTCCAATAAAGTTATTGGATTGGAAACACACGAATGCACAGTTCTGACTGCACAGTGCCTAAGTGCTGTGGGACAACTTCATTTGTTTTCTATATTAATCTAAATTTATTACAATTTATTATAATTATATTACTGGGCTCATGACTTCTATCTGCCCGAGGAATAGTGATTGTATTTCAGTTGATTCCTTTCTCATATTTATGCAATGTTATTGTAGTAGTGTGGGGCACTAATTCCATCTGCTTCATTGTAGGGGTTGTGGCTTTACTGAAGTCTCTCTTCCCCCACTGGACTTACCTTTAATAGTAAGCATTTTGCTGAGGATTACGCTTTACTTATGAAGTGGTATCCTGGATCCTCCAAATTTTTAATTTCTCTGCTTCCCCAATACAACATACAGCACATAATACTACATGCTCTCTCTTACTGAATCATAACCACAGCTTGATTCTCTGCTTAAATTGATAATATTTAAGCACAATTATGTATTTTCCACAGAATTTGGGGGGGTTGTATGAAAATTTCACAAAGCCAAAGACTAATAGTGCTGCTAAGATGGGTAACTCAATTAGGTGTAACTATATTTGGATAAAAACAATTAGGCTTCCCTTATGACAATGTGATAAGCTTTTCAAGTAGCTTTTAAATAAAATGCAGCTTCTGAGCAATGTAAGTTTACCATCTAGTATATACAGTGATTTTTAGACATCATTTTAAAGTTAGGATAAATATGATCACCACATCTAACATTGTTCTGTAATATATCATTACAGACATTGTGGGGCCTAAATGCTTCAGTAAATAGGTTTACCTTGAGTTTTCACTGGGTCAGATATCTGGCTAGGATCACTAAGTCCATATGCATTAGCTGCCCTCACAAGGAAGAGGTAAATTGCATTAGGTTTCAGCCCTTTAACTGCAAAACTTTCAGTTTTCACATTTTCTGCTACAGTTTGCCAACTGCTACCAGATGCATGGCTAAGGATAAAACACACAGAACAGCAAGTTAGAGTATGCTAATTGAACCATATATAAACTGTAAGTACAACCAGATCACATGAGAATCGTAATACCTGAAGGCCTCTATTATATAAGACGTTGGAGTTGCACCTGAATTCAAATTAGGTTGCCATGACAGTGTTACTGTATTTCTGCTGACATCTGTAACTTCAGGTTTTGAGGGTGCACTAGGAATCAAGTTTGGGTCAGTGGGTCTTGGTGGTTGCACTGGAACTCCAAATTCTAACAAAAAGGGAGAAATAGCTAAGTGTGGACAGAAAGTGGGTGTGGGTTCAATGATGGTCACATCTGCATTATCAATTTATTACAAAGTTAGATAACATTTGCATGTTAATTTTTGATTTTCATCAAGCAGAAAAAACCTGACTGATTTACCTTGGACCTCAATATAAGCACTCCAGGTAGCTTCGCCACTTGGAGTTGAGGCAATGCAGGTGTACCGACCAGTGTCACCCAGCTGAGTGGGAAGAGAGGAAAATAAATATTTGGAACAAACAGGCACTCAGTGGGCTGGAAAAGTAATTACACAACTGTATATCACCATGAATATGGGATAAATACATTAGAATTTCCCTACCAGAAACTTCTCACTGCTAAGTGAGAATCTGTACATACTTATTCCATTCTATTTAAAAGGCACAGAAAAATACCAATACTTTTTAATGTATTAGTTCTCATTCTATAATGAACTAAACCACCAGGCAAATCCTATAGGCCTCATTCATTCCTTATCCTGCCAAACTCCCACTGAAATCCATGGGGAGAAGTGAACTCAGAAAGCCCCACACAAGGGCCTATGTGCTACTTAAAACTCACACTTAAGTGGTGCTTAGGGATTTATGCAGGGCCTCAAGGAGTAAATTTCAACTTTAAAACAGGGCTTACGTAGTTCACAGGGCCATGTGCAGGTTGGGCTCTCTGAACTAGGGTAAATTTTACTCTGTGATAGATAGGACTGCCTAGAGAGGGGGCAAGTGGGGCAATTTGCCCCAGGCCCCGCAGGGGTCCCGCGAGCCCTGGCCTGGCAGTGGTCCATATCTTCGGCGGCACTTCAGCAGCGAGGGGCCCTTCAGTCGCTATGGGTCTTAGGCAGCATTTTCGTGGCAGGGGGCCCTTCAGTGCTGCCGAAGATGCAGAGTGACTGAAGGGGCCAAAATGCCGCTGAAGACCCGGACTGCTGCCAGATGAGTACAAGCGCCGCAGCTCCCCCACTTTGCCCCAGGCCCCTTGAACCCTCTGGGCAGCTCTGGTGACAGACCAAATAAAAGGATCCCCATATAACAATATAATCCAAATCTGAACAGTGGATTATTTGTCCACTTGTGACTTAATCACAATTCAAAAGAGTTATGATCAAAGAAATGAGACTATACTCAAGTATCAGTACCAAAGGAAAAAACAAAAAAAACCACACACAATACTCAGAAATGAAAGGTCAGAGGTTCGAATACTGCAGTGGCACAGTGGTGTTTCCTGTGATTGGGTAATCACAACATCACCAGGTAGCACAGTGTTGGGTGAGAAGTCTTACAAATGACCTAATTTTATTACATTGATATACCAAGGCACAAAGAGCCCGCAGGTAACCACAGATGTACTACAGCAGTACAATATTTTAACACATCATACTACTTGTCTGAAATGAACAGAAATATTGACCAGATATCCTGCTCCAATTCCCCAAGGAAGTCATCCACACAGAGCTGCTTAACCAATTAAATTTAATATAATCAAGATCTACCTTCCATATACTTTGTACCACATATACATGTGTAATCTTGAACCAAAAAAGTCACAAGAACAGGTACTATATAAGGACAGGAAATGAAAACCTGGATTGTACCTGTGAAGCTGGAAGAAAAAGTTTTAATCTTTTAACACTGTAACTATGAATGTATATGGTGTAAAGGCATTAACATCATGGCTTTTTTTTTTTTTTTTTTTTTTTGCTGATACACTACTTTGCAACTGTGAAATCCTGAACTAAGGTGGCATACACGTGTGGAGTTTTAGATTATTTTCACATATGACAGAGTTGAAGCTTATGCTCCTTTACAAACAGTGTAAAGATTCATTGTCATTTCAAGCTACCTTGGCGTATCGGATCTGTAAAGCTCCTGTCTCCAGCTGCTTGATGCGAGAGTCCTGGGTAGAGATGAGGACCCCATCCTTTCTCCAGAGGATTGTGGGCACTAGAGTGCCTGTGGCCACACAGCTGAGTACTAACGTACCATCCACAGCTACAGTCTGATTCACAGGACCCTGTCGAATGACTGGGGGAGGCCGGTCTGCAATCACTGCCAGAAGAAACAACAGGAAATAGATTTTTGCAACTGAAAGCAATTTTCTAATCAACTAAGCAACAGCAGTTGCTTGAGGCTTTGAAACAAACTGAATATAATTAAACAAGCAATTAAAGTATGAGGCATGCATTATTTTGAGTATATTAATATGATGCACGGCTACAGAATATTAACACGATATACACTACACTATTTTCAGAGGTGAAGGAGTGTTAGAGGTTTTGAGTTGGCATCTTCTAGGCACACTGAGTTCCATAGTCTTTAGATGTGATAATGAAACAAGCAAGGATTTCTCAGTTTCTTTGAATAGGCACACTCTTCACTATATATATACACACCTTATCATGTGATGGGTCAGTATAATCAGGGATTTAGAATTTGAACATTCATTTACAGATAACTAAGAGGGTGGATGAGAAGGGAATAACTCAGCAAATATGCAGACACACTTTTTCCTAGAATGAAGCTGACCAATGGTAGGGTGGAATAAATACAAAGCTAATGTCTGGAAAAATATCAGCTTTTTCAACTAAAAAAATATGTTTTGCAAGCATTTACTTATACTCAGTTCTGTGAAAATTTATCTGACAGTACTGATTTGAAATCATAGTAAGAATCTTTTACAGAATTTCTAATAATTTTATTGCATCTTACACAACATAAATTAACTATCTGTGATGAGTTATTTAAACACTGAATTTACATAATGGCACAAAGTACTTTTAAGTACTCATGCAAACAAGAAACTATTGTGTTCACCAGAAAATTAGCAATTTTCCCAGAAGTAAAAGCTATAGTACTGTACTTCAGTAGCTTCTCCTCCTAGCTCATAATATCCTGAGATGTGCTGGCACTATAAAATAACTGCAGCTTAAAACAATATCCATTCAACAGCTTAACGGGAGCTGACGTGACTTGAAACCTGGTTTGTTAGCATGAAAAATAAAACTGAAGTCCCGATAATTTGTGATCATTAAACATCCCATGACACTTTTCACAACTGAAGTGTGATAACAGTGATATTTTGGCCAAATTCCAAGTCAGGTAATTACATTTGCATACCTAAATGCCACCCTGCATTTTCAATTGCGTGATTTATACTTTACTTCCTGTCCTACTCTGTTATGATGTGTTGCAGTACACAGTTAAATCTCTCACTCCAGTGATGGCTGAAATGATCCCCAGTGTAGTTGGAAGTTCAGTTTGTTAGTTGTGTAAACTGTTTTGAGGACCTTATGGAGAAAAGATGCTACATAAATGTAGGCTATTATATTTTGTTTGGTGGTAATTTTCTGTATAATGTATATATCTATAAGTTTATATTTAGGTGTTACCTTACTTGCTATTTAATTTTAAATTCATTATAAAATTGGCTTTTGCATAGTTAACAGCTGTGGCAATATCCTGATATGACACCATGGATGAAAAATATTTTAAAAACCTCTATATCACAGATAATATCAATATGGCTCTATTAATTTCAGCTATTGACCAATCAGGATTTTCTAATGATATATTTTTTTATATAGCCATTCAGTCAGTTTGTTAGTTGACTCAAATTCTATGGGTAAAATTTTAGCCCATCTGATGTCAGTGGCAAAACTTCTGCTGACTTCAGGTGGGCCAGGATTTCACCTTATCTGTCCTGTCACTCAGGATATATCCAAATAGCGCTGGGAGAATGTTTTCCTAAGTAGGTATACAGACAAGCTCTAGCTCTGTTTGAACTATCACACTAAAAATAGCCATGTGGACACAGCAGCATGGGGAGCAGATCAGGCTAGCCACCTAAATACAATTCCTCCACGAGCTCCAAAGTAACCAGCAGAAGCAACCTGCCAATGTTGAAGTCATGCTCTTCTACTGCTGAAGTTGTGGTTTTAAATAAAATTGGTAATTGTAAAATAAAAGTATCTTCACTTTACCATCAGTAACTTCCAAGTACGCTTTTGTCGTGATACTTCCTGCAACGTTTAAAGTCTGGCAGATATAGTACCCAACGTCAGACCTCTGGACGCTTGTGATTGTGAGGTCACCAGTCTGGGAGACTGAAAAGCGGCTGGATGACTGCGGCGGCTGGTATGAGAAAAGCAGATTCTAGGGAGAGAAAGAAATGGGTTAGATAGATTATAACACATCTGCAACATTCATCTTAATATTCCTAAATATGTGTGAGTTATAATGTGCTATATATTCACATTATACACAAAATATCTGTTACATATACACACCGCTACCTCGATATACCACCACCTGATATAACATAAATTCGGATATAACGCGGTAAAGCAGTGCTCTGGGGTGGCGACGCTGTGCACTCCAGTGGAACAAATCAAGTTTAATATAACACAGTTTCACCTATAACGCAGTAAGATTTTTTGGCTCCTAAGGACAGCATTATATCGAGGTAGAGGTGTATATATAAAGCATTTAATTATTGTATACTAATTATGAGGCCGGTTTTTTAAAAAAAGGTAGGCACATCCATGTACTTGTATTTGGATGTATCTTAACAGGTCTGATCTAACGTCCATGGGAATCTAGAGTAGACATTCTTCAATTTAAATAGGTGTTGGAAAGGTATTGATATCTACAGGTGCCATAACTGTGCAAACAATTGTGTTTTTTCTGCATACTGTATAAGAAATGTCCATGCAAATGTTCACACAATCATCTTTCAAAATCAAGGTTGCAGCATTTCTTGTAGTGAAATAGATTTTATTTAAAAAATTTATAAAAAGATGCCAGTTTACTTATTTGTGTTTAAAAACTTTAGACTGCTAAAGAATAGAGACAGAAAGTGACAGGAATAATTTATAGGTTTCTTTTTAAAGTGATGCTTTAGTCTCACTAATCATAGTTTCTGTTCTATAACCAGTACTACATTGTATAATAAAGTCCTATGCAAGTTTCCCTTTACATAGTTTTGGTTTGAAGTTAGATGCTACGGTGCCAGCAGTGGTCATGAAAGTCAGAGCTGAAACCAAAACAACACACATGCATTACATCAAATACTGGTTTCAGATTTTTATCTACAGTTTAGCATTTTGAAGGGAAAATATCTGAAGTTCTCTATACTTCATGGACACTATTTTCATTGCTGTCTCTTGTCTGACTACATTTTGCTTTTCCTAAGAATGCCCAAACAAAGAGGATAGAGAATCTTCAATTACAATATAAGTACAGAAACTTGTCAATAATCTTGTCCCTCTCCATTTCCAGCTATATACTGCTAGCCACTTAGTAAAGACAAAAAGAGCCCAGTGAAACCAAGATTTTTGCATTAAAATAAACATCCCTACTAAACACGTCCCCTCACCAAAACAAATAAATAAAAATGCACATAATGTAGCAGCCTAACTATATCATGAACTAACACTAGAGATAACCAGATCAATTTTTGTCTAGTCAGATCATTTACTTTATTTAGATAAGAGTTTAACAAATAGAAGAAAAGGAGCTAATCTCAAGCTCTGTTTGACTTTGACTATTGTTTAGAAAAGGTTAACTACCCACCAAACTCAATAGCAAGCAATCAGTACTCTCAACAACAGAAAAATGAGAAATTCCCTATCTTCACTGAAAATAATCCCTTATGCAACTTGTTCCCTTCAAAAGTTCCTCCCTAAAAGTGATATGTTACGGCGTTACAACAACAACAACAACTAGATTTTATATTGTGCTTTTCTTCATCTCAAAGCATTTTACAGAGTAGGTCAGTATCTTCACTCCCCATTTTACAGACAGGGAAACTGAAGCACAGGGAGGCGAAGCAACTTGTAGTACTGTACACACCTGAGTTAGCCACAGATACATAAACACCACAGATTATTTTTCTGGATGAGCGCAAGCCACAAAGCCCAGATCTAATTTTTTTTTTCAAAATGTACTAGTGTTTGGACATGCTGTTGTAGTTCAGCCAATTGCAGTGCTAGGCCAGGATCCAAACTCTTGGGACTTTTCGATGCAGCATTTTGGTTTGGCCCCATCTCTAATTATTATATAGATATTACCTCAATTTTTCTCAAAAACATTTAATGAAAATTGTGCATCTAACAGCACACTAAGAACGTACTCATCCTTTCCAGCTTGTTACTATACTGACCTTTACATTTTAGGAAAAAGACAAGCCCAGTTATCAGAACATAGTTTTCCTTTCCATTTAGTTCACAAAATACAATATTTTTAAACTCACATGATGTATCACAATAATAATGCAGATGGGGTCCAGCATTTGCAAGTTTAGCAGTTATCTTCAGTGGGTAAACAACTGCAGGAACTGCCATCCTCTATTTGACACTATTGCTTAAAGAAATTGGCATGAAACAAGAAGAGAAAGTTGGCTTTACCTGACTTCCCTCCCTCCGCCAAAAGATGGCTGGTTGAGGATTTCCAGTTGCTTCGCACTGGAAAGTCACTGTCCGTCCCAATGCAGCCACCTGGTCACGAGGTTTCACAACAAAATGAGGAGGTTCTGAAGGAGATAAAAATACACTAAAATCTGCAGTCAAAACTTGCCAGGTGCCCGAGCACCACATTTTATTTGTTTTAAAGGTGTGTTATAAACAGCCTTTAATATGGAGCTGCGGCACAAAGAGACTGCAGCTCCCAACATTCAGTGCTTCATCTTGACCCAAGATTGTTGGTTCTTGTGCTGCTCCTCCCTATTAAGATCCTGATTGCACATTCCTTATTCAAGTTTGTGAGCTTTTAGTCAAGCGAGATTTAAGTCCCATTGACTTCAATAAGTTGAGCTGCACTAATAAGCATTCACCAGCATGATCACTGGGGTCACAATCAGGTCTTAAAAGACGAGGGAGCCACAGATCACAACGGAGAAATCTCTGGGCTGCATCTGGCTCACAGGTCACACTTTGTCCCCTTCTGTACTAAATGCTATGGAGTACTTGCACATTCAGGTTTACACACACAAAAGTCACCCTCTTTGATTTAGGAAAGCTCAGGAGAAATAAACGATCTTTAGTTGCTTTTATAAGAACGATCTGATGAAGTCAGGGTCTCAAAATTGTTCCATTTAATGCAAAAGCCTCAGAAATGCTCCTGTGCAAATGATAACCATTTAAAACCTTCAATCCAATCAGTGAAAAGGAATAAATTTAAAGTAACAGTGGGGCTGAATTCCTCCTTCATTTACAGAGGCAAGGGCATGTTCAAATAAAATATATATGTAAATGAAGGCAAATTTGAAACATCTGCTCATCCTAACATTATAAATCCTGCCAGCCTTGTCCAAACTGTTTGATTTACACCGACTTACATGACCATTTCATCCAGCAGTAAACAGAATGTCAAAAATTATGTCAGCTACATTAAAAATAAGTAAGAGCACTTGACAGAATTAGATACGCTGATGGGGCTAGCCCAGAAAAAATAGAATATAAAGTCTGTTAGGTGATATCTTCTTACAGCTGGAAAAATTTGCATTAAATGAAAAGTCCTTTTACTTACTGTTTACATTTTTCAAATTAATTTCTTATCAGCTGTCCAAAGCATTAATTATTCTCCCTTCTTGTCCGAGTTCAGAGCGAAGTGAATGCTTTGAATCAGTCATTTTAACAATTTTATGTTCTTTTCTTTTTTTGAGGGCTTTTCCTTCACTTTAAACACCTCAAATTACTCATCTCACTTAGGTGGTGCAGCTTAAAATACATTCTATGACTCAAACAACTGTGACCGTCACCTATCTAGATGAAACCCCAGGATACCAAACGTTCCTTCTGCACAATTTGTTTTCTTTGTTAATCCACATCAATATTTTCAGTTATCCATTTATCTAATCCATGACTACGCTCCCTGTTTAGATCAGAATAAAATACACCAAATGTTCCTTTTCAGAATTTATAAGCAAAATGTTGGGGTGATTTATACCTGGACACAAATGTTAAAATTTCGTTGAATGACTTAACTAAGAAGCTATACAAGGTAAAGCCCCCCATAGATGTTCCAGTAATAGAAATAATACTAGACCCATTGCGATCACCATACCTTTTAAACAGAAAACCTGGATACATTTAATATCATGAAAGGGGGTGGGGTACTGGAGGATTTCTGACATCTACAGAAGGGATTTAATTTAGTATTGCAAGCAGATTGGTAAACTGAGTGGTGTTTGCCACTGGGCTGTGGGAAAAGATTAGGAAACTAGGTTTAGGGATGCTTGTTTATAGTTTTTCAGTCTCCCTATGATGCCTTTGCACTGACCCTCTTTATTTTAAAGGTATATTTAGGGCCTCACTGCCTCTTTAATGGCTGTTGGCACAATGCAACACAGAGTAGAGCCCAGGGTTTCTAAATTATATTCTGCTGCACTAGGATACATAGCACCTGGTGTCACTGTGTTTGAGAGCTTACATAATTATGAAGGAAGGACTACAATACTGCCCATCAGAGACACAGTGGGGTCCTTGTATTTCAACTTATGAGGAGGGTTGCTCAGGGAGTACTGGGCAGATGGAGGGAGGAGAAGGGAAAAGTTGGTTGATCAGTCATTTAGAGTGAGATTTACAAAAGCATACAGGTTATTGTTCCAATTCTGCTCCCATTAAAGTAAATAGTAAAACTCCTAATGCCGTCAATGGTAACAGAGTTGGAGTGCAGCTGAGTGCTTTTGGAAATCCCACTCGCAGTGGTCACTGCACCAGAGAAAAAAATTAAAATACTTTACAAAATATGAAATTTGTTTGCTTTCTTAACTAGGGTCAAATGTACACGTGTGGCTTGTTATGAATATTTATCTACATAGAACGCTGCAGCTGTTAGCTAGTAAGGAAAAGCAACTTCCACTGTCCTTGGAATCTTTAAAATAAATTGAATTGATTATACACAAAAACATTAAGTATGACGTGTGGTAACAGGTGGAAATGAAATCAGGAATCAGCTTGTACATTATTTAAAAACAGACAAAAAGTTAGCAACCCATTACCTTTGCTCTTTGCCAAAAAGTTACCCGTACTTCATGCAGAATCTATTCTGTGCAGTCTGTCTTGTCAATAACAAGTGAAACATGGAAGTTGATTGGTTGAAGGACATGGAAGGGTATGGATGGAAAGGGGAAGAGAAGTTCCAGTCACAGTGATACGGTGATTAGAAGATGGCCAATAAAATTTCAACTTACCAGACACAACTAAAAACAAAACAAAACAGAAAGAAAACATGGAATAAATAAAATTAAACAAACAAAACTAAACAAAAAGTAAAACAAAAGAAAAGTAACAGGATCCTTGCTAAGCACCTTAGAAAGCACAAATATATTCTGATATATGAAAAATATGCAAAAAACCTCAGAACTATGTTATCCAATTGATTTTTAAGCAGGATTCCCCATCAACTTTTTAAGGAGAGGCTGCCTGGTAAAATGGATAGGAAGATAAACTAAACTATGAATCAGGAGACATGGGTTCTACTCTGAGCTCTGCCACTAAACTGCTGCACAGCCTTGAATAGGTTGGTTCGATTCTCAATTTCCCCATCTGCAAAAATGCAAATCCAGATACTTACCCTTCTTTACACAGCACATTGAGATCTATAGCTGGGAAAGGCTTTTTTAAACCTAATGTCTATTAGGGAGTTTTGCTTAAAAATTAGTGGCATGGTTTGTCCCAATTTGCAGCTTAGATATAATGAGTGCATGCATCAGAATCATAATTCTCAGTCTAAAATTCTCCAAGTGAACTAAATGGCACATAATTTGATAATCAAAACAGATACCAAAAAGCCCACTTGTTACTCTTTTCCTTCATTTTATCAACATATTCAAAGCACAGAGTTAATGTAAAGTAATATAGATATCAACAGCCAATTATGTGAAAAACATACATGCTTCTTTTGTTCATATTTGAAAATTATCATAATCCTAGAAATTGTATAGTCTATGGCTGGTTAGTTTTAATTATTAAAGAGTAAGCATGTTATGAGGAACTCCAATACCAAGTCATTGATTTGCTGTTGTATTTTAAAAGAAAAAAATGGGCATTTCCAAAGCCCACAAAAACAACAAAATAACAACAAAAGACTCAAATCAAACAAAGTCGTTGTTATAAAGTGAATAATTGCATTATCTTCAATACATGTCAATACATTTTTAATATATATCCTTTTTAAAAGATATTAAATATATCATCACAAATCACATTTCCTTCAACACTCTCATCTAGTTTTATCCTTTTACATAGAGGGTAAAAAGAACTACAGTTAAGCATGAGTACACTTTCATAATGAGCTAGCAAACACCTGCAATATGCTATCCTCCGATGAAACATACTGAAGAAACTAATAATATTCAGCCTGTCAAAATTCATTAGGCATGGCAAACATGGGCTTACTGTTCAAATAAATGGAACATATTGTGGGCTGCAGGTGTGCTATGAAAAATAAGTAGACTTAAGATGCCATATTCAAACAGTATCTCTTTTGGATCAGGGTATTGCCAAGCAGCAGTAACTGGATATAACAAAACTGGAAGAAATACAGCAAACATTGCAAATAAGTAGGAATATTCATTTTAGGAGGGGGTGTAGAGGTGTGTGAAGTGAGGTTTTCAAGTTTTTATTTTCAATTTTGCAAAAGTAATCTGAATTGTAGTTTTCATGTTAATATTTGGGTTCACTACTTCTCAAAAGGAAAACAACATAAAGAATCCTGTTCACATTATACAGGCAAATAAATGGTTTGTCTGCTTATACCAGGAGGAAAACAAGATTTAATTAGGTTGCAACTTTATTATTAACTGTAAGAGAGTAAGTACCCAGCAGATAAAAGTGTACAATGCAGGTAATTCCATGATCATTTCAATATATACCCAGGGGGCTTCAGTCAACCCTCCTCCTTTCCTATCCTGCTGCCAGGATATTACAACTCCCCGCCTCAAATTACAGCTAAGGTGGGCTGAAATAAGGGGGTGAGGCAGTGGTTCGCTGCTATACCAATCACATTTGACCACCAACCTCCTCCCCGCATTTCCACTCCTTTAAAAAATACCTCCTTTAAATCCTCTACAGTCCATGCATCCGATCACTGTATCCCTTTCCTATGGAGTACGTGCACTGATTATCTTCCCCATATATTGAGTTGCAACATCATAGCTTAACTCTCCTTCCATGTTTGCTTCCAACTAAACCACCTCTGATACTGCTGTGGGGAAAGTGAAAAAACACCCACTTTTTTCCCTTATTGCCACTTTGGCCTAAGCAAAAACTTCCTTCCCAGGTCTCTGAGAAAGGAATGACTAGTTCAGTGCCACAGGGGATCCTGACCAAATCTGGTATTTCACCACTTCCATGGGTGGGAGGGTGGATGCTGCTCCACTTGATCCAGGTAAAAGAGAGCTTTTCCTGCCTGGCATGTACTTATATAAATTCCTCTCTGTTCCCAGTCAGTTGGGTGGACGAGTCAGCATTCTCAGGCTGACTTGCTGTGGCTGCTGCAAATTGACTCCATGCCTCTGAATCCCTTAAAGAGGTACATACCTTCCTACAGCAAGCCAGACAATGCATTCCCCAACCCCCGCACCAGCTTCAGGTGTGGTGCGATCATTATGGGAGAAGTGGCCAAACGATGGCCTATTGGGTTTGGGATGCAGCTCCACTCCTCAGCTCAAAAGCCGAATTTTAGGTTACTCTTTCATTGTACTAGGATACACTACACAGCATCACCCTTTTTGAACAGAACAGCTCTCTGCCCAAAGCATGCAAAAATACAATCAGACACATTTTGGAATTTTCAGAGGATCTCCAGTAAAAAAAACACAAAAACAAAAAAACAATAACTTGCACCCCACATCGGAAGACCCCAATAAGAAAAATTAACAGTGTTCAAATTAATGTTCTTTAAATTCTTGCACTTTGGAATTCACTCTGAAGTACCACTTTTCGGTTTCTTTAGAAATACCAAAAAAGAGAAAAATTTAGCTCTCACTCACAGGAAGAGGAGTGGGATTGGGACTAAAACCAAGCAGTGATGTGTATAAGGTAAAGGCAGCATGGCCTGTCCCTTGCCAGGGCCCTGTGCCTGCTCAGAAGTCATTATGGGAGTCTCCATAGTAAAGTTCATCTGAAACCTCCAACAGATACACATCTGTCTTGGTTGGTCAATTACATTCCCACAAATCAAGTTAATTTATAAGTGCTGAAATTCCAACTTTTTTTCTTTAAAAGAGGATTTTGTTATTGTATGTCAAAAATAACTCCATTGAGCAAATGAAGTTTTTTGCCCACCTGTAAAAACACTAGGGATACTAATGTATGAAAATAAATCCCTCTAGGAACAGGGCACCATGTCAGCTACAGATCTGTGGTGAGGGCAAAGGGTGAGTTTCATATCAAAATGTAAGCAAGTCTGTTAAGGAGGCATCGTGTGCTTAAAAAAATTGGACTCTTGAGTTTTATTAGTCTTCTATTGATAGTTAAAGTTATCATAACTGAAGAGAAGTCTGAAAAGGTCTCTTTATTATTACAGCTTTGCATTTGACGAGTACAATTTGAGTACAGCTTTTAGTGATTCGGTTTCCACTATGTCTGTGATGGTTTTTCACATAGCAACAAGGGTAAGAAAACACTCGTTTTTAAACAGGAAAAATGCTACTGCGAAACCACAAAAACTGGCAAAGAGACTAAGGAAGAGGTGTAGTACCTGAAGCTATTTTTAACATTTTTTAAACTATTTCACTTTTAAGTAAACACTGTCTTTTAAGCATTAGTTTTACATTGCAACAGAGTTTTGCATTTAAAAATTAAATACAAAAGAGAGAGCAAAATTATTGCTGTTAAAATTATTTTCTTATAGTGAGAAAAATGAACAAAAAGTAGTGAACAAAGTGATTTACTGATTAATGACAATCTTTTAATACTTTATTCATGCCAATCCTATCTGTCTCACTGGGACTACTGATGTCAATAAATCTACTCACTAGAACAGGAGTTTGCTAGTTCTGGCCCCAATACTAAATATAAGTACAGTTGTGCATGTCAGTGAAACAATTATTGTAGTCGACAGATGTACAGATGTGATCAAGAATAGCTTCAAACACACAGTATGTAAGGTCTGCATTTCTAAATAGCTATTTTTCCCCACAGAAGTGGACACAAACGTGGCTCTAATATTTCACTGTGTATAGTCTGATTTTTAAAATTATAGGACATAACATGGAATTAGGTAATCTCCGTTACTGGTTTGACTTTCTTTCCCAATAAGGACTTGGACAAGTCACAATCTTCATGTGCCTCAGTTTCTGATTTGAGAAAATTGCAATAGTTATCTACCTCACAAAACAAAGGACTAAGGTGATAAGAAGCTTCATCCATTTACATTTCTAAAGTGCTGTTGAGATTCTGTGCTGGAAGGCACTAAAGAAGTGCCATGTATTATCATATTACTTAGTCATTAATTATCAGTATAACTATTACTGTTTGTAAATTAGTGACAGGTTCTCAGAAGGTACCTTGCTATTCAGCTGAGGTAAGTTGAATTTATTCGATCAGAGCTCTGGTTTGTTTTTGTTTTTTAATATCTTTTTATATCTTTCAAATCAAATTTTTAAAATCCATTCTAAAACTTAAGAACCATAGATACTTAAATCTTTATTTCATCATCTCCTTCTTGACACTTCTCTTCTCTGGCACTATATATTCTAGTATAAAAGATTCAAAACCATATAATTCTATACAATAGGAATCAAATAATGGTAATCTTCATTTATGTACTGCTTTTTAAAAAAAATTAATCCAAGAAGTTTTAAATGAACTGGTATTTACTTGTAAATGCCTGTCAAAATTTCAGGTGACTGGTAATGTGGTTTCAAATTCTGTTGCAAGGGAAAAAATATTTTCATAATGTTGCTCAAATTTTATATATCCTCTGAACATAAAATAAAGAACTAGCTTTATGCCACATTAATCATCTTTCAAGTGAGAAACAAGAGAGGTTGGACAGGCCTACAGGGCAGAGACAGATGGGAGATGGGATGCTAGTGGCAGCTGTGTGTTTACGTTATGTTGGGGTGGAGCAGACAGGTAGTTTGGGAAGGAGAAGCAGATAGGTAGGGTGACAGGCAATAGAACGGGCACAGAGCATTTAAGAGGCAGAGGGCCAGTCAGAGAGAAGACAATAAGCGGACATAGTGGAGAAGCTGCAGAGCTAGCCAAGGAGAGCAAGTTCTCTGAAAAGAAAAAGTGTTGCAGTGCGATAGGTGTGTTACTAACGCCTCCAGTTCTTCCCAGTGCGCTACACAGCTTGGTCCATGACTAGGGCTCCCATAGTAATCCAGATAACAACAACAACTACTGGAGTGGCTGGACTAAAGGATATAGAAAGGTCTGTGTGATGGGTTGTGAGTGCTTAATGAGTTGATTGAGCCTTGTCTGCTAATTCTTTTGGAAAATCCAGAAACTCTTCCACTAATTTTAGAGTAACTACTCATAAAAGGGCTTCAACCCCCAGAGAAATATGTTCCAAACCTGACATCACTAACAGTCAAATAAAATTACACAATTTTTATTTTTAATTAAAAATAATTAAATTATACTGGCTCCAGTATGTAAATAGCAGATTTTGCTTTTTACAAACTGATTGCCAATACTGCGTAGTTGTCTTGCTTGCATTTTTAAATAAATGTATTGGTAAAAAAATTTAGTTTAAATCAATGTGCTGTATTCCTTTTCTCCAGTGGTTTCTTTTTGTACATTGCTCTGATCTTATCAAGGCAATCTGAAACCCTTAGTATCCTCAAGATGCCCATTTCTCATGCAGTCATTTGTGTAGAATATCATTTTCTACAGAGCAATAAAAGATGACCAACATTTCCAGCTCTAAAAAATGTAAATACTGCCATTCATCTGTCTGCATGCCACAACTAGAAAGAATATAGGAAAATAATACCAGGTACATTATAAAAGAATTAGGGTCTCTCTTTTCACCCTTGTTCTTTGGCGTCCATCTAGAAATGCTATTTTTAGCTGCTACTTATTACTATGCAGATACATACATAATTTGACATTTTTTAAAATATTCTGTTAGAAATTATTGTCATGTAAGGCCTGATTGGATACCCTTACTCACAAAGAACAATAACTTGTACTATAAATAGTCCCATTGACTTCAATGAAGTGACTTGTGTGGTAAGCTTCCCACAGCCCCCGATCGGCCGAAGCTGCAGACGGGGCAGGTAAACAAATCGGCCCGGCCTGCCAGGGGGCTTACCCTGGTGGGCTACGTGCCAAAGGTTGCTGATCCCTGATCTAGAGCATAGTACAGTCTCCTGAGGGAAGTGGTGGAATCCCCAACAATTTCAACAATAATGCTTCAAATGCACAACAAGAAAAAGAAAGGAAGTGAAATGCCAATGAAAAGTAGCGGTCAAGAGCCTTAACATATATCATTCAAGTTATAAATAAACCTCAACTAGTCTAATTCTCTTTGTAGATGGCATTTGAATAAGTCTCCAAAGTGGATTGGTTGGAATTGTCTGCTCCACCTGAAAATGCTACTCCCATATGGATTGTGCTGTAATTGAGACATCACAGGAAAGCAGCATGGTCTCATAGGAATGGGTGGTGTATTCAAAAGTTTGATGCTACCATTTGGGAAAGACAGGTACTGTACTGGTACAAATTCAGTGCTGAAAATTTAATTATGCCTAGAACTGGTTTGACAAATATGATGTGAAAGATGCATGTGTGCTTAGGTTATTAGGACATGTTATCAAAACTGCACGGTATGTCATCATCACCACATAGACTGTGGTAGTTTAGTAACATCGCCTCTGAAGCCACAAGCAACAAGAGGTCAACTTAAATTGCAAAGATTCAAAGTCATAACTGTTTTCTGCATCTCATTGAGCTCTGAAATGTATGTGACAAACAATTCTGTGTTGGTGTTACTGCCGTCACTAGCCTTTTTAGTTGGCACAGGAAATTCAGTCCAGCACAAGGCTGACATATCATTTAAAATCTCCCTATTTTGTTTTCAATGGTAGTTACTGGCTGTTGAGCACTTTTAAAAATCTGGTCACTTCATTTAGATGCCTATTGGGGACTGAACCCTTTGAAAAATCTGGCCTCCAACTGAGGGTGCTGGGCATTAAAATCTGGCCCCTTCCTCATTGTATGACTGTGTCTCATTTGTAAAATCAGCATTGTATTAATATCTGCCATATATGGAGCTGTGAAACTTACTTTTAAATTATTTTAAGCTCCTCAGATGAAGAATGTTATTTGGGTGAAAAAAATACTGCAGTGAAGTGCTTTCAGTGGGAGGAGGGTGAGTAAGAAACTTGCTCCAACTATTTCTACATTGCAGACTTTATTGAAACCAACTATTAAATATTAAAGTTGATAATTTCTTTTTGCAGTAGACACTGAATAAAAAGGTTTTCATTACAAAATTTAAAAAAAAAAATTAAAGAGACCACCTGCCATGCGGTTTGAAAACTCGCCACTTCTCAGGTTAAAACATGCACAACTTTCAGTTTAAAATGTTTATAAATTCTGTAGTCATTGCCTGGGGGTGATATAAACCCCCTTGGAGAAACTCTGAACTATGGAGGGTGTGTGTGTGTGTGTGTGCGTGTAGCTATTTGAGATGATTTAGTCCCTCAGTCTGCTTTTCTCCCACAGAAAAGACAAAAAATAGGCATCATAGAGATTTCTAGCAGAAAACATTTTATAAACCAGTGACAATTTAGGGAGCACAGATGGGACGAGAATCCCTATTACCAGATTTACACTGATGTAATTCTATCCATTTCAAAACTGAAGCAATGCCATAAAATTAAGACATTTTTTAAAAAAAGTTTTGCACTGCTCAGAGCAGGAACCGTGTTTTACGCTGTGTTTAGAAAGGACCAAGCTACTTTGGGTAGTATTACAATCTAAGTAAATACTAATGCTTTAAAAAAAGCCAGTCAGAAACTGTAAATAAGCTACTTTAATAAGAGCATAAAAGACATGATGATAGCCTAATGCAGTTGGAACAACTCCTAGGAACCTTCTAATATGTTTTTGTTACTTTTTTAAAGGAGATAATGGAATCTGAATTTTCCTGTCATCTGGTTATGGCACCACAGTTCTCTTCTTAGGAAAGATTATTTAAAACCAATAGAAAATGTTCTCCGTCTTTCAGAACAAAATCTGCTAGGACTGCATTGCAAAAAGCTAAAACTAAACTGTACAATTACAGATTAACAAATGGAAACCTTATGCTGACAATACATTAAAGCTATTTGGGAGGAGTGAGGGAAGACTCCATGATCAATGGCTACAGACACTCAGTAAAAAGGAAGGACAATAAATCACTACCATGAAATAACTTTTGAACTGTACAAAATGTTATTTGTGATACCTGGTGAGGAATACTGTAAAGTGAAACAGATACAGTTTTAAAGAGATCTGAATTTTAAAAAATGGCATTGCTAGCAAGTAAAAATAAATAAATGGAGTTCACGTATGGCAGACCTACTGCAAAGTTGTTTTGGCTTTTAAACCCATATCGGGAAGTTCTAATTACAGAGAGTAAAAAGTGACACAAATGTAAGAGTCTGGAATTAACCAGCCTGGTTATGCCAGTATCAGCAACAAATTTTGGCTATTTTCCTGTTGGTTGCGGTAGAAAAGAGCTGCTCAGGGAAGGAACCACATCTCTGGGAAGAGAAAACCCTTTGATTTAGTTACTACTGCTCTGTTTCCAGGATCTCTCAATTTAGCCTCATCAGAGCTTCTGCCCTGGATTTACTGAGCTGCATTTCAGAGAGTGGCAGCATTGAGTGCTAACACTGATGAACTCAACGTTTTCTCTTAATTCCTGCAAAAGGACCTTCTCTGTACTTAAACTACTGGTAGGCCGGAGGGAGGAGAAGAGACAAGGCCATAAAATACTTCCTGGAAAGGAGAATTCATGGAGACAACTCTGTGGAACCTCTTCATTTGCATAGTGACAGAAGCCCGGGCTTTCAGCATGCTGTAGACCCTCCAGTAATGCCATCAGGGAGAGCTGGCAGTTAGCTTGGAGAAAAGTCAATACAAAAAGCATCATGCCTGCCTTTGAAATATGGAATGAGAGCAGAAAGCCCATCGTATTCGTACTAAGAAGCAAGGGTCCCCTGTCAGAGAAAGAAAAGCAGCAGGATATATGATGTAAGCCTCGGTAGCATCACACGGCGGCAAATGAATCTTGTAGAATATATTGTGCATGGCTGATGGGGCATGTGCCATAAACAGAAGGAAAATATTTGGACTACAATCTTGGGAGTACCTTTGCAGTCATTCATAGAAAATAGAAGAGGATACCAAGTATATTTTAAGTATATTGCTCCTGCAGGAAGCAGAATTTACATGTGCAGTGTAGGTCACTCAGGCCTGCAGCAACAAGATTTTGCTTGCACTGGAGGATTATGACATAGTGCCTGGTTACAAACTGTAGCTTGTGCTATGAAGACTTTTAAGAGTACTGTATTTATCCTTAATTTGCCCCTTTAACTGCCTTTATTCAACACATAATGAAAAAGAATTTTAATGACCAAACATACCAAACATAGTAGTCACAAAATGGTATAGTAAACCACCTCCTTAGCAAAACAATGAAAGAGTGCAGTGTTTAATTTTGAAAAGTCGGCATTTGTCACCAGTTAGCACACATGATGTCTGAGTTTAACACAGTTTTTCCATTAATCAAGAAATAAACACGGATCTGGGTGGGGTAAGGTTTTTTTCTGGGATTGAGAGGAGCTGGCTGTAGGGGTAAGATACTATTTAATTTTATTTTCACTCTTGTAATCTGTTGTAGGGACATCGAGAGACTGGATAGGCACACCTTTCATTATCAGATAAATGGAAAAAAATAAACATGTATTGTCTCTGTTGGCAAATGTTTCTTTTAATCATGATCACTGTATACAGAGATTCTCAACAATTTTTTTGGTGGCCTCAGAGTGCAATTTATTTATGTAGAGGGTTTTTTGCAGACATAATAAAAATAACATACAGTTGTCTCTATTCTATACTGATCTTAAATAGAATAGAAACACAAATAAGGTGCTTTGCACATTCTTGTGTTTGTGTGTTGTGGTTTCTTTTGCCACCTCCCCCTCTTTTTTTTTTTTTTTTTTAAAGACTTGCTGGCTAGTAAATCTGCTGCTATGAAAAGTAACATTTATATGTTTGTTAATATCACCTTTCACAGCAGCAGACACACTAGCTAGCTGGAAGACTGTTAAAAGTGATATTAGCAAACGTACAAATATCAATTTTCACAGCAGACTTATTCAGCCCTAGCAAGCCAGATGACAAATTAAGCCCTGGAAGGGGAGGTGGGTAGGGAGACAGTGCAGCAGGGGCCAGGGGCAATATGTGAAGGTCCAGGGACAGAGCCCGAAGCCCTATGACCTGCCGCCCACCACTCCAGGGCTGAGGCCTGAAGTACGAGCCTCACCACGCCCAGGAAAGTGGGGAACTCAATGGCTGCCTCCGGAGTTTGTGGATCCAGAGGGGGGGCAGGGCACACACTCTGCTGGTGCTCCTCCCCTCCCCAGTCACTGCCCAGAAAAGCCCCTGGTGGCCTCATGTGGCCACAGTGGAGAAACACTAGTATAGATCTTCCTGTAAAAAACAAAACAGGAATTGGACACAGAGCAGAAAAGTCAAGCTTACCTTTATATTGATGTTCAGCATCATTTCATATAATCCAAAAATATTTCACAATGAACATAAAATATACACACCTGTTTATGATCCAACCAACCACTGGATAATATTGTCACCCCATTATCTACCAATTTCATATATATACACAAAAATCCAAGAGAAGAAAAAATGAGCAACTTGATGTAAAGTTCTATTTTAATCAATTCTGATAGTACAATTATTTAAGCACTAGCTTTAGAATAATAGCAACGAAACAAAGTCTGCAACAGTTAAGACTATTACATCAGTTATCCATTTTTTCCTAACTACTGTATTAAGCTTAGGAAATTACAGCTATTAGAAAAAAAATAGTCTTCAATAGCTCTGTTTAGTTAAATATTCTTTAGCGGGTAATTAAAAGCCATTGTTTTCATGTTCTTTACAGCACCGACCAAAAAAAATTCAGCAAATTGAAAATTCCTAGCTTTAAGGTATTTTTAATGTCATACTTCTTTGGACCACTGCTTGTCCACAGCACTTGGAATGATTTTCTAAAAAGCAGCTGGTTCCCTTCCTTGTTTCCAGTACCTAAATTGGGTTCAGAGACTTGACATTAAAGCAAAGCAAAACAAAACAACTTTTCTAACATTACCTTTTCTCTGTAAGCAATTGCTGTAGCTATCATGAGATGCTGTGCAGTTACTACTCAGACGGGAATTGGCCCAGAAGTTCGTGAATGATAGGGAAAATAATTCATTAAATAATCTATTAAAACGTGGGTCACACCATGAAAAAGTTTAAGAATATCATATAAGATAATTTCTTAATTAAACCTCCAATTCAAAAATATTTTTTTAAACTTAGAAATGGTTATTTATTAAGCTATGTTAAATGGATTTAAAGAGCTCTGTGTAAGCTTGAAATTTTTTCTCTCTCACCAACAGAAGTTGGTCCAATAAAATATATTACCTCACCCACCTTGTCTCTCTCAAGATTTATATCAGTTCACTTGAAATAGTGGAGGCAACGGATTACTGATAGAAATCTCAAGTGCTGTCAAAGTTATGACAGTCATTAAGGGTAAAATGGCTGTTCCTTAAGCTATAAAACCACAAGTGGTACTTTCCCTCATTTGTCTTTTCAAAAATTTGTTAATAAATAATCACTACATTTTACAGGACACTCTTGTGGCTTACTATTTTGTCTATGTTTTGATTGGGAATTATAGGCAGGATATGATTTAGTAATAAAAAAATCTGCTTTCAGAAAGGACAAATACATTTGAATTAGAGCGAGACCCAAGACAGACGTTCAGATCCAAATCAGGAACGCAACTTCGAAATTCAAGGGTGTTCAGATCCAGGGATTTGTTTGGGTACTTCCCTTATGTCAATAGTGGGCTCCAAATATCATACTATTTTTAAAGCCACATTAAAAATATCAGAATTTAATTTATTCTTACTATTTTAATTTATGAGCTGCAGATGCCCTCACAGGAACTATATTTGCGGTCAAACTCAGTATCACCTAAAACTGCATAAAAATGAATATATCATCTGATAAATATAGCAGCAAACTCCTTGTGCCCTCTGCCCCCTCCAAAATCCCTATCAAAATGATGGGTCTTTTGCAGCATGCCTTAAGGGTTAAACTTGACCAATTTTGGATCAGTGGGCGGTGGGTGGGTGGGAGGGAAGCCTACAAAACAAAGATGCTTCTCCCTATCTTATTAAAGCTCTGGCTCCTAGTTTATCTAAATATTTTGGTCACTTTCACCCTTGCATAGAAGCATGGATCATAGTCAGCCTCAAGTGAACGGCCACTACAAGCAAAACACAATTGACCCCTGATTTAACTAACCTCACAGAACTGCTAGAGTCGCATACTCCTCCAGAATAGTATCGCTGTTCCTGCCCTGTCATCAAACCTGAGTACCTTTACTAGTATGCTAGAATCTTTTGCACTTTTCCTTCAAAGAGGATGCTCTGTGACCAGCACATAGAATTATGGGGTGCATCTGAGACCTAAAGAAACCTGATACATGTAAGTATGAAAAGAATCCTTGTTATGAATATACGAGACTGTGATCTATAGACCTCTTGATGCCAACTGCAGAGAGTACAAGAGTTCCCAGGGTACAAGGATCTCCTTAATTCACCAGAAGGAGTCATGTAAGGTCTGTACTGAAAGCCTGTGTCACAGTAATTATCATAATCATTGTGTGATGTACTATGAAAATTATGTGTGGGGTGTTGATCATTGACCTCTGACCTGATCTTGAAAGATCTCTAGTTTTGGATTAAAAAAAAATCCACCTGCTAAGCATGCTTATAAAATAATAATGGAAGCTATAATGCAAGTAGGGAAACCAGAGTGCACGTATATATATATCATTATACTATAGCCAAGCCTGTTTTCAACAAAGTAAAAGTATGTTAAAAGTAAAAGTATAGTAAAGAATGCAGTTACCATATGTTAGTAAAAATAATATATGCTTGACCGAAGGTTATGAAATCTGGCAATATGTATCCTGTGATAATTTAGCAATGTGTCCTGTGATAACCCAGTAAACCACAAATGAACAACAGAATTGGAGAGGCTTTTTCCAATAGCTATATTGAAGAATCAAAGTTATGATGAAAAGAACTGATGGAAATGGTTTGGGTAACTGTTGAAAATGTAATGATGGTCTCCCAGAATGCCAGATATGGTCCCTGGGAACACGAAGCACATGTAGCAGTCAAAACCTAATCAGATTTGGTCTTGGATATGTGTGTGTGGAATGAAAAAAAAAGCATCTAAAACGTCGTCAAACCCATCCCTAGTTGGGACATCTGGGTGGTAAGAAGGCAGAAGCCTGTGCAGTCACAGCCTCTTATGTAGGTCTCCACTTACTTTGTTTCCAATGTCACCTCCACTGGCTCTATTAGGTTGCGAATATGCCAATACAGAGGGTCATTCTGTTATACTTATTTCAATTTTCTTACTTTTGCTGTACTAATTAAGAGATGCAATTAAACATGATTCACTTTAAGTATTCGCTTAAATCCCATGAAGTAAATGTGACTGAAGCATGTGTTTAAGTGCTTTACTGAATTCAGATGGACCTATGCATATGCTTAAGTACTTTGCCATATTAGGGCCTTGGTTATGGGCCTATTCCAAACAAGCATTATGGTATTCTGGAAATACAGCTCCATACCCATCCCCTTTAAACTTGCAAACATTTATGCGACTAAGAAATTCTACATATTAGTAGGATCACTGGAAAAAATAGGACTGCTCAACATGCGTACATTGCAAAACAGGGGCCCTAGATTATTTCCAACAGTGTAGAAATAGAAATTGTAGTCACAAAATTAGCTGCTTTAATAGCAGCATCTTGGTTTCAAGACTAACAGTGGATTTTAGGATCAAATTTAACAAATTGTCTTGAAAATTATTCAAATTGTTTTTCTTTCACTTTTTTGTTTGTTTCGGTTTCTAATTGGAGAGTCCTTAATTAAAGAAAATGAACACAGGAGCTAAGGATTTTGTGGACATCAAGGATGATAACTTCCTTATCTCATTTTCCTGTCAAAGTATCAAGATGTACAGAAGGATAAAACACTTCCAAAAAGATTGGGGAATTGGTATGAGAACTTCACAGCAGAAGTATCCCTTTACAGATCACCTTATTCTGCTTAAGAGCCGCAGATGGCTCAGTGTTGAGAAAAGATGATAGCACCAAAGATTTCTAGAGTCAGCTACTGGAACAAGCTAAACATTTTATGAGCAACAACTTCACTGCTATGGTAAATGTGTCAAAATAAGAGTTTGTTACTCAATACAATATTTTAAGCCCATATTTCCCCAGAACTCCCTCCTGCTGAACAGAGAAAAGGACAGAAGGATCATCATACCCACTAGCTTAGGAAAAAAGCATCAATATGACATCATTGGCTCTCTGCTAGCTGAGAAAGGAAGAGAAGGATTATCTCAATGGTGAACATCTGGCTTGTGTATACAAAGGCAATGACGATTTTTTTACACATAGTAATTCCTTCAGTTCCCCTTGATTTTTATCATTCAAAGGAACAGTAGTGCTGCAGTATGCTTTAATAGATTACTAACATGAAAAAGAGACGGAAATTGTATCGATCTGATTTAGTGTATTAAATGTATGTATGCATATGCTGTACACACACATCTGTGATTCATTAGTTGCAAAACATAGTTCACTGTAACTAATCTTACCATACATGGGAATCACCAGGAGGGATGTATAAGAAACAAATTGATTTTATCACTATCAACTGTAGGTATACAAAACAGTCTTAAGGTTATGCCAAGTCTAGATTCTGGATCAGATCATAGATGAATCTGAATAGCAAACTGAAAAAGTTACAGAAAGCCAAAAACTATCTAGGATGGAACCTTGAACCTCCGACAAATCAGGAGATAAAAAGTCACTGCCAAGAAAAAGTGACTACCAAGCGACTTGGAAACGTCTGAAACACGTTATCAAAGAAGCTGGAGATAAATATGTAGGGAAGAAGTTTCTAGCTAAGAAAAATCCATGAGTAAGAGATGAAATCATTGGTCAGATAGACAAAAGGAGGAAAGTAAAAGCACAAAGATCAACAGCAGAAAGAGAGGAATACCAAAGACAAAATCAAATGATACAGAATAAATGCAGCAAAGAGTCCTGTGGCACCTTATAGACTAACAGACGTTTTGGAGCATGAGCTTTCGTGGGTGAATACCCACTTCATCAGATGCATGTCAACATGCATCTGATGAAGTGGGTATTCACCCACGAAAGCTCATGCTCCAAAACGTCTGTTAGTCTATAAGGTGCCACAGGACTCTTTGCTGCTTTTACAGATCAGGACTAACACGGCTACCCCTCTGATACTTGACAGAATAAATGCAAATTAGTAAAGTCTGAATGTTTGAGTGAGAAATGCAAGAACTTGAACAACAGGATAAAGAGAACAAAGTGAGCTGTATCAACAGATAATAGTCTTTAGCTACAAAAGAAAGGAGATCAATATGACCCTTAAGGAAAAAAATGGACACTATCTGATAGACTCTAAAGACAAGAAAGAGAGATGGCGAAAATATACCAAAGAACTATATGATGATGATAACCTTCAAAAGCTTCAAATAGGGATCGATGAATTAAACCCACCAATAATGGATGAAAAACTCACAGTGGCAATAAAAAGGCTTCTGAAAGGAAAAGCACTAGGTTGTGACAGAATACTAGCTGAACTGTTAAAAAGTATAGGGGGATGAAGGCTTGAAAGCTCTGTCACATTAATGAAGAATAAGTTTGAGAATTGCCAGAAGATTTTACAACCTGTGTATCCAAATCCTTAAAAACCCACCACTATGGATTGTAAAAACTACAGAATAATTGACCTAATATTGCATGCCTCTAAGATGCACTTGCGAGTTGCTCAATACCAAATTAAAGGAAAGACTGATAAGGAAATATGCCAACAGCAACACAGGTTCAAATGTGGAAAGGGCATGATCAACACTATTATGAACTTGAAGCTCATATTGGAAAGATCAACTGAAATGGGGAAAACATCATATTTGTGTTTCACTGACTTCCAAAAGCACTTGACAGAATCTACCTCTGCAAATTGCTCAATACATGAAGATCTGTGTGGATTGAGCAGGGCCGGTGCTACCATTAAAGCAAACTAGGTGGTTGCCTAGGTCGAAAAGATTTGGGGGGGCCAAAAAGCAGTGCCCCCAATTTTTTTTTTACAGTGTTCCTCCCCGAGCGCGCAGTCGCTGCTCCACTTCTCCCGCCTCCCAGGCTTGCAGTACCAATCAGCTCTTTGGTGCCGCAAGCCTGGGAGGAGAATTAGAGTGGGAGTGGAGTGCTCAGGGAGGAGGCGGAGCAGAGGTGCTGCATGGCTCCGGGAGTGGAGGGAAGCTGCTGTGGGGGGAGTGCTTCAGGGCAAAGGGGGAGCTGCTACGGGTGGGCGCCGCAGGGCAGAGGGGAGCTGCCGCAGGGCTAGTGGGGCAGGGCACAAGGTGGAAGTTTTGCCTAGGGCACGAAACTTCCTTGCACCGGTCCGGACTCTGAGTAATAAAACAATTACACTGGAATCAGAAGGTAGTTATAACAGGAGATGAAAATGAAAATCTCATAGACATCAAGAGAGAAAACAGACAAGGTGATCAACTTTATTCAACATTTACAGCAAGTGCTTAATTAAATTAATACAGGAAACAGAAGAGGATATTAAGATGAGTGGAAAAATTGGTAAATAATTTATTCTATGCAGATGATAGTGCTGATGGCTGATTCAGAAGATCTCATGATGTTAGTAGAGATTATATATGAATATGGCAAAGAATATGGTCTAAAGTGGAACATGGATAAGACAAAAACTATGGTGCTAGACAAGGATCCTGGGAAAACATGTAAAAGTCCAGTGAATGACACAGCCATACATGTAAGAAATTATTGCTACTTAGGAAGCATCTTTACAGAAGATTAGATACTGAAGTCACACCAGACTAGAAAGAGCAACAGACACATCTGGAAGAATAAACATCTGACGAGATTGGTGATTATTGGGATTTAGCAAATGCTATTAGAGATCTTATTAAAAGAATGATTCAATTTGCAGGGCACATTTTAAAAGGGTCAGTGGCATGACATGTTTACAGGCACTGGAAGGGAAGACTGGAAATGATCTTGGGTAAATGATGAGTATACTGGGTGGATCAAAAGGACCATTCATCCACAAAAGATCAGCGGAGTATCATACAAAACGGAGTATGATGGTTGCAAACTTCCACTAATAGGGTACGTCTACAGTACCTGCCGGATTGGTAGGTAGCGATCAATCTATCGAGGATCGATTTATCGCATGTAGTGTAGACATGATAAATTGATCCCCGATCACTCTCCCGTGCACTGCTGAACTCCAGCTCGGCGAGAGGTGGAAGCAAAGTTGATGGAGGAGCTGTGGCAACTGACCCCATGCCATGAGGATGCGAGGTAAGTCGAACTAAGACATGTAAACTTCAGCTATGCTATTCTCGTATCTGAAGTTGCATATCTTAGGTAGACTCCCCCCTCACCCCAGTGTAGGTGAAATATTTTACCATTTGGGAATCTAAAAAATGTCAACTTTACTACTTTAAATAAAAAATCCAATGGATACTTGAAGTCAAAATATCTGTATCCAGTTAAAATAATTTGTGGTGATAACAGTCACAGAAAGGAGAAAAAAGTTCTCCTGTCTCCTAAGCTTTTAAATACAAAAAAAGAGTAGAAATAACATGCTTCTAATGCCACTGGAGTTCAAAATGCATTCCCTTCCCAGCACTGAACATTAATTCTTTCACACTTCTGGAAAAAAAAATTGAAATTATTTATTCATGGAGGTTAAGTCCATTAATGGCTATTAGCCAGGATGGGTAAGGAATGGTGTCCCTAGCCTCTGTTTGTCAGAGGGTGGAGATGGATGGCAGGAGAGAGATCACTTGATCATTGCCTGTTAGGTTCACTCCCTCTACGGCACTTGGCACTGATTGATCACTGTTAGTAGACAGGATACTGGGCTGGATGGATGCTTGGTTTGACCCAGTATGGCCACTCTTATGTTCTTAAATGCTTCAGTAGTTTAACAGTGCTCAAATAATCAAACCAAAATGATCTTTTTTTTTTTAATAACATAGCCTATCACAGTCAATATTAATTATGGTTCTATTGAAGTTACTGCATAGAAAATCCATTTTCTTTCCTTTTTCTGGGGTTAAGTATTATATAAAGAAACAGCTTACCTTGAACTGTTAGAGTTGCTGATGCTTCAGCTTTTCCAACCATATTTTCGGCAACACAAGTATAAGACCCCATGTCTCCTGCCATAACTTTCCGGATTTTCAAAGTGTGATCATCACGGATTTCATATCTTAAACACATATAACAGCAAACAAGAGTAACTGTATAAATACAAAGAATATTGCCAGCTTCCTTAGTATATAAAGCATAAGCATAAGACATTTTTGCCTTCAAATTCATGTGTTTCTCTGAGATATGAACATATTTAAGCAACACATGAAATATGCATATTGCCTTCAAACTATGGAAAAAATATTTCAAAACAACACACTAGAGAACTTAATCTGATCTCACTGTGAAAATCAAGACCATCTCTAATAAAGTAATCATAGCTGACTGGTAAATCTGGTGTAAGTGACATTAGACTTTGGCCTAACGACTTCTAATGACAATGCATTTAGTAAATATATTTAATGATATTTCTGAAAAAAAAAATCATTCTTATATTTTTCTTCATTTGCATGTAGGAAGATGTAAAAATCAGGAGCTATAAGGGTTTAAAAGATTAAAAAAAAGCAGCATTGTTCTTACGAACATAACCAAAGACCATCTTAAAGTCAAGCTAAAAAATAACTCATTCAAAATCATTTTTATAAGGAAATAATATAGCCTTATAACATTCCCTCCAATTTCATCACCTTTTACTCATCTTTGCATAATGTAGCCAGTATGTTTCTCTTCCTAGAAAGCAGTTATTTAACCCTATATGCAGTGTTTTTTAGATAAATTATAAACTGGATTAACAGGAAACGGGATTTGGATGTAGAAGATGAAGGACCCAAATGTTACAGTGTGTCCTCTTTGGGGGAAAAACCCACCAATACTTTCAGAATCATAGACTATCAAGGCTGGAAGGGACCTCAGGAGATCATCTAGTCCAACTCCCTGCTCAAAGCAGGACCAATCCTCTTTTAAAACTGATGGTTAGGAATTTAAGCAAAATGAAAAAAAAATCTACATAAAATGTGTTTCCTTTTGAGAAGACTATTTTACTTTCCACCCTGTTAGGCCAATGACAGAAGAAATGTGAATTGGAGACTTGATAACAAAAAACGCAAGTCTCCTAAGAGCAGCACTATGCATTAGCAGGCTGCATCTTGCAACACTTGCAATTCCATTATCCACGTCTTGGTGCTGTAGCCTAATTATATTATCTCTTAGACATTTTACAGTAGTTTTGATAATTACAGTAGGTACTTCAAGTATAGAATTCATTTATGTCATACATTGTTTGAACTTGAAACTTTTGCTGTTTTGTAGTAGGTTGTAAAGATTTTAGTTCAAGCTGTTTCTAAGGTTTATACAGAAGTGAATTATATCTGTAAACAGAAGACCATGGGATTCAGAAATAAAGGAAGTCCTATTAGATCGCCAAGCCCATCCATACAAGCACAGGAGTTATCCACTGTTAGATATTAAATTGATACCCGCACTTGATCTTATCCAAAAGGTAACTTAACATACTACACCTTGCTTTTGGTAACTCCCCATCGTCTTTTCGCCATCTTACTGTAGGCACAGGGTCACCCCGAGCCTCACATTTAAACTCTGCACTGTCTTCCACAGTTACGGCCAAATTACTGGGTCTTTTCACGAAAGATGGTCTTTCTAAAGAAAAGGAAAGAAACACTGGATTACAGCTAATGCCACAGCACTGCAAGACTTGCAGTGCCTCAGGGTGGCTGAGGTGGGGATTCCAGAGTTACTTGTGTGCAGCCAGGTCAATTTTGCTGTACGAATCAGGGCCACCCAGGGCGGGGGGGCAATTGGGGCAATTTGCCCCAGGCCCCACAGGAGCCCCCACGAAAGTTTTTCGGGGCCCCTGGAGCAGGGTCCTTCACTCAGAAAACTCTCGCGGGGTCCTGGCCCCCAGAGTTTCTTCCGCTCCGGGTCTTTAGTGGCAATTCGGTGGCGGGGGGTCCTTCCGCTCTGGGACCCACCACCAAAGTGCCCCGAAGACCCGTGGTGGGGGGTCCTTACATCCTGGGACCTGCCATCGAAGTGCCGGGTCTTTGGCGGCAATTCGGTGGCGGGGTCCCTCCACCGCCGCAGACCCCAGGCCCCTGAATCCTCTGGGCGGCCCTGGTAAGAATCAGAAAAATCAGGTACATAATGTAAATATGCAAATTACAGCAGACCTGACTCTGGGCTTTTCTACACTACTGCTTAACTCGATGTACATTATGTTGCTCAGGGGTGTGAAAAAGCCCTCACCCCAAGGGACGCAAGTTACATCAACTTAAAGCAGTGTCCACAGCCATGTTTGTCAGCAGGAGACACTCTCCCATCGACTTAGCTTCCGCCTCTCATTGAGGTGGAGCAATAATATTGACAGGAGAGCTCTCTCCCATCGGTATAGTGCGTCTTCACTAGACACAGTACAGTGGCGAAGCTACATGAGTGCTGCTGCACGGATGTAGTGCAGTAGTGTAGACTAGACCTAAGTGGCTTAACTTTCTCTCCAGCAACAAAAACAGATCTGCTGCAAGGCACCAAAGCTGACAACGGGCATCACTATTTTATTGTATCTTTGACAGAAGGCACTCATTAAGTATTGCCTCTCCAAAGACCCTGATGCAATGGCGAAGTACTGAAGATATTTGGAGGCTAGTTAAAGCCATGACAGAATCTTCAGTATGACTGCACCTTATCAGTAACAGTTTATGTTTGATAGAATCATTTCAAGTGTTAGAGCAAAGAGAAATGTGATCATTTTCTTTCTCACCAGCACAAAGAAAAAGAAAATTACCTCTCTATAATTCTTGTTCACAGAAGTTGCTGTTATCACGGGTCCATGCTCATAGCACATATAAGGCAGGAACATCTATAGGTTTTGAATTTTTGGACAGCTAACCTCAACACACATGAAGTGGAAGAGAACATCTCGCTGAGCTCTAAATGTAAGTTGCTGAAAATGTTTTATTTATATATTTGAAACATGCACTTTCCACTCTGTGGATAAGGTGGGTAGATGAGTGTGAACTTATAACAACATACTCCTTACAGATAAATATATTTTCTCCACAAGGTACAGTAAAAATTACAACAGAATCTCACTCCTGGAGTCTAAAAGTTGTCAGGACTGCCTCTACAAGAGCCCAAACAATAGGCAGAGGATGTTATCAAGGAGATACCATCACAAACAGGTTTAACGCAGCTAACTGGCATAAAAAAAGTGTTGGTGCAACAGAAGCAAAACAGGTTTACCTGCACATTTATTTAGAAAGTAATAAAAATCCCCAAAGCCCTCAAGGCATTTAGGTGCAAAAAGGTGGCAGGGAAGACTGTTGGGCACGCCAAAGCCAGTACATGAAATTCTGGAAATGGCAAGCCTAGATTTATTGAAGGAGAAGACTTTAGATAATGATGTTTGGCAAAATTATGCAAAAGAAGAATGATTCTAACCTAGAAAACTCTATAACAATGAAATGCTGGACTGCTAGGCAATACCAGTGAACATAGCACTCACGCAGTTCTTTAGATCCATATTCTATAGGAAGGTTAAGAACAAAAATGCTGTATTAATAGTCTAAGAGATTCTGCCAGGTTCAAATAAGTATTAGGGCGCTTTCATAATAGACTCTCAGTAAATATCTTCAGAATATATAACAAGGAAAAGGAGAAGTTTGGCTGGATAAATGTCAAAAATGTCGTCTCTCCAGGTAAGAATACTTATCTATATGTATAAGTGTGTATCTATCTATCTACCAGAAACTGAACCTGTTCTCTCTAGTCCTAGGCTAGTACTGTAGCCACTACATCATTCTTCCTCTCCAGAAAGGAATCTTTTTTTTTTCCCCAGGACTATAATCGGAGACAAATTTGGAATTAAAGAGAAAACAAAAAACAAAATGAAAACCCGTGAAGATTCCTCCTTCCTTTAAGTCTTCAGAAAGCGGAATCAAGCTAATACTTTCCAATAAGGCAACTATAACTCATCAATACTACTGTTCCTGGGATAATGGTAAAAAGATACTGGTGTGGGTAATTAACCAATGCAGCTGCATGGGTACTTAATATATAAGAATAAGAACCATATTCATGCAAACAAAGTTTCTTGTAAATTTCCAGACTTTCTGAAGTCTGGAAGTCCTAACAGTTGACTTGACTTAAATTTACTTCTAAACCAAGTGCTTCAAAGGCACCTGAAATAGAAAACGTCACAGCAATATACAGGAAAATATCTTGAGCTTCCAAAAAAATAATTACCACACTGTCTTGCTGACTGCTGAGAGGATGCCAACAGAGTTTGAGATGCTAAATACTGTCAACATATTAAGGAATCCCCTCCACTCAAACACTGAACAGCATTTCAAGATGTCCAGCACATCAGCTCTGAATTGGACTGAAAATAAATCAAAGCACCGAACATTGAGGGAGCAGTGCTTCAAACAGAATAAAATATCATTGCTAGAGATAGGACCAGCACTGAGGAACTTGAACTGAATCCAGCTATTTTCGAACTTCGATGTTGCTGTGAAGTTTCCAAACTGATGGGTGTAAACCGTGCACTCAAAGTGTTTGTTCCCAATATAAACAATATAAGCTGTTTCCAAGCCTTATACTGCTTTGAAGCAACACTTCACACTGAGAGTCCAGAATCAGGACCACACTGAAGATCCTGTGGCAGTCATAAAATGCCAGAGATATTCTCAGGCTGCACTGCAGACATCATAAGGTCTTGTCTACAAAGGCAAAAAGGGATGGTTTTGCAGTCAAGGTAGCTTGAGTTAGCTTTATTTGACTGAAAATCTCCTTTAATGATGATTAGACATGGTGTAATGTTTCTAGGATCATTTGAGCTAGTTGTATGGTAGCAAATTTATGCCACTCAGCAAGTATCAAAGTGGTAGCCCACTTCCTATTTTACTAGGTCAATGCATATGTATGCATAAAGCAGATCTATCCACATTTGAAGATTTCATTACATAAATGATTCAGTTAAATTTCTGAGATTATATTAAATTCCTCATGGAAGGAGAAAATGATACATATGCTTATTATTGAAGTTAATTCTTTTTTGATATTATTTATAATTTTTTTATGGTCAGTGAAAACTGGAATTATCTGCAGTGTGAAAACCAAGTCAGATCTGACCACATGTGAAAAAAAAAATCTACATTTTCTGTTCACAAATCAGCATAGTTTGCTGACTTGTGTTCATTATTTCCTCTTTTCCCTCAATTTTCATCTCTTTCTGGAGTAACAAACCTCTTTATTTCAACAATATTCCACTCTGTGCTGAAGAACAGATATTGATGACAAATTGTTTTCTGGAATATGCCATCAGGCAGCTATCCATGACCGTCACAAGAACACGCCCAATATGAACATAGCAAAGGAGATGGATGATTAAAAAAACAACAACCTTGCTTTAAAACTCCTTCTCCCGACACCAAAAATGAAGCTGTATTAAATACTGGCATTTTCACTAATGAAATGTCACACAATGGAGTCTCTCTTACCTAAAACGGTGAGCTCCGCCACTTCACTCTCTCGTTCTCCCACCATATTTGTTCCAACACAGACATACTTGCCAGCATCATTCTTTTTCGTGTAGGTAATCATGAGCTTTCCTCCTCTGATCTAGGACAAATCAAGAATAATAAAAATTACTTTTAAAATAATCAATTAGATAACGTCCGTAAAGTGCTTTAAAGATGTACCATGCTATGTAGATGCTAAATATGATTATGGAACTAATTGCTGAATGTAGACTCTTGCTTGGCGCATCTTATTTACTGCACATTGACATTTCACCAATAGAAAGCACAAAATACAGAATACTGAGCAAATTTTATTTGGACTTCCATCTAAAATGAGAAAGTTTTAGTCTGCAAAGCCTTTTAGTTATGGATAACAAACCACCATATGAAATCATGCTTCAGGAATTTGGGGTTGCGTGGGGAAATAAGGCTAATTAATAAGTTTCACACCAAAAGTATTTTGTTCACTTTATTAGCTTTATACATTTTTATTTCTGTATTCTAAAGCCTCTTCACTTTTGTGGATCCAGAAGATACTCCACTTCTATTTGTGTACTGCCCAGTAGTGGCTGTTTCTTGCTTTTGTTTAATGTTTGATAACCACAGGTTCTACAATTTCCTTTCTACAGTTAGCATATCAGAATCAGAAACATCTAACATGGTCTTTGCATACAAATTATTTTAATGTCTTTCTGCTTGGTGATGAAAATATATTTAATTCCCGCATTAGGGATAAATTTGTCTTTCAGCGCTGAGTTGTGATCTTCTTGTTTATAAACTATGAATGATTTACAACATCAGAAAAACCCTCTCACCTGCATCACAACTTTACATTTAATTAGATTCCACTAACCATAAAGCAGTTAAGTACCTCACAGGAAAAAAAAAGGCTATTTTAAAACTGCTTCTCATTTAAAAAAAAAAATCTGACTTCTCATGCACCACCAGGAGTGTGGGTCGGCTTGCTTATGTCCTCCATTACTGGTACTGACAGAGTAAATAAATGATGCCTTTTCCCTAAGATAGATCCTCAAGACATACCATACCTCACAACTTGTGAAGCAGTAAGATATATTTATACCAAGATTTTGTTTTAATGGAAGCCTAACATTTAGCTCCTAAATCCACATTTATACAAATAAGTAAGGGTTCGACATTCAAAAGTGCTGAGCACTCAGGTAGAGGTATACAGAGCCTGTATTTGGCAATATCTGGAGTTAGCTAGCTAACTTCCTGCTCATATTTACCCTAGTTCATTTCTTTGCAAGTTAATGAAATTGAATTAGTATAAGCAAAGAATTCCCCTTTGACGTTTCATATTGAACAGAGCTACACTTTACTTAAAAATAGATTATGAAATATAAGCCAAAAATCTGAATCCCTCTTCATTTAATAAAAGCCCTGGTTAATTAAGTTTTTAAACTTAAACAAAACATGTTCACAACAGAACAGAATGCATACATTAATTTGAATAAATTTCCTGTTGCCTGCAATTCCACTTAAATATTCTTTAATGATTTTTGTAAGTTGGAAAGTCTTAAAACTCACATCACATATGATAATAATTTAAACTGAAAGGTAACGGGAAAAAAAAGGTGCCTACAAAGTTACATTAAAAGGCCTAATACAATCAGTGACTAGCCAGAGAATGTTCACAATGTGAAGTATTTTGCACAAGTTGCCTACAGCTAGAAATCTATCCTTGAGAACTTGACATCTTGAGCGGCAATGGACTCTTATTATCATTGTAAGACATATACACACACAATGATGACAGTCAGTTATTGAGATAGTGTTGAACACAAATTTCATGCTTTTGCCATTAGCACACATTATTTCGGAGAGAAAAAGTGATGTCCTTTATCTAGCGATCTAGCAATGATGAAATTTCAGTTGGAATTTGAAGCATGTCGAATGGAGTATTTAAGGTCACTTGCAAATATTATTTTTAAGTGAGGTAAATGTGTTTTTATTTGCTTATAGCCTCAAATAGCAAGAGAAGGGTATGAAGTACACAACTAGATTTTCATTTCATATTCCCCATAGTAATACAATTTAAAGTAATAAATATTATCTAGGTATTATATTATTCATTGTGTGTGTGCATATTTGTATAAATATGTCTAAATATACATATACACCTCTCTCTCTGCATACTTATATCAATGTTGACTATATGGTGATGTGAAATAAAAGTTTATTGGCTTACCTGAGGGTGGTTAAATTACTCTCATCTCAAACTTACACAGATGAAAGGTGGGGATTTTCACATGTGCCTCAGTGACTTAAGAGCACAAGTTCCATTGACCGTGAATGAAACTTGAGCTCCTGGTTTGACATTTATGAAAATCCCACCTTTATATCAACCGTTATAACACATCACCACACATTTTATATCAGTGCTTCTCAAAGCTGGTCTGTCGCTTGTTCGTGGAAAGCTCCTAGCGGTCTGGACCGGTTTGATTACCTGCCGTGTCCACAGGTTCGGCCGATCGCGGCTCCCACTGGCCACCGTTCGCCACTCCAGGCCAATGGGGGCTGTGGGAAAGGCACCCAGCACATCCCTTGTCCCACGCCACTTCCCACAGCCCCCATTGGCCTGGAGCAGCGAACCACGGCCAGTGGGAGCTGCGATCGGCTGAACCGGGGGATGCGGCAGGTAAACAAACTGGCCCAGACTGCCAGGGGCTTTCCACCAACAAGCGGCGGCCCAACTGAGTAGCACTGTTCTATATGAACCATAATTTACAAAAAAAAAACAAACCCAAAACACTATTCTAGGAACATTTTAAAGAGCTTTAAAAAAAATCTTATTGGAACGATCTCATTTCCATCTGCAAAGTCAGGTGTCTTTCTTACCATGAATCTAATTGTACAAAGTTTGGATGGAGGTAAACATTAAAACAAATATGTAAAGCAACTCAAAATTACCTAAAGTCACTTCTCCATACCTTGGATACTTCCCAGTTAGACGTGAGTGTTGGGTCAAACAATAAGGAGTGATATATGTATGAAGATCCTCTTTTTAACCCTCAAGGACCTTCAGACATCAGATTTAAAGCTCTGACATTTTTATGATTAGAAAAGCTGGTAACCGTCTCAAGGCTCATTTTTGTACCTCCTGGGCCTCAGACAGGATGGTAGTTTGTTTTTAAAAGATGACAGAAGCTGCACAGGGGTCAGGAATGTTAAAGTAAGTTCCTGGGTTGCTGGCTCAGTGGGCAGGTGATACAATCATAGGAATATGAAAAATTGCACAGGTTTATGATATGTTTATCACATAGATATCATCTCCCCATAAATATGGTGTGTGCGCATAATACTCACATGTAAGTACAGAGTACTATATGTATCCTGAATGAATTATTCACTGCTGATTGAAAATGTATTTCCTTTGTTGACTGACTACATATGTTTCCCATTACTTTTTAGCAATTAGCCAACTCCCAATTGAATGGGACAGATTACATCATCCTTTGTTTTAACATAAAATAGCTTTGCCTGAGGAAAGTTGTAGCTACAGCAGATTTGTGTCCTATATCCATTACCACCACCACCCCAACTTTTCTCTCAAGCATGAAGTTCTGAGCAATGGCAGAGAGGAGACACTGAAGTAGGTGGACAAATGATTTGATGTAACAATAGGTATATGTCTGAAAAACATGGATGGATCTGTCAGTGCAGATGGAGGGGATAATTTACATACTGAGATTTTCCAACACATTTCTTCTGTTACTGCTGAATTGCAAGCTACAATGAAATAAGGTGGGCAGCGAAGAGACAAATCCCTTCTTTGTGAGCAATAACTATTAAATTATTCAAACTAAAGTTACTCAGAGTGGGGAGACTAACTAGTTATCAGTGGTTTTGCTAAGTATATTTTAGGGGTCTCTCTCATATTGTGCGTGTGTGCATATCTATATATCAGTATCTATCATCTGAAGTTTAGAGTACCTAATGATTGTTCTGTGGGTTAAAAAACTAACAGTGTAACATAACCACAGGCAAGGGGCACTTTTGTGCAGTAGGGGATACATTTTCAACCTAAGGAGTAGTAGTTTTCCTTACAAACAAAAAGTACTAGTGTCTGTTTTCAAAATATTTCATACCACCACTTCCCAGTGAGACCCAGTGTTTGCTTCTAATCTTGGAAAGATTCAAATTAATAGACTTTAAAAGTCACTATATTTTATACTTATGGAAAATCTAATTCAAATCTTTTTTTAGAGATTTTACGGCTCTCTCTAAGCCTTGTACAGTTGAACTTCTGGTAACAAAAGACACCTGGCTTTACAAGTGGAGGATACAAAATAGACCCATTAAAAGTGTTTACGGCTCTGGAACTGCTGGGAACTGTCAATGAAGAGATGTGGACACACAGCAGATCACAGGTGGTCCCTCGTGCTTTATAGCAGTGAGTTCTAGAATATTTATAAACTCAGGTTTTCTATAACATATGTTATGCACAAAGAATACATGATATGACGGCATGTTATATGGGCTTTAACTGACAAGTCACTTTGGCATTCATGAGTATTTCAGCTATCCCAATTTAATTTTATTAAATAACAAAAATATGTCCATACAAAAAGTTGGGGGCGTCTATGAGTTAAACTTAGAATAATAAATTATGACCACTCAACAGCAAAGATATACAAATAATAAATCAATTCATTCAACCAATAAACCAAAACCACAAAATGTTACTCAAATTTACAAAATATCATATATTAACTATACACACACACACAAATGCACCCTCTATATTTAAAAATAAAATAATTGTGCGATTAAAAAAATGAATCGCGATTAATTATACTGTTAAACAATAATAAAGACAATTTTATTTAAATATTTTTGAATGTTTTCTACATTTTTCAAATATATTGATTTCAATTACAATACAAAATACAAAGTGTACAGTGCTCACTTTATATTTATTTTTTATTACAAATATTTGCACTGTAAAAAAGAAAAGAAATAGTATTTTTCAACTCACTTAATACAAGTACTGTACTGCAATCTCTTTATCATGAAAGTTGAACTTATAAATATATAATTAGGTACAAAAAATAACTTAATTCAAAAATAAAACAGTGTAAAACTTTAGAGCCGACAAGTCCACTCAGGGCTTGTCTACATCAGAAAGTTGCAGCGCTGGTGAGGGAGTTACAGCGCTGCAACTTTGAAGGTGTACACATCTGCAGGGCATCACCAGCGCTGCAACTCCCTGTTTGCAGCGCTGGCCGTACTCCCGTTTTGTCTCGGGTGTAGAGGATCCAGCGCTGGTGATCCAGCGCTGGTAATCCAATGTAAACACTTACCAGCGCTTTTCTTGACCTCCGTGGAAGGAGGAAGCCTCTGGTAATCAAGCTGGTCTCCTTCCCTGTGGTTTGCTGGGTGGCTCCGGGAACGCGAGAGCAAACCGCGGCGAAGCTGGTCTCCTTCCCTGATTTGCTCTCTCGTTCCCGGAACCCCGAGCAAGCAGGTCTCCTTCCCTGCGGTTTGCTGGGTGGCTCCGGGAACGCGAGAGCAAACCGCGGCGAAGCGGGTCTCCTTTCCCGGTTTGCTCTCTAGTTCCCGGAGCCCCGAGCAAGCAGGTCTCCTTCCCTGCGGTTTGCTGGGTGGCTCCGGGAACGCGAGAGCAAACCGCGGCGAAGCGGGTCTCCTTTCCCGGTTTGCTCTCTAGTTCCCGGAGCCCCGAGCAAGCAGGTCTCCTTCCCTGCGGTTTGCTGGGTGGCTCCGGGAACGCGAGAGCAAACCGCGGCGAAGCGGGTCTCCTTTCCCGGTTTGCTCTCTAGTTCCCGGAGCCCCGAGCAAGCAGGTCTCCTTCCCTGCGGTTTGCAGGTGGCTCCGGGAACGTGAGAGCAAACCGCGGCGAAGCGGGTCTCCTTTCCCGGTTTGCTCTCCAGTTCCCGGAGCCCCGAGCAAGCAGGTCTCCTTCCCTGCGGTTTGCAGGGTGGCTCCGGGAACGCGAGAGCAAACCGCGGCGAAGCGGGTCTCCTTTCCCGGTTTGCTCTCTAGTTCCCGGAGCCCCGAGCAAGCAGGTCTCCTTCCCTGCGGTTTGCTGGGTGGCTCCGGGAACGCGAGAGCAAACCGCGGCGAAGCTGGTCTCCTTTCCCGGTTTGCTCTCGCGTTCCCGGAACCCCCCTTGAAGCCGCCCAACAGCGCTGCAGTGTGGCCACATCTAACACCACTTGCAGCGCTGGTTGCTGTAAGTGTGGCCACTGTGCAGCACTGGCCCTATACAGCTGTACTAATACAGCTGTAACAACCAGCGCTGCAAAATTTTAGATGTAGACATGGCCTCAGTTCTACTTCAGCCAATTGCTCAGCCAATCGCCACCCTACACTTAAGCCGGGGCGGGGGAGGGAAGGGGAAGGGAGTTGTCTGGCATCAGAGTGTTGCTCTTTTAAGACTTCTGAAAGCATACGCCACACCTCGTCCCTCTCAGATTTTGAAAGGCACTTCAGATTCTTAAACCTTCGGTCGAGTGCTGGAGCTATTTTTAGAAATCTCACATTGGTAACTTCTTTGCATTTTGTCAAACCTGTCGTGAAAGTGTTCATAACCCGAACATGTGCTGGGTCGTCATCTGAGACTGTTAGAACAGAACAGAAGACATACAATTCTCCCCCAAGGAGTTGAGTCACAAATTTAATTAACACATATATTTAATGAGCATCATCAGCATGGAAGCATGTTCTCTGCAATGGTGGCTGAAGCATGAAGGGGCATACGAATGTTTAGCATATCTGGCACACAAATACCTTGCAACGCTGGCTAAAATAGTGCCATGTGACAGCCTGTTATCACTTTCAGGTGATATTTGTAAATAAAGAAGCAGGCGTCATTATCTCCCATAAATGTAAACAAACTTGTTTGTCTTAGCAATTGGCTAAACAAGAAGTAGGGCTGAGCAGTTTTGAAGGCTCTAAAGTTTTATATTTTTGTTTCTGAGCGCAGTTATGTAACAAAAATGTACATTTGTACATTACACTTTCATGATAAAGAGATCGCACTACAGTACCTGTATGAGGTGAATGAAAAATACTATTTATTTTATCATTTTATAGTGCAAATATTTGTAATAAAAATAATAATATAAAGTGAGCACTGTACACTTCATATTCTGCGTTGTAATAGAAACCAGTAGAAAATGTAGAAAAAATCCCAAATATTTTAATAAATGTCAATTGGTATTTATTGTTTAACGGTGTGATTAATCACGATTAATTTTGAGTTAATCGTATGAGTTAACTGCTATTAATCAACAGCCCTTATATGCAAAGAACAAAAAAAATCTACAAAGGATAGAAAGAAAAGAAACCCAGAGAGAAATGTTTGAGAAATCCAGCAACAAAGACCACGGGCATATTTAAAGTGTTGATTTACAACTCGTAGTCGTCATTCTATTTAATACATAAGACCTACAATGCATTAAAACAATGCTAAGGGGTAACTTAAATCCCTAAGGAAATGAAACTCAGATTGACGGGTGAAATTCTGTCCTCAATTCATACAACATTGCTGGTAGTATGTATGGCGGATTGTAATGTTGAGTGTGTTTCAGTATTATCACATGCGACACACAACATATGCATATAGTCAGACATTGCCCCTGCTTTGAAGAATTTAAAATCTAATTTTGGAAAGAAAGACATAAATAGTTAAAGAATGAAGGTGAGACCCCACAGAGTTGCAGGAGATCTGTGTCAGAAGAAAGGCTAAAGAAGTGGGCTTTAAAAAAAGAGATTTGGAGAAAGGAAAAACATATGCATAATTTAGCAAGCAACATTACTTTAAAAAGCTGCACACATTTTATGTTTTAAGTTTTATGAGTCAGACTGTAGCACTCACCATTCCCAAATTAATATCCTTATAACAATGAATAAGAAAGATTTTGTTTAAGTCTCTAGGCAAAAATATGCTCCTCTCCTAAAAATATCACGCACAAACTGAAATAAAGTTTAAAAGAAAACGCTGTTGGACTGAGATCTTTCTTATATCACGTTTTTATTCAGAGCAAAATTTAAGAGTCGAATTGTAAACCACCTCTCTCCACCACACAAGTCAACAAACAAACCCCTGTGATGCTGGTAGGTTGGGGATGTGGTGCTGATAATGAGCATAATGGCTTATCTATAGCAGAACTGCTCTACTTAAAATAGTCTTTAGGGTGGAGATATTGAAAGAACATTAAGCTCCTACATGGCGCTTTTGGCATTCATCCCAGCCTGTGCAAAAAATGTGAGCTTCAGAGTTAGGCTCGGTTCTGCTCTTCAAAATGTTTTACTGTCTCTTACAGCCAACTTCATTAAAAGTCTAATCCTGCAAGATGATGAATATCTACAAAGTGTTAAAAGCTGTCAGCTGTCCCTGGAGCTGTTTGGTAACTTTAATTGTATTTTGAAGGTGCTCAGTCAGCACTTGGCACTATCAGGCACCAAACATCAGAATTGCATGAACACTTGATATTTCCTCCTGATTAACACAGAAAGTGGGAGCAGCCAAGAGACACAGTGTGTCATAAATAATCTTGATGAAAGAACATCTAAAACTCAGTGTATTTCTCTTTTAGCTTAAAATATTAAAGATTCAAAAGTTACTTAAACTTTGTTTTACATTTGGTTCTTCTTAATTACAAAGGCAGCCTGGACTGATGACAAAGCCCATATTAGTCCACCCCCAACCAAAACTTATTTAGAAAGAGAGAAGTGGTGCTTTATGAAAATACTTGAACTAGACCAATAATTGTGTGAAACATTTTTCATGCCACTATTCAAACCTCAGTGGATAGTACGTACACAAAATATTTACTATGCAGTACTTACTCTGTTATAATCTATGAACAAATATCCTCACATAACAAAACTATGTTACTTCTCCTCCACTGTATAAGAGTCCTCTCTCTCTAGACCTTTAGAGAAGTTGTAGGGAATCCTTTTCCTTAGATCTTAGTCTGCTTTTTGTTATATAGTTTACTGAGCAACAAAGAAAACATGTGAATGCTGAAGCACACTCAGGCTATATCTACACTACAAAGTTAAGTTGACTTTAGTTACGTCAACGTACAGCCACCACTATAATTAAACTGCTGCTGCATGTCCACACTGCACACCTTGTGTTGGTGGAGCACATCCAGAGTAGCAGCTCTTGCACTTGACACAGAGAGAAGTGCACCATGTGTCGCTATCACAGGCACCAACTCCATAGGTGATCTGGGATTGGAGCATCCACAGGAAAATATAGTGGGTGCTCCAGCAGACCCAGGAGAGTCAGACAGAAGCACATTTGGTGCGTGGAGCCAGCATGCTCATGTGGCAGTAGCTATGTGAGCTCTCCACACCGAGCAAACAGGAAGAGCAATTTCAAAACTTCTTTGGGCTTTATAAGGGATGGGTGCATACCTGTGTACCCGACTGCAGAGCAGTGGAGCTCAAACTAGTGACCAGAGCGGTCACAGTGGACATTCTGGGACACCTCCTGGAGGCCACTTAGGGCAACATAAGCAATGTGGTGACTAGACTGATATTGCACTGCTCTATGTCACGCAAAGTGCTTTGCCTCTCATTGACGTGGTCTTATAATGTTGGTATAACAGTTAAAACGGCAAGAAGAGCATTGCAGTGTGTATACCTCCATAGTTAGGTGAATGTAAGCTGACTTGTGTCGACTTAACTTTGCAGTGTATGGAAGCCCTCAGTCTTTTGTGACCTACCGCTGAAAATCTGCATCTCTAAATAGTGTTTCCTCAATGTGAGAACATGCTGGAACTGCATTAGCACTACTATGTGTATGCACTGAAATTAGGAGTGTAAATTTAGCCCACTGTATGAATATATCCTGGATGCATTTTGTCATATATGTATCTTTCACTGTAATCAGTGACTGAAATCAGAAATAAAATTGAACTTGAACTGAACTCTGTTCCTGGTATGTCTACAGTTCTTTGCCCTTAAGCAAGTCAGATGGTTTGAAGTATCTGTTACACAGGAATTTTTTCAAAGCATCTCCACTGAAGTGCTGTTCACACACCTTTAAGGTTAAAATACTAAACCAACTGGGCCTAATTAGTTCTTTCAGCCATACACGGAATCTCTTCTGCTTTTAATTATATAAACCTAATCAGACAAAAGAGCTTAATAAGCCACACACATTAAGACACAGAAGATTTCTAATGGCAACCCATGAAAAAGACTATGTCTTTCTGATTTTTTCCTAAACATCTAATTATTTTTTGTTTGTTATTTAGTGCAATTCAATTTGCTACAACATATTTCAGACCTAAGGCTTCCCAAAACGTGCTATACTGATGAGTAATGGAGTGAAAGAGTGGGCAACAATAACAGCCTTGTGTAGTCAACAGCATAGTCCTCTCCTCCACTTCTGTGAGACAGAAGGAACTAGAGAGAAAGAGACAGACTTGTTTTTTGTACATTGGACATTGTGGACCTGATTCTTCATTGCACTATACATGTCATTTTTACATCACTATAACTTCAGTGGAAAAATACCACTCTAACACTGATGTGTGTAATGCAGTGAAGAATCAGGTCCAGTGTGTACAAAGAGATGGAATGTTGGCTACAATACATGGGTTTTCTGCCATGGTTTTGAGAACTGAAAATGGATTTCTGATTCCACCTTCAAAGGCATTGAGTATGGAGAGAAGACACTTCACTTAAACTTATCTCCTGAAGAATGATACTTCCAAAAGTGCAGTACCTCTTTTATACTGTAGTGTCAGCACATGTTATTAATCCAGGTTCCGATGTGAGAACTGAACACAGGATCTTCTTAACAAAACTAGTCCAAAAATAGAAATGTTGTTAAAAATTTAAAATAAAATAAAAATTGTAGAGTAAAAAGTTTGTCTATTCTTTCATTGATTATTTTTTTAAATGTCCAACCAGCTCTACTTCTGAATCAGAATCACCAGTATTACCAACTCAGCAATACACACACTTCTATATATTATAAAATATAACTATGAACAAATAAAACCTATTTATCCAAAAAGTTGCTGCTTCTCAGACATTTGACTAAGATTAAATATAATGCAAATTTAGACCCCAATTCAAGAAAACTCTTAAGCATGTGATTAAATGCTGCTGACTTGCATGGCGCTGTACAATGCAATGCTGTACAGCTGTACTAGGCACTGTATAAATGACTACTAGGCACTGTATAAATACATACAAGAGACAAGACATACAATAATCTCTGCCCCAAAGGGCTTACAGTCTAAGCAGACAAGACAGACAAAGGGTGGGAAGGGAAATGTGGCACAGAGATGAAATGACTTGCCCAAAGTCACCCAGTAGGTCAGTGGTAGAGATGGGAACAGAACCTAGGTCTCCTGATTCCTACTCAGGGCCCTATCCGTTGGATCACACCTCCTCTCAGTCTAACTTTTAAAATATAATTAAATTTATAGACATTTGGACCTAAATATTCAAAAGTGGGCACTGGTTTTAGCTGTCTCTGGCCTGGTCTACACCTAAAACACTTAAGAAATATGGGCCAACACTCTTACTAACAACACATACTTTACACAACAAGGATACAATAAGTCTGCTCCTCACATGTGAGCCTTTACCTTCAGAGTAGCAAACTGCTTAAAGCACAATGTGTAAATGTCAGTGATTACATTATAAATAGTGGAAGAGACTGGAGATATTAAAGTAGTAGTGAACGCTCTCCCTCCTTGTCTTATCTGTAGTGGCTCTCTTGTCTGCTGCTCTCAGTTGGCGGTTGACCAAGTTGTTGAAAGGCCTGTGAACGCCTACTGGGATAATGGCTTCCTCTGAGGCAGTTTCTTGCTGTTTCTCTCTGATGACATGGTGTGTTTAAACTCTTGCCTCAATTCTTGTTGTTAGTAGGGTATTGTAAACTGTACCACAACAAAAAAAAATGGCAGGGAGTCGGGAGAAACTGCTGAAAAAGGGAAATCTTAGCTGCCTAACTTTTTTCATTAATATTTCTAATGTAAATGAAACAGATACGCTTGCCAATATAAAGCACAGAGATGGTTTGTTTTTTAACCCCCCTGGCAATGTGTGTATTGGTTGAGAGGGAATGGAAAAGACAAAAACATTGTGATTACAGAATCAAAAGGAGGACTAACTTTCCCTCTAGAGAAAATGTTTTAAACATTTCTACAAAAAAAAACATTTGCTTGACTGACATTATTCTAGTGCCATAGCTAACACTGTTTTCATAAGCGCTTTCTACCTCATTGCCAGCGCAGCTTAAATATTATATGAAAAAACATAAGAGTGAGAGGTATTAATGACAGATAAGCAAGTATGATGTATTTGAACATTTTCTTCAATATGAAATTCACTATTTAAAAGAAATCCTTGTTAACCTCTCTGCATATTAAAGACATCATAAATGAGCTTTCCAAGTCTTCCTAGCTCTCTTCTCAACAGTCACAAGAGCAATGTAATTAAGCATTCTGCAATATGTGGATACACATCAGTTAACTATTACTATTGCCGAGGCACACCTCTCCTGATGACTTTTATAGTCAAAAGTTCACATCATATTATCATAATATATTTGTATCTATGAAGGTCCAATACTTAAGTTCAGCTATGTCCTAAAAAGTGCAAAGGGATGATGTCTGTTGTCTCTCATTTTGCAAAATCATTCTTTAAGGAAAATCATCACAGGCATTTCAAACTTAAAACTTCACAGGATTTTATTTGTCTGATTACATATGTTGGTAAAGTAATGTGATGGGTTGCCATTTTTTGTTGAAAAATGGACTTTAAATACATAATTGCTAGCTATTCTAAACACTTTGTTCAATATTCCATTGTTATGCAAACAGAGATGTGCCCTTACATGCAGAACAAAAACATCTCTCTATTGAGAATCATCTATCTAAAACACAAAGTATTAAAAGCATGAATATGAATATAGTAAAGTTAATGTCAGATAGGCTAGACATGGTCTATCATTAGAGTTTCCATGACCTGCTACTCATCGCATAGAGGAGAATTGTATTTGGGGCTGGCAGATGTAAACAGAGTTCAATCTCAGCAGGGCTAAGACTAGTTACTATTCAGAAAGGAGACTTTCAAATGATTAACAAGGGGCTGTGGGAAGTGGTGTTAATAGTTCTGGAGTTGGAACTCCAGTGCTTAACTAATGTCTTTGATGTCCTTGGGTTCTTCATGATGTATCCTTTTGCATCGCATGGCTATATAGGTACATAAGGGGCAACTTATTTCTTCACCTGATTTTTAACTGCAAAACAACAAGGATACCTATTTTGCCCTACAGAAACTGAATTTTTAAGAAGTCACTGAAATTTTCACATCTTCTTAATCAACTTATTAAGCTGTGAAATAAAAATGTTACATGTTCAAAAGGAATCCTCTTGATTTGAAATTAAATTTAATTACTCAGTGCATCATAGGCCTTCTTCATTTAAATATATTTTGAGTTATTTTATCCATTTCCCTTCCTAATGATAAGATAAATAAAGTGATTAATATCCTGCAGAGAAGATGCTTCATAAAACTATCTTGGCCTAATTGTATATGATTAAAGCAATAGAAACAAAGTAAGAACAGCACCTAAATGATAAAATACAAAATCCCTCCTGTAAAGAAAACTACAAGCTGAAGCATAAATCAACAGCACTGATTATAATCAACTTTAAAGCTAATATTTTCACTTACATCACCATGAGGGATAATAACCACGTCAGTAGTGTGGGTAAAGGGGAACAGCCCTAATTTTTTGTCCTTTTTGTTGTGTTTGTGTCACAGCTTTAATATTTAAACAGTTGTATTTCCTTTATAAAAGGAATCTTGCACACTCTTATTTACAGAAGGACAATAAACCACCTTTCTACATGTTAAACAAACTTCTTCCACAAACAATGGGTTCCATAAAATTAGCAAACAAAAACTCTGTTTAGTGACAGTCCACATTGAGGCACCCACCCAAAACTTTCAAATCATAGAAATAAGAAGGTAAGGTGAAAAACGTGCACACTCCTTTTCACCTTCTTATTACCTACAACACTATCAACAACACACTAACACTCCATACATAAGGCTTTCACATCCAACAAATAAAAAGGAATAGGTACCCCAGCTTTAAACCTGAACTGCAATGCAAAGCCTTCACAGGGACCTGATATGCCGTTATTAACAGGACATGTGACGATCACACATTCCATGCTTTTGGCAAGTTATTGTGCCTTAACACTTACCAGATCACTGTTAAAGTTTTGTTCTCGCGTGCAAGTCTGATTAGGTCGGGGTACCTATTGCTTGGGGAATCAATCCCCAAGCCTGCACACTAACAAGCTGGCAGGTCAGCAGTGCAACACTGCTGTACTGCCCTCTTGGACATGAAAATGGCATGGTGACCCATGAAGAGTCACATTTGTCATAAATGGGACCTGGAGAGTAGGTCAATAAGTTAAGAATATTAAGTATAAAGAAATATTTCATTTTAAAGGTTGATATGTAATGCAAACAAGGGATGGAGCAACCCCCTTTTTAAAATTCACACATTTTTATGCATCAATGTACAAAACAGGAATGAATTATATTTCTTCTAAGAACAATCAAAACATGCGTCTGAGGGAATAAGATGGTAATGGGATAAAGAGGATTTCAACTGCAGCTAGTAGTTGAATCCAGCCCAAATTTGTAATGATCTAAAATGGACAGGTATCCAGATCAAAGAAACCAACATCACAGATTGTATTGATTTGTTAACCCTGTTGACAGCAGGGTCAAAGGTTCAATTGGTATCTCTAGAACTGAACCTTCAAGGTAATAATTGAGTCACATTTGCAAGAGAGCGAGAGGAAGCTTGCCCTGCTGCCCATGATGTATTCGTTACAAGTACAGGGAACTTCAGCCTTTTTCATGGACTCCAAATTCACACACAATATATATTAGGGCTGTCGATTAATCACAGTTAATTCATGCGATTAACCCAAAAAGATTTACTGAAATGTATTAAATATTTTTGGATGTTTGTCTGCATTTTCAAATATATTGATTTCTGTTACAACACAGAATACAAAGGGTACAAAGTGTACAGTGCTCACTTTATATTATTTTTTATTACAAATATTTGCACTGTAAACATGATAAAAATAGTATTTTTCAACTCACCTCATACAAGTACTGTAGTGCAATCTCTAGCATGAAAGTGTAACTTATAAATGTAGATTTTTTTTGTTACATAATTGCACTTAAAAACAAAACAATGTAAAACTTTAGAACAGGGGTCGGCAACCTGCGGCATGTGTGCCAAGGTGGCACGCAAGCTGATTTTAGTGGCACTCTGCTGCCAGCCGGGATCCTGGCTGCTGGCCCGCTTAGGCCGCTGTGTGCCTGGATGAATGGAAACCCAGGCTGGCAGTGGGCTGAGAGGGGCCGGCGGGCAGGACCCCGGCTGGCAGGAGCCAGCGGCCAGAACTCCAGACTGGCAGCAGGCTGAGCTACTCAGCCCGCTCCTGATCTGGGGTTCCGGCTGCCAGCCCCTTGCCAGCTGGGGTCCCCGCCCAGCTCTGCCTGCTGCTGACCTGGTGGACGGAACCCCAGCCCGGCAGCAGGCTGAGCAGAGCCAGTGGCTGGGACCCCACCCGGAGGGGCCAGCGGACGGAATCACAAACCAGCAGCAGGCTGAGCGGCTCAATGTAAAATGTATTACTGGCACACGAAACCTTAAATTAATGAAGACTTGGAACACCACTTCTCAAAGGTTGCCGACCCCTGCTTTAGAGTCTACAAGTCCACTCGGTCCTACTTGTTCAGACAATCGCAAAGACAAACACGTTTGTTTATGTTTACAGGAGATACTGCTGCCTGTTTCTTATTTACAATATCACCTGAAAGTGACAACAGGCATTTGCATGGCACTTTTGTAGCCAGCATTGCAAAGTATTTACATGCCAGATATGATAAACATTTGTATGCCCTTTCATGCTTCAGGCAACATTCTGGGGAACATGCTTCCACGCTGATGAGCTTTGTTAAAAAAAATAGCACGTTAATTGAATTTGTGACTGAACTCCTTGGGGGAGAATTGTATGGCCACTGCTCTGTTTTACCTGTATTCCACCATATATTCCATGTTATAGCAGTCCCAGGTGATGACCCAGAACATGTTGTTTGCCAAATCTACAGTGACACTGTTTGTAAATCAAAGAAGGTACTATCATAAACCTAGTCCCAGATTTGGACCTTAGTGTCCAAAATATGGGGGTTAGCATGAAAACCTCCAAGCTTAGTTACCAGCTTGGACCTGGTACTTGCTGCCACAACCCAAAAAATTAGAGTGTTTTGGGGCACTCTGGTCCCCCCAAAAACCTTCCCTGGGGACCCCAAGACCCAAATCCCTTGAGTCTCATAACAAAGGGAAATAAACCTTTTCCCTTCCCCCCTTCAGGTGTTCCTGGAGAGATACAAAGAAGCAAACTCCGTGAATCTAAACAGAGGGAGTCCACCCTCTCTATTTCCAGTCCTGGAAACACAAGCACTTCCCTCTTCACCCAGAAGGAATGCAAAGTCAGGCTAGTAAATATAACACACACAGATTTCCCCCTGACTTCTTCCTCCCACCAATTCCCTGGTGAGCTGCAGACTCAATTCCCTGGAGTTCCCCACTACAGAAAAACTCCAACAGGTTTTAAAAGAAAGCTTTATATAAAAAGAAAGAAAAATACATAAAAATGGTCTCTCTGTATTAAGGTGACAAATACAGGGTCAATTGCTTAAAAGAATATTGAATAAACAGCCTTATTCAAAGAGAATACAATTCAAAGCACTCCAGCAACTGTAGACATGTAAATACAAAACAACAAACCATCTTTGTACTTACAACTTGGAAACAGAAGATTAGAAAGCAGGAAATAGAAAAAATCACTCCTCATAGCTGAGAGAGTACAGGCAGAAAACCAAGAACAAAGGACTCGCACACAAACTTCCCTCCACCCAGATCTGAAAAAGTCTGGTTTCCTGATTGGTCCTCTGGTCAGGTGCTTCAGGTTACTTTTTTTTTTAGGTGAAAGAGACATTAACCCTTAGCTATCTGTTTACGACAGGTACCAATGTGAGATTTCTAAAAATAGCTACAGCTCCTGACCAAGGTTTAAGAATCTGAAGTGCTGTCCAAAATCTGAGAGCACCGAGGTGTGGAGAATGCTTTCAGGAGTCTTAGAGCAATACTCCGATGCAGAAATTACAGAACCTGAACCACCAATAAATAAATAAATAAATAAATAAATTTTAAAAAATCAACCTTCTGCTGATGGCATCTGACTCAGATGATGAAAGTGAACATGCATCGGTCAGCTCTGCTTCGAATCATTAACGAGCAGAACCCGTCAATCAGCTTGGATGCATATTGTCTGGAAAGGTGGCTGAAGCATGAAGGGACATATGAACCTTTAGCACATCTGGCACATAAATATCTTGCAACGCCAGTTACAACAATGTCACGTGAATGCCTGTTGTCACTTTCAGGTGATGTAAACAAGAAGCAGGCGGCATAATCTCCTGCTAATGTAACCAAACTGGTCTGTCTGAGCGACTGGTTGAAGTAGGACTGAGTGGACTTGTCGGCTCTAAAGTTTTACATTGTTTCATGTTTAAACACAGTTATTTCTTGTACATAATTCAACATTTGTAAGTTCAACTTTCATGATAAAGACATTGCACTACAGTACTTGTATTAGGTGAATTGAAATATACTATTTCTTTTGTTTTTTACAGTGCAAATATGTGTATTCAAAAATAAATAGAAAGTGAGTACTGTACACTTGACATTCTGTGCTGTAACTGAAATAATATATTTGAAAGTGTAGAAAACACCCACAAATATTTAAATAAATGGTATTCTATTATTGTTTAACAGCGAGATTAATCCTGCAATTAAATCAGCCCTAATACACACACACACACACACACACGCACCCCTAAACACCACCACACATATTTATATATAGTTTAGACCACTTTCTGACTAAAACATGGAGGACCCAGTCCTGCTCCTATTGAAGTCCCAAAGATTAAAACATTTTCAAAGGTTACATTCTTACTATTTTCAGACCAGACATACTAGACTGGTGTAACTAAGCTGCATTAAAGGATTTTGTAAACATGAACAGCTGTTTCTATATTCTACTTTAAATTTCCAAGTTTCTTAATACATTAACTTTTTTTTCCCTCCAAAGTGCTGTGATCATCTACATTTGTAAGCTTCAGAATAAGAGGCTTAAACCATCTCGTAATAATTTCTTAGATATGTACAGAATTTCTTAACAGAATGGAATAATCATCATTCTACAAAATCCCTCAATTTTGGAAGGATTAATCTGAAGTCATCAACTGCCACCTGCAGATTGGAAGTGGTCTTATAGATAATTAACATTTAAGAATGAGAAACTTCAACTGATCTCAGGAAGGCCATGATTTCACCCTGAGAGAACACCATATATGAAACACTTTATAACGTGAACTGATCATGCAGCCATTTTGAATACAAAATTCCCAGTGAGTTCAATAGGAGTTATAATCGTACAGAGGATGCAGGAACAATTAATAGACTTTCAAGATCCATGACTCCAAGTGCAGACAGAAGTTCTAAAACACCTGTGCATTTAAAATTTTCCACATTCAGCTATGAGAACAACTGCTCAAACTTGGATATTTTCTTTTAACATGAAGTGAGATCTAAAAACATTTACAGTCTAAGAGCTTTATCCTGTAAACATTTACACATTTGAGTGATCACATTAAACTCAGTGGAACTATTCCCGTGAGCCAAAATAGGGAACTCCACATGCAAACTTACAATATCACAAATATATTTGCGTTACAAAATAGAATATTTTTGAAAAACTGGTAAAATGTCAACAGCAGTGCAGCTGTTTCAGAGAATAATGGCATCTGCTATTATAGGGGGAACATGGAATCCTCAATTTAGGTCATGTTATATAAGTGTAGACTTAACAGTTTTATTTTAACATATACATATAAAATCTGTTAATGATTTAGGATTTAATAATAATACTTTGCACTTCTATAGCACTCTCTTTTCAAGGATCTCTAAGTATTTTACAGGCATTAATAAACTGAGCCTCACATCATCCCTGTGAGGCTGATAAGTATAATCATATCAATTTCGAAGATGGAAAATCAGATGCACAGAGAGCTTAAGTGATTTGCTAAAGATCTTACTGCAAAGAACAAAACTGCAACACAGCTGGAACTACAAGAATACAGCTTCCTGACTTGCAGACTTAACTGTGCTTCAAACACAAGACCATCTTTCCTCTTATCTAAAATTATTTTTCCTTTAGAAAAATGCTTTGCAGTTCACTTTAAAAACATATTTTCAATCTATCTGCATTCTTGTGGTGAGAGACATCAAAATTTTAATTCTATGTAATGTAGCAGGGCTTTAGAGAAATGAAACAGTTCATTCATTCCTAAAATCTGGAACAGCTAGCATGCATTGTAAAATGACTAACAAGATACTTTTCAATAGCAGCATCCAAAGTAACAGCTCCAAACTGAACTAAATGTACATTTCCATATGACAAAATTGAACAGAGCCCCAGTTTTCATCAGCCCTCCTTTGAGGCCTGACTCTTAGAAGTCTTAACCTTAAGACAGGATCATAGACTGAACACCACAATTCAAAATGGTTTAAGGAGCCACAGGCCATCAGATTAAATTTTAATAAAATCTGGACACATCTACAAAGGCAAAAGTTATATAAAAGAAAACAAACAAACAAAAAAATCCCCCATCCAAACATTCAAAACATGTATTATAATATGGTATAAGCCACCACTGGGAAAGCCATGCCACAAAACATAAAAATACCAAGATAAGTAACCTTGAATCAAAAGCATTATTAAGGCTGTATACTCTTTTCAAGGAATCAGATCACATATTCTGTGGGGCAACATTGCCAGTGTCAACCAAACCAGTGCTGGAATTATTTCAGTACATTCCCCAGAGAAGTTTTCATTCATGTTTTAGCTTTTTGGAGCATTACATTTTTAATAGTACCGTTGTCTCTAGGAATTCTCTTTTCTCCTAAACTTGTTGCAGGTCTTATTCCATTTTCCCTCAAATATGAAAGGTTTATTCAGCCTTCGGCCAGACTGAAGTTTTGTCTTTAGCACAGACTCAGCTGGTTACATAATCTCTGAGATAGTTTGGTCTCGTCCACAGATGATCACACTGGAAGAGACCTGTCTCTGTCACCTGTCCCTGAGTCTGGCAAATTCTTTTTCTGTGGAGACTCCTCATGCCCTGTGGTGTTGGCTTAGGAATGATTCTCTGTCTCTCTTTTCTGGGTGAACTCTGTATCTCTGTAGGGTTTTCTGTTTGCCAGCTCGTAAGCTCCTCCTGTTCCTTCAGATCACTAGTCCCTCTTTCACAGTCCCCTCATACTACCTGGGTGCCACCGTGCCCCTCATGACTCCTTTAGTCAACTCCTTCTGGTGTCCCTCAAATGCTGTATCCTCATAGGTGTCTCCATAGCCAGCAGCTCTTTGGCTGACCAGTTGTGCTTTAGCCAAGTCCCACTCTATGTGCCTCCGGTACTCTCATCCCTACTTCAGAAAGATTGCTCTCTCAGCCGCACCCACATGTCTGTGCATGTGCAACCAGAGGAAGATTTGAATACTTCATTTTTCATGGCAAACCGTCAATTTAATGTTTTCTATGAAGTCAGAAACAATTATGAAATACTGCAGCCCTGAACAGGAATAATTAACAAAGTTCCAACAGAAGAGCATGTCCATTTTATAAGCCTTCATATAGACAACTTCCAACCTATCCTTAAACTAACATTTTCTTGAGAAATAATAGATGTATTACTTCTCTTGAAATCTTAAATATACTATATGACCTGTACTCAAATCCATTAGTAGTCCTGCTGGACTCACATTGCTACTTTACTGGAAAGAAGATCTTTGAATGTTCTGGGGCCAGTGTGACACTGCACCCCATATTCTTCACAGTGATATTATGATGATATGATTATAGCATAATTACGATGTACTTTATGTGAGACGGATTGTCATAACTATAAAGGGAAGGGAACAGCCCTTCTATGTACAATACTATAAAATCCCTCCTGACCAGAGACACCAAAATCCTTTTACCTGTAAAGAGTTAAGAAGCTCAGGTAACCTGGCTGACACCTAACCCAAAGAACCAATAAGGGCAACAATGGGGGGAAGGCTTTTGTTTGTGCTCATTGTTTTGGGGGTGGTTCACTCTTGGGACTAAGAGGGACAGGACATCAATCCATGCTCTCAAAATCTTTCTGAACAAGCCTCTCATATTTCAAACTTGTAAGTAACAGCCAGGCAAGGCGTGTTAGGTTTAACTATGTTTTCTCAACTTGTAAATGTTCCTTTTTGCTAAGAGGTTTTGCCTCTGTTTGCTGTAACTTTGAACCTAAGGCTAGAGGGGGTTCCTCTGGGCTGTATGAATCTGATTACCCTGTAAAGTTATTTTCCATCCTGATTTTACAGAGATGATTTTTACCTTTCTTTCTTTAATTAAAAGCCTTCTTTTTAAGAACCTGATTGATTTTTTCCTTGTTTTAAGATCCAAGAGGATTGGATCTGGATTCACCAGGAACTAGTGGGGGTAAGGAGGGGGGATGGTTAAATTCTCCTTGTATTAAGATCCAAGGGAGTGGATTGGTGTTCACCAGGAACTTGGTGAAGAAGTCTCTCAAGACTATTCAGGGAAGGGAATTAGTATTTGGGATTGGTGGCAGCAAAACCAGATCTAAGGTGGTAGTTAAGCTTAGAGGTGTTCATGCAGGTCCCCATATCTGTACCCTAAAGTTCAGAGTGGAGAAGGAACCTTGACACGCTTCATGTAAGGAATCATTGAAAAAGTTATAATTTGCTGAATATTATTATCCAATTTGTATGCATGTATCATTCTTGTATATGAAGTTATAAATACTGACTATGTATGTATACTTCAAATGTAGTTACACCTGGGTAATGCCCACTAGACAAGATCTTTCAGGATAGACAGCTGGGTGGGAAGGGTTTATTCAGGCCAATAAGCCATTAGGGAAAACAACAGGCCTGACGAGAAGCTTATCTCCTACCTGGTGAGTCTTCCTCAGAAAGCTCCAGACAGCTCCGTCCATATGGCTGCTATGACTCTACAAGGACATGTGACCAGACCACATGTCTCTGGACTCCATGTTAGTATTTTTCTACAAATTGGTCTGGGAACCAAATTTTGAAAGAGGAGGTTACTCACCTTGTGCAGTAACTGATGTTCTTCGAGATGAGCGTCCCGGTGCTCCACTCTAGGCGTCGGTGCGCCCCTGCGCCTTTGATCGGAGATTTCTGCAGCAGTACTTGTACCAGCCACGCATGCTCAGAGCCTGGCCCCCGCTCTGAGTATACTTCTAGTGAGCATGCGTGGCCGGTTTACTCAGTTCCTTCTCTACAACGGAGGCTACCCCAACTCCGAAGTAGAGGGGAGGAGAGTGGGTAGTGGAGCACCCACAGGGACACTCATCTCGAAGAACGTCAGTTACTGCACAAGGTGAGTAACCTCCTTTTCTTCTTCGAGAGATGTCCCTGTGGGTGCTCCACTCTAGGTGACTTCGAAGCAGTGTATCTCAAGGAGGTAGGGACTTCGGATTTGGCAGGAATGCAGCAGATAATACTGCCCTGCCTAATTGAGTGTCAGAGAGAGGGCCCTGAGTAAGGGCATAGTGTTTGACAAATGTGTGCTCGGAGGACCAAGTGGCTGCTCTACAAATGTCAGTCAATGGTACTTTATGTAAGAAGGCTACAGAGGTAGATACAGATCTAGTGGAATGTGTTCTGATCAATGCTGGAGGTGTAACATTTTTTATCTGATAGCAGAGTCGTATGCAATCGGAGATCCAGTTCAAAAGTCTCTGGGTAGAGACAGGCATGCCTTTGGAGTGCTCCGCAATGGAGACAAAGAGTCTAGGAGAGTTTCTGAAGGGTTTGGTTCTGTCCAAATAGAAGGATAAGGCCCTGCGCACATCAAGTGTGTGCATTGTGGCTTCGAAGGAGTTTGCATGTGGTTTCGGAAAGAAAGCTGGTAGATGTATTGGTTCATTGACATGAAATGAAGCGTGAACTTTTGGAATGAATTTTGGGTGTAGGCATAGAGTAACTTTGTCCTTGAAGAAGAGAGTACATGGTGGATCTGCCATAAGGTCTGCTATCTCGCCTGCCCGTCTGGCGGAGGTAATTGCCAACAAAAAGGCTGTTTTCATCGAGAGGTGCAAGAGGGAACAGGTGGCTACGGGCTCAAAGGGTTGATGAGTTAAACAGGACAATACTAGGTGAAGATCCCATGGAGGAGTAAGTGGCTTAATGTCTGGATATAAGGTTTGGAGTCCTTTCAGAAAATGCTTGGTGATGGGATGAGCGAAGACCGAGGTATTGTCAACTGTACCATGAAAGGTTGTGATGGCAGCTAAGTGGACTCTGATGGAGCTGAAGGAAAGGCCGGATTGCTTAATGTCCAATAGATAGTCGAGTATGCAGGGAAGAAGTGCTAAGGTAGGAGACAGTTGTTTAGCTGAACACCATTTTGTGAATCGTTTCCACTTTCGGAGATAGGTGGTATGGGTGGATTGTGTTCTGCTGTGTAGAAGTACCCTCTGAACTTGGTCGGAACAGTCTAGTTCTCGTTGGGAGAACCATGCAGGTACAAGGCTTTGAGATGAAGCATGGAGAGATTGGGGTGAAGAAGCTGGCCGTGTTGCTGTGATAAAAGGTTTGGGATGAGAGGCAGGGAGATTGGTGGTCGAATTGACATTCTGGTAAGGAAAGGAAACCATGGTTGTCTTGGCCATGAAGGTGCGATCAAGATCACCCTGGCAAGATCCGTTCGTATCTTTATGAGGACCCTGTTGAGCAATGGTATTGGGGGAAATGCATAAGCTAAGTCCTGGTGCCATGGGATCATGAATGCGTCTCCGAGGGAGTGTTTGCCCAGTCCCGCCCTGGAGCAAAAATTGAGTCATTTCGTGTTTTTCGCGGTTGCAAAGAGATCTATGGTTGGGTGACCCCAAGAGCGAAATATGTTGTAGATGATTCCCTCATCTATCTCCCCTTCGTGCCCCGAAGGGAAACATCTGCTTAACTCGTCGGCAGTGGTGTTCATCACCCCTGGGAGATAAGTAGCTGATATGCGGATGTGGTTCGCAAGGGACCAATTCCAGAGTTTTATGGCCTCTGAGCAAAGAGAGTGGGAACGAGCCCCTCCTTGTCTGTTTACATAGAACATGCAGGCAATGTTGTCTGTCATTATGCGTACATGCTGATTCTTGATTAGTGGAAGGAAGCAGCGGCAGGCATTCCGTATAGCTCGAACTTCTAGAACATTTATGTGCAGGGAGGTCTTGGAAAGAGACCATAGCCCATGGACTGTTTGGTGAGAGATGTGTGCCCCCCAGCCCGTGAGGGATGCATCAGTTGCCATTGTCAGAGTTGGGGAGGTCTGGAGGAAGGGGACTCCACAGCAGAGGTTGTAGGGGACTGTCCACCATATGAGAGAGTCTTTGACTCGATAGAGTATGGCCAGGAGTTTGTTTACTGAGTGCACGTTTGGTTTGTAAACTGTGGCCCACCAAGCTTGGAAGCATCTCATGTAGACGTGTGTTCTGGACCACGAAGGTGCACAAGGCTATGTGCCCTAGTCGTTGGAGGCAGTCTCGGGCAGTGACCAGGGGGCTGTTGCAAAGTCTCGTAGCCAGCAGTTTTATGGTATTGAATCAGTCGGGTGGGAGAGATGCCAGTCCGGTTGTGGAGTCGAGGCTTGCTCCTATAAATTCCAGGTGCTGGGTAGGACTTAATGTGGATTTGCTTTTGTTTATTTGCAGGCCAGGGATTGGAAGCAATCGATGGTGAGTTGTGTGAAGCGGAGGGCCTCATTGAATGTGGAGGCCTTCAGGAGGCAATTGTCGAGATAAGGGAATATTATGACTCCTTTTTTCCTGAGGTAGGCAGTGACTACCGCTAGGAGCTTGGAGAAAACTCGAGGGGCAGTGGAAAGGCCGAATGGTAGAACTCTGTACTGGAAATGTGTTGAGCCGAGGGTAAAACGAAGAAAATGTCTGTGGGACGGGTGGATAGTGACGTGAAAGTAGGCATCTTATAGGTCGAGGGCTGAAAACCAATCACCTGCTCCAGGGATGGAATTATGGTGGTGAGAGTAACCATCTTGAACTTTTGCTTTTTGACAAATTTGTTGAGTCTCCTGAGGTCGAGGATCGGTCGCCATCCTCCAGTTTTCTTTTCTGTTAAGAAATAATGGGAGTAGAACCCTTTCCCCTTGTGGCATTCGGGCACAAGTTCGATAGCCCCCAGGTGAAGGAGATGATGTACTTCTTGCTGGAGGTGTAGCTTGTGAGAGGTGTCCCTGCAGAGGGATGGGGAGCATGGGTGGGTGGGAGGTAAGGAGAGGAAGGGGATAGAATACCCAGTTGTGATGACCTCTAGAACCCACTTGTCGGTGGTAATATTTTGCCATTGGTGCAAAAATGGCTGTAGGCGATGTCCAAAGATAGTTGTAGGTAGTGCATACGCTGAAGTTGGGACAATGTTTATGAGACCCTCGACCAAAGGTTCAAATCTGCTCATTAGTTGGAGGAAGTTGGGGCATCCCGGAAGAATTGGGGCGATGCCGCTGGTATCTGGATCTCTGGCGTTGGTGTTGCTGTTGTTGATCCTGAGATCTTGGGAAATGCTGAGTATATGGGGGGTAGCGTGGATGGTGGTAAGGTTGATATCTGTATTGTCGCCTTCTGGTTGTAGGGGTTTGGATGCCTAAGGATTGAAGAGTTGCCCTTGAGTCCTTCATTGAGTGGAGCACCTCATTCGTGGTGGAAGCAAAGAGTTTATCACCATCAAAAGGGAGATGCTCTGAACCTCGCGAGGAAAGAGGAAACCATGAACCTCGATGCATGTCCACCGCCGTAGCGGTGGATCTCGCTGCGGTATTGGCTGCATCCAGAGCTGCTTGAAGCGCCGTGCGTGATATGATTTGGCCCTCAGAAACTAAAGCTGTAAACTGTTGTTTCTTCTGGTCTGGAATGTGTTCAATAAAGTCCATGAACTTATTATAGCTTCTATGGTCATACTTTGCTAGAATTACGGTATAATTGGCAATTTGAAATTGTAAGGTTGAAGAGGCATACACTTTGCGACCCAGCAGGTCTAAGCGTTTGCCTTCCTTGTTCGCTGGGGTATGGCAGAAATACTGTTGTTTGTTCCTTTGATTGGCTGCGTCCACTACCAGTGAGTTTGGAGCAGGATGTGAGAAAAGGAATTCAGAGCCCATAGAGGGAATGAAGTATTTACGGTCCGCTTGTTTGCAGGTAGGCTGGCTTGTGCCTGGAGCCTGCCAGATGGACTTAGCAGGTTCCAGAAGGGCTGCATTGATTGGCAATGCCAGTCTGGATGAAGAAGAGGGTTGCAGGATGTCCGTTAACTCATGTTGTTGGTCCGGTACTTCCTCTAGATTGATTCTAAGCTCGCTGGCAATCCTTTTAAAGAGATCCTGGAATTTCAAAAAATTGTCTGAGGACGGTAGAGGAGAGGGAAGTAAAGCTTCTTCAGGCATTGCTTCAGCTGGTACTTCAGTTAGTACTGGGTCAGGAGCAGGAGTTAACTGATCCTGAGAATGGGAGGGTGCCGCCAAGTGAGTCATATCATTTGGACGTTCGCGTCTTGTCGGATTGGAAAAGCGGGGGTGCTGCTGACGGAAAGGTGCCCATGGGGCCCAATACTGCCATGGTGGTGGAAAAGGCATAGGTGGTGCCATCCAGGGGTTAATGCACCAGGAGGCAGGGTCTCGAGGATAGTCTGAGACAACTTTCCTGTGCCCAGGGGTGACAGGACTCTGAGGATGGAATTCTGATTGAATTGAAACATTACCCTGTAGTTCAGACTCCTCCTCACTGGAGGAAGGCTGTTCAGACCCTGAATCATTCGTAAGGGAGCAGCAGTCTTTAAGGAAGGGTGACTGCAGCGTAGGTGACACTAGGAGGTCACTTGACTGGGTCAACTGCAGCGCTGAGGCAGCTGAAGGTGAAGGCTGATAGAATTGCTGTGAGGGAACCTGGGCTTGCACCCGAGTTCTTAGTCTTGGCTCCGTGCCAAGTAGCGCTGTTAATGCCGGTGCCAGAGTTGGTGCTGTGCTATTAATAGCAGGCTGCGGTGCCTCAGGGGGGTCCTGAAATGTCGGCACCGCATTCATCACGGTGCTGATAGGTGCCATAATCGAGGCAGGCAACTGAAAGCCTGTCGCCTCGGCACCAGAGCCTCGCGCTGCCACCGAAAGCACAGGTGGGTTTAACGCGGTGCCGGAGGAGCCCAGCTTGTTGAAAGTGCTCAGGCAGGGGAGCACCGATAAGGACACCGTGGATCTGACCAGAGAAGGTTTATGTCTGAGGGCTTCTTTTGAATTTGACAGAAGGTGCCATCGTTTTGCTGCTTTCTTCTGCTTTTTAGAAGTGGGAGAGCTGTATCGGTGAGTGGAGGCAGAGTCCGCGCCAGGGTCTGAGGGGGACCCTAGGGATTTTTGAAGTAGAATAAGTTTAAGTTTTAGCTCCTTGTCCTTTCTCGCTCTGGAGCTTAATTTAGTGCAGTAAGCACATTTCTGAGGAATATGGGTCTCCCCCAAACATTTTATGCACTGTGAATGTCCATCGGAGAGAGGGATAGCGTCCTTACAGGAGGAGCAGCGCTTAAAGCCTGTGGAGCCAGGCATATCTGAAGCAGCTGAGAGAACAATTTTTAACAGTAGAAAAAAGGGTAAGTAACACTAACAACTAACTAACAAGAAACAGTCTAACTACAAGTTATTTTAAGATGAGGAAAGAAATTCTTTAAGGAGTCTGCTGAGCTCCGTCTCAAGCTGGGGACGGTAGAGAAGGAACTGAGGGAACCGGCCGCACATGCTCACTAGAAGTATACTCAGAGCGGGAGCCAGGCTCTGGCGGGCATGCGTGGCCGGTACAAGTACTGCTGCAGAAATCTCCGATCAAAGGCGCAGGGGCGCACCGATACCTAGAGTGGAGCACCTACAGGGACATCTCTCGAAGAACAACAAAGGGTTCCCACCTATGTTTCTAAGTCATCCTCAATGATTTTCTTGCAAATACTGGTGAAGAACTAAATCTGAGTCTCAGAACTCTCGTAGTTTACATCCTCAGAGTAACTGCTTGCTAATTGCCTCTCTAGGTCTTTGCTGTTGAGGCTTTTCAGTTTCTTGCTCTTCCAAAAAAAACAAAACAAAAAAAACCCACCTTCTTCTCACTCTGTAATTAGTATTTGCATGTCCTATCATTCTATTATTTTAATATTGTGTCTAAGACAGGGCTGAAAACCTAGCATTCAAAATTTCTGGGGGGGAGTTTGATAACCTTTCCTCCGTTGAAAATTTGCCTGGCATTACTTTCCTCCTCTGAGATCATTTCTCTTTGAAGTGGGTGAATATTCCTAACCTTTCTGCCTGTGAAACAGCAGCTTCCTTACATGCAGGAAACCCAGAAGTCCATAATTCTGATAAAACATCTCAAAGGCCACAGAGTGAAAGTCAAGAACTGGAGTCTGCAATTTTTTGCTCACAATATTAATTTTAGATCAGATAGCATAGTATACCATATCTCGGCCAATGGTGCCAGAGTTGGTGCTGCGCTATTAATAGCAGGCTGCGGTGCCTCAGAGGGGTCCTGAAATCTCTGAAGTCTTCATTAGTTTCTAACACATGTTCTCACATAACATTGTGTGAAGCTTTGTTCTCATCTAAAGCATCAAAAGCACCCTCGACATGATTGTGTGGTGGATGGACTGCTTCTACCCTTACTAACTATCTTGTGCTTTGGCATTTTAATGTAATGCTAATATGCTTTTTCAATATACTCCAACAACTAGTAGAAGCAGAAAACAGGGTATATAGTCTTTGGACAACTTCAAAATATACAACTACTCGGGGAACCACCACTGCAGCAGCTTCTCCAACAAGATTCAGTGAGTGGGCAGCACATGGACGAAAGATACATGCTGATTCAACTGCTGAATTCTATTTTTCACATCTTTGTATGCCATAGCCATGTTTGCTCCATTCACATAGTTCTGTCTCTGCAATCAGCCATATCTAAACAGTCTTTTTCTGCTTCTCTAAAATAATTTCCATAAATACCAATCCCCTGTTTGGCATGAACAACAATGAAGTCTAAAAAGTTCACAACAACCTTCACCCCATCTTTCAAAACCTCAACATACCTCTTAACACTTGAGACATTTATTCTGTTTGGGAGAGGTCTGAAGTGCACTCAAACATAACAGAGAAGTATTTAGCTTTCTTAATATCATCAAAAATAACTTGCCATACTTTTCTTGCAATCTACTTTGAATTCAGTTTGATAAGTTTTGCAATACAGGCCTTACTAGCTTCCACATGATCCTGCAACACAGTGTGTCTCTTACTTCTCAAGCAATTCAAGTAAACCCCAAAAAACCATTATGAGGACTATTTAATTTCTTGTCTAAATCTCTCAAAGCTAAACACCTCTCAATGGAGTACGGAAAAAATATCAAAGAGATGTCACAACTATTGCAATGTCATATCCTTCCTTTATCAACTGTTCAACCCTTTCCAATAGTTCTGCAACTTTCATTCAGATTGCCTCCACGTGTGCCTTTGAACGTTCATATTGACACACTTGCCTGCTAACGTGGAAAAACGTTTGAGAGCCCAATTCTATAGTTTGCAAATGAAGATGAAGAAGCAAAAGAAATAGAACAAAGAGGCAAGAGTTGAACCGTACATCAACCAAGACCATTCATATAACTTTTCACTAGGAGTTTTGACAAAGAACCGTACTTTTAATACTTGCTTTCCTTTGGGTTTGCTAGGTGAAAAATTGTGTTCTAAATTAACAATGGGAACATTTTCTACTCGACGATAGCTAACAGAATCTGTCACTTGTGTGGCCAAGTAGCCAGATCTGCCTTGTCAAAGTCAAAATTCTGTCCCATGCTTTCAATAATCAAACCACTTGCAGTGTCCACATCCATAACAATCATACTCACAACCAAAAGGCAATTTTTTTCCTTGAATCAGAGACTCCAGGGTCCAACAATTCAAGACCAAGCTCTGTGTTGGAATCAACAAGCCTGAAAAACCCTAATCAAAGTCCTCATGAGCTAAGGATGGCTCAAAGTGTGAATAGTGGAATGATCCACAGATTGTTCACAGGAACATAGTTGAACTTTGCATGTTTTAAGAAACTCCGTAGACCACTTGCACTTTTCTGATCTTTATCATTGGCCTAGTGCAGCCTGCACTTTTGAGCGCTACTCTTGTGCTTGTAGGTATTCATGGCAGAAACTCCAGTTGAATTCAGTAAGAATTTACCCACCAAGCACTTCACGAATGAATTGCTAGGTTTGAAATTACTGTGGTAGTGGATGAAAGATGTATCTCTGTGAAACTCTGGGAGAAACCAGGTGAAAGGTCATAATAGGTTAGTGAACTGTGGTTAAAGTATGTGTGTGGGTTGGGGGGAGCACTGAGAATGCAGACCCCCTTCCAGTTGATTTTTTTAAGGTAGAAATGAGTCACTGAGACCCACAAACAGCTTCTAACAAAGCTGTTGCCTCACAGAGCTCCCTGGGCTCCTGCTGCCTCATACAGCTGCCCAGGTTCAGTTCCACTCCCATTCCCTCACAGGCAGGCACTGCCCATTCATCAACACAGGGCGAGTGCAGTGCAGCAGTAGGAAGCTGCAGAGGTAACAGCCCTGGGGAAGGGTACCACAGCCCAGAAGTTGGGGAGAGGTGGGGAGAAGCTGCAGGAGTCATGGACTCTCCCTCATCAGCCATCCAGCACCTTCTGGGAAAAGCTCTGAGCCAGGCCAGCTGGGAGGGATGAGGCAAAAAGCAGCAGGGATGGGAGGGTAGAGGCAGCAGCCCCAGCAGTTCACCAAAGAGCCCTATGTAAGGTTTCTGCTGAAAGCCTGTGTCACATGAGTCATCATAATCTTTGAAAAAGATTAGCTGACCATTGTGTCCTACGTTTTCCAACAGAAGTCTATTAGCATACTGTGCCAACACTAATGAAGGGATTGTGGGGATTTCAAGAGAAGAAATTAACAGGAAGAGATGAACAGCAGGGAAGGAAACTGCGTTTATGGGTAAAGAACAAAGGACTAGTCTAATATATGGAGGAGTGTAAAAAGTCACCCTGGCATCCTTCATCCGGGGAAACAGGCCTCCGGTGAGTTTGATCTCATGAGAGAAAAGTCTCAGGTATCCTGGATGAAAAAAAGGACTTTGGGTAAGCAGTACCATATTAGACAAGAGGGCATCTTGTTAGTTAACTTTAGGCTTTAGAACATGTGTCATAATTTTATATGTAGCCCTTTGTTCCCAGTATTTTTGTTTGCTATCAAATTCACTTACACTTGCTTTCTCTATAAAGAAATGTAGGTGCTGTGTGTTAAGCAGAACACTGTTCTAAGTGTAACTAAAAAGCTGTTTCTGGTAATTCTGTGAGTGTCCACTGGTTAAGGACACCACAGCAGGACACTCAGAGGACTTGGGGGTTGGTGTGTCCCTATCACTAACCTGCATGAGGGACAATGAAACCTCCTGGGTTGAAAAGAGAGTGATTGTATTGCCTGTGGCAAGGAAAGTCACAGTGCTCATCTCTGGTAGGTATACACAAGGCTACCTCATGCTAAGGGCAAGTGGTAGCGAGGTACCACATAACCCTGCATCCTCTTGGGAAGCACCACTGCACTGTCATTGCACCCCCACTGCCAGAGATACCCCACATGCCACTGAATCCTCAACCACCAGATACAGGGAGATCCCAACTGCATGGACTCTCGTTGCACCACAATCCCATATACCAGAGAGACCTAGGATGACCAGACAGCAAATGTGAAAAATTGGGACAGGGAGCGGGGGGGTAACAGGAGCCTATATAAGAAAAAGATCCAAAAATTGGGACTGTTCCTATAAAATCTGGACATCTGGTCATCCTAGAGAGACCTGCTAATCATAGAGACACATCTCCCCACCCCAGTGAATCTCACTACAACCCGCACCCCCAGAGAAACTCTCAAATCTGAATTAATCCCCAATCCTTCAGACCTTCACTGCACCCCTATTCCCAGACAGACCCTCCCTTGTTTTGGTGTGGCTGTCAATGAATCACACTGCATTAAATAGGACCCTGAATACATCATTTGGGGGCACTGAATAGTATAGGCCCATGACAGAAGAAAAGAATGAACAATTAAAACAAAAACAAAACAACAAACAGCATCAAAAACAGAGGCCCTTCATGGGCCCTGGTCCAGTTCTATTGGAACCATTTGATCCCCTCTCTTTTCACAGCCCTGGGTAGAAAGTGATTCTTGAAACCTGGGAAAAAAACTCCCAATCAACTGCTAAATGTTGCACTAGATAGTAGAAACAAATGATGTGTAGCCATTAGCAAGATAAAAGTATCATTCCGGAAAAACTGAAGTCCGCTAACATGATATTAAATAAAGAGACGACAAAAATTCAAAATTCAGATAAACAGACAAAACAAAAAATCAAAATCAAACTGCTAGTCTGGATTCCGACTCTCAATGTTTTCAAGAAACACCATTAATCTTAAATTCCAATCCAGGCTTTAGTCTCCAGCTCCAGGTGAGTTTATTTTCCAGTGTTTTGCTATTTTTCATTACTTTTCTGATATAATGATTTCAAGTTACAAAGAAGAGTCATTCTGCCTGGTTACCCAAGTCTCCAAATCAAATAATTTGTGACAGTCTCTCAACATTTTTTGTCTAGTCCTACATAGGAGTCTTGGGTGACATCCAACCAATTTGATGTCAGTTCCAGGCTTTTGCACATTGCAGATTTCAGTTCTTGGCAGAAGCCTGACTAGAGGTAATCTAAGTGTATTAGGACCAGAAAAGACAGAAATACACTGCTGGGTCAAGGAAACCCAAGAACTGAAAAATTATTTTTGACGTACTGTGCTTTGGATTAGACTTTTGATATGACCAGAAGCGTCACTGGAGTTTTGGTAAAGCAAAACCATCCAATTAAGCTGAAATAAGCAAAAATGAAGCAGCCAGAACTTAAAAAAAAATAAATAAATAAAAAAATGGGGGTGGTGGTGCAGGTAAGAAATCAAAGCAATCCAAACAAGGGAGCTCTAATCATTCACATCTGTTCCAGGCTTCAATAGTCATCCCTCTTCCCCCTTATTTTTTATTTTACATTTTTCTTCTTTTCATTATTAGACATATTTGCCAACTCAGCACACTGATTGTTGAAGTTTTTTCAAACATATTTTTAAAGTTAGTGTCATTTTTACTTTACAAAAGTAGGATATGCAATAAAGCTTCAGTTAGTAGATATAGGAGATTTCCATTTTAAATGACAACATGTGGTCACTGCTGTCAGCAAGTGACAAGGAATAACAAAAATGCCAAGAACATTCAAATATATACTGTCCACTCTTGCTCAAGAAAAAATATGCAACAATCCCTTCCAGAAGGAAAGGACTTTGCTGTTTGGAAAGGCAATGTGGTGAGTTGATTTTGGTTGATTCAGTTTACAGTAGATATAACTTAAATATAACTACTGCTCTTGAATAACTTACCTGCTGTCTCTCTCTAGTTCAGTATAAATGGAAATACATTTTCCCTCTTAAAAAAAAGAGCTAATCTAGCACGTGCTTAAGTAATCTCCTGAATCAGGGCCTATGTTTGTAGGACTCCTAAATCACTAACAGAGATTACAGGACTAAGTCATTCAGCACAGCAGTAACAGACAAAAGTAACAGTAACAGACAAAAGTGGCAATTTTGCAACAGAAAAGCTTCAAAAACAGACTCCAACGAGAAACTGCAGAACTTGAATTAATATGAAAACTAGATACCATTAATGTAGGTTTGAATAGAGACTGGGAATGGCTGAGTCATTATACAGATTGAATCTATTTCCCCATGTTAAGTATCCTCACACCTCTTGTCAACTGTCTGAAATGGGCCATCTTGATCATCATTACAAAAGTTTTTTTTCTCCTACTGATAATAGCTCATGTTAATTAATTAGCCTCTTAGAGTTGATATGGCTACTTCCACCTTTTCATGTTCTCTATCTATCTATATCTCCTTACTATATGTTCCATTCTATGTATCTGAAGAAGTGGGATGTAATCCACGAAAGCTTATGCTCAAATAAATTTGTTGGTCTGTAAGGTGCCATAAGTACTCCTGTTCTTTTTGCAGACACAGACTAACGTGGCTGCTACTCTGAAACCTTTTTAAACACTGTAATTTTAAATGTACCTAGGAGATATATAATAGATATGTGATATGAACGGAAATAAAGACCTCAGTTTAGGGTTCTATATTTCTCCTGCAAATCTAATGATACTATATATACCTGTAAGCATGCTACACAGGCAAACAGAGCCACACTCTAGATTCAGATAATAAATAACAGTCTTGGATACAGAAAATAGCAGTATTACCTTTATCCTGTTTCTCTCTCAGATTTGCTAACATGCTGGTCCACACATTTATTTGCTTCCTTGGAGGTAGAAAATACATTGGGTGTTCTTATTAACACTAGTCTTCAGCCTGACTGTATATAGTATAAACAATGTCTCCTTTCAATTTCCTGAATTTTCCAACAATTGCTAAACAATCCTCTCTCTTTTAGTAAGAGAGAATAATTTTTTTAAGAAGCAATTTAGTTCTTGACATATTAAATCACTTTTGCTTCTGGCCATTCACAGAATACAATCTTGAATACTCTGAGTATCACAAGTAACCCAGGCTGAGAGAACAACCATCAGTTTTTTTCAACTTCATAAGAGAGGGAATCCTCTTCCGGACTCCAATTTTATCATTTCAGATTGTCCCTGAGTTTCAAAAGTGTCAATAAGCCCCTTTAACAAGAAAATTCTAATATCCTCTACTCTCAAGGCCTATGCAGTTCTCAAAGATCAGATTCTAACATATTTTATTTGTTACACAATCTAATCCAAGCTGCAGGCATTTATTTTCTTTCTCTATCTAGGTTATCAGTTCATGACCAGGGACAAAAGAAATCTGTGGAGAACTGTGCCTCAGTTTAGGAGCCTTCAAATTCTTTCATATAGGCAAAGTATATGCAAGAGAACTTACTCTCTCCCCATTCTTCTTTGCTCTACTTTTATATTTTAATCCTATATATCACTGAAAAACAAAGTGTTCAAAATATGTATGTTCAAATAGCAGTTTTTTTGTTTGTTCGTTTGTTTTTTTTTTACAGATTCCAAGGCCAGAAGGGGCTATTGTGATCATCTAGACTGAGCTTGTGTATAACATGGGTGATAGAACTTCCCCAAAATAATTCTTAGGGTGTATAAATCTAGGGGAAAAAATTCAATGTTGATTTAAAATATGTCAGTGATGGAGAATCCACCATAACCCTTGGTAAACTACTTTTGTTACTGCTGGACCAAGCACAGGAATATGGGGGGAAAATATTGTATACCGGATGTTACAAAATACAAATGTCTAGCCCACTTTAGATGGCAGCTACATAGTCACTGCTTTTATTCCTCTATTCTTTTTTTAAAGAAAGATAAAGTATCTTAATCATCCAGAAATCACAGGAGTATGTAATCACTAAAACCTGTCGCCTATGTAACGCATATAACTAACCAAAAATGAAGAAGTGACACATAAACCCAGCCACACAGAATAAGTGATTTACTAGTTACCAATGTTAGTTGCTAAGTAGTCATAATGGTTCTTCTCTTATAACACTGAATTATGATATATGAAGGAAGTTCACACTTTTCTTAAAGCTGCAGTTTCAGTTTTGTTGAATCCCGACTTGGCATATCTTTGCAACTAGAGTTCCTAGGAGGTCAATTTTATTTTAAATGAAAAATTAGACCTTGTCAGATTCAGAAAAGTCTGCAGGGAATACCCCGAAATTCACATAGTTCATGAACTTTCCATGCTGATGCACGTTGTCCTGCATCATGAGGCTCCCCTCATCTAGTTCTACATGGCAATATTTCATCTTGGAGATCCATGATGAAATATCTCATGTTTTTGGTTATTTTCTGCAGGTGTTTAATCACCTAGTTAAGGTTTCTTTAATGTGATTTATAATATCTGAAATTTTATTCAACAACCTGTTGATTAAGCTCAGAGTGAACAATGGAACATTTAAATATGGTGGCAATTCTTTCTACTGAGAAAGATTGAGAAATAATATCCAAGACTAATTGGCACATTTTTTAACAGGTACATAAATACTGCAAGAAAGTTACCTTCCCCCCCACAAAACTGTCAAAAAGTTGACCATAAGAATCAGGAGAAAACTTAAAAAGGCAAACCAGCAAGGGGAGAATATTATTATTATTGGCTCTGATTTTGAACCTTTTAGCTTCTTCAAAAATCCCAAACAGTACTTTTAGCTGCACTGTAGCAGCACCTACAGGGCTCTAATCAGGATTGAGTCTACTTGAGGTAAATACTATAGAAATGTGGAAGAAAAGTCAACTCTGCCCCGAGGAGCTTAAGGTCTAATTTGAGACAAGACGTAACAAGTGGGTCTGAAACAAACAAACAGAAAGGGGACACAGGAAGAGGAAAATGGATATCAGACCACACAAGCATTAACGTAGTTATTACCTAAACTGATGGCACAAAATGAGAGATAATGATGACTCTGAACTAGAGCTTTAGCAGTGTGGACAGAAAGATGATGTCAGATCTTGGAAACATTATGAAAGATGTAGTAGCAGGATTTGAAACATCCTCCTCTATATTCAGTGTTATTTGTTTGGTCCCAAACTATTTTCCAGTCTTTAAATTCCTCTACATTGCATGACAAGTTAACAGACATAACCCTGGTAATATTTTCAACAGAAGCAACATTAAAAATGTAAGAAGTGTAAATCATTAACATAACTCCTCCTGATCCTCAAAGAAAGCAGACAATAAAACTATCGATCAGCAGAGGAAGGAAGATGAGGAGAGGCGAGAGGGGCCAGCCCTTTCAGGAAGTATATGTGAGGGGGATTTAGGAGGAAGGAAATTGGTGAGGCAGGGAAAAGAAGACTGGCACCAGGAGAACAGGAAATGGCTGAATATCTGCAACTGATGCCTGCACTTTAAGTTCTTCTGAAAATAATAATAAAAAAAATAAGATGAAATAAAATACTTGCCTTTTACCCATTCCTTTATTTATTAATATACTTAGGACTTAAACCCACAAGCACTTCTGCAGGTGAACATTTTCATTATTCAGTGAGTAAGCATTTGCAGGATCAGACCACTGAAATACAAGTTCTTCAGACTGGGGGCTAGTCTCTAAACCACATTACACGTTTCTAGGCATTAATAGATTCAAAGATTCACAGATTTCATGGCCAGAAGTAACCACTGTCATCTAGTCTGACCTCCTGCATAACACCGGCGATAAAACTTCCCGAAAATAATTTCTGAAGAAATAAGTGAAAATATAGGGGGGAGAGGCAGAAAGAACCGACAGGAGAGAGAGTGAAGGAGATATGTACACACGCAACATAATACAAAATTGCACCCTGATAGTGTTTTAGAAACTTAGCCTAAGGGAACACTCTGTATCAGAAACCTAGCACGTAACAGGTTAAAAGCATTACTCCCAAAACAGACAATCACAAATTCTACTTCATCAATTTCCTCCTCCTTGATGCACCTTTCCTGACTGCAATTTATCTTTTGAAGGAAAGATTCCTCTGGATACTAATGGGATTAATTTCTGCCTTTTCTTCCCCCAGTTCCCTACATTAGAAAGTGATCTATTTTTACTGGTATGCACAATGTTTTCTTGTTGTTGTTATGACAAAGATCACCTTAGGATCCAGCTACTTCATATATTTTTGTTCCTGTGAAAGCAATGATGCTGTGAATAGTCTAAAAAATTATTAACACGTCCCTTTCCCAGTAATCTAATTAATAACAGGAACAAAATATTTCTGAGTGGATGGTAGCTTTGTAAGGGTCATTCATTCCACAGCAGCATATTTTTGCATACTCTCAAGATTTCATCACTCAGTTACAGAAAAATAATATTTTTCAAAACACACAGAATGTTTCATCCCCCGATATGCTACTGAAGGGTCAGATAAAAACAACAGAGAATTCAAGCTACAACTTATCTAAAACAAGAGTTTAAGTCATTCAAAAATGTTTATGTTACAAGAAAGCCACACACAAAGAAGATGAAAACCTGAAACTTTGATGTTAAAAGCTGAGAATCTTGAACAAAGAAAGACGAATGCCACCTCAAAGTTTTTCTTTCAAAAATTCAAATGAGGATGATTCAGGATAAATGATAGACAAGAGTTAATATGAAACGGGAAAAACTGGATTCATAGTATTGCACCCAAATTTCAATAAAAAAGCTCTGCTTTTTTAAGTCAATTGCAAAGGTATTTTAACACGCTACAATCCTCTCTCATGTACATGTAAAGGAATTCTTCATATTAAATTTTTCTTGTTCAGTGTTCCCTCTTTTTTCCTCCACCCACATTCTTATTTCATGTGAACAATTAAGGAGTGTTTCTGAGGCTTGGGCTAGGGGTTGTGGGAAATGAACAGAAGCTGAAAAATCCTGAAGCCCAGTCCTGGATCTGAAACAGGATCTATTTGGGGGCTTGTGCTACCAAGTAAACTCTCTCCATACATTTTACCATATGAAAAACAGTGATAATAAGACTCACCTCTACTTTACTGTGATTTAGCGAGGCTTAATAAATTAAGGAGGAACCGCTACTGAAAGAAAAGGCAACATAACGGGTAAAAGAGTTTTTCTGTAAGGAAACTGGGACCAAAATAATTAAATAATTTGTAATTCACGGTTTTAGTTATTTTGATGCAAGTCTGTGTGGACAGTCTTAGTTCAGAATAAAAATGCTCTATTTTGGTGTAAATTGAACTGTTTTGTTAACAAAAAGAAACATGGGCTAGTGCTGAAGGCACTTCCTTTGACTCAGGAGACTTGGGTTCGATACCCTACTCTTCTATTGACTTCCTGTGTTACTGTGGGTAGTCGCTTAGTCTCCTGGGCATAGTTTGGGAGAGGGCAGGGACACTGTCCCTCAAACTGCAAGCCTCAGGCAGGCACAGAATTTGACCACACACACATATAGCCCCATTGGCCTCACTGGAGCTGCCCATCCAAATATAGAAGTCAAACTATGCCTATGCTTAGTCTCTCTGTTCTTTGGCTCCCCAGTGGTAAAACAGGGATAACAGCACTTCCCTACCCACAGGGATAGGACAGGAGTGAGGATTTTAGTTATAAGATGATTGGTTGTGTTCAAATCCTGGTGCTTACGTAGTTTCTCCTACAATCACAAGGAATGTTTATGAAGACAAACTTTTGAAAAGGAAATTTTATTTTAAAAGTGTTCAGAAAGTGAAACCACAGCTATTTACCTAGCTGTATTTAAGTTTAGCTGTTAGGCTCTCCAATGGTACAGGAAGGATTTTTGATTTCCAAGAAAAAGTCCCCTATGCAGTTTTGTTCTGACACCATGACAAACATTTTTAGATACAACAGATTAAATTAAAGATCAACATTTGCCCCACACATTAGATTTGCAATTCAGAAGACACAAACCTGGATTAACCAGATTTATAAGCATCTGCTTTTATACAACTGAGTGTCGCAGCCCTAAGGTCTTTTTCCAACATGGTGTCTGTATGGCCAATTGCCGGTCACCTAGAGGTCACACTGGTACTGTGTGCAACACCGTGGTGCGGTGTGCAACATTAGAGTGCCGTGTGCATTATTCCCGCTCTTTTCCTGGTCACCTAGGGGTCAGGCTAGTGTCGTGTGCAGTCTCCTGCTCTTCTGCCTGGTAACCCAGGGGTCAGGTTAGTGCTGTGTGCATAACACCAGCGTGCCGTGGGCAAAGGGACCCAATCTGACCAATCGTAGTTCAGTTCCAACGGTCAGATTAGGACTGTGTGCAAACCATGCTAGCGTGCCGGGTGCAGCTTCTAGTGTGTCGTGTGCAAATCCTATCTACGTAGGGGGCAACAGCTCGGAACCTGGAGGGCGTAGGAGCTAGGGACCAGTCAGATCCTGACAAGTATAAAAAGGGCCTTTGAATAAAACCATGCCTCGTGCTAGGATCTGTAGGAGTATCCACGGACTGACTGAAGGACCTGACCAACCCTTCAGCCAGGGGTCTCCTCCAGATATAGCCGGCTCGGGATGTGTCATTTAATTCCTTTTTCAACGTTATCTTCTACGGATTCGGAATGCTTCTGGTATCTGTTCTGCTGGTCAGCTGCACCTGGAATACGGTACTTGCTTTCTAATCTTTCTTTCTGTGTTTTGCTTAGCCTCTTCTCCTTTCCCCCGCTCTTATTTGGTACAGAATTGCATATGTTATTTGATGTAGAGTTGTGTAATTATGGTATATAAGAACTGAGCTATTGTAACAACTACTATTGAAGGTAATTGTTGTATTTGATAGTAGTATTTGGTTAGTGTGCACACAGTTTATTTTATTTGGTGTATTCGTCTATGTTTTCTAAAGGGCAGTTAATTTTGAATCATTTGGTTCCTTCTTGATAAATGTAAATAGATTGCTTCAGGTTGTGTAAAGGTTTCTTGTTCCAATAGTACTGTTAGTTGGTAAACGTGCTCCTCCCCAGCCCAAGTTGTGATTTTCTCCCTGTTAATAAACGGCCACGTGGTATTTTGAAGTTTATATTTGTCTGGTTTTAATTTTTCTCCCTCGATTAAACAATTCACCGAACCTGCTTTAGGATCGGACACTGAGTAAGGAACACACTTTAGGGAAATCATGATTAGCTTTAATACTCTGAGAAAATTGCTTTTGGTCAGATTTCTTTATAAAGTAAACAAAATGTTCAGACTGTGATTCTTCACACAGCACAAGGAAAATGTGTACAGTGATCAGCCTACATAGAGGCTGAGCTGAGCCAGAAACTGCAGAGCCCAATACACTTGTGGTCAATGAGGATGTCTGTTTTTATAATTTATCACTGATAGCTCAGTCTACCCTTATCTTTTTTCGTATTTGCTCCATTTACTGTACTTCATGACTTGATAAACTTGTATTTTTATTTCACTGGGGGGGTTGGGTTTTTTTTCCAAAAATTAGATTTAAATGAAGCAGTACAAATACCAATTTCACAGAATCTTAACTACAGGGTTGTAGGATGTCTCAATCTTTTGCCTCTGATTTTGTCACAGGAGCCAAGCTACTGCCTATGTTCCTTATTGACCTTTCATTGCCCACAAACCTCGTATCAGTTGCTGGCTGGGAAGTCTCACTCTAACAAGTCAAGGAATGGCACTGTTGGTACTGATGAGAAAGAATTCTTTAAATTCTAGAGGAATGTAATAAAGTGGATCATTTCATGGATCAAGACTTTTCTGGATGTGGTCCATTTGGGTAACATGAACCAACCCATAAACCAAAAGAAGTGTGATTTTTTGATTGTTTATATCTTATCACTTAACAGCACATATAACGACTTCAAAAATTCAGATGCTTCAGCAATATTTCCCACTTCTAGTTTTTTAAAATGGCAAGAGATTTAAGCTATTAAGTTCTGAAAATTTGACAGAAACTTAACTATGGAGCCGCTACTACCAGCACTTTTATAAGTTCTCAAGTTCATAAGTTTTATACATACACACACACATATATTCACCTATTTTACCTTTTGGCTTCCATGTACCTGCAATTTCACTGTGTTTACAAGTGGCAGGTAACCCCAATCTTCTGAAGTTTAATGGGTGACATTTTAATGGGTGACATGAAAGTTGAGCCATTGACTTCAGTGGATCCAGGACTTCACCCAACATGTGTGGAAGCACAAATATAAGATGCCAGGTAAGAAGCGGCCAATTAAATGTGACAAATGTGCTTTCAAATGTTGCTTTCAAACCTATTCCTTTTGGTATTTCTGACTCTATTCTTCGATAAAATAATGCTACATAAGGAATTTCAGTTCATCTATATCTCACTAAATTAAGTTTTCCAAATCTTTTACTTCTCTCCTTTCACATGCTGTCCATTCCTGGTCCCATTCTCTTTGTCTCCAAAATACCACCAAAAAAAAGAAAATATCCATTGTTACTGCAAATCTGCTAAGACATACAACTGAATGTGTATTTTTTTCCTTCTTGTCAAGACTCCTTTACAGCTGTTTAGAAATGGGAATCTGAATTATAATGTATTTTCAACTACTTGTCTGTATGAGAAAGATGCCATGTTATTAATAGTGCTGATTAAGACAATGCCTGGCAAATAGGATGTAAATTCATTCAGTGGAGTTTGCCATCTCAGCAACATTAATTTATACCTCTGAATACAAAATGAGCATTTCAGCACAAGGAAGTACTGTATCTGAATCAAGTTTATTCCTAGACCTACATCAAATCCTGTTTCTTGTTTGTTTTTAGAAAAAAAACGAACTGAAAATATAAAATGATTCCGTGAGGTGGAGTGATGGAAGAATGCTAGTTAAATAGGCACAGTATATAATCATCACAAAGCAAAAACAAACTTGCATGCTATTCCTCCACAACAAGCACAGATTTAAAACCATCAAAAATACAGATGGTGTTGCCAATTAATGTATGTTTCCTTTGTTCTGGGTGTGTCTTTGTTCTCACAGGTGGGTGAACAGCAATTTTAAAGTGCAACAAGAAAATGCACCACATTAAAGAACACCGGAAATTCCTACAACAGAATGAATGGTAGCAGTAGACAATACATGCTTAGAATGCATTTCACAGAGATACCTAATATTGCTTTAATCATCTGCTTACCTAAATTCAATAGACTTTACACAGCAAGGAAATGCAAACACACATTTTAAGTTAAGGGGATTTCTTTTGAAACAAATAATAAATATGGGGCTAGATTCACAAAGAAACCTAGGTGTGTGGACACTAAGTGTTGCCACATCTAACTTTCAGGCTCCTGGAAATACACTGCAATTCACAAAGCCTTAGTTAGGTGCCTAGACTTCCTATACAATGATTGGAGAGAGATAGGTGCCTTATAATGGGATTCACTAAAGCAGGGGTTCTCAGAACAATTTTTTTGGTGGCCTCAGAATGTGTCCACCATCCATTGCTGAGCCGAAGCCCACTGAACACACACACTGGCCCCATTCATCTGCAGAGGTGCTGCCCAGAGCCCCCAGGAGGCTGCAGCTGCTATTCTCCTTCTGGCAGTGCTAGTAAACACCAAGGCAGCCAGGAGCAACAGCTGGGTGCTGCAAGGAGGGGCCACTGCTTTGCCCCTCTGTCAAGGTTTCTTCCCCACTTTGAACTTTAGGGTTCAAGAAGTGGGGACATGCATGGTCACTTTTAAGCTTAATTACTAGCTTAAATGTGGTATGCTGCCACCAGCCAGAAGTCTGTACTTGGCACATTTCTGTTCCCCCAAAACCTTTCCTGGGGAACCCAGGACCCAAACCCCTTGGGTCTTAAAACAAGGAGAATTTAACCATCCCCCACCTTTTCTCCCCACCAATCCCTGGTGAGTTAAGACCTAATCCCTTGGATTCTAAAACAAGGAAAAATCAATCAGGTTCTTAAAAAGAAAGCTTTTAATTAAAGAAAGAAAAGGTAAAAATTATCTCTGTAAAATCAGGATGGAAAATGCTTTACAGGGTACTCAGATTCATATAGACTAGAGGGACTTCCCCCCCACCCCCGCCTTAGATTCAAAGTTACAGCAAACAGAGGTAAAAATCCTTCCAGCAAAAAGACACATTTACAAGTTAAGAAAACAAACATAAGACTAATACGCATTGCCTGACTACTACTTACTATTTTTAAACATGAAAGACTGATTCAGAAAGATTGGGAAAGCCTGGGTGTACATCTGGTCCCTCTTAGCCCCAAGAGCGAACAACAAACAAAACAAACAACACAAAGACTTCCCTCCACCAAGATCTGAAAGTATCTTGTCCCCCTATTGGTCCTCTGGTCAGGTGTCAGCCAGGTTCACTGAGCTTCTTAACCCTTTACAGGTAAAAGAGACATTAACCCTTAACCATCTGTTTATGACACCCTCCCCTATGCCCGTTTCCACCTAGGAAGCTGTAGTGGCTGTAGAAAAAATACCCTGGTAAGCCGCATGCAGACATGGTGACCACATTTGAGAAACGCTGCACTAAAGCCAGCATGCTAGGTGGCTTCTCCCTTAAGCTAATCAATGGGAGGTGCCAAGTGCTCCTCCACCCCCAACTCTTCACCATTTTGTGTAAACTCATCTACAGAGGCTCATCTAGAGTAGACAAAGCCTGAACACGCTTACCAGATCGGGCCTCATAGACGAATCAGTCACAGGAATACCTATCTTCTCCGTCAGTTAGGTTATCACTCTGGGAAGTAGGTGTCAGGAACCTGGCCTGGCGCAGCAGTGCACAGGCTCAGAGGCAGAAACATAGGGATCTTTAAATGCAAACATTTTATGCACCTAAATGATTTGGCTGCAGCTGACGGGGGTTGGTTGTGAATCCCAGTGGGACTGAGTCTGGGATTCAGGCACTTAAAGTAGCAGTTAGACATACAAGTCTTTTTGTCAATCTAGCCCAGATTTCTATAAAGTATTTTTAATTTTATATTTATGTGGTTGAAAACACACCCATCATTGTACACAGCTGTTTCTCGGTGTGTAAATCTATGGTATTAAATAGTGAAGCTCTGTTTTGCCCCTAGGAAGGAAAACAAAACTAAACAATTTAGATCTCAAAAAGTAGCTGTCATTTTGAACCTTAGTTGCCGGGTTTTTGTGTGTTCATTTCCTACAGTGGTCATTCATTTCAGCAGGTGATGAAGGTATAAACAGTATATCTCCAGTGTTTTACATCATCTTAACACTAGTAATTCACATAATGCAGTATAAGAAGTATATTTTCAGATGTTGCTATTTCCAACCATAGAGAGCGATGTCTTGGATCACCATGTTCGCAGCATATAAATGATTTCTGAATTCTTTATGCATTAGCATTACTAAAAGCCAGTTAGGCACAATTGTTTATGGTTTTGCATGTCAAAATTAAAAGAATGATAGCTTTCTGATTTGCTTTTACCATACTCGAGAATAACTCGTGCATTGCACGCTTCAGCCTACATAATCATATGAAAACACTTCTAATGAGAAAAGAGCTTTCCTCCAGAAAGCAGAATAAGCTATTATCTCCCTAAAGAAATGTGATTTTGTCCCAAACACCTTATTACACTTTCTAATCCATTCCATAACTCTGCTGTGGGAAGTATATCAGAGACATTTCAAAGGAATTTAATAAATGGTTCACCTATACTACTAATGGTTCACCTTTACCACTGAAGTATTATTTAGCTTGAAAGAAAACACTATGGAGTCTAGATACCAATAGTAATCAAAAGACAAAGATTATGCGATAGTGGAAAATGTGATCAATTTTATTTTCACAAGCTACAGATTGCAACATAACTCTCAAATGGACACGGTCAGACATTTTCTTTAGAATTTTTTTTATTTTTAACAAAAATATCTTTTTCTGAAAACTGAAATTTTCCCCAGGAAAATTTGAGTTTTGTTGAAAATTTTCAATTTTCCACTGGGGAAATCAAAATGGCAGCTCCCTCACTGTCCACCTGCAGAGACTGAGACTGAGACAAGCATCTAGGAGGGCTACCATGGTGAGGTCACTTAAGTGCCAGCCTCCCAGCTCTGGCAGCCAGAGAGGTACAGAACCCAGAGACTCAGCCTCCCCGCCTTCTCACAACTCTAGCAGCCAGAGAAGCAGAGAGATGGGGAGCTTAACCTCTCCGGCAACCAGACTAGAAGAGTCATGTCAGACTCACTTTGCACGTTCCCTTCTCATGAAAAATATTGTGGTTTTGAAATTTAATCCCAGTTCGGAATGAAAATTGTTTGTAAAAATGCAACATTTTTCTTAGGCAGGGATTTTTATTCTCCGGCCAGCTCTCCTCTCAAGCAGGGGGATGGAGTGTGTTGCATATGATCACTCTAACAAATAGAAATGCACAGCACACAGTTAAACAGTATAAGTCTGAAGTTAGACAGGACACATTTCCAGCTTTGTGCAAATGAGATGCATCCTCTGCAACATTTAGGGAAGGCAACAGAGGGGTAGGAAGACAGTGGGGCTGAAGGTCTGCAGCTCAACACAATAATAAGGGGTAGATTAGTGTTCTTTGCTGAGGAATGATGTGAATGGAAAGGGAGAAGGATAAGTATTCTCAAATGTCAGGTTTTTACACTTACTGTAATTCGTTCATCTTTGTCATCCAGTGGGGACCCATCTTTTTTCCATGAAATAGTAGGTTCTGGATGGCCTCTTGGGGGTTGGCATTCCATCACGGCAGGTTCACCCACAGCTACCATTACATCAGAAGGGTTCTGTCTGAAGTCATCTCGTAATACTGAAAGAGTGACGACAAAAAAGTCATTACTGACACATCAGTGCACACCAGACAGCAAAAATCTTTGGCTTCTAATGGCCACTTTAACAAGTCATTGTTTTTGTTAGGACTTTGAACAATTAACACAGATATTTTCTCTTTGTGGACTTTGAAACAGTGTCACAATTTTTTACATAGAAATTTACCCAGGTTACATCTGTTTTCAGGGGCAGGACATGTCATTTTTATTTGCCTAAAATGGCAATTCAACGACATGCGCCTGATGAAGTGGGTATTCACCCACGAAAGCTTATGCTCCAATACTTCTATAAGGTGCCACGGGACTCTCTGTCCCTAATTCAAGGACTGATATTCCAGAGCAGCTCATTATCTCCTCTCCAACTCCCAACAACTTGGGAGTTGGGAGATAGTAAACCTTCAGTAAGTTCAGTTGCTTCTACTGCCACCTCTTCTCTTCTTTGCCCCTTATAACACCCAGATTATTTTTATTTGAATTTCCACCAGTCAGAACTAAGTTTTGGAAGCACGAAAATGTCTATCAGCATGGTGTGAAAGCTAAATGTGTACCACGGGCTGAATGTAGCAAGGAGGAGTTTGGAAGCTATTTAGCATACACTCTTAAAATCGTACATAACCCAAAACCTTCCACACACACTAGATGCACAGTGTAATGGACACAGGCTTGATATTGTTACTGCTGAAGTCAATAAGAATTTTTGGCCATTATTTTAATGAGAGGTGAATCTGGACCGCTGCCACTTTTCATTTTAGAACCTGCTTCTTTTTCCACCTCTCCAAAGAAAAGACCATAAAGGCAATAGAAACAAAAAGCTACACAATTTTTAAATTAAAACTAACTTATAGCCCTCATTAACAGCAAGGTATGTAAATGCAGAAGAGTTAATTTGCAACACCAAAGTTTTATTACATAAGAATGACCAGCAGGAGCACTACCAGCTTTTTTGCCGCCCTGGACGGTGGAAGGTCCCGCCCCCGAAATGCCACCCCTGATAGGCGGTGGAAGGTCCTGCCCTCAAAATGTTGCCCCCAACAGAGGCAGCGGATGATCTGGCTGCCGCAGTCACCCCCCACAAATGTTAGCGCTCAAGGCGGCAGCCTAGGTCACCTAATGGGTTGCACCGGCCCTGACGACCAGACTGTGTCAGATCAAAGGTCCATCTAGCCCAGTATTCTGTGTTCCGGCAGTGCCCAATGCAAGGTGCCCCAGAGGAAATTAACAGAACAAGTAATCATCAAATCATCTGTCGCCCATTCCCCAGCTTTTGGCAAACGGAGGCTAGGGGCATCATCCCTGTCCATCCTGGCTAATAGCCATCGATCGACCTATCCTCCATGAATTTATCTAGTTCTTTTTTGTTATAGTCTTGGCCTTGACAACATCCTCTGGCAAAGAGTTCCACAGGTTGATCATGCATCGTGTGAAGAAATACATCCTTTTGTTTGTTTTAAACTTGCTGTCTATTAATTACATTTGGTGACCCCTAGTTCTTGTGTTATAAGAAGGAGTAAATAACACTTCTTTATTTACTTTCTCCACACCGGTCATGATTGTATAGACCTCCATCATACCTCCCCCTTAGTCGTCTCTTTTCCAAGCTGAAAAGTCCCAATCTTCTTAATCTCTCCTCATACCCCTAATTATTTTTGTTGCCCTTTTCTGAACTTTTTCCAATTCCAATATATCTTTTTTGAGTGGACATAATACAAGAGCTGTACTAAGAATCTGAGTATGGAGCCTCTTCTTAGTTCCCAAGATTATATCACTAGTATAAAGTGAAGAGATAGTTAAAAGTATGTGCTGTAAAATTAAAAAAAAAAAAATCAAGTGAAATGATCTAAACAAACTTCTCAAGTCTGGAGGAGCTCATAAATCTAAGATGAAAACCTATTAGATAGTACCTTGGATGGTTTTTAGCACCTTTGAAGCAACAAAGAAGTCCAATACTTGCCTAATAAAAGCAAAATTACTTGAGTAATTTTGTACATTTGTTAGGCTTAGATCAGCTTTACAAGTGCAGTACCTTCTCTGTAAACTGAGACCTTTTCACAAATTAACCAACACATAATAAAATACCTTAGGAGGACATCAAAGGTCCAGGCCATAGAAACATCAAAATATTTTTTTTTCCATTTGCTATGAATTATTTTGGCTCTAACATTATATAATGAAAAGCTAACAAAAAGTAATCCATTAAAGATTACTTCACAGATAGCGGTCACATAATTATTTTTGCAGCTGTAAAGTAGATACATACTGCAGTTTTGCCTCAGGCCCTGGCAATCTTGCATAAAGTTATCAATTTAAAGACTTCATCTCTTGCTGAAAAAGCAATTTTTCTTCACTGTCCTTTATAGTCAAGGCTCACTGTAAATTAAGAATATATTTCCTTTTGAAGATATATTAGCAGTATACTTTATAATCCAGTACAGTATGTGCTTTCAGTTATCAAAGGGTCAAATTTCACCATGTGCATCTTATTTTCCAAGAACAAAATCGTTTTGGGGAAAAAATGGCAACTAAAACAGGGAGATAATTTTCATACATTAACGTGTAGAATCTTTATGAAGAAAAACATTCCAGAATTTAAGAACCATTATTGGTGATTTTCATTCATATTGTATTTAACAAAATGTTGAAGTACAGCAAACGATGACTGTGATCCTGTGCTCCGTGCACAGCAAGAAAACTCTCTTTGACTTCACTGGACTGCATGAGGCTCTCTGAAGTTACTTGTTGAATTTAATCAATCAGTGACAGGAACAGCTTTGATAAGTCTAGTCTCAAGTCAAATCCAGAAGTCTTGTATTTTGTAGTCAACAAAACAATTACACCTCCTGTATAGAATTTATCCTATGGCATAAGCAATAGAAAAATAATTAGGAATCACTTGAGGGTAATTTTTTATTGACAATCAACACAGTTAAGTAGATGCATAATACATTTGTGTAAGTCCTGAACAACATGTTCAGATACACATCACCCGTTATTTTCTTCTCAAGTTTTACTCTGATTACTAGAGCTGGGCAAAAATCATTCTAAATGTTTTTTGTTTGGTTGGTTTGGGTTTTTTTTGTGAAAAATGCAGATCTCGAAACACTTTTGCAAATTCATGTCAGTTTCACTAAATTGTGTAAAAAATTTCAAAAAAATCAAAATGTTTCATTTTGACATTTTCCAAACAAAATGTTGCATTTTTTCAGTTTCAAATGACTTTTAATTTGGAAATTTACTTACATTACATTTCAAATGTGAGTATTTACATTTTATTTTTCATAAAATGTAAACACTCACATTTGAAATGTAATGTAGTATTTTGGGTTAAATGAAACCTGAAAGCCATTTCATTTGAACCATTTTTGTTTTTGCTTTTTAGTTCATCAGAAATTTTGAAAAAAAAATCTTTTCCAGTCAACCTGAATTTTTTTTCTTGATTTTTTGAAACTGCCAGCCAACCAAAAAAAATAAAAAATAAAAAATAAAAAAAGTTACTCACAGAGCTGTACTAAGCTCTACACTAAGCCGGAGGATGTGGCGTTAATAGTACAAATGGTATGTAGGGTGCTCATTCAATGAAACAAATCTGAGATTGCTTTCTGGACTGTAGACAACCTCCTCAAAACAAATTAAACAATAGTCCAGTGGTTCCCAATCATAGTCCAAACTTCAAAACAACATTTGTCATCCCAGTGCTGGCCATTTGATTCAGATCTGAAGTGGCTAACACTCTACTCTCAAAGAACAAGAGCAAGCAGCCTTTACTGGCGGGTTTAACTAATGTCCCATAGCATAGTAATGCTTCATCATCAAATGGTCCATGCTGGTTGTTCAGAGGGCCATGACTGGTTCAGGATGCCCTGACCAACCAATATGTCCTGCCCCCCACACACACACACCAAGGGTCAGACAGTGGTTGGAATAAATTACAAAGGAGATGGGAGGCGTGAACCCTCAGAAATGCTACTTGGTATGCAAATCCTCTACTCATAGTGAAAATCTCTCAACAACAACAGGATCCTAATTATTTCATCTCTTTCAAGGTGGACACTATAAAAAAGTTCCTTGTACTGTGGTAAAATCCACAATTTGATTTTAAATTATGAATGTTAGACCCCCAAGTGGGGCCCCAGGGCCAGACTACGGGTGCTCCGGCCTCCACCCCCCAACGGATTTTTCCCCCAGCCCTCAGAACTGCCACTGGTCACGTAGCTGCTCTGAAAGCAGAACTTGCAACAGGAAAAGCAGCCTTGTGGTCAGCCAGCCTGAAGAGACACAGTTCCCCTCGCGACGGTTGCTTCCTGGGTAGAGATGTTAGGGCCCGTCTGCCTCCCTTGTATGGGCATATGCCACTCGCGACCCCCCAATTGGCTTATCACAAACTATGACGACAAATTTACTATATATTGCCGGTCCCCTCCCGGGGACGGGCGGAGAGCCCCCGAATTCCTGTCGAAACCGTATCCAGGCCTGATCACCCTGCAGGCTCTCTCGGCTCACGCGTTTCCTGAAGCCTAACCGTTTGCCGGCCGTAATGAAACTGTTGTGGTTTGTATGTGTAAGTATAATTAGCTGTTAAGTATTCTGTACTGATAGATAAGAGGCAAAGACTGATTCCAGCCGCCCCAAGATTCCTGCTAGGGGAAACCCGTTGACCAGGAACTCTTGAAAGCAAGGGGGATCAGTTAAGCCTCACAATTTATTTAGGGAAATTAGTTGCTGCACTTATGATTACTAATAGCACCAATATCACTTCTACTAACCCCTGGAATGATTTAGATAACTATTGGGATTTAGAAAAATACCAGGGCCAGCTTTTATTTGTAATTGCAGTATTTGTATTATTTGCTTTGGTAGTGTGTTGTAAGCCCCAGATGTAACTGATCGTGTTCTCCCTTATCATTATCTGTGATTCATTTAATAAACCCTTATTCTCTTAAACACTAAGAGTGAGTGCTTGCGTGCTCTCCGTCGCTACCCGTGGGCACTTGACACCCCCCCCAGGGCATCCAGTGATCGAACCTCCGCCCTACCCCAACGCTCATTACCCGGTAGATAACGGGCACCTGGTGGCCATATTGGTGGAGCAAGGGGCGAGAGTAATCAGTAATCAACATGGCGTCACGAACAGGATGCCTTCGGGAGGGTCAGTGCCCGTGGTGTAGTGGGGACCGTGAACAATCTGAGCTCGAGCAATTTCAACACTTACAATTTCACCAAGTGGCCAGCAGACAGTCTGCGAGGCCCACCCTAGATTGGGTTTGTACTATAGAGTCAGGGTCAGGGTCGAAAAGCTATACTACCTCATTAACCCTGCCTGCCGTAGGATGCCTCCTCCACTGCCATCCCACCTTTAAGTGTCAGCCGGCCGATGGTTCCCTGCAACCCCAGTGCACGGGGGTTGCGGAAACTAGTCGGACTGAGACACCATCAGGCATCTGGAAGGAGTGTAGCCGTATCATCAAAAAATCCGGGGCCACCGTTTCTAAACTCATACCCCTGCCCCGGGTACAGCCAGGTGATCCTGCCCACGGGTTGCTAGCCCAGTTACTGCAGGAATTAGAGCAGACCAGGCGGACAAAGAAACTTAGACCAGACGAGTTTAAGTCGGAGGACGTGTCCACGGTCTTGTTCAGTGCACTTAACAAAGCGCTGGACCTCTGTGCGGTCCTTCATGGAAGCACTATGTTTGCTGCTAAACAAGCCGCTGCGAGCGGTACCGACAGTGCAGAAAGTGAGATAAGTGGCAAGGAGCAGGAGGACGGGAGTCAGGCTGGTAAAAGCCCACCCCCCTATGAAGCTCCCCCTTCGATCTACCCTGCTCTCCCCCCTGCTCTTCCCTCAGCCCCACCTGCGCCTGAGCAGGAGAGGCAGATGGAGGCAATGCCCGTTGCTATCACTAAAAGTAAGGTGGATTATGAGACAGGTCAGACAGTTACGACTACCGAGTATCGAACTCGCACCAAGGCGGAGATGAAGGAATTTTTGGCAGACACGAGGCGCAGGGAGGGCGAGGCACCCCTAGTGTGGCTGGGTCGTCTGGCCCTGGATCACGGGGCAGAGACGGTAGACAGGGAGGAAGCCGCTGTTCTGGCAAAAACGTCCAATTGGGCGTCGGGGTTCCCAGGTCATCATCTCTTGGGAAATCAGCTATGGCCGATTACCACCCCGGCCGCGGCCGTCTTGACCATGAAAGGCAGTTTTAGGGGACTGTATGTGCCTCCTGGCAGCGTAAATACACCCCATGAGATCATCTGGGCTATTGCCGGAGCGTCCATCGTAACGTGGGATGCACAAGCGGTGCCGTTAAATTTAAGCGACGAACAGGTTCAGACAGGTGTCCCCTTTATTTATGTCACAGACCCCACTGAAATCCCGGTCCACCGGGACGCGGTGGACTTGGCCGTAGAGGGCGCCCCACCGATTGACATAGGGGGACTCCTGCTGTTGCAAAGTTGGGTGGGGCAACCCCTTATTACCTTATATGAGGCCGTGTCCCGGCTCCGAATGCCACCGACCCCGAAGAATCCCATTTCAGCCCTTCCAGCTGGGAACCCTGTTAATAAGGGTCAGCCTAAACACCCTGAACGAACCAAGGCTGAAAGGGCGCTTTTTGGGTTCCTATTACATAAGGGGATCCCCAAGGAGGCACTGCGGAAGATGTCTGATACCCAACAGCAAGATTTGGGAAAACAGTTAGGATGGAAGGATTGGGATGACTATTTGAGGACAAAAAACGAGTAGAGGCCGGGTGCGCCCCGGCCTCCACAGAGACTTGGGATGACCGACCATACCACACCCTATTAGTAGCTGGTCCCAAACCCCCTTACACCCCTGTATCCTTTCTGTTGGACACCGGAGCTCAAATCTCCGTTATAAAATCCGATGTGCCCCACGTACCCACAAGTTCTACTATGTTTGTTCAGGGTCTTAACAGTATTGAAGAAAAGCCTGTAGTCAGCTTTACTTTAATTCATAAGGGGTACAAGCGAAAAGTAAAGGCATTGTTGGGAGGAACCAATTTGTTGGGGGTTGGGGATATAAAACGACTGCGATTACAAAAACAGGTCTGTCAGGCCCTGCCTGTCGCCCTGTCACCCGATGACCCCCCCCCCTTATAGCCCCGAGCTTGTTAATAACAGTTCATGGAAATTTTCCCCTATTCCCACGAAGCCTGAAGGCATCCCCCTCATTAAGCAGCTGCTCGACCAGTTGTTAAAGGAGGGACGGATAGCACAGGCGACCGCGTCCAACTATCTATCTCCCGGCTGGGGTATCCCCAAGCCCGGCAACCCCTCTGAATTTCGATTGGTCATTGATTATAGACAGGCAAATAGCCGAGTCCGACACCTCCCGTTTGCAGGCCCAGCCACCATTCCAGAAATACGGCAGCAGCTAAGTGATGCTGGTGGGAGGTGGGCCTGCACCCTGGATTTAAAGGATATGTTCTATCAAATTCCTTTGGAGGACAAACCCCAAATCTTAAATTTCGCTTTCCAGGGCGCGCAGTACCAGTGGAAGGTGTGCCCTCAGGGGTTCTGTAATTCCCCAGCCTTGGCAACGGCCGCTCTTGCGAAAACCTTAAAAGGGGTAGAAGCCACTGGGGGCACCACCATTTTAGCCTATGTGGACGACATAATTGTAATTGGGCCCAACGAACACATAGTTCAGCACGTAACTAACGCCATGGTAGCCGAACTAAAGGCCAATGGGTGGCGAATTAATGAGGCAAAAAGCCACCTTGTGCCCTCTCAAAGCTTTTCCTTCTTAGGCCAACATTATAACCCCTACGATTGTGGCCAACCCACCTCGGGGATTCTAGATCCTTGGGTAACAGACCCGCCCGAGAATAAAAAGCAACTACAGAGACTTTTAGGCCTAATTAATTATCACCGACACTTTATCCCAGATAAACACCTCGTGGACCTGGAAACGATCCAGGAACCCCTCTCGTCCAAACGGAAACGGGAAATATGGAGTCCTGAGGCCCAAAAAAGCCTGGAACGAATAGCCACTTGGTTTGCCTCTAACCCACGGCTGGCCCGATATAAAAGGGACTCACCTTTCACCATCACCCTTTTCTTTACACAACATCACTATGGGTACTCAGTATCACAGGACGGGCAACCGGTCTATAACTGGGCCCGACGGCTCAAGGGCCCTCAGTATCGATACGGGCCCATAGGACTCATGTTACTAGCCGCAGGTGAGGCACGCATTTGGGCCCCGCTATCTAGTAAGGGAACCCTGATTGGCCCTGAGGTACACCTCATTCCTTGGCTCACGCGGTTGCCCCCTCCCAGTTTTCATGGAACCAGCCTAACGTGGCAACAGCTGTGTTATGTGGGGGAGATCACGTGGCGGGAATGGACGCTCAAATCGCTGCCAAACGATGTCTGATTCCCAATAGCCTCGGAGCACCTGTGTATAGAAACAAAATATGACCCCTGGATTGTATCTGATGGGGGCACTTCCCCGACCCCCCGGGCAGGTGTCCTCTGTGCTAAATGCGACCACTTCCAGGTTGACCTCCTTCCCCCGGGTTCATCGGCCCAGCATAGCGAAGTTCATGGGGTCCTTCTCGCTGCCCAGCACGTTACCCAGGCCCATTCCATTTCTGCTCAGGTCGTGTTGGGTATAGACTCACAATTTTGTCTCAGCATCCTCACGGGAGAGGCTAACCCCACAGCATTTACGCCCCTGTGGGAGACTATTTTTGACCTCGTACGTAAGTTCCCACGGCCCTGGTTTGTAACCCATTGCCCGTCACATCGTCCTGACTCTAACCCCCTCCACTCCGAATTGGATCACAGAATGAGGGAAATTCAGGCACCACCCCAAGTGTGCCTGGGGCAGCAGCCCCAGCTTAACACCGACCCATTCCTCCAATGGCTTCATGAGGATTGGGGGCATTTGCCTAGCGGCCGCCTATACAATCAGTTAGCCCTAGGTGCTCAGGGAAAGCCTGAGGTGCGGCGGCAGGACTGCGAAAGAGTCGTGCAGGCCTGCCTTAAGTGTGCACAAATCAAGTCCCAAAACCGCCCGCGCTATGAGCGGTGGGCGTACGCTGCAGAGTACTTCCCTCCTGGCGCGGTGTGGCAAATAGATTTAATGGGACCCCTACCCGGAGCCCGTCGCCACCCTAAGGCCCTGGTAGTGGTAGATTTGGGCTCCCGTCAAACTCACTGCATTCCCCTGAATACCACCACGGCTGCGGCCGTGGCTGGGGCGCTGCAACAGGTAGCTGCAGCATGGGGTGTGCCCTCCGAGGTTCAAGCAGATGGAGGACCCCCGTTTACCAGCAAACGTTTCGAAGCATTAGTGCTGGGATGGGTGGCTTCCCTCCATATTCACTTGAAGTATCACCCCGAAAGTAACGGTGTTGTAGAGCGGAAAATCGGGGTTCTGAAAACCATGATACGTTCAGTTAATCCCAACGATGACTATAAGGGCTGGAGTGCGCTATTACCCCAGGTTCTTATCTCCCTCAATGCAAACTATTCTCGTTGGCCGGAGATCAGCCCCAGACCTAGAGGTCCCTGGACTCCCGTATATCACCCTGACCAACTAGTCTGGGTGGCTGAGCCACAGGCCTCAGGTCGCCGGGAACCCTACGCCGCACAAATTGTAAGTGCAGGTAAATATCCCAATACCTATACGGTTGTGGATGCCCAGGGCACCCACACCTTGGTCCACCACAACTGGATAAGCAAACGTTCTGAGTCAGGAGCGAACTAACGGGGGCCAATAAGGCCGCCTTTTGTTCTGTCTTACAGTTTGCCATAGCGGCAGGGAGCCAGAACGAGGACCGGAGGGGCCCACCTCTGCTGAACCTGAGACGGTATCCTGTGGGCGAAAATGCCCATCAGCTTCTGTTTGCAGCCTATTGGATCCAGGAAGCCCTGGGAGGAAACATCGACTTATCTTCGCTGACCTCTGATAATTGCCTTGCATGTTCTAACAAGCTGTCTGTAAATAGGCCTTTGTTTGATTTATTACCGTTAGTGTTTAACTTTAGTAGTATTAATGGTCCCCTTAATTGCTCTTCCCCCTCAGCTCAGTGGCTCCCTACCGCGCAGTGGACAGGTTGCACGAATGACCTTTTTAACCCCATTTCCCCTCTTGTTTTCCCTATTTTTAATAGAACTAGAGCACGCTGCAGGGACCCACTCCCCTTGTCACCTGCACAGAGACCCATGGCGTCCCATTGTTGGGCATTTTACGGCAGGGAGGGGCATAAAAACCGGTCAGACTCACCCTATTGGGTCGGCACGTATCCGAATTGTTCCCAAACCCTTGTCTATGGCAACGTGTCTTACGGTGACGTTGTTATGGATCGGGACACCCCCTTGCCAATAATCAATGAAACTGTCGTGGAAATAGATGTCTGGGCCCCACCCTTTAGCACCTTTTTTAACCCTCTTAAGCACACCTATTTTTATTCTAATTGGGTTTTAAACAGATTACGACCCGGTCATTTTTGGCTATGTGGCGAGGTTGCCTTTGCGGCACTCCCCCCCAACCCCAAGGGCATATGTACTATTGGCTCTCTCCTGATAAAAGGGGGCGGTGTTTATGTTAAAACCTGGCAGCCCAGTTCAGCCGGGAGGGTTCGATGTTCTTGGGGATGGTGGGAGAGGGCGAAGGGGGCGTTGTCCTCTATGGTTTCTTCAGCAGTCTCGTTTAACCCCGTGGGGTACATGTTATTGCGTGAGCAAGTATTATTCCAATCACTGGCTATTGAAACGCTAGCTAATACTACTGCAAAAGGCTTTAGTTTAGTTAATCAGCGGCTAGGTGAATTAGCAGATTATTCTTTTCAGAATCGCTTAATGATACAATTTTTGTTACAATCACGGGATTTTTGTGAAACCCTTGTATCTATGTATCCCCAGTTTAAAGATAAGTGCTGTATCTCTCTTTCTTCTATTTCTGGAAACTTAACTGAAGTAATTGATGATCTTAAGGCCTTAGGAACCGCTGTGCGTGAGTCCAGAGAGACCTTCCGCTTCTGGTCATGGCTGGAGTGGTTGGGGCTTGGAGCCTATAAGGCTTATTTTCAATCCCTTTTTGTGTCGCTTGTGGTGGGCCTCTGCCTCCTCTGCCTTGGGTGTGCTTTTGTTAAGGCCTGTGTTCGGCGGATGGTGGGAAGTGCCCTTATTGCCTCGGCTACTGAGAAACGTCCGCTCGTAGGGGCGGATGCTGACTCAGACACTGAGGTTTAGGTACGTGGGGTGTTGTCGGCCGGAGCATGGGGGCATGTTAGACCCCCAAGTGGGGCCCCAGGGCCAGACTATGGGTGCTCCGGCCTCCACCCCCCAACGGATTTTTCCCCCAGCCCTCAGAACTGCCACTGGTCACGTAGCTGCTCTGAAAGCAGAACTTGCAACAGGAAAAGCAGCCTTGTGGTCAGCCAGCCTGAAGAGACACAGTTCCCCTCGCGACGGTTGCTTCCTGGGTAGAGATGTTAGGGCCCGTCTGCCTCCCTTGTATGGGCATATGCCACTCGCGACCCCCCAATTGGCTTATCACAAACTATGACGACAAATTTACTATATATTGCCGGTCCCCTCCCGGGGACGGGCGGAGAGCCCCCGAATTCCTGTCGAAACCGTATCCAGGCCTGATCACCCTGCAGGCTCTCTCGGCTCACGCGTTTCCTGAAGCCTAACCGTTTGCCGGCCGTAATGAAACTGTTGTGGTTTGTATGTGTAAGTATAATTAGCTGTTAAGTATTCTGTACTGATAGATAAGAGGCAAAGACTGATTCCAGCCGCCCCAAGATTCCTGCTAGGGGAAACCCGTTGACCAGGAACTCTTGAAAGCAAGGGGGATCAGTTAAGCCTCACAATTTATTTAGGGAAATTAGTTGCTGCACTTATGATTACTAATAGCACCAATATCACTTCTACTAACCCCTGGAATGATTTAGATAACTATTGGGATTTAGAAAAATACCAGGGCCAGCTTTTATTTGTAATTGCAGTATTTGTATTATTTGCTTTGGTAGTGTGTTGTAAGCCCCAGATGTAACTGATCGTGTTCTCCCTTATCATTATCTGTGATTCATTTAATAAACCCTTATTCTCTTAAACACTAAGAGTGAGTGCTTGCGTGCTCTCCGTCGCTACCCGTGGGCACTTGACACCCCCCCCAGGGCATCCAGTGATCGAACCTCCGCCCTACCCCAACGCTCATTACCCGGTAGATAACGGGCACCTGGTGGCCATATTGGTGGAGCAAGGGGCGAGAGTAATCAGTAATCAACAATGAAAAGATAAATCATAATCCACGTTCCTGATTAATATGATTTTGCTTTCCTTGTAAAGCCATCATCCTATGTTCCTACAAAAATAAAAGTCTGTTTTGGATTATTTAAGAATCATATGGCAATTTAACATGGAGAGTTTCTCTTCACTAAAATAACTGGTCACTCCCTTACCAATGCTTTTGAAAAGAAACAGGTCTCAGCTAACAAGCAGGTTTCCTCAGCTCAAACAAAAATGTGCTAACAGAAGCTTCACTATGTCCAAGCAATACAATTTTAAAAATCCATTACACTGCTTTGTGTCAACATGTCTTTTTTATAAAGCTTGTCGTCGTATGAATTTGATGTTTGAAGTCTTAATTATTTTAATTTTTATTCTTGTAACATTAAAAACAATGCTTCATTTTACATTTTCCTCTGATAAAACGAAGGTATATCTGTGTATTACCAAAAGTAATTTCTCTTTGTCTCTTATGTGGAATGATAAAATACTACATGAAACAAAACTTCAGAAACAAGCATAATTTAATGGGGAAAATATTGAAAAATTAAGAAAATCTCTTTACTCTTACAAGGTAAACATGTACGATGCTCAAAACTTTTAAACAGATAACTTCATTAAGAATGATTAATAATAATCAGGATTGAGAAAACCAGTATCAATTATTTATCCTGAATATTTTGAATCTGTTTTCAACTTTTCCACCATCATCTTGCAATTTTCCTCAAACATATCAGTATCTGAAATCATTCAAGGAACAATTTTTATAAAGAGTTACTCGTTTGTAGGTTGATTATGAGCAGTCCATTGTGAGTAGTCACTATGTGATCTATCTTTGTTAGTTTAAGGACTTGACTTCACAGCTAAAAAAGCTGTTTTTCAGCTTAGGTAATTAATAAGTATTAGCTAACTGAAGTAAAAATCAGTGAAGCTAAGGCACTTTAAGTTTTACTGGGAGGTAAACTTGCCAAGGTCAACCCCTGGCCAGGGTATAGGGTTGTTTACTTCACAGCAAAACTGAAGTGCCTGGTCTTCACTGTGTTTTTACCTCTGGATTGCTAATGGACATTAATTACTTTGAGGTGAAAAACTCAGCTTTTTTAGCTGCAAGGACATTCCCTTAAACACTCTTTAGGTTGGAGAGCAATCACTGCTCTCCTACCCCATTTTCCTTTTTTAGGGGCCAGCAATGATCCCACATCTACCTACCTACTGAATGATTTACTATGCTAATTTTCCAGCTTGCTGAACCCCAAAAGGTGGCATTTCTGACTGGGTTGAATGTGTGACATCACTCATCAGGTGCCACAGCACTTCAAATCAGATGCTGCACCTATTGGTGCCTCCAGAGTTCAGGATCTCAGTTCAGCAAGGGTATTTAAACATGCACATAACTTTAACACAATTTTTCGACTGGGCCGCTGAGCTAGACACATATTTAGGTTCCTTGGTGAATCAGGCTGAAAGTTGTTGTCTGTTATTGCACTGCATGTCACTACAAATAAGCTGCAATGCATCAAAGGAATTCCCAGGACTATCAAAGTTGTGGGATCCCCAGTCACACGTTAGCATCTTTGAAACTCTGTATGTTGGAAGGTAGGTCTAGAGCAGTTCACAATCCTAGATAGTAGTAACCTAAATTTAGTCACTTGTCTCCATTTTGACCAAAAGTTTGACATTTAAAAATCCAGGGAATGTCATATTTGAAACTAAATTACAAGGATAGTTTCCCTTCAGCAACAGAGAGTTAAACGAAAAAACAAACTCCCTCAAAAACACAGGGAAATGAAAAGGGGTAAATTTTGAAACCTTTGGGCTGTATGGAAAAGAAAAAATCTCTCTGCAGGAAGTGACACTCTGAAGTATGTAGCAGTTGATTTTTTTTTCTCTTCACAGCAGTATAAATTGGGAGTGACTTCACTGAAGTTAATTGTGTGACATGGTTGTTAACATGGAACGAGAGGAAAAGGTTTGATTAATGATTCATTATTTTAAGGCCATTATAAGGACCGTTATGATTACCTTGCATCACACATAATTTTACTTAGTGAATCTTCTTATGTTCAACACCTCTCATTGAACTAGACTGTCTTTAGACAGACAGTGTTGATTTAAAAAGCCCAATTGAAGAAAAAATTACATCACCTGGTAATCTGTTCCAGTGGTTAATTATCCTCATTATTATAAATGTGCATCTTATTTCTAGTTTAAAGTTTTCTGACTTCATCTTCCAGCAGTTGGAAGCAGGACTAGAGAGCACTTTACTATCAGATATCTGATAAACGTGTGTTTTCCAGATCACTCATCTTCTTGGACCCTATACACACTTCAAAAAGGAGGTTGAAAAACTGGACACCTGAATTCCATCCATGGTCTCATTGATACTGCCTACAGAGGTAATATCACCTGTTATATACATCTAAGGATTGTGGTAGACCTTGCTACATCACTGTATTAGGAGCTTACACTGAGTTGGTTTGCAAAACCATTTCTTTCTCTGCAAGAGAATGCATTTTCTTTGGTTATAGAATATCAGTTTTCAAGCTAATGTTCACATCATCGAACTTCAAGTTTTTAAAAACAAACATCTGACTGGTATGCAGACATATTAATTCTCTTAATATGAATTAGAAATATCATCATGCTGAATCTCTACTGCCAGCAGCAGAGTCAGCACCAGATCACTGTATAAACTTAGTTGAACAAAGTCAAAGTTGAAACAAACAGCAGCAGCAAGAGACACCATATCATTCTTTTTTCATTTCTGCCACCACAATGGCCAACCAACTCAGTTTAAACAGCTGATTGATAAACACTTCACCCATGGTGTCTCAATGGAAGAAATTCAGAGTTAATGAATATAAGAAGAGTTTCAAATAGAGCTGTTATTTTCTTTCTAATTTGATGCTGAATGAACTTAGGAGCTGTCTTCTATAATTATATCCTTTTCCACTCCACCCTTTCATATAACATGCAACATTTTATTTTTAAACTTCAAATTACACCTCCTTAAAATTCTGGTGGACATTATAATGTGCATATAGTAAGATCACTTATTTTCTTAAACACTAGTAGTTTTTAAGTCTTTACAGACCTCAGTGTTATGCTAATATGTACTGTATTATTTCAGCTTTTTATATTATATATATATATATATATATAGAGAGAGAGAGAGAGAGAGAGAGAGAGAGAGAGAGAGTGTGTTTTTGGGGAAATGGTACAATAGCTTTAATTGCTACTCACTTGAGAAATGTACCTACATGCCCATTATTCAACCAAAGAATACATTTTCTTCACAGTGCAGATGCTCAAGGAACAAGTTTGTGGTTTAGCATACAAAATACCTTGCTCTAGTAAAGGTCAAATAACCCTTTATTCAGTGAAAATGGAATCCAAATTGGGCAATCTCCTTAGAACTGTGGTGAAGTTTATTTAGCATAGAATGATGTAAAAACTCACAATGTTTTAGGGTCTGTTATTAGCAATGTATAATATGAACAAATAACTCTAATTTTCTAAACAATCTGGCAGAACTACAGCATTTATAAATCAAAGCCAGATTTTTCAAACGTGCCAGGGTACCTCATTTTTGGGGTGACCAACTTGAAACACCTGAACAGGATCTGGTTTGCTAAGGATGAGTGCTTATAAATTTATAAAAATCAGATTTCTTTAAGGTGACTCAATGACTCAAATCAGGCACTCCAAAACTCAGACATCCAAAATCATTATGCTTAAGAATACAAACGGTATTATTTATTGTTTGTATCAATCAGTACTGTTCATGGTTACCATAACTAGGTCACCATTTCCAATTAATAAAATTATTTCTTATTTTAAGTACAGGGTAAAAAAAAACATGCTTAAGTGATGGCAAATCTTCCCAGTTATTGGAGGCTATGATAGCTGGCAAATTTTTCAGTTCCCAAAAGGTTAAATATAGCGTAAAGATAAATGCACACTGCTACTAATTTAAAATTGATTTGCAGGTATTTGGGTGAGGGCTAGAATACAAAAAAATCATAGTATTACATGAAGAATGTCCTAAAGAAACAGATGAGAAGGAATTCAGCACACTTGCTAATTTAAAACATATCTTGTCTACACCATTATAGAACAACCACGCTGAATACTCTGCGTATTCAGAGGGTAAATACTCAACCCCACACTTAAAAAAATACTCAGAGAGGACTTTTTAAGATTCTTGGAAGAAAGTTCCAGATGACATTCACAAAACACCATAGTACCTAGTCAACCAACAGGTCAATCTGGTCTTAGATATTATTTGAACACAGACGTTTTGAGTTTGTCCAGACAGATTTTTAGACAAATAAGATGGTACTATCCCACTGTGTGGAAATCAAAATGTTTAAATCAATTATGATGAACTGGGAGCCAATTAAGTGGCCAAGTATAAGTCATATTAGGAGCAGATATAGCTCCTGTAAGACACATACCCGATGTGCTGAAAAAGACATATTGTGACAGTGGCAATCCTAATTAAACACTGATGTATCTGTGATGCCTGGGGCAAAGGACTGCATACAGAGACACATCCCTTAGGTCAATGACAAGAACAGAAAATAGATAAGGAGTACAGTCCTGATTATTAACTTGATTGACTGAATCTAAAATGCAATTCCTTCCAATACCACCAGATTCCACATGGTATGATCTAGCATAGGAAAGACTACCCTTACTTTGGCTTAATATCTAGGGCTACTATTTTCTTTCTTTTTTTAAACCTGGCAATTTGGTTTATTTTACATAGCTTCTTTTGGAATTCTTGTACAGTTTGTATCTTTTTATATTCAAAAGAGAACTTTTTTGATGTGACCATAAACATTGACAAGAAGACCAATTTACACTTTTTTGGGAGGGTAAGGCTTATGATGGTTTAAATAGTTAAAAGTAATTACTGAGCCACAACAGTGGGACGCAAGCATAACCCATGCAAAGAAGTGGAACAAATTTCAGCTGAAACTTGAAATTTCACATGAATTCTCCTATCTAGGAACAAGCAGGACTTGTATCCCCTCAGACAATTAAGGAAGTCAGGATTTCTACCCCCACAACCAAGGATCTTTGGGAATTCCTCAAAAAAGGACATTCATCCTCTGAAATGTGGCTCAGCTACCTCCCACTGCCCCTCTCCACAGCACTGAACCTGTAGGATCTCGGACACCAAATTCTTCACAAACTTCTAGATACCTTGGACTATCAGCCAAGTAGGAAGGAAGAGGAGAGAAAGAAGTCCAAGCTGGGAAGCATCTTAAGTTACTGCAGGCCTCTCCAGTCCTGCCGCTTCCATTAGATGGGGCTACCAAAGAACAAAGAGGTAAAATGTGACGAGAAATGCCACCAAGATGGCACTGCCTGTCTTCTACATTCCACAAGGCCAGTTCCATGAGTAAAGAGCATCTTCTGTGTGAGGAAGAGGAGTGATGAGGGCCCTCAACAGAAACATCATTGTATGTATGTATTTCCCACTATTAATAAAAAGGAAAAAAAAATCTCTTAGAACAAATGTGAGAAAACAACAGTGCCAAAGCCCCTAAGAAAAAGGGAAAGTGAGGATTATCTACTGATTCCTAGGTATAGTTTGAGACTTTGAGTTATTTTGTTTGCACATTAGCAGTTTAAGCAGCAGGTCTACTTATCAACACGCGTGTATTTATCCTTTTATCCCGAAGGAGCTTAAAGTGTTATACAGAATTCTATTTATTTAAAACAATGAAATCCTGCATTAAAATCATGTTACGAAAGAACATTTAAGCATCCACAAGCAAGGAGATAACAAAATTAATGTTGCATTGGGCAACTCTAACTGCCCCCTTGTGCATATGCATTATGATACCATGCTGAGAAGCCCTACCCTCATGCACTGAATGCCTTCACAAAAATTTTCACTCTGCAGCCATTATAGCCTGGTACTTAATTTCAGTGTGCAAATTTCAGTTGTTCATAATTCCACCAAATAAAAAGCAATTTATACCACCATGATCAATGCCACTTTTCCTGAAAAAGGACTGTTTCCATCTTATATTTTAACTCTGTCTTCATTCTGGTGCTAAAGCAGTCCAAAAATGCACTATATTTATTATTTTAAAGTATATTTTCACTGGCATATTCAGACAGCCAAAATACTGTTGCACAAACTTTCCCCCATGTCATCTTTAGCCAGAGATCAAGCCTCAAATATCAATCAGGAAGTGGAAATATCAATCAGAAAGTCACGTTAAGTGACTGGTCTGAAACCACCCGACATTTTAATGACAGAGCTAGGACTAGAATTCAGAAGTTCTTGGCATCTAGGACTATGGTCAGACAACACTACTCAAAAATTTTGCTGAATTGTTACTATCTCTTTTTAAAAGTTTAGTCTATTACAGGGGACTAATAATCTCACTAGACTTTGGTTTCTCACCACAGCTGTAGACAATTTTAGAGAAAAATATTTTAGTTCTATAGCAGACTTTCAGTTCACTTATAAACAGGAAAGTCCAACTGGATGGACACATTTTCATTCTAATAGTGGTACTATCTTGTTTTTTGTCTTCTAAGTTAATAAAAATGTACATTAACAATAATTGGCCAAGGAAAAATCCTTCAGTAAAAACAATTATACAAACTTGTGTCAAAGTCATTTATGTCAAATATGTCATGTACTTTTAAAACTTTTTTAAACCAAGTTTAAAAAAAAGGAATTTGTCTAATTTCTTTTTCTTGCTGGTTTAGATAACAGTCAGTAAAAGATCTTCTAACTAACCTACATATGTACACACTAAAGAGATGGGCAATCTATCAAACCATTGCAGTACTTATACAGAAATCTTTCTGTTTCATCCAAAACTAATGTGACATTGTATGATGCTAAGTACACAGGGCTAGACAGAGTCTGCAGAGAAAATGGAAGATATGTCTTTATACAGGTTTCAGAAAAGAATGGAATAATTGTGCTAGAGAAAATAAAGCCTCCATGTAATGCAATTAACTGTTCTGAGTTAGATTCCAAATGGTCCAGAAGAATGTTTGTTCCACTCAGTCACATTCTAAAGTATGAATCTTTGGTGTTTCTATGTAGAGAAATAATGCTCAGTCTGATACATTTAATTTACTATTGTCCAAAAATTGAAAAATATGTGAACAGACATCTTCATGATTTACAACAAAAACTCTTAAATTTAAACCCAAATCATCTCGAAAGGAGATTAATTGGAGGCATTACTAACAGGGCTTCCGGGGGGGGGGCGCAAGTGGGGCAATTTGTCCCAGGTCCCGGGCCCAGCAAGGGCCCTGCGAGCCCTGGCCCAGCGGTGGTCCGGGTCCTAGGCGGCATTTCGGCAGCGGGGGGCCCTCCTGTCGCTCTGGGTCTTCGGCGGCCTTTCAGCGACGGAGGGCCCTTCAGTGCTGCCGAAGACGCAGAGCAACTGTAGGGCCCCCCGCCACCGAAATGCTGCCAAAGATCTGGACTGCTGCTGGGTAAGTACAAGCACTGCAGCCAGGGCTGGTGCTACCATTAAGGCAAACTAGGCAGTTGCCAAGGGCGTCAAGATTTGGGGGCACCAAAAAGCGGTGCTCCCAATTTTTTTTTTACAGCGTTCCTCCCCGAGCATGCAGTCGCTGCTCTACTTCTCCCGCCTCCCAGGCTTGCAGTGCCAATCAGCTGTTTGGTGCCGCAAGCCTGGGAGGAGAATTAGAGTGGGAGTGGTGTGCTCGGGGAGGAGGCGGAGCAGAGGTGATCTGAGGTGGGGAGGTGCCGCATAGGGAGCTATACTTGGGTGGACCTCAGGGCGGGAGGGAGCTGTCATGGGGGAGGCATCTCAGGGCGGGGGGGGGGGGGAGACAGAGAGCTGACACAGGGCGGGGGGGGCACAAGGTGGAAGTTTCAGCTAAGGCGTGAAACTTCCTTGCACCGGCCCTGGCCGCAGCTCTCCCGCTTTGCTCCAGACCCCTTGAATCCTCTGGGCGGCCCTGATTACTAATTATAAGGATCAGTGTATTATATTGCAACAAGCAATGAAGTCACTAGCTGCAACAAGAAGAACACTGTGCTATGATGCATTGGACATCAGCAAACTCACCAAGTCTGAATTTAGAATTGTAACTGTCTGTTACAGCTGTCCCCCTGCTGCATTCCTTTTTCCCCTCTCCTTTCTGTTTGTCCTGTGGGGCCGCCCCTCCCAGCCATTGTGCTAACTAAAGTCACAGCCCTATTCATAGGAATGGCTTGTACAGACTAACTGGAGCCATTGCTCTGCCTACGGAAGGGGGCTTCTTGCTTCTTTGTTTGGCACCCTTGTTCAGACCAGAGCTGGGTGTGGGGGGCGCTGCCTAGAAATGCAAGACCTGAAGTGGCCAACTAATTAAGCATATGAGTCATACCTGTGGCTCAGACCATGCCCAGACATGCCTATGCTTACCTGCAGCCTTTCCCTGCCTTCTCTCCTCCCCTGTATCAAGAGGAGCCAATCAAAAGTACTGGTGGGAAACTGCCTGAGTTTGCCTTTAAAGCTGGACATTTTCTGATCAGACCTTGGAGAAGGTCCTTGCTTTGCCACCTGGTCTGATCAGCTAGGGGTCTTTGGGGGGCCCTCTCCCCGCTCTTGTTTGTTTTTGAGCGTACCCCCATTTTTAAACTCCCCTCCCACGAACAACGAATTTGTGCCTGGAGATCTCCTGACTATTGTAAGCGAATCGAGTCCTCTCTTCATCCTCCGATGCTACTGCTGTTTCTGCCTCTGTGCTTGCTGCTGTCCTGGGGATTGGTAAGAACTCCCTCTTGCAGACTCCCCCTGTCCTAGCTGCTGGCCTTGTTTCCCCAGCAGACAGACCCAAGCTAACTCCTTGGTCTGTATCTATAATCTGTTTCTTGCTCCGCAGCGCCTTTGCTGCTAAAAATAAGCCTGTGCCGCTGCTAAGCTGTGCCTTCCTGGACTGTATCCTGGGCCGCCGGCTTGCAGTCGCCCCACTGCTGCAGCCACACACCCCCGGGGGGCTGTACCCTGGGCACACACCACTCTGCCCTCTGGAACTGCTCCCCCTCCCGATCAAAGAATCGGCATAGTGTAAGGTGCAACTATTAGAATCAGGTTCTTAGTCTAGATAAGTTGTAATTTCATTTTGCATAGCTGTGGTTAAGTTAGGTTTAAAGAATTGTTTGTATTGTGCTCTGTAAGTTAGGTTTGAAAAAGAATTGTTGCATTGTGTTCTGTTACTTGCTAATTTGTGTAGTCTTGGTTAAGTTAGATGATAAATAAGATTTTGCTGTGTTCTGTATAATTGTGGTTAAGTCTGTCTTCCCGCTGCCCTAACCTCCCACCCCAAGCTTGCCCGTGTCTCCCCCCGAGCTCCCCAGTCACTCATTGCAGTCTCTCTGCTGTTTAAACTTTCAGCCTGTCTGCTCTCTGTGTCTCCCTGAGTTTAAATCTCCCTCCACAGCGACTGTGCCTTTGGTCTCTGCTCCACCAGGTGCTCCTCTTCCCCCATCCCCCAACCTCATTCCTCTACCACTGCCTCTCTCTCTCTTTTAATCCCTTCCCCCACGTGTTCACCCTGCTCCTACTGCTGCCAAACCTCAATTGTATTACTGAAGTGTAGCGTAAAACCACATTGGTTACCCCTTTTCTCTCTGACACACCTCACATTTTACATTTACTCCACTATGACGCATTTTTACCTAGAGTTGTTGGTTATTTAACACATTTTACCCATAACTGTTAGTTGGTTATATGCTGCTGTGACACACCCTTTACATAGAAATCGTTAGCTACCTGTTACATTTATACTTCAGTGTTAATTGGTTACCAACTGTATTGTACCCCACTATTGAAACCCCCTATACTATTTACTAAAAGAAACCCCTCCCCAATTGTCTACCTTAACAAACCCCATACCCCTCACTATTGAATTTTCCCTGTTTTTGCATTTTCTTAATAAAGTTTATTTTGCACCCCACCAGTGCAGTAGTTGTCCCCCAAGATCCCCTACCTGCTGGCAGGGTCAGTAACCAGCTCACATTTATATCCTTTGGTAAATGGTACAGGAGAATAAAACCATAAGGAAAAGTTCTACTCCTGCTAGATTTTAATTCTGGCCTCCATTGCTATGAAATATTCAGAGACAACCCGTCAATCGGGTTTAATGTGCAACAAATGCTACTGAAGACAACTAAATAGGCAGCATTTCTATTAGCACAAGACTCCTTATTCTAAGCAGAGAGGAGCAGAATAAATTTTGGATTACGCTGTGTACTAAAACAGCAGCGAGCAGTCTGATTCAGAAATAATAAAGGAAACACAGAGAAGTGCTCAGCATGAATACAAATACACCTGCAGATGACCAGATTTCATTACTGAAGATTTTAATTTTGATTTAAAACTTCTGTTTATATTATGTTAGCATCATAATCTTCAAAGCTTGTATTTTCATTCGTATTTTGATACAGAAAATTAAGTTGCAAACTTCAGTGTTGTTGCTAAAGATAACATCTTTCATAAAAATAACAAAAGAGAAGGTGGCTTACATTGTTGTTCAACCTAACAATGCCATGAGCCACATTTGCCTGGCAGAAATCTTATTGGCAATAATACGGCATGCTACATCTGCTATCACCAGCAAGTTAAATAATGAATGAATGATAGGATTTAAAAAAATAGGGAAACACTAACCTATTCTGGACAGACTAAGATGATATAACGCAACTAGAAATAAAAGTAGGGTTGCCAGGTATCTGGTTTTAGACTGCTGACTGGACACAAAAACTCCAGTTACCAGAGTAATCACAATCAGCCTCCCCGCGGAGAGGATGGGAAGAGCAGCAGCTGTTCAGCCGCTGCTGCTGAGGGAAGAGAACTGGCTGGCTCCCAGACAGGGCTCCAGCCTCTCCAGCAGATAGGTGCCGCTGCCCAGCCCAGGGGGAACCTTGTCTTTCGCCCCTCCACCCCGCTGTCAGGGGCGGCTCCAGGCCCCAGCAGGCTAAGCGTGTGCCTGGGGCGGCAAGCTGCAGGGGGCGCTCTGCCAAAGCCACGGGACCAGCAGACCCTCCGCAGGCAAGCCGCCGAAGGCGGCCTGCCTGCCGTGCCTGGGGCGGCAAAATGCCTAGAGCTGCCCTGCCTGCTGTGCCCTGATTTCCCCACTCTGGGGAGGAACCCCCCTCCCCACTTCAAACAGTGCATGCCTCCTCTGCTGCCCATTACTGCCTCTCCCCACCACACACATACCACATACTCATAGACTCATAGACTCCTCCCCCAACTCCAATGCTCCCTGTCTGCCAGTTAGTACACCCATCCACAGAATGCCCCATCAATTCCAGTTAGCCCTCCCCCACACCCTACCAGACAGTTACTGCTCCCTCCAAAATCCTAGTGTCCCCCACAGCATTCCTCCTCCCCCGAGTTACTGCCCCTACAATCCCAGCACCCCTCAATGTTCTCCCAATTACTACCCCCCAATCTTTGGGAAGTAGGGCAAGGATACTTTTTTGTCAGTTATCAAGCGTGGATTAGTACATTTCTATTCAAACAATATTCTCAGATGCTTATTCTAGTGACAATTTTTAAAATAAATTTGATTTAAAATACAATACTTTCTTAACCAGCCAAAAATCACTTGCCAGCTTTTCAAAGAATTACTTAGACACCTAAAAAGACTTAATTTCTACAAAACAAATCTTACTGTGCATAACATACCAGAAGCCATAGAATCTGTACCAAATTTAAAGATTCTAAAACAGAAACAAGATGATCAGGACTATGGAAAATGGGGCACGTAGCTAGCAGTGGCCTGTCAAATGGGTGCTGCATTTTATAGCAGAATTACATATGCTGCCAGGTTTGTTTGGCATTATCTTGGGATATTATGTTTTAGCGAGCCATTCTTGTTTGTACAGCTGAAACTTCCCTTTTCTAAGTTTCTTCTCATTCGCCCTAGCCCCGAGAAAAATCTCACATTCCTGTATCGCTTGGTGTGTAGTAACACATAGAAAAGAGATGGGGTGGGTTTGTAACCAAGTTAGAGGAAACTTTTTAAACTTTGTTATTGCATATTAGTTGTGGTGGTACTTCTCATTTAATATAGATGCACTTAAACCTCTTTAAACCAAACTGCCTTAAGTGAGGGTTAATTTAGTACTTTACTGGTATATGCTAAACAAGGATTAAATGGGTTTAAGTGCATTAGAGGATATCACCTATTTAACTACACTGACTTCACAATTTAGTTGATGCTGTACAACTTTTCTAATATAGACAACCCCTAAGTATTAGGAGGGCACAATTGTAAACAGATGCACATTTGGTAAATGTCAATATGTAATTGTATAATACCACACTGAATCTGCTCATTAGGTTTGCTTCCATTCGAGTGTGCACTCAGTTTTCTCTTTTAAAAATAAAAAGTCCCTGAGAAAGTGTGTGGGGAAAGCCTACCTACAGAGCAGGTGAAGCATTTAATGACACTCCTAAGGCTAGAGAGTTTTTCTACATGATTTTTCTGTGGAGAATTTTGTTGTAGAAAGGAATCAAGTATCAGAAACAAAAGTTTTCCAAAAAGCAAAGAACAAATGATTCTTTTAAACCTCTCATGCTGTTCTAGGTCTGATGAATCAGCACCATCTTGCTGAATCAAACCAGCTTTTTGGGTAGGGCAAGACAAATGGGGGCAGGGCTTTGGGGGAAGTGGTGGGGAGGTGGCGTGGCCTCAGGGGAAGAGGCAGAGCAGTGTGTCCAGTTTTCAGCAACCCTAAGACAGCCTATAGGACCATGGTTCTGTGTGCTAGGGAGGCATTAGTTTAAGCTGCACTTAATGTCATGTGAGAAACTGCAACACAATATGACTTCTTTAAAAAACCCATTATACAAAACTCCACAGCCTGAAAGTTCCATGAGGAAGGGAATATCTTATGCTAGAAACAATCAGTAAAGTATATTTTTATTTTGTATAAGTATATTTGGTGTTTCTGATCCCATTGTTTAAGTCTCTGTGAGTAAAAAGTGACTTCATTTGTTATCCTGGGACTGTGGCAGTCCAATATAAAAAGACTGTATGTTGGAGTGGGGGATCTCTGTCTCACTTTTGCCATCACAAAGTCACTTTTATAAGTTGGAGGTTTGGCTGGACCAATGGCTGCTTAGAACACCTTCTTGATCACTGATGATGTATCAGCTGAGTTAAGCCAAGATTGGTACTGCCTTATTTTACAGATGTGGATTTTGCTACCCTCATCAATACCTTTATCACTTTAGGACTAAACTACTGTGCTCTACATACACCTACAACTCAAGCCTATACTGAAGCTGAAAATGACACAGAAGCTGGCTGCCTGCTTGGTAAGTGGAACATTTATTAGTGTGATTAGTGAAATTAAAGCTCTGTAATTTGCACAGGTTGCCAAGTGGCTTCTGTGTTTAAGGTGCTTTTGTTGACCTAAATCCAAAAATGGTTTTGATAAAGCACCAAATGGCATGGAACCAGCGTAGGTGAAAGACCAGAGTTCCCCCTCATTAAACACTAACTTGGTTGCAATCAGCAAAAGAATGTGAGCTGAATTACCCTTCCCAGTGCAAGTATGAGTGGAGTGCTGGCCCCCCATCAGTGCCACTCAAATCTGGAACTGAATTCCCTCTAGTTCAAAGCAGCCCACATTAATTAACTTTCATGGCATGTCAGCTGATATTTTGGGGGGCTTTTGAGAAGAAGCAGGAGATAGACAGATGGGATATGTTATAAGGTTTGACATGGTATTTGTTTGATCAGTGACTTTAAGTACACCTCAATCCCGATATCACGCGACCCGATATAGAATCATAGACTATCAAGGTTCAAAGGGACCTCTGGAGATCATCTAGTCCAACCCCCTACTCAAAGCAGGACCAATCTTCAACTAAATCATCCCAGCTAGGACTTTGTCAAGCCTCATCTTAAAAACCTCTAAGGAAGGAGATTCCACCATGTCCTTAGGTAACCCATTCCAGTGTACACGCATTTGGATAGAACGCAGTAAAGCAGTGCTCCAGGGGGCCAGGGCTGCGCACTCCAGCGGATCAAAGCAAATTCGATATAATGCGGTTTCACCTATAACGTGGTAAGATTTTTTTGCTCCCGAAGACAGCATTATATCGGGGTACAGGTGTGTATTAGCAGGTCGCACAGACCATTGGCTTGGGCTCTTTTTGTGTTCGTATAAAACAAAAATGCTGGTATACTAAGATTAAACTCGTTATGAGGATCAATGCTGTAAAGTGGTTGGAAGATCAATCTACACAGCACTGTATAGCACTATACAAGTGCTAAGTAAAACTTTAAATAACACCCCACTTTTTAGGACAGCTTTTGAAAAAAAAGTGGAATCTATTCTGGTGAATGGGGATTTGTAGTTATGACTATTAAAAATACATACATACATAAAAGATGATGGATAAATCCTACCTGCCTATACATGAGTGAGCAAACAAAGAGCTCTTTCCTCCCTCAGGTGCCCCTACGTCTGCAGGAACCAAAATCCTTATACTTGTGTTTCTTGTGTATCGTAAAAAAAAAAAATTCATACCTTTTTCGTTATAACATCATTATAATTTAGTAGTCAAAAAGTGTGATTATTCAAATGATACTAACCTTTGTAAAGAACTTTGACACCTACTAATAAAAAGCACTATAAGAGAGCTAGGTATCATCATCATCAGGTCATCTTTAGCAGTTCAAAACTTCCTTTCCCCACCGTGTTCTCTCACACACAATCTGGTCAGTTACTGTGTGTGGACTCCATTGATACTGCCAGCATTTCTATTTATTTTCCAGGCTGCATATTCTGCATATCTAAATGTTTATTAAGATCCTCTATTTTATGCATAACAGCATCAGTTCTAGCAAGAAGAGCCGCAGAAATAACATTCATACAAAAATCCTGAGCTCCAGTGGATATAGAAACACAGGACAATAGAACTTGAACATTAGTTTCAGCTTCTTTGTTAAAAATCCTGGGGAAATGAAGCATTCGTTTGCATATCAGATTCTAAAACCCAGGGGAAAATGCTTGCTGCTTAAGAAAGTGCTTAGCTCTTGCTCTTTACTTGAATGAGATTGATTGGCTTCTTCCAGTGCTCCACAATTACAAGTGATTGCTTAGAATTTTCAAGCTGAGACCTTACAGCTAATTCCTATACAGTGTATTTCTCTGTAGAGAGCCCTTAAAGTTTATGATATGTAAACAGCCTAAATTTACTAATTTTTCTTCATCCACTTGAACATTTTCCTTTACAATGAATGAAATGCATGTCTGAGATTTTGATTATTCATATTAGAAATGAAATAAGTAGTATGTATATTTTTAAAAGCCAATGTATTAAAGCTGAATTCAATAACTATTTATGCATATTTTATTTTTTCTCTAGAATATTTTTCTGTTCCTATCAGAGACCTGGAATGAAGAACACGAGCCCAGACATCATTATATATCCACCGTCTACTCACTACCAAACCAATTTATCTAAAATCAGCATCACTAAGGAGAAAAATGTAATTCAAAACAAAACCCATATGTTATTGCTTCTGAAAATAAATGGAAGTCAACAATACTGTATATCATCAGTTCCAATTCTTTTGTGCTAAACTCTTGGTTTCATTGTATCTCTATGTGAATAATATCTGGATATTTATTAATTAAAAAAATATAAAACTGTTCAATAGACAATATTATGGTGATTCTGTTCATGTTAAAAAGTAAAGAAAGATTAAAAGTGATAGCTCTACAAGCACCCTTTAAAAAAAATCTTAACCAGAAAATTCCATCAATGATCACAGAATCATACATCTTGTGGACACAGCCCATTATCAAAATATCTGGAGATTTAATTAACAGAGGAACCTTACAATAAAACAAGACCAATGATACTGTTGTTTTTGATTATGTACCATAAACAATGGAAATGCACATTATTCCAAAACAGTATAAATAATTAAAGGCTTCCACCACTGAAATTAATCTACATACCATTTGAAACACACACAACCATCCATTTGGACTGAATAATAAAAGCATGGGAAAAATATGGATAATAAAAAATAAACCTTCTGGGTGGGAATATACCAAAGATGGTAACAAGCAAGAAAATGGAAATAAGTGTCAAGGAAATCCTATTACCTGCATATATTTTATATGATTTCTTTTCATAGGAGATAGGGGAATTTTCACAAGTGTGATTGGAAAGTTAATCCGCTAGATCCATCAACATTGAACTCATTAGCTCTTTAGCCCTTTGAAGCTCTGATATTTGATGGGGCATTATTTGCACACAGATTGAAACAACCTGATTTGTTAGTATTTGAAGTGAGTGTTCTTTTGGTCCCCACTGCCAGAGAAGCCATACCTTTTCTTCCTAAATGAAGTCTCAACAGCCTACTTCAAAGGGAAAAAGATATTCACACGGTGTCTTAACCTTTCCTTTGAAACTGAATCTCTACATCCAATATCATCTAGCAAGGCTAATTGCATAGGATGCATGGGAATTGTTATTATTTCAATATAACCTACCATAGAGAAATGATGAAAGCTGAGACTCTGTTGTAACAAATTTTACATAATAGATAGCACTGCAAACAAATCAGCAAAGGTGAACATCCTACACAGGTAAGAACAGGAGACTTTACACACCATCTTTATAAGTTCAACAATTACATTCTAATATCAGCTCTCTCATCTTTGAGAAGAAATTTTAGGAGGAAAACAAATCCATGGATAGGATTATGAAGAAGATATTTGATTTCATGGATAGGAGTCACTGTATATCTTTGATCTTCAGTAAACATAAAGGCAAGTTTGATTCACTTTACTCTTTACACACTTTACATATCAACAGACAGCAAGTTCACATTTACTTTATTACTTCAGATCAGTTTTACAATCAACCAGAAAATGTGAAAACCAACTGAGAAACCAGTAAGTGAACTGCAAGCCAGAAAATACAGAGATAAGAAGTTATTTTCCCTATTAAGTATTGATATTTGAAATTGTCTACTAATCTAGAAAATAGAGTCACATATTTAAAAAAACTAATGACATTTCTTGGCAGTCAGAATAAACAATTATAACCTTAGTATGTTGCTGTTGTATTACTTCAACTTCTTAAAGACTTTGAACTTTAGGAAGTCAATTCACCAACCACTTACTGCAGTCTGGAGATTGTCATAACATATTTCTCCCAAATTTATAATGCTAGATTTTCAGTATCAGAGGGTAGCCGTGTTAGTCTGGATCTGTAAAAGCAGCAAAGAATCCTGTGGCACCTTATAGACTAACAGACGTTTTGGAGCATGAGCTTTCGTGGGTGAATACCCACTTCCTCAGATGCATGATTTTCAGTGAGACCTTAGATTTTCAGTGAGACCTTCATTTTTTGTAGGTGTCCTTTTCTAACATTAATAGCTGTATATGAGGTTAACAATATTTGTAGACACAAACCCATTCAGACAAATGGAGTTTTCACTTTCAAACAGTACCGCTTATGTGTCAAGGTATCAGTACTGGAAGAATGCATACAGATGTGTTGCATTAGTGCTAGAAGAATGCACATGTTGCAGGTGCATAAATGGAAACTAGAATTTTTATTGTCTGTACTAACTGAAACAAACAGCTAATACTGTAATTATGACAACAATCAGAGTGACTAATACATGCAAATTTAGAAGTTTAAAAATGGGATTTAGAATTCACTAGTTCTGCACCTGCTTTGAGTATTCCATAGACAGGATAATGAATGCTGTATAGACATGGCATCTTCTGTTTCAGGAAAACACTTAAGCACATGCTGAAGTGCTTTGCTGAAAAGGGATGGACCTAGCACACACACTTAAATGCTTGCCTGAATCAGGCCTCAACCTACCAGTGGTCTTGCTGGTAAATCTAGAGAGCAGGAAGACAGTCTGTAATATAGGTAAGGACCCAAACCATATGAGACATTACGGATCAAAAGGGAGAAACTGAATAGTACCCAGAATCCAATTTCTGGAGAATTGGTGTTATTTGTTTCCACTAATACAGATTTACAGGTGGGCAGTCACGTTTCATACCATTTGTAACTCCCAAGTAGTCTCCAGGTATAGCCCATTCAGAATATACCGTAAGAATTTAATCGAGAAGACATAAAGGCATGGAATACTGTAAGAAGGTCCAGTTCTGAATGATGTGGCAATGACCAGACATACCAGAGATTTAAAACAAAAAGAAAAACACATTTTTAACCACTGATACCACCTAATATTCAAGGGAGAAACAGTGGACGAAAATCACCCCAAACTGTGACCCTGTCTTTTAATCAGTATTTGGCATATGAATAAATAAATTTAATTTATTGTTAATGTAATACAGAAATGAACACTGTGCTTTAGTTATATTTATTATCTCAGTTGCTTGAAGATAAGTATTGTCTTTCATGCCAAACAGCGAGCATAAAATTTAGATACAGTACATACCCTAAAACAAAATAAATCTAGGTGCCATAATTTCACTGTAGGCAATTTAAATCAGTGCATTATACTTTTTAAAATAAAAACAAAACAAAACTTCCCATTAGCTCAGAAGAAGGTTTGAAATATTTAATGACTTAACTTGATATTTACATGACTCAACATTAGCAGCATCTATTTCAGAAATTGTTAAATCCCAGAGTATGTTTCTAAGAAGTCTGCCAGAGATGTAAGAGTAAAGCACTGTAATTCTGAACAAAAATGTTCTTGAACAAGAAGCCATTCAAGAAGGCAAGTGAAATAAGGTTACTTTTAATTAAAGTGGGCAATTAATGTCTAGCACAAAATATCCCATTATTAATAGGGTAATTAAAAATATTGTATTTTGCAAGATAAATAGTCTAGCTAGCCAAAGAGATATGGCCTTATTTTATTGTATATTTTAATAGAGGGCAAAGCTAGTCAAACAGATGGCACTCAAGATTTCTCAATGAATTCAGCATCTGTGCGTACAAGTTGTATAAATGCCAATTAAAATGTGTCCAAGTAAATTTAAATCCCTTGCTGATAGAATGTAAGCCAATCTAGCTGGCTCAGGATCAAGGTTAAACTTAATCATCTGTTGAACTTGCAACAAGTTGCTCTCAAAGTGTACAGAAATTCCCAGAGAAATAATAAAAACAGAGCTCCTATTGATTTGTATTTATTTACATTCATAACTCTCCTCTCAAGCCTTGGACTGAGGCTCAATGAAAAGTTACTTATAGTGATGGTTTTGCTAACCTTTATCCAACAAATACTTCTTTGTTTACAAATATTTCTACAGAATTTTTCCTAAACCACTCAAGAACTTCTCTTTAAGGCAGTTGTATGTAACAATTGTCTTTTTGTTGTGTCTACACAAAAACAAACCCATTTTTTTCTGTATTTTGCTCTATCTACCCATTCTTAATATTTCATATTAGGTTGCCCTGTTCAGATAATGTTGAGCATTTACCTCTGGGTGAGATGCATTTTCCTGAATCTGAAAATATGTTACAATAACTAGACAAATACACAACAAAATGTACATGTAAAAGACAATATCCAAAAGGCACAGGAGTTTGCTATTCTAGACTGCAGTAGATTCAGTCCAATTTGCCTCTGCACGTATACATTAAACATGCTGCTACTACTTCTTACACCAACAAAAAATGATTAGTGATGCACTGAGAAATATTACATATAGTTAGTATAGTTTGAAAAAGTTTGGTCTAAGCATGAATGGTTAAAAATCAGAGGCCAGGGAATAATGGCACAGGAGGGTTTCAGAACAAGAGAAGAACCTCTGTGACATGCTCAGACTACATGGACCTATCCACGGAAGTCAAACTTTGGGGTGGGGATGGGGGAGAGATGAACTGGATTAGCGCACAGCCAGCATATGCTGCAGTTATTGCTCTCACTGAAAGGAAATGGGGATTCCCTAGGATGTTAATTCAGCTGAAGTCTGTATTAAATGTGTATTGCATTAACTCTGTGCTATGGCATCTCCTCCCCAGAACTGCTTCAAGAAAAGCTGGAGTCCTCTGCAAAGCTATTCAGCTGCTAGTCTCACTATTATAGCCCCAGAATCCAAGCACATAGCCTTCTCCTATGCCACCTGTGTGGTGAGGAGGGAAAGGGCAACCATGAACTATGCAACACAACAGAAGTCAAAGTTGGATCTAGACAAGTGCAAGATAACACAGAAAATATCGATCTGGAATTACTCATACACATTTATGCAATGTACGTTAACTGATGCCACTCAGGAAGATAACCGGGTGTCACTGTTGAGAACTCAATGAAAACCTCCCTCTCCCCCAGTTGCAGGTTTGGCAGCACTATCTGAACTGCTCTTGAGAGTGGGAAAACCAAATGGAGTTATCTTTTCTCTGGTTTTCCACACAGGAGAAACAAACTGACCCAAGACATCCCACAGCAGAATCACATATTAAAGATACTGTCTGTGAATATCCTAAGAGCATATATATTATACTGGATTGTGAAAAGCATTTTAATATTCAGTAGAATCTGTTTCATTTCAGGCATGTCTCAGAAACTAGATACAGTAACTCCTCACTTAACGTTGTAGCTATGTTCCTGAAAAATGTGACTTTAAGCGAAATGATATTAAGCAAATCCAATTTCCCCATAAGAATTAATGTAAGTAAGGAGGTTAGGTTCCAGGGAAATTTTTTTCCACCAGACTTTTTTTTTATATATATATAAAAATAAAAGCAGGGGGGAGGGGGACACCCTGACAACCCTCCTCTTCCTCCCCTTTCCCCCCCACAGCAAGCAGGAGGCTCCGGGGAGCAGCTTCAAGGCAGAGGGCAGAAGTAGCACATGGTAGTTGGGAGAGGGACAGCTGAACTCTCGGCAACTGATAGCCTGCTGGGCAGCTGCTGCAAAGGGAACTTAGGGGAGTGGGGAGCTGATGGGGGGCTGCTGGTTTAACCTGGTTCCAAGCCCCCACCAGCTAGCTCCAATAAAGCAGGCGGCTGCCAAACGACATTAGAAGGGAGCATTGCACAACTTTAAACAATGCAACGAAACAATGTTAACCGGGATGACTAAGTGAGGAGTTATTGTATTGAAGATAACATAAGGTCCTTTATAGAAGACCAAAATTTGACTATTGAAAACAGCTACACAAAGAGGGCCTACTTTCAGTGGTGCTCAGCACTGACTTCAACTGGAGTTTTTTGTGACAGTGCTTTTAAAAATCAGGCGCATAACTATCAGTTAATAACAACAGAAAATAGTCATGAGCAGGGAATTAATGTGAGCAGTTAAAGTCAGGAGTCCAAGACAGATATATTTCCCAAATAAATCATCAACTTAAGACACGTTGGTATCATCTGTAGAATTTCCAGGAACACTAAAATGTAGGGCTACATTCTCCATTGATCTGCAGTCATTTTCATCAGTGCAAAGGGAGTGTAAACCATTACTATGCTGATTTTGTCACATTTCACAGTCCGTTTGCACAGCTGCAAATGACTATACAATTTGAAGACCACTGGAGAATCTCATCCATGGACAGAAAAAAGTGTCAACTGAAGTTTCAGTATTTAAACAGTAAAATATAGTAAAATATTTTTTCCCATGACTTACGAGGGCAGGCACCATAGAGCACAGAATCAGGTTAGGTTTAATTGGGCTAGAAAGGGATTAGCTAGTTTAGCAATATAGAAAAACATGAAGTGGATTGCACATAGGGTCAGTGCCGGGTCCCAGGTAATCAATTGGTCTACTCTGCTCAGTTTCTCTTCCACTTTGCCCATGTCCTTAGAGAAAAGGATATAAGAATGACTGCTTAAGTCATGTAGGAGGAGGAGCTGAATAGACTTATTGGAAAGTCAGGGTTCCAGATGCAAATAGAGGTTGAAACCCAAGATGAGAAGTTGTCTAATGGGTGGTTTTTTGTTGTTGTTGCTTATCTCGCTTTATTTTGTTCTCTTGCTATCAGCACTGTTCCTTAGGAAAGGGCTGATAGCGGGCTGATGGGGGGCGGGGGGGCAGAAACGGTGGCATGACTTTGTACCGGGTAACTCTTCCAGCTTACCGAGGAGCTTTTGTGCCCTTGCATTTAAAAGTTCTATTTAAGACCTGAAAGGCAAATGCCAATCAGGCAGGGTGGCTGAAGGAAGTGGTAACATGCTTTTGAAAGCATCTCTCTAGTTGGCAGGGCACTTACATGTCTCTTATGTGTTACCCCAGTCCTCCAGCACTAAATGCCAGAACAGGATATTTTCAGTAAAGTTCTAACCTTTTCCCAGAAGCAAGCTCTACAATTGGCATTTGAGATGCAACTGTCTCTTAGCTCCTGGAAATGTTAGGGTCTGAGCCAAAGCCACATTTTCTTTCCTTTGATTTTAATGGTATTTGGATCTGGCCCACTGTGCTTACTGTAGTTTGCATGGAAGATTATGTTGATACTGTAATTTAGTTATTGCTGTAATTTACTTCAGTTGCACACAGAATAACATTTCAAGAAAAGTTCAGTAAAGCAGCTTCGCTTGTTTTCAAAGTTAAATGTCTCCTTATTTACTCAGAAGAGGTGACCTGCCAGTAACCTTGCTTTGTGGGGAGGAATGAATTGGAAATTTGAACTTGACCTCATTCTGTAACCACTATGAAAAGAATTACATTGCAGTTATCTTGCATCCTGAGGTCAACATGCCAGATAAATATTTTATTCAACTGCTAACTAGAAGATGTGTTTTCAAAACAACCCACAAAGCTGAATGCATTTTCAAAATATATTGCTAAAAGAAGCAAAAATGAAAGTAATTTTGCAATATTTAAATATATTTGACATTTGTGAAATATTGGACTAATTTGCTCCAGAGAAAATGAATTATGCATTAACAAAAGTTTTAGCATCCATTAGAAAACTATGAATAATACATTTTTTAAATGCCTCGGTGTTTGGGCTTTTTTGTAATAGACACGTCAATTTGTACCTTGCCTAAAACAAAGCTAAATTATAGGTAAGCTATCTAACGCACCCTTACTATACTTTGGCAAGCTTAGTCTCATCAGAGTTTTTCCACTAAATTACCCAGATCAACAGAAACCCTGCACAATTATATCCTGCTATCTAAAACAGCACATGATCTTTGCTCATGTGGGTAATTGCTAGGGTGGAAAATTATAGCAAGGATGATAGTACAGATGTTCTGTTTCAGTTGACCAGACAGAATGAAAGAAAACAAAACAATTCTGCTCCATACTGAGTTCTATTTAAAATTTGCTGCTTTTTAAAAGATATTGTGAACTTTGAATACATTTTTTTTTAAAAAGAGGGGAGACCTTGGGCTGTCTGCTCAGATTTTGGGAAACAGTTGGGACATAAGGGGAGCAAATGTTCAAAACAAAGCAGCGTATGAACCCCTGCGCCCTCCCAAGTTAAATGATAGCAAATGAAGAAATGAAAAAAAATTACATATGTTATATTACACTCATTTAGAGTTACAGGAGCGATTTTCAAGACAGACCGAATGTGAGCAGAAAAACTGAGTGCTCTAGGATAAATCTCATTACATATGATATACTAAAACAGAAGAGAATCAACTATAGTACAGACTTCGATCTATACACTCTTATAACCGATCCCAAGAAGTCTGATGGGAAAGAATGGGTGTGAGAAAAAAATCAGTCTAGCCTGTGTACAATATTTTAGTTATATTTACCAGCCCTCTTTAAAGATCAGTTGAAATAACTCACCACACATATCAGATGAAGGCTAGTCTTCAAGAGGACAGCAGCCTTCACTTTGGCTTTGGACTGTGCACACCCTATGCTATTTGTTATCCTGTCCCTCAACCCACCCCCCTGCTTGTGTGTCTTATCCCACCTGTAACATCTTGTCTGTCAGACAGTAAGGTTCAGATTTGCTGGCAGCAACAATGCCTAACTGATTTAGGATGCTAACTCATTTTAAAAAGGGAATTAGACCCTTAGAAGCCAAAACACTGTTGACTTTCAATGGGATTTTGGCTCCTAATTCCCTTTTGAAAATGAGATTTAAGCTCCTAAATCAGTTAGGTGTTGCAACACTGTGTGCAGAAAAACCTAATTAACCTTAAAAATGTGTGTCCAAGACCTATGGGTAGGGCCCTACAAAATTCACAGTCCGTTTTGGTCAATTTCATGGTCATAGGATTTTAAAAATTGTTAATTTCATGATGGCAGCTATTTCAATCTGAAATTTCAAGGTGTTGTAACTGTAGGGATCCTGACCCAAAAGAAGTTGGGGGGGGGTCGCAAGGTTATTGTAGGAGGGGTTGCGGTACTGCTACCCTTACTTCTGCACTGCTGCTGGCAGCGGCACTGTCTTCAGAGCTGGGTGGCTGGAGAGTAGCTGCAGCTGCTAGCCGGAAACCCAGCTCTGAAAGCAGAGATTCTGTTAACAGCACTGCAGAAGTAAGGATGGCATGGCCTGCAGAGGTGGGCCCTCAGTCAGCAACTGCCACTCTCCAGCCGCCTTGTTCTGAAGGCAGCAGTGGAGAAGTAAGGGTGGCACGTGAGCTGATTTTCAGTGGCACTTACACTGTCTGGGTCCTGGCCACTGGTCCGGGGGGCTCTGCATTTTAATTTAATTTTAAATGAAGCTTCTTAAACATTTTAAAAACCTTATTTACTTTACATACAACAATAGTTCAGTTATATATTATAGACTTATAGAAAGAGACCTTTTAAAAACATTGAAGTGTATTACTGGCACGCAGAACCTTAAGTTAGAGTGAATAAATGAAGACTCAGCACACCACTTCTGAAAGCTTGCTGACCCCTGGTATAGGGTAAAATAATACAAAAGACCAGATTTCAGGGGGGGAGACTAGATTTCATGATCTGTGACGTGTTTTTCATGGCCATGAATTTAGCAGGGTCCCACCCATGAGGACTGTCATCTGTTATGTTTGTACATTACCTGGCACAGTTGGGCCCAACCTGGTTGTAGCCATTAGGCACTCTCACAGTTAACCAACATATATAATCAACAAAATTATTTTTCAGTGTTAATTTGGGGGGGGGAGGGGATTCTGATGGATCTGCCCCCGCCGCTCCTTTTTTTCTAGAAAGCTCTGCTTATTGCTTTGTGTTGTTATCTATTAACCCACTCCTGTTTTCAATTATGTCAATTGCAAAAAGTCCATTAACTTCAATGCCCTTTGTTGTTGGGAGGGATGAGGCAAGAAAGGGAAAGGAATAGTCACATGAGTGGGGGGACAGCAGAATCTGCATGAAGCTAGAAGACAACAGACTGCTGCTGTATAACAGACCACAGTTGCTTCCATCAAGAGCAGCAGACTAAGATATACAGGGACAGGGAAGGAGTAAACAGAACTTTTGCCAGTTTCAAAAAATCTGGTAGCCAAGAGTAGTAGTGACAGACACAGGACTTTCCTCCACCTACAGAGAGAAACATCAGGCTACAAGTTCTCTCACCACCCACCAACACACATCGTAGCCTGGAGGGATTAGAGAGAAGCACAGAAGAGAACTGTGTTGTCTTACACTCCCCTGCCACTCCATCTCTCACCCACAAAATCATTTGCATATGGGGAGCAGCAGGACAAAGAATTTAGCACTTGGGACTGGTAAAAGTGCACCTAAGTTAACAGATGTCTTTGGTGGGTACAGCTTTGGGGCCTCATCGCCCCCTGTGGCCTCGAGCTCTATCTGTCTTAAGAGGGAAGGAGTGCAGAAGAGTTTGTCCATGTGATCCCTTGGCCACCAGATTCCTGGGGAGGGGGAAAACATATGTTGCTCCTCTTTCTGTATATCTTAAGCAGCAGGAACCTGTCTCAAGCAACCTCTTCTGATCCCCTTGTTGTTGCCTGGGAGAGGCTACTGCTGATATAGATCTTTCCTGTCCAACATGTATATGAATGACGCTGTTGGGAATGTTAGTAAGGTGATATGGACAACAGTGTATTCACTATGCTGGAGACGTTCATCTCTATGTCTCCATCACATCTGATCCTGCTGGTGGAGAGGGAAGAATGACTGAATGAGGAGTAGCTGTCTGAGGGTCAGTCCTCACAAGAACAAGGTGATGTTGCTAGGTTGAGGAAAACAACTGGTAAAAAAGTTGGGAGAATTATATAAGATCCCTTGATGGAAGTGGTGCAGCAACCATTTGTGGTATGTGTTCACAATTTAGGGGTCTTGCAAGAACTAGGGCTGCTGCTTGTGAGCCAGATGGCAGGCACTGCCAAGAACAGCTTCTCATCTGTCCCTAGCACAGCATTTCTTTCGGATCCACACCTTGTTATAATTAATCATGACTTTGTCAGCCTGAGATTATAGTACTTTAAAGAACCCTGTATTTTGAGACCACTCAGAAGCTGAAGATGAGTCTGACTTTTTATTGCATGGACCTTCTTGCCAAGCGCACATAAGACACTCTGGTGATCCATAAGCTACACTGGTTGTCTTTAAATTTCCTACAGGAGTTTGAGGATGCTGGTTTTATGCTTTTAAAGCTCTTCAGTGTTTGGGATACGTGGTTACTTAGAGACCCCCCTTTCCTAGTGTGACATCACCATTACACAGTTGCAGCTGGCAGAAGAACTCAGGCTGGAACACCCTCAGTGTAAAGCAGGAGGGAGCTAATAGTATAGTATTCTCTGTGAGGCCCCTGGGCTTTGGAATGCTGTCTCCCCCTGGTAAGCCAGAGGCCAGATCTGTGAACCCAGTTGGATACAAATTTCGCACAGGTGCTTACAGAAGGAATGATCTGAAGGTTAACAAGTTTTAATTTTGATCCACACTGTTCCTAACTGGCAGAAGCTTTATTTAATTATATTTGTATTAGAAATTGTTGGGGAAGTCTAGTCTATTATGTTTTGTTGTAGTCATCTGATGAATATATTTAAGATATGATGTTTTAACTATTGTATGAAAGTGCCCAGAGCCATTAGACAAGTGATGTGATTTTATAAATAAATTAAAACAAACAACAACAACAAAAAACAGCTTCTGGCAGAAAAAATAAAAGATGACAGGTTGTGTGGGAATGTTTTATACATGCACTTTAAGATGGCAAATGTTGACTCTTCATTCACTCTGTCCTTCCTGTTTGTGAAAAGTGACATCCCCAAAATATTATTCCAGTTGTCAAAGTTAACAACTTGTTAAAATCAATTCTGATGGACTATTAAATTGAGCACAGTGAAAGCCAAACTGGCTTCCTTTTCAAAGGCGGTGCTTTGGAGCTAAAATCTGCTCTCATTCAAGTCAATGGAAAAGCCCCCATTAATTTCAGTGGCACAGGACCGAGTCCATGATTGTGGTGTATAGGCTATGTTTTTGCTATTAATTTTACTCATCATATATAAAACATAGAGGGGACAAGCATTACTGTATATTTCAAACTGCAACTCCATTGATCATGTGACAGGTAAGGCAATTTCCTACAAAATCCTGGACTACTCTTATTGAATTACTTTAAATATATCTTAGGAGATCATTATATTAAAAATGCAAATGTGTGTGTGTTATTGCATGGAACTTGCCTAGGAGACATGGCTCATGTAAATCTTGTGAGCGTCAAAGGACTCTTAAATAATGGGCTAGAATGAACAAGAACAAGAATAAACTGTTAGTTGAGTAGGTTTCCGAGAAAATACTTCAAAGGAGGGGAGAGCAAATTCCCACCTTCAGACCTATCTTCTGAATCTTTACCCAGAGAAGGGAATTTTGTCTATGAATTACTTATTACCAAGATCCAAAGGGCCAAACAGCATAAAGGAGTCACTCTCAGATTCATGGGGTGGTGGTTCTAAGCAAAAGGGGTTAGGAACTCAAACACAGAAAAGCCTACTGGTGAAGTTTGAAGGACTAATCACCATACAGCGCCCTTGTTGGAGTGAAGGGATGATCTCTAGTAAGCTTAGTAGCTGTTCTCAATGTTTTCTCTCAAATGCTTTCACCTTAAGAATAAGTGTGCTTGCTTAGAAAGAACTATGTGGTAACTGAACTGTAGCAATTACACTGTGCACTGTCTCTGAGGAGAAAAGTAAAGCCATCCTGTTTAGGCAGTCTGACTTTGTTAGAGAGTTCTGAGTGTAGGCAAGGAGCTGTGAAGTCTGGAAATACCCTAGTCAGGAGGGACAGACATATGAGTCTCTACCCAAAGATGATGGCTGGGGAGCCAGGAACCTAAGAATGAGTGCCCTTCTGGACCATAAAGGGCAAATACCCATGCAGTTTCCCTGAACTGTGGCCCATATTATTCTGGATGTCTTTGTAATAGTTACGCTCTACAGATGTCAGCCACATATTTTTTGACATGATGCAGAAATCAGTGGGTGAAATTCCACATATTTTATGCAAAAGGTCAGTGTACATCATAATAATGGGCCCTTCTGACCTTAAAAAGAAAAAAAAATCCTTGACATATTTCTTAATTAACAGGAGAGAATCTCCTGCAAGGAAAAGACTGCTTTATGTAATAATTTTTATTATACAGTTCATTTCAGTGTTTTGTGACAAGAGGTCAGAATAACACAAGCAAACAAATTCTAAACAGGAAGTTACTTAAGATTTGTTTAAAGTATATTTCCTCTACAGAATGAATAACTTAAAAAAATAAGTTCTGGGGCATATTTACTGGCATAATCATTTCTGTTCCAGGAATTAAAAAACTGGAGAAAATTAGCAACCTTATCAGGAAGTGACTGACTTCAGTCATGGATATTTACATTATTGAATGACTGATCCTTCTGGTACAGCTCAAATGGATCTGTTTGTTTTATAATACATTTATTAGATACATGTCAGATGTCTTATTCAGCTATTATGTGTCTGCCTTGTTTGTCTGGTATCACATCATAGGGTTCTCTTGCTCCAGGGGGGTTGCATATTGATGGAGAACAGAACATACAATTATATATACTGTTAGATATGCATATTACTGTATTATCTGTATCCATGAGTGGGATGATCATCCTGCTGTTAATCACAGATATGTATAAGTTTTATTCATTGTGCTATTTAAAACAACCAACAAACAAAAACCCCGAACAAACCTCTAACGAACAGAATTACATATTGTATATCGGAAAAGTAAATTGTCTCCCTTGTAATCAACCTTTTATAGGAGAATTTTAATGAAGATTAGCATGGCCAAACTGAACCCCGTATCCTTATCTTTGCAGGGCACACACCCCAAATTAGAATCCAAGTACACCCTCTATTTGGCTTTACTGGTAACTCAAACAACAAAACATACCATTTGGTCTAAGATATTTCCTTGAGCCTGGATATCCTTATGGTTTCTACCTAGGATCACCTTTCTGCTGAGTTCCTACTACCCTCTCTCACCTCTTATATATTTCAGGTCAGCAGAACTACCTCAAGTTTTATGCAAGGTCCAAAAAGCAAACACCAAAGGATTCCTGACATCCTGTTACAAACAGATATTTCTCATCAATATATTTTGGAGAGTGATCAAATAGAAAGTTTCATTCTATGACACCATAGTTCATTTACTAACTTTTGAGTTTTTGAGGTGATCTGTAGTTTCAGACCTAAATCCATTTTTGGTCCAAATACACAGCTGGAATTGCAACAGAAGTCACTAGGGCACAGCACAACCTGATCCAAGACCCACACGTACCAGCTGCAATGGGATATAATGGTAGCAAGAGTCCTGCCCTCAAATCTCATTCTGACTGTCAATAGTCAAAGGTTTGCTTGCAGCTGACCACCTTTGTCTTTCTCCACAGCTAGGCTCCCGTCTTCACCACCTTCTGACTGTGAAAAGCAGAATAAGGTGCTTCATCAGGAGAAAGCATCAAAGCCTGCTCCTCTTCCTGGACCTGCTTCCAGTCTTTTTATACCTATCCTTCATCTAGATTCCCTGATTATGCTCATACGAGCAAAAAAAGCTAGGAAGTAGGTAGCTGAATGTGAAGGGAAGAGAAAAGACAGACCTAGAGAGCAGGAGCACTACGGTTGGATTTCCCTGAGCCTATATCTAAGAAAGACTGGTGTGAGAAGGGGAAAGAGTAGAGAACCACTTAAAAATTTCATTCTTCATAACAGATGGTGAGTTCTCATAATGATTCTCTCCATTTACACCATATTTATATAAACAACTCTATGGTACAGAGCTTTTAGCTGCTATTTCTGTGACAAAGGAAAGTGGTTTTTTTCCCCTTGCATTCACCACCTCAGTCATCACTGTTAACATTGGTCATTATGGTGAATGGACATGATCGCCTACTAGCACATGAAAAGGTGGAGAAAACATAGGCATCGCTCAGAGTAGCAATGGCGTGACAACTCCAAGCGAAGAGTCAGGTTATTTACCACTGTCATCCTATCCTTATTCGCAAACTCTTTCCTGCATGAGAATTAGGCAGAATACTTGTGTAATTCTAGGTAGCGTATGCATAACAGTTTTAGGCTTCAAACTGCTGTTTTATACTTTAATATTAAAGGGCTGTTTTTTACTGATACTGTCAAAATTGTTTCCTTCATCAAACATTTTAAGACTGGATTTTGGAAAGTAATGCTTGTAGTTAATCTTGAAACTTCTGACCATGGCTCATGGGCTAAATTGTTGATGCTGTTTTACATGGGAACAGCTAAAAATGTATGCAGTGGGATTTCTCTGTATCAGAAGGTGCTCAATCAATAAAGAGATTTCTTTCTCCTGGTGGCCCAGAGAAGATTTACAAAGTGTTCAGAACAAAGTGAAGAATCAAAGTAATTAGTACTTGAGTCAGATTGCTAAAATCATTGTCAATATAGCACACAATCAGGCAAATTCCGAGTGGCTCCTTCAAGGTATCGGGTGCTTTCAAACTCTTACTGAAGGCCACAGAGGCACGGGCTGAGGGATGTACCAGCCGCCGCTTCCAGCAGCTCCCATTGGCCTGGAGCAGTGAACCACGACCACCAGGAGATGCGGTCAGCCGAACCTGGAGACGCAGCAGGTAAACAAACCAGCCAGGCCCACAGGGGGCTTACTCTGTACAAGCGGCGGAACAAGTTTGGGAACCACTGGTCTAATGAAAGATGCAGATTTTAAGAAGAACAATAGTACAATAGTTTAGATTTTATTCTCTCAATTGCTGTCATGCTATCAAGGCCTTCAGAGTAAATAGCTATCCAGTTCCTGGGGCCATATATATTAGAACTTTACAGCACCAATTTTTATTCAATAATGAGGCTGTCAGCATATATAAATCTGGATTACAAAGTTACAACTGTGCACTAACTAGAATTACAATTTAAAGAGCTCATTGTAGCTGTGCTTAGATTGTGCATGCTCTAATTATCGTGCCACTTTAAAAGTTACAATTAATCATTTTAATTGAAATAAAAGTCAAATAAATAATTAAGGGTCAGTGATCACTGCAAAGAAGAGTGCAGGAAAAAGAAAAGAAAGATATTCAGATTTAATATATTCAGTGGATGGATTATAAACAAGCACTGTGCTCTTTGGTAGATACCAGGATGTTTCCATAATGCCTGGATATGATTATTTTAGGCAACAGGATATTAATTTTTAAATTTAATTATTTCTATTAAAATAATGCTAATGTTTTAAAATACGTTAATTAAAGTAACTGTTTTCTGTAATCCCTTACGTGATTGAAACTACAATCTGCTCTTTTATCAAATATTATTCATTTGCAGTGAGTAGTAAATTCCTCCCATGGAGGCAGGATCCTGACTACAGTAGATACCAGTATGCAGGAAGTGATGAGGTTCATGCAGGTGTACTCCCCCACCCCATTGTAGAGTGATAGCTCTGGGATCTGGATTTGCTCCTACATGTACATCCTGATTTGATTTGATTCAATTCAGGATGTGAGCTGTTCACTCAAGGTCAGGCAAGATATCTTTTCCACTGCCGCCATGCAACTACTGCAAAATTGACTTCGATATTCTCAATCGCTAGCACTCAAAAATCAGGAATCAAGCTCCTCACAATCATGAAACGTCCTAAATATAATCTTTTTTTATTTTTTATTTGCTTCCTGATTTCTAAGCTTTTTGGCTGCATGCTTTCATAAGCGTTTTTCTCTCCAACCATGAGGTTGATTAATATATATATTTTTTAAATGTAAGGTTAAGTAGAGATTCTCATGCTCTCTCGTGCTATTTCAGCAGTTGGGGGCTGAAGAAAGTCACCACATATTGCAAGACTTGTGATATAATTGCAGCAGTTGCCAACACTGAGTAAAGCAGTGGTCAAACACATGGGCATGCAAAGGTGGAATAAAGCTCCCAACAGCAGGCCAAGATCTTTCTTCAGAGGTGCTGTATCTGACACAAGAGTTCCAAAACACCAACGTATTAACCACCTCAAACTTCTCCAGCCTCCATCAGCTAGAAGGGAGCCTACCCCTTTAGTAATCCTTCCTAGCTAATATGGAGACCCCCACATTGGCAGTTCCTTGATCCTGCTTGTCTTCTATCTACTGTTTCTACCTAACAGGTAGGATGCCTCATATCTGACTTCTTGCAGGTTGCATACTTGGGTAGTAGGTCACAGGTGGTATCATGTTTTCACACCGTTTTAATCCATCCACAGCTACACAGTTAGTTTGCTTGTAGCTTGAAATGGTTTTAAAAAGAGGTTAAAAACCTGTTCATAGTTACATGGTGGACTGCACTTGTATGTAATAATGTGCTTAATATCTAACTATTGTAGTATATCATTTTATGCTAAAGGTACTTTACAAACATTAACTGATCAAGTATAAAAGTGTTAATCAATTATTTGAAGTCCAGTATAATAGGATTGATAAAGCTTCAGACTCTGCTCTATATCTGGGTTTAAACTCAGTTATTTTGACAATTTTTATGCAAATATCTCAGAATACTCATGTGGGCTAAAACAATGCTTACAACTAGGTCAAATGAGTGCCTCCGGTGTCTGACGGCTACCCACAGCAGAACTTCAATGAAAGGAGAACCAAAAGGCAGAGTTGTGATTTATAGAACTGATATATCCATTTCCGTGACACTAAAAGGAAAAAGGATTTATGAATTCCTTGTCTCTGTGTTGTTAATCTCTTCAGAGTGAGGCTGAGTACTTAGACCAGAAAGATCACTTGTTACCCAAAATAATAAACCTATTTACTGAATCTGAACAAAGTGCTGAAGTTTATTTCTAATGAGCGTTGACTGATCTTGGCAAATGAAGTGACTTAGGCCACACATAACTGAGCTTGACAAGTCATCACTACACAGCATGTCCCAAGAGGTCAGACTGAATAAGAGCAAGTTGCTACTTATTTTAATTTTTTAAAAGGAACACCACAAACTTATTATACCACTATCTTAACATTCTTCCAGAAACATACTTGCATTAGTAATCCCTTTGTTATATATACATATTATTTTTGTTTGGGAACTTTTTTCATTTGAAAAGAAGTAAAAAAAACAACCTGAAACCAACCTATCAAAGTGTTTTCTTTTTATCCATCCAAGCACTTTCATCACACTCATCACCTCAATATCTGTGAGCCTGGTATCTGAGTATTGTCACAAAGAAGATTAGTGTTCAAGTCCCGATGGATTTTGAGTGCTGCATAGCACAGATGAAGAAGAATTTCATCTCCAATCCTCTGTGCAGCAATTATAGGGAGGTGGTGTGGTTTAGTTAATAGGACACTAGGCTAGGAGTTAGAAGATCTGGCTCTATTTGTAGCTCTGCTGTTGACCCACTGCAATAACCTTGGCAACTCACTTCAACTCTGTGCCTCAGTGTCCTCGTGTAAAATACAGATTTGGCTTTGAGAGCTATGGTTGGGAAATGTACATAAAATGTATTATCCTCACTCCCACCTTAGGGAGAACACCACCTATTGACAAATGTTCAAAAGAAACGTTTAATGGCTCAAGATGGAACTTCATCCAACTCTTTCTAAGAAAGGAAAGTCATAAATGACAGAAAATCTTATAACGGTGATGGTCAAGTTAAAAAAGAGGATCATAGAGGACTTTGAGCTAATCAAACACACATTTGGATATTTAAAATATTTTATTGCATTTTTTCAATTAGAAAAGGAAAACAGGAAAATTATTCTCTCTCTCTCTCTTTTTTTTTGTTGTTGCAAGTTTCATAGAAATCCACTTCTGACTCAGATGTGTATTTCAACATCCAGGGACAAAAGCAGAACATCTGTCTTGCACATTTGTGCTCTTCCCTTTAGATTCTGACCAGAAGAGCATACAGCTGAATCCTTTCAGATGTCTCTTCCCCTTACAAAAAAGTCACTTTCTTAAACCAGCACTGTAGTGTTTCATGGATACCTTTTCCAACCATTATCATTGCTTGATTTACTACAGCAAATCTGTAGCAAAATATTTGAATGTGGGAGGTGAAGTGAAATAGCCAGCGAAATGCTGAGTGCTCTTTGTTATAGAGTCATATGAAGGATAAATGAAGGTTATCTATGTCTAGTATTGTCAAACAGATTAGGAACAAATACATTTTCTCTGAATTCCCACTCATTCTTCACGTAAATAAATAATACACTTGCTATTTAGTTTCATTTTCTGTAAACAGTTATAACTTGATTGTTTTTCACATTGCACTTATTCTAGCTGTCTTATTTTTCTCTCTCAGGTGGAAAGTTTTGTAGTGATGAAATTTTAATCTTTTATTCTTCTATAGTTTAGATGGAGTTTCAAAAAGTATTTGACATGTATGGCACAGGGAGTTTAACATGTCATGGTGGCAAGACAAATCAAACATACTATAAGACTTAAGTGCTGAACAAGGGTGAAGGCAAGTTATACTCTGCTGAAATACTGTAAAAGGGCAGAAGCCCTAGTTTTGCTCATGCGCAGTAGATGCAGACTCCAAGGAAATAGTACCCCAAAAAATAATGTTGGCAAGCACCATTATTAATGACAGATGATTTGGAACATCAGACTGTTTGGGAACAAGTAGTGTGACTGACCATATACCACAAAGGAAGTTAGAAATCTTCCTGTGATCTATCAAATCTTCAAAGGTTGTTTTAAAGGCATCAAAAACATTAGCAGTCTAATATAATTATAAGATATATTAAAAGTGCAACTGTTGAACATCTTTATCCAATAAATGATAAGATGATTTGTTTTCTGGAGATTTTCAACTGTACCATATATGAGCTAGAATGATCATAATAAAGAAAATATTACCTGTGATGGCTTTCTCTGAGTTCACTGTCTGTGATTATTTGTTCCTCAAATAACTAAAATGGCTGCAAATAATTCTAGCATATACAAACAATGCTTACCCATATTTAATGTACTGTAGAGTGGTAAATTAACACTTCCTTGAAGACAAGCTACATTCAGCCTGGAAAAAAAAAGTAGAGGCAATCTTTTGGATCCTCTAACTGAAACTAGTACAGATAAGCCTGCACAGATTTAACCTTTGTTCTCCTACTACAAAGCTGTTCAATTACACAAGAAAAATGAAGCACAGCAAAACTTATGGCCTCTATTCACACCACAGGAATCCAATTTAATTATTCCCACTAGGAGATATAAAGTATTTCCTAAAGCAAATACGGGACTGTCTCAGAACATTATATCAAGGACCTGTAGTGTATTTTTCCCTCCCAAAGGGAGGAAGTAGGAAGTGTATTGTATTTTTCACTTGGATTAAGCACAATGTCCTGTAAAGATTCCGTTATGCAATGAAGAATCTCAAAGATTTCTATAAAGTCCTGGCAGATTTTATAATATGATAGCATAAGAAATGATTACAGGATAAGGAATGTTTTTTGTAAACATTTAGTACTAACCTAGTGTAGTAACTTCAACACTAATTTTTAAGCCCTAATTTTGTTTATGGACCAGCTATTAAAACCAGCATTACAGACACTTTCTCTAAGTAACCAAAATAGTTGGCAACCAATTCCAACAGCTGATATGTGGAAACAAATTGCTATAGTTTAGAAGACACTTGGTATAAATTCCAAGTAGTTACTGGAAATCAGAATCAAGACCTTATTCTTAATTTCTAAACAAATTATTTTCAGCCGGTGGCAGTTATCTCAATTCTTAAAAAGGAGCAATGTGAAGTGCGTTTCTTAACTGTCCAATTAACAGCTCACAAGATTTTGGCTCCACTGAACTCAAACCCAAGCCCTAGCCTAAACCTATTGCAGACATGGAGCCAAACTCAGCCTGTCCATCTCTAAAGTAGGCTTACATCCCTATTCCCTTTGCTCTAAAATATTCCCATCTTTGAACACAGTTTTGTCAACTCCTCATATGATTACCTCCATGCCTTCTTCCACGTTGCTTCCGATGCATGGTCAAAATTTCCTGAACTCATCTGTGAGGCTCCTACCCTTTCCACTTTTAAGTCTCCTTTGAAGACCCATTTGGGCTGTGCTGCTTGCTGACATGTATATTAACTGAAAGGTCTCTCTCTCTCTACCAGTCCTTGGACTGTGAGAGCCTCAGAGTACGGACTGCACCTTCTTGCGTGTTTGGAAAGTGCCCAGGACGGAGTGGAAGCTACCATAATCAAATGACTAAACAATAATAGGTGTAGAATGGCCCAAAAATATGGGACTCTCTCAGTGAATTTACACATATTGGAATTTTTTTGGTTGACATAACACTATCTACTGCTCCTTGAAACTTTCCACCTGTGCTCTAGACTGGCAATATGGGGATCACCACAGAACTCAGCTGGAGAAAAGTTATGTGTTTTTTACACTATATAATGGAGTTCTGGAAAGTACACATATATTTTCTATGCTTTGCAATAAAAAATACGTACTGATACAGCCAAGGCCCTAATCCTGCAAGCTTTTCTATACAGAAGGGTCTATGCACCTGCACAGAGCCACATTGATTTTACTAGGGTTCAACACGGGACCAAGGGTCCTCCCATGTGGAGCAGCTTGCAGGATTGAGTCTCAAGCCCTGTATCTATCAGTTGCAGCAGTTACATTTATTTTATTCATGGGAATAATCAGACTTCTGCTAAGACAAAAATATCTGAATATCTGTCTGCATTAAAAGAACAAAAAAAGATCTTAAAGAAACATTCTCCAGTATTTCAGGACCCTTTTTTTTTTGGTAAGTATTAACATATTTATTTTTAAGTTTTTACAAAGCTTATTCAAACTGATTTTTCAGTAAGAAAAAATGAAGATATAATTTGTTTTGATATAAATATTCTCCCTACATTATCACTTGTAGTACTGCATGGAAAACAGAAAGTGAAGTTGACTAGAAAAAGACTACAGTTACAAATAAAGTACCATATATATTCATTCATAAGCTGATTTTTTTTTTTTTTTTTTAGTAAAAAAGGGAAGTGTCAGAGAAGGAGGTCGGCTTATGAACGGGTATAGAGAGGGAGAGGTGGGATGCAGCCCCTCCCCCCCAACAGAGGGGACAAGGAGAGCAGCAGAGCCAGAAGGATAAAGGCGGGGCCAGAGTCTCTGCACTTCTGGCCACACTGCTCTCTCCCCAGCCTACGAACAGCTGCAGCTCCGCGGCTGACAGGCTGCGGCCGTGCTGCCTGGCTCCTCCCGCTGGAGCACGCTGCAGCCACGCCACCCAGCTCGCCAGAGCACCTTTGGCCAGGCCAGAGACATCTTCCCCTGGTCCACCCCAGCTAAGGTGGGAAGGGATGGGATGGGAAGAGTGTGGTGGTTCCAGGCTAGGCATGGGGTCATGTGGAGGATGGTCACAGGGGTTACTCCCCTGACCCCCAGCTTCTCCCCCCCAAAAAAAATAATTTCCCCACCAGTTGCTGTCCCCGCTCATTAGGGTAAGCCGCAGGTGGTCTGGGACACTTTGTTTACTTAGGTTTACCTCCATGCCTGCGGACACTCGAGGTAAACAAACCGTCTAGGCCTGCCAGTGGCTTAACCTGATGGCCCGAGAGACAGTTTGCCAACTTCTAAATTATAGGATTAGCTTATGAATGGGTCATAAAACATTTCCATTTTTACTTATCCATCTTGGGTGGCGGGGGGGAGGGGGTCAGCTTATAAACGAACTGGCTTATGATCGAGTATATATGGTAAGTCTATTTTCATTGTTCGATTTCTTTTCATCTTGGTCAAACAAAATACCAAAGTTAAATTAGAGTCTTATTTCAGCATTAGAATTCTAAAGTGAAATTGCACCTACGGAAACTTTATTTTTAACATAAGATTTTTTAACTTGATTATGTCTTTTTAAAGAAAACAAGCTGGACAAATAAAATGTAAGATGACAAACATAATATGTTCACTGGTTTAACTTGTATACACAGACACATACATATGTTTGCCACGCACACAAGTTAAAATTGTTACCGCATGCCAAGTAAACTTTTACAGATGTTCAGTAACTGAGTACAAAAGCAATTTCATCATGTCTTCTTGGATCTGTTACCAGCCAAACATACAGAAACACAGACATGTCACAACATCAAGTGCTATGGCCAGCTGGCGATTTTCAGATAAATGAGATACTCATGACTACACTGCTTGTTTTTATGTTAATATTCTCTCTTGCCACATCTCTTAAACTGCATATAGAGAGAAATATTTGAAACCATACTCTGAAATTATCTTGCAGTTAAACCTGATATATTCCAGCTAAACCATGTCCTATTTTAAAATGGCTTTTTTTTTTCTAACTTTCAAAGGGAATGTTTCAACATTACAGTACACCAGCAGAATCTCAATTAGAGAAAGTTTGGTCCACAATACACGTGCTATATACATAAAATATATGTTTATATTACATATAGGTATACATACACCATTTATATATGATTATACAAAAAGTGTTTATACACACATACACAACACACAGACAGAATATATATTCTATATTCTGTATTATTTATATAAAACACACCTTACCACTAAAACACTTGTTCTTCTTCGAGTGATTGCTCACATCCATTCCAGTTAGGTGTGCGCGCCGCGCGTGCACGTTCGTCGGAAACTTTTTACCCTAGCAACTCCAGTGGGCCGGCAGGTCGCCCCCTGGAGTGGCGCCGCCATGGCGCCCAATATATATCCCTGCCGGCCCGCCCGCTCCTCAGTTCCTTCTTACCGCCGTGTCGGTCGTTGGAACTGTGGAGCGCGGCATAGCTGTCCTCCACGTCCCTAGCTCTCCTAGTTATCTATCGTTATCTATCGTTATCTCTAGTTCCATTATAGTTGTTAATTAGTTTGTTAAGTTGATAGTTAAGTTAATTAGTTGTAAAGTACTTCTTCGCCGGGGGCTTAGCCCTTCCCGGCACCCGGCACCGGGCTCATGCCTGGTTCGCCGGGCTTCAAGCAGTGTGCGGCCTGCAAGAAGCCCATGCCTACCAGCGATCCCCACGAAGCGTGCCTGAAGTGCCTCGGGGAATCGCACAGATCCGACAAGTGCCGCATTTGTAAGGCCTTTAAGCCGAGGACAAAGAAGGAGAGGGATCAAAGGCTCCGAACTCTCCTAATGGAGGCGGCACTTGACCCGACGGCTTCGCAGGCCGTGGTATCGGCACCGGCACCGGATCGCTCCGGCACCGAGAAGACTCCTCGGCACCGACCCTCTCCGGCACTGGAGCCAGAGCCAAGGCCGTCGAAGTCTAATACTCCGGCCAGGCAGACCCGGCTAGAGCGCCCGGCCTCGACATCGGCCGCGGCGCCGCCGGCACCGTCAGCACCGTTGACTCCGGGCCCGGCGGGTCCGTTGAGTCCGGTGCCGCCGAGCTCCCCCATGAGATCTGGGGTTGAGATAGTGGTCCCATCCACACCGGAGACCTTCGCCTCGGCTCGGGACCTTATTGCCCTGACTGAGCCCACTCGGCTGCCACCCCCGGTACCTCCGGTGCGGGTCGTGTCCAGAGGCAAGCCCATGATGTCGGCACCGCCCAGAGACAGTCGTTCCCGATCCAGGTCCCGACGTCTTGGGCGCTCCAGATCCCGACGCCGCTCGCAGTCCCGGCACCGCTCCCCTCAGCGGTACCGGTCGCACTCGCGGCACCGGTCGGCATCGAGACGGTCGCGGTCAGGCTCCAGTCGACACCGGCACCGCGACTCCAGGAGCAGGTCCCGACGCTACTCGCTGCACCGGTCGACCTCCCGGCACCGAGCTGGTGGCAGGTCCCAGTCCCGGTCTCGCTCGACCTCCCGGCACCGAGCTGGTGGCAGGTCCCGGTCGACCTCCCGGCACCGAGCTGGTAGCAGGTCCCGGCACCGAAGCGGCGCCCGGCACCGATCAGGATCACGGCACCGTGACAGATCCCGGTCCCGGTCCCGATCCCGGCACCGATATGACTCCCGGCACCGGTCCCCGGCACCGAGACGATCCTCCGTGCCGGCCCACGCAGACCCGTACCCATCCAGGGTCGGCCCCACCGTGGCCCTCGAGACAGCCGTCCGTATCCTCCCAGACGGACAGCGGCTATGCGCTGGGCACTGACCGGCAGGCGGCGCTGTTTGGTGATCCGCCGCTGCAGGACCAAGGCCCACAACAGTGGGGATTCTGGACACCCTGGGCGTACCATCAGGCCCAGGGCCCCCAGCAGCTCCCTGCTAGGCCGGCGACTGCGGAGCGTAGGGCCCCGGAAGCCTCGTTGTCTCGCCCCCCTCCCTCCCCGGAAGGGGAGGAAGGGTCCAAGCAGCAGGACTCCGCTGTGGCTCCGGAGGCAGAGGCGAGGGCTGAGGAAGACCCTCAGTTAGACACTCTCGTGCCGGGGGTCTCATCATCCTCCTCCCCGGATGAGGCGGTGGCGGGTACCTCCTCCAACAGTCCCCCCCCGCTGGATCTCAGGGCGCACCAAGACCTCCTCAGGCGATTGGCTCGAAATCTGAGTCTGCAGGCGGAGGAGGTCTCGGAGATAGAGGATCCAATTGTAACCATCCTCTCTTCTGATGCTCCCACCAGGGTCGCCCTGCCCTTTATACGAACCATCCAGGCCAACGCCAACACCATCTGGCAGTCTCCGGCCTCCATCCCTCCGACAGCAAAAGGCGTCGAGAGGAAGTACATGGCCCCTTCTAGGGGATACGAATATCTCCATGTACACCCGACTCCGTGTTCACTGGTGGTTCAATCAGTGAACGATAGGGAGCGTCATGGCCAGGAGGCTCCAGCCCCCAAATCAAGAGAGGCCAGGCGGATGGACCTCCTTGGCCGTAAGGTGTATTCGGCTGGGGCGCTGCAGCTCAGGGTCTCCAACCAGCAGGCCCTGCTGAGCAGATATGCCTTTGATTCCTGGGTGGCAGTGGACAAATTTAAGGAGCTGCTGCCACAGGATGCTCGCCAAGAGTTTACGGCCATCTTGGACGAAGGCAAGAAGGTCGCACGCACGGCCTTGCAAGCCTCCTTGGACGCTGCGGACTCGGCTGCCCGTACCCTTGCGTCAGGAGTTACGATGCGTCGCATCTCCTGGCTGCAGGTTTCCGGCCTTCCGCCGGAGCTCCAGCATACTATACAGGACCTTCCTTTCGAAGGCCAGGGCCTGTTTTCTGACAAAACAGACCCCAGACTCAAGAGTCTGAAAGATAACCGAGTCGTTATGCGGTCCCTCGGGATGCACACTCCCGTGACGCAGCGTAGACCCTTCCGGCCACAACAACAACAACAACAACAACGCAGGCCGTTTTCCCAGTTCCGCCAGCGGCAGGACCTTTACAGGCGCCGCGGCAGGAACGGGAGGCGCAGGCAGTCGGGGAACCAAGGGGGGCAGAACCAAGGCTCCTCAAAACCCCCGCCTGGTCCTAAGCCTTCATTTTGAAGGTGCGCTCGAGGGCGCAGTAACAGTTTCTCCTATGGATCCTTCCCCCCCGTTTTCCAACCGCCTTTCGTTTTTCCTCCCGGCGTGGTCCCAAATAACATCGGACCGCTGGGTCTTAAGCGTGGTGCAGACGGGATACCGCCTGCAGTTTGTTTCGTTTCCTCCTTCCCGCCCTCCTTCCTCGTCCCTCTTCAGGGACCCCTCTCACGAGCAATTCCTTCGGCAGGAGGTGCAGACGCTCCTCAGCAAAGGAGCTATAGAGGCGGTTCCGGAAAACGAGAAAGGCAAGGGGTTTTATTCCCGCTACTTTCTGATCCCCAAGGCCAAGGGGGGCCTCAGGCCTATCCTCGACCTGCGAGAGCTCAACAAATACCTCGTGAAGTTGAAGTTCCGCATGGTATCCCTGGGGACCATTATTCCATCCCTGGATCCGGGAGACTGGTACGCCGCCCTCGACATGCAGGACGCGTATTTCCACATTGCCATTTGGCCGCGCCACAGACGCTTTCTCCGCTTCGTTGTGGGGGCTCTTCATTATCAATTTGCAGTCCTCCCGTTCGGCCTGTCCACGGCCCCGCGGGTGTTTACAAAATGCATGGCAGTTGTCATGGCGCATCTTCGGCGCAACCGTGTCCACGTGTTCCCTTATCTGGACGATTGGTTGATTCGGGGCACGTCGGAACAGCAGGTGAACAGCCATGTCCGCGTGATCACCGGCATGTTTGCGAGTCTGGGCCTCTTGATAAACACAGACAAGTCCACCCTGAGGCCCACTCAGAAGGTGGAATTTATCGGGGCCGTCCTGGACGCCACTGTGGGCAGAGCCTCGCTGCCTCTGCAGCGGTTCCAGACCATGGCGGCGATCGTTCAACGCTTGCGGTCAGCCCCGTTGACGTCAGTGAGGACATGTCTAACCCTGTTAGGCCACATGGCGGCGTGCACCTTTGTGACCGACTACGCTCGGCTCCGCATGAGGCCTCTCCAGCTGTGGCTTATCAGTCATTACAGGCCGGCAAGGCAACCGTTAGACATGTTAATCACAATCCCCCAGAAGGTCTTAGATTCCCTCGGCTGGTGGTTGGACCAGTCCGTATTGTGTGCGGGTCTTCCCTTTCACCCGTCTCAGCCCTCGGTATCCCTGACAACGGATGCCTCAGATCTAGGCTGGGGGGCCCACCTAGGGACCCTGCGGACGCAGGGCCTGTGGTCCCAGGAGGAGGTGGGGCTACACATCAACATGAGGGAGTTGAGAGCGGTCCGCCTTGCTTGCCAAACGTTTTGTCATCAGCTTCAGGGTCGTTGTGTAGCCGTGTTCACGGACAACACGACGACCATGTATTATATCAACAAGCAGGGCGGCACCAGGTCCTCCTCCCTGTGCCTCGAGGCGATACGACTCTGGGACTTTTGCGTAGCCCACTCCATTCACCTCAGGGCTTCCTTCCTTCCCGGAGTACGGAACACGCTGGCGGATCGATTGAGCAGATCCTTCCTGTCACACGAGTGGTCCCTTCGCCCGGACGTCGCTCTCTCCATTTTCCGGAGGTGGGGTTATCCCCGGGTGGACCTCTTTGCGTCCAAGGGGAACAGGAAGTGCCAAGCGTTCTGCTCCTTTCAGGGCAGGGAGCCGGGGTCGATAGCGGATGCCTTCCTCATCCAGTGGTCGACCCACCTGTACTATGCGTTTCCTCCGTTCCCTCTGGTTCACAAGGTCCTCCTGAAGGTGCGCAGAGACAGGGCTCGTGTGATCATGGTGGCCCCGGCATGGCCCAGACAGCACTGGTACACCGTGCTGCTGGACTTGGCCGTAGCCGACCCAGTTCCCCTGCCCCTTCATCCGGACCTGATTACCCAGGACCACGGGTCTCTCTGTCACCCAGACCTGCAGTCGCTGCACCTAGCGGCGTGGCTCCTGCGTGGCTAACTGGTTCCGAGCTGCGCTGCTCCACGCCTGTGAGAGAGGTGCTCTTGAGCAGCAGGAAACCGTCCACAAGAGCCACATATTCGGCGAAATGGAAACGCTTCTCCTGTTGGTGCGTAGAGAGAAATCTCCGCCCTATGGAAGTTTCGGTAACCGAAATCTTAGACTATGTTTGGTCCCTCAAAGAGCAAGGTCTGGCCTTATCGTCGTTGCGAGTCCATCTAGCAGCTATCTCCACCTTTCACCCGGGTGCGGACGGTCGCTCCGTTTTTTCTCACCCGACGGTGTCGAGATTCCTTAAAGGGCTGGAACGGTTATTCCCTAACGTCCGTCCCCCTGCTCCAACCTGGGATCTTAACCTGGTGTTGTCCCGGCTCATGGGGCCCCCCTTTGAGCCGTTAGCTACTTGCTCCCTGCTTTACCTCTCTTGGAAGGCTGCCTTTCTAGTAGCTATCACCTCAGCTAGACGGGTGTCGGAACTCCGAGCCCTTGTGGTAGACCCCCCATATACGGTCTTCCACAAAGACAAGGTGCAGCTTAGACCACACCCTGCCTTTCTACCCAAGGTGGTCTCAGCCTTCCACATCAACCAAGAGATTTTCCTCCCGGTTTTTTTCCCAAAACCTCACTCCTCAGGCAGGGAGCAGCAGCTCCACTCACTGGATGTCCGTAGAGCTCTCGTGTTCTACATAGAGAGGACCAAACCCTTCCGCAAATCCCCCCAGCTTTTCGTGGCGGTAGCGGACCGTATGAAAGGGCTTCCTATCTCCTCCCAGAGGTTATCCTCGTGGGTTACGTCCTGTATCAGGACCTGTTATGACTTGGCCCATGTCCCTACGGGCCGTGTGACTGCGCATTCTACCAGGGCGCAGGCGTCGTCGCTGGCTTTCCTTGCCCGTGTGCCCATCCAGGAAATCTGTCGGGCAGCGACCTGGTCATCGGTCCACACCTTTGCTTCCCACTACGCCCTGGTACAGCAGTCGAGAGAGGATGCGGCCTTCGGAACTGCAGTGCTCCATGCCGCGACTTCTCACTCCGACCCCACCGCCTAGGTATGGCTTGGGAGTCACCTAACTGGAATGGATGTGAGCAATCACTCGAAGAAGAAAAGACGGTTACTCACCTTTGTAACTGTTGTTCTTCGAGATGTGTTGCTCACATCCATTCCACACCCGCCCTCCTTCCCCACTGTCGGAGTAGCCGGCAAGAAGGAACTGAGGAGCGGGCGGGCCGGCAGGGATATATATTGGGCGCCATGGCGGCGCCACTCCAGGGGGCGACCTGCCGGCCCACTGGAGTTGCTAGGGTAAAAAGTTTCCGACGAACGTGCACGCGCGGCGCGCACACCTAACTGGAATGGATGTGAGCAACACATCTCGAAGAACAACAGTTACAAAGGTGAGTAACCGTCTTTTCTGATAATGTCTTTAATAGTAGCATTTGTTTCTTGTAACACCAATAATGTGCCAGATATTGTACGAACAGAAAAGAAAGCATACTCCCTGCCTCAATGACCGTGCACGTTTGTTGTTTTTTAAAGAGTAATACATTGTAATTGTACATTATAAATGCTAGAATCTTGTGGTCAAAGACATCATCATTTGAGAAGTTAAATTTATCATGCGCTGTTGACCACCTCAACCTGTTATCCAACTATACTGAAAGGAGGACAGGGGACACTGGATTGCTTTTAATCAGGCAGTAACTTTATTGTTAGATGTCTGGACTACCCAGCAGATAAAAGTGTGCAGTGCAGGTAACTATGTTCATTCAATATCTACCCAGGCATAGGTGCTTGCACCCCCAAGTTTGAAGTGGTTTTCATTATATGCAGTGTTTACAGTTTGGTCCTATAGCTCTCAGCACTCCCACTATAAAAACTGTCCCAACACCCCTGTACGTGGAGGAGTTTCTGCCAGCACCCATCTTTTTCTGTCTAGGTTCCCCAGCCAACCCATTGCTTTGACCATACCATCCACCTCTCGAACAAGGGTTAAGGAGACTAGCGTGATGCCCATAGCAGGTCCTGCCAAACCTGGTATTTTGCCATTTCAAGAGGAGAGAGGGCAGTGCTATTCTGCCTGGCCCAGGGAAAAGGGGCTTCACCAGTTTTGCTTGCCTCATTTGAACTCCCTAGCCCTTCCAGGCCCCAGAGATGAATCAAAGTCACCACGCTGACCCATTTCCTATTTTGCAGCAGCCTCGCTCCCCCAACTGGCTGTAAGGTACTATTCCCTTTCCCCCAGCAAGCTGGACAATGCACTTCACCCCGCTTAAAGGTGCAGTTTGGTCATTCTCTGCTCACTGATCAATCTCCCCTAAATCACTTCTAACATTCTAGACATTTCAACAGCTTCAAACAGTCAATGTTACACACACACACACACACACGCATACGTACACACACCAACCCTACCAGGAAATGATTGCTTCTTTTCCTCCATTGTGGAATTCCCATCCTCCACTCATCCCCAAACATCCATCCTCTACTTCAAATTACACTTCTTTAAGGCCTAGGGCAGACAATATTCAGTCCTGGGAGGAACACTGATGGGTTTAAAGTATAATATTTCACAGCCCATCAGGGCTGGAAACAGAGGCTTTTTAACATTAGTGACCTTCAAATCCTTCCGCTTGTTTCTACCCAGGAGTTTTTCCAATGTTTCAGATTTTTGTTTGACTGCATTATTTATGGAAAAGATATTTTAGGAAATTTTTAAAGGTTTTTAAAATTGAGGCCTGTATAGATGGAATCATTCTATTACGGGAGTTTAGCTTTAACGGGACAGCAAGAGACAGAGAGATGAGAAATGATATCAATACAAATGAGAACTGCTTTAGAAAGTTTTACTAAACTATTTTTCCCATGAAAAAACGCACTCTGATATAGTGCAGTATAAAGCTTTTATGTACATTTTCTTGGGATGATCTGCATGACCCATTCATTGCTTCACTACTGAGTAACTTGGGCATCCCAAGCTGATATCAATAAAATCTTTATACCATACCATTATGCATTTTTACTTTCTAAACATAAAATGTTTGTAAAACAAAAATCAGATATATTGATATATAAAAAAATGAAATAGTAATAGCATTGCTATTACATGAAAAGCAGCTGCATGAGAATTTCACAAAGCAAACAAAAAATCAAAACACCCAGGAAGGCATTCCTGTAGGGTTGCAAAATATTTATATGCTAAATAACTTAATCATCATCTTTACATGGTGCAATGAATATATTTCTTGATTTAGATTTATAAAAGGCATATTCTTATTTGCTCTGGGTGAAATTCTGAACCCAGTGAAGTCAATGGAAGTTATTGACTTAATGGGGTCAGGATTTCTCCCTCTGTCTCAGGGCACATTTACAAAAGTATCATTTTTAACATCCTGTGCATAATTTTATATAAATTTGGACACTCTCCAAATTTACAACTACAATATGTATGACAGACAATAACCTCAGTCAGTATCAGAAACATCTTGAAAAGCTTTCTCCAGTTTTCCACAGACCCACAACCCATTCCACAAATCACCAGCCTCTAAAAGACACAGATGTGCTTTCACAGTGACTAGAAGATTAACAAGCTTGGGCATGAAAGAGGACCAAAGTCAAAGGCCCACCACTGGAAACACCCTGCCCCATTATACCTCCAATGGCAATTTCAAAATTGCAATATAAAATAGGTTCTGATCTCATCTTCTGCAGCAGAAACAGACACTCTCTCATGCATCAAAGCCCAAACCACACATGGATTTGTAGATCAACATCTCTAATGGTACTACTCATATGCAAACAGGACAGTTACTATTGTGACACATATATCCTGATCTTGATACTGCTCAAGAGGAGCTTCAAGAGAAGCTCCACGCATAACACATGGAGTACACCTCAGTCAGAATGCTCTCATCCAAGCCATTATCTCTGCCAGGCAGTGGGAAAGCCAAGACACCACACCGTCTGGGTTAGATAAAAAGGAGATTAACAGCAGCATGTCATCCGTGTATTGATGACAACAGCTCAAAGTCCCTCAACTACCTCCCACAGTATCTACCCTGAAAATACACAATACCTGCACCCAGACTACAGCAAAAATCATTTCAAATGCCACACGCGCATAGACAGAATACTGTACAGATTCCAAATTCTCAGGTTTTGGATTGTAAGCAGAGTACAGGTACAATACAAACTTGGTGAATGCCAGCACAAATATTATTATATGGCTCAGTCATCTGAACTATTTTACAATATGTATTCTTCTCACATCATTGGCTCCACAGATTTCTCTCACAGATTAATCCCTTTCGAAAGAAAGGTGTAAGCATGCCACTGTCAAAACAACATAACATTTACACTTAGTAGACAAAATACTATATCGGCTCTATCTGAATATGTTCATGAGATAATTGTCTATCCCTCTCAAATCTTTAGCAAGGTTTTTCTTACCTATCACATCTTTGTGACAATACTGATACAAGTTCCACTGTTAGATAAACTCTCCTAATGATCTGTTTTGCTTTCCAAATCTAACATTTTTCTTTTATATAAGGGAATAACAAAATTGCTATTTCCCAATCATTTTATTTTGTTGCATTCTTGCATTCTGAAACAGATGCAATGGAATTGGGAATTTTATCATGCATAATATTTCTGCACGGTAACTATATACAGGTTTTTATTGCATCAAAAAGTTTTCCTCCATGTTTTCCTGTGTTATAAGAAGTGATTAATCCATTTATTTCCACTTTAAAAATGAAACAAATAAAAATTAAGTTCTAATTTTTAGTTATTTAAAAAAAAAAATCTGTTCCAGTCTGACATTCTGGATCTATCCCTAGATCTGGCATATCCTGGATCAGTTCCCCAACCCTTGTCTCCTGATTAGTTTCTAGGCAGTGGTAGCTTCTGGCAAGAGCTTTTCCCCCTGGAGACCTTCCAGTTATTTGTGGCTCCAGATCCTCTCTTCTGCGGACAGCTCAGATATCTCTGGGATAACTTGCCTTCTTTAGATCTCCAGACCTTTTTACTTTGATTCTTGTGTCAAAATCTTACAGTTATGAGTTCTCTCACAACTCTTTCCTTTTCTATGCTATTCTGGCTTCTGAGCTCTTTCTGGCATCAAATTTAGTGATAACTCTTTTCCAACAATCATCAATCTGGTGTGCAAATCTCAGCACTGAAGCTCTCTTCCATCTAACCCTTGATTGAGTAGCAGTACTCCAACCAAGATCTTTTGTAGGCTCTAGCTTTAAAAAAATTCTACAGGGGTGAGCATCAGCTCATTCATTTTTATCTGGTGGACAGATTCCTCAGATGTCAGTCTGTCAGCCTGAAGTAGGCTCTTTAATATTGATAGGTTCTGTTCACTTTTCCTGTAAGCTTCTAAACCTTGGAAATGTAATGCAGACAAACCTTCCATCTTAAAAAGAGTGGATTTACTCTGGTATACGAGTATCTAAAATGGCACCTCTGTACTTAAAAAATATGGACTGGGTGTGTATTCTGCGTCTCATCTGCTGACCTCAGTGACAATTTATACTCCTGTTATCAGTTCACGAGGCAGGTACAAAACAGTGAACTGGATTCTATTCAAACCCAAATGTCACCTACAGACTTGCTGACTGAATCCCAATTTCAGAGCCTTATTCTGCCTTCAGTTACACCTGTGTAACCACTATGAAGAGGTGAAACAGAGGGGAGCATTTGCTTTACTGAAACGTAATTACTGATGCAAAGAGTCCTGTGGCACCTCATAGACTAACAGACGTATTGGAGCATGAGCTTTCGTGGGTGAATACCCACTTCGTCGGATGCATGTATTTACCCACGAAAGCTCATGCTCCAAAACATCTGTTAGTCTATAAGGTGTCACAGGATTCTTTGCTGCTTTTACAGATCCAGACTAACACGGCTACCCCTCTGATACTTGATTACTGATAATGATGCATGAGCAAGAGGAACACACACTTTTTCACTTGTATGTATTTTATTTATTGTAAGTTTGGAATATTTGATCTAGAATCATAATTAATCTAGAATCATTAAGATAAAATAAATCTCGCAGGTTTTACAGACTCACTTCTCAGAGTATAACAGTACTTTAAATACTGACATTCCTCCCACTGAAAACAACAGAATTCCAATTGTTCTGGATCAGCAAACTTCTGGTAGCTCCTGTTGCATTGATAGGTATATCCTATATTTATCATAAGCTCAATAAGAGCTGCTAAACGGAGATGTTTACTTACAAAGTTCTTCTCTTTGTAACCATTTAAGGCCCTGATTCAGCAAGGAACTGAACCACACTCCTAACAGTAAGTAGGGTTGCCAAGTGTCTACTTTTTTACTGGAAAGTCTGATCAGAAAGAGAACTTAATAGTGTCCAGTCAGAACTACTGACTGATCACAGAAAGTGTGGTTACTGCTGGTGAGGGAGGCATCAGGTCATCATCCATACCAGCCCCTGCTCAGCTGGGGCCACCTCCTCCCTGCACTGGGCAGCTGCAGCTACCAGACCCAGCTCTGCAGGCAAGTCTCTCCTGACCCAGGTGTGGAGGGATGGAGAGGGGGAAAGTAGCAAGCAACAGGGAAAGGGAGGAAGAGGAGCAAATGGGGGCAGGTCCTCAGGGGGACTAGGCAACGCAGGGCAGGGCCTCAGTGGGAAGAGGCACAGCGGGGCAAGTTTACTGCTGCTGTGGTTCCCAAAGCCAGTCTGCTGTTGTTCAGGGAAAGCCCCTGGCGGGCTGGGGCAGTTTGTTCACCAGCCGTGTCCGCAGGTTCGGCCGATCACGGCTCCCGCTGGCTGCGGTTCACCACTCCAGGCCAATGGGGGCTGCGGGAAGGGCGGCCAGCACATCCCTCGGCCCATGCCACTTCCCACAGCCCCCACTGTACTGCTGGAATGTCGGGTTTGTTTTTTTTTTAAATATTACAAAGTTGGCAACCCTAACACTAAATTCAAAAGGACTATGCACACGTTAAGTGTGTGAATATTCCTATTAATCTTAATGTTAGGCATGTGTTTAAGTATCTTGCTGAACTGTGGCCTAAACTCCATTTGTTAATTAATTTAAATATTGATCCTTTTAAATTCTGGCTGAGACTGTCAAAGCCATCTAGAGGATTTAGACAGAAGTCCATTATATTCCCCTATGCAGCTTTGAAACTCTCTTTTAGTTTGGATCCAACATACAACACCACAGTTCATATCCTGCCTTTTCAGACTAAATTCTTTGTCACCTACACCTCTTGTTAAAAAATCTTTTAAAGGTTTCAGAGTAAACTCGTTTTTAATTAATGGATTATTTCTTTAATCTTCAAATCTGCTGTGCCCTGCAAAGATGTTTACTGGTTCAGGAGTAGAAAAATATAGAATGGGATTTTGGAGTACGAAGGTTATTTTCATATCAAAGATCACAATAAATCAGTCACTTTGTAGGCCACAATGTTGGGAAATATCTGCAAATGTGTGACAGCTCATAACAATGACCCACCCTGCCACAGTCACTAAGATAATGAAGACTGCATTCTACCAGCATGCCACAGATAAGATTTGATGAACTAGGACTTCATACTGGCCATCCATGGTGAAGCCATGGATAATGCAGAATTAACCCTTTCCAAGAAAATAAAGCAATAAGAAAGCAGTTTAAGAAACAAAACCTTAAACTGATGATTTTCAGATGCTTGAACAGTCCTAAATAAAATAATGATTTACCTGTATTAACTACTCCTCTCCTTTCACTGTTACCAACCTTTCTAGAGATACTGCTGTTAAATCAGGAACATGTGATTTTTTTGCTAGAACACCTTATTTCAATCAGGATAGAACATGCAGGCTTAGAAAGAGCCTTGGGATGTTTGCTTTCCTGGCCATTTCTACAGAGGAAGTGACTGAACCACATAAATTCCAACAGTACCCTTACTGGACTTAGGGTTGCAAATTTTTGTTGGATATATTCTTGGAGATTTCCTCACATGACATAATCTTTAATTAAAGATAAATCTTTAATTCCTGGAGACTCCAGGCCAATCCTGGAGGGTTGACAACCTTATTGCTGGTCAATTCACAGAGAAGAAAAAGGTCACTGTAGGGAAGCATGGAATTGAAACATATCAAGACAAAAATATATGTTTGAAAAATGTATGAGAAATGATTTCACTCACTACAAACAGGCCTGATATTTTGGATGAAGGTTCTTTTTCTTCATATAAAGCACACAGTGAATCCCAGTGAAAATAGGGATCTTACCCCCAGTGAATTATTTCAATGATTTAAAAAGCATTTTTAGAATGACGAATCATAAAGGAGGAGGTAAGCAGTGTAAGTGATACTGAGTGAAGGAATTAACCCTTCAAGCTCTGCAGTCTGAGTTTAAATCCTGTTAAGTCTCAAGTTTAATTAATTTGTTAGTCTGCATCTGGATATTGATTTAACAATGCTGGCAAATCCTGCTTAGGAAAGGCCAATACTACAATAGGTAAGTTTCTTCAAGCCAGAACTGAGACACAATGGAATGCAAATACAGTTAAGTTTGAGTAGTATTTGCCAGCACTGTGTCTGACTGTAAATCCTTCGCTTTCATGCGTGCTAAAATAAGTTCACCCCACAAATGCTAATAAGTAAATTTAAAAAGGGGAATCTGATTAATCGATGAGGCTTTCAGTCAGAAACAATCCAATCACACTATAACTCCTAAAAATATTTGCAGCCTTATCAACAGTTTTCCTTTAAATATGTTTTGCTGGATCCAAGTAAATGCTCATTTCAAACATTGCATTTGGCAGGGAAATGCTACTTCTCAATCAAACATTGAGACTTGTGCCAACATTTCTTTACTAGTTTCAGTAACTCAGTTGTATTCTTAAAAAGATTGTTAAATACATTACAAGACTCGTCATTCACTGCAATGGTATCAAACCAGAAGGCAAAGAGGCTTTCATCATATAACAACTATTCAGTGTCAGCTTTCTTTACTGTATATTAGTGAATAAAATGGGATATCCATGTGTTATACAAGTATAATTGGCTGAGGTGAACAATTTGATTGCCTTCCAGTCATGTGGTTTTCATAGCCACACAAATCAGTGCTCATTTTCCTGAGTGATTAGATGTTAAATAATAGAACGTGTGTTTTAGGATTGTCATTTTAAAATAATTAAAACTCATTAAGGTCAACAACCACTCCTAGAGAAGCCAAAGGTGAGTGCGCTACAAGGATTTTCGCACTGTTTAAAAAACAAGGACAAAACACCATGCTGTAGAAAATCATACTTTTGCAATGCATTTTAAAGAAAGATTTTTCTATGACTAGTTTCATAATTCAGCATTTATGTTACACATAACACTCTCAGGTCTATGTGGGACAAATGGAAATTTGGATTCAAAAGTGTAATACATATGGTCTTAATTGCCTTTTGCACAGTCCAGTGTAAAGAAAATTATTCCAAACACCAGCTTGCAAACTGGATTTTCATTTGAAACTTTTAATAAAAATAATAAAATAATAATAATAATAATAATAATAATAATAAAAGCAGTGGCAGATGTGGCTGTAGCTATTAACTTGCGTGGGGCCTCCCTCCCCAATCTACCCATTTCCAGCCAACTGCCATCTCTCTCTCTCAAACTAGCCTTGTTTTCATTCTGAGGCACTGGCGAGGCTTTCCTCACAAAACATGTTGCCACAAAGAAGCTGAAGGGCATGGGCAATGCCAGCTACTTACATTTTTAATAAATGCCTGAAATACTGTCTCCCTCTAACCCCCTTCTTTTGGTAGGATGGATTTGGTTTCAACTGTAATTTTTGTACAAGCAAAGATTCAGTATATCAAACCTATTGCAGAGACCGCATAGTTGGCTGCTTTTACACTAATCAAAACAGCCATTAAGCTTCTATGTAATGAAAACAAGATTTTTCTAATTTGATTCCTGTGACTTGGCTACAGTAGTGCAGACTGTGAGGCAAAGTAATCTTCTATTTAAAGAAGTCACATCCAATCATATGGTACAATTTTAATGGTCTCTAGGCAAGGACTATTCCTTCCACCAGCAAACCCACTGGAGTACCAGCTGTTACCCTGTCCTACGTTCCCAATTACCTCTGGATGTCATCTAGCATGACCAGATAGTAAGTGTGAAAAATCAGGACAGGGGGTGGGGGATAATAGGAGCCCATATAAAAAAAGTCCCAAATATCGGGACTATCCCTATAAAATTGGGACATCTTGTCACTCTAATGTCACCACTTGAGTTCTCTGAGAGGATCATTCCTCTGTGTGCACGTGTGTCCTGCAGTACAGTAATCAAGTCACTCTAAACAAATTAGCAGGTGAGGAACAATTTTATTATTTTTTTTTGGCTGTTACCTGCTTTCCACCAGTGCTGATTATGACATTCTAGGTAGCATTTTTTTAAAGATAGCGGCAGACGACAACTGTATAGAGGAACACAATAGCATGGAAATGAAATAGGAAAGGAGGGAAATTAAACATCAGCATGGCCTGTTCATCCCAGATGGGTGGTTTTAGTATCATTGCTCTAAGCCAGAGGTCAGCAGCCTTTCAGAAGTGATGTGCCAAGTCTTCATTTATTCATTCTAATTTAAGGCTTCTCGTGCCAGTAATACATTTTAACGTTTTTAGAAGGTCTCTTTATATATGTCTATAATATATAACTAAACTATCATTGTACTTAAAGTAAATAAGGTTTTTTAATGTTAAAGAAGCTTCATTTAAAATTAAATTAAAATGCAGAGATGCCCAGATCGGTGGCCAGGACTCAGGCAGTGTGAGTGCCAATGAAAATCAGCTCGCGTGCCACCTTGGCACACATGCCATAGGTTGCCTATCCCTGCTCTAAGAACTGTGTGTCTGAATACTGTATTGGCTGCTACAAGCATGACCCTGTAACTACTTAGTACAGATAAGCAGAGACTGTCATGTGCCTGACTTCCACAGTTTCTCCACCGAGGCTCCATTCTCTTTCTGCCTAGAAAAGTCACAGCTCTAGTTGAATGGACTTTTCCTTTTCTACAACAATGGATTTTGCACATTCAGTAAGCATCCAAGATAGAGGATCTGCTCTAGCTAGCATTAAAAAAATATAGATGCTCTGCTACCATATTTGGAACTCTCAAAAAAGAAAAACAGGAAAAAAATTTACAGACTAGAAAGAGGTAATTCAGGAGGGCCTTGTGGACAATGAAGAAGTGCTATCTATGGCTACAGGTTAGGTCAGAAGTTGCGAAGAGAAATTTTAGTTAAGCAAGAATACAGAAGAACTAACTAGTATTTAAAAAAAAATAGATAGTGAGAAAGATTAAAAAGATGCCACAACTTTCCCAGTGTTATTTGTAGTGTTTGTGTAGATGTCTTGGTCCCAGGATATTAAAAAGATAAACTTGTCTCTGTAATATATTCCCCAACACACACACACATGTATTTGGAAAAACACAAACAAAAAATTGGGCCTGCCAGAATGGTATCCTGAAAGTCCCTTGTGTGCTGCTATTTATGCAGCCATTAAAAAAAAAAGAAAAGAAAAGAAATGGAAAGTATCCAGAGTTAATTTCATAGCTGATCTATTTTAATTGGGTGGATACAAATTGATGTTTAAAAAAAAACACAGGTTCTTTTAAATAAAAAAGTTTTTTTTAAATAATCCTTTTTAAAATTAAAATTGAATTGACAACCAATGTTAAGGCCTAAACTTATTCTAATATTAAAATCATTTAAATTTCTTAAAATAACAATAAGCAGTACATGTCTGCTGCTAAATTCTTAAGAAAGGCAAACCATTTTTTTTAAACCTGTCTCATGAAAACATAGTGAAAGGCCCCAACTTGCAATTTTCCCCTTATTTAAAATGGCCACCATCTCCTATTACAATGCTCTACAGCCACAATGCTTCTGAAATAAATGTAGTCCAACTTTACTAATTCTGGGCCACTGAGAACGAAAATTATGCTTAAAATTGTTGATTGGCTCTAGTTTTCAAGATATGCTATTGGGTCAGTATATACGACCCTTGACTTGGGAATGGCGGAGGATAAGTGAGTTATAAAGGGAAGGGATCTCAATTTAAACCAGAAATGACTAAAATACATCTTTGACTGGATCTATGGATAAATGACTGGGTTTGGACAGTACTTGCTTTTTAGGCAAAACAATGAATGATGCAATCTGAAGCTGGTATTGCGTCATACATGATATGAATTGCATCATGTTATTCCTAGAAGTCATAGATGATGCAATCATAACGAAGCTTACATCACTCTGCTGAACAAATTGCCCTATATCAGCTCTAGAAATCATACAGTGTCGTGCTCTCTTCTTTGTCAGTGTTTGATTTTGCAAAGGGACACATTTCTGTTTAGTCAAAGTGTACAGAGATGCCTCGTACTTGTGTGAACAGTGCAGATAACTTCTGCTATGTTTGTGGTGAAGTGACTTTTGCATCACAAAAGCGCAGTATAACCACTATGGTTAAGAAAGCCTATCACCTTTATTTTGGCTGCAAAAGTGGAGATCAGGACAAGAGGTGGGCCCCACACATATGCTGCAACACTTGTGCAACAAATCTTGGCCAGTGGTTGAACAGGAAAAGGAAATCTATGCCTTTTGCAGTGCCAATGATTTGGAGAGAGCCAACAGATCATACCAGCAATTGTTACTTCTGCATGGTGCCTCTAGTTGGGAAAGGTGTGTCAAAGAAGAAAAAGTGGACTGTGCATTATCCAAACGTTCCATCAGCTATACGCCCAGTACCCCACGGTGAAGGACTGCCGGTTCCTGATGCATCAGAATCGTTCTCACTTGAGTCAGACGAGGAAGAGGAAGAGGATGAAACTTCTGGTACTGAACCATCAATGTCACAGAACCCACATTTTCTCCCATCCTCCTCTGAACCACACCTCATAACACAAGGTGAACTGAATGACCTTGTCAGGGATTTGGAACTACCCAAGAGTAAGGCAGAGCTGTTGGGCTCCAGACTACAGCAGTGGAATCTCCTGGCAGACTATCAGGCAAATGTCCATCAATGCTTGCAGACTATTGCTGGACAGAGACAAGAGATGCTCCATTTAATGAATACAAGAAACAAGCCAAGAAGTGCCGAGTAGACACTGAATAGGACTAAACTATGTACATAATAGTTTTTTGCCTTTTGTTTCATAATAAATTTTATTTATATAACCCTTTTGCTGATTTTTAAAGAGTTACATAAACAGGACAGGTAAAATATTATCATGTAAAGCAACCATAAACACATGAAAAGACCTAGGTTTACAATTTATGATTAAAACTCTACTATCTACACAATATACATAGACATAAAATGTAAAAACTTCAATATCTTAGAAACAGTAGCCAATCAGTTGGTTTAGTTGTCATATTTGAATTAAGCACATCAAAATACATAATAAATATCACATTTTATCTCTGAAGCAGACGACTTCTCAAAAATTGTAGACCAGAGTTATTCATAATAGGGCTGAACCCAGGAAGATGTCCTCTGTTTCCTTATAGTTTGTCTGCATGTGTAAATAGGGCTGCCCTTAATAAAGATGGCTGCCACCTCCCACTATTTTCATTGAGATTGAAGCCATGTCCACAGGCAAAACTGATGTCACTCTAATGTTCAGGGGGCTAGACAGGAGACAGAGACTGTGAAAACCAGAAGAGAAACTGATAGGTGGATGGCAGAAAGTTGATATAGAGCAGGAGGCAGATTTAGAGATTCCAAAGGGCTGGGGCGCAGTGATTGTACGGGAGAGGAAGGAGGGGGTATGGAACAGCAGGAGGCAGAGGAGGAGTGTGGGGAGTGCTGCCCAGTCTCAGATAGATAAATTGGGGCGAGGCAGAGGTCAGGAAAGTGTTGCTTCTTGCAAAAGGCTAAAACAATCCCCCTCCTTTTTTTTTTAAACGAGGATTATCGCTTATATGAATGATTGGTATACATTTAAAGTTCTTTAGGGTATACATCAGTAATTCTTCAATCCTAAAAAATAATATACATTCTGTCTGTGTTTATGAATCATGATGCATTACTTAGGTCACTTGTTTTCAAACTATTTTCTATTCAGCCCTTTTTAAAATTCAAAATTAGCAAAGTAGGAGAGGAGAGAGTCAAGAGAGCAATAGGAAATTAATGTCAATTTCCATATTTTAGGAGTGAGGGGAGAGTAAGTGGAGTCTACATCTGAGCAGGGAAAGGCATGCATTTCTGTGGGTATTAAAAGTTGACTTTTCAACCTGAAATTTTCACACACACATTGGTAATAGAAGGGAATTAAAAACTCAGACTAAAAATGTGTTTTGATAGCTTTTTACATCTCGTACTTGGGTGCAGGAGGGGAGAGAGAGTCTGTCTCATGATTTCTGTTCTCAAGGGGACTCTATTTCATTATTTTTGATGTCCTGGGGTTGGCAGTACTAGTCACTGGCGAAGAACCTGGAACCAGAGAGTTTGCTGAAGTGTCAAACTAGCTTTTGACAGCAGTAGCCTCTTCCATAGGTGCAGAGAGAATATGTTCCTTATAGAAGTTTATTCAACTAGTTCAGTCCAATGACTATTTCATTCCAAGTTAAAATTTATTTTAAAAAAAAAAAGGGAGTTGAAAAGGCAGGAATGCTTATTTTTCTCTTCCAATCTGTGAATAAAAACTAGGTATGAGAGGATGAGATCTACTAGTTCTAAAATGCTGAAGGAAATGGCGACCAGAAACAATCAGTTCAATTCACTCACTTTTTACTAACTTAAGAGTTTACTAATTCTTCCTTTATTTCACAAATAAGTTAGTTTTAAATGCAAAACGTGTTTTATAAACTTTTTTCTTCTATATTCTGCACATTTAAGATAATTTCATTTAACTACTATTACTACTGATAAAATTTAAAATGCAGGTTTTGCATATTTGAATTGATTTTAATTTCCATCAAAATACAGCGTAACATAAATCACAAAAAAAATCATAATCTAGTAAAAGATAAGTAAAAGAGACTAAGGAGAAAGATTATTATAGGTTAAATGCACAGAATGCAACTAAACCCCCAGTTCTGCAACTGACTGCATGCCGGCTGTCAGACAACGTCTGCGTGAAGCCCTGCTGCAGGGAAATTTGTTACTTGTATTTACAGTGCTATTACTGATGTCATTGATAAAAAAAATGAACCACAAAAAGTGAAGCACTAAGGAGTATTCCAGTGCATCAATACAAAATTTATCTATACATATTTATTTTTTAATTATGATCTTTATTAAACTCCAGAGAAAGAGAATATGAGAGGGAATGATCAAAAATGAACAAATGTTGGAGATGTAATTTAGAGAATGCCAACTTAATACACGTATTATAAAACTGTACAATACTAAAAAAATTCTGGAGATATATATAAGAAATAATGACAGCTGCTGAAACAAAATGAATATTCTCAACTGTATCCAAAGATCCCTGCCAAAGATGAAGATTCCTTCTGACAAATTTAATATATTTTTTCCATGTCTATCAAGTATCAGAGGGGTAGTCATGTTAGTCTGGATCTGTAAAAAGCAACAGAGGGTCCTGTGGCACCTTATAGACTAAAAGACGTATTGGAATACAAGCTGTCAGGAACAGTATCTCTGATGATGCCACAGCATAACTGGTTGCTGAGCTCTGTGACTTTATCCTGAAACACAATTATTTCAAATTTGGTGACAATATATACCTCCAGACCAGTGGCACCACTATGGGCACCCGCATGGCCTCACAATATGCCAACATTTTTATGGCTGACCTGGAACAACGCTTCCTAAGCTCTCATCCACTCACTCCCCTTCTCTACCTACGCTACATTGATGACATCATGATCTGGACCCATGGGAAAGAGACTCTGGAAGAATTCCACCACAATTTCAACAGCTTCCACCCCATCATCATCCTCAGCCTGGACCTAGCAACATGGGAGGTCCACTTCCTAGACACCACGGTATAAATAAGTGACGGTCACGTTAACACCACCCTATATCAAAAACTCACTGACCACTGTGCCTACCTTCATCCCTCCAGCTTCCATCCTGGACACACTACACAATCCATCATCTACAACCAAGCGCTGAGGTACAACCGCATTTGCAGTTGTACCTCAGCAACATCTACAAGATCTTTACCAAGCATTCTCAAAACTACGATACCCACACAAGGAAATAAGGAAACAGTCAACAAATCCAGACGTGTACCCAGAAGCCTCCTGCTGCAAGACAAGTTCAAGAAAGAAACCAACAGAACTCCACTGGCCATCACCTACAGTCCTCAGCTAAAACCTCTCCAACGCATAATCAGTGATCTACAACGCATCCTGGACAATGACCCCCTGCTTTCACAGGCCTTGGGAGGCAGGCCAGTTCTTGCCCACAAACAACACGCCAATCTTAAGCATATTCTCACCAGCAACCACAAACTGCACCATAGTAATGCTAACTCAGGAACTAATCCATGCAACAAACCTCGATGCCAAGTCTGCCCACATATCTACACCAGTGACACCATCAAAGGACCTAATCAGATCAGCCACAACATCACTGGTTCATTCATCTGAACATCCACCAATGTAATATAAGCCATCTTATGCCAGCAATGCCCCTCTGCTATGTACATCGGCCAAACTGGACAGTCCCTACATAAAAGGATAAATGGACACAAGTCAGTTATTAGGAATGGCAATATACAAAACCCTGTAGGATAACACTTCAATCTCCCTGGACACAGAATAGCAGATTTAAAGGTAGCCATCCTGCAGCAAAAAAACTTCAGGATCAGACTTCAAAGAGAATGTGCTGAGCTTCAGTTCATTTGCAAGTTTGACACCATCAGCTCAGGATTAAACAAAGACTGTGAATGGCTAGCCAACTACAAAAGCAGTTTCTCCTCCCTTGGTGTTCACACCTCAACTGCTAGAAGAGGGCCTCATCCTCCCTGATTGAACCAACCTCGTTATCTCTAGACTGATTCCTGCCTGTATTTTTATACCTGTCTCTCGAAATTTCCACTACATGCATCTGATGAAGTGTGTATTCACTACGAAAGTTTATGCTCCAGTATGTCTGTTAGTCTATAAGGTGCCACAGGACTCTATGTTGCTTCTCCATGTATGAAATTTTATATATCATAAGGCAATGGAAATCAGAAAATGTCTCAAAGGTACATGAACGGATTCCAGTTTCAAAGTGAAGATTCACCAATGACAGATTGAAAAACAAGGCCAAGACTTTTTTTTTCATCCTTGATTACATACAATAGTATAAAATAGACTCTTCCATTACTAGTACTCTCTATGTCTCTGATCCTGCAATAGGAACCACGTTACCAGACGTCTTTGTGCCCATGCAGAGGACTGTTGATACTGAAGGAGCTCTGTGAATGGAGAGGGGTCCACCCACATAGATTGTGGGTATGTTTGTAGAATTGAACTCACACTAGATGTAGCAAGAATCTCTCCAAAGTCCTTGCATGCTCATTGGGGAAAGTCACAATTAAAACCCACAGACAGATTTTGAAGAACGAAGTTGAGGCTCAACAAAACAGATTAAGAAGCTGATTTTTTGCCTTCCCCTTGTAACTCAGGGCAGGAGGGACATTTAAAGGGGCTGCAACACCTTCTTCTGCCGCACAATCCAAGGCCCACCTCATTCTGTTGTGGCAAGCACATTGGGATATTGGTGGACTCACTAACCACACTCCCTGGAGTCCTCTGTACATTACTGTGGTCTACTTGCCATGTGTGAAATTATGTCCTACAGCTAAGAGGGAGGAAATTTCTAGCATTGACGAAGAATTAAGATTAGTCTCTCCCTATCTATGTAGTCAGAAGGATTTTTATTTATTGGTGCAAAAGCAGTTGAAGAGACCATTTCTTGCTGAATGGAACCCTTGAGATAACAAAATGAACATTCTACTTTAACTTCAGTTTACATTCAACTTACTTTCCCACAAATTGTTGGCAGCTGATTATTGGAGGTGTACAATGTTGATTTCAGTTCTCTTTACAAAAAAAAGTTAATAAAGTTTCATTAGGAAAAAAATAAGGAAAAAAATCACCAAAGCTTAAAAAGTCTGCAAACACTTGAGACACAACAACAAAAAAAACACCACCACACAACTCTGTTTTAAAAACAGTGGAATTTACTATGAAATAAAGTTTTTACAAAGGCAGGTCTGTCACTGAGGGGATTTCAACAGCAGCAAAAGCAGTCTTTGCTAAATGTCTTCTAAGTTTGTACATTAAAAAGATGTCATTCAGAGCATTCATTTGTACCATTTTTGCAAAAAAGAATTCATACACAAAATAGTTGTACCTCTATTCCAAAATGATCCCCGCTGCTTTAATACAAAAAATTTGAAAATTTAAAGAAAAATTGGTTTTCATAAGGAGAGATTTTGCTCTGCTGTAACAATTCTGACTGGAATAAAGAAGCGTGAAGAAAGAATGTAAATCATAGCACACATATTTATAAATATAAATTCTAAGACATTGGCTGCCTCTTTGAGATATAATACAATTTAACAAAACTTGAACAGCACATTTCTACTATAGGCACCCTTTTGCTGTGAACATTTAAGTTTATAACGAAAGTTCACTGCATCTCAACTGGCCATACTGTATGGTTGAGAGAACTTACTCAGTAAGGTTATCAAGGAAATAAAAAGAGTCCACATGTTGAATTCACATAAAAGGTAAAATGATTAAGCTAGTAGCTTCTAATAATTTAAAATTTAAGTTTGCATGTGTACTAATTACAAAATACTATTTTCAATTTTGTGTTTTACAGCATTGACAAGCACTTTTGAGAATCATGTTAAAAGTGATCCATCCAATATCTAATCATTGCTCTTACAACTATAATTAGGATGGACAGGGCTTTTCACAACAAGTCTCAGTAAATCTTCTGCTTTAAAGAAGTCTCCATGCTCATAATTAGATAGTTTGTGCATCTAGGGCTCAGATATGCATCAAAAACTCAGTTCAATGGTACTCTTTCTCCAAAGACAAAATTTTGATAAACATCAGGCAGTGGAAAGTGGAAGCCCACATCACCAAAACATAATCTGCAAAAACAAACATATGATTCTAAATTTGAATCCTGGACTCTGAAGTTAACGTAACTGGAAAGAGCGCTAAGCATGATTTTTCACAAATAGTGTGGTCTAGAAAATAAAATTGATAGCATTGCCTCCCAAATGCTCTACCAGAAGACAATCTAAGTGATGTGTGTACTCCGTTCTTTTCCCTGTCTGAATGAACTTTGAATTCTGTTTTCCCAACCCTTGGATTAGAAAAGGAAATTCTCAAAGATATTGGACCTTATTCACTTTGTCGTTTCTATTTCACTTATGACCATATGTACCCATGTGGTAATTTAACATAGGTTTTTCACAATTAGTTATAATATCTTTAAAGATCATCTGGAAAAAGACTGGATAAACCTAATAATTATGCTGTCAACTACATATTTTCAATAATTTTGAATTTATAAATAGAACTAATCTAATTAACATGCTTCAGCATACCTTAAATTGTTGTTCACATAGGCTTTTTCAAAGTAGCATTACTAATGACTAACATATTGTTAAAAGGATGCTCATGGCTGTTGCTGATTCTTTACCCTTTGGAGACTGTGTGTGTGTGTGCACGCGCACACCTCCTCCTGAACATTAACTGTGAGTTTGAAATAAAACCAAACAGTTTATGGTCTGTTTGCCAACAACTAATTCTTACTGTAACATGAACAAAAATGCTGTGTGGTTGTAAGAACAGAGCACCAATAAGACAATTGTCATTGTATTACCTAAGGCTGAGCATATAATTTATGGTAATAGCGAATTAACCTAAACATGCCAAAATTCTGAATGAAGGTAAACTTTTCTATTGTTGAGATGTGTTATATGATATCTGTGCATCTGCAGATAGGTGGCTGGTGGAGGGGGTATTTTGTACCATAGCTGACGCCCATTCTCTTAGCAAGAGCAGGAATGCATTGCATGTGTTTTTGTTACCTCTCACCCATTAACCAGCATATTCACAGACACAAAACTGAATAAATACGAGAGGCCTAATCTGAATGATAAATTACACAATTTTTTAAATTTATGCCAGCTAGTATCATGAATGTTTTACATTATGCTAGTGTCATCATGTTTTTTCGTATCATCATCTACTTTTTGCTATTTTTATAACATGAAGGATATACAAATAACTGACTAAAAAACTATTCAGAGAGGATGATCCCTTATATGATTATCCTTTCTTTTACCCAAGATACCAGTATAAACTGGCGAATATTCCCTTTTCTTACATAAGTTATACACTTAGCAACCAAAAATAAACCAAACTTTTGAATTAACCCCTTAGCAGGGCATAGAACTCCTCTTTTTTTCCGGCTAGTTTGATTACTTCCAGAGCTGAACTAATTCAATGCAAAGAGCTACTTTATTTTTTTTCCTTGTTAAAAGCAATGAACGGACTTATTGAAGGAGAAGTCCATTGGTAAAGTTAAATTTCCAGGACTAAATCTGCAGGATAACTGAAAAAATGACCAGAATTGATGAAGGGCCAGATTTAGGCTTTACATCTGGGAGATTCTGACTTTAGCATTTTATTGTGGCTGCAATAAAAATAGGTTGGAAATATTTTTGGAGCTTTACAATTAAAATGCATGAAGCTGAATGGACAATTGTTGTTACATATCTGCAGAACATTCAAAGAAAGTTTATAATTAATATGTGCGTATAAAGGTTTATATAAAAGCTTCATGTTTATATGTCATTAAATTAATATTTACAAATTGTTCTGAATCTTTTTCTCTAAGTGTACAATAGTGCATTTGTTAATAGTGACATTTTTATCTGGCCTTTCCCAGTCCTAGGAAAAAAAAAATGTCCATTTTCCTTCAGACTGCTTTCCTATCCTGTCATACACTTTATTTCATGAAAGATTAATCCAAATGTTCTGTTTCTTTTCAATTTCCTTTCACCACAAATGCCAGAATCCCCTACTTCACGACTTTTCAGTAACAATTCAGTCTTTCTATTCTAATGGCAAAAACTCAATAGTGCTGTCTTTAATCAAGCTACTCTGGACACATATTCAATAATTAAGATTCAGCTCTTTACATTAGAAAACTACTTCTTCTCAGGTAATAAATTATCCCTATGATTCTCCATTATGTATCTACCTTAAAAGAAAAAGACAAAAGCCTATAGGATGACTGAAAAAATACGGATAACTGGCACAAAAATAAGAATTAATGGATATTAAAAATGAGCAGTTCTTACAAAAAAAAAAAGACACACTAATAAGGTATGCACCAATGTCTAGATGTCTCAAGGAACTTACTAATGGGATATGGGCCTTCCTCCTCTAGTTCAGTGCAAAAGCAACTCAGATTACTTGTGACAAAAAAAACAGGACCATCTGTGGAAAATTCACAGAAAACACATTTGCTACATCCCCCTCCAAATGAAGCCACCAGTGCTATGTTGGTTAAAACCTCACAGATTCTCTGTATCAGAGGAGGAAGGATAGGTGATCTCAATCAGGACTCATTTACGACTTCATATGTCAAAAAAGTTAAGTATTAGATATCTTTGTAGGAACATGGACATGCCCCATTGTGCTGTTAAATTCTATACAAAGAGATGCACCTTGACCTGAAGAAATCTAATTAGAAATTATTTAGCAGGCCGTGCAGGCAGAGCACACGTTCAATATATTATTAGGAATAAATATTTACTAAGCGGTCTGCCCCTCACTCTGCACTAGCTACAATTTCTGAATAGTTTGAAGAGGTATCCTATGGAGAGCAGAGTTGAATAAGCTGATCTGAGTCAGACAAAGAAATGGCTAAAAATGACAGCTCTGCATTTAAAAGGAAAGAATGGAACTTTTTGGGGGCTGAGAAGAAATGGAATTTTAGAGCTAGATGTCATCCACATATTGACAACATGCAAACCATACTATCTCACTAATCCTCTTAATAACTACATGTACAAGCTAAATGGGAAAGAGGACATCATCTTACTGCACCTCACCTAATCACACACTTAATTTTGATAAGCAATTATCTTTGATTAATCATTGGCATTTCTTTGTCGAAAAACAGTGAAGCCACTCCTAAGGATTTCCTTTTTTCTACCTCTAGGATCCACAGATGTGAAAAATTACACATTGTGTCAACTGTATTGATAGTAGATGAGAAGATCTAATAAAAATCAATATACACTCCTTATTCTCTTCCCTAGACCTCCAATGCTGTTTGAGTGACATATCCAGATCTAAAACCAGACTGGTCAGATTCAGGAAATTAGAAAATTCTACATTCCCAATGACCTTTTCCAAAAATGGGAGGTTTGACACAGGTCACTGAGTAGAAAGATTACTAGTATCCACTGACAGTCTTAAGCAGAGGTTGCACCAGTGCCCCCTTGAAACATATGCAATCTTACTTTCCCAGAGAGGTAGTGCAAATTTCAAAACAATGGGACCAGCACCTCCTCACTACATTAACCAGGTAGGAAAACATAGTTCTAACTTAGAGATGATGGTTTCCAGAACTTATTCTGTATACCTTGTCACTATGAATTATCACGGATCTGAGCAATTTTATCTGCAAACTATTTTAGAAATTCCTGATGAAAAAACCTCCGTTTTGTAACCAGGGAATGCCTATAATGTTCCCAACCAACTAAATAATATAGTCTAAACTTTCACCACAGTTCCTGTCCAGTTGCCTTTTCCTTTAAACCCAGTGTTACCTTTGATCTCTGTTGTTGTAGTCTTTGTTAAAACACTGAAATCCCTTATCTAGCCGAAGTAATCCTTAAGCTACAACCCTTTCTGCTGCCTCACCAGCCACCCTCTGGTCTTGTTCCACAAATTGGGGCCTCAGTGCATACATGCCAAACAACCTTCCTCTGACATGAGTATCTGTTTACAGGTCCTCTTCCCCTCCGGAGCTTTGCCCCAGTTGGTGCAGCTGGGAACTGGTGCTTCAAAGGGTCTTTCTACTCCCTCTGCTGCTGGAGATACATATCCAAACAGCAGCATATTCAGTAATCAAATTATACAATATAGGCTGTGAGGGTCATTGGTTAGGTGTGCTACTTTGCTATTCCTGCCTGCTGTCTCCAAAATATCTGGGACTCTTCCCTAGTCCACAAAACTGATGGGTGTATGGAGGCCTTGCATCCTGCTTGGGAAGTGGGGTGTTCCCACAGGGAGAGGGCCAATCTGCACTGCATACATATCTTTCACAATGCTGCTAGCTATGATACCCATATCTATCTAGCTCAGATTTTGTGTATCCATCCCCAACTGCAGATAGTTAAGCAGTGGATCCCAGGATGGTCGAACATTAATACAAAGGGCAAAGTTAGTTGGCCAGACTTTGTTTGTTTGTTGTAGGCTATGTCCAGAAAGATCCAAACGTTCAGTTCCAAAACATCAACCACTACATGATCAAAATTGGTCATTGCTATTAACAGCCCTTTCAATTAAAATATGTTTTTAAGTTTGGATGGTTAACCCCAAATATCTAAGGGTATTTCAAACATTCTGTGTTTGTACGCTCCCATGTACATTCATCCTCATTTGCTATGCTAAGCTACACCTTTAAGAATGAAGATAATTTTCTGGATGTAACAGAAATCAAAAACACATCTGGAGATTTGTTTTACCATTATGAGAAACAGCGTTATGTTCATTAAGACTGTTTTTTTCTAGCTCACATATCCTCCTGGTGCTACATTATTACCTATTGGGAATATGGGGTCAAGGGTTTATTACAGTAGGGTCTACATCTATGGGAGAATTTCAGGAGTCATGGATAAGGAAAGCCATGGAATAATGCTTAACCTAGCCCCTTGCACGGAGCCCTGCACTAGAACAGCAAGGTATAAACAGCTATCACAAAGAAGAATAAACCATGATTATTAAATTGCAGAGGACTAGACAACAGAAGGGTTCATATGAAATGTCCTGGACTGTCCCAAATCAGAAACAAAGCATAAACAGAACACATTATAAGATGACTTGTCTTGGAGACCTGGACGGGTCAAAGAATTCATAATGGTATATACAAGCTTTCATTTGTAACACATGTTTTGCATGCTGATCAGAGCTAAGATTGCTGAAAGTTTGCACCATCTGATGGCTGTTAAATTGCTCTTACAATTTGATGATTGAATTTGGTGTTCTCAGTATATTTTTCAAAAGGTAGACATCCTGTCCACATGACAAAAAACTCTACCATATTTTTCATTAATTAATTATCTGCAGCATCAGCAGAGAGCCTAAGGACAAAACAGTTAAAGGAACAGTCTAAGTCCAGGCGGCCTGTCTTGCTCAGGATTGAGACCACTGAGGAAGCCTGGGAACATTTGCACAATCACTAGACATGGCGTGCATTCTCTTTTGTGTACAAATAGAGAATTTCTACTTCCAGGCGTGTCAAGCTCATACCTTTCAAACACTAAATTCTCTCTCCCAAACATTCCAAGAAAGAATCAAGCACATTACCTTAAAATTAAGCAGGTGAATATGTATTACAATGACTGTTTGTCCCTGTTTTAAATATAATATGAAGCATAATGCTGGATATTTAAACAATTATATAGCTGAATAAGAATGGCCATACTGGGTCTGACTAAAGGTCCATCTTGCCCAGTATCCTGTCTTCCTAGAGTGAGCGATGCCACAAATATTTTTAGAATTATTAATTGTGAATTTTAGTACAATAGAACCTCAGTGATACGAACACCTCAATAACTGTGGTTCTTCATAACTGAAATGTTCACAACTCTGAACAAAATGTTACGGTAGTTATTTCAAAAGTTTACAACTGAACATTGACTTAACATAACTTTGAAATTTTACTATGCAGAAGAAAAATGCTGCTTTTAACCATCTTAATACAAATGAAACAAGCACAGAAACAGTTTCCTTAACTTGTCAAACCTTTTTTTTTTAAACTCCCCCCCCCCTTTTTTTTTTTTTTTTAAGTAGTTTACATGTAACACAGTAACTCAGTTGCGTTGCTCTGGATTTACAATAATGCAGCACAGTACAATTTGGCCCAAACTATCTAGGCTATTATTAGAAAAATGAACAAGAGGATTTTATCAAAGCTCTTCAGAAAAGTTTCAAGATAAAGACAAACTAGAGCAGGGGTTGGCAACCTCTGGCACACGACTCGCCAGGGTAAGCCCTCTGTCCTCCAAGGCCAATGGGGACTGCAGGAAGCGGTGCAGGCCCAGGGATGTGCTGGCTGTGGCTTTCCGCTGCCCCCATTGGCCTGGAGCGGCAAACCACGGCCCGTGGGAGCCACAATCGGATGAACCTGCCGATGCAGCAGGTAGACCAACTGGCCCGGCCCAAAAGGGTGCTTACCCTGATGAGCTGCATGCCAGAGGTTGCTGACCCCTGAACTAAAGGTTCCAATGTGCCTTTGTTTTCATTATTTTACCAAAGTGTTGAATAAAATTCAGCTTAAATCATTTTTCTGGAAAGTATGCTGGTGTTTAATTGAAAGTGTTTAATTTCAGACATTGGAAAGTCAACAGTCAATCTAAGTAAAACTTTTTGAATGAATTAAATATGAAAAGCAAGGGCAGCATTTCTAAGATGCGTAGAAGAAATATAAAACCAAATAAATAATATTAAAATGGCAATATCATTGAATAATTAGTCTGTGATACATCTTTCGAGATTTCCCTTCATGTTTGTTTATGTTAAACCTAAGCTGTAACTGTCTGCTACACAGTCAGCTGCATTTTCTACAAATGCATTGTCTGCTCCTCGGGAAATTCTGTGCCACTGCGTACATGCAGAATTCATGTCCCCTGCAGACTTTTTTTCTCTGCAGAACACAGATTCTGCTACGTAGGTGCTGCAGTTACACCTTTCACCCACCAGGAGCTTCTGTGGTGCCAGAAGAGAGGGCGGGCAGCCAGCCGAGAGGAAGGGGAAAGAGCAGGGCCAGGGTGAGGAGGCACAGGATGGACAGGGCGAGGCACACAGGGCTGCTGGGGGGGTCATAGACTGGGGTTCAGAAGGGCTAGTGGGGAGGACGGGGGGCTGCAGTGCCACATGGAGACAGGGGAGGGGGCTGCAGAGACACACGGGGATGGTGGGTGCAGGGACACAGAGGGAAAGAGGCAGATGTGCCTGTCTGAATGGGAGAGACTAGGGCTTAGCCAGGGTCTGCATGAGGGAGGCTTCCCAACTCCCTAACAATCCCCCATCCCCCAAAACCTGTTCTATACTTCTACCATCCACACCCAAGATCCCTCCAGGTTCACTCCAAGGCTCCTTCTCACTCCCTCAGCTCCCCCGTTACTCCTGACTCCCCGAGTCCTTTACACTGCTTCCCGCAGCTCCCATTGACTGGGAACAGCGAACCGCGGCCACTGGGAGCTGGGGGAGGGGGGAGGGCATGCCTGCAGATGAAAAATGTCAGCAAAATGGCTCACAGCCAACAATCAAATTACCCTGATGGACTGCATACAGCCTGCAGGCCGCAGGTTGCCCACCACTGGTTTAGAAGGTAAAAATTAAGTTGTTTACATGATATGTTACAAGGCTTAATATTGCTTATAGTATTTCTATCAACTTTCACAAAAGTACAAAGAGAAAAGAACTGATTTTCCCTGTATACTACTGAAAAACTATAAAACCTACTTAAAATATGTACTTTATTAGATATTTTTTGACATTGACCTCCTGTAAGTGCAGTACATCAAACTTATAGCACCAATGCACCAGATAAGTAAATACATACATGAGAAAATTTCTGATAGAAGATAATTCATTAATCTAGTAGATAAAAACATAACATCTAATCACTAAAAGTTAAAATAAGTCAAATTTCAGAGTGGACATAGATTGTATATTTTTAACAATCAAGGAATGTAGTGGATTTTCCATTACTTGAAATCTTTTAATTAAGATTGGATGTCCTTCTAAAGCATATGGTCTAGCTCAGCCATAAATTGTGGGTTTGATGCAGAAATTATTGGGTGAAATTCTATGGCCTGTGTTATGAACCAAATCCAACCAGAAGATGAGAAGAGTCATTTCTGGCCTTTAAATCTATAGATTTGTATTGTGATGAAAACCAATCTAAAAATAAGTGACATATAATTTCTGTGAATGTTGAAGTCAATGTATATTCTTGGAAGAGAAGAGAGATGGAAAAACACTGACAGCCTATGTTCTCTTTCTTCCAAATGGAAGAGGGTAATTTACCTCTCTCCCACATGTGGCAGGATTATAACAACTTTAATAAAAATAGAAAATGTGGCAATACATTTCAAAGACCCACATTCATTTTTAAAGGTATTTTCTTTTGTGGAAAAAATATGGTATTGATTTAACATATTTGCCTTTGTGTCACTCAGACATCATCTCAATTTACAGCTCCTTTTGATCTGCACAATAGTTTAAATAAATATAACACTGTAATTCATGATAAATGATTTCATTCTACATTAAACACTTACCAGCTGAGTTTCATTTTTGTTTCTATTAACATAAAATGAAATTTAATATTAAAATAACAATATCAATTCACAGACCAGCTACTTTTTAATCCTCTCTATGGTACAGGAGGATGACAGAGAGAATTATATATCATTATCAAAACCTATATCAACAAATGGAAAGGAATTCAGAGTGTATTGCTAAGGGCTTATCTTCTATGCAGAGTTAACATGAGTTGTAAATGCCCTATCTCAAATTCCATACAAACACAAAAATCCTTAACTCAAGTGCGATAGTGCTTTCAAAACACCTGCCAATAGAGTACAGGATAAAATTTGAGTCAGCTGCTAGGGTTGCCAGGTGTCTGTTTTCTTTGACTGGAATGCCCAGTCAAAAAGGGACCCTAGTGGTTCCGGTCAGCACCACTGACCAGACCATTACAAGTCCGTTTGTGGTGCAGTGGGAACTGTGGCCAATGGGAGCTGCAGGGGTGGCGCCTGTGGGTGCGGAGGGGAGGGAGTGAACATCACAACAAGGATCCCTGGCTGCCCTGCTCCACTGAGGAGCCAGAGGGACATGTCACCACTTCTGGGAGTCAGGCACCCCCTCCTGAATTCAAATTACCTCCCAGAGTCCCCACCCTGTCCTGCACCCCAACCCTCTGCACCAGCTCAGAGTCCACTCCTGTACCCTGAATCCCTCACATCTGGCCCCACCCCAGAGCCTACACGCCAACACCCTGTCCCAACCTGGAGCCCCGCATCACTCTGAATCCTTTGGCCCCAGCCCAGAGCACCTTCTTGCACCCCCAAACCCCTTATCCCTGGCCCCACCCCAGAGCCCTCACCCCCTCCCACACACATGCAGCTCCAGTGTTATTTTCCAAATCTGGCTGTTCTCACTTGAGTTAGGCTGATTTAAGTGTAAATAACTCAAATTAACTCTGCAGTAAAGAAATAGCCTAAGAGTGATCGGATTAACTACAGAAAAAAAGTGAGTCTGAATTTGAGGGAAAATATCCAGATAGCATCCAATTAGCCTCTGGAATCTCTGCCAAGGAAAGTGGTAGAAGTTCCATTTTTTGAGTAATTTGAAACTGGACTTGGTTTTAATACTCTAGGGAGCAGTCCTGCATTGGCAATTGGATGGCTAGCCTCTCTCATCTATAATTTCTATGATTCCTTGGTAACAACGACACAATATTAAAATACTCTACTGCAAATGCAATGACATTGTCATGTCTTTTAAAATAATTGCAATATTGTTACTTCCTCCACAGTGTTTACAAGTAACTAAGATATCAAAGCTGTAATTGCTGAAGAATAAAAATTTAAAGCTTTTGTTTTTTTTCCCCAGAGTCAGAATTACTCATTAAACTTCACAGGCTTTCTTATCTACTACTGAATGACCATCCCTAAGCTGTCTAACTGAGATGGCCTAAGGGAGTTGCTCTGTTATCAGCTGAAATAGCAAAACTCTTTGAAGTCATTCTTTTGTAACCTTAAGTTAAAAAAAACAAAAACATAACACCTCCACTGCCTTCCAAAAATACAGTATTTCATTTCCAAGAACATGGTATAGTTTTACAGTGGTATGATGGTTCAAGAGTATACACATTTTTTCTTTTATTTATGATAAATTCATAAAGAAAAGTATTATTCTTAAAGTTATGTCAAATTAAGTCAGAGAACAACAATTTAAACTAGAATGAAAATAAAAAATAGGCTATTCATCTGCTCGCAGTCCCATATAAACTGTTATCTCAGTTAATTATTCACCGAACTCTCTGTATGAACAGCTTATTGGGAAGTCTACAAAATATAGCAAAAGGCTGAATCAGTCATGTATGTGGAAGTGTATACAAATTCTGTATTACAGATGAATTTTGCTGCTTTAACTAGGCACAAAATAGTCAAAGTGGGCTATTTAAAGTCTTATTTCTTCTTGTTATTTCTATATGTATTACATGGCTTGCGACTGGAACAATTTTTTTTCTTTGAATACCAATGGAATCTATGCAATTTATATTTGATAGTCATAAAAACATAAGAGTGTTCTGCTTTCCAGAGAAGTCAAGGAAAAATACTTTGTTCATTAGCAAAATGAATACAAAAGTAAATCACTCAAGCACAGTCCAAGTGGATAGGATTCTAGTGAGGGCACATTTAAAAATTAAAAGAGTGCACTGGGATAAACTTTGTAATTTGTTCAAAAATCTCATTCCCTCACTAGGCTCTAAAATAGTGAGTAAATGTTGCATGCTTTATAATCAACTTTGCTGACACTTCTTAAAATTTAAAGAATATATAACTAAGCCTATGAAATAGTGATCTCTACTGTTCACACTGCAATACTATCTCCCAATTTTTCTGCAGGGATCACTTAGCATTACATTACAAAGCAATAATTTTCCTACCGGGAAATGATACACCCTGAGTGTTATAGAGGCAATACATCTAACAGATTAATTACACCAACTTAAGAATGCCAAGTTGTCTGTATTTAACTGACTGGGAAATGTATGTTTCATTATATATTTCTAAATGCTATATTAATCTTCTGCATTTCAACTTAGTTAGACAGTCAAATTAAACATTTTGGAACAACCTAGTTATATATCTTGGCTTTATGTTAAAGCTATTGCCTGCTAGAAACACAAAGACATACGTACATATCCATTAGGAATACAAATGAAATGGAAAAGCATAATTAATTTAAGGACAAAGGGCATAAGCAATACATTTCACTTTAGATATCTCAGAATTCCCTTTTTTTAAAAAGTACTACTAAGCAATGAGGAGAATTCATCTATAGTTTGCCATTTTGTTTAAATGAAGCATTCTACTGATTGAGCCAAACTCCCTCTAGGGCAATTAGCAATAAAGAACTTAACGCTGTTCCAAAAGATAAATTAAGTGTTGAATGAAAAATGTTGTCTTACCATGTCAATTTCTTTACTGCTATTGCCTGCGCCCATTTGGGTGTGGCTGGAAATAATTTTATTCTATTCCTGCAGATGATTTGGGATTCTTCTAATATACTCTCCAACCAAACTCTCTCAAACTGTGGGTCGGGACCCCAAAATAGGTCTCAACACCATTTTAATGAGGTCATCAGGGGGCTGGCTTGGACTTGCTGGGGCCCAGGGCTAAAGCCCAAGCCCAAGCCCCAGCCCCACTATCCGAGGCCGAAACCCGAGTGTTTCAGCCTTGCATGTAGGAACTCAGGTCACAGGCTTCCGCTTTGCCCCTCCAGGGTCAGTGGTGTTTGGACGGGTTCAGGCTTCGTTCCCCCTCCTGGGGTCGTGTAGTAAATTTTATTGTCAGAAAGGGGTCGCAGTGCAATGAAGTTTGAGAATCCCTATTCCAGAAACTATTGATATCAGCATGAAGAGCACATTCTAGAATGTCGTTATCGTTTTGTAATGCTTCTGTGTTTTTGCCAGTGGAAACTGAGAGAACGTGCTCCTCCCCATTCCTTCAGTGGGAGGCTCAGTTACGTGAGTCATTGAGACCATTGCTGTTCGGGGTTATTGTTGTATAAACATCAGACGTTCCTGACCGTCTGAAAAACACCATCATAAAATCTATAAAGCTGTAATGTCTTGAATTTAGTGATAATCATTTTATGCTACTATGCATTGTAAATGATTTGGAGAATCAGAGCAAATGAAAGGAAGATGAGACTAGGATGAGGCGACGAGAGAGGTTAGTGGCCCCTTGCAATGCAATTACATGGGGGCATATCACAATAAATGTAGGTTTAGCAGAGTTTTGCATTCTTCATAATTAAAAGCAGTAAATCATGACAGTTTCTTGTCATCTTATATTGTTTTACTCTAAAGAAAAATGTTTTGACTTATTAGCTCGACATTTTCAACATCAATTAGCAACTGGAACCTGGAAAAGGGCATTTTTTTACTACAACATTCCATTTCAAATCCACTCCAAAGACTAGTGACAAATGTCTTAAGTCTGAAACCTCACTTACAACCCTCAGGTATTGTAGAGACCTCAGAATAGTGAGTGATCATATACATCATAAGTGCTGCAACAGCATGTTGTGAAAGGATAGGATCATATTGGAATTTCAGCCTTACTTCTTCTGCATTTCACATCACCCAAGTATGTTCATGCTGAATTTAATTTTAAACGTAATTAAGCAATCAAAATGAACGGTTTCATTTTTGTGTGTGATTTAATAGCCACTAAACTCACATTTTTTTAGGATTACTGTATATATGAGAGGGGAATGTAATAGCTAAACTCAAACACTATTTTGTAGGTCATGAAAGAGGATCATTTCATATTTTCCTGGCAGCATGGAAACTTTTTTGACCAGTTGTAGCTAATGGTATTGTTGTTTTGTAGCCGCTTTGTATTTAATTTGCATATTATAATTCTCTAAAAAAGTTCGGAGGTTCTATCATGACAAATACTGTATACATCACTTGGATAAATACTATGAACCTGAAATACTGTGGTAAGTCTCTTTCACACATCTCAGACTCAGACTTTAAGGTCGAAAGAAAACATTGTGATAATCTTGTCTGATCTCCTTCACATTGCAGGTGACAGAACCTCATCCACCCACTCCTGTACTAGACACCTAAAATTTGGTTGAGTCCTCAAATCATGATTTAAAGACTTCAAGTTACAGAGAATCCACCATTTACATTAGTTTAAACCTGCAAGTGACCCATGACCCATGCTGCAGAGGAAGACGAAAACCCTAAGGCCTCTGGCAATCTGACCCGGGGAAAATTCCTTCCTGACCCGAAATATGGTGATCAGTTAGACCCTCAGCATGTGGGCAAGACCCACCAGCCAGACACCTGAGAAAGAATTCTCTGCAGTAATGGAGTCCTCCCCATCTAGTGTCTCATCATCAGACAGCGGAGATATCTGCTGCTAGCAGTTGCAGATCACTACATACCATTGTAGGCAGCCTTGTCATACCTCTATAAATTTATCAAGCTCAGTCTTGAAGCCAGTTAGGTATTTTGCCCCCACTGTTCCCGTTGGAAGACTGTTCCAGAACATCACTTCTGATGGTTAGAAATCTCAGTGCTGCCTGCTTTGAAAAATATACAGCAGAAATTTAGATTTTAAAATATCGTATTGTTATATAAGGGCAACTTTCATCTCACATTGAAAAGCTTATGATAAAAACTGTGATACAAAAACTTGTCAAGAGAAAATTTATTTCAAGCTGCAAAAAACAAACGTTTTCTATTTGAGCAAACACAGAGCTCACTCTAGTACAATGATGAGCATATTTTCAAAGAACTTCAGCATTTTAGTCATATGACTCTTGTCAAATTCAAAGCGAGATTTGCTGCTAAAATCCCAATTATGTCTGAAAATTTAGGAGTTGAAAGAGGCCTTTTTTCTGGCACATGCATCTATTTAGGATAACCTAAGCAGAGTTAAAGATAATTTTTTCTTTACTAAAGTAGGTTATTTACACCCAGACAGCTATATAGCCATGAAATTTTAAGTATTTTATATTAAACTTGTTTGTTTACTAGTTCATACAACTGAAATAAATTTTGCACCCAGTTACACTGTTTAAGTGTGGAATATCTAACTGAAAATACTCTAAATTTATACCAGAGTAACTGAGAGCAAAACTGCTTCTTTATGCTGTCTTAAATTTGAGCTGGAGTTTTCAATGGTGCAATGCTCAAATGTGGGGGAAATTCACTTAAATTGCAGTGTTTAATTTAAAAATAAATAAATAAATGATCACTTAAATACTCACTAAAAAAAAGTGTTTACAAAGAGTGAAGTGGATAATAGATTACATTTTAGTAATCATATACTGGTTTAGTAAAGAATTCCTCAAGATAAAAAAATGACCATATATTCATCTTTAAAAAATAAAAATCCTCGAACCAAGAAATGAAGGTGATTCCAAAAATCAAAGCTGAACTTTACATCATTTCCTATTCACAGCAGATTTTCTTTTAACTGCTCTGGTGAAAGGCAATTCTTGAAACCACAGCTTTCAATGGGGTTGCTTAACTGCTTTACAGATTGGTCAGGAGTCCATTTGGATATCTAACCTGGTCTATAATGTAGAGAAACTTTGCTGTACCTGAATCCCTGAAAACACCACACACACACACCCAAATATAGCCACTTAAGACACAAGTGAACAATTGTATATTTGGCTCCATATATACAACATGTCACATAAAATGTGTCCCAGGCACAGAAACATACCAAAAAATAAGCAAACGTTAAAGAACAATTAATATCCAGGTGCACATGGAGATGTGGGACATTTGCACTGCTTCTCTGCCAATATATGCTAAATTTTCTATTTCATTTTTTTAAACTGTTACTTGCCTTCAATGTCTTCTATTTCTAGAGCACAGAGTCCCAAATTAAGGTGGGATTTTCAGAAACACTCTGTGTTGGCTAACTCTGCTACCATTGAAGTTAATGAGCGCCAGATTCACATATGGTGTAAATCGGCTTAATTCCATCAAATCCAGCCTTGAGAGATTTACCACTGATTTCAGTGGGAGAAGAATTAGGCCACTACTGTGTGCTTTTGAAAATCCCATGTTTAATTCTTAAGCACAGAAATTCAAAAATCACAGTAATAAAAATGAGAAAATAAAATACCAAACAAAATGACACTATTAATCTTCTGGAGATTCTACTTCTCGCAGCATAGTTATCCCATCTGAGGCCTCAAATCAAATGTTTCAGCCCAAAAGCATTGTATGTATAAAATCATTAAAAGGAGCCATTGCGATCACATAGAAGGAAGTAGCAACATGGCCAAATATTCACAGCTAGCTACCCATCCACGAACTAAACATTTTCATACCCAGTCAGCATTTAAAACCAGGAGGGATCAGTACCATCCACAACCATAAATCCTTTCTAGCAACCAAGAACTACAGTAAGAGCACAAGGCCAGACTTACTGTGGTTCTCATAATATATTCATCCTAGGACGCAATTGTACAGCTTGAAATATTGTTTGAATGTCACACTTTTAAAAACTCATACATTGCTTTACACAAGACCAGCTGAAAAGTAAAGAAGGTTTATTACTATAGGAAGAAGGTGAGGAGTGGCCAAAGACACTTCTATAAACATTCTAAGCATCACACTTTGGTATGTTTTCTTGAAATTAAAGAAAGATATTTTTCACGCGCAGAACACCATATTCAAAGTTCAGTACCTTATTTTTAAATCAAATTTCTTCAAACAAAGCAAAAGCATATGTTCTTCTTTCACAACTATATACACGACACAGAGCTATTCACATTATAAAAGCACAAAATACACCTCTACCCCACTATAACGCAATCATGGGGAGCCAAAAATCGCTACCGCATTATAGCTGAAACCCCGTTATATCGGGGTGAGGGTGGCAGGGCTCCAGCAGTGATTTAAAGATCTCCGGGCTCCAGCCAGTGCGGGAAGCCCCAGGCCCTTTAAATAGCCAGTAAAGCCCCACTACCATAGCCCCAAGGTAGGGGCGGCAGGGCTCCAGTGGTGATTTAAAGGGCTCAGGCCTACCCGCAACAGCCGGAGCCCCAGGCCCTTTAAATCACCAGCAAGCCCCGCTGCTGCAGCCCTGGGGTAGCGACAGCACGGCTCCAGTGGGATTTAAAGGGTCTGGGGCTCCCTGCAGCAGCCGGAGCCCCAGACACTTTAAAGCGCCACCAGAGCCCTGCTGCTATTGCGCTATACATGAATCTGTGTTATATCGGGTCACACTATAGCGGGGTAGAGGTGTAGTATCTGAAAAAGAATCTGTCAGATTCCTTCTCTCCGACCCCCAGTATTCTTCATGTCTCCATAGTGCAGTCCTGAATGGAGTTCTATCATAATTTTTGAAACACAAAAATAAATTGCTTCTGGGCTGAGACCAAGAACATTAAATATTAGCCTAACACACACAACTTTTGGAGGAGACTATACAGAACTGAAAATAGAAACATAGGAGGAACTTATCATATAATGCACTATTAATTCAGTCAGACAACCAAAGAGTGGACATTTGTAAAGAGTTCATTCTGCTTCTTGGGTTAGTATCTGTTCCTATGGTATTCCCCATTCTAATCTTTATTTTCAAGGTCTTTCATGGCTTACAACCCTCCCTACCTATCATCTGTTCCACTCCACAGAGATGTCAATCTCAATGCCACCAGTGATATGTTATCTGATTAAAATATGACTATATAGATCAGTGGTTCTCAAAGCCAGTCCATCGCTTGTTCAGGGAAAGCCCCTGGTGAGCCCGGCTGGGTTGATTTGCTTACCTGCTGCGTCTGCAAGTTCGGCTGATTGCAGCTCCCACTGGCTGCGTTTCGCCACTCCAGGACAATGAGGGCTGCGGGAAGGGCGGCCGGCACATCCCTCAGCCTGCGCTGAATCCCTCAGCCCTCATTGGCCTGGAGCGGCAAAACGGCTTTGAGAACCACTGATACAGATCATTGTTGCAACCACTATTATATATTTACAACTCTTGTACAAAATGTTGCATGTAAGATATCTATGAAAAGGTTATGATTTGCTGGTTATGATTATGCTATTTGTATGCATGTATAATTTTTGTATTTGAAGTTATGAATATTGGCTCTATACCTAGATTTCAAATGTTTGCTCCTGAAGTAATGCCCAGGAAGTAGTTAGCCAGCACATCTTGGTGGGACTATTCAAATTGATTGGCCCATCAAAAGGACACTTACCTCACAATGGACCATGGGAGACACCCATCTACACTGAGTGACCTGTACTATAAACTTGCTGTCTGCAATATAGGTAATGGCTTCCAGCAATGACTGAGTGAAATTGGTCATGAACATGTGACTTGCCCATGTGACTCAAAACACTATCTGGTCACCTGTGATTCTCCACTACCTAAGTTAAGGTTTTGATTTGAAATCCTGGGTTTCCCTCCACATGGCAGAAGATATAAATGGCCCTGGAAACCTCTCCATTTTGCCTCTGTCCTGCTCAAATCTCTGGACTGTGGACTTACACTAAGGGGAGCATTCTAAATAAGGGCCTGAGGTCCTTCCAGTGATTTGGAAGCAACCAGAGACTTATCAAGCCAGCAGTTTATTCCATCATTGTTACAAACCTGAACCAAGAACTTTGCAATTACTGTATTTGATTCTTTTAACCAATTTTAACTCTCACCTTTCTTTCTTTCTCTTTCTTTATGAATAAATCTTTAGATACTAAAGGATTGGCATCAGTGTGATTATTGGGAAAGACCTCAGTTATATATTAACCTGGGCGTGTGACTGATCCTTTGGGATCAGAAGAACCTTTCATTTGATGAGACTGGTTGTGAAGAATCACTCATCTCTGAATCCAGTACTTTTGGTGGTGATATAAGAACTGGAATGCCCAAGGAAACTGCTTTTATGAATTCTTATTAGCCAGTCTGATGAAACAGGAGTGTACTTTTGTGGCTGGTTTGGTATATCCTATGAAAAAAATAACGAGCAGTTTTGGGTTGTGTTTGCCCTATTTCTCAGCAGTTCCTTCTGAATTTGGCATCCTGAGTTGTGAGCCACTCAGGCATGATTACAGCCAGCATTAACTGCCCTTTACTCCAGTTTTCCCTCAAACATCTCCATGATTTCTCCCTTGCCACTCCTAATGCATAGGAAGAGCTCTTCATAAAGATCTACAAAGCAATTACATTCTACTTCTACAAATCCCTCCTAAAAACTCACCTTTCAGGCAATGTCTACACACATCTCAACAATAGCCAGTTATGGGAGTGCTGTGACCACTGCATATTATCATAATTGTTTCACTGTTACCTTGTGCTTCCTCTGATGGATTGATGTGGCCACCTATTATCTCACATAATATACTTAGATTGTAAGCCTTTTATGACAAGTGTGTGTGTGTGCACGCGCATGTACTCCAGTCCTTCACATGCTACCATAATACAACAAATACATAAACAGCAGTAACTATAGGGAACATCACTGATACTGGGAATCTCTTTAAAACTGAAAACAGTATTTTAGGTCCATCTGCTTCACCAGAGTCTCTTACTTACCAAACTATGGGGCAACCCGGTCAAAACGAATGAACAATTTGACAAAGCTGAAGTTATACATAGAGCAGGAAGTGCCGTCTACTCATTCAAACACATTCTTTCCATGGTCTGAAATAGCCAAAATGTCTAATCTTTGGAACAGGTTACAAAGCTGTAGCCCTGATTTTATATTTGAGAAAACAAAGAAAAACGAGACAATGGAGTTTGGAGGTAGAATGTGGGATTTGTTTGCTCTACTGTTATAACAATTTTTCTTTTGCGATGATTGGATGGGCCTTTTGTATGATGCAATATTCTAACTGATGTGCGGGCACTTGGTCGCTTTGGATGGGCTTTTTTTTTTTCTCTTTTGTTTGGATGATGGAATCTTATTTATCTATCCCAGGGAGAGAGATTGTGGCAGACAATCCCTAGTATTAGGGACAAAGGCCTGAAAGAAGAACCTTCTTTTTCCCAGAAAATAGTCCTCAAAAACGTACTCCCTATGGGTAGCTCAGAAGCTAGCTCACACAACAGCTAGTCACAGATCTCTAAAGTTGTCCACACAAAGGTACTATGTAAGACTAGAGCAAGAAGGGATACACTGATTCTGTTTTCTGCAACCATTTACCCTTTCTGTCTGTTCCAGGTGATGTTGGCAAAATGGTGCTTTCTGATCCAAGCTCCACTAGCAGTCCACATCATGGTTTCATTCAATCCCTCAGTTCCTGTACTCCTTGGGAAAGCAGACAGAATGATCCAAATGCAAAGGAGCAATTCTGTCAGGAAGGATTCTCTAATGATTCTGTGTTTGCTGCCTGGGAATCATTGCAAAATGCAGGATTTCAGGAGAAAACTGTACTCCTGCTTTCTGGGTGGAAAAATGTAACAATAAATCCTGCAACCAAACATATAGGCACTTGTGGGCAAAACCCAGGACAATAAGTGAAAATAAAAACAAAAATTCAATCTCAGGCATTAAATCTTTAATCTTTGATTATTTGTCTAGCAAGGTGGCAGATGGTAAATCTACAGCTGTTATTAAGACTTCTGGTTCTTCACTGGCATCTAGTTACTCCAGAGGAAACAGAACTAAGGAGTTTGGAATTCTAGTGTGATCTATCCTCCTTAGCCAAACCAGTGAGGCCCAGCTAGGATTCCTTTTAGTATATCAATAGCATACATAATCACTCATCCTCAAGTGGTATTCTAGCATCATGAGACCTGGCTGCTACGTAATCACATCTGTTAGCTATGTGTTGGCTTGTCATAGTATCCTATAAACCAATGGTCTCCGTAAAAAGGAAAATCTAAAAAGGTATTAACTTATATTTACCTGCATATTTCTAGTACACCCATCACTGTGATACCAAAGCACATACACTTCATATCTGATATCTGGGACAACTACAGTTGTAAGAGTCAATGTCTCCTAGTTTAGAGTCCATAATGAAATCTCTTTAGAGCAGGGTTGATACTGACTATTTGATAAGCTGTGTGTATCCGCAAGCATGCCAAATCCAGTCTTATATGGGGCTAGACCGAATCCTGCATAAGAAATGCAAGGGTACAATATGGAGCTTACTCCATTAGAGGAACATCTGCAGCAATCAATAAGAGATATTACCTCTCTATATTAGTATGTGCAGCCTGCAGGCGTGATGACAGGGCCTTTCTATATTATAAATTAAACTACTGGTAATTCTTCAGGGAAAACACACTGAAATCAGCTGCTAGGAGCCAGAGGTATTAGAAAGTCTCAGTCTTGCGTGATATTAAACTGTGATATTTAACAACAGACTGCCATTAAGAATTGGCAGTTTTGTTTGATTGGAACAGGACCACATTTTTACCCCACCTAAACAGAATACCAAAGATGACAAAAGGCATCTTCCTTATCTTTTCCTCACATCTACTTAAGCCTCTTGCGTTACTGAAGTAAACATAAGTGTTAATGTTGTTTTTCCCATGCCAGAAAGAAAACAACTTTAAATAACCCAAGATGTAGCTCTGAATCTACTCCCAGATGGATTTAAGAGTTAAACTTTGCTCTTAAATTATGTTCAGTTACATTCTATATCAGCTACTCAAGTTTCCAGGAAATTCTACTCAGATTTTAATGGAAGTACTTTCCTTTGCTGATGCTTGATTTTTCAGAAATTAGTTATATATGAACTGTAAGAGGTTTAGCCACTCTTGGGAAGGATTCAACAACATGAGGTGGTTTTTGAAGAGTTGCAAGGACGTTAGCATCTTAAAGCTGGCAAAAAAACAAGAACTGACACTGAATGCTTATTGAGGACTGGGATGCAGATCCTCAAAGATATTTAGATACCTAACTCCTATAAGAGTCAGTTGCCTTAAATACCTTTAAAAATCAGTGCCTAGCTCCATGATAAGCCTGAAAATACTGGAAATAGTCCTTTTCTAAGCTATATGAAAATCACCAAAAAGCAAAACAGTTTTTTCATGATCTGATCAAAAGTTGTGTTATCATCAAACTCACTCTCTCACAAGAGCATACATCCAGTGGCGCTGGAACAAGGTGGTGTAGGGGAGATGCCACCACACCCTCTGGCTTGAAGAATCAACAACACCCAAATACATGGTTTCCATAATCAGCACTCCTTACGATAAAAATTGTTCCAGCACCCCTGCACACATTCATATTGGGGAGTCTATAAATATGAAATATTGTAGCCCAACACTCCCAGGATAATATTATCAAAAAGTTTTAGCCATTAGAAAATAAGTACTTAATGTAAGTTCCCTTTAAATAGCACAGCCTTATTAGGACTATGCTATGACAAGTACTATCCCTTCAATCCACACAAATATAGATAAAAAACTAGAGGATGTCAGAACATTTTCATAAAATGGAAGATAATACAGCTTTGACACTAAAATCTGTATTATACATATGATCATGTATATATACATACACTACATTTAATCACACTGTAGCCTAGTTTCCAGGAACAAACAGCTGCTATTCACTATACAAAGCTGCTTTTAAAAAAAATGACCATAATTCATACCATACATATTGATGTCCATTAACAGCTTTTTTGCAAACCTTTTTATATAAACAAAATATGCTAGAAAGGAAACCATCTGTACAATTAAATGGTCAGTCAGCATATTTGTATTACATAAGCAATAGTACAGTCACACTATGGTGTAGTGTAAACATTGACTCAGTGATCTGACATCTTAGCACTGAAAAATTATCTTTCATCTGGCAGAGGCTGGAACTGCTGTGGAGATGGTACACTGAGTCCTAGAGTAGAGGGTGAGCTTTGCATTATACTTGATCTACACTGAAATATGAAGAAAAGTGATAAGTCCCAGTCGGAGTCCAATACATTCCTTCCAAATGGAAGATGTGACTAAGGTTTACAATAGTATGAAGATGGCAGCTTAGAGATGGTGAAATATGCAGATCAGGACATTGTCTAACTTTTCCATGGTCAATATGATCATGGGTGCAGAGACTCTCTATAGGTAAAAAGCAAAAAATGGGTGAGGGAGGTGGGAGGAAATTATCCTTCTAAAATAATTCTGCATACTGTCTTCAAAAGAAACTCAAATAGTCAACTCTCAGAGATTTATTTTTCTATTTTAAAATTGTCAGGGATTCTTACTGACCTTTAATTACTGACAATTTGTTTTCACTTCTGACAGAATTATTAGATTGTCTGATATATTCAAAATGAGTCCTTTGGTCTTTCATGTATGAAAGGGCTATTAAATACCAGGACTCAGACAAGTACCATTATTTTTGCCACAACAAATAAAAGGTCAAAGGACCTGAGCTCAGAAATGACAGACTGGCTGCTCTGTAAATCAGTGGTAGGCTTTGTATTGACCACAGTGATAGGTTTATGGGCAAAGGTCAAATCATTTAGAAGGCTCAGGGAATGGTAAGAAAACCTTCTACTTAGACCCCTTTATCGTTATCCACTCGCAAAGCGCACCTGCCTTGAGCTACTGTTCCTGTAAGTAGACAGATGAAATGATACAGAAGTCATTCAATTACTAGTCCTAGTGAGGGAAAAGTTGCCATCAGTAAACTCCAGAAGCTCCTTGACACCAGAAATTAAGAGAATGATGCCAGTCCTTGCTGGCCTGATAGGCTGATTGCTAAGGCCATAAGATACCCGTTAATTTGGAATTCACGGTGAGATTACTAATTGGGTCAAAAGTCAGAAAGAGAAGGCAGGGGGACAGAGCCTGAAACTCAAGCATGTTTTAGCTAATCTGGTTAGAGAAGAAATATACTTCTGAAGTGAGCCATTAGCACTATGATACAGCTGCAATTACACAGGGACAAGGGATGAATGGTAACCAATGGCAAAATGATCACCCAAGTGGCAGCGTAGAGGGGATATATTACAACTTCAGGTGTACCCTACCAATATTTACTAAATTGCTGCCTGAATACAACATTAGCTGTGTCCTGAGCCAGGTGAAATGAGAAGTCTAGCGCTAGGAGGAAGATTTTATTTCAAAAACAAAAATTGTCCTGATAAAGCTGCAGAAGCTCTGACTGCCATTTGCAAATCAGAGAAACACTCATTATTTACAGGGAAAAGTACAGCTACTTCACAAAAATCCTCCTGAATACAGACATATGGGTAGCTTCCCTGATCATCTGGAAATAAGGTGTAGCAAACGATAACAATTAGATAAAACTCTTTAAAATAAATCCTGGGAGTAAAATATTTAATTATATAACTTTCTGAGAATCATCAGACTGGTGGTTTCATTGGTACAACTCTGTATCTGCTCTCACAGTGCTGATTTTGTGAACTCATTCATTCAGGAAGAAAGTACTTTTTTCATTGTCTCCACTAATTTATTGAAGTTCCATTAATTTCAATAGTTGCTCGATATTGACTTAGCATTTGATTCACTGGCACTCGACTACTCTTTTCCTATTGCATCCAATTCCCCCTCGACTGTCAATCAAAGAGCACTCAACTCAGTTTGCCACGGCTCTATAGGACAGGCTTGCTGCTGTACTTCACACTGCCAATCACATTTTGGGATCATAAAGAGAAGCTCACCTCTTCTCTTCCACTTTTGTCTATTATTATTTTTACACTTTGTTAAGGTCAGTTCTTGAGGAAGGGTAAAATTTATCATTATGAACAAGGCTATAAAGATTTTTGTTAGGTGTATGTGTGAAGGGATTAAATTTGCATTTAATTCTAGCTATCTACTTTTGTACGAATCATCAAGTAGTGTAGGTAGCCTATGCTATCAGGTGGTCTTATTACAGGCATCCTCCCATTCTCCCTCCCACCTTCATTCCTATTGTTGCACCAATTTGTTGCATCTTTTTTCAAATGATGCTCTTCAGCACTGGAACCATGTCTTCCTGTGTGCTTTCACTATGCTTACTATGATTGTGGCTTTTGAACAAAACAATTATAGTAACAATAATTCTCCACTGCTTTGGTAAATTAAAATATAAACCCTTTGGAAGAAATACCATTTCTCCTCAGAGGTTTATCTTTATGTTTTAAAAATTGTTCAAGCCTGATCAACATACTCATACACAAACAGCTCATCCCCAAACTATGCCAGCATATGCAATGTAATCTGAAATGTAATTTTACTTGAAGGCCATGCTCTTCATGCAACCATTTGAAAAAATTCAAATAAACCTGTTAAACCCGCAGCTCTTTTCTTTACCTGTAATGTGGCTAGTAGAAAGCAACACATTTTTCACATTATTTTTTTTTTTAAATAAAAGACCTTTACTGTATTGTTCACGACTGGTATCATGCATTACCTTAAAATGGAAACATCTATTTAAAATGGACAGGCACTGTATTTTCTTCTTTCTTCCATTTCTAAAGCCTTCCTGTGGTTTTCCAAAAGCATTCCAAAGAGGTTACTTACTTTGCTTTGAAATTGGTTTGAGTTATGAGTAGGCCACAGCCTGAGACTAGCAGCTGAGACAGCAACAGAGATGAAAGTTTTTTAGCTTTGAGATTGAAGGGGAAACACAGCTGTTACAGCTGGCCTTCTCAGATCTCAACACTTACTACAATGATCGAGAAGGCGATAATGTGCTGTGTCTCAGTTTGAAAAATGCATTAATAAAAACAGTCCCTAAATAGAACAAAAAGTCAATTAATCAAACACTAGACTTTTGGCTCTGGAAACTGAAGTGGGCTATGTTTACAGAAAAGGGTTCTGCTGCATTCTGAATTAGTATATCTACTCAAAATTGCCAGTGATATTACTTCAAACTGATTTTTTAAAGTTTACAGAACAGGAGATTGTCGTCATCTCACAAATGTTTACGGATTTTATCAACATAGCGAAGAAGTAGAAATGCAAAAGCAACATATATAAATGAAACACCACTGGTTTTATTGTAAGATCCTAAACAAACAATTTCATATAGCTACATGTGGACTAGCACTTTTATAGCATACGCAGGATAAGTTTTAAAATAAAATAGATACAGAAATATTAAGTGGGAAGTACAGCTTATCTTAAAGATCTTTTGATTGTACTTGACAAACTCTGATCTCTCTGCAGGTTTGCAGCATTACAAATCCCTCTTTAGAACCTCTGAACAAAGTATGCAGTCCATTTGGTATACACTTAATACATTCTGGCAACGGTATAAACAAATGTCCTATGCTGTTCATATCACTGCGGCCACATTGCTACTTGGAGGTATTTGACTTTAAACAAGAACTAGATTTAAAATGAAATATTAGCAGAAGGGTTAGAGGCACTGTGAACTCAACTATTTGAACCTTCTTGACTCAGCATGAAGAGGTTCATATTATTTTGGATGGAATTATTTGTATCTTGAATCTTAATGCAACTTTTGCCAACCAGGGAGCAAAGGGCAAACCATGAAACCAAAACTCAGACTGCTAGAGCCAGCTTTTCAACAGAGCTCAGTTCCCAGCTGCTGAGAACAATGAGAGCTGCTGAGAACTTTAAAAAAATCTAGTTACTTCAGTTTAGGAGCCTAAATGGGAGCTTTTGCAAATCTGACCCTTGGAGTGTTGCATTCTTGCTAAGCACTCAGGCTAGTGAATTATTTATCTAAATAAAACTGCATTCCACAGGGAGCAGTATTTTTATTCTGTGAATTATACAACACACATTCATAAAGGAAAATGAACTTCAAGTTTGGTCCTTATTAATTTTCCTTATTTTCAAAAGTGCTTGGATTTTTTTTTTTTTATTTAGTGGAATAATTTCTAGGAAAAGGACTCAAATTTATACAACTACTTAACCCTATGTTTTAATCAAAATCACAGGAATAAAGTTCATGCCTGACAAAAGTATTATCCTACTCTTATAAACCATGGCCTTGTCTACACATAGATTGAATTTGCAGCAAGCTTAGGTGTAACTCTGTCCTGTACAAGCCTGCTGCCCCACTAACTATGAATGTGACACTGCTGACATACATTAACAGGTTTGATTTTCCCCGCTTTGTTTGTGTAGAAAAGTCCTGAGTGATGTATTTAAAAGATGATGGTGACATTCAGAGGCACAACCAAAAGCGGCCCAGATTACCTGCCTAGTCACCTCAAATTTGGGAAGCATAGTGACCCCAAATTTGAGTGGCATTACCACCCCATGCAGCAGGTCACAATCCCACTCACTTCTATTTGGCCCGGATGGTCCTTTATCAAGACTGGGGGGCTGGCTGGGTCAAATGTTAGTAAGAGTCATTTCATCGTGATGCATAGAATTAAAATGCCACTTGCTTAAATTTCACCTGGATGGCCCTCCATCATGCAGTCAGAGACAAAGGGGGAGACCTGCATCCCTTCTCCCCCTACCAATTGGTGCTGGTGCTGGTGCTGTTACATCAATCTAGTTAATAGTTTTTGAATCTAGAAGCAACAAACTGTGCCCCAAAAGTCAGTTCTGAAAGAACGTTTTATTCTTCAGTAATATAAAACATAATTGATATAATAAAGAACTGACTGATGCCAAGTCAATAGCCAAAGCAAGAACAAAATATCATTTTCACATAAGAAAGCTGTGTTAAGTAATCTACATTTTTCAATCACTGTCTTTATTTACTGTTGGCACACCCTGAATTCACAAAAAAAAAACAAAAAAAAAACAAACTGTCCACCAACTCCTTAGCCATACTTTATTGACAAATAAACTGTTCCAAGAAAGAAAAAAGCAAATAATTGCTAACAACCAGATAGTCAGCTATATGTATGTTGAATTGGACAGGCTAAAGCAAGCGTAAACTAAAAATACACACATTTAAGCACCCAAGAAAACAGAAATGCTTCCCAATACTTTGGTTTGTTTAAGTGTAGTATAATTCATATTTTTGTCCAAAGTGAAATTTTATGTTATGAAGCACAAAAGGAAATTTGGTAGAACTGTCATTCATATTTCTTTATAACTTAGTTCAAGAACTAAATGATGCATTTACCAACCTACAGTATCAGAGGAGTAGCCGTGTTAGTCTGGATCTGTAAAAGCAGCAAAGAATCCTGTGGCACCTTATAGACTAACAGACATTTTACAGCATGAGCTTTCGTGGGTGAATATCCACTTCGTCAGATGCATGCATCTGACAAAGTGGGTATTCACCCACGAAAGCTCATGCTCCAAAATGTCTGTTAGTTTATAAGGTGCCACAGGATTCTTTGCAACCTACAGTATGTTCCGTGTTTAAAAAAAACAACAAAAAACAGAACTTAAAAACAGACCTTTAATCCTTCCAAAACAGTAGACAACTGCATAACATCTACCCCTTTTACTATAACAAAAACTACACAACTTAATATGTTTTTAATTATGTACTGTGCTCAGCTCCAAACAGAAATTTTCAGCTATATTTTAATTCCACAGCCTGAAGATGATATCTGTCATGGCAGAATGATATCTAACCTCATTTTTCTTCATGAAGCAGGTTTTAAAAATAATTTCCAGGAAGTCAAACCAGTTTTTCTCCTCCTCTGTAGAAAAGCTAGTATCCAGAAGTAAAATGGAGCTAGTTGTTCTGTAGATAAGTTTATTGGAATGCTTTGGAAGAGTTTTGTACCTGCAGAAGGGTTACATATGTTTTACACTAAATGCACAAAAAAACTAACTCTGCATGGTAGTTAATACTGTATGGTTATGATATGCTTTCAAGTGTCAGGTGCAAATACTTAAACCTTTTGCTTTTGGGTTGTGTGAAGTGTGTTTTTTTTTCTTATTAGCCTATATTTAGAGAAGGGTCATCAGTCCCTATGTTCTTATATATTTATGGTGCAAAAACAAAACTGCAATTTTATGTTGATAAACAGAGTCAGGGGAGGGGGGCAACCAACATTTAAAGGAATGCTGAAGTAAGAGAGAAATGGTAATTTGCTTAAAAATTAGAGGTGAAATTTTGACCTCAATGTCATTGATGGTAAAACTCCCATTGATTTCAGTGAAGCCAGAATTTCAGAGGTGTTTTTATCAGGCTAACAACCTCCACTCCTATTCTGGACTCAAATTACTGTCCTTTTAAAGAAATCTGTGGATACGAATTTTTCAGGTTACACAACATGTTAATTTGTACCCATAAATTTGATATTCCAATGGAGCTGAGAAAGTTAAGCCTACACTGAAAGAGCATGCACCCCTCACAACACAATAAATCACCAAAGAAAGCATTATACCATCCATTCTAAATTTTAATGTTTTTAATTTCCCTAATAATAGACACCAAAACCCTAAGTCACTGTGCATACATACATACGCACACACACATTATATAATTTTTCAGTTTTTCCATTTAACTCTGTAAAGCCAGTCATCATAGCTATAAATCCCTGTGGGAAGAATAAACATCAAAAACTAAATGTTTTAATTCCCAGAGCTAGTCTAACAAAATATCAGGATGCCAGAGATTCCCTGGAACAACTGACGTTAGTACAGATCCTTGGATGTCCATCAACAGTGATACAGCTTTGAAAAAACACTGCTGAGATGATTTTACTTTAGCAGAATCTCCTGGTACTTAAATTTTATATTCCTTCTCCAGAATCCGGAGTTACATCACGTAACAGAGTACTTAACCTACAAGCATTAACAACAATTAATCTAGCCACATTACAGGTAAAGAAAAGGGCTGTGGGTTTAACAGATTTATTTTAAGCATCTGTATTTCCCTACTTTTTAGGATGTGACCTTTGAGATATGGCAGGGAGTTACAATTTAAGAAGACTGGTTGGAATTAAAAAAAACAAAACAAAACAAAACAATGTATTTTCCCAACGTATTTTCAGTGAAAGAACTGCTGCTTGAAGCAAAGAGGTGAGAAATAAAACAGACAGAGAAATCCTCCTTCTCTTAATATTTACATAACTCTATTATTTTTACCTTTTAAAATTAACTTACCAAAGTGTACTTGGACTATTACTTTTCACTTTGTGAAACAATGAGGTCCCTAAAGAAAGTGGTCTAAACTTATAACTTCTGAAGTAAGCAGGGTTGGCATGGTGTACAAGTTAGTGCAACATTTGGCCCTGAGAATGTTGCTTGCACTAGGACAACTTGAACCTTCAGCAGAACCTTCAGCAACAGAACTGGAGTAATGACTTCACTGCTGAAGATACAAAAGAACATATCTTGGTCAAATAACAGTAGTCTATACGGGTGGCCATTGGCTCTAATAAGTCATAAGTTAGAACTCTCCCAATATTTCTTTGAGTTTAAGAACTGAACTCTACTACCCTATTCACAAAGGTTCAATACTACTGCACATGTGCTGAAACTATTCATGTAAGGGATGCAGGATCAGGAACAAAGGTAGAAGAGAGCCTGTAAAAGGACACAAATGTAAGTATCATTATGAAGGGCCTGATCAAAAGAGATCATTACATACAGCATTTCCCTGCCTCATTTAGGATTAAGCCAACATTTTCTTCAGATTTTTTTATTTGTTTGAAAATAAAGTCGAAATATTTTCCTGAGTCTGCAGGCAGTCAGCTCTAGTCCATCATCTGTTCATTGTTTTGCAAGCATCAATAGGGTGAACTTAACATTCTGGTAGTTTCATTTTAGCTTTTTCAGAACCCCTTGTGGGAAACAAAGAAACTGTCAAGAATGATGCCAGTGCCATGTGATTGGCTAGTCAACTGCTGGGGAAAACTGTTAGCAGGAAAAAAGACAGGAACTAGACTTACATGTGGGAAAATGGGACCCAAAATGGAAGACTGAAGAAAGAAAAAAGTAAGGGGAAAAAGCTTCTCTTCCTCCCTCATTAGCCAAGAGGCTCTGGATGTAATTGAAGTAGCAGGAACTGAAAGCTCTTTTCTCCTTCCAGAAGCTAGATGGAAGTGAAGCTTCATATTTATCATACATATACTACCTATTCAGATTTGAAAAACTGAAGCCCTTGTGCAAGAATCACACGTAGCACTCATTTAAATATCCCAAGAACCTTCTCCTTCTTAGCATCTGGAAGCTCTGTGGATATGCCTACACTGCAGTGTAAGCCCATGCTTGAGCCTGGGTTCAATCCTAGCCCTCCTTGTGTCTACACTGCAATTGCACTAACCCAGGGGTCAGACCCAGGATATCAGGACCCTGCAGGGATGGAGGGTCTGAGCTCAAGTTAAGCCAGCACCCAAGGTCCAAGTCTTATTGCTTTACAGCGTAGATGCAGCCCCATTTGACTCAGGTCCCAGGAGTCGGCCAGAGGTATCCCACAATTCCATGAGGCAACTTCCTTAGTCCTCTCTATCCTGAAAATCTGTACTCTACTGTATTGGAAACAGAAGACACCCTCTGCCTCCTTTGCAAATGGCAGCAGCTCAGATCAGCATTAACCAATTCTTTTCTGATCACTGATCTGCCAGCACACTATCAAACAACCTTCTGGGTATGCAATGCAGAACAAACCTATCAAGCCTTTTGCAAAGCAAGCTGCTTTCTGGTAACATGCAGGGTGGGCAGTAAAATATTCCCTCGGTGCACCACAGTTCTATGACTACTGCGGCCATATTTTGAGGGGACGGGCACTGGGGGAACTCTGGGACACAGTTACTTTGTCTCAAGTCTGAGCTCTGCAATGTGGATGTCATATGTGGACTAGGTTCAAGCATGTGTTAGAAAAGTCTTAACATAAGGTTAAAATACAATGTTGATGCTCAAGCTCAGGGGTCCCTAACACAGTTCAGCTAACTCGAGTCTCACTAACCCCAGGCTTTTCAGCATAGACCAGTGGTGCTCAACCAGAGATGCATGTACCCTTCAGGATGCACAAAGGTCTTCCATCAAGTCATTTAGATATTTGCCTAGTTTTACAACAGGCAACATAAAAAGCACTAGCAAAGTCAGTACAAACTAAAATTTCATACAGATAATTACTTTTTTACACTGCTCTATATATTATACACTGAAATGTAAGGACAATATTTATATTCCAATTGATTTATTTTATAAGTATAAGGTAAAAATGAAAAAGTAAGGAATTGTTCACTAATAGTGTGCTGTGGCAATTTTGTATTTTGATGTCTGATTTTGTAAGCAATAGTTTTTAAGTGAGGTGAAACTTGGGGGTACGCAAGACAAATCAGACTCCCAAAAGGGGTACAGTAGTCTGGAAAGGTTGAGAGCCACTGTTGTAGACATACCCTGAAAGTGCTGGCTTCACAGAATTGTATTGCCTCTAGACCTTGTTTGTGGAATTCCCTCACCTTCTCTGTATTGTCTACTTCTGGTAGTAACCGTGTAGTACTTTTTTCAAGCGTTAGACAACAAGGCAGCACTGTTCGGTAGGTGGAATGCTCCCAAGGCTCCCTTTCCAAAAGAACCCATGAATGATACAAATTTGTGTAATAAACAATTGCCTATGAAGGTGAGTGCAATGAAATAACTGTGAGGGTAACTGAACGGATGTCAAGACTAGAAGTGTTATAGAATCTGAATTTATTATACTGCTGTATGTGTTCATTCAAAATCTATTAAGCCTAATAGATTACAAAAGTAAGTGAAGGGGACAAAGCCAATATACTGAAGACATTATTATTGCACTTCAAAAACATGCACTTAGAGCCCAGGTAAATAGCTTCAAATCAGATAATGTCAGGAGAAAAGCAGTTTTATGATAATTGTATGTCAGCCACATTTTTCCCTTTCAAACCCACCTATCTAAAATAGTGTGACAGGCTTGATTCCAAGATGTCTGAGCACCTGGAGCTATGGTAAACTTTGCCCAGAATCCCTTAAATAATTTCAGAGAACTGTTGGAGGCCACAAAAACAGTAATGTTGCCTGAAAGATTAGTGAGTTGAACAGAAAACAGCTGAAAGACCACAGGCTTTTTTTTTCCCCCCCCAATCACATCTCTAAAAGAAACTGTATGCAAAGAACTAAACACAAAACATCTTAATGAGTCACAGTTGGAATTCATAACTTTTTCTTTTAACAAAGTAAGGTCTAGTCACAAGAAATATAAACATTTAAATTGAGCATGTTCCTTTTATAGCTATGTATTTCTTATAAATGTTATAATTAATTCAATACACTAAATGTAATACAAAGGGACTAAAGCCTAGTCTTGTAGAATAGCAATTTAAAGGTCCTGCTACAACTAACTGAAGTATTTTAATTTGAAATAAGCCATCACCTTTGGTAGGCAGTCAGCTTTTTACTTTTTTTCCCTATCAATCTGTAACCAACTGTGAAGCCATATAAAGTTCACATTTAGGATTATGGAGCGTTTATGTTTAGGAAAAATGTTTTAACATGTTCTAGGTAGGGTTGAAAAGATGATTTATGAAAACAGTATTTCACCACCCTGAGATGTATTTGACTGATTCAGTCAATTCCAATTAAAGTAAGATCCATTAACACACACAATCTCCAAATTTCTTTTTTAGCTGTTTCCTTTAGCTTTGTTCTACAAGCAACTTTTTTGTAATGCTGTATAGCACAACGAGTCTTATTCCTTACACAAAAACTTAAGCATGATATTTTCTCAAGTAAAATGAACCCTTTGTGGACTTTTGACATTATTCTAATCATAAAGGTTCATTAAAGTCTTTTGATAAGGCCTGTAACTTAACTGGAAGTCTGGAAAATCCCTGTACTCTAAGACTTACATTTTATTTTTATTTCTTTCATATTCTTCTGCTAACTATAATGATAGCTACCACAAACTGAAAGCCTGACAAATGAGATGCCTCTTTTCTCATTGCTGGCTATCCATGACCAAAACCTCCTTAACCATCCTCCAGATAAACACAACAGCAAACTGTTGGCACAAAAAACCCGACTATCATTAATTTCTTTCACTCAGAGCAATGTATATGTAATAATTACTTGCAAGTTAGAGAGTTCCCATCATTACTACATATTTTTATAGCATCATTGTGCCTTGATCCTGCAAAGGATCATCATAATGTTCTGTACAGTCTACAACAGGGTTATTTCCCTCAGCAAAAGAATCATAAATTTTAAAACTTTAATATTTTATTTTGCAAAATGGGTCCATTTCCACTTTTGTAATAAGTACAGAAATACTGAAATTTAGAGTAAGGTAGTTAAGTTTTTTCTTAGAGTGCCATCTTTAATCCCTTTTTTAAAACTCTGAAAACATTAAAAATATGGACAAGGAGACAATGGATGATGTTCTGTAATCTCTTCTGGCTGCACTCAAACACTGAAAATAGTCTGACATTTGAAACACATCTTCAAATTTGTAGGGCAGTCATGCATTTTGCAAGGCCAAATTTGGAGTACAGTTAAGGAATCAAATATATTTTCAGCTTTTCAACATGAAGACAATGAATGATGGTGTGACAATAAATCGGCACTGTTGGAAGCTGGTCATAGTTAGGGCACCCCTAAGGCTGTTCCACCTTATACTAGAGGATGAACTAGTCCACAGCTGATCCAGAATTAGGTGCAGGATAGTGCCACACAATGATGAAAAGCCAAGTTTGCTCTTCCTCTGCCACAAATTTATCTTTTGCCTGTGGTTCTTGGGATAAGTTGATAGATCATCATTGTCTATGTGTTTACTGTGGGTGCATAATAGAGAGACCACAGCTGTACTGTTATTACAAGAGTCCTAAAAAGGGCAATTTTCTTTTATATTTCCTGCCAACACAGTTGGATTTAAAACAATATGAATGCTTAGCACTAAACATATCCAAAAAACAGAGCAAATATTAAATATTCATAATACTCCTACTATATCTCCAGTTTACAAATGGGTAAATGAAAATTCAAAGAGTTTAAGAAATGTTCCAGTCCACACAGAAAATCACAAGCAGCAGAGGCGCCGACTCCGTGGGTGCTTCGGGGCTGGAGCACCCACAGGAAAAAATAGTGGGCTCTCAGCTCCTCCTCCTTTCCCCTCCAGGGCCTCCACTTGCCAGCAGCCCCCTAGATCAGCTCCTCCCCCTCCCTACCTGTGCCTCCCACCCCTGCAATGAGCTGCTCAGTGCCATGCAGGAAGCACTGAGGGGAGAGGCAGAGGAGTGGGGGTGAGAAGAGGTGGGGGATGGGGCAGAACATGGGCATGAAGGGACAAGGCGGGATGGAAACAGGTGGAGCAGAGGTGCGGACTTGGGGGTGGAGGGAAGAAGTGGGGGTGAGGCCTGGGGCAGAGTTTTTCATCATGTTTACATCATTTTAGTTTATACAAGTGTGTAAAGAGATGATACTGTACATAGAAACAACCCATCTAAATACATACAAAAAAAGCTGAATTTAAATTATAAATCAATACAGATGACTTTAAATATTATTTAAATATGTAGAATCTGTTTGGCCCACACAAGGTTGTGCTTAGGTTTATGTGGCCCTCCAGTGTAATGAGGTTGAGAACTACTGCTCTAGACTACAACCACAACCGTGGTACCCCCAGCCCACCCAGCAATATCGTCAACCTATCCAACTACACACTCAGCCCAGAAGAAAAGTCTGTCCCATCTCGGGGACTCTCTTTCTGCCCTGCCACCCCCACCAACATGATACAGATCTGCCGCAATCTGGAAGCCTACTTTCGCCGTCTCCGACTCAAAGAATACTTTCAGGACAACACTGAACAGTGCACTGATACAGAGGTACCCTCCCACCAACAGCACAAGAAGAAGAACTCCACATGGACTCCTCCTGAGGGTCGAAATGACAGTCTGGACTTATACATTGAATGCTTCCGCCGATGTGCACAGGCAGAAATTGTGGAAAAACAACATTGCTTGCCTCATAACCTAAGTCGTGCAGAACTCAATGCCATCCACAGCCTCAGAAATCACCCTGACATTTTATCAAAGAGGCTGATAAAGGAGGTGCTGTTGTCATCATGAACAGGTCTGACTACCAAAAGGAGGCCGCCAGACAACTCTCCAATACCAAATTCTACAGGTCACTTCCCTCAGATCCTACTGAGGAATACATTAAGAAACTGCACCATCTACTCAGGACACTCCCTACACCGGAACAAATCAACATACCCTTAGAGCCCCGACCAGGGTTATTCTATCTACTACCCAAGATCCACAAACCTGGAAATCCGGGACGCCCCATCATCTCAGGCATTGGCACTCTCACTGAAGGACTGTCTGGATATGTGGACTCTCTACTCAGACCCTATGTCACCAGCACTCCCAGCTACCTCTGTGACACCACTGATTTCCTGAGGAAACTACAATGCATTGGTGACCTTCCAGAAAACACCATCCTAGCTACCATTGATGTAGAGGCTCTCTACACAAACATCCCACACACGGATGGAATACAAGCTGTTAGGAACAGTATCCCTGATGATGCCACAGCACAACTGGCTGCTAAGCGCTGTGCCTTTATTCTCACACACAATTATTTCAAATTTGATGACAATATATATCTCCAGATCAGTAGCACCACTATGGGCACCCGCATGGCCCCACAATATGCCAATATTTTTATGGCCGACCTGGAACAACGCTTCCTCAGCTCTCGTCCATTCACGCCCCTTCTCTACCTACGCTACATTGATGACATCTTCATTATCTGGACCCATGGGAAGGAGACTCTGGAAAAATTCCATCACGATTTCAACAGCTTCCACCCCACCATCAACCTCAGCCTGGACCAATCTACACGGGATGTCCACTTCCTGGACACCACGGTGCAAATAAGTGATGGCCACATTACCACCACCCTATACCGAAAACCTACCGACCGCTATGCCTACCTTCCTGCCTCCAGTTCCCATCCCGGGCACATCACACGATCCACTGTCCACAGCCAAGCACTGAGGTACAACCGCATCTGCTCTAACCCCTCAGACAGAGACCAACACCTACAAAATCTCCACCAAGCATTCTCAAAACTACAATACCTGCACGAGGAAATAAGAAAACAGATCAACAGAGCCAGACGTGTACCCAGAAGCCTCCTACTGCAAGACAAACCCAAGAAAGAAACCAACAGAACTCCACTGGCCATCACATACAGTCCCCAGCTAAAACCCCTCCAACGCATCATCAGGGATCTACAACCCATCCTGGACAATGATCCCACACTTTCACAGGCCTTGGGTGGCAGGCCAGTCCTCGCCCACAGACAACCTGCCAACCTGAAACATATTCTCACCAGTAACTGCACACCGCACCATAGTAACTCTAGCTCAGGAACCAATCTGTGCAACAAACCTCGATGCCAACTCTGCCCACATATCTGCACCAGTGACACCATCACAGGACCTAACCAGATCAGCCACACCATCACCAGTTCATTCACCTGCATGTCCACCAATGTAATATATACCATCATATGCCAGCAATGCCCCTCTGCTATGTACATCGGCCAAACTGGACAGTCTCTACGGAAAAGGACAAATGGACACAAATCAGATATTGGGAATGACAATATACAGAAACCTGTAGGAGAACACTTCAACCTCCCTGGCCACACTATAGCAGACCATAAGGTGGCCATCCTGCAGCAAAAAAACTTCAGGACCAGACTTCAAAGAGAAACTGCTGAGCTTCAGTTCATCTGCAAATTTGACACCATCAGCTCAGGATTGAACAAAGACTGTGAATGGCTTGCCAACTACAGAACCAGTTTCTCCTCTCTTGGTTTTCACACCTCAACTGCTAGAAGAGGGCCTCATCCTCCCTGATTGAACTGACCTCGTTATCTCTAGCTTGCTTGCTAGCATATATATACCTGCCCCTGGATATTTCCACTACATGCATCTGAGGAAGTGGGTATTCACCCACGAAAGCTCATGATCCAAAACGTCTGTAAGTCTATAAGGTGCTACAGGGTTCTTTGCTGCTGCTCTAGACTATTCTCTCTACCAGGGTGAAATTCTCCATTGTGCAGAGGGGCCGCACAAGGGTGAATTTCATTCTCTGGAAATAACTAGGTAAGGTAAATGCCTGAAGATAGGACCAACACTAACTCAATATTTTAGTCATCCAAGGTTGACTGTGCACTGTCAATTATTTATACAACTTGAAACAGTAAGGATAAGCATACTGATGAGATAGGAAAATGGAGAATACTCTCACTGCATTATATAGCAATGGTAAAGACAGTTATGTTGTTCATTTCAAACTCTGCTACGTTCAAATAGGGTTATTTTACATTTGACCAACAATGTATATAGCATGTACCTAAAACATACTTTCAAGTTATTTGATATGGTAATATATGCAAATTATAGTACAGATATAATTATGTCTAGCAGATGTCATATGTACACACATGAGCAACGTACATGCACAAGGAACTTTCTATGTATAAGTAGTAAAACAGGAAACATTTTCTGACTAAGTAGGACAGGTATATAGTTTAGTTATTTTACGGGACGCCAGTCTACGTGCAAAGGGACACCTTTCCAAAATGGCTACAATCCCTCGTAACTGTTTGTGGGAATGAAGCCAATTCCTCAGCTATTCCTTAAGTGAAGTGATTGCCCTCAACAAGAGGGTCATGATGTCCCATTAACCTTTCTCGTTAAAAGTGAGGCTGCTCTCAGCCAACATGAATGCCATCTCACATTCTTTAACAATCATGCAGCCTTCAGAGAAGATGGTGGCCCCTTTTTCACTATGTGATTGCTAAGCAGTACACAGAAAAATGTGAAGATCCATGGAATGAGACTTTGGAGACAGCAAGGGATGTGTTACAGACAAGGACTTTCATTTTCAGTTTTCTATTTTGTTTAAAATTTCCTGGGCATTTATCAGTGTTTATCACAAAAATAAAACTAAAAATGGGTGACAATCAAGTAAAAAAAATCTTCACCGTTTTTTGGGGTATATATTGGCATTAGAATTGGGAAATAGGAGGACAGATAAAAGCAACAAAGAGAAAAGTAAGACTATTTTTCCTTTCAATATTCTAATGTGCTGGTGGTTTATTTCATGAAGTGTATTTATCTGCTTAATACCATATTAATATACATATGTCTTTATGAAATTAGAGTCACCTGGGCTCTCCTGGAGTTTGCTCAGGTTACTGACCCAACATCTCTCCTTCCACAATAGAAAGCTGGGTCCAGCCACCATTTATTTTTGGACTCTAGCAGTGATATATGCATATGCGTGCATGCGTGTGTATCTTACACTATACTGCCTTACTTTAGCAGTTTGTTACAAAACAGGACAGAAAACTCTGAAGAATCAGAAGAGTGAGAGGGAAGCAGGTTGCAGTTTTAGGTGCTGCAAGGGAACATGGGGAAACAGGGAAGAAGCAGAAAGATGGAGGGGAGTGCAATGGAATGTGAAGAGCTGGAAGAGACTGAAAAGGTACAGGGGACTATGCTGTTGCAGAGAAGGAGGATATGGTTAGGGGAAATATGGGAGACAACTGAATGTAGAAGGTAGCGGTGGGCAGGAAACTGTGGGGGAACATGGAAGAAGAATGTAAGTGGGGGCTAGAGAGAGACAGAAGAAAGTAGGGGGATTCTCCATTTCCAGGGGAGACCATATATTTGGTTGAATTTCAACCATGAAATGCACATGTTCAAGGTGGGTGGCTTCCCCCTAAAAGGGAAAAAAATATTAAAGGTAGTACAACTACAATGTGATTAATTTATAAATCACATTGTTATGAAGGCAATCTTATGATATGTTTGGGTCAGACGATTTTTGAATCTTAGATGTTGGCAACGCTGAAAAAGTACTTGGATGGATTGGTATCTATGGGACTATTGTGGCACTGATCAAATTAGCTCTAAGCAAAATACAGAAAGCTCATACAGATTTGAAAGGGTATAGTGCTAAATGAATGCTGTGCAACAGTATTTTCTTATAAATTATAATGTATTTCATGACTAGTGGCCAAAGTGACTTGTGTGTTCTTCCCTAGTAAATGTAAAAAAGTTGTGAATTCTGTTTCCACTTGAATGAAGACAGTCAAACATTTGATTGTCATTATCAGTTAATTTAGAACGCTTAGAAATTATGAAGCATCAAAATGTACAGTAATTGTAGAAAAATATATAATAACTGGGAACGTTAGTAACGGTCAAAGAATGTGCTGCATTTGATCATCTCATAATAAATTTGTTGCCACACCAACAGCAACAGACGATGAACTAAGGAAGAAATATTTCAGTAAAAGAAAGGAAATGTAAAACTATTATTATTAAAACTAGAGGATTCCTCAAGAACAAACTGGCAAACATGCTCCCTAAAAGATAACATGCACCAGTACAAATGTTTTAGTGACATCTGGCATGTTTCATTGTAGAAAAGAATTCATTTGCATGTTTCCCTTATGCGTTAGGAGAACACTGCACTGATTGTATTATAACAATGCTCGGGAGTGAAACAAAAAGATGAGGAAAGAAGGGGCTTATTCAATAAGCAGGTATTCTGACAATAAGAGTAGTGCCTGTAATTCAAATATAATTTTGTTTCCACTGTAAACCATGCAGGATTTTTATGTGCATTTCTTTTTTTTTATTTTAATATATACTATAGAGAATATAACTTGGCTATAAGAAACCTTTTTCTCTGCTTAGACATTTCACATGTGACCATAGCTGGGAGAGAAGTGAATGATCAAATGGAATTTAGTTTAAATGTTTTTGCCCACCTTTAATAAACTTAAAGGGAAAAAAGGGAAAAGTGGGGACTAGAGGTTCCTGGATTCTTAATACACTTAATCAATTTTTTAATTAGATGGGTTTATACTGGCAGGTGTTTGGGTCAAGTTATAAAAAAGGGAAGCCTAAAATTAGTTTCTTAAACCTAGCTTTATGGACCTAAATAAATTACATGATTTTCAAAAATGCAGAACACCAATTAGTTTTCATTGACTTTATTGAGAACCGCTTGGTGCTCCGCACTTTAGAAAAATCAGGCTATTTATAGAGTTCCTAAAAAAGACTTAGGTGCATAATTTTAGGCAACATTTTTGAAAATCTCAGTTTACAATGTAAATTTTTTGATTGGTGTTTCAGAGTTAAAGCAGCTATTGTTCTGAGATTCATATAAACAGATCCGATAGCTGATCTACAATAAAAAGAAACATAGGTTTGCAATGGATTTGGCTGGTGCAAAAGAACGTACTTAACTCCTCCCTCTTTTAATTTGGGCCACAGTATTTAAAGTACTGTGCATACATACAATGGAACATATACAGCAGTCACTTCTTGCACTACCAGTACATGGCTTCTTGTACGTCTGTGACAATGCCTATGAGCTTGTTCTCAGATACACTGAGGCCATGGAACTGGAACAATTTTTAAAGTGAGGCTGATGAAAGCCACAAAACTGTCAACCCTTTATATGATGGAAACTACTAAAAGACAGGTGGTGTGGCAGCACCCCCTGCACACCTAGTTCCAGCACTAATGCCCCTTCATACTGCTCTGGTTGCATTTACACCCATCATACAGCCCCTTTTCAGTGCTAACACAGCGTAATATGATTTTACTGTAAACAAGCCCTATGTAAGAAATGGCTATTTACACCACCTAGAGGAAGACTACAACACTCAAGAGAGATCCACTTTCCCTTAGGACAAAAAAAAAAAAGGATCCTTTTCACTGACCACTCAGCCTGCCACCAGGAGAATCCCGCTATACCACAGATCAACCACACCAAAACCAGAGGCAGCTGGACAAACCACCGGATGCCACATACCAGAAATAGAAATACACCTTAGCCTGACCTCATTGCTGCCTACAGGAGCTTTCATGAAGTGCAGGAATGTGTAGAAAAATTGTTGTGCTTTTTCCTTCCTTTTGGTGGTTTTTTTTTTTTTTTTTTTTTTAAGTGGGGAAGGGAGTGATGTATTCGGTGTTCAAAATATAGAATTAATGGATTTTGGCTAAGAAAATAATGTTAAATCAGGAATGCCACGTGGATCACTGACTGAGGCAGGAAATATTGGAAAGAGAGACAGCATGCTCCTTGTTAACATTTTGGCTGCACATCACTGTGTTTTCTGCCAGACATGCACTATGTGAGTTCAGAAGCTGAATTGGCATAACATCATGCTATACATTGTACATCATGCATATGTCTTAACTGTGACTGATCTTGTATAACAAATGGCATATTAGAGTCCATGAATATCAGTAAACAAATCTAGTCTGCTAATAATTTGGTTCTTTTTTTAACTGGCATTTGATACAAATATTGTCAACACATTTATACTGTTCTGGAAACAATGTACTTGCCTTTGGAAAAGGAAGACAGAAAAACAAAAGACAGAATTAAAAAAAGGAAGTTGAGCAATTTCAAAAACAATGAACATTGTGAAGTACCATCATACAGGTAACTGGATTGATTATGTGTGATTAGTAGAACAAAATGTGTTCAATACTTAGCAGCTTTTCTACATCAGAAAACATTAAAAATCATAAAATCTGAGTATGTTGTTTGGAAAGGCTGATGTGAGACCCAAGATGATTTTTTTTTAATTAATGTTTTCAGCTTCTTCGTAAGTGCTCCAAGCACAATACTAAGCACGCAAAAAAGTTTAAACCATCATTTGCTTTCCAAGCCACTGTTGATACAAAACAAATTATAACATATTTATAACCCGGTGGCAGGATTTTCCTATTGTCCTGTCTGTGAGCTGATGCTGGAATCCTACAGGGAGCTGTAAATTAAATTACTGCTGATTCAATAGGGCAGATGTAGTTCCTTAGACTTCATCCAGAAAATAAAGGACATGAGTATAACCTCTCTGGGAGAAGGAGCTGAAGTCTGCTACAAAAATCTTGGGAGAAGGAACATCAGGAACAGCCAAGTCTCTTTAGATGGCTTAGTCTGGGAGGGAGAGGATATATGTAGTGTTATTTTGGAATTATCTTTTTGATTGGTAAATCAGATGCCTGCGATTTAAAGTAGAGATTAGTCAGCATAATGTAAAAAATATATATACTGTATTTTTCAAAACAAGTTTTCTGGTTCCAGATTATGTTAATTTGCGAAAAACAGAAGCTAGTTTGGCAAAAATTTACCTCTAAATGGAAAAAAACAAACAAAAAAAATCCTGACAATTCTAAAACAATTCTCATTAATATGTTCAAAATGAAAATGTTCAAGTTATTTTCTCTCTCTTTTAATATATTTTGTGCTGAATTCATAGGGATAAAGCATTTGAGTTGAGTCACATGGTATATGTTCCAATTCTCTGATTTGCTTACCTAAGTAAGCTTAGCAGAGCCCATTTTTACACTGGTTTTCAAAGAGAAGTTATGCTGTTTGAAAATCCCAGTATCCGAGTCTGTCTCCTAATTCCAGTGAGCTTCCTCTGTTGCTTCCTCCCCCACTCTTTCCTCCTCTCTAATTCCTTTTCTCTCCTCCCTTTATAATCTTCTCTCCTTTTACTCCCCAAACACCATGAGAATTTCTAAAATGGTAACTACAATTAACAGACTCTGATCTGAGATTATAATAAAATTGTTCATTTCTGCAATATTTGGATATAGCCTAAACTGATGATTTTCATTTAATCACCAAACAAATTTAACTAATTTCTGCAATATTTAAATACTGGTTAAAGCGGTCCAAAAATAGGCAAAAGATATGAAACATCCTGTTAGTTCACCACAAACTATTAGAACAGTCTTAAAACATTCAAGGAAGAAAAAACATCACAATAAGTTCAAAAGTTATCTCATTGCTCTAAATCCTGTACAACACAGGCTATGTCATTACTTCTTCAAAAACACTACTGTAGAAACAATAATTTATGCAACCCCTCCAATTACTTTGACATCTTCATCTACCAAGGGTGCAGTGACCCCAAATGTTTTGGACCTACTAAGTGCTAACATATCAAACGATCAACAGCCTTTAATGTCTTTTCAGTGAAAATAGTTCATTTAATCAGTCTGACTCTGATGTTCAGATCATGCATATTTCATAGTATCAACTACTATTACAGACCATAAAAAGATTCCACATGGGTATGAATACTGTGTATACAGTATTTTTGCAGACTTTTATTAAAACTGTTTCTTATTTTCTCATTGATTTGTGGAGAGAAATATTACCAAGCACAGTATTAGCATCTAAATAATAAATATCTAACTATATCATATAATATATGGAAATTCTTATCTAAAACTTTACAGTATGTGCACTCCACATGCAGTATTTTCCTATATCTGATGACTGCTTTTGATTTATTAGGTTTACAGTCTACTACTTATAGGGACTAAAAGGCTGAACATTTTGCATTGTATTACTTTGTCCATATGTTCAACATTATCTTGTTGTCATGAGGACTTAAAGATATTTGGAGCAAGTCTCCCAAGATGGTACATGTTTGTAATATATTTTAAATATAGACTGAGTATTGAACTAAAAAGGAAGAAATCTAGATGGTGTAGCCTAACAACACCATCTGTGATTAAATTAATAGTGAAGACATGAGACATAAAACTGAAGGAAAAAACTATAACTAATGTACAAAGGGATACTACTATTTGAACACTTCATTACTCTTTACAACTGAGGCAAAAAAAAAAATCCACCTCTCCTTAGTTTTCTAAGACATGCCAACAGAAGGAATATATGATCAGGTGTTAATCAGTTCAACTTTCCTAAAAATGCACCTTTTTCATTTAAATTAGCATCAACTAGCATGGGTGCACTTTATCTTATTCCTTGTGGATTGCTTTGTGGGGGTGGGGAAAGAGACAGCCAGCCAGAAAGCACAAATCAGTGCCATGAAAGCCTGCATTTAAAAAAAAGGATTAAAAATCTGTCACTCATTGGAATATTCTATTCTAAGCACAGGCAAGCAAATTATACTTATTTCAGTTCATGTTTATTTTCATGGGAGTAAAACATTAGTTGAAGCTTCACTTGCCTCTACTTGACACAAATGAAACCTTAATGTTCAGCTGACTGATTTCCCATCTCACCTACTACTTGAATATTATTAACATGCTTCACTTAGACTTCTCTCAGCAAAAACAGTATACTAAATGAAACCTTTCCAAGCTGGCATTGTTAATAAATCCATATTATTCAAAATACAATTGGAAAGACAAATGTATCTTGCAGAGTATGCCAGTAAGTAGTTTACCTTCCTGTGAACTCAGTTTGTATTGGGTGATCGTTTTGTTAGCTCTTCTAGCCAAAAAATGATTTGCACCTAAACAGTTTGCCAAAAGGAAAACAAACATTGAATTCACCTCATAAGTTCAATAATTGAAGAACAAGCAAGTACATATTTGAACTACATAATTATAGATTATTAATATAGGCTAAATGTACACAGCCAATTTCTACTAAAGTAACATAGTTTTCCTAGTCATTTTTACTGGGGAAAATGTATTTCATTAACTGCCATCTTTGTTCTAAACACACTTTGCAAATACAATTTAAACTTACATATGAGCCCATACTTTAAACACAAACAAAGCCACTTTGCTCTTCTTTGAATTCTCTTAAGCCAATTATGAAGAGTCATTCATACCTACACTTTTCATTTTTGCAAATTAATACTATATATACTAGAATAAAAACTCTGATGGTCTCATTTTGATAACATGGAACTGATTGCTCATCTTCATTCATTTTGTTCCTTTCATACTCCTTGAGGTTGCCTTGCACAGTAATTAAAATGGTTCTCTGCCTAGGCAAATACACACCAACACCCACACCCAGTAGGCATTAAACTACTCAGACTCATAGACTCTAGGACTGGAAGGGACCTCGAGAGGTCATCGAGTCCAGTCCCCTGCCCTCATGGCAGGACCAAATACTGTCTAGACCATCCCTAATAGACATTTATCTAACCTACTCTTAAATATCTCCAGTGATGGAGATTCCACAACTTCCCTAGGCAATCTATTCCAGTGTTTAACTACCCTGACAGTTAGGAACTTTTTCCTAATGTCCAACCTAAATCTCCCTTGCTGCAGTTTAAGCCCATTGCTTCTTGTTCTATCATTGGAGGCTAAGGTGAACAAGTTTTCTCCCTCCTCCTGATGACACCCTTTTAGATACCTGAAAACTGCTATCATGTCCCCTCTCAGTCTTCTCTTTTCCAAACTAAACAAACCCAATTCCTTCAGCCTTCCTTCATAGGTCATGTTCTCAAGACCTTTAATCATTCTTGTTGCTCTTCTCTGGACCCTCTCCAATTTCTCCACATCTTTTTTGAAATGCGGTGCCCAGAACTGGACACAATACTCCAGTTGAGGCCTAACCAGCGCAGAATAAAGCGGAAGAATGACTTCTCATGTCTTGTTTACAACACACCTGTTAATGCATCCCAGAATCACATTTGCTTTTTTTGCAACAGTATCACACTGTTGACTCATATTAAGCTTGTGGTCTACTATGACCCCTAGATCTCTTTCTGCCATACTCCTTCCTAGACAGTCTCTTCCCATTCTGTATGTGTGAAACTGATTGTTCCTTCCTAGGTGGAGCACTTTGCATTTATCTTTATTGAACTTCATCCTGTTTACCTCAGACCATTTCTCCAATTTGTCCAGATCATTTTGAATTTTGACCCTGTCCTCCAGAGCAGTTGCAATCCCTCCCAGTTTGGTATCGTCCGCAAACTTAATAAGCATACTTTCTATGCCAACATCTAAATCGTTGATGAAGATATTGAACAGAACCGGTCCCAAAACAGACCCCTGCAGAACCCCACTTGTTATACCTTTCCAGCAGGATTGGGAGCCATTAACAACTACTCTCTGAGTACGGTTATCCAGCCAGTTATGCACCCACCTTATAGTAGCCCCATCTACATTGTACTTTCCTAGTTTATCTATAAGAATATCATGCGAGAATGTATCAAATGCCTTACTAAAGTCTAGGTATATCACATCCACCGCTTCTCCCTTATCCACAAGGCTCGTTATCCTATCAAAGAACGCTATCAGATTGGTTTGACACGATTTGTTCTTTACAAATCCATGCTGGCTATTCCCTATCACCTTACCACCTTCCAAGTGTTTGCAGATGATTTCTTTAATTACCTGCTCCATTATCTTCCCTGGCACAGAAGTTAAACTAACTGGTCTGTAGTTTCCTGGGTTGTTTTTATTTCCCTTTTTATAGATGGGCACTATATATGCCCCCATCCAGTCTTCTGGAATCTCCCCCGTCTCCCATGATTTCCCAAAGATAATAGCTAGAGGCTCAGATACCTCTTCTATTAACTCCTTGAGTATTTTGGATGCATTTCATCAGGCCCTGGTGACTTGCAGGCATCTAACTTTTCTAAGTGATTTTTTACTTGCTCTTTTTTTATTTTCTCTTCTAAACCTACCCTCTTCCCGTAAGCATTCACTATACTAGACATTCCTTCAGACTTCTCAGTGAAGACTGAAACAAAGAAGTCATTAAGCATCTCTGCCATTTCCAAGTCTCCCGTTACTGTTTCTCCCTCCTCATTGAGCAGTGGGCCTACCCTGTCCTTGGTCTTCCTCTTGCTTCTAATGTATTGATAAAAAGTCTTCTTGTTTCCCTTAATTCCCATAGCTAGTTTGAGTTCATTTTGTGCCTTTGCTTTTCTAATCTTGCCTCTGCATTCCTGTGTTACTTGCCTATATTCATCCTTTGTAATATGACCTAGTTTCCATTTTTTATATGACGCCTTTTTATTTTGTAGGTCACGCAAGATCTCGTGGTTAAGCCAAGGTGGTCTTTTGCCACATTTTCTATCTTTCCTAACCATCGGAATAACTTGCTTTTGGGCCCTTAATAGTGTCCCTTTGAAAAACTGCCAACTTTCTTCAGTTGTTTTTCCCCTCAGTCTTAATCCCCATGGGACCTTACCTATCAGCTCTCTGAGCTTACCAAAATCCGCCTTCCTGAAATCCATTGTCTCTATTCTGCTGTACTCCCTTCTACCCTTCCTTAGAATTGCAAATTCTATGATTTCATGATCACTTTCACCCAAGCTTCCTTCTACTTTCAAATTCTCAACAAGTTCCTCCCTATTTGTTAAAATCAAGTCTAGAACAGCTTCCCCCCTAGTAGCTTTTTCAACTTTCTGAAATAAGAAGTTGTCTGCAATGCAGTCCAGGAACTTATTAGATAGTCTGTGCCCCGCGGTGTTATTTTCCCAACATATATCTGGATAGTTGAAGTCCCCCATCACCACCAAATCTTGGTAGTTTTTGTTAATCTGAAGTGAGAATATAGTCATCGGCTTAGGTAAAAATTTTCTTGGCAGATACATAATGTTTTCACTGCTGATTAAACACTTTAATCTACACAATAGTCCAAAGACAGAAGAAAAATCCCATTTTTCTGACAAATACACATAAAGCCAAATCCTGACTCCCTTACTCACATGAGTAGCCCCATTGATTATAGTTAGACAGTTCATGTAAAGGGAATGGGTCTAAAAATAGAATGCTATTACTGAGGATGTCTTCTGAAACTATAGGATGGGCAGGAAACAAAGCCCTTAATGGAAAGTGTTAGGCAACCTTAATGAAGAGCCCCTGTTGTAAATTGCTTATAATTTATTGCTAGACTTTAACCTTTCAGGATGAAATTTTCCATTCCAGGTGCCTGTCTGAGGCTGAATTTTCTTGGAATAGTTTGGAGCAAATGGTTCAGCCATTTCCAAGAATGAGGGCAGTGAAAAATTGACAGTTCTGCCAAAGTAGTTTCCTCTCCTTTCCCAACCATTTACTATATAAAATCATCTCAGAGCTATTAGGGGAAAAAAATAGCAGTTAACTGGTTAACAGCTCAAGTCCACTATTTACAGTAGTTAACTAAGGTGGAATTTTCAATATTTATAACAAAGAAAAAAAACCATGAGCACAACATATACACACACACACACACGCCCCAGAGTGAACTGCAATCTGATCACTATCACAAAATGCCATAGTATCACTCAGAGTAATACCTTTATTGGAGACTAAATCATATTTAAATGTACCAGCGTATGTTTCAATTCTTATCACAGTTGGCAGCAAGTTCAAAAGTTTTGCTACTGAGACATTAAATGTTTTCTTACCTTATGTCTTACCAGCTTGGGGGCAAACAAATCTCTGCTTCCTCTCTCTCAAACTCAGACTTTAAGCCATTCTCAGATCAATGTGGTCCTCCAAACTTTAGTTGAAACACTAAAATATAATTTCTTTGAGGGCTGCATCCGCTGTATTTTTCAGTTTCCGTATGGAGAGACAGTATTTGAAAGACCAAAGGGAACACTCCCAAAAATGAATGGAGCCTTCAGACCAGGGTCCAAACAATGGTTAAAAAATGCTGAGCCTTCATTCCTTTGGCATTCTAGTGACAATATTAATAACCATTAAGAATCAATGATTATGAAAAGTGACACTGAAAATCCTAAATAATCATCATGACTGTCTTTACAACAGTCAATGGGAGTCAACAGTCAAAATCATTGGGACTTGTATGCGTAACACTCATTTTTGGATTTGAAAATCTCCAGTGTGAAGTACAGCGTATATTGCATGAAAGGTTTTTTGTTTATGAACATCCACCTAGTTTTCCAAAGTGGCATGCTCTCACAATTAATTAGTTTGGTTCTGTTTATGCAACTTTCAACTTCAGGTTAAAGGAAACACTTCTCATTACTAAACCTGGATAAAAAAAAATCAGCACATGTGGCATAATTTTGCACATTGTTGATATTCAATTGTGCAAAAAGAAATTATTTCATTACTAGTATTTTCCTTTATTAACACAATGAGTACAATATAACAATTAAAGGAATGTTGTTGGCGTGTGTGTTTTGCTGAAGTATATGTTTTGTAGAATCTATTCTGAGCACTTTCATTGAAGCCCTATAGTATATTGTCTAATTGGAAGAACAAAATATGACCTCCGTCAGAAAACCTGCTTACCTTGCTTCCCTGGGAGCAGGGATTGCTACAAGCGTTGCAGTATGAGGAGTTTCCACTCTCACTAGTTTTTAGAGCCTCAAGTTGGTAGCATTCCCAGTGCTTTGCATTTTTATGACATAGCAAAAAAATCAATTTTTTCCCAAACACATACAGAGGATGAGATCCAAAATTAATTTACTGAACAGTAATGCTCAATTACACCCATATCCTCATGTTTTTGCTATCTAGTACAATTTCACCCACACAGAATGAGAATAATATGATTTGAAAATGAAATTTCATCTAGCATGGCCTTATTCTAGTTATTGATAGTACTGACTCATATTTTAGGCTCAGACTATATGGGAGGAAGAAAAATCTTTTGTATAGAGAAGCTGCTAAAGCAGGGGTAGGCAACCTATGGCACATGTGCTGAAGGTGGCATGTGAGCTGATTTTCAGCAACACTCACGCTATCCGGGTCCTGGCCACCGGTCCTGGGTGCTCTGCATTTTAATTTAATTTTAAAGGAAGCTTCTTAAGCATTTTAAAAATGTTATTTACTTTACATACAACAATAGTTTAGTTATATATTATAGACATAGAAAAAGACTTTCTAAAAATGTTAAAATGTATGGCTGCCACGCGAAACCTTAAATTCGAGTGACTAAATGAAGACTCGGCACACCACTTCTAAAAGGCTGCCAATCCCTGTGCTAAAAACACATGTATTTCAAGAACCTCAGTACAGGCAAAGAATGAGGAAATAGGAGTGAAGGGGAAAGAACGAGGAACCAAGGTGACTGCAATGGGGAGAGTGTTGAGGGCGAAGTGCCAAGTTAAAGCTGAAGATTACATTCTATTTGTGTGCAGATTCTGCTTGACATATCAAAAAGTGATTATATCTTGGGGATGTCCCTGTGATTCATGAGCAGCATTAAGGCATCTGGTGAAGAGTGATATTTTTCAGTATCAATGAGGATATGAGAGACAGGGCTCATATTTTTCAAATGTCTTTGTTTAATCAAATTTCAAACTATTATTAGGTCTGTGAGAGTGCACTTTTTGAGACCTGGCGGAACTGACTCATCTTGCAGTCTTATTAGGAAAAGCTTGGATTAGTGGGTAATAGTGAAATTCTAAGATTTGAATATTGCCTTGTTTATTGCAGTCTAGAGCTCAGACATTTTCTTAGTGTTTCTTAATATGCGTCAAAGAGAGACTGGTTAGGCTAGCATCTCAAGTGGCTGAGCCCATGACCTCAGAGTATAGCTTAGCTAGGGTTCAGAAGTAGTATTTCAGACTTTTACCTCAGGTGAGGTACAGAGAATAGGAAAAAGGGCAAATTTGCAAATTTTTTCCATGCACTAAATATCATTTATTTAGACTTCCACATCTCACATAACAAAAAACAGGGCTTTGGAGTGGAGCCCAGAGCAGCTCCGGAGCCGTGGAGCTGCAGGTTTTCCCCTGGAGCTGGAGCGGAGCCGGAGCACAGCTCCAAAGCCCTGACAAAAAAGTAAGTAAGTAATGATAATTGGCATTCAAATGATCTACCAAGCAAAGACCCTCAAAACACTTTTCTCTAGATGCTAGGGATGGCATAGAGTTGTAGTGTCTGTACCCTGTGTTGACTACATTTCATGTACGACACCACAGTCATTCACAATTATGGTATATTTTGTTGGTAGCAACTGCATAATAACCAAATTTCTTTTTCTTCACTTGTTTTCTAGTACTTGGTAACTACATTTGCATAAACTATTACTCTGCAAAATAAATGAAAAATATTACACGGAGGAAAAAAACTTACTTATGTTTGGTCTCAAAGTGAAAGTAATATTTGAAATAGGTTTAAAAGATGATGTTTTTAGTGATTAGAAAAATTAAAAATGATGACAAAGTAATACAGCAACATCTGTGCAGAAAATAGCATGTTTTGCTGTGCAATATTATTTAGAGGAAAAAGCTGCTATGACAACGTGTTATTTCACTTTGTGAGATGAAATTACAAAAACAAAAATCTAGTTTATATAGTTTTAGAATCTCTTCCATGGAATTTAAGCATACTTAAATCCTGTGTATATAGGAGCAGCATGATAAGGGGGCGGGGAGTGGGGTTGGATGAGGGGTAGGGATAAGAGGCTGGCAGCATGGTGAGCTGAGGTTGTGGGGGAGGGGTCTAGGCTAGCCTCCCCGGCCAGGAGCTCAAGGGCCGGGCAGGATGGGCCCACAGGCCATAGTTTGCCCACCTCTGTCCTACAAGGGGAAAAAAAAAAAAAGGAGTATTCTATATTTATTTATATTTCTAGGCACAGTGTTTTTCCTTTGTATTGCACAAGTTGTGATAAGTATTAATGAGGGCGACCAAATGTCTTTTGGAAATGATCTAATATTTACAATACATTGAACAGAATTTGCCACACAGAGAGACATCAGCAGATTTCAATCAAATTACTCTGGATTTACCCTCAATAGAGATTAGAATATCTGTTATTAACTCTAATTATTTTTCTGTTACTAGAATGTTATCAATCCTATCTTCTACCACTGGAAATACTTTCCAATACTCAGTCTGGTCTTGAGCCACCACTGTTTTATCTGTATTTTATCTATTCATTTTGTTCATTGACAGTAAAAATATTTGCAGTTCCATCATATCACAAAAGGCCCATGCCAACATAGCAAAATACGTTGTTCACTGAGTGACTACATATGACAATTCCCTTATCTTTTTTTTCTGAACAAGAGTCTATTAAGGGTATGACTGATGTTAGTCAATATTCATTTCTATTCAACAAAAATTGTTTACTTGTACCATCAGATTGCCTACTCTATGCAATTGCATGATCTGGGTAACTGTTGTCCTGCCTCATTCTCTTCCCTTCTCTATAGTCTATTGCCTTCATTCATCACTTCTCATCTAATATTAAACCATAAGCACTTGGAGGTAAAAATTGTCTCTAAAACATCTTAAATGTAATAAATAATACTTAAAATAAACTGATTTCCCTAGTTATTAATGCTATGGGAACTCTTAGAATTTATGCAAATATTCCTAGAGCTGTTGCTTGTCCAAAATTTTACTGTGAAACTGAAGGTAAACAAAATCTAAGGAATTATTTATATCATGCTGGTATAAGAATAAGAAGATAACATTTTGCCACATCAGCTGACGTTCAAAATGTCCTGAAGAAAGAATAGATTTCAGCATTTTTGCTACAAAATCGACATCTCTATGAGCAATCGTTCAGGAACTCCAGCACAGTTCTTATGTTATATGTTTCCTTGAGTGACATAAGTTATAGTATACATACCTGATGACAGATATAATATTTTATCTTCCAAGAAAAACAGATGAACAGCCTGATTTTATAGATGGGAAAACAGAATCAAACAGGTTAAGGGACTTCCCCGAAACCACAAAGAAGTCAATATATAGTAACAGATTGGAACTCATATACATATGCTCAGAATACTAGATGATTTGTATAAAGTGAAAGACTGATCTGAGGAATAATTGGTTTTTTTGGTTTGCTTGGTTCTCTAGACCTTCAACTCATAATTTCGACATTACCACTTCACTGGGACATAACACCTTCTGTATAACTGGGCCTCTTCATAAGATCTGATAGCAAGGCATGTGGTGCTTTCTGAAAAATTCAGTTATGCAGTTTAATAAAACTTCTCTGGCCTTTCCATTTCTGTTTTTCTTACAACTTCTTCTCCTGCAACTTGATGATTTTGTGCAGTATCCAGAGTACTGAATAGGATGAAAAAGTATCTGTGTGGGATTTTCAGAAGCATTTAATGCTGGCCTAAGTTTGCTCCTATTTAACGTCAACAAAGCTCCTCCTAATGGAAATGGGAACAGAGTTACACCAACACTGAGTGCTTTGAAAACCCTATCCTCTACTTTTATTGTACGATCTTTATGATCTTTCCTTGGCAATTGCACAGGAGTGACAAGATATTTTTCTTTTTCTTTTACATCAGTTTCTCCCTTGGAAGCTATCTGAATATTTCTTATAGACCAGAAAATACTTTGACAAAAATTCTAGTTTCCAAGGCCTTAACCATGTGAGTCTATTGCAGTGGAAGACATCTTGCTGAAGACCATAATACATCTCGATGTGTCTGAAATGAACAATGAAATAACAAACAAATATCTATTTGTTTGTTAACACAAATGTTTAAAATTTCTCATTTTCTGAAGACAAGTTATCCTTAAACTCAAATAAATCAACTCAAGGCAAAACTAAGACAACCATATGAAAGCATAAAGAAGTAAACAAGGCTTTTAAAGATGCCGCTCACACCTCAATTTCCCGTACCTGGTTCTTCTGTTACAATTAGACCCCTTTTCAAGATTTACTGTGTCCTGTCTAGATGTAGTTTATTGTATGGAAGATTTTATAATTTATTGTTTTATTGCAAAATTCCCATTTTACCATAACATATTCCAATGGCGAGGGGAAAAGGAATACAAAGCTGAAGGAAATTATTTAGCTGAGGTACTCCCCCCTCCCACATAAATATTACAGTCTAAATGACCTGTTGAAGCTTATCATATTGTTATCCCCAATAATATCTTTCTTCTTCTCATTTTCTTGAATCAGAGAGCACTTCTTCCTTTGTAAAGGGAAAAAAAATGCATGACTGACACAGTAGAAGGGTGCTACTGTTACATAGCTGATTTATTTTATTCACTTTTTCAGGGAACTCTGGTAGCTGTGTGACTTTCAGAAGGATTTATTGTGTCGACTGAACTAGGATCTCCCTCTGGAGATATCAGATTTTGCTGTCTCTCTTCCTCCGAAAGGAAAATAGATGAGCTAGCTAAGTTGTTAGATCTTATTTCTGAACTGCCCATATTCTTTGTCCATCCATTGAAGTCCCCTCTGCAGCAATATCCAAGACCAGGTTTGCTTCTTTTCCCAGGCTACTATGCAACAATGTGAATACCACTGAGAGTATTAAGTAATTGGGTTGAGAAGTGAAACAGCTTTCCATTTATTCCTTTTATGTTTATGCCCAATACTGATGTTCACCATTCAAATTTAATATCAGAAACTAAAATACAGGGAGCGCTAGTCAACGTGCATCTGAGTCTGCAAAATCTCATCTCTGACACAATGAGGAGATCTTTTCCTTGCTCAGCGTAGGAGTCTAAAAAACATCTTTGTGTACCATTGTTTACATACAAAAAAGCCATTTGTGCCTATGAGTGCATGGCTCTAATGTGGCAATACATTTGCAGCCTTTTTCCTATGATTTGGATTTTTGCTATTTTACCATTAATGCCATTTGAAAAGCACACTATAGTTCAGGGGTAGGCAATCTATGGCACACATGCCGAAGGCGGCACGTGAGCTGATTTTCAGCAGCACTCACAATGCCCGAGTCCTGGCCACTGATCAGGGGGCCTGCATTTTAATTTAATTTTAAATGAAGCGTCTTAAACATTTTAAAAACCTTATTTACTTTACATACAACAATAGTTTAGTTATATATTATAGACTTATAGAAAAAGACCTTCTAAAAATGTTAAAATGTATGACTGGCACGCGAAACCTTAAATTAGAGTGAATAAATGAAGACTTGGCACACTACTTCTGAAAGGCTGCCAACCCCTGCTATAGTTCAATGACAAAACACTGTTTTTCTTCAGAAAAAAAAGCAAAAATAAATTTTAAAAAATGCTAAAATTTGCTCTCAAAGACTCAGAAGACTACACAAAATATACTATACTGAGCAGACATTTTAAATCAACACTGCTGTTCTGGAATACTTTTAATAATAATTACCATGTGATGTTGTGGAGGCAGAAACTTCAACAGGGATTTTCACTGGGTGGTCCAAAGCGCAATCAGACATCTGACATTATGTCACGATATCTACTTCAGTGGCACGCTACATCCCACGTATTGATCCACAACATGATGAAAACACCGCATACAAGTTTTACTATGTCCTGCCCTGACTTGTGTCCCTCTCTGTAACTTCATCAGTAATAATCTCTTACCTTTTCCCCTCTTCTATTTCTCTTCTTGGCTGCTAAAAGGAAGATCCTCTCTCTTGTTCCACCATTCCTAACTGCTGTAGTGCAGACCTACTCTTGCAGTCTTGCTTTGTGTGGGATGTGGGAAGAGCAATTGTGATCAGCACTCTGTTTACTCTATTTGAGACCAGGTAGAGTTTGCTCTACTTGAGTGGAAGCAGCTCAAAAATTAGACCAATGGACACCACAAGTAATGCAGGCAAGAGCCTCAGATTGAACAACATTTTGTCTCATCATGTTGTCTGGTATGGTCCTTCTTATACCAGTACAAATTTAATTGTGCTACTCCCAAAGCCCACACTTTTCAAATGACACTAATTACAAATCCCTTTAGGACCAAATAAACCTTAGTTTCATTAAAATATGATGCTATTTTTATTGTGGGATTTACCTCACAATATGACACGGTTTCCGACTTTAAGGCCAGAGGGACCATCATGATCATCTAGTCTGATCATCTTCTGCACACTGCAATCCACAGAACCTCAATCACCCTCTTCTGTAACAGGCCCTTACCCTCTGGCTGAGTTACTGAAGTTCTCAAATCTTGATTTCAAGACTTCTAGTAATAGAGAATCCACCGTTTACTCTAGTTCAAATCAGCATGTAACCCTTGCCCCATGCTACAGAGAAAAGGGAAAAACACCCATGCTCTCTACCAACCTGACCTGATCTGGGGAAAAATTCCTTCCCAACCTCAAATATGACAATCAGTAAACTCTGAACATGTGGGTGAGACCCTCCAGCCAGACACCAGGGAAAGATTCTCTGCAGTAATTAAGAGCCCTCTTCATCCAGTATTTGCTCCTAGCAGTCACAGATGAGCCATAAGCCTTTGCAGGCAATCTCCTCCATAAACTTATCAAGCTCAGTCTTAAAACAAATCAGGTTTTTTGCCCCCATTTCTTCCCTTGGAAGGCTGTTCCAGAACTTCACTCCTCTGATGGTTAGAAACTGTCTAATATCAAGCCTAAACATGTTGATTGCCAGTTATATTCATTTGTTCTGGTGCCAACAGTGGCCTTTAACCTAAATAACTTCTCTCCCTCCCTGGTATTTATCCCTCTGATGTATTTATAGAAAACAATCTAATCTCCCCTCATCCTTCATTCAGTTACACTAAATAAGACAAGCTCCTTAAGTCTCTCGGACGGTAGGTTCTCCAGTCCTCTGATCATCCTAGTAGTGAATTAATCTCTTTCAAATATGGAAGATCAGAATTGCACACAGTATTCCAGATGATTTTTCACTAGTACCTTGCATAACGGTAGTAAGAGTTCCCTATTTCAACTGGCCGGGCCTTGGCTGATGAATCGTAGGATTGCATTAGCCTTTTTCATGGTTGCATCACAACTGCAGCTCACAGTCATCCTGTGATCGATCAATATATCCACCTCTTTTTCCTCCTCTGCCACTTCCAACTATATATCCCCAACGTACAGCAAAAATTCTTGTTGTTAGTCCTTAAGTGCATGATCTAGCACTTTGAACTATTAAATATCCTATTAAAATCCCATTTCTATTCTTCAGTTATCAAGATCATCCACATTTTCTTGTATAATATTCCTTTCCTCATCTGTGTTGGCAGCATCTCCAAACTTGGTGTTTGCAAATTTTATTAGTATGTTCCTACTAGCTATCTTTCACCAGTTTACCATAACTATCTCTTGCTCTCCAGCATTCCTAATGCAGTCTATCCAACATTATGCAGTTAAAATATAATCTTCCTTTCTATTTTGCACCTTTATCAACCCTGTTCATTGGCCTCTGTCTTTTTTTGCATGAAGCTCAAATTCATCAACCTTACATTTGTGTTCTGTATAGTTGCCACATCTCTGATCTGATCACTCTCTCCATCGTCCCCTCCACTCTACTCTCTAAAATTGCAATTTTGTTGGCTGAGATGACTTCCCTCATTCTTTCCTGAAATGACATCCTTCTTCCTGTTGTCCTCTTTCCCTCCCCACTTCTTGCTCTACTTCCATATCTATGTACAAATATCTGAATCCTCCCAGTATGTATTAGAATTGAATTCACATTTAGGTTTTGATTTATTCTTATTATTCCCACCTTTTCCTTTTGTTTGTCTATCTTCATGTCCTATGTTGGTATGTAGCAACTATTTATTTTTATTTTTGTAAATTCTTTGGTACACTGACCAGGTCTTCTTTTTTATTTGATATTGCAGATTTTAGGTCAAAGGAATCATGCATATATTTGGTATCAACAACAAACGGCAAAACTGTAATTGGTAAATTCATGAAAGATTTGAATAAGGCAAGTCTCAGTTTTCATGGTGTGTTCATTTATGTGTTATTTGTTAAATCAACAGAGGACAATACAGGAAAGTGCAAAATACTATCATATCTTTTAGAGTTAATAAATTTTCCCTCAAAATCAAATAAATAGTCTCTCATATAACATAAAAAATTGACTGCCATTCACTTTATCATAACAAAACACTTTACTTGAAAGCAGCCCTCACTTATGCCCTTATTCATTAATTCAGTTTTCCAAAGTGCTAAATTACTCTGTGGAAAAAAAGCTACCTTTTCCATAACTGTTGTTCTTCGAGATGTGTTGCTCATGTCTATTCCACAGTAGGTGGGAGTGCTCGTCATGTGCACTGGTGCCATAAGTTTTTCCGCTAGCAGTACCTGTAGGGGAGCACCCCATCAACCCTTGGAGTGGTGCCTCCATGGCGCAGTAAAAAGGGCACTGCACGCTCCTCCTACCCTCAGTTCCTTCTTGCCAAACAACTCCAACGGAGGGGAAGGAGGGTGGGATGTGGAACAGACATGAGCAACACATCTCGAAGAACAACAGTTACAGAAAGGTAACTGTTTTTTATTCTTCGAGTGATTGCTCATGTGTATTCCACAATAGGTGATTCCAAGCTGTATCTGTTGGAGGTGAGTAAGAGTTCACAAATTCTCGGGACGGAGCACAGCTCTGCCGAACCCTGTGTTGTCCCTGGTTTGGGAGACAATCGCATAACGCGAGGTGAACATGTAAACTCAAGACCACTTAGCAGCCCCACAAATGTTCTAGATGGGGACATGGGCCAAAAAGGCAGCTGACGAGGCCTGCGCTAGAGTCGAGTGTGCCTTCACAATTGGTGGTGGAGGGATTCCCGCCAGGTCATAACAGGTACAGATGCATGAGGTGATCCAGTTGGAGAGCTGCTGAGTGGAGATCGGCTGACCATTCATGTGCTTGGCCGAGGCGATGAACAGCTGCAAGGACTCTCTGAATGGCTTAGTCCGCTCCAGGTAGAAAGCCAGAGCCCATCTCACATAACAGTGTGTAGAGGTGGTGCTTCTCACTGGATGCCTGGGGCTTGGGGCAGAGGACGAGCAGAAAAATGTCCTGACCCATGTAATAGGCGGAGACCACCTTCAGGCGGAATGAAGGGCGTGGGCGGAGTTGGACCTTATCTTTGAGCATGTTTCTTGGGGAGGACCACCACTGTAAGGAGGTGATCACTGGCTCGGGCACCATGAGGACTTTGTCCATCCTGTCCCTGGCCTGGGAGAACTCCGAGGCCAACCAGAGCTGGAGGGGCCTCATCCTGAGTCTGGCATGACAGACCACATACTCTGGTTATTGTCACTGGAAACTTTGTGACCATGTCAATGAGCCCCTTTAGGGTCTTGAACCTGTCTTGTGAGAGGGAGGCTTTCGCCGACGAGGCGTCCAGGACTGCCCTGATAGTCCTGATACAACGCATAGAGTTTAACATGGACTTGGTGTTTACTAACAGGCCCAAAGTGGTGCACGTGGACAGAAAGAGCGCCACATGATCCCAGACCTGTGACCAGGAGCTGCCCTTGACCAATCAGTCGTCCATATAGGGGAAGATCTGGACCCCTAGTGCCTGAGATAGCCCGCCACCACTGACATACATTTCTTGACTACCCTGGGGGCAGCGGACAGGCCAAATGGGAGGATCGTAAATTGGCAGTGTTTCTGTCCAATCGTGAAATGGAGGAAGCGTCTGTGCCCCTCGACTATATGAATGTGAAAGTACGTGTCCTGCAGATCAAGGGTGGCGTACCAGTCCCCGGGATCCAGGGAGGAAATGATGGAGGCCAAGAACACCATGAGGAACTGGAGCTTCACCGTGTACTGGACCTGCGAAACCTGAACCAGGGTGGGCCTGAGCCCCCCTTTGGCCTTTGGGATAAGGAAATAGTGGGAGTAGTACCCCTTGCCTTTGAACTCCCCTGGTACTGCTTCCACCGCTGCTAGGCCCAGTAGCCACCCCACCTCCTGCTTGAGCAGAGCCTCGTGCGAGGGGTCCTCCAGGAGGGATGGGGGCAGAGGGTGGTTGAGCGGGAAGGAAGTAAACTGGAGGGTGTAGCCCTGGAAGATGGTGTTGAGGATCCATCGGTTTGAGGTCAGCCGTGACCACTCTGGGAGGAAAGCACACAATTGACTGGAGAAAGGAAGCTTTATTGAGGGTGGATCCCTGATGAGAACTGGTAGGGCACCACCAGGTGTCCCGTCAAAACCTCCTTTTCTCCGCTTTGATTGCCCTTGAGGATACAGCTGGGGGGCAGGTGGAGACTGCCTCTGTGGGCACCTCTTATAGTTCCACAACTTCTTATAAGCAGTCTCGTGTTTTGACTGGGTGGCCTGAGCGGGAGTCTGCTGCGGCTTGAACTTAGGTTTAACCAGAACCGGAACACAGAGACCCAGAGTCTGGAGTGTCATGAAGGGGTCTTTCAGGCCATGCAGCTTTGTATCCATTTTTTCCACAAAAAGAGCTTTGCCATCAAACGGGAGGTCCTGCAGGAAGATCTGCACTCGCTGGACAGCCCAGCGAGCAGGAGCCATGACGCCCTTCTTATGGACACCATGGAGGCCACGGACTGCGCGCCGTGTCCACTGCATCTGAAGCTTTCTGCAGGTTTGGCTTGGCAGCTTCTGTGCCCTCCTTCACCAACGCTTTGAACTCCTTCCTGTCATGTTCCTGGAGCAAGTCCTCGAATGTGGGCAGGGAGCTCCACAGATTGAACTCATACTGGCCCAGGAGAGCCTGGTGGTTCGCCACCCATAACTGGAAGCTCAAGGACAAATAAATTTTCTTCCAAATTAGTCCAGTCTCCTTGAACCTTTATTTTTCGGGGTAGAGGCTGGTTTGCCCTGCCATTCTCTGTGGTTGACTGACTCGACCACCAGGGACTTAAGAGCAGAGGGGGTGTATAAGTATTCATGCCCCTTGGTGGGTACAAAATATTTGCGTTCCACTCTCTTAGAGATAGGGGCAAATGAGGCCAAGTTTTGCCACAGGGCATTTGAAATTTTTGCTACCCCTTCGTGGAGAGGCAAGGCTACCCTGCCTGGTGCTGAAGAGGAAATACATTAAACAGGGACTCTGAGGGCTCCTCTATCTCTTCTGCTTATGAGGTGGAGGCTTGATGCCACCCTTTTTAAGAGTTCTTGGTGGGCCCTAAAGTCCTCCTGCAGGACAGAGGGAGGAGGGGCTGTAATCACCTCATCTGGGGAGGGTGCAGGCCAGCATGGTACTTTGGGTATCCACCCGCACCAGAGGGTCCATAACCCGGTCGGCCTCCAGACACAATGCCGAGGATGCACATCCCACCAACTCCTTCCTTGTAGGTCTGGAGAGGGAGGCCAATGGTCCTTCTGAGGCTCTGACCACCGAGCAAGCCCCCACTGGTACCATTGGGCCGGCCACGGAGCCCGGTGCCACTGCACCTGCTGTGGCACTGGCAGAGCCGGCTGTTTGGCCTGGCCCATTAATGGATGACTACGAAGGGATGCCGGGCTGACATACAAACTGACGCTGTCCCTGGATCCGAAGGAGCGGCAGCGCTGGGAGCAATGCCAACCATGGGACTGCAATCCCGATGTAAAGGACCGGTTCCACTGGTAACCTGCTCCGTGATCAGCTCCGGCGGGAGGACCCGTGACGGCGAGATGCCAGTGATCGACACCCATGGCTGCAGAGGCAGTGCCATGGCAAGGTGCTGGAGCGGGACGCCAAATGTGAATGACGTTGACGTTTGTGCCATGACCAGCTGTGATAGCCCCTCCGAGATGAGGACCTTTGGTGTCATCTGCCTCAGTGCCATTGGTGTTCACTTCTTGAGGCAGAGCGGTGCCGAGAGTCTTCATCAGATGGAACCAAACTAGACAGCCTGGTGGACATTGAGGGCGATCTACGTGGACTTTGCCCTGAATGCTTGCTGGGCAGTGAATGGCATTGGGAATGTTCCCTCGACCAAAACAGGTACTGAGCTGGGGGGTGACTGCAGAGATCCCAGCAGCGGCTTATCTCTGGAGCGCAGGGCTGACATTGGCATTGCTCTTGGTACTGGTATGAGCATAACATCCCAGGCCACCTGCAGGGCCTCCGGTGTGGAGAGCATCTGGACATCCAGGGAGGCCTGCTCTGAATAGGATGGCCTACTCCACTCAACTTGAGTCGGAGGCCTAGAGGCCAGCGGGAATCAACGACTGGGCGACATGGGTTTAAGACTCTGTCACAGGTTTACTCTGGTGTCGCGGCCAAGAAGGCCTCTTTCTAGCCTTCTTGGCATGCCCCATGGAAGGGGAACATTGCCAACTAGTCAATAGCACCAAAGGGTTGCCTCGCACCGACACTGTGGTGGCTGGTGCTCACTCAGAGCAGCACGCCAGAGCCGGGGTCAGTACCGACTCCATTAGAATAGCCCGAGGCCTAAAGTCTCTTTCTCTCTTGGTCCAAGGCTTAAACAACTTGCAAATCTTGCAGCGATCGCTGAGATGGGTTTTCCCCCCAACGACGCTGACAGTCTGCGTTCAGAACACTCAGTGGCATAGATCGCCTACAAGTGTCATATGACTTAAAACCCAGGGCACGGGGCATGCCTCGGCCCGGCACTCTAGCTCAACCAAACAACTAACTACAGGTACCATACATGGAACGAACAAGCAGTTTTGGGGATGAGCTACACCGAAGCTGGAGCAGAGCAGTTCCGAAGCACCTTCACTGGTGGCAAGAAGAAACTAAGGGTGGGGGGAGTGTGCAGCGCCCCTTATTCCGCACCACAGAGGCACCACTTCAGGAGTTGCTGGGGCGCTCCCCTATGGTACTGCTAGGGGAAAAACTTCCAGCACCAGTGCACATGGCAAACATGCGCACCTATTGTGGAATACACATGAGCAATCACTCAAAGAACTAGTTCTATTATATAACATTTTACATCAGTTTTTTCTGTTTTTTGTTGTCATTTTGAAGAATTCTTGGCTATTGAAAAATGGGTTCAAAAGTAAAAACCTCCGGTAAAATACTATAGTTTTATTGTAAATGTTGTGTTTCAATCATGCAAACCCTATATAATTTTGCTGTTAATGTAAAGTACCAATGAGAAAAAAATGTTCCTGTCTCAAAATGTCCTGATAGTGCAGTGAAATTTTCTCTTTTTTGCATGCTCCAGGGCGATTTGGTAAGAATGACTGTATTTAGATTGAATTTCACATTTGTTTTCAACCAGTGGTCTGGCCCAAATACAAGGTTAGGAAAAATGCAAGCAAAATCTAAGTAGCATGTTTGATCTTACAAAAATTCATGAATATCATTACCACATGCTTTCTTTAACCCCCTCCCCCAAAAGTCTAAATACCATCTGTGCAAGATAGACTAATTAGGAGATTAGAACCACAGAAACTCTCTTAGCTCAAGCACATGCACCCTTTACCACTTAAAAGAAAACAAAAATGAAAAAGAAAAAAAATAGACAGCAGCATCCCCTTGGATTCAGTATGGACTGGAGTTAACTAAGCCAACAGAATTTAGTTATCTGACTCGCCCATGGGACACTGGTATTCTTTCTTGATGCATATGACAGGTCCAGCATAAGGTTTATGAGTAAAGTTGGCACGACATGAATCAGATTTTAATAAGTTCAACTGGAATTCTGCAGCAGACTGGTATTTAAAGGCTGCAGCATACTATGGGGAGCAATTTTTTCAGGATTTGGCACCAACAACAGAAACATCAAATGATAAAAGTACATAAGTAGTTCTTAAACAAAATAAATGAGGTATAAACATCAGTAAAAACTGTGCTTCGCATATATAAAAAGGTCCTGTAATGCCCATAAAATTCCAGATCCATTTTTGAATCAACTAATTCTAGAAAGTGAAATAATAAATGTATAAAATGACCTCCTATAAAAACAAAGTAATCAGTTAGCATACTTCACCATCAATCTAAAACTGTTTTTGTTATGCCACATCATTTTTCTTAATTACAGTATAATTTATGTATTTGCCAGTAAAAACATGTAATGACTTTCACCAAAATCTTTAAAGGAAAATGAGATCTTGACACATGAAACGCTAACACTGACAAGTTTCAACAGCTTTGGTTAGAGTTCTCTTTCTCAATAGGACAATACATTGTAGAGCTAAGCAAATAATCCACGATGAATAAATTTATTCAGTGTATTTATTTAGTCTTTTCTGCTTGCAGGATGCCCTCAAGCAGATCATCTTTATATGTTCAACTTTATTCAGGTTATTTTTTTGCCTTTTTAAAAATGGACTATATATAGAGAGAGAGATTGCAAACAGTTTACTTTAAGAAGGTGATACTTAAACTGTGAGGTTAGTTGTGATTGGTCACATAAGCCACATGGTACTTTCTCTGTTCCATGACTGGCTAAGTGTAACTCCTGTAACTGAACACTTTTGGAGTGCTTGTGAGTTTTAAAATCACATTCTGCAAATAGCTGCGCATGTCAATCATGTTTGAAACTCGCTGTCTGTAAAGCTTTATGAGTAAAACATGATTGCTTGAGTTACTCTTATTTAATATGTATTCTACAGTAAAACCTAGAAGCGTAACCATGTTCTAGCTATTAATCTAAGGCCTTCATTTCTAAAGCATCTGAGTGCCTAACAATCATAAATGTAACATCCATGAAAGGTAGGGAAATACTATTATCCCCATTCTACAGAGAGACTAAGTGACTTGCCCAAGGTCACACAGAACATCTGAGACTGAGCTTGGAATTGAACACAGGCCTCCGAAGTCTCGTGTTAGCAATCTAACCACTGGACCGACCCTTCATCCCCTAATGAGTGAGATAGGTGCTGTGAAAACATGTGGTAAGCAACAGTCTCCCTCGCTGAATATTTGTGAAAGTAAACACAAACAGGGTCTTGAGAAAAGCTCAAGTAAATTCACTCATGGAAATATATTGTAGTATTCAGAGTTGTAAGTATATTTTTAGATATGTTTTCTTCCGTGCATAGATAAAAGCTGCATTCTGAAATCAACTTAGAAAGAAAACATCAATAGAAAAGCATAACCAAAGAAAGATACAAGGTAAACGTAAGCACATTTTAAAATAATTGTTTGGCAGTAAATATCATTTGTTGTGCTTATAAAAATCTAATGACACTAGCTGGTGACAGACAAATGACTGTGTACCTATTGGGTTTCCGGGAAGTGCTAATGGATCTCCGCCCCCAGAATAAGGGGAGGATCTACAGGATCTCAAAAACCCAACTGATTCTGGGGAACAACTAATAAAAGAACAGGGACAGGAGTGCGGTTATAGGGTCATAAGAAGGGAGCCTGACGGGGATACCGAGCAGAGAACCCCAGACAGCGCCCACTGCTCCTTGAAGGTGTCGAGGGAGCCAGTGGACGCCACCCAGAGGAACTCTGCCCGGATGTGTGAATGGACAGAGGACCGGAAACAAGCCCCACAGTCACAGGAGTCTCCATCGGCCAACTTTCTCTCCCTGGTTGTGTAGATCACCATTTTAGCCAGGGCAAGGAGGAGGTTGACCAGGAGGTCCCGCGACTTTGTGGGCCCACGGATAGGGAGAGGATAAAGAAGAAGGTGAGGGGAAAAGTGCAGCCAGAAACATAAGAGTATATTGGTGAGGAGCTGGTATAGGGGCCGCAACCTGGCACACTCTAAGTAAACGTGCCGCAGAAGGGGCCTCCTGCCACCTCTGGGGGTGAGGAGCCCCGGTGGGCCAACCTATACTCTACCCTGGTCCTGAGGCTCGCTGGGGATATCAGTTGGTGGCTCCTTCATGGGGCCATGAGCACGGGCGTGTATTTGGTGCAGTTTACTCCTGCCCCAGACACAAATAACTGTGTAGGTAGGTAATATGAAACATTTCCCACTATTAAACTGGTGAACCATAATATTGATTTGTAAAACGCTTGCTATTCTAGTCAAAGGCTCCTTCTGAGACAACAGTACCAATTATGCTAAATATTATAAAGTTCTGAGGTGATTTTCTAAGGTTCGGTTATCCATCTGGGAGTGAATTTAGTCCAACAACATTATTTCATTTATGAGATAAGCCAGGGGTAGGCAGCCAAAGGCAGCACACGAGCTGATTTTCAGTGGCACTCACACTGCACGGGTCCTGGTCACCGGTTCAGGGAGATTTGCATTTTAATTTAATTTTAAATGAAGCTTCTTAAACATTTTAAAAACCTTATTTACTTTACATACAATAGTTTAGTTATATATTATAGACTTACAGAAATAGACCTTCTAAAAGCATTAAAATGTATTACTGGCATGTGAAATCTTAAATTAGAGTGACTAAATGAAGACTCAGCACACGACTTCTGAAAGGTTGCCGATCCCTGGGCTAAGCCAGATTGAAGCTAGCTCTCAGAGGTGAAACTGTAGTGTACTAATCCATCTGCACACAGACATATTTTGACATATGTGAACAGCTCTAGTGAAATTTGAAATTTTGCACTTTCCTTAAGTGAATGTTCACTAAAGGGTCAAATAGTGACTCTAGACCCCCCAAATCTGACGGGGTGACATAATCATGGGAGTAAAAGGCTAAGAAGTTAACTCTATTCTCACTCACCAGAATGAAAGAAATTGGCTGAATGTGTTCAAACTTTGTCTTTTATGCTGCTTAGTTGTCAGTGTTCACAGTTCACTTGCCAGTTCTGGACATCGTAGGGTTCTCTAAGATATTGGTTTCAGCAACAAATTCACATTGTCAACAGATGCTACGATGTAATTTATTCAGTTGCCAGTGGAAGTTTGGTGCTTCAGGCTGCAGTAAATTAATCCCCACAGAATCATGTTTTATATGCTTCTCCAGCAGTATGAAGAAATATGGATGGGGTGATTCTAAGTAGGACTAAGGACAACAGAGCATTGGAGACAGCCTTGGAAAGTCCGAGCTTGGAGAAAGAGTTACTGATGCTCTTTTAAGTCTGCATTACCTTTGGGGTATTCACCTCAAACATTCCTCTTTCAGCATTAAACCTACTGCTCTTTGCTCTTCAACTGTTTACACAAAGGAAAAACATTAGGGAGGGAAACAGACACTACTCACCTCCTCCTCCACTCCACAAACTCGCAGCAAGCTAAAATCAATTTTCTTTTCAGCTAAAGTCCTTTCAAGTGGATTGATAATTTTAGGAATACAGCTTCTGTATGGGCCATTTGTTGCCTCCAGTTTTGCTGATCATAAAAAAACAAACAAAAGGCACAGGACAGCTGTTTTGTTTCCATTTCTCATTCCATGTCTTAATTGAAATGGCTTCCCCTGCACTAGACTTTGCACTGCTTGGCTGGTTATGCTGGAATACAGGCCAGGGCTACAGACTAGAGCTATTATGGCATTTAAAAGTAAAACCTTTCCTCTGTCCTGCTGAACTAGAAACTGCTCTATGACAAACTCTAGCTAACTGTCTTGCCCCTCCACGTTTTGTCTGAGGTTTTATAGCTGCATTTACAATTATTTCAACTATTCTTTAAGCAAAGCACTGGTATTAAAATTCAGTGACACAAGATAGGAATTTCTCCATAAGTCATGACAACTGCTTTGCATCCAAGCTGCAACATTGAACAAGAATGTATTTATTTCAGATATTTACAAAATTATGCCTTTGGATCCTGCAAGCTATATATTAAAAAGAATGGTCTCTGCCTGATGCGACCTATCTAGGAAAAATTATTACACTTAAATGCTACACTTGCTTGAAATACAAAACACAGAAAATTTGCAGTTTCATCCTGAAATTGAAATTTTTCTTTCTCAAGATAGACATGAATTTTCTGCAGCTGAGTTAAATGTCATGCTAAAACTGCATTTATTTGTAAACTTGTAGATATTTTGCATCCTGAAAATCTTACAAAGCGGTGGCAATGCTGATTCAAAATTTCCAGTTTCATTTTGAGTTTACAACTTTGCCAAATGGGTTCAGAAAAAGTCAAACATCAAACAAAACTCAGTAAATCTGAAACCATATCAACCAAAACTGGTAAAACAGTCTGATAAATTCAGAGGTGAAAAGAAGCAAAACAAAACAAAGATCAGATCTAGCTGCAATATCATTTCAAGGCAAATGATTGTATAATATATTATCAATTTATCAGATGTTCCTTATATTTTACATAGAAAATAGCAATACTAGGGCTTGAGACATCCACTCACCCAAGAAGAGTACAAGATTTACTGGACAAACATACATAAAACTTCTGTAGAATTTTATTTTTTTCAACCCTGTAAGATGTGGGAAAAAATGGTCCAATAACGAACTGGAGCATAAACTTGTAACTTTTCATAGCTTTGCCAAACATACCTTTCAATTGGCCCTGATTTGAGGGATGTTGCTCACGTTAATCCATAAATTAACTGTGTTCCCCATAAAGTAGTGTTACTTCACTTTTATTGCTGACAATTATTTACAATAGAAATAAAAATCAAGAAACTGAGCTTAGGGGAAGAGTTATTCATGCTAAAGGAATGAAGTATTTTATGTTTCTTGCATGAATAGGTTTTTTTTCCCCTGATTTTAGGTGTTTGTCAGACAATGCATCCAACATTTGGGTTTCTGCTGGTTGAGAAGTTGGTTGTCAATCAAGCAGCATAGTGAAAATTGCCCAGTCTCCTCTGTTTTCACTCCTCCTCAAAACCCTATGCCAAAAGCAACAAAATTGACAGAAGTGAGATCAATTTCCCTTTGCTGTTGGTAGATGGAAAAGCTGTGAGCAGCAGAAGATACAGGCACCTGTTTGGGGCTGATGATAGGTAAGTAGTGGAGACACATTCCTTACCACTGCAAAGCAGCTCAGGGAAGGGTGGAGAAGCAGACAGCTCCTCACTCCACCTTTGTAGTAGCCAACACATTGTGGGATTTAATGTGGGATTTTCTCCTTTCTATCAGACAAAAGGGATGTGACTGAAGGAAGCTGTGGGGGATTCAAATTTATCAGATGGAGACAAAGTTTGGTTTTGTTCCTCTACCTTTTTTGAGGGGTGAATTATTCATTTTAATTAGTTGGTTGTTAGGCATCTTGTAAAATGTCCCAAACCAAGGTGTGAGTGGATGGCAAAATATGGGAGAGAGATAGAGATTTACAAGGTAAGTTAGAAATTAGAAGTAAATATGTAAATAAATGTGAAATAAATATTCTCATTTCAGAAATTTGCAGGTGTTGCAGAAATTGCAAGATGTGAGGGGCTGTAAGCACTTTGGAGGACAGGATTAGAATTCAAAACCTTGACAAATGAGAGAATTCCTCTGAAATCAACAGGATGAAATTCAGTAAAGACCAGTGAAAAGTACTATGCTTAGGAAGGAAAAAATCAAATGCACAAATATAAAATGGGGAATAACTGGGTGGTAGTACTGCAGAAAAGGATTTGTGTGTTATAGTGTAGCACAAATTGAATATGAGCCAACAATGTGATGTGGTTGCAAACAAGACTAATATTCCAGGGTGTACGAAGCAGGAGTGTCATATATAAGACACGAAAGGTAACTGTCTCACTCTACTCGGCATTGCTGAGACCTCAGCAGGAGTACTATGTCCAGTTCTGGGTATCACATTTTAAGAAAGATCTGGACAAATGAGAGAGTGTCCAGAGAAGAGCAAAATTATAATAAAAGGTTTAGAAAATCTGATCTACGAGGAAGTTAAAAAAAACCAGGCATGTTTAGACATGAGAAAAGAGACAGAGGGGCCTGAGAACAGTCATCAAGTATGTTAAAGACAGTTATAAATAGGATGGTGATCATTTCTTCTCTACATCCATTGAAGGTAGGACAAGTAGTGATGAGTACGGCTGCCAGTCTGTCACGGAGGTCATGGAATTAATTGATTCCATGACTTTCCGGGAACTCTGACTTCTGCAGTGGCCAATGCGGCTGGCTCAGCAGCCCCTGAGCCAGCCGCAATGGCTGCTGCTAAGGCAGTCTTGGGCCACCATGCACCTCCACCCCTCCAGCTGCAGCAGAGGTCCAAGGCCATGCACCACCAACTGCTCCTTGAATAAATATGTGGACAGAGTTGGCAACAGGCTTTCTTACAGGGATAGGTTGCTATGTGGTGTGTAGTTGCTATTTAAGGGACACCATCATAGGACCTAACCACATCAGCCACGCCATCAAGGGCTCGTTCACCTGCACATCTACCAATGTGATATATGCCATCATGTGCCAGCAATGCCCCTCTGCCACGTACATTGTCCATACTGGACAGTCTCTACACAAAAGAATAAATGGACACAAATGAGACGTCAAGAATTATAACCTTCAAAAACCAGTCAGTCAGAGAATACTTCAACCTCCCTGGACATTCAATTACAGACCTAAAAGTGGCAATTCTTCAACAAGAAAAACTTCTAAAACAGACTCCAATGAAAAATTGCAGAACTGGAATGTATTTGCAAACCGGACATCAAATTAGGCCTGAATAAAGACTGGGAGTGATGAGTCACTACAAGAACTAAAAAAAAGTTAACTTCCCCATGCTAATTTGGCCCTACTGTTACTCAGACCTTCTTGTTAAGTGTTTGAAATGAGCTGTTTTTCATCCTGTTGATAATAGCCCACTTCAATTGATTTGTTTCGACACCCCACTGGGTAAGGCAAATCTCATCTTTTCATATACTGCTATATGTACCTTCCTACTGTATTTTCCACTCCATGCATCTGATGAAGTGGGTTTTAGCCCACAAAAGCTTATGCCCAAATAAGTTTGTGACTAAAAAGCCTTAGTAATGGGCTTAATCTGTAACAAGGGATATTTAGGTTAGATATTAGGAAAACGTTCTAACTATAAGGGCAATTAATTACTGGAATAGGCTTCCAAGGAAGGTTGTCTGGAAGTTTTAAAGAACAGGTTAAACAAACACCTGTTGAGGATGCGGTTTGTTATACTTGGTCCTGCCTCAGCACAGGGGGATGGCCTAGATGACCTCTTGAGGTTCCTTTCAGATCTAAAGTTTCTATGATTCTAAGTACAATGTATATGAGATTAATCAATGATGGCTTAAACTCCCTCAAATTTCAACCACAATTTCAACAAACCACCTTCTGTCACTCTGGAACACTCCCACTTCAGCATCAACTTTCTGACACCAGAATCAGCTTCAACAATTTAACCTTACAGACAACCATATAAAAGAAACCCATGAATCACCCTACCTATCCTCACAGATCCAGTAACCATCCAAAACACACCAAGAAATCTTATCTACAGACAGGCACTCAGATACCATTGAATATGCTCCAGGGAGAAAGCCGAGAATATACAACTTAACACATTTAAAACCACTTTGACCAAACAAGGACACTCCACCAGAGAAGTATACTGTATCATGGAATGGGCCACCCGAATACCCCGAGAGAACCTACTTCAGTACAAAAATAGAATCTTCTCTTACTGCACACCTCTTATTGTCACCTACTACCCACACTGGAACCCATAGGGAATATCATCAAACTAAAACACATACCCTAAACCCCTGTTTTAGCCTATGACTGCAGAGGTGTTATTGGGCCACTTCACCTTGAATGGTCCCTTAGAATATGTGCTAACTACTTATGCTAAACTATCTTATTCACATTTTATTTAGCTGTGACACTGAGTACCTTTCCCAGCCTGAAGAAGAGCTCTGTGTATCCCAAAACCTTGTCTTTCCCACCAACAGAAGTTGGTCAGTTAAATGAAATCAAAACTGACAGGCTTTTTTTTATCACTGTGTTATGCTGAGTCTTTATTTAAGCAAAGAAGGTTTCTCTAGCCCTCCCCAGCCTTTTTTTTTCTGTTACCAATTAATCTAAACAAATTCAGTGATGTTATGCATGATACCAATAATCATTCAAGACATTCTTGATAGTCTTTGGTTTGGGAAGCAAGTTGGGAGGTCACTTCCAAGGCTTAGTGTTTGGCTTGGCAACATAAACTTGAAATCCCTGATAAAACTGTGAGACATAGTAAAACAAAGAAGAATCTTCCAAACTTGGTAGGCTGGCAGTTGGGTTGACTACAGGAATAGTGTGGACTTTTGTCTGAAGGGCTGAGTGCTACGAAACAAAAATATGGGTCTTATGATGGCACTGAAAGATTTCCAGTATTATGACTGTGCTGTCTCAAACAGTTCTCAACATCCAGAAACAGCTGATTCAAGCCACTAGCCATGTCTTTAGGTATCATGAGAACCTCTCCATCATTTCTGATCCCTTCTAGGCAGCTCTATTTACTTCCATATTATTTCCTGATGCATGTAACAAGAATATTCAAATTCTCATTACTGCCCTCTTAACTTCACAGAATAAAGTTTCCAGTCACAGATTGAAGATAGAACCTAATTTATCTAGCATAATAATCTTTCAAATGCATGTTATGCTCGTTTAAATATTTCAAGAGGACAAAATTAAAAAACTGAAGAAATGGCCACCCTCCCCTCCCAAGAAGCCTAGTACTCACCTGATTTAAAAAACACCCAGTGAGTTGGGTTTCTTCCAACCAATGAAGAAAAAAAACGCCAACCTAGGTTTTTCAAAAACCTGATGGTGGCTGCATTGGGGCTTCCTCCATGTATTGGGGGGTCTGTGGAAAGGTAATACACTTTGGGATTGTCTTCTCTTTCTGTTCTGAGTGCCTCTGGGTGGGTGGTGGGAAAACTTCTCCACTTCTTCATCCAACCTGTGTGTGAATCTATAGGGTATGATGAGACTCATCTTTTCACACATCAGTTTTAGACCAGTGAACCACAACTCGAGGGGCTTCAGTGGCTTTCCTGCAGATATACACTGATGTAAATGAAGCTGAATCAGGCCTACATTTATTTCAGGCCACCAATACACATATCTCCTGGAATAAGCCCCTAAAGTCAGTAGGGAAGGTCTGGTTTCACAGTTCTTAGAAGACTGGATTTAGCAAGATGCTGGCTATTGCATATATTTTACGTAAAAACTAAAGTAATCCTTTAATCAATTGTCTATTTCATGATGATGCGACCAAGTCTTGAATACAGCCCTTTCCTTGCTATTTCCTGTGCTTGACAATCTTAGCTGGACACCTTCAGAAGTAAACAATGGCACTTCATACTAAAGAAAAATCACTTCTGCAAGACGAGTTAGAAGAGTTTTCCCCCAAGAGTTAATATCCCCATTGACAAAACTATTTTATAACTGACAATTGCCTGAAGTTAGTACATTTGAAGGATTGGTAGTTATTAATTCTCATGTTTAACTAATAATAAGAGTGCTACCTGTACTGAATAAAGTCAAGCAGAAAATTATAATTTAGACTGGAAAATGCCTAATATTGGATGGATTATTAAATGGAAAGAGATTAGAATCTGGAATGCTAAATATTCTCTTTCCTGGAAATGTACTGCATGGTGCCTTTGCCTCCAAAGCTTCTGTACTCAAATGAAGCCACTCTAGTCTCTCCCTGAAATATGCTAATCCCCACTTTTACATATAAAATACAGAAATTCTAAGAAGGACTAAACCAGAATATTCTCTGTCATTACAGATGAGAAGCATCTACAGAAATAAATGAATGCAGCATATATATACCTTTTCAAAATACAAATCTCTCATTTCAAAGCTTCACTTGTGCACAACCTAAACACAATTCTAAACTGCTTTCCTTGAGTGAGCAGTTACTCAAGAGAGATGACAGGACCCACACACAAACATCACATCCATTTATTGGAATTTTACTTTGGCTGTTAAGATCTTACTTTTATCTCAAGAAAATGAGTACTTGTGTGATGTTGCTGCTAGAATGTAAAGAAATCTCATAGCCATATTAGTCTATCTTTCTGAAGTGTTTATGCCCAGCTGTTAACTGCTACAATTTGTTTTTGCTTGCTTACTGCTTTAGAAGTGCAATTTTACTGTGTTTGAGGCCTAGAGGAAAAAAATTGCAAGAGAAGAAAAACGTTTGAAAGAAAAGAAAGTCAGTCCCCAGTAGTAGATACAATTCAGTCAGAAAGAGACATAACATGGCACTCATAGGCATCTACAGTGGTTTATATTGCTAAATAAGAAAGTTGGCTTCACAAGAAGAGATTTTAGTTAATCAACTTTTTAAAAAGTACATGACGACGTTAGGAGATTTAATAAGTTAGTACATAGCAACTAAAGAGAAACAAGTACATACTGCGGTGATGAATATATAAAAAGCAAAAAGCTTAAGTTGTACTGTATGCTCTATCTTCAGTTTATATCCTTTAGTAATAATTACAGCGTTCATGCAAACTAAACAAGTTGAAATTATATCTAAAACAGAATGGTCTTTGTAAAATATGCTACCAAAATGATTACTCTTTGAACAGTTACTGGTATGCCTTCAGCAGGAAGAATCAATTTTGTAAACCAAAAGAATAGTAGTGAACTGGAACTACTATTTTCCAACTGTCTCCAATAAGTTTTCCATAGAGTGGTTTTAGATGTGACACTGCTATCTATTCATGTGAAACAACAGAGAGTAATATCTCTTCCCATGTAAAGTTGGTCTTTCAAAATCACTGTAATTAAGGAGAGATTACAGTTCTTCAGCTGTCTACCTGAACACGTGAGCAGTTATTTGAATTCCTTATCAACATTTCAGAGAAGTCCTTTCTCATGCAAAACCAAATTATTTCCTTTCTGGTTCCATTCAGCCTTCATCTAACAGTGGCCAATGGTATTCATTAAAATCAGCCAGACAGATTTTTAGCACGTGTTCAGTTTGTTGTTTTAAACTGCTGAATATCAATTACTTTATTATTTTGTAATTAGCATGAAGTGTATGTATCTAGGTCTTGTGGCTTTTTGGCAGTGGTTTAAAAAATATTTTTCAGCATCTTTGCACAAGGCTGTTTCCAAAGAATTTTAGCACTGACTAGAGTCATTCTCAATCTGCTCAACAACATGGAGTTAATTAGGAGAGGCATGAAGCTTATGTCTGGGCACAGAAATTAGCAATGGAGCAACGTTTTTTTTGCATTTTTTGGCTTCAATCGATAACTGCCACTGAGTCCACAAGATTTTTTTAATGCTTTCATGTTAAGTATCAGTTTAAATTTTAACTTATCTTATCCAATATTCTAAATCTTTTAAGGAATGCAAACTGATATAAATATACAGACAAAGAACAAATTACATGGCAGCTAAGGAAGGTAGCATAATATATTATACAGAAGATCTAGTTTTAGACAGAGTCTCAGGATCCTTTACTGTTACCACCAGTACCCTTTCTAGCCACTTGAAAGCTAGCCATCATATTAATGGAAAGCCAAAGAGTCTTGTGCGCCATCATGTTAATAGTTTGCACTCCCATCCCACAAGAGGGAATTCAGTGTATTTAGTCTTTTCTGCTTGCAGGAGGGAATTCTTCATAGATCCTTTTCTGGAAGGTTCTGTCACTTCCCTTATATATTCACCAAAGATTCTGGATGATTATAGCACTTGGGGAGAAAGCAGCAGTACCACGGGTAATGGGATCTCTTCAGGGCCCCATATTCTTACCGGGCTAATGATACCCTCAGGGTAGGGCACAGTTGTCTTACTAGCCCTCCTAGTTGTCTTATTAGCACTACTACTAGGAATCTACTCTTCCTTGCACTATGTAAGGGGAGAAGATTATGAGGAAAAGAGGAACATTTATAACAGAAATTAGAGTCATAGGAGTCAGAGTCTTAAAGTTTTATTTCTCCCTGTGTTCGCCCTTTGCCTCCTGTAAGAGAAATTTCCTCCTTTCCTCCTCCTTCCTGGTTGCTCTGAGTTTAAAAAACAAAACAAAACAAAACCTCTTACTACAGCTGCCATCTCAAGAGCAAGCTTCTCCTTACTTAGTCATGCTTTGTGTCAGCTCCTCCTAAATGGTGCTATGGATGAAGCTGTGACTGAGTAGGGAGTATTAACCTGGTAATGCTGCATGGGAGTTTTACTAGTTTACTGTCTTCCGCTAACACAAGGCATGCCTCCATTTCCATGGGGTACTGCACCAATACGAGATGGTGATGGGAAATAAGGGTGTGACTTCAAAGAGGGACGAAGTGGTGAAAACATGAGGATGCAGTACAAAAAATTATACACACACACAAAATCACAATAACCTCTCACAGAGGAGGAAAGAGACAACACATTTGGCATATATCCTTCATAAGAGTGACGAATAAATCAAAAAAGCCTCTCAGAACAAAAAAGTATAAAAGCATATGCATCAACCAGTAAATAACAGAGGCTGTACCACTTACAGAGCCTGAAATATTTAAAGGAATTTTGTGAAAAGCATAGTACTTGTAATATTCATCAGAATTCATAGTCATATAGAAAAGGTGATTTTACAGTGGATAAAGTGGATTAGTAGCACCAAAATATTAGGTCCTTTACTTATCCAGAAAACAGGGGCAAGCACAGGGTGAAGCAGTGAAAGCTTCCTAACACTGCCTGATCCTTACAGGTTATAGGACAGTTCTGTCCAACAAGGCTGCAAATTAGTACCTAATGTGGGTCAATTTTTGTGTGTGAACACTATTTTACTAGCAATTTCACTCATACTCAGATTTATTTCACAATCAAAAGAGAACTCTCCCTACCAATGGGAAGGATTTAGACTGGTGACCTGGTAACCTAGAGGTGAAAAACACTTTATATTATATTTCCTGTAGCCTGAACCACCTGATCATCAGCAACCCTACTATATTTCCAAACAGAGAAGGTGTTTTTACTACACAGGAATTATTTTTCAGTAACAATTTTACATTTAATATTCTGTTGGTATTTTTCTACTAACTTTTAAATTAATGCAAAATTGGGATAGCAGAAACCACAGTAAAGTTTTAAATATTAACAATACTCTTTTGTGTTGGCCTGGCTTTGTTCCACTAGCTTGCAAAACCGTACAAGTTTGTTCAGAACATTGATTGAGGGTAATGAACTGAGGTGCCTCCAGAGAGCAAAGAGGGCAATGCTCTCAAAAGGTTGCACAGTGCTTTGATTTAAAAAAAAAAAAAAAAAGTCTGCAGACAGCCAGTAGTTAAGAACATTATCACAAGGAAAAAGAAACTAATTTATATAACCCTCTCCCCCATTACTTGCCCTATCCCTCTCCTCTCCTCCCCACCCCCGAACCCAAAATAAAAAATTTAAAAAAAAATAGCCGGTTCTAAATTTTGTCTTATAGAACCTTTGCCAAGCACAGCTCAACATCCACTTGGACAAAAAGTGGTGTCAAAAATCAAACATTGCTTGAAATACTACTGACAGCTCTTAACTGTAAGAGGTCTTGCTGTTCTGAGCATTGTAGTTGACATATGTGCCTGCTGGAATCTCCAAAGATGAGACAGAGGCCTTTCAAAGTCTCTCATTGCACCCCAGTTTTAGGCCAAAACAGGCTGCCTAGAGTTCGGCTAATCAATTAGCTGAGGTCCATGCTAAGGCCAGGAAGGGAAGCATTTAAAAAAGGGATGCAGCATGTAGGACAAAGCTATCTATTGCAATGGAAGCGCTTTTCATGTGCATTTGCACATTGGCCATTGTTCCATTACTGAAGAGCCACATTAATCAATGTTCGGGGCTGCACTACAGGAATAAAGAGTTGGCTATTCATCAGTGATTTATTACAGGCACCAACATGCATTTGACATGAAACAAGTTTGTACTCTGGAAGCTGCCACCAACAGACAGAGGGACAGGAACGGGGTAGAAGATGCATTAATGCAGACACAAATCAGCTCTATTCAAATGACAGAGAATGGGGAAAAACCCAACACCTTTACAAATATCCATCTAAGGCCCCAAGAGACCAAGTGCCTCATTCTGATTAGCAGAATTATAGAATTGCTGACACTTCAGAAAATTAATATGCAGTCACTCAAAAATAATTACACTACATATATTTCTTAAAACAACAAAATGTGTTGAATTGATATTTTAAATTAAGAACCTTACACACTGCTTCCAAAACCAGCCTACTTTTAAGGTTATGACTGTCTTTAAAATAAGTAAATAAATCTCTATACATCTGCAAATAAATAAAATAAAAAGGAAAGTTGTGTAGCATGTTCTGACAGTTCTGCTATTCGGTAAAACCTCTTCTTCAGACAAAGTATTTAGTAAGGGGGGAAAGGTCTCAAAGAATCTCATTATTTTATAATGAAAAGGAAAGTTTTATTTAAAGATTTGACCAAAATGGTTCCATCTTAGCTCTTCTCAGTGTATTAACATCTCCAAACAAAAATCCCAACACACAGCAGCACCATACACATTGGAAATAGTTCAATCCATCTAAAAGGCAGAAGTCTTCCAAAAAGATGCAAACTTATTCTTTTCTTTTATGTGCAATGAATTGAAATAAAAACTATAATTTAATTTTGGTACATGGCAGTTCACATTAATGTCCTAAATACTTTACTTTTATTTCAAAACATATGGGTTCTGTTTAAAATAAAAATTACCGCTGAAGTACTGTAGCATTTAGGCTTTCAGCATGCTGTTTAAACTAATATGAGTATATGCAGAGAATAATATTACAAATTATATGTAAAATCAATTGGGAAGGATTATCAATATAAGCACTTTTGAAAATATAAAGAAATTATTCAGTAGGAAAAACAAGTCCATGGTAATAATAAGGGGTCACAAGTGTAAAAGTGCATCCAAGAAGGCTTTGATAGAAGCCTAATACAGACCTGTTGTGATGCACCATCTGTGCAATGCATGCAAATGTAAGTATTTTTCATTATCTAGCTGAAAATTGAGAGGAAATAAAATCACAATTTTATGGACAATTGGACGGTGTCTGCCACTTCTAGCAATTTTAGTATGTAATCTATATTCAGCGAGTAAAGGGTTCCAAGATTGTTAGAACAGATTTCTTAGAAGGAAACACTACTGATAGCCCAATTTTAAATACAATTAAAATAATTTCATTAAAAGCGGAAAAAAAAAGAATGCCTCAATACCTTGCTTGACTGTTGAAAGTGGATGGCAAAACCAAATGCAGCATTTGGCTGTACAACATTCAGCCTTTTAATATTACAATAATTGGATATGCCGCTGCGTCTGCTCTATCTTCTAAAAAAATCTAAACCATTTAAACCAGATAGGCAAAATCAGACTCCTTCCATCCAACAGAAGCGGGATTAGGGTTAAGTACTCTGACAATACTGTATGTTAATATCAATTTATGGAATAACTTTACAGTACAAAGTTTAAGCAAATCTGTCTTAGAACATCTGAAAACTTGTTAAACATTTTCAAAGGCGTTATAATGCAAAGTAAAGAACCATTTATAATCCATATATTCTACATAAAAAACTACAAATGTTGTACTCTGATGCCATTTTTACTTTAAGTTTCACATGGAGGAATACTACATAAACACACAATACACAGACTATTTTTCCCCCCTTCATGACAATAAAAGTCATACTTTTATTACTAAACCTATACTACGCCTAACTGGCAATTTGCAATACTAGTTATAGTAGCTATCCGAGTACAATACACCCCTTAAATTGAGCAGAAAAATTAAAATACTCCCAGAGAAAAAATAACAATTCATAAACAAGTTTATGGATGTGCTCTAAAATTACCCCAACAAAATAATAGTTTACATTATTATAAATTTCTAAAGAAAATCTCACCCAATGTGAATACAAGGAATCCTATAGTCTGGTTAATAATATTTACATTGAATTATTTTTAAAAATAATTGATGTAGCATCTTGATATAAAAGTCAAGGGAACCATAAATCAAGTGTACAGCAACTGAAAAATATAATAGGAACTTCAGCGTAAGACACAAGTAGAATTTGTGTTCTTGAATCAGAGCAAAGTTTTGACCTTGTAAGTACAAGAAGTTAACAGGCCTCAAACAGTTAAGATTTTCAGATGATGAGAAATCCAGTCTAGGGCAGAACAGAGTAGATGCAGAAGAAATGAAAGATAGAGCTAAAACTAAATGCATTATGTGGTTCTGGATCAAATTATTAATTCTGAAAAGCTGACGTTTGAAGAAACTGAGGCAAAAAATAAAATGCATGGACAAGGATTCTTTCTATAGTAAAAACAAGAAACTGAGTTCCTTATATACTCATTTCAATAAAAGCGGAAAAAAGCAGCTCTGGAAAAAGCTTGGAACTATGCAAATGTTTAACAGAGGAAAGGGTAAAAAGAAAAAAAAAGTTGTTGGTCAACGATAAACACAAAAGGTTCTAGGGAGCAATAACCAAACTATGAAGTATTGTGGATGAGGAGACTGGTGGAGACTGAAGATGGAAAGACTGGAGATAAGGGGGGAAAGAAATTTCTATCCTGGTCATATTTCATTTAAGATACTTGCCATTTCTTACATGATTAAGTGGAAACAAATGTAGGTGCGCTACCATCTCAGCTGGTATAAATTAGTATAGTGCCATTTGGCTACAGCAATTATCTAACTTAGGTATTTAAAAAAGGTATGAACTAGGAAGAAAAAGGAGAAAAGTAGTAGCACAAGTGAGAGCCATCAGTATACAAAGGATATGGATAGGCTGAAAAGAGATAACATCACCAAGAAACCTGTGTTCAGAAAAATAAATGGGGGGCTAGGAAAAGAGCCCTCAGGGGATACCCACTAAGAAAGGATGAGAAGAAGAAAGATTATAATCTAAGAACAGATTGAAAGATTGATCAGATAAATAGGACTTATATCATTGGAATACAGAGTCAAAAAAAAAAAAAAAGCCATATGCACTCAGGTGATGATGATGTAGAGAGTGATCTATAGTGTCAAAAGCAACCAATAAGTCAAAAAGGATTTCAACAAGTCAACAAGGAAAGTGAGACCTTTGGATTTAGCCACAACAAGTCATGAATTATGTTAGTGAAGACTACATTGGAGAAATGACTAGATCAGAAACAAATTATAAAAAGGGCCAACAATAGAATGCTAAGTGAGCTAAAGAAGAATGTGAAAAGAAGCAAGCTTCTTCAAGATTTATCAAAGTATAATATCATAATAGTGTTATGATTAAAATTTCTGTTCCTCTGTTTACTCATCGCGATAAAAGTATTTTGCTTACCTTCTTTGCAGGGTTGCTGCGAGGCTTAATTATTGTTAATTAAATTATTTGAGTTCCTCTAATGAAAAAATCATTATTTTCAATAGTGCTTAAGTCCTATGTTACCCTGTGGAACCATGAAATATTAAGCATTTTCTTCAAGATTACATGATTCATTTGCAGAATGTGGAATAAATTTCATGTCTTGTTAATTCCATTCATTGACCAGTAGGCCATGAACCAGGATATATTGGATACAGGGGAAAATATTGTTTCTGATCTAAATGTATTAAAGTAGTTTACCTTACAATGCTAAAGTCTGACGGCTACAGTTTACTTACATCATGGGCTACACTCCAAATAGGAAGGGTTTTATCAAGGGACAGCAAGAAGTGAAAGTGAGAGTGTGACAGAGATAGAGCACTCTGAAAGTATTCTTTTAGCAATAAATAAATATATAAGAAGAGATAAATCTATCTTATTGTGTCATCTAGTAAAATGTTTAAAGACATGTATGGCATACAGTACAATACATATTGCTGATGTTACTCTCAACCGACATTCATCAGAGTAATACCTCATGCATAAAAATAAAAGTTCAACACACTCTGACTTTACTTGCCTATTCTTTACTTTTTCATATGCAGGGTATTGTTTATGCAACTACCACTTAGGGTGACCAGACAGCAAATGTGAAAAATCAGGATAGGGGGTGAGGGGGTAATAGGAGCCTATATAAGAAAAAGACCCAAAAATCGGGACCCAAAAAATCAGGACATCTGGTCACCCTACTACCACTGCTCAGATGTTCAAACTTCTGAAATAATACTCTCAATAATCCTGCAGATATCATAATCTTCTAAAGAGATAGTAAAATAAAAAACCCGAATGTGAACTTTTCACCTTAACATTCTCTCTGCAGAATTTATTTAGTTCAGAAACCAGTTCAAAGGAAAAAGCTCAATGCAAATTAGTTAGTTATTCCTAAATGAGATTAAGTTTACATTTCAATGTAAACTCCTTTCATTTAATCCTATCTGCTGATGCTATAAATCCCATTTGTTCATAGAGTTATCTCCTTAACAGGGCTGAGGCCCTGGAAGAATCTTTGAAGATGTGACCTATTGTTACTGAATGATACACAAGACCTTTTCTGAGCCTTAAAAGCCTTAAAACTAGGTCTGCTTCAAAAGGTAAATTTGAACCCACACACATTTACACTATATTTGACAAGATGTTAGACAGGTCAAATAATGTCATGACAACATGTTCAAGTTGAAGGAATTTTACATATTTGCAGTAATTTGCTAAAGGTAAATCAACTACATCTCTAATGTCAGGCAAAATTCCATTTCAACTACAAGAGTCTAAATGCAAAATGACTGAAGTAAGGTCAAAGATGCTACAACAGTATAAATACAAGTAAATGAGGACAGACTTGGTCAATTGTTTAACAGAAATAATAAACTCACTCCTACAAACACAATAATTTCAATAAAACTACTCAAATTCTTTAAGTGAAGCATAAGCTTAAGCGTTTGCAGGATCAGGACTCTTGTATGTCAATGATGATAAACATGATGAAATATCCAAATATATGAGTTTGTATATGCAATTACTTGACTGAGTTGTGCCTCTGATTTCAGGTAATGCCAATAAAAAATTATATCCAAACAATTATCATGTGTTCTGTACATGCTGGAATGTGTTACATCAAACTGATTTAGGAATATTTTCTAAACAAAGATTATTTGTTGTTGTTAAAGAAACTGTTTATTACATCCCTTCACTTGTTGCCTCAGGGCCTGATGCCATTGCCTTAAATACAGCTGGCCCAGTAGCTTAGGCATCATAAATTCAACTATATAGGGCTTAAAGGGAACCACACAAACCAACCAACCAACCAACCGTCTACCCTTAAAATAACTCAAAATAAGTACCTTGTATCTAAAGATATCATGTTTTTACATCTTGGACCTTTTCAGGGCTAGAAACACATTCTAGGAATGTTTTTTCTAGTGGTATAAAGCCATCAGATCAAACTTCGAAAGATCAACATTTTTATATTGAGAAAACCTCTAACTGGTCAAGCATTGATCTTGCCCACCTTGAACCTCAGCCTGGTGTAATTTTGGGATGGGGGGCAGGACGAGGGCAGATTTGCAGGGAGGAAACAATTCTTTGGCAGTTGCTTGAAGCTGCTCAGGGATATAGAATGTTTGAATATGTCTCAAGGACATGGATTAGCGAACAGAGGAGGTGAGGTAGACAAAGGTGCAAGAAATTAATCATTCACATGCCTCTACAACTCATCACGTGGATATCGCCTCTCTACATGACGTACATCTATGGCTCACCATGATCACTTTTAGAAAAATTTGCAAGGTATCTTGCATCTTCTAACAATATGCTTTGTTATTGTTTCTGAAATCAACGTCTCTTGAATTTATAGGGGTTGTGATTTAATCTTCATTGTTTTCATTGCAAATGTAGGATCCAATATTACAAGTTTTATCCATATGAATGAACCTCACGCACAGAGTATCACACTGACTTTAACGGGACTATTTCTGTGCGTAAGGCTTGTAAGACTGATCACAACAATTGCCTATAAATTGAGACTCACAAGACATTTCTATGCTTAAGAAATACAGAAAAATTAAAATTTTAAAAAAATCTTTTAAAAGAACAAAGACTACTAGTCTTTCCCAAATCATGTCTTTCTAAAGATTTCCTTCGTATAAGAAATGCAGTTGCTGTCTATGTAGCCTGCAAAGAGAGAGGCCCTTGGGACTTTCTGGAAATGTATAAGGCTATTATTTCTGGGCTATAGCAGATAGAAATGTGATCAGAGCTCCAGGAAAACACAGAAAACCAGAAGACATGGAAATTTAAACGTCAGCCACAAGAACTCAGAAAGTTTAGTTATGCATAATTGTGGCTCCTCAAAATTAAATCGGTATCACCACACAAACCTATAAGTAACAGTTCAATTAATATTTCATAGCGTTTCCTAATAAGGGTCTTAAGACAAACTAAGCTCCATGACTTCTCCAACATGCACAGAAATAAATATGAATACACATCCTGAAAAGAAAAATCATATGACTATGAAATTAATTAATGTTTTGTTTAACCAGCTGAGCACTCCACTTGAGAACAAAAAAAACCTCTTGTAGTTATATACTGAAATACATGATTTAATTCAGAGATCTAGGGCTACTAGGCTGAAAGTTAGGGTTCACAAGCCATTTTTAATATATCTTTAAAATAATGTTACCATAATACAATAAATTAGGAAAATTAAAAGGGGGTTACCATTTTTAGTTTGTTCTAATGCCTTGATAACTAAGATCATGATTCAGGAAAACATCCCTATTCAGGACAGTATTTAAGCAACTGCCTGTGGCTACTGAAGTAAATTAAACCTCTGCATGTGCATAATTGCTGTCTGAAGAGGGCCTATATTAAGGAGACAGTTAAGGCTGGCACACAACATTTTGAGGCAAAATATATAGCCACTTGAAAAGTTCATGATATGGTTTCTTTATGGTGTCACTCAATCTTTTTTTCTTTTCTGTTTTATTTAAAACAGTAACTGAGATAAGACTTCTTTTACATTACACCAATTTCATTAAAAGCATGATACACTGATTTAGTTAGACGAGTGCAATTTTTGGGTAGACACACATTTAATCCTGGCTTATTCACTTTAGCTTGCATCAGTAAATTTACTGACATGAGCTAAACTAGTATAAGCGGTTTTAAACCAATGTAAGCGCTCACGTGGGGCATTGCAATGGATTAACTGAATCAGTATTTAAACCCATTTAAATAAAAATAGCACAACATTTGTGTGTAGACATGTAAGCGATACACACTCAAAAATCTTTTGCCTGTGTTCTAACTGAATGGGAGTCCTAGTAGCGGATGTGAAGGTATGCTGAAAGAGTGTGTGCTTTGTCCTGGATTGAGTGTACTGGGATCAAGTTGCACAGAGTGTTTAAATGTGGCTATTTGGGCTTGAGTTTGGAGTGCTGACTGGAGAAGGAAAATAGATCTATGGGAAAGATGAGACACTGAGTTGCCATATTCTAGGCCAGAATTTCGAGCTTATCTTCAAAGTCCTGAAATTATTACAGGAACTGAAGTGAAATGTGTTTGTATAAACATGTTTTTGGCAAGATCTCATTCTAATAACAAATCAGGAACAGAAATTCTATTTTCTGGTTATTTTAGTATTTGCCTCCTGTACATAAAGGATGTTCTTCCATATGCTGTATTGAATGCCTAGTTCAATCCTCTTGTTGATAATCTTGTTCTACCTGCAGATACTTAAAGTAGTTTTTCTTACAGTTATTAATAGGTTTGTTTATGTCATGTTGGTGGCGAGAAAGTTGCCCCCTCTTCCTATCAGCTGTTTAAAAAGCATTGGAAAAAGGATTTTAAACTGATTGCCCTCAATACATACTATATCTTCAAGGGATCAAGGAGACAACCCTTAACCTTGAGTTTATCCATAAGCCACATAGAATGTATTTGGTGGCAGCATATTTAATGTTGAATTTATTCTAATAATAATCCAAATTGACTTGTTACAGATGGCTCTTGGTTTGGCAGATGTCTGTTGTAATGGTGACAAAAAAGCCAGCAGCGCTGCATTGATAAGCAAGAAGAACAGTGTTTTCATGTAATAGGGGAAAAACAACATACACTATTTATTCATAGTTAGATTTCATGTTTCCAAAGGATTATAAAAAAATGTGAACAGACTATGAACAAACATTTATAAATTTTTTTAAATATATATTTAATTATAAAGCTACAAATAAATTACATGCACATTATGGGAGAAAAATTCATTTGCAGAATTTACTTAACCTAATATACAAAGTGAAAGAGAATAAAACAAATACATACACTAACGAGAGGCCTTCCAATGTGTACAGCACTTTCTTGTCTGACAGTTTCCCCTCCTCCCCAATGTTCTTCCCTGTAGCTTATGTTGTGCTATGAAGCTGAAATGTTTTATTTATTATATAAATCATTATTTAATAGGCTGCATTTTGCATCAACACTGTAATGCACACATTGCACACAGTTGTCCCAGCTAGCAAAGCACAGAATGCAATTTTGCACACAATGTCAGCTAGGCTTGTGGTAACCAGAGGCTATTGTTTCTGTAGGAAAACAATGGATATTGGAAATGTTCACTCCCATGATGTCTCTCACACACACACAGTTCCATTATGTCATGACAACCATGAAAGTGCTGGTGTCACCTCTGAGTTTTAGGAAGTTAATCAACCAATGAAGTTTCATTAGCACGCCTCATTCTAGTGGCATAAATTATAATCTGAATATAAAGCAAGCCCAGCTCATATTGGTCACAGTTAACTGTGCAATTAGATAAACTGACTTAAAAAAAAAAAAGTCATCCAGAGCACTAAAAATGTTTTTTTTGAGGCATTTCTTGTATAAAAGTAATAAATAACAAAAACTTTAAAAACACTAAAACTTAAAATCTAATTAGGAAATAATTTGCAACATTCAGTAGGGATTTAAAGCACTACAATATATTGTAAAAATGCTATTTTAAATGGTAGAAGGCTTTTAAAGATTTTTTTTTTTTAAACACACTGTGGAATTTGGGGATGAGGAGAAAACCTTGCTGGATGGAAGTAAAATATCTTCTTCAATAGAAACAATCTAAACTTGTGAAAAAATGAGGACTGACAGTTGTAAATTGGCTGCTGTCTTCTGACATATATAAGATGCATTAGCTATCATTTCTTGACAGAATAAACTTTTACGTTGGGTAGATTAGACCCCATCAAGTGTCTGTACTAATAATTTTTGTGACTGCCCCATTTTCCCACTACAATAACCAATTTTGCGCTTGTTTTCTGCCATTGTATGGCATTTTTTGCAGAAGACATATTCAATAAAAATAAAAAAAGGTCATAAACTATTAATAGGCAGGCCTGGGGAAAAACAAGCAAACTTCATATTGTTAGATTAATTTCTTTATCCAAGGTTACATATCTCTCACAAAATAATTTGCTAGTCCATTGCCATCAAATTCCATTCTCTACAAACTAAGCAGCTTGCCCATTAATTAAGGCTAATAACCTTATATAGCTGCTTTCAAAGGTCTTCTAGCTGCTTATATATTTTTATATGCTTAAAAAGGCAAAAGAAAAGTTAAAACTCAGAACTACTGAAATAGCATCAAAAGTGACAATGAAACATCAGCTGTATAGAGTTATAACTATTAAACTGAAATAAAGGAAAACTGAGTAGGTTTAAAATCTAGCTACAATACACATGTGAGTATAGGATGTATTTAGAAGTAAGCAACCCTATTTCAGATCAAAGAATGACTTTAGAGTCATTTCAGGCCAAAGAATGACATTATTTATATTACTGTCTCCACAGAGGATAAATCTATTTCTTGTTTGAAAAGGTTAAGCAATAAAGAGAGATTTATAAAACCAGTACAAATAATTGGTTTCCTTTTCCTTATCCTCTGTGGGTTTCAATACACATTGGATAACCTTAAACCTCTATCCAGTCTAGGATAACATTTTTACTAAGGCTTTACATTACTGTTTTCTTAAGAGATCTGCATAATTGTAATTAATTGTCTGCTGAATTGAAACCATATTTAAATATAAATCCATTTGCATTTAAAGTATTTTCTATTTTTGTCATGAAATTCAGGTATAATGGAAAGACAACCCCTTATTTTTTCACAAAACCTATTTCTTATTCTACTTGCTCAGGGAGTTAATTGGTACGTGAGTCTAAGTGGAAAAAACAGTTTGAGAGTTGGCAGTTTTCAAAGAGCCATTATTAAGGACACGAGCAAATTATCCCATTCCACAGGAAAAAATAGAAAATATGGTAAAACACCACCCTGGCTTAACCGGGAGATCTTCAGTGATCTGAAACAAAAGAATCCTACAAAAAGTGGAAATAAGGTCAAATTACAAAGGATGAATATAAACAAATAACACAAGTATGTAGGGCAAAATTAGAAAGGTTGAGGCACAAAATGAGATTAAACTAGCTGGAGACATAAAGGGTAACAAGAAAATATTCTATCAATACCTCAGAAGGAAGAGGAAGACCAAATACACTGTTGCTCAGTGAGGATGGGGGGAAATAACAGAAAATGTGGGAATGGCAAAAGTGCTAAATGATTTTTTTTTTCAGTTTTCATGAAAAAGTTTAGTACTGATTGGATATCTAACATAGTAAATGCCAGTGAAAATGAGGGAGCATCAGAGGCTAAAATAGGCAAAGAACAAGTTAAAAGTTACTTAGACAAGTTAGATGTCTTCAAGACACCAGGGCCTGTTGAAATACATCCTAGAATAATCAAGAAGTTGACTGAGGAGATATCTGAACAATTAGTGATTTTTTTTTTAAAAAGTCATGGAAGGCGGGAAGGATTCCGGAGGACTGGTAAAGGGCAAATGTAGTGCCAATGTAAAATTGGGGAATAAGAACCACCCAGGGGATTACAGACCAGTCGGTTTAACTTCAGTACCTTGAAAGATAAGGGAGCAAATAATCAAACAATCAATTTGCAAACACCTAGAAGATAATAAGGTGATAAGTAACAGCATGAATTTGTCAAGAACAAATCATGTTAAACCAACCTAACAGCTAGTCCACATACTTAGATGTACTTACCATGCTGTCTTCATTGTGGTGAGTCGATGGCTGACGCTCCCCCCTTGATTCTGCCTATGCTTCTCCCTCCGGTGGAGTACCGGAGTCAATGGGAGAGTGCTCAGTGGTCGATTTATCATATCTAGACTAGACACAATAAATCGACCCCCACTGGATGCCTGTTGATCCAGCATGTAGTGCAGACATGCCCTAAGATTCCTCTCACCTTTCTCACCAGTGTGGCTGAGCCATGACTTGCTGTACTAGAGGGTTTTCTACAAATTCAGGGGATAAAGTAGGTTCAACTTCTAGGCTCATTCACTCCCAATTCAGCAATCCATCCCTGTTCATCTTTTAAAATCAAGCATGTGCTTACATCTGCTTGACTTCATTGGAACTTAAGCATGCACATTAATGTTTTGCTAAATCGGGGCCTTTATTCTTGGCCTCTCTATGGAGACAGCTTGCAAGGTGGCCAATTACTTCCAATTGTACTGCTTTATGCAACTATGACACCTGCACACAGAAAACTGGATGGTTTTCAGCTATTCATTTCAGATAGGCCACTGAACAGTTAATTCAAACCTCTTACCCAAAATGGCTGAACTGAATAGCAGAAAAGAACATTAAACCTGACCACAAATAATGCAAACTGAAACTGCAGTCGAGATAGGAATCTGCTAACCATTGAAGAGACAGTAATATCATAGAGGAAATAAAATAGAAGGGGTTGGAAGGTGAAAGGATCCTAATTACTCAACTAATCTAACAAAAAAAATTAGTTATTGCATTATAACTGATTGGAGATATATTTGCAATATATACTCATCCAAACATTTATAAATATATGTAGAAAATATAGGCAAAATCTGTTTGGAGAGGTTTGTTACTGCTTGTGGTCCCTTTACTATGAACTTTGTCAAGTTTAAAATCAGTTATAATTAAGTGTGGCTATTAATGTTACAATGTATATACTGTCAGAGGGGAGGAGGGATAGCTCAGTGCTTTGAGCATTAGCCTGCTAAACCCAGGGTTGTGAGCTCAGTCCTTGAGAGAGCCACTTAGGGATCTGGGGCAAAATCAGTACTTGGTCCTGCTAGCAAAGGTAGGGGGCTGGACTTGATGACCTAACAAGGTCCCTTCCAGCTCTATGAGATAAGTATATCTCCATATATAAAATACATAATATTTGTAGGATTGTGCGTAGACATTACTGTGTTCTGAGTAATGTAACCTGGTTGCCACTTTTATTGTGGGTACTGAGACAAAAACACAACCAAAAGTAGAAAGACTCACTGACACATACATTGCCCTTGGGGAAATCGCTAAATCATTTGTACAAAAATTCAGGTCTAATTGAGGAAGGATAAACTAGGATAGGATATGGCAGGGTCAATTTCTATCATAGATGTGGTTTACTCTAGTGTAATAATCATATAACACAGGTAAACTCAACTCCTTTGTAACACGCTTTTACCAGGTCAAACTTGGAATGTTTTTGTAATAGTCTATCCGTTTCCTCTAACCAAAAAACTGTACATTGACAAGTTGCAGCTAAGGACAAAATTTTAATTTTCCAGTGATACTGGAAGGACAAGACACAGTAGGTTTAATGCTGTTTGATGGTTTAATTAATGGTTTATTATTAGTTGTTTGAGACTAGCCGATAGATAAAAGTGAACAATGCAGATAACTCCATGATCATTTCAACATCTACCCAGGGGTTTCCACCAGCCTTCCCCCTCTGCCTCTGCCCCTCCCCCGGTTTTCCATCCTGGGACCATACCATCCCTATCCCCTTCAAGTTAAGGTGGGCTATACAGGATGGAGGTGTTGGTTCCCTGCCAGTCACAGGCATCCCAAACTGTCCCGTTTCACGCCTTTAACTAATATCTCCTTTAAATCTTTTAACCAACGATTTAGCTGATCACTGTATCCCCTTCCCTATGGAGTACATGCACTGGACATCTGACCCACACTTACCTAATGAGTTCCAACATCATAGCCTAACTTTCTTTCCCTGCTTACCCTAATAAAGCCCCCCCTCCACACCTGCTGTGGGGAGGTGGAAAAGAAAACCCACTATTCCACCTTAGCCAGTCTGGTGGTGAGTGAAAAATTCCTTCCCAGCCCCCTAAGGAGTGGCTAGTGCAATGCCCACAGCAGGTCCTGACCAAACCTGGTATTTTGCCACTTCCCAGACTATGTGTCGGGGGGGTGCGTGCTGCTGTGCCTGGTCCGGGGAAAAGGAGGCCTCTCCATGGGCTTGCCCTCTATCAACTCTCTTCCCTTCCAGTCCTGGGAAGTGAGTCAGCATCGCCATGCTAACCTGCTCTGCTTTTGCAGCACCGTCCATAGCTCCCTTGCCTGATTCCTTAGAGCAATATACCCCTTCCCTCAACAAGCCAGAAAACGCATCCTCCACCCCATCCCAATTAAGGTCATTTTGTGTAGAATCATGGAGTCTGAGCAGATTATATTGCACCTGAAGTTTTCTTCTACTTCATTCACCTACCTGACTTTCCCTACCTTCCTACAGTCTCCATCTCTGCTTCATATAGCAGTTAAGGATCTGTGCTCATCACAGCCACAGCTTTAAACTATATTTTTGTGTGCACTAGCTCTTTGGCGAATCTGGGTTGTTTCCAATCCTAGCCCAGTGGGGGCTCAACTGCTTTAAAAAGTCAAAAATCCTAATCCCATCACAAAATATTGGAGAATCTCAGAATTGCAGGGCTGGAAGGGACATTGAGAAGTCATTAAGTCCAGCCTCCTGGGCTGAGGCAGGACCAAGTAAATCTAGTCCATCCCTCACAGGCATTTGTCTAACCTGTTCTTTAAAACCACCAGTGATGGGGATTACACAACCTCCTGTGGAAATCTATCCCAGAGTGTAACTACTCATAGTTAGAACATTTTTCTTAAACCAATTACTTCTTGTCCTACTTCAGTGGACTTGGAGAACTATTGATCCCTCTATATAGAAGCCCTTACCATATCTGAAGATGTCAGGTCACTCTTAAATCTTATTTCTTTTTAACTTTTCTTCATAGGCCAGGTTTTTAAAAACCTTTTATGTTTTGTTTTCTCCCTCTGGACTCTCTCCAATAAACCCACATTTTCCTAAAGTGTCCAGAATTGGACACAATACTCCAGCTGGGGCCTTACCAGTGTTGAGTAGAGTAAGATGCACTTGTTCATATGCCCCAGAATAATATTGGCCTCTTTCACAGCCACATCATATTCAATTTGTGATCCACTCAAACATAGCCAATTATTTGTAGCTATGCATTTGATTTCTTCTTCTTAAGTGAAGTACTTTGCACTTGTCTTTACATAATTTCATCTTGTTTATTTCAGAACAGTCCTCCAATTTGTCAAGAATTCTAATCCTGTTCTCAAGATTCCTTCCAAAGTGCTTGTAACCCCTCCCAGCTTGGTTTCAGCTGCAAATTTTCAAAGCACTCTCTCCCTTCCATTATCCAAGTTATTAATAAATTAAATAAATAAATCAAGTCATTAACAAACATTGTCAAACTCTCCCATGGCTCCTAAGAAAGATAACCCCACCCACCTGCCTCCTCACCAAGTCCCCAAACCCTCTCCCAGTCCAGCCCGTCATCTGCTAAAATGTACAAACAGCCTCACCACTATTTTTAACTCTTACATCTCTCTTTCAAAACAATATTAAGAAGCATCTTAATGTGTAACATATGGTATGGCATCTTTCCTTGTACATTCTGTACCACATTGATTTCTTAAAATACAGTCATTCAGAGGCAAATGTGCAGAACAAATCTACAGACAGGTCCTTATTTTTCTTCAAAAGTTAATGGACTTGCTGCTTTTAAGTTGCTTAAAACAACAGTAGAAGTATGAAAATTAATGTTGTATGTAACATTTTCATTCTCATTGGTGAACCATAAGCTTGAGTTTATTTTTTACTGCTTTTTTAATTTATCATTTTATCAACGGAGATGTTCAAACTCTATTTTGAATGCTTCCTTATTCAGTATGTTTCCTTTTAGTTACATTGCATTGCTTTTTTTCCCCAGTATATAAACCTGCAATCAATTAGGCTGACTGCTTCTACCAATATCTACTGGCCAGAAGGCATAACCCAAAAGCTAATGAGCTACTAACCATTGCTGCCATTGAAGAGAGAGATTTATTATGAATATGCAATTTTACAAAATACAATGCACATAACTGATGATTCTTGTCAGTAGCTGCAGTGTGAGATTACGACTGACTTGCAGATAACCATGTTATGAAATACATTCGATGCTTGTTATGGATAGCAACAACATAGAGCTTGTTACTGACTGAGATTTCATTTCCCTCACACACACTTCATGAAAGCATCAATGATTTGTCAAGCTCCACAGACAGCAGGTCCACTTATAAAACTTACCTGGAATACACTGTGATCTCATTTTACTCTAGCAAATCATAACTTTCACTTACTTTGAATCAGAAAACTCTTAGATAAAGGATGCCGAAATAGAGAAGAGGCTGGATGGTTCGGAAGAATGGCATTTACAGATACCGTCTGTTCACTCAAAATCATTGGTTCTGACTTCTTGTTTTTACCAACATGAAGCCTAAGTGACCACTGCATTACTTCAGTTCTGTAATAGGGCACCTCTATTCATTTCACTGGATTTACACCACTATGTGGCTGAAGTAACATTGTGGTGAATCAGTCTTCAAGGTGGTAGGGACTGACAGTTATTTTCATTTCAAGTTTCTCTGATAGTACATGTGAAGGAGATAATATCAATGTTAACGAACATAGTTTTAGCAGCTTCAGAGATTACAAAGAATAAATGTGCAGTGACAATAATTACCCTCTCAACCTTTCAGAAGTGGCACCAACACAACAGAATTGTGTCTCATTGGCAGGACAGAAGGGGAGGAGTTTGACTGCTGCTGTATCTGCTATAAGAGGTCAGTAGACATTTACTTTTTACCTTTGTGTTACCGATAGGGTGTCTGTCTGTCATTCTTTCAAAATAGAGAGATTACAAATTTAAAGATGCAAAAGTGGAAGAAATATGGAGGTTTAACTCAGAGTTTCCCTTTGTCTACCAATTCAGTAATCCAATTAAATTTCTGAGACTGGTAACTGACAGAATCAGATACACTCCCTGAGGAGAATTCAATTCACTTGTCTCTTCCTCAGCTCCTAACCCCACCCCCATTGCCACTTATCCTATTGTTTGTCTCCTTTATCCTCCTCACTTCCTGCCATTATTCCAGCATTTACAGGGGAGTTTAAAATGCACAAGATTTAAAATGAACATGCTATTTCTAAAGAACAGAAATCTTATCAAATACAAATACAATCTCTTGTCATCTCACTAGAATGGAGCAGTTGGTGAGAAGGGCAAATCGCGTTATGCACTCAACGATCTGTGATGAACCTATTGCCAGAAACTGCAGTTACCCGTCAGTGGCCTAGGCTAGAGGATGCTATTTAAAAAACTGTTGCAACCCTGCTTTTTGAGGCCTGATACATCTTTCACTACTGGGTCAACACAAACAACTTCTTGTAAGTCTTTCTATAGCACTTGGCATCAGATATCTCAAAGCACTTGATGGGTGGCGGGGGGAGGGAGCTTCATGACATTCTGTGAAGAGTTAAGTATTATCCCCATTGAAAACCTGCGAAAACCTAAGCAGAGACATTAAATGATTTGTCCAAGGTCACATAGGAAGTCTGTGGAAGAGTCAGGTATAGAAGAACTTCTTCCACACCTGTGCTTGCCACAAGACTGTCTTTAGCGTGACCACATTTCCTAAAGGGAAAATGAGACACCACTCGAACTGCTTTCTACGGCCCGCCCAAGCCTCCCCTTCACCCCCTGCATAGAGTTGGCCTTAAGGCTACCCATCCCCTGCACGAAGAACCGGCATGAGTTGCCTTGTGTCACTGCTGACCTAAGACCTCCCCAGCAAACACTCCTCTATGCCCACTAAAGGGGCAAGCCCCATTTTTCTGCCAAAACTGGGCATTTGACCCATTTTCTCTGGCCAACTGATGAAAAGGAGACTGTCCTGGCCAAAATGGGATGTACGGTCACCGTAAGTATCTTCTCTGTTTCATTGTATTAAAATCTTTAAAACGAACTGTAATTTTTAGAATAAAGTTGTTTCTATTTTTGCTTCTATGGTAGGTACAGCTTTATTCTTTGTGAATTAAAAGGAGGCTATTATATTGTTGGCATCGCTATTAAGGTGATGTTTGTCTGTCTGTGGACTAGCCATTTAAGACTTGTGAACCCAAATTAGCATATCAATAACTATGCAAGATTTGCACGATAAGAGATCTGCTACTCTTAAAAATAATCATTAAGACATTTGTTCAGTTTAAAAAGGACATTCATAACATGCTGCAGAATTGAAATGTTCTTTTATTAAATAAAAAACAACTACTCAATAATTCCTTCAGTCTGCATGGTCTAACAATGCTTTCCGTACAATCTATACACAAAAAAAGGAATGAGAAAAAGCATTTAACTATTATGCAGAATTTAGATTTTCATATTTTCTTCTGTTAATAACCCATTCTACTCCCTCCCCCCTTGGATTCAGAGAGCGCAGCAGGCCAAGTGATGGAAATAAAAATCACACTGGTCCAAATTTTGGGATTTGCTACTGGACCAGTGCCAAAATGGTACTGATAGAACAAGGGACAAGTACAGATTAAAAGTAGGACAAGTCTTGATTAATCAGAGCTAGAAATTAAGGATGTACACCACTGGGACTTTTGAATCTCAGTTTTCGAATGGCATGCTGCACTTTTTCTAGATCTTGCATGTCACAGGACTTAAAATTGGGTCATTCTAATTATTAGTTTGTTATGATCCATCAGTTCAATTGCAACAGGATTTCTGCAGCCACTATAATGAAAACTACTACCTCTGTACACCACAGCCTTTGTTGTATTCTCTCTCTGGAATAAACTATCAAATACTACAGATCATCAACCTCTTAATTCAGTGGTTCATGAAAGATTGGACATTAACATCACATCAGTATTGAACCTGGGAACCTAGAAAAGATAGGGGATTTTTTTTTAAATAAAAAGGACATCAATTTTAAGCTTGATATCTCCTAATATAGCATGGGTGAACACACATTAACAGACCAGTACAAATGCTTTGAGAGCCAGATAAAAGTTTCTTGGACCAGTGATCATGCAGAAAAAAATATGATCCCTAAAATGTCCCTAAAGAGACAGTTGATTAATGTCCTAGAGCCAATTAACTTGAGGAGCTCATTAGAAGGAATCATTGGAGGAGAAATTGTATAACACTATGGGCCAATCCTAACAACATAATAGGGTCAACTATTTATTTTTGAAAGAGTTGTATACTTTTACTATATAGCCTATGTAGCATTCCAATGAGAAGATGTTTAGCCGAACAGAAAACACAAGTTTGCTACAAGCAAAAAAAAAATTTAGATTTCAAAAGATTTGTCATCTAGAATTTCTTTAAGAAACTTTGCAGTGAAGGTTATTTTGAGCAGTTCTTTGGCCTCAACATGCTTCCACCTCTGCTATTTTGCAAGCTCAGCACTTACTTATTTGACAATTAACCAAGCAAAATGTTGGCAAAACTTGTTAATTCTTCTCAGCAATCTAATTTTATCTCCTCCTTTATTGAATCTCATGATAATCATTTTATCCAGTACTGAGACATTGAAACACATATTTCAATCCTTTTATAATAGGCTTCACTTGGCTGTTAACAAGGACTCTCAAATGTGACACCACTTTCCTGATTAATATTCCTACTCCTAAATCTAATTGGACAGAATATCTAAACAGTTCACTTTTACCCAATAATAATATTCATGTTTATTGAACATTTGAATCTTGACAAAACCTCTGCCTAAGACTGATTAGGGCTGAAATTTCATAACGTTCATGTCCCTGAGCTTGATATAAAATGAATTATTTTGTCTGTTTAATACTCCTTTTCAAACTGGCAATATTCATTTTTGTTACTAAGAAAAACGCAGCCACAACAATGAGACTCTTATTAACTCACTCTTAAAAAATATATTTATATACATGGAATTCTTGGCACTCACCAAATGAGGAGGAGTGTCTTGGCCTACTAGTTACAGTTCTGTATAGGGAGATTATGCCCTCAGTCGCAAAATCTTGTCCTCTTTTGTTTTCTGTGACTCTCTCCTCCCTGGTTCTCATCCTACCTCTCTAATTGATCCTTCCATGAGTGTTCCTCCTCTTCTCACCCAATTTTGGTGAGAGTGTCCCAGGGGCTTCCCCTCTTCCATTCCCTAGCTCTAACTGACCACATAACTTTATCCAATCCTACATCTCTTAGGACAGGTATCACTATCTACAGTGAGTTTTCTTGTTCTTTCTCCTACAGCATTTGGTACTGCCCACTAACAGAGTCAGGTTACTGGTTTAGATGAATCACTGGTCTGACTCTGAATGGCAATGCCAGCATTTCTAAATAGAAAATTAATGCAATTTGGGTGAGGGATGCCTACTGTGAAGTTTGTGCCATTAATGCATAACCTGATTTAATTGAATTGGTGGCCCTACCACTACTTCTTTGAACTATGAGGAGCTAACTTGACAGTCTTATTTTTCTTGGTCATAATTAGCTGTAGATATTGCCAGAATTAAAACATGATGGAATAATTTCATTTTTCAGATATTCCGCCAGGTTAACTGAAACCAGTTATCTCTGGGTCATTAGTCTGCTCCCAATCCATCAAGTAAAAAGAGGGAGAGTGAATCCTTCGGATATATCACAGATGTCCCACTCCTTAAGACCTACTACCATCTGGCTGCTAGGTAGAGCATGGAATGGAGTTTTAAGGAAAAAGTCAGTAAGTGACAATGGCTGCTATTGGTCATATATTGAAGGAAAGGAATACAACTCTTCTGAATCAAGCTCATGAGAACAAAGATCTGCTCAAATCAGAAAAAAATGTATAAATATAAGTTTCAAGAAAATTGGATTGCATTCAACAAACGAAACTCAGCCTTATTTTAATTTTGTATTAGTCCTTTCAGATTTCAGTGAGTAAAAGGCGGTAGGCTGTGTGGGTGTGGAGGGTTAAACAGCTACAACGGTCATTATGAAACATTCTCTCACACTCAAATATCACAAGGCATTAAAACTATATAATTTATAACCCATAACATTTTGCCCAATATCTGGTGCTGAAAGGTGCTGAATATAATCACAGTAAATGATATGACAAGGACTATATGATAAGATACATGTAGTTAGTATTTTAAAAAAAAACATTAAATCAAAGTGCTTATGGACACACAGTGTGATACATCATCCCAGACATTAGAGATGAATAGATGGAAGGGTTAATATATACTTTAGATTATACTAACAAGCAGGATATCAGCTGGTAGGTGACACTACACTGAAAAGTACTACTGAAGCCCAAGGAAAATACCAGCTGTCTCTGCTCAGACAAGACGGATTACCACCTGTCCAGTTATCTTTCACATACAATACAAGGCACGTTGGCCATTTTAACAGGGATAACTGTACCCATATGTTGTTTAATTTTGAACTGCACTTTGCCTACTTGTAAATATTCGTGATGGATCATTATAAATTGTAGATTAGCACAGAGGTGGTGTTTACCTAGAGGCTAAGCTTCAAGCTTACTTTAGCCTCCTGAAACCTTAATCTACAGTATATTATGTTGGTATCCGTACTTTAGACAGAGGATGGGAAGCAGACAAACAAAGAGAAAAATGCATTTGGGATTTTAGTGCAAAACTACTTTAGGTCTCAAGCCTTCAAAGATTTATGCACATGCTTAGTTTTATGTACTATGAGTAGTTCCACTGCCATTTCAGCAGTACACTAAACCCCATTTTTGTCACAGTATAGTTCATAACTGCAGTAGATTAAAAATAATAAAATATGATCATTTGCCCCACACAGTTAGAAAAACATAGTATTTATATCACAATTGTAGAAAAATACCCCATTTACAATACAGGGATATTTTGGGCAGGGTTAAAAAAACCTCATTTTTAAAGTGTAAACAGGCCCAGTTCACTGAAGTCAATTAAGTTGTATCCACTTATGTTAACGGTGAATGTGTTCCCAACTAACCAATTTTTACAACACAACCTGCAATTTTCCAGGAAGTGAGGCAGACCTCTGCCAGTAGTTCAGCTCTCCCACCTCTACCTTCATAGTCTGGCCAAAAAAAAAAAGTCATCCCAGACCCTAACCGCACATCCATTAGCATCTGCAAAGGACATCGGTTTATAGGATGATTTTTCTGCCAGTTTGTGCATCACAGACAAAAATACCACAACACACACACACTTTAGGGAAACACTGGCACTGCACACAGACGACTGCTTCTGTCAGCCAGCCACCAACATCTGGCTATCTCATTTGCAAGGAAGATCAAGGACAAGACTGTGATCCATAAGGGATTGGGATAAAGGGTCTGACTGCTGAAGTCTGAAAATTTTGAGAGTCCCTGAAGTTTTGGTGGATTTGGGTGCTGTTTATTCTAAATCAATTCATATAAATGTTTTAGACTAATAATTGTTTAGATTTTTGGGGAAAAACGTTGACATGACGTTGTATAAAACAGTTCAATTAAGGTCAACATTGCTTGTTGTTCTGATATTTGAGACACTGTACTGAGGTTTTGACCCATAATCTAGAATCCAAGCATGCCAATTTGTTTTACAAGATACACTGAAGAGTCAGAGTTTTTTCTAGATTCCAATCACCTGAAGTATTTGTACACTTTCACTAGAACTCTGATCACTCACTTAGCTATCCTGGAACTTATTTTATTGACTCAAATCTGGGAAGCAGGCTGAAATGGGGAAATTGTGACAATTGCAAACACTATACAACAGCAGTCACTAATATGATTTTGAAGTAGAGAACTATAAAGTATAAAATAAGTATAGTTTTAGTTTTCAATCTATTTTTATTAGCAATATTGCAAACAAGTTTAAAACAACATAGCATATTTCTCCTTGATGTAATTTTAATACCTTCATAGCCTGCATACTCACTGGTCCAAATTAGGCAGAGCCCAAAAAACAACTCACTAACAAGTTGATTTTCAACAATAAATTCTGATTTCTTTTTAGAAATCCTGAAAACCAATAAATGACACTAATGCAGCTGGAAAATGCTGTGCTGAATTAACTCCCCTTTCTTAAAAGTTTAAATGAATCAATATGTTGAATTTTTAAAATACTTCGGAGAATGTAGCCCAACATGCAACAGATGCACAATTTATTGACAAACCAGCTCAAAATTATATAGTTATATAACTAGCCTGTTTCATTGGTAGCTACTGAAATCTTCTTTCACTGTCAGCTAAAGTCAGTCAAGGCTTTTTCCCCATAACGATTGCATGCATTTACTCTGCACCTGTGGTCTGTTTGTTTTTAAATAAAGTTCCATCTGCTCTGGAAAGAACATTTCAACAATAAAATATAATTGAAATGTCTTTTTAGGATTATTTCCCAAAATATAGTAGAGGTATAGTTTTCTTAAATTTGATTTTAAACATATATAGACTAATTCTTTATGATCTGCTTGGATACAAAATAAAATTTAAAATCTTTTTACTTTTATGTTTGGACATGAAATTAGCCACCCCACCCTTTTACAGACTTAGGTCCATTTCATTTCACCTCTTTTTGATGACATCCAATCAAAACAGGAATTTCAAATCATTCTTTTACATTTTTAAACATTCATATTTGCTCTCTGAGTGCTCTCTGCTGAACGTGAACGGGATCTTCAGAAAGTTAATCACATTACTACTACCCTTCATTTTAGGACTGAGTAGTTATATCATCCAGTTCAGTAGTTTTCCTCTCTGACGAAGTCAATATGGCTCTAATCCTGCAACTGGCTCCACCCAGACAAACTTCTACACCTGGATACAGCCCCCTACACTTGTTTTACATCAAACCACCACCACATTCTGGTGCCATATTAGTTTTCCAGTATCTTTATAATAAATCATAAAAACTTGATTTGGCTAAAAAGCCTGGGTTTTGTAAAGGAACAACTGGATGGATATATCAACATAAGTTAGTATTTACTATACATACAAACAGAATGTGACAATAATAAAAACAAAACCTAAGCCTAAATACGGCAACTGACTCCACACAGACTAATCTAACAGCTTCTCCAGGATTGGGGGATAATGGTAGACAACCCTGTGTGTGTGAAAAGGATGGCCTGATTTTAGGAACCACCATAGAGGAGAAGAGGCTTCAGTTTAGCTAAGGGGCCAGCTACCTTGTTTCCAGTTTTACATAGGCGTACTTGGATGTGACACCACCCCCCATCCCCAATCAAGAAGGGAATCGACAGAACTGAAGGCCCAGGGGAATGGAGACTAGCTGCATCATGGAGCTGAGAGAAAAGAGATTCGTTTTCCTCAAGGACTAGTTTGAGAACTTGGGGGGCATTTAGGGAACTCTTGATTATATACGTACCAGGTGAAATGTTTAAAGGAAATTTGTTTTATTTTGGAGTGTGTATGATGTAGCCTTGGGGGGAGGGGGGTGTTTGGAAGGTTAGAAAAATACAGAAAAAGACCTGCCTGTGAAAAAGGTTCCCCCTACTCTCTTGCCTCTCTTCTCCCTTTTGACAATGGAAAGGTGTGCAACAGACCCATAAATGAAATCAGACCCAGATCTCCTGTTTCAGTGCAGGTATGCCCTAGTTTGGTGTAATGAGGAGGGTGGGGCTGCCCTGGGAGTTAAAGAGAGAGTTAGCCAAAAGGCAAGAGAGAGCACAGAGAGGAAGAAAGAGAGAGCTCAGAAGAGCAGAACTGGGCCCAGGGCTTCAGGGACGTGATGCTGCTGAAGGAAGGAGTGGTGAGAGTTCGCTAGTGCAGTAGTGGATCCAGATAGGGCCACTGAAAGCTAAGGCAGAAAATCAGATGGGGGTCTCCTACAAACTCCCCCAGGCCAGAGAGCCATGGCTAGAGAGCTGAAGGCTGAGATCAGCAGAGGAAGATGCCCGCTGGCTCTCAGAGCTGGATATCAGGAGGTTGCTGAGTGACTCACTAAGACCAGGGCAGATCCAGTTTGAGCAGGATGGAAGCTTGGCAGTCTGTGACACCGTGAGGCAGACAGGCTTAAAGAGCTGTCATCTGCCCCAATCCTGGCTTGTGGATTGGCTGCTGCTGCAGCACACCTGAGGAATGAAACATCACAAGCTCTGGCTGAGGGATCACCTCACACTGGGAGACCTGAGGCCAGAAGGCAAGAAGGGGCTGAAGGCGGGGGAATGATGGAGGAGTGAGATTGCTGATGTCTCTGGGTGAAAGCCAGAACCAGACCAGAGAAGGAAAAGGGCACAGAAGCATCCCCAACTAGAGGGTCTGGGGTGAGACATGCCTATGCTAGAGCATTGTGAGAGATACCAAAAGCTATAATGAGTGTGTTGATAGACTACTGGGACTTGAATGACTGAAGATAATGTTTGGACTGTGCTGAGGAAGACTGGATTATGGTTACATGACTTTTGCAATAAATTCACTCCACAAAGGGCTATTTATACTTGGAAAGCTTGCTTACAACCATCAGGGACTCCAGAATAACAATGAAACTGAAATCATGCCATGGCCTGCCACTAGAGGGAGCCCTAGTCAGGGCTACCTCCCCACACATAGTGGAGAATATGGGCAGGCAACTGGCCCCTGGAAAATGGGGCCACCGGATGATGGAAGTCAAAGCATGGGGCTACCTGCAGAGCCACCCTGACACTGTGGGGGGAGGGGAGGGAAAGGGAGGCACTGTGGAGGATTTTCTAAGGTAAGAAAGGACCTAGAAATCTGAACTATAGCAGAATATCGACTACAGATGGGGAGCCCAGCCTGTTGGTGAAATTTGTTTCAAAGGAGTTTGTTTACCAGGTTGTTTAATTGATTCAGATATTTTGGAATATTCAGTGTTATTAGCTGGAGAAGTGTTCTGTCCACTGATCTTTAGTTCCATAGGGTCAAGTTTCTCATAATCTTCGAGTCCTGTACCATAGCTTCAAAATCACTGTCATCATGACAGTTTAATCATGCCCAACTCCTCCACATTTTTCCCCCACCCGCACTTCTACTGCATCATTATTTAGCAATAATTAAAAATTTTATCTAAGTGATATAATCAAGAGCACAGATTATGGAAGTTACAAATAAAAAAAAATGTTGTCACTGTACATCATTTATTATGACAGACCCCAACCTTCCCAGTAACTGCCATCTAATCCACCTCTCCCTAAAGCATCAAAACAACAAAAGATTCAATTAGAGTGAAAACCATCCACCCTTTTGGTTTATCCATGTGATTGCTGCTAAATTTTTCACAGCTATCAAATATCTACAATATATTTTATTTATTTCACACACACACACACACACACACACACACACACACACACACACACACACACACACACACACACACACACACACAAAATCTATGAAAGGTTCTAGGTGTTTAACACACTTAGCAATATAATTAAAATCCCAGCTGCATTAGAATAAGTTTCAAACAGGAACTCAGCCCGTCAGTCACAAAACAAAACAAAAAAAGAGAAAAGAAAACCTTTCCACGCCTTTATTGTCCGAAGAAACTCCGGGGCTGAACAGGAGAGGTGGGTGGGTCAGCCACTCTGACAATCAGTGTGTTTTCAGTGGGAACTGAGGGGGTACAGCACCTCACAAATAGAGTCCTTTAGAAAGCTCTCCGCTTGCTTTGTTGCAGTACTAATGTTTCAGCATTAATCGTGCATAGGTATTAAAGTTATTACTTCATTTCAGATTCCAAATGTCAGTTTTTGTAGTTGCAGCGAAGTTCATCCATAGCACTACCCAGAAAATGTATACCCCTACTAAGTATACACTGCTATACTAATCACTTACTGGGTTATTGTCAAAGGATAAAAAAAATGTAGATTACAGAAACAGACAGGAAACTGTAAACAATACTACATACATTAAGGAGTGCTGCATGCTCTTTTTGCCTTTCTAAAGCTATTTTAGAAAGCAGAAAATTGATTTGACCTTTTAAAATGTTATTTGGCAAGTTTAATATACTGTATGTAATATGGGTTTCTTTATTTCCTCAGACAATTTCAATGTTTGCTGTAAAGCAAGCTAATATCTTACCTACATTCTGGGAGTGGTGAGGATATTGCATTGTACTAGACTGTGCACAAAGTAAGGATAAATCTATTGCGTTAGTTTCTACATTAAATACTGACGTTTTCTTAGCCAAGTCAGTTCAAACAAACTTTCTCCCTATGGCAGATCTCCTTATAAATAAACACACTCTCTATAGTTTAAGTATTCTCTCTATGGTGGATTAAAGCTACCATGCAGTGAGGAGTGTGTTACAATTTGATTAGACCCTTATGTCAGATAACTGAAGAGATTCTGTAAATGGGGCAAGTAGGGGAGGTAATTTTTTGAGTGGGTCAACTAAAAATTACATTTTCTGTTTCTCAAACATCGCAGAGTAGGCCTCTAAATTCCCACTTATCTTTATCCAATGAAAAAGATTTTGGTTTCTTTAGAATTAAAGTACATTTAAAAATATCCCTTAACTAAGTGCATGACTATACTGTAGCAATATTAGTTGTAGTTTATCAAAAATTATTCAGCTCCATAAATCAGTCCAGCTGCCTAGCTGTCTCTCTCTCCCCCCATTATCCACAATGATAGTTGAGCTGCTTGAGTTAACAGCCCTTAGGATTTAATTGACTGAGGGCTGAAGAGTTCTCAGTGAAAAACGCTTGACATCGGAACGTGCTTCCCTCGTTAGACCTAACAGCCCAAGTCTGTTACCCTTTTGGGTACCATAAATGACCCACCTCTTTTCCCAGGATTTTGGCTAAAGAGAGAAGTAAGAGTTTGAGAGTGGGTCAGAAGGGGATTGACTTATTTAATAGCTACTAAAATATTTTATTATTACATGGATTAAATTGCATTTGCACAATATGGTTCCTTGTGAGGAGTAGCATGGGGCCACATCATCCCAAGAAGATGATCTCAGAGGTACTGTGTCTCAGAGTCTTGGTGTTCCCAGTGGTACCCAGGGTTGTGAGGGACCTCTCTTCCATCTGCCCTTAGCACAATGAAGCCATGTCTGTGCCAGCTCCCTGACTCCCTTCTCCACCCACACAGGCTTTGCTGTCTCTTTGCAACAGGAACATTCCAAACCCCAAGTCCTCCAAGTGTCCTCTGGGGTGTTCAGCCTCTTATCCATTGGATCCTCTCAAAATTCACAGACCCACTGATCCCTTAGGAACAGTACATCTCAGTTTACCAACTTCACCTCAGGATTACTGCTCCGCTCAGTGCATAGCACTTAGATTTCTTTATAGTGAAAACAAGTATAAATTTATTTAACAAAGAAAAGAAGATTAAAATAGCAGCAGGTAGGAAGACATATTGGTTATATGTAAAATAAAATCTTAACATGCCTTCCAGAGCCTATACTTAACTAACAAAACATTCTCCCGTCTCAAAGGTTATTCCACCCAAGGTTTCCCCATCCCCCCGCGTTTAATCACCAGGCTGGCTATGATCCTCTGTTCATAAAACAAGAACATTGGCAGCCTGTCCCCTAGGCAAAGGATGCCGTGTGTCCCCTTGCATTCTCTGGATATACCAGACTAATTCTTTGATGTTAGCCACAAAGAAGACACCCTCCTGCTGTGTGTTCCTTCCTGCAGATTTTGTGATCTCTTGTCAACTTTGCAGTCTTGATTAGCTAGTGGCTCCCTATGGAAATAGACTTACATTGTAAGACAAGCAATAAATAGTGTTCAACCAGGGAGATAAGTGTCTACTATACCATGCCTGAACAAAACCTGTGTAGACATCAGACTGAGAGGATCTCTAAAAACCCCAATGCACCCCTTATGTCCTCTGCTAGTTGGCATCAAGAGGTTCCTGCATCACACAGTATGTCTTCACTCCAGAGTTAACCCAGTTGATGCACACCTGGGTTTGAGCACCCAGGTTGGCCAAGCTCAGGCGTGAATAGCCACATGGCAAAGCCATAGATGAGTTACTGGGTCCATAGTCTTGCTGCCCTTGCTCCTGTGTGTCACTGCTGGGGGCATAACCCATTATCCTCTGTGCTGCAGTAAATGCAACACCCTGATTATTTCCCAGTGTACTGTGAGTGAACTTGTCAGTCCTAGCACATTGAAGGAGAGGGGGAGAGGTGGGAAGGAACTGGAGGACTCAAGTGTTTTAGAATCAGAGAAGATTCATAGAAGATGAAGGCTGAAAGAGACCTTAGGATGTCATCTACTCCAACCCCCAAAGTCCAGAGGCCACAGTGCAAACAGGTGGGTTACCAGCACAAGTGTAAGCAGCACTCATTCTTTCGTGTGTATTCCCAGGACAGACCAACTAGCTCAGTGTAAAGCACCTCCACAATCAGACCAGAAAGTTGTGTGAGAGAATAGGAACTAGGTTAGGTTCAATGCCCAAGTAACAGCCCACTAACTCTGAAGTGAAGACAAGCCCAGAGAGCCATAATGCCTCCAGGAGCTCACTATTTATTGCATCCAACGAAGGGGGTATTCACCCACGAAAGCTCATGCTTCAAAAACGTCTGTTAGTCTAAAAGGTGCCACAGGACTCTTTGCTGCTTTTACAGATCCAGACTAACATGGCTACCCCTTTGATACTTATTGCTTGAGGGGGAAGTTTGCTACAGCCTTGTAAAGAGTCCAGCATAATCTCCGTAACACTGGCCTGCATGCAGGGAGTGGAGTTATGGTCTGCCAGGATGTTCTCCAACTCTTACTGCTCCCTTTCCAGTCAGTTGTTCCCAAGCTGGAAGAGTTTTTGTAATCCTCCAAGCACAGGGGCTGAAGCACGCAAGCAACATAAATAAGGGGGAAGGAGACTGTTTCCTTACTTCCTTCTCCCTGCATAGCTGCATAACAGCTACTCACAATCTATGCTTATAGCTTTTTTCCTTTTCTGTGTTTTTATTTTAGAAAATTGTAAAAATTATTTAAAATATTAATACATTAGAAGAACAATTAGCCATACAGTGGTCAACATTAAGAATTCAGCATTTTCCTGCATTGGTATCTGAAATACTGCAGCATTTCACTATACTTAAGAAAAGGAGTAACTGTAGTATCTCAGATATCATTGTGGGGAAATTATGATTTTTTAAATGTGAACTCACATGTGCAGACATTATTTACATACTGTTGCTACAAGGATAAACAAAACTATTATTGAATAGAGTTGTATGGCTTCTTGGAACAGATAGTAACAAGACTCTAGAAGCAAACCAATCTTTAGCAAAACTTCCTAAGAAATTGTCTATTTAAGAAAAAAATACAATATTCGTTTTCAATTGTAAGCCTATTACTGGGGTTCAGATCTGAGTGCCTGGAACAACTTAGGGAAAAAATACAAAACATAGTTAATATATACTGCTTCTTTGAAATATATATCATTAACTCCCTTAGCTGAGACAATACAGGAATGATGAGTCAAGATTATACATCTCCAACAGAAAAAGGCAGAATACGCTCTTTGTCCACTTACAATGGATTCTCCTATTTCTTCACCACTCCTCAATTCATAAAAGAATTCACTAACAAAAGCCTGGTGGGGAAGAGTTTTTTAAAAATAAGCTAAAAAGATATGGACTGTTCTCAGCGTACCTTTAAGAAGAATCTTCTTTATTCTCCCAGACAAAAAGAAAGTTAAAGTAAACTAAGAAAAAAAAGTTAAAAGGGGTGCTTTATCGGTTCTTACAATAGCTATCGTCTATAGTTTCTATACAATATGAAAATAAAAAGAGGGCTAAGTTTATATCTTTAAACACTCATTTCACAACATATTTCTGGTATTAATGGTATATTTATATTAAATACTTCATATAAAATAGTACAACTGCTATTCTGATAAAATGAAATACTTAACAGAAAAAAAAAAGAGAGAAAGACACAATTAATGTATTAGATACCATTCAACAACATTCACAAAGACTATCAGCATGCCAGGCCCCTTCTCACAAGGTCAGATTATAATGAATCATCTTCTCTGACAAATCACATCATTCCCAGTGAAAGGTTCACTGTGGGCTTTCCCTTACACCAAACACTTGGAGTGCAATTAAAAAAAAATGAAGTACCATTTTTTGCTCTCTGAGGACAGCATACGTGTAGAATTGATTGTGAAGACTCCACCAACACCCACCATCCTTCTTTAATATATAAAACTGGCACTGTATAAATAAAGTGATGAGTTCTCAAGGGCTGTCTATAACTTCCCCTATCTGGTATAGCATGAGCTAAGAGGGCCACATTTCTCTGAGAGACCCATTTTTTAATCACAGTGAGCTTAAAGGCACACTGAAAAAGCCAAAAATAATACACCTGTTTTCCTATATTTCTTCCCCCAAAGTCTATGCAATCTTTTAAATGCGAGAGGATTTCTCATTCCAGGTGGGGAAAGGAGTGAATCTAAATTCCCCACAAATGATTCAACATGTTTTAGATGAACAAATCTGGCACCACCTCATAAATCCCCCCCAAAGTGTATATTCAATAAGTTAATGTGTATCTTCATAAAAGCTTATTTAATTTTACAAAGATAAAATCGGATGCACATGCTTGTCTACTGTGAAAGACCTTTTATATTTTGATGACTTATTAACTTTAATGCTAAGAAAATAAATGCAAGCAAGGCAATTTTATTTCTGCAGTTCAAGAGCCTTACTTTTTATTTTCCCTAGTTATGAGTGTGTGGGGGGAGGAGGGATCATAAAGATAACTAATTACTAGCATTTGCAAAATCTGCATTCCTTTGGGAGAAACACCAATTCATTAGCTTTATTTTTACCTCGAAATGTATGTCCCAATCCTGCACATGTATGTGCTTAACTTTAAGCGCAAGCATGCATACACATGCACACACGCTTGCAAGTTTGGGGACTTAATTTGTACCTATGTACAAGTTTTGTTTGTTTTTGTTTAGACTAGAGTAGGCTGGAGGCTAGAGTATGCCTACAGTCGAGCAAAATTCTAATGTTCTTTTTTTAATGAAAAAAATCAGAAAGAAGCCTGAAGAAATTATTCATGAGAAAATAATGCATTACTTCATTTTGAACTAATTACTGTGGTTTTGTAGGCTAACCAAAAACATGGCTGTACTTTGGTGAACAAAGAACAAATTGTTCACATTGCTTTTTCAAGTTCCTCATCCAAAAGTTTCCAAATTAAATCAAATTCCTGCTTCAGACTCATTTCAGTATTACTACTTCACAGTTATTGGAACTTCAAAGCAACTTTTGTTCTGAAGGGTCCATACATGATAAGTAAAAGAGTGAAACACAAAGGCAATATTAAGCAAACCTGCAATAAGCATATCTAAGTCTTCGTTGCATTGTTTCTGATTACTCTGGCTCCTGTACTTCATCTAAGACTGAAACCGCTTCACTCTGAAAATCAGAATTCTCTCTTACTTTACATAACTGGCACGAACTCCAGTTGGAAAAACTTGGACAGTCAGTATAATTCTTTCACTAAAGGCAAGTTCTACAAATACAGAACATTTTAAGACTTCTGTATTCCTCGATCCTGAACGTTAATTTGTGACTTCAGCATAGTTTGAAAGAGATCTCTACTTTTTAAACATCTACATCAGGGGTCGGCAACCTTTCAGAAGTGGTGTGCAAAGTCCTCATTTATTCACTCTAATTTAAGGTTTCACATGCCTGTAATACATTTTAACGTTTTTAGAAGGTCTCTTTCTATAGGTCTATAATATATAATAAACTATTGTTGTATGTAAAGTAAATAAGGTTTTTAAAATGTTTAAGAAGCTTCATTTAAAATTAAATTAAGATGCAGAGCCCCTTGGACCAGTGGCCAGGACCCTGGCAGTGTGAGTGCCACTGAAAAATCAGCTTGTGTGCCACCTTTGGCACGCATGCCATAGGTTGCCTACCCCTGATCTAGAGCAACATTTCTCAAATACAGCAACCATGGCTGCATGTGGCCACCAGAGGCTTTTCTTGTGGCCACAGTCTCCTGAGATGTGACTGGGGGTAGGGGAGGTGGCAAAGCAGCAGTTCCTTTCCTGGAGCTGCTTGCAGGGGTTGGTCCCTACCCGCTTCTGGAGCCATAAACACTATAGGAGCAGGCAACCAGTGTGAGTTCTCTGCCTTTCCAGGTGCGGTGCAACTCAGGCTTCGGGCTTCAGGCTAGGGTGACCAGACAGCAAGTGTGAAAAATCGGGACAGTAGGTGGGGGGTAATAGGAGCCTATATAAGAAAAAGGCCCCAAAAACGGGATTGTCCCTATAAAATCAGGACATCTGGTCACCCTACTTCAGGCGTCTGCCCTTGGGGGGTGGGCAGCAGGCTCTGGCCACGGGCCAGCCGACTCTGTCCCCCAGCCGCAGAGTTTTGGGCTTTATCCCTGGACTCACCCCACCTCCCACCATCACCCCAACCCCTGCTGCCTCCTCCAGATCCCCATTATCCCTGCCCCCCCGCCTCCTTACCCACCTCCTAATCCAGGGCTTAGTTTGTGCCCAGCATGCCAGGGCTGAGTAAATCTGATCTGAAAAGTGATATTACCAAATATACAAATATCACTTGTTACAGGAGCAGACTTACTAATCAGCAATCTAAAAAAAATAAATTTTGTGTGTGTGTGTGTGTGTGTGTGTGTGTGTGTGTGTGTGTGTGTGTGTGTGTGTGTGTGTGTGTGTGTTTTTTTATACATATAGCAGGATTTTTTTTTTGCAGATTCCTAATTAACTACTTCCTGTACACTGAAGTAAATCCTTGTTTTACACACAAACTTGCATCAAATTTCATGACAACAGCTTAGTTAAAGTTGTACAAACCCACATGTGGACACTTATTTAAGTTCATCCTAAAGCTTTTCCTAATCATTTAAGCTAACCTGAAACCTGAGGACAACAAGTTGATCGGAACTGAAATAAGAATGTCCATACAGCCTTTTGCACCAATTTAACTAAAGCAGTTTAAATATCACATCTTAAGTTAAGCTGGTGCAACTCTGCATATAAACAAGCCCCAAGTTAGGGGAGAAAGGGCTGCAAGCAAAGAAAAATGGAGAATAACTTCAGGGATGCAAAATTCTCAAAATGCTACTTATGCTGCTTGTCTAGCAAGCTGACTGAGATGGGCTGGTCCTCCTACCCCAACTTTGTAGAGCAGATCTGCTTTCTTGTCATTACAGATCTCTTACAGGAACAGAACCCAATGCTGAAGTAACGCTTACATATAATTCCAGGGAGGGGCTCAGTCCTCCATCATTAATAAAGTCCTACTTCATTTTGAGGTTGGCAACACACACTTTTTCCCCTGTTAACACATCAAATTATCTTGGAAAGTTTGGGGCAGGGCCGTAACCAGGGTGGGTGAGCAAAGCGGACATCCAGGGCTCAAAGTCAGGGGAAGGAGAGGGGGCAGAAAAAATGACAAAAAAAAAACAAAAAACAGTGGGGTAGAGCCTTGCAGCTGGCATGGTATTGCCACTCTTACTTCTGCACTGCTGCTGGCAATGGTTCTGCATTCAGAACTGAGCTTATATTGGAATAAGCTATTTTATACACATTACATCTACACACACACTCCTGTCCCTCTCACACACCCCGATAAGCATCAGGACTTGCTTCCAATTGCAATTTAAAAATGAATTGAGGTGTATACTGTAGTTCCAAAGTCCCGCAACCCACCTACTTTGCAAAAAACCTGAGTGGCCTGGAGAGCCAGAATTACTGACAGGCATCATTGGTCTCTAGTTTTGACTGTAGGTAAACAAGCAGGGATATTAATGGTTCACAATAATCCATCCGTGGTTACTGAATTCATTCTGCCCACTATGCAGTACATCATTCAGATATGTTTTCTAGTCAGCAACCATCAGAGTCTCAGATATAACTGTAGTAGGGTCAATCAGATAAAAATAAGCATCATGCATTAGTGACACTAATCCATATGCCTCAACAAATCATCTCAACTAGTGTAATACTCTTAAAAGGAAATAATTTCTATGTATTTCCCTGAATCATTTAAAAGGAGGCCAAGAAACTCAAATGATTAAGCAAGGGAATAAAAAATGCCTTCAAAGTCACTCTTAATTTAAATTCCGGTGCTTCAAGATTCTTCTATCGTACAGTGTTGAGTTTATGATCAACAAGATATGTTAGCAGGAAAAATCCTCTGCCTGCTTTCACATAGGAAGTACCAGTAGTTATTGCATTCTATAAGGGCATTCAACACAATTAAATATATATATATCTTAGGAAATAATACATAGGACAAGGCTTTATCTCACTGAGACAGATCCATAAATAATAACTTTTCCGGTCTGTTGTTGGTAATGATCCTATTCCTAGGCCAAGGCTACAGCTGCCATTAGGGATTCCAAGAAAATCTTGAGACAGGAATTCCCCTGCCTAACCTTCCTCTGACAAGCTGCTATCTGAAGAGAGTTGATGTATGTTTAAGGACTGTAGCAGTAAAGCTTCCAAAGTCTGGCTGCAGATTTTGAACACTACTGAATGCTTGAAGCAGTGGAATAGGATTTTGAGACAGAAGACCTCTGATTAAGGAAGCAAGGACTATAGATACTGAAAGGAATCTCCTATCATTATAGAAAATAAGCAACATTTTTGAAGGGGAAAAGGAACAAAACTGTATTGAAAGCAGCAGTAGATGAAATAGGGTAAAAAAGGGTTTACAGTGCCTGGCTGCTCCTGCTGCTGGGCAAAAGAACGTTAATCCTCTGCAGAAGTCCAGCTGGCACATCTGATGCAGTTGAGCACCCACAGGCTGAAGGGGTGCCTGAAGAATAAAAGGTTTCTTTCTTGTTTAATATGCATGCACCAAGGCACAGAGATTTTAAAATAAACCTGCTATGCATGACTGTAATGTGTGACCAGCCACTTTCCATGTTTCCTGCCTTTTTGGTGGTCTACAGATTGACAAACTGCCATCAGACTGAATTTAAGAGAGACAGTAACTGAAGTATGGTTAAAAAAAAAGTTTTCACATGTATGTGGGACAACTAGTCATCATTTCTAGTTGTCACTTTGTTCACAAATATAGAGCCAAGTTATGTTACAGAAATCTCTCCCATATATATTTAGGAATGGTTCATGCAGGTTGAGAAATCACCCTATTTTTAATGATCTCCCCCTTTTACAGACCATTACATTATGATCTCAGGAGTTTATACTTGTCATCAAGAAAGATGCATTGGAAACTATTGCTGGTTTCCGACAAGCTCGGTCTCTGACACTTCAGTACCAATTCTCTCTCCTCCCTTTCTTGGATTTACTGATTAGTGAGATGTATGCATAAATATACATTTGCTCTACACAGAAATTTTACTTAGGAAGCAAAAACAGTTCTGAAAGGCAATTGGGTACTTACTTCCTCCTCCTATGGCACATTTTACTGCACTCTTAATCAAAAAGTAAATGACAGTAATGAAATTAACCCTAACACTGCTTTATTTAAATTCTATGTACACGGTGCAAGTTAATATGGAGAAAGAAACTAGCAAGATGCAATACAAGTGCATTGTTTTACTTTCTTGAAGCATAGTAGTTCAGGCTTCCCTCAAAACTGCGACAGAAATCACCACAATGTTGTGTGTTCCTACATGCTGATTTTGACACTTAGCAACCCACATATTAAAAATCAGTATGTATCCATGCACAGGCTTTTATAAAGCACAATTAGTTCACTAAACCATGTTTTAAAAGATGCAATAAGTTTATATCTGTTAGTGAATAAAGACATTTTTAAAAAGCCTCCAAAAATCCGCTAGGATGGATCCACTGCTCTTGACAAAAGTTATTTCTGCTCAACCTGCAAAAAGAAGATGGAGTTCCTTTTATGTAATTATTAAATGGAACTGAATGCTCTCTCTGTTCACATATTTGCTGAATCAACAGCACCCTCCCTTCAGTCTCTCCCCCTTCTGGAATGAGAGAGTGGGCATTTCCTCTACTGTCATCTAGGAGACAGCTTTTTGCAAGGGATTCCTTTGCCCTCGTAAAAAAGATTATCTTATTTTATCTCTGGCAATTTTCTTCCTTCCAGGTTTGTCTCCATTTGGAAAAGTGTGAATCTTCACAGAAGAATTTTTTTTGGAGGGCAGAGAATTATCTAGTCTAGCAGTGGGATCCCGAGCTTTTATCACTGTGGACACAGACAGAAACAAAGCACTCTTGTGCCTCTAAGATCAGACAAGAAATTGTGTCTTTTTTTTAAAGATACCTTTAGTACCAGAGGTTTCCCCTAGAAATTACCATTTCTATGCCAACACACCAGGACAGTAATTCCTGCAGCCTGTAGCTTCACAGCATCTCACTTTGCTGCACAATGGAGTGGCTGGGGGTGTGGGGTTAGATGGATACTGAGGGTTTTAGCAAGGAAGTTTTGGGACTTGGCTCTGGCCTGCTTCCCTTTCAGGAGTAATAGATTTTAAGGCTGGAAGGGATCATTATGACCATCTAGTAACACAGGCCATAGAACATCACCCAATACTTTCTGCATGTGGCCTATAACTGTTGTGTGAGATATGGCATCTATTTTAGAAAGATATCCAGGTTAAAGACTTCAAGTGACGGAGAATCTTCCATATTCACAGGTAAAAATTTTCAGTTGTTAATCGCTCTGTTAAAAATCTGCACCTGATTTCTAGTCCCAGTTTTTCTAGCTTCAACTTCTAGCCACTGGATCTCATGACTTTTTCTGCTAGATTAAAGATCCACCTACTATCAGAAATCTCTTCCCTGGATAGGTACTTGTAGTCAGTGTTCAAGTTACCTCTTAAAAGCTTTTGTTGGAGGTACTAAATCCATTGAGATTCTTAAGTTGCTCACTACAAAGGCATGTTTTCCAAACCTTTAATCGTTCTTGTACTTCTCTTCTGAACATTTTTTAATTTATCAACATTCTTTTTTTAAACATGGACACCAGAACTGGACACATTATTCCAATCTCACTAATGCTACATACCTTAATGCCACCTCCTCCTTGATAATCCCCTGCTCATAGTCCTGAGAACTGAGTTTGCCCTCAGCAACAGGAGCGCACTGATGGCTCGTGTTCAAAACTACTAACTCCAAAGTCAAGCAAGCGTGTGCCTGGAGCGGCAAGGAGGCATGCCGGCCATCGTGAGAATGGCAGTCAGGGACCCTTCGGCGGCTTTTCTGCGGGAGGTCCGCTAGTCCCACGGCTTCGGCGGTAATTTGGTGGTGGGTATGCGGAAGGCATGGGACCTGCAGATCACTCACAGAAACGCCGCCAAATCCGCGTGACCGGCGGACCTCCCACAGAAACGGCGCCAAAAATTGCCTCATTGCTGTGCTTGGGGTGGCAAAAAACAGAGTCACCCCTGGGCAGAGTCCCAAAATCTTGTAAATGTGATCTACATTCCTTGTTTCTAGATGTATGTCCTTGCATTTGGCTGTATTAAAAACACATTTTCCCAAATAAGGGCATCTTAGCAAGTGATGCAGGTCAGCCTGTATACCTGAACTGTCCCCATCATTTTTTACCATTCCTACTGATTTGTATGTCATCTGCAAATTTTACGAGTAGTGAAGAACCACCATCACGTCCCCAACCTGAGCCAGCCTTTCACTTCTGTGACTATTTTTTAAATCTGTTTACTATATAATTACCCCATTTATGTGTTTGGGAGACAATGGTCACTGCTCACTACCTTCTATAAGTTACAGCCAGAGCACTACAACCATCACAAAAAGAAAGGCAAATTAGTTTTTCACCTTTAAATTTTGATTGTTCTGCTCTGGAAAGACTCTCCCTATGCTTATCCATTATTCTACATAGAAGTTTGGTTTAGGATGGGTTTCTTTTTTGTCTTAATTAAGATCAGGATGAGGAGGAATATTCTTCTCTTAGGCTTAAATATTACAAAAATGACAATACTAGAGTTGTATTTGTTTCTCCATTTTAAAGTTGTAATAACGACTGTAGTTTTGTATCTCTTCCATTTTGAAACTATGCCTCTATTCCACAGGAGCGGACAGAAATACCCATGAGTTAAAAAAAAAATGACTAAAGCGGTGACTAGTACGAGAAACTGAAATTATAAGAAAACTGATTTTGCCTCCCAACACCACCCAAAGGGAATGAGATCAACCTGCTTTTGTGACCATTTCAAAGGGTGTTGCATATAACTTTCAATTAGTGCTAAAAGTAGCTGTAAAAACATTTTAAATTTTCTTTAAGCATAAGGAGGAAGAACAGTCTTATGGTAAAGCAAAGGAGTTGGAACCAAACAGTTGTGTATTCTATTTCCAGTTCTACCAAACTTCCTATGTGACCCCTGAGCACATAAATTAACTTCTCTCTATCTCAATTTCTCTCTCTATTGAAAGGAGGAATAAGACTTTCCCACCTCAAGAAAGCATTTCTAAACTACTTTAAGAATTTTAAATAGAAGGTGCTACACAAATCAAAGTGCAACATAAACCCGAAAGGCGCAATTTATTTTTGTCAGTATCAGAAGAGTGTGCAATGATTCATTGAGCATAAAGTGTTAACGTTCCTGTCACTCCTTCAAAACTACCTACCGGGTATGGGCTAAAGCACACTGTTAGAGAAGTGGCACTTCTGGTTCCGAATGCTATACTAGCTCTTTTGCTAATCGGTCTTTTGCCCTGTTGCGCTAGGTGTTCTACAAAACACACAGTCAAATCCCTGAGCCAATGAGATTAATGCTGAGGATTCTTGAAGATATTTAGACAGAACATCAAACTGCCATTTCAATTATCTAATGTCTCAAAAAAACAAAAATAAAATTGTTTAACACAAGGCATTTAGCGTTAGCAGAAAACGTGACCGTTCTTTACACAATCTTATGGAAAATTTTTCAGCAGGAACAATGCTCTCTGAATACCACTGAATTACCATTGGAAAAAAACACTTCATTAGCACGTACAGGCTGTACTGTAAACCTAAGGTTCACAGTTATTTAAGTTAAGAGCCAATGTCGGCACAAGAATAAATGGATATAAACTGGCCATCAGCAAGTTTATGCTTGAAATCAGATGAAGGTTTCTAACCATCAGAGGAATGAAGTTCTGGAACAGTCTTCCAAGGGGAGCAGTGGGGGCATAAAACCTAACTGATACCTTCCTGGCAGGTCTTTCCAACATGCTCAGGGTCTAACTGATTGCCATATTTGGGGCCAGGAAGGCATTTTCCCCCAGATCAGAATGGAAGAGATGTTGGGGGGGAGGAGGGGATCACCTTCCTCTGCAGCATGGAGCATGGGTCACTTGCAGGTTTAAACTAGTGTAAATGGTGAATTCTCTGTAACTTAAAAAGTCTTTAAATCATGATTTGCAGACTTCAGTAACTCAGCCAGAGACTAGGGGTCTATTACAGGAGTGGGTGGGTGAGGGTATGTGGCCTGCGATGTGCAGGAGGTCAGACTAGATCATGATGGTTCCTTGTGACTTCAAATCTATGAGTAAATGGACGATACCCAAATATCCAAAACACTCCCTTGGAATCAGAAAACAAAATGATCTGTAAAATATTCTCCAATGAATGTATGAATTTTGCCAATGACATCAATGGATGTTAGACCTGGCCCTCTATTATTAAAAAGAAAAGAGATATATATTCACTGTAAAATTAATTCCCTTTTGCAATAGCAAGCTAATTAATAAAAAAGTATATTTATTTTCAGATTTTACTTTTTTCATACACAAGTCATCTGCATACATTGCATAATATATTTTTCTAGAAAACAGGGGTTATTCCCTTTAAAAAAGCACGATCATAAAACCCAATTATCTTTAATGAGGATTTTACACACACACACACACACACACACACACACACACACACACACACACACACACACACACACACACACAAAACATAACAGCACATCTGTTGATTCAAGTTTTTTAGGATTATTTTGTTTTCTTTTTAAATGCATCTTGAGGGACCATACCTTAACAAACAATTTTCTTATCTTTCCATTAAGGGTCTCATCCTACTATCTATGGTCTTATACTACTTCCATCCCCAAGATACATTCTGTGTACATTCTGTGCACGCGCACAACTACCACTGACTTCAGCAGAAATTTTTGATACACAAAAGGATGAGGGATGATGTCAAAGTCAGCAGTAGGAGCACAGCCTAAAAATAATGCATAAAAACTAGAGATCTGATAGTTCCTTAGAAATAAAAGGTTCCATGAAAATCCACCTTCAAAATCTTTGCTAGACTATCAAATATGCTGTCAGGGGAAAAAAAAGCTTGTTGGATGGATATTTATCTAAGGGTAGTTCTTTATGCTTTAGATAGGCTACTATATTTTAAATACATGAAAAATCAATCAATACATTACCCAAACATAGAATAATTAGTCAGAACACTGCAAGAGAAAGCACAGCTGTGTACAAATACCTTTGGAAAGTCAAGTTATCAGTAGGGTCTCTGCTGTTTCAAAACCATGCCACAGACTATAACAAAGAACTAATTTGGTTGGCTCCAGTTTTATTAGTGGAATTATCTTCAGATAAATAGTCTGTATAAATAGACTCACTAGTATTCAGAGAATGTTTAATTTTTGCGATACTGCTCTTAATGACTTTTTCCAGTCAACATTTTTTTTTATAAACATTAGGAAGAAAAATAACTCACTTTTTGAGGTAGGAGAAAAACCTACAAGATTGAAACATTCATCTAATGTTTCATCTGCAGTATATCATTGGAATGAGGAATTAAGGTAGAAGCTACTGACATTCTTAGTGTAAATAATGTTTATAATGCATAGTAGCACTATTTTTTAAATGATTTACCAATGGAAATATATGGATTAGATATACAGAAGGTAAGACTAAATGAGCTGCTGGTCGCTTATGGCTTTAAACTGGGGGCCTCTTATATATCCATAAGGCTTTTGTGGAGAAACATGGACTTGACAAAGTATATAGCACTGCACACTATTACCTTTCATTTTATTTTTTAATTAAAATATGCACCTCAAGTTATGAGTTAATGTGAAAGGAAACTCAGTTGTAATATTTTATACTCTATTTTCTACTTATTATTAAACTTTTTTTCTTGTTCCTGATGAAGACACATTAGTTTTGCATTAAAAAACATTTATGTGAGTAAAACCTTAAATTTCAGTCAAAACATATGCAGGAGAGTTCCAATCAGCGGCACTAGAGAAAGCATAAAGAAGCTCAGTTCAGAGTCCACATGGGTTTAATCTTTGATTAATTGAATGAAAACTAAAAGCCTCCAGACGTATTTCTTTTAATCACAGGAAAGATATCTTTTCTGTGGCTTTGCTGGTAGGAGAGAGAGTCAGCAGATGTCTGTCTGGTCTGAGGGGAATTTCCCTTTCCCAGGAGGAAAGGGTTTAAATAGGAGAGAAAGAGCCATATGCTGACTATGCACTGCTTAACACATGACGTAGTGAAGCATCTACTACCATGGGGAGAGGAGCAGAGGCAGTTTCCATATTAAAATTTCTTTCAAATTCAATGCAGTCAGCTGAAATCAATTTACATACTGGATCCAAGTTTGGTCAGGGGATGGTCATCTGAACATTACACAGACACAAAGATGCAAAACTTTATAACCAGTGCAGTTTTGTTTCAGGAATTTTTATAGTCTAGAGACAATAAACACAGATTATTTTCTATTTTAAACACCTAGTTCTCTTTGAGATGAATAATGACTTATAAAAATACCATTCCTGTAAATATTGATCAAAACCTATGTCCTCATTTTGACAGGCAAAAAGAATGTGTTTTTCAGTCATGTTAGCTTAACATAATTATCTTCCTAAATATGGGTTAACATGCCGATTTCTCAGCACTGTAGGAAAACATATTAGAAAATGTAGGATTGAGAGGAACTAGGGTCTAGATAATCAATGGTGAGGACCAGAAAGGCAGCATTTTGCTCATCTAGCCCTTCATAACCTTTGTCAGTAACTTCTCACATACAATGGAATGGTAAAAGTGGCACAGAAATTGGTACATGATCAAAAAGGGGTGTGTGTGTGTGTGTGTGTGTGTGTGTGTGTGTGTGTGTGTGTGTGTGTGTGTGTGTGTGTGTGTGCGCGCGCGCCTCTTTCCCCCTACCCACCCCCCGTCCCCATGGGTTCAGCAGATGGCTGTTTCTGAAAAATTTCAGAGATCTGTGATTCTGAAGATCTAGCCCCAAAGCTCTGCCTAAAGTGACATGCTGTGAGGCAGGGCTTTAAAAATTTACCACATAGCTATTAACTAATGATAGATATAAAAGAGCTCCTTGGGATCAGGAAGCCTACCAGCAATATCCAAGAGAAGTCAGCCTGCTGTTGACCTTAGATGCTAGGAAGGAGAGGGTTCTGGAATTTTTATCCGAGTGCTGTCTGTGAACCATGCTTTAGGACTCCATCTGTTGTATCAGCCTCTGTCTTGGAAGTGTTTGATAAATATGAAGCCAGACCACACCTATCGCTCCTTCAAGGGGGAAAGACATTTTTGCTTTCCCTATCCAAGGCCTTCTGCAAGAGGTAAAGGTGTCTGTCACATAGACAGGCTTTCCATCTTTCAAAAAAAATCTCCTGTAATGGGACAAAACCGAGACCTTTAGAAAAAAAAATTTGGTCCAAAAAAGGTATATCCCAACCCCAGAACAATGGAATCATCCAGTATTTGGGGCATACACCTCATATGTTGGCTCAAGACCCTGCGTCTCACCTGCTTCAGACAAGTGCCCTAACCAACAGGCTATTGCCTATTCTGAGGTAAATCTCTCTCATTTTCACAAGAAATTCACTCCTGAACCTTAGAAACCTTCCCAATGAAAAATTTTCTTTGAAAAACTATACATTTCCATAAGAAGTTTTGGTTTTGCTGAATTGGCTTTTCTAACAAAAAAATGTTTTGTTGAAAATGTCCCAACCAACTCTCATCAGGCACTTCTCCTCCTTGTCCCCTCTCCCCAGTCCCCAGTGGCCTCTACCTGCAACAAAGATGTGGAAGAGGAAGAGGAAAAAGGAGGTCTTTGCTGCTGTAGCCCTCCTCAGTTACCATTTTTTTTTGGATCTTGCTTCTCCACAAAGAACTACAGTGGCTGTCTCTATTGCTGCTCATAGCATTAGGAAGTAGCAGCAAGTTGAACTTGACAAGCTTACCAAACATGCTCTCTCTGTTTTAGACATCTCTGGTCTCAAAATCTGAAAGCCATTTGGAAAGATAGAATATGAGCCTCCAAACATATCTATGTAACTGGCGTAGCTACCAGCTCTCAAGATCGTAAAATGCCAATACTAGGTATATGGTCAATCGTGTTTTTAAATCTTTCAAGCGTGCTCTTGTGTCTTATCCCAGATCCACAAAGACTATACATTAGCTGATTCACACAGAACTTGTCCTTTTGAGGACAGATTAAACATGATTTACTTCTGAAATTGTATCATTCCAGAAAATTGCATGAGTTTGGATACATTTTAGTGGTTATATTTCAACTACAGCTTTGACTTCTTTCTGAATCTGCAGTCAACTTCACTTTCTTGTCCATAAATGAATGGGCTGAGCTGTACTTTGACACATTCTGTGCTAAATTTCATTTTAGTGAAGCACTGATTCTATCATTCCACCATGCTGTGGTCTCAAACTGAAATTCTTCTGGAGGGTAGAGATTTATACACCATGGCAACTGACAACAGGGAAGAATCACAGAAAGTCAACTTTTCCCAACACTGAATTGGGAATGTTACTGGGAAAAGGAAAACAAGTATCAGAATAAAACTACATTGTCTTTCTAGTTCAATGTAGAGCTTCACTCATGGAACCTACTCTAGACCCCTCTTTGCTGAGTTTGCCATTAAAGATGTAAAGGAACAGCTCCTCAAGTGTGATGGGGGGAGTGGGAAATGAAGGGAATTAAATTCCATAGTAGAAAAGGGTAGGGCAAACTTTTCTCCCCAAAATCCTTTGGCCCTCAATTGATATTTTACAGATCATGGTGAATAACTACATTTTAAAAATGTGTCATTACTCCCTGATTTATAGAACATTTGTTCATTTTTGCTAGGCCTAACCCATAATCAATCCACAATAGTATTTGAGAAAGACATTTAATTAAAAAGTTTGATTTTATTGGAGTTTTACTTTCCTTATTTTTTTTTTTTAAACAGAACTAAATTATGCATGTGTGTGTGTATAAACAACACCTCTTTATATCTGAAAGGAGAATGTTTTATTTCTCTGGAGTACAATAATCACCTCTCAAAGTTTCAGGGCTGTAAATATAATGACTCAATTATGTATATAATGTATTTACATTTAGAAATGTAACAGTAAGTTTTGAGGAAATTAGTTTTTCCCCCAGCCATGGCTAGTTGCTCCCCTGTTTTTGATTAATTCTCCCATTTTCATTAGGATAACTGTTTTATGCCAAGGATAGTTAGATGGGATTTCCTTATAGTACTAAGCTCCCAGAATTAATTCAGCTTTAATTACTACCAGTGTAATTCTGCTGCCAAATTACATAGGATGTTGGGGAGAGAGGGAGAGGAGGAGTTAGAATTAATTGCAAAGCAAAACAAGGTTCTCTGTTCCCCTCAAAAACTAAGTGAATGAGGTAAAGGCTAGAACTAAAGACGCAAACCCTCAATGATAACATGTTCTGCTATTGACTAGAATGGCTAAGGAAATTACTTTAAAAAAACCCAAAGCTATATGAAGATAAGCTAATGTAATCACTTCTGCTTTCCTGAACTACAGTCAACACATACTGTATTGCAAATAGCAGGCACAAACAAATGTGTTATCATTGTTGCACAGGAAGTACGATTTGAAATGACATTACATTCCATTTTAAAAATGCTTTAGAAGTTGACAGCTTCTAGTAACCCAGGATTTCAGTTGTTGTTACAGCTGTGCAGTAACACTTACTTTCAAGGCAAATACAGCATAGATGGCAATGTTTTTAAAAGCATTACCAACAACTGTGCTATGAAACCTGTATTGCCTCAAGCAACTTTTGTTAATGCCATTACTTGTGGGTATAGCTTCACTAAAATTTTTGATATCTGCTTCTTCCTGTGTCTCAAACTTTGGGAGGAAAGAAAGGAACCAGTTCTATTCAGATCTTTTCCACCCATAAGACTCTAACATTGAAGATTTTAAGTAATATTCTGAGAAAAGTTACGAAGGCTGTAGGTTATTAGGAGCAGGGCTGGTGCAACCATAGGGCACTAGGATTTGGGGAGCAGCATTTTCTTCAGCAGCGACTGCAGCGCCACATCTTCGGCCGCCCTTGTCACCGCCGGCATTTAGGCGGAAGGACCTGGGGCAGGGGAGCACGGGGAGGGCCGCCTGCAAGTTGGGGGGGGTAGCACACAGGGGAACTCTCTGCCCCAGCTCACCCCTGCCCTGCCTCCTTCCCGAGCACGCCATGGCTGCTTCGCTTCTCCTGCCTCCCAGGCTTGCGGCGCCTAAACTGATTGTGAAGTGAAGTGAAGTGAACCAGCCACAGCGTGCTCGGGGTGCTCATGCTCGTGCGCAGAGCAGGGGTAAGCTGGGGTGGGGGGTGCCTCAGGGCACAAGGTAGAAGTTTCGCCTAGGGCATGAAACATCCTTGCACCGGCCCTGATTAGGAGTCCTGCTTTCCCAGTTTAGAATGCAAACAAAATCTAAAGTCTTCTCAAATACAACTCAGTAAATAATTGTGCCATGCAACTGCAATGCAGTTTAGGTACCAGATTAGTTATTTACAGAGCAAAGCAACTTAACAAGACTCTTCCCAAAGTAAAATTTAACTTATTCATTAAATTAAAATGAACATGCTTAATAAGTGCTGATCTGTCAGTTACCAGTTTACCAATGGGCCACAAAGTCTTCTCCAAAATGGGAACTATTTTGCTGATTAATTTCAGCTACTGCTTTAGAACAGTGCTGCTATACAAAGGCCATTAGAATGCATATAATACCTCCCAGAGATTGCGGCATTTCCAGAGCTGAACCTACAGTGAGAACAGGTATGATCACTATGTTACAACTTACCAATCAAAGGTAAGTGAGCCATGTTTTTTCCATGTCATTTTTGAAGTACCATCCCCAAAGTAATTGCTGTAAGAAGGACATCAGTCTCTTAGGTTTCAGAGTAGCAGCCGCATTAGTCTGTATCCGCAAAAACAACAGGAGTACTTGTAGCACCTTAGAGACCAACAAATTTATTTCAGCATAAGTTTTCGTAGGCTACAGCTCACTTCTTCAGATGCATCTGAAGAAGTGAGCTATAGCCCACGAAAGCTTATGCTGAAATAAATTAATCAGTCTCTTAGGAAGACTGATTAGAAGAGACATCACATCATCTCTCAAGTTAACACCATCCTAAGAAGGTATTCTCAAGAAGGATGTCACATCCTGGGAAGCCAGAAAACTTTATAGGTACTGCTGGGAACTGAATGTGAAGAAAATTTGGGTTACTATCCAGCTCTAAACTAAAAACAAATATATTAGCTAACAACATACACAATAGCTTAGAATCTTAGCTGTGCAATGCCGAGAAACATTGTTACAGAAGTTAGAGGTAATGGTTAGTATAACTTGCAGAAAAATACAATTTATTAGAAAAAACTGTCTCTTTACAAACCTTTACTTGAAAGCCTGGTTGCACAGACCTGTTTTTCTATAGCAGGGATGGCCAACCTGTGGCTCCGGAGCCACATGCGGCTCTTCAGAAGTTAATATGTGGCTCCTTGTATAGGCACCAACTCCGGGGCTGGAGCTACAGGTGCCAACTTTCCAATGTGCTGGGGGGTGCTCACTGCTCAACCCCTGGCTCTGCCACAGGCCCTGCCCCCACTCTACCTCTTCCCACCTCCTCCCCTGAGCCTGCCATTTCCTCGCACCTGCCCCGAGCCTCTTGCATGCCACAAGACAGCTGATCGGGAGCTGGGAGGAAAGATGGGGAGGCGCTGACTGGCGGGGCTGCTGATGGCTAGGAGGTAGCTGCTGAGGAGCTGCTGACATATTATTGTGGCTCTTTGGCAATGTACATTGGTAAATTCTGGCTCCTTCTCAGGCTCAGGTTGCACTATAACTGTTGAGTCAGTCTGCTGTGCAATTAGATGCCAAATAAATGAATTTGATCTTGATCAAGTGCATCTGTTTATCAGAGAAGCTTCAGGGACTCAACAGCATAAAACAGCTGTAGTACACTCCTGGTTTGTTGACAGATAACATCTCTCATATCTCCAAAACAGCTTTTGTTTCCTTTAGGGTGAGAAACAGCCTTTGTTTCTAAGTTGTTTATGTGATGGACAGATTCTTGTCTGGACCACTTATTTGGAGGAGCAAAACACTGATCAACTCTGTGCTCCTACCTGTAAAGACTGACATTTATAGTAAGAATTACCCTGTTTAGTCTTGACAAGGACATGCCCTTTATCACATTCTTTAGGACCTTTCACCACCAGGGAATGTGTCACTGGTACGTGGTAATTCGAAACCAGTTACAATCTTCAAAAACAAAACATTGAGCTAATTTAAGGAGGTCTCCAGTGATCAAAAGACCGAGTTCAGGAAGTCAAGAAGAGAGAGGCAAACAGACTTGTAGTGGTATAAAGTCTTTGAAGGATGACTGTTTACCCATGCCTGATTTTCCCATTACCTTCACTGGTTGGTCTAGTACACAGAAGCCTCATTCAGCTGTGAGTAAAGTCTAAAGATACATAAGGTTCCATTTCAGAAAGTGGGAACAATATCCTGTTAACCTGTCTTGTAACTGTACCTTCGGCTATGGCTCCTATTTTATTTAGGTATATATACTATTCCTCCTTTGTGAATAAACTATATCAAAATTATATCACTTAATATTAAGTTACAAAGCTACTTCTCTAACTGAGACAGTACCACAAGTCTCTAGAGTTTTGCACTACTGCTCATCAAAATGGTTGATAGATTTTAAGCTTTTGGTGTAAAAAAATATCAAGTGACTTGTGATTTGACTAAGTCAGTAACACAACCCTGTAACCTGATCACACAGAAGAGACTCAGGATAAGATAAGCAATGCTATGCTGTATTTAGGGAAGAGACCCTATATTGGAAGATACATTTATTACATGCATAGTGCCACACTTGGGGATCATGTTGCTATTTTGTTTGTTTTAAAAGGGCCAATAACAGGAAAATCATATGAAAATAAGAGAATACAGTACTTATAAACAATGCTAAGGACACCAGAAAGCAAGCCCAACAATGTAATGCATAAAGCTCATAATTTTAAAGTAACACGAGAGGCAGAGATTGTAGTGAGGGAAATGGTTTTCTTGATTCAGTTTACTGAAGATACCAAATAGTTATTAGTGCTAGATCGATGCTATTCACCAAGGGACAAATAGCCCTGGCTAGCTAAAAGATAGACCTCAGTGGGGGATAAATAAAGATATAGATACAGCATATTTTGGATAACATTACATATCTAGCCCTTTTGATGGGCCTACTGGGGAGTGGGAAGTAGAAGATGAGAAAGCTTGCACATTCCTGCTTCCTCATATTCTACATGTTCTATAGATAAGGAGAATTTTAGTTTCTCAGGCTGTCAAATCTGATACATAGAATAAAATTTTATATGTACCTAAAAATATATTAGTAAAATTAAAAAAAAGAACCTTTAATGTTAACACTTCACATTCCAGAAGATTGTATTGAGTTTTTGATATATTGCACTAACTACTTCTTTTGTAGACTCTCTAAAACGTATATGTATCATAGAACAAAGAAAATAATTAGTAATATCTCCATTAGTTTTGTAAAAACAAAAACTAAATTTCCTTGATTAATTGTCCTATCTCAAAAGATTAAGAGTGAATTGGTTTTGAAAACGTGGTTTTTAGGCAACACTAAAAATTTGTTTTTAATGTTTATTGGAAAAGTAAATAGACTCTTTGCTGATCTGAAGCGTAGGCTACAAATTCATAGGATACTAAGGACTGAAATCTAAATAAAGTTGTGACAATCGGAACTGCTGAAAAAGGAAGTGCTTTATAAAATGCAAGTTACTGCCATAGACAAGAGTCTCTTCCAGTCATACCTACGAGTTACAGTGCATAAAAGCTTTTGTTCCCCCACTATTTTTTTTACCAATGTCTTTCAGTTAAATTGACTGTGTAGCATTAAAGCATAACCAAATGAATATGCTAAAGTGTTCTTTTGTGTTTCTTAAATGCACATCAAATAAAGGCAATTTTATTGTGTAAACATGCAAAGACGAAACTAAAATGTAAGGATTTTTAAAGTAGCAATTGCACATTATAATACTGAAAGAGGATGCAGTGACAAGTGAACCAAAACAGTGTTTTCTCTTTGACCACTGTGAGTTTATAATGATATAGTGTTATATCTATGTTTCACAGATGTTAAATTTAATGTACATTTATTCCAGCAGCCTTCAATTACTTCCTTGTTTCCAAGAATATCTGATTCTTTACCTTTTCAGTGCTATTTAAAATGCTTCACTGGTTTTGCATTTTCAGATCATTGCTTGTTCTGTTAAACATCTTTTTAAATACCATGTTACCAATGCTAAAAATTTCATTTCCTAACACCCGTACTAGTGATTTTTCCCTTTTAAGTGTAATGTCAACTTTAACAACAATCAAGTCTCAGCAAATCTCAACTCACATTTCACAGCTCTGAGATTGCCAATACGAGTGTGATTGGTATTGGATTGGTAGTTAATGTTATGCTACTGTTCTGTGGCAAATACACCCCTACCTCAATATACCACCACCCGATATAACACAAATTTGGATATAACACAGTAAAGCAGTGCTCCAGGGCAGCGGGGCTGCACACTCCGGTGGATCAAAGCAAGTTCAATATAACACGGTTTCATCTATATCGCGGTAAGATTTTTTGGCTCCCAAGGACAGTGTTATATCAACATAGAGGTGTACGTGAAGCTCTTTCAAAAGATACTTGTCTTTTATCTCTGTCTCAAGAATTAAGACACTTGAAAAACCTTATGGTGGCACTAAATGTTTTGCATACAAGTTCAGACCCTGTCATGAAGATTCTCCCTGCAATCTAATCAAGATGACTTGAGATACGGAGTCACAAACACATTGTCTGGGTATACCGCAAGAAAGACAAGTTTAATGTTATGGGTTTTAATCAGGCCGCAACTTTATTATATAGATGTCTGGGACTACCCGGCAGATGAAGTGTACAGTGCAGGCAAATCCATGCTTATTCAAAGCAATTCTCTGTTGCTTTCACCAGCCCTCCTTTGTTTCATCCAGGTCCGCCAGCTGACCCATGGCTTAGACCTTACCAACCACTAGCCTCGCAAGAGGCTTAAGACGGGCTTTGGCGGGGGGGAAGGTTGGCTCCCTAATGTACTGGTTATGGGGAGTCCCTGAACCCCCTCTCCCCTTCTGTTTCTTTATCCAGTACCTCCTTTTAAGTCCTTTACCAGGCCATTTATCTGGTCACTGGTTGCCCTCCCTATGGAGGACCTGCACTGAACATCCTCCCAACCTTACAAAGTAAGTTGTGACATATGGCCTGCCACCTTTTCTATTCACCAGAAAAGGTCCAGTCTCAAACCCACTGTGAGGAAAGCGAAAAAAAACACACTCCACCGCAGCCAATTCTGTTGGTGTGGGAAAAATTCCTTTCCAGCCCCCCCTTAAAAAGGGCGACTAGCGTAACACCCACAGCAGGTCCTAACCCAGCCTGCCATTTGCCTCCACTTGCCGGCTGCTAGGGGAGGGAAGGTGTGTGTTGGCTTCCTTGCTGCTTTCACATAGAGACTTGCCCCACCCAGGTTTTGTACCTTTATGTACATTCCTGGGAGTGGGGCGGGTGAGTGAGTCATTGCTGCAAAGTTGATCACCAAGCACCTTTTACAGCAGTTTCTGACCTTCTTCCTCTCTCCCTCCCAACGACAAAGCAGAGCTGTCTTTCTTTGGGTAAGCCCAAATTCTGCCCCTCCTTTAGTTGTGGTGCAGCCATTTAGAAACTCCAAGTGAATTGGCAGCAGCAACACTGCTCCACCAAAATAGGCCTAACTCTAGTTCCTAGACTTTAAATGGGAAATTGTGGGATGAATATACATATACATTTTACATACACAAGATATAGTGGCCTTAACACCATGTGCATTTTAAGAAGTTATTAAAAAGATACTATATTGTATGTTATTAACCAAATAAACTGCTGATTTTTAATTGAATGCCTCACACATTACAGATATCCTTTGCAACACACACAAAAATGTTTCAAACACATTCAAACATTTATGAACTATATTGTACCGTAAGTAATAGTAAATTGGAGGTCAAGAGAACTCGATTTCAATAAAGCAGGGCTTTGGAGCGGTGCCTGGAGCTGGAGTGCGGAGCAGCTCCAGAGCAGTAGAGCTGCAGGTTTTTGCCTGGAGCTGGAGCAGAGCCGGAGCCCAGCTCCAAAGCCCTGCAATAAAGCGCTTAATGCTAGAGCTATTCAACTCTTTACAAAAGACCATTGAACTAGACAACAAATGTGTTTTAAAGCAGTTTCAAGAACTTTGGATTAGTTACTGAGCCAAATTCTTATCTTTTCTCACGAAGGGATTTCAGGTCTGATCTGGTAGATTAATTCATTTCAATGTTATGACAAAATATACACTATATAATCAAGGCTGTATGAGTGTAGGCATATGCTGCGCTTCCATCAGTACTCAGGTGGTATAATCATTGTAATTCAGCAATAAAAACACATAAAAATGGCCTATAATAGAATGTCTTAGATGTTTCAAATATGGGACTTGACCTTCAAGACCCAGAAGAGTGTACAGCAGGAAGCAGAACCACCTTCTGCTCCTGTGAAAACGAGAGTGGAGACTAAGCATGGGCATTAGGACCCAAAAAAAAGGGGCCCGACTTCCAGGACTGTTAAGCAACAACAATTTCCATAGACTTTTATAGGCGTCGTGGCTATCAGAACTCTTATTTAGGTTCTGAAATCTGACTTTCAGCATCTAAATAACTGAGCTTGAAATTTCTGACTTAGGTATAGTCCTTCTCACTAAGTCTCAGGATTCTTGCACACTCACTTTTAACTCTGTTCTTCAGAGCAGAAAACAGAAAAGGGGCATGTTTGAGGGACAAGTGTGTGATGAAATGTAAATGAACAACATACCTATCTGCTCCGGTCTTTGGCATATGCCTGCTATTAGCCAGAGGAAGTTGACTGGCCACACACCAGAACTCACTTGAGCAGGACTCTTGTGCACCCAGTCATGCTAAATAATTTTTTGCCTTATATTTATATACACAACACTTTGCACCTGTGCAGTGTTACATCAAATCTTTACTCTATCACCAGTAATAGTAAACTGCATTTGATATGACATGTGGTGGAAAAAAGTATCAATCTTTGAATGAGATATGCAACATTCAACAGCCAACAAAGAACCAGAACTTCATAGAAAAATAGAGCAGCATCTGGCCAGCAAGTCCAAATCTTCAAAATGTCTGTGTTTCCTTCCCATATATTTGTACGTAGTACAGTAAATTCAACTACATAGTTCCTACCTTTATTTTAAAACAATTGTTTGTCTCAGAGAAGTTAATATTTTTCTCTTAAATTTCCACAGTAATAGCCAACATCAAGACAAGAGACTTTGTAAAACGTGAAAAAGCTTTACTTACTTGCTACTTCCAGCGATGAATTATGACTCACAGCTTCACCAAGGTAATTCCTTGCAACACAGACATAGACTCCTTCATCTGGTCTACTTTTGCGTCCATGTACTATGCGTAAGAAAAATAAAGATCCGCTGGGCAGCAACATCCGATGGGAGCGAGGGTCATCTTTGTCAGTTTCAACTCTTTCACCCCCTTTATACCACTCAATAGTTGGGATTGGCCTGCCTTCTGCCTTACAGTTCAAAGTTGCTGGTTCTCCTTTTGAAACAATTAGATCAGAAGGGTGCTCAACAATTCGGGGTGGGAAATCTTCTTGACGGAGACGGGAGCCTAAAAGATAAAGAAACCAAAGTTTTCTTATTGGATCGTGATTATATACACTCACTGAATGGAACCCAGCATTTTGTAAGATGACAATTTGACTGTTAATCCACAGTGTCCAGATATTATAGTAAAGATGGTGATGAATAACTTAAATTTAGATCAAATTTTTATAGATTTCAGTATGCAAGTGCTTTCCCATAACTGAGCAAGTAAAGACGGCACTGGTCAAATAATCTTCCGATATCTTATTAATTTAATGGAACTACTAAGTTATTAACTCAGACCTACTATTTTACAGTACAAAGATGAAAAACCTCTTTACCAAGACTCCCCTGGTATCTATAGAGTTGTGCCACTCTAGGCATGTGAAGTAGATTTGAAGATGACCTGACTGGCAAGCTGGATATCGTCTGGTTTATGCAAGGGTAAGTAACATCTTCTGACCTCAAAGTTACTTTCTTTAACTTGTACTGTAAACTGCTTTGGACACTGACTAGGCAGTGCACTGGGAGCATGAGAAACTGGGAAACTGGATTGTCATGGAATGAAAATACCTCAAAAACTTTACCTTCTCTGTAGTTTTCCTGGCATAGAATGTCAGTAAGGACTACACTGCAACTCATTACAGTACTGGAGTGTTTATTTCCTCATTCTCTAGATCACCCACTCTGGGAACTATTCCACCACCTGGCCCAAAAGAACTGAAAGTTGTGAACTAACAAGCAACTCTTAAAGAGGATGACATAATTCAGACTCTCACTGCACATGCTCATATGGCTAGGAGCAATCATAACCACCTGTTAAACAGGTATATACCACAGGAGAACAGGACAACATACATTAGAGAGCCCTACATAACATTAATTTATGAACCACCCTACAGTATAGATGTAAAACTACAAAGGTTTCCAGATTTTTAAATTCATGACTGCATTCCCCTCTCACAATTTTCTTTATTTCTCTCTTTCTTGATATACAACTTTACCAAAGTGAAAATTAGCCTCTGGGTTAATAATTCTTGATCATTCAAATTTAAAATGTCAAAATTCTCTATTATTAGAGTATTAATCTGTGTTTTGAATGGCTATGAAACACAATATATAGAAATGTGATGTATTCACCACCAATTACAGGACCATGAAAGTGGTGTGGAAAATTAGAAGAGGAGGATCCCAGAGAGAGAGTGCTTCTTTCAATGTAAACACAGAAAACTGCAAAATGCAGAATTTACATACAATGTTTATTTCAGACCCTCCTCACCTCAGGCTAATTTCTGTAAATTAAATTTCACACTTATCAGCCAGCAGTTAGCACACAATCCCAAGACTGAGACTTTGGCTGTCTGCATTAAAAATAGATTTGCACTTTTTATGCAATGCAAGAAGATAGTTTTATATGAACTCTTGTGATCAATAAATACATATCAACTCAATCACCAATCAAAAGTGCTTTGTGGTCCTTTGATGAATGGCACCATAGTATGTTCATACAGAACATATTCGGAACATATATCTGTATTAGCATTACAAATTAAGAAATCAATTAAAAATATTAAATATAAAAATATGTTGCGTCTAACTATACCAGAAAATTCCAACTGGATAAAAGGATCTTTGGCTGCAGAAGTGAGCACAAACTACTCATTTCTGCTCCAAAACCAAAGAGCTTCCCAAATCTATGAAACCTCGGCAACAAAAATAAGAACAACATTTATTCTACATAGTTTTTACATACAAAGGCTAAGCACAAAAATATGATGAATCTTTCTCATTCCTTAAAGAGAATGGAAGTCAGAAAATCCCTGACTTCTTATCCAGTTTTATCACTGTGTGGCTTTGAACACGACACTAGGGAAATGTCTACATTGCAATTAGACCCATGTGGCTGGCCTGTGCCAGCTGACTCGTGATAACAGGGCTTGGTCTGAGTAGTCTAACCGTGGGGTAGACGTTCAGGCTTGGGCTGGAACCTAGGCTCTAGGAGCCTGCAAGGTGGGGGTGTCCCAGAGCCTGGGCTCCAGGCCGAGTGTCTATACCATTAATAAACAGCTCACAGCCAGAGGCCTGCGAGCCCAAGTCAGTTGGCACTGGCCAGCCACAGGTGTCTAACTGCTGTGTAGACATACTCTCAGAACTCTCAGACCAGGAAGACCTGGGGTTAAGATGGCCTTAAGTTATTTTTGCACCATCCAAATTCTGAACTCAAAACACACAAGTGTAATTTACACAGCTGTGTTGGTCTGTCTAAATTATAACATGCTCCTCGAGGTGCTATATGGGTCACAATGTTGTCCAGAATCTCTACAGTGCTACACCCACACACCTGATACACATCCCCAGCCAAAACATGAGACTCTTTACACCACTCCAGACCTTCTACCTAGCATAGACGAGCCAAAATGGGGTGGCGGGGGGCAAGAATCTCACCCCTGAACTTTAGTCTGTTTGCAAAGGAACTCATATCTCCTGTATCCCTCAAGGGAAAAAATAGATGTAAGGAATCAGAATAAGGTAGCTGTAATGCTTATAAAGCATTTAGAAGATCTAAAAAAAAGCTAAATTTAAGGATTTGAATGTATTATATTTTCAAGTATTTTTTAAAAGGCAAAAGGCTGCATAGATTTTGAGTACATTACCTATTTTACATTTAATGGATTACACTAGTCAGCTAATTAAAAAAAAAAAAAGCACTCAACCTTATTTATTATCACTACCAATAAGGCCCAAGAAACAAGAAAACAAGCAAGTCTCTCCAGATATATTCCATGTCCCTCTTATGCACTGTCCTTCAAGTACCATAAACAATAACGGTGCAAACCCTGGCTCAAAACTTGCTTGAAAATTGAGACATTCTGATTTCCTGTCGGGGACTGGGATGGGGGGGGGGGGGAAGAATCTCACGGGAAGTCAAGTTCTTAGGAAATTTCAGGAATTTCCATGCACTCTTTACACTTGTTCAACGGGTAATAGTAGAAAAGTTAAAATGACAGAACCGACCATTAACAGATTTCTATGCTGACACTTTATAAAGTAGTGTTTTTCTGGAAAATTCCTTCAAGCACAAGGGGACAAAAGTTGTACGAGTAGTTGACTGACACATAGTGAGCATTAACAACAAATTTAGTGGCAACTGCATGAGGGGATATAATGGCCTTGACAACCAAGTTATACTCTTTCTGTGTATCTACACGCTATTTTTTTTAATCTTTCTTCCCTTTTACCCTTGTTACTTAAGCTCCAGTTATGTTTTATTGAGTAGAAGCAGCTTCAATTATCAACATAAATCTTACAGTGGGCACCAATCCTGTAATTTTCACGTCAAAAATATTTGGTAAAAATAGAAGTACAGCACCTATTAGTTGTACACTGTATCTGGTAATAAATGCACAGCTGAGCTACATTTTTTTTTTCCAAGTCAGACAGTACTGTAGTTAGAGGCACTAACAAACTTGTGTTCCCTACTCTGGTATAATTCAAGTCCAAGTCAACAGAATGCCTCCTATTAGAGAGTGTGCCACACTGATTGTTTTCACCCTGCTAGTTATATGAACAATATTATGAAAAATCATGTTTACAGTTTATTAGATTGTACCACAGCTGTTTTTACAAGAATTCAGACCTTGGAGGAAACAGATATGAAGAATCAAAAGAAAGATCACAAGGTTAGATACATACAGTTAAGCTCCTTATAGCAAATACTGCCTTTATTCTCTCCTTAATGCACCATCAAATCTATTGATGAAATATACAAATATGAAATACAAAATAGATATTTTTCTTTCCTAAGTGTAAGCCAATCTGAAAACTCTTGATATTAAAGCAAGAAACTGTTATCCAGTTGCAAGCCCAGACCCAAAACTCCCCTCACCCAGCCAAAAACAAACACCTACAGCACACACCACTATATCACCATGCTCCTAATGTCTCCAAAAATTGTTCTTTGAAGCATGAAACAGCTCTAAGTCAAGACCATATCTAAAACCTTCCCAGAAAAATTCTGAAACTTCACTTAAGATGCATAAAGAAAACATGTTTTCTTCCAGCTAAAGATCCATGAGACAATCCACCCAAATCTTGTAAAAAGCTCCTGATGTAACCGACTTTAGGAAGGTGCCTGTAAAAACATTTCCTGCTGGCCCAATTAAATCTTCCCGTTTCATAAACCGAGCATTTTAAGCAAAATGTGTTTACTCTGAATGAAGCATTATTTTTCATTGAGAAGATCAGATCTGAACTGCTGCTGTGTGTCTTGTGTGTTTTATGCAACAAATAGTGTGCAGAGGAATTTGGATAGATGAGAACAGAGTACAAAGGATTATACTGAAGAAACTGTAAACCAGTCCCATGGTATCATCATTGTCAGCTAGCCTGGAGAGGTTTGGATCACTAAAAAGCTTGTTTTTTTGTTTTTTCCCTTCAGAAGTCCAGATATCTAATGGTTGTGTCCATCAGATCTCACCCAAGCGATCATCCTGAAGCTCTCAAAGATACTCAGTGTTGTAGCTCTGTAATATACTCTTCCTTTTCACTTTGAGCACGGGATTAGTCATGTTGAAAATTTTCAAATTTTTCCAGGAAAAAGTAAAATCATTTCATTTTACTCTTTAACAGTTTGTTTCATTTTTTGAATAAAAAATAAGTACATTTCAAAATGAAAATTAATTTCAAGTGGAAAGTCAAAATATTCTGTTGTAAAAACTTTTTTTTCCAGAATCTCCCCCCCATTTTTTTTATGAAAACCATTTGACACAAATTCGCAAAATGTTTCAGTTGATGCAAGTCTGTTTGTTTTACTAAAAAGTGCAAACAAAAAAACAAACAGTCTGACAAAAAACTTCACCCAGCTCTAGTGAAGATTTTAGTATAAACAGTGGTTTGTGCTGTATACACTGCCTGCTTTAAAGGGGTCATATGGATGTGTTAGGAAAAGACAGATTCTCTTTTGGGTACTATGTCTCAGATAATATCACCTTCAATATTTATTATGTTTTATTTAAATATCCAGAGGTCTGGGAGGTATGCAGAATATAATATAAATTTACACAATATGTAGATTGGATTACTGTCCTGAAATAAAAGCATTCAAACACCCTCAAACTAAGACTCTCCTATCATTCCCCCAGTATCTGACCACAAAAAATGCCTGGGAAAACCACATAGGTTTTACGGAAATAAGATGAAGTGAACAATTCTTAATATATTTGCACTTATTTTATAAAGCAAAACAAAAAAATAAATGAAAAGAAACATGAATAGATGAAAATGAGCCAGGATTTACCCTGTTTACTTACTCAATCACATGGCTATAATTGTATTTGGAAAAGCTATGACATACATTCACTCAGGGAAAATATCTGCCACCCTTACATTGAGCATTAAATTGCTATACAACTACCCTCAATAAAAATCAGTGGAACACCACCAAGTAATGCACTGCACACTTTGAATCCTGCTCTAATCCCATCAGAGTCTCCTCTGCTTATATGGAGACAGACACAGCTGGTGTGGAAGAGTGTGACCTTTATTTTTCCCTTTAACTCCCCTCCCCCTGCCCACAATGGGACTAACAAAGGTAAACTGCATATCTCCCCGATAACATCTCATGGGATTCTTTCAAATGCATACTGTAATTGGACATATTCAGATTCAAGGGAGATTTCCCAACAGACACTGCTATGTACTTGGAGGTCTGTGTTTAGCTTCTCAAAGGTTATGTCTACTTTACAATCAGGGGTGTAATTGCAGCTCACATAGGCATCCCCAACCTAGGTTTACTGTAGCAGACTCCAGTGCAAACAGCATAAACCCACCTGGAACTCTGGGCACACACGTTCCTACTCCGCACTGGCATCTGCGCTGCCATGTCTTTACTACTATTATTAGGTGGAGTGACACAAGCTGCAATCATACCTCGGACTGCAATGTAGGCGTACTCAAAGTCTTAAAAGCTAATCTATCAAATTATGTTCCCTGCTGGTTTTCAATAGAATCAACCCCCAACACACCCACTTTCTTCAGCATACTATTGTCAGCAGAGCTGGACTTGGAAAACTAAAGAGATAGGTGGTTCAGGTCCAAGCTTCAATTTTATCTGAACCCCCTAAATTCTGTTGCGGGGGTTGAGCAATTCATTTAGATTATGGACCATCTCTGAATGTCAGCTGTACTACTGAAATCCACTGCTAGAATAGGAGTCCACAATTTGAAAGTCAATATGTCTCCTCCAACTGCTAAGTTTTTTTTAGAAACAAGCAGATTTAAAGTACTAATCACTCATTATAAACGTAAGATACACATTGCAATACACCTCTACCCCAATATGTGACCTGAAATAACACAAATTTGGATATAATGCAGTAAAGCAGTGCTCGGGGGGGGGGCATGGTAAGATTTTTTGGCTCTCAAGGACAGCGTTATATCGGGGTAAAGGTGTACGTTATATCCGTCATAGGAGGAGAACTGAAGGAAAAGCAAAACATGGGCATCTGTCTCAACGCAGAGAAAATGCTGCCCCAAACCTTGCTTTGGGATCAGTTATCTACTGCAAAATATTGGAAGCAGACATCTGCCACTTCAGACAAACATATTTGGGACCTGAAGAGCACGTATGGTAAAAAATACTTCAGGATAGATCCCAGTTTTTCTGGGAGAGTCTTTTGCCTGCTCAGTCAACCACTAATCTTTATTTCCTGACAATTCTATTTATAGACAGATGACATTCAACGATTTTTAGCTGAAGATCATTATCCCTGGAGGTCTTGACCCCCTTTCCCTTATTTATTTGCAAGTTCCACAGTTAAACAACTATCTCCACCTTTGAACGCTCTTATGTCTAATATATTTATTTATGTGGCAATGAGACTGCTCATTCCTCATATGAGGCCCATTTCATGGAAAAAATATATTCGGAATCCTACAGAATTAGTGTCTGTTTTGAACAACTATCCCAAAATCTCTTTTCAAAATGTTGTAGTCTCCCATACACCACAGTAGACAGAGAATAAAGGAAGAACAACTACACAAGTCTTTAGATTTTTCCAAAAGAGTCAGACCAGTAAGAACAGCAGCTTCACCCTTGGAATTGCTTCTCAACATGAGTACAACAGCCTGGAAGAACAGCCAAATTGTGTGCAGAAATTGCATTTCTGAAACTCTCTCCTACAAGTGACTTTTTCCTTGCACCATGTCAGACACACAGACAAGAGTATTTTTCCACATAATTGATCACCAATCCTCCTTGTTCAGCATCTGAAGAATTTCATTTACTGCTGCAGTTGCCATCCAGCTTTGATAGGTAACTACCAATATATATATCTTTCTATCATAGTCCTTCTGCTACTTCTATGATTGACTCCTTAAGTACTTTAAAGGGACACAGTTCACATGAAAATCAGCACAAAGCCCACCTCAGGTAGGTTGCTAGATTCCTTCCATCCAATAGACATCTTAGATAGCTAGAGACACAGGAAATTGGATTGTAATAATATTGGATACATACATCTATTAATGCCAAACAAGGAAAAGTTATTGGACTCCATTTTTTGTTTAATGACATGATGGGTTAGCCATTAGCAATCCATCTCAATCTCCTAGAATTTTTTTTTTTTTTTTTTTAAACACAGCAGCTAGACCCTTCAAAGTATGACACAGAACTGGGAAATGCACTACTGTAATTTCTAACAAATGATATACTGGCAACAAAATGTACTCATGTTTTTGAGTCTTCACAGGAAAAGAAAAAAGAAGCTACTCTGGGTAAAAGAAAGAACAATATTGAACTCCAACTGCTCTCCCTTCCCAACTGCTCACATGCAAAACTTTCACTAAGTTCCCTGAAAACAGAAGTCACCTTCTTTAAGGATAACCTAGGAGGATTAGATCTTTACATCAAAAAGATTTTTTTTTCAGTTGGGGTCAGAGAAGTGAGAGGATCAGCAAAAAAGAGGTGTTCTGCCTACAACCTCTGTAATTAAGATATGACTCCTGGTAAAGGACATAAGTGCAGTAGGAAAATCTCAATTTCAAAAGTTTATAGAATGTAAAAAGATCCTCTGTCAGTCATGGCTTCTAAAGTTGGTTAAAGGGATATTTGAAAGGCCTTCCTATCAAAAGTTGACTGCAAAAGCTGTCTTATGCAGTGAGCTTTTTGCTAGCCCTTTAACGTCAATTAACTGTTAAACTCAAAATTTGGCTGCCTCAGCCTTTAAACTGCAAAGCAAAATAACCAGTTTGGCAATGTTTAACTGAAGATACAGAGGGACTGTTAGGCCCTGACCTGGGCCTGGAGCTCTGGGTTAGGACTCTCGAGCACTTCTTCTCCTGTCCCAGTTTCACCCACAGCTGCCCTCTAGTAGAGGCAGGCAAGCAAGCTTTCTTATCTTGTTTGATAGTTCCTGATTGCCTGGGAACCGCCACCAATGGGATCTGCAGGGGCAGCACCTGTGGATGCGGCAGTGCACAGAGCCACCTGGCAGCGCCTTCGTGTAGGAGCTGGAGAGGGGACATGCCGCCGCTTCCAGGAGCTGCCTGAGGTAAGCGCTGCCCAGAGCCTGCACCCTAATCCCCTCCTGCACCCCAACCACCTGCCCCAGCCTTGATCACCCTCCCACCCTCCAAACCCCTTGGTCCCAGCCTGGAGTACCCTCTCACACCGTGAACTCCTCATTTCTGGCCCCACCCTAGAGCCTGCTCCCCCAGCCGGAGCCCTCACCCCAACGCTCAATTTTGTGAGCATTCATGGCTCGCCATACAATTTCCATACCCAGATGTGGCCCTTGGTCCAAAAAGTTTGCCTACCTCTTCTCTAAAGTGTGTTATGCTGCTAAGACACCAGGAACCTAATTATATTTCTGTTCGCGCTACCACCCTATCTGACAACATCAAAAGCAAATCACTTACTGTATACTTACGACAGAAAAAAATAAGAAGTAACCACAGGGAGTCTGAAGTTGCCTCTGCTGTATCTGTTTTTTCCCTGAAGCAAAAGGATTGTCAGTTCCCATTTAAAAAAACAACAACAAAACTCCTCAAATCTCTAAATCTAGACTGATCCTGCTGCCTTGCAGCTGCACTGAAGAGATCAGAAGCCCAACTATTCAGTGTTGGAGAAATTCAGATGGCACAATATCCTCAAAAAGCTGATTTCATAAAAATGATTGTAATGTGGCAAATAATAGGGTAAAGCAAAATTATATGAATCAATACATTATGTTTTGTACAGTTTTCTATTCATTGTCTACATCACACTAATTTTGAGCATATGTATATCTCATTAATTGGCAAAATCTGGCTGCATTTTGGCTCGCAACACTCTATGCATCCTTAATCAAACTAAATTTTAGAAAGAGTATTGAAAGGTTTAATTTGGGAACTTTAAATATTTTTAGCAGTATACCCTATGTGACATGAGTGAAAAATTGACAGAAAACAGGCTGGAGAGACACTAACACTCCGTATATTCGCTCTAATACAATAAAGCAGCATATTTTCCAGAAGCAGTTAAAACATTCTAACTCTTTGAAATGATCACATTTCATGGTGGGAGGAACAAACAAACTGCAAAATGGCAACCAGAAGATATGTGCTTTCATTTTCTATGCAAGTCATCATCAGCAGGTCAAATCCCAAAGGGATACTGCCTCTTTGCAGATTGGAGGTCACCTGAATTGGGTTTGAGCAAAATGATTAAAGTAATCTAAACATATATTCAGTTTATGGCCATCACTGGAAATATTATTGTACCAATGAAGCTCCTGGCACCCACAATTGCCAGCCCTGTAGCAGCATTCCTGGTATAATCACTTCAGAATTTTTTCAATCTCATAATACTTCCATGCCAAGAAAGCCACCCATACCGAACTAGTGCTAATTGAGGCATTGGCCGAGTTCTGTTTTGAATATCTTCATTTCTGATCTTGTCTTGCTACTTCATCCTTTCAAAGATTCCAAGGCCAGAAAGGACTATAGTGATCATCTAGTCTGATCTCCTGTATAATACAGGCCACAGAACTTCCCAAAAATAAAATGTTGCTATGAAGCAGCGGTAGGTGACTATAAGAATCAAAACCATCAGTCCTGTGTTTTTCAATCTCAATTTTCTTGTCACCATTTCCTGGCCAGCCTTCCGATAAAGCACAGATCTCAAAGTTCAGACTTTTCAACTGCTTGTTGGATGGCTTTAGCTGTTTTGGACAATGTTTAGACATTCCAGGAATCCACTTTACATTTGTCACCAGCATGCCTGAATGGCCCTTTCACAAGGTTTCACTGGTCATTTTCACCTCAGTGGCAGGAAAAAAAAACAAAAACTCCCCCCCCCCCCCCCCCACACACACACACACCGTCACCACCTCTTGACCATCTCAGCTACAAAAAGACAATTGACCAGACTGTCGGCAGGTGGTCAGATTCACTGTCAATACCTTCATGACAAGAATGTACCAACCCAGGAGAAAATCCCAAATTAAATGATCACCATACCAAGCCAACTTGTAACAGTGCCTTTGAACAAACCACTGAGTCTCAAGAAAATTACCTTTACTGGGCAGCTTTGGTACCATACTATAGGTTTCTACTGCACTTAGTGAAAAAGAGCCTTCATCTGGTTGGCCACTAGACATTCCCAGAATATAAATGTTAAACAACAACATTAATATTGGGATTTGTAATAGGCTGACTTTTACTGAAAACTGCACCCTGTTAGCAGCGGAGGATTCTAGTAAAAATGATAGTGGGTTTTTTGACCCAGTGGAGCAGCTCTCAAGTAGCAATGTTTCAAGTTTGGCAAAAAAAAAAGACAAGTCTTGAAGGAAGGAAGCCAAAGTGCTGCAAAGCAGGGAAGAATCCATGAACTAGAGTAAAGGAATCAAAAGGAGCTGCTAAGCCTGAAGTGGTCTGGGGTTGTTGCTATTTTGGAAGTACCCTTGTGGTTTTTAAAAAAATCAGACTCCAGAAGAGCTGACTTTATTTTGACTTTGAGAGGATAGTTTTATTTGGAGTGGGCTGCGGTTTTCACCTGCGCACAGGCTGCTCATGGCATATGAGGCCATTTTACTCCACAGTTTATAAAACTTTGTCATGTACATAATTTTGGAGAAAAACACCAAACTGAACATACAGACACCTTCTGAGCTACAATATTTTCTCTTGGATGCTCCAGCCCTGTGTATGCATAGGTGCCCAGTAAATGTCAACGATATTTCTCCCAGAACTATGTATACTGGTTGTGTTGTGTGGATGTAGGTGAGGTGGTGCTGGAAGATCTGTGCAGATGGAAAATTGGTCAAAGGACAATGTCAGATTAAAAACCATTAGTCATATCTCCTTACTTCTGTTGTTATTACTTTGAGCTATTAAAATTTGTATTTATAAATAAGGAAAGGAAAATCAGAATTGTATTAATGACTTAACTTCTGGCCTGGCACTCAATTTGGATAAGAATAGATTAGTGCAATAAAAAGCAGGATCTGAAACGGTCTAAACACAATGTTGCCCTGTTTCAGCTGCAAACACAATAGTGGAATGTTTAAATCCAAAACAAAATGCTGTTTTCACTGAGTAGTTTCAAACTGCACAGACACCTTCCTCAGATGCAGGCTTTGAGTTGGTGAGGTCAGTGGGCTTTTTTTAAAAGACATATGCAAACCTAAATTTTCAGCAACATTGCATAACCATTTTAAAATCTATCAGTACATTAAAACATCTTTCCAAAATTATCTCAATTTAGTCAGTCAGTTTTAGATTTGAATTATGTATCATGAAAGATAAAATGCTTTTAGTGCAGAGCAATAAACTTCCATCATGAGTTCCCTGGTATTTGAAAGGAAGAGGAAAAATTGGTCTCTGATCCCACAAGCCTAGAAGTGAAACATCTGTCGGATACATAAGGATATTGTTGGCTAAATTACAAAGCAAGGGAATAGTCCATTGGTCAGTGCACTCTCAATGAAGAGAGGTTTTTGTTTATTGGAGTGAGCCAAAACTAATATAGCATTTTCAGAAATCTTATAAAATATTATACTAGCCATAAAAATGTTGGTTAATCTCACCCTTTGAGGATATATTAGATGGCTTGTATATTAAAAAGTCAAACTGTACAGCACAGCAATTAGCATGGATATGTATTTTATACTAAATGCAGATGGCTACCTTTTGAGGGGGAGGGGAGCAACTAGGATAAAACTGTTTTACATTTTGATAGTGTGATATATAAAGCGATCTGAACTTGCACACTACAATGGAATTTCATTTATCCAGTTCCCCACCATACAAACCTCCTGTTCTAGTGAGCTGCCAATGCTTCCCCCTCTTTTTCTGACTCCTTGACTGACTGCCAGCTATCTGAACAGTTTGTTATCTCCCAGCAGCTCAGAAAAACAGATTCTGGTGAATCTTTAAGGAGCTTCCTCATTTTCTTAAACTTACAACAAAAATTAGGAGTCTTTTCCCCTTCCAGCTCTTTTAAAACCATCTATTTACATCTCTGTGGAATTCACAGATTAAAATGCTAACAACCGATTCACTTGCAGAAGCAGCCAACGTAAAATCTGAAGAAAGCAGTTTCCCCACACACCCTTAAGCCTACAATAGTCAATAAGGTCTTAGAAGGCTATCACTCAATGAAACTGACCTCACCAACTCAAAGCCTGCATCTGATACTGTCGATATCAAAGCTTTTAGTCTCCCCTTCCTAAGCAAGGCAACTGAAAAACTAGCTCAGAGCACATCACCAATTTTGTCAGGCTTCTGGCACCCCTCGGACACTTTCCAACTGGATTTTAGACCTGGTCATGGCACAGATCATGCTGGTGGAACATTTCCTTGAGACATGAAAATACACACATGGGATATCGCAGTAGCAGTCAGCATATTCAGCCAGGAAATGCTGCTGATGCACCTCAGAGTCCTCACAGGGCAGAAAGGAATTACATTGATCTGGTTCAGATACTTATCATACAAGTCTTAATGGGTCATTATGAGTGGCTACACCTCTGCATCTTGAGCTCCGCAACGTCCATCTTTTTACCACTCCCCCAGCCTATCAATTTAATATTTTCATAAAATCACTGGGAAAAAAAGCAGAAAACAGAAACTTAAATTCCAGCCATGTGGAGAAACCATCCAGCTCCAACTCTCTTCACTGCATCATCTTCTAGCTATCCAAATATTGAAGCAAGATCAGTGCCTAGATGAGAAGTTGGCTGACACCAAATCCAGGTTAGGTGAAAATGATTACAGTGGCAAGAACTGAGAACTAACCAAGACCATATCTTCTCCTGTCAAGGGCATCTATCCTCCAATTATCTACAGGTTCTATGTGTGTTAATGGGAGGGAAGAGAATTTAAAAAAATGCATTGTTACTTTATATAACCTCTGGAAAGCACTCAATTACCACAGTCATGAACACAATATCTAGACAGATATTGTACAGGAAGTTTTTCAAAGTTTTTGACTTAGGCATATACCAGGAATCACCCAAATCCCCTGCAATTTTGCTAAAAACTAGATTCTAAATTTTTTCATGATCTGTGCCTCTCCCTTATAGAAGCGGATTCTACAGTACACTCAGATACCTTTACATAGTTAGTGATTTTGTTTCAATAAAATGTTTTTATTCAGAGATTGTGTTAAAGTTACAGTAAAAAACATGAGTTTCAAATTGAATCTAAGACTAAAGCTCCTTCAGTAAAGGTGCTTTGAACTTCAAGCACATGAGTGAGATTACTTTTAATACCCATTAATATGTGCAAAACTTATAAGCAAGAAACAAAACCAAAAAGTGTCCACAGTACACTCTGCTAAATCAAATCTATCTGTATTTTTCCCCCAGAGGTATTAAACAAAGAGCAATTTATCAGTTGTGTTCCTGAGTATTCATAGCCATTTTCTCAGAAGACATGCAGCTAATTGCTTAAGCGTTCAGCAGTCTGAAGTCTATTTAAACATCCAATATGAAGTTTTTAAATTGTACTATATAATAGTTGCACTCAAGCAAGATATCAAAAAAAGCATTGGTTTTGGTGAGTTATTAACTACTGCAAGATGAAGTACTGAACTACAATTTTAACGATCATTGTCTAGAGTCATTTATTCTTTCAGAAAACAAAAATATTTGAAATAGCCTTTTAAAGGATTAGTAACAAATCCCTGAAGGAATGCAGCCAACTTCAGTCTTTTTAAACCTTAGAGTCAATTCTGACAGACTGAGAGTTAATGAAGATAGTGTTTACAACTGACATAGCACCTTAAGTGTGAGAATCTTACAAGTAAATAATAAGCAGGGTCCATGGCATTTTAGATCTTGTAATCAAAATGAAAAATACAAAGAAGACAGATTATGACTATTGGGGAGAGGCTGGAAAGTGCAATGAAGAGGTCTATTAATAGGAGAGAAAACTACACTTGCGGACTTAGTGATTTACCAAAGAGTTTTCTATACAGGTACATTTTGCGTTGAAAATGTTATCAGAAATGAGCAATTTTATGAGTGGCAGCCGTGTTATTCTGTATCAGCAAAAATGAGGAGTACTTGTGGCACCTGAGAGATTAACACATTTATTTGTGCAAAAGCTTTCGTGGGCTAGAATCCACTTCATCAGATTCATTGACTGGAACATACAGTAGGAAGATTATATATACACACACACACACACACACACACACACACACACACACACACACACACACAGTACATGAAAAGATGAGTGTTGCCTTACCAAGTCTAACAAGACAATTCAATTTGTTAGACTTGGTAAGGCAGCCCCCATCTTTTCATGTACTGTGTGTGTGTGTGTGTATATATATAAATATAAATAAAATCTTCCTACTGTATGTTCCACTCCATGCAGCTGATGAAGTGGGTTCTAGCCCACGAAAGGTTATGCCCAAATAAATGTATTAGTCTCTAAGGTGCCACAAGTACTCCTCGTTTTTTCAATTTTATGTAATTTTAACATATGAGGATCATTGCTGAAAAGCTTCAGAGTAGAAGGGTGTTTGAAGAAGGTACTGGAATACAGAAATGATGGTCAAATAGAGCTTAAAACAGACTAAGAAAAAGGAATGAACACCAGTGGGAGAAAGACACAAAGGGAGCACAAACTCTTGAAGCTTATGAAGTGAAAGGAACATAAGTTAACAAAAAATGAGGGAAGGGATGCAGGCCATAGCAGAGTTGTTTACTGCTTTGAAAGAAAGATCCAGCTGCTTGAAATTAAAAGAAAATGATGAGTGAAAACCAATGAAAGGATTTGAATAGGGGAGAGAGAGACACTACTAAAGAGGAAAATAAAGCACAACATTACAGACAGACTAGACAACGGTGAGATGAAAAAGGAGGCTAAAGAAGAGAAAGCTACACTAGTCAAAGCAAGACAGGAACAAAGGCCCATATCTTCAAAGGAATTTAGGCACCTAATTCCCATTTACTTCAGTGGGAGTTTGGCCCCGATCCTCAAAGGATTTTTTATACCTAACTCCTAATTTGTTTGAAGATCTGGGCTGAAGTCCACAAGTGTTTTTAACGGTAGAAAGAGGCAAGTGACAGACGTTTTAGAGATGGCATAGAGAAAGAACGAACAGAACGTGGTGATCATCTACAATGGAGGTGGGAGACTGTCAGGATGGGTTGGGGGAGAATTGAGCAATACAGTTATATTTATAGAATATGCATGATTTTATTTACAATAGCACCCACTGTATGCTAGGTGCTTTCCAAACACTGTAAATTCTTCATAGTAGGAACTTTTATTTCCTCAATCTACAGACAGACAAGTAGAGGAAAAAATAACCTATAGACAATTTACATCTAGATTTGAAAAATTAACATGGGACAGCAAGTTTTCCTTTTTGTTTACAAGGCTCTAATATATGTTAGATTTAAAAATTTTTTTTTTCATAACTTCAAGTTACCTTAAGAATAAGGATGTAGCAATTTCAAAAAACAAATTTCATCTCAAGCACAGCTACCTCATCATCTACAACTCAGAAGTAATGTTTCTTATTCTGGAGTTAAGTTATCCATGTCCTACATTTGCACACTCCCCTCACATGCATTAGACTCATTTTAATTACCCTCTTTCCCCTCCTAGACTACATCACAAGAATTAGTCCAATCCTTCTAGCAAGATAAAAGTAGAGCTGGAATCTTTATTGCCAACACACATTAATCTCACTAGAAACTCATGCTTTTAAAGTAGCAACATCCATCTTTATTACAGCTGTGGTAAACTATCAACCATGACTTGAGAGATGGACACAAACTGCTACAGGATTTATTTCCACCCTTGCTGAGCACTGTCCAACATATATTTAATCACGTTTCTACTCTCAGGCTTTAAAAGCAAATAGGTACTGCCATACTGAACATAAGTAGTGCATACTTTGTAAAGTCATAAATGTATTATGATAAATTTAGATGCTTTCCATGTAAACAACTATCTGAAACAAACAAGTCTTCTACCTGAAGTAAGCCGTCCAGGAAAGGCTGAATGCTTTCAGGGGATTAATTAGATGGAGTCACTAGGCCTTAAGGCTCACAGCCGCTCCCTAGTGCCCTGTGCAAATACTAGGAATCAAAAGCATAGCTAGAGGTTTACTAACAAGTATCAGTTGCCTATTCTCTATAGGTAGAGTACTAATCTAATTCTTTTTACTGGTCTAATGTGCCATTACATGGCTAATCAGTAGATTTTCCTGGGCACATATCAGTTTGAAGGCATGTTTATTTGATGACCATTCATCTTGTAACTGATTTTAAAGAAACATTAATTTAAATTTAATTTGGTGACTGCAGGCGAACACAGATTTATTTGCTGAGATGTTTGGTTTTGTTTTTAAATAGCTTGTTGCCCTTTTGTTCAGAAACTGGAATATTAAATTGTCAGCTATCTATGGTTTGCTGGTGATTCCACATTTAACTTATTCACAACTTATTTGTGTTTACCTCCTTCTGGCACAATATTTACAGGTTCTGACAGCTGACATATTTGCATTAAAAAACAAACATCAAATCCTCACAGTTACAGGACCTTACAGAAATCAGATAATAAAAAGCCAAGCTTCAGAGGACAGATGCTATCCTTTACCACTGCTCTTGTGAAGAATAAAATAGACAGCTAGATTTCAATATTGTTGTGGAGAAAATATCTTCTAAGGATGGGGCCTGCGGGGGGACATTTTATTTGTAGATCCTCCCTGAATCTGACAAAACAAAAATGCAGCACTGACAGAAATAATTAAATGGGTAAATCACTATACAGAAAAAGGCAAATTACTATGTGAAGGGGCTCTAAGAAGTACATTCTGAAGGTTGGCAATCAGCCAAATAAATTGATCCCCTAGAGGTCAGCTCAGAACATCTGAGTTGGAGGAGTTCACACCTTGGACATGAGATGAAGGCACAGGGTAAAATTTTCAAAGTGTTTAAGTGATTTAGGAACCCATGTCCCATTGAAAGTCTGAGGGACTTGTGCTTCTAAATCACTTATGAAAGTATTTACCCACAGACAAGTGTGGGAATCCTTTGGGATAAGTAATTTTAAAGGAAAGCCAGCTATGCCTTCTTTACCGATTCAAGACCATACAATTGTGAAATTCTTTGAGAAAACCTAGTATTTACTAGAGGTTTTTCTTTAACACTGGAAGCTGCACTAATAGAAAAAAAGCCCACAAAATTTCACAATAGATGATTTATGTACCTCTCAGAAACTGCCTCATATACACCACCAATTTTCTAAAATGTACCTAATGTTTAAGATGTAGACTCTATTCCAGTTGTCCCCAACGCGGTGCCCGTGGGTGACATGGCACCCGCCAGGGTATTTATATGCGCCCGCCTACTGCTCAGCAGGGGAAAGAAGCTGCAGCCCTGCGCCTGCCAGGGACAGAGAACTCCAGGGCTGCGGGTGCCAGTGCCCTCTGTCCCTGGCAGGCGCAGGGCTGCAGCTTCTCTCCGGCTTCTGAAGCTACAGCCCTGTACCTGCCAGGGACAGAGAACTCCAGGGCTGCGGGCACTGGTGCTCTCTGTCCCCGGCAGGCGCAGGGCCATGGCTTCTCTCCAGCTTCAAGAAGAGAAGCCGTGGCCCTGTGCCTGCCAGGCACAGAGAACTCCAGGGCTGCAGGCGCCAGTATTCTCTGTCCCCGGCAGGCGTGGGGTCCGCCTAGTGCCCAGCAGGGGAGAGATGCCAGGCGCCCCCGCCTGCTGGGGACAGAGTACTCCAGGGTTGCAGACTGCGTAGTTTCTCTCAGGCTTCTTGCTGCTCTGCCCAGAACTGCCACCAAAAAACAAAACAAAAACAAAAAATGCTCCGCCTCTGCAGAATGGACCGAATGCTGCTCCATAGCACGTGCTGACACAGGCATCTGCTTGTGTCATAAACAGATAGCTAAGGGTTAATGTCTCTTTCACCTGAAGCACCTGACCAGAGGACCAATCAGGAAACCGGATTTTTTTCAACTCTGGGTGGAGGGAAGTTTGTGTCTGAGTCTTTTGTCTGTCTGCCTGCTTTCTCTGAGCTTTGGAGAAGTAGTTTCTGCTTTCTAATCTTCTGTTTCTAAGTGTAAGGACAAAGAGATCAGATAGTAAGTTATATGGTTTCTTTTCTTTGGTATTTTCATGAATATAAGTGCTGGAGTGCTTTGATTTGTATTCTTTTTGAATAAGGCTGTTTATTCAATATTCTTTTAAGCAATCGACCCTGTATTTTGTCACCTTAATACAGAGAGACCATTTGTATGTATTTTTCTTTCTTTTTTATATAAAGCTTTCTTTTAAGACCTGTTGGAGTTTTTCTTTACTTCAGGGAAATTGAGTCTATACTCACCAGGGAATTGGTGGGAGGAAGAAATCAGGGGGAGATCTGTGTGTGTTGGATTTGCTAGCCTGATTTTGCATTCCCTCTGGGTGAAGAGGAAAGTGCTTTTGTTTCCAGGACTGGGAACGGAGAGGGGGAATCACTCTGTTTGGATTCACAGAGCTTGTGTCTGTGTATCTCTCCAGTGGCACCTGGAGGGGGGAAGGGAAAAAGGATTATTTCCCTTTGTTGTGAGACTAAAGGGATTTGGGTCTTGGGGTCCCCAGGGAAGGTTTTTCAGGGGGACCAGAGTGCCCCAAAACACTCTAATTTTTTGGGTGGTGGCAGCAAGTACCAGGTCCAAGCTGGTAACTAAGCTTGGAGGTTTACAAGGCTAGCCCCCATATTTTGGACGCTAAGGTCCAAATCTGGGACTAGAGTTAGGACAGCTTGCTCCACTGGTGCCTGGAGCCGGCCCTGTATGCAAGTACTCTTCCTGCACTGATACTGCTGTTCTCTTGTGCTTTGCAATTTATTATTTTTTTTTAACATTTTGCTCCAAAATGAGTGGTTCAAATAAGAGACAACATACGTATTATTTCAACCCAGAGTGGGAAGAATATTAAATATGATGTTTTTCATATTATTTAATGTACAAATACAAAATAAGCCTTGAAAAATTGTTGGTGCCCGCCACACTCTTCTGTAAACATGAATGTGCTACTGGCCACAAAAAGGTTGGGGACCACTGCTCTATTCTTACAGACCATATCTATTCTTAACAATTGCAGCCTTCATTGTCTGGGCTTTTGCAGTTGCATTCACGGTACAACTTTTTATGGAACTAAGAATTAGATGTGCTGATAGCTCATTGTACATAAGAACGGCTCTACTGGGTCAGACCAAAGGTCCATCTAGCCCAGTATCTGTCTACTGACAGTGGTCAATGACAGGTGCCCCAGAGGGAGTGAAGCTAGCAGGCAATGATCAAGTGATCTCTCTCCTGCCATCCATCTCCATCCTCTGATGAACAGAGGCTAGGGACACCATTCTTTACCCTTCCTGGCCAATAGCCATTTATGGACTTGGCCACCATGAATTTATCCAGTTCCCTTTTCAACACTGTTATAGTCCCAGCCTTCACAACCTCCTCAGGTAAGGAGTTCCACAAGTTGATTGTGCGCTGTGTGAAGAAGAACTTCCTTTTATTTGTTTTAAACCTGCTACCTATTAATTTCATTTGGTGACTCCTAGTTCTTGTATTATGGGAATAAGTAAATAACTTTTCCTTATCCACTTTCTCTACATCACTCATGATTTTATATACCTCTATCATATCCCCCCTTAGTCTCCTCTTTTCCAAGCTGAAGAGGCCTAGCCTCTTTAATCTTTCCTCATATGGGACCCTCTCCAAACCCCTAGTCATTTTAGTTGCCTTTTCTGAACTTTTTCTAGTGCTAGAATATCTTTTCTGAGGTGAGGAGACCACATCTGTACACAGTATTTGAGATGTGGGCGTACCATGTGTCATAAACAGATAGCTAAGGGTTAATGTCTCTTTCACCTGAAGCACCTGACCAGAGGACCAATCAGGAAACCGGATTTTTTCAACTCTGGGTGGAGGGAAGTTTGTGTCGGAGTCTTTGTCTGTCTGCCTGCTTTTCTCTGAGCTATGAGGAGTGATTTCTATTTCCTGCTCTCTAATCTTCTGTTTCCAAGTTGTGAGTACAGAGATCATGTATTTACATGTCTATAGTTGCTGGAGTGCTTTGATTTGTATTCTTTTTTAATCAGGCTGTTTATTCAATATTCTTTTAAGCAATTGACCCTGTATTTGTCACCTTAATGCAGAGAGACTATTTGTATGTATTTTTCTTTCTTTCTTATATAAAGCTTTCTTTTAAGACCTGTTGGAGTTTTCTTTAGTGGGGAACTTCAGGGAATTGGGTCTGCAGCTCACCAGGGAATTGGTGGGAGGAAGAATTCAGAGGGAGATCTGTGTGTGTTGGATTTGTTCGCCTGACTTTGCATTCCCTCTGGGTGAAGGGGAAAGTGCTTGTGTTTCCAGGACTGGAATTACAGAGGGTGGATTCCCTCTGCTTAGATTAACGGAGGTTGCTTCTGTGTATCTCTCCAGGAGCACCTGGAGGGGGGAAGGGAAAAAGTCTTATTTCCCTTTGTTGTGAAACTCAAGGGATTTGGGTCTTGGGGTCCCCAGGGAAGGTTTTTCAGGGGGACAAGAGTGCCCCAAAACACTAATTTTTTGGGTGGTGGCAGCAAGTACCAGGTCCAAGCTGGTAACTAAGCTTGGAGGTTTTCATGCTAACCCCCATATTTTGGACGCTAAGGTCCAAATCTGGGACTAAGGTTTGACACCATGGATTTATATAAGGGCAATAATATATTCTCAGTCTTATTCACTATCCCCTTTTTAATGATTCCTAACATCCTGTTTGCTTTTTTGACCGCCTCTGCGCACTGCGTGGACATCTTCAGCAGGACCAGCGCTAGGGTTTCTCGCGCCCTAGGCGCACGGCCATTTCGCCACCCCCTGTGCTGATCCCACGGCTCCGGTGAAGCTGCCGCAGTCATGCCTGCGGGCGGTCTACCGGAGCCACGCGAGCAGCCGATCGGCCGCAGGCATGACTGCGGCAGCTCCACCGGAGCCATGGATCCTCCGCAGGCCTGCCTGTGGCAGGTCAACTGAAGCCAGCTGCCATCCCCCCCCCCGGCAAAATGCCACCCCCCAAATAATCCTGGTGCGCTAGGGCTAGGCTTCAGAGAACCATCCACGATGACGCCAAGATCTTTTTCTGCTAAGCATTTTAATTTATAGGTTTTGTCTGCGTTGAAGGTATCTAAGGGGAGTTAGATGCCAAGTCCCATTAATTTCAATGGGAGCTGGGTGCCTAACTCCTTTAGGCTCTTTTGCAGAACCAACAGCCTTAGGACTTAGTGGCTGTCAAAGAATAATTAATCTCTCACCTCTCCCGGTCACTGTCACCTGCTCCTCTATAGACAGATTACACCTTCTTCTAATTTGCGGCCCAGCTATGGAACCCTCTACTCAAGTTAGAGAGTACTTACTTACATGAGTAAGTCAAATGGTACTACTTGAGTGAATATGTGTTTACCAACATTAATAAGAGTTTCTCTAGTGGGCTCTTGGAAAGTGCCTAGCAGATAATTGGTGCTAGAAGTAATAAATAACAATAATTGCACAAAAAAGTAAAGCAAATCTTCCAGCCAATCACTGGGGTATTTGTAGCTATGATTTTGTCTTCTACAGATTACATCATTATATGTTAGATGTCTGACTGGCAGGGTAATTAGGCATTTGGTCTTCATTTTTTAATTGAGTTACTTCAGTACTCCAGATTGTGGATACAGCAGCATAAGTATCGTGCAGCAGTTTCTGCTATTCTATTTGGGTTTTGTTTGTAATTTCCTTTCTCTAAAATAAAAGCCATTTAGACCAAAAGAAAATTGATTTTTCCCCTCTATGTTTATGGAAAAAACAGAGTAGTTTGAGAGTCCAAAAAGACCACTTTGCATTTCATAGATTTAAACTGAGGGCAAAACTGTGGGTATCAACATTTTTCTGTGCCCCATATTTTAAGTTTCCCATGGGAGCATCCTTTCCTTGCTCTTTCAAAAGAGCAGACACACTAGATTTGACCACTGGTCCACTGAGTAAAATATCATGTTTCTAAGAGTGACTAGTACCAAAGGCTTTAGAGGAGATGTTAAGAAATACTGTAATGGGCAATTATAGATTACCCACCTATATGGACTTTTTTTACCTTATTTATTGTCCTGTCCCTGTAGTGACACCCAGATGCATTCTCCTAAGGACTTACACATTATTAGGTTGTAAATTATGCATGAGTAATTCAAATGATCTCTTCTAATGACTATTAGTTTACATTTGACAGCAATGAATTTCACCTGGCATCACATTGCCTATTCACCTAGATTTGCGAGATCCTTCTGTGACACTGGCGAAAAGCAAAGTTAAATTGGTGGCTCTTCCTCATTTGATGAAGTGGAAGAGATGTCCTTTCCCTAAACAATGTCAGAGGAATTATTTGACAATCCATATATTTAATAGTAAACAAGCACAGTATTGTAGTTCTTCAGTCATTTCTTTTGTAACAAAATTGACTATATTCCTTAACAATATTAAATTTCCCCTTCATTCCAATACAAGTCACAGATGTTTGATAGACAATGTTTCAATTTTTTTTCAAATAAAACTTCGATTCACAGGTTTGTACTATGTTTCAGTTTAAACTAAATAAGGGATTCATCCAGGTAACTGTTTCTTCCATGAGTCATCCCTTTGATTATTAGCAGTGTGACTACTTGTGAGAGAGTTAGAAATACTCATATGAATAAGAACTTGCAGATCAAGCCCTAATACAGATCAGCAACATCAGTAAAGAAAAGCTTTTCCTGGTATATTTTCATAAGGAAAAATCCCTGTTTTCATGTAAGAACTGTCATAATGCCAAGAATAAATTTAGTAGAAAATCCTCACTTTCATGTTGAAAGCTCTCATAATGCCAAGAGTAAATTAAAGGGCAAGGGGGAGGGAAAAAGGGGAATTATGCTACAGAGGCCACCTCCATAGAATACTGCAGTGAATGCAAGCACCTAAAGCCTTGCATACTTAGCTTCTGTGTACGGTATCTCCCTTTCTCTCTCTATTCTCTTCCCTTAATTATTGTACTATCTTTCTATTTAAAAAAAAAAAAGTTCATCCTTATCCAGATCTATCATTCTACAATCCACTATATCTCCTCTGCAACTGAATGCTATTCAAACTTAATGTTGGTCTGATAAAGAACAGTTATTTTAGTACAAAAAGATCTGGTTTTGAATAGTCCACCTTTCTTATTACTAGTTACAGAGTGTGCAGGCAGGGACAATTACTAAAATGCCATTGAATTAAAGTATCTGAGAAATTAATCTACTCTCATGGATTATGCACCTTCAAATAAGGAAACTGACAAATTTCAGTAATTAATGATAAAACCGCTGGAAACATTTAATAGAAGTTTAATAACTGCTACATTTGGAATTATAGAACAGAGTTTCTTCTTTTAGGAAAACATTGTTCACAATGTGAGTACAAATGCTTATAGTTTATCAGAAGCTATTCTAACCTGAATATTCATCTGTGTATCTACACTCTTCTGTAAATCATTTAAAGTACTCTAAATACACCGGCATACCAATGAGATGTAACAGCAAAGTTGATTTTTGCATTTCTTCCAAACAAAAACTTTAAGTTAAGTTTTCAACAACACACTATGACAGCAAGGATGCAGGATATGTTTTGCTCTCAGAAGTGAGAGACAAGAAGATTTATTTAGAAGACTAAAAATAGAAGACATCAGCATCAGAAGAGCCTAATGGAATATAGACAGATGCTTATAAATGGTCTTTACATATTCTGTCTTAGAATTGCTACACAGACAGTAGACATTCTTGTCTTTTCAGAGAATATACTTCTTAAAGGCAAAAAGACGAAGAGTGAGAATGTAGCATGGTTAAGCTTGACAGACCACAGTACCTTTTTTTATAAAAGCAACTTATAATATTGATAGAAATTCCCTGTTTTTACATAGTTTCACACAACATTTTAAAATAACACACTAACTTGTGTAAGTTGAGTTTGCAAGTTCGACAGCCACACTACACACAGTAAGACCATAGCAGAGCCTGAGGTTGAACACATTATTACTTATATGCAATTGTATTTTGTTGTATTAAGGTGCCATAGGATTGCTTTTGGATAAAGTAATTTTCATAAAAATTGTTTAAATTTTCTTAAAAGTTGGGAAATTCTTGATTCAACTACTGGCAATGGCTGTAGTTGCTCATAATCAGGTCTTAGTGAAAATGATGTCTAAAATCCCCACCTCTATTTAGCTTTAGTATGAACATTTCTTAAATTCTTTCTACACAATCTCAAATGACAATAAGGAATTTATATGCTAAAATTAGAATTTTTCTTCAAACAAACATAGGCTTTAGTATTTTACCTTAAAGGTTTTAATTGTTTTGGGAAAAATATGTCTTCTCATTATGAGGCCATGTGCTTTTAAAATTCCAAATTCTCTTCTGTCCAAAATTTAGATTTGGTTTGTGAAGTTTCTTTACTGGAAGATAATTAACACTCCCTTAAAACTAAAAAAAACAGTCTGCATATGGAATTCCAATACAGGATGCATCACATGGATCAAAACTGGTTTTTTTTTTAAAGTGTCATTGGTAGATTGTTAGTTTTAGATGAATATTGGATATTAATGTTTTGAACAACACTAAGAGACTGATCCTGAAAACCCTTAGTCACATGAGTAGTCCTTATTTTAGTAATCATATATTCATTACTTATATTATAGATGTGCTTAGAGACCCCAATAAGGACCAGAGACTACTGTAAAAACAGAATCCACTGCCCACAGACCTTTTATTCCATTAAACACATGATGTAACAAGCGAGTAAAACAATCAGGAGGACTTCAAATATGCTACTCACATGAGTAATTGTCTGTAATTTCTGTGACTTAGTTTATTTGGCCAAAACTGATTTTTTCTTAAAATTCTTCAGTGGTATTACGTAATTATTTTAGTATCTTCATATGCTTTAGGCGGGATTCTTCAAATATTGGAAACCTTCCAAGTACATAACTCCTACTGATTGTCAGGATCAGACCCCCATAACCCAATTCAGCACAGCATTTATGCATGTTTAAATGCTGTGCTTAACTAGGGCCTCTATGAATATTATATTTCTGTTCAAAATGTTATGAAGATAAATAAGTAAAGTATTTATAAATACATACAAAGGGGGAAGGGAAGACTTCAGAGAGGAAGTGAGATACACATTTGAGTAAACCAAGCCATTCTCTTCCTTAGCTTCCATGATAATATGTGCTGCTTTCATAAAACTCGCAGATTCGGGAGGAAAAAAAAAACAACACCTCATTATTTTAAAACTTTAAGTCAATTAATTATAGACAGCTTGAGGAGGACAAAATTAAGTAGGTCCTTGATTTCTATAACTGTACCCTCACATCCCTTTAGTATATGATCAAAACTTCAAAATAGCAGTACAGATGCTTTTCTGTTGCTTTTATAGACGTTAAATCGGGGCTTGGACTGAGTTTTGTGGTGGTGCAGTGCACTAGCATCTTTTTCATGCTGCCTCCTTATTCTCCAGAATGTAAACATTTAAATTAAAAAACTTAAGTGTGGGAGACAGAGCCAGGTTCTAGCTGCAATAGATGCTGAGATAGCTACAGATTATATATAAAACTATAGTGACCTTTTCCTGCATCTGCAGAACCTGAAACAATGACTGATAAGTGTGACCTGCCCCCTTCTTCATAATGGATGCTAACTCAAGATAGTACACCTCTACCTCGATATAATGCTGTCCTCAGGAGCCAAAAAAAACCTTACCGCATTATAGGTGAAACCGTGTTATATCGAACTTGCTTTGATCCACAAGAGTGTGCAGCCCCACCTCCCACCCCACCCCCCGGAGCACTGCTTTACTGTGTTATGTCCAAATTCATGTTATATCGGGTCGCTTTATATAGGGGTAGAGGTGTATGTTGTAACACCAGGCCTGCTTCTGCATGTCTGCCCTGGCCTCCATGCTTAGATGCAAAGCCAGCACGTACACCGAGCTGTTTCCTGTTATTGTCTTTGCCAGTAAAGGCTGAGGGTTGACCATTCCAGTAAGGCTGAGGCTGAAGTTTGACCGCTCTGTTGCAACTTTATAGATATTTTGCAAACAGCTTGCAACAAAATATCCCCCGCTCTTCGGGGAAACTCGGCGAAACCCTATCTATAGTTAATTTTACCTTATTTGGTAGACGAGAAGCCCCATATAGCTGTAAGCAATTTCTTCACTAGATCTTGGGGGGGGGGCATCACTTTGGGTATATCTGTCCTGCCCACAGTTTGGCAGGCAGAGAGGAGAACGCACCTGAGTCACTTGCACCCTAAGTGCACCCGTAACCGAGCCTGATCACCTCGAAGCCTCTCTCAGCTCTCGTGTTCCAGTGGAGCTTACGTGTCTGCCAGCCGTAATATTTTTGCATTGGTTTGTATTAGTAAGTATGCTTTGTAATTAATTACTTTTTGGAAGTTAACAAGATTTTCTTTTGGGGTTAACTGTATATTGTGTTTTTCTTTGTATGAGTATATTGTGTATAAATAGAGTTGTTAGTCAATATTGTTTCTGTATCACTAATAAACCATTAAGGTAAAGCCATACGTCTCAGTGCCTGCACACTGTGCCACAACTGTTCCCCCTCTAAACATCCGAAAACGAACCTTTATTGTTTGGTCACCCCTGCAACCTGGTAGATAACAGGTGTGCATCTGACTACTTGGGTCCTCGCATACTATCGGGTGACTAACAGTGTACTTGAAGTGTCAGTGCTGTCACTGCTCATAAACACATGTAGATGAGAGGGAGCATTAAATTGTGAAGATATGCACCATCTACTGTAAGATACAGATGATTTTGAATCACGAGTGAGTTTAGGAGAATACTGTCATTCTCTCTCCTTTCCTCCACCCCATTCTCCCCCCGCCCTCAAAAAAAAGCAGGAAGCAATCCCAAGAAGCCCAGCAGAACCTACCAGGGTATCTGAACCTCCACCTCAAGCTCAAGAAGTCAACATAATTTATAAGCCTCACCAATGGAAAGTCAAACACAATGAACTCAGAATAAATGTATTGAGATCTCCCAGAAAGGGAGCTAAGCCAAAGGACCCCAGAGAATATGTGAATATATTTTGAAAGTCTACACAGTCTGTCATGGGTGGAGTTTAATGTAAGCACATTATTATTTATTCTGTGGACAGAGCTTGGAAGATCACCACTACCTTTTTTCTCCCCAGTCTGACACTGGGTTAAGTAAAGGATAAAAGAACACTCTAGAAGGGCTAAGCAGTCTAGAAGGGTGAAATTTAAAAAAAAAAAAAAAAAAAAAAACCAAAATCAAACACTTTAGCTTACACATATGGGGTTTAGGTTTTTTCATTAGTTTGAAAAGTTGTTTTATGTTGAAATGTTTGTTATTCATTAGTTTATGATCTATTAATAATTTATATGACTACTAAGTGAAATCCTCTGCTGGCAATCAGGGGCAATTCATGAAGTGTAAAAACATTGAAAAATGGCTGAGAACTTAAAAAGTGGACCAAAAGACCCCAAACCCCATGGCTGACTGAATTTGGCGTTATTCTAAACAAAAAGAGCTCTCAACAATGCTTCAGATTTCATTGCTTCACACTGGCTCAGACATTCTAGGCTTTAGAGTGACAATCCCGGAATATTATCAAGATATTTTGACATGTCTTGCCATAGAATGTTTGTGCTATATATAATTTTAAAATAAAAATGGGTCAATTATATATTGAATACTTTTTTTTGTTCAGGGAAACAGTTTTTATTTATCCTTGGTAGCCATCTATTTACAAGAGTGATGTGTGCAGCATGGTCTACCGTTATGTTAAAGTTTTAAATCTATATTGATATAAATCTTATTTTACCATAAGACAATTAAATTATTGCTACCCAGCCAGTGAGGTAGCTAAATGAATGAATTCCCAGCCCTCAGATGTCCTAGTTCAACTGGAAGACACTCTAAATTAGGAGTACTCTTCTTATAACTTGGAACCTCAGATTTGCTCAACATCCCCTACAATTAGATACCTCACACACAACAATTAATAGTGCATGTCAACAGTATAATAGAAATAGAATACCTAACCCTAAGATATCAAAGAAATGTAGGCCAGAAGGGTCTCGAGAGGTCAAAGTCCACCCCATTGAGCTGAGGCAGGATCAAGTAAACCTAAGTCATCCCTCACAGGTCTTTGTCCAACCTGTTCTTAAAAACTTCCAGTGATTGGGAATACACTATCTCTCATGAAAGCCTATTCCAGAACTTAACTCCCCTTGTAGCTGGTTTTTTCCTAATATTTAACCTAAATCTGCGTTTCTGCAGATTAAGCCAATTATGTTTTGTCCTACCATCAATGGACATAGAAAACAAATGATTACCCTGCTATTTGTAACTACTCTTAACATATCTGAAAACTGATTAGGTTTCCCTTCAGTCTTCTTTTCTCAAGACTAAACTTACCCAGGTTTTCTTCTTTTTTTAGCCTTTCCTTCTAGATCAGGTTTTCTAAACCCTTTATCATTTTATTGTTCTCCTCTGGACTCTCTTCAATTTATCCACATTGCGCCCAGAACTGGAAGCAGTACTCCAACTGAGGCCTCACCAGAGTGGGACAATTACCTCCCATGTCTAACATACTACATCCCTATTAATACACTCCAGAACATTAGTCTTTTTGACAACTGCATTCCTTTGGTGAGACCCATTCAATTGCAGAATCACTATAACACCAGATCCTATCACCTAACCAGTTATTCCCCTTTCTGTATTGCATATTTGGTTTTTTCTTCCTAAATATCTAACAGATTAGCCCTGGCCCCTTCACCAGTCTCCCTCCCCACCCGCAAGCCCAGACCTACCCACATGTAGAGCTAACTTGAGGTTACAGCACCTCAGTTACACCCAGACAACATTTCTCTGGGCTGGGCCAGCCTGGAACATGGATTGGCTGTGAAACTTTTTCCACTGTAGAACACTTCATCTGGTCTATGCTGAGCTGTTCTCTTCTCTTCTAGGTCTTTGCTTGCAAGCTGCCAACTCAAAAGGAAAAAACACTATGTCTTTAGGTAATCATAAGCTTCTCCCATCTTGACTGGATCCTCTTCTTTTTTTAAGATCTCCAGGCTACCTCCCTTCTCAACATAAAACAACTAGAACCTCATGCTTTGCTTCCATAGCCAATAAACAGTGAGAGAGAATGCACAGCCTTAGTCTCTACTGTGACACCACCATTGCACCTACATGTTTTTCCCTCCAAAAATATTCTGCACTTTACATTGTTGTCTACAATAATGGATAAAATTATACATTCAGAATTTTAGTAGCATAATAAAGTATTTCATATTCATATGAAATATTTAAAATTTAATTCTACTTTGTTTAAACAGTATGTTTAAACAGAGGCACCTAACAGACTTATTTTAAATCCAGTCAAATGTACTACTCACTTATTAAAAAAATTCACATCCAGCCACATCAAATAGTTTTCCAAGAGAATAGAATAGTTAAGAGAATTATCTGTAAAATGAGCTACCAAAGTGTTATTTCTGACCAGATTTCCCTGGGGCTTCCATATTGCCAACACAACATGTTCCAACATATCCGATTATACTAGACAATCAACACAGTGCTTTTAATTATCTTCGCTCTCCACAGAGACGTTTACCGGATATGCAAAAGAGAAAAGTTATGGGAAATTCCAACATGAATCACCACTTGGGACTCTAGAAAGTTGTGTGTGTGGGGGGGGGAAATCATGCCTTCCCCATAAAGAATGCATTTCTATTGAAAACTAAACCAGTGGTTGAAGGAGCGGCTGTGGATTCCTCAGACAGATGGTGTCAATAGACCAGTCTATTAGTCACTTTGGCAGTGGACATATCATGATTGGGTTTGTAAAATGTCACCAAAACTCAGTATTACATGAGAGAAATGCATTAAGAACTTGATTCTGCCCCCTGATACATAACACTCCTCACCACATAGCTTATAAAACTAGCTATTGTTACTGTCAAAGACAGTTTATAGTTTCCGCTACAGACTCCAGTAGAAATGGAGTTCTTAAAACAAAAGCTGAATCCCACAACGGACAGCTGAGCTTAATAGATCAGATCTAATGGTTTTGCTAACAAAGCCTTGCTCCTTGTTTGTTTTTGCTTTTCTTGTAGGTACTGACACCATTTAGTTCCATTTGCTTGTTGACATACTATTTAAGGTTTTAGTCTCTAGTAGGTGAAGGCATGTTTGAGCCAACAAAAACAAGACCTCTGCTTCCTATTAAAGTGATTTTAAATTTAAATAATCAAGTCTTCATTTTTAAATGCCTTCTATTTAATTTGTTTAATAGCCTGAACTTACTTTCCAATACTTGTTGATGGTACCAGAATCATATCTGAAGCCTTATTGAATGAAAAACATATGAACTTCAGAGCACTTTCTATCTCTGAAACCAACCGAATTAACTTCAATTGAGAGGGTGTCTTACAGGATAAGCCAGTCTGCTCAATTCTCAAACTCCAACTGTTACACAGTATTATTCATAGAACCTCAGAAGGTTAAACATATTTACACCTTGATAAATTAGCTTCACAGGTTACAAGCAAAAACAAACATTTTCAATATACAGAATTTAGCCATTTGCCAAATGCAGATTTAATAACTAAATTCAATGAACAGATGCAGAATAACAAAGCTTGATTAAAAGTTAAACATTTTAAAACCAGAGAAGTCAACTTTTATTCTAGAAGTGATTTGACATGTGTGTGTATGTTCAAAGACTACAAATGACTTCTGGGGCTAATTCTGTGCTCATCCATAGTTCAAAAAAAGGAAAAGCATTTCAGAACCCTAGGGCCATAAACATTAACTTAACTACTACTCTTTGCAAGAAAGAATCTCCAGAAGTCCCTTACTTACCTTAGAAAATGGTGTTTATACAGAGTCATTAGCTACCCTACTTTCAACCAAGGCACCTACAGATTTAGCAAGAGGAAACAATATTTGAGACTTTTTTTGAGGGGGGGGCGTTTAAAGGCAGAGATAACTGTTTAACATAGAAAGTATTTGGAGCAGAAGAAGGAGGATATGCTAGCCCACTGACTTTTGCCACTAGATGTATTAATTTGGTCACTTTTAATGTAAATGGAGCACAAAGTCCAATCAAAAGTTAATTCTTTAAAAAGCTCACACAGTCTTCTTACAGGAAACTAATACACTAGAAAAACTCATTGGAAGATAGGTTGGTCAAGGTTTATTTCCTCCTCCAGATTTAAAAGATCTTAGGGATGTTTCCATTTAAGTTACCCACAACAAAGCATTCCACATTTGTAGCACAAAGTCTGAGCCATAAAGGTTGGTTTTTAATTGTGAGAGGCTAACTGGTTACAACTATCCCTACTCTGGCTTGTTTCTGTGAACAGGCTTTATCAAGGTTGGAAGGGACCTCAGAAGGTCATCTAGTTCAACTCCCTGCTCAAAGCAAGACTAATCTCCAAAACAGATTTTTTGCTCCAGATCCCTAAATGGCCCCCTCAAGGATTTAACTCACAATCCTGGGTTTAGCAGGCCAATGCTCAAACCACTGAGCTATCCCTCCCCAATGGTAATGTAATGTAAATGGTGCATCTTATGAGACTTTCTTCCATTTTGTTTATTGTCTTGACAGTTTAAAAAGTGAAAGTGTTTCTGAAAGACTCTACAGCAGTGGGTTTCAAACTGTAGGTCGTGACCCAGTACTGGGTCACAGAATGTAGGGCAATGGGTCACGGCAGCTCTGGTCAGCACCAACAGGGTCATTAAAAGTCCCATCGGTGGTGCTGCCCACCTAAGGCAGGCTAGTACCTATCTGTTCTGACACCACGCTGCACTCCAGAAGTCACCAGCAGCAGGTTTGACTCCTAGGTGGGTGGAGGCATCCATGGAACTCCGCACACTGCCCCTGCCCTGGGCAATAGGAGCTGAGGGGGTGGTGCCTGCAGGCAAGAGCTGCATGGAGCTACTTGTGTGCCTCTACCTAGGAGCTGGACCTGCTGCTGGCTGCACCTGGAATGCAGTGTAGTCCGTAATGCCAGGACAGGAAGCCTGACTTAGCACCCTTAGTGTGCTGCTGACCAAAACCATCCGAGGTAAGCCCACATCCCAACCACATGCCCCAATCTGCTGCCCCAGCCTCAGCCCCCACTTGCACCCCAAATCCCTCACCCCAACCTTCTGCCTGAGTCCCTCCCACACCGCAAACCCTTCATCCCCAGCTCCGTTGGATCATGGGCATCAAAACATTTCTTCAACTTGGTCACCAGAATAAAAGTTTGAAAACCACCGCTCTACATCATACATTTGGAGATGGGCAGTTCCAGAATCCTATCATCCATTCACATTAAGGAAATCAATAGGACTTGCACTCAAAACAGCTTTAAGGCTAGTCAAACAGTAAGGATACCAGCCTTAAAAGAAATTGAAGATTTGTATCCTTCAAAGTCTTGTTAGTAACTACTTAACATTAAGGCTATGTCTACACTGGCAATTGAATGACAAAACTTTTGTCTTTTAGAGGTATTCTCACACACACACACAACGAAAGACAGAAGTTTTGCCGTGGCAAGTGCCAGTCTGAACAGCATGTTGTCAGCAGGAGCGCTCTCCTTCCAACAACACAAACGCTGCTCGTTGGGCGTAGAAATTTGTCAGCAAGAGCTGGCAAACAGCCGCTACACTGCTTGACTTTTAGCAGTACAGCTGTGGCAAGACAGCTATGTCGTTAAAAGCTGCATAGTGTGGACATACCCTTAGAGAAGGAACTTCCCCTTTGACATTTCATATTCTATTTAGGACTGTTGCTACAGAGGGGTTCATACATGAATAAAATTAATTCAATCACCAATTAGCTGTAATTTTTTATTCAACTTGTGATTCAACTCAGTATTTGGCCATTGTTTGGAACAAACATGGCATTATCTTTTGTTTGAAGGAGCACACACTTTCCACTGCCGTGCCACAATCCACAAAAGGCAGGGAAACCAGTTGCTGGCATTCAGTTCTGCTCTGTAGGAAAGGATATAGAACTATTACTGTAAAACTAGTCTCTTGTGTGCAAGTAAAGTTGGCCTCATATTCATTCATGTAGCTCAATATTGTTCTGGTTGCCAGTATTTGCTGTGGTGGGGTGAAAGAAGGGAAGGAGCATTGTTGTTCTCTAGGTCACACAGCAGTGGCAGCCCAGAGGTAAAGGGGCTATGAGCCAGAAGAAACACCATTTCCTAGGAAGAGGAGAAAGGAGTAGGGAAAAAGTGCTGCCTCTTCCTAGAACAGTTTCAGCATAAAAACACACTGGAGGAGATGCCAAGGACTGTTGTTCTTTTGACAGCAACAAGAGAGATATGTGGGGGTGGGGGCAACAATGGTGGCAGGAAATTTATCTTCATTGTGGGGAAGATGGGGAAAAAGGGATTATCTTGTTCTCATGACAGGAAAATAAATTCACAGGAAATTTTGAGTTCTATAGTTTCTAAAAACACATACAAAAACTTATTCATAGATTAAATTCCCTTCCTCCAAATTTGTTTTCCAGTTATGATTGCTAGCTGTACTTGTTTATAATAGCTTAATGAGCTCCTAAAACATTTACTTTCTATATGGGGATGGCTCTTACGAAAACTGTTCTCTCCTCCCTCCAACACCCTGGCATGCCTAAATGTGTATGTCTAATGATGGGGACTGGCAGTTGTAAGGGATTAAAGGCCAGTCTCCAATGTCCTGTTCAAAATTGTTAAGACTACTGACTATGCATAAGATTTTGGCTGAGCATAACCAAACGATGAGATAATATCCCCATATGTTATGCAAGGATGAACCTACTTCAAAATGTATAACCAGAAATCCTTAAACAGAAGAAAGGGCAAAATGTGCTCTGGAAGAACAAATTAATCTTTTCCTCTATATCTGTGAAGGAATTTGGACTAGGACACACACACACTGGAAGGAAGAAGAGAACAGATGACAGAGAGTCATGGGTATTTGGTAGGATTATAAAACATGCCTTCTACGTACGAGCTTTAAGTTTATTACCCAATTCTCCATAACTAAGTTGTATGCCGAGTTAGCTCTGTGTACTGCAAAACATGTTCATATTTTAATCAACTTTCTGTAGTAATTTTTCTTTATTTTCTTCTAAACTGCGCCAATAAAAAAAAATTAATTTTAAGCAAAGGATGAGGGAGACTACCCAGAAAAGGCCCCTCGTTGGAGACTAGCAGCTTTGGATTTAAAAAATATTAACTTGAGCTTCAGGAGCCGCTCAGGTAAGGTAGCCCCCTCTCTCACCCAGCCAAATCAAGATAGCTGATATTCCTCATATCTATTCAAGACTGAGAAGTCATTGCTGTAGAGCAACATGGTTAAAGGAGATCTGAAAGACATGAAGGATGAAGGTTTGGTGAGACTGAACGTTAAGAGAAAAAAATTAAAATCTTCAAGCAGGCAGATGGTTTAATAATTCTTTACTTTTGGAAACACTTACTGTATTGGAAAAGTTGATATATCTGTCCCCCAAATCCATTTCTCTCTTCATTTTGACATTATGTTGAAAGATGAGGGTGCAAGAAGTGCTTCCATACTTTTGGGCACTGTTGTGTAAAACCTCTCATTCAACTACTCTAAAAAAGCATTGAATGAAACTTTTCCATTTAATATATACCCGAACTTCATTTTGAAATCCTCTCTCATGGCAAACTGTTTTCATTTACACAATTTCATAGAAAGTGGAGAAATAAAAAAAACTTTATCTTCAGAATCTAATACGTGCTTGCTGTTTCCAGTTTTCATTCTTTAACAGCAAAGTATACACAAAGTTGATAAATATTGTGATTATATTTTAGTTATGTTATCAAAGTGGTCACAAACTTTTCGTCCAGCAAGAATAAAAATAGTTTTATTATAAGTAAACAAACTCTAACACAGACTCTTTTCTCTTTCAATTCCTAAAAGCCAACATGAATACATGATTTTCTTTCAATTATAGTGAAAACATTATTTAAGCAGTCCAAACTACCTGGAAAATTTGTGATCAAAGCTATAACTAATTTGGTTTATAGCACATTTGAAACACGAATTAGAATTTAAAGTTCTGATTTTCACAGCACCGGAAGTGGTATCATGAACAGAGCCATGAGAAACTAAACACTGATTCCAATTACTGGTAATAGTAGTGCATATTGTAATTCCAACAGCAAATGTGGTATTCTTATGACAAGAGAGCTATTCTTTGGGGTAGCTGAACCTCAGAATGGAATAGGTATAACGAACAATACACTGCAGCAATCAAATACCACTGGAATATTGTACAACACAGAGAGAAAGGAAAGGCTAAGGAGGGGAGAATATTGACACCCACCAGTACTCTGTTCCAGTAGTCCAATACAACCAGAGGGAGAAAGAAAAAAAAATTAGGAAGTCAGAATTTAAAATATATAAATTAAAGTTACTAGATTTTTCCTCAGAGTTTACAAATTCAGTTAAAAAACCTTAGCTCTTATTTTTACAACCTATTTAGGACTAGAATAATATTCTTTCAATTCTAGGACCTACTTCCCTTTTTATTGATTCACGATGTAAACAAACCCATTACTAGGTGAACTATAATGCTTAGACTTACATTTTGTTGAGTGCAGCCATTCTCCAACAACCATCCCAAGAGGTGAAGTTTAAGAGATTTCAAATCCACTCTCTGGCTATTTAGAAACCCTTCAAGTTCTTTGACATGCCTCTTCATGCTATGAGTATTTATTTAAATCAACAAGTACAGATTGAGTAGCATCAGGTTCTTATTGAAGGGTAAGTAATTAAAAGCAGCCAACACATCACCAAGTGCTTAATATATGCATGCACTAATTAGCCCAACTGGTGAATGCTTCCCCAGACTGCATTTGTTTCTTATGGAGGGGTGCTGTGTTCCTCCCCATGCCTCATGGCTTTCATTGCTTGCTAATTAGTGCTTTCTTAATCCCTCTCAGAAAAAAAACTGAAGCAAGATTTTACAGTTCCAGTCCCATAAATGGGTGGTCACTTAGACTAGGTCAAGCCAGATCAGCACACAAAAGCATCTTTAATCAGTCAACGTGAAATAAAAGTATGGCAAAAACCCTAACGTTTATCTGTCTTTGGGGTTTAAGCTAATTAAAATGCACAGGGCCCTTACTCGCATTACAGCCCTGCTGTTCTTCTGTACACTAATAAGCTAAAAAAAGGTGGTGAAAGCAATGAACTGAGTAATTGTTGAAACGTACAGTTTGTAAAAGAAACTGTAAAGATTTTGGTTCCCTAGTCAGGAGGTTCCAATTCAAAAAAAAAAAATTGCCATTTGAGTGCAGTTTCTTTCTTAGTCTCCATTTATCTTTTGCTTATTTTTTTAAGTGTGTATATTTGTGAAGTCAAATTTAGTGACTCTAGGATTTGAACCACATCCATTAAGATAAAGAAACTTTATATACAAGGGGGGTGGGAAGAGGGTGAACACGTGTATGATCTTTCAGACACTTCACAATTGAATTGTTGAAACAACACATTTTCTTTGGCTGCTTTCAGCCCCTGGAGGCTAGCGGTCCTTTACTATTTTGACATGGTCTGTAAAGACTTTGGTGCACTGGTACAATAAACATTAAGCTTAAACTTGTGGAAGAGAGAGAGAGAGAGAGAGAGGAGAGTGTAAAAAAAAGCCGTGTCCAATAACTGCCTCAGACCACCAAGTCATTTCACCAACTAAAAATAAATCATTTCATTAACAATGTTCTGTATTTAAACTAACATAAATAGAGATGACTTTTCAGCCTACCTTCTCCCCCTGGGCATTACTTCATATTTACAAAAAATATCTTGGCTAAGTAATTTAAGAGTAAAATAATAATTTCCTATGCTTTAATATATGTCAAAGTATGTCATTTTGTTTAAGAGTTGCCAGGGAACTACACACATTCCAAAATATACTAAATACTCTATATAAAATATCTAACTTTAGTTATTTTTAAATAAATATGGTAAAAACAGAACTTAACATGTTCAAAGAAACAGTTTTGAGTTAACCTTATTAAAAGAAAAAATAACCTCTTGAAGCCAAGCAGAGCAGGGCAGGATGTCTGGGTGGACTGTAAAAAAACTGAAATGAAACCCACGGTAAACATACTAGAGTAGCAGGTTAAAAACAAAACAAAAAACCCCTCACAACATTCTGTAGTGCTTTTCTGTGGTACGTCAGGTGCTTGGGAATTTCACAGCAGGAAGGGTGGAACTACTACTGAAAGTGTTGCATATAAGAATTGTCTGTGAATGGTAGCATCTACAGAACATAAGAATGGAAATTCAGATATGCTGCCCCCAACACATACACACACTGTGGAAATCTTAGCTTTCTCCTAAAATAGAGCTAAATTATAACTTGGTTAAGTTAATCTGGAATCATCTTTGTTTATATGGCTTTCTTTTTATGTCCCCCAGACTGCTCCACCTCCTAGTTGCTCCATTTGAGGCTCCAAAGCTCAATTTGTGAACTTCATCTATATATGGCAACTAATCTTGTAAACCACAGCCAGGACATACCTGTGTCCTCTGTTAAGACTCCAATGTCACATGCAAAAAGCCACAATGTGTTCGTATTTCATTTGGAAATATCTGAAAACCTCCCTGTCTATACATTTGACTTGAAATGTTTGATGGAGTACCAAATAATCTTGGTTTTCATGAGCATGGTTTAGTAATCTGCACATAGTAACTATTTTGCTTATTGAAGCTTTACTTCCCATATTCATAGAATTTCTTTATGGACGTACAAAAAACATAGTAAAATATTGTGTATTGCTCTGGTTTAGAGTAGTTGGGCGAAAGAAACAGGAAACAAATTAAATACACCTCTACCCCGATATAACACGAATTTGGATATAACGTGGTAAAGCAGCACTCCGGCAGGGGGCAGGGCTGCACACTCTGGTGGATCAAAGCAAGTTCAATATAACGTGGTTTCACCTATAATGTGGTAAGATTTTTTGGCTCCCAAGGACAGCGTTATATTGAGGTAGAGGTGTACTAAACATTCTACATGACTTAAGGTACAAATTATCTCCACTCCGGACACTAAAAGCAGTGGTTACAGAGAACATGCCATATAAGAAATTTCAATAATTTACAGATCATCTGCTTACAGGAAGAAGCAAAGCACTGGACATGAAAGAACAGTAATTCAATCTTTCAGTGAACAAAAATAGTTAAGTTTCCTCTGCAACACAGAGGTTCTGATTCTGCAAACTTTTGTGCAACAGTTAACTTTTAAACAGACAAGTAGTCCTATTGATTTCAGTGGCCCTGCTCATACACTCTAAACTAAATACGTTTTATGTCTGTAGGGCTTGAACTTCAGATTCCTTCATTAGAATCAGATTTCAAAAACAAAACCCTTTTTAAAATCTTATTTCAAAAACCTCAAACTAAATAAAAGCCACACATACAATTTTATATGCAAATTTTATATTATATACACACGCATATACATATACACACATATCCCATAGAAGGTTACTAGAAGATAACGCCCAGAAGGAAAATAAATGTTAGTAAATATTTTTCCACCCAAAGGTCCACGTTAAAACAACATGCACCATTATATGTTGTTAGTACCAGACCCATTTTTTATTGAGATTATCTTTGAGATTGTTTATACCCATTTTTGCAGCCATCATGACTTCACTGATGGTATCGTTGGCTGGAAGCAAATACCGGAGGGCTTCCACTTGGCTTTTGGGACTCTATCAGTGTCATCTCACTGACTAAAATAGCCCTAACACTAAATTTTTGATAGACCTGTAGATATTACACAGGTGGCCTCAGCTAATTTTAAATCCTGTCTCTTGCATCCCTTTGTAATGTATACCCGTGTCCCCATTTGTATTCACAAGGTCCAGGCTGATGAAATTTAGTCTTTGATGCACTAGTGTTGCTTGCGTTGAATGAACTGGGAATGCCTCCATCTGAATATTGTCAAGGACAGAAATAAATTAGTTCGTTCTTTATATCATTTAATCTGACATCTTCTAAACACAAATGTTGGAGGCAAGAGAAGCAAAAAATATATATATATATATATTTTCCACCTGAAGTCCAGGTATAATAAGTATTTATTTTCTCTTCCCTGGAAATATCAAAAGACAAAACCCTGCCTTGAGAGATGCGTGGGATGCCTCAGTTCAGTGAATGGAATGCTGTGGGGGAGGTTTAGTCTCCATTATAAGCAATCCTTAGTCTCTTATGAGTAGAAGCTGCTAATTATGCCAGTCATGCTGAAGGATGAGTGGTGGTTTTGTGATCTCAAATATTGTTTCCTAGAGTGAGATCACCAACTCATTTTATTGGTACTAGAGGATCTGGAATGAAAAGCTAGAGTATCTTTATTTTCAAAACAGTAACTATTTACGAACTTTTCACGGAGGGATAAGACTTCACTGGCAATAACTATGCCCACTGTTTAAGAATGTTAACCTCCTCAACAGAAACAAGAAAAGAAAAGAAAAAGAAAAAGAAAAAAGTGGGTGGATCAGTGAGTTCTTGTTCAAGCCCTTGGACAAGTGGGAAAGTATATGAAAGCCTGAACAATTGTGCAATGCAGAAGGGAAGATTGTTAGGACACCTGCGTGTATTTGCATTTCTTTACTCTTAATGGTCTAGACCAATGTTCCTTAATGACTGGTCTGTGGACCAGATTGGTCCCTGAAATCTCCCTGACACAGTTGAGGAAGGCAGCAGGTCGGTCCCTGGTATCAAAAAGGTTGAGAAACACAGGTCTAGATTACTCTGGATACACTAGACAAACCATGTTTTTCATAGTTTAATATGGGGAGGGGGAGAAACATATGATGCTGAAAGGTAGTCAACAGACAGTTTGTGCTCAATGCTCCAGCATTTTATTCCTTGCTCCTTTTACCATTCCATACCTAGCTCCTCCCCATAAATTGGTTAAACATGTACACTGTGACCTGGGTTTAGTTTTGACACAAAATAAGCATCTGTATTCACAAAAAATTAGGTCATCCTTGTTAAACCAATTCTCAGACCTACTAGGGCATGACATTGTTTACATAAGGCTAAGTGCAAAGCCCTGACCTCCTCAGTTCCATCATGACCTCAGAGAACATAGCCTACTCACCCTGTCCCCGTCCTTACCACTTTAATAATGTCAGATGGGGCCGCTATGTTTTACGAATATAATTTACCAGAACTGAAAACTATTTATTTTGGCTGTTACTGATAACCATTCTTGGTTATATTGTTTCAATCAATCAATGTAATAATTCCTTGGGATTAGTAATGAGAAATCACACTAACACAAGCATCTACAAAAGAAATTTTTAACAATAATATACAGTAAACCTAAGATAAATCATTGTCAGGCAGACAAATATCCAACACCATCTTATTCTTCTACAGATGTTTAGAAGAGAGAACAGTCAAATGAATGGCTATGAAGAGATTTTTTCACAGTCTCATTTCTCTCTCAAACTTTAAGCGGGGTGGATCAGGATTATTTCTATCTTATTTCACTGTCACTCACAAAACTCAGGTACACTTAAAACCTACTCTGTCCCTCAGAGTTTTTTCTCTCCATATATTTAAATTCAACATCAAATCAAAATCTTGAGGGCAAAAGAATAAAAGTATCTATGTAATTTTAGAAGAACTATCTAGAAGGAAAGTTTAAAAACACTGGTGAAGGTCTACTGCATTGTAAAATCTTGTTTTTATCTCAATAGGTTCTTCAAGATGTACTTAATGGTACATGTGGACATATAAAATGCCTTCATGTCTAAACGTTAAGCTATAAGTAAGATACCACATACTTTAAAGCCATTATCACTTCAATAGGTATTCCATTTAGAAGAGAGTGCCTACATCTAAATTGAGTGTATTTAATGAGACTTTCAAACTGAATTAAGAGTGCATATAGTTTGAACTTGATTGCACAACTGACCAATTTTCACATTTTTCTCCATGTACCATGCAAGCCATGAGCTCAGTACACATATAATAGATAGAAAACAAGAGTTTCTTTGTTTGTGTACATTAACTCAAAGCTGTAAAAGTCATTCAGCCAAACTTCACTATACTTTCACCTTTAAACCTTAACCTGACTTATAACAACATTTGTAGCCTCTACAATTACACTGGGTGCACACAGACAGAGTTAATCACCCTTCAACTCTTGATGCAGAGAATAATGATCTACCACTTAAGCTTGAGCCCTTAAAAGCCTAAAGAAAAACACATATCAGCATCTTAAATCACCAGTGAAATAGCAAGACTATTCAATAATACTTGTTTTAAAAAGGGGAAAACAATAAGAAAACCTATACAATTTACAACTTATGAAAGATGTAAATAAATGAATTTAAAGTCTCCTTAAGATTAAATTACTGATTCCATAACACATACTATTGATCAGAAGCCCAGTAGTTTTATAGAAACCATACATAGAAAAGACCTGCTTAAACTATAGCTGTATTTCAAAGTTTTGAATAAAACACAAAATAAAAGAATGCAAGACTTCGATATGTGCTTGTATAATTTGTTGACATTAGTTTGCAAGCAGACACTTGCAGTAGTTTCTTGATTTAAATAATAGTATCTACAGTAAGCTTTTTGCATGTATGCCAGGTCTTCCTTCAAATCTTTTGTTACTCTGCAACATGGTACCAGACCACAGTTCAATTTTCTAATCTGCACTACAGATACAGCAAATATTTTTAACTATATTTGCTCTATGTAGGGAGCCTGATATAAGACATACAAAGCAAAAAATATCAACATAATTTTATTTAATAAATCTCTTCAACATACTTCCCCAACCCACAAGCAATAAGGGCATTTGTTCAATGTAATAGATTTAAAAAAATTCTTCTAGAAAGTCTATCCATCAAACAAAAAAACAAAACAAGAGGTCCAATACCAAAAACAGTGGGGAAAGGTGGGAGAGAACAGAGAAATGACTGGGAAAGGACAACAAAATACCTAAAATCATCATTGAAATAAATGACAAACAATTAAAAGTGAGGCTGAAGGGCACTCAGATATGAACACTTTAAAGAAATCCTCAAGATTTCCATAAGAGAAGATTCATTAAGATTGTAAAGTATCTCAGTATCACGATACACAATCTGATTTAAAAAAAAAAAAAGAAAGAAGGTGATATTTAGCCCCAACGAAATCAGAGTATAGTCACAGACTTCACTGGGACCAGGATTTCACACACTGTGGGTTCGCCGCCTCCTCCCAAAAAATCCTCAGAAGGACAAGTTGTTTATTTCCCCCTACCAAAAGTAGACTCTCACAGGTGTATCACTATTTTTATTCTTTTCTTTCTTTATTATAGCTTTAAAAATAACTTATTTTAAATTATCCTTCAACAGGTTTTAACAAGTATATCAGACAACACTCGTCTGCATTATGTGACTTACTCAGGTGGAGTAAGAACCCTCAGACACAGTACACTGAGCCAGTTCACAGCTATTGGTGCCAACACCTTCATACAGCCATATAAGCAGCTAATGCTATAGAATCACAGTATAAATGTTCAGTTCATTGCAGAAAAAAGGCTTCATCGAATTGATCTGGCCTTTCATTTGGCTGGAGTAATAAGTAAAACAAGATTCAGTTTTACACGAGTCAAAACAATCTGGGAGTTGTGATGAAATGGCTAAATTATCAAATCTAGTGTAATTCCCAGTTGCTTGTAGTTGACATGCTGCTTTCTTCTTTTTAAGATTGTAAGACTGAGTTACAGTGTAAAAGAAAGCAACATTTCTTTGTAATATGTGTATTCCTGTAGGATTGGTAAACAAAAGGCAAACAGGTCTTGCCTTGTAGGGGCATGAATATTGATCCTGCTGACATGAGGCTTCAAGGTGCAACATCAAGCCAGATTTTTATGAATAATGTTATTGTCTTCGACCTCATACACTCTGACAGTGAGTTTTCTGAAACAGATCACCAACCTCTCAAAATTAACATGTCTGCATCTCAGTTAGACTTAGAACATACAAGACTGCAAAGGAAAAAGGAAACAAAGGTGTCTACCTTTAAGGTGCTACAGGACTCATTGTTGCTTTTATAGATCTAGACTAACACGGCTACCCCTCTGATACTATATCAATGTTGTTCACTGGTGATAATCCAGTGGACTGAGACTCACATTGCCTGTTCCTAACTCTGCCAGATTTCCTGTGTGAGCTTAAACTATGTACCTGGGTTCCCTCATCTCATCAGGATGTTGTGAGCAAACCTATTAACATATGAGGTGTTCCACAGCATGATCATGGAGACTACGCACATTTATAGATTGATGGATCAGAAATGTAGATAAAAAACAGAAGGCAGAGCACACAAAAGAAGTGGAGGAAGAGGAGGGATTTTCAGTTAGCCTATAAGAAACCTCCCTTCCTAAAATATACATATATTAAAGCTGTAATTCTGTCTTGAGGTTTGGCAGCAAGAATAAGCCTCAAGAGTGTAGGGTTTCCCTCAAAATCCCTGAGGGTGGCAAGTTCTGATATATTTTCTACCCCTTTGGATTTGCTACTTGGAAAGCCTTCCTCTGCACTTTTGACAATAAATGTCATAAGCAATTTAGATTTTATTTTTCTAAAAATTACATTATTAAAACATACACATTTCACTTGCTTCCCCACTCCCTTCTCTAAAGTTTGGGAGAAAGACAAAGTGTGTTTATGTCATCTCCATAATCCATCCAAGGAACTAAGGCCCTTATGAGCAGTTGGAAAGAAATATTATTTCTTAGATCCTAGTTGTATATTCAGCTCAGCTATTTCTGCCCAACTACCAGAAGCAAAACATAAAGAGTTAGTTAGAAGTAGTCCACGTGTCTCAAGTCACTTGCCTCAGTTTACCCTTAACTATTTCACTTTCCCTTCTTGGAAAAAAAACAAACCATTCTTTGATGGCATTAACCAATTACAATAAAGGGAACTACTTCAAATTGTAAGTGAACATGACAGAGAGGATTATTTTCTAAAGTCTTTCTAAATTAAAAATGCTCATAAGCAAATAAACTTCTTACTGTATATCAATTGTTATTCTGAGGCTCAAGTTGCTGCTTTTGCTTGATTTTTAGAAGTAACAAAATGCAGGTTAAAGCTCAGATCTGCAGAAAGATTGTTTTCCAGTTTCTATACTTTAGAGTAGTGTTCTCAAGTTTTTCCAATACCAAGGACTGGATTACTGCCTCCTAACCCATGTCAGAGAGATCTCAGGGATCAGCACTGGTCCACGAATCGGTCATTGAGAAACACTGCTTTAGAAGAACAAAAGTAGTGGTCATATCTCTTCTCAAATCAAGGTATAGGAAAGACCTTTTTTTTCCATCTGTCTATAAAAGAGCCAAAGAGCAACAACCCTCTCCTCCTTTCGGCTTTGCTTCTAGACCAGTTTTCAATTTAACCCTTCTAATCTCATTTGTTCATTCTGCGCCCCCACCCAAGGCTTAGGGCAGGTCTACACTACCATTTAAGTGATCAACTTTAGGTCACCAGGGGTGCGACAAAGCTCCACCGGAAGTGATGCAAGGTTTCATCTGTTCCCACCAACACTAATATCAACAGGAGATGCTCTTGATAAATTGCCCATTGATCCCTGATGTATCACAGCTGCCCAGAGGTTCGAATCCTACTAGATAACAATCAGTCCTGAGTGAGAGAGAACAATATGCCGTGAATGATGTATTTCATAGGCTAGATCTTTGAGGGTTCCTTACATAAGGCCTTCAGCAACATCATTTCTAGACATGCATAGACTACCATCAACATCTGATGATACATAGTTGTTTCTTTTAAGATACTCTTCTGTAGAACCAAGTCATTACATTAGATCATATGATGTGTCCTCCTGTCACTCCTACTTCGCCATGGTAGAAGGTTTGTTTGTTTGTTTCCTAGTGGAAGGTCTTCTTTTGGTATCAAAAGGTAGGATAACTTGTCTTCTCTTGCCTGTACTGGCCTTTTCTTTCTTCTTTCTTGTTTCTGCACTCTGAACCCTCCTCACTTCACAGATGTCAGTCATTTCCCCATCCATAAACCATTCTTCAGCATGAGACATTAGCAACAGTGTTATGCCCAATCCTCAGCTAAAGAAGGAGGAGTATTTGAGGATCCAAATACTGGATGAGTTAGATGCCAGGCAAGTCCCCCAGCATAAATCTAGAGCAACAGAGGGCTGTTGCAGTTTCTGCCAGCTGCCAAATGGCTCTGAGTGCTGATAAAGCCATCGGGGATTGTTGAAACATAGGAATAACTCAATTATACTCCCTTCTACCAGGCACACTTCATACACTGGTCTTTGGCCTGCTATATCATATTTAGGGCCTATTTGTGCTCAAGATGAAGTGATTAACCAACAACAGAGCAGTCAGGAGCTGAACATTAAATGTCTAAGACTAGAAATACCACCAGAGATGTCTAACATGAGTAATGTTACCAGTGACCTATGATGGGATGATGCACTATCCTGTTTCTGGGGCATGAAATCATGCAGTAGCAGAACACAACTACGTGCTAAAGAGTAGAACTGATATATATACCAAAATAAGAAAAAAAACAGTTATAGGCTATGTATGCACATACACTAATAAAGCCAATTTACATGCTTCATTTAAACTTGAAGAAAGGTTCACCATAACCTGAGCTCCAACAACTCCCACTAACCAGAACTGGATTGAGACTGGGAAGCCCGTTTGAAGAGTACCATCTTACTTTGAACACTGAGGCTAAAATTTTCAAAAAGATTAGTGATTTTGTGTGGCTCAGGTTTTGGGTGCCCAACTCAAAATACCAAAAATGGGGTCTAAAATTTCAGAAGGTGAGGATTTGACTTTTTGAAGTCAGGCTGCTATAAGGTGTCTAAAGTTGAGAACTGAAAAACTAAGTAACCACTTTATTTTTTTTAATCTTGACCAGAGTATATATTTGCCTCTAAGAACACGACTTTATTTTGGATAAGTCTTTAGGTCTATGGGACATTATATCCTAACATCTATGAAGCTGAACACTTGATCTTTATTATGCCACTGTAGAGGCTAATAGTAAGATGAAGAATCTTATACATACGAACTTAAAACAGTGAACTGCTTTATAGGTAAGTGATCTTGTATTAAAGGCAGTTGAGTAATTGGATAAAGGCAATATAACTAATCAGAACACAGACAAATATCTTGCGCGGGATATGCAGATTTTACAATACACAAAAATGCTAGCTAAGCAAGTTGTAGCATAACACCATCAAGCTCACTCATGAAAACATTTAACAATCCCAAAGAACCCCAATTCAGATTTATGACTAAAGGGGCTGGATAAGTCAAAGCTAAAGGCTACAAGATTAAAACATCATCTTACAAAAGAATATTGATTATACAATTCCTTCTGATAGCTATTAAGAGTGTTTTGCAAATTACATTGGCAGGCAACATTTATCCACAAAACAATGTTTCGTGTCTTTTTTTTTCCTTTTTTTTTTTTTGGTAAAAACACAACCACCACCAACCATTCGAGAATACAAAATTACTCCAGAACTGATGGCTACTTATTTACCACGAAAGTTAAAAAAACATACGTTTGAGATTTTAAATCCACAGCATAAAAACAGATCACAGTTATGGTACTATGCTGCTGGTTTTCACATTATTGCAGTATATTAACATACAACTCCAGGTAACATGTCATATTATCCAACACATATTTTTCGACTATGGGTTAACAGTGTTTAGGAATAGAAACAGGACAACTTGGGTGATGTTGATATATGATTAGATACACAAGGACACTGAATAAAGGCTAACAATCATGTTTTCTGTCCAAAGTATGTCATAAATTATGACTTTCATTTTAGTAATATTATGCAATGGGTTATTCTAGTTTGCAATGCATTTGCAGTAATTTATTTGTATTGCAAGAATATTAAATGTTACTTCTAATATGGTACAATTCACTATGCTTCTTGGTTGATGGATTTTTCCATAGGATAGGCAATAGGCAGTAATCCACACTGTTTTTGTTTTTTAAAATCTGTAAGCAGCTTTCAATACTGACAAACACAAGGTTTCATCGGCTCACTGGGGGGGAGTAAAGGAGATCAGCCCAAATGGTTCATTATTTCCACTTATATACTATACTATAGTGTGGTGGCGGTGATGGTAGTGGCAATTACTTGTCCACCCAAGGGCTGTCACACTAACATTCTGTTATTCTTCTTGTACAATAAAATATGTGAGGCAGCTGACAAGAAGGCTTGAAAACTTGGGGCTGCAATGCCCTTGGCATGCAACAGACATGCATCTCTATTTTTTTAAGCCATGTGATCGTCGTCTTCTCTACCTCCTCCCTACCCTTACCTCCCGACCAATGTGTTGTCAAGTGAGGGCGTTGGACATATGAGAGTTGGCTGAGGGTCAATCCAGAAAAGTTTAAAGCGATACCGGCTAGTTGAGGGAATCATGCCAAACCTCTGTTCTCATGCTGCACACCCCCCTCTCTAAAAGTAGAAATATTTCCAACATCTTCTGCCCAAAAGGATCACCATTGAATCTCCAATTGCTCCTAAAACTGCTAGATGGCATCAAGGGACAAAAGTACTCAAATCTACAATTTCCTTGCTATTTTTTCTTTGAGGGCCCTTGGCATGCTTATGTATGCTTAATTATTTGTAGACAGGACTACCCCCAAAATCCATTCTGCAGTTTGTAGTTACAACCTGCTTATCACAGTGATGGACAAAGGGCTAACACAACTCCACTTCTCAAATTAGTTGCCAGTGCAGTATTTGATTTCACAGTTCCATTCAAGGCTCTGACAATGATCTAAAAAACCTTGTATGGTTTGGATCCTGGCTGCTCAAGAGGATTTGACTCCTAATCTACTGGCATAAGTGTTGATCAACCGAGGTGCTCTCGCTGTCAATAGATATGAAGGTCCTAAGGCTGGTAGCAGGGTATTCTGAGTGAAAGCATTACACTTTGGCATGGACTTCTCTCATTGGTTACATTACACTTTGTGCTGAACACTGAAGACCTCTCTCTTCTCCTAGGTGTCTGAATCAAGGGGGATTGTTATTATTGTGTTTGAACAGGATGAGTGGACAGAGAGAGGGGGAGATATTTCATCAACACGTTCAATGTTTTAAAAATAATGTATATGTGCCAGAGATGGAAGGATGGAGCATTTCATAAAAGCATTTCATAATACTATGCGTGAAATAAATATCGAAGTTTAAAAAAATTATTAGACAATAAATATAAATGTTGAGTGATTGAAATATCATGCCACCGTTATAAAAAGCTGATGTGTCATGCACAAAATTCAGGTTCCACATCCAAAGTAGAATTTGAAATATTCTATGTTGGGGGAATGAGAGACGAGAAGGACAGAGATCCCAAGCTATATCACCAGAATACATGTACTACAGTTATGGTTTTCTAATGTTTCTCAAAGATTAACAAATTTTACCTGCCAAAATCTGGAATTCATTCCCCTCAGGTCTGGTGTTCTTCCTGCAACAATTAGTTGATACTATACATCACCAAGAACCAGAAAGAGCCTTGGGTGTTAATGATGTCATCAACTATAAAGGGGAAAACAGAGTTGTGAAGACTTGAACTCCAGTCTTGGCAAAGAGAGAGAAAAAAACTTATTAAAAAATGTGTTTGAAATATAGCTGTTTTTAATTTTGGTTTATACATATATGCTCTGTATGGTTGGCCGGCAAATCCAGGCTATTTCTTTGCAAGTGCAGAGGACTTCTTGAAAGCAGAACAAGTGCTATTCCACACTGCAAAAAGAGGAGATAGAGGGTGCCCAATCCCCTGTTGCAGCACAGAGATCAACTCCTTGAGAGAGAAGGAGTGACAGATTCACTGTTAAGTGGATCATCATGAACTCTCCACGTAACACTTTGGCAAGAGCAGCCTCTTTGGCCCTGACACCAGGGAGGGTTATAATAATTGGGCCTACAAATTTACTCTAATTGTGAACTCAATGGAAAAAAAAGTATTAGAAGTGCATAAGATGTCACAATAACTATTAATGGGAGAAGGTATGAAAGGGACACACGACTGAACTAGTCTTAACAGAAAGGCCTATGGAATAACTCAAGGACTAGGTTAAGATGATGCCTGGTAAGCAAGAAAACCATGGAACTGAAAATCAATTAACCAAACTGGTGTGTTGGAAACTAGGCTTAATTGGTGGGAAAAATTAAAAGGAATGGGTTATTTCATTCACCATTCCCAATTGTAGGTCCATGAAGAAAAACTGGCCACTGGATTGAGCTTCACCATCATGGCTGCCCAACCCCCAATCATTTCATAGACCCTGGGCTCTCATTATCTTGATTCTGAGAGATATATTGACCAGACAGACCCAGATGATACTGCCACCTGTACCAGATCCAGGTGAATCTCAAACACCACTTGGGATAAAACAGCATCAGACTAACAACAAAAGCTCTAGCCCATCTCAACTAACTCATTTTCCCCAAAAGGACAGTCATTACCATCCAGAGACTGTCAAATGGAGGCTTCCCCTCTAAAACCTGTCTCCAGCTAAAGGGAAAGGGAACAAGGGAGCTGTTAAAATGAAAGCCACACTTGACATTCAAAACCACTTATACTGTTTTTCCTTCTTTTCTATACCTTTAATAATAGGTTAAAAAAGATTTGTAAATGGTGTTTGCCACAGCATTAAGCAGGCTGAGGTCTCTTATATGCTAACCCCAGATCTTGTTGAACACTGTTTAATGTTAGACCATTACAGGGCTATGTTAACACCATTACCCCGTATATTCCACCTAAACTTAGTAGAACAGAAATTAGATCCTCTCTGCATCCCACGGAGGGAGTATTCCTCCCCTTGTATGCTGCTTCCCAGGAAGAACGGGTTATTCATCTTGTGCAGTAACTGAGGTTCTTCGAGATCTGAGTTTCTGTGGGTGCTCCACTTTAGGTGACTGTAGAGCAGTGCCCCTCAGGAGAAAGGAGGGGCTCTGGAGGTAGGTCTGAATGAGACATGATCAATGATGTAGAGTTGAATGAATATGAGGAGATAACCGAGTAGCTGCGCTGCATATGTCGGTAATAAGCACATCATGCAGGAAGGCAACCAATGTGGCTACAGATCTTGTGGTGTGTGTTCCAACCCAAGATGGGGGTTGTAGATCATGATGTTGGTAACAGAGCTGAATGCAATTTGAAATCTAACTGGAAAAGTCTCTGCTTAGAGGTGCGTTTTGCCTTTGGAGTGGTCCATGGTGGAAAGGAACAATTTAGGAGTTTTCCTGAATGATTTGGTCCATTCAAAATAAAAGGCTAGTGCTCTTCTAACATTCAGGGTGGGGAAAATAGCTTCTTGCCTGTCCTTATGAGGTTTAGGGAAGAACGTGGAAAGATGGATAGGCCGATTGATGGGAAGGAAGAAGGGACCCTTAAGCAAAACTTTGGGGTGAGGTCTGAGAGTGACCCTGTTTTTGAGAAAAACTGTATAGGGTGGTCCAGCCACAAGAGCACTGATTTCTCTCACGCATCTCACAGACATGATGGTGACTAGGAAGGCCACCTTCATGGAAAGATTTAAGAGAGAACATGTGGCCAGAGGTTCAAATGGGGTGGCTGTGAGAGATCTAAAGCATGGGGGGCTTGGGGTTCTGGCTGGAAGTTGTGCACTCCATGGAAGAATCTTTTGGTAATTGGATGAGCAAAGACTGAAACGCCATCCACTTGGAATATTGTAATAGCTGCTAGATGCACCCACAGTGAACTCACTGAAAAGCTGAGTTTCTTAAGGTAGAGCATGTAGTCCAGGACCATTGGTATAGTGCAGGTGGTGGTGATTTTTTTCTGTAGGCATCACATGTGGAATCTCTTCTATTTATATAGGTACATAACTTGTTCTGAGGATGTTAAAAACATCCTGCTAAACAGCAGAAGGCCCACTACACTCACCCTGGAACCACTGAGGAGCTAGTAATGTGAAAATGTGTGTCTTGCAGGCTGCAAACCAATCATGTTGTTCCAGTGCATAACCATCCTGAATAGTTGTGTTATGATGAATTTGTTTAGCTTCTTGAGATCGCAGCTAGGTCTCCATCCTTTTTCAGTGTTAAAAAATAATGGGAATAGAAGCCCTTCCCTCTGTGCTATACTGGAACTGGCTCTGCCACACCCAGTTGTAGGAGATGCTCCCCTTCCTGAGACAGTGAGAGAGGTCCCTGAAGAGGGACTGGGAGGGAGAGTGGGTAGGAGGAATGGAGAGGAACTGGATGTCAAACAAACAGTCTTGATGATTTCCAGTATCCATCTGTTGGAAGTGATGGTTCGCCAATTTGGATAGAACAGTATTAGACAATTGGTAAAGGGGACGGTGGTGGGAAGGTAGTGTTGGCAGCAAAAGGGGGGAGGTCTGGCAAGCCCTCGACCAAAACTTCAACTCTGCTGTTTAGAGGATGTGGTAGGTTAGAGAGGATAATGGTCTGCATCTGGATGATCTCTGTCTATGCCTCCGGTTTGGTCACGGTCTATGCCTCTGGTTATATATGGTCTCGGTTGCTGTGTGTACAAGGCCTGTCTAGGGGTATGTCTACACAGCCCGCTGGATTGGCAGGCAGTGATTGCTTTATCGCATCTAGGCTAGACGCGATAAAATCGACCCCCAAGCACTCTCCCTTTGACTCCTGTACTCCACCCCCAAGAGGTGCAGCAGAGTCGATGGGGGAGGAGCAGCAGTCAACTCACCACAGTGAAGACACTGCGGTGAGAAGATCTAAGTACGTCAACTTCAGCTACATTATTCACGTAGCTGAAGTTCTGTAACTTACAGTGATCCCCCCAGTGTAGACCAGGCCTAGGATGCTGCGATGTTTGTGTTTTGTTACCGGCGTATAGATGGAAAGCGACCCGAGTGTGGCTCTCGAATCTTTCAACGAATGGAGCAGCTTGTCAGTCTTGGCAGCAAACAGTTTTGGACCCTCGAACAGACAGTCTTCTACTGTAGCTCTACCATAGGGAAGCCCAGCAAACAAAGCCAGGCGATCCAAAGCATAACTATGGCAGTGGTGATGGTCCTTGCCACTGTGTCAGCAAAGTCCAAAGGGGCTTGGAAAATAGTTCTAGCGAAGAGGTGGCCCTTGGAAATGAGACATGTAAATCGCTTTCTTTGTCCTTTGGTATGTAGTCAATAAAGCCAGAAATATTGAAAGTTTGTATGGTCATACGTCTCCAAAAAATACTTCATAATTGTTGATCTGGAAGTGTAGCGTCGCGTGGTTAATAGGCCTTGTGACCAAGTCCAGTCTTTTCCACTCTATCATAAGGGGTAGTTATAATAAATAATAATAATGGAGATACATCTCTCTCCTAGAACTGGAAGGGACCTTGAAAGGTCATCAAGTCCAGCCCCCTGCCTTCACTAGTAGAACCAAGTAATGATTTTTGCCCACAAATCTCTAAGTGGCCCACTCCAAGGATTGAACTCACAGTGCCTGGTTTATCAGGCCAATGCTCAAACCACTGGGCTATCCTTCACCGATACCAATTATTTGTCTGAGTGTGTGATTAGAAATTCCATCACCTTTTGAAGGGAAGTAATATTTTTGTTCGCTCTCTTACATGTTGGTGGGATGGTAGCTGTGGTGGTTTCCATGATTGCAGGGTTAATTCAAAGGAAATCTTGGAGGATGTGGACATGTGAAGTTGTCCAAAAGCTCACAACATGAGTTGGAGACCTCCTCTAGAATATCTGGAGTGTCTCTGCTATTCTTTTGAAGAGCCCCCTGGAAATTCCTGAAATCATCTCCAGCATTAGGCGCAAGGGGGACAATAGTCTCATCTAGTGAGAATGAAGTACAGGTGGCAAGAGCCGCCTCCTGAGCTAAGACTTCTTTTACTTCCTCAAAGTTGCGTTTGGGAGAGATTGTGGTGAAGAGTGCTTATGTATCTCTGTAGTGCCACCTAGGAGCTGGAGGTAAAGCTGCCTATAACCTGCCCATGAGTCCCAGAATGCCATTGAAGTGGGAAGGGCACAGGTGACCATAACACCCTTGAAATTCAGATCCTGGTGAAGGCTTAGGCACTCAGGATGTGCAGACTGAACACTGCTTTGCACAGGTGAAGAATGTTGGGAAGAGAAAGCCTCCCCTTCCTCATCTTCATTCTCCTCACTAAAGAAAGAAAGAGCAGCTGTAGTTGGTGGAGTGAGCAGTAGCAAAAGTACCGAAGCAATATCGGTACAAAGGAGAGGTGATTCTGGTACCAGGGCAATTTTCAGGTCCTTCGGAGCAAGAAACTGTTGAGGCTGTGGTACTGATGGAGGTACCTGTGCGAAAGGCAGAATGGAGAATTGTAGCAATAGAAAGGGACTTTACAGTGCCGGTAGGAAAGGAGCCAACAAAGAGCATGTCATGGACAGCATGGCAATCCAGTGTAGCGTCTGTGCTATTCAACACAGGGACAGCGGGTAGCGCTGTTGCCTTTTGCACTGCAGTGTCGCTCGGTGCCAAGTGCTTTGTCTGTGCTGCTGAGGTGAACGAGGCAGTCTGCTGACTGTCCTCTTTCTTAGAGCCTGCCCACTTAGGGTGTGCGTCTGTGACAGTACCACCGGTACCGGAGGCCCCTGACAACTCAAGGAACTAAACCAGGCACAGTCAGAACTGACGTGGTGGATGGAGTCAAGGAATGTTCTTCTTTGACATGGTCTTGGTATGGGGAGCACTAGCTCTCCTCTTTCTATGCCCTTTTGGAGACAGGTCCCTTCCTTTAGGGTGTGTGTGGGTCTTTCGGAAGCCACCTGCAGTAATAGGGTTTATAAACATCCATAGCATTAGCTGCTCTTTCACTCACTGCTCCATTTTCCCCACAAAACTAAAATAAGGAAGCTAAGTTTGAATAAGAAATGCAAGGGGAGGAAAGACAATCACACACTTGGCTCTCCCTCAAGCCATACGGTTGCTTTGGTCAAAGGGTGCAGGAAGAAATGGGTGGAAGGAAGGTTCTCATGTTATTTGCTTGATTAGGCCCCTGCTCAAAACACACTTTTCCACAGCAGAAGCCACTTTTGAGGCTCATCTTTTCACCAGTAAGGTTACTAAAGAAAGAGAGACACTTAATTTGGGTTGATATTTCTCATTTTGAGATACCTACCTTATTCAGGAGTTCTGCTTCTTGATCTTAAGAGGAATCTCACATTTGTAACAAAAGACTTGCCTCTCATTCAAGCTTGAGATCCACAAAGGGACTCAATCGTTGCAATGCTGAGCAAAACAGCACCTAACTTTTAGGCACCTAAAAAAACATAGGCACAACATTGCATTTCCAGAACCACGTCAGGCGCTTATGCTCCCTCTACAATGAATGGCAAGAGATAGACACCTTAGAATGCAGTCCACAACAGCCAACATAGTAGGTGGGGAGCCACCTAAGCTAGCCAATGGGAGATGCCAATAAAAAGGAGTGTGAGCCAAGCCCAGCCCCTTTATCAGAGACAAGTGCCTAAATCTAGGCTCCAGGAAAGCACCAGTGACTGGGCAAGACTATACAGCAGATCACACAAATGAAATTTTTCAGGTCCTTTAGTACAGAAAGTTTTAAAATGTCCTTCTTCTTGCTTAGAAAGAACCAGGTTTTTACCCATTCCTTGAATATGAAAAACTAGAAATATTAACAGCTCAGACAGCAAAAAACAGTTTTATAGCCATTCCATCCCATCAAAAATGGCAAATTCCTGACTCAGTAATGATTTACATGAACAATGACACACCTCTGTGATCTTCATGAGCGTGAAATATTTCAAAAATTACTCCAAAGTAACTTCTGAAATGGCAAATCAGGCAGCCATTTTTAGATTCATGTTGGTCAAAACACAGTTTGATAACACTACAGACAATACAAAACAAACTGTATGAGCTCTACAAGTGACTGGTTGAGTGCTAGCACCAGCATTGTGTATGAACTAATTTGGCAAAGCAATCATCCTCTAATAGGACCAACTGAACCATCAAGTTTAGGGTTGTGAAATAAAAGCCATTTCAGTTACTTGACTAAATTAAGTATCAAACTACTTTTGTTATACTTTCTACATTCTTATATACTGAGAAGTAAGAAAATCAGGTTTCATCAGATTTGGTCAAGATGATTCTTTTTCAAATAGACACTGAGTGTGAAAAACTTCAGCTTCAAATAAGAATAGTTGAAAAGAGGGTGTAGTAAAGAAATCTCTTCTCAATCGTAACACCATTAAACTAATAAAATAAGATAGACAAAGAAATCTATTAGGCGCTCAAAACAAGCATCCCTTAAATGATTTTTTCTAAATAATCATTTGGCATGGATGCAACACATTTACACTAGACACTGAACCAGGCTGCTACTTAGTAGTCACTAGTTACTGTTTGTTTGCTAATGTTTGCTCCAATTGAAGACTCAGGCCATGTCTACATCTAAAATTTTGCAGCGCTGGTTGTTACAGCTGTATTAGTACAGCTGTATAGGGCCAGCGCTGCAGAGTGGCCACACTTACAGCAACCAGCGCTGCAAGTGGTGTTAGATGTGGCCACACTGCAGCGCTGTTGGGCGGCTTCAAGGGGGGTTCGGGGAACGCGAGAGCAAACTGGGAAAGGAGACCAGCTTCGCCGCGGTTTGCTCTCAGCGTTCCCCGAACCACCCTGCAAACCGCAGGGAAGGAGACCTGCTTGCTCGGGGGTTCGGGGAACGCGAGAGCAAACCGGGAAAGGAGACCAGCTTCGCCGCGGTTTGCTCTCGCGTTCCCCGAACCACCCTGCAAAACCGCAGGGAAGGAGACCTGCTTGCTCGGGGGTTCGGGAACGCGAGAGCAAACCGGGAAAGGAGACCAGCTTCGCCGCGGTTTGCTCTCGCGTTCCCCGAACCACCCTGCAAACCGCAGGGAAGGAGACCTGCTTGCTCGGGGGTTCGGGAAACGAGAGAGCAAACCGGGAAAGGAGACCAGCTTTGCCGCGGTTTGCTCTCGCGTTCCCCGAACCACCCTGCAAATCGCAGGGAAGGAGACCTGCTTGCTCGGGGGTTCGGGGAACGAGAGAGCAAACCGGGAAAGGAGACCAGCTTCGCCGCGGTTTGCTCTCGCGTTCCCCGAACCACCCTGCAAACCGCAGGGAAGGAGACCTGCTTGCTCGGGGGTTCGGGGAACGAGAGAGCAAACCGGGAAAGGAGACCAGCTTCGCCGCGGTTTGCTCTCGCGTTCCCCGAACCACCCTGCAAACTGCAGGGAAGGAGACCTGCTTGCTCGGGGGTTCGGGGAACGCGAGAGCAAAACCGGGAAAGGAGACCAGCTTCGCCGCGGTTTGCTCTCGCGTTCCCGGAACCACCCAGCAAACCTCAGGGAAGGAGACCTGCTTGTTCGGGGAACGCGAGAGCAAGCCGGGGAAGGAGACCAGCTTGATTACCAGACGCTTCCTCAGGTATGCTGGGATACCTGCTTATTCCACGGAGGTCAAGAAAAGCGCTGGTAAGTGTCTATACTTGATTACCAGCGCTGGATCACCAGCGCTGGATCCTCTACACCCGAGACAAAACGGGAGTACGGCCAGCGCTGCAAACAGGGAGTTGCAGCGCTGGTGGTGCCCTGCAGATGTGTACACCTCCTAAGTTGCAGCGCTGTAACTCCCTCACCAGCGCTGCAACTTTCTGATGTAGACAAGCCCTCCGATTAAACCATAATAATTAGACTATTTGGCAGGAACACATTACCCGTTCTGCAACCAGTGCTTCTATATCCTGGGAAATTTCCCCAAATCTGGGAATTTTTAAGTAAAATGTTTCAACTTCGGAAATTGGGAATTTTCATTCAAAACTTAAATCATCCTGGGAAAATTTCATTAAAAGTAAAAGACTTTCCAAATCTCAAAAAATCCTAGAAAGTTTTCATAGAAAGTAAAATTTTGTGCTTCTTTTAAATTTCCCTCAAAATGCGTTTTGATTGGTGAATATTTGTCCCGTGATTTTCACAAATCGGGTTGTGCTGCTCTCCTATTGGTGGTGCTTCAATGTACTATATCATGACAGCACAAGTGAAGTGACAAGTGCACACATGCACTCACAACAAAAAAACTTCAGCAACAGCTGGCTGGCGGGTAATGAGGAGATGTTATCAAATTTATCTTCTAGGTAAGGTTTCTTCCAATAATTACATATATTGCAATATTTACTCATTATGATTAGTTTCTTGATCGGTCATTAAATCTCTAAAATTTTGTATTTCATGCTTGCAGTTGGACAGAGAACGTGGACCAGAGCGTTCAGCTGTTCATAAATTTGTAACAGCACCTTCCACCAGGCAAATATTAAATATCTTCACCTGCTGTGTTAGGTAATAATATGTTCCCTTCTTTGATTTAAATATAAATTGAAATACACATTATACTAATTATCACATTCCATTATTTTAGAGCTCTCTTTCCATTTTTTATCTAACGTAAAAAATGAATACAGAGACCGGTGAGAAGAGGAAGAAGACGGCACTAATAGACAAAGATCCATCCATATCAAAACAAAAACAAAGGGAGAGCACCCCCAACAGAGTACTGAAAACTCGGGGTGAAGGTCCACCAAAACAGAAGCCATCTACTTTCAAACAAGCCTTTCAAGACTTGTGGCTTCAAGAGGGTAAATACAAAGACTGGCTGCAGATCATTTTTTAGCTTATTGTAAACATTGTGACGTAAAAATCCAGGCAGGTACTAGTGAGTTAGATAAGCATGCTAGTGGTAAAAAACAAACAAAAGGTTGCGACAATATCTAATACAAAGAAAATTGATATGTTTAATAAACAAGATTGTGAAATTTAAAAAAAAAGCACAAAAATTTGAAGAGCAAGTTAAAAATGCAGAGATTAGAATGGCCTGTTACTTTGCTGAACACAATGTCAGTATTCAATCTGTAGAACGCTTGACTGAAGTAGTTAAAAATGTTTCCCTGATTCCATAATTGCTGAGGCTGTAACAGATCAAAGATTATTCAGGTCAATTCATGTTTGCAAATATATCTGAACTGGCTAAAAAGGTTTTCACATTACCGCATTCAAATCCAGCATGTGAAAGAATATTTTCCATGGTAACGGACATAAAAACCAAAAAAAGAAACTGTATGACAACCAAAATACTCAATTCTAGTGTAGTTATAAGGTCAGCTTTGAAAGCAAAACAAGAGAAATGGTCTAATTTTGTAATTACTATTAAGCACTTGTATTTACATTGTAAAAATATGTACAGCAAAAATTAAAGTGATAAAACTAATAAAAATATTAATGATGGTAATGATGTTCCTAGTGACGACTCAGACCAGGAGTCAGAAAATAGATAAATCTCAGAGATTATAATAAGGATAATTATATAAAAGTGTTATTTGTTCTGTTTGCTTTATCATCTTATTTTATAATCATAGGTTTACTTTTTATTTTTTCAAAGTAACTGATGTACGGTATACTTCAGGGCACATTGTATTTATTAATAATTTTGTTTTTTAAATAGTGAAACTTGCGTAAAATACATTGATTTATATCATTTCAATTCTACTCATGTGTTAAATATTTTAGTTACTGTATAGGCTGAAAATTGAAAAACATCTCTACATACACAAATGATAATGTGAAATATCTCAGATGAATAAGAATAATGTGGATATAATATATTATATAGTTATTAAAAAACACACGTTCCTTTGAGATTTTGAAATAAAAAAAACTTTATCTGGGAAATTTTCCACCAGATTTGGGAAATTTTTAGTGCACGGTTGGGAAAAGTTGGCATCACAATATAGAAGCACTATCTGCAACTGTATCTTGTAGCTTTTAGTCAAAGTGCATGGAAATACTTCCTACTGGCCCTGAGCCGGAAAGAGTTCTGCACACTACTGAAGTGTTGTTTGGTTAAAGCATGTTAGTTGCACGATTTTCCTGATCGAAATATTAACCAACAGGGGAACAACAGTGGCATTTGACCACTGTTAGAGAGAGAAAAATCACTGTCCTTATAGACAAAAGAAATAATCTATACAACAGCCAGCAGTAACTGAGATGAAGCAAAAATTTGCATGCAGCAGTAAGGAATGCAGCCAAGCTTCTGATGTTTGAAATACTCCTTTCTGTTAAAATGTATCTTGAAAGTCATGCTGACCCTAAAATCCATCTTTGAAGCCACATCAAAAAATGCGTCTCTCCCTTGATAACAGAACCATAACAAAAACCACAGTAATCCAAACTGGAAAAGAAAAGAGGGTTCTTTTGTCATGCTTTTTTAAATCTCCACAGGTAGCAGCGTTATTGGCTAGGAGTAAGTGGTTTCCAACCAGATGGCCAACTGGGTATTTAAAGCTGTGTTCTGTTATGAAGAAGGAATTTAGTAACATGTGACTGGTCTCCTCGTTCTTAGGTTGGAGTCACTGCATCTTCAACCACAATCCTAGTGCAGACAACTTTGACTACATTAAAGCTAGCTCTACTCTCTCAGGTCCTCCTCTAAAAGAATTACTGTAATTCTATTTACTAAAATAGATACGCTTTTACTATCCCTCAGGTTCTAGTGTTAAAGAGACGAGATACTTATCTTCATGTATATGTTAGTTTTAAAATTGTCGAATTCTTACATTTTGTCTAATGACTTGCGTACTTCAGAAAAAAATACATTTAAAATCTAGTAATCCTCTGAGTTACAGCTTAACTTTTTTTTGTTTTTAAAGTTACCTCTTCCTAGGATATTGATAGAGAATGGCGAGGTTCAAGGGGAGAAAATCATCTGTCAGAAGCATTTTGGGAAGTTTGTCAGCATCTTCCTTACTGAAGAAGCAGAAAAATCTAAACACTGTTGATTTACTTCCACCAATGGGTAGACCACCAACTGGCACAGACTTTTGGGGTTCTCAGATTTCTTCCACCTGTTCTAACTATCAATCCTCAAAAAGAAAAAAAATTCCTATAACTGAATACAGGAACCAGTTTTACTCTCTACTAGCTAGAACTACCAATGAAAACCATGCCTGCACAGGCAACTCGACCACATAAAGCTATTTCAAAAGGCAAAAAAAATCCCTGTTCATCAAATTTACCAATCCTAATTGAAGAGCACTAACTTGTATATCCTACAATAACCAGGTAATGAGAGGAAAAGCATACTGAGCAATTGGGATGCACTTGAAAGCCAGGCAATAGAGTATGCTGTAGGAATGCAAAGATCTCCATTGTGGACTCATGAATCCAGCCAGTAACAAACTGTCACTTTGCCCAGGAGATCATTAAAGCCTTGAGCATGAATTTAAAAACAGAGCTGTATGAATTGATTCCTGGCAAGAGAGTACATGGTGAGTCAGTCAGTCTCCACAACTGAAAGCTTTCATTTTCAGTCGTATCAGTTTGATGTTCCTATTCCTGCTGGGGAAAGATATGAGAATTCTATGATCTATTAGGAACAACTGCCCAAAAAAATAGGGAAGGGGTGGGCAAAATTTAGAGAATGGGGATTAATCAGGACAATGGCCATATCCCTTACACTCCATCTCTTCCCCCATCCTTTTGACTGGAGACTAAAACTGAGATGGAGGTGTGAGAGAGGGGAGCTCCTCCACTCCAGCACTATAAGTAATTCAAATTTCAAGTGTATCCAATATCTACTAGCCCCAGGCTGATGAGCAATGAGGAACGTCAGAGAAGATTACATGGCCATTAAAATCCTAGCACCATTCCCAATACCTGTGCTTCTTTCCCATAAACTGCACCTTGATCTTGCTAGTGGGAACCTTTCCCCTCATCCTATGTCCCCCCCAGTTTTATATTGGCCATTGGCTAGTAGATTCCACCACACACCATCTTTCTGGCTACAAAGTGTTTGACACGTTTTTCAGTCCCTAGCCGCTGAGAGTGCAACACAGGCATGTCTTTTTCTATTGAAGGCAATGGGATTTAGTCCATTAATTTCAGTGGGAGCAAGAGCAGATTTAGAGAAAAACCCAGCTTCCTGTAATGACAGAGAGGTGGAACAGACAAGCAAAAAATCCCACCACTTCCGAACCTTTTCTGGATTCCATTTTTTGAGAGAGAGGGGAGGTGGGGCCTGGATGGAGGAGGGAAGACTCACAAGTGGAACTCACTGGTTATATGAAAGTAGAACTTTGAGTGCCACATTTTCAAATTCAGCTTTAAGCTTTCCATTTTACAGGCACATTTTCATGTTCAAAAACCTGACCACAATCTGCTAGATGGCTAAGTGACCTAAGTTGCAGGCACATTATACCTCCAGCCACAAAGTCTGGCCTTTAAAAAAAAAAAAAAAATCTTGCTCTTTGACTAATTGCATCTAAAAAAAACCCCACACAGCTTACAGAAAATATTATCTCCTGTTCACAAGTCTCCCTAAATCTTGGAGTCCCCAAAGTAGAGAACAGATGTAGTTCTTCTAATTTTCACACTTCTTCAGCATGAAAAAATCAAATCTGCAATCAAGTTAATTTCATTCTGTTGCTCCAGATGCAGGGAATTTTGTGTGGGAGAAAAGGAAGAAGGGAGAATAACTAGACAGGGAAATCTGCTAGTTAACTTGGAATAAAGGACACATCCAGGTACAGTCCCAGCTCAATTTATCCTTATGAAAGTAAGTTTTCCTGGTACAGACAGCTGCCAGAGAAGATCTACACAGAACAAGTTATTAAGAACCATAAACATTTTTTCTTCCAATTATCTCTTCTTGGAAGAAGCTAACACAGACAGAAGCATGTAAATCCAAAGTAGAGCAAGCAACAACATTTTTTGCAGGACAACGGCAGTGGGATACAGAGAGTCCCTCTCTTTTAAAGAAAAAAGGCAGAGCTTTCCACATTAAAAAGAGTACAAGAAAATACAATACTTAGCAGCAAATTTGTAATGGTTAAATTAATTATATGATCTATAAACAAGCATTTTATCACTGAATGTATAAGTTACAGTTTAATTCTTCAGGTACTGTATTTAATTTAAATTTTTCAAAAATGTTTTCATTCACTGACCAACCAGGTGTCTTACATTACCATAACTTTACTCACTCATCTGAATCTTCTTCAATTGCATAAAAATCAATTAAGAAAAAAAACTCCTACTTGATCATGTTAGTGTCCCTCTAATTCATCTAAACTAGAGGACAAGGTTTTGCTGAATTTGATACATTAGATTTTGCATTTTGATGATCATATTTTGATATACGATGAAAGGAGCTGCACATTAAATGTGCAGACGCACAACAGTGGTTGAAGTGTTAGTTGGTAAAAACAGGAGGTAAACTCAGTGGAGAAGAAAAAAATAAATTGAAGTTATTTTTAAAACTGCAAATCTAGTGTGGGGGACAAACACTGATTTTAGGTGAACATCATAGTAAAAACCATAGTAATCATGATGAACAAAGTCTGTATAATTATATTCTCCAGCACCGCTCGATAAGGTACTTAAAGACAGTAGTTTTTGTTCACTTTCAAATTCTCTATCAACGATACCCTATTAGTATAATGCTATCTTTAATCTACAGGCATGATAAAATGCCCCAACACACACAAATCCAGCTCAAACAGTAACTAATGACCATTAATCCCTTATCTCTTCAGTGATCTCTCCTTTCTCCATTTATCATACTGACACTTCACTCTACACATGTGAATAAACTTTAACAGAGAAGGTGAATCAAAAATAATCTCAAAGCAATCTGAGGCTATAAATTAAAATAGAGAACGCGAGGGGAAAGGAGGAGGCAAGCGGGGAGATTAGTTCTCAGTGCCTTCAATTTGCATCCAGCTCGGTGGCAAAGAGCACTCAATCAACTAGACATGCAAACTGTTAGGATGGCTACATTATCCGAGCGACAGACAGAGAAATAGACATGGAATTTAAGGTTTAACCCACTCACCTGCTCAGCTCCCACAGAGCTGCATCCAGCTGCCCTATTTTAAAGAAGCTACCCCCCGTGCAGGGTCCCAGAGCCCAGGTTCCAGGTCCAGACCGAACCTAAACGTCTACACCGCAGCAGGCTGCCGGGGATTTCCTTATAGCACGTAGGAAGTGGTTCATTTTCCTCGCCAGACTGCTTCGAGTCCCCTCTGATCGGGGATAGATTTCACGCAGTTGCAAGTAAGGATTTCAGTAATCAGACTAAATGATTTTAACATGGGTGCCATGAGTCCAGCCACTCTCTCACTAAGCAAAGGGTATTGGAGAGAAATACTGGCCATGCAACATAAACAGACTGAACAACCTCCCCAATACACACATTATTCACGGTTGTTATACAAGGGCCACTCGTGTAACTACAGATCCCACAGCTTCCAAGATGCACCTTGTAGCTCGTCTAAAAGTTAACACACAAGAGCAGGATCTAACTTTTTGAAAGAAGCTGAGCATCGGGAGATGGCTAAAACGACGAGTACTGCACGCTGCTTTGGAAGCAGAAAGTCATCAGCTTTGTTTGGCAAAATACTTGTATATTTCAGTAAAGAGTGGCCTGAAAGTAGCTTCCTACAGAAATTCACGAGAGATAAATCTATTAATTTGTAATTGCCCTTTCAAAAGAGAGAACTCTGACCTAGCTTATTAATGATGCAAGAAAAAACGTGCCCTGTGTAAGCCCCCAACACACACTAATTTCCCCCTTTGTAATATCCATAATCTATACCTAAATCCAACCAAGTAGAACAAATAGTTCCTTCCTACTGTAGGATGTGAGCTACTTCCTGCAGTTTCTTCATAATCAGTTTTAATTACAACCCTAGGATACATCAAACAACTAATAGCTCGTTGCTGCTACCGAGAGTGGGTGAGGGAGGAAGAAAAGTCCATGCTAAAGGATCCCGGGCGAGCCAAGGCCATTTGTTCAGACAAGCCCTCTCCTCCCCTCCCTCTTGTTTTCCGTCCCTAGGATTCCAGGTTCAATCACAGGCAGTCTACAAAGCAGCCCATTTAGAAATATTGGAGACTAGAAAAATAATAAGCTATTCTTCCCCTCCCTCTTTTAAAAAGAAAGCATTTTCTCACACATGATCTGATCGAGAGCAAACTTAATTTAAAACGGAAAAAGAGAGAGGCTGGAGCTCCAGAGTACAGACTGGAAAAAGCATCTTCAGTTAGTGAAACCAGCATAGCGAGGTGCAAAGAGAACTGAGCTAGCGAGCGAGAGAGCGCTCCTTACTCAGCTTTGGCATGTAAAAGGTTTCCTTTCTTTTTTTGGTGGTTACCTGAAGAGAGACATATTAATCCAAAGAGGTAAAAGTGAGCAAACTCCGCGATCATTGTCCTCAAGTGGCGCCTGCAAACAGTTTCATGCCAAATAGGAGGGGGGAGGAATACAAATTAAAAGGCCCCTCCGATTGTAAATCCACAGAAGCTTAATATAAGCAAGGTTTCCTAATCCTCCAGGAGTTAATAGCGAGTACTCCCCGCAGAAGGTATTGTCAACAGCACCCCAAGTCTTGTAACTTCTCCCCCTTGCCCTGGATTTTCCTAGAAGGGGCTCTGACACTTCCTGGGACCATCAAAAGCGAAGAAGAAAACAAAAGATCCGCAATTTTCCGCAGCTTGGATTCTCTGTGCCCTGCTCGCAAGTTGCTTCTCTAGTCTGGGACTTCGCCTTCAGCACCCGGGTCACTTGCAAGTATACCAAAAGAGCACTGCCCCTTCGAGACCATAAACCGCTGCAGCACCCTGGCAGGCTGGGAGAGGGAAAAAGTGCTTGCTGCGACCTGAGCCACACAAAGTCACTGGGTATCCGAGGCAGGCGCAGGGCTGACGGCTGCTCTGGGTGAGGGCCCCGGCTCGGTGCTTTTGGGAGGCTGGAGGGAAGAGTGAGGTGGAGCAACAGCAGCCTTCGCTCCCATCACTTGTAGGGGAAAGCCATGAGCAGAGGGAGCAGCAGAGCCTTGCAGGAGTCACGCGCAGCAGCAACTCCTCGCCCTGCCCTGCATCTCCCCCCTGTGCCCTGCAAGCGGGCATGTAAACCTCTCCCTTCCCGGAGACGAACACAAAAGAGAGAGGAGAGCGCAAAACTTCCAAGGGCCACCGCCCCCAACCCACCCACCCAGCCCCCTAGTGCAGCCGCGGGAGGAGGAGCAGCAGCAGCCGCTCCTTCGCCTCCCCTCCTGCAAGGGCAGGGGGTGCAGCAGCAGCCGGCGGGGGCTGGGCACCGCGGCGTCTCCGTGGGGCTCTCAGCAGCGTCTGAAGTTTCTGGTGGCTCGCGCCCGCCGTGGGCCCCCCTAGTCCAGGTGCGGGGCTGATGACACCTTAAAGGAGCCGCCCCAGGCAAGCCCCGCACGCCCAAGGCAGAGAGGCGCGCGCCGCGTGGCAGGGGACCAGGCCGCCCGGGTCTCCCCGCAGCGTGTAACGCCACCGTAAGGTAACCAGGGAGGGCCCGGCCTGGGTGCGCGCGGAGAATGGAACATGCCGCGTCTCACCCTCCATCCCTCCTCCCCCCGTGCAAATGGAACTTCCCGGTCTAGGGCTTCAAAAATCCTCCCGGGTCCAATCACTTAACTCTTCGCTGCCAAAGGCACTGAGGCTGCAAAGCGAAGCGCCAGAGCTGGCTCCAGCCGTCTGGTGTATTATTGCTTAGGAGGGGTGCAAAAAAGGTGTTTCTTGGGCTGCCTTCCAGGGAAGACGCATTGTCTGGGACACACACTAGCCGAACAGCCCCGGCCCTGAGTAATGTCTGGGTGGGCTCTGAACAAAGTTTCACTCTATTTCTGGGGGACTTGCAGCTATCCATGCAGCAAGCAAGAAATCTCCAATCAAAGGAACACACTAGAGAAAAGGTAGTTATGAATGGCATCGCAGCCCTGTAGCAAGCAGCTGGCCAGTTAAAACAAGGAGGAAATAATGTAAGGGTTTATGCACGTGACGTGAAGTATTTCCTGAGACTACTCAAGTGTAGTAGCCTGGGTTGTGCAAAACTAACTTTGTAAGCTATTCAGTTATTTTAAAGTACCAGTTTTTCTGCTTAACAACAACTTTCCATCTATGACAAATTAATAATAAATATACAGAAAGTGATCGTGCTACATCATGTATACACAAAGAAATTCCCTGTGAAGTAGTTGGGGTTGCTATATGCACAACATGGCTGGCAAACACCCACTAAAGCATGGTAATAAACAGGTAAGCCAGCTCTCTTGATTTTAACATGTTTGATGATTTTCTTAATGCACTGGCTCCTGGAGTCATGTGAATAAATGGAAACTGTGATTCTCACTTTAAAAAAAAAAAAGCAGTTTCTTACCCTCAGAGCTGCAGATAAAAGCTTCAAAACATGACCCAAGTGATCTCCAAAGGTTAAAACACACAAAAGCTCTTGGGGGGCTAGCTCATGATTTTTGAACACCTCTGGTTGGCAGAACTGTAACACTACCCAACCTTTCTTTCACACATAGGCACACCTCTTTTCATTACCACAACTACTGTACACCCCAAACCATGCATGGTAATCTCATTTCTGCCCTTCTGTCACCATTCTGCACATCCGCCTTAACTAGATTATTTCCCCTCTCCCCACTAGCTGCTGTGGAAGTTTGGCATAGTAATTGGTAGAGCTGGGAGAAGGTAGTTTTGGTAAAAGGTAATGTACAGAAGGGCAGTTAAAGGGAGAGGTGACAGGATGACATCCCTAGAGGGCAAAGTTAAGGATGTGATGCATGGTATGACAGTTATAGTAATTATGTGTGCTTGTGAGTGACTGAGAAGAGTATCCACTATTAAATGGCTTAACTTCTCGGTTCCTTGTGGGTTTGTGTCAGGTAAATTGTGTGTGTAATGTTCCTAACTGCTTCACATCAAAGCTTTGTGTGTATTCTGTTTCTAAGTTTTTAATGCTAAATTAGAGCATGGGGGTTGGATGAGGTGTGAACAGAAGTTTAGCTGCAAATGAGAACATTTTATGAGACCGCTACTGCAAATTATACACTGTTGTATAAAATTAGAGAAAACATTTTTTAGTTCTTGACAAAGAATTTGTGTTCCTGCCCCATCAACCAATCAGGTTTGCATGTTCCCAGAAAAAAACAAATAAAAGCTACACAGAAAATTCAAAGGTTATAAAAACTAATCTTGTGTAATAGTCTGCCTATTCTAAGAAGATAACAGCAATCTATGCCTAAATTTAAACTCATTTTAGAAAGCAATCCCAACTATGAAGTCACTGCCAGGCACCCCCCGAGTTCCTGTGTTTACACATAGTCAGTGTTCTGAGAACAGTACTTATTCAACAACAGTTTCTCAACCTGTGCGATCAGTGACCTCATGCCATCTTTCACTTAATGAAAGCACAGTCATATTATCATCCCTCCTCTCTAGAATTAAAACACACAGTGGAATTGCCAAAACTGTGGAAAGGTCATAGAAAGTTCTTATACCTCAGTAAGCAGTCTGACATTTAAATAAATGAGATGAAGAAGACCTGAGATAAGTAGTCAAAGCCCACAGAATAAACAAGAACATAACTCTGAAGATACATTTTTTTTGTTCCGTTTAAGGTTTGTTAAATAAGATAGATTTCATGGTATGAGTGTGAGACTTCCTGTGTTAAAATGTGTATTTTAGTTGATCACGTGAATTAGGAATGGCAAAACCACAAGTCCATTACCAGACCAATCTTTAGTACATTAAAAAAAATGTGTATTTCACCTGAAAACAAGGTGGTTTACATGGATTTGTAAAATGTTATTTTACCCTTTCTTTTTAAATAAAGTTGGTTATATTCTGTGAATTTTGTTTTGGCAAAAACATAACTTTTTTAATGCGCTGCTGTGAGCTGATGCTTACAGGCTATCTCAAAATACATGAATCAATTGAATTTGTAACATGTAGATAGTACGTATGATGTCCAGAGAAGAGAAGTGTATTGTGTTCACAGTGAGTAAGAGATTTATTTGAGTATCTCATTTGTGAATTATACATTTAAATCCATCCCCCATACATCCCCGGAAGACTAGTCCCCCAAATCTATGCATTGTTATATTTAGGTCATTCTCAAAGTGTGCCAGGAAAAGTTCTGTAACACATTGATCTATTATGTATTCTGGAGTTTTATTTTCTTAGTTAGATTTTAAATTAAAACATTTACCAAATAGGGCAATGGATTAAGATTCAAGAGACTTGATTTCTATTACCATGCACTCATTTTGTACCCTTGGACAAAGTAACTTAACCCCTGTATATTTCAGTTTCCCCATCTGTAAAATGTATATAATATTTATTCACCTTTATAGAAATCCTTTGGGAACTATAGATATTTCTTACAGAATAGACAATACAATAGAATCTTTCAAGAGTTGTCCAGATCATACTGTTTCAGATACACAAATAAAGCTTATAGCATATCGTTTAGCTGAGTAAACAGATACACAGTATTATTCCAGAATAATTACTAGGACTGGATAAGTGATGAGCTGCCAAAATCTTAACAACCGGTTCCCTACCGGTCTTTGGTAGCACTTCAGCAGCGGGTCCTTCAATGCCGCCGAAGACCTGGAGCGCTGCCCGGTGAGTACAAGCCCCACGTGTTTTTTATTTTTGTTTTTTAAAGTTATCCCTGCCGGGACCCCGTCGAAACTGTTTGAATCGGGCCCCGCATTTCCTAAAGCTGGCCCTGCACATCGGAGTTGCAAAATTGTATCAGGGGCCGGGTAGGTAAGGCTGTGCCCCCTAAAATAGCTTGTCCCCCCGTCTGACCCCCCACCTATGTCCTGCCCCCGACTGCCCCTTCAGAACCCGCAAGGGCCACAAGCAATCCATCAAACCTTCCCCGCTCCTTGTCCCCTGACTACCCCCTCTGAGACCCCCCACCCTAACTGCCCCCCAGGACCACTCCCCACTCTCTACCCAACTCGCCCCACTCCCTGTCCCCTGATTCCCCCAACTCCATCCACCACCACCCCAACAGATCCCCAGAACTCATGTCTACCTGAAACGCCCCCCCCCGTTTCCTGTCTCCTGACCGCCCCCTCCAACCGCCCCCTGCCTTATCTTCCCAGCCCCGGCCCAGCCCCCTCACCATGCTGCTCAGGGCAGCATGTAAGGATGCCGCACGGCCCGCTAGAGCTCGCAGCCCCCTCCCACCATGCCACTCAAAACGGCAGGAGCTGCAGAGCTGCCCCAAGCACTGGCGCCGGCGTGTCGACACGCTGCGGCTCTGCAGAGGGGCAGGGAGCGGGGGGAGGGGACAGGGGAGCTTCCCCAGCTGGGAGCTCAGGCAGGCCAGAGACAGGATGTTCCTGCGGGCCGGATGTGGCCCGTGGACCGGAGTTGTTTACCCGCCCCTTTAACAGCTGGTTCTACACCGGCTTCTAAATTTAACAACCGGTTCTTGCGAACCGGTGGGAACCGGCTCCAGCTCACTACTGGATATATACCTCTCAAATTGTTTTTAATTTATTTAAACAGTAATAATATATAAGAGCTGCATAGCTGATTGAATTTGTTCAAACTGTAAGCCTACAGAGGTTTATCTGAATATCTTGTAAGTAATTTGCATCATCTTTAATTCTGCAGATGTTCTTACAAAAATGTTAACGTTTGGGGATCTCTAGACTCCTTGATATTTAAGAAAAGAAAATTATTATGTGTAATGTTTCTAGGAATAGAAATTTGACATTACTCTCTTCAGAATTTTGGTAATACCTTTTCAGCATGCATTAGCTTTTAAACCTGCCTGCTCTGTTTATTCTGTAACATGGTATGCACAAATAAGTGAGCATTAATAATGTAAGATAAAGTACAGACATCTGGTGACGTCTGAAAGTGTGTCAGAAAAGTCATAAATATATATTCAACTCTAATTAATAGCTATAGATAAAGAGGATACTGTGTCTGACCCAAAAATTATCCTGCCTATTTCCACTGATACATAAAGGCACAATTTTAGGTAAGTTTTAAAGCCCTGGGGAAATTCTGGTGCCTTACATAGGATATATAATAACATATATGTTTAACAATATGAAAGCACAGAGTTTATTATTTTCCACTCAAACTGAAAAACAGTTCCAACTCTCTTTTTAGTCTTCTTTTTATATAAGAGTTTCATGCTTAGTTTCAGAGTACTCAGGTCTAAGCTTTAGATTTGGCCCCTCCTACAGACAAGTGAGTTAGTTATACACAGTCTTTTAAAAGTGGTCATGGAGTCTTTTAGAGAATCAGTGTACATGCTGTTATTTCATGGGCTTTGAATGCACATGAAAACATATGTAGGATAGAATTGGGTAGATCACTTTACATTGAAGGTTCAATAACAAATACTGAGTTATTTTTTAAAATGGCTTTCATATTACATTTATGGTGCCGTTTTTTAAATTTTTATTTATTTTTGTTCTTCACATATCCCTTTGTTGCCGCCATTTTTTGGTTTGCAGCCATACCAACTTCAGCTGAGATTTTGTCCCATCTCACAAATTGAGCATGTCCTTGCGTGTGCCCTAATCTTGCAAAGACTTACCCATGTGCATAACTTTGAAGCGAATGAGACTATTCACATGTATATAAATTACATATGTGATTAGGTGTTTGCAGAAGCAGGGCTCTTGATTGGAAACCTCCAAGGAAAAGAGAAGGTGCTGTAGAAATGGTATTGGTGATTCAGTAGATGGCACTCTTCCCTCAGTGAGACTCCTGAACCAATGCTTCAAGCATGTGTTAGAGGAAACTTTTAGGTGTTTTATTTCACATTAAACAAAATACCAAGATTCTGACCACTTGTGATCCCATGGCACCTTTTCAAAGGATAAGGGTATGTGCTCAGTGTCTTGGATGTATTCCAATATGGAGGTAATTGCATTCTCCCTACCTAAACACCTTTCTATTTTAACTGAATATGATATTCTTCCCTTCCTGATCCCAAAACCATTATGTAGTGCAGCTGATTCTGTAATAACTGTCACCAAAGAAACTGTCATCCCTTCAAACAAGTAGCTGCAGTTTAGGTCAGAGTGAAATTAAGTTATCCCTTTATATATAAGGTTTATAGTCTGAAAAGAATCCTCAGGCTTGCAATAAGTACAAATCACTAAACAATATTGCTCTTCAAGCCACAATTCAGCTCCCATTGATATCAATGGGAGTTGGATCAGGCTTAAGACTTTATTAATATTAACGCTAAAAATATGGCAAATATCAATATATTTAGTTAAAATAAAAGTACCTTTTTTTGCAACTGTTTTCACAGTTAAAGCAAAATAAAATTTTGATCAAGATGAGGTACTGTATTTAGATTTGAGCTTGCGCTTACATAATCAAACTATAGGTTCACATCTCACACAAAATCACTTATTGCTATTGGGCACATACTTATTGTAACTAATTTTACAAGACCTGCAACAATGTGCATCCTGAAATCTAGTCTTTTACAAAGAAGCTCTTAGTTATTATTAATCAATATGTAAATGATTGTGAACTTTTTTAAAAAATAGGTCTTAAATTACAATAGTCAATATATTTAAAGTATCAATATGCAGTATTACTGGGAACTTAATAATTTTGTTTACTCTTCTAGGGCAGCATTAGGGAAAAAAAAAGTCAAATCTCCTCTTACCCTCTGTTCTTCTATTAGATAAGTTTCCAGACTTTGTGTTTCGCATAAAACACAGTAGGATTATTTTTATAGCCTGTTTAATAAGATGATATTGTGAGATGGTTTCATACCTTTAGGAGCAAAAAATTGTGTTAAATATTATTAGCTTTTATTTAAAAATCAAATGCAATGGCAAAATGCAAGGATAAAATCAAACAAATTAAAATGAATAAATACGTTGGGGGGGGTTGCAGTTTAAGATAACCCCATCTTTTGCTGGTCACTCAATGTATTATGGGCCCAACCCCACTTGATCTGTATGCAGAACCCCAATTGAAGTCAATGGGAATTTTACATGAATGCAGGTGAACCAAATTATCTAAATAGAAAAATGGTATATCTCAACATTAGAACCATGGGGAGTGGTTTGGGATGAGGTTTGCGAGACTGTTTCTGGTAGCTGAAAGATGGAATTGACTCAGGAAAACGAATAGATATTGAAGAGTTGAAAATGTATATATTTTAGTATAATGAGATGGGACAGTCCCAGGAAGCTAGGATAATCCTGGGGTCGGAGGAAAGGCTGGAAAGGTTATTGGGTTGCTATGGGTCTCAGTCTGTGCCCTTTAAACCAATGGGAGTCTTTCCTGTGACTTGGATGGGGATAAGGCCAAGTATGTATAGAAATCTTGCACGTGTGGGCCCTACTTGTTTCTATTGTTTTGTTCCTCTGTTTTTGAATGGAAGGTTTGAAGCTGATTCTGCTGTCACTAACAGTTTTATACTGGGATGTAACTTATTTGTTTACACTAGTGGTGAATGTGGCTTTTCCTTATTATAATGCTAGGTATATTTCAATTATGCTGCAGCACATCCTGGTGGAAAAAACTCACTAAAATATATATATACTTCTGTTTCTCCTATACAAAATGCTAAAGGCATATTGTCTATTCAGTCTACTCAGCAACAGCAGACTCGGCAACAGCTCAAAATGCCTCGTGAACAATATTTCCTATAATTATTTTTAAAAGTTTTTTGTTCCACGCTTTGGCTTTTTTGTAATGACAAAACAATATGTTTAATATGTAATATACAAAACAACATAATAATTGTTGCAAAATCAGTGTTATCTCAGATATCATTTAAACAAAGAGTGACCTGTCTCTGAAATCTCAGTGTTTGGTTATTGTGTGTACCAAGTGAACCATTCAAAATCCACTGTCTCCATGTTTCCATGTATCGTATAGGAAGGAGTATTAGGCTGTCACCTAGTGGATTGCTCAGGCTGTTATAAGAAATAGAAGCCAACAAGAACAAAAATCTGAACGGCATTAAAAGAGCAAACACAATAAAATGAAAAGTAGTCTTGCTTTTTTTTTTGGTTTGGTTTTTCTTCCCTTCTAGGCATTGTGGAAGGTACAACAGACCATTATTGTTCCATAATATCTGGTTTTGAGACCTCATTCATGTCACATAATATATTGGCACTGAAAAAAGGCTGTCAAAATGATGCACCTAAAATTTGTAAGAGAAAATGTGTTAATATTCACAGCTCAGATAGCATGAGTTTAATATTCCCAAGGACATCCATTTTTAAATGAACTGCACACAGGTTTTGTTTAAGAAAAGCCTCTGTCTCATTAAAAATAAATCCAATAAAATGATATACTGTACAGTTAACTTCTAGGGGAATGTTCTATGATTGTCAACAGGCCCAGAAAACAAGAATTCTGTAATAATAGATTTATTAATTTGATGAGGGGTGACTATTGTATGTGTTTATAATCCTTGGATAGTTAATCTTAACTTTATCAACCTGGAAAAAAGAATTACATGAGCTATCCGTCTTATTTTTTTGACTGAATTATTGTACATGCTTATAGCAGACTCCATTTAATAGCTGAATGCCTGCAGTGAATTAACTCTGTCAAATGCAAAGCAGAAAGCCAAGCAACTGAAAATAACCAGCCTGCTCACTCAGTACAATTTACAATTGCATGTTATGAGTTAAAATAACCAGCCTACTTGCTCAGAACAATTTACAATTGTGTGTTGAAAGCCTATCTGCTTACATATATTTAACTTCCTTAAAAAAATTCTTAGCATAGTCTTAGGGCTATATTCTGCCCTTGGTTGTGTTGGGATATGTAGTGATCCCTTGCTCTCCAGAGGGGAGGGAGGCCACTCTGCCTCTTGTATTGGGTAATAACTCTCGGGCTTGGATCATATGAGTGGGGCTGAATTTTAAGTAGTCTATGAGAGTATGTCTACACTACAGGATTATTCTGATTTTACATAAACCGGTTTTGTAAAACAGATTGTATAAAGTCGAGTGCATGCAGCCACACAAAGCACAATTCGCCAGTATGCATCCATGTACCAAGGCTAGTGTCGATTTCTGGAGCGTTGCACTGTGGGTAGCTATCCCATAGCTATCCCATAGTTCCCACAGTCTCCCCCACCCATTGGAATTCTGGGATGAGATCCCAATGCATGATGGTGCAAAAACAGTGTTGCAGGTGATTCTGGGTAAATGTCGTCACTCATTCCTTCCTCCGTGAAAGCAACGGCAGACAAAATCATTTCACGCCCTTTTTCCCTGGATTGCCCTGGCAGATGCCATAGCATGGCAACCATGGAGCCTGTTTTGCCTTTTGTCACTGTCACTGTCTGTGTACTGGATGCTGCTGACAGAGGCAGTACTGCAGTGCTACACAGCAGCATTCATTTGCCTTTGCAAGGTAGCAGAGATGGTTACCATCCCTACTCCACTGTCTGCCATTGTAATTTGGCGATGAGATGACGGTTATCAATCATTTTGTACCGTTTGCAGTTGGGAAATGGTGATGACAGTTATCAAGCATTTTGTACTGTACTCCCCGGGTCATTCCCTTCTTTATATTTTGTCTAAAAATAGAGTCAGTCCTGCCTAGAATATGGGGCAAGTCTACTAGAGAGCCAGAGAGCACAGCTGCTCAGGGTCAGAGCCCCAGAGATCCCGCAGAAATGATGAGCTGCATACCATTCTAGGGGGTGTCCCTGCAACAACCCCACCCATTGCTTCCCTCCTGCCACACCCCTCCTGGGCTACCATGGCAGTGTCCCCCTATTTGTGTGATGAAGTAATAAAGAATGCAGGAATAAGAAACACTGACTTTTTAGCAAGATAAAGTGAGCGGGAGGCAGCCTCCAGCTGCTATGATACTCCAGGCAGGACATTAAAGAGTGGGAGGGAGAGGAACGCAGCCTCCTGCTGCTATGATAGTCCAGGGAGTACAAAATCTTTTCTTTAGACATGAAAGGGGGGGGAGGCTGATGGAGCTCAGGCTCCAGCTGCTATGATGAGGACGGTTACCCAGCATTTTGTACCGTCTGCCAGGAATGACAGGGAGTCATTCCCATTTTTACCCAGGCACCCCCGGCCGACCTCACCGAGGCCAGCCAGGAGCACTCACGGGATGATGACGAGGACGGCTATCAGTCATTTTGTACTGTACCGTCTGCCACCGGGGAAGGAAGGGGAGAGGATGCTGCTGTTTAGCGCTGCAGCACCCCGTCTACCAGCAGCATCCAGTAGACATACGGTGACTTTGAAAAGTGGTGAGAAACGATTTTTTTTCCCTTTTCTTTGAGGGGGGAGGGGCGGTAAATTGACAACATATTCCCTGAACTACTGGTGACAATGTTTTGACCCTTCAGGCATTGGGAGCTCTTCCAAGAATGCAAATGCTTTTCGGAGACTGCAGGAACTGTGGGATAGCTCGAGTCCTCAGTCCTCCCTCCCTCCATGAGCATCCATTTGATTCTTTGACTTTCCGTTACGCTTGTCACACAGCACTGTGCTGTGGACTCTGTATCATAGCCTGGAGAGTTTTTCAAATGCTCCGTCATTTCGTCTTCTGTAACGGAGCTCTGACAGAACAGATTTGTCTCCCCATACAGCAATCAGATCCAGTATCTCCCATATGGTCCATGCTGGATCTCTTTTTGGATTTGGGACTGCATGGCCAACCGTGCTGATCAGAGCTCCATGCTGGGCAAACAGGAAATGAAATTCAAAAGTTTGCGGGGCTTTTCCTGTCTACCTGGCCAGTGCATCCGAGTTCAGATTGCTTTCCAGAGCGGTCACAATGATGCACTGTGGGATACCGCCCGGAGGCCAATACTGTCGATTTGCGGCCACACTAACCCTAATCCAACATAGCAATACTGATTTCAGCACTACTCTTCTCGTCGGGGAGGAGTACAGAAACCGGTTTAAAGAGCCCTTTATATCGATATAAAGGGCGTTGTTGTGTGGACTGGTGCAGGGTTAAATCGATTTAATGCTGCTAAATTTGGTTTAAACGCATAGTGTAGACCAGGCCTTAGTCTGGGCCTGTCTAACAGAGGCAAACAAGAAATAATAATTGGGTGCTCTTGTTCCCACCCTTGGGAGGGGCAAAGCACTGAGTTGTCTTTAGCTCGCAGCCCCTCACCTGGGACTGGAAGAATGGCAGTATTTAACAGCCTGGGCCTCTAGCCCTTTGGGCAGGCAGAACAGGGAGCAGGCTTTAGCCCAGGGGTTGGCAACCTTGCAGAAGTGCTGCGCCAAGTCTTCATTTATTCACTCTAATTTAAAGTTTTGCGTGTCGGCAATACATTTTAACATTTTTAGAAGGTCTCTATAAGTCTATATTATATAAATAAACGATTGTTGTATTTAAAGTAAATAAGGTTTTTAAAATATTTAAGAAGCTTCATTTAAAATAAAATAAAAATGCCGATTTTATCAGTTTAGTGTGATCCTTTTCCTTACTGAGTTTTCCAATGTGCACCACAGCAGGGAGTAGCTGAGGCCAGGAGCAGAGCCTTGGGCTGGCTGCCAGTACCCCAGGCCAGCAGTGGGCTGAGTGGGGCTGGAAGTCTGGATACTAGCTGGCAGGGGGGCTGGTGGCCGGAACCCCACACCGGCAGCGGGCTGAGCCTCTCAGCCTGCCACTGGCCTCGCTCAGTCCACTGCTGGTCTGGGGTTCCAGCAGGTGTAAAAGTAACTTAAATTTCTTACAGGTACTGTCATATTACAACCCCCCTCAGGCAGGAGGAGCTCAGGGGCTGGGATGTGTGTGTGGGAGCACTCAGAGCAGAGGATTGAGGTATGGGGGGATCAGGGCAGGGGGTGAGGATGTGGATGGTGCAGGAGTCAGGACTGGGAGCATGGCGGTGTAGGAGTCAGGGTTGGGTGGCATGAGGGGTTCAGGGCAGGAGTTTAGGGGGCATAGGGGAAAGTCCCAAGGGGACGGGGACTTGGGACTGGCCTGGGACAGTCCCGGTTGCAGTCGGGATACCTGGATGGTGGATGGGTCCCTGCCTCACGCTGTTCCTGTTTCTGCCAGGGAAGCTGTGGGCCAGCTGTGTGGGGACACTGCATCTGCAGGCAAATGGGGAGCGGCGGCAGAAGACCAGGCTCGGCTCCAGGCACCAGCCCAGCAAGCAGGTGCTTGGGGCAGCCAACGGTGGGGGCCCACATCCGGCTCTTCGGTGGCAGGTCCCTCACTGAGGGAAGGACCAGCCGCCGAAGACTGAAGCGGAGGCGGTAGAGCTTCCGCAGATGATGATTTTTTTTTTCCGGTCTGGGCAGCAAAAATGCTGGAGCCGGCCCTGCAGAAGACTCTCTGGCCTGCCACTGCCTTCCCGCAGGGGCCACAGGGACAGCACGTGCCTGCAGTGCCCTGGTGTCCAGCCACAGTGGCGAGAGAGGGGCAGCAGGACAGGCTGGGATGTGGGCACCTCCACTGTGCCTCCCACCGTCCCCTTTCACTTGCCTGGCTGCCTGCTGCTTCAACTGCCAGCGCCAGCTCTGGTTCCGGTTCTGGCTGCTGGCCCCTTGTCAGCTGGGGTCTCAGCCACCAGCCTGCTCAGCCCACTGCCAGCCTGTTCACCCAGGCTGGCAGAGGGCTGAGTGGGGCCGGCGGCCAGGACCTCGGCGTGCCATTAAAAATTGGCTCGCATGCCACCTGTGGCACACATGCCTTAGGTTGCCGACCCCTGCTTTAGCCTAAGCCTTCTGGCTAAGGCAGCCAACAAACACTCTGTTCGGGGTTAGGGTAGGGCTGAGCACCCTCACAGTATAGGGGCTCTGGAAGGGAGAGGGCATCAACAGAGTTTAGTGTCCTAGTTTGACCGACAGTAGATTCACACAGGCATACAGGCTTATGGGGGGGAGTCAGCCACCCCAGAGGTGAGCTGGCAGGGATAGGGGGATGCGGGCCTGCACAACTCCACCACATCCCAGCCTAGGGTCCTAACAGCAGCGGAGTGGTCCGTCACTGGGTCAGTGGGAATCCATCCACAACATCTGCCCTGGGCTACTTCTACCTTCCCGGGGTTTGGTACCTCCGGAATCCACAGGTCCTTGGGGTACATTGTGGTTAGTAGTCCCGGCAACTCCCTATCTGGGCCCATCTCCTTCAGGGGCAGAGTGCTGCAGAGCGCAGATTCAACTTGTGGGTGCTGCAGTAGAGTGGAGGCATCTGTCTCCTTCCCTAGCTCCCATTCAGCTGAGCTGCTGAGCTCTCCCTTTAGAGTTCCTGTCCTGTCCCAGTACTTCTGACAAAGAGGGTGAGGTGGGCTTGGCTCCACCCACCAGAGGGAGTGTAGTGATTCCTCGCTATCCAGGCCAGGGGAGGCCACTCTGCCTCACTACACCCAACAAGTCCATCTCTGGGCAACTGGAGATGGCAACGCCTCCTTCCCCCAACCAAAAGAAGAAATCTGCATTGGTATGATCTATAGCTGCTCGACGATGCACCATGAAAGCATAGGGCTGAACAGCCAGATATCGCCAAATTAGTCAGGGATGCATTTCCTTAATGATGTTCAACCACTTCAGTGGGAGCATGGTCAGTCACCAGCACAAAGTGAGCCCTTAGGAGATAATACCTTAAGACATCCACAGCCCACTTGACCGCTGTGGCTTCCTTCTTAATCACCATGTAGTTCCACTCTTGAGGGAACAACTTGCAACTGATATACAATATAGGATGCTCTTTGCTGTTAACCTCCTGGGAGAGGACCACTCCCAGGTCCACCTCCAATGCCTCAGCCTGTAACGTGAATTCCTTGTTAAAGTCTGGCTTGAAGAGCAGCAGCTCTAGACACAGTTGGTCTTTGAGGGCTTGGAAGGCCCATCGGCACTTGTCGGTCCAACACATGCATTGGGGGCTGTCCTTCAAGAATTCTGTCAGAGGTGCTGCAATCGAGGCAAAATTGGGGTCAAAGCGGCAATAGTAGCCCACTAGCCCAAGAAATTGTCGCACCTGCCCCTTTGTGGTAGGGACCGAATAGGTCTGCAGTACCTGAACACTTCCTACCAGAATTAATTAATTAAATTAATTAGAAGCCGTACTTGGCCTCACTCAAGGGTGTATCCCAAATAGGTGGTTTCCTGCCACCTAATTTTACACTTCTTTGGATTGGCAGTCAGTCTGGTGTTACATAAGGCTCTCAGGATGGTGGCCACCTCGTTGAGATAGGCTTCCCAGTGGCTGCTGTAAATCACTATGTCATCGAGGTAGGCAGCGGCGGAAGCACAGTGGGGTTGTAGGACCCGGTCCATCAGCCACTGGAAAGTGGCTGGGGTGCCATGGAGACCAAAAGGGATCCAGGTGAATTGGTACAACATGCTTGGCATGGCGAATGCGGTCTTCCTGTAGCTCAGCTCCACAGGAATTTGCCAGCACCTCTTTGTGAGATCCAGGGTACTGATTTACTGGGCATCACCAAAGTGGTCTAGTAGCTCATTTATCCATGGCATCAGGTACATGTCGAATTTAGAGATGGTTTTCACTCTCCAAAAATGGATGCAAAGCCTAAGAGTCCCATCAGGAATTGGGACCAGAACGATGGGGCTGGGCCAGTCACTTTGGGGCCTCTCGATAATGCTTAGTTCCAGCATGGTCTGGACCTCCTTTTCCACTACTTCGCAGGGGTGGTGTGGCAATGTCCTCGTGGTCACTTGGACATCTCCTCCCAGGTCTGCCAATATTCTATGTTGGAAAAGCGTGGTCAGTCCTGGCTGCACCTTGAAGGTTTTAGGCAATGCCTTCAATAGGCTCTTGGCTTGGCTCAACTGCTCCTCAGAGTATCCCCCAGCTGTACACCATCAGAGTTGGTTGGGCCAGGGAGCTCAGGTTCTACCTCTGGTTCTAGGAGGTATGGGGCAATTAATAGCTCCTTGCGCTCCTGTCCTGCCTTCAACAAATTGACAAGGTAGATCTGTCATTTTCTTTCTTTCTGTTGGATTGGGACACTCATAGGTGACCAGACAGATATGGTGAATGATTTCATAGGGCCCCCGCCAGTGTGCTAGGAGATTTGATTTTTTTTTTCAGAGGGTAGTAGGAGCAGTACCATTTCACTGGGGTCAAAGGTCTTTCCCCGAACTCCCTTGTTATAGGTTTGCTCTCGTGCTTTCTGAACACACTGTAGGTTGTCTTTCACCAGATTCCCTGCCCTGGTTAACAGATCCTGAAGCGGCAGGACATACTAAAGGAGGCCCTGTGAGGGAGATGCTGTTTAGCAAGGGATTTACAATAGTTCACTTGAGATGTTTTTTTTGTTTTGTTTGTTTTTTGTTTTTTCTTTTAAAGCTGTTGCTTGTAGTCCATGGCAGGAAGCAGCAGAGAGCATCAGTCTGTCTCCTTCCTGCATCTGCTCCTCCACCCAAGGTCAGACAGGCCTGCAGGGTATAGGCAGATCTCCTAGGAGGCCCCAGCCAAGTGCAGATTTAAAAACAAAACAAGTCTTCGATGTGTTCTAAATGAGAGCCTTGTCTGTGTACAACTTATGAAGCGACAGATCTCTCAGCTGTCCCTCCAATCCTCCCTCTGATGATGCTGGCACCGTTGGAAAACACCACGGGTATGAAACCTGGCTGCTTCCAGTGGACCACTTCTGTTCCTACAGGATGGGAGAGGCTTCCTCTGGGGTTTCCCAAGTGAGACAGCGGTTTAGGAGAGGATCATACAACTCTCCTACTTCCCAGCCTCAACTGTGAGGAGAGGGGAGCATCCTGCCTGTCTAGCTGATATAGCCAGCATAGCAAAAGGGAGCAGAACTGGGATCAGGTAAATGTCCTACCCTTAGCCCAAGACCACAGACGGAGGTGCATAGACATTATGGCTGCCTTCAAGAAATGAAATGAGCAGATCAGCTCCCTAAACCATAAAGCTGGAAGGAGGCAGCAGCATAACAGCAGCTTGGCTAGGAATATGGGATGAAATTGTTGCCCTACTGAAGTCAATGGGAAAAATCCACACTGATTTCAATAAGGGAGGATTCCACCCATGGTCTCTCCCTCCCATTTTATAACCATTCAGGTGAAGAGGTGGAACAGATGTATCAGGATAGAAAAATCAGGCTTGAAAGAAAAAGAAAGAAAGGATTGCTTTCTGTCATTTAAGCCTTTAGAGCTCATATTTCCGAGGTTTTCTTCTCAACGAAGAAGCTAGAATCTTCCTTTTTAAAAAAAAATGAAAGTTGAGATTCTCACATCATAACATTGATTCCAGGAACTGGAGGATTTAGACTCCCAATAACATTGCAAGAGTTGGCTATGAAAGTATGATACTATTCAAGGGCCAGTTCTACTTAAGTAAATGAGATTACTCAAATGAGTATGGGTTTAGGGAGGATTGGATTCCAAATTCTGTACAGTTCAATGTATTAACAAAAATGTGTACTACTTTTTAAAACTGTAAAATTTTAAATTTTCTTCTAAACTTTTTAAATAAATGCGCTTAATCTTGGCCTCATATGTTATTGCAAATAAAAATCGTCTACGTGTGTAGTATCCAGTTTGACTAGAAAGGGTAGAGTGCACCTCAGCCTGTAGAGTTTTAATTAATTAGTATTGTAGCGTTGATTTTAGGTCTTAAAAATGCAGAGGACTTTTTTAAAAAAAATCCTTAGTCATGGAGACTAATTATAATAGAAAAATCTCCAGTTACATTAAGAGCCTATTAGTTTAATTCATTTCAGACCCTACATTACTTTATTGCAAATTTATGTTTTAAAATAATCATCAGACCTTTGAAGGGCTTGAGCTGTTCTTAAATGGTCTCATTTTCACAAGGTAGCATTGCTATCTAGTGAACTACTGTATGCTGTAATGCCCTCTGCTGGTAGTAAGCTGCTAAAATCTTCTTAGCTCTTAGAGGGTGGGGAAATGTGTTAAATATTGAGACATGAGAGTAAAAGCACCACTAACTTTCAGCAATATACTAAACTCTGACATTATGCTATAAATCTGGAACAAAACCAGAAGACTTGTTTCCAAAAAAGTGATATGCCATAAATGGCATCCATTTTCCATAAGCTCTGCAACACCTTCAAAATTCATTAACCAAAGTATTTCAGACTTATTTCCAGGGCTAAAGAGCTGGAATATTTTTGGTATTAACTGATGCCATCCATTTACTTCAAGCTAACATTCTGTGTATCAACAAATCAAAACTTTACGAAAACTTTACTAGGACGATCGTATTAGACTCCATTATTTCAGCAAGAATTGCAATGGTCATTGAAACCATGTGGTTCAATAATTTGCTTGCATTTTCCCCATCCTACTTGTGTACAGAATTCATTTACACAATTGTGTTCACCTGAAGCCACTGTTATAGTAAAACTATTGTAGAAGTGCACGATGACTAACTATATATGATACTCCTGGTCAGTGATTAGAAACTTTCATAAAAGTAGGAGTGATACACTATGCAATTAAACAAGCCCATACTGAAGAAACCAGATTAAATCATTGTATGATATGAATACTTTAAAAGATGATATGTTTGAAACCAAAATCAATTTTTTTCCCCACCATATGATACTATATATGTTTTCATTGTGGAAAAAGAACATTTAAAGCTGTCTTAGTTTTGTTTTTAAATCCATGACAATCCTAATGAGGATTTAATTCTTTGGAAGTTTTAATTCCCTTCCAACACAGCAGCCATTCTTAATGACTAGGGCTTCTTGATGCTATGATAATACAAATAATAAACTATAATTATATAATGTATTATCTGCAGTACTGTGGCATTTAGTAGCCCTACTAATGGACCACAACCCCACTTTGCTAGGTGCTGTAAAAACATAGAACAAAAAAGTCAGTCCCTGTACCAAACAGCTCACAATCTAAGTAAAAGATCAATGAGAACAGATGGATACAAACACGCTCAACTAAGTTTAGTTCAGTAACATTTCTCTAAAGTAACTTTATAATTTGAAGTATGTTTTAGTTAAAGTTGCTGTAAGTCTTCACCATGTCAAAGAAAATATCCTTTTGTCTTTTCATCAAATGAACATTTTTATGTTGTACAGCTAGTGTTGAATATAAATCATTCACACTAAGTTATAAATTTTTGGTGTCTTCAGATATATTTCTTGGAGATTTGGGCTGAAGTTTTCAAAAGTGCTTAGCAGAACTGGATGCTCAGCTCCCACTGAGAGTCAAAGGGAGTTAAACTCCATTAGCTGTTCTGTGAAAAATCCCACCCTTAAACATTTAATAAGAGTCCCCTTGAAAATGACTTTCACTCTGCCTAAATATTCCCATCAAATATGAGGTCAGATGTCAGATTAACAGAAGACATAAAGGGTTTTCTCAAGTACAGTATGGACATGTATTCCTTTGGAGACTTGCTTTGTTCAAGTACTTTTATGCTGGAGAAAAGAGATGCTTTATATAGCCAAAAAAATAGGGTTTAGTTCAGTGGATCAGAAATATGTATTTCAATGGGATAAGATTTTGTGAAGATGCAAACTGTTATCTAAATGCTTCATATTTTTACTGTTCTGACACGGGGAAATTAAGACCATTTCAGTTGGCAAATCTATTCTACCCTTTAAGTGACAAAATGGATTCAGATTTAAATGATGGATGTATGTAGATTCATACATGCCTGGAGATACACATGTTACAAGACAAACATTAGCACTTAAAATCATTGCATAGATTTAGGGTAATCCTTGGAGGGTTTTAATTCCTAGGATTGCCATATCCTAAACTAGCAGTAGTCTGAGGTGACAAGTCACAGCCAGAGAAAAGGTGTATAAGACAGGCCTGTCACTTTTCAGACATGTATAGAACCTCCCAGTATACTGAAGTTCATCTGCTTTCTTTTCAAACTTTCTGCTGATCTGCCACAGCTAATTATCAGTGCCATTAAGACTAGACCTGAAAGGGAGGGAGAATTTTAAAGGTATGTGTTAATTTCCTTTTAATTTTGCTTCCCTTTAACTGGGAACTTTGCTCTTTTTTTAAAACCATGGAGAACTTGATGGAATTATAGCATCTTTCATCTTTGTGTGATCTCCTGTATAGAATTTCTGGAAGACATGGTCTGAGATAATCTATTGCTGAACAATCTTTGAAATGTGTCTTATCCCTAGTCTTCCCCTCTAAAACCTAAAATGTACCATAGGTAATGTTAATCCCTTTATATATTACAGATACAATCAAAATAACAGAATTACTAAGGAGGCTATTATGTTTCTGTAACAAGGCAATTTCAACTACCATCACACTCTTCAATTACCCCCTGAATTAGAGTAGTTATTATTTGACGGTATGGAAGTAGAGAAAGAACTGACAGGGATTTGAAGGGCATTTCAAATCCAGGCAGTCTCCTTATGTGAGCAAGAGTCAGGCTAGCTGTAACCCTAATAATGCGAGATTTGTAGAAGCGAGGATTGTGAGAGGCGAGTGGGAAAGAATTGTGTGAAAAGTTGTTGCAACCTTGTGTTAGATAAGTATGGAATCCATTTCAAATCCCTGTCAGTTCTTTTCTTCTTTGAAAAGTTGAAAACTGGAAACAGGCAGATCTGCACTGGGAGACCCACATTATAGACTGGAGAGGATTTAGATTGATTCCAAATGCCAATGTGCAGACAACTGTGGATCTCTGACAGTAGGATTTAGCTTGAAGTGCAGACATACATATGCCATTCTTTGTCATATACTTCCATTCTTGCTATGTCCCTCTACTGCAGAGGGTGATACTCCAGTTCTTAATTAACTTAATTGGTCCATAGTGAACTTAAATTGTTCAAGAGGTAAAGATGGATGTCATTTTTCATTAAGAAGAGAAGCTTGATATTTTTCTCAAGACGTACTATAGCAATCTTCATTGATTCTCACAGTTTAAGATGTAATAAAAGAGCAGCAGATTAAAAGGTTAACTACTTAAAAGGGCACAATTGTTTGATGCTGTATTAGGAGATAGGTAAACAATAACAATTACAAATTAATTCTACTCTGCAGCTTGTATTAATAATGCTAGAATTAAAAATGGAAAAAAGCCCTTTAAGTTGTTTACTCATTTTTCAAAACATTCACAGTCTCAAAACATCAGTGGTATAAATATCACATGAAGACAAAAGAGCATCAGTTTAACTCCATGAAGTCCTGGAGGCAGACTTTCATAACGATAATGATCAGGCTATCACATCTTGGAAGTACTACAGTAGTTTTTACACTAGGTATACCTACCTATGTAAAAATCAGGCAAATATAGCTGTCAACATAGCTATAGACAAAACCTCTATAGACAAGTTTACTACAATGTTTTTCTCGGATCTCAGATCTGAAATCCGATATCAACTTTTTAAGCTAGTGTTTGTAGAAAATTATTTTATTTTCTTGTGGTGGTATGACACATTTGTCTCATTACATGAATGATTCAAACAGCAAATTGTTATCCAGGCAATTAATTTATAATCAATGCTTTCAAACATTAATTGTGTGTGTGCGTGTATATATATATATATATATATAATTAATTTCTTTGAAGCTGTATATGTACAGTCAACTTATATCTTGTAAAAATCATATTTGTTCTATAGATAAATGTGAAGTCAGATACAAAAACACTCACATTTTGGATAGAATAGTTCATACCCCTGAGATGGGAAGTAGTTTATACTTCAGCACATCTTTAATTTACTGTATTTAAACTACTACAAAAATAGACTAAGCTGATGGTTTTGCTTTGAAAAGTTATGGGCATTTTCATGTCTTTCAACATAGTAATGTCTTCAGTTGAGTACAAGTAAGATTGGAAAACAAATCCTTTAATTAAATATCTGCCACAAAATATTGAATACAATCACACATTGCTCAGCAAGGATGCCGATGAAGTGAAACAAATGCAACACATCAAATGTTTCCATGAAAAACATGATTAACGGTTTTCTAGTATGCACCTTAATGGGATACAAAGAATAAATCACATGAAAATAATGGTAAGACGTTAACAACCCAATTTCATGTGGAACTCCAACTCCTGAAAGGTTTGACGGGCATTTACAATTTATTGTTCTCATTTACAGAAATGATTTGCAGATCTAAATAAATATTTTCTCTCTCCTTTTTTTCTTTGGGTCAAACTAGACACCTGTTTATTAAAACAATTCACTGCAAAGCCAAAGAGGTAATTTCAGGATAAAATCTCCATCATTGCTAAGAGTAACCCAAATAGAGTACCGAGTTGGACTGTTCAAAGTATGAAGTGACATCAGGTAATGTTCGGTTCTTTTAAGATTCTATATTATTTGAGCTAGAACATTCTAAAGAATAAGGTCTAAAGAAAAACCTTTTCTTAGAATGTAGTACATTAACAGTTGTTTATATTTCTACATCATGTTTGATTTATACTGTCAAGCTGTGTTGATAAACTTTATGCATAGAAATGTGTATACTAACCAATCTACTGCCAAAATATCAAAGAAAGAACTGCTCTGTCGGTAGCTTATGAATGCATAAGTTAAATCAAAGTAATATTCATAGGGTAAAGCTCATTTTTCATCTTCCCCTATTTTAGAGCAACAAATAGTTTCTCTCAAATTCCTAATTTTCAGCAGGGGGGAATATTTTAATATATTACTTAGAAAAAGAATAAATTAAAAACAGCAGTGGATATGTTGATGTGGTATCACCTCACTAAATGATGCTTAGGAACAGTTGTTGCTTCTCTAAAATTAAAATATATTTCATACCTAAAACTAGTATCCATTAAAAATACTAGAGTATATGCTGTTCCCATTGAAATCAGTGGAAAAAGTCCTATTCATTTCAATGAAAGAAGGGTTCCTGGACAGAACAAGGAGTAATGGTCTCAAGTTGCAGTGGGGGAGGTTTAGGCTGAATATTAGGAAAAACTTTTTCACTAGGAGGGTGGTGAAGCACTGGAATTGGTTACCTAAGGAGGTGATGGAATCTCCTTCCTTAGAGATTTTTAAGGTCCAGCTTGACAAAGCCCTGGCTGGGATGATTTAGTTGGGGATTGGTCCTGCCTTGAGCCAGGGGTTGGACTAGATGACCTCCTGAGGTCCCTTCCAACCCTGATATTCTATGATTCTAAAAATCAGTGGTTTTTATTCCCCAAAAATCATAAAGCTACGAGAAAAGTCAGTATAGTATATCCTACACTATTCTGATAAGCTAGAAAGCAGGGGAAGTAAATAGGTATTAAAAATAAAAGCTGCTCTCACCAGGGAGAGCTTTTATTTTCTGCACAATCAAATAGAATGGCTTTGCTAATAGCATAGCAGATAACTGGGCCAATGCATAAAATGTAAAGCAAGTAAAATGCATAAAAGGCTATTCTGAGAGTACAAGCAGATTTTATGGGTAAAATCTCAGTGCTAAATGAGCATCAGGTCTCAATCACAGTTCTAGTTTTGAGGGGTTACCATGTGCAGTCAAAACATTTAGTGGCACCTTTGTTACTCTGTATCAGGGGTCAGCAACCTTTCAGAAGTGGTGTGCCGAGTCTTCATTTATTCACTCTAATTTAAGATTTCGCATGCCGGTAATACATTTTAATGTTTTTTAGAAGGTCTCTCTCTACAAGATTATATATTATATAACTAAACTAGTGTTGTATTGTAAAATAAACAAGGTTTTCAAAATGTTTAAGAAGCTTCATTTAAAATTAAATTTAAAATGTTGATCTTACGCCACTGACCCACTCAGCCCGCTGCTGGTCTGGGCTTCTGTTCACGTAGGCCGGTAGTGGGCTGAGTGGGGCCTGCGGCTGGGACCCCAGCTGGGAAGGGTCTGGTAGCCAGAACCCCAGACTGGCAGCGGGCTGGGGCTGGTAGCCGGGACCCCAGACCGGCAGTGGGCTGAGCGGCTCAGCTCACTGCCGCTCAGGGGTTCCATCCTCCGGCTCCTGCCAGCTGGGATCCCAGCTGCCGGACTCGCTCAGCCCAGTGCCGGTCTGAGGTCCCGGCCATGCTCACATACAGTGGGTACCTACCTTCTCCCTGGTTCTGGCCCATTCTCTTCCTCTCTCTGCACTGAGCTGAGAGTTGGAGTGGACCGAGCACAGGGCTGGGGGTGAAGGGTCTGGCCAGGAGCTAAAATGAAGGAGAGGGCTCAGGGTTGGGGCAGGAGGTTTGGGTGTGGGGGCACTTACCAGCTCCCATGTGGTGTGAGGGGTGCAGGTGGGAATGTGAGTGAGGGTGCAGGGGCTCCCGTTTGGTGCTCAGGGTGGGGGTGGGGATGTGCAGGGTGCATGGGATGTGGGGGGGGATGGGAATGTGGGGTGCAAGAGTCAGAGCAGAGGGCTGGGGGCATGTGAGGGGGGTACAGGTGTCAGGGTAGGGGGGCTGGGTATGTGTGGGGGTGCCAGTCAGGGCTGGGGTCATGGAGGGGGTCAAGGAGTCAGAGGGCTGGGTGGTACAGGGCTCAGAGCAGGGGCCTGGGGGTGTGTAGGGGTGCAGGGCTCAGGGCACAGGGCTGGGTGTGTGTGTGTGGGGGGGATCAGGGCTCAGGGCAGGGGGCTGGGTGACTGCACCCCCCAGAACCCCCAACCCACCCCGCTCCTTGTCCCAACTACCCTCTCCTGGGACCCCACCCCCTATCTAAACCTCCCTTCCCCTTATCTCCTGACTGCCCCCCCCTAGGACCCTACCCCCTACCTGTCCCCTGACTGCCCCCAACCCTTATCCACACCCCCACACCCAGACAGACCCCTTGGACTCCCATGCCTATCTAATCACTCCCCGCCCCCTGACAGGATCCCCAGAACTCTGGACCCATACAACTCCCCCACCCGCTCCCTGCCTGCCCCAACCCCTCTCCATACCCCTACCTCCTGGCAGTCCCCTCTGAACTCCCAACTCATCCAGCCCCTCCAGCTCCTTGTCCCCTGACCACCCCCTCCAGAGACCCCCCCATCCTAACTGCTCCCCCAAGACCCCCTTTGCTCTCTGTCCCCTGACTGCCCTGACCCCTATCCACTCCCCAAACAGACCCTGGGACTCCCATGCCCCATCCAACCCCCCCTGCTCCCTGACTGCCCCCTCCAGAGACCCCCACCCCCTCGTATACCCCCCCCCATCCTGCTTCCTGTCCCTTGACTGCCCCCACCCAGCCCCGGAGCCGGCCCCCTTACCCTGAGGCTCCTCGCTCATCCGGAGCCCTGCCGCCGCCGCCACCCCCCCGCGCGCAGCCCTGCTCTGCTCCGCCCCGCCCCGCCCCTCAGAGCGCTGCAGGTGAGCGGGGAGTGTCTTTCCCTCCCCACGGAGCTAAACGCCGCCTCGCGGGAGCGCGCAGCCCCGGCCCCCAGAACGCTGCGCTGGCCGCGGCAGGGCTCTGGGGGAAGGCGGGGGAGGGGCTCACGTGCCATCGGTTGCCGACCCCTGCTCTATATAATGTACACATCTGTTTCTGCAAGCGAGGACACAGAGCCAAGATGAGAGCTTGTTCTGTTGTAACTGGATTTCCTTATACAGAATATTTAGTGTATGCCCTGGTGGGACGTTTTCCAAGATTATTACTTTTCTTGAGAACCCATAGTTTTCTAAACCTGACATATGCAAAGTGTGGTATACAGGCCACTAGCAGTCCACAGAGCTCTTGTTGGTTACATGGTGCATCTCTGCTTCTTTCTTTATAGTGATTTCTACAGCCACCCACCTCTTTATAGGCCAAATCCTCCAGTCTTTACTCATGCACAGCTCTCACTGAAATTGGGGGCTGCAGAATGTGACCCATATTACTAGAGCCAGGATGCTAGCAGATGCAGCTATTGAAGCAGCTTCCGTTAGGGGCCATGCAAGCATAAGAGGAGTGAGGTAAGAAATCAAGGGCAGCTTTAGCTGTAGTCCATGGGTGCAATTGCACCCACAGAAATCAGGGCAGGTCAAACCTGAATGATGCTCTGACACGGCACACGATGCCACTCACATAAATTCAGCCAAGCCACCCCTCTGTCAGACAAGTGTGATGTGAGACCAGATTTCAGTGAGTGGTGTTGCAACACCATGTGCTAACTCACAGCGCCACTCAGGTTTGGCTCAGCTAACCTCAGTCATGACAGAGGGAGGGCTGGGTCAAATTTGAATGATGGTGTTTCAACCTGGTGCATGGGGTCACAGTGATGCTCAGATTTGGTGCCTACTATCAATAGTGTAGGGAGCAACTCGCCCACTCAGGCTAGGACCAGATATTACTGTTGCCGTCACTGTCATCATCATGTCAGGTCTGAGGCGACCTGCCAGGCCAAGAGCCCAGGGTAGGATTACACGTACTGCTTCCACTGGCAGTAGGTCCTGAACGCAAAGGGAGGCAGGATCAGGAGCAGCCTCACACAGGACAGAATCATCCACAGGAAGGCCAACGACCCCACAGATCTGGGCCCTCTTTGACCTCCCCATCTCCACAACCATTGAATTGGGAGGCGACATTCACGTACTAAGAAAGTGTGGCTTCCAGTGGGACCAAAATAATACACAGACCGAGACAACAGCTGCCTCAGCAAGCTACTTTCCTGAAGAGTGATACAAGGGAAAGCAGTGGTATGCAACAGAATGAGAGCCACACTGGAGAGTGTGTATCTGAAGTAGCGCAGCTACACGATACAGGATATCGGCTACAAGCATTCACCTTTCTGTGGAGCTCAGATGACCTGAACAGTACAGGAAGCCTACAGGGCAAGCAGAAATTAATATTACTTCAATGTCAAGCAGAGTTGATCAAAAATGGAATTTCCATCCTGCAGGAAATTCTGATGTTTCAACTCTGTTTTTTGGCATGATTTGAATAAAAAGTCAAAATATCAAAAATTCACAAGAAATGAAAAATTTCAAATTGGGAATGTCAAAAGGTGTGGCTTTAGAAATAAAATGTTTCATCTACAGATTGTTTGACATTAATCTTTGTCCACTGACCTCCCACGGTGCTTCACGGGAGTTGTAGTTTGAGTGCCTCATGCGTCCATTCTCCCATATTAACCAGGCTCTCCAGCACTAAAGCCGTTCAGCTAGAGGGGTGATCACAGATTTGTGTCAGATTGACCCAATACAAAAAATTTAGACTGGGGGCAAAGTGAACAGAGACCTTTTTTTTTTCTCCTGCTGCTAATAGCGCCCCTTAACTGATCACTCACATTATAGTAGGTATGGCAACCCCCATTTTTTCATGTTCTCTGTGTGTGTGTGTGTATATATATATATATCTTCCTATTGTATTTTCCACTGCATGTATCTGAGAAGTGGGTTTTAGCCTACGAAAGCTTATGTTCAAATAAATGTATTAGTCTCTAAGGTGCCACACATACTCCTCGTTCTTTTTGCTGAAATCCAGTAGAAAAACTAGGATGTAAAATAGAGGAGAATGAAGAAAATGAAAAACAAACAAAAATATTTCTAATTTCTAAAAAAAAAAGACTACGTGAATGCAGATATGAGTGAAACTTCAGAATGACTCTGAGCTACAGTGAAAAAGATGGCAAATATTGTCCACAGTGCAGATTGGATCTGTGCTGAGGAACAACTGCTGTAACCAGATCTCCTGCCACAGCTAATATTTGTAAAATACAAAGGGGCCTTAGAGTAGGTTAGAAGTTAGGCAAAATGAGTTTGCTCAACCTTAGTTTCTAGGGTTAATAAGCCCTACAGCTTTATTTTCCAAAACCTTAATTAAAAGCAGGAAAAAATAATTTAGGTGCTGATGTTCAGAAGTGACTCCTCTCCATTTCTGTGCTCAGAAGTAACTGGGGGCAAAAATAATGGCAGATGCAATTGATAGCCTAATAAGACAGTCACAATCAGATAGTTGGGCATTTACGTGCTATAAAATGCTCCCACAAATATTTGTGCTACAATTAATTTGCAGACAGAAAATCAAATGTGAAGTTGGGATGATTCTAATAACCATAGCCTTAATGTTTTATTCATCATTAAACCAAGGAACAAAAATCTTAGATTCGGCTAGAATGTATCCCCTGAACATTCTTGGATGCACTGTAACATATATTTAGAAGTCGCATGAGAGAAGGTCTTTATCATTGATATCCTGTGGCTTTTGTTTTTGCTACATGCATGACTTATATAAATGGGTTGCTATCACTGTAGAGTGGTGTAGCATGCAGCGTACTGCATGGAAGTAGTCTCTGAACTGTTCCGTAACAGCCTATTTCAAAGCCAGGAATTAGAATTTCTCTGAATGTGAATAATAGTTCTTTACTGCTTGGCAGGGAGCAGGGGATTTGGACTCCAAGCCTATTACTCACAAATAAATTTGGTCAGGAACTGAAATTTATGTTCTGTGGAAAATTCTGATATTTAAAAATAAAATTGCTTGATTGGGAACAAAAAGCCAATTTAAAAAAAATGTTAAATGAAAAGCCTCTAAAATTAGATTCAGGACCATTGAGACATTTCATTTTGATAGTTGCTTCAATTAATTTTTGTAGCTTTTATATTATATTAAAATATTAAATATTACAAATAGTATTTTAATATTATATAAAAGTAAAATGACACTACTGAAATGAAAAATTCATATTTTTACCATATAAACCTTTAATTGTAATGGACCTATTCCCATGAAGCATTTTGATCTTCAGAAAACTGCATTTTTTGATGGAGAATTATGCCATCAAAATGTTTTGACCAGCTCTGCCCACACTGATAAAATATTGCCCTTCGCCCTTCAGCCAAAGTATAAGTGAGCAAAATAAATATCTGGCTAACTGGGAATATACCATCATGGATAGTGGTAGATAAATTATCCATCAGTTTCACCACAACCTGGTGGCTTTCAGTCAAGTGGGCCTTCTGAGTTTGAGATAAGTGGTAAAAGTTCCTTTTGCATTACCTCTGCCTCTTTCCCTGTTCATTAAATTTATCTGAAAGGTCATATAAAGGTTTTAACAATACAAGAAAAGTCCTGAATGAGCAAACAATAGTATCTTGGGAAACCCATTAGCTTTTGTATCCCTTAGACAATTCCTGGTCTTTTTTTACTTCATATTCTGAATGGTTGCTAGCTCACTACTCTTGATTTCATATTAATCTTTGTAGATATCAGACTTCTCTCTTGGAAAGAGGTAAAAGATAATAATGTATGTGTTTTAATTTCTTGCAAACATTTCAAAACTTTCTTTATCTCTTCTTCATGCTGACTGCCTTGTTATGCACCAAGATGCTATCTAAAAATGGGATGCATATATTTTCTATTCAGTGCTTGGAAGCTGCTGGTGCATTTATCAACCTAAAGGGAATGCAAGTTCATGGCGCATCTTCTAGATGTTACAGATGCGATCAGCTTCTGGGCATCCTCACTCATTAGAAATTTTGAATAAAGTTAAACCATTAATTTCCTCTTAAACTAATTCTTACATTCTGGATAGTTGGTTTCTATCTGGTATCATTTTACAACTCATTCCTTCATAAGTAACATACAGTCTCAATCATACAACCTTTTTTCCATGCACATATTAAAGAATACAGAGAACATGACAGTGTTAGTCATTCTTTCAATAAAAATTTTCCAGTGTAGCTTTTGATCTAGAGGAGTCAAGGAATGATGCCATAGGCCCAGTGAATAGGGGTGATATTAATAGACCTGGTATAGTTGTTTGGAAGTATACCTCTCCATTTTAACCCTTTTTTGAGGGAAAAACAGTTTATCATTCTTTTCATAGAATCATAGATTATTAGGGTTGGAAGGGACCTCAGGAGATCATCTAGTCCAACCCCCTCCTCAAAGCAGGACCAATCCGCAACTGGTCCCCTCAAGGACTGAACTCACAAAAGCACTGGATTCTTCCTCAGTTGCGCACATGCACCTTAACAGACTAGTAATTTATACATACTTCTAAGCAAGAGTTAAAGTGATAAGAAGGGGGAAGTACTAGCCTCTCCTCTACTAAAAGCAGAGGGAGAGTTCCCCCTTTTCTCTGGCTGGTGTGGGGACTGATATTTGTACAATACCTAACAGAATGGAGCACTGATCTTGGATGGTCCCTAGGCACTACCATAATAAACATGATTAATAACATTGAAAACTCCTCCTCTTGTCTTCATCTATTTTAACTACTGCCCCTAATCCATGCCATACCCTTGGGATGTGATGCACAGGCTGATATTTTAGCAGCCCTTATCTCTTTGCATTCAGAGCTATGTGGAAATTCTGCCCAGATTGCATTCCGTCTTTGATGAGGATGGGATTTCTGTTATCTATTGTGCATATTTTCAGTTGTTATATTTTTTTACAATCTTTCTATTTCTTCTTTGAACAATTTCTACATATTTCATTACTTTCTGTAATTATTAGCAATACAAGATATTGATATCACATAAAAGTTAGATTGGATCTTGTAAGAAAACGGATGCTATACTTAAAATGATTTAAGAATTCTGTTCTTTTATGTTAAGAAATATATTTTGTGTCTGCTAATTATAAACGGAATGTTAATTGATGTGCTGTTCAGATAAATTATTTATAATTGTGTTTTGAAGATATGTTAATGAGTTTCTGAAACATTTTGGAAACTATAACAAAAACAATAGCTATAGTGCACCTGGACAACTTTCATCATTTCTCAACATATCACCACCTGCAGTGCCACAGCAACTAAATATAATGGAATCTACGTATTTTGTATTAAACTGTGGAAACTAAGTCCCCATTCTGAAGTTATTTGGCACAGGTGGGCTCTTGTGCCTGCACTTAACCTACCTGCTTTCAATATAACTCTTCTTAGGTCCAGTTGGCAGAAATTGCAGGATTAGGATCTGTCATGTTAAAACATGCGTTCCATTATGCTAGGAGATTTCAGCAGTAGTACAGGCACAGAAGATCAAAAGTTGCTGGGTCAAATGGCAATTAGGAAATATTAAAATGTATATGTAAACACTTTGTTTTCCCTTCATGAACCCAATGTTCCCTTTATTAAACCTAGGGAAATTCAGGAGAAATAGAAAACCAGTATACTCAACTGCAATTCTCCTAAGTCTCAGTACTGACTCCTCTGGCAAGTAAACTTTAATTTCTGCCTCAAGATAGGATGCCAGTCAATCAGAGTAAATGAGAATATTCTAAAAAATTGTGTTGTAAGCATTGGTAATTTAAAAAGAATATTCAGGAAAGAGCAAATCAATCACTATATTTTAATTCAATATAAAAACTACAGTAGGCATCTCCCATGCAGACAGTGCTCCCCTCTGTAACAAATATTATTGGCAAGGAGATCTTGGAGGAAACAAATTGTGCCTCCGTTGATATTTCAAGGTATGCCATCTGCAAAAAAGATAAAACCGAACCAGGTGTCTAAGGGTTTTCCATGAAGCACAATTCCTCCCAGCAAAAGAAATCACTCAGGCAAAGAGACGCTGAAGCAGACAATTAGGATGAAATACACTGGAGGGACAGGCCTATGGAGAGGCTGGTGAAATGTGACAAGGCTGCACTAATGAGAAGTGAAGAGCATTAGACTAGCTATAACAAGTGAGAAAATCTTAGTAGCAGTGGACTAACACTAAGAAATCTAATAACATCAGGGAGCTTAAACAAGACTTCACATCAAGACTGGACGCCATCAAGCTAAATAATTGGTCCTCTCAATAGAAGCTCATGAGGGTTTTTAAGAACTGGGAAGTGGATGCAGAGAATCTTTAGCAACAGCTTGGTCTGAGTTCTCATTCCAGTTTTATGAAATGTTAGTTACTGCTCATCAGAAATCTGCACCATCGGGCATGTGACTGAAAAATGCATTACAGCTCTTAGCAGCCAACACTATTCCTCCTGAACTCAATAGTTAAGGCCCTATTATGGGAGGTGCTGAGCAAGTCTGCTCTCATTTATTTTAATGGGAGTTGTGTGTTTACCACCTCACAAAGACTGGGCCTCTAACAAGAGAAGTACCAACATCACCTCCTCTCATTATTGTCATTCTTTCTTCTATGCTGCCCATCTTGTAAAAAAATCCCAGTGCCAATCCATCACTCTTCTCCTCAATGAAATTGCTCTTAAAGACTCACAAATTCCACATTAGCCGATCCTCCACCTCATTATAAAAGAGAGAGTGAAAGATAGGGGGAGAAGAGTGGAAGCAAAGAAAAATCATTTGTTGTAAATTATCAGCAACTTTTGGTCACCAGGTGCATCTTTGTCATTTAGACTATAAATTCCTTGGGGGTAAGGACTGGCTTAACAAATGACTTGTAGTATGCTTATCACACCATCATGCATGTGTCCCAGCACAGTGACACATCTCACACAGATGTTTTTCAGCTCCAGAATGTGACTTATGTTACATGATATTAATTTTGGTTGACTGTATAGCATATAGTAGGTATCATGCAATAGAAGAACAAAAATTAACAAACAAAAAGAAAACAAATAAAAAGAAAAACCACCAAAGTATGGCTGCATTATTGTTACCTCACCGACATGCATACAATGTAAAAAGCTAGAATTATTGAAGAAACCCTTAGTTTCTTGTATGGATAACTAACTGCCTTTTCTGTTGTTTGCACAGACATGGTCTTCAAAACAGTAAAAAGACTCTGTACCCTTCAGTCTGCAATTTGAAAAGATGGTGCAAAATTAATATATACACCTCTACCTCAATATAATGCTGTCTTTGGGAGCCAAAAAATCTTGCCACGTTATAGGTAAAACCGTGTTATATTGAACTTGCTTTGATCCACCGGAGTGTGCAGCCCTGCCCCCTCAGAGCAATGCTTTACCGAATTATATCCAAATTCATGTTATACCGGGTGGCGTTATATCGAGGTAACAGTGCATTACTTACACACACACACACTTGAGTTTCTTCATGCTGATAGATGCTGGTTGTCTCTGAAATTTCATGGTATTGATCAGATGGCATGAAATTTGTGTGAGCAAGATTATCCTTCTTCCAAATTGCAAAACAACTTTGAATAGGAGTGATAACTTGCAAGAAGTGTCTTAAATCCATATAAAGTTCTGAGTGCCAATATTTTTAGTGAGATCAGAACATTCACAGAATACGTTTGGATATGCAGATGTATCCATCTCTGAGTGGCTGCCTGTGAACGTCACCTTTTCCAGCTAATGTAGAACAAAATCCCAGATATGTGACATATTAACCCTTTTTGGACTAGCTGTTTTACAGAGCCAGCAAAACTCCCTATCCATGGCAAGGAAACTCCTGTAAGATCATCATTTTTTCATTGCATCCAAGGTAAATTCTAACATCTGTCACCCATTTGACAGAAGATATGATATCTGAACAGAAACACCAAGTCAGTTTTACACCAGGGAACTTTCTCTGTCATTTTGGTAGACTAATATTTAAAGCCCTATGCTTGTATTTCAAAATTGTAATAGTAATACTTTGAACTTTCGTAATGCTTTTCAACTATTAACTAATCCACTTTCACAACATCCCAATGATGCAGGTAAATTTTACAAAAAGGGAGATTGTAGCGGATATTAAATGGTTTACCAAACCAAAGAGGGAGTCAGTTTCAGAACTGGGATTATAGCTGGGATTACCTTTCAGTCGTATGCTCTAATCAGATCTCTCAACACCATATACAACAATATATTGCAATTTTCATACCCACCATTTTTGTGTATAAATAACTATTTTCCATAAGTGTCTTTTTAAAAATACACATTCTTAAATATCTTGTTTCTGCCTACTAACAAAACAAATGATGTTCTCATTCAGGGCTATGCGATGACAGAGTGTAATGCTTAAAATGCAAGGAACCAGGTGTAAAAGAGACAATATTTGTCCTTTGGACCAGTGAAATCTAGGATAACTGCAAAGTAATACTCAGCTGCTTATGAGCAGTGTAATGTTTCCAGTATAGCAATTATATTGACACCATGGTCCTCATCTAATTACAAATATGTAACACTGAGAACAGAGCTCATTGCCCAAAACAAAGGCCTGTTCTTAGCTAGCTAAAAGAGCATCTTCACTAGACAGTAAAAGGAACTGGCATCTGTAATTGACTATGCTCACTCTCTGTGGGATAGAATCAGCACTTAAGAGGGTTTAACTATATCATCCTATAGTAGATTGCTCTAGAAAGAGCACACATACATATCTTATTACTATTGATAGCAAATACTGATCTCTTTTCAACTCAAGTGGTAAAGACCTGTGGGAGAATTCTGAAGTGGAACATTGTATTTTTTTTTCCCTATCCCACATATATGCAGTCAGATATTAGCGAGTTAATACTTGTACAGTAATTTTAAGATGAAAAGTGCGATGGAATTGCTAAGTATTACTGCAAGGCCACAGATTGATTCATATGCAAATGAGAAGCTTTGGCATCTGTAATTGAATGGTGGGCAATGCTATATGTACAAGGCAAAGTAAATCTAGTGTAAATGTCTTATTTTGTTGCAGTCTTGGTGGAGGATACTTTCTCAGCTGTAGGGTCAGTATAGTGAATGCAGCCGTAATGAGAGAGGCTTATATGGATGAGATAACAGGGTAAGAAGAGCACTCAGATTATTTTCTCTACTTATTGCTTAGGGAAGGTGAGGTCCAACAGAACCAAGGTGACTGGGATAAGACAAAGACCGTGCTCAATTAACCAAGGTGTAATACCAGGTCCAATGTAATACCAGCCCTCACTGTGCATTGCAGAAAATATCTAATTTTCACTGTCTCTCTCCTATAATTGGTTGAAATATTATTTTAAAGTCTTTTCAATATTGAAAGGATTTTTTTATTTTATTTAAAGTGAAAGATGACATCATGCTGAGGAAATTTATGCAAATTAAGCAAGGCCCATACAAAGCAATTAGTTTCAAGATCAGAGGTGACATTTTTTTCCCCTTAACTAATGCTAGTTTAAGCTTTTATTCATGAGCCTACAAGGAACATGTACAAAAACAGAGGGATGTCAACAAACAGGACCAAGACATTTTTTCCTAACATATTCTCTGGAGAGCAAGCACTTTTATATAGAAACTATAGTTTGCTTAAAACTGAGCAACAGGCAAGAGTATATGCAGGCTTCACAGTCAAAAAATTTGTAAAGACAAGGAACATAATGGTTGGATGCCTGGGAAGTTTTAGGTTAATTCATTCAAAATATATTAAGTAAGAATTCATTTGGTAGTTTTCCTTCTGTCCACAATACCACCACCTGCCTTAAAATGACTACTTTGACTTAGTCCTCCCCCAAAGCATACAGCCAGTTTGTGCTCTCCAGTGTATTACATATTCTCAATGGTAATGTACTATTTTTCCTCCAAGTACCACAGCATCTGGGAATTTGGGGATCTGTGGCAAACTGGAGGAAGGCAAGGAATAGTGACTTTACACTGCATGTTCCTGTCATCAGAACCCCCAGCAGTATCAACACCTACTCCATACACTCTATTGGTGGCATGGCTCCTTTAGAAGCAGTGATGCCTAATGTGAAGGAGGCCATAAGAGATCAATGCAGCCCCTCTGCAGCGAGGGAGCTTCGATTTCTCATTGTTACCCAGGATAACATGGTTTCAGGCTATGCTGAGCACTTTACAAAAATTATTTTAAGCCTCACAACAGCCCTGCTAGGTAGCTAAGTATTATTATCTTATATAAAAACAGATTGGGAGAGGTGAAATAACTTCTCTGGGACACACCTGGAACTCAGAGCTATGAGACACCCAGCTCTATGCACTAGACAAATCCTTCATCAGCAACCATCAGCTTCAGTATCTCCCAAAGCAATCCATGTCTCAAATGTAATGTACAAAATCATTCCTAAAGTACTAGGATCTCCCAAATCTCTCCTTCCTCACTCTACGTATGAACCTAACTGAATGACTATGGAGATCACAGTAGTTCACAGAAACTTATTTTACATGTAAGAACTAATGTGTCTGCTTTCCCCTCGCTGCTCCACACACAATCCACACAGTTTTTCTGGGGTTTGGCTTGGTGCACAAAACGCACTGAGAATGAAACACTAAATCCATCTGAAGCATTTTTCCCAATCTTGGCTATTTCAAGGGTCTTTCCCTCAGAATTACTCACCTCACATTCTATGCCCTCTCAGGATTCTGATCCCAACAGAGCCCAGGTACCTAAATTAATGGGAGTAAGAGAATTTAAGGCCACAAAGGACTGCCATATCATCTAGTGTGACCTCCCACCCAGCACCCACACACTAAACCCAACAACTAAAATTAAGCCAAAATATTACAGGCCACAGAAGGCTAAACCAATTTGGTCGATAGGCAGAGCATATTAGGGACCGAGGTACACCAATGCCTGAGGCCCCTGCAATAGCAGGGACCTGATTAAGTGAGATATACCCAGATAATCCTAGCAAGTGACCTGAACACTATGCTGCAAAGGAAAGCAAGCCTCCTCCCCAAGTCATTGCCAATATGGCCTGGGGGAAAATTCCTCCCTGACCCCACATATAGGAATCAGTTAAACTCAGAGCATGTGAGCTAGATCCAGCCAGCTAAGCGTATGAGAGAGAGCATACTTGGTGACACCTCAGAGCACTGGCCTGCCCCTGTCCAGTGTCCCATCTCCAGCTGTGGTCATGTCTGATGCTTCAGAGCAAGGAGACAAAAAAATCACAAAAAAACCCCAGAATACACTGGGGAGGAAGGAGGAATACTGACTGAAACCCTGAAGCCTGAGCATAGGGAACATAAAACATAAACTAGAAGAAACCCCCAGGGCTGTCAATCCCTGCCATTCACCAATACAAACAAACCCATCATGCAATCTTACTGATAAATTTGTCCAGCTCTCTCTTAAAACTAATTAAGTTGTTTGCCCCCACAACTCCTGTTGAGAGGCTGTTCCAGAAAAAAATGGTTACTAACCTTTCATAACTGTTGTTCTTTGAGATGTGTTGCTCATGTCCATTCCATGCTAAGTGTGTGCACAGTGTGCACTGTTGCTGGAGATTTTCCCCTTAGTGATACGCCTTGGGGCTGGCTCATGGAACCTCTGGAATTGCAGATCTTTGTACCAGTATAAGGGGTACTGCCACCTCTGCACGCTCTTAGTTCCTTCTTGCCAGTAACTCTGACGGGGGTAGGAGGGTGGGTCATGAAATGGACATGAGCAACACATCTCAAAGAACAACAGTTCTGAAAGGTTAGTAACTGTTTTTTCTTCTTTGAGTGCTTGCTCATGTCCATTCCATGCTACGTGACTCACAAGCAGTACCCTGGAAGTGGGCTTGGAGTCCATGGATGTGCTAATTGCAACAGTGCTCTCCCAAAACTGTCACGGGCCTGTTGGGTGATGGCATAGTGGGACATGAAGGTATGAACCAACAACCAGGTTGTGGCTCTGTAGATGTCCTGGATTGGTACCTGTGCAAGGAACACTTCTGACAAAGCCTGGGCTCTTCTGGAATGTGTGGTCACAATAGCCAGAGGTGGAAGGTTTGCCTGCTCGTAGCAAGCTCAGATACAAGCAGTTATCCAGCATGAGATTCTATGGGTCGACATGGGTACTCTCTCATCCTTTCCACTATTGCTACAAAGAGCTGTGCAGATTTGCAGAAGATTTTAGTTCTCTCAATATAAAAAGGCGAAGGTGTATGAAGCCGACATTCCTCAGAGGTTTTATGAGTCTTTGGGAAGAAGGCAGTAGAAAGATGGCCTGGCTGTTGTGGAATTGTGGCACAATCTTTAGTAGGAAGTCTGGATGGGGGGCGCAGTTGGTACTGAAGTCTGGTGGCGCTTAGGCTAGGTACCAATGATGTGCCCTGGGTGGAGCAAAAGATTCTCCTTCAGACTCTGAAGAGGAGTCTCTTGAAGAACATGGTGGAACTGTACCCATTTCTGCCTCCACACAGTGCTGGGGTTCCAGAGTCTGGTGATGAGTCAATGACTGCGATGCCAGGATCATGGTAGACTTACACCTAGAGGGAGGTGGGGGTGCCAGTGCTGGGAAGGAGCCCGACACTCTCTGTTCCTTTCTGCTTCCAGTTGCCTTGGCAGGTGGGTGCCCCCTTGCAGTAGTCAGGAACAGGAGAGAGAAGAGGTCCTTCACTGCTTGGAAAGCCTCCGGTATCGAAAGGACTGTCAGACTGCTGGCAGCGTGGCAGCTTTCGGCAGTTGGCGGAGGGTTCCACACTGGACTCAACACCCTAGGCAATGGTGCCATCTCTGGCTCAGGGAGGAAAAGTGGCCCAACACAGGTCTCACTTTAATGGCATCTCCCTGCTTGTCCTTTCTCTGCACTGGTGAGTACCCTCTCTTAGTGCACTGTTTCCTGTGCTTCTTCCTCAGCACTGGAGATGGAGAATGGTGCCAGGAAGAGCAAGGTGCCGGGGTATCAAAATGCTTGGTGCTGATTTGGAGCAGCTTGGCACCGATGCAGGTCTGAGGATGGCCTTCAGCTGAATGCCTCTGTCTTTTTAGTGCAAGGTCTGAAGTCCCTGCAGATCTGGCAGTTGTCCTCTAAGTGGGTTTCCCCCACACTCTTAAAGCAGCTGGCTTGCAGGTCACTCACTGGCATCGGTTTACTGTAGAAGGCACATGACTTGAAACCTGGGAATCAGGGCATGCCCAGCCCCTAGGGTGAAGAGTCCCTAGACATAGGGGCTAACTATTCACACTATTATATATACACTAACACTATGTATAAGAACCATGTACACTTACTATAATAAATATGAACAGAGAAGAGTCCAAACAACTGGGGAAGATGCCTTGCCACAGCAAGAAGGATCATTCCAGCAACCATTATGGACGGTAAGAAGGAATTGAGAGGGTGCTGGGCCAGAGGCGCCCCCTTATACCAGCACATATGCGTGTGATTCCAGAAGGCAGTAGAGACAACCCCAACAAATACCACTAAGGGAAAAATCTCCGGCAACAGTACATGCACACGCACACACCTAGCACGAAATGGACATGAACAAAGACTTGAAGAAGAGCCTCACTTCTGTGATGGTTGGGAACCTTTTCTAATTTCCAGAGTGAATTTGTTCCTGGCCACTATTGTTACTATTTGTTCTCATGTTAACATTGTCCTACTACCAGAGACTGCTAATTTCCCCATTTACTTAGCCTGAGGTTTCAGGAGCGGGTGTAGCAAAGAAGTGTGGCCTCAGAGATGAGAGGAGGGAGAGCCACACCCATCTACACGTTTATACATGGAGAACATGGGTAAGGCCCACCATCTGATGGAAAAGGGGACTGCATTCATTGTTGACCCACAACCAAGAGAGACAGCCCTGGATCTAGACAAGCTGGTGAAATGGTGGGCTGAGAGTCAACAACAGCAGCAAGCTGACCAGCTCCAGCAGCAGCAGCAACTGCTACAAACCCCAAGAGCCCAGGAGCAGCAGCTCATATGGGAGCAGAGGGCCCAGCAGCAGTTGCAACAAGGGCAATATGCTCAGCAACTGGCCACTTTACTGCCCAGCCTTTCCAGTCCCACCAATGGAGGTCCAGTAGTGCCAGTGACCCCTTCGATGCCACTCTGCCTCACAAAAGTAGGATCTGAGGACTATGCAGAATCATTCTTAATTATGTTTGAGCGTGTCGCCTCGGCCGAAGGCTGGGACCTGACTCAGTGGGCCACCCTGCTGGTCCCTTATCTAACAGAGTGTCCCACGCCGTGTATTGTGCCCTCTCTGATGAGGAGGCAAATGATTATCAGGCTGTAAAGGCGGCAATCCTAGACACATTGGACATTACCCCCAAAACCGTCCAATGCCAATTTTGGGGAAAAACCTACCCATCAGGGGCTCGAACCCAAATCACGGCCCAGGAACTGAGAGACGCATGCTAGTGGTGGCTGCAACTGGAGCGATCCTCTGCCACAGAGATAACTGAACAGAACGTTACGGAGCAGTTCCTACATATCCTTCCCCCTCATGGGAGGACATGGGTAATGCGGCAACACCTCACCACCTTGAGTGAAACGGTATGCCTTATAGAAGACTTCCTAGCCACGGAGAGTGCCACCCAGGGCTGCCTTCCCCCACAGATGCGTTGTCGTGGCTGGGGGAAGGGGACCTGACCAGCCTCAAAAACTGGGGGCTGGGCTTAGGGGGGAGATGTATAGCAAAGAGGCATGGCCTCCCTCAGAGACAGACAGCGAGGTAGAGCCAGATGCCCCCTGGTGGGTGGAACCCAGAAGGGCTAGGCCACCATGCCAGAAGCAGAACAGGAAGTATAAGAGGCAGGTTGTGCAGCTGAATTGAGGTGGAACTGCCGAGGGAGACAGATGCTTCCAGCCTGCTCCTGGAGCTGGAACCCGTGGAAGACTTCGGCTGTCCCAAGGAGCCTGCCCAGGTACCAGGACTGCCTGACATGCCCAACACTGAAGAGTTGGTGAGACTGCCACTTGCAGTGTACCCCAGGGAAACAGAGGAAGCAGCCCAGGGGAACCAGACTACCATCCATCTGTGGAGCCGGCGGAGACATGGTCAGCGTGTTGTGGGTGTTAGGGCCCTGGGCTGGGACATGGTGGAGTTGGGTGGGCCCACATCCTCCCTGTCACTCCACCCCTAGGGTGGCAGTACTCCCCCTCCTTAGGCTAGGAGGCCAGCGCTTCTCAGAGCATCATAGATTGTAGTTGGTGCTCACCCCTTGCCTGAGCCCCATAGAGTGTGTTTGGCACTCAACCCACTGCTGGTGCCCTAAACTGCTTGCTGGATGCTCACTGCCCTATTGGGGCCCTAGACTGCTTCCTGAGGCCCCCACCTTTGCTGAGGGCCTGGGCCTCCCCGAACCAGTCACAGCTACTCTGTCTAAGGGTCAACCTTTGACTGTGTGGGTGCCCCACCCTGGCGGAGGGCCTGGGCCCCTGAACTATTCACTGCCCTACCCTGCCTATGGGCTGGGGGGGCAGAGATTGCTAATTTCCCCATTTACGTAGCTTGTTGTTTCAGAAGTGGGTGTAGCAAAGGAGCGTGGCCTCCCTAAGAGAAGACAGTGAGGGAGAGCCACACACGCCTACACATGTACAGTTGGTATACTGTTTTTTTTCATCATAGACTGAAAATCTCTTGTTTTATAGGAGCGAAATTGATGCTCATTCACAGAACTATACAACAAATTCTTAAATGGAGGATTGCAACAATCAGCTTAAAATCTATCACACAAATGAAGGGAAGTACATGTGAAATCTGTGGACAACCTACATCCTTCAAAAGAAGTTAGCACAAAAATTGGTTTCAAAAACCCCTTTAAACACTCTACAGCTCAAAGGTGAGTGGTGTTCTTTGTATGATGTTATCTTCAGCAGTACAGTGCAATGGTTAAAAAAATACAAGGACTGATCTGCTAGGAAACAAGTAATACATGTTTGCTTTCCCTGCCTGAATTTGTATTCCTCTGAAAGACGAGACTCCAGGAAAACTCAGACATAACACCCCACACTAAAATATTGCCACTGGCGTCTGCTTAAGGACTGATATAATAGGCCAATCATTTTGGGGGCATCATGTCCTTTTTTAAAAAAAGTTCCCACACTCAGATGGCTGTCAATGGTGGGGCCAGTGAACCGTTACTCAAAGCCCCCCAAACACTTTGTAAACTAGAAGCTGAGAGGACAATAGTAAATTTCAGTCCTAGAAAGAGATAGTGTACTGAATGCACAATACGAAGCTTTGTCTGCTTGGGGCTACTGTTGAAGGAGAAGGCTACTTAATCTCCTCATTTGCCCAGGGGATTCTAACTGTTTTAATGTGTCCTTTTTGAGAGCTTGTGAACTGGAGAATATAGGCTGGTAACAACTTTCTTTAGGACTACATCAGCAAAACCAAAAGCTGCTAACACAGAAAGCTAGCACAGTGGTGCTAATGAGCACAAAGAAGACCTTTAACTGTTTTTATAGCTATCATGGCTAGGGTTTCATGTCATTCTTTGGTGAAGGAATTAATTATTTGGCTTGTTTTATAACAGTCTAGCTTCTGTCACAGTGTGGAGGATGGCCTCTTCATCCATTTTTTTTTTAAATAATAATAAAGCCTGATGCATCTTTAATGAACTGTGGGATTTCTGGGTTTTCTCCTTTTAATATACAGTGCAGACAGAAACCTGTATGTTCTTGATGACTTTAAAAATATATTACACTTTAATTAAGGACTACTACTGGTGAAAGTATGTTAAAAAGGTCAGTACATATTAATATTCAGGGGTAAAATCATATGTAGCAGAGTTATATCACTGTGAGCTGGTAAAAATTAGAGGAGAAGAGACTTTTAATACTTAGTTTGAAAATAAATGTATTTCTACAAAAGGATGGATATTTTCAATAATCTGGCATTTTCTCTGTTATGCGTTGTGCAAAGTCTTTTGTAAGCATAAAAAATACAAAATTGTAAATGTGGGGATAGAGATATTAAAACACATGTAATAATACAAATACAGAGTATAGGTCCAATAGTTTGACTGTCATGTTGCTGTTAATGGGAACATTTAAATAAGACAATAAAACTCTATTCAAGAAACCTTTCAGAGAAGTGTGGGATTGCTGAACAAGATAAAACTTAACATATGAAAGTACTATGCTATAAGCACAAGACTTTCCTTTACCTAACAAAGTATTTTAATGTACTTAGTCTTACTGGTCATGCATTCTGTAGCATAATTTGGCCATAATGAGCATAAATCATATTTTCTGCTAGGTCATATGATATTCTTTCTATAGTGATGGGAATGGAGACTGAACACCCAATATGTGTGTGGCTGTGTGTCCATCCTTCCTTTTCTCCTTATCACTCTCTCACTCGTCCTTCTTGTTTTTCCTCAATTTTTGTATTAAAAAATTCAAATATTAATGCACTACAACTGCGGCCAAAGTGCTAGCGAGAGACCCAGGACAAGAGGACAGGTTCAAGAGCTGCAGGTTGTGTGCTTTTTCCTGCAGTAGCTAAGAGTAAGCAGCACATTTATCTCTTCATATTAGCACTTCTTATCAAATACTGTATGAACCATAAATAACAGACTATCAACTATTCTACAAGCTCCAGCACAGCCGCAGGTTTCAAAGGTTGTCTGTTCGCTCCTTTATGAATGCACTCTATGTCAGTCTCATGAAGAATCACACATATTTACTCATTTAACCAAAACAAAAACAAGACGATCAGATTAAAGCCATGAAAAATATATGTTGTGGTTAATTTGGAAGCATTAAATTAAACCTGCTTTAGTACTTTTGGGCCCTCTCTAGTTAAAATTATCTGCCTGGGTTTAACTTATTCTGAAGCATGTTCTGCTGTACAACAAATCTGCTTTCATATCAGCTCGTGCCTCTTGAGAATAGTCATGCAGGTGAGAATTTATGCTGAGAGGTTGGATTTACACCCATGGGTCATGAGCTAGATTCATGATTCAATTTAGTAAAATGCTGATAATGTTTCTTGTTAACATGCTTTGGATGCAGAGTGTTTCAAGAAGGGTAATTTATTTATATGGCTAGGGTTCCTTCTTCTGGGACTCCTTGGTATATGGCTTGTGGCTACCAATTGGCCTGATAAAGTTATGAAAACCTACATCAAAATGGCCCAAGTGTCCTCTCATTTTTAGTGGGGTAAATCATAAGTAGCTTCAGTGAAGACAATGGAGCTACATTGGTATTAGAAGAGAATCAGATTTATAGTATCTAAGTATCAGCTTATATTTTACTATATATCCTTTACCATTTACACACCTCATATTGACCCATACAAAGTGAAAGGACTCATGTGAGCAAGGTTAGGATGAGTAGAAAAAGGGAAAGGCTACAGTCAGTATTCTACAGGCTCTAACAAGTGGGTTTTATTTAGTCAGAAATAAACCCAGCAGATGCTGAGATCCAGAAGCCAGTAGAACAAATTCAACTCAGTTGTTCTCTAGAGAATTTTTGTTTGGCTAATTCCCTGTATTTCTGTTCAACTAAAATTCCTTTTATTATGGCTCAGCATTCAGAGATTTTCTATGCTGCCAAGTGAACTGATTTGATTTTCCCCAGGAATCATGGCAGCAATTCCATGCAATTCAAAACCATGGAATTCAACTGCTCTACACTTCCCTTCTTCCCCTGCAGTCCTTCTCTAGTGTTTTATGGAATGTGTATGATAGAGCAGACAAATGGTCCAGTCCACTCAGCATATTCAAAGCACCATCTGAGATCAACAATATATGTTTACCTAAAAAGACAATAATGAATAATGATTTAAGGCCCACTGCTGTTGGAGAAAAAGGATGAACACCCACACACACACGATGGAATACAATATTAATTTACAAAATATCCAGGCTGGCCAAGGGGCCAAACCCTAATACTCCCCAGGTAAGCCTGAGCTAACAGTGTTGCAGAAAGCTGAGTGGTCAGCCTCTAGAACAAAGGAATATCTAGTATTACCCAAGAGTGACTTCTCCAGCTGGATAGGAAGCAGCACTGATGAGCTCCAAACTTGGCTTAGGGACTAGATCTTGTTCCTCAATCAAGTCTGCTTTGTGATGCTTGGGGGGTGCAAAGCAGACAAAATGGAGCAAATGAACAGCTGAAGATTCACTTGGGTAAGAAAATCCTCAAATGACAAAGGTCTGGTATAGCCAGTCTTATGCCATCTGAATTTGCAGCCCCCATATAGAAGGTGTGTCATGTGCTTGGTGAGGGGGAAGTGCATGTGACTGGAAGACGCTTGTGCTCCCTTGCTGCCAGAATGGCCCTTTGGAGGCCATAGCAGCTAGGAATAAATTGGCCCTGAGACTACTCTAAATTATACTGGGTTTAAATAGTCCCAGGATCACATGGCATAAAGGGTGTATGCAGCCACCTTTGTCCCTCTTGCTTAAGTCTTGTACTGAGCATTGCTCAGTTGGACTGAAGGATCAGACTCCATGTCTTCTCAGTCAGAAAGATGGCCAGACATAGAGCCTAATAATATATGTGTGGGGTATTTAAAGCAGGAGAGAAAACTCCAAGGATGGAAAGTGGAATCTGTTCTTTTGGTTTGAAGACGGAAATTCATCTACATTTACAACATAATTTATGCCATAAAAATAGTTACTTGGCCTCAGACAGCTGGTTTGGGATCCTCATGAATCAGGCAAGAAAGTGGGGAAGTGGAGATAGGAAGATTCATTATGTGAAATCTCCCTCCCCATTTGGCTCCCTCAAGCCCAAATCTGTGCATCAGAACAGAAAGGCTTCAGTGGCTTGGCTGCATGTGAAGCCAAATTCTGCAACCTACTCTGACTTCTGTGGATGGAGAGAGCCTCTTGGTAGTTATAAATTACAGAGATCCCTGCAGTAATGTAAACATAGCTACATTCACACATCTGTGTCCTATTAAATGAACAGTGGTTGCCAAAACAAGTATTATTATTTCCACCAATAAATAAATAATATTCTTAGGGCTAGTCACAAGCAAACTTCGCTTTACTGACATGGTTAACCCTGCCTCCACAGATTAGTGCTAGGGCTCCAATCCCATGGGCAACATGAACTTTGTGTGTAAAGCAAGAGCTGTTCAGTACTGCAGTAATACAAAATACATAATTTCTGGAAACTTTACAACTCCAGTGGACCTTCACTAATTCAGAATGAGTGAGAGCCCCATTGTGAATTATTCAGTTTTGTGAATTAGGGAATTAGTTGCAAGTCGTCCCATTCAGTATCATTGTGGATGGATCCAGGGAAGGAATCCACCTTCTTTCTCCTCCGGCCTTGGTCCTCCCTCCCCTCAGAAGCTGTGAAGCAGCTGTGGAACAATTTCACATACACTAATATAGCCATGAAACAGTAGTAGCCAACCATATACCCCCTGCACCCCACCTGCTTTCATGGGAGAAGTATCATTCTAGCAGCATGTTTTACAGCAGATTTATAAATCATACTTCAATATGGTATATGTCCTAGAACCCTATGAATTATCATCAGACTGAACTGAAACTAAACTACCCATCTCAAATTACATGAAGATTGCCTTTTTATGGAGAAACATTGATTTTATATTGTTTAATGATGAGCAAATCCTGTCCCCTCATTGGTAGGTGTGCAGGGCCCCTTGGTGGTGAAACTGGTGCAGCGAGCAGTGCGTGACTAGAGGGCAGCTTCTCCACTGTGGATCTCAGCTCCATGGCTATTCTCTATGCACCATCAAACAGAGGGTTGAGAGGGAAGGCTGTGGGGAAGCTAGTATTATGGCTGCCTGTGGTATACCTGGTCTGTAGTTAAACAGTAATTCACTCTCTAGTTCTGTCAAACTGACATCTTTTACAAGCACTGAGAATTCACAGTTTTCTTTTCTAATGTAAAAGAAAAGGTGTAAAGTAATAAAATGGATAATGTCTATCTTCCTTCCTCCCCCATCTCTCCAAGGTGTTAAGGCACACTATATGGTACTCTTTAGCTTTAAAGGTTTATTGCCTTACTCTGTAAATATGATTTTGTTTAAATTTCACTAACAGATCCTGTATTTTGTCTGCATTTCCCTCCTCATGGAGGGCTTACTAAAAGGCATTTTTTGCCAAATCAAAAGCTTTCCTCTTTAGAATTAGCCTGCTCCTCCTGACTGATTCCCTTCAGTGGTATCACAATCCAGTGTTTTTGAACAATGATGGGAGAAGGAATAGAGGGAAATGAATGGAAGCATGAATGATGGGAACCAGGGAAACTTACAGTGGTGTCATTATCTTTAAATTACCTGGAGCTGTTTTAAAGAAAGCATAGTAACTTGTATGTTGTGATCTCTTTAGATAGATACTTCCAGGTAACTTGAAAATTAGTAAAACTAGTCAATAAGACATTTAAAAAAACAGTGTTTGAATGTGTATACACACGTGTGCCCTCAGGTACCCAAATCTTTGCCATATGCAGCTAGTTATTTTCTTGTAGTAGACAGTCTGAAGTGGTTCTAGTCGGGAGGGATCTGAATTCAGACCATTGCAGACCAATTCAGAAAGGGAACTCCATGTACAGAAAGAGATATTTGTGACAGAAGTGAATGGACATGTAAAGGATAACATATTTGGCTGAGTAGATGGGATGAGGGAGCAGCATGAAAACAAATAGGGGGAGAGAAGTAGGGAGGGGCAAAGTTATACAAGGACAAGCTCTGGATGCAATGTATGTTGAGGAAGCCAGTGGAAGGATGCAAAAGGGGTCGGGGGGGACGGACAGTCAAATGTGATATGCAATGCAACAAAGCCATAATTCTGCTGATGGTCAAAGAGACATATTTTTCTCCCTTCATGGAGAGTGTTCACCTGCTAGCACATTTCCTTAGACAGTATCAATATATTCAGAAGAAGGTAATATGCAGAAAATAAGTATATTTTGCAGTTTAAAAAAATTAGGAAAACTATACTGTGTGAATACTAAACAGTTTGATACACTGAATATGTTAAATACAGTACTCATTATATGCTGATTGAATTTACAGTCCTCAGTGGGATCAATTTGCTTATTACAGATGCCCCGTCCCCCCCCCCGGGTTATGCAAACCTGATCTACGCAAATCTGCTCTTACGGAAAAAGTTTTGTAATCTAGAAATAGGAGGTGGGTTTTGGGGTTTTTTTTTGGGGGGGGGGTTGGTGTCGTGGTTGAGTATACATTATATGTATATGGAACAGAATGCTTGCATAAGTCAGGGAGTGTCTGTATAACTTTTGTAGAAACAAGTATATACAATAGCAAAAGCTGTGCAATCACTCCTCACAACCATCTGTCTTCATTTTCTTGTAGCTTTCTGAAGCATTTGTCTTTTGGCAGAGTTAGAACAGTGGTGATTTTACCCTCCCTAAATGTTCAATCTATTTAGCATTTGCGAGTTATTGGAGAGTGTGGAAATTAATTGGCGCATAAAGGGCACTTTTTGGCTTGGCTACAACTCAAAATGCTGGACAAAAAAAACCCGCATACACTTCTATTTGGTACTAAGAGGAGCACAAGCTGCCTAGTAAAAAGGTGTAATAAAAATGCTGTTTCTGAGGCCTGGTCTACACTATGAATTTAGGATTGTATAACTATGTCACTCAGGGGTGTGAAAAATCCAAACCCTTGAGCGACACAGTTAAACTCACATCCCTTCGTGAAGACGGTGCATGGTCAGCAGGAGAATTCTCCCATTGACCTGGCTACTGCCTCTAGGGGAGGTGGAGTATCTATTCTGATGAGAGAAGCCCTCCTGTCGATACAGGCAGTGACTTCCATGAAGCACTACAGCAGCAGTGCTATAGCATTTTAAGTGTAGACCAGCCTTTAGTACTTCTGACCTGGTGCACGTGGAGACATGCTATCAGTCTCTTCCATAGCCAGGCAAAACACTTCCAGCCACCAGTACTTAACTGACACAATGGCACGCATAAGGCTTCTCTGCATACTTCCAGTTGTAAATGCTGAAATGGAGCATTGAAAGTACAGACAGGTCAAGAAAGTTAAGATAGCTGAAAGACACATGGCAAGGTTAAATCACCATGGGAAGAGGAAGAGTGAATTTGTGGCTAAGGCAATGGTTTCCTAATGTTTGGGTTTGAAGTCCCCCACCCCCATTGCGATGGAGCTGTGCCCACCCTCCACCTTGGCCTTTCACACTGTGGCATGGTTGCTTATCTCACCTATGTTTTGTCCATCCTTTTCCTCTGTCACATCTTTATGAAAGAGAAGTCACCTCCCTTCTAAAGATAGAGGTGTAGGCTAGCCACAGGTCTTATGGGAAGGGCCCTGCCTTGGGAGTCAGATCACTGGGTTGTAGGCCCAGTTCTGCCGTGTGACTTTAGGCAAGTCATTTTACCCCTTGGGACCTCTGTTTCCCCTCCCACTGTTTGTCTATTTAGTTTGTAAGATCTTTGGGCCAGGGCGTCTGTACAGTGCCTAACGCAATGGGGTTCTGATCTCGGTTAGGGTCTTTAGGCATTAGTTTAATACCAATAATAATAATTAAAGTGTAGCAACAGGATTCCAGACTGTGCCTCAGCTCTTTCTTTATGAGCGTGGGCAAGTCATTGAGGCCAAAGGTGTTTGTTTTCTTTCTTTTTAATGTAAATACATGAGCCTGATCCTCCTCTCCTAGTTACTTTTGGTTTACACTGATGTCAATCAGATGAAAATCAGAGCCCTTAAATGTAACAATCATAAGATGCTTTTCTGGCTAAAGTCCAAAGCTGTATTAGTTTTATTTGGCAAAGTCTAATAATACCATCATTAATCATTTTATGTTTTAATAACCTACTCCCAATGAAATAAGTGATTAATCTTCTTAATATCTGGCCTGTCTATTGTCTTGTATTTTCTTTGACTTCTTTAATATGGTTGGCAAGTGTAATTTGTGAGCGTGTGTGTCTATGCATCACATTTGCTCGTCAGGTTCATATATATCTGGTATCTTAGAGATAAGGATGTATTGTATAATGTGTACACTTGAAATTTATTTATTTGTGCATATGCAGTATCGATACACACTTTTTAGGCACTAGATCATGCTGTTTAGGCACAGTCCAGTAAGGGCTGGTGAGACAATGTTACATCACCCTATGGTGAGCAGTGGAAGATATTCAGCTTTAGGGTGGCAGAACACTTCTCTGAGCCTCCCAAACAAGGGGAAAGGAATACTTGCTATAACAACCCTCAGCTGGGTGCAGCTTTTTTCCCTTGAACACCCATGCGGTGGGGTAGTGTGGAGAGTGGGGAGGTGAGACCATGGTTCCATCTCCTCCCTGCCCACTTTAGAGCACTGTGCAATGCTCAGAGACTAGGGAAAGGGCAGTCTCTGCGCACATTTCTTCAGATTTTTGCTCCTTCCTTCCACGTGCACTGATGTCAGCACCAGAGAGTATCTGTCCATTTGCCTTAAAAAAGTGAAAATTCTAACACATTGTTTGCAATTGCAAGTGAGGGCTGTATTTAGCAAATAAACAAAATCACGTTTGTGATTATTCACTGATAGACCATAGACTTTGATGGCTTTGTGATTCTTTAAATGGCAGGCTGTAGTGTTTTTTAAATACCATGTAATCTGCTTTCCCCTGACAGCAAAAGATCTGGTAACATTTGTGTGGATTAATGAAAACAGATGTTTGTACAGTATGTGCACCAGGTATTATGACTATGTCTACATACTAGGTTATGAAAAAAATGGGACTGTGCTACATCATATGCTGTTTTCTAGGTCTCCACTAGAGGGAGATCACTAGAAAGTGGAAAAAACATTCTTTCAATGTCTAAAAAACAAGTGTAGGACAATGATCACATTTCTGTTTAAGCAGGCCTCTTTGGATGACTTTGTGTTTAAGGAATCATAATCAAACTGAAAGCTGTCTATACCTGTTTTCCAAAGAGTTCACAACAATATATTTATGCAAAGGAAACTCCTGCAAATTATTATTTTTCGTAGACTAAAGTTTTTTTCATATTTGAAACTGTAAGCAGATTTCTTGTTTTTGAGCTGCTTTTTATTAAGACTTGTTGGTTTGGTAATTATTTATTTATATCCTCTTCTTGGATAAAAATAATAGAACTTCAACTTATGTTCATTAAAAATGTAAGAAATACAGTATCACATGTTGATATTTTGCCCTTCTCTTAATATTTATAGTTATACTACATCTATTCTAAATCACAAGGAAATACTTTAAAATGTCAAATGTTCTACATTTATTGGTTTCAGCCTGTCTTGATTATCAGTGCCTACAGAGAGAGGGTAGTTGCTCATATAAATAGCGAGAAACCATTTAAATCATATTAGGCTTTAGAACGTAGAATTATTTGTAAGAATGCAAAATTAAAAGTGTAACTCTTTTCAGTTTGTATATTTAATAAAAAAGAGACAATGAAACAAGTCTGGGAGCAGCCTTGTCCCAGAACTCACTCCTTCCACTAATTAATGTATTTTAGTTATTTGCTTAGGCATATATTCTTCTATTGATGTGCCCTCATGACTCCCATTAAGAGGATAATATATCCCTATACTTTACCGTGGGTCTAAATTTCTAACATTCTCAGGAGTCATCCTTACTCTCACTTGAGGAAGGAAATCAGGATTCTTTTGTGTTGAAGTACCATACATACATATATACAGTGAGATTCATTCTACACAGTTTTGCCCATTGAGTAGTCATTTATACCTGTGCAAAGTGAGGGTAAAATATTGCCTAATCAAAATGGCAGCATTCTTCACACCTAGATAAAGTGGGTAAGTGACTATACCAGGGGCAAAGACCAGTATACATACAATATTTAAATATGTTTTTTTTATGTTTTTTGTGTGTTCACAAAAATCAGATGAGTACATGACAGGTGAGCGTGGTACAAAAGGTTTTATTGTCATGAAATTTGGAATAGTCACATTATTCGCAAACGCGCTATACTGGTCAGCTCAAAGAAGAGCTGATATAACTTTAATACTATATGATATCAGCGAGTTTCTATCTATGTCACATATGTTGTAGAAAAATGATTTTAGGAATGCCTGAGTTCCATATTGCCCTGCTTATAAATCCAGATGCTTCCCACGTAGAAAGTCTGTCACCAATCTTGCCCTTTCTGTGTCTAAATCGGGTGTAATTTTAGGGGGAAACTGCATATTTGGGGAAAAGAGGAAGCCTTTCTCTACCAGGAAAATTTTCAAATTACTGTACAGGCAGCTAAGATTTTACAATGCAGTTAGGATGTGTAAAAGCTGCTATAGCAAATCAGACCTGAGCTCAGTCGAGTGTAGTACCCTTTCTCAGACTGTGGCCAGCACCAGATGCTTCAGAGGAAGATTGAGGAAACTTTGCATTAGTAAAACCTTGCACTATGGCACTAAAAATAGCAGTGTAAGCATTCCTGCTTGGGCTGAAGGTCAGGATCTGAGATCCACCCCCCTCGCTGGGTTTCAGAGCCTGAGCTCCAGCCCAAGTGGAAACATCTAAACTACTATTTTTAATGCCATAGTGCAAGGCTCATGAGTCCGAGTCTGTGGCTCGGACTTGCTGTCTTAAGGCATAGGTCCTGAAACTAGAGGTGCTGGGGGTGCTACTGTACTCCCTGGCTTGAAGTGGTTTCCATCATATACAAGGTTTACAGTTTGGTTCAATGGCTCTCAGCACCCCCACTGTACACATTTTTCCAGTATCCCTGCCTTGATGGTTTTGTTTGCTTGGTTTTTTTTGCAGTGTAGACATACCCAAAGGGTTCTCTCAAAGCCATGTCTCTAAGAGGCCAGCATAATTTAAAAATGAAGGGTTGAATTGTGGCCCTATTGGCAAAATACCCATTGACTTCAATGGGGCCAAGATTTTGCATAATATTTCTAATTTTCCAGAGAAGGCTGAGCAGTAAAAGCAGTACATTTTTCAAATGTTTTGATGTCTTTTCTTCCTTATGTAAATATAAAATATTCAGATTCACTATTTTGTCATGAAACGATAGGCAGCACATTTAACGTTCAACAGCGATATGCACTGTGTATTCACAAAATGTTATCATCTGACCTGAGAATACTTTACATATGACTCAAAATGACAGGGATTAGCAATATAACATGTAGAAGTCTCTTATTTTTGCCACTGAGGTACAGTGCAGGCAGCAGTACTGAGAACTTCTTATATACTTTGTCCTGTGAATGACCTCAGCTTAGATGTACCACAAAATTAATTCAGCATATCATCCTGCTTCTTGGCCTCCCTTTAATAGAGACTGTCATTCCTGCCAGATTAACCCATATAAAGTGATTTGATCATATGAACTGATTTCCAAAATGAATTAACCAAGACGCAAACTCTTTTCATAATTAAGTTGGCATTTGTATCTGAACTGCAGCTCCAGAAGTATTACAGTGCTTTTATCCAATAAGCTACTTGGCCCTTAACACATTAATATTTTTTCTTATTAAAGATGTAATCCTATTTTAATCTTTCTCACTATACAGAGCATATCACGTGAAGATGAGAACATTCTAAACAGCCAGTAACAAGGTGATGCCTTTGCTCCCACAAGAGAGAGAGCTAACACCTGTACAACTTTTAAATCACAACACTGAGTCACTTGGCATGAGATTAAAAAGGATGATATTGTTTTGAATTTCTATCCACTTACGCTCTGCCAAAACACTTACACTATATTTTTTTCAAGTATGTCATGTTGATTACCATTTCCAAAGATGATTGCTTTTCCATAGGTGAAAGATAGTGCTCATAGTTTGTTAAGAAATTAACACTTTCACCTGTTGTTATAATCCCATAAATGTTACTAGAACACACCAAACAGTTTGTGAGTTCCAGTAACTAAAATCGAAATGTGCAACCTGATTGTGTGTTCTACTCTACACTAGTCTTCAGTTATTTACAGTTAATATGAAAATTGAGTTTTTAAATGATTTATTACTTTTTGTGGACTTCTTCAAGCATTCCATACATGCAGACGTTGTAGTATACAATAGCCAGGTTAAAGTTGATAGGTTCCCTATATGTGAGATTATTGAGCATTCTTTGCAAGAATTTGAAAGTTTAAAATGACCAACATTAATATATATATAACACCTAAGATGTACTACGTGTTTATGGAATAAACAAAATTATGGTCCCTGCCATAAGGAATTTATAATCTAATTTTAGACATGAGCACAGCAGCAATAGGAGGGAGGAGGAATAAAAGGGAAAGGAACAACAAGCATTACAAAAATGTTCCCATGCATTTACTTTGCCTTAAAATGTTTTGCTTACTGTTTTGAGCAGCCTGGTTGTGTCATTTACTTTACTTTATAAAAGTTCCACACATTGAAATGTGTTAACATAAGTATCTCCAGAAAATTAATATTCTCAATAAAGGCCCAAATCTAAGAAGTGCTGAACATATACTAGTAAAAGTGTGGCTATGATTGATGAACCCTTTGGGCAGATGTGGGCCCAGTTATGAGTGATTCTGGGTTGATTTCTGGTCTTTTTATCACAGTTATCTGAAATGTGATTACGTATATGTGTGCGGGGTGGTGGGGGCGGTGTCTTGTCTGGTTTCAGTGCAAAGCCAGGTGAAACACTATCATTTTGACTTTTTATGTCAACACAAATTTCAGAGAAAATTCAGGGAGAAGCAAAAGCACACAATGGTAAAGGCCTCACAAACTCCCGGGAAACCAAAACTACTGAGTCTTGCACAGTTCTATTCACTAAAAACTAGCCTGCCGTCCATCTGGATTATATTAATATTACGAACCTGGTCCTGAACACATGGCTATCAATGGGAGTATTGCCACTGGCATCAAATGGGGCAGGGTCGAGCCTTAGGTCATTGGAAGATGGAACAAGGATTAGGAGAAAGTGACTTTTGTCTCCTCCTCTTGAATGTATTCTTGATGGGAAATATTTTCACACAGCCTGACATTATCTTTAAATTCCAACTGGTATGTTGTTTTAGGACCATTTTATAAAACAAGGATAGTTTATTGGTTTAAGACAGTGTAAACGAAAAGCAATTATAGAGCACCTCTATCTCAGAGAAAATCTGACACATCCAGCCTCAAAGAAATATGTTAGGAATTTCATATAGGTTGAATTAAATGCTACAATTAACATTTCTATTTTTTTCCTTCAGTCCAAGTTCTTGTGATTTTTGATCAGTTCACAGTTCTTCTGTTACTCTCTATCACTTATGTAAGTAACTCTAATCACAATAAAGAATTTATTAGATAAATTTTGCCACTTTTAGTGAATTGACCATGATCAGTTTGTAAAATTGTCAATTTTATTCATTATTCAAGATTTACTGAATACAGTTAGTGAATGTACTAGTTTGTTCTCTAGCTTATTGCTGTGAGTATTCAATATGCAAAATTCAAAGGGTGAAATCCTATCTCAATTGAATTCAAAAGTAAAACTCCCATTGACTTCAGTAGGGTGAGGATTTTACCCAAACGGAAGCTCTAGGCACAAATGGGGAACATGGTGAATGCCCATAGGAGAAAATTAGAGAGAGGTTTTGGGTTGGGTGCTGGCTGAAAGAGACTTGGAGCTGTGAGCAAAAACACTGTCTCCTGTTGTTTGATTCCTCCTGTGTTCAGGGAAATGGGACTTTGTAAATTCTTTGCAAATATACACAATCACATCAGTAAAATACCTGGCTTTCACCTTCTTCTCCTAACTGGAACAACCTACAAAACCCCAAATTTTGGCTAACTGCTCAGGTCAAAGGAGTAACTCTCTCTCTCTCTCTCTCTCTCTCTCTCTCTCTCTCTCTCTCTCTCTCTCTGTGTATATATATGGGGGGGGATTTGGTACGGAACTCTTTATAACTGATATAATTTGGAATAAAAAACCCATTCAAATCTCAGTGAAAGGTTCAGTTCTGATCTGATATCAAAGTGAGGATCTAGGTATAAACATCAGAGGTGAGAAGAACCTTATGATTTTGCTTTTGGGTCATATACAAAACTGGATGTAGCCTACTTTCCTGGTCTGGTTCAGACAGCTATTCTAGAATTTCATACCATGATCAGAGAAAACTCAAAAGAACAGCTAATCTCAAGAGATTTTGGGAAGAAATTTCCTGAGAACAGCTCATGATATTTCTCTGCTGTTGAAGTCATAACAATACTCTAGCCTTGACTAACCTTCCAAGCCAAACCTCATTGAAAATTATCTCAGCCAATTGCTAGTTTATACTTAAGGATATCTCCCCTGACCCCTCTCCCCACCAAAAATATGAAGTTAGTTCCCACAAATCTAAATGTGAAATTATTTTGAATTTTAAGTTTCTGTGCTTTATAGAAAACAGTCAGTTTCAAAGATTTTTTTCTCTTTTCAGAATTCATGAATGTTAACTAGCTTAAAGTGATACTGGAACTGTATCGGCTTTCAGATTTCTTACATTTAAACCAAATATGTGTGGGGCATTTCAGTGGCAGACGACAGCCTGCTTTCTTTTAACACACACCATACATGCTTGCATTTAAAAAAAATAGAAGGCACTGAATACTAATTTTGCATAATTATGTGACGTACAGCCCTGTGTGTACTGAAACCTTAATCTAGTGGTACTTGTGATTTAAGTATCATGTAATTATATTGATTTTTTTGGTCAAGTCAGTTTTCAACTACATCTTTGAGGAAAAAGGCCAGTACATTAATCCACTAAGCTATTTATTACTTAAATATTAATCAAGAGGTGAATTAATGTTTTAATTGCTTTTGTGAATGAGTAATGAAGTACTGCTCAGAGTTCTTTGGAGCGTGTATTGTTACATGAGGGTCTGATTTCATCCCTTCTATTCAAACAGTCTTAAAGAAAGTTATTAATTATGTCACTTCGAGCCCCTAAACATTTTGTATATCATGTGACCAGGAGTAGATATTCTACTGGAATCTGATATCTATATACTGAACACACAGAAATATAAGGTCTTCAAACATTCTAGAATTCAGACTACTCTCCCTTACTGCCTAGAAATCAGAGTGAAAGGGATTGATTAATACCCAGCTGATTTTAACAGCAAGGATGAAAGACTTTCATAGGGACTTTAAGAGACTTTCAGGCTCCTAATCAGACTTAATAAAATATTCAAAATGGGGAAGGGGGAGAGTCAGAGGGAGGATTGTAGGTTTATTTGTCAGAGCCTGACTAACCACTTTACTGAAACAGATTCATCATAATGAGAAACAAACTATGGTTCTGGTATACACCTCCCTGTCATTTACAAGGACTGGATAGAATTTAACTGCACCCCATTATGGCTAATGTTCTTTAATCTATGAATTGTGTCATTTTGGGTCAGAATCAGATTCTGTTTCCTTACACAAATGGGACTTAGTCTTGAGAAGATAATTTTGTCATCTAATGAGACTCCAGACTGCCACAAAACGATCATGGAGCGACATCCTGATATTCTTTGCCTCCTAATTATGTGTGTTGGTTATTAACTATAAAATTGTCCCAGCCTGAAAGCATGCTGGATATCTCAGCTGGTAGCAAAGCTGCCAGATGGCAGCACATGGAAGAACTAGTTCAAAATCTTCATGCTAGTGTAATCTTGCTCACTGTCTCTCTAGCATCTGCTGCTTTTCATTCAAGCTCCTTTGCAATGTTGTTCAATGGTGTGGGGGAGCAGAAAAGAGAGAGTGGGAGAAAATAACTCATTCAAGGACAGTCTCGATTTCTCATTTAGTTTTCTGTGATTGCCTCAAGTTTGGGGGTGTTTTGTTTTCCTACTACTTCTATCTGTTAAGATAAGGTTGATTGAATATCTAACTCTTCAAATTTTTTATTATTTGTATTGTGGTAGTGCCTAGAAGATACAGTTATGGTCCAGGACTTTGTGCTAGGTCCTGTACAAACACAGAGCATGTGTTATGAGAGTCATGTCAAGGGTGCTCTGAGTTCTGATGGACAGGCATTCTTTAGCATGGGATTTTTCAATCTTGATAAATAAATAGTAATTCCATCTCAAGCAACATAGTTTTCATTGAGGAAGCGTAGTTGGTTAAAAACTTTATTTAACCACTTTGGAAATTGCCATGTCATCAATTTTAGAGGTAGACACTAATGGAAAGAATTTCCCCACTACATGAACAACAGAAAGAGAAATACACACGTTACCAGGAGGTTAGAAAGGAAGAGACATAACAAAGGACCTTATGTTCTCAGATGATCAGCTTTAACCAGGCATCATTATGAGGTGTATTGCATGAAAGAGCCTCAGTTCATAGAGAAAGCATGGGGAAAAGAAGGAAAAATCATAACAAATATAAGAACCATGAATCCTGGATCTATGCTAATATGGAGATAAGGTAGAAAAAATTTCTTGTGTGCTTTGTGAGGTACTTTCCAGAAGACAAGCTACGGTCTGCCTGCACCCCCTCCAATCTGGCTCATCTGTTTGTGATATTCCATTGCCTCTGATGACCATCCCTACATGAAGTGGGTGCCAGGAGCAATGTGCAGATAGGACTACAGACAGAGAATGAATGATGGCTGTGTATGCATGTGGTCTTGTGTCCCTCCCAAAACAAGCCCAGTTTTGTTGTTCTGCCTTGGGTTACACATGAAGATAGTTAATGCACCCAGGAAATCTATGTGTAGGCCAGCAACCTGTTTAGTGGACATATTTAAACTGTACTTTTCAAGACCTGGTTTTTGGTGATCCAAAATTTGGTGATTTGCTGCTTGATAACAGGATCCTTTCTTCCTGCTCAAAAGGTATACCAATGAGTTATGACAGGTACCTTGACCATGGCCAGCTTTCAGGTTTAACCTGCCATTCTCCATTTCCTTCTCATTATTGTAGGAATGGGAAACTACTTGGGTAACTGCTATAACTATCACAATATCCTCATGCTAGACTGAAACACCTACCGAGACCCCACTTATGGAAAATAAATTATATAAATACAGCCACAAATAACACATTCAATTTAAAAGGGCAAGAATAGACATCCATGCTGGCCTTTGTTATACTGTGCATCTGTCCGTTCAGACCTACTCAAATTTGGCCAATGGATAAATACCAATATATTTTTCACCACTGCCCTAAAATATATACTTTGGAATTATTTTTTCAAACTTTTGTTCAGAGTGTTCCTTCATGTTGAGAAAGGGAAATTATTATTACTTGTTGTATTGCAGTCTCACCCAATGACTTAATGAAAATGAGGTCCCCATTGAGACAGGTGCTGTACTAGCAGAATAAAATGATAGCTCCTGCCCCGCAAATCTTATTTTACTATTATAGACTGTGTTTCTCAGTGAGCTGAATGTCCAGCAAAGAAGCAGAATGAAGAGTGGGAATCAGAATGGGACTATTATAAATAAGTAGCCGTGATCCATTGAAAAGAATCATGAGGTACCCAGTCTTCACTGCTGGCAGAAAGGAGGGACTTCCTTTAGGATGAGATTTCATTTGCAGGATTCAGTAAGTTGGCTGAGTGAGCCCAATGTTAACATCCATACTGCAAGAACAAGGGTCTTATCAGTTGTGAGCAGGCACCAAGCCATCCTGACAGATGGCTCTAGCTATGGGCAGACCATATGTGTTGTATCAAATATGTTTGCTAAAGTAATTATTCCCACTTAGGACAACTCTGCCTGCCTTGACTTTCTTCACCTTTGGCATTACTAATTAAGTTCTGAGCTCCATTAATTTTAAAACCTACAAATTAGTGTATTTTCTTCATCCACATTAATATTTTTCCTACCACATAAATCTGATGTATAACTGACTGACAATAAGATCATCACCTCCTCCTCCATTGGGAGGAATCTTGTGGAATGAGGTGTGAAATAACAACCAACAGGAAAAAAAAAAACTAACCCCCACCTACCTTCAGTAGGCAAGCCAAGTTTTGTAAATATGTCAACAAGGTGAAGAAATGTGAAATATTCTCTTTGCTTCAGTAAGCAGTCCATAAGTGCACAATTAAATCTCTAGTGCTGTCAGGTTATCTAGCTTTCTACTTTGCTGCTGTTGTATTGTGATAAATAATTTATCATTTATAAATTGTTATTTAAGGAGAGTTTACTTATTGTAAAAGGAGAAAATACGTTATCCTGAGCTTAGGTAAAATAGCAGGTAGTCCTGTAGCCTTGACAGTTCCCTTGTCTCTCAGAAAATTCCCTGCATAGCAGGGTGAATTTATTAAGTAACACTGAGTTTCTTTAAAGAAATAGTCTTATCACAGGCTAGGAGGAATTTTAAGACTCTAGTAATGAGTACAGGGTAACTTACTTTTCTTTAAGATGATGAAAATTTTAGATGTCTGGCAAATGACATACTGTCACTGAGATGTATCATCTTGTTTTTTCAGTACTGTCAATTTATTTGGTGCTGTAGAGTAAACAAAAATAAAGACATCTCCTTCCCCTAGGAACTTACAGTTTGTTTTCACTGTGTTTATATAACCTCCTATGACCTGACATGTTATCTTAGGCAGGTACTATCTTAACGAATGAAGGTTTGTTTTTTTTAACTCACCTACTTAAGATGGTTGACATGTTTGGGTTAATATTTTATCTCATATACTCTAGAACAGGGGTGGGCAAACTTTTTTCCCTGAGGGCCACATCTGGGTGGAGCAATTGCATTCAGGGCCATGAATGTAGGGCTGGGGCAGGCAGTTGGAGTGCAGGAGGGGGTGCAAGGTGAATGAGGGGGCTCAGGGAAGGGGTTGGAGTGCAGGAGGGGTGCAAGGTGCAGTGGGACTCAGGGCAGGGGGTTAGGGTGCAGGAGAGGCACAGGGTGGGGCAAGGGGCTCAGGGCAGTGAGTTGGGGTGCGGGGTGCAGGAGGATTTTGGGGTGCGGGCTCTGGCCCAGCGCCGCTTACCTGAAGCTGCTCCGGGGTGGCAGCGGCATGCACCAGGGCCAAGGCATGCTCCCTGCCTGCCCTGGCCCCGTACCACACCGCTCCCATTCCTGTTCCCGGCCAATGGGAGCTTCAGGGGAGGTATCTGCAGACGAGGGCAGCGCACAAAGCCTTCTACTCCCCCTCATGCCCTCAGGACCATAGGGACGTGGTGCTGGCCGCTTTTGGGAGTGGCACAGGGCCCGTGGTGCCACAGGGATGGCAATCCTGGGAGCCAGATCGAAAACTCTGATGGGCCAGATCTGGCCCGCGGGCTGTAGAAACTGATCCACACATTATAATCTTCACAACTCCACCCCCCGCCCCCCAAAAATAAAAAAAAATAACCAAGAACAGCAAAAACTCAAAGCCAATAGAAACACAACACACACATATCTGGCCCTCTTCACTCACCTCTCTGCAAAGATTTAACAGTAGAGTCTAAAGTCTGCTGTCATGTTACTAAGACTTCATTATTTTAACAGAGTATGCTACTGGACACTTCTGGCATCTCTCGAAGCATTGTAAGCAATTAAAGCTAGCTATGCTTATCAAGATATAAGAATTACATTTGAATTTTGATTTCATTTATTTACCAATACACAATATGTAATAATTCATAATGGGTCTTCCCTTCTTACTGTGAATTAGAGAAGTTCTGTTTTATTCCAGTGCATGTTTCCATGTTATTAATTTAGAAAAAAATTGAAGTATCTATAATTGAATTAAATAATAAGAAAACTCTTCTCATAAACCAACGCAGTTCATTGCTCAAAGAGCTGAGTCCTATCTAATTAGAACTCAATGTCCTGAACTCTATTGGCTGAATGAGGAGTTCTTTTACTGGCTGCCTCACCAGTACTGAATCTAATCTGAATAATGATGGCTTTTTAAAATTAGGTAGACCAGTGATTAATTGACTATTTAATGTACTAAATTCTCACATAATTTTTTCCACAGATAAATTTTCCAGATTTTCTATGTGATAACAACTAATCACTTTTTAAAGTTTTACCACTTGACCTTAGTTTTTGTACACTAGAATGGCTCTCAATTTTAGTGAATGAAAGAAGTCTTGATATATATTACCTTAAACTAATCACAGACAAGCCTTGTGAACTTGACTGCAAAGTAACATACCCATATAATCAACAAACAAGTCACTGAAAAGCTCTAAATGTACTTATGCTTTTGATAGTCTAACCCAAACTCTATAAATTCAGTCTCTCAAACAACGCACAGAAAAAAAATATTATTTAGCCTTCCCTAGAATAATTACTTAATGATCTGTGAAAAATTACCAATTCATTAAACATGAGTATTTTGTTTCACATCTATACAGCTAAACAATCTACCTAAAGTATGTCAGTTACATACTAAGTCATACACACAATGACAGAATCAAGAAAAGACATCTAATTTTGACCATGCAATCACCATATATGTGACCACTAATTGGTATTTACATATGTGAATCAAATAGCTTGGCAACTATCTATCTAATTTTGTACATAAATGCAGCAAAAATTCATATAGATTGTTTGTTCTCAAATGTCACGACTGATTAAATTTATAAAATATATGGAATCTAATCTGTCTCCCACTGAAGTCAATGAAACAGGAGGTAACCCTTGGTGTTTGTTTCACTTGAAAGATTTATTCTTAGTTTTGATCATTTGATCCACACTTGTGATAGTAATAGCAGCAAATCTGTGATCTTTAAGTTCCAGACAAGACAAAGGAAAGGTTATTTGGGCCACTCAGGTTATTCCTCTCATAAGCTTATTCACAGACTATGAAAAATGTCCCACCTACTTTGAATATAGATAGTTAAATCTTTCCCACATACTGTAGTGCTGTATATACCCAGACTAACTATATGTCCGCTCAGACCCATATATGAAAGAAACTCTGTGTTTGTTTCAACATCGATTTTTGTTTATTTATGTTTACAGCTGATCAATAGAAAGTTATTTCCGCAACTCAGTCATTTGGAAAATTTTCCATGTTTCAGTTCACTCTTCCATTTACTTAGTGAGGTGAACCAATAATGTCAGTACCCAATGTCATAATAAAGAGCAGGTAAGAATATTAGTTGGTTCAAAATGAGCTAAAGATGTTGTCTCTCAGGGAGCATTATTACTATAGGCATATGATTTTCCTTTTGTATTTGTTTTTTTTAAAAGCACATTTTAAGATGGCAAAACTTACAAAAATTTCCTTACTATCTGGAAGATAAGCACATTGCTAGCAAGACTCACACCACAAGACATTTTTTGAGAGTCTCGGACTTTTGCCGTCCCATCTGCACTTTACAGGTTTGACATGCTGGAGACAAGGACATCAGAATCCCCCGTAGCTATAGAGTTAATGAGATGTTCACTTAGTGAGCTGGCAAGCTGATTAGTCTAATTTTAACATAACTATTTTGGCAGCGTATCAGGGTGGTATCAATATAAATGAGCCTAGTGCCAATTTTTTTATATGCAAACTCAGAATAGAAATGAAAGAGCTAGGCAGATGGCACTGTCATAACTGGAGAAGGACCTAGTTAATGATTTGCAATCTGGGGCACCACCTCTCTGATTTGTTCACCTTTGTGGATTGAAGAACCATATTTTCTTAGGCTGCCGGGTCATCAAACTGATATTTTAAATTCCAAGTTAAAAGCATCAATAGACTTTTAACAACAATAATAAGGCATTCACAATGAATTTAGCTGCTGCAATGCTGAGCATTGCAATGCCCAATTTGTAGGCACGTAGAAAATCACAGTGGAGCTTAAAACTGGGATTTAGGTACCTAAACCCTAGATTTAGGTCCTTAACTACCTTTATGGATCTGGGCCTCAACATTTTATTATGGAATATATTAGGGCAGGATTTGGCAACAATTTTGCCAATGGGTCTGGGCCAAAGCCCACATGATGCCAATGAGGATCTTTCTATTGACTTTAGCGGGCATTACATCATGCCTGATTAACTTTTAGTCAAACCAGTGGATTATTTTTTCTTTTATTTATTGGTTGTGCTCTATGTTAATGCATTTGAAAAGGAATGGAAACACTTTAACTGCTTTCTTATTAAAGAGGAATTGTTGTGTCCGTATGTTTAACAGTAACACTAAGTGGTTACTATCAATAAAATGCCTTTTAACTGTGCTCATTAAAATCCAAAGAAAACATGTACAGGGATCATTTCAGAAAATGATAAAGAGCTACCACATACATTTTAGATTACCTTGAATGATTTTTTTTAAAGAGCTTTTGGATACATATATCAGGAGATTTAGTAAAATCTCTTCTGTGAATTAGAAATTTCCATCATATTACACTAAGAAGCATACGGTACGGTACGGAACAAAAAAGATATTTGCTTAATTTATTAGTTAAGAGGCACTTATATCTGTAAATCAGATGCAGATTGCATACAAGATGTATCAGATCCCTCTGGAAAATATAAAGCTGTGAAACGCTATTAAAGTCCATTGGTACAGTTCATTTTTACTATTTTAATGTTATATTCCCAGGGTTTCATTAGATTAAGGAAAGCTAATTATTTCAAATCCCTTTCCACTTCTATCCATCTAGAGAAAGGCCTCATTGAAAATACAATTACTCTGCAGATTGATACAAGGAGTGTCTAGTAAGCTACTGTGTCTCATACAATATCAGAACCAGGATCTTCATCAGCACTTTTATGGTCTTCTTATGAATACGGTTTAGTTAGCTGCTCATTGTCAGAGCGGATTATCCACTGGGCCCACGGGAAACCCCAGTGGCAGAGCCGACCTGACCCCAGAAGCACCAGACATAGTCAGGTGGGATGGGATGCCCCACAGCGCCCAGATGGGCAGATGCCATGGGGTGGATGCGGTTGGGTGGGGATAGAATCCTAGCACTATCTCATACACGGTACCTTTTATTTTGTCCCTTTTATGTTATTAATTCATTGTTCTCAGTCCCATCTCTCTGTCCATTACCCTCCTAATCCTCTAGACCATTCACTCCTTAATCATATCTGGTTCCTTCACCCCTCCAAACCTTCTCACTCCCCGACTGATGCTTTTTTTCCTCCGCTTCTACCACATGGTCAATGTTGAGCAGAATGTCCATCAGAGTAGCCAATGAGTCCTAGTGGTGAGAAAACTGCTTGAGGAGCATTCCCGCATTATGAGATGCAAAGACAGCAATAAAAGAGCAGAACATGGCTAGGAAAATTTCTGAACAAGAGAATGTCTTTTCTTATGTGAGACACTGGAGCTGGAAAGTCATCATGCCTGTATGTTACAACAGTTACAGATGCAGTGGAAGTTTGTTTATTCAGGCTCTATTTCAGATTCAGTCCTTTCATTAATTGCAGATGCTCTGTTATTCCACAGTCTCTATTAACCCATTGAAGAAATAATTAATTAATTGATTTTATACTTATCCTGGAATATATCTGTGAAGAACGTGATAATTTTGGTAATATTTGTATGATCCCTGTGCATGCCTCAGCTTCCCTCTGTGATTTGTACTGCTATACACAGAAAGTAAAAACAAGGGTTGAGGTGCTGGCTGCACATTGCCGCTTTGGTGGAGACCAGAGTCATTAACAAACTGAATGAAGTCTATACATGTGACTGGAGGATCCAGAAAAGACAATGAAAACCTCACTGGCCTAGACGTTCACACCTAGAGACCAACAGGCAAGAGGAAGGAGATTTTCCCCACCTCTGCAGGGACACAGAGCAAAGGCCCTGAACTGGAGAACAATCGAGAAAGGTGTCCAGTGGCTGTGTTAAGAGTTAAGCTCTCAAGGTATGTCTACACTGCAATTAGAGTCATGCAGCTGGCTGGTGGCAGCTAACTCGGGCTTGTGGGGCTGGGGCTGAGGGGCTGTTTAATTGCAATGTAGACTTCCAGGCTCTAGGACCCCATGCAATGGGTGGGTCCCAAAACTTGCAGCCCGAGCCCAGAAGTCTACACTGCAATGAAACAGTCCCACAGCCCCCTCCCCAGCCCTGCAAGCCAGAGGCATCTGGCATGGGTGAGCTGGCAAGTTTTTCTTTGCAGTATAGACATATCTGTAGAAACAGGGGCTCTCATCTGAGACTAAGGCTATTTCTACACAGCAAAACAAACAAACAAAAAAGTCAACACAGCAATGAGTCTCCATGCCTTCGTCAATTGACTCAAGTTTGTGTGGCTCACACAGCAGGGCTAAAAACAGCAGTGTAAATGTTTTGGCTCAGGATGGAGTTTCACTGGGTTTCAGAGACCAGGCTCCAGCCTGAATATCCACATGGTGATTTTTAGCCTCGCAGCATGAGCCCCACGAACCTGAGTAGATGTACCCTAAGGCAAAGGAGCAGAGAGGGGAAGGAAGAAGAGATGATTTCTATTGCAGCATGGCTCAAGAGAGCCCTGCCATTGGCTAGTCTGAATTCTGTATCAACCTTTGCTTCTCTATGTTGACCTAAGGTCTTTCAGATTCTGTATGCCAGGGGACTAATAAATTATCTTGTTTCAAAAAGACTGCCTGCTGTTTCTGTAAGGCTACCTTACTGAGCGCATTGCACCCTGAAGGTGAAGGATGCACTGCAGGCAGCCCGAGAGAGAGACTGGGGCCACTGGCATCCAAAGGCCCAGTTTCGGACTTGTGGAGGCCATGGGTCTGCCTCTGAAGAACTGTGTAGATTCTTGGGGTCTGGCACACTAAAGTGGTCACTCTCAAGGGACTGGTCAGTGGCAAATTAGCTACTGGACCAATGGGGCTTGTGCTCTGGGACCCCAGCCAGTTGGGGCCCCCGGAAAAATGGATGCCCCCGTGCCCTGACCCACTCCACCCACCCACCACCTCTGCTTGTGTTTGATGTTCTCTCTTTCTGAAGCCATATAAGGTTGTGTAAAAGGAAGGTTAAGTGTCAAGATAAACCTACAAACACAAGAACATTTAAAACAATTCTGAAATGGACCATATGACCTTTCATACATAGAGTCATCTATGTACTGAAGTGACATATCTAACATTGTTTTTAATTGCCTTGCAATTGTGAGTTTCATTTAAATAAAAGAGATGCATTTTTTTGTGAATTTTAATTAGCCATTTTGAAGAAAAATCAAGGAAATATATGCATTATAAAGGGTAGGCAACCTATGGCACGCGTGCCGAAGACAGCACGCAAACCGATTTTCAGTGGCACTCACACTGCCCGAGTCCTGGCCACCGCTCTGGGGAGCTCTGCATTTTAATTTAATTTTAAATGAAGCTTCTCAAGCATTTTAAAAACCTTATTTACTTTACATACAACAATAGTTTAGTTATATATTATAGACTTATAGAAAGAGACCTTCTAAAAACGTTAAAATGTATTACTGGCACATGAAACCTTAAATCCAAGTGAATAAATGAAGACTCGGCACACCACTTCTGAAAGGTTGCCGACCCCTGGACTATAATATGCTACATTATGTTGTCTTTAAAAATCAGAGTAACCTAGCTACAATAAAAATTTACAAAAAATTAAATGTAGTTTCACAGTCATAGCTTATACATTTCAATAATTACTTAAATTATCATTTCAATGTCCTCAGAGCATTCATTCTTTTAGGAAAGAAAACAAAGTGCATATTAAACAATCAAAGAATGTTTAATTCATTTAGATGTAAGCTTCAGGTATAAGCCAAGGTCAGTCAAGTATTCATCTCTGAATACTATATTATTTGATGACAATCATTAGTGCTAATCTGAATAGACCTCCTTTTATAGAAAGGTGAAGGAACCTTTCTTTTGATTTGTGTCCATATATAATTGAACTCTATGGAATATATTAAAAACAGCTAGGGTCAAAAGAACAACTCTATGTTAGCAGCAGTCTGTTTTAAACAGATCTGTTAATCTATTTTTCTTGCCAGAGAGCAGAAGAAAATGTCTAAAGAAAATATAACAGCAGAGAACCTACATTAATACATATGTGATAAAGCCCAGAACGCATTAGCAAAAGATCATGTTATCTCCAAAAGAAAGCAATCTTCTCTAAAGTAATATTTAAATTAGGTCTCATTAGCATCATTAGTACTGAATGTATTTGAGGTTTGTCACATTTTTGATCAAATCCCAGTGGGCTAGTGACCTATTTCTTCCATGCTGACCCTATCAAATATGGGCTGGGGCATTCTCTAGTTAAGGCGGTCTAATAAATGGTTTTGTTAATATGCCTTGGTCTGTTCAGTGCTTGAAAACACAGCAGGGAGTTAACATGGCAGCTCACACAACAATGTACATTATTAGAGGAAGTAATTGTCACTGCCTGTTTTGATTTGGGGATCTTCAAAACATCTGATGAGCAGAGGTGAAAATGGGCTGGTACAGTGTACCGGTAAGAAGTGGCCGCCGGTACCTGCCCGTACACAGCCAGTGTTAAAGTGCCGTGACTCTGCATCTAGGTAGCTGCATGTGAGACATACTCTGTGCCAGGCCTACACCCAGTGTAGCATATATTCCCTCGCATGCTGGTGTCATTGTACTAGATGCTGCTTGAGGGGAGGGGAAGTGGAGCCCAGGTTGTGACCATTCCTCACTCTTTCCCACCCACTCTGATTCAGATGAATGTGGGGAGATGCAATGTAGCAACAGGGGAGCTCTCCCTCACTGTACAGCTATCTGACGTAGGGAAATAAGGGGCTGAATTACACACCTTTATTCCCACACATGAGACCACAGGCCACAATCTAGCCTCAAATATGTACAGGAGTTTAAGCACAAAAGTTCTTGAAAGAAACTAGATTTATTCTTAAAACCTATTATTCTGTATCATCCTAATTAGGGAAGTCAAGTGGACATTTTAATGATTTCATTTTCTCTAAATGAAAAGTATACAAAACATTCAAACTATCTCATTCTCACTTAAAAGTAGAGCTGGGGGAATAATTGATTCTTTGGTTCGCTATCAGTTCCAAACCAAAAAAAAAAATTGTTTCAGGTTGAGCTGAATCCAAGAAATATGAAAAATGTCAGTAAATAGAAAAAAAAATCTGTTTCTCCCCCACCCAAAAACCATGTTTTGTTCAACCTGAAATGGATTTTTCAGGCATTTATAAAGGTGAGTAGGTGTCATTCTCATTCCCTGGCCCAATGACTATTTATTGTTATTCATAGGATGTTTCACGAAACAGCACTTCAGATCATTTTATAAATATAACAATATGAAAAAACAGAGTCATCGTCACTAGTGTCTGCTCCAAATGGAAAACTGAAAGGCTCCAAAATACACTACCCCTTGGCAAAGAGTCAAGAATATAATTGGATTCCACTGACTTTCAGTTGGACTTGTGCTCCTAAATCACCTAGGTGCTTTGAAAAGCTTCCCCATAAATACTACAGACTGGATTAACTTCCTAAGGAAATCAATGGAACTGAGTTTCAGGGGCTTTAGATCAGTCTCTGTATGAACAGAAGTGTCATGGCTAAAGGGAAGTTAACATAGATGGCAAAACCATGACTTCTCACTATATTCAGTTCAAGCTGTGTCTTGACTGACAAAGCACTTTCTAACACTACAGTCGTCTGACCCACAGTAGAGACTACCAGCATTTGAACATATAGTTCAAGGAATGTGCTAACACTGTCGTTTCAAATAGCATCAGTATGATACAAATTCTTATCCTAAATTTTAATCACACTGCTCAACATAAATGTAGCATGATTTTTTCCCTACCAGGTGGAAGGCTCAATCCTTCTCCCATTGATGTCAGTGGCAGAAGTCCCAAAGGGAGCCAGAGCAGGCCCAGAGAGCTCAAATTAAGTCATGTTAGGCAGATTATTTGTAGTTCAAAATATCATAATCTTAACATGAGATTTTTTTTACCCTGAGATAACTGGCTCACAATATGGCAGAAGAATGTGTAAAAAGCAAAATCTAATTATTCATATTTAAAAATTGTAACTCAACCAATACTGAAGCTAATTTTAATAAGATTTGTAGTGATTTAAAGCTTTGCCTGCACTCATTGGTTTTAATGGTGTATTAAAAATGAGGATTTGCCACAGATAATCATTTTAGCTAGCAAATCTCCATACTCTTATACATGATTTTTTCTCCCCCCATGCATACTGTCAATATTAATCTGCAGACTAATCAAAACCTTGTTTTTTAATCTTACTTTGTAAATATAGATGTGTCAACCTCAACAGTTCAGAATTTGGGTTAAAGCTCAGTTCGGTTCTCACTAGTGTCCCAAAGCAACATTGAGCTACCACTCTCCTCCACAACATTTTCTTCAACTCTCTCTCTCAGGTTCACATGCTATAGGGCCTGCAACTCTTCTCTTATTTTATTTATAATATTCAAAATAAGACCATGGAAATGTCTGTCTGGGATTTTCTATCAGATTCCCTGTGTTCTTGTTTCAGATCACTCACTCCTCAGTTGGGCTGTGGGTTCTGAGCTGCATTTCCCTGCAGTGATCTCTCCCAGCCACCACTGTATTGATGGCAGGGAGATGGTCTTCTCTGCTCTTAATGTTTCCTTGCTGGAGCCCAAGTAAACTGGAGTTGCAGAGAGAGGAGGAGGTAGCTGCTGGCAAGAACTCAAGGAGACAGAATGAGGGAACAGACTCAGGGAAGTGGGAACAGGAGCTCCCTTTGATCCCTTATCTTTCCATTTACCCATCCCCACATGCCTCAAGGTCACTCTCCAATTTAATTTTGGAACAGTATTTCAACCCCTGGATAAGCTGTATATACAGAAACAAGCCAATTTACCTTATTGATATATACCTGTACAATCAGTTAAGAGTGTATATGTATGTTCTAGCACACATGAAAGTGGGACAAAAGCTCATTACCTTTGATTATCAATAGGGCTAGTTTGATAGCCACTCTTCTATCTTTGGTTGTGTTCCTGAGAGAGAGAGGCACAAAGGATTACCTCATTCCACGCCAGGGAATGAGGGAAGCCAGTACAGCTCACTCTGCCTCACACTGCTTTAATATTTATCATCTCTTTGGGGTGGCCTGCTCTCTGACTCACTCAGAAAAAATGGGACCAAGAACGATTTGCTTGTCCTTGTGCATTTAAGCCTCTAAAGGAGCAGATATGCCATGAAAGGAGGAAGGAACCAAAGACATGCAAAATGGAGCAGCAGATCGTTGAGCTCCTTCTTAACCCCCACATGGACAGTGCAGAAAACAGTAAGTATAAGAAGCCAGGGCTGGTTGGACCTCCCCTGTGTGTTTCTGGGAGAGAACATTTTTGAACCAGAAAAGATTTGGTTTAAAATTGTTCTAAGTATGACCAGGCTCTTATTTTTTCATGACCTGTTAATTTTTCCCAACTTGTAAGACCTTTATTACTCAAGGTATGCTGACCTTTTAGCCTATAATGTCTGTTCTTTATAAGCTAGAAAAGTAGTTCACTAAGATAAAGTACTGAAATAAAGTGATCATTATGGAGATGCAGCTGTTAACAATATGTGGAGGTTAATCTTGCTTTTAATGAAGAAGAATGCACACCTGTACTTTGGCATATGCTTCCTTGTGAGCACAGAGACCTCTCCATTAGAATGGCAAAACTTTCCTTTGGGCTGATTGAACTCTTTTTGGCTTTTGCACCCTGAGGACACATACTTGAGGTTGAAGAATTTCCATCAGGTGGCTGTTTGAGGTGAAGCATTGTGAATGTAAAGAACAAATAATTAATTGTATGCACCTCATTTTCAGCTCATTTCTTCTTTTCCCCCTAATTATAAACAAAAAAAAATATGTAGAAATGATTGCAGTGATACTTGTGGCAGTGATATTAATTACACCTTTAAAATATGCAATTCTCTATTTGGGAATTTGTGTTTTGCTTCTTCTGTGTGTACCATCTGGCCCTTTTTGATGATGTTATGGATATAATCTCATCGAAAAGTAATTCTTACTAAAGCCAGAAAAATAATTAAAATAGCAGAACCAATTTTATTATCATGCATATCTGAACTTCATATACAAATGGCAAATTTTGCATAAAAGTACAGTCACCTCATGGAGGATTTCATATGCTCACCAACAGAGAATTGTGTTGACAATGGTTTTTTTGGGGGGTATTGTAGACAGCATTCTCATTATTCCCAGGAGTTCCTACAGTACTCATTCAAAGAAAATTTGGCATCTACTTTGATAATATGTATGCAGTGTGGTTGTAGCTGTGTTGATCCCAGAATATTAGAGAGACAAGGTGGTTGAGGTAACAAGAGAAGTTGGTCCAATAAAATATATGACCTCACCCACCTTGCTCCCTCAACTTAATAGCAGTCAGTCTAAAATGTGTTTCTGGAAATAAACAAGTTATTGAAAAAATGATTTTAAGCCTTTTTTGGGTGCCTTTTGATGTTCATGGTGCATTCAGAAAAGGGTCACCTCAATGGACAGATGACAGATATCTGAATATTTCGTTCTTGCAGCTGCAGAAGTGCACTGCACGATATCTCAGAGACAGGGAGCGTGCATCACTTGTGGCACTAGAGATCCTCCACCAAAGCCCAGTGAAGTGAACAGAAAGACTCTCATTGACTTCAATAGGCTTTGTTTCAGGCCCTACATGAGCTAAAGAGTGCACATACAAATGCTGTAGTGCTCTGTGTTCTGAAGCTACTGAACATGAAAATTGTTTTCTAGGTACAAAAATGCATATATTTATTGGTACCATAATGATTAGTTTCAGCCAACATCAAACAAAATTTATTTTTATGATTTTTCTCCATTGGTGTAACCAGCACTTGTAAAGCACTTGACAGATATGTTATGACTGAATGCATTTTCATGGGTAGATCAAGATGTTTAATTTTTTTTTTTAGGGCAATACTTTTTTGCAGGGTATACAGAAAGCCTTAACTAGATGAAAGAAAGGGGAGGTGTTATGCTATGAATCATTTACTTCTTGTTCTCAGGAATAGATGTTTCCTTCCTTAGGGGCACTTTTACTTATGGGAGAAAGTCAAATATTAATTGAATTGAATACCATGATTATTCATGATTGGAATGCTAGCAAGTAAGAGCACAGAGATTGCCAAAACTGTAAGGACCTTTCTGGTGATTTTGCAAGACATGGAGGACAGAGATACATTGTTGATAGACAAGAGCAGAGGAGATATTTTTAAGGTGAGCATCATAGTATCTATCCATTCCTAGATTTAAAGTGAACATGCACTCTGAGAGGTAACTTTGAGACACTGGTATCATAAAGTGCCATGTTCATTATGTCAATGACTCCTGATCACATTTGCTCAGCTAAAAAGTTTTAAAAAAAGAGAGAGAAAGAAAAAATAAATGTTCTGCCAGGCCTAAAAACTTACCCTGAGATCTACAAGTCAGGTCCGGCTCTTTCTAGCTCATTCATCACTACCACTAATTGAGATTCTGTAATTTAACTTAGTTAACAATTCTGACATCCAAGTCAGGGACAAATCCAGTTCACTTCCTCATACCTATATTGGCTCTGCAGCGTTAACAGGTGTAACAGATATTAACTTTTCTTTATGCTGTTGGATATGGCATACAGGATACAAATTCCAAATATGACTACAGACTATTAGAACTATTGATATGCTAAAAATATCTTTTAACTGCTTGCTCCATGCCATAACTTCTCAGTCTGTGACATCAGAAAAACATCCACAAGATTGTGACTTCAGTTGTGGAATAAACACATGAAACAAAAAGAAGCATGTTTTGTGCACAAATATCGTCACTCATTGGACCTTGTCTTCAATGAGCCTTGCTTCCTCACTGACCTCTCTCACTCACTGATTTCTTCTCGGATCTCTATCATAAGAACATAAGAACGGCCGTACCGGGTCAGACCAAGGGTCCATCTAGTCCAGTATCTGTCTACAGACAGTGGCTAATGCCAGGTGCCCCAGAGGAAGTGAAGCTAACAGGCAATGATCAAGTGATCTCTCTCCTGCCATCCATCTCCATCCTCTGATGAACAGAGGCTAGGGACACCATTCTTTACCCTTTAGCCACCATGAATTTATCCAGTTCCCTTTTAAATATTGTTATAGTCCCAGCCTTCACAACCTCCTCAGGTAAGGAATTCCACAAGTTGACTGTGCGCTGTGTGAAGAACTTCCTTTTATTTGTTTTAAACCTGCTACCTATTAATTTCATTTGGTGACCCCTAGTTCTTGTTTTATAGGAATAAGTAAATAACTTTTCCTTATCCACTTTCTCTACATCACTCATGATTTTATATATCTCTATCATATCCCCCCTTAGTCTTCTCTTTTCCAAGCTGAAGAGGCCTAGCCTCTTTAATCTTTCCTCGTATGGGACCCTCTCCAAACCCCTAATCATTTTAGTTGCCCTTTTCTGAACCTTTTCTAGTGCTAGAATATCTTTTTTGAGGTGAGGAGACCACATCTATACACAGTATTCAAGATGTGGGAGTACCATGGATTTATATAAGGGCAATAAGATATTCTCCATCTTATTCTCTATCCCCTTTTTAATGATTCCTAACATCCTGTTTGCTTTTTTGACTGTCTCTGCACACTGCGTGGACATCTTCAGAGAACTATCCACGATGACGCCAAGATCTTTTTCCTGATTTGTTGTAGCTAAATTAGCCCCCATCGTATTGTATGTATAGTTGGGGTTATTTTTTCCAATGTGCATTACTTTACATATATCCACATTAAATTTCATTTGCCCTTTTGATCCCCAATCACTTAGTTTTGTGAGATCTTTTTGAAGTTCTTCACAATCTGCTTTGGTCTTAACTATCTTGAGTAGTTTAGTATCATCTGCAAACTTTGCCACCTCACTGTTTACCCCTTTCTCCAAATCATTTATGAATAAATTGAATAGGATTGGTCCTAGGACTGACCCCTGGGGAACACCACTAGTTACCCCTCTCCATTCTGAGAATTTACCATTAATTCCTACCCTTTGTTCCCTGTCTTTTAACCAGTTCTCAGTCCATGAAAGGACCTTCCCTTTATCCCATGACAGCTTAATTTACGTAAGAGCCTTTGGTGAGGGACCTTGTCAAAGGCTTTCTGGAAATCTAAGTACATTATGTCCACTGGATCCCCCTTGTCCACATGTTTGTTGACCCCTTCAAAGAACTCTAATAGATTAGTAAGACACGATTTCCCTTTACAGAAACCATGTTGACTATTGATCAACAGTTTATGTTTTTCTATGTGTCTGGCCATTTTATTCTTAACTATTGTTTCGACTAATTTGCCCGGTACCAACGTTAGACTTACTGGTCTGTAATTGCCGGGATCACCTCTAGAGCCCTTTTAAAATATAGGCGTTACATTAGCTAACTTCCAGTCATTGGGTACCAAAGCCGATTTAAAGGACAGGATACAAACCTTAGTTAATAGTTCCGCAACTTCACATTTGAGTTCTTTCAGAACTCTTAGGTGAATGCCATCTGGTCCCGGTGTCTTGTTAATGTTGAGTTTATCAATTAATTCCAAAACCTCCTCTAGTGACACTTCAGTCTGTGACAGTTCCCCAGATTTGTCACCTACAAAAGCCAGCTCAGGTTTGGGAATCTCCCTAACATCCTCAGCCATGAAGACTGAAGCAAAGAATCCATTTAGTTTCTCCGCAATGACTTTATCATCTTTTAGCGCTCCTTTTGTACTTTGATTGTCAAGGGGCCTCACTGGTTGTTTAGCAGGCTTCCTGCTTCTGATGTACTTAAACGCTTTTGTTATTACCTTTGGAGTTTTTGGCTAGCTGTTCTTCAAACTCCTCATTGGCTTTTCTTATTACACTCTTGCACTTAAGCTGGCAGTGTTTATGCTCCTTTCTATTTGCCTCACTAGGATTTGACTTCCACTTTTTAAAGGAAGTCTTTTTATCTCTCACTGCTTCTTTTACATGATTGTTAAGCCACGGTGGCTCTTTTTTAGTCCTTTTACTGTGTTTCTTAATTGGGGTATACATTGAAGTTGGGCCTCTATTATGGTGTCTTTAAAAAGGGCCCGTGCAACTTGCAGAGATTTCACTTTAGTCACTGTACCTTTTAACTTTTGTTTAACTAATCCCCTCATTTTTGTATAGTTCTCTCTTTTGAAATTAAATGCCACACTGTTGGGCTGTTGAGGTGTTCTTCCTCCCCACAGGGATGTTGAATGCTATTGTATTATGGTCACTATTTCCAAGTGGTTCTGCTATAGTTACCTCTTGGACCAGCTCCTGTGCTCCACTCAGGATGAAATCTAGAGTTGCCTCTCCTCTTGTGGGTTCCCGTACCAGCTGCTCCATGAAGCAGTCATTTGAAGTATCGAGAAATTTTATCTCTGCATTTTGTCCTGAAGTGAAATGTTCCCAGTCAATATGGGGATAATTGAAATCCCCCACTATTATTAGGTTCTTAATTTTGATAGCCTCTCTAATTTCCCTTAGCATTTCATCATCACTATTACTATCCTGGTCAGGTGGTCGATAATAGATCCCTAATGTTATATTTTTATTAGAGCATGTAATTTCTATCCATAGCAATTCTATGGAACATGTGGATTCGCTTAAGATTTTTACTTCATTTGAATCTACATTTTCTTTCACATATAGTGCCACTCCTCCCCCTGTACGATCTTTTCTGTCCTTCCGATATATTTTGTACCCCAGAATGATTGTGTGCACACACCCTCCAGGCCTTCACCCTTCTTATTCTTTCCATCAGTTTCCCCCCGTTCTCAGCCCCTTCTCTCCATCCCTCCCAAATCAAGGACTGAATATCTGAACTCCATACAGTCCTTCATTCATTGATTTCTTTACCCCTTACTCCTCCCGCAAAGTCCCAGTACTGCCTCACATATATTTTCCCTGTTCCTGCATGCTTTCTGGGTCCATGCTAGCTTCCTACACAATAAAGTCATCCTCTCTTTTTTCCACTCTGCAATCTACCTTGCAAAACAGTTACTCTTTTCTTTTTCCTTACTGAGTCCAATGCCTTTCTCCAGGCTTCTTCTCCTTCCACACTCTCTTTCTGTGGGTACGTCTATACTACGGGATTATTCCGATTTTACATAAACCGGTTTTATAAAACAGATTGTATAAAGTCGAGTGCACGCGGCCACACTAAGCACAGCGTCGATTTCCAGAGCGTTGCACTGTGGGTAGCTATTCCATAGCTATCTCATAGTTCCCGCAGTCTCCCCCACCCTAGAATTCTGGGTTGAGAGCACAGTGGCTGATGGGGCAAAAATCATTGTCGCGGGTGGTTCTGGGTAAATGTCATCAGTCATTCCTTCCTCCGGGAAAGCAACGGCAGACAATCATTTCGCGCCCTTTTTCCCTGGATTGCCCTGGCAGACACTATAGCACGGCAACCATGGAGCCCATTCAGCTTTTTTTTTTAAAGTCACCGTATGTGTACTGGATGCTGTGGACAGAGGCAATACTTCAGCGCTACACAGCAGCATTCATTCGCTTTTGCATGCTAGCAGAGATGGTTATCAGTTGTTCTGTATCGTCTGCTGCCAGTGTAATTTGGCAATGAGATGACGGTTATCTGTCCCTCTGTGCTGTCTGCTGCTATCATGGGTGCCCCTGGCTGAGATCGGCCGGGGGCGCAAAAGCAAAACTGGGAATGACTCCCCGAGTCAATCCCTCCTTCATGGTTTCTAAAAATAGAGTCAATCCTGCCTAGAATATGGGGCAAATGTACTAGAGAAGCAGTGTACCAGAGAGCACAGCTGCTCTGTGTCATATCCCACAGAAATGATGAGCTACATGCCATTCACGGGGGGGTGCCCCTGCAACAACCCCACTCGTTGCTTCCCTTCTCCCCCAACCTTCCTGGGCTATCATAGCAGTGTCCCCCCCATTTGTGTCATGAAGTAATAAAGAATGCAGGAATAAGAAACACTGAGTTTTTAGTGACATAAAATGAGGGGGAGGCAGCCTCCCGTGCTATGATAGTCCAGGCAGGACATTAAGCAGTGTGGGGGAAAGGAGCCCAGCATCCCACTGCTATGATAGTCCAGGCAGTACACAATCTTTTCTTTTCACATGAAAGGGAGGGGGCTGATTGAAGCTCAGCCCCTAGTTGCTATGATGAAGACGGTTACCAGCTGTTCTGTACCGTCTACTGGGAATGACCAGGAGTCATTCCTATTTTCACCCAGGCGCCCCCAGCCAGCCTCACCTGAAGCCAGCCAGGAACACTCACGGCTTGATAAGAAGGACAGTTACCAGTCCTACTGCACCGTCTGCCACCGGGGAGGGGAGAGGAGCGGATACTTCTCTTCACTGCTGCAGCATCGCGTCTACCAGCAGCATTCAGTAGACATAGGGTGACATTGAAAGAAGTCAAGAAATGATTTCTTTCCATTTTCTTTCACGGGGGGGGGGTAAATTGATGAGGTATTCCCTGAACCACGCCGGACAATGTGTTTGACCCTACAGGCATTGGGAGCTCAGCCAAGAATGCAAATACTTTTCGGAGACTGCTTGGGACTGTGGGATAGCTGGAGTCCTCAGTACCCCCTCCCTCCCTCCATGAGCGTCCATTTGAGTCTCTGGCTTCCCGTCACGCTCGTCACGCAGCACTGTGTAGCCGGTAGATTTTTTTTTAAACGCTCTGGCATTTTGTCTTCTGTAACGGAGCTTTGATAGGACAGATTTGTCTCCCCATACAGCAATCAGATTCAGTATCTCTCGTACAGTCCATGCTGGAGCTCTTTTTGGATTTGGGACTGCATTGTCACCCGTGCTGATCAGAGCTCCACGCTGGACAAACAGGAAATAAAAATCAAAATTTCGCGGGGCTTTTCCTGTTTACCTGGCCACTGCATCCAAGCTGAGATTGCTGTCCAGAGCGGTCACAGTGGTGCACTGTGAGATACCGCCCGGAGGCCAATACCGTCGATTCACGGCCACACTAACCCTAATCCGTTATGGTAACACTGATTTTAGCGCTACTCCTCTCGTCGGGGAGGAGTACAGAAACCGATTTAAAGAGCCCTTTATATTGATATAAAGGGCCTCGTAGTGTGGACGGGTACAGCGTTGAATCGGTTTAACGCTGCTAAAATTGGTTTAAACGCGTAGTGTAGACCAGGCCTTTGCCAGGGATCTTGCTCACTTCTTTAAAGAGAATATAGAAAGAAATAATCTGCACCAAACTTTGTCTAACATACCCTCTTGTTTCCCCCCCCCCATCTCTAATCTTAATATCTATTCTTTTCCAGTTTCTTAGAGATGCTGCAGAATGTAAACCTTTTCTTCTCATTCTTTAGAGGGGAGCAAGGGACCTCTGTGGATTAACTACCCCTATACTGACCTAATACAGGAAAAAGGGGAAAGAGAGTATGAAGAATTTCCTTGTTTTCCAAGGACAAGAAGTACAATAGATTCCTGCACCTGGAAATTAAATATCTCAAGCAAAATCTCCTTGACTGACTCAATATGTTTAAAAAAATGCCCCTTTTCAAAAACAGGTGGACAATATAGCACTCATCCTGACCCAAGTAAAATCACTGGTGGTAGTGGAGGGGGGTATCTTAGAAACTACAAATGGCTAAGAAGGGAGCAGATCTTTTTAATTAAATATCATCCCTAGAGAAGTGACAATGGAGACCTGCTGTCTTTGCTAACTCTGATATTAAGCTGTTGGTAATGAATTAAGAATAGGCTTCCTGACCGCTGGGCAGCCAGGGGAAGGGAGAGAATGTAGTCCATCCACTTCCATGAGCAAGGAGACAAGGCAAAGTGAGAAAACGGAAGGGACACACAGCAATCCTTTGAAACACGAAAGGGAGGGAAAACAAGTGGCTGAATTTGGGTTGTAGTTCAGGGATGCTGTGAAATCAGGGTTAAATAACTTCATCCTAAATAAGCATGTTTGGAAAGTTTCTTTTAAAAAAAAGCATCTCTCTAATGAAGATTAGTGAAACCTATCTGAAAATGAATGACTGCATATAGTTTTAATTTAACAAGTCATCATACCAGTTCTTCTAACACAAGCTATAGTCTGTGAACTGTTAAATGATCCCCAATATTTATGTCACAGCTGATTAAACAGGAAATATGCTACTTCCTGGTATATAAGGCACAAGCATACTTTAACAACACTACACTGCAATACTAGAAATTGCTTCACAGCCATTTATTAGAGGGAGAAAAAACCTAGGCTTGTACTATTTTGAGTATGGTCCTTCCCCCCACAATAAAATAATAGGCAATAGTTACTAATCACTAACGAGTGTCATTGTTGACATCCATCTCTTCTGCTTTTGACACCATTCACTGTTCATATGCTTTTCTTCTTGAAATCTTATCCTCACTAATGGTTCGTGAATTTCCTTTTATTTTCCTGATGTTTCTTCAGCATCTTGTTTGGTGGATTTTCCTCAGATCTCCTCTGCTTTTCAGTGGGAAATCCAAAGGGCTCCATCCTTGTCCCCTTTTTTGACCCCCTCTGAGTCCGTGTGATGTTATTCAGAAACATGGTTTTACGCTGATGACTCAGGGATTTACCACTCCACTCTAGACATTGCCTGTCCAAATTAAAACCTTATCCTGTCTCTCATTGGTTACCTTCAGTTCAACATAATCAAGCTAAGCTCTGACTCTTTTCCTGATCACTGAGGATAATGCCTCTATCCTCCCAGTCAGTCAAGCACTAAGCATCGGCTTTGATTCCACTGTCTTTCTAGACCCACACAGTCAGGCTGTGTCCAAGCCTTGTTACTGTTTCCTGCACCACACCTCTAAGAACTAGCCTCTTTTATATTCACGCAGCTAAAATATTCATCCAGGCCCTCATTATCAGTCTGTTGCAGAGTCTCTTCCTGAACCCAGGTCTCCTACTTTGAAGTTTAGTGTTCTAGCCACTGAGCTAAGAAGTATTCTGGGGTGGGTCGCTCGCAATCTGCCTTGCTAAAACTGTTCCACTTTGTATAAATAAATATTTTTTGTTGCAGGAATGTTCCCCCTGCCACCAGGCTTCCTTTCACTCTCTATTTAATTATTTATACAAATTAGAACAGCTGCAACAGGAGAGACTGAGTTAAACCCACACCAGAATAGCCAAGGCACTCACCTAGGAGTGGGAAGACCTGGTTTAAATCTTTGTTCCTGAGCAGAGAGAGATTCAAACCTGGGTCTGCTATCTTGCAAGTGAGTGCTCTAACCACTGGGATATGGATTATAAGGGTGGGGGACATTATCACGTCTTCCTCTTTCACTTTGTGGGCATGTCTACATAGGGATAAAAGCCCTGAATCAGTGTCTTGGGCTCGTAGGGCTAAAAATTCCTGTGTAGATATTTGGGCTCATGCTAGAGCCTGAGCTCTGGGACCTTCCATCCCCATGTAGACATACCTTTAGTTCCTTTGTGAATCTAATCCTTTGTTTCTACATTTCCTTTTCTTTAATTTTTTTTTAAATAGTTACAAATGCCTAAAATCAAAATGAAATTTTTTTCAACCCAAAACAATTTTTCCCAGACTTCAATTCATGAAAATCCTGAAAAAAAATTGGCTTTGGTTTAAGAATTAATTATTTTTGACTTGTCAGAATTGCCAGAGGTCTGAAAAAAAATCAGTATCCACACAGCTCTATTCAAGTATACAGCTGTGGCAGAGTCAACACTAGTGTTCTGACTCTTACCCTATGAGCTAGTTACTAGATTCTGCTGTCTTTCTTATCGCACAGTGCTTGGCCTAATTGATGCTTTTCATATAAGAGTTGATGTTGAAGGAGACTTGTTGACCTTGCAAAAGATTCTTTAACTGATTTCTCTTCAACACGCAAACTGAATTCTCTTGTCTTAGTGTAGTCTGTCCCCCAACCACTCTGAATATTGCTTAACCACATGTAAAAGATGTGACTTTAATCTCTAGCACGGGGGTCAGCAACCTTTCAGAAGTGGTGTGCCGAGTCTTCATTTATTCACTCTAATTGAAGGTTTTGCATGCCAGTAATACATTTTAAGGTTTTTAGACGGTCTCTTTCTATAAGTCTATAATATATAACTAAACTATTGTTGTATGTAAAGTAAATAAGGTTTTTAAAATGTTTAAGCTTCATTTAAAATTAAATTAAAATGCAGAGCCCCCCGGACTGGTGGCCAGGACCTGGGCAGTGTGAGAGCCACTGAAAATCAGCTCGTGTGCCGCCTTGAGCATGCATGCCATAGGTTGCCTATCCCTGCTCTTGCTCATTTAAAACAACGACAACAAAAATCTTCGGAAGTACTTTAAACTTCAGTGTTCACCAAAATATGTTTTAAAAAAAATATGTCTGGGAGTAGACACTCATGGATACCCTTACAAGAGTTTACTCTGTCTTCATTTCTAAAAAATAAAGTACTCTGGAAATGATATTCACTAGAGTAATTAACTTATCCTGCTGCCATTGGAGTTAATGACAACTCCAATGAATTTTATATATATAAACACCCCCTTAAGTGCAATATGTAAGAGCTGCATATCTTCACCCTGAAATACTTTATTATGGAAAGAGAAACAAAGGGCAAGAAGAATGACGATCTTGGAGAATGCCTAGCCCTCAACCTACCACCTGATTAGTTGCAAACAGCAAGAATACTTTGCCTGTTTACCCCTAGAGTTGAAGTCATATGGGGATAGATGTTGTGACACTGTCAGTGGCTGAATCATTTCTACTGTCATTCCACCAAAGCCTGACTGGGACAGCCTTAAGGATCTGCTGCAAAATGTATCTGGTCAACTTGACATTTTAGCTGGCTGGGAGATTTGCTGATCGTGTAAGATAGTTGCTGCTCAGTTAATTAGCTGGAATTTAATTATCCATGAGTGGGGATTCGTGTAAATTTCCGTTAATAATATGTGCTTAAGACTATTGATTTTGTTTTTGTTTTGTTTGCATAAACATACTATATGAACAAACAATAAAAAAGCCAATAAATAATATAGCAAACCCTGTTTTATCCAAATGCAACAGAGGGAATGGAATTTCTTTGGATGAATTTAGTTTCAGGTAAATGGAGGACATTTCAGTACACATGGTACTGTTGATAGATTTTTCAGGTAAGGGAGATCATGGCAAATTACTCTTTCAAAACTTCTGTAGAATTTAATAGAAATAACTTTTTTTGTTAAATTCTATAGGATGGGCCCAAAAAAACTAGAGAAGGAATATCTTTTTCTATTACATTATAAGGCTTTGACTGTAATTTCTATAGAACAGTATTAAATTTTTATATCTAGTGGCTTTTTTGCCTAATAAATTTCATAGGGCTTTTCCTCAAAGAGGAGTGTGCCAGTACAATGGTGTTGAATATGGTATATGATAGGATAAGACAGAAACAGCAGTTATTACAACATCTTTAAACTTGAAAATCTTTACCCTCCTCCCAGGGTCATGCTCAAGGTGGGGGGGAGCAAGCAGGGGCATACACTCCTCCAGTAATTGGCCTCCTCTGGCCTTGGGGCTATGGTGGGGAGAATGAGCTCCTCCAGCTCTGGGGGAAACTGACTGCTCCTCTGGCCCCAGGGCCACGGTGAAGAGAGTGAGCTTCTCCAGAATCAGGGCTGTGGGGAGAGGGACACAGAAAGTTCCCCTCCAAAAGCCATCACATTTTTATTCCTGTGATGGCTTTTGGAGGGGAACTTTCTGTGTCCCTGCCTTCTCCCTGCCAAAAAATCCCCCCATTCGGTATCTTTTTGCTATCTGTCCAGATTGTCTCTTAGTGGGAGATTCCTATCTATGAAATGGAGAAATATTTTTTTCCTATCTCATGGGACTGTAGTGAGGATAAAACAAGTAATCTTTGTGAGGTGTTTGGATATCAGGGTAAATGGGTGCTGTATAAGAAGTACTTAAATAATTGGCCCAATAATAATTCTTTGCAACGACATGTTCCATCTGCTAATGTGATGTGCAGGCCACGGCTTGAAGGTATTGATGAATATAATGTCACATATAATAGAAAATAGCAAAACATTGCTAATTATTACTGCTATTTGATACACTTCATCACAGAAACTCAGTCTTTTACACATAAGCATAAATATCTCTGTAAAATAATTATTTGATCTGTTTTGCAGGTGGGGAAACTGAGGAAGAGAGAGGTTAAGGGCGATATTTTTAAAGACACATAGGCATATCATTGGTACCAAGGAGAGTTAGGCACCTAAGCACCTTTTCAATTCTGTCCCTAAGTGAATAACCCATTGACCCAGAGAAAGGCAGTGGCACACCCAGAAACAGAACCCAGGAATTGCAATTCCCAGTCCTGAGCTCTAGCCATTAAACAGAATAATTTCCCCGAAGAAACATGCACTTACAATAAGTATAAAATATTATTTAAGATATATTTATTATTCCGGAATACTTTATAATGCTGGTCACTATGCTCTGAATTTTCAGAGTAGATTAGCACAACGTAATTTAATGGAGGTGTGTCTACTCAGGAACATTTGCAGGGTGCAAACATGCCTTCAAATATGCACATCCACCAGTTATGAGTGGAGAAATAATAGTATCCTACAGGGTATAATGGTATAATAGAATAGAAAACCTGTACGGATGTTAAAGCCATTCTATATGCTTTTATTTAGTTTAGTTTCTGTGCCTTGAGGGCATAGGTGGCTAATTATATTGCTTTGCTTTTTCCGTTTTTCAGAAGGAAATATTTCAGAAAGAAACACAATAGATTTTACAAAGCTAGCTTTACACCTAATATTACCATGCACGAGTGATTGCTAGGGACGGGTAATGCAAGCAATAATCATTGTAAATGTTGTATAGCGTTTCTTACCCCCTCCTTGCCCTCTGTGTGTCCTGTACAGATTAAGTTTTTAGTCATTTTTTTTTCAGTTACCTAACAACAAGCCAAGTGTACAAGGTAAGACATTTCACTATTAGTCCATCCCTAAACACAGTTAAATGTGTAACTCACTCATTTCCCCATCTTCCCTTCCTGCTCCCCAGCCCAAGAGTGACTCTCAGGAGAAATGCAAATAATAAACAACACGTCTGATTTTCACATTTTTCAGATAATAATTTAGGATTAGATTCTGCCATCCTGACTAATGCTGAGTAACCCAAGAATAATCCAAATGGGTCAGAATTAGAGCAATTTTGCCTTTACATCACTGTAGCTGATCTAAAATCTGGCTCCACAGGACTACTCTAAAATAAGGCACCATTCAGTGTGAATAAGGATGGCAGAACTGGACCCTTCAGTGATTTCTGCTGCACTGCATTCAGTGGTGCTACTTTATCTTTTACCTTCCTGACCTGACCGACAGACGTATTTCTTTAAAGATTAAGTAGTTAGGCAAAACAAACATCAGAGAAACTTCTCTAATCATCAGGGTTTGGTTTTTTTCAATTTAAGTATATTTTGTTGCTGTTTATACCAAATAGACACATGGAGAAAGACCATCAGTCTTCAAAGCAAATTTGGGAATGAACTCTTTGTCATGCAATAGGTTACATAATTTGTAAGAGATTTCCGCTCCATTCCCCAGTAATACATAGGATTACAAATGTATAAACAATCTGAATTTACTGAAAGAAAAAATGAGTGAAGATAGTTGTGTATTTAAACAGCACTGCTGTATCCAAACATTATCTGCAGAGTGGTATGGTATGAATTAATGCTGATATTAATGATGATGATAGCTCAGTAGCAGAGATGGTTAAAGAATTGCATACAGGTGGCAATGGAAGATGCAGGTGGGAAAGTGTGAGCAATATGGAACTATTAATATTTTTGGAAAGATAAACTCTACCTGTGTAGCCCAGCGAATTGTCATCATTCTCAGAGGTGGGAAGTGGTGTCCCGCTGTCGTTCCCCCTCTCTAGGTCATCAGAGTCTGTCGGAAACAACACCAGAGCTGCTGATGGGGTCACAGTAGTAACAGTAGTTGCCATTTCCATCAAAATATGTCCAGATACAAATAAATCCATATATGACAGAAAGACACACAGTGACAACACACAGCCTACTTTATCCTTCCACAGCCTGTACTGTATTAAACACTGTAACAGCTTCAGTAACATTGCTTTCTGTTCTGTTTCCTTATTCCCCTAGTTTAATCCTTTTAATGCACCTTTTGCTCTTACTCCACAGCTTGTAAAGTGCTCAGTCTACACTCTGAGAAACAGCCAGCACAGCCTGTGGTGAGCATATGGGGAAGAGTAGGCAGGGTGGTTGAATGCTAGCATTGCTAATTTTCTACCTTATTGTTAATCAAAGCTATTGACTGTGATCACTCCCCATCATTGCTTCATCTCCTGGAAATAACGGACTCAGGAGACTTTACCTCTTTGTGTGTGGGGGGAGAAAAGGGGGGAGAGACAGTGTCTTGTCAAACAGGGGGGAGGGTTAATATAAGTACCATACCTTCTCTGGCGGAAAGGGCAGGGGCCAGATCTCATCTATGAAAAGGCAACAGTTTATCATCATAAGAAAGAGATACATTTCCTAGACTGAAAGGCACTTGAAAGAAACACTCAATTTCAATGACATGCTAAAAAAAATCCCAACCCAGAAAAATCACGTTTTCATACTTTGTAAAATAAATCACTAGTCTGAAATTTAATAACACAGGATATAATAATAATAATAATAATAATAATTAATAATAATAATAATGAGTCAAAACAGAAGGAATAAAACAAATCACACAAATTCTGAAAACAAACCACACAGCATAGTGGTTTTGCAGTGCACAAAGGAATTCTCTACTTTATCAATATCATTATATCACATCTTTATGTACAACTACATGATACATAATGCTAAATGGCATGCAGGTTTATTTCTATTCTCTTTATATACAAAGTAAATTGAAAAGAATTAGGAATGGCTAAAAGTAATGACATTTAATATGTTACTGTTTATAAGTGGGGGCAGGTCTGGAATGCAATCAGTTAATACTGTATTACTTGGAATAGCACTAGCACAGTAGAAAGTATGTCTGACTACTGACTTACAGTTCTCTTCTGTTTTCTACTGTAAGCATTTGTTGACAGGTGTATCATAATTACCTGAATATTTTAAAGATCTTGAACAAGAACAACATTTCTTACCATTAACATACTTCCTGGATTATTACATTCCGCAGATATTAAAGTTTGTTGTATAATAAGATTGATACAGTTAATTTAAAAAGTATATTTCTATCTGAAAATGTTGCGGATGTTACAAGAAAACACCTATGATCACTAAACGAGAAATATGTTAGTAAAAATACTTTCTCTGTTTTCTCAGTATGTTTACTTTGTTCATTGATATCACTTCTTAAAAATCCATGTTTCTGCTATGCAATAAAAACAGATATGCAATTCCTCCTTCAAAAGACACTGATAAACAACAGATGATAAAAAAAATCTTGAAAAAAGGAATTTTTTTTATAAAATGAAATTAGAGACAAACTATTTAAGGGTACTCCAGACTTTTAAATTAATCAGTTAAAATATTGTCATCTTTAAATAGCGGTAGTGGAAATAAATAAATAAATAAATAAATAAATAGGACTTGTTCTAAGGACAGATACAAAAGGCAAAATATGTTCATTTATTGGTCTGTTCATCTTTGCTGGCTCAGTAATGGCCAATGTCAAGTGTATACTTAAAATCTGCTCAGAAAATGGCAGTGCAGTGAGAGCATCAAAATTTTACTACTCCAGATTGTTCACTTATTTGCATGCAGGGGTTGATGAGGTCAGAGTTTTACCATATAGCAATAAAGAACAGTAGGATGGGACTTTTTGATGAAGTAAGAGGCAGAGATTCCATGCCTACTATGCCTGCTCAGGCAAAAAGCTGTATCCAGCTAAAAAACAAAAATGAACACATACCAACCTGCTGCTAATATTCCTTTCACTTCAATCATTGTTTCTTGCAGATTTATCCAACACAGTCTGCTTAGGATTTGTGATATTAAAAGAAATGGGTGAAGGACTACTAGCTACTGTTCAGCTACAGGCTAAGAATGTTTCAATTTAGCGTGCATCTTTATGTGGAAAAACAATACAATTAAACCACTTTTTTCCCCATTCTAGAAGGACCTATGGTATATCAGACTATTAAAAATGGATAGTAATAAACACTACATGCTAATTCTTAAGCTAACATTTTTAAACTAATGTGAGTTCAATTAGGTGCCTAAGTAAAAGCAATCTGACTTTCAAAGGTGCTGAGCATTGAATGAACCGAAGGGGAGAGATGGGGCTCATCCCCTCTAATAACCAGGCTGACATTATTTCGGAGCATTACTTTAGTCATACATATTTGAAAATGGTGGCCTCTGTCATCTATTTTCATTGGTGGAAGTGAGTAGATTAGGCATTCTTTTCTAGTAATACTAGAAACAAACAACGATATTTAGCAGATTTTTTAATGGTAAGGCCATCCCCATTCCTAATCCAAGAATGAACATTATTCATCATCCCATTCTTTGTGAAATGCGAGTTTTTTTATTCAGTCACAAAGAAAAAGGTATTTCTACCAACACATTGGAGATTACTGTATGGCCTTTGTATGGGAATCACCATTCACTGATGATGATCAGTGAAGTTCAGTTCCAGGTGTGGTTGAATTCTACCATTTTCAGTTCACTGCAGGTGAGATTTCCCCCCCAGTGCAGAAGAGCTATACTGTACCATGTGCTGTACTTCAGTGATCTGATGAAGATATATTTACTTGAATAGTTAGGCTGTGATCAGGTATTAAGCCAACCTTCTGATGTTACAGGGAGTAGCTGTTCAAATAAGGGGCCAGGTTTTAAGGAAGAGGCACATTCATTCTCTCCCAGCTACCCGCTGTATGGCAAGCTGCCAGTTTCCATTCTTCCTCAGTGCCAATTACTGACAAACCCTTTTCTCCTTGTTCCTTCTCACTGAAAGCACAAAGCTGCTGCCCATCTTCTGCCTCTCCCTCACCCAATGCTCATCATGTATCGCCTCCTCAGGTGTCATGTCTTGTTGTATGTACAGCAGGGCCATTTCTAAGATTGGCCCCAAGACTGGGCTGAGGTGGGAGGGCCTATAGGGAAGCTCTGTTCACAAAGAGTAGCCATCATTCATTATGATAAGCTGTAATACCTAAAGTATTTTATGTATTGCTCTAAATACAAATTGGCTTCTAATTCAGCTTGAACTGAATATTATTCACATGTATTTAGGCATATACCAAAATTAAGCATTTGGGTGCATCCCATGTAAAACATTTTCAATATCTGAGTTCAATTATCCCGTCTTATTCACCTTATAATTAGCATAAATGTTGTTAGCAATTCACTGTAGAACATGGCAGGAAGCAATGCCATTTCAGTCATTGCTTCCAACACACATTATTTCAAGATGCATGACTACATTTACCAAAACCAGTCAGTTTCTGTCCACACTTTCCATCCCTATATTCTAGCTTGCACGGTAGATAAAAGTTAAAAAACAACTTTTTTGTGTGAATGGAGAGATTTTAAATATTGCAGTAACTACAAGCCCCCTGTAATGAAAAGGGTATACTAACATTTCACTAAGCACATGGCTTCATTTTACTTCATATAAAGTTTTTTTTTAGTTTCTTTTCAGCATCTAGAATTTATTGTAGACTTTTGTTATTATCAAGCTTGTGCTACACAATTTCTGGGCAACAGCGTTAATTGACATTTTCAAGATGACAATTAATAAAAGATTAGGTAAAAGCAAATGAATATAAATTACTATCAATATTAGAATTGTGTTCTACAAATTGGATCAATTCATATTGATTCCGTCCTACTAATCTAGAGGAATGCAGGGAAGAGGCATGAGAAAAAGTGCATTGAGTACATCAAACTGAGACCTATATGAGGAATTACTATAGTATCATATATTTCTATTTCATTTTGTAATGGTAAGGTTCTGACACAAAACAAACAAGTTAACATAAAACCAAACTCTGTTTATAATCCAGTTTCACCTAAAAATATTGGTCTAGTTCGTATAACTAACCATGCTGACATAGTATTAAACACTGATTTATAAAACAAGTTCAGTTGTTCCAAAAGATATTATAATTTGTCAGATCTTGAGCTGGTGTAAATTGTCATAGCCCCATGGACTTCAACAGTTTTCACCAGCTGGAGGATCTGGCTCTATCTGGAGTCTTCCTCCCTGCATGTTTACACTGTTTGGATTGCCTCCTTTTCTAAGATGTGTCTGAAATGGTGTCTTTGGGACAGGGAAAGGGGGGCTGGGCACTACAGAAATATACATAAATCAATGGGCACTACTGAAATATACATAAATCAATACATCAGCTTTACAAACACCTAAAGTGAACATTGTCTATCAGCTCAGTAGTACATTTCTCAAAATTATGTGGATGTGGATGCCTGTAAACACAGTTACAAAAAGTTATCGAACAGGCACAACAGCCAATTTTCAGATGAGGATTGATTGGTTTAATGCAGTAAAAGGCTTAGGACAAGATTGCTCAACATAGCCCCACCGAAGGCAATAGAGCTAGGCTGATTTATACTGGATGAGGATCTGGCCCATTAAAACTGTACAAGCCACAATAAAACTTTTTGACAGATTTAATATTTAGCTTTTAGAAAACATGATTACTATGTGTGAAGAAAATCCTGCTAGAGTGGAGATGATTTTTAAACTCCTTTCCCTCTTTATTTTTATTTCGCATTATAATACAAGTCAAAGATTTTAAATTCATTACAAACAGAGGGGAGTTTCCCGTTATGTTAATGCATGTTTTCGGCAAGCTATCCCTTTGCATCTATTTTTTTAAATACAAATATAATGGCTAATTGTAGGCGACAGCAGCTTCATCATATACTCACCAGGTACTTACTTGTGCAGCGCAGTTATATTTCTTCTGGAAAAAAAATCTTTATTATGTACTCTCAAATTCTAAAAATTCAAGCTTTATTTGCAAACAATTGGGATGAAGAGGAACATTATAAACTTTTAATTATACAGCAAATATTTCAGATAGAAGAATTTAAATTGCAACACTTGGTAATATATTGGGCACTGCTTTAAACATGAATTGCAGGAACACTCCGTGGTATCTTCTAACCTATTTAATTGTCCCTTTAATGTTCCCCACCCCTTGACTTCTCTTAGCTGTTCTCCCCACCCCTTTACATTGGCATTCACCAGTCTTAGATCTCATGTGCTCTACATCTGCTATCATTTCTTTCTCTTCCAGACAAAACTGGAAGTAACAGCAATTCCAGCTAATTAAGTGGTGCTTTAAGTTAGTTAACAGGTGGTGGCCCCAGCTGCTTTAGTTGCATGGGTAGATAGACCCCCTTTGCTATCCTACATAAGGCACCATGATTAATTAGGACAAGGAACCATGTGTTAGTGATGGACAAACAGATTTATAACAGCATTTCCTTCTCTAAGACTGGAAACAACATTTCTTCAGAAGATACAAAATAAATAGGCTATTTGTTGATGTGCACCATAATCATCTATCAGAGGGCTGGCCGTGTTAGTCTGGATCTGTAAAAGCAGCAAAGAGTCCCGTGGCACCTTACAGACTAACAGACGTATTGGATGCATCCGACAAAGTGGGTATTCACCCACGAAAGCTCGTGCTCCAATACGTCTGTTAGTCTATAAGATGCCACAGGACTCTTTGCTGCTTTTACATAATCATCTAGACTATGTGCAGATTATATCATATGCATAAGAAATAGCGTGGTTTTTTTAACTTTACTTTTTTGGTTGTTAATACAACAAAACAAACTCTCTATCCTACCTCAGGATTTTTTTAACATTACCTAAAATCACCTTATATTACATATTAAATAATAATTCCCTCAGTAATCAAAAAATTTAATGACAGTTAAATAATACCAACTACAGCCTATGTATTCTGAGAGGGTGGTATACAAGCTTCTCCCCACTCCTCTCTTCAGGTGCACCCCAATTCTGATCAGTTACACTCGTCTTGTTCCCGCAACCATTACTCAAGTCTATTGCCTTCAAACAGACTGTTCCTGTGATTAAGGGCTACAGGACTGGGTCCATTTCTACTACTTTAGCCATGCGTTGTTGTTGCAAAGTGACTATTTTATTATGTGGTTAAATAACCACTAAAGGGTAGGATGGAATCAAGTTCAGTTTCTCTTAACTAATGCATGACTTGAACCAAAGTCTTCATAGATGAACTATTGCTGAATCTACTGTCCCAACCATCCCTCTCTGTCTTTTATACTGTCAAGCAAGCTCTTTTTTCGTCACGTGTAATTAGAAAGAACTATTAACTTCCTCTGTTAAATATGCTATTGCTTATAAATGGCAAATGAAAATATCTGTCTTGATTCAACACTCCAGGACACTGGGCTTTCACCAGAGTGACTCCAAAATAAATATAAAAATTAAGTGTTGAGTCACACATACACTGCAAAAGTTGTGAAAGTTATATGGTGTCATAGATTAATTATATTAATGTAAGGCAAATGGTTAGATGGTTCCAAATAAAATGAAAATAAAAGATGTTTCTGCATAAACAAAGCGTGACTGATAAATAAGAAAATAAGAACTGCTATATGGGGTCAGACCATGAACTAACTTGTTCAATATCCTGTCTCTGACAGTGGATCATACCAGAGCTTCTGGGGGAGTGTGCAGAACAGGGAAGTTATGGAGTGATCCCATTCCTGTCTTCCACTCCTGCCTTCTGGTATTCAAAGGTTTAGGGTTGCCCTGAGTATAGGCTGCCAATTAATTTCGTTGATTGATCCCTGTTTTTTGTATTATGGGTAAGGGTAAATAACACTTCTCTATTCGCTTTTTCCATGCCATTCATGATTTTATAGTAATCAATCATATCACCCTTAGTCCTTTCTTATATAAGCTGCACAGCCCCAATCAAAGCTTCTCACTTTATATGGAAGCTGTTCTATACCTTTGATCATGTTTGTTGCCCTTCTCTGAACCGCTTCCATTTCCACTATATTCTTTTTGAGATGGGGAGACAAGAACTGGGCCCACACTGGGATTTATATAGTGGCATTATGATCATTTCTGTCTTATTTTCTCTTTCTTTCCTGGTTGCCCCTAACTTAACTGTTAAGCCTTTTTTTAACATTGCTGCATGCTGAGGAGAACTTTCCAGGGAACTATTCATGGTGACTCCAAGATCTCTTCCTTGGGTAGTAATAGCTAATTTAGAACCCATCACTGTATTGGGGATTACTTTTTCCAATGTGCGTTATTTTGCACTTATCAATGCTGAATTTCATCTGCCATTTTGTTGCCCAGTCAAGCAGTTTTGTGAGATCTCTACAACTCTTTGTAGACTGCTTTGGACTTAACTATCTTGAATAACTTTGTATCATCTGCAAATGTTGCCAGTCCACTGTTCACCCCTTTTCCAGATCATTAATGAACATGTTGAACAGCACAGGTCTCAGTACAGATGCTTGGGGAACCCTGCTGGTCACCGCTCTCCATTGTGCAAACTGACTTATTCCTATCCTTTGTTTCCTATCTTTCAACCAGTTACTGACCCATGAGAGGACCTTCCCTCATACCCCGTGACTACATAGTCCCCTTAAGAGCCTTTAGTGTGGGACTTTGTCAAAGAGTTTCTAAAAATCCAAGTACACTATACCAACTGGATCGACCTTATCTTCATGTTTGTTGACACCCTCAAATAATTCTAATAGATTGGTGAGGCATGACTGCCCTTTACAAAAGCTGTAACAAACAAATCATGTTCATTTATGTGTTTGATAATTCTGTTCTTTACTATAGGTTTTACCAGTTTGCCCAGTTCTGAAGTTACAGACTCATGAGCCTGTAATTGCCAGGATCTCCTCTGGAACTCTTTTCCAAAAAATGATGTTACATTACCTTCCTTGGAGTCATTTGGTATGGGGTCAGATTTGAGTGATAGGTTACATATGACAATTAGTAGTTCTGCAATTTCATATTTGAGTTCCTTCAGAAAATTTGGATTAATACTATCTGATTCTGGTGACTTATTACTGTTTAATTTAAGAATTTGCTCTGAAACCTTTCCTGCTGACACATCAGTTTGGGACAGTACTTCAGATTTGTCACCCCAAAAGACTAGTTCTGATGTGGGTATCTTATGCAGTTCCTATGCAGTGAAAACCGATGCAAAGAATTCATTTAGCTTCTGTGCAATGGCCTTGTCTTCCTTGAATGCCCTTTAGTGTCATCATTGTCCACTATCTCCACTGCCTGTTTGGCTGGCTTCTTGCTTCTGATGTACTTAAAAAAATATTGTTAGCTTTTGCATCTTTACCAAGTTGCTTCTCAAATTCTTTCTTGAGCTGCCTTATTATACTTCTACATTTTGCTTTCCAGAATTATTGCTCCTTCCTATTTTCCTCATTAGGATTTGATTTCCAAATTTTAAACAATGCCTTTTTGATCTAATGGCCTCCGTTACTCTGCTATTTAGCCACAGTGTCATTCTTTGGTTATTCCTACTCTCCTTCTTGATTTTGGACATACATTTAGTCTGAGCATCTATTACTGCGTTTTTAAGTAGTCTCCATGTTGCTTGCAGGCATTTTACCCTGTTGACTGTCCATCTAATTTGTGTCCTCATTCTTTCGTATTCCTTTTTAAATGTTAAATGTTAAGGTGGTGGATTTTTTTGTATCCCCCCCATCAAGGATTCTAAATTTAATTGTATTATGATCAGTCTTACAAAGTAGTCCAGCTATAGTTATCTCTTGGACTAGATCCTGTGAGCTACTTAGGACTAAATCAAGAATTGCCTCTCTCCTTGTGCCGCAAGAAGTAGTCATTTAATGTGTTTATCTCTGCACCAGACCCTGAGGTGACATTTACCCAGTCAATATAAGGATAATTGAAATCACCCATTATTATTGCATTTCCTGGTTTTGTAGCCCTTCTATCCTCCCTTCGCGTTTCACAATCACCATCACCATCCTTGTCAGATGACTGGTAGTATATTCCTACTGATATAGTTTTATTATTCAAGCATGGAATTTCTATCCCTAGAGATTCTGTGGTACAGCTTGATTCATTAAAGATTTTCACCTTATTTGACTATGCTTTAACACAGTAGGCAACCTATTGCACGTGTGCCGAAGGTGGCAAACGAGCTGATTTTCAGTGGCACTCACACTGCCAGATCCTGGCCACCAGTCCAGGGGGCTCTGCATTTTAATTTAATTTTAAATGAAGCTTCTTAAACATTTTAAAAACCTTATTTACTTTACATACAATAGTTTAGTTATATATTATAGACTCATAGAAAGAGACCTTCTTAAAACGTTAAAATGCATTACTGGCACGCGAAACCTTCAATTAGAGTGAATAAATGAAGACTCGGCACACCACTTCTGAAAGGTTGCCGACCCCTGCTTTATCATATAGTGCCACTCCCCTACCAGTGCAACCTACTCAGTCATTCCTATATAGTTTGTACCCTGGTTTTACCATGTCTTCTCGATTATCATCATTCCACCATGTTTCCCTGCTGCCTATTATATCAATAGCCTATTTAATGCCAGACACTCTAGTTCACCCTTTTTTACTATTTAGACTTCTAGCATTTCTAGCACTTATACATTTTGTCAATATGTAGTAGCTTGCCTTCATGTGTTATGTTTAAATGGGATTCTTTTATGTTCCTCTCTTGCTTCTACCTGTACTTTACCAACTTCTTTTCTATCCTCTATACTAGGAAATAGAGTTCCCCTTTTAATCAATTCTAGAATACTCCTTCCACTAAAGAGTCTCTGGTTCCTAATAATTCTAACTCCCTCTTCCCAACACCATTGTCTCATCCATGCATTTAGACATTGTAATTCTGCTTATTTTTACTGGCTCTGTGTGTGGAACTGGAAGCATTTCAGAGGATGCTACCATCCGCAGAATCATAGAATAGAATAATAGAATATCAGGGTTGGAATGGACCTCAGGAGGTCATCTACTCCAACCCCCTGCTCAAAGCAGGACCCATCCCCAGACAGATTTTTGCCCCAGATCCCTAAATGGACCCCTCAAGGATTGAATTCACAACCTTAGCAGGCCAGTTCTCAGACCACTGAGCTATCCCACCCCCCATAGAGGTCCTGGATTTGAATATTTTACCTACCAGCCTAAATTTGGCTTCCAATCCAATATAGCTGCTGGGAAATCTGTGCAAAACCATTAGAAACTGATGCCACTTCTTCAGCATACGCCTCTGAACACCTTCATCCCTCTAGTAACACAGTTTCATTTGGAGCCATGTTGCCATCAGTTGTGGTCTCAATGTTAGTATCCCATCCCTATCTCCAAGAGGGGCTGCAGGCATGGAGGAGAGTTACTGCTAGTTCTACCACATGAAATTCTTCTGGGCAATATATGAGGGTAATATGCTGGGTTCTTTGGTTGCTCCTCAACGTCTACTCTCCACTCCACTTTCAGAATATCCCCAGAGGCCTACAGAGTCCCAGCTTTGTAGACATCACACTGAGATGAGTAGACAGGACAGACTGTAGAAGGACCTCTTCCCTCTTTTATAGATTTTGGGTCTTTTATGCATGCTTTTGCTCTCTGCTCCCCCTTTCCCTCACATAGCTGAGAGAGGAGCATGTGAGCCTTTAAGTGGACAAAACTCATCCTTCTAGATATAAAAATGATTTGCAAATTAAATGACAGCTTGAATTCATTCACAGGACTCAATCTGGCACCTAAGAGAAAAGTAACTTAATGCATTTATGCAGTGTAACAATTCTAAAGTGAGCACTACAAACCAAAGGCAAAGAGTACTGCTAACGAACATCCAAACTGATCTCTCATTTAGAGCAAATCAGTCATGTATGGACTCTATCAGTAAATAACAACCAGGAGCCACAAGAACATGTCAATTCAAAAGTTGGAGTGTGCTAAAGTTTCCTGTGACTCTTCCAAGACAGTGAATACTCAGAGCTATCCAGTGATTCTCATATTTAGTGCAAAAATGTGTATCCACATAAAAGACTCACATTCTTAATGTAGAAAGCAGTGGTACTAGCTGCTGAAAGGCTTTTTGTCTCCTGTTATTAATAGGGCTTGTCTTCACCGGTGCAGCTGTGCCACTGTAGTGCTGTATGTGAAGACGCTGATATGCTGACAGGAGAGCTTCTGCTGTCAGTGTAATTAATCCACCTCCCTGAGAGGTGATAGTTGTGTTAATGGGAGAAGCTCTCCCATCCACGTAGCACTATCGACACGCGGGAGTTAAGTCAGTATAACTATGTGGATTTGTGACACCCTTGAACGATGTAATTGTACTGGCATAGTCTGTAGCATAGAGTTGGCTATAGTGTTTCTTTCTACAAGACTCTTCTTAAGAACAAAGATTTTTCCATGCTATAGTAAGATGCATGCTATAAATGAGGATTTTTTAATGACATTTCTTTGAGAGAGGTGCAACTCTATAACAGATGTTTATACTTCTTTTGTATACCTGAACAGTTGGCTGGCAGGTAAAAGTCAGAGCCCTTATACCAGAGGTGGGCAAACTACAGCCCACAGGCCACATCCGGCTCATGGGACTGTCCTGCCTGGCCCCTGAGCTCCCGTCTGGGGAGGCTGCCCCTGACCCCTCCCCTGCTGTCCTGTCCCACACAACAATGCCGCCAGCTGCAAGCTTCTGCCACTCTGAGTGGCATGGTAAGGGGGCAGTGGTTGGATAAGGGGCAGGGAGTTGCAGCACGGCACTTAGGGGACAGGGATCAGGGGGCGGTTGGATGGTGCACATGTTTGGCGAGGGGCAGTCAGGGGATGGGGAACAGGGGAGTTGGATAGGCATGGGAGTCCCGGGGGGCCTGTCAGAGGGTGGGGGTGTGGATAGGGGTTGGAGCAGTCAGGGGACAGGGAGCAAGGGGGGGTGAATAAGGGGTGGTGTCCTGGGGAGGCAGTTAGGGGCGGGGGTTCAGGGAAGGGGCAGTCAGGGGACAAGGAGCGGGGGGGAGTTGGATGGGTTGTGGATTCTGAGGGGGGGAAGCTGGGGTGGGAAGTGGGAGGGGTGAGATAGGGAGCGGGGGTTTGGGGAGGCACAGCCTTCCTTACCCGGTGCTCCATACAGTTTTGCAACCCTGATGTGGCCCTCAGGCCAAAAAGTTTACCCAACCCTGCCTTAAAAAAAATAAATTATTGGACATATGAGCATTCATTGATAAAATTCTATATTAGGCGGAAGTCATCTCTCTATAAACCATCAAAATGCTTACATTGTGCATATTCAGAATTCTATTAGTAAAGCTGCAAATGCTTCGGGGAAATCAGAGGAAGCGAGACTAATAAAGAATTAGCGATAATTATCTAGGCCATGGTGAAACCTATACATATATCTCAACCAACTTAAAAACCACAAGCCTTAACTTGTAACAATTCATACAAATGGTAGTAAGTTCATGTAATACTTCATAGCAGTTCAATAGCATCTTTCATTTGAAGATCTAATTTCTCAGTGAGATTAATGAGAACCTCAAAAGAAAGCACAGGTTCAAAAATTACTCCAAGTTTATGAACTCAAACAGCAGGAAGAATAAAGCCACAATGAAATGAAAAAGCCAAGCAGAACAACAATCAATAACTGTTCTATCTCATCAGAATTCAAGCTCCACAATATTAATATCAGATAGGCAATCATGCAACACAACAAGATGCATTCAGGATGTACCAGGAACAACAAATATCTCTGGGTATTGTCAATTTGTAATATTGTGTAACCTGAGCATGGGAATTATTAGCCAGAGGCAGTAATTTCAAAACTAAATGGATTCCTCAGTAGATCCATGGGAACCTCAGAAATAATTAGAGCACCATTCAAAGACAAGGCCCAAAACAATAACGCATGAACATTTGAAAAATTGATATGGTTTAAAACACACAAGAATACCAAGAGACCAATACAGGTGTTCAGTTAATGTGCACACACACACACACACACACACACACACACACAAAATCCATCAAAAATTGATGGCCAATAATACTAACCAAACCCTGGACTACAAACTTGCAGAGGACGATGTGCACCCACAGAATTGTCATAAGCACTCTGGAGCCTCTCAGCTTTGGTGTCAGATAACGTGTCCCTCATTTTTGTAATAAAAACGTATATTTATTTTTTGTGCTGCTGGATGCAGAGCATGTAAGCAATGAATGGAATAAGGTAGCTTGCTGCCATTATTTTGAAGTATAGCACTGGAGAGGTTATTAATTAGAGAGCAATAAATCAGATGTTTAATCCAAGAAGAATATTGGAATAATTTATTAGAGATGAAGGAGTGCATTATTTAAGTGAAATGGAAGCACAGACAACTCCCCAGTACAGGCTCACTAAGAATACATGGTCTCAAAGAGAGCTGATAAATTTCTGTGGAGAGTCTATCAAAATGTAGAGATGATGTTCCTCCAATTCAAGCATAACTTTGGACAGGAAATTAAAACGGACAAAACTTGCACAAAATTAGAGGACTTTCTTTAGCAAGCCCCATTTTTCTATTTGTTTTCACTTCTGCTAATTGTGTCACTGCAACAATCATCAATCATGGTTAAAATCAGCCATCTTAAAACAAGGAATAAGAAATAATTCTATTAACAGTACTAGAAGTCACATCCATATATATCACATGCACTGCGCCTAGCCCGATGGATCCGAACTTGATTAGGGCATCTAGGCTCTACTGTAATATAAATAATAAAACAAAATTCCCTCAGCAGCAATCAGAGCAAGGATGGGTACCACAATTAGCATAAGAGTCCAGTTTTCAATCCTAAACACTTAGAGTTAGGCACCTAAATCTGACTTTACATGCTCAAGTGAACACAGGGTATCCTATTTTTTTAGGGTATCCAGCTACTCACTTGGGACCTGAATCAGATTTAGGTGCCTAAATTGGAAAATTTGGTTCACTGTGATTCTCCACTTGACTTAAAATTAAATAAACATATTCCGTAAGTGGAAAAGAAACCATAGAAAACAAAATCATTGATAAGAATGAAATACTTGAGAACAATACAAATAACAAATAACAAATTCAGATAGAACTTGATCAGACATTCAGCTAAGGGATAGGACAACAGTAACTCATAGCTGGTTAGAAATGAAAACAACACATAGTTGGCATTATTTTATCACCTGGGCTTCACATCTCAGATAAAAGAACCATTGCCCCAAAAGGTGATAAGGAGATTGAAGCTTTAAAATCATAGAAATGGACTCAGTTCACTATATTAGTTTTATACTGGTGTCACTCCACTGAAGTCAACAGAGAAACTCTATCATAAGACTGGAGTAACAGTGTGATGATATAGGCTTCAGTATACAGGGGACTCCCAGACCTCAGAAATAACTCGTATAGCAAGCAAGTTAGGAAAGTAAAGGCTTCATCAGGGAGCAAGAGTGTTTCAAGTGTGGAGCACAAAAAACTTCCATTTCAACAAAAGTTTCTAGAATGCTGCTAAGGGGATTCATGGTCATTCTGCTCAGGTCTTTTGATAGTTTTGACATCCTTTCCGTAACTGCAAAGACTGAGCTGGGGGGGGGGGACATACAAACTTGTCACGAGAAAATAATATTTTTGTTAGCTTTCTGCTAAAACAAAATATCACCTGGCAGTTGCCTTCTAATTTGTTATATATATTTTTTCAATATGCTGAATGGCAATATTTTAGGAAATGCTTTTAGATTTAGCAAATAATTCACTTCCATGTACTGGCAGAAATGAAGTTATTTTCAGTGATTCAAGGTAAAATTTACACAAATCAAGATAAAAAAGAATTTGTTTGCATTTCAGAAATGACACTAAAATTTTAGTGAAATGGTAGGAATGAACATGATGTTTCACAAATCAGAATACATGATGTAGCTTTAGTTGCAGAATGAAAATGATAGGGTGGAGTTTGAGCTCAGCAATTAAAAATGATCACGTTAATCCGAAAGACAAGGTGCAGGGCTGCCCAGAGGATTCAGGGGACCCCCTGCCGCCAAAGTGCTGCCTGAGATCCACCCCAGGACCCACCGACGAAGTACCGGAAACCCCCTGCCGCGGGTCTTCGGGGCACTTCAGCGGCAGGTCCTGGAGCGGAAGAACTCCCCACCGCTGAATTGACGCCGACTCGGAGTGGAAGACACTCTGGGGGCTCTGGCCCCATAAGGGTTTTCTGGGGCTCCCAGAGAGAGTGAAGGACCCTACTCCAGGGGCCCCGAAAAACTCTCCTGGGGGCCCCTGAAGGGCCCGGGCCTGGGGCAAATTGCCCCTCTTCCCCCCCCACCTTTGGGTGGCCCTGACAAGGTGAGTGAGTTAATATCTTTTATTGGACCAACTTCTGTTAGTGAGAGAGACAGGCTTTCGAGCCACACAGAGCTCTTCTTCAGGTCTGGAAAAGGCAGTCAGAGCTCAGTTAGAAAAATAGAATTTATTAAGGAGAACATAAAGTCCACTTGATTAAGAACTGTTTGAGTAAATGAAGGTTTTTCCTTTCTGTGTAGTAAGGAAATGTGGTTGAATTTAAGTGGATCCATCAATTATCATATCCTGATGGTGATTCAGTTAATGGATGTATTATTGATTCTCTTTTGTGTTCATTTTACATGCATCATTCAACCAAGGTGAAAGTGGACACAACCTGCTTTTCATTTGTTATAGATGTGCCTGGTCAATTTTCATACATTTGTTACTATATAATATTAATTTCAGAGGAAAATATTTCATAGATAAATACACAAAGGTTGCAATTAATAAGTTAACAATCACCAATGATTAACATGCAGAGGTAACAGACATTACAGTTATAAGGGCATTTAAAGTTGCTGCAATGGGAAATACTTATGATCAGGTTAGATTAGCACAATGGTACTTTCTGGCACTGGAATCTATGACTCTATCAATGTCCCTTGTAGTAACTCTTGGTAATCGCTGACTTTTTAATGATATCTCAAATATGCCTATGAGAGTACGATTTTTATTGCATTTGTATTACTTACAAATTGACTTCAATAAAGTTACACCAGTTTACACCAGCTGAGGATAAATTAAGATTTTGTGAAGCAATAACAGACTGACAGCCACTTAAAATCTTTGATTATCCAGAAAATAGAAACAGCTTGAACTGGTCATTCTGACCCACCAGAATACTTGACCCATTTCCTTCAGTGACCACTTATCGGGAAAAAAGAAGGTAGTTCAACTTCCATGCACATTTAATCCGGGATAGTTACATGAACCTAAGGAATTTAGGTGCCTGACTCTCATTGAATTTCAGTGTGTGTTGGGTGCCTAACTCTCTAATGTTCTTTTGGAAGCCCTGCACCTAATCATTGGTGTTTCCATTAAAACAGCCAACAAATATAAGCAACTTCCTCAGTTCATGGGAAGAAAAAACACTCGACATCTTGCACGATCAGGCCTTTATTGAATCAGTCTGTAGTGAAAATTGGAGAGTAGAATAAAATGGGACTAGAATGCAGCTGGGAACTTGGCTTAAGTATCCAGCATGTTAAAAATGCACTAGGGAACATTTAGTGTGCACCAGCAGGGTCTTCACAGATCAGTTAACAAGCAACACATTAGCATTCTTCAGAAATCATCCATAGTCCTCATTACTAAACCTTGTAGGCAAACCATTAGTAGCCACCTGTGAAAAATGTTAAGAGACTTGCCTGGTATTGCATAGACAGCGTGTGATGTTTCTTAGGGTACCCAGGACTGTGAGTCACCTTGTTTTACCCCCGGCCTCCAGCAAGAGGGAGACTTGCTTGTGCTTAACTGGCTGTCAGATCCCTGACATCTCCAGTCTGTTATCCACTCAAACAATCTCCTCTGGGCTATGCCAACTTTTGCTTAGCAGGTTAACAACAGGTGTACATCAGTCTCTGAGCCCCTATGAAGTGTACTCCTGTAGCATCCAGATCCTTATGCACTAAACACTCACAGAAATACCAGGCCTGCTATTCCCAAGGGGACAATGTACACACTAGCTTGTTTGATTCAGCTCAGAGTCTGCTCCTTATACTATACCACAGCAATGAGATATATTTATAGTGAAAACTATCATAAGTTTATCAAAAATGAAGATTTATGAGATAATGAGTAAGGATGATGGACACAGAAAAGTTACATATAAAACAAAATTATAACACAGTTACTGGAGACTAATCTTAACAGGCAAATCTTCTGTCTAAATAAGTTTCTCACCGTCCAAATTGTTCATTTCAGTGTTTCACCCAAGCATTTCAACACATTTTCCCTACTGTATGTCTGTCCTCTTTGACTGATGACAGACTTTAAAATTTTTTTTTTAATCTTAGCACTTGGAGTGAAGACAGTTGACAGAAAAGCCGGTTTCAAGAAGGGCCAGCTCCAGGCACCAGCCCAGCAAGCAGCTGCTTGGGGCGGCCAACGATGAGGGGCAGCACTTCCGGGTCTTTGGTGGCAATTCATCGGTGGGTTCCTCCCTCCCTCTCAGACCGAAGGACCAGCCACCGAATTCTGCCGAAGACTGAAGCGGTGTCGGTAGAGCTGCAGATTGCGATTGTGGCTTTTTTTTTTTTTTTTTTGGCTGCTTGGGGCAGCAAAAACCCTGGAGCCAGCCCTGGTTTCAAGGAGTTATGCCCTTGGAGTAGGGAGACCCAGGTGCAAATCCATATTCTATCATGGATGTCCTGTGTGACCCTGCAGAAGTCACTGAATCTGTCTGTTTCCTGACTGTAAAATGGGATAATAGCATTTCCCCACTTCAGTGGGGTGTTGTGAGAATAAATCTATTCAAGCTTGTGGGGCACTCAGGTAAGTATTATGGCCCTCATTGCCATGGTAACTTCAATACCTACTCAAACTGGACCAATACTGATGTTGTCAGATGAATGTTCCACTTAGGAGAGAACACTGTATTTGCACCATAATTACACCTTTAGAGTAGGGCTGTCAAGTGATTAAAAAATTAACTGTGATTAATTGCACAATCACACTGTTAAACAATAAGAGAATATAATTTATTTAAATATTTTTTTTTTTACATTTTCAAATATATTTATTTCAATTACAACACAGAATACAAAGTGTACAGTTCTCACTTTATATTTATTTTTATTACAGATATTTGCACTGTAAGAAATAAATAGTATTTCTCAATTCACCTAATACAAGTACTGTAGTGCAATCTCTATCATGAACATTGAACTTACAAATGTAGAATTATGTAAAAAAAAAACTGCAATCAAAAATAAAACAATGTAAAATTTTAGAGCCTGCAGGTCCACTCAGTCCTACTTCATGTTCAGCCAATTGCTCAGACAAACAAGTTTGTTTACATTTTCAGGAGACAATGGTGCCTGCTTCTTGTTTACAATGTCACCTGAAAGTGAGAACAGGCACTCTCATGGCACTGTTGTAGTCGGCATCGCAAGATATTTACGTGCCATATGTGCTAAAGATTTATATGTCCTTTCATGCTTCAACCACCATTCCAGAGGACATGCGTCCATGCTGATGATGGGTTCCACTTGATATTGTTCATTTTCATCATCTGAATCAGATGTCACCAGCAGAAGGTTGATTTTCTTTTTTTGTGGTTCAGGTTCTGTAGTTTCCGCATTGGACTGTTGCTCTTTTAAGACTTCTGAAAGCATGCTCCACACCTCATCCCTCTCAGATTTTTGGAAGGCACTTCAGATTCTTAAACCTTGAATTGAATGATGTAGCTATCTTTAGAAATCTCACATTGGTACCTTCTTTGCATTTTGTGAAATCTACAGTGAAAGTGTGCTTAAAATGAACAATATGTGCTGAGTCATCATCCGTGACTGCTATAACATGAAATATATGGCAGAATGTGGGTAAAACAGAGCAGGAGACATAAAATTCTCCCACCAGGAGTTCAGTCACAAATTTAATTAATTCATTATTTTTTCACGCGCGTCAGCATGGAAGCATGTTCTCTGGCATGGTGGCCGAAGTATGGGGGGGTGCATACGAATGTTTAGCGTATGTGGCACATAAATACCTTGCAGTGCCAGCTACAAAAGTGCCATGCAAAACCCTGTCCTCACTTTCTGGTGACTCTGTAAATAAGAAGAGGGCAGTATTATATCCTGTAAATGTAAACAAACTTGTTTGTCTTTGCGATTGGATGAACAAGAAATAGGATTGAGTGGACTTGCAGGCTCTGAAGTATTACATTGTTTTGTTTTTGAGTGGAGTTATGTAACCAAACAAAAATCTACATTTGTAAATTGCACTTTCACACTAAGAACTTGCACTACAGTACTTGTAGGAGGTGAAGTCAAAAATACCGTTTCTCTTGTTTATCATTTTTACCGTGAACATATTTGTAATAAAAATAATATACACTTTGATTTCAATTACAACAAAGAATATATATGAAAATGTAGAAAAACATCCAAATATTTAATACATTTCAATTGGTATTCTATTGTTTTAACAGTATGATTAAAACTGCAATTAGTTGTGATTATCTTTTTTAGTTCATCACAAGTTAACAGTGATTAATTGACAGCCCTAGTTTAGAGACATAAACTACTATACATTGTAGCTACATCGCACTTAGATCAAATTCACCACCACTTATGAAAATCGGCACTTCAGTGGAGTTGTATATGCTTACACAAGCAGCAAATCTGACTAGCAAATAATTTGCGTCAAGTTACATCGCACACATTGCAAAACAAAGGCACAGTGGGTCTTTTGGTAACCAAATATGAAAAAAAATGCTAACAACAATATCTAGGTGAAGAAAAGGTTATCTGTAGTTGTCTTCACCAGACAAGTTACTGTTTTAGTTTTAAAAAGTTAATTTTATTAGTAAGAGAGTCTAAAGTATAAATTAATGAGACTATTGATAAATACCTTGAACTGAATTTTCTAAACAGTACACTTCTTAAATTGGCTTTTTTTATTAACTCATAGCTCAGAGCTATTTCTTCAAGTGGGGTATAATATTTTGATACCCAAACAGTAGTAATACAGTGGGATTTCCTGTTCAGAGACATTTGAATAACCCATTTTGCAACACTTTGCAATGGGATTCTGGGTTCCTGAAAACCTTAAACTTCCAGTAAACCCAGTGGTTCCCCCACACTCCTGAGAATGAAACTCACCGGTTTAAGTTAACCAAAACCCATACAGCTTGGACAGAATTTTAATGAGAAGCAGCAGCATCTGCTTTGGATTGCTGGCTGAATGCTCTGCCAAAATCTCTACCATAAAACTGAGGCTAACCCAAGAACCTATTGCAGAGAGAGTGACTTTTAATCTTCCACTATTCCATGTGACAACCCTCCCCTGCCAGGACCAGCTGAGGTTGAAAGAGCCCCTGACAGGCTGCTGGTTGAGAAAAATATCACAGAATATTTTTAAGTGGTTGATGTTTAACCAAGGACAAAATGGATTTAAGATGAGATTTCTAATATAGAGAGATGTGTAGCCTGAAAGTATTATTGGCATTAATTTTGGGATAGCTGCATGACTTACAAGCATCAAGTTATGCAAGTCAGCACAAATGAGCACCAATAAAACCTTTATATCACAGCACATGTACATTCTGCACTTGTTCCTGGTTTACAGCAACACTGTTGCAGAAATCTTTTAGATACAGTTTGTAAAATGTACATTTTCCCCTGTCCTTTTCCTGTAAAGCCAGGTCTTTAGACCAGCAGTACATAGGGATGAGAAAAATCATGATATAGTCTCCAGTGATGATGTGAAATGGCTATTCCATATATAAAATTACAACACTATGAAGGTCCAGTATCTTGGGACCTTTCATGGCTAGAGGCAAATGCTTTCCCAGTGCAAAGCTGGGAATCAAATCTTTCTCATGGTTTAAAGCTTCCATTTCTAACTTTCATGGTTTGTTAGATAGCTGACCTTCAACCTCTTGCAGATCCTGGACAGACTATTAGCAGTAACACCAGAGGAGTTGCCTTAATGGGCAGGCTGCAGGGGAGGCAGTCCCAGGTGCATTATAAATGCAATTTATCACATTGTCCTGAAATTGATCAATGAGATATCACTATGCACTTAGAATGTATATACAAAATACACACGTGGTGGAGATATCCCTGCGACAAGTTGCATTTATCATGCATCCGTGACCTTCTGATGTACACCCTGCTTATTACAGCGGTGATTTAGGTGCTTAACTTCAAGCAATTGCTTAATGGCTTGATTCAGCATAATACTTAAACACATGCCTAATTTAAAGCATGCCACTAATCCCACTGAAGTCAATGGGACTACTAATCCAACTCCTCTGGACTTATTGCTAACATTTCAGGGCAGAGGCCATGGCATCCTATTATATTCATACAACACCTGCCACATTTGGAGCAGAATTGTCAGAAAATAATAAACATTCCAGCCTTATGAGCTGGTTCAAATAGCTCCCGCAAAAGAAGGAATGAGCAATCTGTCAGAAATATTTCCTCTTTCTCTCTCAGTGGGAGTTCATTTCCATTAGTTGCATCTCCCGTTCCCTGTGAAGATTCCCTGTTGTTCAATTAAACAGTTCCCTGTGGCTCTCCCTCTAAAGTGTTGCTTCATTTTGAGAACCAAACAGTTAGTCTGTGGTGAGAAATGAATTCTGTGCTGGTGTCTAAATTACATTATTTTTGTTGTGGCTGCAGAGACAGAGTGCTACAAGCTCTTGGTGGATGCAGCATCAATGCAATGTTTGTGAATTACCATTACAAATCACTAGATTCTTCATTTAAAAATACCACAGAATTCTGTGCCACAGAGACAGAAGAAGAAAACATGGAAATAGGAATGGAAGGACCAGAGAAGATGCCAAAATGAAAAATTTCAGATAAGACAGAGTAGCACTCTTTATCTAATTGAATTTATGGACCAAAATGGTTTGCAAAGCATAAGTGCATATTAATAAGCAAAAAATAATTTACCACCTGCCTTTCATTTACAAGGCAATCTGGAGGTGTCTTGAGATTTACTGAGAGTCCTAATTTAGAATGGTTCAGTTCCCGCCACTATAATAGACTATGGACCTGATCCTACAAAAAATAGTCAGGGGGACCTCCTGGTATTTAAAGTTAAGCATGTGAATAAGTCTCTCAGAATATTATATTGCCAAGTATTACTGAAATAGAAGTTAGTGGTTTCAGACATTTTTGTTTCCTAGCAAATCAAGACACATCCAGTTTAAAGCAGAATATTTGAAAGTCTGTTTAATTTGTAATATTTAAATTTGCCAGGTATCAGTCCAAAATATGAAGCATTAACTGTGCCTGGGGTGGGAGATTTGGAGAGAGTGGAAAAGGAAGGAAGAGCAAAAAAGCAATTTGTTGTTGAGAAAATGTGCTCGTAATGCTCACAAATAGCTTTGTTTTTCAGTAAAACTTTCATAAGGATATTCAGCATACGGGCTTAACAAGCCCGTTTGACAGCTGAATAATCTACAGATTAAGAGTTTATAGATACGATAAAGTTCTCACCGATCTGTGAAGTTCTAATGATTATCAAAGCAGAGATGTGCTCTTTATTTATTTTTAAGCTCCCAATAAAGTTTATGGGTTAACACTCATTTTTAAATCCCTAGATACTTTGGATACATATTTTAACTGCAAGATGTAAGACATCCTTTGGTTATATCATCACCTTTATTAGCTATGGGATGTGGATGGGGGAAGAAACTTTGCATAAACTGTCTGAACTATTTATGTATGATTTTTAGTATCTTTAATTAAACAATAAAACAAATGAGAAGTTGTCATAAACAGATAGTAGGGTTTAATAGAACAGAAGTACTTCATATCTCTTTTGCCTGTAAAGGGTTAACAAGATCAGTGAGCCTGGCTGTCACTTGAGCAGAGGACCAATCAGGGGACAGGATACTTTCAAATCTTGAGGGAGGGAAGTTGTTGTGCGTGCTGTTAGTGTTTGGTTGTTGTTCACTCTTGGGGCTCAGAGGGACCAGACGTGCAACCAGGTTTCTCTCCAATCTCTCCGATACAGGCTCTTAAAAGTTCAGAATAGTGAGTACTGGGTAGATAAGACGAGTTAGGCTTATGTTTATTTTCTTTATTTGCAAATGTGTATTTGGCTGGAAGGAGTTCAAATTTGTATTTTGCTGAAAGGATTTTAAATTGTACTTGTATACTTAGGCTGGGAAGGTATTCCCAGTGTCTATAGCTGAAAGACCCTGTAACATATTCCATCTTAAATTTACAAAGATAATTTTTACTGCTTTTTCTTTCTTTAATTAAAAGCTTTTCTTGTTTAAGAACCTGATTGTTTTTTTATTCTGGTGAGATCCCAGGGGACTGGGTCTGGATTCACCAGGGAATTGGTCGGGAGAAAGGAGAGAAGGGGGAGAGAACGGTTAAATTCTCTCTGTGTTAGGATTACTTTCTCTCTCAGGGAGAGTCTGGGAGGGGGAGAGAGAAGGAGGGGGAAAGGTGAATTTTCCTCTCTGTTTTTAGATTCAAGGAGTTTGAATCACAGTGATCTTCCAGGGTAGCCCAGGGAGGGGAAGCCTGGGAGAGGCAACGGTGGGGGAAAGGGTTTACTTTCCTTGTGCTAAGATCCAGAGGGTCTGGGTCTTGGGGGTCTCCAGGCAAGGTTTTGGGGGGACCAGAGTGTACCAGGCACTGGAATTCCTGGTTGGTGGCAGCGCTACAGGTTCTAAGCTGGTAATTAAGCTTAGAGGAATTCATGCTGGTACCCCATCTTTTGAACGCTAAGGTTCAGAGTGGGGAATTATGCCATGACAGAAGTGTATACCAACAAATTACTTCATTAACACCAAGGGACTGTTTAAAAACTACAAAACCCAAAGTTAGGGTTCCAACTGTGCTCATCTGACTCCACAGCACCTCAGTATGAAAGGCAAGGCCTTTTTCACCTAAAATTCCCCTTCATTGCTACCATCAGTGGAGCAACATCAGCAATAACAACGGAAAAAAGTCTAATGAATGCATAGCCTTGTGTTAGGAGTTCTCACAGCACTCTGTAATCTTGCATGCCATATAAAATGCATTAAGACTCCAATTCAGCAAAGCATTTAAACACATTTAAGTCTGGCTCTATCATGCAAAGACCTTAAGTAAGTACTTAATTTAAGTACTGATGTTGTGACAGTTACGGCAATGTTCTGTAATATCCTGGACAAACCTTACTGAAGTAAATTAAACCTTATTGAATTAAGTTTAAGTATTTTAGGACTTCGCTGTATTAAAAATGCAAATATGTATGTATTATTGTGGGATTGTATGGAAATTCTTTAGGAGGAAGACAGGAGTAATGCAATCTCTGGGAAGTACTGCCAGGTTCAAAAGACTATGCTGAACAAGTAGCAGAGAGGAATGATCTTCTGGGACAATACATGTGAAGCTGAATTCTTAGGCAGTACTTGGGAGGAGGGGATTGCAAATTCCTCCGATGGACTCACACTTGGAAGCTTCACCCAGACCTTTTGTCTGCTGATCATCTGTTGCATGAGGGCAATTCAAAGAGAAACTGCATAAAGAAGTAACTGGCTTACTCGTGACGGTGCCACTTCCGAGCTGCAGCTATTATGAACTTGTGACAACAGAAAAAATCCCTAGGTGACATTTGAAGGACTATTCACTGGCGAAAGCCCTTGTTGGAGTTGGAGTAGGGGTGATCTCTGGTAAGTTTGTTAGCATGTGTGCAGATTCTTTTGTTGCTTTAATATGTTTTATCTGTAATACTTCTTCCTTAAGAATAGATGTGCTTGCTTAGAAAGAGCTATGTGGTAGCGTAACGGCAGGTAGTTAAGGAACTGTGAAAACTGGAAATAACATGGTCAAGAGGGAAAGAGATGAGTGTCTCCACCCACGAGAATGTGTGGCTAAGGAGCCTGGAACCTAGAGCAGGTGCATTTGTTGTGCAGTCTGTGACAGACGTCAACAGGACTTGAACATGTGCTTAAAGTTAAATACGTGTTTAAATGCTTTGCCAAATAAGGATGACCTACTCAGTCAAGGCCTATTAAAATATTAGCCTTAAGTCTGATAATTAACTCAGTGTGGTTTGTGTGTGCTTGCACTCATGAGTATATGTACTCTAACAGACCCATCTTAGGGACACCCCTAATATTATATAGTAGAGTCCTCACATTGTGCACTCAGGCAAACGAGTGAAAACACCTATTACATGTAATGTGTCTCCTATGAAATGAAGCACCAACTTCTATAATCATTTGCTATTCTCTCTTTAGAAAAATATGATTTCTTTTAAACCTCCTCATTACAATAACAAATAAGAAATCATTTTGGGTAATAAGGAAGTAAATGGGCATGGAACCACAATAAAGAAAAGCCAGCTGAGGAGCCTGCTACAAAACAACACTATGTATAATTGGTGTTTAATTATGCAGAATTAACAAATGGCAGAAACACTGATTGTATTACTTGACCGAGGCTCTTTGCCAAGTCAACAAGCTGGGTTAAATGGAGGAAGCAACCCATTCAGTTATCTGATGCCTTTGAGTGGGATCCTGACTGCTGCGTACTCCACACATGTTGCCAAAAACATTTAGCAGAAGAAAGAAATGTGTTGATTTGCTAAAGCAAGATCAATTTCTGTAAGTGACACGGGTGAATGCATCAATAAATTAATAAAAAAGTTTTCCAAACATTTTATTCATTTTATGCCAAAGGTTTAGTAACACAATGGGAGCCCAAAATACTTATTAGTGTGAATTTGTAGAGTCAGTGTGTTATCCAATAAATATCTAATATGTTTATTTTAATGCATTAACTCTAATAATACCGCATACATACTAAGAGTGTGTGCACATGTGCACTCAAAAATTTGCTTTCCCAAATACTTCAGCCCATAGTACGTTCTAACATAACTCTTTCCTGTGCATTTTGGTCTTGATCTAAATCCCACTGAAGGCAATGGAAACGCTTCCCATTGATTTTGGTGGACTTTCAATCAGACCCTTACAGCTTTGCTATGTTAAATTATCCATCAAAGGATGGTCTATTACTTTGCACTTGAGTCTCCCCTCAAAAAAACCACCAGGACAAAGTGACATGTGTCACAGCTCTGTTGAAATGAATGGAGCTCTGACAATTTATGCCAGCTGCCCTTGAGTCTGTAATAAATTGTATGGGTTTTCTCTCTGTGTCATGAAGCCCTAAAGGATGAGAAGGTCCCAGAAAGTACAGCAATTATAGTATATAACCCCACTGATTTACAGAGCAATGCAGTTCATTAGCCGCCTTTGCGCACCTTCCTCAGCCCCAGTTTCCTATGTGAGCTCCTCTGCCATAGCCAGGGGTCTAGCCTTACATTTTACAACGTTATATCACAAGAAAACTTTCAAGGTCTGTGCATTGAAGGCAGTTCCCTGTCTGTCATTTTCTGAATACTGCTAAATTTCTCAATTAGGTTTTCACTTTATATGTTGCAAATCTGTTTGCATTAAGCTACAGCTAATCAAAATTAATCTTACTAAGAATACCATTACTACTCAATTTCATAGAGAAAACAATCTTCTATCTTACTAGTGAGGGGCTGAACGAGAAAATGTTTATAGCTTCAGTTTGAATAATTCTCTTCCCCAAAATGTGGGTGCTTATTGGAAATTTTTGAGCTTGTGTTTATCCCTACTGTGTCCATTCTTCATCCTTCTCCTGCCCTTCTTCCACCTATACCCTTTTCACACCCTGGGCTTCAAAACCCTCTTCCAGTCAAACATGCTCCTTGGATTATGAGATGTGGAAATGGAGGAATCTGACTTCAATTTTGAGAGATGATTTAATATTAATTATAACAAATAATAATTTTCTGCTCTGATATAGTGCTTTTTCATCAGTAGATCTCAATGCACTTCACAAAGGAGATCATTATCATTATCTTCACTTTACAATTGGGTAAATTGAGGCATGGAACGATACATGAATTGTCAGAGGTTGCACAGCCCATCTTAAACAAAAGCACAGGGTCCCACTCTCAGAAAGGAAAAGGCATCCAAAAATTTGTGGATCCTTCTGAGCTTATTAAATACACCAGTGTCCTTTGCACTCTGCCCTTTCTCCCACCTTCCAAATTCTTCTTCTATATTTAGGCCCAGTCTGGAAATTCCCTTGCCAGGTTGGTAGCAGTAGAAGAAATACTCCTGGATTTGTGAGCACCTTCGAATGGAGGAGAACCCATGGGCAGGGATCAGGAATGTCTGTTGTTCAATTCATAGTTGTTTGTTAGAGATGCATTAGACTTGCTGAAGGCCATGGAAACAGCTGCCATAGAGGCAGCCTAGCTGGGCTTAGATGAAGAAAGCTGGGGGTAGAGATTGAGCAGGAAAATCTCCATTAACAATTTATTTTTTTATTGGTTTTTTTTTGGAAATGTATACAGGTCCAGATCAGTTCTTATTTTAATTAAATATGGTTTGAGCTGGTAGTGTTGAGATTTGGATTAGTTTTAGGACATGGTGTGAGGTTCAGGGTCATGGTCAGACCAGGGTTTAGATTTGGGAACTCTAATGATCTGTTCTTTTAGGAAGTCATGTGAGAGCAGGTGCCCTAGCAAGATTATTCCCATGCTAAGCCACTCTCATCATCCTTCTCAACACTGTGGGGCACAATGTGTGACAAAGACCCAAAAGAGGGGCAACTGAGAAGTCTGTCCCCTAAGAAATCCCCCTCAAAATTTGAAAGGCTACAGATTTTATGGTTCTAGTATTAGTCTGTCTGTAAAGGAAGAAAACTGCACTTTGCCTATGCTTATTTATCACACTTTATTTATTTTATCACTGACATTCAGGATCATGAAAACTGGCATTGGAACCATAGTCTGTTATGTTTGCAAACAGAAAAGAAAACATATTATATGAAGTACTTCTCTGTGTGTGTTTGTCTGTATAGCACTATGTAAAGTTGAGATTTTTCCAATGCAAACATAAGGAAGTCTGGGCATCCTCCTATATTTTAGATTTTACAGGCCCAGTAAAACTTGACCAAAACTTGATCTACTGATAGCTGTCACTTGTATGACTTAAACTTCAGTTTAGATTAATTAGATTAACAGACCTCATTCTGTAGGTTCCAGTACTTCCACCACAGCTATTAAATTACACACAAAGAATTTATGTTTTAGAGTCTTGCTTCCTTAAATCAAATTCCAGTCCTGTCACCTTTCTTTCATTTATAAGATTACAAGGCTCTCGTTCCTTTTGTAATAAAACTGAACCTCTGCTAAATTCCATTCCAATTACCTAATACATTTATGATTTCTGTGCGTCTGATCAAGTATCAACAAATCTTAACTCAAGACTGAGTTAAAGCAGTTCACAATGGGTATCCTGTTAAAGAAATAAAGATGACTTGGAGAGAAGTGAGGGAAAGTGGGGTATATTTATCTTTGAAAGGCTCGCAGCAAGCAATGCTACACTGAAAGCCCAGAGCACACATTAGCCTCTCAGAACCTTGTACATAGGAAGGTGCTGGAAGGCACGTGTCAATTGGAAGAAGCCATGTAGAAGGCCAAAAGCCATGTAGAGTTGGACCTTCCAAAGGGAATTTAAACCAATAGTAAAAGGTTCTATAGCCATATAAGTAAAAAGAAAACAAAGAAATAAGTGGGACGGCTAAACACTGAGGATGGAGTGGAGGTTAAGGATAATCTAGGCATGGCCCAATATCTAAACAAATACTTTGCTTCAGTCTTTAATTAGGCTAATGAGGAGCTTAGGGATAATGGTAGGATGACAAATAGGAATGAGGATATGGAGGTAGTCTTTAAACCATTATTTAAGGACTTCAATGGCTCAGACACAGATTTGTTACAGGAGTGGGTGGGTGAGATTCTGTGGCCTGCATTGAGCAGGATGTCAGACTAGATGACCATAATGGTCCCTTCTGACCTTAAAGTCTATAATTCTATGATTAATTAAAGCAGTACATTAGGGCTCTTAATGATGGACACATTATCTTTGAGTGCAATGGCTTACCCACAATTGTATTTCTTTAAAACTCTATAATTAAAGCCATTTGGTATAAATATACAGGAATGCAATAACTCGAAATCCCTTTCATTCATAACATGTTGGGGGAGGGGAAAGAACTCTGTTAAATGACCTGCAGTTAGCTCATGCAGCCCACAAAGGCTGAGCCAAGCTAATAAAGAGATACACTGAATCAGTGGATCCCTGGGCAGTCTGTGCTAGAGGGACTCCAGGGGATTTTTTTCTCTGGCTTGTATCTTCCAGACAGGCAGGAAATGATACATCTAGAGCAAAGGCTTCAATTTGCAGGTGCACTTCTTCTGTGCACCTGTGGGAGTGAATCTGACCCACAAAAAGCAATTAAAGGAAAAAATGACAACTCATTAGACATAACTTAAAATGTTATGGTATGTGATAACGTTATTTGTATTACAGTAGTGCCTAGTGGCCTGAACTGGGATTGGTGCCCCATTGTGTTAGGCACTGTATGCACACATAGTGAAGAGGTCTTCATTCTGTGGGGCACACCCTCTAGAGGGGCCTAGAGTAACTTTTGGGGGTGTGTGGTTGCAGTCCAGATCTGCTCCCACAGAGGGCAGGGAGGGAGCGCCACCCAGTTCCACTCCTGGCCCTAGCCCCAGCTGCCAGCCCTGCACCTGGAGTTCCAACTGTTGGCCCCGTGCCCAGGGAACTTTGCCCAGGGTCCCAACTGCCTGCTTTGTGCCCAGGGTCCCAGCTGCCGGCCCCATGTCCGGGGCTCCGTGCCCAGCTATGGCTATAGGCCTCAGCCCATGGCTGAGGGTCTGCTCCCACCCCTGCCCCTAGCTGTGGCCCCAGCCTTGGCCCCCATACCCCTGTCCGCATTCCCCGCTCCCAGAGCCATGGCCCTGCTCCTGGCTCCATGAGGTAAAAAGTTTTGGGGACCACTGACATAGTGAGAGTCAATCCCTATCCCACAGAGTTTATAGTCTATATAGACAAGGCACACTAATGATGGGAGGGGAAACAGACACAGAGTGGTAAAGTGATTTGCCATAGATTGCACAGCAGATTAATGGCAAAGACAGGATTAAACCCAACCTTTCTGATGTCTAGGCTTGTGCTCTACCCATTAGACAACACTGTCACTACCCTCTAGCTATTAGTAATGAAATACCTTTAAGAACTAGACTGGGATTCTTCCATTACAAAAAAAAGTCTCTCAATAATAGCAGAAATAGGAAGTGATTTCCCTCTTTGCCTCTGAAAAAATAAAAAACATTCATGTTGCATGTTCTCTCCCAAATCAGAAATTTGTATTTTGGACAATTTTTTTCCCCTCATTTGATTAGCTTACTCATTCTAGAAAAAAAAGTCATACGATGAAAGATACATTCTTTGAATGAAAAAGGGGAAAGAATTCTTAGTGCCACAGATGGCTGTCAGAATGAAATGAAGCTTGTCTGTGCTGAGGGAATCAGACACAAGTGTGAAATCTGAACAGAAAGGAACACAGCAGAAGGCAACATTTCAAAAGGCATTTGGCATCAACTGGCATTGTGAGGGTTAATTTACCGCCAGGAATTGCTGGGCCTTTCATTCTCAGTAGAAACACAATAGACAGATCCCAAAAGTGCCCATCATAATCACAGATGCTGAGGATTAATGCTAAAATAAAAGCTTCATGAATATTAAAAATATCAAAACTGCTAATGATGTAGCAGAGTTTGGAATAACGTCCAATTTGAAAATCTAAGGATACGGCATGCAGGCATAGTAAGACACTGTCTTTTTAAAACTGATTAAACCCACTCAATTTGTAACAGAAAGAGGCTTATGCATATTAGGAACTGAATTGACTGCCAAACTTTACAAATTGCACAGACTAATTACCATAATTAAGCCCTGGATTGAAGAAGAAAATTCCATTTATCTCAGAATGACTCAGTGGAACTTCAACAAAGAAGGTAAAGAACATCAGATTTTTTTTCCTCCCAACGTGGTGATTCAAAAGCAGTGGTGGAAAAAAAAATCAAAGAATGACAATATAGGAATAGTATTGTCTGAAAATCATGAAAAAGAAAATCATTCAAGGCCTGATCTTGGAATATAATGAGCCACCTCAATTCCACTGGCTATCAGGCTAAAATATAAATGTATTTTCCCCCTTCAAATATGTTATCAAAGAGGAAAAAAATCCAAATATTTTCGTACAGCCATTTTTATCTTATCATCTGAATCCACACCAAATTTCTTTCACTATGCTTACTCATACTCAGGGAGCACTGACTAGGATTTGATCAGCTACAACTTTCCTGCTGCTGTAAGTGATATTTGCTTTCATGTCAACAATGAGCAGTTATCATGAACAATGAGATAACAGATACAAGTTTTTAGGATATAGATTAAATCAGTGTTTCTCAAACTGGAGTTGCCGCTTGTTTAGGGAAAGCCCCTGGCAGGCCGGGCCGGTTTGTTTACCTGCCCCGTCCGCAGGTCTGGCCGATCACAGCTCCCACTGGCCGCGGTTTACTGCTCCAGGCCAATGGGGGCTGCGGGTAGCAGCACGGGCCGAAGGATTTACTGGCTGCCGCTTCCAGCAGCTCCCATTGGCCTGCAGTGGTGATCCGCGGCCAGTGGGAGCCGCGATTGCCTGGACCTGCGGACAGGGCAGGTAAACACACCGGCCTGGCCCATCAGGGGCTTTCCCTACACAAACGGCAACCCCAGTTTGAGAAACACTGGATTAAATATTACTCTGTGACATCAAGCTTGACTTAAAGCCTACTGAAGTCAATGAAAATACTTCCATGGACCTCACTGAGATTTGGATCAGATTCTTACTTGCAGTATAACCACAAAAGCAAAATACTTTATTTCAGGCATTAATTCACATATCCGGCTAGATGTTACTTTCTTTCCAGTCTTCATTTATAAAACAGACTAACATAAAGTAAAGGGCACAAACCACTGACGCATGAGCTCATATAAAGCACTATGCATGCAATACAGTTAAAATGGGCATGTTTGATTTTCCAAGTATTTGCAGCTTTGTAGACAGATGCTACTCTACCCATGAGACAACACTACCCATGAGATTTTTTTCTTTCATCAATGGTTCCATCAGTAATATGATTGTTTCCCCTTTCTCTCACCAGTTATTTCATTTTAGCTTGCAACTACACATTTACCTAATCCTTACCCAAGGATGTCTCAATACATGTTCAAGTTTCAATCTTATTGTATTAATCAAGATGACCCCGAGCAGTATATTCAGATCTGCAATAAAGATATGTATATCCCCCCTTTTTTAGTAAAAAATGTTTTATTTCACCACTTTTTACAAAATTGAGCTGAATTTTGAATGTGGCATAATTGTTTAATTATAATACACTCAGTTAATACAATGTAAGCCAATAATTAGTTTCCCTGTAAAAAAACAAATGCAATTTGGAAACCAAGGTAACTATTGGAGAAAAGAAGAGGGGGAGAGGCATCAATGAAAATATTCATGTTATAAGTTATTGTATTCAGTTACAATCAGCAGATACATGAGGAAATGGCACTTTGCAGGAGGACATAAGGCATGATTTCAGTAGCTCAGAAGACCAGAGGTGGGATATTGGTGGCAGATGCAAAGGGAGGAGGATATGAACCAATAGTGATAGGCATCCATAGAGATAATTATCAACATTGATACAGCAAAGATTCCTGAGGCACCTTATAGACTAACAGATGTATTGGACCATGAGCTTTCGTGGGTGAATACCCACTTCGTCAGATGCATGTATTCACCCACGAAAGCTCATGCTCCAATACTTCTGTTAGTCTATAAGGTGCCACAGGACTCTTCGCTGCTTTTACAGATCTAGACTAACACAGCTACCCCTCTAATACTTGACAACATTGATACAGACTTCTTAAGAAACCTTAGGAATTCTCTTCAGCTAAGTTTGCTAAAAATTACAGTTGCTAAAGTATATATTTTACCAACACAAGCATTCAAAAGTCAAGAAATCACTAGTTAAATCCTTTTCCAATCCTTACAAGCTATACTCATTATTTAATCTTGCACTGTTATTTGCTACTATTACTGTTGAAAGGGAGGAGAGAATAAATCATCTTGCATCCTAATGTTAAAATGTCAGATTCTTTTTGAATGAAGCTGACAGCATTAATAAACCCCATTTTCTCTCTTTTTCTCCACAATTCTACAGACAACTGAGAATTCTATGGCCAAACAGACATTCCACAGCCAATTCTGTGCCGGTAGAAGCACAGAAAACATGAAATACTGCTTTTTTTTTTTTTCGGCTAACATCTGTCATGTCAGTTGTATTCAGAGAGGATTAAAGAGCAAGTGGCAGCTAAAGGCAAGAGGGTGTTCTTTCAATGCTCCACCAGTAAGACACTGATTGACTGAGCTCATAATAGCCATTCACAGTTCAACACCTTCAGTGAAAAATGCCAACACTTAAGATATACATGCTTCACCTGATCCTTTGTTTGATGGATCATTCCTTGTGTATTTGTATTAGGAATAACTCGATATACATAATATACAGTTATGTGTGACTGTCTCACATCATAAAATTTCAAGTGACTTTATGGGGGAAAATCTTTTAAACAAGGTCTAAAAGTATCTACTGCTAAATGGTATGAATATTCTAGTAAATTTACTAACGATGTGATCTGATAACAGAATAAACTTATTTAGTCTACAGTGAACACAAGCATGTACCAACTTTAGTTATGAACTGTATAGTTATCAAAGGTTTTTAGTAGTGGATAGAGGGATTTTTGTCAGACTTGAGGTGGGATTTTCAAAAGTGCCTACTTGATTTAGAAATAGATATTAATATACTTGTAACTGCTGTAGTGAAACTCCATTTATTGTATAGAGCAGTCAAAAGGCCAAATTTCTTAAAAGCATATTCATACATTTTCATTCTGTTTTTAGTTCAGTTTCATTCCACTATAACCAGGTTTGGCTATGCTAATAATTGTAAACCAGGGAGCCCACAAATGCCAACTGGCAGAGGGCACACTATACTATAACTCTCATCAGGCCAATGATGATTCGCCCAATTCACTATTGTCATATTCTGTATGTAAAAGGTGTCGTGCAAACTGGAAACACACTGGTCATTAATATTATTGTGTGATGTACCTATGGGTGGTGCATAAAGAATTATAGATGTGTTCTGAGAATATGCTCCTAAACCCAGCCTGTTCCAGGCAAAGGAATGTTGTTTTGCAGGCTTCACTATGTTGCCAATGTAAATTAAGCAAGGTGTGAATAAAGACAAGGAAAGGGATATTGATGCATATGGTAAATTAAGCCATCAGGCAAGCAAGGGGGAGAAGATGACCACTTAACATTCAGAGGATGGAAGCTGCACCCCTTTCTGTCTCTGGGCAGCCCTCTTAGAGGCAAAGCAAAAAATTTCAACCTGGAATTTTAATTTGTCAATATTCATACTTGTTAGAGTATAGTGTGATACTGATAAAGTTTAAATCCTGTCTCTCTAAAGGCAGACTGAGTACCTCAAGCTATGGAACAAAAACAGTGTCTAGTCATCTTGAGTTTTTAGGCTGAATAGAGCACAGGTGAGATCTAAGGAACATTAGTAATGCTAGAGTTTGAGAGAGGAATTTAGAAAATACCTGCAGTTCTCCATAGTGGTTGTATGAAAACACTTGCCTATACTTTCATATAAAAGTGTGCAATGCCCCATGGAGAATCTTTATTCATCCTTAGCCTATAAATATGCACTAGCTAATGGCTAGATACAATAGCTCATAGAACTGGAAATAGAATACACTATCTTTCACCTGTAGTTCACTGGTTCAAATTCAATCAGATTTGTAGTGAAAGAAAGTCAATACAAGCCAATGGCTCTTTGATAACCTGAGCAGGTCTCAGTACAGTCTCTAAAACAGAACAATTTCTAATTGGGAACCAAACTGCACTCTCAGCAGACAGGCCAGAATAAGCATGAGACTGAATTACTCTCTTATTGATGTAGAGGATTCTTGCAGAGCAGTATTGGGTGGGTGCATGCTGGCAGTATGTAAGGATGCTTACACTGCATTATGCATGTTGTAGCTCTCTGTGGATACACAAGGGCCTTCAGTCTTTGAGTGCTAATGTGCATTAGCATTTACTAAAATCATTGTCCATATGTTCCATATGCATAAGTTCATACATACTGGAGTCCACTCTCTACTCCTGAGGGAATTCTTTGCCCAAAAATTAAAAATTATGCACACGATCTTCTAAATTTCTGCAAATTTTATTTGTCAATAAATAAATGTGGCTGCAGCATGGCAGTGGGGAGCACAGGCCACTGGCTGCATTGAGGTGGGAGATCACCCTGAAGCCCCCTGTTCCCCCAGTACAGAGACTTGGTTATGAGGCTGCACCTGACACTGACACAGTACAAGAGCTAGACCTACTCCAGAAACACCCCGGGGTCCTGCCCCTCTGTGCCAGGTTCATCAGATGCGAGCAAGCAGGCTCAGCCCAGCAGGATCCATGTCTGGGGGAACTTAGTGTGGGGGAAGCCAGGTGTAGGGTGAGAGGTTTCTCTGTGGGGCAATCTGGGTGCGGGCGGCTCAGTGGGAAATCTGGATGCACGGTGGCTTCATTCACCAGAGCAGCCCTGCACTTGTAGAATGGCGGGGGGGGGGTAGTGGCAGGTAACCCCGTGTGCCCCCCATGCTGTGCCTCTGTTTGGGGAGAGGCAATCCCCCTCCCCCCAAAAAACAAAAAAACCTGTGCTCATGGTCACTCCCGCCCTCTCCTCCACACATACACCCCACCCCCATGGCTTCCCTGACATTTTCTGCAGGGAAACACAGGAAATCTGCGGGGGGCATTTTCTGCAGGCATGCAGTCACACAAAATCCCCCCAGGAGTAACTCTAACATTCTTGCTGTGCCTACTTCTGTTACTCAAGGAAATGTTATCCCTATTATATATGCAGTGGCTGCTGATTCTGCAGACAATGATGAAACAATTCAGGGAGGAGGGGTAAGAAGAGAAACCCAGCTTTATGAATCAGGAAAGAAAAAGGGAGCTGCTGGCAGGGTTGGATTGAAGCATATGCAAACTACGCAAATGACTAGAACCCAAAAGCATGGGGTTAGCCCGGGGCCCAACAAACAGCCATACAGTACACTCGCTGCAGTCGGGCTGGCCAGACTGTAGATACACTGCAACCGGCTTCTAATCCTCTCACTCATATTTGGCCTTGCTGCCCCTTCATCACGAGTGAGCGGCACGCTAAGCAGCAACAGGATGAACATCCAATCCCAGCGGATTCAAAGCATGGCCAGCCCAGCTAGAGGAGGGCACTGCATGTGCCTAGATTATCTATGCATTAATCCAGCCCTGACAGGAGCTCCCTTCTTCTTTCCTGATTCCTGAAGCTGGATTAACCCATCATTTGGCTTTTAACCATATATTTATGAACCCTTACCTTTCTATGAATAACAACATAACTTTCCATTATCATGATATAATGCAACCATCTATATTCTGTGTCTTGTTATGGACATCTCAGCCATTTACCTATAGAATTCATGAATCTGGATTTTCACTTTCTTGTCCTCATTCAACTCAGTAATGCCATTATTGCTCTCACTTGGAGTCATATGGCACTAATCTGAGCGGTCCATGCTGTTTCAAACTTCTTTTTCAATTACTGTGGAGGTTAGTACATATGTTGCCTCAGTGATTTATGAGTTAAAGCACACAAGTCTAGTGTTCTACTTCTGCATTAGTCAGTGAGTTTCCTGTGTGTCCTTTTGTATGCCACTTACATTCTCTGTACAATCTATAAAGTGGGACTAATAGCTTACAAGGTACTGTGAGTTTCCATTTATAAATATTTGTAATGCACTTAAAGATATACAAGGTGCTAGCAAAAATGCAGAGTAGGAGTTATGCAAAGGACAAACTAAAGGGCACCACCACCAATGACCAGTGGTGCTAATAGGGGCCTATTTTTGCTACGCAGAATGGTTGTACGCACTTGGCAACATTTCTTCTCAAACCACTTCAATACTGCATGATTCGGAATGAGTGCTAGATACCTCTCTAATGACAGTAGATGTTAACTGCTGCAATTAATGGGTTGCTTATGCAGACTACTAATAGGCAAGGTTACTCCTGACACACAGCTACCATAACTGAACAATCTAATTGCAAATTAAATTAATTCAAATACATCTCTGGCACAGGGACAGAGGAGAAGGGCTGGGAGAAGAGGGTGCAAAACACCTGCTCATCTGTGAGCCAGTGATAAAGCCTGGAGCACAATATTATTCTCTGACATACTGTCATCCTGAGAATTGATGCTGGATCACAAGTTTGGCCATAGTGGATCTGGCCACCGGTCCATCAGTTCCAGATTTCTGCCCACACTAGGTGTTCAGAGGAAGGTGAAGATCTCCATAATGTATTTAACTTATTAGACAATGCTGAACATGGAGGAAACCTTAATAATTTTTGTGTACCTTGCAGAAATCTCTTCATGCCCTGAAGCATGAGATTAGTTTACTATTACGAAAGTAGCTGACAGGTCAGCACAATCCCTTGCCCTCCACTTCAAATTCTCATGAATTCCCTATAACAGTGGTTCTCAAACTTTCTTTTTCGTGGACCACTTGAAAATTGCAGAGGATCTCGGTGGACCATTTAATGATCTTTCCAAATGTCTGTATCATTAGCTAACTATTGTAAAGTGCTTTGGATAAAAGCATTATATTAAAAAGAACCCTTAATAATAATTAACTTTTTTGTTCTACAAATAAAAGCGCACAACTCATATTTTAATATCAGTAGTTTTACCTTTCTGATGCGATGGATGTATCCACCCACCTCCGCCATGGCAGCCCCTGAGCTCAGGCTCTTCCCAGCAGACGCAGCCCTGGAGCTGGGAAAAGTCACCTCTTTCTCTGGCCACCACAGCCCTGCACATCCCAAATTCCTCCCACCTCCTCTTCTCACCCCACTGCCACTTCCCACCTATCCCCTATTTTCCCCAAAGCCACCACCTCACCTTACATGTGCATCTTCTCCAGGGTTCAGGCACCTAATTAATGGATCCATGCCTGCGTGGCTCCACTAATTAGGTAGGTGGCCCTTCATTGTCTTGTGTGTGGCTGCCCAGGCACACACCTTAGAGGGAACTATCTGAATGGAGCTCAGGGACCACTGGTGGTCCGCGGACCAAGTTTGAGAACCTCTGCCGTATAACATTTGTTACTACCTACATATAGTATTAGCCACAATCACAATGCCCTCAAGTAATGAACTTGGTGTGCAAAAACACTGACACATGCAATGTTTATTTATGATGTGGAGGAAGAGGGTGGGATTAGAACAGCACAAAGTCGCTGGGAATGGGAACCTAGAGAATTTCAGATATGTACAGGAAAGGGAATAGCTCCCAAAGAATGTCAAATGGAGTGGAGCTGAAACAGCTCTCCTTAGTTTCCTCCAGACAAGCTGCAGCCACATCTATTTTGTTATTCCCATCACCAACTTCAGATGCAGCTGTATCAAAACCTAGATGTGGGGAACTCAGAGTACCCATCTGTGTTCATCATATACTGCCACAGGCACTAGAACAGCAAACATGTAAATGAACTGATTAATCAGGAGGTAATTATGTTTGGATTACTCTTCCTGTGTTAGGAGTGCTTTGATACCAAGGTTAGGTATTATACATTGGAGTAGCTCATAGGGGAAAATATTACAGCACCCTGTGAGATAGTTTAAAATCCTTTACAAGCATCTTCTAACATTGCTTGTAATATTTAGCTTAGCTTTGTCATTTATGAGAAGACGTTGGTATGCCATTAACTAAGTGAAGCTTGACAGTGAGGATCCAGTCTATAAAATATTAATATCCAAGATAAAACATTTATGCCATTTTCAGAGTGAACCAATTCCTTGGTATCACATATTATTTTATTTACTAATTTCTCCAAGAAGTACTTTTGCAGATCAGCCAACTCTAACATATCTTTACATTTGGCCACCTCACGGGATTGTGCTGCTGAAAAACATGAGCCCCTAAAATGGGAAAGTGTCACAAGAAGTAGTATGATTTAAGAAAATCACAAGACAGATTGAGCATCTTTATAAAGTAAGAGGGATTTCTTACTTGTTTTTGACACAAAGAAAAAGAAAATGAAAAAAAGCTACCCTCAGACCTTTTCCAAGGGTCAGATTCCAGCATAACAGAAATCCTGCACCCAGCATGATGAGTCCAGGGTAGGAGTTGACTGCCTGATGTAGCACCTCCAGCTCAGAAAAAGGCTGTTCTGGTGGATTTCTGTGTCAGTGATCACAAAAAGCCCTTCTGGACTGGGACCATAGATCAGTGAGTGTGGCTCATGGACCAACCTGACTTTTCAATGGCTCTGTGTACAGCTCCCACTCTGATTATCCTTGCTACTTGCAGGAATAATTAGGGGGATTGTCTGTCAGGCTGCTGCTGGACAGAATCCAACTGCATATTAATGCTGCTTTTACAGTGTATCTGCATTGTGCAAAGAGAGTGTTTACATCATTTTCAGTGTCCAGAATGTGGCCTCCCCTTTTTCATTCATTTTGATGCAGTGTATGTTTGTATGTGTATGTATTATATCTAATTTCATATTGGTATATTTTTGTACTCATTCCTCTCTACAAGATTATATTTGGTTGCTGCTAGAAAAAATATAGTAACATGTTGGCTTACAATACATCAGAACAGAAGGACCTGACTGTTTAGTGGCCCAGTAATAATGAAGCTCTGTGGACTCAGCATTGTATTCCGCATCAGTTAAAGTTACTTTCTCAGCTGAGATGATTTAGTAACTTTTAAGCAAGGGGACAGAATGCCAGAGTGGGAAGCAGATTTTCATATTGATGTCAAATACAATAGTCTATTTATAGGTGAAAGTTACATGGAGATTAGGATCACAATAGCTCAGATTCATGTTTCTGTAGAGAGCACTAACGCACAGGATCCATTGTCTAAGTTAAAAATATTTACACATACACAGGTTCCTCAGATGGCCAGCTCTCACCTTCCAGAGTGTTGACAGCTTCTGAATGGCAAATTGTTAACTCAGGTGCAGCAACTTGCTCAAAGGCAGAGGTCAATCACTGGTTATGCTCTATTTCTTCCTAGCCATTGTTGTAGCGGTTCTCTATGCTTTCAGCAATTGGAATATTTACACCCTATATCACATCTTGCTCAAGAGTTTGCCTTGCTATCAAGTGTATGTGGAAGGCACATTTCTAGAATGCTCTCTTCTCATTGGGGATCTTTGCCAGTTAAATGGGTTTAGGTCATTACTTCTACTTTTCACTGCAATAGGCACGTCTACAACACAGGAACCATGTATTAAAGCAGGTGCTCTGGGTACTGCACTTTACTATCCATGTAATATACACCCCTCATTTGCATATTTCCTATAAACTTCTTGAGAACAATTAAGTCTAACTATTCTCCTACTGGTTGACATTCTGGCTAAAGCACTGAATTGACTGACTAGATAATGGGTGGTCAAAGGTGTGTGGTTGTATATCTAATAAAAGAGGTTGCCAATGTTTTTCCACTGGGAAGACCGCAGCTTGTGCCCTTCTTCTTAAAAAGGGAGCAAAAAAGTGTTGTCCATAACTCCTTTTCCCACTGAGCAGCAGCAGCTACTCTCTCAGTCGTAGGTCTCAAAGTCACCATCAGGGCCCATCTGGGACAGAATACTCAACAGCAGCTGGAATGCTGTTTCTAATTTAACAAGTCTTTGCAACAGCTACTCCGGGAACTATCGCTCCTGTTCCTGTTGGGCTGCATCTTGATGAATAAAAATGTGGCTGTAGTGAGGTGGCCTGGCTCCCAGCCACCCCAGAGATGGACGAGTCCCTACGGACACCAAAGTGGGCGGAGTCGCTGGAGCCTGCGCCCGCCCCTCAGGGGTCACGGCGCAGGGCAGGAAGTATAAAAGCCCAGCCCCAGGGCTCAGAAGCTGCCTGGCCACCAGAGAGGCCAGATGCTGATGCCTTAGCTTCCACTGGGGAGACTCCTGCCGCCTGCGACCAACCCGAGGACTGGTCATACCTGCAGAGACTGGATGCCGACCAGACACTGGAAGAGCCCCTAAGCCGACCAGTACAAAGGGACCCCGAGGAGCTGGCCAGTTTACCCCTCGCTGAGTATCCTGAGGAGCCCGTGGTGTGGGACGCTGTGGAAGACGCCGCTGAGACACAGGTACCGGTAGAGGGGGAGGTCGGAAGTAGCCCAGGGGCAGCCGAACCTAGTCTGGCTGCAGCACACCCAGAGCCAATGTCACTGTGTTGCGGCCAGGATCCCCACTGACACAGCAGCAGGCTGCCTGCCACTGTTAGGGCCCTGGGCTGGGATGCAGAGGAGTGGGCGGGCCTGCGTCCCCCCTGCTACCCCACTCACGAGTGGCAATCTCCCCCTCGCCCCAATGCTCAGGCCCAGGAGCCTGGGCTTCTTAAACTACTGGACTGTTTGCTCAGCCCCTGCCTGAGGGTCTGTGCCCCTGAACTATTGCTTGCTGCCCCACCCTGACTTAGGGCCTGGCCTTAATTTATTGAACTGTTTGCTCAGCCCTTGCCTGAGGGTCTGAGCTCCTGAACTATTGTTTGTTGCCCCGCTCCGACCTTGGGCCTGGGCCTTCAATATCAGACTATTGGCTCAGCCCCTGCCTGAGGGCCTGAGCTCCTGGCCGTTTCCTGACCCACCAGGCTAATTCACCAATGCACCGGACTCGTGTAGTGAGGTGGCCTGGCTCCCAGCCACCCCAGGGAGGGGTGAACCCCCAACAGCGGATGTTTACAGTGGCCTTTTCCGTTCAGAAATTCTTCAGTCATTTGCCATCACCAGAGCTTCTAAACATTACCTTATTCCCAACCATATGTTGAGTGAGATTTGGTTCAAATGCAGAGATCCACATTACTATCTAGGACCGTACAGAAATTTGTGTTCTCTTGATTGGGAAGGGATGATACCATGCTTTTCCTTGGTTAGAAATCCCTTCATAAGTCTCTGGCACCTCTATCTTTGAATCACTCAGGCACCCTTCTTGTCAACCCATGGAGTATTAAAAGTGACAAGTAAGACAAACAAGCTTTTCCATGCTGCAAATGGCTGTGATATGAATTGGGGAATTCTAAAATCACTGAACAAACTCCTGAAATTCCATGCTACTCCCAAACTATTTCTGACAACATGAGGCTGTTGAACTAGATATTTCTCAAAAATCCACTTCTTTATCATGTACAGGTGACTGTCCCCATGGGATCTTAAATCCCAAAATATCAGTGGTTGATCGCCTTACAGCAGTGGACAAGGGGAGACTGTCACGGATACTGTCTGTCAGCTGCTTTTGATGCTACTGATAAAAAAGAAATGTTGACTTGTCTGTGAGCTCTTATGGGAATAGAGAAAGGAACACTTCAGTGGCATAGACTAGAGCATTCTTCTCAGAGGTCCCAGAGCATAATTCCAGGCACTTATGCATGATGGTGAGGGAACCTTTGTAGAAATGTGAGAGGGGGCAAGGCCAAAGTGCTCCCTCCCTTTCCACAGCTGGCTACTCTTGTGGTGAGCCTGCTGCCCTCTCTTCTGATGCCTCAGCAGCCCCTTGTAGGTGCTCTGACCCTGTGCTCTGGCATCTGCTTCTGAGCTTTGATTCCTGGCTACAGACACCTGCTCCAACCACTGGGAACAATCACCCATGCACAGCCCATATCTATATAATCCATTAAGGTACGTCTGACTTCAGCCCAAATGGTACGCAATAATGGGGTCCTGTTGGAAGGACCGGCCCTAGAGTTTCTCGTGCCCCAGGCGCATGGCAATTTTGCTGCCCCGCGCGCTGGTCCACGGCTCCGGTGGAGCTGTCGCAGTGGTGCCTGCGGGAGGTCCACCGGAGCCCCGCGAGGAGCCGACCATCCGCAGGCACCACTGCGGCAGCTCCACTGGAGCCGTGGACCAGCGGACCCTCCGCAGGCACCACTGCGGCAGCTCCACCGGAGCCGCCTGCCGCCCCCTTTGGCAAAACGGCGCCCACCAATTATTCTGGCGCCCTAGGCGATTGCCTAGGCTGCCTAAATGGTAGCGCCGGCCCTGCCTGTTGGGTCCATCATTACTTTGGGTAATCTGATGACATTGGTGAACTGTAACACATTACACCAATTGTCTAATCAGGAGATTGTGGATATTCATCTCTAATATGAATCTTGCATCTATGGCTTTGTTCATTCTCCTGCATTTGTAATCTGCTCCCTTTAGAAAGCCTGAATCTTTCTTGGGACCTTCCTGGCAAACTGCAAGTCAGATTTATTCTATTTTGCACTGGATGAACTATTCTTGTTTTGTGTTTTACTATGATGCAGTTAAGCACCTACCTGGCATAGCAGTAAGCACGACAGAATGTAGCAAAATAAATAATATGGTGGAATCAATACACCAATATATTTTTAAGAACAGTTTCCAAAAGTTAGTAGTCACAGATTTTTGTAGGGGGGGAGAGTGTTCTTATGAAATTATATTCTAAATGTTTCTGTATTGTAAATATGGCTGAGAGTACTCTGAAAATATCTAGTCCTAAAATCTTCTTTACATTGTTTAAAAACTGGTAGGATAAAATGACATATACATTTCACTGCACCCTATGTGCCATACTATGCAACACTGACCACTACCACCCAGGAGGTCTACTTCTCATGCACATTTAATTCAAAGCATTTGCAAAACTGAAGCTCCTCAAAGAGCATAATACTTACCACAAACCCAACTTAATCTACTTTTATTTTATACTTTATTGTGAGATCATCTGTAGCACAACCAGAAAAAATGTATGAGTAGCATATAATGCACAAGAGAGCAATTTAGCATCAGAAACGGAGAATGATAAAACTACATTATGACTTGCATCTGGACAAACTGTATATACAAAAGAAAGCAATGTGGAATTTAAACTGGGACACTTCGATGTCATCTTTCTGGCCAACTTTATAAATATTTCTAAGACCCACAAATAGGAGTGACTATAGCTAGTGCTGATCTGGATTAAATCAGAATGCTAAAAAAACATAAAATGTCAGCATCATGCTGTCTCATGAAGTATATTACTCGTTGCTGATTTACAAAAAGTTCCTGCCCTTCTTGTTTGAAGGTAGGTTGGAAGTTGGGATGTTTAGACCAGGATGGTGAGCAGTAGAACAGCTAGTGTTCTAGCAACAAGCATGAGCTACTGCAACATTTCCAGGGTTAAGCTAAGTTCACCTCACAACCTTCTCTTCTAAGTGCAGAGCCCCGGAAGGATGAAGAGGGTGTGATTGAGAGGTGCAGGAAGTCTGAGCAGCTGCTGGAATGGATAGGAAGCATGTCTTTTAGGATAACTTGGCCAGGTCACTGAATAGAGATACAAATTCATGGGATCAGGTTCAGCCTGCTGAAGAGAACCAGATCCTCTGCTGAGGACAGAGGCAGGGAAAAATCCATTGACTGGTGACTTTTATTATTGGCCTCTAGGATTGGCAGAAGCTGGCTTCTTCTGAGCTATAGTGACAACAGCTCTTCCTTCACCCATTTCTGGCCTGATTTTTCATTCTCCTGCACCTTGTGACATCATTTACATTTATGCCAAGGCAGTATAAAATATTATCATTCTGGTGTGTCAGTGTTCACAATACCCTTTTCCTCAGGCCTCCACAGCAATCTGAAACCAATGGTTCAGCGGGCAGAGGGACATGCTTAATTATCTAATCCAGGTCCCCTTTGTGGAAGTGCAGTCCGTTACACTAACCCAGACCAAAAGATTACATTGAAATATTCCTACTTCTATATTTCTATATCTGGGAATTCTACCCCCCCAAAATGTTTTGTCTGAAAACAAAAAAGGACCTATTTTCAAAATCTAAATGCAAACACTGCTGGACTGTCAAAGCTTTGGAAACACCAACTCCTACTGTCCCTGAGAAATGCAGATATCTCACCTACAAATCAGACCATGTTTGTTTTGCAGTTTGAGTGACTCAGACACATAAATATGTTAGATTTAATTCAATTGCTTCTCATGCAGCCGATGAGTCACTGCTACTCTGATATCGGAGAAGTCTCACTAGGGGAGGTCCTGGAAATGTGTTACGGCTCCCAAGTGAGTTCCCGCCAGACAGTCTGAACTTCTTTTTTAAAGGTATTCATTTATTTTGCTTTTGTACGCTCAAAATATATGTAATATCCTTGGATACATCTGCCTCCTGGACAACAAACAATCTGGCAGCCAGAAAAAATGTTTGCTTTGTAAACAACAGCATTTTCATATTAAGAATGCTACTTTAGCAATAGATCCCATCATGAAAAAAATAAGGTTGTAAAAGAGATCGAATACTTAAAACTTCTCTCTAAACTTTTAGAATTATCTGATAGAAAAATATACTTGCTCTAATTCATCAAGTTCAGAGAACCCGATTCAGAATAAATGGATGATTCAACAAATATCAGAGCCTTTGATTGAGCTGGTTAATCAATGTTATGAATCTTTGATTCTTGTATAAATCCAGACTTTTAAGGATATGGAATATAAAGTTTCTAAAAAACCACTAGTTTAGAAAAAATAACATACATATCATAGGCCATAATCAGAGGTGATACTAGTTACAAATTGAGATGGACAGCAGGCAACAGCTGTAGAGAAAAAGCAGCTAACGTGTAATGTAAAAACGCACCCCTTCCATACACATTGTATCTGTCTGTTGGCTGCCCCTTGCTACAGCACTGCCCTTCTATCACTTAGGACATAAGTATACCAACTTACCAATTTGTGTCACTTCTGCACTTGTCCCAGAGGACAAAACACATGGAGCCAGCTTGGAAGAAACAGTTGATTACTAAACTCAGTCCTGATGTGAGCAGGTGGAACCCCTCTAACCTCAGGTCTCAATCAGTCAGCTACGGGTTCAAGGTCAACATGTTGCATTCATGGAAAAAATCATACCAAACCAAACAAAAGCAACCCTAGAGTGTAAATTGCCATACTGTAGCACTAAGGGACCAAAACAACAAAAACCTTCACAGCCTCATGAGCTGAGCAGTCCCCAGGGGACTCCTGACCTTGGCTTTGCAGCAGGCCAACCAATTCACAGATGAACAGCAAGCAGGCTTGAGATGTCTTGACACAAAACAAAATCCTCAGGCCCCAAGCTATGAGCTCCGGAGCTTGTTTAAATGAGCTCTCTCTTGTCTGTACTCAACAACTCTCGGTTCTCAAAAAGAGTATCTTCACACCTCTTAGGAGCAATATGAGATGGTTCACCTTTACTGTGCAGCTAGTAGTAGGCTGCAATTGGATGTGGTTTACTGGGCAAAGGATTATAAACTCTTCCTAAAAATTACTGTCTAACCTTTATTGTTATAACATTCAGCTGTAGGTTATATATATATATATGTCTATATATACATACACACAAACACAGAGTGTCAAACTATCCTAGCTGAAGCAATAACATTTGCACAAGGACTAGGTTTTAGTTAGAGACTAGTGTGGGGGGCAGCTCCACTAGACTGTAATACCTGTCAGGGAAAGAACTTTTTTCAGTATACAAGTATATTCAAGGGTTAGAGGTACAGCACAGACCGAAAAAAATATTCTTTACAGAAAAAAAATAAAAAAGCTTCTGCAGCTTATACAGGAGGGGAAGGGGATGTATACACACACAAACACACATATGCATAAACACATATACATTGCATCAGACTACACTGAGGACATTAATATTTCTTAAATAAGCATTCCAGGCAAGAATTGCCACAGTTAATCTTGCACACACAACCTTAATTTTGCCCCATGCACATATGTGCTGTGATGCAGTCTTTAATTACATGTTCACATTTCATTTCTCAAGAATCCTACACTTCCTTCTGCAGCCTTAAATGCAAATATATAGTTGTTTTCATTCTGGTATACTTACACTATTTCCATTGTCCTAATTGTCTGCCACTCTGACCTGGGGGGGGAAGTCCTTCCTGACCCTACATGTGGTGATCAGTTAGACCCCGAGGTTGTGGGTAAACCTCACCAGCTAGACACCCAGGAAAGCCCTCCCCATCTAATGTCCCATATTTGTCCATTGGTGATATTTGCTTAAGAAAGTTTGTCTGTGTACTTAAATATTTATATGACAAAACTTAAAATTTTGAAAGGAGCTTATAATGTTGAATGCCCAGCATTCTAGACACTTAGGGTGACATCCTGGCCCACACTGAAATTGATGGAGCCACAATTTCATCCTTTGGTCGGATTTTAAGAGGTGCTCACACAGTCTTCAAAGTAATGTCTATGCTGGTCTGCAGGCATAGATACTATAGGTCAGTGCCTTAAGATCTCAGCTTCTGGAGTCACTTGATGAATCTGGACTCTCAGCTTTAATTTAAAAATAAATGTTTCTGGCCCTCATAAATGCAAAGAAAAGCTTGAAAACACGACAAAAGAACAACTGATCCCTGCCTGAGTCTGCAGACAGCCTGAAAGAATAGCTCCAGGAGTTGTAAACCTCCCTATTAATCTTAACTGTGAAAACTGCTGCCACCCTAAGCAAGGGCGAGGCTATGGGGACCCATGTGCAGTGTGCCTGAGGCTCTGGATTGCATTATTTCAACACTCCTGGTACCTTCTTTATTTTTGTGTAGCTAGGCTAGCGTTGAGGCGATGGATGTAGGGGGAATATGACTCACTCAGCCGAAGTGTGCCCCTTCAGAATGCTAAACCTAATAGAATTCCAGACCCAGAGTCCAGCACAGCTTGAGTTTAAATGTCAATGCTGTTTTTCATGCGCTTGCCGTACTGGGTACATTCTGTTTTTATTTCCAGGATTTAAGATCATAAAAATACATTAGGCTGCTGGGTGCTACACCCAATACTACACCTCATCCTCCCCACCCCCTCCCCACCCCCTCCCCTCCTCCACACCATTCCTCTTCACATTTAGTCAAGACATCTACAGCAGGTCCAGCAGATACCGTAAAACCAATGATTTTCATATGGACAAGTACATTCCATGAGCAACTGCATGGACACAGAACTATTTCATGCCACGGGTTCCTGGAATGTAGCAGCTAACTGTGGATGCTAGATAGCTACATTTTATCACTGGTGTCGAATTTACTAAAAAAATTGCCACAGAATTCCTTTAACATCGGCTGCAATTTTGAGTCCTGGAAAGCATCAAGGGAACACAGGGGGCCTCATCTAAGAGATTTGTCTCCTAAAGTCGGAGCTGTTATGGATGATGGAATGTGCTTTTCAAACAATTCAAATGAAATTAAGATGATCTCATAGAAACAGGAACTACTTTTTTTCTTTCCATGTCATGTGAATGAGATAAAATTGGGTTTCAGGGGAAACAGTCAGTTTTGACTACTTTGTTTCACTAATCTAATTTACAGGATTTCACTGTATAGCCAGCAACATTGACAAAGGACCCAATTCAATGAAATCACATCACCATTTAGAACTCATACAGTACTGGAGAAATGCTTGAAAATAATTGTCACCATATAAACAGAAGGAAAACATTGCTAATTACAAAAGACTGTAAAAGAAACACATATATTTCTTTAAAACTATGTGATATCTAATCTCAAATAATCGGTCATTTTTACCTCATAAAAGCACTGATCAGGATCCTCATCTGACAGAAATAGACATTGGTCCATTGTCTATAATAAAGATACTCTGGTTTACACCAGCTAAATGTCTGGCCCATTAACTAAAAACTAATTTTAATAACATAATTACAAAATAATATTAAATAGAATGTTTTTTTTTACAAATATAATAAGAATTGGGATTTTAAGCATGTTTTGACAAGATTTAAAGCTCAGTAATCCTAATGAGGGTCAAAACCTGGCCTGCCCTTATGCAGTTGTATAAGGGACTGGGGGGCACACAGAGTTGATGCAATGGCAGTATTTACTTGAAGGACTATATATACTATGAGTGAATTTCAATGAAATAATCACAGTCTTCCCATGCAAATTGTCTCAGCAACATCACTCACGCTAGGCAGCCTTGGCAAGGAGAATGTGCAGAGATCTCACAAAGGAGGTTCATTAGGTGCTGCAAAAAAAATCTTAGCAGATGCTTACTGGTAATGCTCAGAAGTATTCTTAAACCACTTTATTGTTCAACTCCCCCGCTTCCCTCTCCCCATTCCCTGACCATGCATCAAAAACTTGTGAATCACTTCCTCAAACTTTACACAAGAACTCCACCAAGATTGTCAAAAATGGATATCTAAAGTTAAGTCCAAAGTCTGCCATTTAACTAAACAGACTGACTTTGAAAACTACTAAGCACCCAATATCTCTGCTGAATTCAGTGGGAAAAGCTCAGTATTGAGAACTTCTGAAAATCAGGCCACTTTTTAAAGTTCCTGAATATGAAAGTAGGGGCCTGGCCTTAAGCATCTTTTTTTGAAAATCTTGATCTTCACCTAAGACCAACAGGAGAAAACCATAGGATAATGGGAGGTTTTTTTTAAAAAAGTTGTGAGTGAAGAGATAGAGTTACAGAAGAAACTGTTTTCCAAACATAACTATAACATTTGCTGCCAAGCAAATGCTGTAGTAAATCATATAGACTAACAGAAAAATGAAATATGTTTAAGGCTCACATTTTAATGCATTTGGCACCAAACACAATGTACTGAACTATACGACAATAACTTCCAATTAGGCTTGAGTTACAGGAAAGCAATATTTTAGATACATTACAATTCAAACTCAATGTTTCTGAGACTATAAAGAAATTCTCAGATTCCTCAGGAACGGTTCTGATTCTTGTGCCTTGGGGAAGACATAAACCAATTGTTTTATGGTAAATCATTGAAGTCTTTAAAAAGCCTTGCTGGGGAACTGCTACTGCCATCTGTAATGAAACTGTATAGGCATAACTAAAATGGTACACAAGATATTCTTTCCATATAAACTGAGACCTGCTGGGGTAATTCTTGTGAACCACCACCTGCTTCAGTGGTCTATTTGTTCTGTTAGTTTAATGAATGTTAGCTTCATGTAAACTTTTGAACATGAAATTCACTCACCTCGGTAAGTATTTTCACATGTCTGCCTAGCCTTTCTCAGTGTATAATGCATGCATGGTCCTATATTTCAAAAGGAATACATAAATGATAAGTTGTTCTCTAGTTTCAGTGCCATCCTGCTAGCAACCATTGTAAACTAGAATTTGGAGGGTTTCCTGAGGATTTGTTTTGGTTTTGAATTTTGCATATTAAGAAGGGAAGAGAGTGAGAGGGATGCAGTTTGGAAAATGTATTTCAGAAATATCTTCACTTAAACAAACAGAAAGATGTCTCGCATGACAAGTAGTTCAAACCAAATGTAGACAAACGTTTTGTTTGTAGTATATAATTCCAGTTCAGAAAGCTATTGTATACATCAGACACAACAGTTTCCTAAAATGTATTTGTTTTGGTCAGCCCACTATTCTCTCATGACACAGGATTCAATACTTTCTTACCCGTTTCCCTAGACAATTGAATGAGAACAAACACAGTGTTTCATAATTGTCTCTTTGGTTAAATCTGAGAAACCCAAATGACTTCAATGGAAGGTAGAAGTGAATCCATTGACGATACAAATGATGTCAGGCAAAATTTATACAAGAGAATCTAATGTGGTGAAGACTATCTTTAAGTGGCCACATCTTTATTGAACAAAAACATGCATGATGCAAGTAGCCAGTACAAGGCCTGTGTGGTCTTCACACAGCCTTTTAACCCGTAAAAGAGAATATCCAATATCCATTAAAATATCTGGAGTTTCATGACCTCAAACTGCTCTACCCTGCAGTAGTAGTTGCACTGATATCACCTTCACGGGACAAGTCCTGTGTCTGTACATGACTGTGCTCTTCATAAGTCCTACCTACAAACAGCCATTTGTCTCAGTCCTAACTAGAGTGACCAGATGTCCCATTTTTATAGGTTCAGTCCCATTTTTTGGGACTTTTTCTTATATAGGCACCTATTATCCCCCAACCCCATCCTGTTTTTTCACAGTTGCTGTCTGGTCACCCTAGTCCTAGCATCCAGGATATCTTCTTGAAAGCTATTATGAAGCAGTCCAACCCGGCAGCTATTTATTGAACATGGTAGTGCTTCCTGATTTGCCCCTAGTGATTCTCACAAAATAACATATTCAAACTGGTCAGTTCCTAAAAAAAAAGAGTGTGTGATCCTTGTAATACCCACAGGAGAGGAGGGAAGTGTGCCATTACCTGTCAGACATCTTGCATTGATCCCACTAGGCCCAGAAAGTTTTGACCCTTTCACTGGATTCTATGGGCCAGTTTCTCAGGCTAGGTTTTGCCTCCTTTGTGACATCAGGAGGCACAAAGGGACTGTAATCCAGCTGCAAATGTCCCACAGAGAATTCCTTTGTTAGATGGGACATCCCTGCTTGAGCATCATATCACAGTTAGCTCTGTGATCCAGCCCCACTGGTGTCAGCATAACGGGTGTGTCGAGGGCACCAGCGGTTGTGGCATATCTCCTCCATGGCAACCATTCACTCATGCAGGGTCCATAAAGGAACCTGTCCTGCAAGTGGAATTTAAAGTGGCTTGGCAGCAGCACTAACTGAGGATGGCACTGAGAACCATGAAGCCAGTTCCTGGAACTGGTTCCTGGTGCACTCCCTCTCTCCTGTGCTAACTGGAGCTCTGGCACGTAAGAGAGGCTGATCCAGTATTGTAAGCTGGAAGAGCAGAGTGCATCTTTATTTAACATAATTCAAATGTAAATAAGTGAAATACAGGCACATACCCTATGTGAAAAGTAGGGGATATCCAGTACACCAGAGGAAGAGAGAATTCCTTCCATGACCCAATTTTGAACCCAGAACTGTTCTTTCTCACATGTCCCAAGTTTCTCATCCCTCCCTCAACCATTCATATGCCTTAGAAATTTAAGTCTCCCCTTTCTATATGATTCCTTCACATGCAGTAGGATTTAAAAGCTCCCTACTTCACTAATGGGAAGTAACATTGTTCCCCCACCCCCGGCCTTGGCAGCTCAGTGAGCATTACTTTCACGCCAGTTATCCCCCAATAACAGAAATGGTAAAGATGTTATAAATCCCAGTGTGCAGTATGCAGTCAATACTTCACATATTTCAAATCAGTGCTGGTATTGTATTGTTTTTTTAAGAAGTCAGTTGAAAAAAGCTTTTTTTTTATTCAGAGAAATACATTTTCTGACAGAAAAAATGCATTTTCCAACACTTGTATTCACAAATATGACCTTAGGAAGGAGAGAGATATCGATACTAAAAGTACAGCTTCTCAAATGATGGAAATTGTCACTTATAATCCTGCTGATTATAGCTTTACAATCACCAAATCAGGCAAAAAACAAAATAAATCCTCTTTTCAGTTTTGTTACTTTTATGGGGCTCTCAAAAAGGTAGTGAATACTCAGTTCCAGCTGGCTACTAGGTCTTATTTATCAGATTATTTTTATAGCAGTCTCAACATTCCGATGTACTACATTTTGTTGATTAAACAGCAAACTGTTTACATGTTAAGGCCAAGAGTCTTAACTGCTTATCCCCCAAAATGATGCTGTTGTTTCTGAGCCTAGATATCTGTTTGAGTGTATTTTCAAAACATTAGCACTAATAATTGGAAAAAGGCAGGAGAAGTACATTAGCACACAGTATGCAGCCAAGATAAACAAGGATTTCTGTAAAGGCCTAATTATTTTCAAGTTATTCATAGTTGCAATTGATATCACTATCGTAAAAACACATAGGAACACTCAATTCTTGGGTCCATCAAGTCTGACGTATGTCAACTCCCCAACATAAAGCAGCCAGAAATCTGGCAAATCTAGCCTTCTATACATTTTCCCAGCACAAGGTCATGATTGGGGGAATTGGGCACAGTTAAGGTGTCTCTCCACCCTGGGGACCTCTTCTCTGGCTGTTGGCAGAAACCTGGAGAGGCCTATTTGCAGCTGCTATACTGCACACTGGGAACAGACTCAGCCACAGGATAACCTGGTATTGGGAGAAATGGAGAGGGGAGTTGCTTATTGCCACATTTGATTCTTTCCTGACCTCCCAAACTGCGCTAAATACCACTCAGATGCAGCCCAATATCTGGGCCTATGGATGGACCAAAAATCATAGATAATGTATAATATACATTAACTGCTTATTGATTTCTGACTCCCCCACACCACTGTAGTTTTGGCACTGTAGTGTCAAACAAAAGTAAGAGATATTTTTACCTATAGACATCTTTGATTATCATGGAGTCTAGATGAACCATTATTTGTTCCTTTTTCAGGAACAACTATTGCAAAGTGCTCAGATCTTGGTTCTTTGGTTCCAAGAGAGCGCACTGGCAGGTGATTTATGATATGGTTTATTGGGAGATTGCTACATAAATGTTGTGCAGGAGTCGCTGCACTCAAGACAGAAAGGCTAAGCTCAACCTTATCTCAACTCCTGTGCTACTGAATTCCATAAGCAGTCCTGCTGAACATGACTGACACAGCAGGAGTGCAGAAAGGTAGGATGTTCTGAATGGGCAAGGTAGGCTACTAGAGCTTTATCTTGAGAAAATATATTTTTAAGGGGCACTGGTCAAAAAGTGCAGTCTTGCTGAGATGCCAGATTAATTTGGAGAAAATAACACATAAAATATTTGCCATAAAGGGTTTAAAGTAATCAGGGGGGCAGGAATCCACTCTGATAACAGAAGAGGGAGAGCTCTACCTCTTCTCCCTATGCTGAGTAAACAGCACTGCCCTATAGTTCCCCCTCTGTGCTTGGCTGTTGTGGTGTGAACTCCCTCTCATGTTTCAATCTGCTTTAACCACTGCCTGAACACACTTTGAGGTATCCAACATTTTGGTTAAGTTCTCTGTTCATGGAGTACCTCTGCAATTCTTGGATCCATCAAGAAGTAGAAAGTCTGATTATTTTGCTCTGTCTCTCAAGCCCAACATGCCTCCTGAGACAGCATCTTCCCATGAGAATATGAGCCCAGGTTTTCAGCTCCAAGATGTTCAGACAGTTCAGGGGAACATCCATATCTTTGGGCACATGACTGAAACAAGTTCCAGATGATTTTCCACATGAGATCTGCTAGTTTATTTTGTTATATGAAATCAACAAGTTGCGTTAACAGTCCCGATGAAGAAATCACTGCTGACTGGCAGTCTAGTAGATTACCAGAGCTACAGCATTTTTAAGGTTGCAAAGCACTTTCTATACATTAGTTAATCCTCAAAATGGGAGAGGAAGGATGGCTGAAATGCTCTGGGCACTAGCCTAAGACTGGGAGTTCTACGTGCAAGTCCCTGGTCTGCCACTGACTTCCTGCATAACTTTGAGCAAGTCCTTTAGGGTGTATCTATACTGAAAAAAACAACACAGAAAACATGGCAGTAAGCCTCAGAGCCCAGGTCACCTGACTTGTGCTCATGTTATAGGGCTAAAAAGAGCAATGAAGACATTCCCGCATGACTGGGAGTCCTGGCTCTGAGACCCTTCCCACTTGCCAGATCTTGGAGCCTGGGCTCCAGCCCAACCAGGAGCATCCACACTGCTTTTTGAGCCCCATAGTGTGATCCAGACTCTGAGACTTGCTACCATGGGATTTTTATTTATTTCATTATTTATTTATTGTAGTGTATGTGCACCCTTACATGCTCTGGACCCCATTGGCAAAATAAGGATAAAAGCATTTCCCCACCACACAGGGGTGTTGTGAGGATCAACACTTTAAAGGTTCTGAACTGCTCAGATACTACGGTAATGGGGGCGACATAAAGACCTTGCATAAATACTACAGCCAATGTGGAAGCTAATTGTAAGTAGTAGTATACTTATCTTACAGATGGAGAGATTGAAGCAGAAAGGATTTTTTTATTTTATTTTTTACACATGAGCGCACACACACACACACTCAGATATTTGCAAAGTGTCTTGATTTTTTATTGCTAAAAACAAGGAAAATAAATATGGAAATACATGTATACATTAGATCATCTCCTCTTAGTTCCGAAATTATTTCTGAAATAAAGAATAAGTGACTGTATAAATTAATACTCCCATTCCACCCCTGCTTTCTTCTGAGAGGACCCATTAACTGTCAATTATATACACAATTCTTGTTATATTTTTGTTTATTGCTTTTCAGCAACTATGTAATCCTAGAGGATGAAAATATTTTCCATTTGCCACAGTGACACGTGCTATGGAGAGAAAATATGAACAGCTGCAGGCCTTCCCAGTGATGGTATTAGATAACATTCAGTTCAAGATTCCAGCCTATCTTTCTTCTTAAAAGGAAAGGGAAGCTCTTCCATTTGGTCCCCTGGAACGAGGTCCCAGGGAGCTCACTGCCGGAGGTAGCCCACTGGGGGCCCTAAGCGGGAATATTTCTTCTCCCCCACCACAACACACAATAAAAAGTGAATATGCACCCCCCTTTGAGCTGCTCAGGGCCCGAAGCAGTTGCTTTGTCTGCTTATGCCTAGCATCAGCTCTTGCAGGGCTGAACTGGAAGCAAGCACCTCAAAATTAAAAGGCTTTACAGATTTTTCTGCTGAGGAATTTTTATCAATACAGAATCGCCACATTTTAACATCTTTGACCCATAACACACTGGCTTTATGCCAGCTACACGTGTTGAGAGTGAATGCTCAGAATTCAGCTTTTTCCTTTGCTGTTAAACAAACCTTTCACAAGGCCAGTGTGCAAGTCAATGAACTCGAGGTGTTGAAACCTGTTGCCATCCCCTCACTGGGGAACTTACAATATTTGTCAATGATATATGAGGTCCATACAGAATAAAATATCATTATTTAGGATGTTTATTTTAGCTTGTGTCTGAGAAGCATTGGTGACCTTACAGAAGCACTTCACTGGAGGTCATTATTTAGACTAGACTCCAGGCACAGGAAACAAAGAGCTCTATTCATAACAAAACTAAGACAGCATAAATATTCAGAGAAGAAGTGAGCAAATCTTTCAAAATATAGACTGAATGAGACTGTAATTCAATGAGACTCCATTTGAGGAAAGGATCCCTATTCAGCAAAGCATTTAAATGCATGCTTAACTTTAAGCATGTGCTTAAGTCCCATGAAAGTCAGTAAGACATAAGTATGTGTTTAAATGCTTTCCTGAATTGTGACTGGAGTCCCTTCTCCTCTGCAGAAATGGGAAATATTTGGTTATTCACAAGGAAGACCATAGTAGATAGATGAAAAAAAAAGTATAATATCAAGTCCATCACCAGCTGAAAAAGGCAAAAGAAGAGGAAATACTCAATAATAAACTATTGAATCTGATTTAAAAATTTTATTAAAGTTAATGTTTAAAATTAAATATACACAAGTTAAGAGGGAAGGTACTGTACATCTGGGGTCAGGCTTGAGTTATGAGGGATTCCAGGTATTGGTTACAAGGATCACGAGATACATACATATCACATAACCAGCATAGACCCAGATTGGAGTGCAGGTTTTAAAGCATCAGTGGATAAGTGGGCTTGGGTGCGCCACCCATGGAATGTATTAAGAGTCCAAGTCAGTATTGGTGTAGCGAATAAGTACACGGGTTCGCCAGGGAAGGAAGTGGGTTATTTCCCTGGTCCGCAGTCTTGATTACTCAACGTGGTATTGACGGTGTCCTGTGATGTGTTCCGTCTCTGGACCACCTGACGGTGTCGGATACCATGAGCTGTCTCATGATCCGGGCTACATGCTGTTACCCAAATGACTAAGAAGGAGCACACTGTTCCAAAGGTGGTGAAGCCTGAAGAGATGCTCTTAGGGCTTGAACTTGCACCCACAGAAGCAACAGTAAAGCTTCTATTGATCTGGCACTTAATGCAAAAGATGCTCTCTATTATAACAATCAACTGCACTGAAAATGTTGAAAAAAGGGTAAAAAATTAGATGAGCACCAGCACACTAACCTTCTCTCTTATGTTTCGAGGGTTAAATGTGCATCCTATATTCTAACACATCTAAATGATCTTGGCAATGTTTGTCACACTGCACACACTAACTTGGAGCCAAATGTTCTCTGCCGCATGTGACAGGGAATGAAGAAGTAATCAACACAACTGCAAGTGGCCAGAAACTTGTGGAATGGGTTAGCGGTCGTTATGCAGAATTTATACTCTGCTGATGGCAGATACTAGGAGGGTACTTAGGAGAATAGTTCCTGAGGTAAGGAGGACAGTTTTGTGATTAACGCCATGTAATAGGACTCAAGAGACTTGCATGAAATCCTTGGCGTGAACATTGATTTCTGTGTGACTGTGCACAAACCACTTAGTCTCTCTGTGTGCCTTAGTTCCCCTCATGTAAAATGTGGATGATAACTAGAGAAGATTGAAATATTTTTCTCAAGACTGATTTTTTAAATCAAAAGTAGTTTTTTTGACCAATTCCTGGTAAAATTTCATTTTGTTCAAAATTTGCTGGTTTTTTTAAATGAAAAATTAAAATGGAAAATGTGTTGCTAACTATTTTTGGTTTTTTTTTTCAAAAACTGAACATTTTTATTAAAAAATGACTTCTTCAACTGAAGACAGTTTTTGAACATCAAACTTTCATTTTCATGAGGCATTTCAAAATAAAATATATTTTATACTTTTCCCATGAAAAATAACTGACGTATTTCAGCCACCTTCTAATGACAACAAGGTTTAATCTTCCCTTCTTTCTGCACACTTTGTTAATATAGGGCTTTGTCAGGGCTTTGGTGCGCAGGCTGTCAGTTACTCAGTAGATCTACATTTGATCTGGGAGGTTTGCTTCCCAGCTCACAGAGACATAACTGCTGTAGTTCTGCTTGAGTTATGAGGTCAGCATGAGACCCTATATTTTGCAAGGAAGGAAGGAAGGAATCTTACAAGCCTTTTTGGGCTAAGCTAGCTCATCTGTAACTTTTTTTATCTGAAAGTGAGTGGCATGCAGAAAATTGTGAAATTCTTTCAAACTTTACTAAACAATGCCAAAAAATGAAGCAATTATTTTCTAATCTGATCCTTATAAAAGAATGCCATTCTGATCTGTATAAAAGAGAAAACATCAGAATCAACAGGAAAATTCCACTGAGGGACTGGGAAATCAGTTTTTGATCCATATAAGATTGAATGCTGACAAGCATGGTGATCTTTCCAACAAAATTTCATTGTATACATAAAATGAGCAAAGTTGAAAGATCATAACTCAATAATGCTAATGTCCACTTCTTGCCTCGCCCCATGAAGTCTTAGAACATAGGGCAATAATATTAAACATGAATCCTATTTCAGTCAGGTAAAGTAAAGAAAGATTATAACTTATCCTTCATTTGTTGTGTAGAATTACTACATGTAAATATGGATTTCTAGATATCCCTGAATCCATTACGTATGCTAACAGGATTAGCCAGCATTAGTCTCCCATCCAGAAGCAGCGTAATATGCAGTATGACCTGAGATCTCTCCTGGGAGCCAAGAGGTCTAAGTTGAGGCATACATGATTTCAAAGCAATTCTTGGCACAATTAAGTGCTTGATCTGCAAGACGAACAAGCGTATCATGTAATTAATTGCCCAGCTTTTTTGAACAGTGCTGTTCATTTTCTCATAACTGCAGGATGATTCCGTGCTGCTAGTTCTTATGGAGATGATCTGAAAGATTACACTTCAAACGGCCTGATGGTTAATCAGAATGGCTACTTTTCATGATGCCATCAAACTCCAACATCAACCTTGATGATTTTTTAAAACATATTTCTATATCAACAAAGCAACAAGAATAGAGCCAATGGTGCCTATTTTTCCTGCAAAGATGAGTTCCAGTATATTTGAATCATTTGGCCATCTGTATGGAAAATGAAATATAGATTTTAAAATTATGTATACAGCAAGATGTGAAATACATTATTCAACATTACAAAATATTTTCCAAGCCACTCAAGGATCCCAGTCAACAGTATAGGTTAGGGAATGCAAGTCAAAACAGGAACAGATTCATTAAAAATGTATTTATTTATTCATATGTATGTATCTCTATGAAGGCAAGAGAACCATTTGGTGGAAGACATCTTACTACAGCTTAAGAGCAAGCAGACAATAATTTATGCATTGATGATTTATTAACCTTTTAGCAGAATATCTATAATTGTTTACAATGCTCTTCCCCCACCCCTATATTTATATTGCACATATGTATTATGTATATGTGTCTGGATATTCTCCTTTCAAACCTAAATATATCTGTAAACCTGTTATAAATATTAAAGTATTCATGACTTCCCAAGCATAGTTTTAACTGGTAAATGCGTTTGAATACCTATTCATTAATGTGCTGTATACAAAAGGAAATGTACTTGCCATAACAATTGCAAGCATAGTATATCTTTTCAAACCATGGATATGGCACATAAGAATGGACTGATTTTTTTCCATGTTTATATGTGTCAAACACTTCTCCATGAAATGCCTGAATTTCTTGTTTGTACGTGGCCCAGAGTACAATATATTTGCAAACAGAGGATCCAAAGTTCTTTTGCTAGTTATTGTGTCATCTCAACATGTCTGCTATACTGTTCTTTCAATACTTCACATTTAACATCCAGATTGGTGGGCAGGTTAAAAACATATTTGTATGGGATGGTGTCCCTAGCTTCTGTTTGCCAGAAGCTGGGAATGAGCGACATAGGATGGATCACTTGATGATTACTTGTTCTGTTCATTCCCTCTGGGGCACCTGGCACTGGCCACTGTCGGAAGACAGGATACTGGCATAGATTGACCTTTGATCTGACCCGTATGGCTATTCTTATGTTTGGTTCTTATTTGAATGTATTGAGGTGACTTATGCAGCATTAATCCTTCAAATGCTGTTGGTTTTTTTTCAGTTTGCCAACCTAATGAATGCTTCGGAGAATGTATGGATATAATTTTGCAGCATCAGAAGGATTAAGTCTGCTTTAAATGAAATATTGCCATGGGGTCTTCTAGAGGCTATTTTCAAGGTTCTGTACATACACATACTGTACTATTCACATTAACTGTCTGAAATTGTAGTAAATGTTACATATTTTATGTCAAAGGAAATACTTCCCTTGCATTCAATGAAATGGACTGTCTGCGGCTGGATGCTTTCATTCTCAGGTTCCCATGAATTTTGTTGGTCTTGTGTGTTTTTGTTTTATGTCGCTTGTCATTCTTTCCATCAATGCAAATACAAAAGCATTAGTTCTTCCCACTTGTATAAAGCAAAAGTAACTGAATAATTCTGAACCAAAATATTTCATATGTTAAGGAACCCAAATTTTGGAGATCTTACCCTTTACACAGTCAAGTTAAACAACCCAACACTTATGTCTGCCTTGGTCTTCCGCTCCCAAATTCCCCCCAAAAGGGGAGGCGAATCCCATCTGGGTCTTGTTTTACTTGGCTATTTAAACAGGCAACCTTTTTCTGGCATGACTGTTTTCTAAGTTATCACGTCTTTACGTGGTTTAGATTGTAAGCAGGGAACCAGTATTTGACATACTTCATAAAACACATGCACTTTTATGGCACTATATAAATAACTGATCATTTATAACACCAGAGTAACTAGTTTTTCTAACTTAGCTTTTTAGTACAGCTCAGCAGACCAAGCACTTTCAATGGTGGCCTAACATAGGGATCAGTTCCAGCATCAATCCTGTTTAAAATCCACACCAATGACCTACCCTGACTATCACCAACCACAGATATTGTATATGCTGACGACATTGCTCTGACCACACAGGCATGGAATTTATTTAACACAGAACAAGTCCTAACCAAGCACCCTAAAATCATGTCAGAATATTTCTTAAATAGATGGCTAAAACCAAACCCCACTAAGACTATCACATCAGCATTTCATCTAAGCACATCATTTTCTGTGACCAGCAGATAAGACATGATCCCACCCAAAATATCTTGCTGTGACATTAGACCAAACCCTCATATACCACCAAAACCTGAAAACAATCCATGACAAAATTAAGATGCATGTAAGCCTCATCCAGAACAACCTGGGAAACTGATGCAAAAACTCTATGGACTTCCTCACAGGCCCTTGCAGACTCTGCCTCAGAATACTGTTCATCTGTCTGGACACAGTTCCCACGATACTCAAATTTACACCATCATGCAGATCATTACAAGCACTGTGGCTTCCTTTAGTGGCACATAACCACTCACCCCAAATTTGTCACTACATCAGGATTATTCAGAAATTCCATCACATTTGAGGGATGAAAGGTCTTCCAATATGTGAAGACAAATATTGAGATTTCAGCTTAAATCTAGAAAACCTTTTCGGCTTGCAGTGCAAGTGCTCGAGGACGAGGGTTTTTTCCCAAAGATCAATGGTGGGCAATGTGGAAGGACAACAATGTCCCTAATAAAAACACCTCATCAAGGACCCACCAAAGAACCCAGTGGCTTTTCACTCTCTCTGAAAATATGGTCCACTTTGAACTGCATTCACACTTCATATGGCAGATGTGCCTATCTTCTCCATAAATGGGGACTGAAACATAATCCCATTGGTGTCTGCAGAAGCAGACTTCAAACTATAGAACAACTTATCAACCAATGTCCCAAAGGATCATATCTGGGTGGTGTTTCTGCCATGCACTCTTCATCACCTAAAGAGATCAAATGAATCTCCAACCTACACTTGGACAGCTAACACTGCTCTTTTTAAGCCCTATGAAAGAAGTAGTGGTACAAATGAATTATTTTTTGATCATATGGTACGTTTTGTGCCCAAAAGACATTTTAGGAGACATAGTATCAGAATCACAGAATGTCTTTAAGGACCAGTCCAGGAATGTGATAGCCTGCAGCAACTATATAAATCATTTTACACAGTGATGTAGAAATTTGCCAGGAAATTCAACTTCAGAAAATTTACACATGCCTTCATAGATGGAAGAAGTTGACAGGACTGTGAAGCTCAAATCTTTCTTCCTCTTTCTGTCTCAGAATCCTTTGTCCTTTGCAGCATTGCAGTACTCAGAGAGGGGAAGAGTTGGTAATCAAAAAATGTTCCAATCATCTTAGTATTTAGCATTTACAAAGTGCTTAAGATTTTTTACACAACACTAGGGTCAAAATGTTCAAAAATGCCCTTCAAAGTTGGGTGTCCAACTTGAGACACCTTGCAGCTGATTTTAAGAAGCTCAGCTCCCACCAAACTCAAATGATGTTGCAAATATTTCACGTTTCTGAAAATGAAGCCTAGGATGTGTTCATATGGACACCTGAAATCAGAGGCCACTTTTGAAAATGTTGGCTTAATTACCTGGAAGCGTAAACGTAATCTACTTGCAATTAAAGTAATCATCAAAAGCAGGAGACACTGTGGTCCTGCAGTTTTTAGCAAGAACATGTAAGTTTGCATGTAAGGGATGGTCAGGTCCCAAGAACATTTGAAGGAGACAGAAGCAACAATATCTCCTGCTGAAAACATGCCCTGCCTCTTAAGGCAGTTCTAGATCCCCCCCCACTGCCCATTATAGCTGTATAATCACAAGCCTCATCATCATCAGAGGCAGGAGAAAATCATCACACTGCCATGCCTGCTTCTCTTTGAGTCTAAAGGATCTGATATATCTAGAAATATAGCAATTAGAGACAGAAAGGAAGAACTTGGGGATGTACTGAGAGATAAGTTCCTCTCTTCAATGGCATGTACTAGAAATCAGAAATATGCATTAGCAAGAGTGAATTGACTGATGGCACATAACTCATCCATATTTATCTGTCAACTATTGGACAGGAGTCTATTGATTTGTACAGGTCACTGAACAACATTTTGGCAATCCTGCATTACATAATGAAAGAGGAGAATCGAACAGTGACAAGTGCTCCATTCATTTCTGCCTAAATCAGAGGAAAAAATGTAGAATTTTCTAATGCAACTCTTTAGTCTCCCTCTTCTAACCTAGGAATCATTGCAATAATATACAAAAAAAGGAGAATTAAGTGGCTGCCTACATATTTTATAAATAATCTATTTACAATATGAAATTATTTTTACAATAATTTAAGATTATATGTGACATTTACTTATTGGCAATTATCACATGTATTGGGAATCACATACAACTATTTTGATAGTTTCTTATCTGTCTAAATCAGGGGACCAAGGTGTATACTGTGGAACTTGACAATGAAGTCCCTGGATGTCCCCATCTTTGACATGAAGATATTGGTCCAAGGAGAATACAAGTCTTGGCATGTAATGGCGCATCTTGAGTCAAGTGAAAACTTCATTTGTTTTGTTTGATGTTAAAAAGGAAAGTATATTAAGGAAAGTATATAAAAGGAAAATATATTAATCGGTGCTAGAATAACCTAGACTGTTTCATGAATATGCACACCACTCCTCCATAATTTATGATAAAGAAAATGATTGGTGCATTAGTCTGTTTAATTTTTGGCACTTAGGAGGAGGCTAAAAGAGCATATAGATGTGGGAAGGGAACCCATTTAGCTTAATCTTGATTTGTAGGTTACATTTCACTGGATGTTTGTATAAGAGTGGTAGATTTCCATTCTTTCACTTTTGAAAAATGCTGAGAAAAGGTAAACACATTGAATGTACTAGTTTTTGCTATAGGTGAATTATCTTAAAAGTTCTATAGATAGATTTTCAACCCTTCAAGTCACTAAGATTTTCTAAAGGCACAAATACTTGTTGGGTTCCTAAATCCCAGTGACTTTTACATAGGTACTTTTGAAAATGTTACCTGACAATATTATATTTTTTCTAACAAATATGTTGTATAAAATTTAACTTTTTTTTGGTACTTTGTTGTAACTCTCCACAACCTGTAAAAGACCTGTACTCAAAAACCAAAATCATGTCTACTGAAACCTCCTATAAATTACACAAATAGAAATCAATCTTTTCCAGTCAGGATGTTTAGCTTTTTTAGTATGTCCCACCCCAAAAATGTGCCATGATTTATTGTTTCACGGGGCTTTTGAATACAATTGCTAAATTCAATATACATTATTTCAGTTTCAGTGTGTTTCTTTTTTTTCTTACTGAGTTATAAGTCACTGACTAAAATCCTCAATAAGCTAAGCTGACTGCCATGAAAGAAAGCAATGAATCATATTGACTCCCACTAACGAAGACCAATGCCATAATAATTGCATGCATAATCACTTGGATTTTTCAAGTGATCTTCTAGGGCAGGGTCCTGATCTATGTTTGATATGTGTTGAATTGCCAAGTATACTTACTATAAAAATAGTTCAGAAAAATCTTACTTTATATCAATACATAGGAAAACCAGGAGGAGATGCTGAAGTTTTCTTTCAAAACCTGCCTTGCATCAAAGGATAGTTAATTTACTCCTCTGGGGTTTTAGGACAGTGTAGTTCACAATGAAGGTTGAGCATTCTAATACCTTAACAGCTGTCGTAATTCTCAGACATTAGACTCATAGGAAGAGTCAGCCAACTAACTGTCAGTATTAAATAAAAGGTAAAATGCTAACATACCTGGGTGAGGAAAATATATTCCCTTTCACTTCTATAGATAGATAGATAGATAGATAGATAGATAGATAGATAGATAGATAGATAGATAGAAATTTTGCAAATTTCTAGAGTTTAGTATTGTTGGTGACACCTCACTGACATAAATGCATTGTTTTCTGTAGAACTAGTCACATAGCTGCTTAAAAATGACTTTTAATATTCTATGTACAGCTACATGAATTTTCAGTTTGCTAACCTTTGTTCTAAGTTTCACACCTTGATTCTCTTCACAAGGAATTTTATAACTTGTGGTGATATTCTCATCTTGACGCGTTAGATGTTTTACATGTAAATCCTTCGGTGGGAAAAGATCCCTGGTTTTCTCCATGACATAAGGTATAATACTTTTTTATTTTGTTGAGACTGTGATCAGACAGAGTAAATTGTGTCTTTTCCATTTTCTTTATTATATGTTAATAAAAATGCTTCTTTTCAATTGAGCTATGCAATCTCATACTGCCATCAGGCATAACAAAGCTAAACAAATACTACTGGGTAGCATAAAAAAGCATTCTGTAGGGATTGTTGTTGAGATTAACAGCTATGAGAAGTACACATTTTCACCAGATTCCCAGACAGATCATAAATGAGATTTTTTTAATCCTTTATGTAACTGAGACCATTGACCTAAAATAACCTCGAAAAGACTAGTATTATATGTGGCATCTACGTGTGTTTAGGGAGTTGAAATCCCAATATATATATAAGCAAGTAGTTTTTTGATAAAAAAAGTCAGCATGTCAGCCCTTCACTGTATATCAAATCAGTCATCTTGTTCCCTTTCTTCTAGCCCCATCTCTCCTGGAGGGCTTCCTCCAGGAACTCTTTCAGCCAGATCATGGCCTACTATGCAGCCATTTTGTGCTTCTATAGAGGCTCCAAAGGATTGTAGACTACTCCAACTGGGCAACTCAGGATTTCCTCAAATGAGGGAATCTCCTCGTGACAAGAGTTTGCCTAATTGCTCTTAGGATCTCTTTATAGATGCATGGATTATTTGCATCACTCAGATGTCTTTATTAATACAATATCAGGAATTTATCTTCAAGTGTTAATAGATTGGAGTGAATAAGGAAAGGACATTTGGACAAGACCAAATGGAAACCACTCTCCTTGACCAAAGAATCAAATTGGTGGAAAGCCAATTAAAGCCAGGAGCCCCTAGATCCAGAAATCCCCATTCTTAAACATTTTCAAAATCATTACCCTGTGTAGGGTGGGGTTAAATACTGTACACTCAACTACAATGGAAAAGTCACAATAAATTATTCAAGCCCAGCAGAATATATTCCTGGGTTTCTAAATCACACAAGCCACAAAAGGATGTGAATGATGCCACAACTGGCCAGTCCATGGCTGGGTGACTATAATAAAAGGATGGGCAAACAAAAAGTTCTACAGAAGCAAGATGCGCAGGAGAACTTGTAAACAGGAGCTCTTCTGTGATACAGTACTCCAAATACTTTGGTCAATTTGTCCCTAACAAAGTCACATGTCTCGTGAGAGTTACTACAACACTGGGATTAGACTACCTTCTGTGTCCTTCTGGTGGTGTGTGTGGGGCAAGGGCACAGTTGGATGCATGGATGACACAAAGCAAATTTATTGTCTGGCAGGATGGTTTTTCTGGAACACTCTGAGTATACAATGGGCCACCCCAATAGAGCTTCATCAGTGGGGCAATGTATCTCTCAAGCCAATCACTCTTTATGGGCGATAGGCAATGGTAAATTAATCTTGGTTACACGGCCACTGGCTTCCTGTTCCTGGCTGCCCCCTTTAATGGAGTTGTCAAGCTTGGGAAATACCAAGACTTTGAGGTTTGGTCCCTTTTAAAATGGCTTACCCAGTGCCAGATATTCAATAAACTAGGAAAAAACTCCACTCTCCACTCCTCTCCCTCTCCCACACGTGCACACACACACACACACACACACACACACGCAGACACACACACTCTCTCGCGCGCACACATACACGAAGATACATCTCTAAGATTCAGATAAGAACTGAAATGTCCTAAGTGACTATGAGCTGTCGGATTCTCAATTTCTTCCATTATTAAGAAAGTTTTGGCAGACTATTCTGGAACAGAGTGGCTATAGAACCTTCACAGAGATTAAGAGACAGATTGATTGAGCCCTACGTTTGACATTTTGCTGTGAAAACTTTTAAAATGGGGATTGTATAGCACTGGGTCAGATCAGTGCATGTCATTTTCCTGTCTTCTAATATAAGATTTGTCAACACTGCTAACAATAGTGGGATCATTCTGAGCAATTCCTGTATTTTCCTTCTTAACATCAGAGCTCTGCTTGTTGCTGATGGCCACAATTCACTTAAGCACGTGCTTATATTCCTCAACTTCAGTGGAATTTTAGCAGTTGCTTAAATGCTTTGCTAAATTAGAACCTATAAGCGTGAAGAGAGACTCAGAGACAGAACAACTTTGCAAAGCAGTTCACTTTCAACTTTATATTCTCATTTTTAGAGTATGAAGGCAACTGTCGTGGAGGGTTTTCGTTGAAGTTGGTTTCTTATGTTGGCTTTGAAGTTTCATTTTTAAGTTACCACTGAAGTTACATAGTTTCAAACCAGCCCAACACTAGTCTTAAAAGTTTAAATATCTACTTTCTAAAGGAAATCCATATTTTGTTATTCTTTCATGAAAACATTTCATTTGAAATTTACTCCTGGAGAGGACTTCAGATTTCAACCACAATAATTTAGTCCAGATATTGTACTTAATCTTCAGTACAGAATTTCAAAAGAAAATATTTTTCATAGGAGAAAATATTAGGGGTGTAGCCACATACTCAGAGTTTCCACTTGACATAAGATTTGTAATGGATCATTCAGACTGCACTAGGGTTGAGGGCATATTATACATCTTGTAAAAATGCAAAGTTAAAATATTTTATGTTAGAGACTTATATTATTGTGGCTGAATTATTCACCTTTATGGAGAATAACTTCAAGTATGTATTCAGCAATGAACTCTGATTGTAACAAACGGCCCTAATGACTGAAATTGTGTCCCTCATAGTTTAAAAAATAGAAACATGAAGACAAATGTATTTCACAGAGAATGAGACCACAACTGAAAAATAAGATGTATATTCTGAGGGCAATAGAAAGAGCTTAATATTCGACAAAGTGCTGTCTAACACTGAGCAGAATAACAGAATAAAAGCTAAGGACCTGAACTTGTATGTGGCTCTGTTGAAGCAACGGGAACTCTCCCATGAACAAGATTTATCCATACAACTAAGGTGCTGCTGGCTCAAGCCCAAAATGTCTAAGCTTTAACTAAATTTAAAGAAACATGAAACAATTGTTTCATTACTAAGTTATATGCTCCCTACAGAAAACTCAGGCAAGAAAGCTAAACTTTAATTTAAGCATCATCTTACACATAAGTTAAGTTAATTTATTGTAAGTGAATTTTAGCCCTTGCATTTGCTGCATAAAATTGTCACATAAAGCTGCCACATTTTCAAACTCAGTTGAGTCTCCTTGAAAATACTGACACCTTCAGTGAAATACTAGAAATTAAGTAAATAGTTTATTACAGAGACTCTCTGCATTAACTATTAACTCTCTGAAATATCTTACAGTTCCCTGAAGGTGTTTGTACTGTTCCAGTAAAATGTGATAATAAAAAGGGAGGCTCAAATCATAATCCTATAATTGCATTCATGATCTATGATCTGAAAATATGTTACAAAGATACATTAATGTATATAGCAAGATACTAATAAAAATAATAAACAAGCATGTGGAATTGTTTTGTAAACTGTGAATCATGCATTTAAAAGTAATAGACAAAGTTATTTTGAACGACTGAAAGTTTGAGGGATGAGAAAGAAGGCTAAAAGAAACTGACTAAAAACTCAAACCTGGAAAGCACATTTAGGCACCTAAATATAACTGGCCTGAATTTCAGAAATACTGCACAATCAATACAAGTCAATGTGTAGGTGCACTAAAATACTGTATGGGGGGGAGGGAGATAGCTCAGTGGCTTGAGCACTGGCCTTCTAAACCCAGGGTAGTGAGTTCAATCATTGAGGGGGCCATTTAGGAATCTGGGGCAAAATCAGTACTTGGTCCTGCTAGTGAAGGCAGGGGACTGGACTCAATGACCTTTCAAGGTCCATTCTAGGAGATAGGATATCTCATTTAATTTAATTTATGTGGTTGTATGGAGGAAGGCTAGTCAAAAAATTTCCTTCACAATTGCTTTTGACAGAAAACTAGGTTTCAGATAAACAATATTTTTGGTGAAAGCTGTCTAAAGTTTATCAAAACTGAAACCTTTCCAGCTGAAATAAAAAAATGTTGGGCCAAAATGTTCAGTTTTTGGTTTCTTGACAGAAAATCTGGATAAAAACTATAGACTTTGTCCCACGTTCATAGAAAGTTTTAGCAGAAATTCCCACTCCCCCTTTTCTCAACAAGCTCTAACACGGACTGATGAAACAGCAGCATCCAGTATGCAAAACACTAGGTGAAGGAAGACATGGAGTCAAAATAGTCTTGTGTTCTAATATGAGCTGTATCTTTCGGTGACCTTGAGCAAGATACTTGACCTTATTTGTATCATGGTCAATTTAGCTGTAAATTGGGTCAAAAGCTCAAAGGGAGGGCACTCAATTATAAAACAAGTGCTGTGTCTGAGCTGAATTATAAAGTTTACATAGGTAAAGTAGACTGCTAGGCCAAAGTGTTATTGTAGGTCCGCGTAAGCTTGAAAACTTGTCTCTCTCACAAACAGAAGTTGGTCCGATAAACTATATTACCTCATCTACCTTGTCTCTCTAATATCCTGGGACTGAGACAGCTATAACACTGCATACAATGTATGTGACTGTCATTCAACAATATCCATGCGGAGAGGGAATCCTCTGTTAAAGATGGCATAGCTTATATGAATATGGAATCCCTAGGGGGTCAAATGCTCCACTGAAATCATGCTTATCATGGGCAGAAAGCAGTGCATAATGCTTCCAAACAGATTTGTACAGTAACAGATCTCTGTGCCCCCTTTATATCATAAAGGAGCAATGGGGTTTGGGGGCCAAACTCCATCTTTCTTCCATGATGTAATGGGGTGGGGGGAAAGGAGGGAGGAAAACGTCTTCCATTACCCAACTAGTTTCTCTTCGGGGACTTCTGCACTACTGTGCACATGAATAATTAATGAGCTGTGCATATTTTATTTTTTTTGCACAGAAAAAAGCTTCTGCCAAAATGCTGCAGTTCTGCTTTTGCCTGCCAGAGGGCACTGCGATGATAGAACACAGCAGCAGCTCTGGGCCAGCGAAGGAAGAGAAAGAGTCTGCAGAGCCTTCCTCAGAGGAGGCCAGGTCAGGGGACAGGGGCTATTGGAGACAGACAGTGTGGGGTGCTGGGCGGGGTCAGACAGGGGCTCATAAGGGCTAGTAGGGGAGGACAGACTAAGGCTGGGGCTGGGGCTGAAAGGGAATGGAGGCACAGGGCCACAGGGGGGAGAGAGGACTACATGATGATGGGGGAGAGTATGCAGAGCTACATCAGGACAGGAGAGTGGTTTGGTAGGGACAGAGAGACACATGGAGACGGGGGTACAGGGACACATAGAGACAGGGGAGTGGCTGTGTGAGAGCATAGAGATATGGGGATGGGGGAGAGGGTACAGCAACACATGGAGGGGGGGAGTGGGTGTCTCAGTGGGGGTGGAGGGACACATGTGGACAGAAGGTGAAACGACACATGGGGGTGCAGGAACACATGGGGATTGGGGCAGATGTACCTGACTGAATGGGGAGGCTAGGGGTCAGCCAGGGTCTGCATGGGAGAAACTCCCCAACAATCCCTTCCTGCCCCCACAAAAAAACTGTTCCATACTTTTCCCACCCATACCCAACAACCCTCCAAGTTCACACTCAGTCTCCTTCCCAGCAATTTACTTCCATCTCCCTCAGCTCCTCCTTTACTCTTGACTCCCCCCGTCCTCCCAGCCTTTGCACGGCTTCTGATGGGTGCGGGAAATACAGTTCTGTATTGTAGTTTAAATGAATTGTTACTCAAAGTTCTTTATTAATATGCCTAGTAAGGAATCTATTTGTCAAAAAAACATTTCCTGAATCCTTTTTGTCTGTATTGTTACAGACTGAAAGGTATTTTGAAATAACTGACCAAAAATAATTGGAACTGGTGTGATTATACTGTTATTTTGACAAAAAAAATGTAGAATTTTAAAATATCGTGCATAGAATTTTTATTGCACGATTTTTAATTTTTATTTTTTTGGCACAGATTTCCCACAGGAGTATCTAGTAAAGGAATTCAGGGGAAACTGCACAGGTTAATTTTTAAGTTTTTCTCCTCCTCAAATTTTCTTCTGCAGCAGGAAGCAACTTGGGCCTGATTATCAGTTGAGCTGGCAGTGATCAAATGGAACATACATGGTTGTACAACTTGGAGAAGACAAAACAATCATTTATTGAAAGAAATGAATTCATGAGATGAGGATAGTATTTCCAGTCATACCACTGGACATCAGCTGAGGTCAGAGACCCAAAATGATTCTGACATCATTAGCCCAATAACCCCAAATCACCGGTGAAGCTAGAGAGTCTAACTTCTGAAACATTATATATATATATATATAAAATCAGACAACACTGCCCAGACCCAGAGTAAAAGAAGAAAGGGAACCTATGATAATGCAACAATCTGGCTGGAAGCTCTTCCAGACAGGAATGATCTCTCTGTATATGATTGTACACCATCTAGAACACAGCAACTAATATAAATAATATTTCAGACATTTATTTTATAATAAAAAGTGGGACAATGATCTTCTCCATTCACAGAAGCACACTGAATTACAGAATGCAGGTTTTCCCCTGTATTTTGCAAACTCTTCCAAAATATTGCCTTTCAGGGTTTCATTAAAAAAAATCAGAATGTAAGCAAAATATGTATGTCTTGCATCCAGACTATTTGAAACCCCAGAGAAATATTAACTTAATACAATCTTCTCAACAGGTTGTTTACAATATATTTTAATTATTGAGTATGTTAAAAGCAATGCTTCATACTGAGATATGTAGTCTGAGCACAATTTTAATTTCATGGAGTTATTTTTTGATATCTTGAGGAATAAAAGACATTCATTCTAATCGATGATTCTGCTGCTGTCCCATCTCAGCCCAAGATCTAATCCACAACATTCAAAGCTTCCTCTCTTGCCTCTTCTCAAACCCTCAGGCTTTGTCTACATTTTGAGTGGGAGCTGTGATTCCCAGCTTGGGGAGACATATCCGTACTAGCTCCAGTGAGCAAGCTAGCATTCTAAAAATAGATCACAGAAGTGGTGGTGTGAGTGGGGCAAGCTGTCCCAAGTAACTACCCATCCAAGCCTATACTCGGGGTTGCTAGCCCCTCCTGCTGCTTGCACTGCAACAGCTATCCTGTTTTTAGTGCACTAGCTTGATCAGAGCTAGTGTGGGAATATCTCCTTGAGGTAGAATTTACCCCTCCAGCTGAAGTGTAGACAGCTTCAGAGAAAATAACTATATTACCCTGCCTGGAGAGCTCACAACACTTTACACAGGAGGCTAAATATTCTTTCTATCTTGCAAATAGGGAACAGAAGCACAGTGAGGTGAAATGATTTCCCCATTGCCACATAGTAGCTCAGGAATAGAACCTAGACGATTCCAAGTCCGGTGTCCTATCCACTGGACCACACTGCCTCCCTCAAGGAATTTTAAGATTCTCCCCGTACTGACTGTGCTCCTGTTACTACTTGCCCTGAACCCTAAGAACACAAGTCCTTCCACAATCCTCTTCCGAGATGGACAGAGGATTCACATTCCCTACCTGGGTTCTTATTCCCTTTCTACTCCTGCTGCTGTTGGTCTGCCAGTCCAACTGTGCATGGTGTTAGAAAATGTTAGTTCTTTCCCACAGACACACAATTCATTTATCAGAGTACTTCCTATAAGAGAGCCTATAAGAGAGCCTATTCAGCGCAATGTAGGGACTGGATAGTCACATTAACACAAAGGAGGATTGTAGAGCTTAGACAATTAAAAAAATCCAATTCTTTTCCCAGAAGCTAGAGGTAGGGAAGGAAAGATTTAAACAAAGGATTCCTGCAGTATTCCATGATCTATTGTTCTAAGAACTGAGCTTCTAAATACGCTAGCCTTCTCCTTTGTACAAACAGCTAATTATAAACTAATAGTAAAGTGCCTGCTTTTGATTTATCCTAGCTCAGGGCCGCCCACAAGAGGGGGGGGGCAAGTGAGGCAATTTGCCCAAGGTCTCGGGCTTTGCAGGGGCCCCCACGAGAGTTTTTAGGGGCCACTGAAGCTGAGTCCTTCACTCGCTCCGAGGGCCCTGGAAAACTCTTGCGGGGCCTGGGCCCCTGGAGCTTCTTCTGCTCCGGGTCTTTGGTGGCAATTTGGCGGTGGGGACCGCCCGCCGCCTAAGACCACAGGGCCCCTGAATCCTCTGGGCAGCTCTGTCCTAGCTACTCTCTCTAAATTAGAAATATATATATATACACACACTGCACTGAGTAGGTTCTCCTATAGGAAGTACTCTAATAAATGAGTTGTCTGTCTGTGGAAAAGAACTAACATTTTCATATTTCATATTATATATTAGAAGGAACTGAATACCACTGATGTAACCCTGGAGTTACAAGATACTGGCACAACATGGTACCACATATGGTATCATAAATAATATAGTACCACATACTAGTTGAATACAATCCTGTGATTTTAGGCTTTCAGATAAATTTGACCATTTCATTAACTACTCCTGGTAAACTTCTGGTAATTGAGACATATCAGTCATTACCAGGACATGATGATGGGAATTTAGAAAGAACTCCACGTTGGCCGAATATTGCTTGAATTGAAGTTGATGGTAACACTACTTTTGATTAAAATGGGACAAGTGTTAGGCCAACATGGAACATTTCTGAAAATTCCATCTTAAATCTCTTTTTAACTGCATGTCTCTTTCTGGCTGGCTTACTGACTGAAATTAAACTTTGTGAGCTCTGTGTAAAGAGTTCAGTTGACTGATCTGAATGAGAGCCAGTACTTGCATGCAATTCTAAGAATGATTTAAGTATATCATTTAGAAGCTGTTGAAAAAACAAACTGTCAAATGAATCTGGTCTACTGTCCGGTGAAAGCCAGAAAAAAATGAAGATGTGTCAGGGCTTCTGTAGCCTTGTGAGGGTTTCTATTGGGCATATCTGATGGACACTGAGAAATGTACATCACCCAAAAGTAGGTAGAATAGAGCAGACAACTTAGTTTTCATTTTATTCTCCTGTATACTGACTAAGAAGGTTTTAAAGAATTATCATTTGGGGCTAAAATAGTTCTTGCTTTGTCTAAGCTCAAAGGGGAAAGATATTTTTATATAAATGGAAAAACTTGCTCAGCCATTTTGGTATTAAGAAATTGGAGGATCTGAGGGGATAGGAATATGGTTTTCTTGTCATTAGAAGTAAAACGTGTGTTGGGGAGGATAACTTTAAAATGGCTTAATATTTTGCTTGTTAGTTTGTGCTTTTAATTCTGAATTTTGCACGTGTCTAGTTCACAGTTTAAAAACAGCCAGTTGTGTACTCAAGAATGCTCAGCATGTTCTCAGGTTGAGCCCAAATTAAATTTTTAGGCTAGAGTGTGATCTCCTTATTCACATTGAGTAATACCTTCCTTACTTCTCCAGCAGTCCCACTGAGATGAACCGTATTAAGTGTGAGCAACGGGATCACCATCTGGCCCTTATTTCTTATTAAATGCTTATTTTATAGTTGTCCTGTTGTGCTAAGCACTGCACAAAACATATATAAAGAGATCGTTCCTGTCCTGAAGAACTTTCAACCAGATTGTTGCATCATCACTGGTTCCCCTCACCTATGTACTATTCTAGGTGGAACTGGCAATACTGCATATAGTTAAGTCTGCTTAACACTTTCCATTATAAAAACCGTTCTGCTTCTTTATCTTTTTTTGGACACCATACAATCAAAAGGTGTTTTGTTTTGTTTTGTTAGGGTTGTGATGTGGAAGGGGATGAGATAGACAATAAGGAAAATAGAAGGGAAGTGGGCTAGAAACACTACACACAACATGAAGTCATTTCTTTTAGTAAACCATTATTTTCTCCACTTCAAATTGCAGAAACCTGCCTACAATTGGTCAGATATTTTTCCCTGTATGCCAGAATGATTAGTGTAATGGCACCTGATATTTATTACTTACAGATTGTGTGCAAAAACTTAGCAAAGATGCAGGTTAGTGCTTGCAGAAAGTTTGGCGAGAGAACATTATTTTTGGCACTTGCAAAGTTTGTAGAAGAAACAATATCTAAGGAAGTGCAGTTAAAACAAAGAGTCTGTTTAACCAGCATAAAATAAACAGTTAAAAGTAGGTTGCAGCGGGAAATGTTATGGAAAAACTTAACTAACCACTGAGGTGTTTTCTTTTTCAGGCTCTGCTCACAACAGAAGCTTTTCAACAGCTCTCATAAATGCCTGGAAAGCTTGTTTTAAGTTTCAATGCTGATTCCAAAGGAAAAATAATCATTCAGCACTTTGCGCTACAATGCTCACAAGCCATCCTGAATCTTCTGTAAGCCCTGTGACATGTTCTTCAAGTAATAGGTGAAAGCACAGAATCAATGAAAAAACAATTTGTACACCAAATACAAGTGGACACAGTAATGAAGCAGAAAGACTATATTTTTAACTGGAAAGCCACATTCGCTGAGTAAATAAGCTTCTCTTGGAAATATATATGTAGACCCAATGAGTGGATGTTCGACACAGGAATTTGTTTCCCTACTGGAAATCTTTAAATTATCAAATCCTTTTACCCAACAGGGACTCACGAAAATGAATTTGGATTCTCATCCAACAATAAACATTCATCACGTTATTTTGATCTTAAACTGTTACTAGAGCCAGACAGAAATGGTGTGTATGCTCCCACCCCCAACCTTTTTCTTTTTAAGTCTCCTACAATGGCATTTCAGTTCTAGAAGAGTTTAAAAATCTGAGTTTTCAACATGATGTTCACCACCACCAAAGAATTCCAAAATGCCAATTTTAATAATAAAACTCTAATTTCCAAATTAATTTCTCAAGGCTACATGCTCCCCAACATAGGTTTGTCCTGGCAGGGCACATTTCCAAGCAGAAATCTGGCGGATGAGTGTGCCACAAAGAGATCACTATTTCCTCTCACTGGCTGCCTCCACTCAGAGCCACACAGCATGTATCACGCAGAAGAGTTTCCACTGTATATAGGAGAACAGGGTGGAGTATGCACTAGACTTTCTTTCCGCTGCCCAGCATATACATATGTTTATACACTTAGGGCTACAACTGGCTACCCAACTGTCCTTGACAATGCACAGATGTGGGTAGTAGCATGGGGCTTGCAATTTGGGAAGCTAATTTTATTCATAAAGCCACTTCCTGCTTCCCACACCAGATGACCTATACTTTTATTGTAATTTTTACTATTATACATGGTGAGATTAGTTTAACATAAGAGTTTACTGACCGCTGTGCTGAACAAAAAGTGCACAGTTTTCTTTAAAAAAGTGTCCAGTAACTTGATTAGATAGAACAAATGGGGCTGTTTATCTTAGATGAAGAAGAGGAGATATGAAAAAATATGTAAAATAATGAATGGTATAGAGAGGATAGTGTAGTAGGGCCAGCTCCAGGGTTTTTGCCATTCCAAGCAAAAAAAAAAAAAAAAAAAAAAAGCCGCGATCACGATCTGCAGCTCTTTCGCTGCCACTTCGGTATTCGGCAGCAATTTGGCGGTCGGTCCTTCCCTCCGAGAGGGACCGAGGGACCCGCTGCCGAATTGCCACTGAAGATCCAGACATGCTGCCCCTCACTATTGGCCGCACCAAGCAGCTGCTTGCTGGGCTGGTGCCTGGAGCTGGCCCTGAGTGTAGGATCTTCTATTCATCATGCTTCATAATAAAAGAACCAGAATGGAATTGAAAGATGGCAAATTCAAAACTGATAAAAGGAAATATTTATTCACATAATACATAATCAGATTGTGGATCTCACTGCCATAAAATATAACTGAGGCCCTGAGTTTAGTAGGATTCAGAAAGGGATTACTTTGTTATAAGCAAAGCTAATAGTGACGTCTATAGTTGAGACTGCTGGATGCTTCTCATGGTAAGACTCTGCTTTCAGTTGCTTATAACATAAAGTTTTAACCATTCAGGCAAAGATTTTTTTTGCAAATTATCTGCCTCAGGATGAAAGGTTTGGCAAGTTTCATAATGACTCTGTGTGAGTGTCAATATGGTTCCATGTTATATAAATGTTGTTTTACTTTGCTTGCTTTAAAAGTCTGTGAAATTACACACAAAAATTAATTACACAATCCCATACTATTTTTTCCACTCAGTACACAGGGTGGACCATGCTCCTGGGATGAATCAAGATTATGTAGTGAAGGAGACATGTCCATAGGATCCCTACCTCATGTACTGCCGAGGTTAAAAGGTTTGTATTGGAGTTGCCTGGAGACTGGAATTGTCATTCCACAGGAAACTTCCACATTAAAATAGTTTCAGAATGGAATGAAAACTGAAATTTCTTGTGGAAAAGGAATCTCAAAATTTTCTTTAGAAAATCTAAATGATATTTTGTTTTCATCTTTTAGAAGTATTCCTGAGAACCTGGGCGCTGGCTCCAAGGGCTTGTAGGCTACGAAGGACCTGAGAGGCTGGAAACCCTGATCTGAGGCAGCCTGCCTGGCTGATTGCCCCAGAGCTCAGGAACTGGGAGCCAAGACTGCCAAGGAACTGTGATCCTGGCAGCCAGGGCTCCCAGACTCCTGATTCTCCATCAGCTTGCCACTTGGGCTGCCAGGCAGCTGGGAGCTTGGAAGTGCTGGGAGCCCAGGTTTCCCAGCAGCTTGCCAAGCAGGTTACTGAGGAGCTGGGAAGGAGGACTAGCAAGAAGCCAGGCATGGCTCTATTGAAAACCTGCCTAGTTTCCATTGATATTTGTTAAAACTGACACAGGCTCATGGAATGCTTCAATTTAGATTACATGGCATTTTCCCACAGAAAAGCTCTCCACTGGAAAATATCTGATCTCAGCTTTACTGGGTAGTGATTGATGCAGGGGATTGCAATAACAGAAAGCATAGTTATGGTTAATGCAGTTGAATGCTGCCCTAGAGAACTGCACTGTAGCTGGGTCTCTGTCAGAGAATTCCTCATGTGATGTCACTTAAGCTAAACTTTTCACAGTTGTTCACTAAATGCATGTTCCTCTTTTTCTGGGTGTCCGAACTGAGCCCCAGGTCTGATTTGCAGAAGCGCTGAGCACTCACAGCTGCAATTGATGACAATGGGAGCTCTGCTTGAAGACTATAAAGCGCTCTGTAATGCTAAGTACTCTGAAAAATCAGGCCCAATGTGCTTCAAATTGGGCACCTAAAATTAGTAAACACCTTTGACCTTAATCTCACTGTGTCTCAGTTCCACATCTGCAAACGTGGTTAGTAATATAACCTGACCTCACAAGATACTACAGTGCTGAATACCTTATTAAAAACCCAAGAGGGAATTAATACATCTCTCTTGAGGGCAGAGTATGTATATGTGCAGTAAATAAGGCATGGGAACCATATATATAATAATAAATATTGGATAATGCTCATTCAGTGATTATGGTCCATCCTGTGCACTGTGATCATGTAATTAAGGTCTGTAACATAATGCAAATACCTAATGGCTTCAAATTCAAGTTGCATGGGGAACTTTATGTCTGACATTTCTTAAATTTTAAGTGCTTTATTTTGGAACCTTAACATTCTTTTACTGGAGTTTTTGTGCAATGGAGAAGTTATAACTGGGCTAGAACCAGTTTTAGAGATACTTTGTGATACTGTGACAAAATATCAAAATTAAAAAAAAACTCTTTAAGAGAAGGACTGTGGAATCACAGTAACTGCGCTATGTCCTAACAATGCCGATGAACAGCATTCCAAATTTTATTTCAAGAACTAATTACAAATGAAATAAAATCAGTTGTGACTGTAGGGCTTTGTAAGACACCAGACTGCTGGAGCAGTTTTAGAACCAGGGGCAAGAGCAGAAACATGCTCTGGTACTAACCAAAAGTACAATTTATGTAGGCTGTAATCATTCAGATAACTAAAGAGTCTCTCTGAAATCACTATGAATTTTACCTAGTGGTTGGAGCAAACCTCTGTTATTGATTTAAATGTGTCCACAATGTGTCTGTGATTCAGTGAACTTACATATAAAATGAGGATAGTGCTTACCTCATTGCAAAATTTAATATTGTAAAAACACTGAGACTGTGACTGAGTGGTGTTGGTGCATATAAGTGCAAACAATCATCATCTTCAGTACTTCCATTAAAGTTAGGCATAATGGATTTCATATTAACAAAGGGATAAAAAATACTACCCTACATTTTATTTCCAGGAAAAAACAACAACATTATATTGCTTTGGAAATCAAATGCAGAAATACCAGGTGGTGTCTGGAAGGATTCATAGATTCCATTGCTAGAAGTGACCACCACTATCATCATCTAGTCTGACCTCTAAAACACAGTTCCCAGACTAATTCTTGGAGCATATCTCCAATTCCATGCTTTCAATACCAATGCACAGTCAAGTTTATAGCATTATAATTCTGATGTCAACTTGACCAAGAAAGGATGCTGCATAATTCTGTCTGAAGCACAGACTATAGAGCCTGTAGTATTAAAACAACTCACAGCAGAAGTTACAGCTTTCACAAAGCTTGTATGCCAATAAGTGATCTACTTACATGGATTTTACATTAGGTGGATAATGTTTGTCAGAAAAAGAGTCAATTTCTGATCTTAAGTGTGATGCCACTTACATCAGTGGAGCTATTCCTGATTTATGATGGTGTAAAAGAGACGAAAATCAGGCCTGTACTATTTCATTTCTTCTCAAAGTAGGGTTTACTTCTGAGTGGGATAAAGCACTTCATTTTCTATAGGAAATATTCATATTATAACCTTTGCATGCTGATTATCTAATGAGACATTAATAGATATTTATAGCAATTGTCATATTTTGCTAAATGATACCCAGCAGATTTTTCTGTAATAAAGACACTTTTTTAAAAAAGAGTTTGTTTTGAGGTAAATTAAGGGAGTACTTGCAATTCACCACTGCACTTTCCATTTGCTGTAGCCTGTTACAGCATAAAGAACTGCAAACACCCTTAACAACCCTCCTGCAACATAAATAACCTGTGAAGAAAAGTGCTTGGGGAATTATTTAGCCAGAAGTGAAAAGCCATTTCTGCCTTAAAACTATGCTAAATCAAGGTATTTGCATGTTCTCTGCTGAGCCTATCAACATAGCTGCATGGTACAGCTGAGGCACACTTTTCCTTCCCTCACCTAGGGGGCCCTTTGCTGGCATGCACGTCAGAGAAAGAGCTCAGAAAGGAAAATGCAAGGGGTGCTTTCACTGGCCTGGCCTGCAGGGGATGAGAAGCAGAGTATGCACTGTGGTGACCTGCCATGCTGCATTATTTCCTCTCCCTTGCCCCACTGGAGACACTATGGAGAGGGGAGAGAATGCAGTGCAGTTCCCCTATGCCATGGCAGCCCCTCCCATCCACTACTCCCCCTCCAAAAATATCTGATCATGCATTAACAGCTTACACTAAAATTCAGCTTACACCCAACATCTAATTAATAGCTCATAATAATACAACAAAGTCCATCTCCTTTACATAGTGCTGCACTTGCTGGTGGTGATTTAGTTCTCTCAACAAAAACAAACAAACAAAAATTACCAGAAATGGTTTCGTTTCCCCCTTCCCATCACAACAACTTAATACTGATATTGAAGTTGAAAGCTGAAAACACACATGCAAGAATGGTGAGAGGTACGCCTTGTTTGCACTTGAAAGGATTTGCTGGTACAGATATACTGGTATAGTTATGCTGGCAAACCCCGTATCAGAAATGAGCTTTTTTGCTGGTATAGTTCAACCCAGTTCCCCAAATGGAGAACTATGCTGGTAAAAGGATTTTTTTGTAATTTTTGTTGTCTCTTTTATTTCTTTTCCTGGTTTAACTGTATCTACAATATTACAGCTTTTGCCAGCATAGCTATTGTTGGTCAAGGGTAAGAAAAAAAAATCAACAGTCTGACCAGCATAGCTATTCCAGGAAAACTTTTATGTGAAGACCAGGCTGTAGTCTGACTGCATAACCATAGTCTTCGTTTTCATTAGAATAGCTCAAAAAGAAACATCAATCACTAAAGCACATCCTAGGTCAGGTAGAAAGCTGCATCTGCTCTTGGAGTGTAAAAGCACTGTGTATGCATACATGAAACAGACCTGGCACAACACCAAAGCAGAATAGTGATGATGCAACAATTTATACAGGGTGAAATCTTAGTTTAACCTTGTGAGGATAAAAATTCCTTAATTTAACATTCATTGACCAGCACCTTAGTTCTGATCAATATTAATTTATAATGCTGGTACGTTTTTACACTACCCCAAGGACAAGAGAGTCAATAGATGTTGATAGTGAAAAATGAACATTTAATCTTGTATTTTTTAACAAAGTAATTAATCACCCAAAATTCAAATCTGTAAAACATCTGTCTGAGGCTCCTACCAGCAGAAAACAGCCCTAAAGCTTCTTAAATCTCTTCAGGCCACCATGGCTAATTTGGATACAAAATTAGAGCTGGAAAAGTCTTAGATCCTCTAATACATTTCCTTTTTACTGCAGAATTGTTCCATACAGCATATTTTCTAGTGTTTTGGTCAGACTGTGTTTACATGTTCCAAGCAACAGGGGCTTCCACAAGTTCCTACTGAGAGACTAACAGATCTCACAGTTGGGCACCATTCTTGATTTTTGCAAACAAAATGTTCCTTTCCTTAAATTTCATCCCGTTACTCTCACTTGCACAGCAGGTATGAATTCCTGACCCCACTGAAGTCAATGACAAAAATCCCAAGGTTTCTTGCATTTTAATCCCGCTCCCACCTGCAAAAACCTTAGATCCCGTAAATCATGCAAGAGAGACACTTTCCCTCATGCTACTAACCCCCCACCCCAAAAACAAAACCAACCCCTCCACAGCAGGGTCAGTTAATATTATGTATATGATAATTTTTCCATTTGAATAAAACAAATCTTGCTTAAACCATGTAAGAATACTTTAACTCCAGTTACAACAGACATCAAATCTCTTTCTAGCCCTTGCTTAAATTTAAGTATTAAAACATTTAAAAAAAAAGAAGAAAAACTTGCTTTACATTGCTGAAATTCTATTTATGACAAACTGGTGGAGAGATTTATGTTTTCCTGCAAATTACCACAGTCTGGATTTTTTGCACACTCAATCCCACCTGCAGCTAAGTACATTTTCCCTGCTCCTGCTATTTTGGCAGTGGGTCCTGTGGGACCCATGGGGTCCCATTACCATTGCAGGACTTTAGTGGGGAGTACATGATTGGCTCATTAGTAGATTTCCACAACTTTCCCTACCACTTTGATCCTGGGTGGCCAAATAGAGAGGTTGATCTCTGTACAAAGATGAATTTTCGTCTTGGAGGTGGCTGTATATCGCTAGTGGTAGAGCCTATACAGAGCAATGAGGCTCATGGGACTGCTAGAGGATATTGTGTCAATTAATGCCATGGTGGGGGGGGGATATATTTTCTTGGCTGACTGACAGTGTATCTCCTGCAAGCCCCTTAGATTACTGTCTGAAGTGTTTCTTATAATGTCATAAATTGGTTACTAAAATCTAGGTAGCTTAACAAGAGTGAAACTCTATTTCACTTATGAATGAAAAACTGATCGAGGCTTCAAATACAGCAAGGTGGAGAGTGATGTCTGTATTTTATAAACAGCTGATTTGCACTGCCTTTTTGAAGAGCTGGACTGGGACGGAATTACCTAGTTTACCAGATTTGCCAATCATATGTGGCCTACCATGTCTGTCTATCATGGCAGAATAAGTTTTGTCTCTTAAAAACTGTGCCCATGGGCACAATATCACTGTGGGCTTGCCAATGGAAGCACATGCAGCAGAAGCTTCAGGGGGCAGGTAATATTACTAGAAAATATATAATTTTACCTGGAGACAGCAATACACTTTAAGAGTAGATATATTGGTTGGGTTCTTATAATTCTAGATCTACATATGGGCTTCCAAATACTATCTTACTGTACAAAACTTTCTCAAACTAATTTGGCAAATTCTCACTTGTGATAACTCTGTTCTTTCCCATGACCTAAAATCTGGAACTCAAAACACCTATTGCACCATTAATTTAACCTAAGAAATTAATGTTTTGAGATTTATTTCAAATACATTAGCGGTTTTTGGCTTTGATTAAACATTTGAACCAGCTGTGGCATGTTCACAGAGAGGAGTAATCCAATAAGAGTGCAATATTCAAATATCTTCATCAATGACTGTGTAATTCATCTTTATTACATTCAGCAAATGCATGGTTTACCCAACTGCTGTTCAAAGGCTTGTCCAGCCTGTCTCCACCTTTTCCTATTCATTACATGGTAAACTGATTTTTAAAATAGATAGTTAGAAAAGACAAACACAAAATTGTAATAATCTTCTAGTCTATAATCTATTTGCCTTTTGATGTTGCCCTATTCTTAGCTGCTTTATTGAAATAGTCATACAATTTTACTGAAATCAAATTTATATCTATCCTAATTATATAAGCAAGGAACCTCAAGGGATTATGTTGGAAGTCAAGTATACCTTCTTTATCATCATAAATATCATATTACTTCAAATGTATGTTGAAAATGCTGTTCTCAGCATTTCATAATGATGTTCAGAATTCCACAGTAGAATAAACTGTTATTGTCTGATGTTTGAACATGGAATACTGCTTGTACATCATTTTTCAATTAACACAATATCAATCCTGCTTTGTAGTTGAATAATCTAGTAAAAGATAATATTATTATGGTGCCTACTCTCTGCAGTAGTCAAAGATTTATTAAATTGCCATTAAAAACCCCTTATGACCAAGGAGTTATAATGTGGTTATAAACTTGTATCAGAATGAAAATTGACACACAGTCTTTGCTTATTGAAATATTCTGGTACATTATTAAAAATATACTCATCAGTTTGCATATTAACATAGTATAATATAAATCAAATGCTACCAGTTTTGTACATATTTTAAGTAAAAACAGTTATTTCAAAAAGCAAAAATAACCACAGATTTTGCCATGAATTCTGCATAATCTGCATGAAGAGTAATCTTTTCTCATAATTGCTTTAATAATTAAGCTTTCATAACAGTACAAGTTATTTTCTTACATAAATAGTAAAAGAAAGTGATATACAAGTTCAGCAAATACAACAGAATCAAGGCAGTATACACATACACAGTCATAAATGTTACATGAAACACTTATTTTAATCACTTTAACCCACTTGTTTAATCTTTCCTTATATAGGGAATAGTCCTGGCTTTTGGAACTGATGCAACCCTGCCCTTACAACTCAAGTGTCCCTCCTTCAGAGGGACATCACTAATGATAGTTCTAAAGCGTCCTCTGTTCTTCATTAATTTGGCGTTTACTGCAATTGCATTCCAACCGTTTAGCATTTAATTTAAATAACCCTTTATTGTCTGGTAGGGACAAAGGCCTAACAACAAAGAAAACAAAAGGAGTTTGCAGTGCAGTACTAATATGTACAGAGCATTCATACTCTCACACAGAATTCATGAATTGTACAAAGAGATTCAGTCAGAATTTCACCAAAAATATAATGGAAAAAATATTACGGGAATGCAACATAAAACATAAATCTTCATATATATGTAGATAACTAACAGAAAAAGCCTCACCTACTATTATGAAGATTAGTAAAATTGTTCATAAGGTCACTGTTTTGATAAAACAGTTGTTTTCCACTGGAAATCTGTTCCTGACTCTCTCTCTCAACAGAGATTTACCAGCATTCCTCAGGTAGTTACAGAGTAGTTACAGACATATAGAGCAGGGTGATGGGAACTAAGACCCAAATCTCATGAAAGAGAGTCAAGGGGGGCTGACACAGAGCAGAAAGTCAGCAACTGGGTACAGAACCCTCATCACTGCATGTCTGCTATGATAGAGCCACGCTACACACAGCTATGGGGAACATGACCAGAAGGAATAATTGTACTCATAGCTTTCTGTGGTATAGCTTATCCTTGAAGTCAGTTGGGAATGAACTTGGTGCTTAAACCATTCTAAGATTATCAGTGACTCTCTCTCCAACTATAGCACTTCTGAGCCACAGAGTGGTTCTGTGTACACAAGAGAGATCAGGTACAGCAAGAATCAAGTCTAGAGAGAAGCAAAGGAAGTACCCAGCACATGCAAGGCCAGTGATCCATGGACTCATTCACTTCCCAATGCTGCTCCATTACAAGCCCCACCTCCTAGATGGAGCTATGGACCAAAGTGGTAGTGCCCAGGGACTTGTAGATATGGCGTCCCCAACATTCCTTTTAAGGCACAATTGGAGTATTTGTTCCCAAATCGGTAGATTGGAATAAGAGAGCATACAGTATATGTTGGAATCAATTTAAGATAAAGTCCCAAAGATAATTGGTCCCCATACATTGTTTTGCTGATGACTGCAAATAGTTGTTATCCCTATTATATTTGTGTAAACACATCTCGAATTTTAACTATATTTCATCTGAAGTTTTCATTGAATGTGACAACTACCATTACTCAGATCTAATTTAAAATGTATGTTTTAGGTCTAGACATGTGCAATAGAAGATAATAAACTCAAATCACCAGAAAACGAAAAGCAACATAATAATAAATGCAAACAGATAGTAAAAATATAGCAGCAGATAATTTAATTTATCTATTTACCAATTTAAAGAAATAATTGGCTTGAGTCTTCATTAGTTTCTGATAGGATATTTTTTATTTTTATTTTATTTTTGCAAATGGCAGTCTATATAACCAGGAATATTTCCAGTAAAGTAATTGAAATTTTAAAGGGGTCATGCATTATTTATTCTGATTTAGAAGATGTTGAAAGCAGGCATTTTCAAAAGGAACTTTTGGTTCTGTATTAGATAAAAGGTTTTTATGTCTGTATCCATTTCTCCTGTACTGCTGGATGCTGTGCTTTGCTTTTCTTCCATACAGAGGCATAAATGCTTCATAGCCAGGTGCTATTATTCATTAAAAACCTGCCCGAATATGAATCAGCAAACTGGAATCTTCACTAGATTTTTTTTTATGGCAAAGTTGGAGAGAGTGCATTGTAAATATGAGCAAAGAGCTGTTCTTTCTTTTCATCCTGGGGAAGGAGAGCAAGTCTTAAATTCCTAATAGTTTACATGTTGACTGACTGGCAAGCAATGATACTACTTCCAGAGTATGCCTTAGAGTAGTAAAAAAGGTGAAGTGGGTTTCAGTTTTGGAAGATTTTCTATGTGTTGTTTTTGGTGATGATAGTGGTGTTTGTTTTTGCACTCTTATCTTCAATATAACTTGGCCTAAAAGCACTAAATTTACTTTATTCTTTTGGACATCACACCTTTGACTAGTTTGGCTGATTTCTGCTTCATACAGTGTTCTTTGGCCTGATACACACTTTGTAATGCATACGGCTATTGTGGGATTGGGGTCTGCAATTATGGTAGCTACATGGGGCCTGGACAGATCAATCATGTCTGGGAGAATTGGAAGCAGGAGAGGGAAAGCAAAACTGCGGATAAGGTTTGGATAGTGGGGAAGGAAGACACATAGCAGTAGGAATCAGGGTGGGCAGGTATTGGGTTCATCACTGCCCATCTTGCAAGGTCCTTTCACTGTGCCTGTCAAGTTTACTGGATCAGCTTGGACTTCTGCCACTGAGCAATTTATTGAACAAGATTTTTTTTTTAACTAAGAAAATTCCCTCCGCCATAAAAAATAAATAAAAACAACCAACCAAGCCAACTTTTTGTTAATCTACTAAGGAAGGATTTAGGAGCCAGCATATGATCAGTCAAGAGCACACAATTATGAGGTCATACATTATGAGGTCATCAACGAAGATTCCTACCAGATGTATAATAGTTTCCCCTCAGAATGCTCTGAAACCCATTCAGCACTTTAAACTCTGAGTGTGATTAATGAAATAGTCTCTCCATCCAAAGGGAGCCTAGGTGTGCCGTAACTTTAAGGTAACAGAGCAGGTAATGGTTTGACCATGGTAAGGATTTAACCTTCACACAACTAGACTCAGTTTCCAATACCAATCCGCAGCATGATTTGCTATATGCACTGAGTCTGAAAGTTATTCGAGATTATCTGAGAGTTTTCATCATGGCTATGCGTTTCTGAACGAACCTAAAGAAGTCATCATCCACGTGGACATTTAAGCTGCCTAGGAAAATAGCATTGGTGAGTCCAACACTAGAAGGGATACAAACTCTCAACTCGGTCAGGCTATCAGGGGCATCTTGCATACTACCTCTGGTCTTTTCTAAACCTATCTGGGACTTGTCTGCAATGTGGGCACACATTCTGACCAATCCTTTGTTGGGGTGGGAGACCTTGTACGCACATTTGAAGTCGGATTCAACCAACGCAGTTACAACATGCTTCAGTGCCTCTCTATGCTCATAACTAACTGACTATTGTCTGTTAAATTTAGATAATAACTACTCTGCAATGTCATCTAGGAAGTTCTCATTAACACATGTAAGTCAGGAATCCCATCCATGATCGAATAATAGATAGTAATAGCCTTATTCCAGGGGTTCTCAAACTGAGGGTTGGGACTCCTCAAGGGGTCGCAAGGTTATTATATGGGGGGTCGTGATCTGTCAGCCTCCACTCCAAACCCTGCTTTGCCTCCAGCATTTATAATGGTGTTAAATATATAAAAAGGTGCTTTTAATTTATAAGAGGGCAGGGGTCGTATTCAGAGGCTTGCAATGTGAAAGGGGTCACCAGTAGTTTAAGAACCACTGTCTTATTCACACTGGCGTGCAACAAAAATATAGCTGTAAGTAAAAGATATACTTGACTGATGTTGTAAGAATGAATTTGTGTCTGCCTGTCATTTATACAGAACTATAACTTATGGTGCTTTACAAATAGCTGTACTTCTGTAACACTGCATAAAGGAGCATATGTCCATTGTTTATGTTCGTCATCTGCCACAGAAATGCTGATCCTGCAAACTAAAGCTTCTTAAGGTTTTCATTCATGAATCATCTTTCTTTGTGCTGATTTTGTATCTTTCATATTATGTACCTCTTCCTTTGCTATATATTGATTTTTATTCCTATTGAACCATGAAATTATATTCCTATTTTTATTTGCCATTTTAATCTACTTATTTTGTATCAATTTACCTCTTGTGGCAGGAGGTACAATTTAATACATTAAATTCTCATCAAATACTGACTGAGCTTGTCATAGTTTTCATGTGTGTTGCATTGGACAGCTGAAACATAAATGAGAATATTTTTAAGGGGCATAAATTATTATAAATCATATTCCTGTTATAATTTTAAAAATCCAATTATTTTTATAAATATGCTTTTTGTACATTTGTCTAAATACAAACCTAGATTTGTTAGGGTTTTTTTAATTGAAAGTTTTTATGGATTATATGTTTTCCCACATGTACTTGATCTTCAAAGGTTCTATTGGATTATTCATTATTAATTACAGTTAAAGCCAAGTTCAGTCAGCATTCATAAATATAAGAAAGTTTATGGAGTAGTGTTTGAAAGACAAGTAGAAGTTAAGGATGAATGTACACTATTGATACAATATTTTAGATGATGGAAAGAACAGGATTCTTGAACAGATTCTAACATAGCTCAGAGATTAAAGACTTTATTCAAATATTCTATCCTTATACAAATGTTTCTTTCTTTCTTTCTTTGCAAGTGGAAATGTTCACTGGTTGTATCCAAAATATTCAGCTTATAGACATCTGGGTAATATATTTAAATATGGCTATTTTAAAGATTCATATATTTTCTTATTTAATATTTGTTTTTTATAATTAGATGCTATGATGATTGGCACTCTGTGAATATTGTGGATAGAGTTAATATTTCAGCTAACTTTCTTTATCATATAGAACAATATAAGATAAACCTTACAGCAGGGAGAATTTGGTCCTGGGTGTCATCCAGCAAGATAAAGAAATTCATTTTCAATGCCCAATAGAGGAAGAACAGTATAAGAGGAAGCAGCATTAGAGGAAGAACAGTATAAAGTTGCTCTGTGTCTGTATAGTCTTACGGGTATTCAAAATCAATCAAAATCAGAGCAAAACACGTTAGGAACAAAACCTTGCACTTCATCAATTCCTTGGAACATTATAGGGGGAATCAAAGAGAAATCAAACAGAAACAGAGAGAGTGAGAGTTTCTTGACATTGGTCACACAGTGGTATGTTTATACAAGAATCAAAGGACTGGAATATGAAGACATGCAGGCCTGATTTTGCAGAAAAGCCTGTTTGCCCCTGATACATTGCAGAAATTGTTCAGGAGCAGTTCACCCTTATGTAAAGACTGCCTTGTTGCCAAGGAGAGTTAGATCTTGAATTATTTTTTTCCATAAGTACCAGATACATAAGTAAAACTGTTCAGAAACAGCTTTAACTTGTATTCACAAGTTTCTGAAAAATAGGGTTACCTTTGCTATATTAATTTGCCCGTCTTGCTTATTTGCATCAACTTCCCTTTTGTTTTCTGTGTTTGCCAGACTTTTGCTTCCTCATCACCTATTTAGCTAATCAAGGGTTTCTCTAGCAGCATAAAGCAGCTGCAAAGCCAACTTTACAGGCTCCCAAAGGATTTCCCCTCATGCAAGGTGAATCCCTTGACAGTAGAGCTGGTTTAGCCATCCCCATCCTGATTCCCAGAGTATTGGGTCTTCCAGAAGAAAAGGGTATGTGTTGGAGCATCATTATGCTCTAGCAATCCTTGGCTGCTCCGGGCGGTCAGGCAGAACTTAGAGACAGTCATAGGCTGCAGTAAGTTACGCTGTGGTCAAAACTGATCCTCATCTGGCCCCAGCTTCTGAGAAGTGCAAAAGTATCTTAAAAGCCCCTTTGCATCAACACAGCTGTATCAAGCATATCTAAAGATCTAAAGATTTAACCACTCAGGATATGTATTTGACTGTGAAATACAAAACCTACTGAGTTAAAGACATGAATAATATTTTCAAAATGCTTAATTTAGGAGCCCAAGTCCCATTTTCAAAAGGGACTTAAGACTGCTGATTTATGATGATACTTGGGCTCCTAAGTTAACTAAGCATTTCGAAAATATTACTCATCTTTAATATGGAAGCTGTAACTTAAACTTGTGTTTCTTAGTGTCCGGCTATACTGAAAAAAGGACAGGAGACATTTGATATGGTTTTAATCAGATTTTATTATTAGATGTCTGGGACCACCTGGCAGATAAAAGTGTACAGTGCAGTGCAGGTGCAGGTAACAGTGCAGTACAGTGCAGGTAAACCCATGTTCAGTCAATAATTACCTGGGGACTTCCACCAGTTCCCCTTCTTTTTCCATCCAGGTTCTCCAGGCAATCCATTGCTGGGACCTTTCCATCCACCTCCTCTCTCATACGAGGTCAAGGTGGGCTATGAAAAATAGGGCTTGGCTCCCTGCCATACTAATCAGAGGAACCCCCCATCTGTTCCATTCCTTTAACCAGCACCTCCTTTTTAAGTCCTGTCCAAGCCATTTATCCAGTCACTGTATTCCTTTTCTATGGAGTACTGGCACTGGACATCCACCCCACATTTACATAATGAGTTGCGACATATAGCCTATTGTCCTTCATGCCACGCTGTCAACAAAGCCCTCCCTTAACCTGCTACGGGGAAAGTGAAAAACCCCCAACTCCACCTAGGCCAATCTGGTGGTAAGGAAAAAATTCCTTCCCAGCCCCCGTAAAAGAGGGGGTGGCTAGCGTAATGCTCACAGAACTTGGTATTTCGACACCTAAAGGGGAGGGAAGCTGGGTGCTGCCTCAGCCTGCTCCATGTAAAAGGGGCTTCACGCTCAGGGCTGCCCCTTTTAAATCCTTCCACCCATCCGGTTCCCAAGGGATGAGTCAGTGTTGCTATGCTGGCTCCTTGTCTCCTTTTGCAGCAGTTTGATCTCTCTGCCGCCCCACCCCCCCAGCCATAAAGCACTGTTCCCTTCATCCAGTCAGATAAATTCTCCCTCTCCCCCCTGCTTAATGGTGCAGTTTGGTGATTTTGACACAGTGAACTTTAAAGACTTAGTGAATTTACCCAAGAGGTATTGTGTAGCTGTTTATAAAATAATTTTTTACCAAATTTAGGACTATTATTATTTATTTCTTTTGCACAAGAATATGGAGGCCAAAGCCCCATTGTGTTTTGCACTGAACAAAACAGGATTTTTAGATACAGGCCTGGGAGTACTTTTCCCAGAATGATATCCCATTTACCATGCACACAGGGTGAACAAGCCGTTATGTTTGAAAGCTCTAATCCTTGCTCTTATTTACATTTTTTTTCTCCTTAAAAATACAGATGGCATGTGCATCATTCCAAGACTAAGAGCGAGGAGCGATGATATAATATTTTTCATAGAAAGAAGACTTGTGGCTTCTCATTCGAGGATTTTACTACAGTCGTTTAATACTTCTAGTTGGAAAACTTACAAATTTTAAATTTGGCACCAACACAACAAAATGTCATTACTTAATGGAAGAGTCTCTGACAATGAAAAAGATACTTCTGTGTTAACTTTACTTAGAAGCACTACAGAATTCAAGTCCACAGGCTTAACATCAAGGTCCTCAGAGGAGCATCTCCAAGAACTGGTAGGAAAATATTTGCAGTCAGTTTTCCAGACACACAACTTAGCCAGAGCGAGTGAATGAAACATTTTAGGTTACAGCTGTTGTGTGACAGGGGATCAGCTAGATTACTATGGTTTAAACCATGATTAATATAGTAATGTAGAGAAAATGCAGACCATGCCCCTTAGCATTCTGATATTTGACACTCTAAATTTTATATGTTGACTTTGATTTATCCAAGGTTTCCATTTGAACAGGTAAAGTTCCCAAATAAATGTATACACTTTTTAAAAAATACTGCTCTGTATATTTTGCATACAGTTAAGAGATCTATATCTTCCTATTCTGAATGCCTTTTACTCAGTACAGTTTTGTAAGGAATTATGAAATGTTTAGCCCCTGAGGCCCAGATTCAGGAAAGCCCTTCTATCCAGGATGAGGGCTTAAGCATGTGTTAGATAGATAGATATTTAAATATATATATTTATCTTTAGTATGTGTATGTATATTCACACACGCACATACACACACTAAAGTTAAGCATGTCCCTAAGGGCTTTCTTGAACAGAGATGGAGTTAAGCACATACTTAGGTGCTGTCCTGGAGTCTAAAATATAATGAAGAATTTGAACTACTGTTGTTCTATTAATAATCATTCAACAAACTGGTTTGGGCCATTATAATACTGGCTTTGCAAAGTCAAAATTTCTATCTTTTTGGAAAACACATAAGAACAACAAAATGATTAATGAACTAGACAGTAAATAACTATTACTTTAGTTCTCTGACTTGAGTGTTGCTATCAAAAATGCAGCATTAAGAGGGATAGACTTTTTAATTTTATTTTTCTGAAGTTTTAATACAACCATATAGACTTATTCAAATACTATGACAAAGAAAACACAGCAGGAGTATGGATTTAATAATAACACAATATGAAATAATCATAGATAACTACTCCTGGATGTTATAAGATAAATAATTCCCTATCAACATCCCTTCAAAAAAATAGAAAAAAATAATAAAGAGAGAAGCATCAGAAGCCAAATATACCTGGAGTCAATTTGTAATGCTCTCATGAAAGACCAAGTGCCTTCATAGTTGGATCCTGTGACTCTGTAAATTATTTTTTTCCCCATTAGTTAACCAGTTAGCCAATCAAAGAATACGGGGGGAAGAGTTCCAATTTCATCAAATGGCTCTTGGCCACTGTTCGTTCCACACAATCTATTTCCTGGCATTACTCCAACAGGGTACATAATCTAGAAAGCCTAAAACACAGAGGTGTGACGTAGGGAATGCCCTTACCCTGGTTACTACATACTTCCAAAATGTAGATATACTTTATGACATTCAAATACTATATGAGACAGGTTTGCATTGAAGCTGTCACTTCTCTAGCATTTACTTTATGCACTTGCTCAGGAGTTCAATAATGTCTTTTTAGAATTTTGTTCTGAAAGAAAAGCAAAGAGAGAACTGGATGTTCTGCATACACTGTGTCAGATATCATCCTACCTGTCAGAGTAAAGTGAGTTATTTTGCTCCTTCTCCCATTTTTCTTTTATGGTATAGTCAGTAAGATAAATCAAGGAGTTCAGCCATTTGTACGTGTTACTCACAAAATGCTTTTTGGTTAACATACCTTTTAAAGTGCACTTCAGGTGAAGACTGCTTTTTTCACAAGGCTGGGTAACAGCCTTACTGAAGTGAAGCCTCAAAAAATTGGATAGAAACTCCTAAACGCGCCTCTCCATGGAAATCGTTAGTAAAAGGCAAAAGATTTACACGATCCAAGAAATCATCTGCAAACACTTGGAAGGTGGTAAGGTGATCGGGAATAGCCAGCATGGATTTGTAAAGAACAAATCATGTCAAACCAATCTGATAGCTTTCTTTGATAGGATAACGAGTCTTGTGGATAAGTGAGAAGCGGTGGATGTGGTATACCATTTGACTTTAGTAAGGCATTTGATACTGTCTCGCGTGATATCCTTATCGATAAACTAGGCAAATACAATTTAGATGGGGTTACTATAAGGTGGGTGCATAACTGTCTGGATAACTGTACTCAGAGAGTAGTTATTAATGGCTCCCAATCCTGCTGGAAAGGTATAACAAGTGGGGTTCCGCAGGGGTCTGTTTTGGGACCGGCTCTGTTCAATATCTTCATCAACAACTTAGATGTTGGCATAGAAAGTACGCCTATTAAGTTTGCAGATGATACCAAACTGGGAGGGATTGCAACTGCTTTGGAGGACAGGGTCAAAATTCAAAATGATCTGGACAAATTGGAGAAATGGTCTGAGGTAAACCGGATAAAGTTTAATAAAGATAAATGCAAAGTGCTCCACTTAGGAAGGAACAATCAGTTTCACACATACAGAATGGGAAGAGACTGTCTAGGAAGGAGTATGGCAGAAAGAGATCTAGGGGTCATAGTGGACCACACTAAATATGAGTCAACAGTGTGATACTGTTGCAAAAAAAGCAAATGTGATTCTGGGATGCATTAACAGGTGTGTTGTAAACAAGACACGAGAAGTCATTCTTCCACTCTACTCTGCGCTGGTTAGGCCTCAGCTGGAGTATTGTGTCCAGTTCTGGGCACTGCATTTCAAGAAAGATGTGGAGAAATTGGAGAGGGTCCAGAGAAGAGCAACAAGACTGATTAAAGGTCTTGAGAACATGACCTATGAAGGAAGGCTGAAAGAATTGGGTTTATTTAGTTTGGAGAAGAGAAGACTGAGAGGGGACATGATAGCAGTTTTCAGGTATCTAAAAGGGTGTCATCAAGAGGAGGGAGAAAACTTGTTCACCTTAGCCTCTAATGATAGAACAAAAAGCAATGGGCTTAAACTGCAGCAAGGGAGATTTAGGTTGGACATTAGGGAAAAGTTCCTAACTGTCAGGGTAGTTAAACACTGGAACAAATTGCCTGGGGAGGTTGTGGAATCTCCATCTCTGGAGATATTTAAGAGTAGGTTAGATAAATGTCCAGGGATGGTCTAGATAGTATTTGGTCCTGCCATGAGGGCAGGTGAGTGGACTCGATGACCTCTCGAGGTCCCTTCCAGTCCTAGAGTCTATGAATCTATGACCTGAAGAGAAACCAGAGTGAGTTATTTGTGGCCTGCTAACAGTTCCACAGTTTCTTTATAATTTTGAGTAGAAAAGGATCTTACTCTATTGGTTGCTGCTATTTACCATGAAAGTCTGTAAAGAAGGCTAAATTTGCCATTGGATAGCCAGATTACCTTCAGTTTCTAGCTATTAGCAAATTTAAATCTGGAATTATTTTGGCATGTAAGTAGAGTTGGTGAGATTAGAAGTGGTAACTGACTTGATTTTCTGAAGAACACTCCAAGAGGAGGTAACTACTGTGTTTTTTTTCTTAAAGGTGCAGGCAACCATTTTAAAAATGGAAGTTCAGAGAGAGAGCAACAGGGTTAGCAATTTTTTCTTCAATCTCAAGCCACATTGGGGCTTGTGAAGAGTTGGTAGGACAATTATTAAAAATCTTAATTGAAAAGCCACATGATAGAAACACAAATCAGGAATTCTTACTCACCAATTTGGACATCATTTCTTAAGTATCTTGTGGGATTTCTGTGGTATCTTAATAATCCATAAGAAGTTTTGTACAACTCTACTTCTTTCAAAAGTTGAAGCAGGAAATTTAAGTAGAATTAAGCTAACATACACATACATCTTGGTCGTACACTCATTTTAATAGCTTCTATCTTTCCCAATAAACATACTGATAGTGGACACCATTTCTCCGTATCATTTGTCACTTCTCAGAGTATGACATCCATGTTTTCAGATACTATTATTGATAAATCAGAACATATCCTGATGCCTAATAGGTTATGAAAGCACAATGACTGTATATGAGAGATATTTGGTCTACAAGAAACATTAATTAATCAAACTTATTCCAGTTTATCTGAAATCCAGATATTTCACTGAAGCAGTTTACTGCAGATCCTAGCAGTGAAATTGAAGATGAGGGATTTTTGAGAGTGAACAGAATGTCAGCCATGTATAGACTAATCTTTTACTCTTTATCCCAGATGGTATATCCTTCAATGGATGTTGTCTGTCTGATACATGCTGTCAGAAGTTCCATGGCTATATCAAATAGTAGAGGTAATACAGGGCATTGCTGATGCATTCCTCAATTTAACAAGAAAGTGGAGAAGATAACTATACTTCAGAAGAGAGGCAAGGAATGATTTTCTCAGGACTGCTTGTATATATGGCCAGTTCACTTGATCAAAAGCCTTTCCAGCATCTAACAATAGGATAAGCAGCTGGAGCATCAGTTGTTTGTGCCTGGAATATCTTTAGAGTGTTGTCTACCACTGATCTGCTGCGAATAAAACCCATCTGGTCCTCATGAAAGATTGATGGAGCAATGTTGTTTAAGTGTGAAGCAAGAATCTTTATCAGTATTTGTAATCTGTGTTCAACAGCAAGGTGGGCGGTAAACTCCACAGTGAAGACCATTCATGTCTTTCTTTCGAATTAGAGTAATTATTGCTGTCGTCATATCTCGTGACATTATTTCATTGTAGACGTCTGTATCAGTACTAACTGATTGATAAATGTCTTATAAAATTCTGCTGGAAAACCATCACACTCAAGCACTGTGCTGAAGTTGAGTAAGATAATTTAACTTCTTCTAGCTTGTTTAACTTCTAATAGAGTTTTCTTCTACAGAGAGAGATCTTATTCCATATAATCAGATGGAGGTACTTTCCAAGCAAAATGTCAATGTCATGTATTGGGCATAAAGTGGAATGACTTAATCAGTAATGCAGATGTTTATGGTCATTTTGATCTACAGACTAGTGGGGCCATTGTCCGCAGGCGGCACTTTATGCTTTTCGGACATGTCGCAAGGATGCCAGCAAAGACATACCAGCGAATGCCATTCTCCGGGTGGCTTATAACCTCCAGTACAAAATTCCACCAACTGAGGGGGAGAGGTGGCCTAGAGGCAGATGCCCTATTACATGGGTTCATCAAATCTTTTCCGATGTTGGACTCTTAAGTGGTCAACCTTTTGCGGTTGGGGAAGAATGGACCAAATGGTGAACGATCGTTACAGCTGGCTGTCTGGCTAAGAGTTGAAGAACAAGAAGATGGAGGTACTGATAATGTATTTAGGGGTAGTCCCTCCAAGAATTGGTCAAATATATTGGAATTGAACTGATCATGAGATATGTAAAGGAATTCATAAAAGTTTTTAAACTGCCTGTTAGTTTTAACAGATTCTAGTACAGAAAATTTATTGTCCTGTAACAAAGGGAATACAGTACCATTGGATGAAGCCATTTTAATTTTCTTCACTAGGAGCTTGCTTGCTTTATCCCACAATTCATAATTCCTCTGTTGAATCACTAAGCAATAAATTCAATATTGGTGGACATACGTTCATTGTATTTGTATATTGAAACAATGAGAGAGTGCATCAGCTCATTATTGTGAGGGTCTTTATTTTCCTCCCAAAATTATCAACCTCCTCTGTCAAAGAATTAAGTAATTCATTCATTTTTGTACTCTTTTCAGATGTGAATTTTATACATTCTCCCGTTAAGGTAATGCTTCCCATAAAGTTGTAGTAGAGGAGACAGTATTTGTATTTTCCTTCAAAAAGCTGTAATGGATGCTTCAATAATATGAAGAAATGCCGGGTCTCTCACTAGATGTGTGTTTAATTTCCATCTTGAGAATCTTGTAGCACTATGACAAGTATCTATGTGAAGAGAAATTGGAGCATGATCAAAGACGATATTACCAACTTCCTCCTCCAGACATGCAGGAAATAGTATTTTAGATATCATAAAAAAAATCTAACCTGAAATAGTAATCATGAATTATGGAGAAATATGTGTAGTCATGCTTTGTAGGATGCTTCATTCTCTAAATATTCACTAGTCCAATAACCTTCACTAAGGATAATGAGTGGTTTGCAAAGGCCTGAGATTTTTGCTAAAAACATTGAGATTTGTCTAAGATATCATCAATGACAGTGTTCCAATCTCCTTCTAGCACCACTGGGACATGGGACATATCAACTCTGTTGGAAACAATGCCAGTTATTTCTTCAATAAAGGTATGTTCCCACCTCTAGGCTTATATACACTCTCCAAAAATAATCTCTTAGTATTGAAAATGCCATCAATTATTATGTTTTTGCCCTCTGGATCTGATTATGACTGAATATATTCAAAAGTTAGGCGCTTGTGGATTAGTATTGCTATTCTCCTGCTTCTGAATTTTAAAGAGCAGTGGTATTCATGTCCCACCCATGTTTTATTAATTCTGTCTGCATGTTCATTCCTGAAATGGGTCTCCTGAAGTAACGCTATATGACATCCATTTGATTTTAAGTGCCTCAAAGTTTTGATTCTCTTGGAGGGTTCACGAAAAAAAGCAGTGACTGGTCAGCTGCTAATTGACACCAAATAGATTGACAGCCTTCAAGTGCCTCTCCATACAAAAGGAAAATATACCACTCATTTTACCATTAACATCCTGGACTTCCAACATGGGCACATTCAGTTCCCAGATGGCGTATACCTGCATACACCCTCCTCCTCCCCATCCACAATACATATTTATTATGAATCTGTTGGAAATATATTTACCAAAATACCATGCCCCAGTGTATATAAAGCTTATTGCTTCATAGATATGAATGCATAATAGTATAGTATATAAATTCTAATATGCACATGGCATGTAAATATTTATACCAATAGTCTAATACAAATGGTAAATATAAAGTGTCACAAATGATAGTATGTGTGCAAATAAATATAAATATTATCACCATGTGCATATTATAAAGATATACACTTTAAGTATGGGTAGAAACATAAAAATAAACACACAAATGCCCATATAAGGTGATACAGGTATTCACAAATAACACACAAATAGTTATGAATATATTAATGTCATGTATATATAAAAAATAAATATAGATAAAAATATAAGTAGAAATGTTATAAGAGTAACACATTCCACTGTTGTGTGCAGTGTTGTTGCAACCATGTTGGTCCCAGAATAATAGAGAGACAAGGTGGGTGAGGTAATATCTTCACTGGATCAACTTCTGTTGGTGAGAAAGATATTACCTTACCCACCTTATTTCTCTAATAAGAGTAATATAATTATTATAAATATCTAGATATATTTATGTTGACTTTTCAATATATTGAAAATGTTGATTATCAAGCTATGCTAAATATCTTGTCTAACAGTACTCATATGTTATAACACTATAAAATATTTCAAATATGTAAAATATATGTTCATGAGTTTCCTAGTTTTCTCAATCACAGATCCTTTTCTTGAGAGCTTATACTCTCCATTTTATTTTCTTTTATGAGAAGATCATGCTTTTACCCTTAGTGAGATCTGATTTCAATTCCTGCAGTGCTTGCCAAGCATCCAACAAGGTACTGAAGTATTTCACAGAGTCTGTTAGCTTCATTATGAAGACTGCAGGATATTTGAGACTGTATTTAATTTCTGATCCCAAGAGCTTGTTTGATGACATTAAGCTCTGCTCTCTTCTTGCTTAAATTTACAGAGAAGTCTGGATACAAAGAAAATTTAAAAGCCTTTTACTTAAGAGTTCCCTTTTGCCTAGCACCAGACATCAGCTTAATTTTGTCATTAAATCATAGCAATTTAAAGATGATGGGTTTGTGGTTATTATTGCTTTCTTCTCTGCCACTCTTTCAATCTCCAAAGAAAGGAACATGGGATCCAATCCTAGTAACTCAGGGTATTCTGGAGAAAGCTAATTGTTGTTGTTGATTTTTTTTTAATTGCCAGCCCTTCAGGGACCCCCACTAATCACAAACTGTGTGATCTATTTTCAACATCATCTTGTTTCACCTGCTTTTATGGTAGTTTTTCATAGTTCATATTCTCCCTCATCATTAGCGAGCTCAAGATATCTTGAGATAAAAGATCAAATTTGGTAGTTAGAAAGTACTCCATAGCCACAAAGTCCAGTGTGAGAGACTACTGGATTTCCTCATTCTTACCTTGCTCTGGAGATTCAGACTTGGGTTGTTTGGCGTTTCTATTTTTGTCAGCAGGATCCATCACACCACAACAAAAAAGTGTCCCCCTCATCTAGTTAGCAAATTTCTTATAGAAAAGTTATGGTTTAGATACCTGAGAGCCCTTCATTGATGAGGATTAGTGGGTGAGGAGGCCAGGAGCTAGGCAGCCATCTTCTCTAGAGATCATGTGATTTCCTCCCCACCCCACAAACAGAAGGATTTTTTTTTATTTATAAAAGCAGCAAAGAATCCTGTGGCACCTTATAGACTAACAGACATTTTGGAGCATGAGCTTTTGTGGGTGAATACCCACTTTGTCGGATGCATGCATGTATTCACCCACGGAAGCTCATGCTCCAAAACATCAGTTAGTCTATAAGGTGCCACAGGATTCTTTGCTGCTTTTACAGATCCAGACTAACACGGCTACCCCTCTGATACTTTTTTATTTGTAATAGTCTCAGAAACATCAATGACACAATGTGGATTAATGAATACCTATGAGAAGCTGAGAGGCTCCCCAAAAGACCCTTTAGGAACTGGTTGTCCTTAACAGGAAGTCAAAGACTGATAAGGGAAGCACACATCCATTTCTGTTTAAAGGTCTAGGGTAGAAAAGATAGAGCTATTTGGTGACAAAGATAGAAATAACTGGCTATCCTCGCCTTTTGAAGACAACAATAGGTATTGGAGGAATCCCAGTGCTGGCAGGGAAGCAGATGAACATTTTGCATGGAGATTCTAGTTCATGAACAACCTGAAAATTAATCAGATCTGCAAGGATTGTTTTGGTGTCAGCCCTTACTAACGAAACTGCATGCCTCAGTCTGGGAATCACACATACCAAATGTGGCACCATTTAAAGAGTTCCAGTACTAACTCCTTGTCAAGTGTGTAAAACCTTCTCTTCCTCTTTAACTACCCTTATGGCCAACACTGGCGCATTTTTCCTTCGCTGGAATGAAGATTGTTATTGTGTGATCAAGAGATTTCAGAAAATTAGGCACAGGGAATGGAGATTCATATGGAGGGCTCACTGAAAATTCTCAAAAGATGTGTTCAATACCATTCTCTAGATCAAGGGTAGCCAACCTATGGCATGGGTGCCAAAGGCGGCACACGAGCTGATTTTCAGTGGCACTCACACTGCCCGAGTTCTGGCCATCAGTCTGGGGTGCTCTGCATTTTAATTTAATTCTAAGATCGTATCACTTAAATGACAGTATCATTGCAACTGTCTTCCATACAGCAGAGGGAAAAATAATTGGTAAAGATGAAGAGACTAGTATTCTGTAGAGCCAGATTTTTCTCCACTGTTCATTTTCTATAACTGCAGTAAAATAAGTGCTCCTTGGGGGCACATTAGGAAAAGAATAGTAATTAAGTTTATGAAAGGATAATCTGTTTAAAACTGAATTAGAATTGACTAAAACTAAATCTAAAGTATTGTAGGACAAAAAGGAAAAAAACTAGCTGAGTCCTGTATAGTTTATTCAAAAGCATTTCCAGCCCTATCAAACTAAACTCTGTGATTTGGAGTCAATCCACTACCTTTCTCAGTGTCTGTAACCTCTATTTGAAATAGAAAAGATTGCATCACTGGACAGCAAGCACATTCTGCTTCTCCCTAAGGTACCATGCATTGAACCTAACAAACCCCAAAGCTAAATAAATATAAACTGAGCTGATGAATGATCCTATGCAACTTACTATCACCACTACCACACAAATGTACACATTATTTTAACATGATATATAGATTATAATCTATTTTAAACAAGCCCCACTGGTGGAGATGCTAATACCTCAGTGCTCATAAAAGGTATTTTTCCACCACAATTGTATTATAATTCAACTGATATTATTTTTTTTAAAATCACTGTTGTACACCATTATTTAGTAATTAGACATACTTTGCTTTCAACTTATCAGCCAGAGCTTTGAAGGCAAAGAACACTACATAATTAATAATTTTCGTAGTACCACTTACTGTGTAGCACAGCTATTGAACCCATATTCAAGACATGTTTTTATGGAACCGTTCCATCTACAGATCTAGTTAACTCATACACAGAATGTAATACAAACTGTGGAAACATGTAACTTGAACCAATGGGTTTGCTGCAAAGCTAGCTGAAGTCAATGGAAAGATTCTGTTGACATCACTGAGATTTGGATCTTGCCCAATATGATGTCATGAGAACACAATGAACATACTACATTTTTCATTTACCTATACATTATGATTTCCAGTTGTAGTACTGAAGAGATTAGAACTATGCAATTTATTCTGCATAAATCAGAATAAGCCTAGAGTGCAAAATTCTTTGTTAAATCTGTTTATGTTGATTTTGATTTGTATAAAAAGTAAAAAGCGGCTTCTATCAAACATCCCAGGTTTCCAAATAAAAAGACAGCAGAATACAAAACAGCCCTGCCACAATACCCGATCCTCTGTGACAGCCCACTCAAATAGATGTGTCTTGCAGTGTTCCCCAAAGGTCAATGAACTACTGAAGCTAGCATTTAAACACCAATATGAATTATGTTAATCACCCAATCATGTTATACACCTTTGACTTGCACCTGAAAGGAAGAGAGAACCTTATAATTAAAGTGATGGCAAAGGAAGTGCAGTGTAATTGAGAACTTGGAAATCATCTGAATTCTGCTAAGAATTGCCAAATATATCTGAAACTTGAGGGATGTGGAAATGCTCTACTATTCCAGAAGAGTCAGTGTGTCTTAGCAATATTGCATGTATAACTGTTTTTTGTTTTTCCATTGGGAGCTATATGTTATTCTGTGTTAAACTATACCCTTGATGATCAGTTTACATTTTAAAATATATTTTAAACATTTTAGAAATATATTGTCATCCAATATTTGTTTGATGCCCTATCCCAGTACCATAGATTTTCCTGGGGAAAACTGTTATTATAGTAAGAATAATAACAACCCTCCTCGCTACCCAACATATGGCAACAACTTCTTGTGCAATACTTTATCTGAGGTTTGCTGAATATAAACAAAATATTTTTAGTGTGTGTGGCTGAATTTAGTTAATGGCAAGAATGTTCATAAATCTTTATAATAACCTATTGCAACTGTTTCATAGGTAATTAACAAATCAACAATACTTTTTTAAAAAAATTACACACACAGTACATAAACAGATTTATTTGTGTATACACACATGCACCTCCCAATACTCCAATACTATGACATTAAAAAAAAATCTCAGCCACACTGCTGATAGCTTATACAGTGACTCAGTTTCAATCTGAGATACATGGGCATGCACTCTAGCATATTCTGAAAAATATGTAACTGCTTTATGCATGCATCTTATGCTGTGGTTACGTTCCGCAGTCAGCGTGTAAAGCGAAAATCGCAAATAGTCAAAATTACATTGAGTGTAATGGCTGATGGAATTGCCCGCACTACAGGTACAGTATTAAAATTGTTATTTTTCTCTTTTTTTTTGTTTTGTTTTTGCCAACCGTGTAAAGCTGAAATCGCGCATTTTAAATGTGCGTAAGATGCAACAGACCTGTATTTAAAAATTATGCGTCTTCTGTCAGAAGATGAGGATTTATTTTTGCAGTAGTAAAATGCATTTTTATTGCTAGAAAATTGATTCTGCTCTTGGGCGAAAGCATCATTAGTTAAGTGGTCCACATATTATATGGGAAATACCTGATTACCAGATTTCAAATAGTGGATGATATTGCAAAAGTGATACACTAAAATCAAAACAAATTAAAAAAAAGAAAAGAAAAGAAAAAAGAAAAACATATTAGCTTTTGCTATTAAATGTCAATATAAAATTATTGCACTCTACAGCTGTTTGGTGCCCCTTGTAGTGTTGCTGTTATATTTCAGTTTCTGGTAAACTAGTGTCCACATCGTAAAAACTAACACCACAATTGGCAGCAGCTGGCACCATTGTTGTCTCAGAGAAGACATAAATAGGCCAAGAGAACAAAGTCTTCTCTCAATCCCAGAGATTATCTCAGCAGAACAGAATTGAGGTATTAGCAAGGACCTTTACCTAAACTGTAATTTTTTTATGGATTGGATATATAGGGAGCTTCATTCATTAGTATGGTTAACACAAGCAATAAGAACTCCCTCCTTTTAAAAAAAGAAGTGAAAGAGTACACTAGGCTTCAAGATAATGCTGTAAAAAAATCCCCACATTTACTCCCTACATTTAGCCAGTAATACAGAAAGTACCAGATATCTCACAGGAAAGTGTTTTCATATGAGAAATCCAAGTCAATTTTGCCAGACCCAAGAGGTTTGAATATAGTATTTTGGAGAAGGTTGGGAAAATTATTCAAAGTTCTTGATACCGATCTCCAAATCATATTTTCAAACTGTTTGAAGTTTGCTTTTGCTAATACTAGCCCACAGAGACATCTACACCTTTTTAATGCCTTCCTTTGGGCTTGATTTAACATCCCTTAAAGTCAATTGGAGTTTTTCAGTAGATTTCAAGGAGGTCATGATCTGATCTTTGAGATAGAAAACTAAAGTACCAGCATGGTCCCCTTTGCAAACAATGGTATGGTTAGAGTGAGATAATTTAAAAAACCAACTTTCAGCTTCCAAACATTTGCCTCAGACTAAAACTAAATTGAAAACTACACTGGTTAGGTGGATCCATTTAAAAAAAAAAAAATCCTAGTGCCCTTGAAGACAATGTCAGAATCCCCATTGACTTTAATGGGACCACGATTTTACCTCATTATCATGGTTGCTGGGGTGTCAATGACCATGATTTTTATTGCCTTCCCCAAATCCTGCACCCCTAAAGTCATATTTTTCCACCACCGGATTTATGACTATCTACTTAAAGCCTTAGTTGTTGTTAACTATTATTTATAAAAACCTTTCTTGTAAATTCCTGGCTTGTAAATTACTTTTGTGTAATTCTGTGAAAGTAAAAACAGGTAGTTCATGTACCAGTAACATGTCTGTGTAATATAATATGTTGTATGCATTGCTGCTGTAATAGTTTTTCTTCACAGAGTATTGTTGCAATTTTTCCTAGGCATTTCAATAAATTATACTTTATAAACAGACATTTTAATACTATAACAATTTTCAAAATAATTATTAAACTCTTGCCTCAATCTTACAAAAATGTACAAAAATAAGTTCTTATTAAAAAGCCTGACAAACTATAACTTTAAAGGGACAATAACAGGTGATAAGCAATGAAAGATGCAATGCTAATAAAAGTTATAATGCTAAGTAAGGCAGGAGGTTGAAAGTCAGTCTCATAGGGCAGCTGTGAGGTTCTAAAGGAAGCTAGTTCAGTAAAAGAGATATTGAATGAAAAGAAAGATTGATTGCAGTAGGTTCTGCATCTGGCCTTTTTTATTTCAAATGGATCCACGTTTAGTAGCACATGAATTGTATTAACAGTAAACTATTCTGTTCTGAACTATTTTGTTTCATTATATCTTAGGTGAGTAAAGAATTCATTGGTTTGTAAAATACACACACAGAAACACCATTATGTATGTATTAATTCCTTGGACTTTTTCATCCATCAGGATAAAAATTGTTCATTTAAACAAAATTTTATTTGTGGCGGCTTCCTACTAGCATGTTAGCAACATCACATGTTGGAAGGTAATAGCTTACATTGGATGTGGAGAGTCAAAATGCTGCCTTTGCAGAGTCTCCTGCATAAGGAGTCATCCATCTATCCCAGCAACTTCTGCTGGGGAAATAAGCCAGCCTCTTCCATTAGCAAGGAATCTGGCAATTTGCTCCATACTGTCTTGCTCTGATAGGATTCACTTTAATGCACTGAATTTGTTTTGCACATAAAGAGTGCTGCATGTAAGACTCCTGCACAGAAATCTTTATGCTGTGAAGGCCAATGTTTATGCACATACACTTAGGTACATAAAAAAAATTGAAAAGGATAACAAATATTTATGTTGTGTGTGTTAAAATCTATATATATCTTTCATGTGTTTTAAAATATAAAAATAGCTATTTATTAGAAAATCCTGAAAATAGAATGTATACCCTAAACTCAAAAGCTGAGGACAATAGTCAAAGTAGACTGCATTTTTTTTTAACTTTTGGACAATATTTTACTTTTATGCAAGTCAGTCAAAATGTGTGTACATTTTTATTTGTCAATCTATTATAGTGTAAAGAACATCAAAACCCTCATTCTCTCTTTTCCTGGATGATACTATATATTCAGACATACAAATGCCGAAATGCGGGAAGTGATAGTTTCTTTCAGTTGTAATTTTAGCACAGTGGCTCTCAAACTTTTGTACTGGTGACACGTTTCACATAGCAATCCTCTGGGTACGTCCACACTACCCTCCGGATCGGTGGGTAGCAATTGATCTATCGGGGATCGATACATCGCGTCTCGTCTAGACCCGATAAATCAATCCCTGAATATGCTCTCATCGACTCCGGAACTCCACCAGGGCGAGAGGCAGAAGCGGAGTTGATGGGGGAGCTGGGGCCGTCGATCCCGCTCCGTGAGGATGGGAGGTAAGTTGAAATAAGATACATTGACTTCAGCTATGCTATTCCCATAGCTGAAGTTGCGCATCTTACATCAACCATCCCTAGTGTAGACCAGGCCTTTGAGTGCGATCCCGCACCGTTATAAATTAAAAACACTTTTTAATATGTTTAACACCATTATAAATGCTGGAGGCAAATCAGGGTTTGGGGTGGAGGTTTACAGCTCATGACCTCCCCATGTAATAACCTGGCAACCCCCTGAGGGGTCCTGACCCCCAGTTTGAGAACCCTTGTTTTAGGAAAATGTGTTAGAACAGAGTTGCTAAGCTGTAACTTGATTTGATGACAGCAATAGCAAGCACTGAAAGGTAAAGCGTTCAGATTTGGTATTTTAAAATATGCTTTGAATTAATGTGGTTTGGTTTGCTTTTTCAAATAAACAATGCTTCGCCTTGAAGATTCCCACAGAATGTTCTCTAAAGATAATTGAGCATTCCCAGAAGATTGCTTTGATGATATTTTGCTCTAGGGTTAGCAGATGTGGGAGAACGAAGTATCCAAGACTTCTGCAGTATTAGGTGTGATCCTTCTTAAAGAAGTGAGACTAAAACTAGAATATTCAATACACTTGATCATTTTAAAACATGAAAATACAAGTTAGCAACAACAACAAAAAATCAGTAGTATCAGCTTGAGATGGATCCTGTCTACTGAAAAACTCCAATTGACTTTAAGGGAAGTTAAATCAAGCCCAAAGGAAGGCATTAAAAAGGTGTAGATGTCTCTGTGGGCTAGTATTAGCAAAAGCAAACCTCAAACAGTTTGAAAATATGATCTGGAGATCGGTATCAAGAACTTTGAATAATTTTCCCAACCTTCTCCAAAATACTATATTCAAACCTCTTGGGTCTGGCAAAATTGACTTGGATTTCTCATATGAAAACACTTTCCTGTGAGATATCTGGTACTTTCTATATTACTGGCTAAATGTAGGGAGAACAATTTTTCTTGTGTTTTTTCAGCTTTCCTATTTCCAGGAACAGCCAGAAACAGGATATGAAGAGGCAAAATAAAATAAAATAATAAAAAAAGAAACCTTCAAATCCCAGGGGCAGGGCTGGGTTCAGTTCTAACTATAGATGAATGGTTTTGCTATCTCTTGTTTACACCAGGATGCCTGGAAGTAAGGATAGGTTCTGTCAAAATGGAAATAAATAGTAAACAATCCTGGAAACATTACCTAATATCCCCCTGATATCCTCCAAGGATGACATCGAAGCAGAGCTTGGGAGCAGGTGAGACATTGAATCCTGGATCTTGCGTTTAGTGGGCCCAATCACATCGTTTGCGAAGACCCTGGGGTTTACTTGGACTAGTCATGAACCTATTCATGTTTATATGCAGAGATTTGAGGTCATATCGAGGTCAGCTACAGCAAATCAGTCTAACTCCACTGCTATGGAGCTAGGTCAAATTACACCAATTGAAGTTCTGACCCTTCATCTTTATTGCTTTCATAAAGTAACATATACTTTTAGAGTGTTATAAAAGTACATAAACTACATATTACATAAGGTCATTATTAGTAGCTATGTTCATCCCGTCAAATGTCATTATTTAAAAAGGAGACTGGTAAATAAACCTGCTATCCTAACATAGATATGTCTATGACTTTGCTCACTCTAATTAGCTGGAAAATGCTTACAAATTGTGGATGTTTGCTGTGTTTAAGAGCATGACACAAAGTTTACCCTCTTAGTACCCTGACTACAGCTACTCTCTGAGGGCTTGTTGTCATCAGACTTTGTGCTAAAATGATTTTTCAAGATAAATTTGCCCATATAATATCAACTGCTTTAATCTCCTCCCTCATTTTATTATAACTCAAATCTGTATGCTGAATTGTTTATACTGGTACACGGTGGCAGGGGAGAAGGAAGAGAGATTTAAGTAACAGTGTAAGAAAACTAATCTTTAGACCCAAACTGCCATTGCTAAAAAATAAAAAATGATGATTGCACAAACATACACTTCTAGAAAATAGAAAGCCATTGCAACTCATCTGTCCAGAAAAATATTCAGTGAATTAAGGGAAAATAACAATTTCATGCTATGAGGGAAAATCTGTCATATTAATGACGAAGCCAAATGGAACCTGCTGGTCTAATGTAGCAAATCTTTAGTAAATTCCAATTACGATCAAAGTAAGGAACTGCGAGCAATTTTTCCCTATAGGTAGAGGTAAAATGTGTTCTTAAAGGAAAAAATCTGACAACTTTGGTCACAGACAAAGATCAGTTGCTTAAAATATCTGAATTTGTCATTCCTAAATATAGTTATATATTAATATAATAGATACAGAATTTAAGATATGCTTTAAAAATGCTTGTCATTGTTTTAATATCTCGATAAATCTGAATTGCTTTGATGTCTCGCTAGGGTTGCCAATGTCTAATCACACAAAACCAAACACTCTGGCTCTGTCCTGCCCCTTCCCGAGGCCCCACCCCCTGCTCACTCCACCCTCACTCACTTGCTGATTTTCACTGGGCTGATTCAGAGTGAGGGTTCCAGGGTGGTGTCATAAATGAGGGGTTCAGGGTGTGGGAGGGGGCTGGGGCAGGGAGTTGGGGTGCCGCACGGGGAGAGGGCTCCAGCTGGGGGTATGGGCTCTTGGGTGGGGCCAGGGATGAGGGGATTGCAGTGCAGGAGGGGGCTTTGGGCTGGATGGTGGGGCTGAGGGGTTTGGAGTGTGGGAGTGAGGGCTCCAGCTGGAGGTCTGGGATTGGGGGTGGAGCCAGGGCTGAGGCATTTGGGGTACATGAGGGGGCTCTGGGCTGACGCAGGGGTTGGAGTGCAGGGGGGGTATGGGCTCTGGGCTGGAGTTGAAAGCTCCGTGGTGGGGCCAGAAATGAGGGGTTCAGGGTGTGGAAGGGGACTCAGGGCTGGGGCAGGGTATTGAGATCCAAGAAGGGGTGAGGGCTCCAGGTGGCGCTGATCTCAGGTGACTCTTGGAAGCAGTCACATGTCCCTCTGACTCCTAGGCAGAAGCACAGCCAGATGGCTCTGCGTGTGCTGCCCCCATCCACAGGTGCCGCCTCCGCAGCTCCCACTGGCTGCGGTGCTGATCAGAGTTACCACGATCCCTTTTTGACCGGGGGTTCCGATAATCCCCTACATCTGAGAGAGAGCAGAGCATGCAAGGTTTGAACAAACGTCTTCAGCCACATTCTACTCTCACTTTGTGACAAGAGAAGGACTACTAGTAGATGAACAACACATGAAGAAGACTTTGGCCTCCAGAGATGTTTCGAATTAATTTATTTTATTTTTAAAAATATTTTGTGCAAAACAAATGTCTGGTTCATATTAAACAAATGGTGAATTATCTAAAGCATTGATAATTTAAGTGATTTGTAAAATACATACTAGATCATCAAACAGTATCTCTTATATTAAACAGCTGGGAGAGCCCATGCATTCAAGTATTGAGGTGTACCTTTGTCTCAAATATGGGGCTAAAACCAGGGCCAGAACATGTACCCAGGCAAGGATGTAAAGAAAAGAAGACACACACACCGTTACACAAACCTTGGGTGAAAATCCTGGCTCTACTGAAATCAAGAACAAAATCCCACTGATATCAGTAGGGCCGGGATTTCACCCTTAAGTCTACGCACACAAGAGTAACGGAGCCTGAATATTAATCACAGCAGGTAGACAGGGAGTGGCTGATTAAATCATTTTATAAAACAATTTTCCTACATGAAGTCTAGCTGAGTAGGTTGCTGCTCAATGGCTCATGTTCATGCCTCTCCACTACTGAATATTCCCAAAGAACTTGTCACTAATGGATTGCATTTTTATGTCATCATGATTTACAGAGTGATATAAGGACAATTATATAACCATTTACTTAAATTCACAACTTCTTGAAGCTCAACAGAATTCTTTTGTTATCATAATCTCTATTGGGCATATGTACTGTGAGTATATCATGGTATGAAACTGGATATATCTGACTTTGCTTGTCTGACTTGTGACTCACAAAGTCCCTCATGTCTAGCAACTGGGAAACAGCTGCTGATCCCACACTGAAATTAAGAACATTTGAGCTCTTATGATTTATGTTAATTCTCGTGGGAACAACGCTATGAAAAATTAACACCACTTGTCATCAAAGACACCATTTCTCTCAGCACTATTAAAAAAATCTATTTCAAAATAGACCTATTTACCACCTCCTTATGGTAAAATGTACATAATATCTTGATATTGGAGAAAACAGAAATCACTAAAAGAATATATATTCAGGTAGTGGAAAATCTAGCCCTCTCATCTGTAACCACACAGGGATTATTTGCAGCAGAAATGTTGCAATTCTATTGCATGGTGTGTGTTGGGATTGGGGGAGGTAGGGGTGTGTGTGTGTGCGTGTGTGTGTGTGTAAATATGTTTATGTAGGCCAGACAAGGATGAGCTGGGAAAGGTGAGGTTGTTGAGACCTGTCTTCATGCATATCCTCCAGAGGTTCTCTGTTGACACCCTACAAGCAGTGCAAAAGTACCCAAAAATATTATGTCAGCAAATGGGCTGGAGTAGCCTCCACAGAGAGATTTCACAGCTGCTCTGTGGCTTGGAAAAAAAATTCCTCCCCGATGCTTATTCCAGTCAAAAGGGCCCTGGGCTGGGATAACGGGAAAAGAATACAGAGCTGTGTTTGCCATCACTATGAATGACATCTGACTGAGTCATCTATTAGCATGACTGAAACAATTGCTGACAGTATGCTAGTAGCCATTATTACAGTGACTGAATAATTGCTGACCTTCTGCTGTATATTTTTATGAAAGCACATATGGTAAAAATTGTCAGTGTGCAGAACCATAACACCCAGGTATCCTAGGTATGGAGAACACTACACACAAGGGAACTGAAGAGTAGCAGATTTCATGGTTTAGGGCAGGTCGCAGAGAGCACATGCAGGGAAACTCTGCACACACTGAGTGCCATGGAGAAATGCTCCTTGAAGTTTCTCTCTCTACAGGATTTGTAGATAGAGAAGGGGGCAAAGCAAGATCAGGGGAGACATAAGGGCATGCCCAACCAGTTTGTAGCTATGAAGAAACATTTGCAAGAGTCCTCTGCAGAGGGATAATTCAGAGGCCACAAACACTACTGTAATATCATTGACCATGTCCCTATAATGTTAAAATTTTGCATGTTGTTGTTCAGTCCAGAGTTTCAGAAAACAATTATTTACAGGATTTCAATGAGTTTGATTTTTTTAAAGGTACAAAAGCATAAGATAAGAGAAGATCGTTCATTGAAGATATGTCTGTCACATTGCAGCAAACAAATTATTTACTTTTCAAAAAGACACAAAAATAGTAAATAACCAAGCTGGTGCCTTTGTTATCTTATGTAAATGTCACATTTGTTGGCATTTGCAGTGATTGGTTTCATAACAGACTAAGGAACCCTTAGCAGAAATGTTCTATGAATGGTAACACTGTATCTAGTGTTTAAGCAATATACCAAGAGCTGACAAACCGTGGCTCGTGAGCTGCATGCAGCTCTTTTACAATTAAATTGTGGCTTGTGGCCTGCCCCCAGGTCCCTCCCCTCATTCTGCACCTACCAGACTGGAGTGGGGGGAACTTGGGATCTTTGCCTTGCAGCCGGGTGGTGGGGTAGGGGCTTCTGACCAGCAGGGTGCGCCTGCTGGGGCTCAGGTTTCAGCAGGAGTGGGGCTGAAGCCCTGAGCTCCGGCTCTTGGACTTCTGAAGATTGTCATATGCAGCTCAGAGGGTCTGTAAATTTGGCCACCCCTGCATTGTAATGGCTCTGAGGGAGCCCTTATAGTACAATGTATCATCCTGGCAATTTGATTATTAATATTTTATGCAACATATCAGTGTGTTAGACTAAATAAAGATCCACATACCAATAGACCTGTAGATTATATCTATGAATGCTGCAGTATTCTGCACCTTTTTATGTGCTCTCTATTCCAAAACCCATGTGCAGCTCTGAGAATATTTCAGGGATAAACTGAACGGAGTCCAGCTTCTGACATGTTTGATAGGTATGATATGAAAAGATGCCTTTGACTCCTCTATAGAGGTAGTGGGCAAAGATGTCCTCTTCCTGATCTCTTCTTTGGAGTTATTTGCATAGAGAATGAAGAAAAATACAGATATCAAAGGGACTGTGATGAGGGCAGGGGAGCAGAAGGCACCACTTTCTGCAGATGTTTTATGAATGATTGCCAATCCAATTGTCTCCTTCCCCAATGTGCTAAAAGAGATTCAAGACTTTAGTGCAGTCTTGGGATTTAAAGTAATTTATGCAGATTGTGAATCACTGGCTCTGGGAATTGAACTTGAGGCATGTTCTAGTTTTCTTTCCTTGCAAAATACAAACATAAATAAGAAAGAAAAGGAAATGGTTATCAGCAAAGCTAAATAATATAAAAATGAAACACTGGACCTATTTAAAAAGTGGCTGTACCTTCTGAGGAGAAGGGCGAACCTGTGGCTAAAGAACAGGACAGGGACTCAGGAGATGAAGATGGAATGAGATGAGCTTGAGAGGAAGAATGGCTCAAAGATTAGGCTACTAACCTGACACTTGGCAAACCAAGGTTCAGATCCCTGCTCTGCCACAGACTTCTTGTGTGATCTCAGAGAAACCACTGAATTTCTCTGTATCTCAGTTCCCATTTGTCATAGGGGAGAACAATACTTCCCTCCCTCACAGAGGAATTGTAAAGAAAAATATATGAAAAGATAGTGAGTTGCTCAGATACTATTGTGACATTGCACCCCATAAGGCTTTAAGAAAATATGCTTATGAATGTATATATGACATACCTAGAATATGTTTTATGCTACATATGACATGTAACATATCTCTGTAAAGGTTATGATCTACTGAACCTATTCCTCCTATTTGTATGCATGTATCCTTTTGCATTCGAAGTTATGAATATTGGCTGTGTACTTGCTTGATTTTAAATAGCCTAAGTAAAGCATTTGGTCAGCTTGTTGAGAAAGGAATGTGCAAGTTCAGTGCCCAATCAAGAAACATTTAACAGACAATGGATCTTGGAAGGCTCCAATCCACATAGGAAATCTACTTGAGGACGTTCAAGGTAGCATCTGAACCATGGCTGAACCATGGCTGCTACCTGTAAGTTCTGAGTCAGACTGTGAAGAACTTCAGAAAGATCTCACAAAACTAAGTGATTGGGCAACAAAATGGCAAATGAAATTTAATGTGGATAAATGTAAAGTAATGCACATTGGAAAAAAATAACCCCAACTATACATACAATATGATGGTGGCTAATTTAGCTACAACAAATCAGGAAAAAGATGTTGGAGTCATAGTGGATAGTTCTCTGAAGATGTCCACGCAGGGTGCAGATGTGGTCAAAAAAGCAAACAGGATGTTAGAAATCATTAAAAAGGGGATAGAGAATAAGACAGAATATTTTATTGCCCTCATATAAATTGATGGTACACCCACATCTTGAATACTGCGTAGAGATGTGGTCGCCTTATCTCAAAAGAGATATACTGGCACTAGAAAAGGTTCAAAGAAGGGCAACTAAAATGATTAGGAGTTTGGAGAGGGTCTCATCTGAGGAGAGATTAAAGAGGCTAGGACTTTTCAGCTTGGAAAAGAGGAGACTAAGGGGGGATATGATAGAAGTCTACAAAATTATGACTGATGTGGAGAAAGTGGATAAGGAAAAGTTATTTACTTATTCCCATAATACAAGAACTAGGGATCATCAAATGAAATTGATAGGCAGCAGGTTTAAAACAAATAAAAGGAAGTTCTTCTTCACACAGCGCACAGTCAACTTGTGGAACTCCTTACCTGAGGAGGTTGTGAAGGCTAGGACTATAACAGCGTTTAAAAGCGAACTGGATACATTCATGGAGGTTAATTCCTTAATGGCTATTCACCACGATGGGTAAGGAATGGTGTCCCTAGACTCTGTTTGTTTGTCAGAAGAGAGATCACTTGATCATTACCTGTTAGGTTCACTCTCTCTGGGGCATCTGGCATTGGCCACTGTTGGTAGACAGGATACTGGGCTACATGGACCTTTGGTCTGACCCAGTACGGCCGTTCTTATGTTCTTATGCATGGACATGTGACTTGCCCATGTGACTCCAAAACTCTATCATGTAGCTGGGATTCCATACAGGGGGAGGGAGGGGTGTCCACCCACAAGAGAAAGTCTATTAAAACCCCTGCGAGACCCCTCCATCTTGTCTTCAGCTGGCTCAAGAGATAGCCTCTCCACCCCTAAAGGATGCCTGAAGGAAACTGGAACAAAGGACAGTAACTATGGGGGGTGTGAGTGATTGCTGGACTCAGACTAGGAGGATACTAGTCTGTAAAAGGAAACTTACTGGAACACCTCTGAGGGTGAGGTTTTATCTGTATTCAGTCTTCTTACTGTATTAGGAATAGGCTTGCGTGTTTTATTTTATTTTGCTTGGTAATTCACTTTGTTATGTCTGTTACTACTTGGAACCACTTAAATCCTACTTTTTGTATTTAATAAAATCACTTCTTACTTATTAATTAATCCAGAGTATGTATTAATAGCTCGTGGGGGTGGGGGGCAGCTGTGCATATCTCTCTATCAGTGTTACAGAGGGAAAACAATTTATGAGTTTACCCTGCATAAGCATTATACAGGATAAAACGGATTTATTTGGGGTTTGGACCCCGTTGGGGGTTTGGGAATCTGGGTGTTAGAGACAGGAACACTTCTTATGCTGCTTTCAGTTAAGCCTGCAGTTTGTGGGACATTGTTCAGACCTGGGGCTGTGTTCACGGCCGGCAAGTGTGTCTGGCACAACCAGGCAGAGTTCTGGAGTCCCACGCTGGCAGGGAAAGCGGGGGCAGAAGTAGTCTTGGCATATCAGCTGACAGCCCCAAGGTGGTTTCTGTGATCCAACCCTTCACAACTATACCAATGAGGGCCCATATAAGCACCATACAAAGATTGATCTGAGTTCAATTTCCAGCTCTATAATATCCATCCTGTGTGATCTTGGGAAAGTCATTCAATATCTGTGTCTTGGTTTCCACATCATAACATGGGGACTGGGAAGTTTCATTCATTAATGTCTGTAAGTGACTAGAGATCCATAGATGGGAAATGCTATGTCGGGTACAATGCATTATAATTAAATTTAATCACAAGAAAGGATGTTACAATAAGTAGGGTTACAAATTAACTTTCATATATTTCCCTCATGTTGCACACAGGAGCGAAGCCTGAGCCTGCAGAGTAGGGGAGAAGAGTTCTGTCTCTGTGGCACAATTCTCTTTTCTCTGACGCTACAGACGTGTGTCCATGAGAGTTCCATGGGAAGGGACGGGGACTACACTGACACCCCTCCCACCATGTATGGGAAAATAAGAGCATTCTGTTCATTTTCATTTGTCTTCTCCACCCCTCCCCCCTTCACTGAGGAGCCCGGCGAAAAGGAGGTGGGGGAGTATTTTCAAGATTTGCAGTGGGCATGGTCAAGGTTTCAAGTAGCCATGGTCCTGCACTCTAAGGAATCCCCTAATCATGCACATCTTGTTTGATCCATAGGCTTCTCTAGTTTTTCCCATGGGGAGTACTTCTCCTGCTTTCTCCAGAAGAACTCCTGGGAAACTGAGGTTCATCTCATAATGTTTTATCTTCCCATAATGGGCTATTCTTAGAGCCCTCAAATATGCTTTTGAGGGACATTTTACATTTTACCTGAAGCTGGCTGCCTTTTCCACTGCACCATCAAGGCAGGTGATATTCCATGGACCAGAAGAAGCAGTCAGACTTTCCTCTATTAGCTGTTTAGCTAATGAGTGCACAAGCCACTGGAAAAGTTTTTGTGTCAAGTCCATTTTAGTAGATGGCCCACAAAGAGGATAATAATTACTCACTCATGTGTTATAAGTCTGTGCTGAGGATTTGAAGGTCCAGGATTCAAACCCTGTTAACAACACATTTTCATATCATTATGGTTGCACATTGTGGAATTAGTTTTTCCACTCTCTTATTTTTTTTTAAAGTTCTATTAATCCAAACACTGAGAAAAATCATTAAAACAGGTTTCATAGATTAAAAAGAATTGTAATTTGTCTATTATGGCATGATGCACAACAAAACAGATGTGTTCCACTTTTCTGTCATTTGTCACTCATTTTGATGGCTTGTGTCACACACTTGCAGATGTGAAGGATGAGAGGAAGGGTTGTTCTTAGAAAAAGGATGAGGCCAAAATCAGGACCATATTTTTAATAGGTATTTCTATTTATAAACATTTCTGTTATTACTCTGGGGACGATATGTACGTTGACTGTCTCCTCAGGGGCCAAGGAAAACTACATTCTGAGCGCATAGCCAATATACTTATTTCAAGGGCTCCTTAAAGCGTATTACCCAGACAAATTCTTTTGCTGGCTGCAATGGAACTGGGGGCAAGCCAATATACAGCAGCATGTTGTTCATTTTTTCTTGAACTATGACATTAGAGTGGCTAAATACAAAAGGGTATTATCAGAGCAAAATAGGTAAGGAAAAGCAAGCCTTGTGCTTGCAGATAATGCCATCACAAGGAATCCAAATTCAGAAATGGATTCATATGTCTGCTTCCTAAGCTAATGTAGTCAAAAACATTTTGTTCAGGGGAAGATGCCAGATTTACCATGGGCCCAAAATATGCAGTACATTAGATTCAGTGGGAAACATATTTATCTTGAAGTTCGAAGAGTAAAACCTCTAAATCTTATAGCTTCATGCAACAGGAATCTCTTTCACGCACACACACACACACATACATACACACAACACACACACACACACAGACACACACACACACGTAATAATGTGCATATTCTTGCTCTTCACTTGTATGCTGCAGGATACCACTCAAAAGAGATGACAGTGAACAGCAAGTAGAGAGAGAAGCAAATGTACATACCACATGGGTTATTTATTTTTATCATGACTGAAAAGAAAGGGCCAGACAGAATTCCAGGAAATGAATTCTAGAACAGGAACCAAACATTATATAAGTATTCCTGATTAATCTAAGCATCCAAAATGCTTTCTTTTACAAGACATCTTCTCTCCCCTTTCCATTTGTATTGCTGGCTCCTAGATAGCTTAAGCAGAAGTAGTAATAGTTAAAAGTTATATGGTCTCCTTTTAAGCTTTTGCTATAATTTTGCCCCCATCTGTGACAAGGAAGTTGAGTGCTACCAACATGATTCAGGAAGTTCGCATTTTTCTGCTACTGGGATTTGCTGAAAGTGAGCTAGCTGCTTGTTTTAAGGATTTAAGGCCTGGGTTTAACAACATTGCAAACCCACCTAAATTTTATTCAAATAAGAGGAGGAGAGGGCATGACCTCTCTTGATTAACCCGGAGAGCTTTGATACACAGTAATTCATCTTTTTAGTAAAAGAAAATGCCATACCTCTGGAACATAAAAGCCTGTTTGAATGTCTGTTACGTGGATGTGCTTGAATGTGGGGATTGAGCAGTGTGGGCTAGGCTTCAGAGAACATGCACCACAATCCTGAAGGACAATCCAACCCTCTACACAGCTGGCTTTTTTGAGAGAGAATTGCCTCCCCATGACAGAATCCTTCCTGAACTCTCCCTAAGATGTCACCACCACAATCAATACCACTATTCAGGCCAAGGCTTATAATTTTTTTAAAGTTACAGTAAGTGTTAAAATGTTCACTTTTCCTCCAAGAAGAAAAGAGTAAAAAGTAAACAATATTTTTGCATGTTCTCTCTCATTTTCATAGCAGATTTTATATGAATTTCAACAAGCATGGATTACCACACATTTTTCTCTGTATCGTCCAAATCTTACATTTCTTATGTAGAGGGAATATATTAAATTGCGAGTGTACCTTAATTTTTCAGTATTTTACTAGTCATGCCATCCCAGGTTGGCTATTACAATAATATTTATGATTCCGCTGTTACTCAGTACTAGTTACTATTGTGGAAGCAAAGTAATTTTACTTCTGCTTCCACTGTTCCCCAGTGAACAGGCCAGTCACATCTAACTGAAGCCATTCATCCCAGATGTTTTTGCTGACAGAAATAAGAGCACACTTCATAGAAATGAAATAATACAGAGGAAGCTTTTTGCAAGGTAAAACATTTTAAGATTCCTCCATTCTTTCATTTATTCACCAGGGCCATCCCACTTAATGGCCCTATGCTTTGGCAAACTTTCCTGTGGATGAAGAGCATTGGATAGATGTGACTTTTTACAGAAGCTGTTAACTATGTTCCAAGTGTTGGTCAATGGGGGTGGTCAGCAAGTTATGTGATGTAATGCTACATTGATTTATCTTTATGGGTTTAGCATGCTATCCTTGCAACACTCCTGGCCCCAGCTGTCTGACAGAGGATTGCTGTTAGACTACCAGGCTAGCTTGCATGCAGTAATGTCACTTTCTAGTCACATAGATACTACCCTATACCGTTAATTGCAGGATGTGCACTTCTGCAAAGAGTTGCATACCATCAATTCCTGCTGAAGCTCGACAGGAAGGTGCTCCCTGCCACACAGGAAGTGCTCAGCATAGGTGCTGGAATGAGAGGTGCTACTGCACCATGTGGATTAAAGTGGTTTCCATCACATACCGGGTTTACAATTTGGTTCGATGGCTCTCAGCATCCCCACTATAAAAACTGTTCCAGCACCCCAAGTACTCAGCACCATTTAGGCTAGGGTCCATACTTGAATACCATGTTAGTTTCATTAATCAGAAAAGATATTATATAGGCAATGTTCAGATGTTTGTCATGTCAATCAAAGTCTTCAACCTGTAGTTTAAAATTGCACTCTAATCATGGAAGTGAGGCAAACCATAGTGAAAGGTAATGAGAAAAGCAAATGTTATGTCCTATCAACCCATACAAGATATTGATGATAACTCATGTGGAACAAAAATTAATGTTGAAGTTTATCAGCACTTGACACATGCACATGCTGAATAATTAGGAATTACTGTAGCTGACAGACTAAAATTTTGTGTCAACAGCAGGGGTCAGTTTCACTGCAATCTTAATCCAGATCACAATGAAATAGGTTGCAAAAGTGTATGTCTAAAGTATATAATTTAATATGCAGCTAAAAAAAATGAAACAGGAGACAAATGAGAGTGGGGAAAATGTGGGAGTGAACACAACTCAGCCTTCCAGTGATTATGACTCAAAATAAAAAGAAAATGAAACATTTTCTGTTAGTAAAAAAGTGTTTACATGCAGACTCTGTTCATGGTTGGTTTGTCCCTCATTTTAAAAACATGCACGTTTAGTAGGAGGGGAGATTGCCAAATCCATAAGTCAAAAAAAATTGCAATTTAATAGACTTTAGAATGCTAAACTTTGTAGGAGATAGGGCGTTCTTCTAAATGACAGGGTGAAAAGAAAGTGTGTTTCATTCATTTTAAAACTGAATGTAAAACAGAACTTTCTCAACTTTTTAGAAAATATTAGAAATTTGTGTACGTGTGTGTGTGAGAGAGAGAAAATACACCCCAGGTTACTGTCCTAAAATGAAGATTAAGGAAAATGGCTGAATGTGCCTTAGAAAATTATGATAGACACCGCTGAAGGCTTCAAATAAAATAATAAGCTCAGACATTAACTTGTACATATTGTCTTATGAGATAATCTTCTTGATGCTATATGCAACTATCTGTTTTGTCTGCAGAACAGACAGCAGTGTAGAATATAGGAAATTTTGCATCTGGTAACAGTTTTATCTAAGATTGATATAATTTTCTTAGGAAATGCAACATGCTCACCATTAAAAAGTCATCAGTTGCGACACAGTGGTGTCAGAAATAGTTTGTTTTTAACCTACCCCGCTGTAGTATAATTTATACATGAGATATCTCAGATCATCATGTGGTAAACAGGACATGCTCCAAGTTTTTTGCTACCAAAAGCAAAAAAATTTTCCCGTGTCCCCCGGCCCCACCCCAGCTCTGCCCCTTCCCAGCCCCATTCCAACCCCTTCCCCAAATCCCCGGCCCCGCCTCCTCCCCCGGGCGTGCCACATTTCCCCTCCGACCCCTCCCTCCCAGGCAGGGCCGGCTCTAGGCACCAGCAAACCAAGCATGTGCTTGGGTCAGCACATTTCCAGGGGCAGCATTCTGGCCATCTTTATTTTTTTTTTCTTCTGGCAGCAAAAGCCTAGAGCCAGCCTTGGCAGCAGCAGCGTATCATGCGTGGGGGCACCTTGGGGCCGCTGCGGTTTGCGCTGCAGGGGAGTAGCACCTGCACCTTGTGGCTGGGCTGGGCAGGCTGTGAGTGGGGGATACTAGGGCTGGGGGCTGCCCTGTGGGGCACACAGAGCCATATGCAGGTGCCGCAGGGCGGCCTCCACCAAGCACCACAGCTGGGGCTGGGTGAAGCTGCCTGAGCTGCCCAGGGACTGCAGCAGGGCAGCCACAAGCAGCAGCAGTGGGGCCACAGAGGGCAGGGCGCTGCTGAGCAGGGCCTGCTGTCCCACTCTTCAGAGCTCCGCTCCCTCTGGGGCTACCCTGCCCTGGCTCCTCAACTCCCTGCTGGAGCGATCCCCGGGTCTGCCCTCCGGGTCCCGGCCGGTCCTGGGGGCAGGAGCCCTGGCTGGAGGGACCCTGGGCTGAGGCGCGGCCCAGGAGCCCCGCTTTTTACCCCGACCCTGCCAGCGCCAGACTGGCTGAAGGTGAGGGGGGAGCCCAGGGCTGGGGAGGGAGGGGGTGTAGGTGGGGTGGGCTGGGGCAGCAGCCCAGGGTTGGGGCAGCAGGGGGGGGGAGAGAGAGTCCAGGGCTGAGGCAGCAGGGGGTGCAGGTGGGGGAGAGAGAGAGTCCAGGGCTGAGGCAGCAGGGGGTGCAGGTGGGGGAGGGCACTGGTGGGGGGAGCGTGAGAGACCAGGGCTGGTGTGGGGGACAGCCACATTTTTTTTTGCTTGGGACAGCAAAAAACCTAGAGCCAGCACTGCTCCCAGGCTTGCCTGGGAGGGAAGGGTGAGAAGCAGAGCGGTAGCACGCTCGGGGAGGAAGTGAAAGTGAGCTGGAGGGGGAGCGGTTCCTCCCCCCCGCAGGGTTACTTCCTGCGGCCCTCCCCGCACCCCCCACCATTGCAGCTCACCTCTACTTCACATGCTTCCCTGAGCATGCTGCCACTGCTCTGCTTCTCCCCGCTCCCTCCCAGGCTTGCAGTGCGAATCACCTGTTTTGAGGCAAGCCTGGGAGGGAGAAGGGAGAAGTGGAGTGGTGGCACACTCGAGGGAGCAGGTGGCAGTGGAGCAGAGGTGAGCTGGGGGGCAGCAATTCCTCTCCCCCCCTCCACACCAGTTTACCTTCTGTGGCCCTCCCTGTGCTCCCCACTGCCGCAGCTCACCTCTGCTCAGGGCCAGCTCCTGGCTTTTTGCACCCCAAGCAAAAAAAAAAAAAGGAGCTGGAGTGCTGCCCCTTGGAAAGGGCTGCCCCAAGCACATGCTTGGAGCGCTGGTGCCTAGAGCTGGCCCTGGTGGTAACTGTTGCCTCATACACGGTAAAAAATTCTAAGGCAACATTTTAAAAAATTAAGTAGAAAAACTGAAATTTTCTGCAAGCCTCTGATAAGGAAATTGAATAATGCATTACAAACTTGGTCACTTTAAATCATTCATGGCACCCCATGGAGACATGAGGTAGTGCTCTTTACTTTTACTATCCTTGGTTGGACAAATAGCTCAAATATCTACTCTGAAGGATTAGCCACATGGATAGTAAATTAGCCTTGCACAATCCTTTTAGTCTCTGTCGAAAAGTTTGGCTTTTAGAAAGGATAGCTGGTATGCAACCCTGTTACCATCATGGCCAGAAATAGAAAAGAAGAAAATGGTGGTGAAAAGGCAGGTAGGTTGTTTTCTCCTCTCTCCAACCAACGTTGTAGGTTGGAGAGAGGAGAAAACAAGTATGTGTCACATGTGATTGTCAGAGTAGAAAGAGCTGGTGCTCAGAAACAGCTTTGTGAGAAGACATGTCCTAGTAGGCTACCACTGAAGAAGTTAAGGACACCATATATATTGGGCAGCTGACATATACCTTCCTTGTGCATAGATCAGGCAAATAAAACCAGTGCACATGAGTTATTTACTAAACTTAAACAGCTACAAAGGTTCTGACACAATTCAAGTCAAACTTCCTTCTCCTTTGGGTCAGTTCTAAGCCTAATGCACATGTAACAACAAGCTTTGAACACTTCAACTATTGACAGACAGTCAAAACTATAAATTATGTGGTCCTCACTCTTTGGCCCTGCAGCCAGGGAACATCACAAAGCAGCACAGAATTTCAAGATTTTAAAAATAAGTAAATCAAAGAGGCCAGAAAATGGGGCCTCCTCGACCCATAGTGTGTTATTTTGTGCTTAGAGCACTAATTTGCTACTGTTATTACTGATGCCACAGTGACACTATGTCACCATTTTCTCCTTCTGGTTCACTCTGCGAGGCTTATCACTCTAAAAGGATAGCAGGAGAGAGGGCCTGCCACATAGACACTCTTATATCCTCTTCCTTTCTGGTGGCAGATCAAAGGGCTATTCTGGCCGAGAGTGCAGATGCTGGTGGTCACTCTGCTTGAAGTGCGTGGAAGGCAGCAAAACCTAAGCTGTTACTTTCTAAGGTAGTGAAATAGGCCAATCCTTATCCTGTTTCCCACTTACCTAACCATCCAGTTGGCTCTGGATAATTTGTTGAGAAGAGAGGAGGATCTCTTATGCATAGATAACTAACAGATTGGCGAACCAGCATATGGAATGACTTTCAAAGTAGAAGGATCTTTTCATTTCCACACATCTCAGCATCATATTTGTTGTTATAAAGGATAGAGGAGGGGTCGGCAACCTTTCAGAAGTGGTGTGCCGACTCTTCGTTTATTCACTCTAATTCAAGGTTTCGCGTGCCAGTAATACATTTTAAAGTTTTTAGAAGATCTCTTTGTATAAGTCTATAATATATAACTAAACTATTGTTGTATGTAAAATAAATACATTTTTCAAAATGCTTAAGATACTTCATTTAAAAATTAAATTAAAATGAGCCCCCTGGACCAGTGGCCAGGACCCGGGCAGCGTGAGTGACACTGAAAATCAGCTCGCGTGCTGCCTTTGGCATGCATGCCATATGTTGCCTACCCCTGGAATAGAGCTTCACAAAGCAGCTCCTGACTATCAATTGCTATGAAGTAGAAAACCAGTAATCGTTAATCAATAAAGCACTAATCATTAATTAAGACTTTCTACAGAGTTGGGAGGAGAGTTCTATTGTCTGAAGGGTGCAAGTGAACAGGAATTCTACCTACACAACCCTATTTCTTAAGTGAAATACAAAAGCTTCAAAAACAATTTCATTTTTACAACAGCTTTATCATCTGGTGAAATATTAGCTACCACCTAACAAAAAACAAAATTCAGTCAGCTTATGTTGTCTTTAGAAAACAATAGTTTCCACTGAGCGCCCATTACAGGTTGCAAACTGACAACTAATGTACAGAATGGATCCACTTTAAGAGATCTATCTGCATTTTTAAATAAAACTAAGTGTTGGTTTATATACAAGATTCAAATTGATGCTGCTGAGTCAGATTCATAAAAATGTAGGAATGGAAGGTTTTCTAGTCCAGTTCCCTGCACTGAGGCAGGGCGTAGTTTTATCTAGACCATTCCTAACTGGTGTTTTCTAACCTGTTCTTAAAAACCTCCAAGGATGGAGAGATTCCACAATCTCCTTATGTAATTTGTTCCAGTGCTTAACTACCCTTCCTAATGTCCAGCCTAAATCTCCCTTGCTTCAATTTAAGCCAGTTACTTCTGATTCTGTCCTCAGTGGATAAGGAGACCATAATTAAGGCCCTGTAACTGCCTCCATGTGGGATAGAGGGTTTCCCGTGTGGAGAGCCCCACTGAGTTCAATGAAGCTCCATATGGGTGCAGGGGATGTGGACGTCAGCAAAGGATTGATCATAGAATCATAGAAGATTACGGTTGGAAGAGACGTCAGGAGGTCATCTAATCCAATCCCCTGCTCAAAGCAGGACCAACCCCAACTAAATCATCCCAGCCAAGGCTTTGTCAAGCCAGGTCTTAAAAACTTCTAAGGATGGAGGCATAACCCAGTACTTTTTAATGGATGAAGAAACAGTACATGTCACACAGATTATTTTTCTCAACCTTACTTCAGTAATAAAGCACAGCAAGAGATCCTTTATCATAAGTCCCATAAGGACAGATAAGTGCATTTTAAAACCCAGAATGAAAAGATGACAAAAGGCCTACTATGTAGGGGCCTTATCATGATTGATACATTTGTTCAGTGTATTACTTTGAGAATGTTTGGGTCCAAGGCAGTGTTAGGGAATCCATGTGGTTGTGGCTAGGCTGCTGCTGAGGGTGCAGTATAGTTCAGATGGGCATCTTGAAAGAATCTACCGCCATGAGCAACTACTGCTTTACCTAGACTTCCACAGCTGGGACAGCTGCCACAGAAATGGAGGAAATGTGACCTGAATAAACCGGGGTCAGCCGGTTTATACTGCATTTATCCATAAAACCTGTGAAGATCTGTGTTCTCCATTTTCATGTGGTAGCATATGGCTGATATTTGAGCCAAGAGCAGTTAGTCTGTCAGGCACTGATGCTTCATTAGAGAAAACCCATAACAGAAACCGTCCTTTATATTGCATAACAAAGAATTGTTTGATAATTTCATATAATAACAACTATTTTGTCTTTTCTATTTAAAAATATCTTTTAAGGTATCTTCTTTAATGGATGAAGAAACAGTACATTAGGCACAGATTATTGTTCTCACCACAACCTTACCTCAATGATAACGCACACCACAGAGATCCTTTATCCTGAGTCTCATAAAGACTGATAACTGCACTTAAAAACCCAGAATGAAAATAAGGTACAGGCATGCTGTGGACGAGATACCCAGCACCCACTATCACTGGCAAACTGTGTCACCTTGGGGGTAGGCGTTGAGAAAAAGCAATTCACAAGTGGCTGAAGTAGCTCTCTGAATCCCTAACTCACCCAGAAGATCCCTCCCAAATCACCCCTGTACAATCCTATTCACTTCTTCTGCAGTACTGCCCCATAATCCTCTAGGGATCTGAGCTTCCCTCTTCTCTTCCCTTGGCCTAGCTTGTGCTGTGGATCTGCACCAGCATCACTGCTAGGGGCACTTTGGTGTCCACTGAAGTTGGGGGCTGGATTTGACCCTTAGTGAATTCAATGACCAGAAAAGGGTCCTGGATAAGTGCAGACAGACAGATCAGGATTAGCACAAGCAGCAGCAGTGCAGAGTTCCTCCACACTGTGCAGCAGTGTGTCTCCACCTTGAATTTACTGAACCAACTCCATGGGTTGACCAGAGTTCAGTCACCAAACCCAGACAAAACTTAATCTCACTCTGAACAAAAATGCCAGAGAGTGTCAGTTTTGGTGATGTTCACTATGAATTAAAATGAGACCTTCGACATGTTTCACAACAGGTCACTAAACAATCATCAGGTAGTATGACTTTCAGACACTGGGCTAAATTTTGAACCATCCACCTACTGGGTCCCCATGTCACTGCCAGTCACCTGAGCCTTCAAGTCCCTGCTCAGAATTAGTATCAAATTCATTTTTCCCCTCTCCTCCAGTCTTATCTGAAATTTCTATTTATTTAACACGAAGTGACTAGATATTGGCTTTGGTTTGTTGTGTTTCCTTCAGACAATATAGGTTTACTATTTTCTCCTAACTTTTATCATTTGTGTAGTTTACAACCTAAAGTATCTCACCTCTCTTTTGTATATTTAAATCTTTATATTTCAAACATCTCATGCGATTCTCTAAGTTTTTATATTATTAAATTGTCAAAGTGGATTAAAATAGCCTCAGCCTACTTAACAAAAATATTTAGCTGGGGGTTAAGTTTAAGCTTAAAGAGAAAAATTACAGAGCTTCATTTGGAAAAAAAATGTTGATTCCATAGCAGTTAACTGGAAGCTGCGGGGTGGGGTGGGGAGGCTCTCCCCACAGCAACTAGGAGTTGCAAGGTGACCATATTTCCCAAAGAGAAAACAGGACACCCTCCAGCCACTCCCCAAAACCCCGCTTTCCCTCCAACACACAAGGCTGTCGCCCATCACTGGAAACTGAGGATGGCTCCTGCTGGCTGCCATCTCCAGTCCCACAGCCCCAGGGGATGAAGTAGAAAATGTCACGCAGGTTTCTGGATGTCATGGATTCTCTCTAGGGCCAGGGTTGCAGTCTACTGAGCCCTTTTCATCTCAGGCCAGCAAGGAGGTTGGTGAGAGAACTCCCACAGTCTCTGTTGTCCCTGGGGGCTTATTTCAGAACAGTTTAGCTTCCTGTCCTGACAGGGGCCTGACTTCCCCTCCCAGGAGGTGTTCCTGTAGTGGTGGGTTGGGGGGAACTCAGGCCCACCCTCTACTCCAGGTTCTGGCTCCGGGACCCTAATGGTAGCAGCTGTTAGCAGCCAACCTTTCACTGCCAGAGTTGCTACATTTCCCTGGGCCACTTCTCCACAGCTCTCCTGCCTCTCCCTCCTTCACCCTTACCTTAGGGCTCCCTTACTGATGGTTTGAGGGTGTCTTCATTAACCAGCCCTTCAGCCACACTTCCTCTCCTCTGGCTCCCTGGCTTCCCTCTGCCTGACTAGAGTCAGCCCTTTTTATAGTATCAGCGGGACCTTAATTAGGGTACTTCTACACTACGGGATTATTCATATTTTACATAAACCGGTTTTGTAAAACAGATTGTATAAAGTCGAGTGCACACGGCCATACTAAGCACATTAATTCGGCGGTGTGTGTCCATGGTCTGAGGCTAGCGTCGATTTCTGGAGCGTTGCACTGTGGGTAGCTATTCTGTAGCTATCCCATAGTTCCTGCAGTCTCCCCTGCCTCTTGGAATTCTGGGTTGAGATCCCAGTGCCTGATAGGGCAAAAATCATTGTCCTGGGTGGTTCTGGGTAAATGTCTTCAGTCATTTCTTCCTCCGGGAAAGCAACGGCAGACAATCATTTCACCCCTTTTCCCTGGATTGCCCTGGCAGACACCATAGCACGGCAACCATGGAGCCCGTTCAGCTTTTTTTCACTGTCACCGTATGTGTACTGGATGCCGCTGACAGAGGCGATACTGCAGCGCTACACAGCAGCATTCATTTGCCTTTGCATGACAGCAGAAACGGTTATCAGTTGTTATGTACCGTCTGCTGCGCCATTGTAAATTGGCAATGAGATGACAGTTATCTGTCGTTCTGAACCGTCTGCTGCTGTCATGGGTGCCCCTGGCTGAGGTCGGCCGGGGGTGCAAAGACAAAAATGGAAATGACTCCCCAAGGCAATCCCTCCTTTATGGTATCTAAAAATAGAGTCAGTCCTGCCTAGAATATGGGGCAAGTGTACTAGAGAACTAGTTTATCAGAGAGCACAGCCGCTCCGTGTCAGATCCCGCAGAAATGATGAGCTGCATGCCATTCTAGAGGGTGTCCCTGCAACAACTCCACCCGTTGCTTCCCTCCTCCCCAAACCTTCCTGGGCTACCATGGCAGTGTCCCCCCCATTTGTGTGATGAAGTAATAAAGAATGCAGGAATAAGAAATACTGACTTGTTAGTGAGATAAAATGGGGGTGGGAGGCAGCCTCCAGCTGTTATGATAGTCCAGGCAGGACATTAAGTGGTGTGGGGGAGAGGAGCCCAGCATCCTGCTGCTATGATAGTCCAGGCAGTATAGAATCTTTTCTTTACACATGAAACGGAGGGAGCTGATAGAGCTCAGCCCCCAGTTGCTATGATGAGGACAATTACCAGCCGTTCTGTACCATCTACTGGGATTGACCGGGAATCATTCCTATTTTTACCCAGGCGCCCCCGGCCGGCCTCACCTGAGGCCAGCCAGGAGCACTCACGGGCTCATGACCAGGACAGCTATCAGTCCTACTGCACTGTACCGTCTGCCACCAGGGAGGGGAGGAGAGAGGATGCTACTGTTTACTGCTGCAGCACAGTGTCTACCAGCAGCATGCACTATACATAGGATGACATTTAAAAAAGTCAAGAAACGTTTTTTCCCCCTTTTCTATCACGGAGGGGGAGGGGTGGTAAATTGACAAGATAGACCCTGAACCACCCGGACAATGTGTTTGACCCTGCAGGCATTGGGAGCTCAGCCAAGAATGCAAATGATTTTCGGAGACTGCGGGGACTGTGGGATAGCTGGAGTCATTGGTACCCCCTCTCTCCCTCCAGGAGTGTCCATTTGATTCTTTGGCTTTCCGTTATGCATGTCACGCAGCACTGTGCTGTGGACTCTGTATCATAGCCTGGAAATTTTTTTCAAATACTTTGTCATTTCGTCTTCTGTAACGGAGCTCTGACAGAACAGATTTGTCTTCCCATACTGTGATCAGATCCAGTATCTCCCGTACGGTCCATGCTGGAGCTGTTTTTGGATTTGGGACTGCATCACCACCCGTGCTGATCAGAGCTCCACACTGAACAAACAGGAAATGAAATTCAGAAGTTCGTGGGGCTTTTCCTGTCTACCTGGCCACTGCATCCGAGTTCAGATTGCTGTCCAGAGCGGTCACAGTGGAGCACTGTGGGATACCGCCCAGAGGCCAATACCGTCGATTTGCGGCCACACTAACCCTAATCCGATATGGTAATACCGATTTTAGCGCTACTCCTCTCATTGGGGAGGAGTACAGAAACTGATTTAAAGAGCCCTTTATATCAATATAAAGGGCCTCGTTGTGTGAACGGGTACAGCATTAAATCAGTTTAATGCTGCTAAAATCGGTTTAAACGTGTAGTGTAGACCAGTCCTTAGAGTCAGGTAGTCACATTAGTTTAATGGGCTCACCTGACTCTTAACAGGTTAATTGGAGTCAGGTGTTCTCATTAGCCTGGAGCAGCCCCTGCTGTGGTCACTCAGGGAACAGAAAACTGTTAATCCAGTGGCCAGTATATCTGCCTTCTGCTATCCTGCTGAACCACAATAGCCTTAGTTAGAGGTGCTGCAACTAAATGTGCTGGGGGTGCTGCTACATCCCCTGGCTTGAAGTGGTAACAACAACCCAAATACGTGGTCTCCACCTTTAGCTGTAAAATTTGTTCCAGCACCACTGAACATAGTGACCAGTCTTCACACTGCTGAACACCTTCTAGGGGGTACTCTCAGTGCCCTCAACTGCGGAGACTTCAGTGGGAGTTCAGGATAAGGATTATGGTAAAGATAGAACCTTATAAGATATGTAAAGATAGGAAGTAGAAACCTTAGATTCCCATCTCTTGAGATTATTTTTTTGTCTATCTTTGTTCCAAGCTCTCTAAAGCCCTTTTAATGATTCCCCTGCCCACTGGTGTTTTCAGCACATCTCAGGTGAATATTACTGAGAATTTAATGGGGCTATTTACCCTTTCTTCCAGATTGTTAAATAAAAGTAGGCCTAACATTGACTGTTGAAGGATCCCAACCTATAAAGAGTCACCTATGGATCAATTCTGCAACCCTTACTCACAACTAAAAGCATTTATTCACAGAAATGGTTCCATTGGGACTACGCACATAAGTGTTACTCAGAATGAATAAGGATTACAGAAATGGGCCAATATGACTTCATGGACCAGTCTGCAGTAAATAAGGAAAAAAAATTTCTAGCAGATACACACAAATTAAGAATATGATACAATCTTTCTCAGTAGTCATACACTCTCATAGGCTCTTTTTTATTGGGAAGATCCTCATCTTTGACTAAAATTGTTTGAAAAATGTCATCACAATCGAAACAACATGCAAGAATGTGATGATTTTGATGAAATGTACAACAAGAAAAAAAGTATGAATCATTTAGACTCTTGTATTGTTTTGATAATCTCAAAACATTTTGTTTTAACTATCATTTTGCTTCTTTTTATATTTAATTATATTACAAAATTCATTTTACTATTAAATATTGATGTAGCACTCTGTCTATATTATATTTAATATATAGTATAGAGGGTATACTCTCTGTATTAATATATAATACCTATATCAAAAGCTTTGACACTGTTTTAGCTTGGCATCCTGACACTAATGCAGCAAGCCTTGCAGTTTATGTAGTCCTTTACACCTGTGCAGAGTATATAAAAAACTATATTGTCAGAATTCTCCAGTCAACATTCTTTGAATTTAGACAAGTGACTCTACAAGAAGCAATGCAATGCAGTGCAAAGATAGGACAAGAGGACCAATTTTTTTAATAAAAGATTTATTATAGCACAGAGTCTTAAAAAAAATTGAGAGACCAGAAAGTGCAAATTGGAACCACGCATGCAGCAAATATTCTGGGACAGAGCAAAGACAATTGATAAGCCCACATGTCTGTCAAATTCACAATGAAGCTGAAGGAACCACAGTCTATAGAATGAGACAGCCAATCCATGATCCTTTCATAGCTTGATGGTGAGAGATTAGGGCTGGGAAATGTGGCCTCTAAACCTCATACATCATACTGAAGACACTTTGAAAAACTGTATTGTACTTTCAATCCTGGTAAAATAATCTATGACTACACTGCCTTGCTGTTTATCAAGATAAGCTTTGAACAGAACAGCAAACATGCAACATACAGTGAACTCCTATTTATGTAGATTTACTATATCTCCTTGAGTCAAATCCAAACAGATGTTGGGAATTCTTTGAACCATGTTTAACTCCTGTCATAGTTACTTAATTTTTTATAGAACGGTTTAATTGAGTATTAACAATCTAATAAAGTACACAACAGGACCCGAAGAGCAACTTTTCTTTTAGGCCCTGCAGGGTAAAGGTTCTGTAGCACTTCCAGATTTTCAATTAGATGCTCATTTTAACATGCCTTATTTAGAGCTACAGGAGTACTGACCCTGTCAACACTACTGGACCATAACATGTCTGTCTTAATTAGATCTGATTAGTTCTGGGCCCAAATCTCATTGTGAACTCTAGCTCAGTTAAAAACTGCTCATCTGTTTGGCAGCTGCTGACATTGCAGAGCCTTATTCAGCAGACTGCAAGGCTGTGCCTTGCAACACTTACGTCTCTTGGGACACTGGGACTTGTAATACAGTGTATCCCCACTTGGTTCTCAGAACAATGCAAGCTGCTACAGTAATTATCGACAGTATGGGGAAAGAGAAAAAGGTGAATCTTAACTGTTTTAGGGACAATATGGAAGCATATCACAGTGTGCTCATCAAATGAATTATAGTTCTTTACACGTTTAATTTGCAGCAGTATTGTAGGCAATAGCCTTATGTACCAATAATGTCAAAAAGGCACGTATGTTGGTATTATCACCCTATTTATAGCAAATCACCCAAATTCACATTCATTTTCAAAGCTAACTCTGGTAGTATAACTTACAGCTGCAAATGTGTTTCACTCAAATAGTTTGCTCACTCAAATAGTCCTGTTATTTTTAACATTTTGTTGGGAGTGTGTATGTGTGAGTGTGTGTATCCGTATGTATGTGTGTCTCTAGGGGGTTTTACTACACCCGTGATGCTTGCAAATAAAAATGTCTTCATTTACTGGTTTTGCCCTCTACTGTTTGGCAAACGTCGATTTTTTTTCTGTCTCACTCTTATGGGGCATAAGACAAAATAACTTTATTTCATTTTCTGCTTGCTTCTGCTACATCAGCATCGATTCTATCAGTAGGACTGTGGGAATAGACTCTGTCAGTTATGGCCCAATCCTGCAACCCCTACTCACATGACTAGTCCCTAAACATTCTCACTGTGAAATAACTCAATGACTGAAAACAATCTATCAGGACTACAACATGTACTGATGAAAATACTCCTTTAGCTCAGTTAACGAGCTGCATAGTTTGGATCTGAAATTTCCTAGCTAAAGCCACAGCACAGATGACACCTCACAAACTGTTTGTCATACACTGGCTACATCCACAGCAGAAATGGACAGAAAACTGCATCCTAATAAACACATTCGTGATGGAGTTATGAACTGTAAATGCATGCAGTGCGTGTGTGATTCTATAAGAGAAAGAGAGATACAGACTGATTAGAGAAGACGCCTGACATCAAATTCTAGCAATGTCAACATAGGTCACATTTTGATCCCAAACTATAAGATCAATCTGACTTGTTCTGAGCATCTTCAGGGAGATGCTGATGGCATTCAACTGCCACTGACTTTAATGCGAGTTGCTGGTCATCAGCACCTTAAGCATTAATATTAGTCATCCTTGATAATATTTGTAGGAACAATCACTCACCATATGTCCACAGCTACTACATAAGTATATTTGAAATAATGTTCTGTATTGCCCAGTGTAAGCAAGATAGCCAGATTTCTGGGACTCAACAGCACATGCAATGCAAGACACAAATTAGGATTTTAGGATAATACTGATATGACTTTTTTTAAAATGTTGTCTAATGTACATCATGAAACAAATTAGCTCCTAAATCCTCTAAAATATGTATTTTCTTACACAATATTAAACACTGTTAAACCAAGCAATGACTTCAATAGGTGGATTGGGAGAAAAAAATCTAAACTCACCTTTCCTGAGTTAACATGAAGGGACAAAATAAGATTAAATATTACTTAGTCCAAAACCAAAACATCTACAATCTTTTTTATTAATACCACCTTAAAAAAATGTGAAAATTGCAATTTACTTGTTGCATTTTATTCAGCATGTAAAATAAAAACAGATTAGTCACTTCACATTCTTCCCATGTCAAAGTAATTCCTGCAATATCTTGGTTGTGAAAAGGAGGAAAATAATCTAATTTAAATGTTTCATTGCTATTTAAAATAGTGAGAAAAAATGTATGAATGTTGAAGCACTATATGATTTCCTGTTCTAGTCTGGGGCACCTGGCATTGGCCACTGTCAAAAGACAAGATACTGGACTAGATGGACCTTTGGTCTGACCCAGTATGGCTGTTCTTAAGTTCTTATGGAGTATAAATGCATTTTACAAAAATTTAAATCCCAGATTCTGTCCTCACAGAGATGCCTGAAGCTCCTATTGATTCAATTTGTGAGACTACACCACCTCCTCAAGAAAAGAAGAAAGAGGTAAACCCAGTGCAGTAGCAGCTAAGAATATTTACCATTTGGAAGGCAGTGAAATACAGCAAGCAACAAGCACATTCAAAATGGCCTCTTGAGGACTTCAGCTGCTCTCTCTATAGTCAGAGGTATAAAAGGAGCTGTACCTGAAGGGAATGTTGGGTTATGATTCCATAAGAAAGAGAGAACCCACAGTATGGAGTTTCAGCTGTATGCAGAGGTTCTTAAACAAAAATGGTCCTAGTGAAGGAGTTAAATCCCCAGTTTAAAAGCTAAGGGTCAGAGTGGAGAAGTTCAAAGTTATAACCCACAGTATTTAAAACAGTTGTGTCTTTATGTTTTCCTTTGATATGATGTGCTTAGAATAAAAACTGAAGGTATTTTTTTGCCATCAGTCCCTTCCTCTGGGAAAGTACCATTTTACTAATCCACTATTTATTAAAGAGGATACCACATAAATCTGCTGAAAGGGAGATTTTCCAATCCTGGACATTGTATATTGCTTTAAAAACATTTCATTTATGCTCTCAGAGTTCTTAGTAGCCTTCTTTTAGGATATTACATTCTGTTCTTGAATGTTTATTGGTAGTGGTCTAATTGCAGATTCTGCTATGCATTGTGGTCAAAGGATTAGAGTAATGACATGTGAGTCATGTGATATGGGTTCTTTTCCTGGCTCTGCTATTAACATATTGTGTGTCCTTGAGCAAGTCACTTACAGGTGAATATCCAAAGGCCTCCTCTGGGATCTCTGCTAAGAATTTGGCCACTAAAACACCATGGAGAATTTTCAAAGGAAAATGAAGATGGTGCTTGCTTTTTGAAAATCTGCTATGAGTAGTAGATTGAAGCTCTGTGAGTAATCAATCAATGGAATTTTTAAAACTTCCCTTTATTCTGTCCAGATACATCTGTTCTCCCTATTTCTAAATATAATTGCCTTCTTCCCCCTCAAGGGGATTCAGAAAGGTCCTCTGAGGCTCACAGACTCTGCTAGCAAAGTAAGAGTGCCCTTCGTTCTCTGAGACCTAGACTACCGCCTCCTTTCCTGAGTTGTCCCAACGTGGACAGGAGCTATACTACAGACTCTTTCTTATGCAGCCCCTTCCTCCTCTCACTCCCACTTTCTTCCAGAATCCTGACATGTGAGCCCCAATCTTCTCCACTCCTTGCTTCTCTTCACACCTACTCTAATCTAACCTTTCCTCCTCCTTCTCTATATTAATTCAATGCACCTTCAGTAAAACCTCTCTTTTTTTTCTACCCATGTGTGTGTCTCTCTCTTAAATGTTTGTGGTGCATGTGGTCCAATCCTACTCCATGCATTGACTGTTTTAGAGTCCACAGACTTCAGAACAGTAAGTGATGGACTGCTCCTTGGCATTTTAACCTGTCCCTCCTGTGAGGCATGACTAACATTTGAGCATCTGGAGCAGTCCATTAGTACATTTAAAAAAATACTATTTGACATCCATCCTATCGACCAGTGGTTTTCAACATTTGTTTCATTTGCGGAACCCTAAAATTTTTTGAATGGAGGTGTGGACCCCTTTGGAAATCTTAGACATAGCCTGTGGAACCCTGGGGATCCATTGACCACAGGTTGAAAACCACTGCCCATGCTTCAGTGCTATCCCCTTGGAATGCTCCAGCCACTAGGTTTTCAGAAAACTAGGGTGTGGCTAAACAATAGCTATGAAGAGTCCTTTGGGAACCCCATTCCCACCTGAGATCATACACATTTCACTGCCTGCCTATTTGCACTTGAAAATATTGGCCTTATCCACTCTGCCTCAGTTTATAAAGTGTGAGGTGGGGGGTGAAGGGAGGAGAGAGCAACGCTTTCCCATCTTTATAAAGTCCTTTGAGATCTATAGACAAAATGAATGATATATAGGTAGTATTAGTACTATTAATTATTGCATAAAGAAAACTCTATAATGACTACTGATTGCAGCTTTTTTAAATAATATGGGAGTGGAGGAAAGAAAAGAGAACCATGTGAATAGCTAACTGTTATTTTCAGCATTAGTAACACTAATCTTGACAGCCAAATCCACAGTTATTGGCTAAATCGCATTACAAGGAAATGTATTGCTTATTGTCTGCACTGACAGACAAGGAGATAAAAATAAAATGACATGGGAAAGGGTAGCTGTTCAAAAGACAAGTCAGCCATTTTGCTGTTACACAAGTAACTAAAATAGTGCTGATGAAGGCCATTCCCTTTAATACTTTATCAGGTAAATTTCTGCTGAAGTTAACAAGAGGTTTACCAATGTAAAGGCTTCATGTTTAGGCCCACAGTGAAGGAAAAACATTTTTTTCCCCATAGGGCAATAAAAATAGCCACTCATCTTGTTTAATGTGATCTTATGTTGGTTTTTAGCTCCTTTCTTCGAGGTCCTAAAAGCACAAAAAAAGGCAGTGCCAAGGATGGTTTTCTACAGAAGTACCCCTCTTCACATATCTCGAATCATGCAGTCAAAAATGCTGGCTTTGCAGTTCAGCAAACAACAGCAAGTTTCAAAAATTAATCCATCAACATACATTCTACAGCTTGAGTGTCCTATGATAGGTATGAATATTTGAACATGATTAAGATAATTAAAAGTTAAGGGATTTAATATCACAAAAATCTTTCAAATGGCTTTGATTCCCTTTACAGTAAATGAAAGTGGTACAGTAGAATACAGGTTGAGGTATTAGCAAATAATGCCAACGTTCTGTGTGTGTGCATGTCCGCATGCATGCACATGCCCGGTACTGCAAATCACACAATGCATCAGTTTTTCCTCATGGGTTGCATATTAAAAACATCATAAAATAATGGATTAAAATGCTAAATCCATTACAGTAATTTCAAAGATTGGTTTTGTTTCAAAATTTTCATTCACAGCTAACCACATCATTTTGCACTTTGCTACTCCTCATACCCCATAATTTCCACATACTGTCTCAATTTCTCTGCAAAGATTCAATTGCAGAGTGCTATGGTGAGATCTAATATTACTAAGACTTGGTACTGCAGCACATCTACTAGCTGGAGTATACCAGGAGATATTACTACAAGTTATTCAAATGAAACTTCGAGTATTCAAATGAACAAAATAAATGTGGTGAGGAAGACTTGATGCTTTATTCCATTTACTCAGAAAATTCATGTATTTGCAGTGGGTTTTGAAGGACCTCAGTGAGGACACCCTGCAAGTCTTCATTCCTCCTACATGGAAGACGGAGTTCTCCTGTGAACCACGGGGTTGGGAAATACATACAGACACTGGAAAAGATGAGAGCAGTGAATGGGCAGGCTGACATTGGATTCAACTGGTACCAAACCAATGGACAAGCACACAATCTACCCAGAGATCACCCGATAAAGCCTTAAGGAGTTTTACCTATTCCTTGGTGCTTCTTGGAACTCCTAATAAAGGGTCATCCTCGGAGCAGCCATGGCAAACAGGATTTCCTGGTAGAATTTTCCTGCTCCTTTGGGCTCCCTCCTATGGGCTTTACTGCAGAGAGGGTAATCTGGCGACAAGCCACTAGTGCCAAGGCTCTAAAATAGCTAATATGAGAGAAGAGACTGAGCTTTGGAGTTTAGATCTGCATCTGATCTGAGCTTTCCTGCATAGTTTAGGGGTGTTAAGATCTGGAGGTATGTAAAATGAATGTCCAATATAATTCATTATCAATATGCTGTAATGCCCTTCCAAGGGGAGTAGTGGGGGCAAAAGACATAAGTAGTGCGTGGCTTCAAGACTAAGCTTGATAAGTTTATGGAAGGGATGGTATGATGGAATAGACTAATTTTGGCAATTAATTGATCTTTGATTATTAGCAGGTAAATATGCCCAGTGATCTGTGATGGGATGTTAGATGGGGTGAGATCTGAGTTACTACAGAGAATTCTTTCCTGGGTACTGGCTGGTGAGTCTTGCCAACATGTTCAGGGTTTAACTGATCACAATATTTGGGGTCAGGAAGGAATTTTCCTCCAGGGAAGATTGGCAGAGGCCCTGGAGGTTTTTCACCTTCCTCTGCAGCATGGGGCACAGGTCACTTGCTGAAGGATTCTCTGAACCTTGAGGTGTTCAAACCACAATTTGAGGACTTCAGTAACTCAGACATAGGTTAGGGGTTTGTTATAGGAGTGGGTGGGTGAGATTCTATGGCCTGCATTGTGCAGGAGGTCAGACTAGATGATCATAATGGTCCCTTCTGACTTTAAAATCTATGAGTCTATTCCTGCAGCACTTATATTCGTCCCATTTCAGTGACTTTGAATAGTAAATCAATGCACAGACTAGAACAATGGTATTCTGACCTCTCTGATCTAGAGACCAAAGAAAGGATCATCTTCTGAGACAGGGATCAACTACATCAACTTGAAGAAATCTGGGTTCCATTTTTAAGAAATGTTTGACTAGGGAAGAACTCTCAAGGACTGGTACAGCCCTCCTCGATTTCTCCCCCCATATGTTGCCCCCTGCTTTTGTAATTCCCCTCACCACTTTGTCTACACAATCTCCCTATTAGTTTTAAAATATTGATTTAATATTAAGGTTGTTAAAATGGTTTTTGTAGATGTATGTCAACACTATGCTGTACGTTACAGGTGGTAATTATAAGTTTATTTATACATTTGCATTGTAATGGTGGTATTAAAAAGTAAAATATCAATAAAAACTTTAATCTAAAAAAAAGTGTGCAAAGACTGAAAGATTGGGATTTCAATAGAAGTATCACAATCCCAGTGGAAAGCGTCAGACCTGATTTCTACTCATTTCAATTAGCCAGCCTGGACTTCAGAATAAAGCAATGGGTGTATTGGTTTTCCGAATGAAAATAATAGGGATCAGCAGAAACCAAGACAAACCAGTTGATGGATTCTAGTGGAGTTCTATAGACTTTCTATAATGGAAAATAGCACCATAGTTTACTTTATTGTTCTATAGTTCAATCATAATTATTACAATCTATCATTTATATTGTGGTTGCACCCATGCTATGCTCTCATGGTACAAACATTGAGGAAGACCTGATCCCTGAAACAAACAGCATGCATTGTTCTACAGAGTTGGAGACTCCAGCCAGCATGGTATCTTGGAAACTCTCATTAGTTCAAAAAAGCTTTAAAAACAGATTTATAGACTTCCCATGTTGTTTTTACACCTGAAAGTCATAATCTAATCAGAAAAATGGCTGATAGGACATCTGTCTTAGATGAAGGATTAAGGTGCACAATTTAATTCTCCCCTTGATTAAAAACTGTTAACTAGACAGAGACAAAACCAAAGATGGGTTGATTTTGCAAACCACTGCAGTCAAGTTTGGGTTTTGTAAAGCCAGAAACAGGTGTGGCTCTGATAGAGATCCCATGTTACCTAAACTCCAAAAGTGCTGTGGGAGTCCTGAGACTGGATGCATGGTCTGGATTTGGCTCATTTCTAATATCTGCATCAAACCTTAATTTCTTCTTTTTAAAAGTTGATGGGGGAAAATAAACTTAATATTTAAGAGTATCGTCCCCCTGCTATTTTTTTCTCTTTTTTAAATCCTAGCTTTTGGCTTTCAAGTACCTATCAATTCCTCATTGAACTGTGTACTGGCAGGAGGACAGAGTTATGGTTGCTGTGGGAACATTATCTCAGAATGTCTTGACTCTTGTGTGATTAATATCTCATCGCCCTCTATAGTTCATTGCATATGGAATCGTTGCATATGGTATTCAAAGAATAGTTTTATCTGAGGTTTACATAGTACCTTTTTCTGTATCAGGGTGTTATAATGTCATGCTCCCATGTTTATCAGTAGGGAACATTGCTTATGAAATATTTAAGGCTCCACATCCGGATTTCCTTTCTGTGTATTTTTAGTGTTTACATGACAAGAATAAAAGGGATAGGAGGTGCATTCTTTTTCTTTAACAAACTTCAGACTAGAAAGGTTAGACCTGTCTCCAGTACAGTTTTGTTTCCTTTTGAAAGTGTCTTAGTTGACATGCATCTTCCTGATTTTATTAATAACTGCAGTAATTTGATCCTCACATTATAAGAACTGACAATTGATATACCCTTTTACTGGCAACAAAAGATATTCAATGCAAACACAGGATATATATTAATATTGTGTGCAAAAACTAAGCTATCACACTATGTGCTAAATTCAGCTCCCACTTGTACACAACCCTACTGACTTCAGTGGAGTTACACCAGAGCAGGAAAGAACAGAAGAGGAAAATATGTGGACAGAGACCTTGTCTTCTTTTAACTCTACAAAGAACTATGGAAACTCAGGTGCTGTAGATATATTAAACAGTAACTACGATTTGGCCACTGATTTAAGTGAGAGTTGTACATGCATAATTTAAGGCAGAATTTAATCCTACTTGCTTTACAGTGAGCACCACTAAAATCTTCACAAATTTATTGGCAAATAAATTAATTTTACTATAATATTTATTAAGTATTAAATAAAGGAATCAGAGTAATCTTATCTATTTGCAAAAGTAAAACTGCAAAGATTTTAATACAGATCATTCTGTGTGTACACATTGATGGACATTTTCATGTTTGCTCCTAATTAAAATAGTGACACATAGTAATTAAGTGCCCAGCTTTCACAGACCCTGAAAAACTCTTCAAGAGTTACCATAAATTCTCACTAGTTTTTGTCATAACTACATTTTGAACAAAGGGATCACAGATATTTCAAAATTTAGCAGTAAATGTCAAAAGATAACTAACTTACCAAACGAAAGTGGGAGCTCACTCTATGTGGCACAATAAAATGGAGCCCTTTTCAATATTTTATGTGATACTATATACCATAACACTGGCCCTTTCGTGCAAATTTTATTCAATGATTAATGTGCTGTGTGTAATAAAAAGTGTAAATAAAAATAATGAGTCTTTGTGTTATAAATCACTGGTAACAATTTGTTATTTGGTTTTATTGCAGGCATATAATATTGTACTGGAATTTTCTAGCTGATTTATTTACAATCCTTTGGGTCCTGTTTAATTTCAGCAGTGTAATGTTTTAGACTCATTCCTTATTTCCTACATCAGTTAATACTATTGAGACAATACTTAAGTGCTTAAAGTTGTACAAAGTGTTAAAGATACATAACTCATAATTTGTGAAGGTAGTATATCATCACTAATTTCTCATTAATATGAGAAATTAATCATATCTTTAATTTACTAAAAATACATTTCAACACAGAGATTAATTGTTGGCACACTTGTCCATGGATGCATTGGCTTATAAAAGTAATCAGTTCAGAAGCACGGCAGATAATTGAAATTTTAACTCTTGAGCTTCCTTACTTCTAGGCAGTAATATGGTATGTTCTGAATATCACTTGTGTCACAATTACGTGGAACTGATTACTATAGTTATTTGATTATCTATGTAGGTGGCAATTATTAGAGCATAGAAGAATATCTTTGGGGAGATAATGGAAATAAAATCTTTTCATGCGTGATCACTCATAAATCACATCTAAAACATTTACAATACTAAAATGTTGATTTACTTTCAAGTGAGCTGATTTCTCCTTTCACTGCACATGTGTAATTCCCATTTGGTATCAATGATGGTTATGCTTGTATTTCAAGGGGAAAATAAATCCCAAATTATGCAGATTTCTGAACTGAACATTACAGACTTGTCTTGCTCTACCAAAGTGATCATCTAGACCTTGCTTTGGTCAATTCTGCTAATATTTGCTCAAATCGTTATTTTGGGCCATTTTGTCCTGTCCTTCAGTAAAATCTAACAGACAAGGCCCTGTTGCCCAAATTCTTCTACTGGTGTGAGGTTTACTTTCCTTCCCCTGAAAGCAGCAGCTGATGCAGCCCTCCAGATCTCTGGATCTTGAGGGATCTGTCAAAGAGCAGGGCTAACCTTGCTGACTACACAGCTGCTTGGCACAGAAATACAGATTGAGGCAGACTGTCAGAGCTTTTTTCACCTGAAGCAATATTTCATTCCCTAGAGGCCACTGAAAAGGTATAGGCTGGGGCTATTCAATCTTTTCATAGCCCCAGTTCCTACTGGCTGCCAGAGAGGTATGTGTCTTCACCACCTCCCATCCTGATCTTGTCCCATCCCATTCTGTGCAGGGGTTAGTGAGGAATGGCATCATGGAGATACCTGACTCCTTGCAAGAGAGGAAGATTTGTATTTGGAGGGTGTAATCCAGCCCCTCTAAAAAAGAGATAGAATCACCCTATGATTATTTCCCTGAACCTCTATTGGAGCTTGATCCAACAGAACTTCTGCCACAAAATGAATGCCAGATTGTGCACTTTGGCAGTACTAATACAATATTAGAATGAATCTAGCAATTTCTGCTTTTATGAAAAAAAAATGACTGGCCTCAAACACTTTACTAAATTAATCATGCGCATAGCAGTTATTAGATGGGAATGGATTTAAGTCAGTATCCTAGCATTATTTTATTTGCCTTGTATCCTGTCCCAGAGATTTCTTTAGAACTGGGGCAAGAGAGAGAAAGGAAAATTCATCCCTCCTTGAACATTTCTGAATCTAGGATCTATATGCCCTGAAAATATTTCCAGTGTTTTATGTAATCATTTGCTAAAACAGAGAGAGAGATGGAGGATTCATAAATAACTTCAGTATTTACCTAGCATCTGGGAAGCTAGTTAGTCCCTCCTCTTTTAGGTACATAGAGGCCAAAATTAGTCGCAACACTCCTAACATGATCCATAAACAGTCAGCAGAAGGGGAATGAGATTCTGTGCAGAAGGATATCGGTAATTCTTTAACCACATGAACACGACTTCTAATGAACAATGTGCATTTGGAGCTTTGCAGGTGGTTTGGGAAGGTGACATGGATGAACATCACAATTGCTGTAGGTGACATAATCCCTATGCAAACCCCAGGGCCGGCGCTTCCATGTAGGCAACCTAGGCGGTCACCCAGGACACCAGGATTTGGGAGGGTGGCATTTTGCCGTCCTCTGCAGCAATTCGGCGGCGGGGGGTCCTTCTGCGCTCTGGGTCATCGTCGGCAATTCTGCGGCGGGTCCTTCACTCGCTCCGGGACCCACCGCCGAACTGCCCCGAAAACCAGGAGCGTGGAAGGACCCCCGCCACCGCAGAATTGCCGCCAACAACCGGGAGCGCGGAAGGACCCCCGCCTAGGGCACCAAAAACCCTGGCGCCGCTCCTGGCAAACCCATACCTGCAGGAATTAAATACTAACAGTAGGTCATATTGTGTTATCAATGTTATGCAAATCACTCTGTCTTCTTCAACAGGGAGTTCTGTTTCTAATATCAACAGCATGATATGGCCTGTAGTTTTCTGCTCTGCAATGTCTGGCAGCCTTAAAGGGTATGGCTAGGGGCTAGATTTACCAAAAGATGTAAGTACCTAATTGTCAATTTAGGCTCCTAAATCCTAGAATCAGGCACCACTGGGATTCACAACCCCCTCCTCACTCCGCTGCCTCCAAACCCTGTAGGTTCCTAAACTTTCTTGCTTATGTTTTGAGCATCTGACCAAGTGCACTGCAGTCCTAGGCCAGGCATCTAGGTGCCTAAGTCCCAGTGTGATGCACAAACAGGAGAAGACAGTGGCTCCTGTGCCTAACTTACATGCAAGCCCTGTCTGATAAGCGTACTAAGACCTTGCCTACCAGATTGGCCCTTGTAGGCAAGTGTGACGGGGCGCCTGCCCCGCACTGGCCCAAGAGCATTAAAACCAGCCTAGGGAGACTGAGTGGCAGGCAGCCAAAGGAATGGCTGCAGGGTAACAGCCCATTAGGGTGGCAGCAGCAGACAATTAGGGTGGTGCCTGAACCAGCCAATTAGAGCCCAGGAGACGCTAGTGTGGTGAATGACCCTGTGACAGCGAGCTTACACAAAACAGCCAGAGGGGGAAGTGGGAGTGCTGGTGCTCCCCTGATAACTTTTAGCCTAGTGGTTATACATTCACCTGGGATGTGGGAGATCCCCAGTTCACGTTCATCCTCCACCTGAGGATCTGTCCCCTCTCACGAGAATGCTCTAATCACCAGGGAACAGAGTCATTCTCATGCTTGCTCTCTTTCTGGCCCAATAAGTCTTTCATTATTTATCCACAGTGAAACATCTGCAACAAAAGAGAGTGAGGGAGCCCCACATCATCCTATTCTATATCCTCGTGGTTAGAGCACTCACTTGAGAGGTGACCAATCTCAGTTCAAATTCCTTCTCCCCCTCAGGTGGAGTGGGGACTTGAACTGGGGGGTGGAGTGTCTTCACCAACCACTTGGGTAAAAGTTATAAGGTAGGCCCCTCCTCGTCCAAATGGCATGGGGCCAAAGAGGGTTCGCAGCTGAGAATTCTAAGCAGAGGGAGGCACATCCCTGCTGCCCAGACTTAGGTGTCTATCTCCAAGAGAGGGGCACGGCTTAGCACATACCACTCAGTTTGGCATTCCCCACTGGCTAGTTTAGGAGAGGAGCCATCTCACATGCTGGCTTTTGTGAACCCCTTCTGAGGCACCTGACTCAGGCTTCTTGAATCCCAGGAATTTTCTCGTTACCTAAAAGTTAGGCGTGTGATGCTAAGTGTCCCCACACATCGATTCCTTTGTGAATCTAGACCTAGGTGCAGAGAGGGAGGCATGAGCAGCCCTACGGGCTTCACTGGCATTACTTGCTTTCAGAGTTAGGGTCTTAGTCAATAAAGTAAAATATTATTTGTCAAGGGTGTTTACAATGAGAAATGGAAGATGACAAATTTTGATCTAATGTACACAAACAGCATGCAATGTCCCATCTTGATGACAATGTCTGTTCAATAATTATATGTATTTTAATGGATGGAAAAAATAACAGAAAACAACAATATTTAAATGAAGAAGCCATTAAAATGAATATTATAGACTGGTGAAGATAAAGCTTCACTACCATAAAGACATCTTTAACACTTATTTGTTCTATTTTCTCCATTGCTGATTTAAAATATTTAAGTTAAACCCACAGTAAAGGCAGCATCCCTGTGTTTATATGTGCACATGTTTAAACACTGGTTACTGGTGGTAGTATCTTCTATGTAAATTTACAGCAAAAGGCAAAATGATCTCATCTTGAGGGAAATTAAACTGTCCATAAATATAAGAACTTCTGGAACTATGAGAAGGAGACAGTTCTCTGACAATCAGGTGGATTAACAGTGAAATAATAAATTAAACATAAACCACAAATCCCAGCCGTCTATGATCTAATGGTCACTAAGGGACATTACAGAATCTTAACATCTGGTGCAAAGGGGACAAATAGAAACCAGTGAATCCAAACTCATTCATTTATTTGGAGTCTGAATGTAAATGGCAAAATTATTACACTGGCCTTTCACCTCTGAAGACACTGGGCTTGCATCTGGCTAAGGCTGTATGGGATACAAGCACTAGTTTCAAACTTTAGTCAAAGCCACGCCAAAACAGTATAAAACATCACATAATGCAAATTATGTATGCAAAACATTTTAAAGCTCTATAATTAGACAAAAAAATTTGCTATCTTGCTTCTATGTTTATTCCAGATCAGATGAAAGGACTAACTATTAATTTCTGGAAAAGATGTCCTGGAAAGCATTGTAGAACAGTTGGCACTCTTCATTGTATTATCAGTATATCCCCTTTCAAATGAAAACTGCTATGCTTGAAAGCACAAAGATGCAATTTACAAAACTGATGCCATAGCATACACACATAATGACCTCCAAACCAATAAAAATGTAAATCCAAATTTAATGGGAGATTAAATACACTGGGAAATTAACATTAGACCAACAATTTGATCTTGCACACAATATCATTTATTTCACTCTTTTGCAGTATTTGGGAACAGAAGTGTGTCTATGAGCTTGCCTGATAATTTATGATTGTGCCAAACAATGCTGCAACATTTAGAGACAAATCTGTTTTGTTTTTAACTCCTATTTAAAAGGTTTAGTTATTTATACCTTAGTTTCAAACATTCACTACAGTCTTAAATTTGGCATGAAGTCAACTTGAGAACATTTTCTCTATAAAATCTGTTTCTTCAATCAGAAATGTATAAATTACAGATTCCTTTTTTTTAGCTCTTCTAATTTCTATATCCCAGTCCCAAAGACTTTGCCATATATTTACCAGTTTTGTGCATTGCATATTACTCACAGTATCCACAATTTTGATCCCTTGAATGGGTGTTTTTAATTACTTCCCCACCCCGCACAATAAAATGGTATGACAAACCGGGAGTCAGAATCTGCTCCCAAAGCCTGCCGTCTGTGAGATTCCTTCCAGCAGCCCCGAGTTCCTGGTAGCATCATTCCACTGGAGACATGTTACCAGGAGATCCTTCAGGACAGGGCTTTCTTCAGATGCCTGGGGTGGGGGGGAGAAGTAGTGAAGTTCCATGGAAATACAGCCTGAGTGTGTATTTTCATTTCCACTGCCTCTCCACTGGGCTGAAGAGGTTGGAAGTGCATTCTCTGCTCCCCAGCCCTGCATAATTTTCTAATCCTTTACTCAAAATAATTTGCACAGCTCATTACATAATGACTAAACATTGCACATATCAGTACTATGAACTGTCATACATACAAGAAGTAAATGCTTTAGCAGAGTACGAGAAAACAAAAAGAGTGGGAGTAAAAAATTTCTAAGCAAACAAGTCTTTGAGACTGCCTGGTCTGGAAATTTTACATCACTACAGCTTGTGTCAGAATACAGTGTGAAACTGACAAAAATACTTCACTAAAGTATCTTAAATGCCCTTCTGATGCAGTACTGTGATAAGGTCAACAGAACCCAGTTAAGCCAGTCTCTCTATAGCAGGGTTCGTATAATACAAAATGACCCTATGTAGCAACCAAATTATGGGAAACCATTAAGATAGTTTCATAAAACAGTCTAAAGCAGAGCCAGCCACAGTTCATCAGCAAACCCCAAGCCACCTAAAAGGTGAGCGGGAAATGTCATCTCTCCACTCAGAAGTGGGCAAGAACACACTTCTATTTCATATGAATGTCATCTTATCACATGGAGGGAGTAACTCAACTTGAGGTCATCAGAGGAAGAGTGGTCTTTTGGTTAAACCACGGGGCTGGTGTTCAAAAGTTCTGGGTTCAATGTTTGACTTTGCTACAGATTATCTTTGTGACCTTGGGCAAGTCATCCCAATTACAATATATAGTCAGCACTGAAATAGCATGATGTGGTCTGAGCAGTTTTCATGCCATTTCACATAAATAGGGTAACCAGATGTCCCATTTTTAAAGGGACAGTCCTCTATTTAAGCCCTCCGGCAGGTGTCCCAAGTTTTTCTTAAGAATGGGCAAATTGTCCCATATTTTATGTCTTTCATCCCCTCCCCCCATCAGTACCGGTGGGTCCTGCTGCGGGCCAGATCCCTGCTCACCAGCCTCCTTCCCACCAGCAGTGAGTGGCGGGGGTGGGTCTAGTGGCCGACGATGGGAGTGGGTGTGCAAGTCTGGTGGAAGGGTGAAGATACAGAGCACGGGGCTGGCAGCTCCTGCTGATGGTCTGTCAGCGCAGGCCCCCTCTTGGCCAGCAAGGCCCTGCCCCTTGTCCCATTTCCAGCCGGCACTGGTGCATGCTGCAAGCTGTGATGGCTGGTGTATGCAGACAGGCACCAGGCAACAGCTGGTTATGTGTCACCTCTGCTGCCTACCCGTCAGTCCTTCAAGTGCTCTCCCTCTCACTATCCTCTCCCTGATTTGCCTTTTTGTCCTCTCTAAACCCACTGCTACGCCATATCCCACCCTCCCTCCCACCCTCGGCAGGGTGCGTTCTGCTCCCAGCACTATGTACAAACCAGCTCCTGGTCAGAGCGTTCAGCTCACCAACAGCCTGGCTGGTAGGTTTCTTTCTTCCTCCATTGTTTCTGGCTGGGCAGGTGCCCCAGGAGAGCCCAAGATGCTCCAGCCTGGGGTGCTGGCCAGGAGAAGCCAAGCCCAGCATATGCCAAAACCCTGCACAGCACTGGCCCAAGGAAGCCTCTCCGCCCCTCAGCTAAGCTCTAGAGTGGCTGGGGGTGGGGAAGAAGCCATTTCCAGCTGTTCCCATCCTGAACCTGCAGGCTCCACAGCAGCCCTTGGGCAGGGCCTCAGCATCCTCTTCACCCCACCCCACCTGCCTCTCTGGGTCTTGGCAGGGAGCACAGGGCTGGAGCACCCTTCCCTTCTGAGCCACCTTTCTGGCCTGCAGTCAGGTTCCATGGGCCCTGCTGTACAATGCATGCTTAGGGCTTAACCCCTTCATGGCTGCACTGTAGCCGGGGGCACAGGAGGCGGCTGGGTTATGTGCTTGGTCAGCAGCTGTCTGGAGATGTTAGCTGCCTTTGGACTCTGTCTGGGCAGGAAGGGACAAGCTACTTCCAGGCATGGGGGGGCAGGGAGAGAGAAGAAGAGATGAGCTCTGTGAAGACACAGGCCACATCATCCCTTCCCTGTGCCCTCTCTGCAGTTCCCATCCCTTCCCTCCTACACGTGCCAAAAGGCTGCTGCTGGCCACATTCTGGTGTGAACCCTGGCAGAAATCTGGGAAGGGGGGCATGTGACTCGGCCTGCCCATCCCCCCCCACGTATTGCCTCGGGAAGATGTGGTGCCAGGTACTAGGAGAGGCAAATCTGTCCCAGGGGCCCAGCCAGGCATGGAGAGCAGAGAGCACTGGGCAGGGAGAGTCAGGTCGGTTGCTCACTCCCCCTGTGTGAGAGATTTGTATAGGAGTGTGTGTGTGTGACCTCTCCCCATGTGTGTGTGGAGGGGAATAGAAGCGTGTGTGTTACCTCTCCCTGTGTGAACCCTAAATCCTTAAAGATAAGAAGGTAAATAAAAAGAATCCAACTACATAGTATTTCTTTTTAATGGGCGCTCGGTCAACTTGATGTTAATTTGAATGTTTGTACTGCAATCATTCTGATTGATTGTTATTAAACTTGTTTGAATACAAGTAATTTTACCAGGTGACCCGTATTCAACATAGGGAAATATGGTCACCCTACACATAAACAACTTAGGCACTTCCAACAGGATGCTTTTGCATTATGCTACTTTAGTACACAAATGTCTAATTGGCATAGGATCATATATAATACTACAAGAGATCTGAAAATAAGATTTGGACAACATAATAATTTAATTGGAAGGCAGAGTTAAAATGTTCCCTGGTTAAACACTTGATCAGTTAAGAACACACAGTTAGATGACTATCACTGGAGTTAAGTTTCCATAGGAGGAAAATATGCTGACCTGAATTGTCTGTTTCTGCAACGGGAAGAATTCTGGACTGATAGTTTAAACTGATCCTCTCACAGGACTTAAAGAAGAGCTAGACCTTACCTTCTAGATTTTTATAAGGATTTCTTGTGATTGTAAATTTCTAATGGAAGTATTTGTACATAAGTTAAATAAACTCATGAGGAAACATCTGGATGTTACAATCTATCTAATAACATTTTCAGAAGCACTGGCCAGTGGGATGAGTATTTATATCTCATGGATTAAACTTATCTTTGTATTACTCTTTTTTTTTTCTATTGTACCCCTATATTATCACTTTGGGAGAACAACATCCACAAATGAATTTAAGAAGATACAAAATACAAAAATTTTCCTTCATCTAGGCACTTGTGTGTTACATAAGCCTCTGTATTGTCATACACTAAATTTCAAATCTATTTGTAAACACAGAAGACTAGATCCTCTCCTACAGCACACACTGCAGATCATGGGAACTGAGGATTGTGTGAAAAGCTGATATAAAGCTGATTTTTGCATTACCCGGTTCTTAAGACCACTGTGTGCCAATCTGGTCTCTTGGCATAAGTTAGAGCAGCCTGAAAAGCTGCTCTAAGTTACATCTGCTGCCAATGAACTCAATGCACCAAAACAGCAACCATGATAGGTAGCATGTAGCAAAGATCCTGCCTCTTTTTCTTAGCTCTGGTCATGCCCAATACATTGGCATTATCATGCAGGAGACTGATGTAGACACCATTTTGCTGGTTCCTCACCACCAGAGGAACCTCTATATTTTAATGGCTCTCTCATGGACAGTTACATTGTTTCTGCAGCCAAATTTCATTGGCACTATGGAACAAATCAGCCACAGGTGTCACCTGAGAATTTGGTCCAAAGTATATCAGCTGAAAATACACAGATGTTTCATATAGTTGCTAAAAGTATTTCTTGAGCTACTTATATTTTGATCTGTGCTTCCACTTACTGCTGACTTCAGTTTTAATATAGAGTATATTTCCAAGCTGAGATAAAGTTATATAGATTCTGAAAAAGCCATTATCCTGGATTTTAGGGACAAATAATAAGCTAGTGGCCAGTGAGAGTAACAGAGAAACAAGTACAAAACAACCCAGCTACTCTTATGTTCACTGCACAAAACTAGATAAGCTATCCTTATGTGTATTGAACAAGAAGTGTCCATCCTATGTCTGAAATTGGTATCATACTTTGGTTGCGTAAATCCTTCAGTGGTTTATTTTCTTCCTATAATTTGTATAGATTTTAGAGGGCACTGAAACTCAAAGTATTCAGTTCAAAATTGAACACAAGTTTTATAGCACTTCATCAGTAAGAAGGAAGCAGTAATTTGAGCCTACTGTGTCTGGAAAAAAAGGGAGATTAATTTAAAATACTATGCCTGTAGGGCAGGCTGATAACAATCTTAGGGAGAGAGCATTTAGGAGCAGATCAGTGACCCAGATGTCCATAGCTATCTACATGCTTCAAGAATTAATAGTTGTTACTATAGCTAAAAGTTCTACAATTCATTCACCTCCATGTCATAATATTCTATAAGGGTAAAAGTTAAGAAGGCCCACTGCTGCTGTCTCTGTCAGCTGCTTAATTCTTAGGAAGTGATATCATCTGAGCTGTCAAGTGGTCCAAAGATTGTGCTCCTAAACTTTGTAGTGTGACTATTGGGGGAATTTTATGAGTTCCAGGATTTGTCTGTATATATCAAGGAATGTCTCAGACTGAATATATCTGCAGCTCATAAATGCATTTTTATTTGTTGGATCCCTAATAGTCCCCCTATGTTTACTCCTTGGAGGAATACACTACTAGAATTTTTGGCAATGGAAAATCTGTCTGCAGTGAACAGAAACAAAGTTTTGAACTTTTATGAGGTATCATGACCCTTCCAGGGTTTCTGGCCTGAAAGAACAAGAGAAATACAGTAACTAGAGCAATCAGTCTGGTAGCTGTCACTGAATACATTTTAAGACACTGACTTTTTTTGTAATTTAAACACACAAAAATATCATGTACCTAGTCTTTAAGATGTTGCAAAGTGACCATGGAATAATTGTGTAAAGGCAGGGTTTTGGGGGTGAAAGAGAAGGAAAGGGGAAGAAACAGAATATGGTTCCATGGTCGATGACTAAAGATTATTTTTATAATTCTGACTATGCAGTTACTTTCATGCTATTAGTGAAATCTACAAACGGGGGGTAAAATTTTCAAACATATCTGTGTAACTTAGGAGCCTAAGTTCCATTTTCAAAAGTGACCTAGGCACTAAATCTCACTGAAAGTCAATCGGTGTTTTGGATGTTTACATAGTGCTTTTTCAGCCATAGATCTCAGAGCATTTATAAAAGTAAGTAAGCTCTATTGTCCCCATTTTATATAAGAGGAAAACTAATGTTCAGAAAGGTTAATGATATAATTATAATGATATAATGATATAATTTTCAAAGTTAACAGTCTAAGGCTAAGAACCTCACTATATGGGTACTTAAAGAGATGGCTTGATTTTCAGAGTTTTTGCCACATGTAGTTCCCTTTTCTGGGAATATCAGAGCACTTATGTAGCTGTCTTTGGGTCCAAAATTTTCAGACAGGGTCATGAACTTTGGATTACTCAGCCTTACGGTGCCCAACCTAAGACATCTTGGATCTGATTTTTCAGAGGTGTTGAGCACCAGCATCTCCCATTTAATTCTGGTGGAGAAGGTGGTTGTGCATCTTCTTAGTTTACATGAAAAAGACACCTTAGCTTACATCTGTACTATATTTTCTGATGTGCCCACTCTGGGGATTAGATTTCCCCTTTAAGTGGAACCCTGAGGCAGTTGTGGATGGGGAATCCCTAGCAATGAGGTTAGTTGGAGCTGCTGAGGCACAAGGCCCCTAACCTGACATGGATTCCAGGAGATCTGTGTGGTTTGGATAGTGGTCCTGCACCCTGTTCGAGGGGTGAGACAAATCCTGTCCTCTGAGCAGAACAACATGGAGGAACCTCTCATGAACCCCTCCCATGGATTTTATCACCTGAGGGGGTGATATTGTAATGAGAGTACTCCCATGATAGAGCGTTTGGAGGATCAGTCCCTTCCCCAAACAAAATTAAGCAGGACAGCACAGAGTACTTTCAGGGTATCCAGCAATACCTATTAGCATTATAATGATTTAGAAGGTCCATTTCTATAGTATCACTACCCACAGCTGTCATTTCGGTATATACACAAGTCCTCCTTATTCAGAATAATTGCCACCTCTCTATACCACTAGGTTTTTCTGAAATTAATAACAATGTTCAAATATGAAAAGATCCAACCAAAGGCTATAAGATATCTTTAATTGACAAATATATATCTGTGGGGAACCACGGTGCTATTAAGTTAGTAAATGGTATAAATAACTTCAAAATGCAAATATGATTGCCAAACAGCATGTGAGCACGTAATTGGTTTTCACAAATGAAAAAAAAATAAAAAATCTTATGGTATCTTTTTGCTCAAAGAGCGCTCATATTAATTGTAAAAATACAGTAGCAAGTCTATTCAAGGCTTTGTACACTCACGTGGTCTTATATAAAAATGTTTATAAAGGATAAAATATTAGTGAATCATTTATTTCTTTAAAGTGATGAAGGACCTTTTGTGAGAATGGGCCTGATTCTCTTCTCACACCAGTTTAACTCCATTACCAGTTTAACTCTGTTTACCACAGTGAACATTAACAAAATTGACCACTCCTGCAATTTTATTTCTCATGCTAGTTGCTGTTTTTTTAAAGCTTTCCACGATCTCATGATTGATGGCATCAAACTGAAAAAGTTCTCATTTTCAAAACTTCTATCTCCCATTATTTTCAATAGGCTTGAGGGCTAACAGCCCTGTACTAAACTGAACATAATTCCACTAGTCTTTGAATATGGAACTGTAGTTCCCACTAGTAAAGATGACCAACAACTTCCATTTTCTTTATGGAGACTAAAGTTAGGTTGTCCTTAAGGAAATATGAATGCCAGCCTAGAGTTAGAGGTCTGGACAGGAAAGTCTGAGGCGGAATGATAAGGAAACTGAGGGGCACAGGAATGCAGGTTGCAGGAAAGAGACTGATATGGCTTACAAGTGTATGTGGAATATAGCAAGGGAGAAAGAGGGTTTTGCAGGAAAATGTGGTGAGCAGATAGGAGTTTAAAGATGGGCAGGAGGAGCCTGGGGGGGTTAGGCAGAATACAAGGTCCTAAAAACGGAAAATGAAGGATAAATCAGCTCATGATTTTTGAATGCTCGGGGTCTGCATATACTGCATAAACTCTTTTCTCCCTAGGGTTTCCTGCCCTATCATCTGGCCTTCTACCAGGCTCTTTCCCATGCACTATGCCTCCTCCTGTGCCCCAGACCCATAAAAGCTTTAACAGCGGCAGCCAGAGTTCCTGCCCCTTTCCCAGTCTACCCCCACTCAGTAGAAATACCCACAACCTGCTTCTTCACAAGTTCACATAGAAGAAAAGCCCAACATTGGTTTTGTCTCTCCCATATCAAGAAAAGAGAGGATGGATACTAATATCCCAGCCTACTTACCCAGCAGACTTCGCTATGGAGCCTATAGTCCACATGACATCCCACAGTTCCACTGTTCTGAGTGGAAGCCAGAAACAGACCATGTTGGATCTGGGGCCTGTCACTAAAAGTCTGGCAAACCCAGTTACAACCCTCAATGCAAAGCCTTCCTGCACCACTTAAAATCCAAATTATTTGTTTCATGTGCTGCATGCTGGGTAACAATATGAGAAGACTCCATTCTTATTAAAATAACTGACTCTTTCAGGACTGCACCAGCTGTAGCTTAACATTCCAAATAATCAGTATACGGACTCACTGCTGCCAATTCTTATATATAAAAGCAAGTTATTACCCTTCATGATTGTGGAGAAAAGTTTGAAAATGTTACCCAAGTACACCATACTGAGGCAGAAACCAGAAGGTAAATTAAAAAACAAAAACAAAACCCAAATGTTATTTTTTTTTAAAGTTTCATTTTTAAATCAGTTTCCCTTTTTAAACCATATTTTTTGAGTATTTGGGGTTGGCAATCCTGCTGACTTTCTGTTGCCTCTGCCAAGCTCTTCCCTTCTGCAGCTATGCTTCTCTCTCCTGGTTTAACGACAACATGTTTCATTCCTAGCACATATTTTGTACTAAAATTTAGGACAAAGTAATTAACCTGATATTTAAAAAAATAGTTCTGATTGATATAGGATTATCTGGTAAAATACTAACTGTATCTATACCTAAAATTAGAATATAAAATTTGAAGATCAAAAAGCCTTCTAAGGTAATCCAATGGATTTTCTTGAAAGCACAGTATACTCTACCACATATTTTCTAAGGGCTTATCAGTTTTGGAGGGATTTAAAACAATTCTCAAATATGGCAAACTGAACTACAAAACTTTGCACTCTAGCATAAAAGAGCCTAAGTAATTATAAATTCATTCTTCTCAGGAGAGTTAATCATTTTTAAATAGGTATGTAATCTTCAGCCATGCTTTGGGATAAGACTGGGAAAATGCTTCACATCTGGCATAAAATCTGATACAGTCCATACATCAAATTTAGCAACAATTCTTTGTGTAAAATCAGGCCCATTTTATATGCTCATTAAATGCTGTTCCTTTTACCCTACACTGATAGCCCATTTTAACTGTCCTACCAATTTCATTCTATGAAATAGGTATGTGACCAAACTGAAGCCTGAGAACCATTTTTTCCCCTTAACATTATCTAGAGATTATTCACTCAGGCCCTGATCCAAGATCCATAGACGACTTCCGCCTTCCCATGATCAGTCCCTGTCTTCTCCCATTCACTATCCAACATCCCTGCAATAACTACAGCTGTTGCTGACATGGAAAAGTAACAGGGAGAAAAAGATGACACCATTTTAGTTGTCCTTTAATGACACTTAGCAACTGAAGCCACAGCACTATGTGATCTGGACCACCAGAAGTCCACGGGCTACAGCTGGGTTACCTCTAGTCAGAGAGATTCCATTCGGAAAAACAAAAAAGCTTTTGCATTAGCTGTTATGATTGTTGTATCCTTCCAGTACAAATATAACCATTACATAATCTGTCCCAATTAGGATGGCATTTCATGCACATTGGGGATTAAAAAAAAGAGTCCCTTCTATCGACCATATTTAAATCAATGGAGAGTTAAAATCAGTGGTACAACATGGCCAGATAGTTGGAGATAGATTTAGGAATACACTGTTAGTGCCTTGTTCCAGCTGACAGATATGGAGCTATCTACTGGGGAAAGTTGACTGTCAATCTGAGCAGAGCATCTTGGGAAATTTTTACCAAGACAAGATCTGAATAGTGAGATCAGAGCTTTAGACAAAGAGAAATTTCAGCAGAGTTACTGCTGTCAAGATCCCACACGAATAGGATCTCACTTTACTTCATGAGTGCAAACACTAAGGAGAGAGGGAGGAATTACATATCACAGTAAGCAGGGTGTAACTCAAAGTAATGAGATTGAATTACAAAAGGAAGGTTTTAGGATAAATATCAGGGAAACATCCTGACAGTGAGATATTTTAAACTGTGGTATAGTCTCACAAAGAAAGTGGTAAAACTCCATCACAGGGTACCATTTTTTACTATAGGGAACGATACTGAACTGCCAATAGGTAGATTTGATTACCTAATAAGAGTTTTTATATTCCTAGATTTTATAATGCTGTGTAATTGTAGCTTTAAAAGTGATGCAGAAATACTGTGGCTACATGAAATAGCACTTGAGAGCAATATCTGAAACTGGACATTTAAGGACATTATAAAACATGCAAGACAATACAAACTGCCCTTGTCATTACATTTTCAAAACCATAGTACAACATCACAAGATTCTTGTAGTATATTCTTGATTCTTGTAGTATATTCCAGAATGAAACTTTGGTCATGCGTGGATATATTATAGAAAAATCTATATACAGGTTTATATGAGACACAGTACAATGATTTCCAACCCCTTCCATTCCAATGCCCAGAAGGTTGTATCCTCTGAGTTACTATAAGATTATTTTCCTTATTCATCCAGCTGATGTAATTGTAAAACTACTGGGAATGAGGGAACTCTCTGTTCGCCTATTCAGCATGTTAAAATAGATTAATCCGCTAGCAACACTTAATGGAAACTAAATCACATACAATATAATACTATAATTGTGAAACATCAAAATAACTACTCAATTAAACACTTATGCATCCAGCTTCTGGAGACAACACCAATAAGATTTTTTTTGTCTTTTAATTTCTTCGTAAACATTTATGATGGAATTTGGTGTTTATGGAAGTGAGGGACTATGAGCAATGCCTAGAGAGAGAGATTATGTTTGGACTCTCTGCAAACTTCCCTACACAAATATGTCATTGAATCTGAACCCTGATCTACTTTTCTTGTTCTTGGCCTACCTATAGCAGCGAATGACAATGTTTTTATGGTACATAGTATACTTTATCTATATTCACTTTTTATGAAATATTATTATATCCTGCTGTGACATCTTTTCAATACACTTATATCTGAATTTTTCACAACAAAGGCTGATACATATATAATAGTGTTTCTTCTATGGTTTAAATGTATCTTTGTATATAAATCAGAGTATAGATAGTATGCAGTCTTGCCAACAGTTAGCTGTTTGACACTCCAGATAGTTAATGGTGGCAAACCTAGTTTCCTGCATCTGTAAAATTACTCACATCCTGATTTTTTGTACACAGAGTCTTATCAAATACATGTAAATGACAAATCTTCCATTGACTGTTAATCAAATATTAAAATGATACTATTTTAGCTCAGGATTAAGCAGTGTGGGATATTTGGACCCCTAGGAGCACAATGAAACTCTCAGTTAAAGAAACATTGCAATGGAACATAAAATAATGTCCAAACATATAATCCAATGTAAAATTTAATGGCATTAATACTAATTGTATTAAACATCCCACATATAAAAATTAAATATGAAATATTGAAGTCATACTGTCACCTCATGAGGTAAGAAAGAATGATCAGAACTATAGCAAAAGACATAGGAAGCTGCAAACAGGAAAGTATCCCAACAAACAACATTTTAGGTAATGTCTGTATTTTGGTTTAATATCTAGGACCACATAAAATCAACCACCCCACCAACACCCTGAAAAAAGGAGAATTTTCTTCAAAAGAATAGTGGGAATCAGCCATTGCTGATGGCTCTAACTACAATCTCTCGTCTTGGCAACGTCATCAGGCTGTATGTTTTCTGCTGGATTTGCTGAAGTGGCAACAGCCTTAGATTACTCAGTTGCTCAATTCATGTAAAAAGAGATTTTGAAACATTATGAAGTGTTTTAAAATTCTACATAATTTCTTTGTTTCACTTGTGCATTCTGATTAGGCAAATAGCTAAGGAGTCATCTAAAGTCATGTCTTTCACTAAAAAAAAAGGTTTTTTTGTTTGTTTGTTTTTTACTATGAGATAAGTAATGTGCGTTAGCTATACCAGTGTAAAAAAAGAAAAGGTAAACTAGGTGTAGTCCATTATGGGTGAGAGCTGACCTTAGTGCTGACCTTACCTAAATATGAAATAGTAAATACTGCAAGAGCCTTGTCTGAACTTGGGATTTTACAGTGAGATAACTATCCCCTGTTTGGTAAAAAACAAACAAACCAAAAACCCTTGTGTCAGTGAAGAGAAAGCCTAAAAGTCAGTAGTTAAAATATGACTGCAATTTTCTTTTAAGAGACGATAATGCGAATAAAATTTGGAGGCTAGATTTAGTGCACTTGCCTTTTATCTTTGGAGATCAGAGCCCAAACTGGAGCTAATTTGCATAATGAGTTTTGTTTGGTCATTTCCAGTTTTCCTTATCATGACAACAACATGTAGCATAATTTAGGAGGGATGTTAACCTAAACAGCAGAGGCCAAGCAGGGCTGTTACAAGTCAAGAAAACTGCACAAGCAATGTTGGGTATGGAAATATGCACAGCACCTTCTTGTGCCATATAGGTCAAGCTATTGCCTCTTGCTTTCGGGAATACTAAATAAACTAAACAAACCAAATCACTGATCCTGTAATTTACAGCCTACAGGTGGGAAGACAGCTGTGCTCACCTAGAGCTTCACTGAAATCAATGACGTTCCACACAGGTGCAGTTGTCCATATGCACATTGTAAATTGTGGCCTATGCTACTGACTAAATCTGAACACAGAAAAATAAAAATAAAATGCGTTCTTCAACTTTCCCAGAATTTTCTGAAAACAGATGGATACTTTGCAGATTAACAAAGAGGTTAACTTCAATTTAGCTTCTCCTTCCATTTCCCTTCCACATATGCTCAGGAGAATGACTACAGGAGTGCCTTTGTGGGAACAGGTATGAAAATATTATCACTTGCGAAATAGAAACCTAAACTCATGGTCAGACAACTGGACTGAATCTAAGCTGAGGAGGTTTTCTGTTTACTCTTTTCTCCTCAGCTTATTTTGACTTCTTCTTACAAATATTTCTTAAGGAAAAGACCTTATTGACTGCAATTGTTTCATTTGCTTAATCATTCTACCAGCTTACATAAATATTACAGCAAAGAGGTTTTCAAACTATGGTCCATTGACCACTGGCTAGTGTCTCACAGAGAGCTGTTTAGTTGCATGGTGCTACCTTTCCTTCTGTTTTTCAATTGCTAAATCACGTTAAGAGAAAGTATATTAAATATTTTCCCACTTCTACTTTTTCAAGTAACTTAAAGTATGTAATTGCTGTTATGGCCAGAGGGATGTTATGTGATCAGGAAGGTAGAGAGAAAGCAGTGTACAAGATCATAAATGAGAAAGAAAGTGGTCCTCAAGACAATTTCTCTATTAAGACGTGATCTATATTTTGGCAAAATATGGCCAGCCCAGATCCTGTATCTATATGAAGTCATTTGGCCCTCTTCTTCAAAAGTTTTGGCCCCTAGTCCTCAGACCCAATTGATCACTTCTTTACTATTCTATACAGTTTTGTTTTGTAAAACTAAAATTGATTTATAGTATGATAAACTAACACTCATTATTAAAAAGTCAATATTAATGAACACTTACTACACAGTGTTATCTTACATACTGCAGTATTTTCCTACTGAACCACTAACAAGTTCTGTGGTATCTCAAATGCCATTGCTGGTATACACTGATTTTTTTGAATGTTGATTAACTTATACCGATTCCTACTCTTTACTGGGGTGCAATATAGCAACTTTTCAGCAGCACAGTGCTTGCACCATGCAAAATTTTGAGCACAGGAAGTGAAGAATAACTGCCCATTTGAAATGGCAGGTAGAATTTAGGTTGGCAGAATGTAATTTTTCAAATTGGAATTTAACTTGGACACTTGTGGTAAAACCTGTACTTTGTGAAAAATTCCATAACTTCTTTATTGACCATGCATGTTCAGAAATCTTAGGACTTGTCTAGATGCTGTGTTAGTTCCCATTAGAGGGATGTAAATTCTAATGTGCACCAGCATGTCATGCACTAAGTGGCCCATGTGGATGCTGCTGGCATGCATTAAAAATTCCCTAGTGGACGTTTATAGATCCCAAAGCCAAAAGGGACCATTGTGATCATCTGACCGCCTATATAGCAGAGGCCATAGAACTTCCCCCCAAAATTTCCTAGAGCACGTTTTAGAAAAAACTTTCAATCTTGATTTAAAAAATGCCTGTGATGGAGAATCCACAATAATCCTAGATAAATTGTTCCAATAGTTAATTACTCTCATGGTTAAAAATGTATGCCTTATTCCCAATGTGAATTTGTCTAGCCCCAACTTCCAGCCATTGGATCATGTTATATTTTTCTCTGCTGGATTGAAGAGCCATTATTAAATATTTGTTCACCATGTAGGTACTTACAGACTGTAATCAAGTCACCCTTTGCTAAACTAAATAGATTAAACTCCTTGAGTCTGTCACTAAAGCATGTTTTCTAATACTTTAATCATTTTTGTGGCTCTTCTGTGAACAAACTCCCATTTACCTCGTTTCAAACAGTACTATATTAATGAGTACTAATGAACTTTTAGTGCACAACAGCAGGTACCAGTTTCTGCAACATGCTGGCATGTATTTGAATTTACTCCCCAGCTGGTATGGACTAAGATATCATACAGACAAGCCCATAGTTTTACATTTAATCTGAAAGACAACATTACGCTGGCATTTGACACCATGATGGGCCATTAAGTTAATACTGACTTAGTGGAAACAGCACAACCAACTGAGCCAGCAAAGTCACTTTCTTCAGGACTTAGATGTCTTTCTTTCTTGCATTTCAGCTTGTGTTCAGCTGGACTCCACTTAGTTTGTGCGATCTGATGAGATCTCAGCATAACGCAGTATGGCTGCAGGTATATTGTGCTAAATAACGGCATTACACTTGATCCATTTTTTCTACTTGTTGGTACTTGATCCAACAGATTACACAGGTAAAAATAATAATTAAATAATGGTGGCTCTTTTTTATTGGAAAAATAACTCTATTGGAATTTTGGTTGGGGTAGATCTTCAATGTAGCTTTCCTAGCATATTTGACTGTCTCATTACGCAACAATTAAGATTCTTGCAGCAACATATAGCAACGTTTTTGGCACCCCTTTATAGCCATTTAACATCTCCAATTTAGTACTCGTGCCGACTGGTCTATCATTGTAGTGGATGTTATACATTTACCACGTTCATTTCATATTTAAAGTTTACGTGCAGGAGGTCATAGCATATAGGGGCTGTAAAGGCACTAACTTGCAGGAGGTCGAGTCCCTCAGTGTTGGGCCACTATACATAATTCTACACTGGCTCCTGCAGACTCACTATAAGTGGTCTGTCAGCAGTGGGATAACGAGTCTTGAGATTCATGAGCACAGTTTAAATTCTGGATTGTTGGTGTAAATTAGAGCAGCCCTGAGGCTACTCTAATTTACACAGGTGGTTGGGAGGGATATCACACTCGCTCCAACTGGCTCAGAATCCAGACAACATAAATGTGGTTTAAAGCCACTGTTTCTCATCCTTACCATAGGCCGTGCCTTCTGACTTAGTACAGAATCTGTGAGACAGTGTTTGGCTGGATATATATAAAAAATAAAGCTAGTCAGAACATTTTCAGTGAAACCTTTTTCCTTTGAAAGGTGCTGTTTTATCAAAACCTAAAATGTTTAATGGAAACATATCGATTTTAACAAATGTTTTGCTGAGAAAGTTTCGCAGATTATCAGAGACAAAGACTCTGATTAGCTCCTGGTGGTTAGGGCACTGTCTCATGATGTGGGAGATCTGGGTTTAGGTCCCTGCTCCAAATCAGGTAGAGGAGGGACTGGAATCTGAGTCTCCACAGCCCAAGCCAGTGCCATAACTACTGGGAGAGAGCATTGTCTCTATTACACCTCCCATTCCTCCATAGTCAGAGTCTCCCCCTTTGAAAAGTCTCATTTTCATTCTGATACAGAATGAAAATAAATTCTGAAACCTCAGTATTTTTTTTTTTAGGAAAATTCAATTGTTATTTATGGTCAGTCCTACTAAAAAATACTTCATGCAGGAAGGGGAGTAACTTTTCCCTCACGGGTTGTAGTCGGCATGGTATGATTCCCAGGAAATAAATGATTTTGTGTGATTGTGTGTTTTTGAAAGTCTTCTTTCTATATTGTTCAGTATCAGCATTATAGTTAAAGTTACAGTTTGTACTCATGGTTTCTTCAAGACATTTCACATTTTCTGTACAATAAGACATTTCCTTCTTTCCTCTCATGTAATAAACTTTATACATCAACTATGTTGTATATTGTCATGAGTGACTATGAGAAATTCATACACAAGAAAAAACTGATACTGCACAAACACCTCATTTTTCCTCTTTAATTGACAGCACGAGGAGGATCCCATATGCTATATATATAGGGAAGTTGCCTACTGTTATTGCATAGACAAGTTATCCAAATGAATCCTAATGACATTCTTACACCTACATTTTAAAGCTAGGCATATGGAAACATTTAACCGCATCTAAGCTGAGCAAACAAATTGGGTCTTTGAAGGCATCTCCGGCCCCCAAGAGTTGAGTACCTATACCTAATTTTAATATGAACATTCTTTATTTATAAGCATAAGCAAATTGCATTGAAATGTATGTGTGCTATTGAGCACTACTAATTTTGAAAATCTGGCCCCATAAGTTCTCATGACATCACTGGGAAAATAAGTCCCATAGCAGCTATCCTTTACTGAATGTTATCTTGGAGTACTGACTGCAACCTGAATCTGATTTTTTTTTTAACTAACTGAAAGGGATACTAGTATCCCAACAATTATTTTGAAGTAGAATGAGAAACTACAGAATATTGTCTAGGTTTTACTATGTCCCAGTTGGGGTAGTTTTTCCAAGTGACAAAGTCAGATCTGACAGCTGTAAGTGAGTGGAGGAAGGCAGGTATATCAGCCCTAGAATGGTGAAGGCCCTTTTCTCTGTGAACTGAAAAGAGGTTACCTCAGGTTCATGAGAGGCACCTGAGTCCAAGTAAGGGCTTCTGTTAAACCTTACAAATCCCTCTTCTGAGACAGGAGGGATGAGAAACAAGCTGCAGCAGGGTTAGGGGCAGCAGGGAGAAAAGGCTTCTCCTAGGAAGAAGGCTGTTGTTAACTTCTGTTGGGGAAAGACTGGCAACCAGAAGCCAGTGTAACAACACCTCAGGAAGAGAGCAAGAAAATGTATTCCTTTTGTGTTGAGTTTTCTTCTTCTTCTTAAGAGAACTACTTAGACCTACCCTGAGGCCTACTTTGTAAATACTGAAAAAAATAAACCAGAGTGAAGAATTAAAAACCACCGGAGTAGGACAGATTTACTCCAGTCCCCCCACTATATGAGGGAGAAATGCTGAGGCTGATGAAGCAAAGGAGGTGCCTTGCCACAGCCTTCATAAATAAAGACCATATTTGAATTTAATAAATACACTGGAACACATTTCTCATTTGTTATATTACTCCGCCCTCTGTAGGTCACTGAGAAATTCCTTCTAATTTGTTAGATCAGTATAACTGCATCTCTCAGGGGTGTGGAATCCTGAGCGACACAGTTATTCTGACATAAATTTGTTGTGTAGCCAGGCCCCCAAAGCTATCTAGAGGCTTCTCCCTCTAGAAGCATTCCAGGATTAGGAGGGCACAAAGGTAACTTTAAACTGTGGTAGTCCATTCTCTCCAGAGCTGAGAGTTTTCATTCTAAATGTTTGGTTTGCAAATGGCTCCGGTATGAGGTCTTATGTAAAAAATTACAATAAACTATTATACAGTGTTTCTATCTATATCTTGAAAATATCACAGGAAATGGTTTTCAATGGAACCATGTACAGAGAACGGATCTTACAGTTTTGGGAGGCAGAGTAGAATCTTCCTGTTATGCGTGCCCTCATCCATCCTTAGCTGTAATTAGTTTTGCTCCCTGCTGTATTAGAATGCACACAAACTGCTGCATTTGCACATCATATACACATTAGATATCATTCAGACTGCTCAGTATGAAACTAAAGTCCTATAATGTTACTTACAATGTACTTTATCATCCCCAATTTCAATTGAAATAAAGTCCCTGAAAAGTAGCTGAAACAGCATACAGGATAGGGTTGATTTTTTAGATCTCAAAAATGTGGAAGAGTTTACTGGTATGTGAGAAGTGTTGCCAGAAGAGTCTATGTTAAATTGCTGACTCACTGAGATCATGCTATTTTACAAAAATCGAAGCTCTCTTCAGAGCCAAATATTCTGTATTTCCAACAGCAAATTATGGTTAGCCAATGGGTAGCAGGCCTGGATACTTTTTTTAAACATATTGTCACCCATTTTTTACTTGAGTGGCTAGTCAAAAGTTTCGGGGTTCTGTGGATGTTCCTGTTAGAAGTAGAAATCGATGGAATCTGATGTTTTCTTTGATTCAGTTGTGTTTGTTGACAATGAATGTTCAAAGTGCTGTGTCTCAGAACACAGAAGGAATCAAATAGAAGGAAACAGCATCTTTTGCTCACGGCACCAGGAATATCCTTTTCAATTTGCTGCCCAGCCCAAAAACCTCTTCCAAAGTCAGTCACTGAGCTTTCAACTTCCTTAGGTTGTCTCTTTCTCTGTCTCTCCCCCAGTTTTTCTGCTCTGCTGGGACACACACACACCTATTCAAAACAATACTCAGCCAAAAGCTCCTGGGTGGGTTCACAGGCTCCCTTTGTCTTAGGTGGGGTTTTTAACTCAACTCATGACAAGGTTCCACTCATCTTATAACAATACATTTCAGCTAGATCAGAGATCGAACCACGAACTCTAGCACCAGAAGGTATCATATGGATTTGCAATACTTCCCAGAGGCCTTTAGGTCTACAAACCTATGAGTGTGTTACACTCATCCATGTATCCAGTGGTGAGCTGGAGCCGGTTCCCACCGGTTCGCAAGAACCGGTTGTTAAATTTAGAAGCCGGTGTAGAACCAGCTGTTAAAGGGGCGGGCAAACAACTCCGGTCCGCGGGCCACATCCGGCCCGCAGGAATGTCCTGTCTCCGGCCTGCCTGAGCTCCCAGCTGAGGAGCTCCCCTGGCCCCTCCCTCTCTCCCCTGCAGAGCCGCAGCGTGTCGACCCGCCGGCGCCAGCGCTCGGGGCAGCTCTGCAGCTCCTGCTGCTTTGAGTGGCATGGTATGGGGGGGAGGGGGCTGCGAGCTCTAGCAGGCCGCGTGGCATCCTTACACGTTGCCCTGAGCAACATGGTGAGGGGGCTGGGCCAGGGCTGGGAGGAGGGGTTGGATAAGGCAGGCAGCAGTTGGAGGGGGCGGTCAGGAGACGGGGAACAGGGGGGCTCGCGTAGACATGAGTTCTGGGGATGGGGTGGGGGGAGTCAGAGGACAGGGAGTGGAGCGAGTTGGGCAGGGAGTGGGGAGGGGTCCTGGGGGTCAGTTAGGGTGGGGGGTCTCGGAGGGGGTAGTCAGGGGACAAGGAGCGGGGGCGGGGGTTGATGGGTTGCTTGTGGCCCTTGTGGGTTCTGAGAGGGGCAGTCAGGGGCAGGACATAGGTGGGGGTCAGATGGGGGTGGGGGAGACAGGCTGTTTTGGGAGGCACAGCCTTCCCTACCCAGCCCGCAATACAATTTTGCAACCCTGATGTGCAGGGCCGGCTTTAGGAAATGCAGGTCAAACAGTTTTGATGGGGTCCCGGCAGGGATAACTTTAAAAAACAAAACAAAAAACACATGGGGCTTGTACTCATCGGGCAGCGCTCTGAATCTTTGGCAGCACATCGGCAGCAGGTCTTTCACTCGCTCCGGGACTTCAGTGGCACTGAAGGACCCACCGCCAAAGTGCCACCAAAGATCTGGTAGGGAACCAGTTGTTAAGATTTTGGCAGCTCATCACTGCATGTATCCCAGTCTTTCCATCTGTGACAGATTAAACATGGATAGTGATCCAGATCCTGAGCTACACTTGAGTTTGTGTGTGCGCGCATGTATGCATGTGCACAGGGGTGCCCTCTGTTCCATGCAATCAGAAATGTTTAGCCAGGTTTTATAGCCTCTGATACTGCTAGAGCTACAAAAGTGTCTCCTTTTGTTCCAATGGCTTTTAAACAGGAGGCTCTGCTGTTGCCATGAAGTTCTCAGTGGACACTCTGAACAAGAAGTGACACTGAGTCAATAATGACTGAGGAATATCAGCATGGGCAGACTTTCAGCCAGGTTTGGTAGACATGTGAACCAAGCATTCTCACTCACAGCCAGATTTAAAAGTAATGGAGCCTGAAGATCAAGAATCCGTTTACTGTAAATTTCACTCCTCCTTTACATCATGAATGCATCTGCAAAATACATTACATTTTCAGAAGGGTAGAATTTAGCTTGGATCATTTTTATTTTCTTTTCCTTTTTATTTATGTATTTAGCATGTGCTGAGCATTAGAACACTGTATGGAAAAACAGGGCATCTTAGCATTACCTAAGATAGGGTCCTAAAATGTGTCTTCTCTTGCTCTTCTCTTTAAAATATGCCTATCACCAGATTTTATGTGCAAAATGCTTTCCAGGAAACCAAAGAGGATATTGAGGCTAGTGCAAAACAGACCTCTGCTGAGGTTCATTAAGTTTTAACATTTAAAATGTTTAGTTTTGTGACAGTATAGTGAATCCCCAGCATCGGCTTCAGAGGATACTGCTCAGCTGAAGTTAGAAGACAAAGGGAATCAAAGCATTGCCCAAGGAGGGGGCAGTTGTCACAGACCCTTGGAGTGATGGGGCTAAGAGTTTAGAGTGAAACCAGTGTAATCTCATTAGCATCAACAGGAAGAATCACTGACAACCAGCTTCTGCTTGCCAGATCTTCTCACTTCTACAAAGTCACCTAGAAATGAAAGCCTCTTTTCCCGACTCCCCAGATTTTTCCCTTGTACTCTTTCCTTGTCAGAGGCAAATACAAAACCTTCACTTACTAATCGTGTGCCAGCTGCTTCTTCCCACCTACCATCTTCCGCATGTGTCCCTGACAAGAGAAGGGTGGGGGGTGAGATCCTGCACATTTCCTCTTCTAGGTATCTGTGACCTCCCTTTACCTACCCACGTATGAGTTTTAGAATACAGTCACACTTAAACAATATAAAGGTGGCCTTTACAACTTGCACATCCCAATATTCACAATCAATTTCATCTTGACCAAAAAGAGTTTTCCTTATCAGTTGATTTCAAAATAGCACTCAGTCTCAGTGTACAGAATCAAGAGACTGGTAGCAGCAAAAGGAGGAGGCTACTTACTGCCTCTGTCAGATTGCAGTACTGGCCTGGCCATTGTGACACTTAGATTATCCTATTCAGAGACAAGTGATTGATATGGTGATTTGGTTGGGTCAAGTTTGGGTTCTACAGAGGACACACTAAGAACCTGATACAACTCCTAGTGGGAGTCTTTCCACTGACTTATTGGAGTTGTCTTGGGGATTAAGATACTAAACCAACCCCCATAGATTTACTGACTTTAGTGAAGTGACTCCATATTTACACTGGTGTAACTGAGATCAGAATCCAGTTTCTTGTGTTTAAGAATGAGTCACGTTAAATTCAGGGTTTTTTTTGTGCTGCCTACGGCTGTAAAGTACTTGCCTACCAGTAGAACTGAGATTGTTCAATCTGCAGCTCTAGTATGATCTTGACTGACACCCAGTCAGGTGACTGATTGGGGTGGAGTTGAAGTGCATCAGAGGAGTTGAACATAGCAGTTGAGACAGTGTAAGAGAAACAGTTGGGCTGGGAAGTTGAACCTAGTGCTATTTTCAGGAGTCATATCTGATTTATAAGTGAAATTCTGCTTTAATTATGTAGTCTGTTTAAAACTATTACAAATACATTAACGGTGAGATAGCAAAAAGCTAAGCCATCTCATTTATCTTCTAATGGGGAAATAACCCACATGTGGAATCCAAACTTATTGCTCCAAAGATTGGGCAAATACATAAAACTGATGTGATCCCAGCTAGGGAACAGTTGAACCTGCTACAAACAGCATGCAAGACTGGATGTCTTTCGGGAAGATATTCGTTAGTCAAACACAAGATACTGCACTCTGTTGAGTGTAACAATGTAATTCTATGGCCTGTAATATACAAGAGGTCAGATTACGTGGTCTGATTGTCTCTTCTGGCCTTAAAACTTGATTCTGTGAATGTATTTTACACGCAACCATTTTTTGCTGTCAGCAAAACTCATTCTTGTACAAAGCACATTATCTATGCTACTTTTTGAACATTATAGGTGTCTTGTGAGCTTAATGGGCCAATTCAAAGTCAAGTAGAAGGAAGATTACTAGTGATGCTTTTTCCTCTGTGTAGAGCTTGTGACGCTGACAGAGTAGATGCCACATCATGCCAAGGCCTTGGGCCTCACTGAACTTTGACAAATGCACATCTAGAAACCAATCTGGATCACCTATGGGTTAGTATAGCTAAAATAGATATTAGTGTTATAGCAATAAGTTTAGTCTTTAGACTTTATGGAATGCTTGTAGGATGCTGCAGGTACTAATCCTACTTCTAATAGCTGTGTCCCATGCTCTAAAGGTCATACCTAAGTGTTGGCTTTTTAACTGTAATATGTTTGTTCTGAAACTCTAACTCACCAAACAGGAAAAAAGAAAACTGCATCAAATGAAAAATGCTGGGTTCCTACAGAAAGTGTTACCTCCTGGCCGTCAGGAAGGACTATTGAATCCAAATGGGACACTGTGGAACAAACACTTTGTCAGTTGCTCCCCACCACCACCCATGAAGATGTTACCTGCAGAAGCATAGGCACCAACTTTCCCTGGCGCAGGTGGGTGCTCGTGCCCCTCCACCCCTGGCCCCACCCTTTTCCCGCCCCTGCCCCACCCCGATTCGAACCCCTTCCCCAAAGTCCCTGCACCCCCTCCCTACCCTTATTGGACCCCTTCCCCAAATCCATACCCTGGTCCCGCCTCTTCCTTGAGCACGCCGCATTCCCCCTCCTTCCCGCTACCTCCCAGCTGTTTCACGGTGCAAGTTCTGGGAGCTAGGGGGGAAAAGCGGGCACACGGCATGCTCAGAGGAAGAGGCAGAGCAGAGGCGGAGGTGAGCTGGACGGCAGGAGCTGCTGAGCACCCCACCAATTTTTTCCCGTGGGTGCTCCAGTCCTGGAGCACTCACGAAATCGGCGCCTATGTGCAGAAGTGATCATCTCATCACCTTAGACTCTAGGGAGGTGATGATAAGAATTCCTGACCAGAAGTAATTGGGGTCTCTTTATGCTGTCTGGACTATGAGGGGCAAAGATTCCTAGCCATATGCTAGAAATCCCCATGCTACTTGACATGGGTCAACCCTAAAGGACATATAAAACTGCTTATATTACCTTTTTATATCTAAGCCTGTAACTCAGCTGTGTGTGTACGTTTCCTGTTTTAACCTTGTAAATAACACATTTATTTTCCCTGTTAAAAAATATGTGGTTCATTGCAAGATTGACTACAGGTGTTGGTTTTGTTTTGAGATCTGAGTAAAATTGACGTGGGGTAAGTGACTGGGAGTAATCTGAATACTGTTGTGATTTTTGGTGTAAAGTAACCATCTATCACATAGTCTAGCTTGCCTGGGTGGCAAGATAGACTGGAATGCCCAAGGGGACTGTCTGACTCCTAGGTAAGACTGTTATAGTGATTTAGGAGTTTGCACTTCTTACTTGGCTGGTGAAATCTAATTACAGAAAATACAAGTTTGAGATTTCTGCCCTACTTTTTGAAGTTGGCACTCTCAGTTGTGAGCCACTCCAGCCAGTGTAACAGAGCTCATTTAATGTTTTCTGTCCACAGAAGTGACATTTGCTAGCATATTCAGAGGCTTGACAGTTCCAGCTGCAAAAACAAACTTCTCAAAGTTTCCAACCAGCATGATTTCACATTTCTGAGAAATGAAACCCTACTTCTTTTATTTATGATATCATTGTTTTATGACAGTTAACCTGCATTTATTATAACAAACCCACTTTGTGCCATCACAAACAACCATCAGCATTATTTATTCCAGATGTTTTATTCTATTGTGGTAATAAAGAAACATTCATTGTTTTGATACCCTGAGCAACCTGTAAGAAATTTTAAAAATACACATATTTTCGGAAGCATTTATTCCTGTAAGAACACAAGAATGGCCATACTTGGTCAGACAAGTGGTCCATCTAGCCCAGTATCCTGTCTCTGACAGTGGCCAGTGCCAGATGCTTCAGAGGGAATAAACAGAACATAACATTTCAACACCTGAATCTGGGACAGTTCCTCAGATATGTCAGCTAAAAAGAAAGGCTTAGGTGTGGGGATCTTCCCCCATATCCTCCAAAGTGAAGACCGATGCAAATAATTCATTTACCTTCTGCACAATAGCCTTGTCTTCCTTGAGTGCTCCTTTAGTATTTTAATCATCCAGTGGCCCTATTGGCTGTTTGGCAGCTTGCTGGTGAATTTAAAAATTATTTTTTGCTGTTAGTTTGTGTCCTTAGTCAGCTACCCTTCAAATTCTTTTGTGGCCTGCCTCATTATACTTTTACACTTGACTTGCTAGAGATTATGCTCCTTTCTATTTTCCTCACTATGACGTGATTTACAATTTGGAAAGGATACCTGTTTGCCTATAATTGTCTCTTTTAATCTGCTGTTTAGCAATGGTGGCATTTTTCTGGTCCTCTTACTGTGTTTTTTATTTGGGGTAAACATTTAGTCTGAGCCTCCATCACGGTGTTTTAAAATTGTCTCCATGCAGTTTGCAGGTATTTCACTTTTGTGATGGTTCCTTTTAATTTCTATTAAACTAGCTTCCTCATTTTTATGTAGTTCCCCCTTTTGAAGTTAAATGCTATTGTGGTGGGTTTATTTGGCATTCCCCACTCCCAAACAATGTTAAATTTAATGACATTATGGTTGCTATTACCAAGTGGTTCAGCTATATTCACCTCTTGGACCAGATCCACTGAGCTCCACTTAGGATTTAATCAAGAATTTCCTTGTGAGACGCATGACAAGCTGTTCCAAGAAGCAGTATTTACGGTATCTAGAGATTTTCTTTCTGCATTCCTTCTTGAGGTGACGTGTACCCAGTCAATATGAGGGTAGTTGAAATCCTCCATTTTGATTGCATTTTCTGGCTTTGTAGCCTCTCTAATCTCCCGGAGCATTTCACAATCACTGTCGCCATCCTAGTCAGGTAGTCTGTGGTATACATCTTCTGCTATATTCTTATTATTCAAGCATCAAATTTCTATGCATCGAGACTACATGGTCATTTCAGAATTCATTAAACGTTATGCTTTCTTTCACATATAGTGCTACTATCCCAACAGCACAACTTATTCTGTCATTCCAACAGGTTCTTCTATGCAATGGATAATAAGGTGCACACCCAAAATACTTTTTGCTAGTTTTAAGTGAGCAGAAAATGTGCAAAAATAATTTTATGATCACATTTAATTGAAGCCATACTGCTGGCAGGTGCTGTTCTGCAGATGTATACAGAATTACAGATGCAATGACTTGTCAGATGCTATAGTCTTGAAATTTTTATATGAATATTAACAATTCCTCAATATTCAGACAATACTTTTAGCATTTTAACTACAGAACTTACAACTGATTAAAGATTGTCAGTTCAAATCTGTCCAGCAACCCTAATGACCAGAACTGCTAACATGTGATAGCTGTCAGTAGTCTGAGTCCAACTCCTAACAGACAGGTGGACACATCACAAAAACCAATACTACTATTAGAATTACCCTTATTATTTGGGTATAGGGCTATGAATAAAATGCTGTCTGCCATTCCACCAATATAGCAAATTTTCCAACATAACCACCTCACTATGCAGAAAAGTGGCTTTAGGACTTTTTGAAAAAGACAGTCAACTGATTCTTTGGGCTCTTCAAAACTCAGCTTATCCATGTTGTTAGAAATAGGGCTCATGAGGCCACCATCATCCTCCTGTGCAGGAATAGCACAGCTGTGCGGCTTGTGCCAACACTTAAACAAAATTATCAAGAGATAATATTGCAAGCAAGCTGGAGTTCCAGAGGCCACTAGACCATCATCCCCTGGGGACTTTGTCCACATTCTGGTAATTTTTAGATTCTTTTTCTCTCTAATTTTCTGCAATTATTTATCTATGGAATCTAGGATCACCAGTAATGTTAATACAATTAATATACTGCATGTGCTAAAACAGCTGAGCCATCCTTCCCATATTTTTCACCAAACTTATGCAGACTTAAGATATCTGTCAGGCAAGTATAATACAATTCTGTCATACAATTTATGTTAAAAGAATCTTGACGATGCCTGGTTAAGCACTCAGAAATCAGGGAACAACAAAGTGAAGCTTGGAGTGTAATGGTTCCATTTCGGTAATGGTGCTGAAATGAAGGACTTCAGACTCCTCGGGTCTCTTTCCATCACCCACCAATTCATTTCTTAAAAAAACCTTCAGTTCTAATCAGCAAAAAGAGAAAATGGGTTTTCTGCCTGAATATGTAACTGAGGTTGAAAACTGAACATTAAGGATCTCATTCCAATTTTCTGCACTAAAGTACTTAAACTCCAGATTTGCTGTGGATCATCCACTATCCCCTTGCTTTGCTTTTTTGCTCTCCTAGTATTCCCCTGATCTTGTAGGGCTGTTTTAGGAAATATGTTGAAACTTGTGCATTTTAATTGTCATAAATATGGTCATGGGGAAAACAACCAATTTCCCTTTTATAGGATTATAGCCAAGTCCTACAAACTACTGGATGTAGTGCGTATACTATGAATAACCCCACTGAACTCAAAGAGACTAGTTTCAATAATAGGAAACAGCGCATGCATAATGTTTATAAGACTGAATGTTTAGGGTCAAGTTCTCTGCTGTGCCCAGAGGAAAGAGACTTTCAGCAAACTAGTTACAGCTCCCTAACTCTGTGCACCATCCCTGGGGGCTGCTCTACTTTGCACCAGTGAACACAGCCAGCTGTGGACAGCCAAAGCACAACCCTCTCCTTGGCCTCTTCCCTTTCCCATCCCTGAACTAGGAGCTATGGTGAGGGAGATGTAGGAGCCGACCAATGACAGCTGAACTGTCCCTTACCATGGGAATCCTTAGCCTAGTTGGGTTTGTTTGCCAAAGAGTTAAAAATATCTGATTCAGCTTTAGCACATCACATTGTACTGTAGTTTTTTCTATTCAATATATTTTCAAGAAATATTTGTTGGCTTAGTCAGGTCACTATCACCATGCTGGCCTCAGGCAGCAACAGCTCCTGTAGTGCTCCTTCTCAGGACTTTAGAGTATGTCAGGTCACCTCCAATGTCTGCCAACACTGAGTACTCTGCTCCCCTTTTTAAGCTCTGTCATAAACAGATAGTTAAGGGTTACTGTCTCTTTTACCTGTAAAGGGTTAACAAACAGTAAACCAAAAACATCTGACCAGAGGACCAATCAGGAAACAAGATACTTTAAAATCTCGGTGGAGAGAAGTCTTTGTTTGTGTTTTTTGGGTTTTGCTTTGTTCTCTTTGGATTCTGAGAGGGACCAGACATGTAAGCAGATTCCTACAATCTTTCTGAAAAAAATCTCTTCTGTTCTAATTTTAGTAAGTACCAGAAAAAGGCTAGTTTAGTCTTTTGATTGTTTTCTGTATTTGCAAATGTGTAGTTTGCTGGGAGTATTTTAAATTGTATTTTGCTGGGGGAGGCTTCTCTCTAGTGTCTATAAGCTGAAAGACTCTGTAACTTTTACCATCTAAATTACAGAGACAACTTTTACTTTTTTTCTTTCTTTTTATTAAAAGTTTTGCTTTTTAAGACTTGTTTGATTTTCCCCCCTTGTTGAGGCTCCAGGGAATTGAGTCTGTACATACCAGGGAATTGGTGAGAGACAGGGAGAGAGAAGGGTGGGGGAACCTGGTTTCTCTGTGTTGTGATTCAAGGAGTTTGAATCACAGTGATCTCTTAGTATACCCAGGGTACCAGGAAAAGAACTGGGAGGAAGAAAGGAGGGGGGGGGGGGAATGGTTTATTCCCCTTTGTTGTAAGACTCAAGGAATTTGGGTCTTGGGGTCCCCAGGGAAGGTTTTTGGGGTGCCCCAAAACACTATATATTTTTGGGTGGTGGCAGCTTATCAGATCTAAGCTGGTAATTAAGCTTAGAGGAATTCATGCTGGTACCCCATTTTTGGGACTCTAAGGTTCAGATTGGGGATAGAATACCATGACAAGCTCCACCTCCAGTGTGTGCAGGTGCAGTGATGGGACTTTCTGGGTCCACAGTAGGTCTTTAACCTCTTTCTTTCCAGTGGGAGGTTTGTACACCACATCACAGTTCCACAGAGCCAGCCACACCATAATCATCAAACAAAAATAGAGATATCTGTATTGATTTTGTGAAAAATGTGTATATCTCCCACATTCTTCACAGCTATTCTTCGTAGGTATCACTGTGTAATATGCTCACACTATACATTCTAGAATTTAGTAGTTCTAGGATGCTGATACATGATTATCTTTCATCCTCTCTTGAATAATATAAATGGACACACCAAAACTGACATACTTTAATGTGGTGCTACTACTTCCGTCTTACTAGCTTCTTCATTCTCCTTTGTGGCACTTGCCACCTTAGCATTTTTCCTTCAGCCTGAAAGGTAGGTTTTGAGGTCACTGTGCCACACACTTTCGTTTGTATTACACTACACATTTTACTGTTATACATGTAATAGAATCATGCTCTTATGACATTATTAGCCTAGCTCCCTCCAACAGTGCAAAGCAGTCTTGCATCATCTGACCATCTAGCGCAGGAGTAGGCACATGTCCAAAGGCAGTACGTGAGCTGATTTTCAGTGGCACTCACGCTGCCTGAGTCCTGGCCACCAGTCTGGGGGGCTCTGCATTTTAATTTAATTTTAGATTAAGCTTCTTAAACATTTTAAAAACCTTATTTACTTTACATACAACAAGAGTTTAGTTAAATATTATAGACTTATAAAAAGAGACCTTCTAAAAACGTTAAAATGTATTACTGGCACGCGAAACCTTAAATTAAAGTGAATAAATGAAGACTCGGCACATCACTTCTGAAAGGTCACTGACCCCTGACCTAATCCATCAGGGGTGGGGGAACTAGGGATGCTGGGGGTATGGCAGCAGTCCCCCTCCTCCCCCCCGACTTGAAGTGGTTTCCATCATATATAGGGTTTACAGTTTTATTCAATGGCTCTCAGCACCCACTCTATATAAATTGTTCCAACGCCACTGTGGTCCGTTGCCTTTTATTTTCATGCTCTTAGTTACATTATGTTTCACTAATTTGTTCATTTGTCAAGTAAAATGCAAAAATTCTACACTAGAAAAGTTCACGCTTCTGGTCAGATAACTGACCATCACTCTACATGGCACTCGACTTTATATATTTTTTTTATTACAAGGCAGTACAACAGGGAAGTATGCAAAGATCTGTGACAATATTTTAAACAGCTATTTGGACCAGCTGCCTCTTTTGGGCTCTAAAAACTGATTTAATATTCCAGTTTAAGTATAATTTTACACTTATTTTTCACAACAGATGGACTCCATACACTACATATGTGTATCAAAACACTCATCCTACTCTCAGACAGGCTAACAGGAGTCTTCCATATTGGTACATAAACAGCGTTGTGTGAATTTTTTCACTCGTTGAAACCTAAGAACTTTTGCAGTTAATTACTATCAACTATTTAAAAAAACAAACAAAAAGTAATTTAGGACTGGATGATCATTTGAATTCTACCTAGATTGTGTAGCACACAATAATCTAACATAAATCATACAAGGTTGTTCTACACACAATAATATTCTTGAATAAAAGCACTCGTCTCCCTTCCCATAAAACTAAAACACAGTGAAAGGTTTTCAGCAGGAGGATTCTGGAAGTCCTTTAATTTCAAATGTTTAAACCGAGCTGGTTAAATACAGATCCAGTATGAAATAAAATTTATACTGCAACTTTATATTACATATAAACTGCATTAAAAGTAGGAATGCATTAATTGAGTGCATTAAAGCTTATCTACATTAATTTGAACAACTCTCTGAAATCCAAACTCACATTCTGTGCAAGCATGTTTTGCAAATTAGGCAGAATGTCTTGTCATCTGTGAAGCATGAAGAGTCAATTTCAAAGCTCCAGGATAACAATTGCAAGTGACACTCACACAGCTGCTTCAATGGCCTGGATCTAAGCTGAAACATTTTCTCATTCCAAGTTTTCATATTCACAAACTTGTTTGACTTTAAAATCAAAATTCTGGGACTGAAGAAAAACTTTCTTGGAGTATTTAGAAGTGCCCTAAAAGATATGAATATTTCCAGGAATCCCAAAGAGCTTTACAAATATTTATTACTTAAGCCTCATACTCCTTTTAATCTTATCTCTGCTTTTGCTGGCTTTTGAGTGGTTTGGGCCCAAGTCAAAATATAAGCTGTATTGGACCTTTATGACAATGATATTCGTGCAACTATAAAAGAATGAAACAAATCAGTATGCATGTGTACATAAGAAAGAAAAAGTATACAATTTATATCATTATTAAAGACTGTTTCATAAAGCACACACAAAGAAGAACAGGGTAAACATTGGGTTTGCACTCTGCACTCTAGCATTTCCTGAATTTACAGTACTCAATCATGCAATCTCAGCAACAATTTTAAATGGCTTATCCATGGGGCTATAATTAACACAGTTAGCTAGTTTTGGGTATGTTTTAATAATTAATAAGTTCAATGACTCAGAGACATACATCACAGATAAGAGTACCATATTTAAATCTCCATTTTTATTAAAAAACATAACATCTGTTTTACACAATCTGCAAGTTCTCTGCATCTAATTAGGAGCACATGTGGGATCATTCATATGGCCCTGTCTCCCCACATAGGAGAGAATTGGGCCTTTGGGTTCAATGCTACTCTAGGGGTGTAATAAACCTCTGAGGTGAATGTCCATGGCTATCCAACATTGTGACCAAAATCAGGATTAAAGTCTCTGTGGAAGTCAAGTCAGGGAAACCCAAGGTCACACAGGCTACACAGCTGAAGCTGGGTAAAAGCAATTTTTGATTAATAGGGCCATATGTAACAACACTGTATCACTTGTAGCAGCTGTAATGTTACACTACTGTATGAACTATTCCTAGCCTCCCTGGTTTATACTTCCACAAAGGCTAGCTAATCCTAAAAGTGATATAAAACAAGTTGCATAAAACCTTAGACTCTGGCTCTCACTGGTAATAGTGAGATTGGACCTAGCTGATTCCTAACAAAACAACTTTCTATCCCACTATCATACCAGTGAAAACGGAGCTGTTAATGGCTGTTTTAGTATGAAGGCAAAGTCAGTTGATGCAACAACATGTAACCAATTTGAGAGACGTTGCCAGATAGTCTTTCAGCTGAGGGTACGCTGATGACAAAGCATGATGCAGAGAGCCTTTGAAAAAAAAATACAGACAAAACACAATATGGAACATTTCAAAACACTGTGCAATGCTTTTGGGGATAGGGAGCACTGAATAACCCTCATTGCATTCCAAGACTAATCTGTCAAATTTAACCCAGTTGTGGGTTTTTATATATATGTATCTATTTCCCAGATTTGTTAGTAATGACAAAATAAAAATCCAGTAAAGCACAGAACCTTTATACAACAATAAACACAAATCACCTACAAAATACATAGAATAATCTGAGATTTCTCTGAAGGCAATATGATATAGTGAGCTGATCAGAGAATGAGTAACCAGGAACCGTTGAGTTCTAATCTTGTTTCTGCCACTGACTTCCTGTGTGACCTTGGCGAAGTCTTTCACACTCCTTGTCTATCCTCAGTTGTATATCAAGTCTGATAGTGATGTTCTGACCATTAATTAACTAATATTATTTAAATATTGCATGTTGAAGTGCTACATCAGCATTAAATGATGAGATTTATGGTTGCTGGGTTGGTAAATGTTGGGAATACAAAGGAAATAATGGGCATGTGGGAATGTCACCTCTGAAATTTTGTTCCTAGGAACAAATGCTACACATCTTGTTGCCTCACCACATTCCAACTTGCCCAGTGCTGACTCTTCCAGCTAATAAGGGAATGATAAAGATGAGTTAGAAAGGGACAGCTGTTCTGTTCTCATCATACAAAAAGATGGCATGTGTAAAGCAGAGATGGAATACTGTGTGTGAGAGAGTGCACATATGTGAGTGAGTGGGAGAGAGTGAAGGAGACAGAGATGGAGACTTCTATGGATGAATGCAATCAACAGTGGATTTTTTTCCTCTGGAAGCAGGTACAATATAGATTGTCTCTAGATCAAACTGCAGAAAAAAGTAAATCTTAATATAGCCTAAAAATCTACATCATGAAAATGAAGTATACAAGCTGTAGCATAACTGGCAATTCAAACATACATATCAAAAGCTTGAGCTTGTATAATAAGGTTAAACTCTAAGACTAATATTTTAGCAACTTCTTAAAAAAAACCTTACAATCTGGGTGGGATGCAAACCTTGTCAAAAGTTTGCTTTGGCACCTGATTCATCATACTTCTCTAACAGTTCACATCAAAAGAGTTTCTGAAAAATAGCAGACACTTCTGGGAGACTATCTGACAAAACTGGCAGAAATTTACACCCACCAGCATATAATTGCTCCTTGTTCTAGAATTTCCACATTGTTTACTGGACTCTTATGTACACAGACTATCAAGGTCCAATTAATGCTTAAAGGTGATGCATATAAAATGAAACTAAAATGTTTACAGTCATTAAAAGAATACATTAATGTCATAGTGTTATATGAAGCTAAGCAGGCTTTGCTAAACTAGCAGACCACAGCTATTCAGGGTTGGCAATTTTAAAATCAAATATTGGATATAAAACCATTAGTAGCTGACATGCAAAACCATAGTATTCCCAGTGATCCTTAAAAGGGAAGAGGCAGAGCGAGAGAGAGAGAGAGAGAAAGGCAAAGTGAGACTTTGTTTTAGTGGGAATGTACAGCTAGAGCCTTTTCATGTTACTAGAACAGTGGTTCCCAAACTTGTTCTGCCGCTTGTGCAGGGAAAGCCCCTGGCGGGCTGGGCTGGTTTGTTTACCTGCCGTGTCAGTTCGCTGCTCCAGACCAATGGGGGCTGCATGAAGCGGCGGCCAGTACATCCCTCAGCTCGCGCCACTTCCAGCAGCTCCCATTGGCCTGGAGTAGCGAACCGCGGCCACTGGGAGCCGCAATCGGCCAGACCTGCGGACGCAGCAGGTAAACAAACCGGCTTGGCCCACCAGGGGCTTTCCCTGCACAAGCAGTGGAACAAGTTTGGGAACCACTGTACTAGAACATTAAAAAAATTACTTTAATTGGTGCCCAAAAGTTAATAAATAATATCAGCAAATGTTAAAGTAATCAGGACCTGATTGTGACAAAAATACTATCTTTGGATATTATTACAGACAGCTAGTATTTCAGGAGAAAAAGGATATGTATGTAAAAAGATATTGAGCTATTTAAAACATTCAATCTGGAATAGTTTAGTCATTAGCATCTGTGATTTTATCACAAGGGCAAATACACAGAGTGCATCTTATACTGGGTGGATATGGATGATATTAATTTAGGCAATATTTAAACTATTGACTATAAAACTAAGTAAAATATCCTGTAATCTATGCAGTTTTACTCCTATTTTTACATATTGGCTTCTCCTTATATAAACAGTAGTCTTTGTTCATTAGCAATACACAGACCACATCTGTTTCTTATGAAATACATTTTTTCCCCGTAGTACATTATGTTCCTGTCAGAAAAGTCTCTTCGATAAAAATGGGTTGCGTAACTACAGATTCATGTAAATTAACTGCGACACCTTGACTTTGATCCAGCACTGCTAATAAGAAGCATCAGTAACTAGAAAATAGTTTTTTCCTTTCTGACACCTTTGTATGCAGAGTTCACATTGTTCCTGATCAAGTGCTTGGGAATGATATCAGGGGGACTCCGGGAGCATGGGGTTATGCATCTCTTTACTGATTGCCAAAGCAAGTCTTGGCTGACACTTGAAGCAGGCTCCAGATGACAAAGTGATCAAGGAGAGAAATTCCTCCAAAAAGACTTTTTTTTGAGGTATTTTTTCTTAGTGAGGCCTAGTAAGAAAAAACCGGGGAGACTTGGTTCTCAGCAAAGCCCAAATCCGGATGCAGAGCATATCAGAGGAAATACTCCATACTCCCTAGCCTGCAAATCGAGTGCATGGGAGAGGCTGAATCTACAGAAGGCCCTATGCAGCTAATGCAAAGATTTGCAACTAGGGAAGCAGGGTTAATTCAGATTAATGCATCCTGCAGCCATACAAAATAAAGGCTTCTGTAGACTAGCCACATCTCTCTGCTAAATTCATTAGTGAGTGAGAGTCCTCATGCAGGGGTTTCCTTCATTGTAAATCCACTATTTTCCAGAGCATTAATTATTCTAATCCCTAGGAAACTCCTGATGTGTAATAGGTTTTAAACTGTAATGTATGTTGCTCTTAAATGAAGTATTATATTTTGTAATAGTCTTCCAGCTAGATTATTATAGCCCTTATTCAGAAAAGCAACAGGAGAAAGGCTGCCTGCTTACTTCCCAGTCCTGCTCAGACTATGACTGACCACCGTGCATGACCACCCCCTTCAGATCAAGTGACAGGGAGGGGCAAGGAGTGGGAGGAGTATAAGCTCAGTCATCACAGAACCTGTGCACACTACAAGCTCTAAGACAAGGTCTGGAGTAATTTATTTCCATGGAGCAAGCAAGAAGCTGGAGAGGAATTGCGCTTCTGATTTAGATACTGGCCCCTGGTCTGCCCCTTGGACAGTGTAGCTATGTAGCACTGCAAGCTCAGGGAAAATTAAAAAGTAACATACTTTCTAGGATTTTGTAAACGTGGTATCCACTTTTGTATAAAAACAAAATAAATATCATACCACACTAGGGCACAGGTTTTGTTTTATGGAATTTCACATCAATTTTTTCAGACCACAGAAATGATACCTAGTCAAATTATTCATTGCGAATATGTTATCAGATGCAGATCCCTTTTGCCTGTTAAGGAAATAATCCTGATTTCTGCAAATGCATTTATTATACATAATTGTCCACAATGTTCATTTAAAGTATTTGCCATTTATTTTGGGTTCTATGATTTGTCCCCAATCACATTATTGTTTCTGCTCCCTAGTTGGATGACTAACTTTTAAAAACAAGAGAATAACAAATGACAAATAACAAATAGTGAGTACTTTTCCTATACAAACATCCCAGAGTTTGCATGTGTTTATGAGTATTTATTTATAAAACAGCTATTCCCTAAAAACAGTTATGTGAACAAAAGAACTCTTTGAATGTATTTTTTTTTTGTGCAAGAAACAAGTAAAAAATGGCATTGACGTAATTAGATCTAATAGCTGTGTAGAAAGAGTAATGTTCACAAACACTACTTGGCAGCTTTACACCAGCAGCCACTGTGGCTTAATGCTCCTCCTAATTTTGGAACACCATCACAGAAAAAGAAACTTGTCGCTTGTAGCGCTGCCAACTTGTGCAATTTTATCACAAATTTTGTGATATTTGGTATTCTTTTTAAAGGCTCAGATCCTGAAGTCAGATGATTATGGAATCTCAACTTTCATTTAAAAAGATGCAAATTTCTTGCCCTTGTGATAGCAGAGAACAGCCTGAAAGAATGACCCCATTGGCTCATAGAACAAAAGGGGGAAAACTCCCCATATTTATTTTATTTTAAAATATAATTTTTGTGGCCTAATCATGACTTTTTGAATGTTTGGGTTTCACAATGCTGGTGTAAATGACCTCAGAAACCCCATCACACAGCTCTCAATGTAATGTACATAATTCCAAGAACAGGATCAAAATTAAAACATTTTGTACAATAAATTATAAAACAAGCATGTTTACCTGGTTCTAAAAGGGGATAGAAATAAGATGAAAAAATAGAAATCTGCTGCCTCAATAAATTCAAAAATAATAACCCTATGGGGTGATCTTTATGTTGCATGCCATCTTAAAATAGACATTAGTAGTTCCAAAGGGCATCTCATTCTGCCCTCTAGCTCAGTCACAATGTGGCTACTAGAGAGATGTTTCCCTCCTGTTATGAAACAACTATATGAATAAACTTTTCTTGATTTGGAAAAAGACATTCAGGAGCTCCTACTTACTTCAGAGGGTAATGCAAGAACAAGAGAGTATCAACTAAAACTAACAAGCAACAAATTTAAAACCTATAGAAGGAAGCACTGTCTATGCAAAACAAATTGTGGAACCCACTGTTATAAGATATTATAGAATACATGTCTACACTGCAGCTGGAAGTGTCATAGTTTGGATAGATGTACATATACTCGCTCATGCTAAATATAGCATTGTAGCTACAGTGGCACAGGCTCGTCACCCGAGTACAATCCCATCTGAGACTCTACTTACTGGGCAGCAAGCACAGGTTATCACCCTGATCACCAGGGTCACACCACTATTTTTAGCATTCTTGCTTGATCAAATATGTTTACCTGAGCTTGAAATTACACCTCCAGCTACAGTGTAGATGTACCTTTTCTGAGTCCAAGGTCTCAATAAGATTGAAAAAAAGGACTAGACATTTACATGAATGATAATTCTACCTACAGTTACAATGGCTAGGATAAAAGCATTTAGGCAGCACAAGCCTAAATAGGGCATAAACCAACCACCCACTGAGGTTAAGACAAAATTTCACTCATGGTACTACATAATTGTCCACCGTGGAGACTTTACATCTTGCTCTGAAGCATGTGGTATTGCCCACTGTAAGAAACAGAATACTTGGCTAGATGGACTAGTGGTCCGGTCCAGTGTGGATAGTCTTATGAGCTAGATTATGCCCTCCTATTGTAAAGCCCACTAGATTGGCCCATAGGCGAAACAGTCTGTCAGGATTCTCCTCACAAAATTTTCCCCTGAATTCCTCCATCGGGGCTTACCATGACACAGACAAAGCGGGGGATCAAGAATCAAACCCCTCAGAGCTCAGGGAATATGGCAGAGGCACAAGTTTATACTCATGGAGGCCCTGTGCCTCTGAACTAGCTCTAGGGCCCTTCAGAGCCATCCTCTGCTCCCTGCCAACATGGCTGTCCACAGAATCATATCACCTGGTCTACTTTTGGGAGTGGCTGTCTTGAGATCCCTAGTGATGGGGGCTCCATTGATGCTGAGGAGTACAGAAGGAAACTGCAAAATCTGCAGGAATGGTGCCATAGAGGTGACCAACTTCAACTCTCCCATGCATGGATAGGCAGGAAACATTTTCTCAATGCTACCTTCATTAGTACCTCCATTGTCTATACATGAACATCAGAGCGAACATTTCATTAATTTTCAGGGATAGACCCTTGTCTCCCCTTCCAGCTGGTTTGTGCTGCTCAGGCAACATAAAGTCTTATTAAACAGCCAGCTGGGAACTCTCCTTCTACAGAGGAAACTCATCATGGCAGTAGCAAAGAGGCAGCAGAGGTGCCTGATCTCTCTGATCCAGCATTAAGGGTGCATTACAGAAAAGACAGTTTTCTGAGCACTGCTTACACCAAGTAGATTCCTGGCAGGTGGAATGGCCCCATGGAAAACATTGCCAGCCAGTTCAACTTGGAGTAGGACTCTGACTTTTCTAGTTTGCAACAGGGGCCTAGTTCTCAACTAGATCTAGGAACCAGGAGCACAAAAGTAGAGTAATCCTCTTCTCTCCCCCCTTCCCCCACACAGCTGCAGGATTCAGCCTCCCGGTATGGGTAAAACAGAAACTATTGCAATAATACATTGTATTAGATTCAAACATTTAAGTTGCAATAGTTTCTAAGAAGAGTTCTAACGAGAAATGAATTTATGATTGCAATAGAAAATGCCAAAGAATTTCAGTATTATATCTGAGCCTTTTCAGGACACCCCTTGTATTGCTAACCTCCTATATAATGGAAACATTTTAGAAAAAGATAGTAGAAAAATTATTCTGTGCCCTTTAAAGTTAAATGTGAATTTATTAAGATAAATTAATCAAGAAATTTATTTGCCCCATGATAACCATAAACAAAGTTTTAGTCACGCTTTTGAACAGCCTCTTCAGACTTAACACCAACTTCATTATATTTCACTTTCCAAGAAGGAATCCAAAGAAACTATGTGCAGCACTGGCTAACTGGCATTTTCAAGGACACACCATCCCAGATATCATAAAAAGAAATCAAATTTATCCAGCCACTAGGACTTTCATAATCTACTAGGACAAAAAATAAAGTTCTTTGTCTTCTCAGACCTGTAGGGACACTCATCAAATTGTCTTTCTTAAACTAAATTGATTTATAAAGTCACCTCAATGATTTCTAGATTTTTTTCTTCTTATAAAGTAGGCCCATAAGGGTGAAATTCCTGTCTGCAGTGACAATGTGAGTACACAGGTCTTTTGCTAGGTCCATTGAATAGAGGAGAATAAATGCTCCTCTTCAATCCAGAACTTTAGAAGTGGGCACATGTATGCCAGGTCATGGCTGCTACTACAGCCCATGGCCTTGTAATAGCAAACACATGTGGGTTTTGTGATACACATGCACAGAGGTTTCACAGTCTGATCAGCTAGCAAAACTATACCCCTCCATGCCCTCAAAGAGAGAGAGATGAAGCATTGCTCAGTGGTACTCAGAAAAACACAGAAACCCCTCACATTATCTCTGTACTTGCTTACTATTTGTATATAGCATAGTTATGGCTGTTGCATTGTTTTTGAGGCATTTCACAAGCCAGCAGAGAACTTCACACTAAATGCCACCCACAGGCTTTTAAAATATAAATATATATTTTTTCAGTGTTTCACTCAGCCAGCTATAGCCTCAGTCCAAAAAATATATAAATGTCTTGTCCATCCCTAGGAGCTGTTGTGCCATGGCACATATCTAGCTGAATAATTATGTCCACAAGACTCTTTTAGAATAGAACTTGATTAGCATATAATGTAACTTACTTGACAGAACTGTAAGCCATATATGCTGGCATCTTTAGTTTGACTGATACAAAGAAGCTTGTGACAAAGAAGAATCTCTACATAGCTCTGGCTTATTTTTAAGTCGTGTTTACATGTCTAGCTATTTCCAGATGTGATAATGGCTTATTACTCACAATGTATTGTTAGTAGCAAAGTATCAGTGCCATTTCAAACGTGAGAGCAAAGTGATCCTGTTCATGAGGTCAAACATGGAAAATGTCAGTTTTACGGGATGGAGGTGCCCTCTAGAACAGTGGTTCTCAAAGCTGGTCTGTCGTTTGTGCAAGGAAAGCCCCTGGCGGGCCGGGCCGGTTTGTTTACTTGCCTCGTCCACAGGTTCAGCCGATCGCGGCTCCTACTGGCTGTGGTTCACCGCTCCAGGCCCATGGGGGCTGTGAGAAGGGTGGCCACCACATTCCTCAGCCCGTGCTGCTTCCCGCAGCCCACACTGGCCTGGAGCAGCGAACCGCGGCCAGTGGGAACCGCAATCGGCCGAACCTGCGGGTGCGGCAGGTAAACAAACCAGCCCGGCCCGCCAGGGGCTTTTGCTGAAAAAATGGCAGACTGGCTTTGAGAACCCTTGATCTAGAATTAGCTCTTCTTCTGTTTGGCCCACTCTATGGAGAAGCCGTTGTTTCCAGAATTTGGAAATCTACAGCTTATTTGCTCTTGTAGAATTAAAGCACCACAGGGTGTGTCTTACTGATCTGTCAATGCATGTTTTTAGTGTACTGTGAGATATGAAGCTACAGTCTGTGAGGATGTATTAATGTACCAATAATGCACATTCTGGAGTTTCGTCATACTATAATAAGGCTTTATGAATTTAAATAAGCTCCTGTTTTTAAACTTTCTAAAAAAAATAAATCTGTTTTTCCTCTACATATTATTTCACTACAGAAAATAATAACTAGAGGAGGACAAGATGAAATAGTTGACACAAGTAGCAGAAATCCCTTTTTAATTTATCCCGCCTTAACTGTGGAACCCTTATGTATATGTTGTTCCACTGACATCAATATGATTATTTGTGAGAGTAATCACTCATCAATGCACGGATTCCTCAGTTTGACACAGTGGACCAGTTATACTACTGTGTTTCTCCAATTTTTATGCTACTGTAACTCTATTAATTTTGTTGGAGCCTCAGTGATGAATAACTGGAATAAAAGTGGTGAATCAGGAAATCAGGTGAATTTTTTGTTATTTTAAATATTTTCTGTTACCATTATGTTTTGGAGTTGATTTCCAATCCCTTCCACTCTTCCCAGTTCCCCTCACTAATTCATGTCTTGCTTTACTTCCTTTTCCTTCCCAACCATTTCCTTTGCCCTAATCACTCTCTCCCTTCAGATCTTCCCATTTTCTTCATCTTCTCACACGTTTCTGCACATGAACACATACACACGAAAACATACAACAGGGGTAGCTGCCATGGAAGCAAAAATAACCTTTCCAAATAGCCAGCTTTGAGGTAAATTTTTTTTAAACCAGGATTTTGCAATTTTCAGTGAACACATCTTATCTCTAATAGTTTCTTAAAATTCCCATTCAGAACATAACATGGATGGATACCTGTTTGTATTCTTAATTAACTTCAGCAAGATGAGGTTTCTTATTGTTGCTGGGAATTGGGCAAAATAACATTGGTGATCAAGCTAACTTAAAACAAACACTGCTCTGAGCCTTGGGAGAGCACCTGTCTTTTCAGAAAAAACCCCCACCACAGTGTATGTAGAATTGCAGGCCCACGGCAAAACTTTTAGATGAATAAAGGCATATGCTACATTTCTCAGCAAGTATGTGTGGGCTTTCATGTTTTACTAAGTTTGACTTTTTTGTAAATACATGGTCAGACACAGTATATATACAAACACCTCCATGAACACAGCAGTTCTCTGGCACAGAAATCAGGACCTTCTGAAGAAAAAGCAGACGTCTTCTGTTTAAAGAATTTCAATAAATGACAGGGATGGGCTTGAATCAAACTTTTGAACCCTGTGGTTAACATAACCAAAATAGGGTAGGGAGCTCACAAGTTTGGGTAATTCTATGTCATCATGGGTGTTGAAATCATACAGTGAAATGACATTGCATCATTTTTTGGGATGGATGATGGCAGGAGGAATACCGTAGAGAAAAGGAAATGAATGCATTTGAAAGGAGTCCATATCCCCAAATAAGTTCACAGACAGGCAAACAAATATGCCTGTGTGTGCCTGCATGAGAGTGTTCATCAGTGTAACATTATACTCCCAGTTACCTTTGCCACTACAGAACAACAGGAGTAAGGTTGCCAACTTTCTAATCATGTAAAACAGAACACCATTGCCCCACCCTTGGCTCTATCCCTGCCCTGAGGCCCCGCTCACTTCATCCCCCGTCCTTCTGTTGCTCACTCTCCCCCACCCTCACTCATTGTCCACTTTCACCAGGTTGGGACAGGAGGTTGGGGTGCGGGAGGGGGTGAGGGCTCCAAGATTGGGCCAGAAATGAGGGATTCAGGGTGTGGGAGGGGGCTGTGTACTGGGGCTGAGGGAGTGGGAGCTCCAGCTGAGGGTGTGGGCTCTGGGGTCGGACTAGGGATGAAGGGTTTCGGGTGCAGGAGGGGGCTCCGGGCTGGGCCAAGGAGGTTTGGAGTTTGGGAGTGGGTTCTGAGCTGGGGCAGGGGATTGGCGTGTGGGAGGGTGTATGTGGTGTGGGCTCCAGGAAGGAATTTAGGTGTGGGAGGGGGTTGAGGGCTGGGTCAGGGGGTTGAGGTGCAGGAGGGAGTGTGGGCGCCGGGTGGCGCTTACCTCAGGCAGCTCCCCAGAGGCAGCAACATGTCCCCTCTCTGGCTCCTAGGTGGAAGCACGGCCAGGCGGCTCTACATGCTGCCTCCGCCCACAGGCACTGCCCATGCAGCTCCCATTGGCCATGGTTCCTGGCCAATGGGAGCTGCAGAGCTGGCACTCGGGGCAGGGACAGCACGCGAAGCCCTCTGGCCGACACTGTGCCTAGGAGCTGAACATGCCGGCTGCTTCCGGGGAGCCATGCAGAACCATAGCAGGCAAGGAGCTTGTCTCAGCCCCACTGAGCTACTGACCAGACTTATAATAGCCCAATCAGCGATGCTAACCAGAGCCGTCAGGGTTCGTTTTCGACAAGGTGTTCTGGTCAAAAACTGGACACCTGGCAACCCTAGGCAGGAGGAGAAAGGGAATTGACAGATCCAGTCTGTTTCCCCTTGATTATCTGAAGGGAAAAGGTAGAGTTACTAGGTTCTGCCTCCTTCCCTCTGACCCCTGAGCAAGGAACCAGTAGGAGGACAAATGCATGCAAGTTTCCTCAGCTGCTTCCGATACCATCCGCTAAAGCAAGGGTTTTAAGTACCGTTAAATCTAACAGGTTGGCGAATTCCAGTAGCATATCAATATCACATACTACGAAGTTAACTTCAAAAAAAATTGCTCATGTTAGCTGCTATTTTTAAAGTAAGGAGTAACATGTGGGAGTGCAGCAACATATGCCTACCCTGCTAAAACCAGAGGGAGGGTACCTCCTCTCTATGTCCTGGGCTTGGAGAGATCAGCTTTCATAGGGATCCACCCCTTCTTGTGTCTTCACTACTGGTCAATGCTCCACCAGGCAGATGTATCTGAAGTAAGTGCAGAATGAGAAGCTGACACCAGACTGGATAGTTTCTGAGTCTCCAAGTCTGCCTGCCTGCCAATAGCAGCACTGCCACCTCCAAACATTCAAAAAACATGAGGTTGGCTTAAAAATCATGAGATTTTAAAAAATGTTTTTTAAATTTGTTTTCTGGTTTCTCAGCCTTGAGGGTGCACCCAAGCTGTTTTCAAGTTGTTCTCCAGAACCCTGAGTGCCAGATACTTGTTTATAAAGCTCTGATTCTCACAGAGCCACCTAGGCTCCAGGAGCTAAATATCATGAGATTTATGATAAAATTGCAAAAGTTGGCAAGACTGCATTAGTTGGAGCACCACTGCAAAACTTCACAGGGCAGAAATGTTTTCATCATCTTTTGTTTATTTCAAATGAGCAGTTTTTATTGAATATAATTGGTCCCAACTAAAGTGAGAACAACAGGAACACTGTGTTAAAATAATGGAAATTAGAAAGTAAAATAGATTATAAAGTTGATTATAAGCCTAAGTGAAATTGACTGACTGACCCATTTCCATTGTAAATGCTGATTGAAATATAAACACCAAATATTATAAATGAAGAAAGTATTTCAAAAGCCATTTTTAATTAATTAGGGGATCTATTCTGCTCCCACTCAAGTCAGCATCAAAGCACCCTCTGGCTTTAATAGGAATGTCAGCTGACTAACATTATCAAAAGCCATAAAAAGTGATTTTTCAAAAATGAGTTTTAGATGCACAGTATAATTTGATTAACTAATTTTAATACTATCCTTCATTTTTATTACATTTGAGGCTGCTTATATTTAGGCAGTGACACATCAGTTCAAGCAATCAAACCTTCCATCTGAGTGGGAGTTGGATCCACAGAGAAATACAGTTTCCCTCATCTTAAGAAACCATGTATTTCTACTCCTTCTGACAACAGGCCTTTTCAAAGACACACTTCTGTTCATTCTCTTTGATAATCAAAAATTGAACCATACAGTAACTTGCAATATTATGTCCATTCTGCTGTTGAATTTGCCTTAAATTGCTACAACACTGAGATAACTCAATAAGAAATGTTTCAGAGTAGCAGCCGTGTTAGTCTGTATCTGCAAAAAGAACAGGAGTACTTGTGGCACCTTAGAGACTAACAAATTTATTTCAGCACAAGCTTTCATGGGCTATAGCTCACTTCTTCAGATGCATAGAATAGAACACACAGACAGAAGATACTTATGCATACAGAGAACATGAAAAGGTGGAAGTATGCATACCAACTGTAAGAGTCCAATCAATTGAGATGAGCTATCATCAGCAGGAGAAAAAAAACCTTTGAAGTGATAATCGAGATGACCCATAGAAGGTGTGAGGAGAACTTAACATAGGGAAATCGATTCAATTAGTGTAATGACCCAACCATTCCCAGTCTCAGTTTAAACCATCATAGGACCTAATCACATCAGCCACGCCATCAGGGGCTCGCTCACCTGCACATCTACCAATGTGATATATGCCATCATGTGCCAGCAATGCCCTTCTGCCATGTACATTGGCCAACCAGACAGTCTCTACGCAAAAGAATAAATGGACACAAATCTGACATCAGGAATCATAACATTCAAAAACCAGTGGGAAAACACTTCAACCTCTCTAACCACTCAGTAACAGACTTGAAGAATTAATATGCAAATTAGATACAGGGCTTGTCTACATTACAAAGTTGCAGCGCTGGTGAGGGGGTTACAGCGCTGCAACTTAGGAGGTGTACACATCGGCAGGGCATCACCAGCGCTGGTAATCAAGTATAGACACTTACCAGCGCTTTTCTTGATCTCCGTGGAATAAGCAGGTATCCCAGCATCACCGAGGAAGCCTCTGGTAATCAAACTGGTCTCCTTCCCCAGCTTGCTCTCGCGTTCCCCGAACCCCGAGCAAGCAGGTCTCCTTCCCTGAGGTTTGCTGGGTGGTTCCGGGAACGCGAGAGCAAACCGCGGCGAAGCTGGTCTCCTTCCCCGGTTTGCTCTCGCGTTCCCCGAACAAGCAGGTCTCCTTCCCTACGGTTTGCAGGGTGGTTCGGGGAACGCGAGAGCAAACCGCGGCGAAGCTGGTCTCCTTTCCCGGTTTGCTCTCGCGTTCCCCGAACCCCCGAGCAAGCAGGTCTCCTTCCCTGCGGTTTGCTGGGTGGTTCGGGGAACGCGAGAGCAAACCGCGGCGAAGCTGGTCTCCTTCCCCGGTTTGCTCTCGCGTTCCCCGAACCCCCGAGCAAGCAGGTCTCCTTCCCTGCGGTTTGCAGGGTAGTTCGGGGAACGCGAGAGCAAACCGCGGCGAAGCTGGTCTCCTTTCCTGGTTTGCTCTCGCGTTCCCCGAACCCCCCTTGAAGCCGCCCAACAGCGCTGCAGTGTGGCCACATCTAACACCACTTGCAGCGCTGGTTGCTGTAAGTGTGGCCACTCTGCAGCGCTGGCCCTATACAGCTGTACTAATACAGCTGTAACAACCAGCGCTGCAAAATTTTAGATGTAGACATGGCCTGTGTCAGCTCCCTGCCTTGCAAGTTCCAACCCCTTCTCTCACCGCTCTCTCATTCACTAAATGCAAATAGCCTTCTTTGTTTTTTGGCTCACAGACCAGATAAGCATCTGCTCCGAAATGGACCCCCACCTCCCTCCCGCACGCCAGGCTGCTTCTCTCCTCAAGTAAACATTCCAAAGGGATCCCTCTGCCTGCCTCTGCTTGAGCAAACAGTAGCTCAAGTCTGTTTTTCAGATAAGCAGCTCCGGGAGCCCCGAGTTCACAACAAAACAAAGAGAGGCATCACAACAAAACAAAGAGTGTTATCTTTACTTAAAAAGCATTATCAGAAGGTTCCAGAGGTCAGTTACAGCGCAGTAAGATTAATCACTGTTTACACTGGCACTCCAGCGCTGCAGCACCGGCGCTGTTCTCTTTATTCCTCTTCTCGAGGTGGAGTACAACCAGCGCTGTAGCCAGGGAGATACAGCGCTGTATGTGCCTTGCCAGTGCGGACGAGGAGTAAGTTACAGTGGTGTAAAGCCACCATCAGCGCTGTAACTCTCAAGCGTAGCCAAGCCCTTAGTCTAGCTAGCCTGGCTAAAAAATAGGAGTGAAGACATGGTAGCACAAGCTTCACTGCGGGCAGTACAAGCTCACTCAGAACCTTGGGTACATACTTACGTTGCTAGCCCATCTGTGATCACAGTTTATACATACCTAATTATGCTAGCTGTCCAGAGGCAGCAGAGGGAAGAGAGGCCCTTAAATCCACAATGCTTCCATGGCGTTGGCTAAACAAAGGAAGAACAAACACTTTGCCTATTTAAATTGTAGCAGGCATGTCACCGCAGCATGCATTTCCTGTGGTCCTCAGCTATCATCCAGAATTCCTCCAAAAATAGACAGTTAAGATGTGTTCAGACAAGCAGGGGAGCACCAGAAAAACAGAGGCCGCAGTTGTCCATTTTGGCTAAGCTATGTTCAGCACAGAAGTGGGGGTGAGGAGAGAGGGACTTTCATACTCTGGTGTTACATAGGAACCTGCTCACATCCAAACATAAGTTAGAGACGTTTCAGGGCTGCTGTGATTTTCCATGGGCTGTCTGCTGGAGAGTTTCTGTGAGAGATGTGCACAGAGTTAATAAACCTGCAAATTACATTGTCTTCAGGACCTATTTGAGTTTTACCTTGTGTCACATCCTGGAGGATAACAACTCTGGGGAATTCAAGTCAGATCTTTTGCAGAGAGAACAATTCTTGCCATGAAAACAGTGATGATGTGAAGTATTAATGAAAACTAGGAATTGTTCAAGTATGTCCAACAGGAGGCCCCAAAAAGCTATGCTTTCCTAAGACATGCAAAAAGATAGACTGAGCAAGAAGCCATCCTGATTAAAAGAAGATGTGATAACAGCAATAAAACACACACACACACAAAAATAAAAAACACACACACATATAAAGGAAAGAAAATGGCAATGAATGTAAGCTACAAGTTAAAAAAAGGTAGGCAATTGATAGAGCAAGCCAAAGGAATCAATGAAATATCAATAGCCAATAGGGTTAAAGATAATAAGAAGGCATTTTTAAATATGTATGAGAAACAAGAAAAACCCTAGATCAGGTTTAGGTCCACTTCTGGATGCAGATGACAGAATTTTAAATAGTGATATAGAAAAAAGCAGAAATATCCAATAGATATTTCTGTTCTGTATTTGGAGTGAAGCAGGAGGATATATTCTTCCCACATATTGTGAATTCTATAGAAAGTTTACTATCTGTAACAAAGGAGGATGAAAGGCAGCATCTGTTAAAATTAAATATTTTCAAAACTACAAGCCCAAATAACTTACACCAAGAGTCTTAAAGGAAATAGCTGAGGAGCTCCCTGAACCACTGATGTTAATTTTTAACAAATTTTGGGAAATTGAGTAAATTCCAAAGGATTGGAGGACTGCCAGTGTAGTTCCAGTATTTATAAAAGGTAAAAGGGATGATCCAAGAAATTATAGACTGATTAGCCTGACGTCACTCTCAGGTAAAATAACAGACCAATTAATTTTGGACACCACCAACAAAAAGCTAAAGAGTAAAAATATATTTCATGCCAGTCAGAATGTTTTCATGGAAGTTAAGAGCCTGTCAAACATTGTGTGTGTACACAAACATGCACACACAAACACACACACACAGGATTACAGGGTCTGGTTGAAAAAGGCAACTGCATTGATATAATATACTTGGATTGTCCAAGGAATTTGACTTAATAGTACATCACATTTTGCACTGCATGGAGTTAACAGGGCACACACTAGATGTATTAAAAACTGGCTCACTGACAAATCTCCAATTGTTAATGGGGAGAGATCAACAAGTGGGGTTATTTTGAATGGGGCCTTTGGCATTGGTTCTTGGTCCAAATCTATTTAATAATTACCAGCGATCTTGAAAATGGTATGAAAATTTTTGCTGTTAAAGTTCAAAATGACACAAAAATTGGGAAGTACATAATGAGGAGGAGAGGTTATGTTATATAGTGATCTGATTCACTTGGTTACAATGTCACAACAAAATGCATTTTAATATAGCCAAATGCAAGGTAATACAACCCGGAATTCAAGTTATACCTACAGCAGGGCAGGCTCTTGGAAATCAGCAACTCAGAGAAGGATTCAGGGGCAGCATAGATAACAGCCTCAGCCTGAGCTTTCAGTAGAATGCTATTACACAATGGGCTGTGATCCTTGGATGTATACAAAGAAGAATATCAAGTAGAAGTAGGGAAGTGATCTTGTCTCTGTACATAGCATTGGCAAGACTGCTATTAGTATACTGCTCACACTTCAAGAGACATGTGGAAATACTAGAAAGAGTTCCAAGGAGAGCCACAAGAAAGATTCAGGGACTGGAAAACAAATCTTATGATGTGAGACTTCAGGAGCTCAATTTATTTAGCTTATTGGAAAGAAGGTGGAGATGCGACTTGATCATGGTATATATGTACTTACACATGCAAAAGATATATTTTTTTAAAAAATAGATATGCTTTAATCCAGTTTCAAAGAGAAATTCTGCTGTCTGCGTGTAGGTGGGTGGCTGAAGTGGTTCCTTCTGGCATCAAAATCTGTGACTATTGGTCCCACTGTTACTCCTTCCCTTCATGGGCCATGGGGAGAAAGGGATTGCCTGCATATCCCTCAACATGCTCAGAACACTTGCTGCTATGCTTTAAGATGACTATAATCAAATCTTATGTTTCAGGACTTCAGCTGGTCATCACAGCAGGGGCCAGAAAGAAATATTTTCCTGATTCAGAATTGATTAGATGTATTTTGGATATCCCCTCCTCACACCTTCCTCTGAAGTGTCAGAGATTAGCAAAAGCTGGAGACAAGACAACAGACAGGGTGGACCAGTGCTTTGAGGAGGCACAAAGTATCCTTTCTAGATGCCTGGCTGGTGTTTCTTGCTCAAGGTCAAACTGGTAAAACAGATTTGAGGTTGGGAAGGAATTTTTCTCCAGGTCAGATTAGCAGGGATTTTTTTTTGCCTTCCTCTTCAGTATGGAGCATGGTTTACCTGCTGGGATCATCTGGGCATATTTCACCTAATTACTGGATTCCTCCATTCTCTGCCAGTAGCACAGTTTACTTATCCTAAGGACTCAGCTGTTTTAGTCTAACTAAAGATTTTGGGTTTAATATAGAGGAGCTGGGTGAAATTTAATGGTCTATGATATACAGGAGGTCAGATAACATGATTCAGCGGTTCCTTCTGGACTTAAACTCTATTCTTGAGTTTCACATAATTTGCCCAATTTGGTTAGAGACCAAAACCTTCCATTTTATCCATTGAAGTCTGGAGGAAATGCTAGAAGTCATATAGACCATCTTGATCAGCTTTGTTATCCTTTTCTTTTATATATGTATGCAACAAAACAAAACTCCCAGACTTGAATAGTTTCACACAGTGCAGAGAGCTCCCCTAACAGCTTTTATTCAAACTTGTCATTTATTTAATGAATTTTTAATAGCCAGTGCAACAATCTATGTTAATGCAACATTAAGACTAAGAATTCAAAAGCATGAAATTAGAGAAAATTACAAAAGTTATACTTCTGATAATTCAATCCACTGCATCGATTGTTTACTTACTGAACACCAACATTGTATAGATCACTTCTAAGCATATAAAATATATGGGTTATGATCCACATGGAATTTATGACTCATCACAGCTATGTCTCAACATATATTTACATTATGATTAAGTTAATGATGCTGTGAGAGACATTTTTTTTTAATTCCCGACTATTGTGCGTTTACATTCCCAACCCTACAATTTTATTAAGTTTCTAACGGAAAGCCCTCAATGTTAGAGGAAAATAAACTTATTGACAGTAGCGCAGATATTCACACATACATAAATACATGTTCATATAATGAATATGTGCAGCGAGAGAGATCCCAGTGCTACAACAATTAGTTTTCCAAAATAAATATTACTTGCTTTTCATTAATTGTTCCTCAAGAAGCTTTTAAGTAACTGCTCCCATCAAACATCCACCAGCCTTGCATTAAAGTCCCCTATTCAGTACAATTAAGACTGATAGTGCTCTTTAAAGTTTATCTTTAAAAGTAATACTTGTTTTATGAAGCAATAACAGAACTTCTCCAGGCCATGTACCTTCTCTATCTTGCCAGCTTTCCTCATACTCTCAAGATAACTTGGATCTAGAAAAATGCAAGGATCTCAGGTGATAAACCAGACTACAGAAAATGAACACATAGATCAAAGTATACTGCCTGGCTTTTATTTTTCCATCTGCTGGCAGTAGCAGAAAAACAGTCACACAAGCCAATGTTCTTAAAGCCAAGTCAGCAATAGGCACCTATTGTGCTTTTCAGCGAGATTACAGATTGTTGGCCTAGTGCACAGGAGAACAACATATGTAGCCACAATAATTTAAGTTTTCAGTTAATATATTTGACACATTGTTCCCTTTGTTTGTAATTAACACAATTCAAATATATCATATAAGTAAATCAAGGAACAATGAAACTGTGAATACATTTGGTTCTTGTTCTCAGTATACAAAACTAAGGTTCTAAAAGGTCTCAATCCAGGAAAAGGCAGGAGCCCACAGTGACAGTGCTTCTGAGGGCTTTAAACACCTGCTGAAGTCACCGTGAGTTGAGGCCAGAGCAACTCCCTGAAAACACTCAGCATCTTGGTAGAACTAAACCCCAAGGCCAGTCATCCACTGATGATGATTTAATAGAAATACTTTAATATTAGGTTAGCGATGGGTCCAAGCCACATAAGCTGAATTCGGGATCTGGATATTGAATTTTCTGCAAAGTTCTTCTGATGGGCTGACAGTGCTATCTCTGCAGTGCTCCCATGCTAGCTAGATCAAGAGTGAAGGAAAGTGTGTAAATCCAGTGAATAGAAATCCAGGTATAAGAATGACTTCAAGACTCTGGCCTCTCAGATTTAATTACCAGTTTTGTTTTTTGTTTCCTGTTTTGAGGGGGCAAGAAGGTTCATTTGTAATCAATACAGTTGTAATAGGACTAAATAAACATTGTAGCGAGACTGTGCGCCAAATTCTCAGGGCGTGAAATTGACATGTTTCCATTGTCTTCAATGGAGGTACAGCAAACAGGATTTGCCCCTCTGTGTTTTCGCTAGCATTTTCAAAACTACCCACAGAAGATGGATGCTAATCCCCATTAAAAGTAACAACAATTGGGGGCCCACATACTCCCATGGAAGACAACGAGTGAGATTTTCAAAGGCACAAATGGCAGTTAGGTGCCTAAATCCCACTGATTTTCAATAGGAATTAGATGTTTAATTGCCATTTGTGCCTTTGAATTTGTCCATCAGTGTGGGTTAAGGCTACTTGTGTGGGTTAAGGCTAAAGGATAAAGCCCTGAAATCTGCATACCGTTAAATTATTTAAAAAGGTAACAAAATGACCTGACAGCCATCCTGAAAATCAACAAATAGTGCAAAAGACTAAATCAGCATATGTAGTTACCTAAAACAAGCCATTTAATGTAGGGGATTAAAAAGCATTATCAGTGGAAATAATTACCAGGAAATTCTCATAACTGACAAGTGTCCCTTAAAGTGAAAAGAACTAACAATACAAACAGACAGCAACTGTATTTCCTGCTGAAATATTGCAAGAATGATTTTTTCAGTGTGTTTTGGTCCAATATTTATCCAGCACATAGGCCTCACCCACATTTGAAAAAGGACTAGCTCTTGTTTACATGCCAATCTTCTAAAACACATTTTCATAGTTGACTTTGGGTAGCATTTAGGCTTGGAGCTCAGCGTAGCATCACCTGCAAGCTGATGTAGTTAGATAAGTTTGCTTACTGGAAAAAATATGTGCTTTTGGTAAATACTTCATTGTTGGTCCTAAAACAGGGCAAATATTGTGCATTTTTGCTTATGACACCAAAGCATAGGTAAGATACAGGACAATGAACATTTCTAATAATTTGTACTATTTCTCATCTTTATTGAGATGACAAAAAAAGCTAACTGATGCATATGTCTTACTTTCAAAGAGAAGTTACTTACCTGCACAGCAACTGGTGTTCTTCAGTATGTGGGGTCTCTAGCTGTATTCCATTGTTGATACGCACGCACTTCAACCACTTGAGACAGAAGATTTTTGCTAACATTGTCTGTTGGCCTGCACCTGTGCTCTTCTATTCCTCATGCTTCAAACACAGGGTATTAGGGGCCATGTGGCCCGACCACCTCTCCAGTTCCTTCTCTACCGTGAAGCATATGTGAAGGATTTAAAACAGAGAGGGAAAAGGGCAGGTTACGGAATACAGATAGGACCCACAGACCTTGAAGAACTCTGAAGTTACTGAACAGTTAAGTAATTCTCCTTCGAGTGCTGGTCCCTATGTGTATTCCACTATGGGTGACTGACAAGCAGTACTCACTGAGGAGGAGGAGGTGAGGACCTTAGTGGTAATAAAGACTGGAGGATTGCTTAGCCGAAAGTTAGGTTAGCTGCAGAAGCTTGCACTAAGGCATAAGTCTCGTAAAAACGTGGATCGAGCCACATGTTACTTGTTTAAAGAATTCAAAGAGCAGAACACATCTCAAAGTGAAGTCATCATGGTTGCCTTGTCTCCTGTAGAATGGGGCCTCACATTTGGTGGGTGAAGGGTCTCTGCTAACTCATAACAAAGCAGAATACAGCCAGATGTCCATTTTGAAAATCTCTGAGAAGATATCACTTCTCCTTTCTTTCATTCTGCTAGAGATACAAATAGTCTGGGTGATATTGTAAAGGATCTTGTTCTCTGCAGGTAGAACATCAAAGTCCAATGGACATCCAAGGAGTGGAGTCTATTGTCTTCATTGGTGAGGTGCAGCTTTGAGAAAAAGATAAGTAAGTGTACTGTTTGATTCAGGTGAAAGTCCAAGATTACCTTAGCAGGGTGAATCTTGGGTGTTGTCTTTGGGAAACTTTCTTCTTATGGGATATGGTTTGTAAGAGTCTCCAGTTCCCCAATCCTTCTACCAGAGGTGATGGCCCCTGAAAGGTGACACTCATAGACAAATGAGTCAGCAAGCATGTAGCTAGGGTCTTGAATGAAGACCCTGTTAGTACTGACAGGACCAGACTGAAATCTCATACTGTAGAAAACTTTGTCACTGGTGAGCAGGTTGTTTGTAAACAAACAGTAACAGGACAGATGAAAACTGCGTACTTATCAATAGGAGGGAGCTGGGATAGAGGGGAAAAGAAGGGCTGACAAGCACTGATAGCTGCTATGTACACATATAGGGTGCTAAGGGACAGACCTGACATCTTTAATGAGAGCAAAATTCTAGTATGATGGGAATACCAGAGTCCTCTGGGACTGACTGACAATATCAACACCAGATGGAAAATCTTTTCCACTTGGCTGTGCAGCATTTCCGAGTGAACTCCTTCCTGCTACTATTAAGATTGGTCTGGACCACTTCTGAGCATGTCTTTTGTAGGTTCAATGTCCAACAAAATACCATGCCACAAGGTGAAGGGAGTCCCTATTGGTATGTGTGACCTTGCCCTGGGGAGGACTGGATGGTGATGGGAGGGCATACTGACATTTGAAGAAGGTTCAGAAACCAAAACTGTCTTGGCCATCTGAGTGTAATCAGGATGACCTTCTCACCATCTCACTGGATCTTCTTCAGAATCTGAGGTAAGAGTGGGATAGGCAGGAGAACATATAGTATGTGTCCCATCCAAATATCAGAGGGGTAGCCGTGTTAGTCTGCATCTGTAAAAAGCGACAAGGAGTCCTGTGGCACCTTATAGACTAACAGATGTATTGGAGCATGGGCTTTTGTGGGTGATGCATGTGGTGGAAATTTCCAGAGGCAGGTATAAATATGCAGGCAAGAATCAGTCTAGAGATAATGAGGTTAGTTCAATCAGGGAAGATAAGGCACTCTTCTAGCAGTTGAAGTTTGAACACCAAGGGAGGAGAAACTGCTTTAGTAGTTGGCTAGCCATTCACAGTCTTTGTTTAACCTGAGCTGATGGTGTCAAATTTGCAAATATGTAGTTTCTCTTTGAAGTCTGGTCTTGAAGTTTTTTTGCTGGAGTATGGCTATCTTTAAATCTGCTATTGTGTGTCTAGGGAGATTGAAGCGTTCTCCTACAGGTTTTTGTAGATTGCCATTCCTAATATCTGACTTGTGTCCATTTATCCTTTTACGCAGGGATTGTCCAGTTTGGCCTATATGTACATAGCACAGGGGCATTGCTGGCACATGATGGCGTATATAACATTGGTGGATGTGCAAATGAATGAACCGGTGATGTTGTGGCTGATCTGGTTAGGTCCTGTGATGGTGTCGCTGGCTCTGCCCACATATTTACATCAGATTAGATTTGACAGCAGTGCTCTGCACTCTGGCTCATTTCCTGGCCTGGGACATCATCTGGTTGGTCTGGGCTCCCCAGGCTGGGGTAAAGCTGGGAAGAGCTAGATGGGCTGTCTTGTCTCATTATGCCGGTGCCATGTGCTACAACTGACCTCAGAATCAGATCAGATGGAAAGCAGAGAGAGAGAGAGCAGAAGGAAAAAAGTGGAGCAGAAAGGAACACATGAGGGAAGGGGAGACAAAGCAGGATCTCACATATCCCTGGCTGGAGTTTGCCAATGGTGCAACAATGATGACCAGGTATTGCTGCTGGTATGCTGAGGTCTGGACTTCATGACCATGCAGTTACCTTTGGGATCCATGGGCAAAGGGCAAAATCTCTGGAGTGGAGTGAGATAAAGGCCTGAAAGTTCTTTCTCCTGCTCCAGGAATTCTCTGAGTGAGTTCATAAGTCCCTCTACCAAAAGTCTCTCAAAAGAGGGATGATGGGCAGACTACTCCACCATCTCATTATTTTGTTCACCAATAAGGCCTAACTCTCAACATTCCAATTTTAGTCCATTAACTTCCAGTCCCACACTTTCCTTGTTTACCAAGTCAACACAGTCCTTGAGTTATATCAGTAGAGCCCTCTTATGTAGACTCAGCCTCTGTCTTTCATTTCTGCAAAAAATATATGTAACAGTCTGAGCTGGACCTTTGTTACCTTTTTCCCCATCAATATTTATTAGCCTTTGACCATTAAATTAACCATTCTAATTAATGATCTGGAGGATGGCGTGGATTGCACCCTCAGCAAGTTTGCAAATGACACTAAACAGGGAGAAGTGGTAAATACGCTGGATGGTAGGGATAGGATACAGAGGGACCTAGACAAATTAGAGGACTGAGCCAAAAGAAACCTGATGAGGTTCAACAAGGATAAGAGCAGAGTCTTGCACTTAGGATGGAAGAATCCCATTCACTGTTATAGAGTAGGGACTGAACGGCGAGGAAGCAGTTCTGCAGAAAAGGACCTAGGGGTTACAGTGGATGAGAAGCTGGATATGAGTCAACAGTGTGCCCTTGTTGCCAAGAAGGCCAATGGCATTTTGGGCTCTATAAATAGAAACATTGCCAGCAGATCGAGGGACATGATCATTCCCCTCTATTCGACATTGGTGAGGCCTCATCTGGAGTACTGTGTCCAGTTTTGGGGCCCACACTACAAGAAGGATGTGGAAAAATTGGAAAGAGTCCAGCGGAGAGCAACAAAAATGATTAGGGGGCTGGAGCACATGACTTATGAGGGGAGGCTGAAGGAACTGGGATTGTTTAGTCTGCAAAAGAGAAGAATGAGCGGGGATTTAACAGATGCTTTCAACTACCTGAAAGGGGGTTCCAAAGAGGATGGATCTAGACTGTTCTCAGTGGTAGCAGATGACAGAACAAGGAGTAATGGTCTCAAGTTGCAGTGGGGGAGATTTAGGTTGGATATTGGGAAAAACTTTTTCACTAGGAGGGTGGTGAAGCACTGGAATGGGTTAGCTAGGGAGGTGGTAGAATCTCCTTCCTTAGAGTTTTTAAGGTCAGGCTTGACAAAGCCCTGGTTGGGATGATTTAGTTGGGGATTAGTCCTGCTTTGAGCAGGGGGGTGGACTAGATGACCTCCTGAGGTCTCTTCCAACCCTAATATTCTATGAAAACTTCCATCTGCTTTCCTATAGTTAGGCTTATGACTGAAGTAGGCCAAAATATCACAACACACTCCCGCCCCAACAATGAGGCATCCATGATCAATGTTTTCTCAATTGGAGGAGGAGTGATAGGGACTCACACACAGTCTCTGCTCTCCCATCAAGTCAGAAAATCTCACACTTTGCCTGCTTTGTACATAGAATATCCAAAGCCAAGCCTGAAGGCAGTGGAGGTGTAGTCTTAACGAAAATATTTTGGGTTAAATTATGGCTGTGCCATAGTAAACTGCAGTGAGGGAATGGGTTGGTGGCACTGCTGCCTGTGTTCAGTGCAGCACAAGGAGCATATCTGGACTGGATGAAGAAATTACAACAACCCTCTGCATTGGTAAATGTCTGCAGGGAGTTCATGCTACACTTTTTCTAAAGGAGAGTGAGTTTTTCCTGGTACCTCTGGAGGCATCATGCTGACTGTGGGCTTCCATGGGCACTTGATGATTCCAGTTACTGCCACTCATACAGTTTATCTTCCCCATCCCACAAAGCTCTGATTTAGAGCTATAAATGGCTCAATAATATTCACTGTCTTCAGTACAGAAAAGGCAAAGTGCTTTATTTATGAGTCCAGTGCATGCAGGCTAGGTTGCCATAATGAATGTTTTCATGGGCACCTTTTTGAAGTGACTTCAGTTTGGATATTAAATCTTTCTGGTGTCAAAGAATGCATTTTCAAAATCAACAAATTTCAGGAATTCTCCCTCTCTCCCTAAACTTTCTAGTTTGTATGACAAAATGTGCACAGATATTGAGATTGCAAGTGTCTGTCATATTAGCAGTTATTCTAGTATTTAAAGGCCAGTATCATATGGCTCTCTAAAGCAACTAAAATAATTGTGGTAGCTACAATTTTAAAAATAGTATTTGTCCGTTACAGCTATTCCCCTATTCCATTTTGTTTCCCCAGACTCCATTTTGTTTTCTGTTCTCCTGTGGCCGCCCTTCCCTGGCTGTTAAGTTGTTTACCAGGGTCACTGCCCTTCTCAAAGGGTTAGTCCTGTTATCACCTCGTTGAACCTGGGCTTGGTGTAGGGTAGGCAATGTCCAGAGCTGCAAGGCCTATTGTGGTTTTAAGATCCTGGGCATGAGTCATAGTCTCATGTGCTCTTGAGTCACCTATTGCACAGGACTATGTCCAGGCATGTCTCTGGGCTTACCTTCAGTTTTTCCCCTGTGCCCCCTCCCCTGTGACAGAGGGAGCCTATCAGGATTACTGGTGGGAATCTGCCCAAGTTTGCCTTTAAAACCAGACATTTTTAAAACACACCTCAGAAAGGTTCCTGCATTGCTGCCTGGTCTGATCAGCCAGGGGTTCTGGGGGGTCCTTTCTCTGCTCTCGTTTTATTTTTGAGCGTACCCCCGTTTTTGAAAAAAAAACCCACGAAGAACGAATTGCTACCTGAGAGATCTCCTGATTATTGAGACTGTACCGAACCCTCCTTGCCTCTTCTGATGTTGCTGCTGCTTCTGCCTTTGCTGCTGCCTTGGGGACTGGTAAGAATCCCTCTGTAAAACTTTCTATACTTTTATTTTATTATTTTAGCTGCTGGCTCTGTTTCCCCAGCACACAGACTCAAGCTAAACCTTGGTCTGTGTCTTAAAACCTCTCTTAAACTACAGGGCTCTTTGCCACTGCTAAGCTCTGCTCCTGTGGGCTTTGCCTTGGGGCTCTCTGCTTTCAGCTGTATCCACCGCTGTAGCCACCATCCCTTGGCTTCCTTGGGAGCTGGGTCCTGGATACATACCACTCTGCCCTCTGTAACCTCCCCATAGCATAAGGTGCACCATAGGTCTTGTTTTTTTTTTTAATTTAATAAGTTATAGTTTGTTAAGATTGTAGAGCTTGTAAGTTTCTGTGATATTTGTTGTGTTGCCTAATTGTTGGTTAAGATAAGTTTAGAAAATCATTGCCTGGTTGTATTCTGTAGCTGCTTGTCATTTTATATAAGTTTGATTAAGTTAGGGGATAGATAAGGTTTTTACTATTTGAATTTGTCTTCCCACTGCCCCACCCCCACCCCCGAGCTCCCCAGTCACTCATTGCAGTCTCTCTGCTGTTTAAACTTGCAGCCTGTCTGCTCTCTGTGTCTCCCTGAGTTTAAATCTCCCTCTGTAGCACCTCTATCTTTGGTTTCTGCTCCACCACGTGCTCCTCTTCCCCCATCCCCTAACCTCATTCCTCTACCACTGCCTTTCTCTCTCTCTCTCTCTCTCTTTTAATCCCTTCCCCCACGTGTTCACCCCGCTCCTACTGCTGCCAAACCTCAATTGTATTACTGAAGTCTAGCATAAAACCCCATTGGTTACCCTTTTTCTCTCTCACACACCTCACATTTTATATTTACACCACTGTGACACATTTTTACCTAGAGTTGTTGGTTATTTAACACATTTTACCCATAACTGTTAGTTGGTTATATGCTGCTGTGACACACCCTTTACCTAGAAATTGTTAGCTACCTGTTACATTTATACTTCAGTGTTAGTTGGTTACCAACTGTATTGTACTCCACTGTATTGTACCCCACTATTGAAACCCCCTATACTATACTAAAAGAACTCCCTCCCCAATTGCCTACCTTAACAAACCCCATACCCCTCACTATTAAATTTTCCCTGTTTTTGCATTTTCTTAATAAAGATTATTTTGCACCCCACCTGTGTGGTAATTGCTCCCCAAGATCCCATATACCTGCAGGCAGGGACATGGCGTCACGAACAGGATCTTGGGGTAACAATTACTGCCCTCCCTGTCCCTGGAAAGAGGCCAAGACCTCTGGGACAGAGGAAGATCAGACCAACCACCTACAATACCACTTGCTGCAAAGTAAACAGCAGCCTAAGGCCCTAGAATGGGTCTGTACTATTGGCAAAGGCCAGAGCTCCAGGGTGTATACCACCCACCTGGGGCTCACTGATGTGGGGTGCCTCTTAACCTGCCACCCCACATTCAGGGCCAGCCCTGCTGATTCCAGCCTCCGGCCAGTCTGCACTAAGGCAGGAGAGCCAGCCGCAGATTCAGATTCCACCCGCCTCTGGAGAGAGGTGGGAAGAGTTGTGAAAGCCTGCTGGGGGGCTCCATCTAAGCTCGCCCCTGGACCTCGAATTTTGCAGGGGTCCCCCACCCACCAGATATTAACAGAACTGGTGCAGAAGCTGGATGAAATTCGAAAGCCCAAGGAACTGTGGCATGACATATATAAGCCCCAAAAGGTAGCCACAGTTACCTATGAGATCCTGGCTCAGGCCCTTGATAAACTAACTGTTTTCCATGGGGCCCTAATGACCTCAGCCAAGGAGGCCACTAGCCAGGCTAGCCAGGAGGGACCACCGCTGACCTCTAGCCTGCCCAGTCCCAATAAATCCCCTGAAAAAACCACCCCCATATACCCACCCAGAGGCCTCATCTCCCCTCAAGAAAACCCCACTATACTCAGCCCTACCTTCAGCCCCTCTAGAGGCCCAAGCCCATGAACCTGCACCCACTGTCACCTCTGGTGAAGCCCTGCCGGTATCCATCAGTCGTATAAAGATTGATAACCAGGGCAATACCACACAGGTGACAGAACTCCGACCTCGCTCCAAAGCAGAGATGAAGGAGTTCATCTCGGACACTGCTAGGGGGGCCAATGAGCCACCACTACTGTGGCTAGGCCGCCTGGCTCTGGAAAACGGACAAGAGTTAGTGGATAGAGAAGAGGGCATAGTATTAGCCAGGACCAGTAGCTGGTCCAGGGGTCTCTCAGGGAGCCTGGTAATATCTAACACTGCATGGCCCCTGATCGCCCCAGCACTGGCCTTCCTCCATTTACAGCACTCCCTTCAAGGGATCCAAGTCCCCAGAGGAAGCGTCAAGGACATCTCTTCCCTCAGATGTGCCATCGCAGGGGGGTCCATCATGCTGTGGTCCCCTACCCAACACCCTCTGGGGCTTACTCAGGCTCAGATTAACCAGGTCAATGCCTTCAGACATGTTATTGACCCCACCGAGATACCCATAGACGAAGCTGCCATTGACTTAGCCATGGATAGCAGTACCACCCCTGACACTGGGGCAGTTCTGTGGCTAAGGGGGTATGCTAGGCGCCCCATTGGGTGACTCTATGAAGCCCTCGAGAAAATAAGATGGCCCTCAGCCCAAGCTCTACCCATCAGTCCACCCCCACCACACATCAGTCCACCCCCACCACACGCCAGTCCACACCCCCCACATGCCAGTTCACAACCCAGGCCCCAGTACTCACAGCATTCATTTACAGAACACAAAATTTTTGGGTTCTTATTGTACAAGGGCCTCACTAAGGAGGTTGTACATAAGCTCAATAGTGAGCAGCAAAGAACCTTGGCCATAGCTCTGGGATGGGAAGAGCGCTCAGAACCTTCCCAGCCAAAAAACGGGTAATGGCTGGGTGCTTGGCGGCGGCCAGCACCCGGCAAGGGGACCCCCGCCCCTATTATCCGCTAGTTTTTGACAAGGGTCTCGTCATCCCCTTTTTGCTGGACAGGGGGGCACAGGTGTCCATTGTTCCTCCTCACGTCCCTCACACCCCCACAGGACACATCATTTATGTGCAAGGCCTCAACAGCACAGAACCCCGTGCAGAAGTAAAGGTACACGCATCCATAGGCCACACACCAGTAACATTTCGGGCCCTAGTGGGACCCATGCCACTCCTTGGGGTTCGGGAGCTACGGCGTTTTAAACTGGCCGAAGCCGTGCTTGATGCACTACCAGTCACCCTGTCGGGTGCCAGTGCCCCCCATGAACCTGAACTTCTCAACCCCACACCCTGGAAATACAGACCCATACCCACAGCCCCAGAAGGTCAACCACACATTGCCCAGCTCATTGAAACATTGCTTAATGATAACAAGATTCAGCGTGTGTCAGCGAGCAAATACTTGTCCAGTGCATGGGGAATCCCAAAACCACACAAAACCAATGAGTACAGGATGGTTATAGATTATCGCGCCGCTAACAAACACATACGATCAGTAGCATTCGCCGCCAAATGGGATATCCCCACTATAGAACGCATCCTACTGGACGACACTAACCAATGGGCCTGTACAATAGACCTAAAAGATATGTTTTATCAGATCCCCCTCTATGACCCCCAAGGGATTGTTAAACTTCGCTTACCAGGGAGCCCAGTACCAATGGCAAGCGTGTCCCCAAGGGTACAAAAACTCACCTGCCTGTGCCAGTGAGGCCCTAACCCGCACATTAGAGAAGGTACCATCCCTCCCCAATATTCATGTTGTCTATTACGTGGACAACATTCTTATAACTGGCACCATACCAACTGAAGTACAAAAGGTCACTGAACAGGTTCAGGCCGCTTTATCCACCGATGGGTGGAACCTCAGTTTGCCTAAAAGTGTCCTCACTGCTACTTCTACCTTTCAGTTTTTAGGTTTTACTGTAGAAAAGGGACAGCTACGCCACTTAACTTACCACCCACTCACGAATTCTTTCCCCTTGGGGGTAGCTCCCCCCAGACGTGAAGTGCAGCATGTGTTAGGTGTAATTAACAGACAGTTTCTCCCTGCTGCTTTGTTGCCACAACTATCTGTTTTGCAGCAATATGCCAGGAACATTAAAACCCCTTGGACACCAGAGGCCGAGCAGGCGGTGTCTTCCCTGGCTGCCTGGTTGGGCTCTGGGCCCACCTTGGCTCGATGGAATCCCACCAACCCTATTGAGATTACCCTCACTGTGTCCTCAGACCATGTGGCCGTAACTGTGTCCCAAGAGGACCTCCCTGTCCACAATCAGGCCCGGAAGTTGTCAGGACCCGAATATCGTTATGGGCCTGTGGGCATTGCCATGCTTGCTGTCCAGTGTGCTCTCCCATGGGGTAAATCTGCCACAGGCACCCTAAAGGGGCCTCATGTGGAGCTTCTCCCATACCTCACCTTCACCCCGGCCCCCCAGTTCCAGGGAGCCCCTGCTACCTGGGAGCCACTCGTTTACCAGGCCCAGGAGGTATTTGGACATTGGGCCCTCAAGTCCTCCTCCACTGCAGCTCCCACTGAGCCGGGGGCTATTGCCCAACTGAGTGCCTATGCCCCTTGGATTGTATCTGATGGGGGCACATCACCTTCTCCCCGAGCAGGAATGCTGTGTGCTACCTGTAACACCCTCAAAGTTAAACCCTTAGATTTTTCCAGCTCAGCTCAGAAGGCCGAAGCAGAAGGCGTCCTACTGGCAGCCTCTCACATTGTGGCAGCCCACCCGAAAACACGCGTGGTCCTGGGAGTGGACTCAAGCTACTGCGTGTCCATCCTGATGGGAGAAGGACGGCCCACCGCTCATGAAGAAATATGGGCACAGATTACTCAACTGGCAGCACAGTCCAAGCTGCCATGGTTTGTTACTCATTGTCCTTCACACAGGTCTGACAGTAACCCTCTTCATTCCAGCCTGGATCTACAACTCCGAGAATATAAGTGTAACATATCCCAGGTTAACATTATCTCTTGCAGTGATCCCTTCATCACCTGGCTTCATAAAGAGTGGGGGCACCTGCCTGCCCGTGCCCTACATCAGCTGTTGACTGACCGAGGGAGACGAACATCGAGCGTGTCTAGGCAGCAGTGCACCCAAGCTGTTCAAGGGTGTCTGAGCTGCCAACAGGCACGAGTCACTAACAAGCCTGTCTATGCTCATGGTGCTTATAGTCCTGAGCACTTTAGCCCAGGTAAAACCTGGCAGATGGACCTCATTGGCCCCCTCCCGGGGGCCAAACAGTATCCAAAGGGGCTTGTAATAGTTGACCTAGGGTCTCGTCAGTTAATGTGTTCTCCCCTCAGGCGATCTACTGCACCAGCTGTTTCTGTAGCCCTTCTCCAGGTAACTGCTGCCTGGGGGGCACCCGAAGAGATCCAGACCGATGGAGGGCCACCGTTCACCAGTAAAGCTATAGACCAGACGGTGTCCCAGTGGGGGGTGCGTCTTCACATCCACCTGCCATATCACCCCCAAAGCCATGGAGTCGTGGAGAGACGGATCGGAATGCTGAAGACCCAGATTCGGGCCATACTTGGCACCCCTGATTACAAGGGGTGGGACCGGGTCCTGCCTCAAGCCCTCATTTCCCTTAAATCAGCATACAGCTGATGGCCAGAAATTGCTCCTAAACCACGGGAACCTCGGAAACCTGCCTATAGTATTTCTCAGCCAGTATGGGTCTCTATTCCCAATGCCCAGGGAACCTGCACTCCACTAGCAGCCACCATCATCACACCTGGCCGGTTCCCTAACACCTATCATATTCAAATAGATGGACGGGGCAAGCCTGACCTGGTCCACCACAACTGGCTTAGTGTTCGGTCATAACAGGTCCTAAGAGGGGCCACCTTTCTTTTATGTCTCCGTAGGAATCAGTCGCCATGATTGCCACCCCGCCTCGAGAAAACCCTCTGGTTGCCTGGTTGAGAGCCTACGCCCTACAGGAGGTCCTCATCGGGAACCTGTCAGATGTCCCCCCATCACACGATTGCGTTGCCTGTACAAGACCAAAGGCCTCAGAGGGAGGGTCCCCCTTCCTCTGGGAGTTCCTCCCCCTCACGAACCTGACTCCACAGCATCCAGCTTCAGCCTGCAACAACACAAACTGGGTTCATCAGCCTCTGTTCACGTGCAACACCACCAGCGATGACCGAAGACCCAACTCATTCGCCCCTGTTGCGGTGACAGGACCACTCCCAGCAGCCCCCTGCATCGTGTTCTTTGGCTTCTCCAATCCCACTCCGTTGGGGCAGTATCCCAATTGCACCCAATGGTTCATAGGACCTCGGCCTAACTCAAACCCCAAGAAAGGAAGCTCAAGATACCGCACTGAGTTCACCAGGTTTATTAATCATCTTTCAACAAGTACAGTGTTTAACCCCACCCAATACTTATCCACAGCTCAGACCCATGTAGAACTGAGACAGGTCAGAGCCGCCCACCTACTATGGATGGAGGTCGATATACCACCTGGCCAGAAATCCCCCCAGCGAAGCTCCATCCATGACCAGTTTTTACCCTCTTCCCCAGGACAAGTGTGGCTCTGTGGGAACAACATTGCCCGGACTGCTCTACCCGCATTCCCAAAGGGGGTATGTGCCATCAGGCAACTCGTCATAAAGGGAGGAGGGCTCTTTCACCACCGTCGCCCCTTCTTCTCCTCGCCACGCAAACGACGAACAGCCACCGCATGGGAGCGACTCAAGTCAGCCACCGATGGTCATAGGAGGGTACATACAGTTTAACCCCCTCTCATACAGTTTAACTTTACAGCAAATCCGTGGACTGTCGCTTGGTCTGGAGGCCCTCACCAACATCACAGCAGAAGGACTTCGTCGAACCAGCGACGCCCTCACTATCCTAGCCAACTACGCCGAGCAGAACCGTCTTCTGATCCAGACCATCCTACAGAAGGACTTTTGTGTCGCCTTGGAGGACCTCGATCCTCGCTTTAAAGGACAATGTTGCCTGCGCCTTCAGCCTGGGTGGAACAATGTCTCAGCCGTGGCTGACCAACTATCCTCCCTTGCCGTCCAGATTCGTGAAGAGCGTAAGCAGTGGGATTGGTGGCAAGCTCTGTGGTCCAGCTGGGGGTTGGGACCTGGGCTCAGTCCATCAAGCAGTGGCTTATCACTGTGGCTATTGTTCTTGTGGCCTTTCTGTTGGGGATAGCAGTGGTCAAGCAGCTAATTCATAAGGTTGTGTCAGCCCTGCCTTTGCAGGTGAGGTATTCCTCCATCCCCTTGGACAGCAGCAAACCACCACCTCCATACTACGAAGACGATGACTTGTAAAACCTTTTTTTTTCTTTTTTTTTTCTTTATTTGGTCTTTGCATGGGACATCCCCTCACAGCCCGTTCAGGTCGGCCAGGGGGGCATGTCCGTTACAGCTATTCCCCTATTCCATTTTGTTTCCCCAGACTCCATTTTGTTTTCTGTTCTCCTGTGGCCGCCCTTCCCTGGCTGTTAAGTTGTTTACCAGGGCCACTGCCCTTCTCAAAGGGAGGGCCCCTTAAGTTGTTTAACAAGAGCCATTGCCCTTCTCAAAGGGATGGCCACTTGTGCTGCATGCTAAGTGGGACCACTGCCCTTTTCAAAGGGTTAGTCCTGTTATCACCTCGTTGAACCTGGGCTTGGTGTAGGGTAGGCAATGTCCAGAGCTGCAAGGCATGAGTCATAGTCTCATGTGCTCTTGAGTCACCTATTGCACAGGACTATGTCCAGGCATGTCTCTGGGCTTACCTTCAGTTTTTCCCCTGTGCCCCCTCCCCTGTGACAGAGGGAACCTATCAGGATTACTGGTGGGAAACTGCCCAAGTTTGCCTTTAAAACCAGACATTTTTAAAACACACCTCAGAAAGGTTCCTGCATTGCTGCCTGGTCTGATCAGCCAGGGGTTCTGGAGGGTCCTTTCTCCGCTCTCGTTTTATTTTTGAGCGTACCCCCGTTTTTTAAACCCCCCCCCCCACGAAGAAAGAATTGCTACCTGAGAGATCTCCTGATTATTGAGACTGTACCGAACCCTCCTTGCCTCTTCTGATGTTGCTGCTGCTTCTGCCTTTGCTGCTGCCTTGGGGACTGGTAAGAATCCCTCTGTAAAACTTTCTATACTTTTATTTTATTATTTTAGCTGCTGGCTCTGTTTCCCCAGCACACAGACTCAAGCTAAACCTTGGTCTGTGTCTTAAAACCTCTCTTAAACTACAGGGCTCTTTGCCACTGCTAAGCTCTGCTCCTGTGGGCTTTGCCTTGGGGCTCTCTGCTTTCAGCTGTATCCACCGCTGTAGCCATCATCCCTTGGCTTCCTTGGGAGCTGGGTCCTGGATACATACCACTCTGCCCTCTGTAACCTCCCCACAGCATAAGGTGCACCATAGGTCTTGTTTTTTTTTAATTTAATAAGTTATAGTTTGTTAAGATTGTAGAGCTTGTAAGTTTCTGTGATATTTGTTGTGTTGCCTAATTGTTGTTTAAGATAAGTTTAGAAAATCATTGCCTGGTTGTATTCTGTAGCTGCTTGTCATTTTATATAAGTTTGATTAAGTTAGGGGATAGATAAGGTTTTTACTATTTGAATTTGTCTTCCCACTGCCCCACCCCTCCCCCCGAGCTCCCCAGTCACTCATTGCAGTCTCTCTGCTGTTTAAACTTGCAGCCTGTCTGCTCTCTGTGTCTCCCTGAGTTTAAATCTCCCTCTGTAGCGCCTCTATCTTTGGTTTCTGCTCCACCACGTGCTCCTCTTCCCCCATCCCCTAACCTCATTCCTCTACCACTGCCTTTCTCTCTCTTTCTCTCTCTTTTAATCCCTTCCCCCACGTGTTCACCCCGCTCCTACTGCTGCCAAACCTCAATTGTATTACTGAAGTCTAGCATAAAACCCCTTTGGTTACCCTTTTTCTCTCTCACACACCTCACATTTTATATTTACACCACTGTGACACATTTTTACCTAGAGTTGTTGGTTATTTAACACATTTTACCCATAACTGTTAGTTGGTTATATGCTGCTGTGACACACCCTTTACCTAGAAATTGTTAGCTACCTGTTACATTTATACTTCAGTGTTAGTTGGTTACCAACTGTATTGTACCCAACTGTATTGTACCCCACTGTATTGTACCCCACTATTGAAACCCCCTATACTATACTAAAAGAACTCCCTCCCCAATTGCCTACCTTAACAAACTCCATACCCCTCACTATTAAATTTTCCCTGTTTTTGCATTTTCTTAATAAAGTTTATTTTGCACCCCACCTGTGTGGTAATTGCTCCCCAAGATCCCATATACCTGCAGGCAGGGACAGTATTAAAATACAAATAACAGTGGTGTATTTTCCTATAGGGACTTCACTGTCTTCTCATGAAATTATCACCTTGTGTCTGAGAACACAATTCAGGCGTGTTTCCTCAGAAATTCTCAGTAACAATATGCACCTTTAAAAATATCTCAGACTGCACCCGAAATAACTCAGTCAGAGCAGAAACCTGAGAAATACATCAGACAGTCCATGTTTATCATAGAATCATAGACTTTAAGGTCAGAAGGGACCATTATGATCATCTAGTTTGACCTCCTGCACAATGCAGGCCACAGAATCTCACCCACCCATTCCTGTATCAAACCTGTGTCTGAGCCAGTGAAGTCCTCAAATCATGGTTTAAAGACTTCAAGGTGCAGAGAATCTTCCAGCAAATGATCCGTGCCCCATGCTGCAGAGGAAGGCAAAAAACCCCCAGGGCCTCTGCCAATCTGCCCTGGAGGAAAATTCCTTCTCGAACCCAAATATGGCGATCAGCTAAACCTTGAGCATGTGGGCAAGACTCACCATCCAGACACCCAGGAAAGAATTCTCTGTAGTAACTCAGATCCCACCCCATCTAACATCCCATCACAAGCCATTGGGCATATTTACTGCTAATAGTTAAAGACCAATTAATTGCCAAAATTAGGCTATCCCATTATACCATCCCCTCCATAAACTTATCAAGCTTAGTCTTGAAGCCAGATATGTCTTTTGCCTCCACTACTCCCATTGGAATGCTGTTCCAGAACTTTACTCCTCTGATGGTTAGAAACCTTCATCTAATTTCAAGTCTAAACTTCCTGATGGTCAGTTTATATCCATTTGTTCTTGTGTCCACATTGGTACTGAGCTTAAATAACTCCTCTCCCTCTCTGGTATTTATTCCTCTGATACATTTATAGAGGGCAATCATATCTCCCCTCAGCCTTCTTTTGGTTAGCTAAACAAGTCAAGCTCTTTGAGTCTCCTTTCACAAGACAGGTTTTCCATTCCTCAGATCATCCTAGTAGCCCTTCTCTGTACCTGTTCCAGTTTGAATTCATCCTTCTTAAACATGGGAGACCAGAACTCCACACTGTATTCCAGATGAGGTATCACCAGTGCCTTGTATAATGTTACTAACACCTCCTTATCTCTATTGGAAATACGTCAACTGATACATCCAAAGACCGCATTAGCTTTTTTCACTGCCATATTACATTGGCGGCTCATCGTTATCCTGTGATCGACCAAGGTCCTTCTCCTCCTCTGTTACTTCTAACTGATGTGTCCCCAGCTTATAACAATAATTCTTGTTATTAATCCCTAAATGCATGACCTTGCACTTTTCACTATTAAATTCCATCCTATTACTATTACTCCACTTTACAAGGTCATCCAAATTTTCCTGTATGATATCCCGGTCCTTCTCTGTATTGGCAATATCTCCCAGCTTCGTGTCATCTGAAAACTTTATTAGCACATTCCCACTTTTTGTGCCCAGGTTAGTAATAAAAAGATTAAATAATATTGGTCCCTAAACTGATCCCTGAAAAACTCCACTAGTAATAATTCCCCATGTGGAACTGTATCAAATGCTTTACTGAAATTGAGGTAGATTAGATCCACTGAGTTTCATTTGTCTAAAAAATCTGTTACCTTCTCAAAGAAGACCAGGTTGGTTTGGCACAATCTACCTTTAGTAAAACCACGTTATATTTTGTCACAATTACCATTGACTTCAATGTCCTTAACTACTTTCTCTTTCAATTTTTTTTCCAGGACCTTGCATACTACAGATGTCAATCTAACAGGCCTGTAGTTGCCCAGATCACATTTTCCCCCTTTCTTAAATTCTCCAGTTATATGGTACACCCCCTGAGTTTGCAGATTCATTAAAAATTCTTGCTAATGGCTTGCAATTTCATGTGCCAGTTCCTTTAATATTCTTGGATGAAGATTATCTGGGCCCCCTGATTTAGTCCCATTAAGCTGTTTGAGTTTGGCTTCTACCTTGGATGTGGTAAAATCTACCTTTATATCCTCATTCCCATTTGTCATCCTACAATTATCCCTGAACTCCTCATTAAAGACTGAGGCAAAGTATTTGTTTAGATATTGGGCCATGCCTAGATTATCCTTAACCTCCACTCCATCCTCCGTGTTTAGCGGTCCCACTTCTTCTTTCTTGGTTTTCTTCTTATTTATACGGCTATAGAACCTTTTACTATTGGTTTTAATTCCCTTTACAAGGTCCAGCTCTACATGGCTTTTGGCTTTTCTAACTTTATCCCTACATACTTTGACCTCAATAAGGTAGCTTTCCTTGCTGATCACTCCCATCTTCCACTCCTTGTAGGCTTTCTGCTTTTTCTTAATCCCTGCTCTGAGATGCTTGCTCATCCAGCTTGGTCTACAACTCCTGCCTATGAATTTTTCCCCCTTTCTTGGGTTGCAGGCTTCTGCAACTTTGACTTGAAGTAATTCCAGGTCTCCTCCACGTTTAGATCCCCAAGTTCTTCAGTCCAATCCACTTCCCTAACTAATTTCCTTAATTTTTTAAAGTTAGCCCTCTTGAAATAAAAAACCCTAGTCACAGATCTATTTTTGTTTATCCTTCCATTTAGTTTAAACTGTATTCGCTCATGATCGCTCGAACCAAAGGTTGTTCTCTAAAACCATTTCTTCTATGAGGTCCTCACTACTTACCAAAACCAAATCTAAAATGGCATCCCCTCTTGTTGGTTCAGCAACTACTTGGTGAAGGAATCCATCAGCTTTTGCATCTAGGAAAATCTGAGCCCTATTACTATTACTAGCACTTGTCCTCCAGTCTATATCTGGGAAGTTAAAAGTCTCCCATGATCACACAATTCCAATTAGTATTTACTTCATTAAAAACATTACAGAGGTCTCTATCCATCTCCAAATCAGATCCCGGCGGTCTGTAGCACAACCCAAGCACTATCTCAGGGGAGGCTCTAGTAGCTTTCTTCCCCAACATGATTTTTGCCAAGACAGACTCTGTCGTATGCATTCCATCACTTCTTATTTCTTTACAGTCTACCTCATCGTTGATATACAATGCTACTCCACCACCTTTGCCTTTATTTCTGTCTTTCCTAAACAGCACATACCTTTCAATACCTGTACTCCAGCCATGACTACTAGTTCACCATGTTTCTGTTATCCCTATAATATCCAGTTTCACTTCCTGCACCAGTAACTCTAGTTTCTCCATTTTGTTACCTAGGCTCCTTGCATTGGTGTACAAATATCTTAATTCTTGATGTTTGGCTTCATTCACATTCTTTACCCGATAAGGCCCAGACATTCTACCACCAGCATCACCTATTAGACTGGTATCTACACTACCCTTCCTCCGTATGTCCATTTTCCTACCCACGGCTGTATCCTTTCTTACTTTGTTTTCTTCCCTTTCAATGTTAAAATCCGGCGTGGAGATTACTTGGACATCTCCCAACCATCTCCCCCAAATTCCTAGTTTAAAGCTCTCTTAATCAATTGTGCCAGCCTCCATCCTAGGAGTCTATTTCTCTCCCTACTCAGGTGAAGTCCGTCCTGAGAGAACAGTCCTCTGTCCATGAATGCCTCCCAGTGGCTATAATCCCAAAGCCCTCCTTATAGCACCACTGCCTGAGCCATCTGTTGATCGTCATAATCTTATCACACCTTAGTTGCCCTTCTCTAGGAACAGGCAGAATCCCACTGAAGATCACTTGAGCCTTGATTTCCTTTAAGCGTCTTCCCTAACCTGGCATAGTCTCCCTTGATGCGTTCCAGCGAGAATCTAGCTGTATCATTCATTCCCACATGAAGGACAATCAGTGAATTATTTCCCGCTCCCGTTAGGATCCTCTTCAGTCTCAGGTCCACAACCTGTATCTTAGCACCCGGCAGACAGCACACCCTCCTCTTCTCTGGATCAGCTCTGGTTACAGGCTTGTCTATTCTTCTCAGTAAGGAGTCCCCAATCACATAGACCTGCCTTTTCCTGGTGACAGTGCGATTATCCAGTCTATCCCGTTTCCTCTGTCTGCAAGACCTCTCGATTCCTATTCACCCTTGCAATCCTTCTGGGGCTAATATTTGATGTTGTCTTCATTGACTCTTCCCCTCTTCTTATAGGACTAGCTGCTCTTCTCTTCTTCCTTGCCCCCTCACCTTCAGCATCCACCTGCTGTGCCCCTTCTTCATTTTCCAACTCCGCAAACCAGTTCCTGAGTTCTATTTCTCCTTCACTAGCCCGTCTTTTCCTCTGCCTGGTTCTCTTAGCCACATGCTTCCACCGTCCACTTTCCTCACCCAGCAGTCTCCCCTCAGATTTTTTGGTCCTGCTTGCATCTGGAAGTCTGAGCTTTTCCCTTCAGCCTTCTCATGTCATTGCTCCATCATCCGCTTGAACCCCCTTCTAAACTCAACCATGGTTTCCACCTGCATCTCCTGTCGTCAGATCTTTTCTTCCATCAGCTCTATCAGGCGGCACTTCATGCAGATGAAACTTTTATCAGGTACCTCCTCCAGAATCATGTACATGATGCAGCTTCCACATCCAGTCATCTTCATTGTGTCTTCCACTGCTTGGGTCACTACAAGTGCTGCCTCTGTGTCTGTCACAGGCTTCCCACCTAAATCCTGTAAATCTGGGAAACACAAACAAACCAAAACACCACCACCCACAGCAAAACAAACCCCCAACAAGCACCAAGACACTACTAGAACACCACACACTTCCTTCAGGAGCCTGTCTGATCCTCTGCCTGCCTCTCTTTGTCTTTCCCCAAACTCCCACTCAAACTCCCCTGTTTACAGCTCTGTTTGCTGGCTCCTGTGCCGCTGCAGCTGTCTATGCCACTGCCTGACTGGCTGGCTACCTTTATAGGACCCCTAGTCAGAGAAGCCCTGGCCCCTAATCAGGGATCAGCTTCTCTCCTAGCACACACTGCCCCTACCAGCCTCCACATACAAATACAACTACAACTACAAATAGCTACAAATACCTTCTCCTCCAACAGAACTCCCACTCAAACTCAAACTCTGTTTGATGGTTGCTGTGCCGCTGCAGCTAAATGTGAAAGAAATGGGGCAAACTTCAGCTCAAATGAAAAACTCCCCCAGAATTGAGTACGTTGAAAATCAACTGAGAAATCTTTGTTTTCTCCTTTAAGGAAAAACATTTACAATATAAACATGAAATACAGAGTGCCTTAAGGACATATTGATTTTGATGTGTAAGTATTTAGTTAGCTATCTGTGTGTGTGATAGACATCTCCTCTTAACACATAGAACGCAGAGTTTATAATTTTAAATTGTTATTGGTTTTGAATATATGTGTAGGAGAAAAATATATTCATTGGAAAGGTATATAATAATTATACTGCAGTCAAAGAAGATTTTAGACCTGGGGCCAAATTCAGCTCTGGTGTAAGTGAGCTTCATTGAAATTAATGTCATTATGCCCCGACTCTAGATCTGAATTTGACCCATGGTATTTATTCATATTATCTACAGCACAAAGCCACATAGAATATGTTATTGAAAACCGGTCAATAGATTTCAGTGAAATAGCGTAAGCTAAACACTTAGATACAAAGGGAAATAGTAAAGATACACTTAAAACACACTATTTTTGTTCAGGGATCTAATCTAAATCATTGTGACATCTGGACGCTAGGAGGGAGAGAGAATCCCAATGAAAGAAAGTACACAGCCTTTTCTTTTTGCTAAGCACTATATATACACCCATAAGCCCCATTCTCCCTCCCCATTCTGGAAAGCTCTGAAAGTCATCTGACACCTCTGGATTCTAGTTCAGTTTATTTAAAGTACCCCATTTGTACAGCATGAGGTTGACAGGTTATAAATGAGCATACCAGGCTCAATTCTCTAAGGGCTCTCTGCACTGGGAAGGTTGTCACTTAATTGAATTAAAGGCTTATCCATTCCTGCTGGGAACTAAGGAATATATTCACTTTGTTCTAATTTTCTGGGGATCTTCACTATAAATTTAAACCCTGGGTAACTAATGATCCTGTTCCAATCACACTTAAGTTCATGGAACTCTTGTGCAACATAATGAACTAGATTCTTTTGGACCCTTGATAGCTTTTTCTTCTTAATCTCATAGATAGGTGTCAATGTCATAATAAATAAATTAATAAAAAAATAGAGAAAACAGAAAAATAAAATCCCATCATGGTGACATTCTCTCCTTTGAGTACCAGCAATGTTTACAAATTGGTATAAAGCTATATGTGGGTTTATTAACATTTCTTTGCACTTTAGCACATCAGACTTAATGTCAAATGGCATAATTCTATGTACAGTGTTGGGTTGAAACTTCACTCTGTGGTACCAGCTGCTGTGTTTGATGAGTTACGGTTTGCACATTTACACAGCAAGACAGGACAGTATGACATCGAATAACATGAGTACGTTAACAGTATGTATTAGTGTTTGTTTTGTTTTTAAGATATACTTTAAATTACAATTTAGACATGCACTGAATATGGTGATCATTTCCTATATTATCACATGGATCTTTAATGCCTTATGTATTGTACAGTATGTCAGAATGTAGAAACTGGGACTCATTAAAGAATGTTGTAGAACTGTGCTGTAAAATAATAAAAGAAAAAAGCCTGAAAAACATGGCGGCAGAAGTAGGAAGGAAGCTCTAAAAGCATGAATGTATATTACAGAGATTACCTCAAAATTGATTGAATTTGTAACCACAACGTAAGTGGCTCAGTGTTTAACAGAATAATGCAATAGTCCATAAAAATTGCTGCTACTGGGGATGTCAAAACTTTATTTCATGGACTTAACTCATGCTGATCACACTGGGCTTAAAAAGATGACTTCCAAAAAAACGTGTAGGACATTTGTTCCTGAAAGGGAAAAAGAAGTTTCTATGATTCCTACCAGTCCAGTACTGATAAATGACTGTACTGAGGAATACATTGGCTTGTCTTGGTTGAACTACATGAAGACAACAGGTGGTGAGTTCTTCCCTTTGCTGCAATTGTCATAGCAAAGAAGAACATTTTACAAATGCTAAATGATACTGGCAAAAAAGGCAACTAACCAAATTTTTAAAAACAAATGTTTGGAATGAACTGTTAACAATTTCAAACTATACCTGGTTGATAAAAAAACAACAACAACATAAACCAAACATTCTGACCCAAAACATGTGCTTAGCTGGAATTAATGCTAAAAAGAGTGAGAGCACATTAAGATTGATCATGTAACCTAAAGACTGTAAAACAAATGTCCCTTCCTCTTCCTTCCCAAAGTGCTGAAATACTGTAAAACCCCATAAAATCCCTGCTAACTCCTTTACTTTGTTGTTTAGTTCTCTGTTGCCATTTAAATGGCTCTTCGAGATACATTTTAGAAAGTGAGGATTAGTCAGATACACAAAAGTCCTTGTCTAGATGAGTATTTGGTTGTGTTGCAACACAGGAAAATGATTGCCAATTAACACTTTAGCTAGTATTTACAAAAGTATTAACCTAGATGTTTAGGAAAAAGTTTGTTCCAGGACACAAACATTTGTTCCTTCTTGTGATTTGCCCTAGGCTGAGAAACAAATTTGTCCTGGAATAAACTTTTGTGAAGTGTCTGTCATTAGCATTTACAATTGTGTTAGTTAACATATGTTTATTGATAATATATTAACATATTTTACAAGTGGAACAAAAACAGAGGGAACATGAAGGAACATTGTAGCTACCAGAGCAGAAAAGGGAAACAGGAGAGAGAGGAAGATGTTTCTTCCTTTGTTACCAAACAGACAAGATGACAACAGAAAATAACATATAAGAGTAGAAGAAAATGGACAGAAAGATTAGAACCATGGCAGCTGTGTCACATCATGGTATCAGTTTGCATTGTTGGGAGAGTGAATCTGGCAAGCCATTCCAAGGAAGCGCTTCAACTAAAAAGGTTGAGGAACACTAGGCTGGGGAATAGACAAGACCAAAAAACATTCAAAGGTAAGTGTAATGCTAGTCTGACATTCCATACCAATTCACCACTCCCATAATTGGCCTCAGGTCCAGTGGAGTCAGTAGAGTTGTGTCTGCTTCTCAGACCATCAGTGATTTGGGCCTCTCTCCTTTCTATCAGTGTGTAAATTAAAGGAAGATAAGCAGTGTTTTTTTTGTTTTTTATTTGTTGAAAGAAAGCCTGGAGATTAGTCTGCACAATGACACTTTTTAGGCATTTAACTTGCATGACATCTTTAATGTAGTATTTATGGTTTATTGTTGGTTTTTAGAAAAGCTTTGTTTTAAAAAAATCCCTCACATAATTGTGAGATAATAAAGCAAGACATCCTTCTGAAATATTGTGAATGCCACGTGTAGAACTACAGGCAATTTACTATTGTAGATATCACAATAATGCATCTAACTATTTTAGCTGTGTGAACCAAGGTAATGTTTAAAAGGAATATTATTTATTCAAACTGCGACAGACAGGACATTGATGTGATTTATGTTTGACAAATTAACCTATATGCTTGTATACTTATGCATATAACTTACTCAATAGACATGAATAAGATTGCATGAGATTTACTACAGAATATCAAAATATCTCAAAATTTCTCTATGGTATTTTCTTGGTACAAGATATTATTAGGGCTGTCAATTAATTGCTGTTAACTCAAAACAAATTAATTTGATTAAAAATTAATTGTCATTAATTGCAATTTTAATAGCACAGTTAAACAATACAAACTGACATTTATTATAAACACTTGGATTTTTCCTAAATTTTCAAATATATTGATTTCTGTTACAACACAGCATACAAAGTGCACAGTGCTCACTTTATATTTTCTTATTACAAATATTTGCACAATAAAAAAGATAAAAGAAATAGTATTTTTCAATTCACCTCATACAAGTACTGTAGTGAAATCTCTTTATGGTGAAACTTACAAATGTAGAATTATTTTTTTTTTACGTAACTGCACTCAAAAATAAAATAATGTAAAACTTTAGAATCTACAAGTCTACTCAGTCCTACTTCTTTTTCAGCCAGTTGCTAAGAGAAACTAGTATGTTTACATTTAATGCTACCTGCTTATTTACAGTGTCACCTGATAGTGAGAATAGGTACTGTTGCAGCCAGAGTTAAAAGGTATTTATGTGCCAGATATGCTAAACATTGGTATGCTCCTTCATGCTTTTACCACCATTCCAGAGGACATGCTTCCATGCTGATGATGGGTTTTGCTCGATAAGAATCCAAAGCAGTGTGGACTGATGCATGTTCATTTTCATCATCTGAGTCAGATGCCACCAACAGAAGGTTGATTTTCTTTTTTGGTGGTTGGGGTTCTGTATTTTTTGCATTGGAGTGTTGCTCTTTTAAGACTTCTGACAGCATGTTCCACACCTCATCCCTCTCAGATTTTAGAAGGTACCTCAGATTCTTACACCTTGGTTCAAGTGCTGTAGCTATCTTTAGAAATCTCACATTGATACCTTCTTTGTGTTTTGTCAAAACTGCAGTGAAACTGTTCTTAAATTGAACAACACTTGCTGGGTCATCATTCGAGACTTCCAAAACACAAAATATATGGCAGAGTGCAGGTAAAGCCACAAAGAAGGATATGCACAACTCTCCCCTAATGAGTTCAGTCACAAATTTAATTAACACATTTTTTTTAAACATTGGTCATTAGTATGGAAGCATGTCCTCTGGAATGGTGGCTGAAGCATGAAGGGGCATACGAATGTTTAGCATATCTGTCATGTAAATACCTTGCAATACTGGCTACAGAACTGCCATGTGAATGTCTGTTCTCACTTCCAGATGACAAGTAAATAAGAAGCAGGCAGCATTATCTCCCGCAAATGTAAACAAACTTGTTTGTCTTTGCGATTAGCTGAACAAGAAGCAGGACTGAGTGGACTTGTATGCTCTAAAGTTTGACATTGTTTTATTTTGAGTACAGTTATGTAAAAAAAATAATTCTACGTTTGTAAGTTGCACTTTCACCATAAAAAGATTGCACTATAGTACTTGCATGAGGTGAACTGAAAAATACTATTTATGTTGTTTTATCTTTTTTACCATGCAAATATTTGTAATCAAAATAATAATATAAAGTGAGCGCTGTACACTTTGTATTGTGTGTTGTTATATATATATACATACATATACATATATATATATGTAAATGTAAAAACATCCAGAAATAGTTAAATAAATGGTATTCTATTATTGTTTAACAGTGCAATTAAAACTGTGATTAAATCGTGACTTTTATAATCTCGCTATTAATTGTGATTATTTAATGCAATGACAGACCTAGATACTACAACAGTATTTCACAATTATCTAGTAAGACCTTTAACAGTAAACATGCCTCCACTGTATGCTAAATGTTAGTGTGCCCAATATTATTAACTTGTTTATTTTTAAATTGGATGTATTTTGCAATGAACTTTCTTTCAGTCCAGATTCTGCCATCCTCCTTACTTATACTGAGTCCACAAATGGACCCACTGATTTCAATGAGATTGTTCATGAAATAAGACACTATTCAACATGAGTGAGAGTGGCAGAATATGGACTTTAAATGCTTTTTAAAAAAAAAACAAAAAAAACCCCAGTATATGAAGATTACTCACTAGTACCCCGTGGTGGATGCTGCAGAGGGCAAGTTATTCCAGCTCTAACTTGTGTTCCAATGGTTCTCTGCAGATGTACCAGTATTTTAATACTATTTGTATTGCTTAATATTGTTTTGGACTAATTCTGTTGACTTATGGTCATACCACACCATTTTGTGAAGTTCTTCCAACACAATCATAGAAGACCTGGAGCTCTGAAGACCAACACTTTTTTTTTGGAAAATGGGAGTATACAAGCACATCTTCAATTAGCTATGGGAACTGTTGCCAGACCCTTAAACATATAAGTGAAGCCAGATGTCAAAGATCTGCAGTGCAGATCTGCTGGTATCATATGGCTCTTAGGCACATAATAAAACTAATGAAATCTGTAGATGAGATAAGGTTTAAATATAATCAACTACACATATGCAGTATTTTTTTTCAGGTTGTCTCTCCCTTCCTCCACCCCCTCCCCACCCCGCCACAATACCAAAACCAGTTTGACTGTGCTACAAACGAATACTATTCCAAATTTTTCTTTTAATTTAAAGTATTTGTAGAGTTATAAAATCACTAAAAAACTTCTGAAATTTTGAACTTCAAAGAGAATGGTTCTACAAAAGATATGTCTGACTTTCATATTATTGAACCAGATGTAAATTATAATTCATTGAAGCAAATCCGAATTTGTTTCACTTTAGCAGTGGTATACCAGTATTTTTAAAGGAACTGGCTCCGTAGCTGGTGTAAATCACTATAGCTTCATCCAAATCAGTGAAGTATCTTGTCCAAGGTTACAAAAATCTTACTTCCTCGAGGGGCTCACTCCCACTGAAGTCAATGGAAGTTTTTGCATTGACTTTAGGAGAAGTTAAAACAAACTTTTGAAGAGTATGTGTAATCAATTCAAAAGAAGCCTAAACCAACAAACAAAACAAAAACAAACAAACAAAAAAACCCCAAACAAACAAAACCCTCCACATATACCCAGTTCTGGCCCAAAGTTATGTCTCTGAAAATTCATGTGGCTACTATAGAAATACCGACTGACCCTGCAGCATTGATTAAAAAACATTATATAATGTTACCAAAATATATTTAGTCCCTTTTAGCAGAGTAACAAAAATACTTTGAGGAATCTAATTAAACATTGTCTGAGAAAGAAAATGCCAACTATTTTTACCCTTTTTTAATATGCATAACAAACAACATATTAAAGTAATATCTAATCACTTTGAAGGCATCTTATATTGTTAGTGTACCAAACACATGTTCTGATGTAATTTATAATGTAATGTTTAACAATTTTGTATTTGTTGAACATAAAATGAATTAAAGTTCTCTGTCTAGAATCATTAAAAAGATGCATAATTATATAAAAATTACAGTAGATTATTCAATATGCTGGAAGTATTTTCTTTTGCTTTTAATAGAATATCTTACTATACTTACTGTGCCTACTTAAGGAAAAGGACTAAAAAGTTACAGCTGACATTTTCTAGAAGAAGCTTCAAGGCATCTTGTTAATACGAACAAGATCAAACAACGGATTTAATACTGAAACAGGAGAATGCATTGTGTTGTTTATTTTCTCTAAAACAAAAGTTAATTTTAATTATTGAAGAGCACAATACAAATATTATAGCAGAAAAATACAGTCTTACATCATAATACAGTGTAAGTACTGTATACTGATGGATGTCTAGTAGCATACAGCATATTTCTGGAGTTCTGTTTTATTAGAGAATCCATTAGAAGTTTGATTTACCCCTCACAGATGATGCATTTAAAGAAATAAGAAATGAGCATGGTTAATTGCCACAGCAGGACCAAATGAAATAAAAGCCTGCCAAAACAATGGTTTTGGAATAGGTCATATATAAACACATGCTGTTTTTAAATTCCTTAGCAACAAAGTGGAGGATTTATACAAACAAATTTGACTCTACAAATGTTTCTCATTGGAGTATAATAGTTTTAGAAGTAGACCTCAGATTGACTGGCAAATATCAATGCTGTCACAACATTCAGAGTCTGACTTTATCTCTAGTGAAATCTGAAATAACTTTAGAAACACCACCACATTCTAATATGGCAGAATGTAAGTGATACAGTGCTTGTGTTCAATGTAATTTTTGAGCATAAATCAGATACTGTGGTGACTGGCAGGGCCAGCTCCAGGGTTTTTGCTGCCCCAAGCAGCAAAAAAAACAAAAACAAAACCAAAACCCAACACCCCCCCAAAAAAAAACCCCTGCGATCACGATCTGTGGGACTACTGCCACCGCTTCAGTCTTCAGCGGCAATTCGATGGGTGGTCCTTCGCTCTGAGACGGAGTTAGGGACCCGCTGCTGAAGAGCCAGACATGCTGCCCCTCTCCATTGGCCGCCCCTCTCCATTGCTTGCTGGGCTGGTGCCTGGAGTCGGCCCTGGTGATTGGTGCAGTAAATATGCTTAAAACAGATTAGATACATAGAAGAGATGCTGCAGCCTAAACTATTATATCCTGAAATCCAATCAGTGCAAATTAAGCATGACTCATCAAGGCATTTTTATTAGATTTATATACCACCAAATCCATAAGATTTCAAAACTATATTATCTACTTATTTATTATTCAATTTAAAGGCATGAAACTAATAGGGTGCTACACATATTAATCTAAAACCAACAGAATTTTTATCAAGAATAGTAAACCTTGTATAGGTTCCTTGAACCACTCTGAGTCCCATGGCACCTTATAGATTAACAGACAGAACGGACCATAAGCTTTTGTGAGTGAATACCCACTGCGTCTGATGAAGTGGGTATTCACCCACAAAAGCTTATGCTCCAATACATCTGTTAGTCTATAAGGTGCCACGCAGGAATGGCTCTACTGTTTTTGCCGCCCCGAGCAGTGCACTGAATTGCCGCCGCTGATGGTGGGGGCAGTTCGTGTGCCGTTAGGGCGGCACGCACGTTTCCACGGCGGCGGCAATTCGGCGGCAGCTTCTGTCTTCAGCCGGAAGACAGAAGCTGCGCCACCATGGACAGCTGAACAAAGAAGCTGCTGCCGAACTGCTGCTGCCGCAGAAACGCGCATGCTGCCCTAATGGCACACAGACTGCCCTTGCAGTCTGCGGCGGCAATTTGGCGTGCTGCTTGGAGGCAAAAACATACAGATTGCTGCCCCTTGCAGATTGCCGCTCAAGCACCTGTTTGGAATGCTGGTGCCTGGAGCCGACCCTGGTGCCACAGGACTCTTTGTTGCTTTTTACATATCCAGACTAACACGGCTACCCCTCTGATACTTAAACCACTCTAGAATTCTATAGCAATGATATCTTATTCTAGAGAATGGATTATATAAATCTATGGAAATTATTTAATTTATTTTACACAATTTTTCCATAACAATAACAGGGAAGGTTCAAATGTCCTGGCAGATTACCCATTTGTACAAAGTCATAACAATATAAGTAAAATCTATCAAAAAGAAAATTTCACAAACAATATATATACATATTCACTGTCAGAAACTGCAAGAAAAAACAAACAAAAGACGTGAAAAGGAGTTTGCAAGAGACAGTCCAGTTTTGAATAAAACCAATGGTACATCTCTTCACGGGAATACCATTTATTGTCATGGAAACGCTGCAAGAACCAATCAGCTAAATGCAACCCAGTACTTTGTTTCTAAGACAAGATGCAAAATTCAGCAAGAACTAAAACTGAAATACAAAAACATATATGAGACCAAAGTAATGAGAAAGATTACTTTTCCCAGCATGAAGCTAACAACCCTGTTCTTCACACAGAAGTCTAAATATTTCAGGACATGGTAACTGGATCCATAAAACAGCCTTCATGAGAATAACTCCTATGAACCAATCCTGCACTATGCTTGTCTAATGGAGGGTTGAAATGAGTACTTTAAGACTTCTTGATTGACTTAGGAAATCTATCTGACAGGAGTGTGTTTTCAAAAGTCATTGAACTGGACAGTTCATTTAGAACCAGGACTTGATTGTTATGAGATTAGAATATACTATTGCTACTGAACAACCTTTCATAATAAAAATGCTTATTGACACAAATACAGCAGTACATAGTGCCTCCTCCTGTAAAGAGCTGAGCTTCACCAACACTTCACAGGAAGCATTCAGTAGCTCACAAGATCAGATCCTAAAGAAATAGAAACCAAACATATTCAGAGTTCTTAAGTAAACACCATATGATTACATGACTTTCATCCATATTATGCCTCATAAAGTTGGATGCGATATGCTCAAAGATGAACTCACCTTTCCCCCAGCTCACCCCTCCAATATCAAATGAATACATATTTTAGACTCAAATCCATCAATTAAGAAGTAAATAGACTATACACACTTCCCAACTCTAGCATCTTCTGACAAAGTGTATTCCCTCACAACCTTTAATAAATGAATAGCCACATGCTCATCTGTAATTGGCAGGCTAAAATGTGGAATTTAGAAAATGAAAGATGCCAAAATGTCATTGAATGGGAGAATGGAACCAACACATCTAGGACAGGTGTGCCCAGCTCCCTTTATCCTTGAATAGGAGAACAAGTATGTACACTCCCTTGTGCCTTGGGAGGAGTGGGGATGCAGCACGCTGAGAGGGGGAGAAGGAGGCAAGGAGCGGGGAGCTTGGCTGCCAGTGTGTGCGAAGAACCTGTTAATTTTTCCCTGTGGTTGCTCCTGCCCTGGAGCACCCAAGGAGTCAGCCCCTCCCTCCCACTTGCCTCCTTACCTGAATATCGGGACAAATGGGGTCCTGATCGTACATCGACGGGAAACCGCACAAAGGGTTAAATATCAGGATAGGCCCGATTTTATACTCCCCAGTCTGTATGTATCCAACTCTTTTTCTTGTCTTATATTTAGACAATGCTCTTTGGGGAAGGGACCATCTTTTTGTTCTGTGCCTGAACAGCAAGCACCACAATGGATTCCTAGTCCATAACTAGGGCTCAGAAGCACATGGTAATAGTAATAAAAAAGCCTATGTGTTTTAGGAGCCCCAGTCTCAGTGAAAGTTAACTGGATTTGGGTCCAAACTCCCTCATGTGCCTTTGAAAATCTTTAATGCAAGAGGAGTTAAAATAATTAACACACATCAGTTGTCATTTTTTCCAGAGAATCATATGAAATAGAAACATGAGGGGATAAAAATCTGGAAAAAACTTGAAATAATAAAGAATATCATTCAGCTATTTCTACTCTATTAGTGAAAGCCAATTAGTACTTGTGTAAAAGGGTTTACATCCCTGGAGAGAAAGCTTCTAACATGCTAAATTACGAAGAACTAATGTATACCATATTCTCCAGTATCTGATGGGAGATGGAGGACCATCAGAAGCACATTACTAAGTAATTTAACCCCAGTGTAAAAAGTGAGCTTAAAAATGTTTTTGCATTTGTTCATGTTTTATGACAGTTTTCTGGCACCTTATAGAGGAAGATTTTTACGTATGTGGGTGTTGTAAGAATTGGAGGTCCCAAAAAGACACTTCAAAAGCAAGGGATTATATCTAATACAAATACCCAATTAATACCCAAATAACAGGAATTTAAATAAACAAAAAAATGCTATAAAATAGCCTTATGCAATACATAGTGACTACAGTGATGACTGAGTCACTGTATGTCTTGAATCATGGATCCAAACATCAAAATGGCTACCCAACTATGATCTACCCCTACAGGGGGTTAAAGCTGCCAGTGGGGAGGAATCTAGACAGTTTTGGCCTGAGTCTGTCTGTTCGAGCTACACAATGTTCTAGAAAGTATATATCCATGTCCACCTACTGCCCTAGCCCACAGTGCATAAATTTAACAGCTGAATAAATTAAATCTTTGCAAAGTCTATGTTTACCCCCAAAGTTGCAAACAAAATGCTAGGACATGTCGAAGCCTGAACATGAGCCTAGATTGACTTGAACAGAATAGAAAATGCCCTGGTAAGTCATCATAACTACAACATACATTGAGCAATTACACGCCAATACAATCTACCAAGGAGAAGGAATGGCCATTAAACCTCCTTCATGGGTGAGTGAGAGAGAAATTACTGAAGCAGGAGGGGACTCTCAATGGCACTTTTCTTCTCCCAGCTCAGTGCCATCTCTGCTGGCAAATAAAGGGTTCCCTTAAAGCCAGAGATGTGACCAATGACACATTCCATCACAAAGCCAAGCCATGATGGACTGGAAGGAGCAAGGAGTCATAGACATCCATTCAGGGAAATTCCTTGAACACCCAGCCCAGCTGGCCCACATTTCCTGAAAGTCTGTGGAGTCAGCAGATGCAAAGGACTAAGGAGAATTGCTGAGCAGAAATATTCATAAATTAGCCCCATTCTACCAGCCTTTCTGAAGTGGAGTCATACCCTACTTCTTAAGTAGTGCCAATGACATGAATAGGATTATGCAAGGAACAGAGTTCTATGCAGTGAAAATAAATGTCAGAATAGAACCCTAAATATTTGCACAGAATTTTAAAGATGTAAACTGCTCTATAAATAATTACTATTCTTCTCGGGTGAAAGGTGCTATGTAAAGTGCACAGCAGGACTATGAGGAAGATATTGTCTGGATAACTATCATAGACATTATATACTACACATTAAAAACTGAGATATACAACAACTGACACTGACCTTGATTTACAGCTATAAGCCCATGAAAAGCAAAAATAAAACAATATGGAAATGTAGACTCCAGGCATACAGCTTCAATTTATTCAACCTGCCTGTCAACTGTCAGGCTACTTCAAGCACACTGGAATATGTTCCAGCGTGGATAAAAAGATGTGTCACACAGAGGTGAAGAAAAAATAGAAAGGTGTGCTGAAATGTGAAGTCAGAATCTATAATTCCTATGTAGTAAAGCCCAGGAAAGAGAGAAAAAGAGCTTTGCACAAAATATATTTTTACTTGATTTTTCAGCTAGTATTTTATCTTTAACATAATTGAACCCAAATCAGTTTAATAAATCTCCAACTTTGTATCCATTTGTTTTCTTCTGCTCACAGAGTATCTGGTGTCTTTGCCTGAGGATTTTGCTCATTCACTGCTTAGTTGATTTTTGGGTAGACTATTGATAGTGAATAATTTATTCAACAAATTTTGCCCTGTTTCATTTGTGAATTATCTATGGTCACAGATCATTCTGTGTGTGCATGTGATAATTACTTCATTTTGACCAAATCTTTGCCTATTCACTATTCTTGGTTTTTGGCTGGTCATCCAAGTCTGTTTCCTGATTGACTGTCTGAAATTGTTGCAAATAGGAGAGGGAAAATTAAAACAGATTTCAAGATGGCTGTGAAAACACTTATGGCAAAAAGCTACAAAAAAAACAATTAAAAAAACAAAAAAAAACATGTTTACACAAGAATTCCTCAAACTTTCACGTTCTGCAATCATTTTTAAAATCACAGAACTGGAAGGGACCTTGAGAGGTCATTTAGTCCAGTTCCCTGCACTCATGACAAGACTAAGTATTATCTAGACCATCCCTGACAGGTGTTTGTCTAACCAGCTCTTAAAAATCTCCAATGATGGAGAGTCCACAACCTCTCTAGGCAATTTATTCCAGTGCTTAACCACCTTGACAGTTAGGAAGTTTTTCCTAATGTCCAGCCTAAACCTCCCTTGCTGCAATTTAAGCCCATTGCTTCTTGTCCTATCCTCAGAGGTAAAGAACATTTTTTCTCCCTCCTCCTTGTATCAACCTTTTAGGTACTTGAAAACTGTTATCAAGTCCTCCACTCAGTCTTCTCTTTTCCAGACTAAACAAACCCATTTTTTTTCCAATTTTCCATCATAGGTCATGTTTTCTAGACCTTTAATCATTTTTGTTGCTGTTCTCTAGACTTTCTCCTATTTGTCCACATCTTTCCTGAAATGTGGTGCCCAGTGTCTTGTGAACAAACAAATAACTTGAAGGAGGCCTAGAAATGAAAAAGCACCAGCAGGGTCTAGACAGGGAAGTTAAAGCACAACTCATTAGAGCACTCTACATGTCACACCCCTGTAGTCCGAATTGTGGAACTGTGTAGACAAGCACTTAGATCAGGGTTCAGTAACCTTTGGCACACGGCCCATCAGGGTAATCCGTCAGTGGGCTGCGAGACATTTTGTTTACATTGACCATCTGCAGTGGCTGCGGTTTGCCATTCTCAGCCAATGGGAGCTGCAGGAAGTGGTGAGGCCGCAGGGACATGCTGGCCACTGCTTCCCGCAGCTCCCATTGGCCAGGAACGGTGAACCACAGCCACAGGGAGCTCTGGGAAGGCCACGCCTGCAGATGGTCAACGTAAATAAAATCCTGCCAGAGGATTACCCTGATGGGCCATGTGCCAAAGGTTGCTGACCCCTGCCTTAGATCAACAGTGCATATTTCAAGTATTCCCCTGGTAATTGTCAGTGCATATTGAGAAGACTGCAACCCTTTCTTGTTGATGCAGAGCTTGCCACCAGTATTCACGCCTTTGTCATTTCACGATCAGCTTGCTATGAGGTTATACCTTGAGACCAAATGAAAAGTACAGTAGTGTACAATACTCATGGCAAGCTAATTAAATCAAGTTTAATGCCTGGTGTGCATTACTTCAGTGCTCCAAGAACTCCACTGGCGGCCAGTGAATCTGCTGGTAAAATTCAAGGTGTTGGTTTTAACTTACAAAGCCTAAATAGTTTGGGACATAGAATATCAGGATTGAAAGGGACCTCAGGAGATCATCTAGTCCAACCCCTGGCTCAAAGAAGGACCAATCCCCAACTAAATCATCCCAGTCAGGCTCTGTCAAGGAAGGGGATTCCACCACCTCGTGTTGTGATAATTTGGCCTACCTCAGTTATCAGCCTAACTACAGGAAAGCAGATGGAAGTTTTCACAGAATATTAGGGTTGGAAGAGACCTCAGGAGGTCATCTAGTCCACCCCCCCTGCTCAAAGCAGGACCAATTCCCAACTAAATCATTCCAGCCAGGGCTTTGTCAAGCCTGACCTTAAAATCTCTAAGGAAGGAGATTCCACTACCTCCCTAGGTAACCCATTCCAGTGCTTCACCACCCTTCTAGTGAAAAAGTTTTTCCTAATATCCAACCTAAACCTCCCCCACTGCAACTTGAGACCATTACTCCTTGTTCTGTCATCTGGTACCACTGAGAACAATCTAGATTCATCCTCTTTGGATCCCTCTTTCAGGTAGTTGAAAGCAACTATCAAATCCCCCCTCATTCTTCTCTTCTGCAGACTAAACAATCCCAGTTCCCTCAGTCTCTCTTTGCTCCAGCCCCCTAATCATTTTTGTTGCCCTCTGCTAGACTCTTTCCAATTTTTCCACATCCTTCTTGTAGTGTGGGGCCCAAAACTGGACACAGTACTCCAGATGAGGCCTCACCAATGTTGAATAGAAAGAGATGATCACGTCCCTCGATCTGCTGGCAATGCCCCTACTTATACATCCAAAATGCCATTAGCCTTCTTGGCAACAAGGACACACTGTTGACTCATATCCAGCTTCTCATCCACTGTAACCCATAGGTCCTTTTCTGCAAACTGTTGCCTAGCCATTTTAGCCCCTAGTCTGTAGCAGTACATGGGATTCTTTTGTCCTAAGTGCAGGACTCTGCACTTGTCCTTGTTGAATCTTATCAGATTTCTTTTGGTCCAATCCTCTAATTTGTCTAGGTCCCTCTGGCCTGTAGTTCCCCAGATCCTCCTTCTTCCCTTTTTTAAAGATGGGCACTACATTAGCCTTTTTCCAATCATCCAGCACCTCCCCTGAACACCATGAGTTTTCAAAGATAATGGCCAATGGCTCTGCAATCACATCTGCCAATTCCTTTAGCACCCTCAGATGCAGCGCATCCAGCCCCATGGACTTGTGCTCATCCAGCTTTTCTAAATAGTCCTGAAACACTTCTTTCTCCACAGAGGGCTGGTCACCTCCTCCCCATGCTGCACTGCCCAGTGCAGTGGTCTGGGAACTGATCTTGTTTGTGAAGATAGAGGCAAAAAAAGCATTGAGTACATTAGCTTTTTCCACATCCTCTGTCACTAGGTTGCCTCCCTCATTCAGTAAGGGGCCCACATTTTCCTTTACTTTTTTCTTCTTGCCAACATACCTGAAGAAACCTTTCTTGTTATTCTTAACATCTCTTGCTAGCTGCAACTCCAAGTGTGATTTGGCCTTCCTGATTTCACTCCTGCATGCCTGAGCAATATTTTTATACTCCTCCCTGGTCATTTGTCCAATCTTCCACTTTTTGTAAGCTTCTTTTTTGTGTTTAAGATCAGCAAGGATTTCACTGTTAAGCCAAGCTGGTTGCCTGCCATATTTACTATTCTTTCTACACATCGGGATGGTTTGTTCCTGCAACCTCAATAAGGATTCTTTAAAATACAGCCAACTCTCCTGTACTCCTTTCCCCTTCATGTTATTCTCCTGGGAGATCCTGCCCATCAGTTCCATGAGGAAATCAAAGTCTGCTTTTCTGAAGTCCAGGGTCTGTATTCTGCTGCTTTCCTTTCTTCCTTGTGTCAGGATCCTGAACTCGACCATCTCATGGTCACTGCCTCCCAGGTTCCCATCCACTTTTGCTTCCCATACTAGTTCTTCCCTGTTTGTGAGCAGCAGGTCAAGAAGAGCTCTGTCCCTAGTTGGTTCCTCCAGCACTTGCACCAGGAAATAATCCCCTACACTTTCCAAAAACTTCCTGGATTGTCTGTGCAATGTTTACATGGTAAACAGAAACTGCCTCTTCCCCCATGATGTATCACTGCAGATGCCTCATCATAAAGAAAAAAGGGGCGTTCTGATAGGATGTTCCCTGTGGAAGAACTCAGCTTTAGAAACTAAGCTTAGATTTGTTAACCTTTCAGGTATGTGGCAAGGCCAATCTTCTCCACCCAAATATATGGGCTGAGAATCGGGGCAGTTTTGCTTTGTGGTACATGTTGTTGGTATGTATTTTTCATTTGTAAGAATAGTCTGTTAAATTTGAAATTTTACTGTGCAATTAATTATTAAATTGCCAGGACATCCAGAACTTGAGATGAGAATTTATATATATTTTTGTAAGTATAAAAAAACCTAAAACGAAAATAACCATCTTTCCTCAGTACAGCAACTTGGGTAACAATTATTGTACAATGAAGGGCAGCAAATGTTATTAGGAATTGAAGAACCTTTACAGAGAACATGTTCCTATAGATTTCATTTTTTTCCATACAGTTTTCAGATCTTACCTTGAAGAACATGCTTAAATACAGTTAGACAAGACTCTAAAGCAAACAAACGAGTGAAAAGTGCTGTTTCTTCAAACTACTTTAGTAGAATAAATGTCACCTGCAGTTATACTCTCAGGCCTGGTCTACACTATGCGTTTAAACTGAATTTAGCAGCGTTAAACCGATTTAACCTTGCACCCGTCTTTAAAGGGCTCTTTAAATTGGTTTCTGTACTCCTCCCCAACGAGAGGAGTAGCGCTGAAATTGGTATTGCCATGTCGGATTAGGGTTAGTGTGGCCGCAAATCAACGGTATTGGCCTCCGGGCTGTATCCCACAGTGCACCATTGTGACCGCTCTGGAAAGCAGTCTGAACTCGGATGCACTGGCCAGGTAGACAGGAAAAGCCCCACGAACTTTTGAATTTCATTTCCTGTTTGCCTAGTGTGGAGCTCTGATCAGCACAGGTGGCCATGCAGTCCCAAATCCAAAAAGAGATCCAGCATGGACCGTATGGGAGATACTGGATCTGATCACTGTATGGGGAGACAAATCTGTTCTATCAGAACTCCGTTATAGAAGATGAAATGACAAAGCATTTGAAAAAAATTTCCAGGCTATGATAGACAGAGGCCACAGCACAGTGCTGTGTGACAAGCGTAATGGAAAGCCAAAGAATTAAATGGATGCTCATGGAGGGAGGGAGGAGGTACTGAGGACTCCAGCTATCCCCCAGTCCCCCGAGTCTCCAAAAAGCATTTGCATTCTTGGCTGAGCTCCCAATGCCTGAAGGGTCAAAAACATTTTCCTCAGTGTTTCAGGGTATACAAAAGGCAAAATGGGCTCATGGTTGCCATGCTATAGCGTCTGCCAGGGCAATCCAGGGGAAAAGGGAGCTAAATGATTGTTTTCCATTGCTTTCACGGAGGAAAGATTGAGTGACAACATTTACCCAGAATCACCTGTGACATTGTTTTTGCACTGGGATCTCAACCCAGAATTCCAATGGGTGGGGGAAACTGCGGGAACTATGGGATAGCTACAGGATAGCTACTCACACTGCAACGCTCCGGAAATCGACGCTAGCCTCAGTACATGGACGCACACCACCAAATTAATGTGCTTAGTGTGGCCGCGTGCACTCGACTTTATACAATCTGTTTTACAAAACTGGTTTATGTAAAATCGGAATAATCCCGTAATGTAGACATACCCTCAGATTTAGCAATAATTTCAAAGAACCATGTAATGTGCAACACTTAACATAAGTCTTTCGTTTTCAGGGTAGTGTAGTTCATCTGCAATTTCCTTTAAAAACTTTTATGAGACTCAAAGTGACATCGATATGCCCAATTTTTTAAATTACAAAATTGCAAAATGCATCAGAGCTGCCCAAATGATTCGCTAATTTGGATTAATTTTAAAACAGTTTTTAAAGTATTACTTCTCTGATAAGAGGATTTTGTTCCAGGTTTCACTTAGATATTTAAAACCTCCCTCCTTCACAGCAACACAGATCTCTGAGCTGTCATAGCCTGGGAACAATTTATGCAAATACACAAGTCTACAGCACACAGAAGTGACTTTTCAGTTCATACCATCATTGCTACCCATTAAGGAGAAACAGAACACCAAGGTGATGGGGGAGAAGATACCAGGTTGTCTGGGATCCACAATAGGCCAGATTTTCAAGTATGGTCTCCTCAAAGATGGGTTGGTCATTCCTTTCTGACTAGAGCTCTGTGGGAATGGGATGTTTCATCTCAGGGAGTATTTTACATGTTAAAAATGTCTTCCATTCCAGAATGGAATGAAAACAAAACAAAATTTCCTGGGATCTAATATTTAAAACAAGAACTGCATTTTGGGTTGTTCAAACTGTTCTGTTTTGACAAAGTCAAAATGCTTTGTTCCAATTTTAACTTTTCATTTTTATAGTGACCAAGACCACCACTGCATTTACACCCTACACATAATTCAAATAATCTTGATACGAAGTATGCTTTGTGAGGTATCATTTTAAAACACCCTGATACTTAATATTCTTATGTAATAGATGTACAACTGTGTATTAAGAATTATGAACATAAACTGAAATTATGGCTAAAATGTGTTTGCTAGACAAGTCTAGTGAAGGGATAACCTGGTTTCTCAAAGACACAGGGCAAGCTGATGCTTCTAACCAGAAGTCATCAGAGTTGATTGGTAATCCCCCATCAAGTGGCCATTCTTTGTTGCCAAAGAATGGCAGGGACATATTGATCTGCATTTTAGCAAACAACAACATGGAACCTCCTTTACCATGAGACTCCATGTCACAGCTGGAAGGAACTTTATCTAGGAGTAACCTTTAGGAAAATGCATTTCAAAGGGTGACTTGACTATAAAAAGTGAGGGACAAAAACACCCCAATCTCTCTCTTTCTCTATTACCAAAGACAACAAAGGAATGAGGTTGTTTTGTGGGGAGATCATGACTTGAGGATTAGATCAGCTATGTTGCTGAGAACCTGAGGTAAGGATTTTACCTTGAATCAAGTCTAGCTTGTTAAGTTTTAGCTATTAGAAAGTGTTTTATCTTTATTTCTCTTGTAACCATTTCTGATTTTAATACCTTGTGCTTGTATTCCCTTAAAAGCTCTCTCTTTGTAGTTAAATAAAAACTCATTTTATTTTAAATCTAAATCAATCCAGTGCTGTGTTTAAACTGAACTGTTTGGTAAAATTCCAGTTAAAGTATGAAACTCTTGCATATTGACCTTTTACATGGGCAACAGACCTCTGATATCTGAACTGCCTGGAACAGGACTGGACACTGCAGAACACATATTTTGGATAAAATTGGGACTGGGAGTGTGTTGGGGGTCACCCTGCAAGTAGTAACCAAGGCTGCTGGAAGCCAGAGTGTGGCTAGAGCATCACCGACAGGCTGCTGGGATCACAGCTGCGGGACTATGGCTGCAGCAATACACAGACACTCAAGATGTGACCTGCATGGATGTAACGCTGTTTGTGAGTGGTCCTGGTTAGGAGCTCCGAGACCAAAGCACTGTGAGGCACCCAAGGTTGTGGGGCAAGTGGTAACAACCCCACACTGGGCTGAACAGGTTTGCACCTTGGAATATGCTAATTATATATTATAATATAAATAAGAAAATTGAAAAAAAAGTCATTTCATAACAGAAAATTTAAATGTTCTGTTGTGAAATGGTTGAAACGCAATATTTCAGTCTCAGGGATTAAGTAGATCTGAGTCAACTGTGGTTGATCTTGGGCACCAGTCACACATTCAATCTGTGGAAAACCCAAACAGATGTATTTTTAAGATGAACGTCTTGATGTTGTACAAAAAATGCTATTATTTCCCTCAAATGTTAAATTCATTTTTAAAAAATGTGCATTGACTTTGAAGGTTCACATCTGTGTTGGAGACATATTATTTGATTTGCAATATTATTTGGAATCTCCCACATATACCTTAACCAAACAGAACCCCAAGGTGAAGACGAAGGCCCCAATCCTGCAAATTTTAGGTAGTTATATGACGTTACTCATGTGAACAGTCCCATTGAAGGCAACAGGGCCACTCATGTGAGGAAAGTAATGCATGTGCATTTAAAGGCTTGGGTCTCAGATCCCAATTCAGGGAGGAACATAAGCACATGATTAACTTTAAGCATATGAGCAATCCCATATGCTTAAAGATAGGTACATATATGAATACCATTCTGAAAACCATGAGGCTATATCCTGCAAACTTACTCACGTAGTCATTAGTGTCATAAGGAGTCCCATTGATGGGATCACTTAAGTGAGTAAGGAAAATATTGAATGGAACAAATGGCTAACGACGAGTTCGCCCAAACAAAGCCTGTCTGGCTTACACTGGCATATGTTGCCTGCAATATTTGCTTGGTGTCTGTCTGGCTTTCCCGAATGGACCAATAAATTGTCTGTGTAAGATGCTCACCCTCTGACTCTTCATATCACATAAACAGGCCAAAATGGTATAAAATGGCCCTAAAAGCCCCAATTGCACCCATGGAAGAACTCCCCTGTTGCAGGCACAGGAGAAACAGCCATAGGGTTGACTTCTACTCTGAGGACCCTTTAGAAAGTCCTGGCACACAAGATGTGCTAGTAGAAGTGCTGCATCTTGGGGCAGACCTTGAGAGTCTGCTGCAATTAAAAAAGGACTGCTTAACTTAAGCTAGAGAGCTTTCCAGCCCCCACAGCAGACCAGGACTTGAGGGCACAAAGTGATTTAAAACTAGCTTAGTCTCTCTCTCCACTATCTCCTTAGGCTGCAAGTTCTTTACTGTGCCTCTTAGGGTAAGTCTACACTGGTATTAAACACCTGTGGCTGGCCCGTGCCAGCTGACTTGGGCTAAGGGGCTGTTTAACTGCAGTGTAGATATTTGGGGCTGGAGTCTGGGCTCTAGGATCCGAGGGTCTCAAAGCTTGGGCTGCAGCTTGAGCCTGAATGTCTACACCACAATTAAACAGTCCCTTAGCCCAAGCGCCAGCTGCAGGTATCTAATTGCAGTGTAGACATACCCTTTGAAGGACAGCACAGAATCTGATCCTCTCCAGGACTGAAGTCTTGATTTTCTATTGAAGTCAATGGTAAATTTCCCGTTGAGTTTAATAGGGACAGGCCTAGGTCTAAGGGAACCAAGGGGATCCATGAGCCTGTCACATTTTTGTTAAAATGTAATTTAAAAGGAAACATTTTACAGACATTCACCATCTGTTTCAACTCCTGTTATCAATAGACTAGTCTAGAGGTGGGACCAGCTCATTGCCTGGTTTCCAACTTTCTTTTCTAAGATGAATCATTAGATATTTAACACTCTGGAATTATGCTTTTAGTTAAAAGTAGATTATACTAAACCACAATATTATACTATTGCTGTATAGAGAGCATGTGTAAGATACGTTAAATACAAATTAAAAATATTGAAGATGTGGAGATAAAAATGGTTTTAGATGAAAAAGTAAAAATTCAAAGTGACCTTAACAATGCGTAAAAGCTCATTATAAGGAAATACTGTAAATCATTTGGTAGTTATTCTCCAAAATTATTTTCTTCTTCTATTAAAGATGATGGGAAAATTGTCACTTGACTTCAGTGGGGCAGGATCATGCCTTCTATGAGTAAGAGTTTCTGGATCTGATCCTCATTTACACTAAGCCTTGTTGTTTGCACACAAAAGTGGTACCACTGTACTATACCATTACATTAAAGTGGTATAACCCTTTAGTGAGGATGCACTTATAGCAGGATAAAGGTTTTTTTACACTTTTATTTATACATATTCACATACAGGAAGGGAAATAAGCTATACTAGTATAAGGCAGCTTTATATCTGAACAATTGTGTTCACACTTGGGATTGTACCAGTATTAGTATTTTGTTTAAAATAAAATCAATCCTCAAATTTAAATACTTATCTTAAATCTGCACATAGAAAAGGCCAAAAATCCCTTTACAACATTCTAGCCATGCAGAAGAGCCTAAAAGTGGGTGCAAATCATTTACACTGTCACAGAGGTGTAAAGCAGGCTCTGTGTAAATAAGAATCAAACCCTCTGATCTAATTAAATTACTATGGTACTCTATTTCTTGTAATATTAAATTGTGCATTGTGGGTAAAGTACTATAGGACTATCTGCTGTAAATTATTTTCATTATATTCCTTTTTGTAAGATAAGTGAAAATTAATTTATAGCAATAATTTCAAACAACAGGAGAATAACAGCATTTAATTTCAGAAGTTGGCTAGGAACGTGCAAATAATCCAATGTGACTGTGGCCAGTCTCTATTAATGCCAAAGCTTCAATAAACACTAAAATAAATAGTTCCATTGAATATGCCTCTTCTTAACTAAGTGGTAGAGCTTTTATTTTGAGAACCTGGAAAACCTAACTTTACAGTTCTACGATTAACAGCTTTGAACTTCATTAACAACCTTGAGCAATATTTGCAAATGAAAAGTGACTCACCAGAACATAGAGATAAATAAAAGGATACATATTCTATGCTGTAGTTCCCCCTTCTATCTTCTAACAACAAAACACCTGATTTTATAGTAATTTTGGTGTATTGCTGATGTACTAAAAAAAGATGATGATCCATCTATATACAACACATTCATTTTTTTAACAAGAGTAATAATGAAACATACTTCATAGTTGAAATTCTTCCTTTGCTGTCTGCAGTATTGTTGTAGCTTCGTTGGTCCTCGGATACTGGAGAGAACAGGTGGGGGAGGTAATATATTTTATTGGACCAACTTCTGTTGGTGAAAGAGACATGCTTTCCAGCTCTGTGTAAGCTCGAAAGCTTGTCTCTTTCCAAAACAAAAGTTGGCCCAATAAAATATATTACCTCACCCACCATGTCTTTTTAGTACTTACAAGACTTTTTGTCTTCCAAGTGCTTTGTAAATGTTAAGTGTCCAATCCTATAAGGTGCTAGTTGATGCTTTAAGAAGAGTTGAGGATGCTCAACACCTTATAGGAGACACTCAGCATCCTTCAGGATTGGGCCCTAACCAATTAATCCTCAGCACCCCTATGAGTAGGGTAATGCATAATCCAATAGGACTTCCCTTATAATTTATCATTAATCATTGTCCCTCATTATAGTGTTAAATAACATCATCTCATTTAACTTGTGAAATGAGCTCCATTGATTCCTTTATCTTTGTAATTGAAAGGGACAGGCCCATTAGGTTTCATTATAGTTTATTTGCCCTTTAATATATCAAACAGGATTTACAGTTTAAATATTGAAAAACTGCACTACACAACACAAATAAATTGAAGGGCTTTATAGATAAAAATATGTTAAGATCAGTGAAATAATACTACTGGATTAAGCAATTCAAAGCATCTTGGATATGGGTAGTATCTAATGAGATAAAGCATGGTTTCCCTAGGAAAAGGTATTAGAGAAAATGACTCCTATTTAAATCCAACTGGAATACTGAGAAATATGACAATATATTTTGCAGGCCAGTGTACATTTCAAGAAAAAATATTTTCATAGTTCCTGTATTAGTAGCAAAAATGGACATTTGTGTCACACTCTGCTGTAAGTCCCAGAGACAGGGATGGAATGTTGGTACTCAATCTTATTATTTTTGTCTTAGGAAGAGAATCTGATTTTTAAGTAAGCTCACTGGGTACACATCAATCTATTCCATACATAAAAATCAGCCTTCCCTATTAAGTTCTAGAATTGCCAAAGGGCATTTAAACATGGAAAGGAAAACAATATATTGACAAGCACAAATTTAACCTTTTTTATGCTGGAATTTTAGAGACTGCTAGGAGTTTCCCTTAAGCAGGAATACAAACAGATGCTCAGGATGGTGTGTAAGAATGTGATTTTGTATATTTTAATATCCATAGGGTTAACCCACAGTTACTGTAAATTAAAATAGTGTTTTTTAAAATCAATGTCAATTACTTATCTTATGACAAAGTGATTTGATATATAAACAGTATAATCACAAAACAGGAATAGATGGCCAGTGGCTAGATCCTACAGAATCTCATTCACTTGAGTATCCATCTAGTCATACATGTAGTCCCATTGATTTCAATGCTATTAGTGTGTAAAAGGACCACATATGTGAGGAAGAATTTACAGGATAGAATCCTTGTTGTGGATTAGACTCTTCTGGCACAACTTTAGGAGTGAAATCATACCACTGACATTATGCTAAAGACGTTACCTACTTCCCAGAGAGTAGAGTTAAATGTCATTCTCTCCTTTCATTCACAGACCCAAGACAGGTTGTCTTAAAAGAAAAATAATTTGCCTTTAATTACAGAAAGAGAAAAAAATCATAATGAACATTGAGCAGAAATGTGCCTTAAATTGAAATTGCTAAAAATGTCACTAGGCTGGATAAAAATTTAAATTACAGCGTATGCAAGTATTACCTACGCCCTGGCAAAGAAACTTTTTCCGTCCTTTGATTCACAGCTCAAAGAATATCTTCATTCATTGTCCCAGAAAAGTGGGTCACTGGATAGCCTGTTTGTAACTAGAATCCTTTTATGAAGTCTGCTCTGGTCTGAAAGCCTCAAACTGAAGCATTAAAATGAAGTTAACAACTGCATTACATCAGACCTCTGATCTTGCAAATCTAAAGCCTCCATGAGAATTTCCTACTTGAATATCAGTTTGGTCTAACATGTTTTCTCCCCACCCATAAATGTATATAGCTGTAAGGCTATTGTCTCTGTAAGTACCACTTTCCTCTGACATATCTTCAATATGGACCTTTATCAAAATGCTAACTGAGCTGTTTTCCTAGACTACTGAGTACACAATTCATGCTGAAGAGTCAATTAACTTTTTCTTTTCTACACTTAACAGCTCCCAATTCATTATGAAGCTTGAGCAATATTTGCAAAGGAAGAGTGGGACTTCACATGCAGCATGACTCAGAAATATATAAAGATAAAATCAAAGAATGCCTACTCCATATTGCAGGCCCCTTTTCCATGTACTAGCAATAAATCCATATAGAATAGTATTACAAAACAACAGCATATCTCCTTAAAAACAACCACCTGTTAGCATGAAAATATTACCAAGTAGATCTCCCCAACATAGCTGCCAACTTTCACATGGTAAATAAGCACCCCAACTTTCACAATAAGCCAAAAATCAAGCCAATCCTTTTTCAAAACAAGCCAATCCCTAAGAACCCCCACACTCTATGTGACTAGATCCTCCCGGCGTGCAGTATGGGTCTGTGGTGGGCCCGCTGTGCACCCCTGACTCTCTCCCTGCCTTGCCCCTGCTTGCCGGGAGCCGATCAAACAAAAAAACAATCTACAAGCCAAATAAGCAATGAGTTATCAACCAAAAAGCAACTCACAAGCCAATTAAGCCAAAACCAAGCGCAATTTCTGTGGAGGGGGTTTCATAGGTTTGGCATGTCTGGTCCCCAAACCTTGAATTCTGGGGGGGGGGAAGCACCCCCTCAGCCTTTCCCACATCTCTATTTAAAAAGATAAGGTCAGCAGTCAGGCTATTTCAGGAGAGTGAATTCCAAAACTGAGAGGCTCTTCTGCAGAATACTATGTCAGAATCTTCCTCCTCCTCTTATATACCAAGCAAGGTAATTGCAATTGTGGCAATAGGACATGGAAACTGTGAGGAGAGGGGACAATTTTCATGTAAGCAGGTTCTAGGTTTTATGGTCAAAACAAACTCAATCGCCACCTGAAAGTCCATAAAAGTTTAATAAAAAACCTGAAAACACAATGGGGAAAGGGAGCAGAGGAGAGAGAATAAGGACACCAAAAAAAGGATTTTAAAAAAAGATAGGGATTAATGGGAGCTGAAAAGAGACTAGGAATCTGGATAACAAGGTGATAGATTGGAGCAGTGAAGAAAAGGAATGAAAAATTGAATGTGTTTTTTTTCTTTTTCTGCATCTTCTTTTCACTGTGATATTTGACATGGGAGTGCCTACAAATGTGTCAGCCTCGCACAATGTTTACTGTGACCAGGGTTGCTCCATGGCCCAAGACAGACCATTACTGACACCCTGGTGTGGGTAGGAAAACAAAAAGGGGTTTATCTTGTTGTTACTACGTCAGGCAGGGCATCACCTGCCATGGTTTTACCCCACAGCAATAAGCAAAGTAATAGTAGCAAACTGTAGTCTCACATCAGACCTGCCTTTCTTCAGGTAGGCTCTAGCAGGCAGCAGTCTCTCAGTCTGCCCTAGCCAGGCCTCTCTCACAGAATGAGAGATGGAAGTCTGCTTTCTTTCCTTGTGAGCCCCTAAGTGAGTCGGGGTCTCCTTTCAAGTCTGATACCTATTGCAGGTATGCCAGCATGGAGCTGATTGAGCCCCTAGCAGCTTGTTAACTCTTTCCTGGCCAGGGTATGGTTTACATGCCCCATCACGTTTACCTTGTGACTCTCAGACCTTTACACAATTGTCCAGGTGCTCCCTGTTTTTTAGTATGGTTTGTTGTACCTTTAGGATTCACTTCCTTCATACGTGCAACAACATTCCTGTTTCTGATGGACCAAGTATTTCAATACAAACTTTGTATTTATTTTAATGGAAGTGAGTTCTAGAAGAATCAAAGAGAAGTTTTAAATAGTTACTCATCCAGAAATGTTGAGCACTACCATCCTTAGGATATATAGAGTTCTACAGTATTACAAAAAACAGTGCCTGCAGCCATCTCAAATGGCTTTTGATATTTAGAATCATACCATTGCTGTTTCATGTTAGTAGTTTTGTTCTCTACTTTTAAAAACTACTGAGACGGAAAATTCTGAAAGAACTACCATGAATGCTGAGGCGTAATTGCAATCTGATGTAGAGCACCCTTTGTGAGTATGCCAGGGTTTGCTATTTTGTTTTTGTTTTTCATGTCCCAGTGTGTTTTATATAAGCTTTCTGGTCAGAGAAAGTAGATTCTGAAAGTAGAATGGCATATATTAAGAAATATTGCCACCTATATCCATTATGTCATAATCCTTACAGAATATAATCAAAACAGTGTCTAGTGTGTTTCTGCAGAAATACTGTCAAAATATCAGGATATCCTAATGACCATTTCACTCCTCTCAAAGATAGGAAGGTGGAGTATCCTGCAACAGCCTTGTATGTAACAGTAATCTGCTACACAAGGACCACTTGATGCCAGCTGGCAGAGGCACATGGATACATAGGGGTACAGGAATCCCCTTGGTTCACCAGAAAGAGTGTCATGTAAAGTCTTTAATGAAAGTCTGGTTACCATAATCATTATGAGATGTAGGTACAGAAAATGTGTGAAGCATTATGTATATATGCTGAAAATTATATTCTCTGAACTTTGTAGTTAATGATAGGTTACGCAGAGGTAGTATACCTTGAGACAAACGTCTCCAGACAGGAGATGGAAGACAGTTACCTCTCTAGTGTACCACTGTGTACAGGGGTGGCTCTAGCTTTTTTGCTGCCCCAAGCATGGCAGTCAGGCTGCCTTCAGCTGCTTGCCTGCGGGAGGTCCACTGGTCCCACACCTTCAGCATACCTTCTGCCGAATTGCCACCAAAGCTGCAGGACCGGCAGACCTCCCGCAGGCATGCCGCCAACTGGCAACTGGCAGGCCGTCCCCCGCAGCTTGCCGCCCCAAGCACGCGCTTGGTGTGCTAGTGCCTGGAGCCGCCCCTGACTGTGTATTGTGGGTCTCACAACAGAAGTTGATTAGCATACTGAGTCAAATGCTAACAAAGAGCTTGCAAAGACTTCAGAAAGAAATTAACAGGAAGAGGTAAACCATTAGTGTGCAAGAGGGAAGCCTGTGTTCAGGTGAAGATCAAAGGCCTGGTCTAGTATATCTGGAATTGCAGTGAAAAACCCTGGTTTTCATTCTGCAATAACAAGCTGCCATTATGAAACGGGGGTCTCAGTCATCTTGGTCAAAAACACTAGGAAAAGGACTTGGGATGAGCTAGCCTGTAGCAGACAGGAGAATGTCCTGTGAGTTAAATGTAGGCTCTAGAAAGCATGTGATTTTATTTCATATGTCACCATTTGCTTCCAATAATCTTTCTTGCTATCAGTTGTATCTCTGTACTTTGATAATAAAATTTCTTCTCATATTCATATCTAAGTGCTGTGAGTTAAGCAAAGCAGTGATCCTGAGTTAAATCTGGTAAACTGGTGTGTACTATTCCTTTGTGAGTAGCACATCTGCGAGCTCACTGGAACAGGTGCTGGGAATACCAGAGGGCTGCTTGGAGGACTTGGGGGTTGCTGTGTGCCTATCCCTGCCCTTTACAGTGGCCTACAGGTAGTGCTTGTATTGTCAAAGACTGGTGGAGTCAGAGACTGATCCACAGCAGGAACAGACAAGAAGACGCCCTCACAAGAAGGACATGTGGTAGCAAAGTGCCTCACCCCCCGAGAAGCATCACAGTAACCCATTTTACTAAAAGATGGCTCTACAGCATGTGGTCTGTTTTTCTCCATTGCAATGACAACCTGGACATAAGAGGGCAAATAAACTAATTCCAGAGACACTTCTCATTTGTGTCTATTTTATAATCTAATAGGAAAATTCCAGTACAAAGAATTAAAGGTCCAATTCCAATTAAGGTCTGAAGTTGACTGAACGATGCTTTATGTATTTCATCCTGAAAATGCACAGTAAATTAACAGTTTATTATTTTTCTTCCATTGTTTCTTTGATTAGCTAAAATGTAATTTCTATTATTGTTAGTACTTTTTAATTATAAAAGAAATATAAAGACAATCTTATATTTTGTAGTTCTTACTATACCACCAATTGCAGCTATGGTTTCTACCAAAACTCTGTCACTCTTGATAAGCACAAACAAAATTCCAGCAGTGAATATGGAATTAGTCTTCTGCCCTTTCGAAACCACTCTGTTTCTTCTTTGCTGGATTATTCTCAGAATGTTATAACCTACTCCATCCAAATACGTACTTTCTACCTGAACTTCTCTTAAAATAATAAAATTGCAGTGTGTATTTAAATTACAGATGGACCCTAACTACATGCTTAGGATCCAAAATATATGCTTTTCGGATCCAACAATGCAGGAAGAGAGATTTGTTCAAGCCATCAATAATCTATACTATACATTGAAACAATTAAACCATCAACGATGACAGCTAATTTACTGCTTCTTTTAATGGAGCTAAGGCAATTTACACCAGCTGATGATCTGGGTCAGTTTTTCCATAAAGACTTCAATTCTGTAAAGCTAGTGAGTTGTATGAATGTATTTATTATTTCTATTACAGGAGAGCCTAGAAATCCCAACCAAGATTATTGAACTAGGCACTGCAAAAACACATAGGAGAGACAGTCCCTGCCACAAAGACTGGAAGAGGAAACAGCCGCACAGAGCAGCTAAATTACTTGCTCAAAGACACAGAGTAGGTCAGTCAGTGGCAGAGCCAGGAATGGAGCTCAGCACACTTGACTCCCAATATAGCACCCAATCCACAGGAACTGGAGGTACTATATTATTTTATTTGAAAATATGTACAAATTCAACATTTCTGAAGTGTTACAGTATTCAGAGACATACTAGTTCTTCTGAGCTACTCTACTGTATGTCCATTATATAGCATATTCTTCAAGGTAAATCTCAGGATCGTACAATGTATTTATTTTCTTCAAATTAAGCTACCCTCAGAAGTTTAACATCTAAATCAGGATTACTCTCCAACCAAATCAACAGAGACTGCCCTTGAATATTGTAAATCAATATTACTAACAGGATTTTTTCCACTGTAGACTAGCTAAATTTGTATGTATTCTTAGCTGCTGTTTCCTTCCTACTGATTATAGGCAAGGATGCAGCAACCTTTGCTGCTTGGGTGAACTCTTTCAGCTATTTTAATGCAATTTACAGTACACAATGGGATAATCCTTTGTTCAATATGCTGAGGCAATTGTTTCTCTGACCAGAGGTTTCCAGAAAAGCTCAAAATATATTAACAGTTAGGAAACATTAATTTGTTTTTATTTTCAAACTCATTTTAATACATGTATCTGAACAAATGGCTTTGAATGCTGCATACTGTGCGTGCCATCAAGATTTTTTTTTTTAGGTGAAAATGCACCCTATTTTTGACATTTTTAAAACACATCATTTTCTTACATCCAGACTATTTTCAATGTCAGCATTTTAATATAAAAATGTCAGTTTCATTGAGATATAGAAATGTACATTCTGCATTGGGTAACGTGTAATATATTTAATAAACTAAAAACTGAAAAAAAGAAAAATCGCCACTTCCGTCCTTGCATTAAGTCACTAAAGGGCAAAGTAGAGTTTGTTTGGGTGCCCTAACTGTGCTTGGTTTGAGGATAATTCATATTCACCAGCATGCTGTTTGTTCCATGTCACTTTAGGGAAGCTCAAAGGATTCTAGCCTTTATAACTGGGTTTACAGCTGCTTTGCATCACTAGAACAGCACACAGAGCTGGAGTATATATCTTAGATTCCCCTTACTTCCTGCACTCCAAAATTTTATTTATCTTTGTTACTCATAAGGCCCCCCTATTATAATGTTATCTAAGCACCTCAAAATCTTAATGCATTTGTCCTCACAACAGTCCTGTGAGAAAGAAAACTGGCATAACATCCCATTCTGTAACATGGAAATCTGAGGCACAGAAAGACTAAGTGATTTACCTAAGATCACACAGAAAATCTGTAGTAGAGCAAGAAGCTGAATCCAGGTCTCCCAAATCCCAGCATAATTCCTTAACCACTGAACCATTCTTCTTTTCTAGTCTTTGATTCCCTCTTTCTCTTGCATCTCCCTTCATTTCCCAGCATACACCTCCCAAATCCGCCCTCTCTCCTGAGTATGCACATTCATGCATACCAGTTTCCTCTCTCACTTCACACACTCTCTCTCCTACAACACATTCACCCTCCAGTCATCCCTGTGAAGTACATGTAACAGAATAATAGGTAGCGTTTGCAAAGCAACATTTATGATTAATAGTAATTTTTACCATTCATTTTAATAACTGAAAGTTTATCTGCCAGCAGACGATGGAAAAAATCTTGAGGAATTATCCTCTTTCAAAATGGCTGCCATCTTCCATTTTTCTCAATGGAATTGAGGCCATACCAGCCAATGCCTCCGATTGTTTCAACTGAGAGTGAAGACAACAGCCATCTTTGTTAGGATCAGCATGAGGCCTCAGTCCCATTGAGAACAATGGGCCCTAAACACCCATTTTAAAATGGCCATCTAACTCTGGGCAATATATTATTTCAGTGGTATTGGGAACAACAGGAGATGGCAACCATTCTGAAATAAGACAGTTCCACATGGAATTCTCCACAGCAGAGCAGCAGGTTTGAGGTCTTCAAACCAGTTTTGAGGATTTCAGTAACTCAGTCCTGGATTAGGGGTTGTATAAAAGTGGATGGGTAGGGTTCTGTGGCCTGCCTTGTGCAGGAGGACAGACTAGATGATCATATTGGTCCCTTCTGACCTATGAGTCTATGAGCAGCCCCCGCTGAAGAAGACATTTTCAGTTATGAAGAACAAGGGAAAATTCCCGTTAATCCTAATAAAATGTGTTCAAATGTAGCCTGTGCACAAGATTTCATGCAGTTTAAAAGAAGTTTGCAATGTCTGTTTCATTTTGTTATTAAGCAGAAAACAGTCGGAATGCTAAATAACGTTCGGGTGCCATTTTCTAATTAATTTTAACTCTAATCAATCAAATTACTTGTAAATGCTCTGAAAATCGATTATGTGTTCAAAAATGCTGTAATTTTGAGAAGGATGCACTGTATTCTTCATTCATAACCAAGTAATTAAATCCCTGCTTTAAATAAAAAACTCAACACAAACTTAACTATGGAATTGCATTTGATGCTTCCATAGTACACACAAACACTTAAACACAGAGCACGAAAATACTAATAGCAACATAACAAAAACACCAAGAGTATATGCACATTCAAGTTAAAAATACCCAAACACTTAGGCCTGACTCAGGAGACAAGAGTTTTAGGAGTAACGGGTCGGGCACAGAGTCAACCACAATCGTTGGGTTAAAAAGATTCAAAGGCAAGGGACACCAATAGATATAAGGAGCAGATTTCAGGGAACTGGGGAGGAAACACTTATTTTCTAAGGTAGGGAATCTGGGCCTCAGGGGATTTGATAACACTTCAGAAACTTGGAGGAACTTGGATGACATTCAGCACCTCTTAAAATCAAGTCTCCTGAGGGCAGGGGCATAAACAATTTTTTTTTTAAATTTGATGTGTGGTGGGGAGAATGGCGAGAATTAATAAATAACAAAATAACTGGTGAATGTTACTTTAATGAGTAGTTTTGTACCATAACTAAATTTGTCCACTTTAAATAAAGTGAGATAAATGAGCTTCTGTTTGAAACTCACTGTTTCCTTTACTTACTAATGTAATTCTTAAATGTTTAGAAAGGCAAAAACCACCCCAGGGCCCCAATTGTCTACACCCATGCAGAGAACTAACAGTAGTTGCCAATAATGGTCTGATCCTATTCTCACTGAAATTAATGTACTCAGCAAAGCTCTTTTCAAATGAAGCAGAATTGGATCCAAAAAGTCAAATTTAACCAAGTTAGCATGTACTGGCATCTGAAACACAGCAATTAATTCCTATTGAGGGTATAAGAACATTCTGTGCTATCTTAGGTGTTATTGTGTAGTAACTGGGTAAATACTGACTTTTTAATGGTGATCACTGTAAGTAAGAGACAGACTGGAGGAAGAATTGGAGAAGGAATGATAAATCTTGATATGATGCCCTGGAAAGCTATGGATAGAGAGGATTAATTTCGGTTTCAGATTTTTTCTCACTGGGTGCTGAGGCGGAAAATCAATAGATGTCAATGTGGGGTGGAGGCAGAGGGAGAAGGGAAAGAGAGGCAGTAAGATGAGAGAAGAAGGAAAAAGGATATCTTGTTTCCTAAGTATTGATTAGAAACATCAAGGAACATACATGGTCTAAATTATAGAAAAATTGTTCAGTACACACATGCAAAATATGAAGGAAATCAGACTTTTCCCCCATAAAAGCATGAATATGTTGCAAAAACTCATATTGTCTACCCTAAGAACCTCAAAGTTACAACTTTAATGTACATAAATTTTACAGACAAATTCTAAAGGTCATGGCTGAAATCTCATAATGTTCTATTTTTATGATCATGCTGCAAAACATTATTTATCCTGTTTCACTGCAACATTAACTGATAAATTTTTTTATAGAAATACTTCAGAGTTAGATTGGATGTGATGGCCTAGTATTGCAGCAACCAAAACAGTGGTAAAGAGATGCATATTTCACAAAGAGCTGCAAAAAATGTTCACATGACAGTTTGTATACAAACTAGCAAACTTTCAATTTTTTTGCCTGAATGGTTCCCTGGAATAGGCTTCCATGAAAAACTTCTGCTACATTTTTAAATATTAATTTTACACCTAGCTTGTAGGGCTATCAATTAATCACAGTTAGCTTAAGTGATTAACTAAAAAAAAATTAACTCGAGTAAAAAAATTAATCACAATTAATTGCAATTTTAACTGCACTGTTAAATAATATAATATGAACTTTAATTTATTATAAATATCTTTAGATGTTTTTCTACATTTTCAAATATATTGATTTCAGCTGCAACACAGAATACAAGTGTATAGTATTCATTCATATTATTTTTATTACAAATATTTGCACTGTAAAAAAGATTAACAAAAGAAATAGTATTTTTCAATTCACCTCATACAAGTACTGTAGTGCACTCTCATTATCATGACAGTGCAGCTTACAAATGTAGAATTTTTTTTCACATAACTGCACTCAAAACCAAAACATGTAAATCTTTAGAGCCTACAAGTCGATTCAGTTCTATTTCTTGTTCAGCCAATCACTATGACAAACAATTTTATTTACATTTACAGGAGATAATGCTGCCCACTACTTTGTTTATATTTATTACAGTGCAAATATTTGTAATAAATAATAATAATAATAATAATAATAATAATAATATAAAGTGAGCACTATTATTGTTAAACAGTGCAATTAAAACTGAGATTAATTGCAATTAATTATTTTTTTAATTGTTGGACAGCCCTACTATCTTTTACAGTGGTTGCCTGTTTTGCTGCCCACTTGCCTGGTTTGTAAAATACACAGAAATTTAAATATAAAGTTTTACTTAAGCCTCTTCATTCTCTGAAATGACACCAATGATAATACTCAGCCAAGCTTTAGATTTGATTTTTGTGATCCTCAAGAAACTGATGAGGCTGCAAGCTCCATGCTGATATCATTGATCAGATTCATTCTCCTATAGGAATGATCTAATTACTCAGGCCATGCTTACTCCCATATGACTACTTGCAAAATAAGTTCCTATTCGGTGTGCATAAAGAATGCAGAATGCTACACTATTACTCTGAAAAGTGCTATGATCAGCTTAAATGTACATTTTCCCCCTCACAATTTACAATTTTCTCAGATACTATATAAAGACCAGATTTTTTATTTTTATCAAATTTTGGAGTAGTTTTCTTTTTCCAAGAAGCCTGCTAATATTGCTATTAGCAGAGTCTCCTGTGACTATTTGCATATTCTGTGCAAAAGTATGACCTTCTAATAGACACTTTGAACATTCCTTTAACCATTAAAGCATTTTCTATAATTTACCTATGTTACGACAGTCCAAGTGATAAACAAAACACACATTAAATTTAAAATTGTAATTAAAAATATATACAGCAATGCCCATGTTCACTACCATATATAACTGAATTGGTTTCTGTTAACACTTATCAATGTGCAAGGTATAGATAACAATACAAATTAATACAAAAGAATGCTAAATACAAACCAATAAACTTCATCCAAGTCTGTGGGATAGAGAAAGGTTTTTAATCAGACAGTTATGGTCAAATGCCTGGTACATGTTGCCCTCTAGTGTCATATTTTCAAAAGTACAACTTTTTATCTGGTTGATTTTAAATTTTCAGTGACATTTTAATGCATGGAATGTAATGATTTATTAAATTTATCATGTAAACAGTTTCTCAGAGAAACAATGTAATGCTTTCTATAACAGACAAGAATTGAAAAAAACCCAATCCTCCTCATTAAATTTAGAGCTGCTTCTGGATAAAAAAAATTAAAGAAAATTTATGAATTATGAAAATATGTAAACATTCAAAATATTACAATCAACTTCTGTTTAATATGAAGGGGTGATTATTCACTTGAGAAAAGAGAGTCGAAGGGGTTAGGTATGTTATTTTCTTGTTCCTTCTTTTATTGGATTTTGCCACAGCTAAAAATAATATTTAGGCTGACTCCACAAAAATGATTACCTTAAAATGACTGTTTCCATACACCTAAATTGACATAAGTGTATTCTAACTTTTAGCATCTTGGAAAAAATATAAATTGGAAGTTTAAAATGAGAAATGAAAAAAGCAACATTTGTACAAATGCTCAAACAGAAGAGTGTTCATAGATTTCCACATGGATTTATTTTAGTGTAGTAAAAACATCCTTAATTCTCTTGTTTTTAAAACTAACATATTTTACAATAAAACATAAAGGGTAAGGGCTTACCAAATTGCATTAAAAATCTGTGTTCAAATGTTCAGAATGCAAAGTCAAGTGCTCAAAATTTAGAAAATGACACAATTAAAGTTATATATATAACCTTAGTACAATCCCCTATATGCATCTGCATTATGACAGTGTTTCTCAAACTGGGGTCCATGAGGGTACTCCAGGAGTTCCACGGGCCCTGCTGATCAACTCCTCCCCCTTTCCCAGCGCAGCAGGGGTCCAGGGCTAAGGCAGGCTTTCCCTGGTTCCACGCTGCTCCTGGAAGCGGCCGCCAGGTCCCTGTGGCCCCTAGGCACATAGGCAGTCAGGGAGGCTCCACATGCTGCCCTTGCCCAAGTGCCAGCTCCGCAGCTCCCACTGGCCAGGAACCACAAACAACGGGAGCTGAGGGGGCGGAGCCTGCGCACGCAAGGGCAGCGCAGAGCAGAGCCTCACTGGCCACCCATGAGCCTAGGGACTGCAGGGACCTGGTGGCCGCTTCTTGGGAGCCACAGTAGGCGATGCCGGGACCCTGCACCCTGAACCTCCTCCTATACCCCAAACTCCTCCTCCCCATTCCCACCCAAGAGCCCACATCCCCAACCGAAGCCCTCACCCTCCTGCCACACCCCAACTCCTTGCCCCAGCCCTGAGCCCCCTTCCACACCCAAACTCCCTCACGGACCCTGCACCCGCACACACACACCAAACCACTGCCCCAGCCCTGAGCCCCTTCCTGCACCCCTACCTGGTGAAAGTGAATGAGGGTGAGGGAGAACGAGCGACACAGGAAGGGGGGGGATGGAGCAAGTAGGGGTGAGGCCTCAGAGAAGGAGCAGGGCAAGGGGTCCCTGAAAATTTTTAAATCAAAATGGGGGTCTTCTGGTTGCTAAAGTTTGAGCCTTGCTGCATTATGATACAGTTTTCAATTACATGAAAGCATACTATTTTTTCCATCTGCATCATTCAGTTCACAGGGCAGACAATGCTCAATATGAAAAGACGGTTACTCACCTTTGTAACTGTTGTTCTTCGAGATGCGTTGCTCATATCCATTCCAGTTAGGTGTGCTCGCGCCACATGCACGTTTGTCGGAAGACTTTTTTACCCTAGCAACACTTGGTGGGTCGGCTGGGCGCCCCCTGGGGTGGAGCCGCTATGACACCGGATATATACCACTGCTGACCCAGCCACCTCTCAGTTCCTTCTTGCCGGCTACTCCGACAGTGGGGAAGGAGGGTGGGTTTGGAATGGATATGAGCAACACATCTCGAAGAACAACAGTTACAAAGGTGAGTAACCGTCTTTTCTTCTTCGAGTGATTGCTCATATCCATTCCAGTTAGGTGATTCCCAAGCCTTACCTAGGCGGTGGGGTCAGAGTGAGATGTGGCAGAGTGCAGAACTGCTGAGCCAAAGGCTGCATCATCTCTAGACTGTTGGACCAAAGCATAATGAGAAGCAAAGGTGTGGACCGAGGACCAGGTAGCTGCGTGACATATTTCCTGGATTGGTACGTGAGCCAGGAAGGCAGCAGATGAAGCCTGAGCCCTGGTAGAATGTGCAGTGAGGTGGCCCGAGGGAGCATGAGCCAAGTCATAGCACGTGCGGATGCATGCCGTCACCCACGAGGAGATCCTCTGGGAGGAGACAGGTAGGTCCATCATCTGGTCAGCCACTGCAATGAAGAGTTGGGGGGGGTTAAGGAAGGGCTTCGTCCGATCGATATAAAATGCGAGCGCCCTACGGACATCTACGGAATGTAATTGCTGTTCCCGTCGAGATGAATGGAGCTTCGGGAAGAAGACCGGAAGAAAGATGTCCTGATTGGTATGGAAGGCTGATACCACTTTAGGGAAGAACGCTGGATGTGGTCGCAACTGTACTTTATCCTTGTGAAAGACAGCATACGATAGGTCCACCGTGAGCGCTCGAAGCTCGGAGACTTGTCTGGCCGACGTAATGGCTACAAGGAAAACTGTCTTCCAGGATAGGTATAGCAATGAGCAAGTTGCCAACGGCTCGAATGGTGGAAGCATAAGTCTGTTTAGGACTAGGTTGATGTCCCAGGTAGGGGAGGGGTGGTGTACTTGGGAGTATAGGCGCTCCAGACCTTTGAGAAACCTAGTAACTATAGGGTGCGAGAACACAGAGCGGCCATTCTCTCCTGGGTGGAATGTGGAGATGGCTGCCAAGTGTACCCTCAAAGAAGATACCGCCAGGCTCTGCTGCTTAAGAGACCAAAGGTAGTCCAGGGTGGTAGGGATTGAGACCTGAGGGAGTAACATTCTGCGTTGCGCACCAGCAGGAGAAATGTTTCCACTTGGCCAGATACATTGACCGAGTGGAAGGCTTCCTGCTACCCAGGAGTATTTATTGTACCGGAGCAGAGCAGTGCAACTCAGACTGGTTTAGCCATGCAGCAGCCACGCTGTGAGGTGAAGGGCCTGCAGGTCTGGGTGGCGAAGACTGCCGTGGTCCTGAGTTATGAGGTCTGGGTGGAGTGGCAGGTTAATTGGGTTAGTTATTGACAGGTCAAGCAGTGTGGTGTACCAGTGTTATCTGGGCCACGCTGGCGCAATCATGATTAGGTGCGCTCTGTCCCTGCAGAGTTTTAGCAGGACCTTGTGAACCAGCGGGAATGGTGGGAAGGCATAAAGCAACCGGTGCTTCCATGACATTAGGAATGCGTCCGAGATTGACCCCGGTGAAAGACCTTGGAAGGAGCAGAACATCTGGCATTTCCTGTTCACACGGGAGGCGAACAGGTCTATGTGGGGAAATCCACACTTCTGGAAAACCGAATGAATAACGTCCGGCCTTATCGACCATTCGTGACACAGGAAGGATCTGCTCAATCAATCCGCCAGCGTGTTCCGAACCCCTGGGAGAAAGGACGCTACCAGGTCATCAGAGTTGGATGGTCTCCTGACAAAGGGGGGAAGATTGAGTCCCTTCCTGCTTGTTTAGGGTTTATGTAATACAGGGCCATTGTGTTGTCTGTGAACACTGAGACACAATGGCCGTGTAAATGTTGCTGAAACGCCTGGCACGCCAGGCAGACCGCTCTCAGCTCTCGGACATTTATGTGAAGCGCCACTTCCTGTGATGACCAGAGGCCTTGAGTACGAAGGCGTCCGAGGTGAGCCCCCCAGTCGAGAGATGACGCATCTGTTGTCAGGGACAGTGAGGGTTGGGGGGGATGAAATGGTAGCCCCGCACACATCAAGGAGGGGGTTAGCCACCAGTCTAGGGAAGCTAGAGTGCTCGGGGAATGGTGACTATTGTGTCTATCTCCGCCTGGACGGTATACCAAGTTGAGCCAAGTTTGGAGAGGGTGGAGGCGGAACCTGGCGTATTTGGTCACGAATGTGCAGGCAGCCACGTGACCTAGGAGACCGAGACAAGTGCAAGCCGAGGTCGTCGGGAAGTTCTGTAGACCTTGGATGATTGTTGTCATTGCCTGGAACCGCGGCTGTGGTAAGTAGGCCTTGGCTAGATGCAAGTCCAGGGTAGCTCCTATGAAATCTAACCTCTGTGTGGGAACCAGAGTGGATTTTTCCATATTGATCATCAGGCCTAGACGTGTGAATAGGTCCCTGACAACGCCCACATGTTGTGTGACTTGTGTCTCGGAGGTTCCTCTGATGAGCCAATCGTCCAGATACGGGAATATGTGTATCCGACGTCAGCAGAGGTATGTGGCGGTTACGGCCATACACTTCGTAAACACCCTTGGGGCCGTGGAAAGGCCAAAGGGGAGGACCGTAAACTGGAAGTGCTGACGGTTGGCTACGAAGCGAAGATATCTCCTGTGTGGAGGAAAAATGGCAATGTGAAAGTACGCATCCTTCATATCGAGGGCAGCATACCAGTCTCCAGGATCCAAGGACGGGATAATGGTCCCCAAGGAGACCATGCGGAACTTCAACTTTATCATAAACTTGTTGAGTCCTCACAGGTCTAGAATAGGCCTGAGGCTGCCCTTTGACTTGGGGATCAGGAAATAACAGGAGTAAACCCCCCTGCCCTTTTCGTCTTTTGGCACCTCCTCTATTGCTCCCATGGCGAGGAGCTTCCGCACCTCTTGCAGGAGGAATTGCTCATGAGAGGGGTCCCTAAAGAGGGACTGGGTTGGAGGGTGGGAAGGCGGGGTTGAAATGAATTGGAGGTGATATCCATGTTTCACCTTGCATAGGACTCAGAGGTCTGAGGTTATCTGGGACCACGCTGGGAGGAAGTAGGAAAGACAGTTGGAGAAGGGAGGGGATGGATCCTGGCATGAAACTGGTACGCCGTCCTCGGGCTTACCTTCAAAAGGCAGACATAGATCCCGCTGGTGGTTTGGAGGAACCTTGGTTTTGGCCCCCTTGGGATCCTGACTGGTGTCCACGCCCACCCCGCCCGCACTGTCTGCCAAAGTCTTGTCTATTTCGAGGCATAAAGTACGGGCGGTAAGTCTGGGTATGGAAAGGCCTGCGTTGGGTCATGGGTGTATGTATGTTTAAAAAACGCACGATGACTCGATTGTCCTTCAGGCTCTGCAGTCTAGGGTCGTTTTTTTCTGAGAAGAGATCTTTACCATCGAAGGGTAAATCTTGGATGGTATACTGCAGTTCCGGTGGAAGGTTGGAAACCTGTAGCCAGGAGATGCGTCTCATGGTGACACTCGAGGCCAGGGTCCTGGCTGTCCTTGCTGCAGAGTCGGCCACATCTAGCGAAGCCTGGAGGGAAGTTCTGGCCACCTTTTTTCCTTCCTCCAAGAAGGCTGCGAATTCCTGGCGGGAGTCTTGGGGAAGTAGCTCTGTGAACCTACCCACCTCCACCCAGGTGTTATAACGACTCAGCAGAGCTTGCTGATTCGCCACCCGGAGCTGTAGGGCGCCTGCTGAATAAACTTTGCGGCCGAATAGGTCCATTCGCCTAGCCTCTTTTGACTTCGGGGCTGGCACTTGTTGGCCATGGTGCTCCCTCTCATTGACGGATTGAACAACTAGTGAGCAGGGAGGAAGGTGGACATACAAATACTCGTACCCCCTAGAGGGTACCATGTATTTACGCTCAACTCCCTTTGCCGCAGGAGGGATGGAGGCTGGGGATTGCCATAAGGTGTCGGCATTGGCTTGGATGGTCTTGATAAAGGCCACTCTGGTGGGGGTATCTGCTGACAGAATGCTCACTACAGGGTCCTCGACCTCCGGGACCTCCTCCACCTGGAGGTTCATGCTGAGTGCTACCCTCCTGAGGAGGTCCTGATGGGCTCTGAGGTCGATTGGAGGAGGGCCCGACGAGGATGTTCCTGCCACCGCCTCACCGGAGAGGAAGAAGAGGAAATGCTGGGGATGAGCGGGTCCTGTGTGGCCTCCTGGTCTTGGGTTGTCTCCTGCTCCAGCGGGAGATCGATGGGTGAAGTAGTGCTTCCTCTGTTCCGGCTGGAGGAGGACGGGTAGCTGTAGCCTCTGGTGCCCGGTGCTCTGATGGAGCTGAGTGGGATGGGACTATTGGACCTGGTGGTACGCCTTGGGCCTGGTGGTACGCCGAAGGTGTCCAAAAGGACCACTGATGTGAGCCTTGGTCCTGGGTCTGGGCCTCTTGAAAAACTCTGGCAGGCACATCTCAATTGCAGTCTTGAGCATAGTAGCTGTCCACATGGGACGACACCGAAGTGTGTCTGGATGGCCATGGAGGAGCGGAGAAGCCCTGGGCAGAGGTTCCCGGGGACCTTATTCTACTGTGTATTGGAGACCGGTGCCGGGAAGCATATTGGTACCGGGAGCGAGATCGGGACCTGCGACCAGAGCGGTGCCGGGAGGTCGACCGAGATCTCGAAGCTCGGCATCGTGATTGGCTATGGGAGACATGGTACCTGGAGCGGTGCCGAGAGTAGTGGGCCGGCGAACGGGATGCCGACCGGTGCCGTGAGTTCGACCGGTACCGAGGAGGGGAACGGTGCCGGGACTGCGAGCGGCGTCGGGAGCGGGAGTGCCGTCTGGACCTGGAACGTCTGCGGGACCGCGATCGTGAGTGGTGCCGGTCCGCTGTGCCAATAGAGGATGGTCTTATCAAGGCCGGTTTGCCTATTGATTGTATTACCCGCATCGGCGGTGCTGGGGGTGGAGGCAGTGTCGACTCTGTCAAGGCAATCAGATCCCTCGCCACTGAGAACGCCTCCGGTGTGGATGGTATAGTCAGCTCTACCGCAGCCTGCGTCGGGGAGCTAACATGTGCCGGACTTGACGGCCCTTGTTGGACCGGAATCGATGGTGCCGACGTTGTCGGTGCCGCGGCAGGTGTCGGTGCCGGGCGATCCAACTTAGACATGCTCTCTGGCTGCGGTGCGGGCGGCACAGAGGTAGCAGGAGTCTTAGCCTTTCTTCACCTCAGGGAGAGGGAGCGGCATGGAGCCGACTTCGGTGCCAGTGACAGCCAGTGCCGAGAGGCTTTGACAGTACCGGCGCGGGCCGGTGCCGAGGAGGCGCTTCTGCTAGTTGACTGGCCAGCACTCGGTGCTGAGGGTGGAGGGGTGAGAGCCGCCTCCATGAGGAGCTGTTTAAGTCTGATGTCTTGCTCCTTTTTGGTTTGTGGCTTGAAAGCCTTGCAGATGGGGCACTTAGCTGTTAGGTGCAATTCTTCTAGGCACTTCAGATAGGAGTCGTGTGGATCTCCTGTCGGCATTGGCTTGTGACAGGCCGAGCACGGTTTGAAATCCGGTGAGCTGGGCATGGGCCCCGGCACCGGGTGCAAGGAAGGAGCTAATCCCCGAACCCCTCTAACTATAGTGGACAAACTATGCTATAAACAAATACACTAATTATAACTATATAAAAAGGATTATAACTATATACATGATAAAGAACAAGAAAACTACAAGTAGCTAGGGAAGTGGAGGTCAGCTAAGCCGTACTCCACTGTTCCAACGACCGACACAGGCGGTAGGAAGGAACTGAGGGGTGGCTGGGTCGGCAGGGGTATATATCCGGTGCCATAGCGGCGCTACTCCAGGGGGCGCCCAGCCGACCCGCCGAGTGTTGCTAGGGTAAAAAAGTCTTTTGATGAACGTGCACGCGGTGCGCACACACCTAACTGGAATGGATATGAGCAATCACTCGAAGAAGAATGGGTAGTTGTTCAATATCTCTTATTTTTATTGCTCAATGCATGATCCCAGGCATTTTTTACTGCACATGATCAAACCTTGCTCACAGACTTTGAGGTCAGAAGGGACCATCATGATCATGTAGTCTGAATCTCCTGCACATTGCAGGCCACAGAATCTCACCCACCCGCTACTGTAATAGAGTTCTATCCTCTGGTTGAGTTACAGAAGTCCTCAAATCATGATTTAATGACTTCAACATACAGAGAATCCACCATTTACACTAGTCTAAACCTGCAAGTGACCCTTGCCCCAGGATGCACAGGAAGGCAAAAAGAAACCCCAGGGTCTCTGCCAATCTAACCTGGGGGAAAACTTCTACCTGACCTCAAATATGGTGGCCAGCTAGACCCTGAACATATTGGCAAGACTCATCAGCCCTCTGGGAAAGAATTCTCTCTAGTAACTCAGAGCCCTCCCCATATAATGTCCCATCACGAGCCACTGGAGATATTTGATGCTAGCAATCACAGATCCGCTAAATGGTATAGTAGGCAGTTTCATCATACCATCTCCGCCATAAACTTATCAAGCTCAGTCTCACAGCCAGTTAGGTTTTTGGCCTCAAAAGCTCCCTTTTGAAGGCTGTTCCAGAACTTCATTCCTCTTATGGTTAGAAACCGTCATATAATTTTAAGTCTAACCTGTTGATAGCTAGTTTATATCAATTCGCTCGTGTCTTCATTGGTGCTTAAGTTAAATAACTCCTCTTCTTCCCTGGTATTTATCCCTCTGATGTATTTATAGGGAACAATCATATCTCCCCTCAGCCTTTGGTTGGTTAGCCTAAACAAGCCAAGCTCCTTGAGTCTCCTCTCACAAGGTAGTTTTCTATTCCTCTGATCTGAATACAGAATTAATAATTTCTTTAAGGGCTTTTCTCGATGCTGTCATCATAATATCCTAGTTCATTACAAACATTAATTTATTATCACACTACCACATTGAGGTTAGGTGAGATTGCCATCTCTATTTTACACATCAGGAACTTAAGCACACAGACTGAAGCCAGAAGTGTCAACTAATTTTGGGTCTCTTATCTGAGACACCCACGCCCTGATTTTTTCCAGAGTACTTAGCACCCTAAAACACATTATAATTTCTGAGCAGAGCTCTCACTGAGCTCAGTTGCACTCATGAGTGCTCCAGCAGTTCCTTAAATCTGACATCAGGTGTGTTAAGTTGGATACCAAGAAAATGGAGAACACACAGTGACCACCTGTGAAACTTTGGGTTAAGAGATTTGTCTCATTTCATATAGGAATTGTTTGGTACAGGCAAGTATAGATTTCAATTCAATAAGATGGCATTCAGCTGCCTTCATCATGAGACCACCCTTTCTCTTCTTGAAGTCCCCTATCTCATTCACTACACATCTTCTCTCTCTTTTGAAACAAACGAGGCAGCCACCACCAACAGTGGGAGGGAGGATGAGGAAAATATAGTATTGTGATAACTGGGGGCATGTTGATTTCCTGTAATTGTGTAATTAAGTTCTCCATCATAACACATATGCACCAGGAGGCCAAATAAAAGTTGCATGGACAAACTAATCTCTGGCATTTCCTAACTCTTAAGTTTATATAACCTTAATGTTGTTTCAACAGTTATATGGGTGTAATTTCCTATTATTTTTTCAAATTTAATCTTATAAAAATTAAATTTAATCATGTGCAACCGTACATGGGTCCATTCGCCTGGTTGGAATCTTTAGATATACAGCACAGTCCTCTACCTCTTGAGCTAACTGAGTAACAGGTAACAGAAGAAGGTTGTTATCTTCTATAATAGCTTGCCACTAGAAGGAGATGGAGATATGCACTTTGGCAATCAGTTTGACAGCTATTTTCTTTATGCAAAAGAATGTTAAGACTCTGACTCGCTGGGTTCAATTCCCAATTCTGCAGGGGAACATTCTCTAGTGGTTACAGCCTTTCTACCCCATTCCACCAAGGCTCTCCCTAATCCCTCCTGCTCCTATCACCCATCTCCTGCCTGTTTTCACTGCTCAGCTCCTTCTATTGTCCCCATCCCCTACCTCCTGCACCTCTCCTTCACCCCATTGTTCCAATTCTCCCCCATCTTCTGCCCCACTCCCTGCCTTCTAAACCCCCTCCACATCCAACCTGCTATACCCAAATCCATAAACTCAAGTTGATTTGCATTAATTATAATAACATTCTTTAATTAGTTATTAATTGACTCCCATTATCATCTGTTCCATTTTCTTGCTGGGGATCGATGTCAGGCAGACAGGGCTATAATTACCCAGGTCACACCGTTTATCCTTTGAAAAAACTGATACATTAGCTTTCTTGCAGTCTTCTGGAGCTTTTTCGTTACTCCAAGACTTATTGAAAATCAAGATAAATGGTCCAGAAAGCTCCTCAGCCAGCTCTTTTAAAACTTTTGGATGTAAGTTATCTGGATGTACTGATTTAAAAATGTCCAACTTTATTAGCTTCTGTTTAACATCCTCTAGAGATACTAGTGGGTTGGAAAGATTATCACCATATGATGAGAGTTCACCATCTTGTTTTTTTCCAAATACAGAAGAAAAATATGTATTGAAGACCTCTGCTTTTTCTGCATTATTAATGATAATTCTGCCATTTACATTTAGCAATGGACCATTGTCAGGATTATTTTTGTTCTTAACATATTTAAAAATACTCCTTATTGTCCTTAACTCTGCTGGCTTTGTGTCCCTGGGTTTCCCTTAATTTTTTTTTCTACAATTCTTAATTTCTGATTTGTATTCATTACTATGAACTTACACTTTCTGACATTTGCATATATATGTATTTGCAGCTGCCTTCACTTCCTTTCTAAATCAGGTTGTTTTTTTAACTAGCACTACCTTCCCCTTCCTCAATTGTGGTATCTAGTAAAGTGTTAAATGATTCCCAATATTCATTTTTTATTAAATTTTTCCTCCCAGCTGGTCTGGGTCACAATTGTTTTCAGCTTTGTCAAACTGGCCCTATTAAAGCACTAAGTATCTATATCACTGCTCTGGACTTTATTCTACTTGGATATTATAAATGTGATCACTTGTAACTAAGCTACCATTAACTTTTAGTTCTGTGATCAGTTCCTCTTTATCTGTTAGGACAAATTCTAATACAGAGTTTCCCCATGTTGGCTACAACACTTTTTTGAGTTAGGAACTGAGCTTTTTTAAGATTGTTTGTAAACTGCTGAATCAATTACCTGAAATTTTATTTAAAATAATAATAATAAAAAAGCCTTAGAGCCCTAGAAGGAAAATTTTAGCTCAAACAGGCTAAGTTTGACAAAGCCATTAAGAACTGAAAACAGGGTCTTAAAATGGAAACTGTTGGGAAATCTTAATTATAAGCATTGCTTCCTCTGCCTCCTATAATATATAATCCTTCCAGTTGTCCGTTATTCTTCCATCAAATCCCTCAAATCATTTAAGTAAGGCCAGACTAATTTAACCCATTATAAACATCATTTAGGAGACTGAGCATTTAATCAAGCTTATTCAATTAATATTTAAGTGAGATGTTTTCATTTTGCAATGAGGAATTAAAAACAGGATCCGGAATAGGATGTTTAATAACAATGTAAGTTAAAGTGTGGAGGCCTTGATTAGCAGTTATTGGGGAATTAGAAATAAGAATTAAATGTGGCCAACACACAGAATCAAGTACTTAAAAAACCTTTTAAAAACATATTACTATGGATTTTTAAAAAGTTATAGAAAAAGGAATTTGTCCAAGAATTTTATTCCTGTAGAAACTGTTATAAATGAAGGAGAGAGGGGTAGTTCCCTTTTATGGGCACCCAGCCAATTAACTATAAAGTCTCTCTCAGGGCTTGTCTACATTACAAAGTTGCAGCGCTGGTGAGGGGGTTACAGCGCTGCAACTTAGGTGGTGTACACATCTGCAGGGCATCACCAGCGCTGCAACTCCCTGTTTGCAGCGCTGGCCGTACTCCCGTTTTTTCTCGGGTGTAGAGAATCCAGCGCTGGTGATCCAGCGCTGGTAATCAAGTGTAGACACTTACCAGTGCTTTTCTTGACCTCCGTGGAATAAGCAGGTATCCCAGCATACCTGAGGAAGCCTCTGGTAATCAAGCAGGTCTCCTTCCCCGGTTTGCTCTCGCGTTCCCCGAACCCCCGAGCAAGCAGGTCTCCTTCCCTGCGGTTTGCAGGGGGGTTCGGGGAACGCGAGAGCAAACCGCGGCAAAGCTGGTCTCCTTCCCCGGTTTGCTCTCGCGTTCCCCGAACCCCCGTGCAAGCAGGTCTCCTTCCCTGCGGTTTGCAGGGGGGTTCGGGGAACGCGAGAGCAAACCGCGGCAAAGCTGGTCTCCTTCCCCGGTTTGCTCTCGCGTTCCCCGAACCCCCCTTGAAGCCGCCCAACAGCGCTGCAGTGTGGCCACATCTAACACCACTTGCAGCGCTGGTTGCTGTAAGTGTGGCCACTCTGCAGCGCTGGCCCTATACAGCTGTACTAATACAGCTGTAACAACCAGCGCTGCAAAATTGTAGATGTAGACATACCCTCAGTGGCTGTTCTCTGCTTGCTTTACCTATAAAAGGTTAACAAAATCCCCCAGGTAAAAGAAAGGGAGTGGGCACCTGACCAAAAGAGCCACTGGGAAAGCTAGAACTTTTTAAAATGGGAAAAAAACTTCTTTCTTGTCTCAGTTGTTGTTCTCCAGGAAAAGGGGGAATGGGGAGCAGTTATGCTATGAGAAGCTTTAAGGCAGGTATGATCATAGATCATCAGATCATACCTAGAATGATTTATTTGGAACCCCCAAATGTGTAAGTTGATCAGGAATGTTTAGAAAGACTCAATTAGGTTTATTTCTGTTTATTTCTTATGGCTAGTGGACTCCTCCATGCTAACCCCAGATGATTTTGTTTTCTTGTAACCTTTAAGCTGAACCCCCAATAAACCTATTTGGGGTGCTTAATTTTTGGAATTGCTCTTTTGAAATCTAGCAAAATCCTAAATTCCAGATCTATTTTCTTTCCCTTTGTTTTTAATAAAATGTACCCTTTTTAAGAACAGGATTGGATTTTTGGTGTCTAAGAGATTTGTGCATATGTTGACTAATTAGCTGGTGGCAACAGCTGATTTCTTTTTTTTTTTTCTTTCTCAGCTCTTCCCTGGAGGGGGAGAGGGTGAAAGGGCTTGAGGGCACCCCACAGGAAGGAATTTCCAAGTGCGTCTTCCTGGGTTCCAAAAAAAGGGGCTTTGCATTTGGGTGGTGACAGCATTTACAAGCCAGGGTCAGAAAAAACCTTGGGAGTTTAATACAAGCCTGCAGTGGCCAGTATTAATTTTTAAAAATCCTTGTGGGCCCCTATCTTCTGCAATCAAAGTGCCAGAGTGGGGAATTAGCTTTGACAGAATTTTTTTTAAAACATTTAGAATCACATTTAACATTTTTTCCACAGGTCAGCTCTGAGTTCCTCTGACTTTTTTTAGTTTCCTCCCAGGTTGATATGGCATAAAGTCAGCATTAGCATAATTGAGGATCCTCCCTGGCTATGAACAAAGGTCAGATTGTCCATGGGAATGTTATCAGGGCCTTTGATATGGTTGACAATGTGGTGTTACTGATTCTTCCCTCTCTGAGGTTTTGTTTAGATTAGGGAAAAAAACTGAGGTGAGATTTGGATTAGCTGTCTCATTTTAGCTAACCCTGATTTAACCATGACTTTCCCTTTGTGACTGGAGTCCCACGGGGGCACTGCTGAAGTTACTCAATTAGGGTGATTCCAGGTTAGGACTGTAGGTCTCAAGTCATACAATTTAAGCTTCCCCTGCTTGAAGTATCAAGGAGATCTGAGATAAAAAGGATCAGGACCCAGACAGTTTTATACAGTTCCAGATCTTCTTTGACAGCTTGGAGTCCTCAGGTGAACAACAGGCAATTATGGAGACTTTGAAATAGTGCTATTTCCTGAGTATCACCGGTAATTACCTATGCAGATAACATAGGGCAATTGCCCGTTTTCCACCATTCTCAGGTGATTTGCTATACATTTCGAAGAGAGATGAATACAGTCATATTAGTATGTTAACAGTTCATTTAAAAGTTAATGCTTCCTTTTGATCTCTGAAACAATACCCTGTAGTGACAGACTGGAACTGTCTGTTTACATGGCTATCATCTAACACAATATAAGTACACACATACAATTAGTATCACCTCCAATTCTCTAACACTACAGGTTTTCACTTCAAAGTTCTAGCCCTAATTACCATTTCTATACTTTTCTAACATATCTCTACAGGTTGACTCTGGGTCATTTAGCCTGCAGGATGCTTAACCCTTCTGGCCATGTACCACACTTTGTATAAGATGCGTTGCAATTATATAACAGTGGTAGTAACAATGACTTGTCCATAGTGCAGTCATAGTTTAAGCAGATAATGTCAGTTCCCCATTGCGAGATTGGTATAGAAGGGAGTAAAGAGAGCTCCTGGGTACAGTTCAGGGACCTCCCAATATTGGTATGAACTGTGTTCTTTGTAAGGCCAAAGTACTTGCTCTGGCCCCAGTTAAAACTTAGTCCATACTCTACTAAACACTTCAGTGATTTCAGGATTTGGTCTATGTGTTAACTTAACATAGAAATTAATGTTTTTCAGAAAGCACTTACTCTGATACCTAGTCATGAAGGCTATGAGATGTTGTATCTCAGTTTCCCTCCTGGCACAGCAGTCCAAGCTTGTAATGGTTTTTCTGTTGTGGAAAGTTTCAGGATAGTGCATAGGCATTAGCTGTAAAACCTCAACATTATTAGGCTTTCTAATGCTAAGTGTGTTCTTACCAAACCAAACAGCATAATTATATGGGTTTCTATTACATAATTTGTTTCCATGTACCATTTCCAGCATGTTTGAGGATTTTTCTCATGAGTGATACACACTGTGCATTTTTACAGTTTTTGGCATCAGCCATGAACTAGTTACAAGAGTTAACATTAGCAATAATATTAACATCAGTTCTATCACAAATGTACAATCACAATTATTTTTGTCATGACAAGCCTTTTGTTTAGATTGACCACGTCGTAGGTCAGTTTGTTCAGTATCCCTTTTGAACCTCTGAACCCTTTTGAACCTCTTTCTTTACTTTAGGGTTTTCTTTAACATAGACTTTTAGTTTAACCACATTCTTAGGGTCTTGGTATTTTAGATATGAGTGAGGCAAGTCTGTACGGGGATGTTGTCTTTCAAAGGTTAACTTGCCTTCCTTCTTTCTCTTTCTCAGAGGGTGGAAATCTGAGATTTCTGGCATACCATAATTTATGGTCTAGCTGGCTATGTTCTTATTGCCAGCAGCTGTGGGCAACTTTGATCCTCCCTTTTCAGCTAAGAGCTCTATGAGTACTCTTTTATATCATTTACAAGAGATATCCATATAATCAGTGAATGTCACAGGGTGGGTATACCCTATCACCCCTTATGGGTGTTATGGCCCAGCAGTCAAGTCCAAGTAACCAGTCTTCTTCTCAGAGCAGTATGACCTAATGTTTAGAGTCAGAGGGCCTGTCCTTAGATTCAGGGCAACATGGCCTAGTGACCTACATCTATGAGGTGGCCTTGTAACTCATGGCAATATGGCACAGTAGCCAGTCAGTGGGGCTGTCCTGACATTCAGTCCAATCAGCTAATCCCTTCTGCGTAAGGTAGCATGGTCTAGTGGTCAGAGTCAGCAGGACTGCCCTTCAAAGCAGGTTGCTATGGCCTAGCAGCAAGAGTCAACGGGACTGCCCTTCAGCACAGGGCAATGTAGCTTCCTCCGTCCTCCTCCCTACTATACTATACTTATCGCAGCCCATAGCCCTATTAGCGGTGAGCCTATCAACCACTGGGTCAGCAGGGATCTTTCCAAAACACACTGACTCTGTTCCTGGTACCACAACCAGCTCCATATCTTGTTCCCCTGGGCTACTTTCTACCCTGTCTTCCTGCTCCATTGTCCACAGTCTTCTGGGGTAGTAGGCAGGCAAAGTTCCTCGCAATTCCTTTTCCTCATGAGTTTCTGCGGACAGTAGGGCAGTCAACTGGGTCTTGGCATGCCTGGCCTCTGTGGTCTGGGATTCAACAGCTTCTGGTCAGGAGACTGCAATGCATGTCCTCTCTCCTCTCTGTCAGGGCAGACTGAGCTGAGCTGCTCCCTTTTATACTGTGGTTCCAGTTGGAGCATGCCCAGCAGAGGAGACGGGGCCTGTCCTCCTCAGTCCATAGTACACATAGTTAACCCCTTCCAGTTCGGGGCAGGGCAGGTATACCCCATCACAGGGAGCAAAGCCTCAACTCATGGTGAAGGTGAGCAACACAATTCCTTTAGCCGAGAAGCATTGTGAATGTGTACAGATTGCAATAACCCCAACCCCAGAAGCCTGCAAATTACCATCATCCGCACAACAGGGTTCCAGCACACTTTAGTTGATTGTAATAGAGCAGCAGCCTGGATTGCTAATGGAGCTTTACAGCAGTGAGTGCTCTCTGCATGGAGGACTTCTGACATGGTTTTCGTCAAATAATAGAAATCTGCTCCTGGGAGCATAAAGGGTGAAATCTTTTATGAGCTAATCCAAAAGGGAAAGAAAAAGGAAAATAATTGCTCAAAGAGATCATTTAAAATAAATTCTTACACTCTCCAACCCCTCCTCAGTATTTTATAAACTCCGTCAGCATAACAGACCTTAATATTAAATTTTCCCAAAGATATGTCTGGATTTCTTTTGGTTGTTGTGTAGCCTGATTCCCTTCCAATAAGGTTAACAAATATATTCCTTCTCTGTGAGCTCTGTCTGCATGTTTTTGCCTCTGTTGACTAGTGTGGGGGAGGGGAAAGCACAGAAAAAAATATGTAAATACTAATATGCCTTTTGGAATCCCTTTCTTTATTGTTTTTAATAAGAAGCACACAAAGAATAGAAAGCAGCTAGATGTGGCTATGAGTTCCCCCACCAGGAACTCTTTGCTGGCACACAGCTAGAGTACCCAGTTCCTGTACCAATATCCCACTCAGTCCTGGTTATGCTCAGTTGGCATAGAATCTCTTTGGGATAGTGCCAGCTAGTGTAAGTTTGAACAGTCCATCATCAGAGCTCTGTCTCCTTCCTCACAACTTCACCAATCAGAGAAAAACACAGCACTGCTGTCAGACTTTTCCAAGCTACAATACAGAGTATCAATAGAACACAGATAGACAGTTTATGTAACACATTGCAAAACACAGTGCACATGCACCAAGTGTATTTTTAAAACTACTATGACTTTGAAACATCACAGACCAACAAAAAGAAAATCTGTCTCTCTCTCTTTCAAGTTTTTACCATCTATCTTGGCATGGCGGAACAGTTAAAAGTAGCAAATTTATATTTTAGGATAGGAAATATTTATTTTCACTTTCTCTGTTCTTGAGAATGGCTGAGCCATTTTGGCTTAAACTTTCCTAAAAAATTTGCTACCAGAGATTTGAGAACAAAGCTACAGAAAGTCATTAAATGGAAAGAAGTATAAGCAACTGAAAAATTATACCTTCAAATGGAAACCCTTTTGTGACCTTAGTGCTACACTTCGCACTTCATCTAAAATAAAAACAAGTTTAGGACCAGATCCAATAAGGCACTGAACTGAACGCTTCCCACAAGGTACTGAACACTTTCAATTCCATTTACTCAGCACCTTATAAGATCAGGCCTATAGTACAAGATTTTAATCTAAAACTCTGTCTAAACGGGAGGGGGGAGGAGATGCTTCCTTCCATTGAGTTAGGTTAACATGAACCATTTTCAACACAGGTGAAGACATAGTTTAATGCCTTTACAATCCTATTAGCTGGTCATGTGGTAGCCTAGCTGGGACTGTAGGCTACAACATTACCTACTAACACAATGGAAAAGGAATTAAACTGTGTGGGTTATAAGGAGGGTTAAGATAATTCACTTCAGCTACCTCAGCTAGGAATGGCAGGAGGGGGAAGGAGAAAATACCTTTTCCCCCATGTAGACAGAATCTAAATGTTTCAAAAGAGGTTCCCTAGGAAAAAAAAATGCCTGAATACAGTAAGAAGAAAAATAGATCTCCATATTATAAACAACCAGTTATAAAAAAAAAAATCCTCTGAATAAAAGAAATAGAAGATTATTTGTATCAGATACCATGAATCAACTCTAACCTGACCTTCACACAGAATATTTAATGTCTAGCAGCAGAGCTAGATTTGAACATCAAAATCTCATTTCTGATTACTGATCTGTGAAATTCTGGTAGACAGTGGAAAAGCTGCATGGAAGATAACAAATAAAGTGAAAAGAAATATCAGCAAACAAACCAAACATGGAATTTCATGAAGCATAAGATACAATTTTTATCTTTTATGGCTGTTCAATGGATCTACATATCTAATATTTCAGAGACCGTTGTTAACAAGTTGGGCTAGTACATTCTGTCATCACTCACTTTTTAGAGAAAGCATGAGCTTCTATAAGAAAACAATTTATGACAAGGGATTTCTTTTATGTCTAAAATTATATTTATGTTTTCAAGCTTTTCTGATTTGAAAGGAGCTATGTCCCATTAAATGTATGAAAAAAAGCTTTTGCAAAGTCAAAGAGCAATACAAATGTTTTTACAATTAACAAAAAAGACCAATGAAAACAGATTTTTTTTTAAACAAATGAACTGTATTTGAAACCCAGACACTGCAGTGCCAAGAAACTAGGAGCCAGATCGTCAGCTGGTATAGATCAACATTTCTGTTGAAGTCAGTTGAGTGGCAGTCATAGATAACAACAGAGGACTAGGCTTTGAAAACATGATAAAACTGAATTAATTGATTTTCATTGCCTGTGCTCAGAAAAAAATAATCAAAAAGTATAGTAGAGGGAAATGAACTTGATTTTAAAAATGTATTCCTTCTCAGTAACCCCAGGCATTTTTTGTACCATAACAAAAATGTATTTGCTTACAGCTTTTATTTTTTAAGAGTCCCTTTACATGAATATTTTATAAATAAGGCTGCAACTGACTGGAAATGCCCTTTTAACCAGCCAAAATAGGCCCTGATCCTGCAAAGACATGAACATGTGCTTAAGCATATACATCTCCGATAGACCCATTGACCTCAACAGGACTACACACAGCACAAGCATAAGCCTTTGTAGGATCCAGGCCTTGTTATATTTGCAGCACACAACAAAAATAGCACAAAAAAATTGAGGAAAAATGTTATTTTAGTTTTGTATCAGTAGTTTCACTATATTAACTGCCCAACCAGACATATGAAAGCCCCTTTTATTACCACTTACTAATGTGGTTCCCAATCAGTATTTGTTGGTATCTACCACCCTTTTTTCTGGCTGGGTGACTCTTATCTTCTACCTTCTTATCTCATTTGAAGACATGTCCTGGCAAATTTGCCGTTGCCTCTCCTTTTTTTCCCCTCTCCCCAACATCTGTTTTCCCCTTCCCCTCTTTATAATATTCCTTTTCTTGGTGTTTTATTTCTATTTTTTTAATTTTGGTTTCCCCCATGCCTTTCCTGTTCCATCACTGATCAGAAGACTGCTTGTTGCTGAGGAATCCATTGGTAGGCACATTGGTTGGGGTTCTGTGTGCAATAACCCTCTGCAAGGAGGATTTGAACATGGGACACTTAGTACCTAGCTCAGACTTCCACTACTTGAGCTAAAAGAGTAACTCCATTAGCTGGTAGTGGTTATCTTTTTGGTTAGCCAGCCAATAGAGGGAGATACAGCACGCACTTTGCTGGTGCATTATACATACCTCATAGACTTACAGACTTTAAAGTCAAATGACCTGAGTACCATGGCAGAAAATAAGTGATTGCTCCTGAGTTTGTGGCCTTGTATATAAGACCTGTGATGAATGCAAGCAGTGCTAGGGGCCACCACAGGCACAAAGAAGGAAGATAGAGGGCTTTCAAAATGCCAGACCATCTCTTTATTCACAGTCACAGGATCATACTGCAATTGCAGGGTAGGAAGATCCATTAAATGCTAAGCAAAAAATAAAGTACACATCAAATGCTACAGCTTTTTGTTCTGCCTCTCCCAGACTCCCGCTGAGTACCCACCACTCCAAAGACTCAGCAGTGTGCAAACTATACCCTCTCTCTCTTGAACTACATTCATACAATGCCAAAAATATGCATTTAACAATTGTCCCCTACTCTATGTCTTGGACAACATTGAGGAACAACATCAATGAATATTCACTTGTAAATATATAATTTCCATAGCATCAGAGGGTAGCCGTGTTAGTCTGTATCCACAAAAACAATGAGGAGTCCCGTGGCACCTTAAAGACTAACAGATTTATGTGGCATAAGCTTTCGTGGATAAAAAAGCCCCAATTCTTCAGATGCATGGAGAGAACATTACATATACAGACATAACTAATTTCCATAGCATTATTGGTTATAAGTTTTAGTCATTCAGTCATGATGCACAAATAATGCCATGTGACCTTGGATGATCAAACACAATAGAAACAATAAATATCAATCAATCAAAGTAAACACTGGAAAAACAACAGTGAATACTATGGATAACAAATACATTTAAATAACTGGTTCTTGAACAATTAGCTAATCAAAGAAGGTCTAAACTCATAACAAAACTGCTTATAATCACTAGTTCTACTAGCCCTGCTAATGACTTTTACCAATCTCACAGAGGAACTGAGGATTAATTAGCTATATTTAAAGCTTTTTGTAAATGTGAAGAACTATATTTGCATAATAATTTATTGTAATGCCCCATATCTGTATTAGATGTAGTACATGTTTCTTTTTAGAATATGTAGTTTTCCTACCAAATTATTTATTTTTAAATATAAGATTTTTAAGTTTTCTCTCAAACAGGTAAATGCACTTGAATGATTAGCTATTGGTGTAGTTGAAATTTGATACTTGAAACACTAGATGGCAGAGTAAGGCAGTAACTAAACTTTTATAAAGGTCTCTACAAATCCAAAACAAAATGATTACGTATTTATATACTGTAAACATTAAAAAGGTAACTAATAACACTCTGCACTTTGTTTTTACATAAATAATTATATTGATATGGAATGATAGCTGATATAAAAATCATCTGCATGTGCTATAACAATTGTTTATCCTTATATATAAATATACATAAAATATGCACTTTAAAAATATATTTGGGCAAAACTCTTCTGCCTTATTCATTCTGTACAACTCTTACTGAGTAAAAACTGAATGTGGACTTCAGGATTTGGCCTGCAGTGCATATGGAGGAGGATTTTGTCTCCTAATTGTACCAAGTTAACTAACGGCAAAATATAGGAAAATTGTACTGACATGCAATGCCACATATTCAAACATAAGAGAGCACAGAAAAAAGAAACAACCTTAGTCATTCTCATGAAACTGTGCATCATTCTTTACAAAAGCAACACTTATTTCAAAGAAAATTAATAGATTAGATGAACACCTATTTGACAGCCCTGCATCAGACATAATGAAATGCAGCTAACAAAATACACCTAAACAAAATAATGAAAGCATGGCCTGCTCTAGGCACATCACCACCCAAGGTAATTGTAATTTCTGCTTTCACACACGTTTACAGCATGTATGGCTGCATTATGCAGGAGTAGGTGCCTTGCACAATGCTTGCTACTGTGAATGGAAGCTTAGAAAACAGCATTCATTGGCAACTAGGGAATATAAATAATATGCCCAAGCTTGACCCATGCTGCACATTGATTTTGAGTAGCTGACAAAGAAACAACCACCACCATAAACATATTAGTATCACTAGTAAAATGGTATCCATTGCAGCTGAGAAGAGTAATAAAACCTCATAGGCTGGAATTTCTGCAGAAGTTTGCACCCGAGACTGGATGTGACATGACCATATTTCTGTTTAGATTCATATTTAAACAACTTCTGTTTTTCTAGTTTTGACAGAGCTCCAAATATGTCTGTCTTGCCTGACTCGTTGCAGGTCTCATAGAGAAGCAGACATCCAAGTTCAGGTTGGAGCATGGGCTCTGGGACCAAGCCCGGATGCCTACATTGCAATTTTATAGCCCCACGGCCCAAGTCAGTTGACATGGGCCAGCCAGCCACAGCTTTATCGCAGTGTAGACATACCTTGAGAGCACTCTCAGCTCATACCAGACCTGCTCCTGGGTATGCAGGAAAGCAGAATTTTTGCCCTAAGGCTTCCCTGTAGTAACAAGACTGATTCAAAATCCTCCATTTCAAAATCACAGGGTCTGGCTCACAGAACTCATCTTCAATTCATAATTAAATACATATTTTCTTCTTACCACAGTCTTCCTTGAGGAACTCAGTTTCAAATCTCAAGGTACATAGATGGTTCCTGGGCTACAGGCTGGAGATTGCTGCTTTAGCTAAATGAAATTGTTTTGTTTTAAAATCCTTATGGGTAAAAGCATGATTTTAAACTATAGCAATAGTTTGTTATCTCTTAGAGTAGACGTAAGCATGCTAACTTTGATCAAGCTAGGTGGCTAAACATACAAGTGTAGCCACGGAGGTGCAGGTGGCAAGACAGGGTAGCCAGCCAAGTAAGTGCCTATGACCCTGGGTGGGGATCATACTCAGGCAGCTACACCCACCTGCCATTTGCACTGCCACAGCTGCACTTCTATTTGTAGCATGTTAGAGCAATCAAAGCTAGAGCAAGTATTTGTATCCGAGCTGGAAATTACACTTCCAGCTTGAAGTGCATAGAGTCTTTTAGGGTATGTCTTCACTGCAGAGTTAGCCCAGGCTTTTAACTCAGGTGTTGCCCTTGGCCCTCTCCCAGCCACACATAAAAACTAAGTTAAGTGCTACTTTCAACCCCAGGGTAGTTAGCTCGACTGGGGTGTGGCTTAGAACTTGTGAGTCTACTTTCCTTCAATCTGGTAACCTACACACGTTGCAGAGGCAAGCTTAATCACTCAAGTGCTGATAGTCCTCCAGCACCTTCCAACAATTCTCACCTTGTGTTCAGAAGGATGGACAAGTCTCCCATAATTTCTAGGAAAGAATCAGATTAATTTAGCCTACTGCAGTGCTAAGAACCAAGGGATATACCAATAGATGTCCCAACACCACACCTGGGTGATTCCAATACCAGGGAGGACACATGAATGTAGAGTTAAGTTGTTCAAACCTAGCTGCTCAGACCTGGGCCAGGCCAAGCCAGATGCTCAGACCCAATTAATCTCCCAGGCTAACTCTACAGTAAAGACAGACTCTTAGTAGTCTGTGTGTATAAAAACAGTTCAGGAGGTTTTCAAAACCACTAACACAATGGTATTTACTCATTCCTAATCACAAATATGTAAAATCGCAATTGCTGCAAATACAGAGGGACTGATTCTCCTCTCTTTTACACTAGTGTTAATTGGAGGTATCTCCACTGAAGTCACTGAACTTATATTGGTGTAAAACTGGTATAAGGGAGAGAAAAATATGGCCCAGAACCTCAAAATCAGGGCTTATCAGGTAGGTGAAGGAGGAATTGCTTTTAGAATATTTTGTTCAATTTTTCATCAGGCACCTTCCTTTCTCCCATGTCTCCCCTTATGCATGGAAATCAGAAGCTGATTCACATGGCTATGATGTAGCAATGGCATCATGTAGAATGGATTTCCATCTTGAACGGTCCCTGGCAAGTCTTCTTCCTTAGGTAAGAATCAGCATGGGAGAATTTAGGTTTCTCAAATTCCTCAATAAAAAGCATCTTCCATCCTCATCTGTGGTTGGCCTCATGCTCTACTTTCTTACACCTTAACTCTATAAACCTTCTATAAAACATTCTTTTGCACTTTGGACATGACCCCACTATTGCACTCACCTAGTTCTCAACTGGTGCAAGACTGCAGTTTGCCAGGATCATGTATGCATCTCCTTTCTTGTGACACAATCAAAACAATGGACATTAAGAATATGCCATAACTTTAGACACTAAAAACTGTTTAGTTTCCTCTCCTCAGCTGTTTTTAATAATCATATAACAGAGTTGTCATCACTATTGCATTGAACACTCATATCTTAGTTGCAGGGGTGAAAGTAACTTACAGGACTTACTGGTACTGCCGGAGTCCTGAAGGGTCATGGCTTCTCAAGATTTGAAGGCCCTGGGGCACTGGCTGTGGCTGGAAGCCCCAGGGCCTTTAAATCAACTAGGGGCTCCCAGCTGCAGAGGTGGCTGGGAGCCCCCTGGGGCTCAGGGGCAAATTATAGGGCCTGGGGCTCTGGACACTGTGGGGAACCCCAAGCTTTGCTGGGCTGGGGCCGGGATTTAAAGGGCCCAGAGCTCCTGCTGGTGCGCGGAGCCCCGAGACCTTTAAATCCTGGCCCCAGCCTGGCCGCCAGAGCCGCGAATGGAATTCAAAGGGCTCTGGGCTGCCCGCAGCTGCGGGGAGCTCTGAGCCCTTTAAATCCCAGCCCCAGCCTGGCCGCCGGAGCCGTGGCGGGGATTGAAAGGGCTCTGGGTTGCCCACAGCTGTGGGGAGCTCTGAGCCCTTTAAATCCTGGCCCCAGCCCGGCCGCCGGAGCAACGGCGGGGATTGAAAGGGCTCTGGGCTGCCCACAGCCGTGGGGAGCTCTGAGCCCTTTAAATCCCGGCCCCAGCCCAGACGCCGGAGCCACCCAGAGCCCTTTCAATCCTCGCCGTGGAAGCTGGTGTGGTCTGGCATGGTGTACTGGCTCTAGACGGTATGCCGTACCAGATCGTACCAGCTTACTTTCACCTCTGCTTAGTTGTCACATAATCCCAGCACCCAAACAGGGCCTTTGAAGATGCTGAAATGCCACTGATGCAAGACCAATCAGATATGTGACTTCTCTGGATATAGAACTTCCTACGGTCAACCAATTACACATATAGATAAAACTGTTCACCCATTTGATGTCATTGCCATCTACATGCAGTGTCAGCAGGTCGTTCATATCCGTTTTATAGGAAACATCCATAGTTTGGGTTTATTACTACTGATCTTAAGTCCAACAGATTCTGCAGTTTTACACAGATATTCTACTATTTGTTGTAGTTGGTCAGTAGTCTCTCCAAATAAGGTAATAGCATCCACATATTCAAGATCCTCTAAAGATGAATCATTAAATTTCACACCTCCTATTTTGGCCTGAATCAGCTTTGGTCATCCAGTAGTCTGTTAGAACATTAAATAAAAAGTAGGTGAAAGAACACATCCCAGGTGTTCTCCTGATTTTAACAAAAAAAAAGTCTGTAATAGAACCATTGACTCACACAACTAAATGTACTGCGGTACAGTTCCTCCATAAGCATGGGCATTGGGTGAAGCATCCTTTTGGGGAGACTAGCCCCTGCCCTGCCTCTTCTGGTCGAGGCCACGCCTCTGCTTGCTGCTCTCAGTCACCTCTCCGTGGCCCTGGCTGGGGTAGGGGCAGAGAGCTTGGCCCTGGCTGGGTTCAAGCTCTTAGCCTCCACCAGAACCACGGCAGAGCTCTCAGCCCTGGCTGTAGCTCCAAGCCTGGAGCTGTTCCCGCTTTATGCCCCTTCCGCCTGTAGCCCCACCCATGGATCCACCCCATTCTCTCACGGCCCCGTTTGCTCCTTCCCAACCCCCCACTGCAGCTTGGAAAAGCAAGCCCTCGGACTGTGCTGGGGAGAGATATTTTCAGGGGCGCCAAATCCACCACTGCTTTCTCCTGGTGGTGCAACATTTGGGGAGGCTTAGCCTCCCCCCGCCTCCATTACATGCCATCCATGTCCATCAGCACCCCATACTGGCACATCAGTATGCATAGAAATAGCTCCCTATAAATATCTGCAAAGCCACTTCATTGTCCTACTTCAAATCTCTCTTTTACTTTATTGAGTGTTGTACAAAGATCATAGTAGGGGGAGTTTTAGACAGCTGGTGTGCTGTGAACACTGTTTGTCCTGTTGATTACAGCTGTCTCAGTTATCTTGTGCTTTTCTTGTCCGTGTGTTGTCCTACCCAATGTTTCAATTTTGACAAATCAGTAATTTCTGTGGAAACAGATTCTACTGTAAAATTCTGGACTCATTCTTACTACCAATGTGTTTTTTTTAAAGGTTAAATGTATTTGGTAAGGTATAAACCTCCAAATATATTATCTTACTGATTTTGAATCTTACACAATGGGCCAAACTAAGACCCCCTAGAAATGGCATTTTGATGGGGGGGTAAAGGGGAAGAAGGGGACATAACAGCAAATCAGAAGAGTCTAGACATATTGGGATGATTCTCTACTGCCCTATTTCTTGCATAGTCTTTGCAAAGTGAGTAGGAGTTCCTCATTTAGTAGCATTTTACATACACTTTTGCACTCAGTTTGCAAAGGTGCAAAGCTCATCATGCCTATATAGGGATAATGCCATCTTTTATGTCTGGAAACTGCCCATCACTCTGGGCACTGCTGGAAACAAATAAGTTGTAATAATAATTAATAGTACATGCAAGCTACAGTGTATTTTCTTGTGTGAACTGCTAAAAAAATTGATAGTAAAAAGAAATAATGGGAACACAATTTTATGTGGGTGATTTATTTTAAAGGAAATTTTCCTTCAAGATAATTTGCAATATAATGGTCCCTTCAAGCTAGCCAGCTAGTTCAGGCAAAATCATTCATCCTTGCCACATCCTTTGTGAATTTTTACAGCATTTAGCATCTGCTCCTGAAAACACTAACCACTGAGCATAGTACTCACTACTGGGAGCACTCTTACTATACCTAGTAGTAAATATTTGCAGTACTGCAAACTCCTCCAGGCTGAGAACTTGAGGCAGATCCTGAGTTGGTTCAAATGGTCATGGGCTATGACAATTTACATCAGCTGAGTTTTTACCCTCTTTTATTTGATTTATCTGCTGGGGGCTATTCCATTTCATGTTGCTATAGAAATAATAATTGATAAAATTTTAGAAATATACACAGATGCAGTGAAGAGGGAGAGGTTAAAACTGTGTGGACAGTAAAAGCTAAATTCAGCTCACCTTATCCCCATGAAGCTAACAGGACTACAGACATAAAAGAGGAAAACAGGTTTAACCTAAAATATATACTCAAGATTAGGGTAAAGAAAAGGGCAACAAAAATGATTAGGAGGATGAAACAGCTTTCATATGAGGAGGGGAGGGATAGCTCAGTGGTTTGAGCATTGGCCTGCTAAAGCCAGGGTTGAGAGTTCAATCCTCAAGGGGCGACTTAGGGATCTGGGGCAAAAATCAGTACTTGGTCCTGCTAGTGAAGGTAGGGGGCTGGACTCAAGGTCCTTTCCAGTTCTAGGAGATTGGTATATCTCCAATTATTGTTAGATTAAAAAGGGACTGTTCATCTTGGAAAAGAGATGACTAAGCAGGGGATATATTAGAGGTCTATAAAATAATGAATGGTGTGGAGAAAGTTAATGAGGAAGTGTTATTTACCCCTTCAGATAACACAAGAACCAAGAATCACCCAATGAAAACAAAGGGAAGTACTACTTCACACAACTAACGGTCAACCTGTGGAACTCATTGCCAGAGAATGTTGTGAAGGACAAGAGTATAACTAAGTTCAAAAAAAGAATTAGATAAGTTCATGGAGAATAGGTCCATCAATGGCTATTAGCCAAGATGGTCAGGGATGCAACCCCGTGCTCTGGGTGTCCTAAGCCTGTAATGATTAGAAGCCGGGAGTGGACGGAAGGGGAGGGATCACTCAATAACTGCCCAGTTGTGTTCATTCCCTCCAAAGCATCTGGCATTAGCTGCTGCTGGAAGAAAGGATACTGGGCTAGACGGACCATTTGTCAGAACCAATATGGCCATTCTTATTTAGGGTTTATTCACATGTACAGTCCACTCAGTACATACATAGAACCCAATGTCCCTTTTTAAAATAAATTGTAATTGTGGGTCAGGTTCTGCCACTTTAACTCTTAGTGAGCCGTACCATACACCATAACTAGTCCCCTTAAAATCAGTGACACTTCTAAGAGATTAAGGTATCATACGAATTGGCAGAATTGGTCCTTGTATTCATCAGTTTGTATTCTTTTAATTCTGTATGCCTGTATACACAAACAACTAGTTAAACTAATATTCACTCGATAGATCTGCAGTGATGCTGTTCGTAGTTTCTGACAAATAGAACTATTTTTTTCATTTTACTTACTTACAGAAGTTTTATTGTCCTGTTTTGAAAGGAAATCTCTTTTCACCTGTAGTTATAGAAATTGACTCTGGCCTTCACCTCTGTTGGAATATTTCAGGCCGAAACAAACTTCAGAAATAGTGCTTATAAATAAATGTAAAAAGAATCCAAATCCCTTAGAAAACCTTTTCTATTACTCTCAGACAGGAAAACACAAAAGGCCAGATTCTGCCCGCTAGTCTTACTCAGGATGAACAATAGCTCATTCCGTAAGTAGCACCATTGGTTTCAGTGGGACTACTCACAGAATAAAGCATGACTAAGAGCGAGTGAGGCTGAGAGGATATGGCCCAGGGTAATTATCTTCTTGTATTCAAGAAACTTCCAATTTCATGTAAAGGGCTAGACTGTTGCAAGGCAGAGGGAGATGAGGTTGCCACATCTTCTTCCTCCCAATCCCCTTTGGAATTCTATACAAAGGCTACCACAGTCTTATTTTGTATATTCCTGGCATGCAAGCATCAGAAGGGACTAGTGCTGGCAGCAGTAGCAGACCACATAAAGCAGTGAGGCAGGTCAGAAGACAGTGCTCCTAATATCCTTTCCAAGCATGCCAAATACTCCTGTTCTTCTGCTTGCTTCCCAGAGCTTCTAAACACATTCTCTCCGAGCCAGCCAGATTTTCATTGGGGTGTACTACTCTGTCACCTCCGGCCTACCTCCCCATATATATGGGAAACAACTACAGTAAAATCTTTTGTGTGAATGAATATTTGCTATACAGTATATGGATTTTCAGCAAAAATAAATTTAAAAAAAATCCGTGTCCTTATAACTTCAGCAAAATCCACTATGCTAAGATGTAATTAAAATATTATTCTGGAGAGGAAAATGCATGGGCCACTACCTACTAACACTCAATATAAAACCAAAATTACTTCACAATTTTTATGGGCTAATGCAAATACATAAAAGATCATAGATACGCCATGGGTTATTTTGAACTCTCATAACAGCCTGTCTAAAATATGACACACTGTAGGCTGAACTAATTTCCCATAAAGAAATTCTAAGCTCTGTGTAACAGTGCTTCTGGATATATTTCTGTGTATACACAGAGGAATCTATTTTCAACTCAGTGCACAGGGGAGTTAAACATACAACTCCCATTACTGGTAATCAGAAAAGTGAGAGCAAAACCCTCTATGCATCCAGGGTAGAAGATATCCTAAAACTGTTTTTGTCTGGCATAGTTACTATATATTTACAGCTGACTGACTATGATGAGAAAACAAGAAAGTATGTCTAAGAACTCAACATGTGACTCTGGACCAATCCTACCTCCATAAACTACACAGGTCTGAAAATGGAGGTTACTGACATAAAGCAACCAGCCATGCTGTTTCCCAGCCTGTGGACTGCCAGCTACCTCAGATGAATTATTATGAAGAAGTAATTATGTTAGCCTTACCAGCCCATAGCCAGGTAGATGGACCAGAAGCTAAAGTACAGGGGAAGGAAGTGGCTGGGACAGGAAGGATCTGTGAACAGCATCAGAAGTAGTACAGTAGTATCTGGGCTGATGCTTGTGAACAATTCTAAAACTTGTACATACCTTGATTTGGGATGAATTCAGATTCTAGGTGATTATTTCACACAGACCGAAAGAAAATAAATTGTTCATCTTGTAGAATCATGCAGAAGAATCAACTGAAGAGTTTGCAATCCAAGCTCTGGATTCTGGTCTCCACACTCTCACTGAGTAGCACCTTGCTACATTAGCAGAATCATTCAAGTTAATGGGAGGTTCTCATGGAATATGGGACATAAATTAAAGGCATCAGAATCTAGCCCTAAGCATACAAGAACTAAAGGTGGGAGAAAAAAAGTGTTAGCTCAGTTTTACAGATGGGAAACTGAGGCTTGGAGGATTTTCCCCAGTTCTCATAAGGGAAATTTATGAGTTGAAAACAGAGCTGACAATTGCACCCAGATCTCCTTAGTTCTAGTCCAGTGCCATAACTATAAGACTATCCTTATAGTTCTCCTCCTAGAGTTCACAGGCTTCCCTTTCCAGAATAGCTCAGAGTTCAGCAGTCTCCCAAAAATAAAATGACCCCAAAATCAATCTTCTCTGTCTTTCGCAGGCCCATCTTAACGTGACAACTGTTTCATAACAGATCCTAACAAATTCTGTCCTTGCTGGGCTACCTATATTTATTCTGCCTCCTTATCTAAAGGAATGAAAAAATATTCTTGAGAGCTGTGTCACCCTCAACTTAAAGGCAGAGAATATTTTACATCCGCCTCTCCAGGAGAGATTGTAGCTTCCAGAAAGGTAATCAATGTTTGGATTATAACCGTGGCCTGCTAGCTGATACCCCTTATAAAAAACTAAACAAAACAACACTACAGCATTCTACAGTAAAGGCTTGAATCACTTAATTATGTTGGTGTAAATCTTGAGAATCCACTATAGTCAAAGGAGTTACAGAGGCATAAAACTAATATAAATGAGAGGAGAATCAGGTCCTAATAGTTTCAGACACTATAGTATCACTCTTGTACTCTGTAGTAGACATTGGGCCATTAGAGCAGACTAGCAGTATTTTTAAATTTATTTTTATAAAGGGACATTAAAGCCACCTGTTCTAATTCAGCTCATGTCGCAAAAATTCATTACTATCTTAATATCTTTCAAAATCTATGTGAACCAATGTCCATCTCACATGACAAAAACTAGTACTAGCATGTTTGCTGGCAATGTCAGCATGACTAAGGCTTTGACTAAACCCCCTACTCCTGATTTCATTTTGGCCATAGTTTTCAGCGTAATATAGACAGATGGAACTTATGGCTCTATGTTGGAGGAGTTCAAACCCAGTTTCAACCAGAGGTAAGCCTTGCCTCTGCAGCTTTCCTTTTTTATACTAGAGGTTTGTACTGGTGCAGATACACCAATGGCTGTAATCAGAGCTAACTCTAAGTGTAGACAAATCCGGAGAACTAACAGAGAGGCTCAACTATTCACTACTCCTTGGAGGTGGCCTCCTCCAAACTATACACAAAGTATGGCACATTGGTACAGTAAAGTATCAGAGTTTGCAGAGTTTGCATTGCTATTGCCTGGGCTGTAGTATGGATAGAGGATTTCAGCCTTCAGGGCTAACATGACCCCTTTCTCAAATATTAAAGTTCACTCTAAAAATCATGTGCAGCTGCAGGACCCTGCAACTATCTCAGTCATTAGTCATTCTGACTCCTGATGTGTACAGCACAGTTATAATAATTCTCTCAGCACCTGCCATCTCATGTTGGGAAGTGGATTATTCACCAAGCAAGAAACTATTATCATAAAATAGCTTTACAGCCTCAGCTTGAAGAACAAAATACTAAAAATGAATGATCACATTTTAAAAAGTATAAGTTTTGCAGCATATGAATGGCATTTTGATTCTATCACTAGCCACTAAGAAGCAGTATAGCCTTGTTTTTAATAATTACAATACAATAAATATTCAGGTCAGACTTCAGGAATATTCAAGAAGTAGACTTCAAGGCAAAAAAAACAAAAGAAAAAAAAACAATTTCTGTCTGATGACTGTATAAACAATCTGTGACAGTGAATGTCCCTGCAGCATGATAAAACTAGCATGGCTAGATACACTTTCCAAACTATCTGAGGGAAAGGCTTCATATCAGAAATGTTTTCCTCACTCTAAGGGAAATATACTACTGTAAATCTTCATTCATCCTTGCGGCACTGTACTAACTGAATAGAAAAAAGAGAACAGACACTGAGGCCTATTCTGCACTGCCTTGAACCATGCTTCATTATTTATCTGTGTGCCAAATTAGGGCAGAGAGGTTAGTGTTTTATATGTGCTTTAATCACACAAGGTTCAAGGCAATGGAGAATCAAGCCCAGGGATTCTAAGCTTACCTACTCATAGACTTTAAGGTCAGAAGGGACCATCATGATCATCTAGTCTGACCTCCTGCACATTGCAGGCCTTATAACCTCACCCACCCACTCCTGTAATAGACCCTAATCTTTGGCTGACTTACTGAAGTTCTCAAATCATGATTTAAAGACTTAAAGTTCCAGAGAATCCACCATTTACACTAGTCTAAACCTGCAAGTGACATGTGCTGCATGCTACAGAAGAAGGCGAAAACCTCCCAGGGTCTCTGCCAATCTGACACAGGAGAAAATTCCTTCCTGACCCCAAACAGATGATCAGTTAGACCGTGAGCATGTGGGCAAAACCCACTAGCCAGTCATTTGGGAAAGAATTTTCTTTACTAACTCAGAGCTCTCTCTAGTTAGTGTCCCATCACTAGCCACTGGGGAGATTTTCTGCTTGCAGTCAGAGATTGGCTACACACCATTGTAGGCAGTCCCATCATACCATACCCTCTATAACTTACCAAGTTCAGTTTTGAATTCAGTTAGATTTTTTTGCCTCCACTGCTCCCCTTGGAAGATCTACTTGCTTTGTCAGTGTGATACAGAAATGGGAGTGAGAAGAATTAGTTCTATTCTCAACTCTGCCAGTGACTTTGGACTAGATGCTTCACCACTAGTAACTTGTGCAGTCATTTACACCTGTACAAAGCAGTGGAAACCACTGACATTCTGTTTAGGTAGCATTTTACAGTCATTTTACAAAGGTGTAAATGACAAAAAGTGCAAAGCAGTGAAGAATCAAGCCCCCAGTGTGACTTTGGACAAGTCATCTAACCACTATGCTTCTTTTTTCCAATCTGTAAAACAGCATACCAGCTAAGCTGAAGAAATGCTACAGCACAATATTACAGCTTGGGCTTGGATTCAACAAAGCAGTTAAGTACATGATTAAATCCCACTGGCTTCAAGTGCACTTAAGTGCTTTGCTGACTCTGAGTCTTTTAAGTATCCATACAACATTACAATGATTCTGTAGCCTACGGTTACTTCATTCATCATATAACTTCTCTTTCTCCTTCTGGCTGTGAAGGAGGACAAGCTATCTTCCTCCCCTTTCTTTTCCATCTCTCTTTCTTGTTCTTGTTCTCCCTTAGTCTATTCTTAGATGTTTTATTTAACTGGACTTCCTGATTTGTTTTTCTAGGTTTGCATTTTAAGAAGATTGTATTTGGATATGTTTTGTCACATTGAATTTCTGTAGTATTCATGCCCAGAACAATTTGGTGATGGTGGTGGGGCACTCGTGTAATTCAATTTTTTGTTTGTTATTTGATGTCTCTTTTGCTATTGTTGCTGTTTTTTCATGAGTGAGATAGATAAATCACTTAATTATGCAGTATCTTCATGAATCCAAAGCTGCTCATACAACAACATTCTAAAAGTGAAAGAGAGAAAATCCAGCTATTCACGTATTTCTAGACTTATCTAATTAATTCACATAACAAAACTCTAACAAAGATAAGCAGGTTTCTGGATCTCTTACCATCTGTGGGCCTGACCTATAGTATAAAGGCCTCAGTACTGACCCTAATCCTCAGTAGCTGTATTAAGTTCAATGGGACAATTAGAACCGATTAAGGGTCTGGATTCATGAGCATAAATTCACATAACTACATGGCAGAAAATAAGAGATTGTACCCTATTTGTGACTTCAAAAACAGACAACAGAATCAATCCACCTGCAAACCTTTGAGCTTTCTTGTTATTCTCCTTGATCCATTTCAACATTCTATCAGTAAAAATGGCATACTTCAACACCTACTGACAGTGTCCTCATAAAGACTATATTTGCTCAGTACAAGCAAATACTTGTCAATGACAAAAATACATGCAAGAACATAGATGGCAGTACTGAGACACAATAAATATATAGTCTTGGGAGAGAAACTGCATAAGCTTGGGAGAGAAACTGCATTGAGCTTTCCTCGCAAGAGCCTACCCCACAATGCATTTGAAGTTCTATTTCTCTTTAATCTATGATAATAGTTATCTGAGTTAATTATTAGACTATTTTAATGATGTTAACTACTTAAAAGCTGCTTCCACTATAAGGAATGGTCTTTTTTATAATTTGATTGGTTCTGACTACTGCCCCAAGGGTGATATCTTCAGAAGTACCTAAGTGCCTACTTAGGAGTTTAACACCCATTTTCAAAAGAGACTTAGACCCAGATTTTTAAAGGTATTGAAGTGTTGCTCCACTCAGTAGCCTAAGTGAATTAGGTTTTGCAATGTTAAGTTTCATTACACAATGGGGTAATAGGCACTATGGGAGTGTGATTTCTAAAGTTCTGTGCATTAATTAGTTTGTGTATACTCTGCTGGTGCACATTAAAGGTTTCCTAGAGCCATTTAATGTAGTTACAATACTATGTTAACATAGTTACAACATTAACATAGTAACTATACTATGTTAAAGCACACTAGGGATCTTTTAGTGCACACCAGAAGGGTCTACATGGACCAACTGATGCACAGCACATTAGTGCATGTCAGAAGTCACACCTCCATAGTGCCCATTACCCCACCATGTCCTTAGGCACCTCAAGGTCAAAAGGTCAGATCCTCCAAGGTATTTAGAAGCCTAAATATCTTGGAGAATGTGGCCCTGAGACCTTTAAGAGCCTAAGTCTCAGTGGGACTTAAACTCCCAAGTCAATTGGACACTTCTGCAGATTTTACCTCAGAATTCTTCTGTATATTTTTGTTTTATTATTATTTTGTCAAACACACTATAAAAATATAAAAAATGGAATATACAAAGGAAACAGATTGTAAGATAAAAAAATATCCATACACAGAAAATTCTCTCAGACTATGTGTACATTACTATGGGGAAACTAATAGTTACAATTTCTTCAAAAGTGCATGTCATTATAAGAAAGAAAGAAAAATCTTGGACTGCAGATTCAAATTAATTAATGAACACTTTGTGAAAGTGTGTGGAACTAAAAATGAGAATGAAGAGAACAAGAGGAAAATGAAGACTGAGGCAGAAAGGAAGAGAACGGAAGGAACAGAATGAGGTATAGTGCGATGGGGATAAGAACCCTCAAACTTGTGAGATATAACTCTACAGTGAGATGTGAGCTCAAAAATGATATAATATGATAATATTTTGCAGCTTTTTCAAATACTGGTAAATTAATCAAAAATCCCTTGAAGTAAATGGGATTATTTCCATTGACTTTAATAGGCTTTGGATCATGCCCTGGGAGAACATATATAGGCTGCTTCTGCATTCCCTCCTCCCCCATTATTAGGGTAAATGTTAAATATGATTTCCATTCCTCAGTTTTTGGGGGCTATAGATATTTCCAGTGTCTCGGTACAACTGTTTTGTTTAAATAAGAACTATGTGGACACATTTTTTAAAGATAGGAAGAAATGGGCATCCTCATAAAAGCCAAGGAGTCAAAGTTTAACAGAAGGAGTAAGGGGTAGTTTAGTGCTTCAATGATGGAGGCGGATAGTTGTCCACAAGTGACAGGAGAGCTGAAAATGACACAGCCAACAGATTTTCTATAATGAGGTGCGCAAGTGGTTGCATCTGAAGCAAGAATGGAGTGGGGGCAGATATCTCATAGCTGCATTAGCCTTATAGGGTAAAGAAACATATGCTCTAACTCTTATCTCCTACCCACAGGCCCTTATTCTTCTCCTTCAGTGGCAGAGCATGTCATAATCCTCTGAGATTTGACTAAGGACAAAAGCCACAAATCAAATCTCTTAGCAGTAAGATTATTTATTATTATACTACCATTTAACACTTATACCACTCCCACTATTTGCAAAGCACTTCACAAACACTAATTAATTCTCAACCCTCTATAAGGTAAGTAGGTATTTTTATAATCTTCATTTTATTGATGTGGAGACTGAGGCAGAAATGTGCAATTACTTGCCAAAAACCATAGTGAAAATGATGTCCACACTGGATATATGACCGTCTCTAGCTTCCACCATCATCTGAGACCCTTAGATCAGTGACATTGAACCTTTCCAGACTACTGCATCCCTCTCAGGAGGCTGATTTGTCTTGCATACCCCCAAAGTTTCACCTCACCTAAAAATGACTTGCTTACAAAATCAGACGTAAAAATACAAAAGTGTCACAATACACTATTACTGAAAAATTGTTGACTTTCTCATTTTTACTACATAATTACAATATAAATCAATTGGAATATAAATATTGTACTTACATTTCAGTGTATGGTATATAGAGCAATATAAGCAAGTCGTCTGTGAAATTTGAGTTTACTGACTTCACTAGTGCTTCTTATGTAGTTTGTTTTAAAATGAGGCAAATATCTAGATGAGTTGATGTACTCCCTGGAAGACCTCTATGTACCCCCAGGGGCACATGTACCCCTGGTTGAGAATCACTGCCTTAGATGACACCTTTCCCTCTGCGTACATCTGATTCCTGTTTGATGAAATACATCATACTAGTATAATGCTTTAATTTCTATTACTGTTGTTGCTTTCCAGGTTTTTAAATTACCTTGCAGCATTAGAATCATTTTATGAATAACTGTTTGACTCTCAATGGAATGAGATTCCCAAGTTTTTATATTAAAGCTTAAAATATTTCTAAGTAAAAGCATTGGTGTGATGCAAAGAAGCCTAGATAATATTTTATCATTTACATCTTTGACAAAACTGCATTATACTGCTTGTAATCATGTTAAGGACTTGTATTCTAACTTCTAAAACTAATGGCTTCTTTCAGAAAAACAGGATATTACATGTATTTTACTGGATATGATTTTAAGGACATATTATACATACTTTCTAATTTTATTTTCTGTACTTCTGAAGACTGCTGACTGAGCCCTCGGCAAGACACCTTGTTGGTATTTATTTATTGTAGTCTTGGCTTAAAATGTCACCAGAACTCCCATAACACATAAAGAGGTCAGTATATGCATTGCCTGAGAGATGCTACATGACCTATCTCACAGATGGGTCAGCTCTAGAAGCTAGATTAGGATGGGTTGAGTACATAATGCATAGTTCTTAATATTTTCCATTATTAAAATGATACTGCTGGAGAAAATACTCTTGAGCCCACATGCACTGGTTTGGTGAATGTGAAGGACTCTATAAGTAAGTAAAGGTGGAAAGGAATGCTAGGTAATAAAATAGGACAAACAATAAAGAGGACAAACATGAAATAAGGCTAACTCGAGGGTGAAATCCTGGCTGGCATGAAGTCAATGGCAAGACATTAATTTCATGAGGGTCAGGACTTCAGCTTAACACGTTATCAGACTCAAGTTCCTTCCCGAAACGTATAGAGTACTTGATAACATTGTCTAGCTATATCGAAAGAAGGACAGGAGACATCTGACATGAGTTCAATCAGGCTGCGACTTTATTATATAGATGTCTCATAGATTATATAAGGGACTACTGGGCAGATAAAAGTGTACAGTGCAGGTAAGCCCATGTTTATTCCGTAATTACCCAGGGGGCTTTTACCAACTCCCCCTCTTTTTCCATCCAAGTCCCTCCAACAAATTTATTGCCAGGACCTTACCATACCCGGGGGCTTCCGCCAGCTCCCATTCTTTTTCATCCAGGTCCATCCAGCAAATCCATAGCTGGGACCATACCATCCACTCCTGTCATAGGAGGGTTAAGGCGGGCTATAAGAATGCGGGGTTGGCTCCCTGCCGTACAATCACAAGAGTACTCAACCACCCACCATTCATTTATTTAACAAACACCTCTTTTTAAGTCCTTTTCCAAGCCATTTATCCAGTCACTGTATTCCTTTCCCATGGAGTATCTGCACTGGACATCCACTTTACACTTAAATAATGAGTTGTGACATATGGCCTACTGCCCTTCATGCCATGCATGAACAAAGCCCTTCTTGTTTAGCAGTACTGAAGCTGAAGCATTCAGTGTAGAGGAACTGGCCTGCCAAATCCCTAGATGTTAAAAAAAAAAGTCTAATAGTTTAGGGTGCTTATGTACCATATTAAACAAATGCAATTTTGGAGCAGATTTTTTTTTTTAAATCTACAAAACAATTTAGTCCCAACCTAGTGCTGTTGTTCATACAAATAGCTGATAATTTTCAATCTATTAATTACACAGCAGGACTAGAGAGGACATTCTTTTGAACCCTCCATACTAAGCACCAGAGGCATTAGTTATCACCATTAGCCTTACTAGGATGTAAAGTTTGTAAGGTTAGAAATAAGTTTCTCAACACCAGACTATTTTAATGGAACAGGTATCTTGTTCCAGCTAGCCAATACTGTAGCAACAAAAAAAGTCTACCCCCACTCTGTAATCAAATTTGAGCATGAGACATTTTTGCCGGGAGTAATTTTTAATCATTATTATTATTTTGTCTGAAAGTTTTATTAGCATTTGAAAAAATAACTAGAAAATGCTAGGTGGGGCATAATGCTGAACTGGCTCCCATGGGACAAGATAGATTACCATGTTTTTTCCATCTTTAATTTCACTTATTCTGCAAAAACAGGGCTCATAATGGAAATGTTTTCTCAACTAGACCTATACAGTTGCCCTAGTGATGCTGTAATTTATTTTTACACGGCCTCTGTTAAATAATTACAATGATCATTATCTAATGCTTGGGACTATTATTCGAGTTGTAATTTCAAGGGATGTATCTTGTACAGAAAGAATAGCTTCATGAGTCTCTCAGTGAGGGCTGTGACTATTCAGGACTCACTATAAATACTCACATTTTTCCAGAAACATTTTTCAATGACATACACCTATTAGCTGCTGCACACTAATCACAGTAGCAATAACTATGCCAGTTTGCATATGCAATTACACTTCATCCCTAGCTAAGAGATATATCCAATGTGGTAGAACACAATTGATGTCTATAAGACAAGCCAACAATGACTGAATTTTCCAGGGTAGCAACACAGGAGACTAATGTATTAGCTACAGAGCAACATGTGCAGAATTGAGCATATTTGGAAGCCCTTTGTTCATTATGATCATAACTCAGAATTGTTAAACTATTTTATAGAACATTTTAATCACACAACCATTTTAGAAACAAAATTTAGCTGTAGTCTTTGGTTGATGTGAAAAAAATCAGGCTAATCTGATCTCTCTTTTTATTTTATTTCTCAAATAGCCCATCAGTTTACAAAGAAACTGATTTCCATGAAGAAACTTTGACATCAAGTATAAGGAATAGTTTCCATTTTATGCCAAGATATAATTCATATGACAACCTATTAGGATTTAAAAAAAAATGTTTTGGATTAACATATTTATGAGTTCATGGCCTTTGTCAACAAAATCTTGAAAGACCAAACCAAAGCGGTGGCTGTGCTTTTAGCAGGAAAGTGAACAGATGCAGCAAGAGAACCTGAAATTAAAGTTCCCACCCTCTACTTCCGTCCTCTTTACTCCCTTTGACTCTCAATAGGAGAGTAAAAAGCTATCAAGCTGCTACCTTCTGCCCACTTGCCCTCATGAAAGGCAAAACAGATCTCGTTCTTAAGTTAACTTCAGCAGAGCAGCAGAGGTAGTGACCAGCTGTCTCTACAGACATACTTCCCTCTAGATGTGGTGGGGTGAGTAGTCAGTCACAGGGTGTGTGGAACTACAGAACATGTATGCCTAGCATTTAAACAAATCCTTCCTCATATTCAAATGCAGTTCAGACTGGCTTTGGTTTGAGGGATTGGTAGTATCACAATAACCATACTGAAGATTTCTGAATTCACCCTAGGAAAAGGCACTCTCCCTCCCCTCCAAATCTGATAAAGAGAAATTTAATGTGCCCAATTGCGCATTCCTAAACCAGCCAAAACTCTCATTGCTTTAAACACCAATGGGACCTCACTGGATGTTTTACCTGCCTAAAGACTGTATTCTCAGGTTAGGAACGGTCATACTGGTTCAGACTCATGGTCCATGTAGTTCAAGATTCAGACTCTGAAAGATTCCAATGCAAGGAGCTTCACAGAAATTCCACAGTAGGCAAATGTAGGGTAAACAGCCCTCCATGAAAATCTCATCCTAATCCCTAAATAGCCAGAGATAGTTTTAACCTGAAAGCATAAGTGTTTACCTTCCAAAACTTTTTTAAAGCATAAATTATTATATCTCTTGATATTCTTGTTATCTATATGATGTCCAATCCCTTTCTGAATCTTGCTAAATTCTTGTCTTCAACAAAATCCTCTGGCAACGAGTTCCACAGTCTAAATACTTGCTGTTGGAAAAGCATTTCCTTTCCATCAGTTTTGAATTTCCTTCCTTTCAATTCAGTTGCATGTCTCTTGCCTTCAGTTGTTCGGAATACAGCTCATTGGAATTTTTCCAGACAAAACAGTTTTCTATGATAAAATCTGGTTATACTGAAATGGGTCATAGAAACCAATCATTTTGTTAATTTTTTGACAAAAATATCAAAGCACTTTATTTCTACAAGGTCAACACACTTTGCTTCAACTTTATTGTTTTGACTTTCATATACTTGCAATTAAAATAGAATTCAAAATGATGCACTTAAGACCATTTTGATCTTTTCTAAACAATTTTTTTCAGAACTTCTTTTAATGGCAATTTTTGAAATTGAGTTTTTATTTAGATTCAGGATGAAAGGAAATTTTTCATGTCAGAACTCCCCATGGAATGGAAATTCCAAGCTTTGACCATCTCTAGTTATGAGACAGGGAGAACAGAAGCTCACAATCTACCTCTTCTATATCATTCATTACTTCACAGACCTCTATCATGACACTTCTGATTTGTCTTCTTTCCAGAATCAAACTCTTAATCTTTTCAAAAACTTCCTTTATCTGAGAATTTGTCAGTGCCCTTAAGCAGTCTTGTTGCTCTTCTCTGAATACTCTATTTCTGCAATATCCTTGCTGAGATGAGATGAGCAATACAGCAAACTGTATTCCAGGTGAGGGTTAATCTTTTTATTGACCTAATGGAGTTATAATATTTTCAATATCATTCTCCACTACATTCCTGATGCATCCTAATATCTTCTTTACTGTTTTGACCACACATGCGCACTGAGCAGAGGTCTTCGCTAAGATGTCCACAATCAAGTCCAAGCCCTTTTCCTGAATTGATACAGTTTATTTAGAATTCTGTGAATGTGTGAGTAGTTTAAATTTCTCTCTTCAGTATGCATTACTTTGCATTTGTGAACACTGACTTATCTGCCCATTACACAGCCTAGTAAAGTATCTCTGAAGTTCCTCACAGTCTTCTCTGGACATAAAATTTCTAGATGACACAAAATTAGTTGCCACCCCCACTGTTCATTCCAGTTTTGATTACTAATACATATATTCAAGAACGCTGGGCCTAGTACAGAACCTTGAAGCGCTGAAATGACTGTTTATCCCTATTTGTAAAACTCTTCAATAAAAAATGCAACTGTTAATCCAGCTGAAATTTAGGGAAAGGGGGAAAAATGTTAAAGCCTTCTTCTGTGACTATTAACAAACCAACTTTTTAAAAGTAGTGTCTGTTCCAACTGGAACCTGTTTGAAAAACTATCATCTCTGAGTTCATTGAACATGTGAAGATTTAGTAACTAAACTTAATTCCTATAGCATTGCAATAACAAGTATGGAACAGTATTTCCAAAACCAGCAGAAGTCTATGGACCTACAATTGTAGCTAAAGTTTGCCATAGTCAGCAAGCAGAACATTTGACACATTCCATTTGCTGTTTTCTTTTTTTTTAATCGCTTGTCACTCTGTGATTTGTCACGCTAAAAGCTTTGATCCCTAGTGCTGAACAGACATGAATTTCCTAAATGACTAAAACTTATGTGCAAATGTTTCCTTTTAGAGCTGTATGTAAATGGAATGTTAAATTTTATTTTTGTAATCTCTTTAATCAGAAACAAGGGAATTAGCCAGCTGTTTGGAACCCATGTTAAGATGTAATTAAGCATCTGATTGAATTTCTGTGCATATCAAAGAGCAAAGGCTAGTATTTGCACACAAGACAGATTGCTTTCATTAGAATAAAAATCTCCGTAACAGATGACAATAGGGACGGATTACTCCAATGATTTGTCTCTGAGATATCCCTCCACAAGAAAGCACACATCAGAATGGCAAAAAATCTTGCTTTGTGTGTCAATCATACCAACAGATTCCTTACTGAGTGACACTTAGATTTCCCCTACATCTGTACTGCATACCACAGCAATACACCAAGGAATTGCCTGTCTTGCAAGCTTCACAAAAAAAGATTTCACAAATGATCAATTACTCCAGTGTGGAAATAGGTTTCATTGCCACCTGTGTTTTTTTTTTCAGACTTGTTAGCGAGAGGACTATTTCTGAATATTGTTGATATTTGTGTATGTCTAGGATGTGTAGACAGGTTTATCATATTTTTAAGCGAAAGACAAATTTTGTCCTTTCTACAAGATATTGCTTGGTGATATAAAGAAAGAGACATAATATATTCCAAATTTTTAGTAGTAATTGCCAGACCAATGCAATACACGCCAAAATCCAAATATAAATGACTTTATATAAAAAATACAATTTTCAGGCTCTAGATTGAAATGAAAAACAAAATAAAGAGATCTTATTCTTTATTTATTTTATGCCTGGGGAAGTAGGAACAGCACTTTACTCATTTTAATCAATTGTGATTTTAGAAGAATTCAGTCTGGGAGTCTATATTACTTTAGCTCTACCTAAGAACAAAGAGCCATATGCTACCTTCTGTTTCTGAAAGCAGGAAGTAAGGCAAATTGGCTGATATGGGGTGAGAGACAACAAAGAGGAAATGCCAGATCTTTAGCATACTCTCACCAACTCCACGGTGCATCATGGGGACAGGGCTGAAAGCAAGTGGGCTGAGCTAGGATAAGCCATGGAGTTGTCCATTTCCTGCGGACCGTTTTTGTCCCACTGCCTCAAACCTGAGGGGATTCTGAGTGTTAATTAATTCTGAGTGTTATTAATTCCATAGGTGCAGAGGGAGCAGGGGTGTGTATACACACACACACACACACCCCTGCTCCCTCTGCACCTATGGACCCTCATTCCATCACACAGGGGACATGTAGGATAACTCATGCAAGTCCAGTTGCACATCACTCATACAGCCATAGGGTCAACAGGAAGAGCTAAGAAACAGCCTCTCTACTTGAATGGCACAGGGCTTTGCAGAGTCCCTGCTTTCAGGGCATGAACATCCTGCAAAGGGGCAAACCCTGCTCCCAACACATGGGACAGTCAGACTATTCCTGTTTCTATCTTGAAAAGCCTGCCTGGAATTAATATATAGCCCGCAAGATTTCCCATGCTGCATCAGACCAAACTAGTCTGACATTCTGTAGTGGCCAGGGCCTAATGCTTCAGAAGGATGGAAAAAAGATCCTCAGTGCACCAAATCAACTGTGTGATGCAACTGTATTTCTTATGATTCTTCTGGGCAAAAATGTAAAGCAATCCCCCAATTAGATTTTTAATATGTGGACTGCTGATTTACAGGTATCAGACAATATCACAAGATTTCTGGTTTGGCACTGAGATGGAGTAGAACCCAGATTCAAAAATTGTTAAGGGTCACTTGACATTTTTGGTCATCTGCTGTAGTTCCAGCTCACTGAGGTTACTGAAATTCTTGTTTTTGTGAGCCAAACAACTTTTGATAAATTGCCGACAGAATATTGCAGGAGCTGTTAGGTAAAATGTAAATAAACACATAAATAAATAAATAAATAAATAAATAACCCAAATTATAGCAAAGTAAGTCTGTTGATATGGGGATCATTTTCATAATTCAGAGCAAATTGTGATTTCACCTGCAGAACAGCTGAAAGATCCCTCAAAGAAAATAATTATAGCAATCCATTTTGATGGCCCTTAGAGCATGTATAGACATGGCATAGTGTTGGACTTGGCCCGTAATGTGACTCTGGTTACGATAATTCATGGGTTAACTTCTAGTTAATATGTTTCATATGTCTCCCAGGAAAAAATAACCCTTTTGATTTGTTTATTCCCCATTTTCTCCTTTTAAGTCGTTTTTGCCTGAGCTACAGACTTCTTTTTACTGAAGGATTTGGAGACTAGTTTTGTAGAAGATAGGAAATTATGATTGAATAGTCTTCTATATGGTAAAATAAATCCCAAACCAATTGTAATTGTTATTCTGGTGTGATGAGATAGCTGCCTGACTATATTACATTGGAATTTTATCCCTCTATTTTCTCTCCTCTCAAGAACAGTTCAAGAAATTAGTCTCTTACCCAAAGCAATCTACACAGAAAATCAAAGTTACATTTCAGCATCCACTTTGTGCAACTGAAATGCAAATACAAAGTCGTAAGTTAAATGGACTGTGGCAGACGCAAACACCATCTACCTTGCTTTTCAGCATCTAGCCATTACTTTAAATCAGCAATTACCATCATGCTGTTATCACAGTAAGAACAATGCATTCAGTTATGGTTGAGATGGAACTTTCGAAACACCAACTTTTGTTTTTAGTTGCTCATAACTTCGGTGGGTACACTCCTTTCAGGCAGAAATCTGACACGCTTGCAGATAATCTGAGTAAGATTTGTGTGAGAGAAGAATCAAATTTGATAAAACCGGGTTCAAAATTTACAGGAATGCCTTTGTATGTTCCTGTCCTAAATCCTTCCTGAAAACTGATCTCAGCTATATTTCAATCTAGGTCTTCTACAGCAGTGGTTCTCAAAGCCGCTTGTTCAGGGAAAGCCCCTGGCGATCTGGGACAGTTTGTTTACCTGCCGCGTCTGCAGGTTCGGTCGACCGCAGCTCCCACTGGCCGTGGTTCACCGCTCCAGGACAATGGAGGCTACGGGAAGTGGTGCGGGCCGAGGGATCTGCTGGTCGTCTTTCCTGCACCCCCCATTGGTCTGAAGCAGCGAACCGCGGGCATTGGGAGCTGCGACTGGCTGAACCTGCGGATGCGGCAGGTAAACAAACCAGCCCGGCCCATCAGGGGCTTTCCCTGAACAAGCAGCAGACTAGCTTTGAGAACCACTGTGTTCTACAGAGCACCCCATCATCCTCACATCCCAAACTGATTCTATTACCCAATCTCACCAGAATTTCCACAACAACACTTCCACCTCTAAGCCTGATTTTTCTCTTACTGAGGTAAGGGTGAACTACGAGAAAAGCCACTGAAATAAATGATGTTACATTAGTGTGAATTAGAAAAGATTCAGGCTCAGCATTTTCAACACTTGTGATTTTATCACTAGTCAAAACCAGTCTTTTATTTAAAGCCTTAGCTTCTGCAGTAAGGTGATTGTGTGAGAATATCAGCTTTCTTTTTTTTTTTTTAAATACATCTAGTCCTCTTGGTTGTAAAAAAAAGGCTTGAAAATGTGAACTCCAAATGGTCAAAATGAGAAGGCAAATAAAAAGAATCTAAATCTTCTTAAAAATGCTCATGATTTTGTTGAGTCTGTCTCATGGGTTTTTAAATGCTTGAGGCTGATCATACTGCAGGTTCCTATAATCTATCTCCATGTTTTCTGCTTCCTCTGTTCCAAGTTATTCACTGTTAATAGAAGGATGACCTCTTTGGCACAACTATATCATGCTACATGAAAATCCTCTACACCTTCAATTATCAGATCTCAAGAGTGATTCTTTGCACTATTACTTGCAGCATAAGTAATGCTCTACATGGCCTTCATAGATCTTACAAAGGCTTTTGACCTGGTCAGCAACACCCAACTTTTGCAGTGCTGGAGACAATTAATTGCCCCCAGATCGCCTCAGTTTAATTCAATCCTTCCATGTTGACATGAAGAATACATTCCCACATAATGGTGATCAATCTGATTGTTTTGAAATCCACTGTAGTGTCACACAGGGATGTGTTTTGTCACCAATACTCTTCAGAATATTCTTCTCTCTGCTGCTTTCTCAGACTTTCTCAGATAGCACTGAGAATGTATACCTCCACACAAGGTCACATGGAAAACTCTACAAGATTGCACACTCCAGAGCAAAAAGTAAAGTCAAATACCTGCTGATAAGATATCTTCTTTTCACCGATAACACAATGTTTGTCACACATAGCAAAAAAAAAACCTTCAGCAACTTTGCAATAGCTTTGCATTAGTTTGTGATGGATTTGGACTATCAGTTTAAAACAAAACAATGATTATGGCACAAGGCATGTTGACTGCACCAGAAGATTTAATAGCTAGCACCATGCTAGAAGTTGTGCTATCTCTTGACAATGAGCTCATATCAGAAAGGCAGCCACCACTTTCAGCCACCTGATCAAGTGCATGTCAGATAACAGGAAATTGACACTGAATACCAAGCTAGGGGTCTATACAGGGGCAGCTCCAGGCACCAGCGCAGCAAGTGCATGCCTGGGGTGGCAAGCTGCGGGGGGCGGCCTGCCGGTCGTTGTGAGGGCAGCAGTCAGGTGGTCTTCAGCAGCATGCCTGCAGGAGTTCTGCCGGTCTTGTGGCTTCGGCGGCGGGTATGCCGAAGGCGTGGGACTGGCAGATCAACCTCAGAAATGCCGCAGAATCTGCACAACCAGTGGACTGCCCGCAGGTATGCCGCCGAAAGCCACCTGACTGCCGTTCTTGGGGCGGCAAAAGACATAGAGCCGCCCCTGGGTCTAGAAGATGTGCATTTTGGGCAAGCTGCTGTATGGAGATGATACCTGAATGACCTACATGATTCAGAGAGAATGCTAAACACCTTTCACACATGCTGTCTTCACCATTATCTATCAAGTGGGAAACCAAAGTTCCTGACACAAAAGTACTTGAGAGTGTGAAATTACCAAGTCTAATTACTATTCTCAAAACCAGACATCTCCATTGGCTTGGTCATCTGCACTGTATGGAGGATGGACACATTCCAAGGGATCTACTGTATTGAGAAATTGTGGATGCTGCCAGAGCACTGAGCTGACCTAGATTCGGGTTCAAGAATGTTTGTAAGAAGGACCTGAAAACTTTCAACACTGACTCCACAAGCTGAGAAGATGTGGCTAGCAACAGGCTGCACTTGGGCACTGTGCTCTACTAGGGAGTCTGTCTGAAGGGAGGTGGCTGAGAATTGGGGCGGCTCCAGGCACCAGCATGCCAAGCGCATGCTTGGGGCGGCAAGCCGCGGGGGGTGCTCTGCCGGTCGCCACGAGGGCGGCAGGCAGGCTGCCTTCGGCAGCATGCCTGAGGAGAGTCCGCTGGTCCTGCAGGCTGCCGCCGAAGCCGCGGGACCAGGGACCTCCTGCAGGCAAGCCGCCAAAGGCAGCCTGCCTGCCGTGCTTAGGGCGGCAAAATGCCTAGAGCCGCCCCTGGCTGAGAGTGAGGAAAGTGAAGAGAGCAAAGTGCCGCAGGCAGGACCAGCTCCAGGTTTTTTGCCGTCCCAAGCAGCGAGGAGAGAGAGAGTGAGAGGGAAAAAATAAAAAAGCCGTGATTGGCAGTAGTTCCACTGCGCTTCTTTCTTCTTCGGGGGCAATTCGGCGGCAGGTCGTTCCCTCCAAGAGGGACCAAGGGACCCGATGCTGAATTGCCACCGAAGAGCCCAACGTGCCACCTCTTCCCCTTGCCCGCCCAAGCACCTGCTTGCTGAGCTGGTGCCTGGAGCCAGCCCTGGCCACAGGACTCAAGCACAAGTAGTGCTCAGACTTCGTCTTCTGGTCCTGTGCTTTACATCTGCATTATCTGTGGCAAGGACTCTCAATAACTGGATTTTTCAGCTACTCATGATGCTGCAGCATGACACATAGTAAGCGAACTGCTGTGGCATTTACACATTGTCTTTTTAAATAGACAGTTGCCATTCCATTCTAAAGGATGTGACTGTAGTGCAATTTATCAATTAATCTCCTTAACATACCTTATAATGTTGCTATTAAAACAATGGTACATAGACACCCAGAAGCAAGAAGTATTGTTTCTAGGATACACTACTGCTTAACCAAACATAGTCCAGACCTGAATAGAATATTTGTCTGTCTTCCCTCATTGCCATGCCACCGCCGCTGCCTCCTCCTCTGTGGGATTGTCAATTAATTACCTTAATTATCAAAGTTACTAGAATTACTGCTTCTTACTAATTTCCTGCTTCAGGTGTCTTAGAAAACCTGCTCCCAAGAAATGGCACCACATGCATTTCAGACAGACTTAACCTAGGGGTGCAGCCATATAATACCTTAGTTGTCCTGGCAACACCATGCTTAATGCATGCTTTTTATCTGGTCTCTCTTCTATCTTTATAAGTATGAACTAAACAAAAAAGGACCAGGATGCCCCACATCTGTTTTCTCAGTCTAGCAGAAACTGACAAAGCCCCACCAAACAAAAAAAAAGGAGATTTTATATTTTTTTTTCCAAAGGAGAGAGTACAAATAACATACTTTGAAGAAAGATAATCTGTTACACAAACTCCCTCATTTAGTTTTCATTTAATGAGACCACCACAGTTACAGCCTCCTTTAGTTGGATAAGACCATAAAAGCGAATGAACTCTGTATCTCCGTGTGTGGGTGGATGGACATTAAAACAGCCCATAGCATCCGTGGGAGTCTCCATAATGTCCTTGACTAGAAATTTCTACTCCCTCTACAAGCTATGTGTCTGTTGCAATGTAGAATCATCAAAATGTAGGACTGGAAGGATCACACCCCACACTGAGGCAGGATTAAGTAGACCATGCCAGAAAGATGTTTGTCTAACTCGTTCTCAGAGACCTTCAATTTCTGATATTCCACAACCTCACTAAGTAACCTATTCCACTGCTTAACTCTCTTTATAGTTAGAAAGCTTTTCCCCAATATCTAATCTAAATCTCCCTAGATGCAGATTAAACTGATTACTTCATGTCTTACCCTTGGTGAACATGGGGAACAATTGATCACTATCCTCTTTATAATAACCTTTTGCATATTTGAAACCTCATGTCTTCCCTTAGCCTTCTCTTCTCTAGGTTAAACATGCCCAGTTTTTCAACTTTTCCTCCATAGATCAGATTTTCTAAACCTCTTGGCACTTTTATTGTTCTGCTCTGGACTGTGTCTAGTTTTTTCACATCTTTCTTATATGGTGATGAAAACTGGGCTCAGTATTCCACTGTTGATATCTTCTCAGTGCCAAGTAGAGCAGAACAATTACATCCTGTGTCTTATGTATGACAATCCTGTTAGTATATCCCAGAATGAAATGTGCCTTCCTTGTGACAGCATCACATTGTTGACTCATATCCAGCATGATCCAATGGAAACTTTCAGCCAAAATGGTTCGGCCATTTCCAAGAACAAAATTAGGGAAAGACCTTGGCGATATTTTCTTCCTAAATTTGGTCAATTTATAAACTTTTGAAAAAATCTCAGCTTGCTCATGCTCGGGAGACAATTCTTAGATTACAGCAGCTAAATTCACAGAAAAATTAATCAAGACTGGAAATACTCCAGCATGGGGCTGAGAAGAACTTTCCCCGCAACTGCAGTGCTGGGTCCAGTCTAGGTACCAGAACCAAGAGCAGGATGCCTGCATCTCTTGTGCTCTCAATGACCCGCTCTCCCCTCCTAGGACAAATGTTGTGGAGAAGGAAGCTTCCTGAATGAAATGCAGAAGGAAAAAGATCTGCATATATGGCGGAAAGGAGGTGGATTGTGGGAGGGGGTGAAAACTGAGAGTGGAGGCTGGCAGGGGGGAGAAGAGGATTGGAATTGGAGTGGAGAGGAGATTAGTGCTGGGAGCTGGGGAGGGACACAGATTGGATGAGGAATCTGGAGAGGGAGATTGGGACTGGAAACCAGTAGAACAGGAAATGTGTGTGGTTGGGAGACTGAAGGCCAGGGTGTGGGAGAGAAAGAGATAGAATCTGGGATGGGTAGAACTGAGACTGACTAGGCAAGGAGACTCGGGACAATGACCTTCTGGAGGGTGGGGGTGGGATGGGGATGGAGATGGACTGGGAACAATCAAGAGGACTGCAACTGGCTGGGTGAGGAGAATGGAAATGGGACAAGCAGCCAGGGTTAGGGAAGAGAAAACTGAGACAGGTCTAGATTGGAAGGAAGATGACAGAAGAAGTCACGCTTGGGGGAAATGGGCAGAAGAGTCTGTAGACTAGAAGACTAGAGCAGTGGCTCTCATACTTTCTAGACTACTGTATCCCTTTCAGGAGTGTGATTTGTCTAGTGTACTTCAAGTTTCACCTCACTTAAAAATTACTTGCTTACAAAATCAGACATAAAAATCAGACACTATTACTGAAAAATTGCTTACTTTCTCATTTGTCTGTATGAAATTTCAGTTTGTACAGACTCTGTTAGTGCTTTTTATGTAGCCTGTTATAAAATTAGCCAAATACCTAGTTGATGTACCCCCTGGAAGACCTCTGCATACCCCCAGGGATATGTGTATGCCTGGTTGAGAACCACTGCATGAGTACACTCCCCTCCAGAGCCTGGAATGGAATGCAAGATTGCTGAGCCTCATCTTTCTTCTGCTGTCAACAACTATCGGTCAAACCCATTGGAAAACTGTGCAACCTTAATTTGCCCCCTTGTGTGTATGCATTATGATGCAGTTTTTAATTATATGATCACATACTGTTTTTTCACTTGACCCCTGCCTCATTCATTGGCAGTACGGAACTGCTCTGGGGTGAATCAGAATTGTGTAATTAAGGATGCTGTTGTCCGTGGGACCCCTGCTTCATCTTTTTGCAGAAGTTGGAAGAGTGCAGGGAATGAATCAGGGGACTGCAGGAAGAGAAAAAAAAAATCATGGTTAAGGCAGTTGAATACTCTCCTGGGGAATTTGGTTTTTCTCACTGCCTATCTCACAGACTTCCTATGTGATTCTAGTCAAGTCATTTAAACTAAAACTTTACAAAGGTCGTCACTAACTGTGTTCTTCATTTTAGGGATGCCTAACTTGAAACCCTGGGATCTGACTTGTAGCAATGGCTGAAGTCAAGGACAGCTTGCTTTGGACACATTAAGTTCCACATAATGCTAAGTACTCTGAAAAAATCAGTGTCTTAAATGGGACAACCAAATTTACACAACACTTTTGTCCTTAAATTTTTCTCTAAAATAGGAAGAATAATACCTCTTCATTTCACAGGGTTGTTGTGAAAATAAATATATTAACATTTGTGAGGCACTCAGATACCACAGAGATGAACACCATAGAAAAGCCCAGGAAGAAATTAATAATTCTGTTGGCAAAGCAGGGTTTGATCAGTGTGCAGTAATAAGGCATAGGGCCACCCATTCAAAAACTAGGGGAAAGCAAAATATTGAATGGTTGCACATTATAGAAGCACTCTCCATCTTATACTCTGAATGCATTTCTTTTATGTAGTTTTTATATGTGTGTGTATAATTTATCACTGTGGGATGATTTGGAAATCTGTCCATACAACCTATAAATTCTGGTCGATATTATGCAGTTATCACAAAGCGTTACTAACAAAACTGCTTTATCATAACTGTTGCTCTGAGGCTGCCAGTTTTATCATAACTCTCTGAAGGAAAAAGGGAGCAGTGGAAAGTTACCCAAAAGACAGAGCAAAGGAAGCCAGGTGTTGGAAGCGAGGTTTAAACAAAGAGCCACACAGGAAGAGAAAGCGGATGTGGGCAGGAAGAAGAAAGAAGTTGGACTGGTCAAGAGCAAAGGAAACAAGCTGGGCTAGGAGAAAAAGGCTCCATGTTTTAGCCCATAAGCCATGCACTGAAGCCTGTCTCTGACCTCAGCCCAGAGAATGTACTGGAGTGGTGAGGAAACTGAGGCAGGGAAATGTAGGTTTTATTATTGTCTATAGTCTGTACTCTCTTGTGCTTTATATGACTAAAGGAGCAAATATGTTTGACTTTAGTGCCAAAAAGTGTGTGTGTTTGTTAAATGATTCACAACTAGTGTGTGCCTCTGGAGAGCATTAAATTGTAAACCAGAAGGCTCCAATCTTTGGGGTGGAGTTCTGGGAGGAAAGGGGGAGCATGAAGGGTCACCATTGTGCACAGAGGTTAGGCAGCTGGACAGCGGTTTCTAGCTCTCACAAGGGAATGCCAGATAGAAAGTCTTTACCCAGCCAGTGTGCCTAAGGACTCTAAAACTGGATCAGTGGCTAGACTTCATCCAGGCCCCAGATGCTTAAAATAGCTAGGAATCCAGGGACTCAAAAGCTTGGATTTCCCTCTCCTCAGTCCAGTGGTTGGCCAACAATGGGGCACCTGACTTGCTCTGTGACACGTGGTTCTTCAGTTTTTCCCAGTGTCATAGTATAATTCCCCACTCTGAACCTTAGCGTCCAAAAGATGGGGTACCAGCATGAATTCCTCTAAGCTCAATTACCAGCTTAGAACCTGTAGCGCTGCCACCAACCAGGAATTCCAGTGCCTGGTACACTCTGGTCCCCCCAAAACCTTGCCTGGGGACCCCCAAGACCCAGACCCTCTGGATCTTAATACAAGGAAAGTAAACCCTTTCCCTCACCGTTGCCTCTCCCAGGCTTCCCCTCCCTGGGTTAATCTGGAAGATCACTGTGATTCAAACTCCTTGAATCTTAAAACAGAGAGGAAAATCCACCTTCCCTCCTCCTTCTCTCTCCCTCTCCCTGAGAGAGAAAGTAATCCTAACACAGAGAGAAATTTGCCTCTCTCTCCCCCTTCCCTCCTTTCTCCCCACCAATTCCCTGGTGAATCCAGACCCAGTCCCCTGGGGTCTCACCAGAATAAAAAAAACAATTAGGTTCTTAAACAAGAAAAGCTTTTAATTAAAGAAAGAAAAACAGTAAAAATTATCTTTGTAAATTTAAAATGGAATAGGTACAGGGTTTTTCAGCTATAGACACTGGGAACACCCTCCCAGCCTAAGTATTCAAGTACAAATTAAAATCTTTTCAGCAAATTACCAATTTGAATTCCTTTCAGCCAAATACACATTTGAACTCTTCCCAGCCAAATACACATTTGCAAATAAAGAAAACAACCATAAGCCTAACTCGCCTTATCACCTAGTACTCACTATTCTGACCTTATAAGAGCCTGTATCGGAGAGATTGGAGAGAAACCTGGTTGCACATCTGGTCCCTCTGAGCCCCTAGAGTGAACAACAACCAAAAACTAACAGCACACACACAAACTTCCCTCCTTCAAGATTTGAAAGTGTCCTGTCCCCTGATTGGTCCTCTGGTCAGGTGACAGTCTGGCTCACTGATCTTGTTAACCCTTTACAGGCAAAAGAGAGATGAAGTACTTCTGTTCTATTAACTCTTACTTATCTGTTTATGACACCCAGGGTTCTACATTCGATCACGTTGATATTCCATATGTACCTAGGAGGCAGGAGGGAGGGGAGACGGGACATATGATCACATGGTTTGACACATAAGCTTATGAGCATGAATTTAGGATTGTCACATTAGTCATAGGTAGCTAATTCAATGAATTGTGCAGATGATTCCATAGAAGTGCTAATAAACCTTTCTGCCAACCTATCATATTCTGCATAGAATGAATATAGAATAATAAAATATTTAAGAAGCATTTTAGAGGCTTTTATTGGTACTATTCTAAGTATCCTCCCAACTGAATTTAATCTGTCTGACTTAGAAATCAGCATGAATATAATTGCACAGGCCTTCGAATGAATGAATAAATAAATAAATGAAATAATAGAAAAGGTTATGGTCACAATTTTAAATAATTTTAAAATGTTATTTTAAGATCTTCCAGGGCTGAAGTGAGAGTGAGTCCTTGTGCCCTGCAGGAAATTGGAAATTATAAAATTCTAAACCTCTGAGCATCTTCAATCACTATTTTTTTAAAAGACTTTCCTTCATTTCCCTCCAAACATGTATTTCTTCCTGCTCCTTTACATATTATACTGTACCATGACCCAGCAGGGCAATATTTAATTTTGTGCCAATGACGAGTATAAAACCCACCATGTCATGACTCTTCAGAGCCACTGCTGTACCTACTGCTTCTCTCTCTTGCACAGTCTTATGCAGCTGCCTCCATTGCTCTTTAACAATAGCTCTAATAGTAACACAACATATCCTCAGTAACTTCCCCTCTACCTACCATGCCACCTCTGGCCAAACTTTCCTCTTCCTGCCTTTTTGTTTCTGGTTTGAGAGTATTTTCAGAATGAAAATATACAAATAAAATGCCTAGACAATACTAGAAGGAAGCAGATAATTAAGAGTCTTTGATTGTAATTCCATGAAAGAACATCTTATTTTAGATCTGTGAAGACATATTTTCAACCAGTTGGGGCCAGGTCTAGCTCATATAAATTGGTGTAGCTCCATTGAAGTCCAGGGAACAATACTGATCTGGCGCTTTGCTTACCGTATTAACAGAGGTTATAGACACTGATACTCAAAACTATGGTTTTTTTGGCACTTTTCAGCCTTACATCCAGCAACCACTGCTGTCTTCCATCTGCACAATCCTCTGGCAGTAAACAGGACATATAATGCCTTTCAGTTGATTTATGAGGATTAACACTGAAATGCCCTATTACTACTGGTTGACTATGTACCTTTAAATGCATAAGATGAAGGGAGGATAGAAGATACAAACAGAAAGCAGCACAGTAAAATATTTTATCTCTGCTATGAAAGAGATGATAGCAGTGTCACATAAAAGTTGCTGATATGTTTAGAGTGTCACCAATTGATTTACGATTAAAGTGAGTGAACAGTTCAGCAAAAAATACTGAACTTAATCCATGCAAAGGCATTAGCATTAGCTGAACAGAAACAACCTCATTTTTATTACCAGGGCTCAGATTTGATGAAATGAGCCATTCGCCCAGGCATATTTATAATTCAGGTGAAGTAAAAGAAATACCAAAAATGTTTCCACTTCATGGGCATTTTATGTATGATTGACAGAACAACCTAGAATGGGTCAAATTCTAGCTGTTTTTGAGCTCAGCCCCCAAATGTGTGCAAATAAAAACCATCAAGAGAGCATTTTTGTGTGCATACTCTAGTCAGCCGAGAGTGACTATTTTAAACGGGCCCTGTACAGTTGCCTGCTCAGATTTCCTATGTCAGGAACCCAAGTAACCTGAATGAACAGCATTTGTAGAGGCTGAAAGGAGAACAGTGGAGAGATATTAAATTGTTGGCCCTGTGCCCTCTGAACTCTAAGCTTCACTTCAGAATGCCCTTTAGTGGCTCATTACATGGATATTCCTGTCCCACAGTCTCCTTCCTGACCTCAGCGCCTGGGATGTATGTAAACACATAGCCTGAAGCTAGGATTTCGATATGCATCTTTATTTATTCAGCTGAAGAATCTGAAAAATGCAAGACCTGGTAAGTATTTTTAAAGAGCGTTGGAAGAGATATGTTAAGAGCATATGAGGAATTTCTCAAACACATTGGTAGTGACACTAGGACTATTAGAAAAATATTTAACTGCAGTTACAGTATTTACAACTGATTAACCTATAAAAGTGTGACCATAGAGGTATTTGGGCCAGGGTTAGGTGTGATGGTTAGAGAAAGGAGCAGGACCAGTGAGAGTTAAGGAAGGAACCACATGTTAATGAGATTGCAAATACTTAACCACAAAAAAGGTTGACAACAACTAAATTACTAACGCAATCTCGAAGTAAATTCTGAACATTTCAGTAATAATATCAGTAATAATGAAATAGGCTCACCTCAAAGACTTTGAAATGGAAACAATTTTAAAATTTAAATTCTTCTCATTAAAATAGGTTTCCATTTTCCAGCCAGATTCTGGACTTAATCCTATATTAATTGCAGTTAATAGCAAAGTTCCCACTGATTTTAAAGTGCTAGATCAAAGCTTAAATACCTAAATTCTGAACCATAGTGTTCATGATATTCAGTCTCTTAAGAAGAAATTATTAATTACACTGAACTGTGTTCAGTTTTCTGATGCGATAAGTTGTTTGCAGGTAGCAGCCATGGACCTTAATCAGGATCAGAACCCTGTTTTTAGGTGTTGTACAAATAGATACACAAAGAGTTTACAGACTAACTGGAAACAAGATACAAGTGGTTATAACAAATAGGAGGAAAGAGATAAGATTAGTGCACACCTTGGACAGTCCAGATAACTTTTTCTTTACCCTTTTATACATAAACAACATCAGGTAACTTTAATTGCTTCTCAGTCTAGCCTTCACTGGTTGGTTGATTTTTCCTTCATGTCACAACAGATCTTAATGCAAAATTCAGTAAAAATGAAAAGCACATAACACAATCTACTGTTGTTTAGAAAAATATTTCAGAAAGATAGGTTTCAACAGACCAGTCTCATTCATAAGTATTTCTCTATCCTTACAACACAGACAGTATCCAAAGGTGTCACTGAAACAAATAAGCTACACTACTCCCTATAACTAACCATTATACAAACATATGCATGCTTATAAAATAATCATCTGATTTGATTATATAATTAACAGACACACATAATGATGATACATCTAAGCATATCAAATGCATTCAAATAACCAGAAATTAAATTAACATGCAGAAATTATGCAGAAATATCTGAATGTATTTAAAATGTTATTAATGAAGTATGAAAGATAATTATGTTAGGACACTAATGGCACTAAACAAAGATAATTATGCATAAAAGAACAAAATGCTTGAAAATTTAAATGAATGAAAGAATGATTAAATATAACAATCAAACCCAATGAGAGTCTATGGCCTCAATCCAGCAAATCATTTAAGCATATGCGTAGTCTCACTGAAGTCAATAGGATTACTCATGTGCCTAAAGTTAAGCATATGCTTAAGTGCTTTGCTAGACTGGGGAAATGAATCATAGGCAACTAAACACAACAGATTTATCTTGAGATGAATTAGATACATAGCTAATAATTAGAGGATCATTGAATGGCAAAAGAAATGGTACTCAGCCCACTAGCGAAATATTAGATACTTAGGTACTAGATGTTTCTATCATTGATTCTCCTACTATAGTTTTCATTTTTGTTTTTGAAGAAGCTCTAAAATAACTGCAGACATAAACCTGATGGTCTTCAGTGCACCTGTCTTATTAATTTGGGGGATTAATGTAAATTGTTTGGGAAGACATAGCAAAAATAGCAGACATTGGTGCAGCATACTGTAAATGGTAGCTTCACAAACAAAAAATAAAATGGATTATCTTTAAGCAGTTCTATCACACTGTGATATAACATCAATCTATTCCCATCTGTTCTGTACTGATGGAGAATTTGGAGGATGCAATACTGCTATTTAGTTCATAATGTCCAAAAAAATTCCATTTTTCTCGTATTTTAAATACACTAAAGTAGCTGACCACATTTCCCCTTTAGTTGTTATCTTTAATGTATTTACCAACAATGTATCTTTACAGCTAAATTATCCCTAACAGTTATCTAATGGAAAATAATTCAATTTGCAAGCTATTACTCTCTTTATTAAATCAGCCTAACTATGCAGATTACACTCAACAGCCATTCTTGCACAGTAGGAAAAAATAACTTTAAATAATCACATTTCCATATTTATTCTTAATTAGAAATTCATGTAAATATACACCACAGCCTTAATTATTATCTGCATTCTAAAAGAACAGCAGATTTAGATTTTGCAGTGTCCCAGTTTAGAATGACTTGTGCTGTACATATTTTTAAATAGTGTCACAAATTCAGATTAAAAATTAATTGCAAAATTGGGTTGTGATTTTAAAATGTTCTCCACTCTCTGATTGGGAATTGCTCAATCACCAGTCTTGTAGATGTGGACAGAGTGTAGTGACTGAAAAACTGCCAAGAAAAAAGAAAAAGAGAATGCTCCTGTACCTACCCATTCACCCACCGTGGGATCTTGGTAACAAAGGAAACTGTCCAAAATCTGCTTATGGGCCAGCTCTCCGGTATAATACAATGGAAATGCGTAAACATGTATTTCGGTTTCTACAGATACTACTGTATCTAGCAGTTGTCATTATTTTAAACACAGGAAATCTGTAACTTTTAATAGCTGTACAAACAGAATTAACTTTAAGTGCAATCATTACACTGGCACTCATGTTCTGCTCTAACTTTTCAAAGCACCATGGACCTCTGAAATAGCTCTCAAGTTTTTGTTTTCAAGGTAGCATGTCTCTAACATATAGAAAATAATATTTTCATGTTTTGTATAATTCTATACATACAAAGCTCCAATATGGAGGAATATAAAATGAGTGATTCATTTGCACACAATTAAAAAACAACAAACTGTATGTCACCATACACATCAAACTCAGACAGACAACCAGAGAAGATGCACTAGCTCTGTAGCCAATTATGAAAAAGATAAACTATGTATTCAGTACTGTAATATGTTCAGGTTCTTGTTCAGTCTCTGGAAACCAGAAATTATTCAGCACATTCACCTTCACACAATGCCTTCTTCAAAGTGCTTTCACCTTACTACAGGCCTACAGAGTTGCTGTAGGGAGCAGATCGTTTGTCATTTCTCTTCTTTAGGGCTCTAAGCAAAACTCATTCTTTCCTGGCTGTAACTTCAAACTGCCTCCTAACAATTTGCTTCTTTTGTTAGCCTACCTCCCCTTTCTATAACTTCCCATCCCAAAATATACAGAGAAGTATCCTGTGGCACAAGTGGGGCCATTCCTGACACATACCTAGACCAGCCTTTATCACTACCATAATGTGAGATCTTGAAGTCTTATAAAGAAGATTACTATTTTGGCAATTTCCAGGTAAAGACACTTCAGCAATGAACATCTTTATAGATGTATCCCCCGTCAGTGTGAAAAGTCCACAGTAGAGTAATCTACTAATTTGCAACAAAAGTCTCCATAAAGAGGAAACGTTCTATGCACTATTTAGATCCAGTTATTTGTGAGGGAAACTTCATCAACCTATTAAGTTTTTAAAGGCATATGGACCTTATGAAATGTGATCCATTTCTCAATTATCATTTTTTGTTAATCAACTGCTGTGTTTGCATCATTTAAAGATGACTGATAGGCCTAAGGATAGAACTCCTCTCTTTATTCATAAGCCATGCACAGCATGAGCAGGAGAATTCAAGCATCCATGTACTGTACAATCAATGTTCCTCCACTACAACCCTGAAGGATTTAACATCAGAGATGGGAGTGGAAGGTGGCAGTGAATTGAAATCCCTCCCCCAAACTTTGGTGAAGTTCAGATCCAGATTTAATTTTTGGACCAATCTCTTGTGAAATAATAGATTTTTTTCTAGGGTCAATTAAACTTGTTGTCTCTCTAGTGAGACTGGCCACAAGGTTGTTTGTTGTTGTTGTTTTTTAGATAAAGCCCATTGTAGTTTTAATTTTTGTAATGTATCCATACATATGAGGTGGACTGGATGGGGAGCTTGGAATGAGACATTTTGCCCATTTATAGTGGTGATCAAGTTGGAAGTTACTATTCCTCTGACATAATTCCAGAATGGTTTATGTAAAGAGAAAGTGTCATTTTTACCTCTGAATAAAACAATTTCTGATCTCCAGTTTTATTTGTAATCAACAGCTGTATATAACACTGGCTGCCATGTTTGTCTATACAACTAATATTTAATTGATTACTCTGCAAAGCTCTCTGGGATATTCCAGGGATGAATGGCACTATATCCATCTTCTATTATACAGTATGGTATCATCTTGTACTGTATGTTCCATCTATCCCACAGCAACCAAGCAGCTTTAGAAAAAATATGTAGATCCAACATGTTAAATGAAATATGCTGTTGTTACTCTCAACCTCAGCAACAAAGCATTCTTAATCTTTATATAATCCCTTTAGTCCTGAACACACCAGTCATGATAGAGCAGGTTTTGGTTTTTTGTGTTTTTAAAAAAAGAACAGCACAAAGGGCTGTTTCATAATTTTAGCTGGTTTTCATAATGTTCTATTCATACAGCATTTACTGTAGATTTCAATACTTATTTCTACATAAATTTCAGAAAAAAATATTTACAATGAATAAACTTCTCAAATAAAATCCAGCAGTCCTTCTTATTTGAAGTAGTACCTTTAACTGAGTTTGGTTGTTAGTATTGTCATTAATTGATTTAATTAGTACATAAACAAAGCGCATTCCAATGAAATGGTTATTTCATATAAACAAATGCAAATATAGCCTTATAAAATGGTTAGCTACTGTAACTCAGATATAAACTCTGCTGGTTCAGCAAGTGTGAAATTCCAGTTTAAGTACATGCTACTGTAATTTCACAGTTGAATCGCAGAGTTGCCACAGAGTCCCCATTGAGTAAATTTCACATTTGCATGCATTCAAGGTCATTACTGAAGGTGGTCAAAATGAGACTCGACACCTCCATTTATCTTTTGTCAGGGAGTGGGTTTGAAATTTCCACTGACTGTAATCATGCTGATTCCACGTCCAAGTAAAGGTTATTGCAATCTTGTCTTGACTTGTCAAAGAAGAAATTCCACTCCTAACACACCATCTTTCAATAATTCTTATCTTTGATTAGATTTCAAGCTTAGTAATTCTGACACAGATACTGAATTTATACTGAGCAAATTGCATGTATACAGCTTCATCAATTCAGATTATTTCCTCTCATCAGATTAAAATAACTGTTTTTTCCCCATTACTGAGTTCATAAGCACCTTATTCAATAATGTAGGTTCAATATCATAAAAATGCAGTATTCAAGATGTGGGCATACCATGGATTTATATAGAGGCAATATGATATTTTCTGTGTTATTATATATCCCTTTCCTAATGATTCACAACATTCTGTCAGTTTTTTTATTGCCGCTGCACATTGATTGGGCGTTTTCAGAGAACTATCCACAATGGCTACAAGATCTCTTTCTTGAGTCGTAACAGCTAGTTTAGACTCCATCATTTTATATCCATAGTTGAGATTATATTTTCCAATGTGCATTACTTTGCATTTATCAACGCTGAATTTCATCTGCCATTTTGTTGCCCAGTCACCCAGTTTTGAGAGATCCTCTTGTAGCTCTTTGCAGTCTGCCTGGGAGTTAACTATCTTGAGCTCTTTTCCTAGGTCCTGATTCAGCAGCACCACTGAAGTCAATGAGTTTTTCCATTAACTTCAAGGGTAGCAGGGTTTGGGCATGTTGTAATAACAGGACCTACAAATTTACCCTAATTGTGTGTTCAACTGTGGGAAAGTGGATAAAAGTTTACAAAATCTTTCAATTACATATAACAATACATGTGATGTAAAAAGGTGCAAAAGGAAGAAAGGCTGAATTAGTCCAAACAAAATGACCTACTTTACAGAATAGGAATTGCAGCACAGTGATATTATATGACTTTGCCCAGTGTCACACCAGGAAACCAACACAGATCTTTTCAGTCTACTGCCTTAACCACAACCACTACTCTTACATCCTACGGGAATTCTGGTCCATACATCAAGAAGAGAATGTGTCTTTTAAAATAAAAACTAGTAACAGGAAATTTGGTTACTCTTTACCACATGGATTCTTTTTTTTTTTAAATGTGGTTTTGTTAGCATCAGAAATGAATAATCTGAACCATTTTCACTTAATATTCTTTTGCATAAAAATGAAGATAAAACAAGAAATTAAACAAAACAAACCTCAGCCCCTCCTGGAGTCCATTCTAAATACAGTTGCAAAGATCACTTTGCTTGTCTATTATTCTGACCATTGTCAGACCACTTCTTCTGCATGACCCTAGGACTCAGATATTGCAGAGGAGGGAAGCAGCTCTAGGGTGCAGAAGAGCATCCTACTTAGCCTCTTTTCACCTCCCCTTCATGGGTCCATGATGGCATTCTCATGGTGAGCATATGGGTTAATATCACCACTTTACCAGGGTGGTACGCAAAGGGTGAGTGAGACTACTATCCATGTTTGTTTCAGATTTTGGGGTCCACAATGAATATAATATGAATATAAGAATAAACAAATAAATCTTCTGTAGAGAGGAACCGAAATGCTCTGGATATAAAGCCTTCCATCTAGAAACCACTTGTCCAAGCACAGCCCAGGTCAGAAGTCACTGAAACCCATGAAAAATATAACTGCAACACTTACTCTTTGAGAACTATGGGCTAGATTTTTAAAGGTATAAAAAAACAGATGTGGGTGTGACACTGCACCCCACATTCTTCACAGTAATATGATATGATTATGACATAATCATAATGTATTTCATGAAAGATAAGTCATGTGAGGAGTCATCAGTTATGATTTACTGAATATGATTATCCTATTTGTATGCACGTATCATTTTTGTATCTGGTTAGGAATATTTACTATATATCTATATTACACATGTGTTTACACCTGGGAAATGCCCACCAGGCAAAAGGTTCTCAGTCTAGATGGCTGGTTGGGAAGGGCCCATTCAAGTTAATGGGCCATTAGGAAAGAAAAACAATAGGCCTTAGAAGAAGTTTAACTCTCACGAAGTGGGGGAGGGGGAGAGAGGAAGGAAGGGCAGGCTCCCTAAGGATGCTACAAACAGCCTCTGACTCATGGTGCTGGACTCCATATCGGGATATCAGTGTTTTTCCACTGACTGGTGTGGGAACCAAGCATTGAAAGAAAGGGTTCTTGCCCTATGTAAATCTATTTATGGCAGGGGAGTGACATCATCGTGGTTCTTCATTAACTTACCACCCAAAGAGACACCTGGAAACCCCTAAGGAACAAAAGACTGAACTGGGGGAAGTGCTCCAGGCTAAAGGGATTTTTAGCCTGTGAATTGAACACCCGGGGTTTCTAAGCTGCAAGCCAGTATAGCTTGCCCCTTAAGAATCTGCAGCTTACTTATATTATCACTTAGGGTGAGGATCTGCTAGTCAGATCCAATCTCTTTAGTATATTAAGCTTAGATTGCATGTTTTGTTTATTTGCTAGATAATGTGCTTTGATTTGTTTGCTATTCCTTATAATCACTTAAAATCTATCTCGTGTAGTTAATACACTTATTTTTGCTTTATCTAAAATTATAACTTGGGGCAGAAAGTTGTTGTATATTTCCTCTCTACCTTGAGGGAGGGAATGAATTCCATGATCTTATGTTGTACAATTAAGTTCCCTGTGCGGCGCAAGACTGTATAATTTTGGGTTTACACTCCAAGGGGGTGGGGGTAGGGGCTAAGTAGCTTGAAAATTCCTTAACTGGAGCCTTCCCATGCAGAGTTGATCACAGCATCTGCGTGTAACTGCAACTGGGTGCATTCCAACCTGTATCTGTGCTGGTGAAAGTGCAGGCTTGTCACACCAGTACAATGTAAATGGAGCCTAGGCTGGTGGGTCGGGGGGATCAGTGGTACCCCAGTTCCAAGTGACACTCAGGGGGAAACCCATCACGGGATGGGCACTTAGGTGCATTTGAAAAATCCCATGATTAGGCACCTAAATACCTTTACAAATTTGGCTCTACCTAATTCAGGGCTAGATTCTGACTTTCAGGCACCACCTTGAGTCATAGGAAGTAACCATGCATACCTAGGGCAGCTTTGGGAGGGACTGTACCTCAGCACAATTCTTACTTTGAGCTCTAGTGAGTACAGGGACATTACACAACCCCTTCAGAGATGGCAGAGTGCTCCACAATTTGTGGTCAGGCAGCTCCCTGAGACAGTGCAGTGGGGTGGCATGGAAGGAAGAAACATGGTATTGTCTTTTTTCTACCCTCCCCAACTACTTGGGGGCAATTTGCAAGCAGAACACAGGGCCTGAGATTCCTCTGACCCATGGGTGTGCAAGCGGAGTAGAGACAGGAAGGCTCCTTGCACTATTTTGCTTATGCCTGAGCTGTATGTGCACATGCATGCACACAAAGATAACCCTGGCTGACATGAAAAATGTAATTTACTTATTCTTGTGTCCATGATTTGATACATCTAGGGCATTGTCTTATCACTGATGTTGCACTAGTATAACTTGAAGTTTTTTAAAACGTAATTAACTTAAGCTAAATTGAAATACTCCTGGTTTGAACCAAAATAAGAGCATCTGCACATACGTTGGTACTAGTTTAACTAAGCTGATTTTTTTTTTAAATCACAACTTAAGTTAAACTGGTGTAACTTTTTCAGGTAGACAAATTCTAGGAGTTTCTGCTTACAGAAGTGTAACAGCTATTCTGTAAACTGGAATACCCATTACTTCTATGGTGAATGATCCACTCCAGGTCATTGATTGTTATTCAGCTGTATTTGTATTATATGTGTTGAGTGCCTAGCACAATGGGGCTCTGTTCTGAGTCTCTAGGTACTACCACGCTATTATTATTTATTAACAGGCACCACAATACAGCAGTTTTTGTAGCAGACTTACTACTGTATATCCAGACATTCCCTTAGTGTCATTTTCAATTGATGGTGAATTACTTAATAGTCATTTTTAAGATGCATAAAATACAATGACCAAGTAAAAACACTATTCATTGATTTCATTATCATGTAGAGCTGTCCAGAAAATAGAATTTCTACCCTGCAGGAAATAGTGACATTTTAAAACATTTTCATCCTGAATCATGACAATAAGTGAATCTCAAAATATTTCACAGAATTCTGAAATATTTTGATTTGTTAACATTGAAAGTGTTTTATTTCAAGATTATTGAAATAATATATAAAATTAGAAAAGCAAAAAAAAATTATTAAAATGAAAAAATCAAAATGAATTGTTTCAAAACTTTCCCATCAAATTTAATCAAAAAAGTACATGATTCCACAAAACTTCTATATTTCAATTAAACAGACTTTGATCAGAAACTTTTCAGTCATTTTGACCAACTCTAGTATAAAGAAAATGAAAATATATTTTTAAAAGGATCAAACATTGATTTTCAGTGTTGTTTTCTCTAGGCGGTATTATGGAACCATTTAACTTCAAAGGAGTGCATTGCTTTTCCTAAGTAACAGTATTTTTCCAGGGTTATACAAATGGTGACAGCATGACAAATGACACAGACATAAAGGTCTGTTAAATTTCATCTTTGATAAGCAATCTTGGGCTTCAGCATTTTGCATCTATAAAGTTTAATAGATTTGTGAGTGCTTCATTCAAGTGTCCAATCAATGGTTGATTTGCTGTCATTCACCTATTGTGTAATAATGAATTTGAATAGGGAATGCTGTCAGAATTTTATGGGACTTTTATTAATATGAACACAGAGCTAATCTTTTCAGTATTAGCTTGAAATAAAAAACTTGCATCATTATTGTATTATTTATCTTTAATTCTTTTATGATTATGTATCTCTAAATGGTGTAAATTAGTTTCTTGATAAAGATCAGTTGCCCCTCTGAAAATTTATAAAACAACCATAAAACCATTCATAGATTATTCCAAGCATTCAAGACTCCTCTACATGCAATATATTTCCATATCGTTATTACATTTAATAATATATCCATTTAAATAGGTGAAGCCCAAGATTTTCAGAAGTGACTAGTGATTGGGTGCACAACTTGAGACACATTTACAGGGGGGCTGCTTTTTAGAAAGCACTGAGCACTCACCCACTAAAATATCTATGCCTGTGATGGGTCTTGCATTAAGCATGCTTAAACCAAGGAATTCAAAATCACTAGTTAATTGTAAGTACCTTAGCTGAAATCTTAATTCAGCTAATATGTTATGATTATATTTTAAACACTTTGTTTTTAATATATTTCACTTTAAAACTACCCAATATTAGGAGGCGAAATTTATAAAAGTAAGGCTCCTAAATCCTTGTTTAGGTACCTATATAAAGCCAAATCTTTAAAAGTGCTGAGCATCTATAGCTCTCACTGACTTCAATGGACTTTTTATTAGGACCTCACTAGACATCCCTCCAATAAATAAGCAACATGCTATTGAGATAATTTCATTGTTATCAGGAGTTCATGCACGGTACAAAGTAACTACAGCTGAGAATGAATGTTTGCCTGTAAGAAAGAGCCATAAAAAATAAAGCTAAAAATAAGGCTGTTCCTCAGTTGGTATAAAATCTGCATAGATCTATTGGTATCAATGAAGCTACATGGATTTACACCAGCTTTGGACCTGGACCAAAAAAGAATTAAAAAAGAGTTTCAAAAAAGAGAATTAAAAAAATATATACATTGGTAGATTTTAGTTACTGTCCTTTTTGAAATAGGTTGTTCACAACTATAAATTAACTTTCCAAGTCCTGTATCAGAGGGGTAGCCGTGTTAGTCTGGATCTGTAAAAGCAGCAAAGAATCCTGTGGCACCTGATAGACTAACAGACGTATTGGAGCATGGGCTTTTGTGGGTGAATACCCACGGATGCATCCGACAAAGTGAGTATGCACCCACGAAAGCTCATGCTCCAATACCTCTGTTAGTCTGTAAGGTGCCACAGGACTCTTTGCTGCTTTTCCAAGCCCTGAAAACCCATTTTCTCAGACTATAACTGATTTGTATTCCTTCCTCACTGATTTTATGAGTGCTCTCTCCATCTTTCAGGTAGGTGAGAAATAAATCCAAATACATTGACATTTAATGATTTGCTGTTTGAATACATTTCTTCTTAATGTAAAATTTTAAGTCGGATGTTGACATCTTACTTACCCGCTGCAATGAAGTCTCTTTATTTTATTATTTATTTTAGTCCAGAGTTACAAGCTTCACCTTTGGAAGCTGAAGTACAATATTTAGAAATCTGTCAAGGACAAAATGTTAGGAAAACTTTAAAATATAGGGATTTATAGGGCTACTAAGCCTAAGGTACAAACGCTTTTGCATGTCTTTCTTACTCTAGGAAGCTTAACTCCTCAGTTAGAGTATAGAAAAATAAATTCCATCTGTCACAGATGTTAAATTGCACCTTTAAGAGCTGATTTACAGAATTCTATATCGGTTAATGCTTGCTTCTTTAAAAAGGTATAGTGCAACTATTCACCTCCATGAACTTACCACTTTATACCTATTCTGAAACTCCTGTTGGATCTTAAAAATTCCTCTGTGTTTAGTATTTATCTATGCAATGCCTCAAAGTGTGACAGGAGCAACGGAGAGATAGTAAGACAGGTTTTGTCATAAAAAGCTTCTAGTGTATGGCCCCAATCTTGAAATTGGATCTGTGTAGTCAGACCCTTGCACCCCATTTGAGCTCCATTGATGTCATAGGCCCTCTGTGGGGCTGTGTGTGTTCTTATACTGACTTGACTGTAAGATTAGGGATGAAATAGCCAATATAAAGAGTGCATGTACAATAGAACACTCAAGGAAAGTGAATGCCTGTCCAACGTATTTATATGGCCCCATTACACTGGTCTACAATGTTTGAGAAGTCGTCTGCTTCAGAGATAAAATGTGATATTTATTATGTATTTTGATGTGCTTAATTCAAATATGACAATTAAAACAACTGATTGGCTGCTGTTTCTAAAATATTTAAGTTTTTACATTTTATGTCTATGTATATTGTGTAGATAGTAGAGTTTTAATCATAAATTGTAAACCTAGGTCTTTTCATGTGTTTATGGTTGCTTTACATGATAATATTTCACCTGTCCTGTTTATGTAACACTTTAAAAATCAGCAAAAGAGTTATATAAATAAAATTTATGATGAAACAAAAGGCAAAAAACTATTATGTACATAGTTTAGTCCTATTCAGTGTCTACTCGACGCTTCTTGGCTTGTCTCTTGTATTCATTAAATGGAGCATCTCTTGTCACTGTCCAGCAATAGTCTGCAAGCATTGATGGGCTCCATTTGCCCTGATAGCCTGCCAGGAGATTCCACTGCTGTAGTCTGGAGTCCAACAGCTCTGCCTTACTCTTGGGTAGTTCCAAATCCCTGACAAGGTCATTCAGTTCACCTTGTGTTATGAGGTGTGGTTCAGAGGAGGAGGAGGGGAGAAAATGTGGGTCCTGTGACATTGATGGTTCAGGACCAGAAATTTCATCCTCTTCTCTTCCTCGTCTGACTCAAGTGAGAATGATTCTGGTGCAGTCCTTCTCCGTGGGCTACTGGGCGTATAGCTGATGGAATGTTTGGATAATGCACAGTCCACTTTTTCTTCTTTGACACACCTTTCCCAACTGGAGTCACCATGCAGAAGTAACAATTGCTGGTATGATCTGTTGGCACTCTCCAAATCATTAGCACTGCAAAAGGCATAGATTTCCTTTTCCTGTTCAACCACTGGCGAAGATTTGTTGCACAAGTGTTGCAGCATATGTGTGGGGCCCACCTCTTGTCCTGAACTCCAATTTTGCAGCCAAAATAAAGGTGATAGGCTTTCTTAACCATAGTGGTTATACTGCGCTTTTGTGATGCAAAAGTCACTTCACCACAAACATAGCAGAAGTTATCTGCACTGTTCACACAAGTACGAGGCATCTCTGCTCACTTTGGCTAAACAGAAATGTGTACCTTTGCAAAATCAAACACTGACAAATAAGAGAGCACAACACTGTATGATTTCTACAGCTGATAGAGGGCAATTTGTTCAGCAGAGTAATGTAAGCTTCGTTATGATTGCATCATCCATGACTTCTAGGAATAACATGATGCAATTCATATCATGTATGATGCAATACCAGCTTCAGATTGCATCATTCATTGTTTTGCCTCAAAAGCAAGTATTGTCCAAACCCAGTCATAGATTTATTCATAGATCCAGTCAAAGATGTATTTTGGTTATTTCTGGTTTAAATCGAGATCCCTTCCCTTTATAAATCACTTATCCTCCGCCATTCCCAAGTCAAGGGTTGTATATACTGACCCAATAGCATATCTTGAAAACTAGAGCCAATCAACAATTTTAAGCATCATTTTCGTTCTCAGTGACCCAGAATTAGTAAAGTTGGACTACACTTATTTCAGAAGCATTTTGGCTGTAGAGCAGTGTTATTGTAGTATTTGAGCATACCACATGTGCTTTAATGTGTTTATCCTTACAACAGTGCTATTATCCCCTTTTCACAGATGAGGAATTTGGGAGAGACTAAGTGACTTGCCCAGGGTCACGCAGGAACTCTGTAATGGAGCAAGGACTTGAAGGCAAAGCCCTAGCCACTGGATGATCTTTTCTACCATAGCCCTGGTTGGTTATACAGCTACTGGCAGTTTGTGCAAAATTCTTTACATAATTTACATTAATTCCAAAACATTTTACGTAAGTATGCATTTTTCATTCATAAGTACTTGATGTGCTTTTTTATTTTTGTAGGGGGGAGGATGACACCAGGAAATGTACAATAAAGAATTCTAATTAGATTTTTTTTTATTATGAACACATACAAGGTTAATTCCTTGAACAAACTGGCAGCAGTTACGATAACCATTTAAAAACTTTGCATGTCTTTGTTGACAGGAAAAAGTAGAATTCAATGGAAATCTACTTGTTCGTGCTTGATATCCATTGACAATTAATTTCACTGAAAACATGAGAAATGAGAAATAAGGGCCTGATCCAAAGTCCACTGAAATTTATTGAAAAACTCCGACTGATTTCAGTCTGCAGAAACATGTAAGACACAACATTATTATATTAATTGCCTTTCACTTGTCAAATTCAATATGTAGTATTCATTGTTTATACCCTGGAGGCTAAAATTTGTTTGAAGAAAGTGTCAATGATCTTATATACACATTATCTTTTGATTATTATTTATTCAGAAATGGTAAAATATTTAGCAAGTTCTTTATTCAGTTCTATTTTGGAGCAATTATATGAAAAGCTTAATTTACTTAAAAGACTAAATAGGTATTATTTAATTTTCTGTAATTATTTTAGACGGATGTTAGGTTAAATTCCAACTCCTTTACTTCACAAGAATAAATTAATCCAGAAAGTGAAACTGAAATATGGTCAAAGCGTGTTTTCATAGACTCATCAGAGCTTACATATTTAAAAATCTTAAGTAAAAATGATCTCATAGACTCATAGCCTTTAGGGTCAGAAGGGACCAATATGATCATCTAGTCTGACCTCCTGCACAAAACAGGCCACAGAATCCTACCCATCCACTTCTATAACAAACTCCTAACTGATGTCTGAGTTACTGAAGTCTTCAAATTGTGGTTTGAAGACGTCAAGCTGCAGAGAATCCACCAGCAAGTAACCCATGCCCCACGCTGCAGAGGAAGGGGAAAAACCTCCAGGGCCTCAAGAATGAATAACTGTGTATTCCCTACAAGTGCAGCAAAATAGAAAATTTAAAAATCACAAGAATTTTATTGTGCAACCCATCACACTGTCTTCCAATATTTAATACACTTTAATTTCTGAAATGGCCTTTTCAGACTTATTCCTCTTAATACCTATCTGTTGCTCTTTGAAAAAAGACATAACTCTTCTATCCAGGTTCTTATATTAGAATAATCACTGCTATATATGAGTTTCTCTTGAAAAAAGACATAACTCTTCTATCCAGGTTCTTATATTGGGATAATCATTGCTATATATGAGCTCCTTCTAGTAGTTCATTGAGCAACGCAACTAACATCAACCATGTGTTGTTTGTTCTCTCATCCCCTTCCCAGAGGGAGAGAGCATGCAGTGGAGTTGTGTTTTGAAAGGGCTTTTTGTTGCTGTTCTGCTTTTGTTTTTTGAGGCAAGAGGGGCTCTTCTAAACATCTTTTAACTTTGAATTTACAGAAAACTTCTATCTCAAATTGCAAGGTCGCAATTTTTGTCTCCTGGAACAACAAAATAACTAAGTCCCATACAAAATCCAGTTTTCAAATATGAGCAGTTTAGAATGGTGTCAATGCTACAAAAGGACACAAATCACATTTACAAATTCCTAAATTCTGTTTTTACAAGATTAAGTACACATCAGCTCATTCAACTGGAGATATGGTCACCCTATTTCCCAAAGTAAAAAATGGGACACGGTGTGGGGCTGGCTTGAGCTGCCTGGTGTTGCCGCTTGCCTAAGCCCACTGCACGAGGCTGGCCGCCCGAGCCACGTGGCATTGCCCAGGACTGACCACCCGAGCCTGCCACCCTGCACCTCACATCGCCACTCACCCCACAAAGTTCCTCCATGCCCCTCGGGGGAACGCACCCCACTTTTTGGCAAAACTGGGCATTTCTTCCGTTTGCTCTTGCCAGCTGACGATCAGTTTAGCCCTCAGTTTAGCACTGTGACTTTGGGGCAAAATTTTGGTCTCACTCGAGTCACAAAAGTCAATACGAGTCTTGCCAATGGGATAAGTATTTGGCTTATAAATATCTTGAATATTCGTACACATGAAATATAGTGGAAAATGTGGAAAAATTAAGAAATTGGCAATTGTAAATTCAGATCCATAGTAAAACAATGAAACACAGCTACAGTAGGATAGACACAATGCTATATAATACCACAGTAACCACTAAATTCTGAAAAACTGCTATTCAGCTACAACAAACAAGTATGGGAAGTGGGGGTGGGGAGGAGAGAAAGGTGACTCCTGGAGTTGCTAGGTTATGTTTTGCAGCTGAGCAAAAACCTTATGTTTGTATGATTAGGATTAATGTCCTCTAGGTGAAAAGTGCCCTTACTTTTTATCTCTCTGGCATCAGAAGCTCTACACATGTGGCTCATACAGATAAAGACACCAATTCATCTTTATCACTTTGTATTTTCCAGCTTCTTTTAACAGGTTTGGTGTAACGGAAATAAACTAATATTTATATATCATCATATTGGTTTTAAATAACAATTTAAAAAACATTTAGTCTGCTGCCTTGTTAACTTTTATTTCTTAGAGTAAATACAGGATTCTCTACGATCAGATATGTGAAGGTTTCTATCTTCATACAGATAGATAGATAGATAGATAGATAGATAGATAGATAGATCTATAAAAATGTGAAATGGTTATATAGCTTCCTGTGACAAAGTGTCAAGATTTCATACCGAGTCACTGTAAAAAATATTCAACTAATATTTTTATGTTTACAATATTTTTTCTCTCTCTTTATATAAACATGCATATATGCACACACACAAGCATACATGATGTAAACTGCTGTAAAGTGTTTGGCTTTCTCAGGCTGAATGATAGAAGCTGAAAAAAATCATGGGAATGCATGAATTTCCTGTTTATTTTTAATAACTTGAACGTTCCTAGCCCTAAGAAGAATGGTAGAAGTGAAGAGATTTCCATTTTTTAAGTTTGTTATATACTGAGATTGGGACAGATAATTACAGACAGACAGAATAACAGATGTGTCATCTTTCAAATTCTATTCTTAAATGCCTTGTATTAACATTACCACCTCTCACTAAGGATCTTTTAAATTATTGGGAGTTACCAACTACAACATCTCAGTACCACTTTTATAAAACTATAAGAAATAAAAGAAATAGTTCAAATAATGATTTAGGAGCCTAACAATAATCCTATGATTTCCCAGTTTTCAAATTTACTGAGCACCCAACAACTCCCACCAATGGAGTTGTACTTACAAAACAACACAACACAACACAACAACAAAACTAACCGGTAATTTATTTTGGTGCCTTACTAGCAATATAAGGTCCTAACTTTAAAACAAAGATTTTATAAAATGTGTGATAATTTAGAGTCGCTAATTCAATTTAACATCTGGAAAAAAGTAAGAGAACAAGTAACAGGTGATTTGCTAGCTCTCTGAAGACTAGCAGCAAGAGCTTAATGGATGAGCAGTTTCAGAACCATTGTTATAAACTTTCTGCTGTGACTAAGAACTTGGAAGATGCTAGTTTCAAATATTGTAATTTAAAACCAGAAAAAAAATTCTTGATATTAGCATAAAACTAATTTGTTTTCATTTGAAGAACAGATATTTCTCTTAAACTGAAAAAAATAGCAGTTTTTCCCTCCCCTGTTTGTGGCATAAGATTTGCTCAATCCTATCCATAGTTTTGGTTTGCCTTGCTTGTCTATTTTTCTTTGTTTTCAAGAAGAGGAAATCCTCAACGTCAGCTGTCGTGGCATCCTCACTGGGTCCTTTTATTACAGTAAATGACCAAGCTCAAATCAGTGGCTCATTGTGGTAGGCACCCATAAGAAATAGTCCCAGCCATAAAGAACTTTCAGTCTAAACCTGAAATCCTGCAAACGTTTATGCATGTACTTAACTTCAGTACCACAGGTTGTCCCCTAGACTTCAATTAGTCTATTCATTGTAATAAAATTAAACATATGCGTAAGTCTTTCCAAGATCGGGGTCTATATAGACAAAACAGACAAATCCACTAGTTCACTGTCTTATGTGGTCTGTGTATAGCTGCTCACAGGAGCTAATCAGTAGTTTGCTACTGTAATCAAACTTGTGCCATTTCCCCCCCTTCCATTTTTAAATGTAATATTTACCAGTCAATAATAATAATTCCAGTAAAACTGCTTTCAATATAAATTATACAGAAACAAAACAAAACAAAACAGTAATGAAGCCCAAATTATCAACATATAATTAGAAACAATAAACCTTAAAATAAAGCAAAAATACAACAAACAGAACATTCTGTATCCAGATGATAATATATATTTTAAATAAGAAGTCATTATTGTTTAACAAATATTTTAAATCAGTTATTTCATAGCTTTACTGAAGGTGTCTTTCCCATTGAGGGAAAGATGAGAAATGACTGGTACTTTCCAGGGTTATTCAACTTCTTCTTTTTTTTTTTTTTTTAATGTGCACAATGTCCCTCTATGACACTGTTCAGGGACAAAAACAAAAAAACTACATAACACCAACAGACTCCTTCATGAAGAAACCTTCTCCCCAACATGTTACCGATTCCTACTTTTACCATCCTTGAGATCAGATTTTACTTTCTCTCTATGATGCATGCATTGGCAGTCTTCTTTTGTTCAGGCAGCTATAATCAAAGTCAGGTGGTGTAGAATCACATTATATTTTTTTTACCATTTTACAAAAATAAAATTAAAACAATAAAAGAAAATGAAAAATGTGTCTAGTTGATTAGTACAGAAAGCAATGGCTTGTATTAAACATCAGCAATATTGAAAATATTACTTGTAAGAAGGCAGGAAATTTTCCCCCCGTCTAATAAAACAGACTAATACTGTCTGATGCTGCTTGTCACTTCAATCCACTATAACGTAGAAGAGGATCTTGTAGTTTTAGTATTACTGTAAACAATGTAGCAATAACTCACGAGGTTTGGGTAGTTCACACCTCGGTTAGCATTTGAGATTTCACCACCTCTCAGATGAGGCTAAGATGGTGTGTTGAAATTAATTATTTCAATTGCAGTTCCCTACCTCACACCCATTACAAAAAACAGCCAACACCATAAATATTCATTATTCATGTTATAACGGGTCCTGTGATGTACATATTCTCTACTCCCCAAGGCACATTGTTGATGTAAACACTACATCCCAATGTTTCATATATAGCCAGCCTTAACCACTCCTGCACACCAAACTCCAGATAATATTTGAGAATACAATTTTTTCACTTATTAATTGGACAGCACCTGCCAGCAGATTCTCCCAGAGTAACAGTAAACAGTCATGCTGATTTCCTGTCATGTCAAAGGTAGAAAGTTATTCAGACCAAGGAATAAACACTAATTATGTAGAGCTGTCAACTATATCTTGATGATGTACCATAGGATTCATGCAGAACTAAACACCGTATATACAGATAAGGTTCATTTTCACAGTCTCTTTAGAACATTACATGACTACAATGGCCCCTATCCTGACCGGAACCTTTAAGCAGTAAGGGCCAGATTTTCAAAGGTATTTAGGCACCTGTCACAGCAGATAGGCACCTAGTGAGACTTTCAAAATGCTCAAGCAGGTTAGGTGCCAAATGCCAATCGATTTTAAGCATTTAGGCCTAACCATTTTTTTTTAAATCCCAGTCTGAATTTGTAGGTGCCTAAGTACCTTTGAAAATCTGACTCTAAATTAAGTAAGTAAGTAAATAAATAAATAAATAAATAAGCAAACATTTTAGCTTACAGGTTGTTTGCTCACTGTTCTTTTCAGCTATTATTCCTGATGTCACCTAAATTAAACAGTATTGTTTATGCCCATTGATTGGATCATTAAAACTTCATAAATGCACTTTTAGTATAAATAGTGGATTGATGTGAGAACATAAGTATTCAATGAAGAGGAACTTTTCCCTAAATTTGCATGAAAACAAAATCTGTTTGCATGAATAGTCATAGGAAAGAGAGCGAAAAGCAACAAAAATAAGGTTGAACACAGCTACATGGAATTCTAATTAATTAGTGATAAAAATAGATGTATTTTGAAGGAGAATAATATCAAAAATAACCACATTCAGATCTACAACAAAATATATTGTGATTGAAAAAGCAGCAAGATAAACTTCCTTTACTGTCAACAGCCACAGACTGGGGCTTGTGAGCGACCAACATACACATCTCTCACTCAAGATATTCCTGAAAGCATTAAAAGAAAGAGGAAAGGATTAAAAGAACCCTCTGTCCCCTGCTCACCAACACAGTATGTGAGAGTGGCCACACTAGGTAGACTGAAGGATGTAGTGTTGCACCAATTAATTTCACAGCATGAACAAAAGAAAGTGATTCATGGTAACTGAGTAGTAAGCTGCTATACCCTCAGTTCATTCTGATATACGGGATTATCTCAGTATATAGTATTTGTACATCAAAATGTAGCTATTATCCACAGATATTATATTTGTTACCTATTTTTAATTAAAAAAAGCCTAGATTAGCTACTAACATATCATTAGCCTTTTGGTAAATTATATTCTTGTTTTGAAAAGACCATGTGTGACTACTGGCCATATTTTGACAGACTATTTTTATATCGCAAAATCTGTATTATCAATAGAAATGTTCAGATGATTCATTTTGACACTATCATATGGGATGTTTATCTGCTACATGCACCAAGCCAGTAATAATAGGATATAATTATCCAGTTTACACTCTTTGATCTAGATTGTCGCTTTAAACCAGGTCTAATTTGTGTGGCTTAAGGATGGTTCATGATGCAATGAGAGACCCAGAACTCCTTGAGGGACTTACGGTGGTATGCATATTAGAGCAGCAGCTCCAAAACCTTTTGGAAAAGTGTATTTATGTTCTCTCCCTTCAGTGGCTCAGCTCATTTCTTCCCAGCCCAAGCCCGCCTTCCCATCCCAATCGCAATATATTACCTTGTAGGGAATGTGAGAACTGAGATTTTGGCTGGTCTCAGCAAATCTTGAACTCCACTTTCCCCCTATATGTATAGTCCTGAAGGGTGTCAATTGTGCAGTTTGCAAAACACAATTGTAGGGCATATGTCATTTACCCAGCAATGTATATTACTGCCAACTCAATAATGTTTTCTTATTTATACTAACACTTACATGTACTGGAATATTTACTTGCAGTAGTTTAGATTTGATTCTGTCACTGGGATGTGTAAATTAAGAGAGATACGAAGATTTTGTGATTAGGTCAATTAACTGGGATTCAGAATGTCTGGATTCATCTCCTGACTCGGCCACAGGCTTTCACTCTGAGCAAGCCACTTAATCTCTCTGTGCCTCAGTTCCTCTACCGTAAAAGTGGGCATAATAAATAATGCTTTCCCCTATTATTTGTTTTTGTCTGTTTGAACTGTAAGCTCATCCGCTCACGGAGTCTCTTTTGCTTTATGTATGTACAGTACCTAGTACAATGAGGTCCTTATCTCAGCTAGGGCTTCTAGGTACCAATATACAGTACAATGAAATAATTACTAACGATGTGGTAGCTGGACCTGGGGGCGGAGAGGGGAAGGAACTCATAACAAATGAGTGAAGACAATGGTACCCAGATAACTTAAATCAGATTGAAGGTCCTCCCCTCTCAGGAGGCACTTAGCACCTTGCAGAGATCACGCCATAAATTAGTTCCATAATGACTGTGTATTCTGTACTAACAGCAGGTGATGATTTGGGGACTGGAAAACAACTTGCCTTTTTTTGTTGGCCACATAATCAGAAGTCCTTTATCCATTGTAATGTATAGCACTGAGGTCCTTCCTTAATGTACAAAAAGAAATTATTGTTTCAGTTCTCTTTTTGCCTAACTTGAAAATACTCATACCAGAAAATATTACAGGTTGGCTATTTTTGAAGCTCTTTACTAATGATAAGATTGCCTTTTGTTACTAATTTGTTCTATTGACTAAACCACTCAGTTGAGGCTTGCTTTGATTTTTAAAGACAGGAAAATTTGTCATCATATATAAACTTAAAGGGCCAGATTCTCAGTTAGTGTATAGTGATGTAGTTTAATTGAACTCAGTGGAACTGTATCAATTTACTACATCTGAGAATCTGTCACAAAACACGGATTATTGTAGCCATGATGTCTGTAGTGAATATATGAGTTAGATGCAGATTGGGATATGGGAAATTTAACTGGTAAGTAAGTTTTATTAAAATATCTTGCTATGATCCTGGTTTTCAATTTCAATCCAGTTTTTAACCTGGCAATTGCAGATCAATCACTCAGCCATTTAGTGTCAGTAGCTGAGTCATATAAATAGGTATGAAAAAGGTCTTTACCATCTTTTTCTTTGAGTTGGATCAGAATATCTTTCTTAAATTTAGCATTTCCTCCTGCTCATCTGAACTTAAAAAATTCTGTTTCAAAGCAAAGAATATAGTGGGGAATTTTAATAGATAAAACCTATGCCTAGGGAAAAAACAATTCTTCCCATTATAATCAGATCTAACAAACTAGATCACACGGTTCCATATTAACATATGCTCTACTTTTCTTAAAAATCAATTACATTAATGACACTTCTTCAGAAGGTTCATCACATTGCTTGTGGTCTGAACTTTCAAAGATTTGAAAGACTACTCCACTGACTGAAAACTAGGAGAGGTTTTCTTTAGTCCCATGAAAGCTCTTAATATTACCAAAGAGAAGGCTGGTTTTCTCTGTGAAAACCTGAGAACCTGTCAAATTCCAAGTGGAGGTGGAGATTATTGAAAATAGAGACCATAAGCTGACCAGCAAATATTAAAGTGCCATTAAAAATTAAGACTGCTGTCTTCTTAATAGTCCCATATAGTTATCATTCCAGCAAATTGTTAAATGGTTATTATGAGGAGCAGTATGGGACATGCTTTGAAGTCTAAAGCATTCCGATTTTATATCAAATATCCAGAGGCTCCTTATTATATTGTCTATTCAGTAATCACAGCAGAAATGTCAAATTCAGTATTAAATGCAGGTCAAAGTCTATACAAGCTGGGTTGGCACAGATCAGAGATACTGGGAATATTGGCAAAATCTTGCCAAATCTCATACTAGCAGAGCACCTCTAACATGAGCAGATATTCATTTGAACTTCAGGTATATGAAGAAATTCAGTGACTGGGCTTTAAACAGTGCAATCTTCTGAAACATCAGGCAAGAACTGGACCCTCTAAGATTATGTCTGTTAGTCTTTTCGAAATACTACCAGTTGGAGCAGTTCTTCAGTTTGGGGCTAGATTCAGAGATGCCAGTGACAGATGCACTCTCAGAGTCCTGGATGAACAAATAGAAATTTTACTTTTTCTCTTCTCAGAATGATGTTAAAGATAGTGGCTCCGGTAAAAAGCAAGGTGCCCATCATCATACTGGTAACTGTAACACGAACAATACAGACATAGAAAGTCTTTAATCACTAATTCTGCCCATCTCAACAAATGCACCAGGAAACCAGTGCTATACCTGAGACACATTGATGATATTTTTATCTTCTGGACAGGCAACTCCCTCGTAGTTTTCTACCACATCCACCACAAATTCAACAAGCCACCTGTCCATTATACTCTCTCTGGAACATTCCCACACTAGCATCAACTTCCTGGACACCATGATCAGCTTCAGTAATGGAACCCTACACAGACAACCCATACACAAGTAATCCACAGATCACTATACCTATCTTCACAGATCCAGTAACCACCCTATATAGAAATAAAACACCCTCTGACTGCATGCTCCTAGCTGTCAGCTACCACCCCACACTGGAACCCATCTGAGGTATCATCAAACAACTACATCCCATAATCAATGGGGATCCCATTATGAAAGATTTTTTCCTGAACTCCTCCTCCTGTCCTTCCAACTTCCTGCTCCCTCACCCCCTCTCCCACTCATCATCAGAAGCAAGCTTCCTATAGACCAGGACACACCAACTCAAATCGGCACCAGAACCTGCCAGAACTGAAGATGCAAAACCTGCAAACATATCATCACTGCTACAGTGATCAACACCCCCTACAACATGCCTTGCAAGGTCCTACACATACCTATTTCAACATGTGATGTACCCCATCCAGGGTACTAAATGCCCAATAACAACTATATGAGTGAAATCAATCACCACACTCTTGAATGAACTCACACAGGAAAATGATAAAAGACAAAAACACCCTGTGGGTGAATACTTTTTACAGCGTGATCACTTGACATATGATGTATTATTCCTCATTCTCAAAGGAAACCTGCATAACACTTTCAAAAGATGAGGCAGGGAGTTTAAATTCAGAACTTCGTTAGACATTAAAAATCAGGTCTTAATAAAGACACAAGATATATGGCTTTTACAACAATCTGTAATCCACTGACCCGCTTTTTGTCTTATGACTAACAGAGGTGTTAATGGGCCACTTCACTTTGAATGGTGCCGTACAGTACATGCTAACCCCTGATACTATCTTTTCAATCTTATATTCAGCTGTGACACTCTTAGTACCTTTCTCAGATCAGAAGAAGAGCTCTGTCTAGCTTGAAAGATTGTCTCTCTCCCTAACAGAAGTTGGTCCAGTAAAAGATATTACTTCACTGGAGTAACCACTAAGTGAACTAGATGTTTGCCCAGGGCGCCAATATTTGGAGGCGGTGCCCAAAAAAGCGGTGCCCAAATTTTTTTTTTACACTATTGCTTCTGGCGGGTGGACGGGCCACTCACAGTTGTGTTAGCACCTACCTCTGTGGGCTTCCTCTGCATCCACGGGCCCTGTCACCTCCCTCTGCCATTCCCCACATCACTGCCCGCCTATGCCTCCCCGCCAGCCTAGAGCCATCTCCTTCCCAAGCCCCCAGGCTGCCGCATCACTCCCTAACCCACTCCGTCCAGCTCTGGCAGTCCCAGACCTCCTGCTGCAGCAGCAGATACTGCCCAAGGACCGCTGGCTGCAGATCAGAGCAGGTGACATCACCCACCTGCAGTTGGCCCTATTGACAGCAATGCAGTGGCAGCAGTCAGAGTGGGGCTGGGGAAAAGAAAAAGAGACCATGGCCTCCAGTCTACCTGCGGGGGTGGATCATGGCTCTGCCAGAGGATACAGGGTTAAAGAGCTTCAAAAATATAACTGTCCTCAGCACGTGCCACCTTCCAAGGCTTCATCCCCATCCATCCCTGCAGCCCTGTGGAACAGGTAAATAGAGCCCCACAGGGATGTGACTTGCCCAAGGTCATCCAGGGAGTCATTGTCAGGGCCCTGCTTTGAATACAGGAGATCGAGGCTCCTAGTTCTGCACTGGCTCAGACCATTAGGCCAGAGGCCTTCAAGCCCTGAGCTCTGCACCTGCCCATACAAGGTATTAATCTGGGATTCAGAGGCAGCACACTTCAAGCTTTCAGTGAAGAAACATGGCTGTCTCAAGCCCTTATGGCTACAAGGAAAATCTTCCAAAGATGATGAGTGTCTAGCCGACACAGTTCTGTCTGCCTGAATCTGCAGCCAGCCTGGGACAACAGCTCTAGAAAATGCGGTAATAATTGTTAAGTCTTATTACGACACCGTCAGAACCAGATTTTCATGTAACATGGGTGACCAGTTGTGTGGTGCACAACCACTGCAAGTGTGCAAGCAACTCAGGTTAAGTGCAGCTGAACTCTGGACAGGCTGCAGCACCCAAGAGATTTTTGTTCTTCCACTGAATGATAGCAGTTGCACCAGTAACTTTGCTAGGTAGAAGTTTAGTCACCACATTAGGGCATATCCTCCCCACTCACAGCATTGGGCCAAATGCCTCATATCATTCTCCTGATTGCTTATATTGTTATTGGCGGGAGATCTGCTGTGGATTGAGGGGTGTATATGGACCTGCCTTTGCAGGCTCAGTCCTGGTCCAGCATTCGAAATAAATTGCCCTGAGTTTCAGAAGTATTAAGAACCCTGAAGTTGCCACAGACATCAGGGGAACTGCAGGTGCTCAGCATCTCTGAAAATCAGGCCCAGAATGAAACTGACACTTCTGCCCTAGACCAGAGCTCTCTGAGTAAGAGACTTCAGCAGCGATTGGCGTGGGGCAGAGTAAAGCAACCAGGACAGTCATGACGGAGGCTAGAACTCTGTCCTCGCCTCACACCTGTGGGGGAGACAGGCCTTCAGACACCCCTGCCCGCCTGCATTGCACTTTCCAGCCCAGGAGCAAGGAACCATTTCACACCTTAGCGTTGGAGGGAGCTGAAGTCCAGAACGGGGAAGTAACTTGCCTGAAGTCATCCACTGAGTTGGTGCCAGGGTGAAGAATAGAAGCCAGATCCCGACTCCCAGCTCTGTGCTCTGATCCCCAAAACAGCCTTTTGCAGATCCATGGGGGATGAGGGTGGGGAGGTAGGAGGGACTCTAGCCACGTGCAGGAGACCCAGGCCATTTATTTTCATTAAATATGTAGACTAAATAAAGAAATCAATACGTTTTCAAGCCAAACATGTATTAATTCTAATGAACAATGACACATTATGCAGTATTCATTTTTGAAAGTTTATAATAAGTGGTGCTCGGGGGGGGGGGGAGAGCAAGGTGGAAGTTTCACCAAAGGTGCAAAATATCCTTGCACCGGCCCTGTACTTCACCCACATTTTACATCTCAACATACACAGAGCAGTTTACAATTTCTCTTTGTGGATCCATGCAATTTGCTGTACTGGAGATCTGTGGGCTAGCTAGGCTAATGCTGTTATTTGGATTTCCCCGTTTATTAAGGGATTCTGAAACCAGAAAGGTCTGTAAGCACCTTGCCATGCATGCAGTTTTGCATGTAACTGAGGAGAGCTAGACCCCATGCAAATAGATACTAAATACTTAATTAAGTTTCTGTTTGAGCTATACAGCATAGGTGAACCGTAATATTCAATTACCCCTGTAATTTCATTTGCTAGTGCAAGTAAGTCCTGGTTGTCACCTGTGGTGTGTACGTTCATTAAGGAAATAAAATGGTCCCAAAAAGCCACTCAGAAGGTTTGCGATAACCTACAATAGGATATTAACAGGGTCTTAACAGTTTTAAGATGATGGAAAGATTGTCCAGACGTGTCTCTAAAAGAAATGTAGCTAAGCGCATAACTTTTTTATGACTGGCGTCTTTCAGGAATTGTTTGAATATCAAGATACTCAATGAAATGGCTTATTCCGGCTGGGAAGATGCTTCTGTTTATATGTAATGTTCAAATACACTTAAAACACAACAGCAGCACAGCTGAAGCACTTTACTGTAGACACTCACTACAGAAATCGGAAGAGTTCTCCTGTCGCTGTAGTTAAGCCTTCTCCCCGAGAAGTGGCAGCTAAATCAACAGAAGAATTCTTCTGTTGACATAGTATGAGCACAGGTCAGCATAGCTACATTTCTCAGGGATGTAGATTTTTCATACCTCGGAGGACACAGCACTGAGAGATTCACCACTGACAAGCCACATCTTGGAAGCATCTCTTCCTTGGTGTTCTTGATTCTTTTCCAACATTGCAAACTATTCTTTCAAAAGATCAATTTCCCCTGCCTTTCACCTCTGTGGTGCTGTATTCAAGGGGGGCTCCCCTCTTTTATTCCTCTCTGTGCTCACTGGCAGGCAGATGTTAGGGAGTGACCCTATTTTCCCCAGTGATATTTTTATGCCTTACAACTCTCAATTAAATTCTCTATCCCAGACCTTTAAGTTAAAATACATAAACTCAGTGCAAGTAAATATTACAGGGGTCCACATCAATCTGCACATTGGTATTTATGAGAGTGGGTTTCCTTCCCTTAAGTTTTGCATTGAGTTTCAGATTCTATTATGAATCTAGGGCCTGGAATGTTATTTACATAAAGATTCCAGCGTCTCCACCCAAGCTTCTCCTCCTGCTGCTCAATATCACAAAACCTCCTCAAACCATCTTACGGGTCAGCCCTGCCAGTCTGAGGAAAGCCACACAGCTGATGGACCATTCATGGCAAAGGCGAGCGCCATTTCAACAGTCAGCCAAGCAACTAGAAAGCAGGTTTCACATGCATAAATTGAGATACATTTTCAAAGAACCTGTTCATGGATCGGAGCCACATTCTTACTTGTGTTTAGTCCATCCCTTCCCCAAGCCCCAAAGATACATCCACATTTGAGGATTCTAAAGGCTAGTGTGATGCTATATGGAATATGGGTGACCATGTATAACAGAATATATACCTTAGATAGCATATCTTGTAATTTTGTAATATTGGTATCAGTGGAAAATTATAATTTGATAAATATAATAATGTTTAAAGGTATATATCATTTTTGTATTGTGAATTATACATGTGGTATATTTGTATATCAAACTTGTGCTATGTTTCTGGATGATACTCCCTGACGGATTGGCATCAGGACTATTCAGGCTGCTTAATGGCAAGGGCAATCAGCTTTTACAATGAACTTTGGCAAGGCACTTTCTTTATCTCACTAGCCTCAATTGCTTTTTAGCCTTGGTGAGACAGGCTCAGGTAAAACAGTCCCTCTTGGTTGCACAGGGGAAGTCCATTCTTTGTCTCCACCAGTTTTTGTGCTTGTTTTTCTCCCTAATGGGAGGTAATGCAGCCTCCCCTCCTAGTAAGACTCACAGCTCCTACGCTGCTGACAGCAGGCAGACAGGCAGGTGTGCATCCTCTCCTCTTCTCCCAACAGGGGAGGGTTTTAAAAGGTCTCAGGCAGCCCTTAGTTGGAATCAGCCAATTCTAATTGACCTCAGGTAACTCCCTCTCAGCTGATCCTAATTGAGTTTCTCCCTTCTCAGCGGAACCTGATTGATCTGTAGTTACCCTTCCTCAGTTGATAGGAAGGAGGTAACCTTCTGGGACTGTTTTCTACCCCACACTCATTGCAGCTGTTTGTCCTGAGTTTATCAAAGAACCCATTGAGAAAAGTCAGGGGCATACCTGTGGACAGAGGACTCCAAGATCTTTTCCATACCCATGTGCTGTGAGATTGTGTTTGGGACAAAGGATGTACAAGCTACATGGTAAAGGATATAAAAAGGCAGCTGCATCTTTTCAATTCAATCCTGCTTTTTGCCTCTAGAGTAACTTCTCTACAAACTGAAGCTTTGAACAAAGGACTGATAGACTATCTAAGCTTTGGATGTGTTCCCGAGGGACTTTACAAGCCAGCAAACACACCAATGCTGCTAAGAACCTTATATATCGATTCTGAAATTATATGTATGTATCTGATTGCTTTGACCGTTTAACAGCTCTCTTCTCTTTCTCTTCTTTTATAATAACACCTGTAGTTTTAGGTACTAAAGAACTGGCTGGCAGTGTGGTATTTTGGGTAAGAGCCAAGCTATATAGATCTGGTAAAGTGGCTGGCCCTTTGGGAATCAGAAGAACATTTATATAATGAATAGAGTTTTAAATAACTTCTCACTTTACTGGCCTGATGGGCTGATTGGGAGCCAGAGACTAGAATGCAATAAAGGGGGCTGTGGGATTTCTTTTCTCCAGCTTCTTGATAACCAGTATGGGAGATCAGAAGCACATTTTGCAACTGGTTAGTCAATCTAACTACAGTGTTAACCACCAGTTTGGGGAGAATCTACTCTCCTTTTTGCAGCCTGCCCTGATCTTGGCAGTCTCAGTGTGGACTACGCAAGGCATGTCAGGTCATAGCTGACATTGTTTGGGTTGTGGTAAATAAAGTTATTTTAGCTGTTCTGTGTAATCTTCTGCCCCTTCATCTTTTTCTCAGTTTACTATCATTAGACTCCCATTATGTATTCTTTTAATGCTTGGTTTCATCTTGTAATGAATCCTGTATCCTAAAGATGGAAAAGCATCTAAAAGATCTGATCCTCTAATACAAGATGTCTCAACATTGCCAAAAGAGGCAGACTAGAACCCATGGGCCAAATTCTGATACCCTTACTGAGGTGTAACTCATTAAGTGAGTAGTCTTCTATAGATTCTGGCCCTGAAATTCGATTGAAGGTTGAAATATAAACACAGAGGAGTAAAATCTAAAAGCCAAGTCAGTTTATATATAAAACAAAAGATGCTACTTGTGTTTTGATTTATTATAAAATGGTTTTCTTCTATAGAGTTGATGTTGGTAATCTTGTGTTTCATAAACCTCCCTTTCAAGTTTGTGTTATTCATCAAATTACTTCATACTTTGATGCTTTACAGACCCAGTATTAAAAAGCACAATTTCCTTCCCTCTGTTCCTTTTGTCAGGAGCTATTTCTCTGTAGTTAAATAAAAGGGAATTTTATAGTGCATCCATGGTGAATTTTGTGCTCTGTCCATTTTGATGGAGTGTGTGGTGGTTTTTTTTTTTTTTTTTTTTTTTGTATTTTTCAGATGCTGCATAATCTACACCTAGAGGTGATCAAAGAATATAAAACACAAACCCACAAAAATGGAATAAGTAAGTAGCATCATTGCACTTGAAGGAATATCCATAAATTAAAGTAGCAAGGAAATGCCCTCTGCAGATGCAAGTAATACAAAAAGCAATTATCTTAAAATATGATGGATAATGCTTTTCAAATCTTGGAAAATGTCCTACCATCATCACTAAATATACGAATGCAAAGTTGAACACACGATGCTGTTTCATTACCAATACAATGTAATACACAAGCAACATATTTCAGAAGTATTTATGGTATTACTGTTGTACAGGGATCAATAAGATACACTTCACCCCTATACCTACTCTGCTATGGATGAACACTAAGCTCCAACATGCTATGTATTAGAGCTCTGCAGAGTAAAGGTAATTCCATTTCAGAAAGATTTTGATATTTCAAAACTTTGCTTCAGCTGAGTTTGGAGAAAAAACCCAATTTTTCAAAATTCTCTATAAAAATGAATGGAGCCTCTACTCTAGGGTACTCTACCTAGCAGACTGCCCCAGTCCCACAGATCCTGAAAGCCTGGGAAGACAAGCTGATGGATACCGGGCAGATTTCCACTGGACCCCTATCCTGGTTTCTGTCAGAGTCAAACCATCTCAATAAGATTTCAATGAGTTGGCAAATTCCTGTAAAGAAATCTCTTGTTGGATTTTTTTCTTCCAACCAGCAGTACTGTTTATCAAAGCTTTGAGGTCTGCTAAACACACTCTAGACAGCTCACTTGAAAAAATGTATAGATTCATGGTCTGATCCAATGTGCATTAGTGTGGGTGTGTACACACATCTACTTCAACAGCTTTTGGAGTAAACCCTTATCCTGGCTCACCTTGGCATGAAAACTGAAGTGTAGAAGCTATTGGAGCTTGTGGATCCAAAACTGAAGTTAGCTACCTTAAGTGATATTTGACTTTCTTGGATATCTACTTGTAACCTGCCTCTAGTTGACCATCCCAGTAGGAGGTTGCTAAAGATGGGCAGGTCTGCCTTGTGGCTTTTCTCACAACTTTGGGGGGTGTGGACCTAACATTCTTCCCTTTGCTCTGCATTGTGTGCCACTGGGTATTCACCTCAGCCCAGACCCACTCAGACCAGCCATCAGGAACAAAGTTGTATTCAGTAAGGAAACAGAACAGGATTACAGTCCAGGAGCAACCTCTCTGCTTGTCTCATGCTCCCATCTTCACTGCTAAAAACTTCCCAGTGAGAGGGAAGAGAGTATTTCTTTGCATGACCAAGGAAGTTCTGTAGTTTGTAATCCACAATTTGTAGTTCCCATGACAACTGCTGAAGCACACTGGACCTTGGGCTACAAATTTACATATTAATATCTCCCTAAACTTATAAATTCATCAATTTGTTTTAAAACAAAGAATAATCCTTTGGCAGTACAGCAATTTTTCCATAAACATTCATAGGTCTAGTTATTAGCCCCTAGGGCAAAGAATCATTAGTTTGTTTTTATAATTCAACATATAACCCAGTAGAATTACAGTGAAGTCATGTATCATAATCTTTCTCATTGAACTGGCATCTAGTACTGCATGGTACCACTGTAAACATGAAACACATTGGTTTTAATACTAGCCATTTATCATATTTGGAACTTAATATGCCCCTCATCTCTGTAGTATGAGCATAGAACACAATTTAGCCTGAATTGTAACAAATATGCTTTTCTCCTTAACAGTATTTAGTGAAATATCCACAAAAACACCTCAGATTTACATTCTCTATGTCCTCACTTGCCTGGATGTACAGCAGTTGCTTGAGTTAATGTGCCTGACCTTTCTGATGTACAATATGAACAGAAATAATGATTTGTAAGACAGTCATCCTACTGAGTTGAGTGACAGCTGAGTTGTACTGTGTGATGCTCCAATCTGTCTCATAGGCAAGCAGGAAGCTTAATCATGTCTTCAACATACGTCACCATTTGTGATTCCCTCAAAGAATCATAACAGATTGAGGCATGATTTCCCTTTTCAAAAGTCATCTTGACTGTTTTCTTCCCCCGCATATCATGTTCACCTATGTGTCAGATAATTTTATTCTTTACTATAGTTTCAACGAGTTTTCCTGGTATTAAAGTGAGGCTTGCAAGCCTATAATTTTCAGGATCAACTATAAATTCTTTTTAAAAATTTGTACTTGTTTCATACTTCCTTTCTCCTCTCTCCTTCCATTATCACTTGGCCCAGGCCCTTATATAGCTTATATGACCCCACGTGTCCATCAAGTCGATTCACCTTTCAGCAGGTTTTCAATCTGATCCTGGAATTTGTAATTGTTAAAGCATTTTAAAGAGACATGCCTTCTTAACATTTTGCATGTCCTGTCATTCCTGATTTGAAGTAGCTTCTAAGTTTCCTACACCATAAAGAGTGGTCAATGCACTTTCTTATATGTTCTTTAAGGAGTTCCTTTTCCAGATTCTTTACTTTCTTAGGAAAGAGCAAAACAGTTACAGGTATTATCAGTGAAAAGAGTACCTAATTCTCAAAAGTGGAGGAGAGTCCGGTCTTGTTCTAAAGAAAAACTACAGGATTGTCTTGGAGTCTCCAGGAATTAAAAATTAATCTTTAATTAAAGATTATGTCATGATGAAACCTCTAGGAATACATCTAACCACAGTTGGCAACCCTAAGAAAAACTGGCACATTTGCATCTATAATTTTCAAGTGGATCATAAATATTGTGAACATATTCCTACACGTGCTAAACTCAATGCCTGTTGATTGCCCTAAACACTGTTTGCCATGTGGCACAGAGTTGCTGGGATTAACTGTGTTCTCATCATCTGCGAGTTACCATTACATTGTATTTTGATTCTTCACAACCTCCCAAAAAAAGCCTCAGGAACTGGGATGTGTGTAGGGAAATAAGTACATGAGACATGATTGACCACCTGCTCCTACGAGAAGGTGATGGGGTTGCTATACAGCTATTGCATCGTCCAGCATACCTCCCCTTACTATGTGTATTAGTGTTTTTTGTTTGTTTTTCAGCACTGGATCTTCATAAATATTCACAAGATGAATGAAGCATGTGCCTACAGTTGCTCTGCTCTCACACATCCATGCAACCTATCATGAGGCTTAAATAGTACATTTTATGCTTATGCATTGCATTTAACAAGACAGCAGCAGAGCCAGTGTTCATATATGCCAATTAAACTAAAACTAGAAAGATGGAGAGAAGGGGTATTGGGTGACTTTGAAATGGGCAAATCATCCACACTGAAATTGAACTATCTTTTCCCGTTCAGTATCAGCAAAACCTTTGTGATAACTGGCTATCTTCCTTCTCTTATTCAAATGATATGTCAAATTCAAAATCTCAGTTGTGCAGGCTGGCTCCTAGAATCATTAACACATTCAGATTTGTTATCCTTAGATATGGAAGGTCATTGCTACAGTGAACAATGACACTGAGTTACAACCCTGGCCTTGAACAGATTATATTTGAACCATACCAGCGGAATGGCTGTTCCACCTATAAATTAAAAAGGCTTTTAATAACACAGAAATAAAATCATTCATGCAGAGGCTTGTTTCCTAAAGAGTATCACAGAGCAGTAATATCATATGTATATTCTAGCAATATCTGCAATGTTGGGTGATGATTGTCTATAATTCAGTGTGATTTTAAAAATGAAGCAGCAATAAAATATTGATCAGCTTGTTGAACCATTTTTCAGAAGAGGGGATCAATTTATGAGTAGCAATAACTTGTAAAGGATTGTGACCTTCCTTGGGTACACAGTAATTCTAGGGATAAGCCACTGTCTTTTTGTAGGTTTCCTGATGGAATGAAAGGTTTATCAAAATCAACTATTGAAAGGTATTAGATTTATGAGCTCCAGTTCACTTTAATGAGCCACTCTAAGGCAATATCACGGCAAAAGTGGGTTTTGTAAAGGATTGTAGGCCTTTGATAATCCATCTGAGAAATCATCCTGGGATGATGGGGAATTTTGAGAATGTCAACGGTTTAGAGATTGTTTGTGAGGGGAGGGAATAAAAAGAACCTGCTATGTGAATACACTGTCAACAAATAAAATTATGCAAAAGCATCATCTCACTTGCCCAAAATGTGGACATAATCTGATTTTGTAAATTTACAAATCTCATGTTGCTGCACTTTCATGTTTTTGAAATTAGAAGGATGTCATTTCTGCCATGGGAATGTGAGGCATCACACGGTGGAATAATATTTCCTGTGTGTTCTGTCTCAGTTGCAATTTAAATTTAAAATGAATCAATTATACAGTGTTTTAAATTAGGTGTGCAGCTTCTAATTACTATATCCAAATGTTTTTCTTTCTTTCTCAGCTCTCTTTGTAGGTCTTCCCTGGAGCACCAATCTTGATATGACCACAGCAGGTGTACATAAGCCTATACACAATTTCTTCAAAACCTCAGAATTGCAGTTTTTTTCAATGACTGCAATAGAATAAAAATGCCATTCTAAAACAAAAGAGAAAACCTAAAATAACTGTACTGTTTTAGGAGGAAGAAAAGCAGTTTAATGCCATGGAAGCTACACAAGGTGGGGGGTGGGGAGAGAGAGAGACTAGAGGAGCTGGAGGGAAGGGAGAGCTGCGACTGGCTGGACAAGGAGTGGGGGGGGAAGGGGCTAGGAAACAGACATGGGGGGGCTGAACAGGGGCAAGGGGGAGGAGCAATATGACAAGGAGATGTAGTATGGGGAAATTTGGACTGGTTGAGAGAGACAGAGAGAAGGGCATAGAGAAATCTTGAAGATGGGAAAGGTAGCTACTGGACATGTCCAGTGCAAAGGGTTTTCATTAAGAAAAAGCAATCTTACAGATTCCAGGTTCAGAATTAAGAGGCTGCCATTTTCCGCAAGCAGCATCCATACATGGTAGAGACAAAGGCCATGTCTACAACATCACTTATGTGGGCAAGACATATGTGAAAAAAACCCATCCACCTGAACAACATATACCAGCAAAAATTAAGTGCTTGTGTGCACAGCGCTATCTTGAAGTGAAAGCTACACGAGTCATCTTACAGTGGCGCAGCTGCATAGGTACAGCTGTGCTGCTATAAGCTCACTAGTATAAACATGGCCTAAGAAATTGCCTCTAGGAGACGATCAGAAGGAAATGTATGTGTGTGCGCACTACAGTATGAAAATGCATATGCTCGGTTGAAACACTGTGCTAAAATATATGTAACAGCAACAAAGTGGGGACGTTTGTATAAAGAACACCAGGAGATTTACCGTGTAACAGTTCTGTTGAAAAAGTTATTCAAAGTATTCCTAATACTGTTTGTGTATGTATTAAATGTTTGTTCACTAAAAAAATGTCTCTCACTGAGGTTCAGTGGTAGCTGTTGTTTACATTTACATTCAGGCGTTTACAGATCATAGCTCTAAGGTTTAACTTTGTAATACTTTTTTTCCCATGAAACATCAAAACTTTGGTCTCTGGTTCTACAGAGAGGTAAGGTAAGGTGCAGGAAAGAAAGGAATGCTACATAATATTACCACCCTTCTACCAGAGTATCTGAACTTCTTCACAGACCATTAATACATTTATTTGAACAACACTGCTGTGAGATAAGGTAGTATTATCTCCATATTGCAGATGCGAGTCCCTGATGAACACAGAGATCAAAGCCAAAATGGTTCAAAACAGTGACTAACTTTGGGAGTCCAATTTGAGACATGGAGCTCTTGATTTTTCACAGTACTTAGCACTTGTATAAACAGTAGTTCGAAGCACATCTCCAATTGACTGTAGGTGCCATTGCGAGCACTCAGCACTTCTGAAAATCTGGGCCCACAGTCAAATTAGGCAACCCAGAAAAATGAGGCACTCACAGTTAGTGTCAACCTGCCAAAATTTTGCTTAAAGTCTCTTACCCAGTATCACAGAGGAACTTCGTGGCAGAGGCAGAAAGAGAATCCAATTTTGCAGGGTAGCATTCAACTGCCTGAGCCATGAGACCATCTTGTCTTTTCCTGCAATCCCTTGCCTTATTCAATACACAGTGTGATGGTGGTAAACCAAGTGTCAGCTCTGGACAAGGCTGTAGGTGTTCGCTAAGAACAAACTCACAACTGTCAACCAAACCAGCTCACCCGTATGCTCGTTTTGTTCAAAATAGCTATTAGTCTTCTAAGACTGTATTTAATGTTTAGACTCCATGAAATGCTTGTAAGATGCTACATGCATTAATCTTGCTTGTAATGTCTGTATCTCATGCTATAAAGAAATATGCAAGTTTTGCTTTACAACTTTGAAAATGTTTGCTCTGAATTTTGGAGCCCAGGCACAGGAATTATCTGTCTCCCCCCCCCCCACCCGACACACCACCATTAAGGAAGGGCAAATAAGAAACATCACAGTACAAAGGATTGGTGAATGGCCCTATCACACTTTGGAAATGCTATCTGAAATGGAGCTTGTCTCATGGACTGGAAGATCAAACATAAAAGAGAAAAACAGGATCACAAGAAAATGTGTCATCTCTTTGCTGTTTGAACTCTCCAGGGCCCAAGACACTAAAGGAAGGCAGAGATCCCCAGGAGTTACCTCTGACTCCACCCTGAAATTTTTTTTTAATTGACAGACTACCACATCTCTGACATCTTTAGGAATCAGAGATGACAACTCACTTGACTGTGGTATGTTTGCTTGCTTTAACCTGTAAATTACTCATTTCTTTTTCCTACTTAATAAAGCTTTAGATAGCTTATTACAAATTGGCTATAGGCATTGTATTTTGTGGAACATCTAGGGTATGAACAGATTTGGGCTAAGTAACTAGTCCAAGTAACTGGGACTGGAAGCAACCTGAATGTTTTGTGATTTTTTGGTATGACAATTTAACACTAAGTCCAGCTTGCCTGGGCAGCAAGATAGACTGGAGTGCTCAAGGGGACTGCCTGTGATGCTACGGTAAGACTATTATAGTGATCCAGGAGTTCACATTTGCTACTGAATTGGTGAAATCTAATTATAGAACATATGACAGTTACAGTTTGGGGTATCTGCCCTATTTTTGACAATCTGCCCTGAGGTAGATACTCACAGTCCTGAGCCACTCTAGGGGCAGGTCCAGACTAGAGCTTTAAATCGATTTAAACAGCTTTAAATCGATTTAAAGCTGTAACCATCCACACTACAGAGTACAGTAAATCAATTTTAAAGGTCCCTAAAATCGATTTCTGCACTCCACCTAAATGAGCGGAGTAAACCTAAAATCGATTTTGTAAAATCGATTTTATGCTAGTGTGGACAGAAACAGAAGTTAATGGCCTCCGGGAGGTATCCCATAGTGCACCAGTGGCCGCTCTGCACAGGGAAAGGAACTCTACTGCTGGCCAGGTAAACAGGAAAAGCCCCGGGAACTTTGAAATTTCAGTTCCTGTCTGCCCAGCGTGGAGCTCTCAGCAGCAGAGATAACAGTGCAATCTCCTGAGAATAGGAAAAGAGCTCCAGCATGGAACGCACAGGAGTTACAGGATCTGATAGCTGTATGGGGAGAAGAGTCAGTGCTTTCAGAACTGAGGTCCAGCAGAAGAAATGAGAAAACCTTTGAAAAGATTTCTAATGCCATGAGACAGAGAGGACACAGTAGAGACTCGTTGCAGTGCCGGGTGAAAGTGAAGGAGCTCAGACAGGCGTATCAGAAGACCAAAGCAGCAAAGGGCAGGTCAGGATCTGGCCCCAAAGCATGCCGCTTCTACGAGGCGCTGAACGCAATATTGGGGAACTGCGCAACGACAACCCCCCCCTTGTCTGTGGATTCAGAGGTGGGGGTAGTGATGTCTGCCACTGCCGAAGATTTAGAGGACGGCGAAGATCACGATGAGGACCAAGAGGACCAAGAGGAGGACGAAACAGCAGAGAGCACAGAGCATTCAATTCCCACTAACAGCCAGGATCTTTTCCTAACCATTACAGAAGTACCCTGCCAGCCCTCTCAAGCCAGTAGCACAGAAAATGATGCTGTGGAATCATCCTCTGGTGAGTGCACTTTTTTTTATTAAAAGCGTAGGCTGAATGAATGCAAGCCTTTTTTAGTGAGTGATTTGCCATGAGTGCTTGCATGCAGTAGCTGGAATTAGTGTTACTGGAACAGTCTATTAACATGTCTGGGGATGGAGCGAAAATCCTCCAGGGACATCTCTATGAAGCACTCCTGGAGGTACCCCAAAAGCCTCTGCAGAAGGTTTCTGGGCAGGGGGGCCTTATTCCGTCCGCCATGAAACGAAACTTTACCACGCCATGCCTGCAGCACGTAATCAGGTATCATTGCATGACAAATCCTAGCAGCAAATGGGCCTGGCGACTGCTGGCATTCAAGAAGCATAATTTCTTTTTCTCTGTCTGTTATCCTCAGGAGAGTGATATCGTTCATGGTCTCCTGTTAGAAAGTAATGTACTTTTAGTAAGGGAACATAGATGACCATTCATTCCTTTCTTCTGTGCTGAGCCAGTAAATGAAAAACCTTTCCTAAAACAATGACCCAAGTGGTGGTTGTTAGAAAGCTATTCATTCCTACGGGGCGGTGTCCCCTAGCACTTGGCCAGCATGAATCATCCCTATTAACTGCCATGGCAGAGGGGGGATGGGGTTAGGTAGATGGCATTAAAGCTAACTCCAAAGTGCAGCACAGATGATTGTGGGAGGGAACTTGTATTTCCCTATGCTGCACCTTTTCCATGGCTTAAGAAACCAGTGTTGTTCCTTAAAGCACTTTGCCCCACTAGTGTGCATGCTACCTGATAATAGCAGGGGGTGCAGGGTACTACAAGGCACTGCATGGTTCACTACCAAATAACTTACCATTGTCTCCGGACACGGTCTGTGTGCTCCCCTGACCTGCGTCTGAGCTGAAATCTCAGTCCTCAGCCACAAGCAATAAGTATTAAAAGAATCCTAAGGCGACCTTGAGGTAAAGTTACATGCTCAAGGTACGGTGAATAGCGCAGTTCACTGAGAAAGACTGTATCCATTGTTCTGTGAAATGTGTCTCTTATGATTCTTCTGTCACTCTTTCCACCCCCCCCCACACACAGCTGCACATTTCTCCAGCCTCCCTCTCCCTTCTCCTGTCCGACGGGGAGGTCACATAAGAAGGCTAAGAAAAAAGAGAACGCGTGAGGAGATGTTCACAGAAATTATGGCAGTAACCCGTACTGAGAGAGCTCAGCAGGGGGACTGGAAACAATTGGTCGCAAAGTACAGGGAGGCTGCCAGTCAACGCGAAGACAGGAGGGATGCTAAAAATGATTTCAGGTGGCAGGAAGATCAGCGCTGGCAGGCAGCAACGCTGGATCTTCTTCGTGATCAGACCGACATACTCCGCGATATGCTGGAAGAGCTGCGTGGTCTCAGGTTGCCTCTGCAGCCCATGTATAACCTCCCTCAGTACTCACCCTGTCCCACACCTTCCAGAACCAGGCGTGTACGAACGCGTGGGGGAAGGCTATCTGCACAACCCAACTACACCCCTGTGGACAGTCCAACCAGAAGGCTGTCATTACATTGAAAACCCCTTAATGTTATGTTTCTTCCCTCCTGTACTCCTCCCAAACCTCTCCCTTGGCACCATTTACTTACTTTACTCTCAGGACATGCTATGCAAAGGCAGTGTGAGGGTGGGTTGTTAAACAAATAAAGCATGCAGCTTTGCAAAGCTTCAGAGAAGCTAGTTTGCAGCATCAGGAGTAAACACATGGGGAGGTGGGTAATACAGGGAAAATAAACAAAGCAGTCATACCGTACCATGGTCCATGATAAATCTTGTTATGTCTTCTCTGATGCACCTTCTTCTTACCAACCTCCCTCCCCCCTTCCTGCAAACCTCCCTCACTCCCTTCCCCGGAGAACCCCGAGTTATGAAATGTCATGCACAGGATTGTAACAGCAAGCATGATGATTGATTGCTGAAAGGGTCTGATTTTTAATAAAGAACTCAATTTCTTTAACAAATAACAGTAACTTTATTTTCAATAAGCAAACAGTTAAGGAAGGGTGCTGGGAAGCTCGTTTGCAGCAGCCAGAGTCAAGACATGGGGAGGTAGGTAATAACAGGGAAATAAACATACCAATCACAATGTTCCCTGGTCCATGAAGCCACTTCTGGGCTCCCTTTGTTTTTCCTTCCTACATCCCTCCCTAACCCTAGCCATTTACTATTCTCCTCCCAAAAAACCCCTATTACTGTAATTCTATTCGCAGGCTTCTAAATGCAAAAGGGAGGGTGCGCTGCTTACAGTGACTGTCTTTTAATAAAGAATTCAATGTTTTCCACAGACACAGACGGCTATTTTAATTACCGTAAGCAAGCAGTTGTGGAAGGGTGCAGGGAAGGCAGCTTGCAGCAGCAGGACTGAATACATGGGGAGGGTGGTAATCAATGGAAAAGAAACTCAGCATTCAAACTGTACCCTGGCCCATGAGGAAGCTACTTTTCAGGGCTTCTCTGATGCGCACAGCATCCTGGTGTGATCTTCTAATTGCCCTGGTGTCTGGCTGCGCATAATCAGTGGCCAGGTGGTTTGCCTCAGCCTCCCACCCCGCTATAAAGGTCTCCCCCTTACTCTCACAGAGATTGTGGAGCACACAACAAGCAGCAATGACAAAGGGGATATTGGTTTGGCTAAGATCTGAGCGAGTAAGAAGCGTTCGCCATCTTCCCTTCAATCTGCCAAATGCACATTCTACCACCATTCTGCACTTGCTCAGCCTGTAATTAAACAACTCCTGAGCACTGTCAAGGCTGCCTGTGTATGGCTTCATTAGCCAGGGCATTAAGGGGTAGGCTGGGTCCCCAAGGATAACTATAGGCATTTCAACATCTCCAACTGTTATTCTCTGGTCAGGGAAGTAGGTCCCTTGCTGCAGCCGTTTAAACAGTGTGGTGCTTCTGAAGACACGTGCGTCATGAACCCTTCCTGGCCATCCCACGTGGATGTTGGTGAAACGTCCCTTGTGATCCACCAGGGCTTGCAGCACCATCGAAAAGTACCCCTTGCGGTTTATGTACTGGGCGCCCTGGTGCTCCGGTGCCAAGATAGGGATATGGGTTCCATCTATGGCCCCCCCACAGTTAGGGAATCCCATTGCAGCAAAGCCATCCACAATGGCCTGCACGTTTCCCAGAGTCACAACCTTTCGAAGCAGCAGCTTAATGATTGCTTTAGATACTTCCAGCACAGCAGCCCCCACAGTAGATTTTCCCACTCCAAATTGATTACCGACTGACCGGTAGCTGTCTGGCGTTGCAAGCTTCCAGATGGCTATTGCCACTCGCTTTTCCACTGTGAGGGCTGCTCTCATCCTGGTATTATGCTGTTTCAGGACAGGAGAAAGCGAGTCACAAAGTTCAAAGAAAGTGCTCTTACGCATGCGAAAGTTCCGCAGCCTCTGCGAATCGTCCCACACCTGCAGAACTATGCGGTCCCACCAGTCCGTGCTTGTTTCCCGTGCCCAAAAGCGGCGCGGAATGGGTAGAACCTCCCCCAAAACCGTCAGGAGCTCCAAAGTGCAGGGGCCCGGGGTGTCGGAAAACTCGTTCTCCAAGTCCTCATCACTGTCGTCCCCGCAGTCGAGCATTCTCTCTTGCATTTCTGACTCATGGTTCAGCATGGATAGCACGAGAATGCGTGAACTATTTACAGCATTTGCGATCAAGGATAAGAGCACACCTGGATCCATGCTTGCTGCAAAATGGCGTTTTCTCACTGCAGCCAGTAAAAACCGCGTGAAGTGACTGTGTTCCGCTGACAGGAAGGGAGGGGGTGAGGCTGTACCCAGAACCACCCACGACGGGGATTTTGGCCCCATCAAGCACTGAGGTAGTAACCCATAATTCCAAAGGCCAGGGACCCGTGCAGGAACTGTGGGATAGGTACCCAGAGTGCAACGCGCAGGGAAAAGATGGACGCCAGGGAACATGGACGCTCAACATCGATGTAAGTAGCCCTAGTGTGGACGCGCAAAATCGATTTTATAAAGCCTGCTTTATAAAATCGATTTTAATAACATCGATTTTACCCTGTAGTGTGGACGTGGGCTAGGTAGCGTGACACACATCTTCCAGCTGCTGCAACAAATGAGGCAATGGCCATATAGACAACAGTCTCATTCACTATACAACCCTGATTCATGCCCAGAGCACCATCTGCCTGTGCACTGGAGCAGAGACACTGAGAAAAAAAAATAGAACATGATCATGCAGTGAAAGACAATCACAAAGTATTTGCACAAAAGGGGTTAATTAAAATGGCAGAGGGAATCCTCAAAGCTGGTATTTCCTAACTTTTGAATGCTTGCCTGCACAAACTTAATGTTTTTATAATGTTTATGTGAAATAATCTAAAGGTTTTTTTTAAATGAAGAAAACAGAAATGCCACTATGTGAAACCTTATCAATTCATGCAGAATTAGAACCAGAGTGAGATGCATAGCGCAGTCAGTACTCTACCACTTGAGCTAATGGCGTAACTGACAGCAGTTGCAGGTTTGTCATTCTCTATGAGGCTAGCCACTCAAGAAAAAATAACATCTCCATGCACTTTCACAGCAGAGGAATGGTGAGACTCAAAACTGGGTTAAAACTCCACGTTCTGAGGGAACTATACTCTAGTGGTTACAGATCCTTCTGCCCATCCTCTTCAGTCTGTCATTCTCCTATTCCCATATCTCCACACCACCCTGGCTCCCCGGCTCAATGACAGTCCTTTCACCTCCCCCTCTGCATTCCAGCTCCTCATCTTCATCCCCACCCTAGTCAGCTCTTTGCTGCAGTCTGCCCATCTCTTTGATCCAGACTTCCCGCTCCTTCAGGCCCAGTGCCTCACCAACTTGCAGTTGAATCAGGCAGCTTTCACCACCACCTCCTCTTCACTGCCAGGACACCAGCAGTGGGAGTGATGAGGACACAGAAGAGACAGTCTCTCTATTCTCAGTACCTGTGCCTGGCCTCTAGCACCCAAAAGAAGCAGTTGAAGGGGAAGTCCTACTCAGTTCTTGAAACTTTGGGCTGGAGCATACTCAAATACAGATTGAATCTTTGAAGAATTCAGTGCTAAATCCTGACAAATTTCTACCACATATATGCAAAGTGAGGTTCCAGGGTTCATAACTTGGCCAACATGTGGGCAGATTTTCACAGGGGTAGAAACAGTGATAACACCAAATTTCAAGTCCCTATTCTCATGGACACATTAGAGCTCACTAAAACAGTTTCAGTAATTTGTCATCATGGGCAAAGCAACATATCCTCCCTAAACATCATTCTGAGAAATGGCTGAACCATTTTGTTTCAAGTTTTTCAAAAAATTCAGCCTGCGGCAGACACCCTGCATGGGTAATTTCAACCGGAACTTAGTCTGGCAAATGGTATGAGCAACTGAAAAATAAGGTTTTAAAGGGAAATGTTGGGAAAGCTTAATTATAGGCATTGCTACCTGCATAATCATTGCTTAAAGGTTGAAGTAAAAATTCAGAGTGACCAAAGAAATTCATTATACTACTGAAAGTGTCTAATAAGCTAAAAAGGACACACAAGATGTTAAGAATGCAAGTAATCAGAATGGCACACAGACTACTGCTGAAGAGGTTACTTTTATACATATACATGAAGCTTGCTGGAGATGAAGGAAGAGTTAATTAAACATTACAGCAAACAGGCAAAAACTAACCACCATACAGCAATAAGGGATTCTGCAGAGAGAAGGCTAAAATACTTTTGTGGAGTATGAGTGAGAAATGATGGACCAAGTACATCAAGCAACTAATTATGTTAAACTGAATAATACTACATGAAATGTCAAAAGAAAAAGTGTAAATTTATTAAGAATTATCTTAGATGAAAGTCAGATCACTCAACTCTTTAAACTGACAGGAGTCAATTCATTAGTAAGTTCTAATGGTGCCTATGAGTGTACTGTGGACTCCTGATTAAATAAGACATTTGCTACCTTGGCACTGTAACACTAAAACATTGAGTATGATTTGTCACATATATTAAGCACCTGAGCTCATATCATCAATCAGAACAAAAATTTTATATAATGGACCTAGAATGGAGCAGTTAATACACATCACATATTCCATCCATTTGTTAAAGAAAGTGTGTGTGTTGGGGGGGAGGCATCTTAACATCAATGAAAGGTCAAATTCAACAGGTGCATGCATATGTTTGTGTACTTCTAAAAAAATACAAGTTATTGCTTCTGCAGGACAAATTTTGATATTGTTTATTTCCCCTGCCAAGACTATCACCTTATCCGAATTAAATGATGACCAACAGATTTCACTTATTTCTTGAAACGAACTGTAACAGATTGATTGGAGTTTCTGCAATAATAGAAAGGTTAAATATTTCAAACCAGAGCTCAATCCCAGACCTGAGACTGAATAAGTTGTGATTGATTTCAGACCGTACTTTTTCCCACTGAGGTTAATTAGGTTGAAAAACTAGATGATCCACACTTTCCTGCTAAGATGTGCACAATTTCTTCTTTATATTTTTCTTTTTAGTCCTTTCAGTTTTATTTATTAAATAGTTCCAGTTTTCTTTAGAAAGCCTTTATACATTAGTTCACAGAAACAGGAAAAAATAACGAGTACTGAAGTATTTGCGGCACAAGAGATGGAAACTAATTTTATCACATTTCTTTATATGTCCCTACAACAGAATGGGAAGTCAATCTTCCAAAGAGAAGCAATTTCACCAATTCAAGACAGCAAAGATCCTATGAAAATTTCTTTAGTGCTTGAAAGAAGATGGATGAAGATTAATGTTCATGCTGTATATGTAAAAAGGCCTTTTGAAGTAACTAAATACTAATCAAGTTACAAGTACTTTCCATAGAAACAAAAACATTAGCAAATTGGGGGGTTACAGGAAGACAGCCTTCTGGAAACTACTGTAAGGTATTAGTTCACTGTCCTCAATTTCTCTACTGAAAACTAGAGAGAAAAAACAACATCAAGTCCAAGAAAGAGCATTTTTTCACCCTGGTGGCAATTTTTCCCCTTTGCTAAGGAGTTGTGTGAGAAATCAAGAGTTAAAAGGTAGGCCCAGTCTCAGTCTTCTTTTGACCTGATCTTCCTACTTAAATTCTAGCATAAAAAATGCTAATTGTCTGGAGAAGATGATTGGGCTAAATGCTGAAGAAACATCTTTAGAAATGGAAAGAGCACTTTTCTCTCTCTCTCAGCAGAGGTACAGAGATAATACAGAGCCTATCTTACTGATTGCATTATACAGTTTCATCAAGAAAACCTCCACTTTTGAATTTTCCTTAAATTTGACACCGAATTTCTGACTTGCCACCACAAGAAACCAGCAAGTCTCTCCTTGGGAATTTAATTCTAGCTTTCCCCATAACACAGAGATCCTGGATAAGAATCACACAGTTGAAAATTGTAAGTAAGGAATCAGAGTCTGCATAATTCTAGACCTGATAAAAATAAGGAGGTGGAATAATATTGCAATCATTTTGTCATTTTTCCTTCTCCCTCCTTTAAAAAAAATCAAAATTTGGAACCGCTCTAGTAAGCTGAAATACAATTCTATAGCTCAAATGGAAAAGCAAGTGGTTTACAATATAACAGTGAAGACGGATAAAAGCCTGCTAAAGAGAGCAAGAACTGTATGAGATGATCAGCATCTCAGCATCCTGGAATCTAAAAAGCACAGCAAGAGGTAAATGTGACTCAGACTATATGCGGAATAACTGATGATTTGAATCCTAACTAGCTCATTCAAAACAAATGCTAATGTGAAAGAAACCATACATAAAACCTCTCCCTCTTTAGTAACCAGTGATCTGATTAAAGTAAGCAGACAAAACCAAATGTTGCTTTAGAACAGATCTAATGATGTTCTTATTAAGTTTAAAAATAGGTGATTTTTTTTGGGCACCAAGGAAAACAAATCTTTTATAGCAGAGCATATCACAAATATTTTGAGTTCATTAATTGGTCAGAACTCAGCTACATCAGTGACTATTCACAATTCAAGACAACTCTGGACTCCTCTGAGATGATGCAGCTAACAAAACTCACAATAAAATGCCTGAGAGGTCAATAAGAGCTGCTGGGTGCTCAGCACTTTTGAAACTCAGTCACTTATTTAGGTGACTACGGTCCCACTTCAGCAAGGAAGGTAAGCACATGACTAACTTTAAGCATGTGAGCAGTCCCAGTGATTTCAGTGGAACCACTCATATGTACTTAAAATTAGGCATGTGCTTATGTACCTTCAGGAGGGATTTAGGAGCCTAAATTTTAGGATCCTAATTATTAAAGTAGTGACCAGAGATTTCCACTTTGTTCAACCTCTTTATTAATGATCTGGATGATGGGATTAATTGCATCCTCAGCAAGTTCACAGATGACACTAAACTGGGAGGAGAGGTAAATACGCTGGAGGGTAGGGATAGGATCCAGAGTGACCTAGACAAATTACAGGACTGGGCTAAAAGATATTTGATGAGTTTCAACAAGGACAAGTACAAAGTCCTGCACTTAGGAAGGAAGAATCCCATGCACTGTACAGGCTGGGGACCGACAGTTCTGCAGAAAAGGACCTGGGGATTACAGTGGATGAGATGCTGGATATGAGTCAACAGTATGCCCTTGTTGCAAGAAGGCCCATGGCATAATGGGCTGTATTAGTAGCCAGCAGATCGAGGGAAGTGATTATTCCCCTCTGTTCAGCACTGGTGAGGCCACATCTGGAGTACTGCGTCCAGTTTTGGTGTTCCCCCTCCCCCCACAGAAGGAAAGTGGACAAACAGGAGAGAGTCCAGTGGATGGCAATGGAAATGATTAGGGGGCTGGGGCACATGCCTTACAAGGAGAGGCTGAGGGAACAGGGGTTATTTAGTCTGCAGAAGAGAAGGGTGAGAGAGGTTTGATAGCAGCCTTCAACTACCTGAAAGGGGGTTCCAAAGAGGATGGAGCTAGGCTGCTCTCGGTGGGGGCAGATGACAGAACAAGAAGCAATGGTCTCAAGTTGCAGTAGGGGAGGTCTAGGTTGGATATTAGGAAACATTATTTCGCTAGGTGGGTGGTGAAGCACTGGAATGGGTTACTTAGGGAGGTGCTGGAATCTCCTTCCTTAGAAATTTTTAAGGCCTGGCTTGACAAAGCCCTGGCTGGGATGATTTAATTGGTGTTGGTCCTGCTTTGAGCAGGCGATTGGACTAAATGACCTCCTGAGGTCCCTTCCAACCCTGATATTCTATGATTCCATCAGTGTTTGTTAGTATACAAGAATACTGTGTTCCAAAATCATCGTATGCATAAACAAAATAACCATTTTTACAGATATATAGGTAAACAAACTATACAGTTCAAAATAGAAGTGCAGTACATTAGGAACTGTTTAATATTACTGAGAATCTCTCTATAGGGTATAGTGTGGATTAAGAAAATCCTAATAAGCAAAACTGATTACTTTGCCGGGGGGAGGGGAGGGAATCCCATCCAAAATGTAATTAATGAAATCTGTGAATATGGAGATGTAGTAAAAGGCTAACTAGATGTGCTTTGCAGTGCTCCTTGGAGGATCTTTCATCTTAATAATCACCTGTAACAACGTTACTGAGATCCCATAAAGTGCTCAGGTGATAGGCACAGTGTAAGAGCCTATATCACTAGGTTAAAAGGCACTTTAAATCTAAACCTGTTTTGGGGCTCGTAACATTTCCAAAGTTTTTCCTTTGAGGATGAAGACTCACTCAGCCCAAAGTTCCCCATGAAGCTTGAGAAAAAGTAGGGCAGCAATTATACAGAATACACACACACATATATATACACACAGCTAAATCTGACTACGTTAAAAACTGTATCTTACTTTTTGCAATTTGAATGGGATATAAATAGAGTGAGAACATATAAATCCAATGGCCTCAAAACAATACAATTGTATATAGCATACATATTTTCTTAAATTACACATAAAATTTGTGTGTGAAAACACCAAAACTAAAATCTGTTTAAAACCTGTTAAATATTCTAGTAACAAAATCTCAGATACCCAAATTTACAGCAATTAGCTGTACTTGCAATTAGCAAGTGTACTTGCAAATGAATATCCCAATCCTGACCTTTGGAGAAGCCACAAATGTAAGACTGTGGTGGGGCAGCTGCCCCATACAGACAGAAGAAGGGTTAAAGCAGCTTTGGAGAGGCTACCCAGAATGCAGCCAATTAGAAGAGGGCTTATTGAGTAAGACAATAGGAAGTGAAGCAGCCCATATAAGACTGGCCCATATAAGACTGGCCCATATAAGAAAGCCTGCTAAGCAGAACAGAAACAGACTCTCCCTGGAGAAGGGAGGAGGACTGGCTTTCTGTCGGAGGGGTGAGAGACACAGCACCATGGATAGAAAAGTGCTGAGCAAAGTCGGGGAGGAGAGGGAGTTCCAGCCTAACAGCTGCCAGACTGAGGCCCTGATACAAGGGTAGAGAAGGTGCTATAGCTGCAGGGAAGTGCCCCAGGGAAATGGATGGGGGGGTAGGAGGAGGGGCAGTACGTGGTTGCCGGCTATATGATCCCTGGGCCGGTAACTGGAGTAGTGCGCAGGCCTGGGTCCACCCCTTTTGTGCCCCCCCGCCACTGAGGGGAGTGGCCAATGCATGGACTGCAGTTTGCCACTGATGCAAGTGGCTAGACCAGAGACTGCAGTTTGCCACCGAGGCAACTGGTGAGACTGAGGACTGTTGGATCCCCAGGAAGGTGGGGGGCAGAGAACTGAATGGGGCACAGCTGAATGAGGATGCTGCAGTCTGGGGAGCGACATGGGTCCTAGAGGTGGAGGCGAGAGTGATGACACGCGAGACACCACTAGATGAGGATGCTCTGTTGAAATGAGAGCTAATTCCCAGGATGGCCAGCAGGAGGCGTCATGGGGTGCCACTTACTCTCTTGTAAGTGATAAAGTTTGTTCATTTGTGTTTCCAAAATCAATCTCTTTAACATCAAGTAAAAAACAAATAGTTTTTTGGCCTTAACATATTCATCCCTCCAAATACATGTTAGTTTCTATAGAAAAATCTGCACATTTTTGAGCTGTAACTCTGACTATGGAGAGACCTCAAGACAATTACAAAAATGTGGAACAGCAGAAAAACAATTAGTTTTAATAGATGCTCAACTTCAGATGTCAAAATTGTGTCCATGTTACTTGTAAACGTTTTATTGTGCACACCCATTGCATTTATCCCACTCTTTGCATTTACCACACAAAGTGAGCATGACCTCAATGTAAAAAGAAAAGCAATAACATTATAAATCTCATTACTCATTTTTTAGGTGAAAATCAATCTAAAATTACCTCCATATCAATTCTGCAATGCCAACGAGCTAGCTGAAGTAGGATTTAGTTTACACAATTGTGTAAGGTTATACCAGGGTACTGCTAAATGTTTAGGACCAGATTCTGCTACTCCGATTAAATAGTTTAAAGTAGTCCCATTGATTTGATTAGGACTGCTCAGGAGGTGAGGGACTACACCACAGGAATAAAGATGTCGGGATCTGGCCCACAGTGGACAAAACAAAGACAAATCTAGTTCATTTCCTATCAGATTCTTTTTGAGCATTAATTGTCATTGGTACTGCCTTTTTTGGGGGTTTTGTTTTTGTTTTTAATCTATAGCTATTAAGCCAACACCCCTCTCCACACTGTACTCTTTCAAGTACAAGACCAGTTTTGAATAATTGTTAAATCATCTTATATAGGCCTCTGCACTGTGTATTTAAAACAAAGAATTGTAAGGTAGGGGCATACAGGATCTGGCAAAGAAGCACCTGGAGCAAGATGTCTGTAAGATCCCTTCCTAATAAAGCAGAGAAATGAAAAGTGACAAAACAAAAACAATGCCATATTTCTTGTAGACAAAAGGGAAGTGTGTTTTCAAGAGCTCTACCTGGAGTCAAATTATAGCAGCTGTACCACCTAACCTCTATCAGTCATAATCTAGAACAGTGCCATTTTCTATTAACCAAGCAATAGAGAGACTAAAATTACTTATACTAGTGTATGTGAGTCACTCAGCTTGCTCCAATGCATTCTGATGACTTAATTAGGTAGATAGTGTAGCACATGTGGTTTTCTAGTCAAGTTCATCACAAAGGCCAGATCATCAAAGCAGAATAGTTGTGTGCTTTACAGCTAGATTAAAAATACGGATTTCTTCATTAAGTGTCTTGAAGCTGACTGTGCCTCCTGGTTTGTCGCCATCTATTCAGACAATTAAATAAAGCCTCATGCTGGAAAACTAAAGCTAATAAAAGAACCGTAAATTGAAGTACAGCTGGCAATCTTTTTATTTATTAAGTCCTCAGTGTACACTGTGACAATCTCTAGAAGGCAAGGCACGTGCTGGGATTTTTTTCTTTAATATTTGTCCTCTTTCAAGGCGTGACATTTCCACTGATAGGATTTGCAAACCTTTGTCATCTGCACAAAAAGGCAAAGAATAAACAAAGGTCACCTCTTAAAGCCAAGAAGCATGAAACAATCAACAAACTTTGAAAAAAAATGTTCATGTCAATCAAAAAAGAAAAAGTATGATGAGCAGTAAAACTACTCCTGAAAGAATGATCTGGCATGTGTCAGATAAAATTCCAGTTTAAATATATTATTCCAAAGCAGAAGTTAGAGCTACATATTTCTACTTCTGTTAACAGGGCTGACTAGGAAAAGAGAGAGATCAGTAGGTAAAAGATTGAATTCTGGTCAAAGTGCGGGGAGGGAGGAGAAACCAGTTTATCCAACAAAATCTGCAATGCAGATGTTTAGAATTTGGTGAATGTTAGCTAACCATAGCATAATATACAAGACATTTGCCACATAGTCTTTATTTTCTAGTGGTATGAAATAATCACCTCTTCTGCTCTTCACCACAAAGCCAGCATCACATGAATGATGCAGAATGACATATGATATTTATCTGATGGCACAGATTGCACTGCATTATGGAAGACTATAACATTCATAATTTAAACATGGCAAATAAATAATACAGTTCAAATAAAAGATATTTTATTAAAAATGCTGAGTCAAAACCTCTCTCTCAATTAAGAAGGAAAAACCCTTTCATGAGAAACCACACTTTTCTAAAGTGAAGTCATAATTCACCTATATGCATACAGGAAGTACCTACAACAATTAAAACAGCTTCCTTTGTCAATCCCCTACCCTTGCTCCCCCTCAATTATTCAGTCTTCTAAAAAAAATTTTTTTTAGATAAAATTCTCCCTCCAAGGTCACAGCTTTATTTGGAAATTTGAAAATAAAATTTTATTGGTCAACTCTGAGCTATTTAAGCATGGAGGGGGAAAAAACCCACACACTTTGCCCTTCTATTTTAATCTGGGATGAAATCCTGGCCCCACTAAAATCAAAGGTAAAACTCCTATTGACTTCATTAGGGGCAGGATTTCTCTGACAATTAAATGCTGAATTGTAGAAACTTCAAAATTGACTTGCTTTGTAGGTATTATGGAACCTTAAGAAGCTAGCTAAATTTGAAGAAAATCAGATCAGTACTTTTAATTTAAAGATATGGGCACTTGATGCATTAAACTCCTACTGCCTTTACAAAACACCTTGTAAAGATTTTTTTTAAAATGCTTTAGTTTGGGATTATGAAGATGTACCTCACTCAAATTAGTAAAGTTCATGGAAAAACAAAAACTTGAATACTTTCCATGTGGAACTTGCCAGCAGTACAGCCATGTTCAGGTTGCCCTTCTGGAAGCCCTTCTTCATATTTAAAAGGACCAACTAGCAGGAAAGCATGAGGTGAAAAGGTAATTGCCTACTTGGGAAAGGAGGATGGACCATCAACTTTCTGAAAACCTGGCAGGCACAGTCAGAGGTTTTCTGAGCTTGGTATCCCATGTATTTGAGCTAGTTATATCAGAGCAAAATAAGATGTCATTATGTTGGTAGAATAAAAATCCACATCCATTATGGACATTGGTGGTCTCCTGCTCTTAAGGTTTATCATCCAAATTGTCATAGGGATGCATTTGCTAATACTCAAAATAAAGATTCTCTACTCCACCACCTAACTTATTCAGCTTGTAAGCATCACATGATGAAGAGTTCCATCTCAAGGAATTCATAAAAGCATATGAAGAGGTCTCAACTAAAGTAGCTTCACTTAGATGCTTCAGCTGTTAACTACACATTGGAGAGAGTCACCAGGACAAGAAGTGTACCCAGATACAACAGAGGTAAAGCTATGGTTGAGGCCAAGTGGTGGCCATTTCATTTTTAACCTTCCCCCCCAAAATAAACTTTTACCTTGAGCTATTTCATGCTCAAATCTCAGTGCCAAGGTAATTTGGAAAGTTTGATCAAAATCTGTTCAGTCATGTTAGAGCCAGGCAAGTGTGAAATAAGCGTAAATTGTTTTATAGAAAGTGACAATGTCAATTTCTGTGAAAGAGGTGGATAAAGATCCTATGTCATGGATCCATTTTTCAAAATACCCACGAGTGTTCTAGGTTAATACAGAGATTACAAAATTGGTTGTCAAAAGGTAGCATGCACACATTAGACAAAGTATCAGATCCAGATAGCAAAATCACAAATTTGAGAAGGAAGTGCCAAATGAAATCAGCAAACCCTTAAATTGTATTTTTCAATTCACCAGCTCAGAGTCCTGAGGACTAGAAATCAGTAAATATAATGCTACTTTAAAATGCTAGTTTAAAAAGATGAACTATAAACTAATAAGATTAACAATGGCTGTGGAGGAAAATCCTGGAAGCCACTGTAAATGATATGGTGATAGAAAAGGAGGTTTTTTTAGTTGCTCTAAGTAAAAAAAAAAAGTTATAGGAAAGAAAGTAAAATGAAAAAGTTATGCATTGATGATGAACTATGAGTCTCAAAGGTGAACTAAAAGTACACACCAAATAATTTGCTAAAAGGAATAGAACTTTCTAGTTATTGACATTACTTAATTATGACCATCTCTAATGGGGTCATCTGTTTGACGAAAGATCTGATTTACGAGTGAGATACTGTCATTGGCTGCAGTCAAGAATATAGGAAGGTTTCTTGAACATTAGAAAAGTGGCTCACACTCACCCCAGCGGGACACATTTCACAAGGTCATATTTTGTTGTTTTGCCTGATTTCTCCAGAACAAAAGCTATTGTCCAGCTGAAATAATGGATTGGTGTGTCTATTTACATATTATAAAGAAAATTCCAAAGCAACAACTACCTTTTTGAGAGCATTGAGAGCAATTAAAATCAGAATTACATTTTTTTTTAAATGTTTCAGTTTGCTTAGTTATCATAAAAGTGTCTGGAGACTTCTGCAAAAACTACTCAACCTGCCCTTGGCTTTATTTCCTCACATTTCTTCTACTGCAGGGGGTGGAAGCAAGGGGATTCCATCTCTCCCTCCTGCCCTCAATAAAAGCTACAGAGAATTCAACTAGAAAAATCCACCAGTCATAGGAGCCATTAGAAGCAAGTACCAGTCCACAAAGTCCTGTGTCTCTATGCTGGATGCAGGTAGGAGAGAATGTCATGGGGAACAGTAGTGGTCTGTGCAGCCCCACAGAGCTTAAACCCCACACAGCAGAAAGCGTTCTGCAGGATCAGAAGGAAAGAAAGAGCATGTCAAGGAACAGGCATTCCCTCCTTCCACAACTCCCTGTGGTAAGGGCTGGATACAAAGCCCAGTGAGGTCAGTTAAAGAGTTTCCATTGGCTTAATGGGTTTTGGATCAGGCCCTAAATCTGCAGCTTTTTGATCCCCTCTGGACAAAATCTGATAGGCGCATTTAGGCTTAAATTATTAATATTCTACTACAATAAGTTTTTTTGTCCTTTTTAGATCATTTCAGTGTTTTGTTGTAGCTGTCTTGCTAATGTGATATCTGGTAACGTTAAAACATTTCAGTGACATAACTAATTTTATAATGTGTTTTAGATGTATTTGTTGTTCTGCTTTGCATTTGATTTAGTTAATATCTAGTTTTCCTAGATCAATGCACTTACAAATGAACAAGTTATCTAATTTTTAAACAAATACAGCACCTAAGAGAAAAAAAAATCACATCTTTGTCATATAATTTTCAAACCCATGTTCAGTGAAGAGGTGGCATGGCAGAGATACTATATGCCTCAGGAAACAAGCAGAATGGAATTGAGAGTGTATTTTATATGTGAATTAGAGGTAAGATGTAATGACACAGGATGAAAGGCTCAGCAGTGATTTTAATAAAGACAGGAGACCGTACTTCCCTGTGGACTCTATATGCAAAGGAGTGAGACTCAACTAGAATATGTGAAAAGATTCAACAAAAAGCAGGAATAAATGTTTCAAAGTTGTGAGATTTCTATTAAAATTCATCTGCATTTTATTGAAGTAGAGAATTCTAACTCTGAGACTAACATTTCTGTGAGTTGACCACATGCCATTACAACAACAAATATCTGGGACAATTTCCTATCTTGTGATATAAAGTATTACAGGAAAAAGAACTGAAGGACTCCATTAAAAAAGGTCTTTCCTTTAAAAAGAGTTGTACATATTATAAGGCAATTAAAACAATGTGGTTAGCATCTGTCTAAAAGTAATTTCGTTGCTCCTGATATTTTGAAATTGTGGTTTGATTTTTATTTCGATATAATGAATAACCCACTTGATTTTGCAATCTACAGGGTATTTGCAGTTTTAATTGCTATCCTTTATCATGTGCTTTTTAGCAATCCTCAAAAAAAAGCAGTTATCTATGGCTCTAATACTGTTGAAATATGAAGCAGAGTTCCAGAGAAGAATTACTGCTTTTATGCCCCCCTCTTTTTTAAATAAGGGGGGGAAGTTTGTGATTTTGCACCGATCTCTTTCTTCGAATCATTTAAAAAAAAATCTAAGTAAAAGACCTGAAGCAAAGCAAAATGAATGAGATGAACTCCTGGAAGAAAAATCTTGCTTTTTTTTTGATCCTGTGCGATAATTGCAGTTCTGGCCTGCTGCCAGGGAGGCTGAACACACTATGATGTCTGGCCAAGTAAAGTAATCTCTTGGTTCAGATCTGAAGTCTGTGATGAAAATTACAAAGCAGAGACAAAATCAAAATGCCACCTGTGATTTTATGCTAAAACTAATTTGATGGAAAGAGCAACACAATGCAAACAGCCTTTTTAACAGAGTCTAACGTCTGACTAGATTGAAATCAATGTTAATAGATGGAGATAGGTATTGTGAAAATAAGTTGGGCTCTGCAGATGTTCTTTTTAAACTGGCAGTCTGCTTCTGTCTGAAAGGTAAATTGCTCTGAAATGAGGTTTGAAGTCTGAGGTAAAACTTTTTAAGACAAATGCATGGCCTCATGCATCTGACGAAGTGAGTATTCACCCACGAAAGCTCATGCTCCAAAATGCCTGTCAGTCTATAAGGTGCCACAGGACTCTTTGCGGCTTTTACAGATCCAGACTAACACGGCTACCCCTCTGATACTTTTTAAGACAAGAATTTTAAACTAATATACTTGTGCTGGAATCTTTATTCCCTTGCTAGACTATTCAATATGTACTAAACAAAAGTAATCTACATTTCTTCATTTCCTCTCCATACACTATATGCACTATAGGTCTAGAAACTTATAAAGAGGTGGGTTTTTTATTTGTTTTTTTTAACTGTCTTTCCTCCCCCCACCCTCCTGAGGGGTCTACATTGGAGTTGGTTGCTATAGAAGTAGTTGTCCAACTGCAACAATCTCAGCAATAATCCAGAATTGAATCATTGACCTCTTAAATTAAAAATGTAAGAAGTAATCATGATAAATTGCAAGAACTCTGATTAGCTTACAAGGAGCCAATGTGGTTACTCAGCTCATTTGCTTGTCATTAATATCTAGAAACAGATTATCTAACAAGGAGTTTATTGCCTATATAACTGTGTATGGTGTAAAAATGAACAAAGGGAAATATTGCAGTTTTGTTGTACTATTATAAATGTTTTTTAGAAAGTGAGGAATTTCTTGCGAGATGTTCCCATTTTTCAGTTTCATTGACTTTGAATCTGGCCCTGTATGCATTGTGCAGGCACCATAATATTACATGCCTAATACAGTCATATTAGCAATCATATCCAGGATAGCACTGTCAGAATCAGTGTAATTTAGATACTTATCAGTAAAATAAAATTTAAAAAAGCGTCACTATCACTTTCTTTTGTGAACTGCTGTTGGTGCCATTACTATTTATAGTAAAGTTCAATGCCATATATCTATTTTATTTTATTTATAATGTTGCACATTGAAGAAAGAAAGAGTATACCAGTTAGAGCAGCTTCTAACAGTGTAGATGGTCTGAATCTCATTTGCTAGATTTTGCTTCATATATGTTGTCCCATCCACAATTCAAGGCTCACGTGGAGTATTAATCAAGTATGGCAGCACAGGATTTACTGAGCTCTCATGAAATAGCATAAACTGTATTTCTGTAACTGTGCTAAAGAGTACAGTAGAACCTCAGAGTTACAAACACCAGAGTTAAGAACTGATCAGTCAACCACACACCTCATTTGGAACCGGTATGCAATCAGGCAGCAGCAGAGACAAAAATAAACAAATAAATAAATAAAAGCAAATGCAGTACAGTACCGTGTTTAAATGTAAACTACTAAAAATAAAGGGAAACTTTAAAAAATATTTGACAAGAGAAGGAAAATGGTTATGTGCTTGTTTCATTTAAATAAAGATATTTAAAAGCAGCATTTTTCTTCTGCATAGGAAAGTTTCAAAGCTGTAAAGTCAATATTCAGTTATAAACTTTTTAAAGAATAACCATAATGTTTTGTTCAGAGTTACGGACATTTCAGATTACGAACAAACACCATTCCCAAGCATGCTTATCTGTTATATATTCTCTTTAGGAGACTTAGAAGAAGAAAGTGTTTCTAACTTCACTGAAAACAATGGTAACTAGATGGAGTGCAAGCACAGTGCATTTTGGCAATTAACTTATAGTATATATTTGTATTTCAGCTATTTCATATTTTCAGTACTTTGCTATTTCCTTTCTTCAGTGATGTTTTCTGTGGATTTAGTATTCTCTTTGATCTTCACGTTCACTTTTGCACTGTGCATTTTTTTTTCTTTCCCCACTGCCCCAGCAGTGTTAATCAAAGGAATCCTTTAGCAATCCTCCTTAACCTTCTGGTAACTATATCTTAAGGCCACTCCTTACATATTTTCTTTCATAGTCTAAAAGAGCAATTCAGTGCCACATAGACCCTAGAGTTCTCACTAAACTCTGAACTTTAGAAATATAAACATGCACAGAGAAACATTCACACCAACATAAAATAAATTTTGAAGAACAAAGATGCATATAGCTATTCAGAGTAAATTAAAATAAGTAAGTACCTACCTGGAATAATCTGACCCAGTAACTGGTGGGACCTGGACAGGCTGAGTACAGCTACAATGACAAAAAAAGGATAATATTCCCATTTCATGATGTTTCCTTCCTTGCATTACACCAGCTCAGCAGCATTTAAGTGTTATCTGCAATAAAAGTGGAAAGAAGGTGGACTAAGATGACAATTTATAGTCATTGGCAATTTGGAAAAGCTTTAAAACACTTTTGGCCTAGTATATCTCTGTCAAATTCACTATTTCAATATAGTTCTTTATTCAAGCACTTTTGATTCTTTGTAATCAATAGTTGGTCGTAAAATATGAACGGACATGAATCCACATACTACAGCATACCAGGCACCAACAGTGGCAGATGCACTGAAGGAAGGCACGAGAAACCCCATAATAGACAGTGTATGATTATTTAATGCTGTTGGCTGGCCAAGCTAACGTGTAAACTGTATATGAGAACTTAAGCACATACATAAAAACCTTTCTGAATTTAGGGTTAAATCAACCCGTGCTCAGGAAAGCACTTAAAACACATGCTTAACTTTAAGCATATACTCGAATCTCTTAAGTAACACACATGCATGACTGCTTTTCTTAGGTAGGGTTTGCTGAATAAGGGCTGCAGGGATCAATCTTGCCAAAATACTGAGTACTCTGACTAGATTCAGCAAAGCACTTAATTATGACAGTTGCTAATTTCCCAGCTCCTCCACCCTGCACCCTTGCTGGAGCATAAACCCAAAATTGTACCGTCTTGCACTGCACAAGCATCTGTACAATGTAAGCTCATAAAGTTTGTCCTCCCCTCGATATGGGAAGGATATGCACAGTACGCTTGTATTAACCAAATTGAGATTTTTCCCCAGACATTTCACTCAAAGGTACACGGTTTAGATAAAGCAAAAACAAGTTTATTAACTAAAAAAAATAGATCAAAGCACGGATTACCTAGTAAATAAACAAAACTATAATCACACCAGTTTCAATTATTTTGGTAATTGTTATGTCTGACTATACAGACAACAAAAAAGATTCCCCCAAGAGTAGAGAGTTAAAGAAACCCCTATGACAACTCAGTTCCTGTTTCTCTGTTATGCTTTTGTTAGGTGCCTCAGTCTGGGTGTGTCATATGTACCAGCTGGGAACACCTTGGGGGGAAAACTTGGCCACTCTGGTCTTTTAGTCGATACTTGTTTTTTTGCCCCATCCCTGTAGGATTGCTATATTTCAAGTTGTCAGAGAGAGGACACTACTGGGGGGAGGGTGAGAGGGAAGGAGACCTGGATGGGGAGTACAGTTAGGCGGTGCTGAAGGGGTGTGTGTGTGTGTACTGGGAAAAGGCAGTAAAGCACTCAAGTAGCTCAGTTTGGGTGTGTGTGTTGCCACCTGTTGTCATGTTGGGTGACCTCAGGGCCTGAAGAAGCTGTGAGTCACCAATACAGCAGTGGCAGATTACAGGGGCACACCGGTTCCCACAGCTCCCAAACTGCACCCGAGGGGTGACAACCCATCACAAAACAGAAAAAAAAACAAATTTTGTGAAGCCTGTTTGTAGGGAGCAGATCTGCTGAGTAAAATGTACATATTTTAGTGTCACTTTTTTTTTAACCGTACTACAAGTTCAAGGCTGTTCACAACCCCACACACTTCTTAAAATTATCTCACTCTATCTACGATCCTAATCAATCTTAAATTCATGTTTTCTCTCCATAGCATTTTTTTCCTACATCTCACACTCACCCTTTTGTGCCCCTTTTCACACCAAGCCCTAGTTTTAGGAGGATCTTTTACTGCCTGATCACCAAGTAACACTCCATCATCTCTTTCAAATTCCTTCTTAAAAAATGAGGATTTTTTTCATGTGTCCCAGGTTGACCAAATCAATTCTTTCTGTTTGAATCTTTTATTTCATATATTGTATTATTTCTGAAGTAAGGGTTATGCCCTTTGTGACCAGGATGCCATGTTTTAGGAATTTTGCAAGTTGTAAAATGTCCACATTTGGTTTATCATTGTCAATCATTGACTTTAATGGGAGCAGGATGGTGCTCAAATGTAAAATATACAAGTGGAGCTGAAGTAGGCAGGAATATCATGCTCAACCAGTAAGTGGGGCTTGTGATATCTTAATTATGTTAGTTCTTACTTTTCTAACATTATTGCCAATTCTGCTAGTTACATGCATTTTTTAAACTCAGATTTTTCACTCAAAAACTATACAAATACAAGCCAACATTCATTACAGAGGAAAAATCCATTACTAGCCTCAATCCATTACTAGCCTCAATCCCACCAATATAAATTTAAAGAATAGTCAAAAAACCTGAAAAATATCTAATTCAGCACTGGGTCTATTCACTACCATCTTATTTGAGGATATTACCAAAAAAATTTGAAAGGAAGTTTAAAAAAAAAAGAATATTTCCAGTTTGCCTCTCTCTCTTTCTTACATTTGCTGTACCTGTGCTGCTGCTACCATGACAACCAGCAGTGACAGCAATTCTGTTCCTCCCTCCGTCTCCTGCCCGTCCCCACCTGTGGCAGAAGTGCTCACTTTGGTCCTGCTATCACGACCACAGGCAACACTCATACTCCTTTCTCTCCTGAGCAAAACACAAACATTCCTCCACTTCCCTCCCCACCTTCTCCATCACTGTCATGACATCTAGTGTCATGAGCACGCCTACTCCTCACTCCCTCTCCCTTCTGGCTGTACTACCTCCAGCAGAGGCCAATTGGTAATAAACAAGTACAAATGTGAAGCCAGCCTCAACTGCATAATGACAGGGACAAGCCACCTGCTTCCCAGTAAAAAAGGGTTAATTCCAGCTCAATATTTTGTCTTGCACAAGTGTTCAGGGAAAGGGTGATGAGGCTGCGTGGGGGAAGAAATAGGTAGACTACTTGCCAAGTAGTGCCCCAAACCAAGTCTCATAGGACTGTGATGAACCCTAGGCTGGGGAATTTTCATGTTTACTTACTGATAGCAGCTTAAAGATAGCGCGTTACAATTATCTACCTTTGTGAAGTGCTCCAGAATTTTTCCCAATCAAAGTATATTTATCCCTGTTTTACAGGTTGGCATAGCGTTCTTACATGATTTGCTAAATGCCAGTCATTGAATCAAAGACAGAAAAGGGAATTTCTCAAACCCAGGCCTCAAGATTTCAGTGCTCTATTCTAACCACTATATAGTGCTATTGCATTACTATGTAAAACCATTTACAAAGTTGGCTTTCAGTTCCTAGTTTCTATGACCATGCATCCCACTCTAAAGAGGAAATGTCAGTGCCTCAATCAAATTTTGGGGGATCCTACTTTAAGTGAGGCAATGTCTTCCACTAGACAAGGTCTCACATTTATTTTGGGTGTCATGAGTCTAGAATGAAATGGGGTTACATTTCATGTCCACATGAAGGAATTATTGCACTAGTACTTGATGCAATATCACATGATGATGTGGAGTGTAGGACCCTCAATCAAGACCAACTTGCCTCGAAGATTCAAAAGCCAAAAACAAATATTGATCCTTTTCTGTTATATGTCTATCTACACAAAGTGGGTTGTATTAGTATGATTCCTATACCTAACAAACTCCTGAATTGCTTGTCTTCAGACAGGCACACAATTCTCCTGAAATCAATGGGAGTTGGAATGTGTATCTCGAGGGCAGAATTTAGCCTGTGGAGCAGAAAGATTGTAAGCAATGTTCATTTTCCTTGATTTATTTTAGTGCAAAAGCACAGTACATGAATGGACTCTAAGCATGAATTCAGAGTATCCCCCTTTCCTGAACCACTCTTTCTTGGTAGCTTCCCTAGCTTCTTCTTTCACTCACATTCCCAGTTTATGCTGGCTACCCCTCCCTTCTACTCCTTTTACAGACAGTCTGCTCCTGCTTCTCAACTTCTTTCTCTTCTACAACTTTTACCCTCCTCCAACTTCTTTCCTGAGGCCTCATTTGTTTCTTCTTACCTTCCACCATGTATTGTCCCTCAGCATTTCTTTTCTCATGTAGCTACATGATCTGAAGGCAGAGCTAAAAGAAACTCAGAAGTTTCGGTTCATACCCCCACATTTAGCTTTCGGTTTCAGTATTCAACAGACCCCAAAACACAGCAGAACTGCAACATTTCATGCTGAAACCATAAGTTATCCTAACTTCACTCAAAAGTTCTACTAACCTTATGGAAACCTTTGGTGAATTTGGTTTACAAGTAAACCAAATCAAGTTTCACCTGGCTTTGAGACTTAAAAAACAAAAGTTATGCAGCAGAATAAATATTATCTCAATTTATACCATCTGGGTGTTGGAGCTAAAATAGGCATTACATCAAAACTGGCTCTTATCCCTGTAGATAAGGTTGATGGTGCCATCTACACCATCAACCTTAATATTATCTCGCATAAGGGAACAAGACTGGTATCTAGGATGTAGTGGTTTCTTTTGAAGTAACTTCTAGAATATAGGTAAAATTGTGGGGAGAGGGGAGCAATCTTTGCTCAGTGATATTAGAATGCTAAGTTCTCAGACCCAGCTTCAGTTCAGCAAAGAAGAGATGGAGACAAATTTATTTCTTGTTGTATTCCACTGCAACAGTCCAGTAACTGGTCAGTATACCATTGTACAGAGGAAAAAGCTCACAGAACATCACTGAGATCAGGGGAGTTCAAGTCAGAGCTTTAAGCCAACCAACTCCCTTGACTTGCACTCTGTGCATTGTGAAAGTATCTGAAGCCCTCAGGTTTTACATTTAGTGATTCTCTTCCTATATAATGAAATGAATATCCAAATACATAGTATCAGCTACTTAATAATAATAGTAGCTTGCCTTCTGAGCTAAGTATTGCATTTAGGACACCTCTGAAATGAATTTACCTTTAGCATGACCAAAATATGAAATCAATGATGCAGGAAGGGGATTGATACCCACTGGCTATACTATATCATCAGAATGATTGAATAGCAACAAACGTTCAAAAGTAAGCCTAATGGTCTTGACTCCCCCCTTCTTTATACCAGTTAAATTCCATTGTCTTCCATAAAATTACTGCTAATTTACACCAGTGTGAGTGAGAAGAAGTTAGGCCCCATGTGTTATCCACAGGGCATGATGAAGATAAACACTACTTTGTCTACTGCATTATAATCATTAAAGAATCAATGGCAAATTAAACTGCACAGACCCAGAGGGGAAAGAAGCAGTGCAGTAAATGCAGAGGGAAAAAAATGATTTGAATCTTAAGTGTAGTGCTATTTATCCATTTGGCTAATGCAGCAAGCAGCTGCAGAGGTAAACACATCAGGATAAAAAAAACAAAAATCAATGCTAATTTTACCCTAGTTACTTTTTTCCTTTATTTTTTTAAATTATTATTGTAGTCTGGCTCAGGGCTACCTACTAGCCTTTTGAGAGAATAAAATGTATATTTTTACAGCATGCTGGATAGAGAGAGGGCTTCAAAAGATAAGGAAATTAAGGGCCTCATAAAATTCATAAGATGATGTAACCTCTTTTTGTAAAAACTGTGAACTTTGGCAAATAAGCTGCTGCATAATACCATCAACCTTATCTACAGAGATAAGAGCCAGTTTTGACGTAATGCCTATTTTAGCTCCAACACCCAGATGGTATAAATTGGCATAATTCCACTGAAGCCAATAGGAGTGACACCAATTTACAGCCGCAGAGTAACTGGCCCTTGAAGTAGCAATTTGTGTGAACTCCACAATGTGGGGGGGAGGGGAAGGGAGCAGTGGCCCAGAAACCTCTGTTAATGACTCACTTAGGATATGTCTACAATCCAATCACAGAGTGTGACATACCCTGGCCCGCTTTAATCTAGGTAGCTCAGGTACCAGAGTAGTGAAGCCATGGAAGCACAGCCTTCAATTAGCGATAGTCACCCAAATAATGATCCAGGTTTCTGGACAGGTTCATGCATGCTATAACTGTCTGGTGTTGCAAGCGTCCAAATAGCGAGCACCACTTGCTTCTCCACTGTCAGAGCAGCTTTCATTTTTGTGTTGCCGAACTGCAGGGCAGGGGAAAGGCACTGATTCTATGGCAAAGTGATAAAAGGTGTCTATATTTATTATAAACAGAGATGGTAGCACCACCTATGGTTAAGGTTTCCTGACATTTTCCATTACAAGATCCTTTTTTCAGGTCCTTATCACTTTGCCAAACTTTAACACCTGGTAGCTAGGCTATACTAAAGTAACTTTGAAATTCTCTGAGACCAAACCGAAATGTGCAATGCTGTTAAGTATGAAGTAGCAGGTTTTCAGCACCACCAGTGTTATTTCTTCCATTCTTTTCAAAACTTGTCTACACTACAATATTAAGTTGACATTATCTAATTCAACCTCGAGCCTCCGAATTAAGTTGGCCATATCATGCTCATTGTCTCGATGGAGTGCGTCCTCACTAGCAGTGCCTGCATCAATCCACAAAGCAGTGCATCATGGGTAGCTATCCCAAAGTGCAACTTGTCTCAGTGTGTTTTGGGAAGTTTGTGTAATGCCTCATGCAGGGGTGAAAGAAACTTAAAAGGTACACTGGAGTCCTGAGCGGAGGCGCATCCTCAACAGGAAGAGGCAGGGCCTTTCAAGATTTAAAGGCCCTGGGGCTCTGGCTGTGGCTGGGAGCCGCAGGGCCTTTAAATCACCTCAGAGCTCCCAGCTGCAGAGGCAGAGGGAACTCTAAGACTCAGGGGTGAATAAAAGGGCCCAGGGCTCTGGCCGCCGCGGCGCTCTGGGCCCTTTAAATTACCACGGGATCCTGGCTGTCAGAGCTCTGGAGGGTATTTAAAGGGCCCAGGGCTCCACGCAGCGGCTGGAGCTCCCGGGCCCTTTAAATCCCCACCTAAGCCCATCTGCCAGAGCTCCGGCGGGGATTTAAAGGGCCCGGGGCTCCCTGCAGTGGCTGGAGTCCGTGGGCCCTTTATATCACCACCGCGGAAGCAGGTCCAGTCTGGCATGGCATACTGGTATGCTGTACTGGGTTACTTTCACCTCTGGCCTCATGGGACGAAAACATTGTCGCAAGGGAAAATGCTAACATTGCATCATCATCCCATGATGCACCGTGCTCAACGGCAAACAATCCAGTGGTTTTCGTGCCTTAAAACCGCCATGCATACACCATAACCCCAGAAGCATGGAGCCTGCTCAGTTGTGCACTCTTGCTGTGAGCATCTCAAAGATCTTGCATCTTCTCCTGCAGTATTTCCAGAGCCAAAGTAGGGTCCGCCACACGGAACATAGAGATGTCCTGCAAGAAGCCCTGCTGCAAGCCATTGAAAAAAACAATTCATAGTTGCTGTTGGCAGTCACAGAGCAGCTGCATTCATTGAGCGCCATTTCTGGTCCCATGAAACAAGCACTGACCTGCAAATCGATGTGGTCCCACCAGTATGGGATGATGCGCAGTGGATGCAGAACTTTCTAATGCTTTCTCCTGCCCTGCAGTTCAGCAACACAAAAAAAAGAGCTTTTCTGACAGTGGAGAAGCAAGTGGCACTCACTATTTGGACGCTTGCAACACCTTACAGTTACCGGTCAGTGGGGAATCAATTTGGAGTAGGTAAATAAATTGTGGGAGCTGCTGTTCTCCAAGTGTGCAGGGCCATTAATCGACTTCTGCTACGAAGGGCAATGATTCTGGAAAATGTAAGGACATAGTGCATGGTTATGCCAAGATAGGTTTCCTAATTATGGTGGGGAGATAGATGACACACATATCCCCATTTTGGCACCAGACCACCTTGCCAAAAAGTACATAAACCAAAAGGGATACTTTTCAATGGTATTGCAAGCACTGGTGGATCACAGGGGGTGTTTTACTGACATCAGTGTAGGCTGGTCAGGAAAGATTCATGACACGCGCATCTTTAGGAAGTCGAGTTTGTTAAAAAAGCTGCAATCCAGGACTTTCTTTCCAGACTGCAAAATGAACATTGACGACGTTGAGATGCCTATAGTTATCCTGGGGGACCAAGTCTACCCCTTGCTCCCATGACTCATGAAGCCATACCAGCATCTGGACAGCAGTAAGGAATGCTTCAACTATAGGCTCAGCAAATGTAGAAAGGTGGTTGAATGTGCCTTTGGTCTTTGAAAGGGCGCTGGAGAAGTTTACTAACACAGTCGGACCTTAGTGAAGAGAACATCCCCATGGTTATAGCTGCTTGCTGTGTGCTCCATAATATCTGTGGAAAAAAGGGAGGAAATTTTCCTCAGGGCTGGGCAGTTGAGACAGATCGCATGGCAGCCATTTTTGAGCAGCCAGACACCAGACAGTGAAATCCTCCACACTCTCAGCTCTGTGGCACCTGTCTCAAAGGAATTCATTATCTCTGTGAACATGTCCTCCCACATTTTCTTTCTCCTCCTAATCAGTGAAAATCTGCTTTCAGGTGTTGATGACCCGCTGAAGGACAAATTTCCAGCTCTCAGTCATGGGAAAAAATAAAGGAGACATTGTACATGAATAAAACGTTTCCATAGCAAGGCTGTTTTCATAAAGAAAACTGCTTATTACACTAGGTGCAAGCCATAACAATCAGAATCCACAACCGTTTCCGGAGCCATTTTGCTGCTCCAGCCATGGTAAGTATTCCCCACCCAGATCATGCGTGACTACACTTTTAATGAAGTTTATGGCACCATGTCAGGAGCAGCTGTTTATGACTGGGGGAGGGGGGAGTTTTCACTCTCAAATTGTGGTATCTCTCATGTGGAGCCCCAGTCCCCTATCAGCCACTTTAAACTACTTGCAAACCCATGCTGAACACAGTAAAGGCACATTAGCGGCCACGTGGTTTGGTGATCCACAATCTGGGGTGGGGGATGGGTCTACATACCCTTTCTTCTTGTAAGAGCACTTTTAATGAGAACTTCCCGTTTCCCCGAGGCAACCCTATGTGATAAAAGTCTCCTGAGGATCACAGAAGTAGAAAGGAAGGAGATGTTGCAAGCATCTGGGTAGAGACCAAGTCCTTATATTGCTATGCTGTGTGCCACAGTGATGCTAGCAGAATTAATTCAGGAGTTGCGTGGGTAAGTGTCCTACCATGGTGGAAGAAATAATACTGACCTGCTCAGAAACCTTCTGCAAAGGATTGCAGATGGCTTCCATGAAAACTTCCTAGAGATATCCATGGAGGATTCCCAAGCTATCCCAGTTCATATAAACAGTCTTTTTCCGGAGGCCACCCTCTGCATAAGCAGAGAACCACAGCACCTCACTTTTTCTTCACAGTAAACATGCAATACCACCAAATGTGTGTCCCTGATAAAGTTTAACTGGATTTTCATTGTAATTGTATACTCACTAGAGGCACCTTCCCCAGCATAATGGTCGGCCACCATGATGTTCTGTGACCCACAGGTCTCCAGAGTTAAAAATACTTCCTGGTTCTTGGGGAGAATGGATCCACTGTTCGCCTGTCTCCCATTCTCCTCCTCCTCCTTATCCACCATATCGTCCTCCTTTTTGTCCCTAGACTCACACACAGGGCCAGCTTTAGGGTGATGCCCCCGATTCCCAGGAATTGGGCCCTGTGCCTAAGAGGGCTCCACAGTATCTGGAAGAGGGGCCGCGCACCCTCCGCCGAGGTGCCGCCGGAAACAGCGCCAACCAATCGAACTGCCACCGAAATGCCACCACTATCTTCGGTGGCAGCTCAATTGCTGCCGCTGACTTCGGCGGCATTTCAGTGGCAGCTCTTTTGAATTGGACCCTGCATGTCCTAAAGCCGGCCCTGCTCACACACCTGTGAGGGGTCCACATTACTTGTGGGGGTGTTGGTATGGTCACTCCCGAGAATTGCAAGCAGCTCATTTTAGAACTGGCATGTGTGGAGTTCAGCACCAGAATGACTGTTCACCTTCCTTGCCTTCTGGTACACTTGGCGAAGTTCTTTTATTTTCACATGGCACTGCTGTGTATCCTTTGTGTAGCCTTTCTCCCTCATTCCACAAGAAATCTTTGCATAGATGTCAGCATTTCTTCTGCTGGATCAGAGCTCTGCCTGTAGAGACTCTTCTCCCCACACAGCGATGAGATCCACCACCTCCTGTGCAGACCAGGCTGGAGCGCATTTGAGGCATGTAGTGTTCAAGCTGGCATGCTCCCAATGCTGATCAAACAAGAAATTGGAAGTCAAAAATTCCCAGGGCTGTTTCCTGTGTACCTGGCTGCAGTGCAGCAGAGTTGAGAATGATCTCCAGAGCGGTCACAGATGACCACTGTGGGCCACCACCTGATGGCCAATTAAGTTAAATTACACAACTCTGCATCTGCACTATCTCAGCTGACCCATGAAAAATCGAATTAAGCTCTATGCCCGGGGTGAAAGTAACTTAAGAGACTTACCAGTATGCAGGGTGGCCGGGGTCCTTCCACAAGGTAGGTGGGGGCAGCTTAACCAGAAGGGGCGGGGCTGGAGCCAGACTTCCCCAGCCAGCCCTTCAGCATGGCCCAGTGGCAATTTAAAGGGCCTACAGCTCCCGACTGCCTCCGCTACCCCAGGGCTTTGGCAGTGATTTGAAGGGCTCGGGGCTCCCAGTCGCTGCTACCACTACTCTGGGGCTCTGGCAGCGAATTAAAGGGGCCAGGGCTCCACCTGCTGGTGCGCTAGCAGCAGCCAAGAGCCCTGTGCCCTTTAAATCGCCACCACCGGTACTGTCGGCTGTGGACCGGATCTTACCAGTACGCTGGACCGGACTGGCTTACTTCACCTCTGGCTACGCCTCTCGCAGAGGTGGATTACAGAAGTCAACCTTAGAGGTGATTTAAGTCAGCATAAAAGACTCAGTAGTGTAAACACACATGTTAACAGGTAGACTTAAGGTGGCTTCCTTTGACCTAACTTTTTAGTGTAGACCAAGCCTCAGAAAAGAATTAGCAGAAAAAACTGAAGAAAAGTAAGGATCCTTTCAGTATAGAATTATTGCATAATGCAGTTAGAAGGTGACATAAACAGATAGTTAAGGGTAATGTCTCTTTTACCTGTAAAGGGTTAAGAAGCTCAGTAAACCTGGCTGACACCTGACCAGAGGACCAACAGGGGGACAAGATACTTTCAAATCTTGGTGGAGGGAAGTCTTTGTTTGTGCTCTTTTGTTTTGGTTGTTGTTTGCTCTCGGGACTGAGAGGGATGGGACATCAGTCCAGGCTCTCCAAATCTTTCTGAATCAGTCTCTCATGTTTCAAACTTGTAAGTAATTAACCAGGCAAGGCGTGTTAGTCTTATGTTTGTTTTATCAACTTGTAAATGTTTCTTTTTGCTGGAAGGATTTTACCTTTGTTTGCTGTAACTTTGAACCTAAGGCTAAGGCGGGGGCAGGGCGGGCCCTCTGATCTATAGGAATCTGATGACCCTGTAAAGCATTTTCCATCCTGATTTTACAGAGATAATTTTTACCTTTTCTTTCTTTAATTAAAAGCTTTCTTTTTAAGAACCTGATTGATTTTTCCTTGTTTTAAGATCCAAGGGGTTTGGATCTGTGTTCACCAGGGAAGTCCCTCAAGGCAACCCAGGGAGGGGAAAGTTTTGCGGAGGACGGAAAGTGCCTAGACACTGAAATTCTGGGTAGTGGCAGTGTTACCAGATCTAAGCTAGTAATTAGGCTTAGAAGTGTCCACGCAGATCCCCACATTTGTACCCAAAAGTTCAAAGTGGGGGAAAAAACCTTGACAGAAGGGGATAATAAACAGTATCTTAATCCTGCCACACCAAAGGATTCCTTCCTCTCATTTCATTTGCAATGAGATTTGTATAAATAGTAAGAAACTTCTTTTTTTCAAGTGGATAAGGTGTTTTGAGAATTAAGTATCATCTTTTTAAGTGACATAGTTTACAAAGCTATCAGCAGGATTCAAACTATGTTTTTGGAGAACATGACCCTCACTACAAATATGTAGTTTCATTTCAACGTCAACCACTGAAAACCTGGAATCTAATCCTGTTCCAATTTAAGTTAGTTATCAACTCCCATTAACTGCAATGACAGTAGGACCAGACTTTTAGTTTTTGATGAACAGCTCTTTTGTACTGGCCTAGATATATATTGTTATGAGCTGGGTAAAACCTTGCAAGTGTCTCTAGCTGAGGATTCAAAAACAAACACCCCAAATCACCAGTCACTTTTGAAAATCTTAGGTAAGATTTCTTGGAAAGAAAATATATTTTTGATATTTCTTCATATAGAAAGTTAAAACTGGGACAACCCCTTCCCCCCCAAAGCTATCACCTTATCTCTACTGAATAATCCCTAGTAGAGACCAAAATATTAAATTTACATTGCAGGAATTATTCTTAAGAATTCCTGTCACTGTTAGAAAGCTATGAGTTCGTGGATATTGGACAAAGTAAAGTGCTTATGGTTAAAAGTACTTCCAAATACAGAACCACATGGATAACAAAACAACATCTTATCACTGCAGAACTAAAGGAACAAAGTCCAGTCCGGAAAGGTTAAAAAAATCCCTTTGACTGCATTTTGACTCCTGCTATATAGGATATAAAAAGGCAAGGGTTTTTCAAAGGCATTTAGCTTTAAACGTTCACAGCACCTTTGAATGTCCTCAGCAGGACCAGAAAGGGAGAGATTCAATTTTCAAAGATAATTGTGTCAGATAACTGTCTCAGCCCTTTTCAGAAACAATCTGATAAATACCTAATTACCAGCCAAGTGATTTCAGAGCCACACAGCTGGGCTTGAGAGAAGGCTACACGGAATGACAAGGTTCCCTAAAGCCATCAATAGTAAAAGCCGGTAGGATTGTGAATCACTTCATTTATTCAGCTGACGGAGTGCATGGAACGTCTGGAGAAAAAGTATGAATAAAAAGTTGAAATTTCAAACAACAGCATTAATGTTTTTCTGGAAATAAGACTGATTAGTACAATTACTTTCCAAAGTCCACAGTATGAAGTACTTTGAAAGTATACTGCAGTTTTCAAAACTGGACCAAGTTTACATGGCTTCATTCTAATTCAGTTACTAATTTACTTCTGTGCACCTTTTCCAAATTATAACTGTCCCCTCAGAAAGTTTTATAATCAGCAACATCACAGCCTAGTTGCACACTTAAAACTTAATTCTAGATTTAGAGTTATTACCATTCCCAGGGAAGTTTCCAATTTTAAGTATAATGAATATTGCAGGTACCAGCTGATTGGGGAATACCACGGGATGCAGTAATCTCTTTAAAAAAAAATGCCATTTCAAAGTGTACTCACAGTCCATGAATCAAGAAATGATTGGAAAATCTCATGGGGAAATTGTGTTTGTAGAGTAGAACTGTTTTCTCAAATAAAAACCCATATTATCTAAAAGTCAGGTTGCAGTCTTTTATTCAAAGTATACTTTTCATATAGTATCTTTGGTGCTGAAAAATCTATCCAAACACAAACCATGGGTCAATCCTATAATCTTGCTGCATACAAAATTCCCATTGATTTTAATGGCTCTTTTGTTCATGGAGGACTGACAGAAGTGAGCCCATAATATACATATTGAATGGGTGCAGAGAGGGCATAATACACAACATTAAGAATGCAGAGTTAAAAGTCAAAGAGGAAACAGTAAAGTTAATGTTAAGGTTCCAACAATATTAAACTGAACAGTTTACATATCTCACATGTTTTACGGAAGTTCTTTAACAGAACAAATATATTAAGCAATATTCCTAATGCTATTTTCAGTTGGACACAGGGCTGACTCAAGTGCTCCAATTGAAGTAATTTGGAATTTTACCATTGACTTCATTTGGCAGCAGAGTTACTTCAGCATTGAGTGTTTTTGAAAATATCACCCTTATCCAAAAGCAACGATACAAAATGCTACATGTGCAATATAGCCGAGTCAATGTTGCTGATGTAAACCTGGCGCATTTATGCTGTATGAGCCAAATTACCATCTTTTGTGGCAGAGGGTGCAGGGAAAAGTCTGTTAAGTTTTCCTCATAGAATTTTCCTTGAGTTCCACCCTTGGAGGCCATGTCACCTCCAAATTTTGTGGACACCTACAGGGCTGGGAAGCCTTTTCTGAGCTATGTCAAGGGCTGGCCTTGTACATGCCTCTTGATAAAGTTGATTGCATCATCTGCCATTGCTTAGCAGTATAGTTTCAGCAGAAGCTGTACTGCCATTGGTTGGCTCCCCTGCCAGCTGTGGAATCATATGTGCTGAGGTAATTCTGAGGAAAGTAATACAACGTTGAGTTTTATTACCTCACCTCAAGCTTTCAAACACAAAAATCTAAGAGAAGAGCAGGGGGTGGTGCTGAGAAAATGTACCTTCACCAATACAAGTTTAACTTGCCTGGACTAAACCCTAAAGGGCTACATTTAGATTCCACAGGATCTATGGAGGTTAGGATGGTTTTTACCACTTTAACAATTATTTCACAAGGGTTTGGGATGAAATTAAGCCTTTTGTTCTGATATCACTATAATAAACTGGGTATTAAACTAAGAGACGGTCATCTTGAAGAAAACCTATCCCTCATGGAAATTTTGCTGATAGTGACAGTATTTGTAATAAGTGAACTTCCTCCAAAATAAGAGTATGTCCTAGAATAAGACTCGTTGTGAATTTCTTCTTTTGATAAAGTACCATTGTGGTATCATGGAAAAATCAGCTATCCTTGTCTATTAGTTTCTGTTCAGCTTCCAACCTATCCGTTAGTGACGGGCAAGCTTTGGATAGAACGTCGGGTCCTTGCCAAGTAGGCCCTTTCCCACAGGGAAACAGATTGTTGGTGCTGTTGAATGGTCTGGCAAATGTGAGAGACTCACTGCCTCCTTAGACAGTTACTGGCAATAAGTATCTTGTTGAGACAGTGTTGCAAGCCATTGCTTGTATATATTCATAAGAATTTGTGCATGAGAATGAGAAAGATATCTAGAACCAGACTTCTTAAATATGGATATTAAAGTTTGACCTTTGAAAAGGTCCTCTCTCCAGGCCAGAATTCCTTTGACAAAGCATGTTAATGCTACTGATGCCTTGAGAAGGTGGCTGCCATATCTTTGAAATATCACTCCAAAACCAACTTCAATTTACTGACACTAAGGATGGAAAGGGCCAATGAACACAACCTCCTGTAAGGGATAACTTTCCTTTGGGTGCAGTCTCCATCATATTAAGCCTGGCAGCAGCTTTGCCTGTGTCACTTGAGATAGAGGGGTACTGTTCCTACTTAGCACTTGCCACACATTCAAGCTGGAGGACATGACACTTCATGAAGGTAGCCGCTGCAGCAGCATCCTAAAGAGACGTGTGTGTAACCACGCAAGTGGAGCTATCCTGTAGTTAGACATTTGGGCAGATAGTTAAAAACAGTGAAGAGGGAGCCAAAAAGTTCATTGAAGAATAAAGTGCTAGAGCAAAATGAATGTCTGACAAGCCTTTCCCGGGAAAGGACTTAGCCCTGAGAAGGAGAAGAAAGGTTTATTTTCTGCCCTCAATAAGCAGGGAGATACGAAAACCTATTTCTGTGTACTTGCAAACATGGCCCCACCACCAACGACCAAACTCAACCACAACACTGTATATTAATCTCCAAAGAGAAAGCAGTTCTCCTCCTGCCAGAGTTGCCTGTAAAGGGTAAACTAACAAAAAGTACTTCACTCATTATCTATTCTTTCCCCCCTCCCCTCACCAATAGAGTCCTGTGAAAATCTTAACTCCTTGGGGAAAAGGAAGGGAGAGGGCTGAAGAGAATTCCAGCTTTCATAATGAGACTGGAAGAGTGGCATAATCCCTTTGAAAGTCAGATTGATCTGATAAAGTCACTATGGTTGTTAATAGCAACCCTTTCATCTGCTTTCTTTGCCTAGACTCTTGCATTTATTCATAGTCCTGAGCAGGGAGCACTGTGGAGCCATGCTGTTGCAAGTGGTGTCTGGGAAAGGATTGTTCTGTATGAAAACCCTGCTTTCCCCACAACTTAGAGGGAGCAGCCCTTGTGCTCCCCAAGTAAAGGGAATTCAATTGTCTCTGATTCTTTCCAAGAGGAAATATTTGTTGTTTGATAAATATTCTAATTGCAGCCTTCTCCAGACAAAATATCCAAAAGGAAAAAAATGCAAGTCTCAAGGAATTTTACATTAAAAAATGCTACTCTATTACTGCTGAATATTCTTTACTTAACCTACACGGTCAAAAAAAAAATACAAGTAAATTAGACATCTCTGATAAGTTACTTCCTCCACCGTGGTCATTTGCATGGCACTACAGCAAATATGATAGTACATTCCCTGTAAGAAAAAATTTGGCATAAGATCCTGATAAGAATGCAAGATTTTGAAACTTCTTTTTATTCTATTGATCATTGTTCTGTAAAAGTATCAGATAATTTCTTTAAAAAAAAATATCTTACCAACGGCAGAAGAGTTCAGATTCCTACATCCTCAAAAGGTAAAATAGTACAGAACTACTTTTTTTAAAAAAAACCAATGTGCACACACAGTCTCTTTCTATCTTGAGTTCTCTCTTTAAAAGAGGAAATTTCTTGCAGCACTGTTTTCATCATCTCAGCCGATCTGAAGCTGTCATAAACAGATAGCCAAGGGTTAATGTCTCTTACACCTGGAAAGAAGTAACCTGAAACACCTGACCAGAGGACCAATCAGGAAACAAGACTTTTTTAAATCTGGGTGGAGGGAAGTTTGTGTGTGAGTCCTTTGTTCTTGGTCTTGTGCCTATCTCTCTCTCGGCTATGAGTGGATCTCTGTTTCCTGCCTTTCTAATCTCCTGTTTCCCAGTTGTAAGTACAAAAGATCAGATAGGGATTTATATGTTTTTTTGTATTTACATGTGTGTAGTTGCTGGAGTGTTTTGAATTGTATTCTTTTTGAATAAGGCTGTTTATTCATATTTCTTTTAAGAAATTGACCCTGTATTTGTCACCTTAATACAGAGAGACCATTTTTATGTATTTTTCTTTCTTTTTATATAAAGCTTTCTTTTTAAGACCTGTTGGAGTTTTTTTTTAGTGGGGAACTCCAGGGAATTGAGTCTGTGCTCACCAGGGAATTGGTGGGAGGAAGAAGTCAGGGGGAAATCTGTGTGTGTTAGATTTACTAGCCTGACTTTGCATTCCCTCTGGGTGAAGGAGGGGGGTAGGGGAGAGATTGGCTCTCTCTCCTTGTGTTTCCAGGACTGGAAATAGAGAGGGTGGAGTCCCTCTGTTTAGATTCACGGAGCTTGCTTCTGTGTATCTCTCCAGGAACCCAGGCAGGGAACACCTGGAAGGGAGAAGGGAAGGGAAACGGTTTATTCCCCTTTGTTGCGAGACTCAAGGAATTTGGGTCTTGGGGTCCCCAGGGAAAGTTTTTGGGGGGACCAGAGTGCCCCAAAACACTCTAATTTTTTGAGTGGTGGCAGCTTTACCAGGTCCAAGCTGGTAACTAAGCTTGGAGGTTTTCATGCTAACCCCCATATTTTGGATGCTAAGGTCCAAATCTGGGAATAGGTTATGACAGAAGCATAAACTAATGCCTGAAGTTGTCTGTTAGATTGCTAACACTAAAGAAGAACTCTAGTTTATTGATAACACTTGGAGCTTTCCACTTGAAAATTTGTCTCCCAATAATTTCCCTAGATTCCTGATTTTTTCACCATCTTTTTAAAAACAGACAGAAGCTTCACTTAAAATATAGGCCTTTTGTGAAAATTTTCAATAAACTAAAGGGAAGGAGACCAAACAGGGACAGTGAGCATGCAGAGATTTAATGTCCCACAAAGTACTTTTCCATAGTATATGTAACCTGAATTAAATACTTATAAAAACCTGAAGCTAACATTTTCAATATAGGAACAACAAAACAAAGAAAAAGCTCCACTCACATTAGCAACTCTTCAGACAGCCTAACAAAAGTAAGGCCTATTCACATTTTCCTGTTACGTTTAAGAAGCATGCTTAAAAGAAGATTAAATCAGATTTTTTTTTCTGTCAAATTTGTAAATTTCACATTAAAATGAAGACTCATTGGGCAGCATTTGGACAGCTCTAATTCCAGTGCTGATTCTCACCCCTATTTACCTCTGTCAGATGAATAGTCACATGCTCACATAAGTCTGCCATTCCCTAGAAGTATAATAGACATTAATGAAACAGATTTTTTTAAGTTATGCATGTGCCTGTCATAACTGGAAGGCCTTTCCTAATGAAGAAACTGCTCTATCACCAGCCAGTTGTGTATGTGCACGTAAACACCATACCCAGGCAGCATACTGCAGCACTGAATTCAAGTCGCAGAAGCAAGAATCTAAACAAACAGGTCAACTAGCTAAGCTCATAGATCCTACAGCCTCAAGGACTAAAGCTTAAACTATTCAAGATTCCTGAATTTGACAGAGCTGGAATTTTCCTATGTTAACTAACAAACCATCTTAAAAACAATCAAAGTGAAAACTTTAGTTACTGCTGCAAGATGTCAGGCCTGGTCTACAGTAGGAAATTAGGTTGGTGTAACTGTCACTCAGAAGTGTAAAAAATCCACACCCTTGAGCGATGCAGTTAAACCAATCTAACCCTCACCTCCCTCGAGCGTAGACAGTGCAAGGTTGATGGGAGAACTCTCCCATCAACTAAGCTACCACCTCTCAGGGAGGTGGATTACCTATGCCAATGGGAGGTGGATTACTTATGTCAATGGGAGAAACCCCTCCACCCAGTCCGCATAGGTAGTGTCTTCACTGAAGTGCAACAGCCATACAGCTGCACTACTGCAGCACTGTAAGAGTAGACAAGCTTTTAACCTATTGGTAGTCATTTTCCTTATTAACTATGGACACTTGTCTCAACTCAGAATACCTTCCAGTTTATCTACTTGCAAGGCTGCTTTGAGAAGTTAAAATGGATTGAGGGAACTCGAGTTAAACCTGCACATTGCCCAGAACTATACTGACATTCTTTCCACCCAAAGTCCTGAAAACAGCAGCTTTCTAATCAACAATTTGGCTAGGTATCACTATTTTACTGTCCTTTTAAGTGACCCAGTTTTCTTCAAGAAGTTTATTAATACTGTCTTGTGATTCAAATTATCTCCTACATATGTCATTTTCTAACTGGAAGGCACATCAGCAAGTGACCTTTTGTACTTATGTCCTTCTCAAATATTAAGTAAAATAACCTGACACATTTCAGTTTGATTTCTTGGTGGTTTATCACCAACAATATACTTGCATGAAATAGTAGATACAATTAAGGATGATGGATAGAGAATTTAACAGAATCAGTGGGACTCATATCATCATCAGCAATCCCTCGAGGTTGAGGATGACCTCTTTCACAGGTTTTATTTTTCATGGGTCCTTTTGTGACTGAGGAGTCCTATGGGCTCATTGGCAAATGTTGCAGGTAGTGTTGGAAGACAGGGTTGGGCCATGATTGCTGCATGACAGTTGTCTTTCCTTTCCTTTCTTTTCTGGCATTCTTTCTGCAACCAGGGCAAGGCAATTTTCCTCAAAAGTGGATGTTCCCTCTCTGACAAGTCTTCGCCAGTTATTCCTATCCTGGGCTGATGTCTCCCACTGTGTGATGTCAGTGCCACAACTCTTACTGTTTAACTTGAGGGTGTCTTTAAAGCATTTCTTTTGGCCTCCCTGTTTCCCTTCTCCCTTGGTGAGTTGAGCGTACAACAGTTGTTTTGGTAAGCGTATATCAGGCATGCGCACATAGTACCTGCTCCACCTCCTCTGAAGATGTTGGCCTCTGTGAGGACACTGTTATTAGTGCGACAGTCCTCCCAATTTATGTTCAAGATCTTCCAAAGAAAAGGCTGGTGCTGGCGTTCCAGGTTTTTCAGATGTTTTCTATTAGTCACCCAAATCTCAAAGCCATAAGGAGAGCTGGGATTACCATTGCTTTATAAAATAAAAGTCGAGTATGTGTTCTGATGTTGTGATTGTTGAACACCTGGCCAGACAGTCTGCCAAAGGCAAGGCTGGCACAGCGAATTCTGTGCGGCATCTCGACATCAGTGTCTGCCCTCTGTGAGATATGGCTGCCAAGGTAGGCAACGTATTCTACATTTTCCAATTCTTTGTTGATATGGAACTTTCTTGCTAGGTTTGATGATTGACTGCGGACTGGCTGGTGAAGAACTTTTGTTTTGCTGATGTTCAGAGTTATCCCTAGGCTTTTGTAAGCTTCAGAGAAGCAATTAAGGGCTGCTTGAAGATCATTCTTTGAGTGTGCAACTACAGCACAATCATCTGCGTACTGGAGTTCAGTTATTGTTGCCGATATTATTTTAATTCTGGCATGGAGACAAGAAAGGTTGAAGAGGCCGTCAGTTTGGTATTGGAAGCCAATGCCTGTCTTGGGTTAGTGTTTTCATAGCTGCTAAGTAAATGGAGAAAAGGGTGGGTCCCAGTACACAACCTTGTTTTACGCCAGTTCAGATGACAAAGGGCTCAGAGGTAGAGCCACTGCACAGGATGGAGGCAGTCATCTGGTAATGGAGGAGTCTTACATTGGTGATAAATTTGCTTGGGCAGCCAAACTTTGACATGATTTTCCACAGAGCTTCATGGCTGACAGAGTTGAAGGTTTTGGTCAGATCGATAAAGGCCATATACAGCTCCTGGTGTTGTTCTTGACATTTTTCCTGGATCTGCCTGCAAAAATCTTGTCGGTGGTGCCCTGTGATGGTCTGAAGCCACACTGGGACTCTGGAAATACTTCCTTTTCAAGAAGGAGCAGGCAATTCAGTAAGATTCTAGCAAGTATCTTCCCAGCAATGGAGAGGAGGGCAATGCCGTGATACTTGCCAAAGTCAGCCCTGTCTTGCTTTTTGAAAATGGTGATGTTAGCATTATGTAAATCAGCAGAGATTTCTTCAGGGCACCAGATTTTGAGGAGCAGCAAATTAAGCTTGTTAGTCAGTGTTTCTCCACCACTTTCAGTACTTTAGATGGTATGCCATCAGGACCTGGTGCTTTATTGTTCAGTTGTTTATTATATTCATATTATACCCATATTATGGATGAGGGCATGAGGGTAACACAATAAAAGTTGCATTATGTTTTGCACTTCAAGTGAGATTTCCAACATGTATTTTTGTATGCCCCAAATGTTCAGTACATAACCCAAGTTTGAATTTTCTGAGAATTTTAAATAATTAATTAATGTATGAGTTCTAATAAATTAAAATTCACCTTTAAAATGTTTAAATCTAGTGTCTGGTGATTTTTCAGATAATATAGCCTTGCTCATGATGATTTTATGTGCTCCAGTAATCCACCAGAGAATGTGACTGTACAACATAGTATGTATACTTCCCCTCTCCCTATCCCCTCCCACCACAGTAGAGGAATAGAGCTTTTCCATAGTTTATTTCCATATGCCCTACAGTGAAGTTTGCCGCCTCTGAAATTGGGGTCATATGGAATGGGTTGCTATAAAAGATGCATTTGTGTGGCACTGGAGAAGAACTAAGGAAGGGATAATTTATCAAAAAGTAGGATTTTGTAAAATTGTTTAGGTAGCTCAGGCCTGAAATATTTTAGAAACACCTGAATGTTTTATTCAGTAGCTGTTGCTTGGACAGACATAGGAGCTCCCTGAAATTGTTCATCCAGTTCAGGAATAAAGCTCTAGTCAGCTCATAAATTTCATGAAGTATGGGATCTTCAAAAAACAGATATTATCATAAATGCCAGGGTCCATGTGAAAGTGTCACCTACCCCAGGAACAGATCCCGCTCCTCCTCAGAGGACTACTACTTTGTCAGGGAGCTTCTCTTAATCTGTTAGCATTTCTTGCCCTAAGTGTATCCTTATATATAACAGTTAGTTGATGGAAAACATGAAAAAGTTTTATAACTGAAAAACATCAAACTGTTTATTTCAGAACACTGTAGAGAAGTGGTACCATATTGCCTATCGGCACACACTCTGGTAATAGGCCTTAGTTTGGATGGAGGGCATAATGTGATGGAGGGAAACTGTAGACAAAGATCTTCATCAGAGAAATAACTAATTTCACTAAGAAAGATCTTAAGTGAAAGTTCTTCATCAGCTATGTATTTCACAAAGATACGGTTTTCATGAAAGTAGCCATCACTGTGGCCTGGTCTATGCTACGAGTTTATTTCGAATTTAGCAGCATTAAACCGAATTAATGCTGTACCCATCCACACAACGAAACCCTTTATTTCAATATAAAGGGCTCTTAATATCAATATCTGTTCTCCTCCCCGATGAGGGGAGTAGCGCTGAAATCAGTATTGCCATTTCGGATTAGGGTTAGCGTGAGCGCATTTTGAAGGTATTGGCCTCCGGGAGCTATCCCACAGTGCATCATTGTGACCGCTCTGGACAGCAATCTGAACTCGGATGCACTGGCCAAGTAGACAGGAAAAGCCCCACAAACTTTTGAATTTCATTCTCTGTTTGCCCAGCGTGGAGCGCTGATTAGCACAGGTGACCATGCAGTCCCAGAATCAAAAAAGAGCTCCAGCATGGACCATACCGGAGATACTGAATCTGATCTCTGTATGGGGAGATGAATCTGTTTTATCAGAACTCCGTTCCAATGGACGAAATGCCAAAACATTTGAAAAAATCTCCAAGGCCATGGTGGACAGAGGCCACAACAGGGACTCAACACAGTACTGCGTGAAACTTAAGGACCTGAGACAAGCGTACCAGAAAGCCAAAGAATGAAATGGATGCTCATGGAGGGAGGGGTGACTGACGACTGGAGCTATCCCACAGTTCCTGCACTCTCTGAAAACCATTTGAATTCTTGGCTGAGCTCCCAAAGCCTGAAGGGTCAAAAACATTGTTACAGATGGTTCAGAGTATGTCGTCAGCCCCTCCCCCCACTCCTTCCCTCTATAAAAGCAAAGGGAAAAAGATAGTTTCTCGCCTTTTTTCAATGTCACCTTATGTCTGCTGGATGCTGCTGGCAGACGCGGTGCTGCAGTGCTACACAGCAGCATCCTCTTCCCTTCCCTTGGCTTGCGGATGGCAGATGGTGCAGTATGATTGATATCCATCGTCGTCGTCCCATGAGTGCTCCTGGCTGGCCTCGGTGAGGTCGGCCGGCGGCACCTGGGCAAAAATGGGAATGACTGCCGGTCATTCTCTTCTTTAAGTTTTGTCTCCTGGAGATTCACTCCTGCCTGGAATATCATAGCAGCTGGAGGCTGACCTCCCCTCCCCCCTTTGATCTCTGCTTGCAGAGGCAATAAAGTCAGTGTTGTTTCTTATTAAGGCATTCTTTATTACTTCATCACACATATGGGAGTATAACTGCCACGGTAACCCAGGAGGGGTGGGGGAGGAGGGAAGCAACGGGTGGCATTGTTTCAGGGGCACCCCCTAGAATGGCATGCAGCTCATCATTTCTGCGGGATGTCTGGGGCTCTTACCTGGAGCGGCTGTTTGCCTCTCTGGTTCTTTAGTAGACTTGCCTGATATTCTAGGCAGGACTGACTCTCCAGTAGACAAAACTTAAAGAAGAGAATGACCTGGGGAGTCATTTCCATTTTTGTCCAGGTGCCCCCGACCAACCTCACCGAGGCTGGCCAGGAGCACCCATGACAGCAGCAGACGGTACAGTATGATTGGTAACCATCTTTGCTAACTTGCAAAAGGCAAGGGGATGCTGCTGTGTTGCGCTGCAGTACCGCATCTGTTAGCAACATCCAGTAGATATATGGTGACAGTGAAAAAAAGGCTGAACAAGCTCCATGGTTGCCGTGCTATGGCGTCTGCCCAGGCAATCCAGGGAAAAGGGTGCAAAATGATTGTCTGCCATTGCTTTCATGGACAGAGGATTATCGGATGACATTTACCCAGAATCACCCTCGACACTGTTTATGACCCATCATGCATTCGTATCTCAACCCAGAATTCCAATGGGCGGGGGAGACTGCGGGAACTATGGGATAGCTATGGGATAGTTACCCACAGTGCAACGCTCCGGAAATCGACGCTAGCCTCGGTACATGGACGCACACTGCCGAATTAATGTGCTTAATGTGGCCTCGTGCACTCAACTTTATACAATCTGTTTCCGAAAATTGGTTTCTGTAAAATCAGTATTATCCAGTAGTGTAGACATATCCTGTGTTGGAGACCCTTTCTTAATCCAGAATAACTAGGATATGAACAAACAAACAAAAAAACCAAAAACAAAACATTACATTTTGTGTCAGTTACATTTGGTCTCTTTAGCTTATGTGGTCCACGTTACCAGAGTATCTGAGCACCTCACAGTCTAATGTATTTATCTTCCCAAGACCCTGTGAAGTAGCGAAGTACTGTCATCCCCATTTTAAAAATAGGGAACTGACGCAGAGAGAGGATAGGTAATTTGCCTGAGGCTACACAGGAAGTCTGGTGAAGCAGAGACTTGAGTCCTGGTCTCTCAAGTCCTAAGATAGTTCCCTAACCACCTTAACATCAATAACACAGAAACTGGTCTATGAACATAACTAAATTTGTAAATTTCTTTAGTTTATGTTAAGGCACTTATACATATTCTTCCAGCATCCCATTGCACAAATGAGCGATTTTCTGGAACTGAGTATAGCTGATACTAAGAATGGATGTCTCATCATGTGGCCATGATGGTGAATGCTAGAAGGCTGACAGGCCTAGTGGGTCAGATTTGAGGTGGGGCGTAGTCTGTAGTGCATGGTGATTGTTCTAGTTGTAGGCTTGTGCCTCTGGGTGGAGGAATATAGTACGTATTGTTACATTTCATTTCCATGGTTTTGCGTTAGGTATGTTATAAACAGATTACTTTGTGTGTCACTTAAAGTTGTGTTTCCATGAATTAATTTATAGATATACCTACGTTATGGGCACATTAAAATGTATACTGACAAAAAATATTGCCAAATCTGTCACCTGTAAACCAGTTCAGAAAAGTGTTTTCTAGGCCTTCAGTAACACAAAACTGGAATATTCAGTACTCCAAAATCCAGTTAGAGCATTTATGTTTTAATAAGTGCTTTTCATTTAGCTATTTCTATCTGTAGCTAGCTGAATAATTAAAAAGTAGGTTTTGGGTTTTTGGGTTTTAATAAAAAACACACTGGAGTTTTAGACTGCTTCATAAGTAGCATTATCTGTTTTTCTTTGCACCTTTGAAGAGTTTTTTTTCTTTCAATTGAAGCAACTGTACCTATAGAAATAGCTAAAATAATGTACCATTAGTCATCATTATTTCTTATATTCCATCAGTCAGATGAAGTGGCTATCAGAAAAGATCGGTGTTTTGAGACAACAGTATCTCAGACCATGATTTTTCTGAACAGGAGAAGCAAATGGAAAAGAGCAAATGGCTAAAGTTAGAGGCACTTCTGGTAGTAGCAATCAGGGAGGATGAGTTCTCCATAGGATGCTGCTGACGCCTTATTTCTGCAGTGCCCCAACAGAAAAGAGGAGGAAGCAGGTTGCTGCATGTTTCAGGTGAGGACAATTCTTTTTTCAACAGGGTGGGTCAAATTTCTGCTTTCAGGTTTGATCACTGAGCCAAGATTGAATTTTTCTCAGTACAGTTAGTGTAAAAACCATTATCATGACTAAGCATAAAATACACCCAGAAAGCAGTTGCTCTTTGACAATTTGCAGACATACTTAAGGGCAAGAAAGTTATATTAGACTAGAAGAAAAAATCTAAATTTAATTTATTATAAGAAAAGCCAAAGATACTGATGGACAATATGGACAAAGATATTCCCAATTTCCCAGATGGGTGGATACCCCTATTTAAATATTCAGAATCCAATTTTCAAATGCTGATATTACAAGTCTCTCCTTTTACCAATTAGCTGCACTAATTTAAAATAGCACCACTCACATTTCCATATAATATAAGCTAAATATATCACATTCTTTTAATGGTTTATTTTTATACTGGGCAAGGCTTTCTGTTTTAATTTTTCCTAACAGAGGAATACATTACACAAAAATATAGGTCATATATGAATATCTGGGTAGAAAACTACATTATATTGCAAGTGTGGCATTAAAAAAAATCAAAATAAAATATTAGAAAGGGGAGATGTAACAAAGATGTAGAAGTGACAAAACAATTTAACTCCTGTTCCATTTAACACAATGTGTCAGTATAACAGTCTAAAACCACTACATTTTATGCATCAAAAACAGACAAGCAGACAATCTGATCTGCCAGGCAAACACTACAGAAAATTTGTTTTAATGAATCACTGTCTCTATTCAAACATAAATCAAGCATGCTGATACAGTAAGAAAACATATGTCTTACACATGAAAAGAGTGACTTAGTGCAGGAGATATATCTCAAAGCAATGAAAGTGGAGCAAGACATAGTGTCTCTCCAAAATAGCTAGTTCCTTGTACTATTCTTTGCATTTCCATTTCTTTTTGCTGATTTAATAAGTCCAAAATGTTTAATAAAACACTTCTTATACATTGTTTTATAAGTTACAGTGATTAATCACAGATCTCTCTTCACCCACCTTTAAAAAAACATCTATGCTCACATCTCACCCTGTCTCAGACATCTCCTAGCTGGCAAGCCATCAGCTGAATATGGCCAAAACTGAACTCTGCCTTTCCACCAAAATCTTCCACTACTAGCAGCCTCCCTGTCACTCAAGCCCATGACCTAGGGGCAGAGGTGAAAGTAAGCTGGTACAGGCCGGTACGCCATGCCGGACCTGACCAATTTCCTCAGTCTGGTGATTTAAAGGGTCTGGGGCCCCCTGCAGCAGCCGGAGCTCAGGGCACTTTAAATTGCCTCCCAAGTCCCACTGCCGGAGCCTCAGGGTAGCAGCAGCAGGGCTCCAGTGGCAATTTAAAGGGCCCAGAGCTCCACTGCGGTAGCAACAGCCTGAGCCCTTTAAATTGTCCCTGAGCGCTGGCAGGGCCGGCTCTAACTTTTTTGCCACCTCAAGCAAAAAAAAAAAAAAAAATAGGCACTGCCCCGCCAGAACAACCCCCCTGAGTGCCACCGCGGCAAAACAAAAAAAACCCCGAGCACCGCCCTTCCCTATCAAACTAAAAAAACAAACAAAAAACCCCCCAAATACCGCCCCATCGAAACAAACAAACAAACAAAAAAGCGCCGCCCCGCAAAAACAAACCAACAAACCCTGAGCGCCGCCCCACCAAACAAAGAAAAAAAAACCCGAGCACCACCTTGCCCTGCCAAAAAAATTTTTCTCTCATTTCTTCAAAGGGGGGTGTTTTGATTACACCTCTGTTTAAGGTTCTTGTGTAACAAATTAGAAGAGTTTCCACTTAATTTAGAAGATATATACAGCACTGAAAGAAGGTTCCATGCATTTGTGATTTTATCTCAAGAACATGCAATCAGAAGATCTTTAGAAGACCTTTCATATTGTATCTAAATTTTCAGTAAGACTCCATTTTAGAATAATATGGGCCAGATCCCCAGCTAGTATAAATCAGTGTAGCTTCCCTAACTTAATACAAATCTTCTATTGCAACCGTGTGTGAAAAATCTACAGAAAAAATCAAGGAGCACTAAAAACAATAATGAAAACATTTTGGAGAAGCAAGTTCAATCATCAGGTTTTCCCAATGAGACCCTCTATATAATGAATTGTCTCAAAAGAAAGTGCACATTTGTGTCAATTTTATATTATATATAATATTATTTTCATTCTGCAATTTATATATAGTGGTTATCTTCCCTGAAAATGAAGCACTGTTTAATCACAATCTTTAGATCCTATTGAATAAATTCTGTTTTGGAGAATGCTGTTTCTACGTTTTCCTTAAACAGGACAGCAAGAACTGTCATAATAGCTATCACTTAAAAAGGACCCTATGTTAGAAACAATCTAAATGTGTTCCATAAAAATCTTGGAATTTTCCTTAAAGTGTGCACTAAAAACTTTTCCCCTCAATTCATTAGCTTTCATTCAACTTTGATTGCTGCTATAAAATGCTATTTCATTTTTATGATATCAAGATCAGTTTTTTAGCTTACCATAAAGGAAGTGAACATAAATCATTTGTATTATTCTACCATGATCCTTGCTCAGAAGGGAAGGCTGAAGCAATTTTATTCATTCATGTATTACCTACTGCGTACAATTAAAGAAAAACAAACCTCAGAATTCAAAGCTTTACTTATAATAATAATAATAATAATATGTAATTGTCCTATTTGGTATGTGCATTAAGTATACTGTATAAGAAAACATAGCAATGAGGACAAGAACAGTTCACACAAGGTAAATTTAAAGGCTAAAATACCAATACCTCACCCCACCTTGTGTCTCTAGTTTCATGGGACCAACATGGCTAGAACAACACTGCACATAAGAAATCTGTGGCAGAAATTATTTCCCCATTGAAAATGTGCTGAATTTTGTGTCTCTATGCTTTCCCTGTGTGATTAAAAAAAATGATTGGGGAAACAATTGTGCTAGCAGACAATCAAAATTGAGCTGGGTACAGGTTCTAAAAAAATGAATGAACAGTCTGTTAAAAACTGGTAATTTTGCCCCAAACCTCTTATTCTAAATCTGATCAAAATGGTGGCCATAACAGGTCTAAAGAGCATTCCATCATAGAGAACAAACAGGTGCACAACTACCACCATGGTGAAGGAACTACTGAAGTGATGTATGGGCTGCTGTGATGACACACAGGGGATAACCCCCTTGCTCAGGCAACTGAGGACTTCCCTAATGGGGAGATATCTCTAGGTGGCATAGAGCCAGAGCAGCTCTACAACAAACCTTGGCACAGAAGAGGGGAGGTATGGCCTGAGTGTGGCTACACTTCAGCAATACTCAGCTGGCTCAGTGAGTCCCTGGGAACTGCGACCAGAAGATGTAGCCAGCATCCCAAAAGACCTGGGGACTGAGGAAATCCACAGAATGATGCACAGCCACTTTTGCCTCCCCAGGCATGCAAAAAGTTTGGCTTCATTTTCTGTAAAGCTCTATTTCTGCTAAAAAGTCATATCAACACATTACTAGACAAGATTTAGCCATCAGAGACTGAAGATACTTTTCTAGAGGTTGTCTCCCTCTAACCTATCAATTTTGGATGTCAATTTGTGAACAATAAATATCTTTATATGCCATCCTGGGGGAAAAAAATCACAGAAAAAAAGGTACACATCAGTCTCTCATCAGGACACACTTATAAGCATGAAGAAAAGTTCTTGCACTTTCATGGGAAGGTGCCATTTTGTACCGAAGAGAATGCTATTTTTAGTCACTCCTGACCTGTATCACAGATGAAGTCTCTCATGACAACACTCCTTTACACTAAACTTTACAGAGCCATAGAGTTTAAGATGAGAATGGATCACTGGATCATCTAGTTTTACCTTCTATATATTACAGGCCACCACCATCCCACCCAGTGTCCCATCTCCACCTGCACCCTAAACCTAATCACCAAAATATTATAGCCCACAGGAGACTAGACTATTACGTGTAGGGGCCTGCCAAATTCACGGTCCATTTTGGTCAATTTCATGCTCATAGGATTTTAAAAATAATAAATTTCATTATTTCAGCTATTTAAATCTGAATTTTCACAGTATTGTAATTGTAGGGGTCCTGACCCAAAAAGGAGCTGTGTGGGGGAGAGGTCTCAAGGTTATTGTGGAGGGGGTTGCAGTACTGCTAACCCTTACTTCTGCGCTGCTGCTGGAGGTGGCACCTCCTTCAGGGCTGGGCAGCTGGAGAGTGGCGTCTGCTGGCCGGGAGCCCAGCTCTGAAGGCAGAGCCACTACCACCAGCAGCACAAAAGGAAGGATGTCATGGTATGGTATTGCTACCCTTAGTTCTGCACTGCTGCCTGCAGGCTGAGTCCTCAGTCAGCAGCCGCCACTGTCTGGCCACCCAGCTCTGAAGGCAGTACAGAAGTAAGGGTGATAATACCTCAACCCCCCTAAAATGGCCTTGCAACCCCTCTCCCCACTTCTGCAACTCCCTTTTGGTCAGGACCCCCATTTTGAGAAACGCTGGCCTCCCCTGTGAAATCTGTATAGTATAGGTTACAAGCACACAAAATACCAGATATCACAGGGGAGACCAGACTTCTCAGTCTGTGATGCGTTTTTCATGGCCGTGAATTTTGTAGGGCCCTAATTATGTGCCACAGGCAGAGCTAGGAGGGAACAAGATGCAACAATGTCAATGCCCCTGTAAGGGCAGAAAACTGATTAAATTAGACATATCCAGATAATCCTGGCAAGTAACCTGCATCTACATGTTGCAGAGGAAGGCAAAAACAAAAACCTACCACCCAACGTCACCGCCTATCTGACCTGGAGGACATTCTCTCTTGATCCCACACTTGGCATGTGAGCAAGGACCAGACAGCCAAGCACCTGAAAGGGAGAGAATGTTTGCTACCACCTCAAATCACTGACCAATCCCATCCAGTGTTCCATCTCGAGCCATGATGCTTCAGAGGAACAAAATGAAAAACCCCAGATTACATAGAGACAGGGTAAAGGAATCCCTTCCTGCAAATGACTAACTACAGTCCTGAAGCAAGAGATTTAGGACAAACAAAGGGACATGTAGGGCTGCCAAGTCCCACCCCCAACCCCATCACAAGTAACCCAGTCATACAGTCCCTCTCAAATTTGTTCAGCTCTCTCTCAAATCTAAAATAAGTTATTTGCCCCCATAACACCTACATTTCCTTCTGCATTCTGGTGCATGTGACCAGAGGTTTCAGGGCATTTTTCCTCCCTATGTGGTCACTTCTGCCTTTGCCTAATTTTCTGAGGTGCCCAATTTCTGCTACTCTTCCCACCCAAATTTGTATTCATTTTCATGGAAGTTTGACAGCTGTTAAGATTTGTTTTTTATTGTCATTCATAATCTGTTTGATGTCCATTTTCTCTGTAACTGAGAACCATGGAGTCATGCTATCAAGAGCAGGATTCAGAAAAGAATTCTGAAGTTATATTTTGAAATTACATCATATTATACAGTAAAAGTATAATGAGGCAATGCTGTGGAATGCCACTCTCTAAGGGAAGTACATTTTCATTATTAGGAAGAATCAGTCTGAATGTAAACTCATGAAGCTATACAGCTTACAGTTTGCATCACAAAAACAAGAGATGAGCTTTTCAAAATGTGTTCAGGGTATTTAGACAGATTCCAACATTTTCCCACTGCAGTTCTCTCCCGGGTGTATACCCTCATGTTTTTCTGTCTCCTATCTGCTCCCATCACTCCATGAATATTACATCAGAAAAATCAGTAGTAATATAATAATTTAAACACTTCTGTCAATAAGTACTAAGTTTTTTCTTAAATTTTCCTTTTCTTTCCCTTCATTGTCACCGTCCTCTCCCACTTTCATCTTATTTTCACTCTCCTCACCTAAATATTGTTTTCTCTCTCACTTTCTCCTCTCATACCCACATTCATTCCCCTGTGACCCAGGCTACCTCACTTTCTTTTCTGCTGTCTCTTGGAATTCATTCTCCCATCAGTTTCCCCTTCCCTAGTCATCTCCATCTTTTTCTCACTCCTTCCAAATTTCCCCATGTCCTTCATCTTTCTTTGTCCTTCCACCTCCAAACTTCCTTGCAGAATATATTCTATCACTCAAATGACATTCTTGCACAAGTGACAGTTCTCGTACTACTTGAGGTAATGCTCATTGTGCTCTAACCAGAAACGTGTAATACAGAGAAAACTATGGTTACCGGCTGCTTTTCTCCTGCTGCAGCAGCTCTTGGCAGGCCAATACATAAATATCAAGACCATCAGAACTAATATTTTCAAAGAAACAATACAACACATTTTAGGATTCAAGAGATCTGAAATGCTGTGTGAGTAAGTGTAAAAATAACCATGTTAAACATGTTTCTGAAGACTATACCTAAAAGAAGCTAGGAGATGACACAAACATAAGCAAGTGAAAAAATATTTCATTTACCAACATCCAAGCAAAGTACAGTAAATAAATTTATAATTTTTCACATAAAGGTTGTATGAAAGACCACTTTTAGTGCACATATTTTTAAGAGTGATAAAGGAAGTCCTCCCTCATTCCAGTTTTCCTAGTCTTTTGTTAAAATGTATTAAGTGCAGAAAGTCACACCGTACAAGCTATACTATAGCTTTAAAGTAATAAACCAGTTTGGTGCCTATATGGCTTTTATATCAAAGAAACATTGATTTCCACAAGATTTTCTATTCCAAAATCTCTCAATTTTTGAGGACACTTCCTGCCATTAGAGCCTTTTAATATGCTTCATTCTCCATCTAGTCAACAGTTATTGGTACAGGTTTTATCTGTACAGAACATGAAGCGGTGCTCATGGAAACTCTCACAAATTTCATTATAAGCAGACTATTTTCACTTACAACCCTCATGCCACCTCAGGTGAAGGCATCATGATCTGATACTCCCATCCATACTCAGCATTTTTGTCACCTAATCCAACTCAAGTCAAATCAAATAGATTTTCCAGTACTTGATGGGTTATTTGGTGACTATAAGTGATTCCACTCAGCACTGAAGTCCTCCTTGGTGTCAGGGTAACTGGGTAAGGCATTGCAGGGGTTTGACCCTGTGATGGCCTCTTTCTGTCCATGACAGCACTCTGGTTAAGTCACATCCAGTCCAAACAGATAACAGAAGTCTGGGATAACAGAAGTCAAACAAAAGTTCACACAAACTCAAGTGTCTTCCACCTTGCTCAAACTCCTCTTTGGATCATCCTCCAGGCTCAGTTTCCAGCCACTTCCAAGCTACCTATAAGTCTCTCTGATTCTGGGATAGAGCCCTGACTCCCCAGTTCCTTCTCTGGAGTCTCCCTCACAGGCTCAGACCCTACTTCAGGACCTTCCACATAAAACCAGCTTATGCCCTGTGGTGCATAGTCCAAACCAAGTTTTCTCAGCCCTTTCATGAGGCTCAAGTGTTTCATATTATCACATGACCTTCATGAGTCCAGCCATCTCTGGCTAAGATGCCATTAATTATGGCATAGGTGGAGCTAGCTGAACAGGCTTGGCACATGCAAGGCTTCCTGGTCCATATCCAAAAGAGGCCATCAACAAGATTGTCTGATCTCTCACATGTAATTAAACATTACAATGAATATACACAATGGCTTGAAATAAGGCAGCCTTAAAACAGGCATTTCCTAACTTATAGGTGTCTGAATTTTCAACCTTAACGTTCTTTTAACATAGCTTTTTAAATGGTATTTGGTTCCACTTGAATCATTAGCAAGGTGATCTTTAGGTCATAAGCATAGTGCTCTGCTACCTGAGCTAACAAAGTAACTGGTAACAGTAGAAGGCTGTTATCTATATGGATCTGCCACTACAACAGGACAGAGACATGCACTTTGCCACTGGGTTTCACATATATTACAAGACCCAAAGGATTGTTAAGACTTGGAAATGATGGGTTAAATCCCAGGCTTTGTAGGAGAGCGTTCTCTAGTGGTTACATAGCCTCTTTCCTGTCACACGCAACCTTTCCCTGTCTTAATCCCCCCCCCAACTTAGCTCTGTCCCCATTCATCTTCCTTCTCAGTTCCTACCCATCTTGCCTGCTCCTATCCTCACACTTCCCTGGCTGCCAGCCCTGTTCTTGCCTTTGTACCCAGCTCCTGCCCTCCTCCCTCTATACTTCTCCTCCTCCCTGTGACTTGGGACTTCCCCCACCCCATACTCCTATGCTCCCCCATCCTTGGCTCCTGCTGTTGTTCCCCCTTCTTGCTTCTACTTCCCTCACTCTTGTTCGTATTTTTGAAGCAGGCCCATAATCCTCTTATGGTTGCCACATTCAGAGGACAAACCCTAAAATTAATATATAGGTGTGACTACTTACATGTTACTACATGTTCATTCACAATATTTTGGACATGCATTTCTGTTTCAAATATTACTGAATATGCTAAAATACTGTGGCGGAAAGCCAAACAAGTGTCATATACAAGATGTAAGTGATTAAGTTACCAAAGAAGGCAAAAGGATTAAAACCAGAGGGAGAAATGTTCGTCATCTCCAGACCAGTCAAAGCAACATAATTAAGTGCATTTATACTCCAACCTTCAAAGAGATGCAAGTGACACCATCATAGGACCTAATCACATCAGCCACGCCATCAGGGGCTCGTTCACCTGCACATCAATGTGATATATGCCATCATGTGCCAGCAATGCCTCTCTGCCATGTACATTGGCCAAATCGGAAAATCTCTACGCAAAAGAATAAAGGGACACAAATCTGACATCAGGAATCATAACATTCAAAAACCAGTGGGAGAACACTTCAACCTCTCTAATCACTCAGTGACAGACTTGAAGGTGGCAATTTTGCAACAAAAAAACTTCAAAAACGGACTTAAAAGAGAGACTGCTGAACTTGAATTAATATGCAAATTCGATACAATTAACTTAGGTTTAAACAGAGACTGGGAATGGTTGGGTCATTACACTAATTGAATCTATTTCCCCATGTTAAGTATCCTCACACCTTTTATGAGTCATCTTGATTATCCCTTCAAAAGCTTTTTTTTCTCCTGCTGATGATAGCTCATCTTAGTTGATTGGCCTCTTACAGTTGGTATGGCTACTTCCACCTTTTCATGTTCTCTGTATGTATCAATATCTTCTTGCTGTATGGTCCAGTCTATGCATCTGATGAAGTGCGCTGTAGCCCACGAAAGCTTATGCTGAAATAAATTTGTTAGTCTCTTAGGTGCCACAAGTACTCCTGTTCTTTTTGTGGAAACAAATTTATGATAATGCAAGAAACATCTGAGGTTCAGACCTAGAGCATAATGGCCAATTAGATGTTTGCATATTTAATAGTTTGGAAGGGGTAGGAATAAATAGCCTTTCTTCCACCACCTAGAGAGATAAAACGAATCTCTGCAGTTAAGAGGATATGGATGCCTGGAGACTGGGGCTTTGGAAAGAGTCAACCATATCAGAGAAACGAGAAAGCATAGTTTAGACATATTACAAAATAATGGTGCCTCTGAGAAAGAACTTCCTACAGCAAAGCTGCCAGGTAATATTCTGTTTCTGGAATACTTAATATGCAATGCCAAGATTTTCAATGTATGAACATTATCTCCCAGGATATTTTGTAGTGTGGCAAAATGTTTCTTATCTTTATTTCCTGTTGCATGCACACCAGTCCTTGTATTATTCTGTATTAAAGCCTACTTTAATGGAATACATGTGACTGACATTTATATATTTTTTTTCAGACTTCTCCAAGTTTTTCCAGGGATTCACACTCACTGACACTCATTCAAGAGATAACATGGTGTATAATTTGCATCTACAATCTTTTTCCTGGTCTGAACATCCTGAATCCAAAAAGGAGTTTTGAACAGTGTGTTAAACTTTAGGATGTTTCAGAATATCTGTGTTCAGACTGGACACTGTGAGCACAAAAGATAACAGGACAAAGTTATATGTAACAGTCTGGCGATACTTGAATTGTGCATCACTTGATTTGAGTAAAAACTAAGTCACATACGACCCCAATACTCAGTTATGAGAGGAAGATTCAATGTCAAGTGAGATCAATGACTTTGAGACTATTACTGCTCTGGCAGAGACTGGCATCATGCCTGAATTGCTAGCAGTAGAATGTACCGGTGTTGGGCCCTTTCCTGCAATAGCTGAAGTTCAAGCTTCAGGTTTCGTAGCTGTCTCTCTGGACTGTGTGCACATTTTTAAAAGGTGTGTGGGTTAAAAAAAAAAACTATATTCATCAAGTTATTTTAGAAAAGTGGTAGAAAGCCACCTTGTTAGTATCAACCGAAAAATATTCCACTCCTATGGTTGGCGTGGACAAGACTGACAAATTTCTCTCTCAAGTCCATATGAATTTCTCCCTTACCCGACAGATCAAACAGAATAGAGTAATCACCACTAAAATCTGGGATAGCTGTATGGCTATGAACTGGAGGAGGGGGAAAAGTGGAGGGGGAGAGAGAGAGAGAGAGAGAGAGAGAGAGAGAGAGAGAAGCAGATCTACAACTCAGATAAATATCTGTAGAAAGAAACATGAGTTAATATATAGATTTTATTGCTACAACTTTGGAAGATTTAATGACTAGTGAAGCAGTGAAGCAACACATTATCACTGTTTGATTTGATCGGCATAAAGTTCTTTTCTTACGTCTTATTTGTTTGATATTTAAGTCTCTCCATATGTGACTTGAAACCACAAACCTCCCATAAATTTCTGGAAATGACTAAAAACCCTCTCGTAACATTAAGTTGTGGAAATCAGGCAAGACTGAAAGGTACATACTTATTCTTGATACCTCCTTCTAGCATTGCTGGTCTATATGCAGAGAACAAAGCAAGCTTTGTGAGGCCAGTACTTTCCTGTCCCCTGCACCATGCAGATAGAGGGATGTGTGTGTGATGTTATCTGATTAAAATATTACTATATAGATCATTGTTTCAACCACTTATATATATTTGCAACAAATCTTGTACAAAATGTAGTATGTGGGATGTTTATGGAAAGGTTATGACTTGCTGAATATTATTATGTTATTTGTATGCATGTATCATTTTGTATTTGAAGTTATGAGCATTGGCTCTATACCTGGATTTCAAATGTTTGCTTCTGGGGTAACGCCCACAAAGTTTATAGCCTGCACAACATGAAGGGACTATTCAAATTAAGTGGCTCATCAAGGAGCACTTAACGCACAATGGACCATGGTAGATGCCTACCTCCAGATAATGGACTTTCCTGCCATGACTAAGCAAAATTATGCAGGAACTTGTGACTTGCCCATGGGACTCCAAACACCCATCTTTTACCTGTCATTTTCCACTAGCTATGCTGAGGGCTTTGTTTGAAACAATGGGTTTCTCTGCACCTGGCAGAAGCTATGAAAGGCCCTGGAAAACCCTCTATTTTGCCTCTTTTCTGCTCCAGCCTCTTTCCTCCTCAAACCTCTGGAGTATGGACTTACACTAATGGGAGCATTCTAACCAAGGGACTGAGATCCTTCCAGTGATTTGGAAACAGAGACTTATCAAGCCAGCAGTTTATTCCATCACCGCTATAAGCCTGAACCAAGAACTTATCAATTACATACAGTAATTGCATTATTTAACGAATTTTAACTCTCGCCTTTTTTCCCTTTCTTTTTATGAATAAACCTTTAGATTTTAGATACTAAAGGATTGACAGTTTACTTTTGATGCTAGTATGGTATATTTTATGGAAGAATAACCACCAGTTTTGGGTTGTGTTTGCCCTATTTCTCAGCAGTTTGTCCTGAATTTAGTATTCTCACTTGTGACCCACATAGATGCGGTTATGGGGGGGATGGGGAGGGCAGAGCCTTGGCTCCACCTTCACTAAATTTCCAGTGAGCACAACTGAAGTGGCCCAGAAGGAGGTGAAATTGCTACTGGTTTTGGATAGTAGCAAATTATTTCCCCTTTGTTCCAGGGAAGAACTAGTAAAGGAATTGTGGCTGTCAGAATTCCCTCTTTGAACTGTGGCAGGAATAGCATGGCTATATAGCACCAGGGCTCACTCTAGATTAAACACACAGTCTTGTCCTTAGATTCAGACTAAAGTTTCCAGGAACACTGACCAAGTGAAAGGCTACGATTGGCCTTTAAATGGAGAGAAGTAAAATTATACAGTGGCATATAAATGCAAGAGAAATAAGGACACTTAGAACAGCTTCTAATGAAAAAAAAACCATGCATCTAGAGTTGCCAAATATCCCATTTTGGACATGCTTAATCTCCCCCCCACCCCCAGTTTCAATTTATTAATCCTCATCCTCATCTTTTCACATGACCATATAAAGTCAACAAACACTGTGTTGTAGTATAATTCCCAATTCTGGACCTTAGCGTCCAAAATATGGGTACTAGCATGAATTCCCCTAAGCTTAATTACCAGCTTAGATCTGATAGGCTGCCACCAATCAGGAATTTTCCAGGGCCTGATACCCTCTGCTCCCCCCAAAACCTTCCCTGGGGACCCCAAGACCCAGATTCCCTGAGTCTCACAACAAAGGGGAATAAACCATTCCCTTCCCCCTCTCTTCTTCCTCCCAGCTCCTTCCCACCCTGGGAACACTAGGAGATCGCCTGATTCAACTTCTTGAATCACCACACCGAGAGGAGTGTTACCGTCCCCCTTACCCAGAGGCAATACAAGCTGCGTGAATATAACACAAAGAGAAAATTTATCCTTCTCTTCTCCCCACCAATTCCCTTGAACCTTAACTAGGAGAAAAAAATTAAACAGATCTTAAAAACAGGTCTTTAATAAGAAAAAAAGAAAGAAAAAAGTAAAAGGTTTATCTCTGCACTTTAGATGGTAAAAAGTTACAGGGTCTTTCAACTTATAAACAATAGAAAGAAACTTTCTCCAGCAGAAACACAATTTAAGCTACTTCCAGCAAGTACACATATGTAAATGAAACAAAAAACAAATTAAAAGACTATGACCGCCTTTTCTTACTCACAATTCTGAATAGATAAGAGACTGTAGCAGGGAGATTGGCAGAAACCTGGTTGCACCTCTAGTCCCGTCCAGGACCCAGAGAGAACAAAGCCAAACCCCAAAAACACAAACAAAGGCTTCCCTCCCATGAGATTTGAAAGTATTTTGTCTTCTGATTGGTCCTCTGGTCAGGTGTTTGCAGGTCACTGTTTGTTAACCCTTTATAGGTGAAAGAGACATTAACCCTTAGCTATCTGTTTATGACACACTGGCTTTAGACTTTCAAGATCTGATGTCTGAAACAACAACAGAAGCAAAAACTCCCTATCTCAACAGGTAATGTCTGTATACTACACAATATTTAAAATCAGGGGATCATTTTCCTCCCAGGAGAAAAGCAGAAGAATTTCCTCTATTCTTCATGCCTTCTATACTATGGCACAGAACCTTAACTTGTGTAAATAGGCATCACTGGAGCCAATTAAGCTGTTTTACACCACTATGCTGATTTACACCAGCTGAGAATCTACCCCGTGTTTAATTATCAGGTGAGATAGGCTTTATAGTACCACCATATTTTGATGGGGGAATCATGGCTGGAATGGGAAATTAAATGTTTAATTTTTTTTTAAATATAAAACATACATACAAACATTGTGCTTACAAATTTGTTTAGCACATTTGTAGCAATGGTGGTTCTCTTATCTAAGGCTACCATATATGGATTTGCCGTAGGTGTTTGGATTATCTTATTCTGGGACGATATTTATATATCAGTCCCACACGTATACTGAGTTAATGTCACTAATTCTTGGGAAACCAGCGAGGGTGAGAGAAGACTGTTTCATGTTTGCTCATGAAAGAATGAGAATACTAATGAACTGAAAACTGAATGTATGAAACAGACACGCATAGCATCCACAAAAGGTCTTAGGCACTATGAAACCATTGCCAGATTAACTGCAGCAACACTGCAAGCCTCCTCAGTTGTCATTTTTCTCAAAAATAAATGCAATCAAAGAAAGATTAATAATTTTTAATGTAACACCAGGGACATCTTGCTTTATAGTGCTACTCTTTGACCTATTGACCGTACAGCTACACACATTTGGGAAGGCATCTTGCCTCCATTTGAAATAGCTCCATCTAATGCTCATTCATCATGTCTTTAAAAGTGACAAGCATTATCCTCCTTGCTACTCTTACTTCTCTAATTTTAATAATATATATACAGTATATAGAACATTATATAATGTGCATTATATATATATAAAAAATTACCTCAAATATCATCCTGTGTTTTCCTCAATCTGTATGCCTGCTGCTATCTATCTATCCTGTCATTTGTATATATCTGTTACCTATAGTACATTCAATATCCTGGTCCCAGGGGAGTTTTCCATTAAATGCATGCAGTACTGATAGATAATTTTTTGTGGCTTCCTCCATCTCAAGTCACTCATAATGGCTCACTGCTTCTTTCCATCACCTTAGCATGAATATCTGAAGCAATATGTCAATACCCGATCTTCAAATCGGATTTTAAGGTGCAAAGAATCTAATTAAGTCAACTAGTGAAAAAGTTTAAATCAACAGAGCTATAAACTCTCTTTATAGGCACATATATTACAAAAAAGTAATGCATAAAAACATTTTGGGATGCATACCAGTCCAAAGTATCATCTTGGTTCTATTACATTAAACTTATTGTTCTTTTAAAAATATATGTTATGAATGCTAAAAAAAGAACACAACAATCTTTTTAGAAAGATTCTTTTTTTTATTTTTTTAGGATGAAAGCCACAACATTCATTTTTGCCCTTTTTTTTAAATCCACAAAGTCCATGCTTTCACACACAACCCCATAGGCTCACCCTATTCCAAACGCAAAACCCCTTTCAATGTTTACTTTCAAGTTGTACATTATAAAGTATTAATTTGGCTTTGCACGTATGTGTGCGAACCCAAACTCCTGCTTCATTCATCTATCATGGTTTGAGTGCCAAAAAGTGGGTATGAATAAGAAAATCCTCAAATTACTGCATTTTTTCCAAAACTTTCACTGAAATGCTTTAGAAAATACTTTATATGCCTCCTTGCCAATGAGCCCTGGAACTCAGGGGCCTTTCCACAGGCACCAATAACTAGAGGTGCCATTTTTCATTTCCTTTTAGCTTGACTATTATTCCATTACATTGACTTTGCTACTCTTACCCAAGAGTTTGTTACTTGTTAGTTATATTACTACTGTGCAAAGAGCTACCCTTGCAAGCCACTAAGAAGCTTCATTTAGTACAGAATACAGAAGCTTGCTTGCTTGCTTGCTTTGGACTAGATTTTGAGTTGGTGAGCACTCACATGAGGAGTCCCATTGAAGTGTACGTAAGATCTTCAACTACATTAGAAGAAGCTTGTAATATTAGCCCTTTGAGTTTGGCCATAGGGAACATAATACAGTAGTAGTAGAAGTGTTTCCAGGTTTAGTTTATATTGAACTTTAAAAGCACAGGCTATGTTATCAGGTTCCTAACTACCTGAGAAATAAACCCTTTCTCCATTAACTGCTGTGAAAGTGGAGAATAGCTGATGAGCGCCTGCATTCCCCAGGTTTGAATGTGTGGGATCTTGTGGCAAGGTGTTTTCTACACATTTTTGGTGGAAGATTCCCCTTTGATCAAAATAAAATTGGAGTCTGCTGAGCTTTATGGCACGGTCTAAAGCCCATTTGTACATGCAGGCCTTTGTCAGACTGGTATAGTATGTAGAACCTTGGGCACAGAAGGAGAGAACTTTGGTTTGGATGTAATATGCGCTTAAGAAGGAAGTGGGTTTGTTTTTTGAAAATGAATAATAGGGGGCAAGGCAGGGGGAAAAGGAAGTGGCAACATCTATACATTTGGGGTGAATTCGACAACAGCCCTCCTTCCTGTCCCCCGTAACACTATAAAATACAAACAACCAATTATGCTGTCCAAATTATGTAATGTATATTTGCAGTATATTTTGGTGAACTTCAAGGGAAGTCAAAGGTTACTTACTAGAACACAGATGCAAAAGAGCAAGACCTTTAATAAATGTCTTGAAAGTAAGTTAACTCTGCATTGCCAGTTTTATTTCCATAGCAAAATACAGTACAAGAATTAGAAGTAATCTGAATACCCACAGGATAAAAGCATACTATTTTTATTATATAATCCCAAGACTTTCAACAAGTGTATTATGGAGCTGAGGTGTAATGTAAGTGTTCTCACTAACATGCTTGTGGTTCATGAAATGTGGTTCATAAAAATATACTGTAGCTAAAAATCAAATTTAGTTAATGCTCACCGACCATTTGCATGTTCTGCTAATTTATTGGTTGTAATTTTAACTCTAATGAAGTAAGTTTTTATTTTCAGCTGAGGGAAAAATAAAATCAGTTGTTAACTACTGTTAAATGACCAGCTTTCAACCACAGCTGGCTTCTAATTACCTACAAATAGCAGCTGTTACAATGTGCTCTACCATTTTAGACAGAATTCACTCTTTCCCTTTACAAGTACTTCTGTAAGATGCATCATTTATGTTTTATACATATCATAAAGGGTCTCGAAATAATCCTTACTGAATTTAGCAGCTGGGTTGGGAATGTATTAACCTGAGGAGTATTTTAGGAAATCCTCCAAACGCAAAATAGACTCTCACTGATGAAAATGGAGCTCTTTTCAGAGTAGTATAGGACAATCTTAGAGGTGCTGAGCATTCACAGCTCCAGCCGAAGTCAGTTGGAGGTACAGCTACTCTGATAACAGGGGCTTGTAACTTCAGATAATCAAGAAAAATGGTTGTAAAAATAGATTTGCGACAAAATAGACATTTAAAAATAAAATATAATTATATGAGCTAACCAAAGTTCTAGCTTGATTTGGGAGATGGAATAGACTATGGTTATTATAACTGAAACTTTTCATCTTTATAATGAAATTTATAATTTAAACAAAAGCACAGCACTTTTACCACCACATTTTTGAGTTTAGTTTTCCCAAACGAAATATTTCACTTTTTATTAGGGTGACCAAATGTCCCAATTTTATAGGGACAGTCCCGATTTTGGGGGCTTTTTCTTATATAGGCTTCTATTACCCCCCCATCTCCTGTCCTGATTTTTTACAGTTGCTATCTGGCCACTCTACTTTCTATGGATGACCTTTCAGACACTGTATGCCTTACCTTAAAATAGATCACTCAAAATAAACACAGTGATATTAACTCTCTCAATGACAAGTTCACTGCTGGTAACCATTGGGCTTTTCTACCATAGTATCTGAGCTCCTTCCAGTAGTGCATTAAACAACATGACTACACATCTGTCCCATGTTGTTGTTTACTGTCTTTTCTGCTCCCCAGGAGGAGAAATGTGTCTGTGGAGAGCATGTTTTGGGATTTTTTTTAAATATACCTGTTGTTGTGTGTCTATGTCAGAGAAGGAGAGGTCAAAGAAATGTACCCTGCACTTGCAGCAGAAGGTGGTGAGGTCTGTGATGGTCTTCAGTTATTCGGGAAGTTCATTCCACAGTCTTAGACCACCCCACCAAGAAAGTTCAGTCTCCAACACAGACAAGCTTTACTCTTACCATGGAGAGTAATTCCACTCCTCTGGCATTTATTGACCATAGGTTTCACCTTAGAACTTTCAGACACACTTTTTTAGCTATCCTAGCACAATACACTTTGAAAATTGATACACTGAACTTTATTGCAGATTCTATGAAAAGCCACTGTAGAGAGCAGAGGACGGATTTGATGCACTTGCAGTAGCCTGAACTGCTGAAGACATGTGCTGCAGTGTTCTCAATTAGCTGGAATTTCTAAGTGCTGAAGGTTCCATGCCCAGAGGCTTTGCTATAATCCAGCCAAGAGGTGACAAAGGCATGAGTAACTAAGACCAAGTCTTCATCAGCCAAGATGGGTCTGTCTCCTACCCAGCTAGATGGTAGAAAGTGATAATCATGGATACTGCTATGTGAGACCTCAGAGTCAGCAGGAATCCAAGAGTACTCCTAGAATACAGACTGAATTGACCAATTCTGGGTGTATACTTTCAGCCAAAAGGAGACTCTCACCATGACTGAAATCTCTTTATAATATATCCTCTGGCCACCTACATATATTAGCTCTGTCTTGTATGGGTTCAGCTTCAGCCAGCTATTATTCACCTATAAGCTGATCTCACCCAAGTACTGGGCCATCTTAGTGGCAGTGTGTGGTTACCTGAGGCGAAGGATAGGTAAAGCTAGAACATCTAAATATTGCTGGCACTTGACTCCATATTATCTGACCAGTTTATCTTGTGGTTGCACATAAATGTTGAAAAGGACTGGAGACAGAATTGATCCTTGTAGAAATCCACAAGTGAGGGGTCTAGTGGAGGAGTTGAAGTTTCATTGGGTGTTTCCTTCCAGGAAGTACTCATACCATTTTAGTGCATTATCCTGGACCCCTGCCACCTCTCCCAGGTGAGAGGGCAGAATCTCTTGGTCAATAGTATTGACTGCTGTAAAGAGGTTCAAGAGGATGAGAATGCAAGTTTCCCTTCTAGCCATTGATAGACCATCCATCAGTGCCACTAAGGCAGTTGTAGTTCCATGTCCTGGCCTGAATCAAGTCTGTGCCACATCTAGAATGTTAGCTTCAGTTGCCTGGTAATGTACCAGCTTCAGCTACCAGGCAAATTGAAATGGGCACATCCCAGTCAGTTAAAAATATATGTTTCTCCCTAAATTTCTGGTCATGGCATTGTGGGCCTCGGTTGTGGACCAGCCACCTGCCTGGACCATCCGGGTTTCTAGCTATCCGTGGGATTATCTGGATAATTTTACTTTTGAGAAAGGAGAATACCTCCAAAGACTCTCCCTGGCTCAAGCTGCTGATGGGGCTTACAGTTGGCCTTTGGCTAGCTTCTCTATGAGCTCTCTCAGGAAAAGACAGTTACTTAATTTATAATAAATGGAGGGTTTTCGGGATGTGTGGACCCTATCTGTATTCCACTCTGGGAAGGCGTGCAGTCCATGTCTGCAGTTGGAGAATTCTTGGAAGCAGTGTCTGTTGATCTGTAGCTCTCTGTCTCCTTGTGCCTCCAACCAAGGAGATAAAGGGCAAAGCTGAGCAACCACCTCTGCAGCTCCTTCTCTGCTTCAGCTGATTCTTGGATTTGCAGTAGATGGGACGGAGGAAAGGTAGTGGAATACAGGTAGGGACGATACATCTCAAAGACCCTCCAGTTACTATACAAGTTACATAATTTTCTCTTCAAGTACTGGTCCCTATGTATATTTCATAGGTGGTGACTGACAAGCAGTACTCAAGAAGTAGGAGGGAAAGTGGATGGAGACAAAAGAGCCATTTGAAGAATTCTTGTTTCCAAAGAATGCATCAGTGGAGGACTCCTGTACTAAAGCATAATGCCTTGCAAATGTGTGGATGGAACTCTACATGGCCATTTTGCAAATGTCAAGTACAGGTGGTACTCAAAGCAATGCAATTGATATCGCTTGTAATCTTACAGAACGAGCCCCCACTCCATGCAGGGGAGGAAGATTAGACAGCTGATTGCTTGGATCCTGTCAATCATCAAATAAGCCCTGGCTTGACTGAATTTAAGAATGCTCCGATGAAGTCTGCATTGGAGTGAGGAGAGATTGTTCCAAGTTGACATTGACCCCTAGGGAAGACAGTAGCTGAAGCACTCATGAGGAGGTAACAAGGTTGAATGAGAGAACTCTATATTGGATATGGTCAGGAGCCACCATGAATCAGAGAAAGTCTATGAGCCGGGTGAATGACCATATGAAAGTGTGTGTCCTTCATATCAAGAACTATAAATCATATGCCATTTTATAGGGCTGGGATTATAGATGCCAGTGTGATCATACAAAATTTCAGTCTATGAGAAAAGATGAAATTTATCTAAGGGCATGTCCTCCATAATGTTCTGGACCCCCCAGAGAAACACTAAAGAATGAAGTTCTGATTCATGATGATCAACGACACTAGCCATTGCCCTTCATATGTCTGCTGCATCTACAGCTGATTGAAAAGCAGTCCTGGAAACCAACTTGCCTTCCTCAGTGAGAACCTGAAATTAAGCTCCATCTTGTTGGGGAAGCTTGTTGAAGTCCATGAGTTTGGAATAGTCCAGGTAGTCATATTTAGCCAACACTTCTTGAAAGTTAGTCGAAGTGAAGACCTTTCTTTCTAATAAAACCTTTATCAATCAGAGTAGTTCTAGTGTGTTGCTGTCTAGATCTCTCTGTGGCATCATGGACAACCAGAGTTAGGAGCAGGATGAGAAAAGAAAAATTCTGCCCTCTTGGCTGACTCTCATTAAATCTTCCTCCTCCTTGCGTTCAGGAGGAAATTCTGGCTGTTCTCTTGCAGGGGAGGGATGGATAGACTACCTAGAGGATCATATGGATTCTCAAAGGTAGGACAGATCCCATGGTCCTCAGTAAGATGGGTCAAAGGACGGTTGGGGAGGTCTCTGTGATATGGAGTGCCAATGGTTCTGAGAAAGGTGCTGAGGTGGAAGCTGGGTCTAAACTGGGGTGGGGCCAGCTGTCTGAAAAGGCACACCTAGGAGGAGGAGACACTGGTTCTGTTTCTGGATCCATCGGTGATACTGAAAATTCTGTTGGAGGAAAACCTGCTGGACAATGGAATGGGAGAGAGACTTCTCCCATTACCTGCATCTCCTTTTTACCTTTTGTCAGTGCTGTCAATTTCTGAAGTTCAGGCTTAGTTGGTACCAGAGTCACTATTGCTGCTGCAATGAGGCCTGGTATCTACAGAGCCCTAGATTTGTGGGCTGTCTTGTCGTGGCCCTGAGACTTAAGGTGTTTAAATTGTGGGCTGAGTGGAAACTTAGGCAGGGGTTTATTCTTACTTCTTTGAAGTGGATTTAAAGGATGATTTGCTCCTGTGTTTGAGGATGCACTCTGCCTCCTGAGAAGACTCTGACTAGGGAATCTGTGGGAGTAGATTCCTTCACTCCTAAATTGGATCTCATGGCAGGAGGTGCATTTCTTGCTGATTCAGGAAGATGTTGGGGGAGGGCAGATCCCCTGGCTTGGATCCAATTGCAGACTCATAACCTTCTCTATCAAGTGCTTCTTAAGGTTAAGTTCCCGCCCTTCTCAGTTATGACTGGGGAATGAGAAGCAGATACTTCCCCTGGTTATGATGTGAGCTTCCCTGCGGCTGTACAGGCAGTATTGATGGTTGTAACTGAAAGAGAAGGAGTGTGGACAAGAAGTAAAGATTTTGAAGCCCGGAATCCAGTACCTGTAACAGGGTTCTGGGGGATTGTGGAGAAGAGAAGTGGTAAATGCCATGGGATGGGCAAACGAACTATAAAAAAAAACAGCTAAAAACTATTGAGTAAAATTCTAAAGTATTTACAATATATACACATATATATATTTACAGATTAAACCAAGTTGATTCTTCATTCTCTGGACACTGGAGGTTCCAACCTAGGCCATGCAGAATTAAGAAGGAACTGCACAGGTGGTAAGGTCACTCTGCCCTTTATGTCCTTGGCTGAAGGCACGAGGAGAAAAAGAGTGAGCAGATGCACAGAACAGTGGACATGGCTTTCAAGAATTTTCTGACTCTGGGTGCGTGGAGTGCATGCATACCTGCAGTGCAATACATATGGGGACCAGCACTCAAAGAAAAAATGGCAGTTTGACACTGAGCAGTAGTTGGCTAGAACTGAAGCATCCAGGGTAGGTTTCTTCAGTGTTGATTGGACTATTGCATGTTTGAAGGAAGAAGGGAAGATTCATTCTCTGAATGAGGCATCGGCTATTTCAGTCAGGAGTGGCACCAGTTGTTCATGACTCTTTCATAAACCAAAGGGCATAGGTCATTTTGTCCATACACAAAAGTTGTATTACTTTATACCTTTATAGTTAGAGCAATACAACTCCTTAGTATGAGCACTGTTGTACCAGTATAATAATGCTTATACCAAATAGCTTATTACCATAAGAAAAGAGCTATAAGCTATACCAGTATAAGGCACAGCTCCCATTGTCCAGGAACGGTGAACCACAGCCACTGGGAGCTGTGGGCAGCCATGCCTGTGGATGGTCAGTGTAAAGAAATTGTCTCACACCTGCCAACGGATTACTCTGGTGGGTTGCATGTTGCCCACCACTGGTCTAGATACTAAGTTCTTCCTCGGTACAGGGAACTGGACTAGCTGACATACTGAGGTCACTTCCAGTCCTATGTTTCTATGACTTTATGAATATGTATTCCCAAATCAAGGACCAAATAGCGGGCCAGCATTCTACCATAATTTACAAGTGTGGCCCACTTATTTCCATGTAGGTTAATATTTGGCTGAATGCAGTTTTCTGCTAGGTGTGTGTGGGGGTGCAGGGGAAGAGTGTGGAATCAAAACAATGTTGTCTCACACTGAACACTTCACATTCTTGTTCAATTCCATCTCCCTCTCCCCAAATCTTCTGGAATCCTAGTCCTGAAAACTGTCCTCTGCAGTGGGTTCTGAAACATTCTGCAAATCTGGTTAGGATTCTAAAGCTCTCCATAGAATCAGAAAACCAACTCTTTATCCCACATATGTGTAATTCATCCTAGAAGCATAACAACATTATCTTACAACTTTACCGTTCAATGTTAGTGTGTTTTGTTAACTTTAATTTTTTATTAATAAGTTCCATAGCTTTTGCAGTGTATTTTACTTAAACCCTTCCATTGAGTAGGTACAGGTATGTATTGTTATGGCACATCAAGTAATTGACAAAGAAGACCAACACCTCAGTTTTGTTACTTGAAAGAGATCAGCTTTCTGCAGCCAAAACACATTAAATTATGTAATTATGTAATTATGTAATTATATGTAATTTCGAAAGACTTTATTTTGCTGAACTTAAAAAAAGTTACTCATAATGGCATCTTTCATCCAAGGTTTTACTTAGGAATTCAGAAGAGTTCCTATTAGACTAGATTCCCACATTTCCATGTGAAGGATGTGGTTAACAGGACAGACTAAAACCCCTGGCTACTAGAGCTTTCTTGTCTGGTGAGGCCCAATCCCTATTGAGATAAGACGGAACATCATTTACCTTTTCTTTTTTAAATTAAGGTCAAAAAACTCTCCTCTAACCCTACCATCAATATTCAAATTATATATATTTTCAGAACATTAGAAATATGAATGATAACATAAACTTTTTCAGTTGAAAATGAATTCAGAACTCATGAAAGACACTGACTTAACAATCCTGGAAGCTAGAATCCTGCTTATGAAGGATTTAATTCTGGAAAGTGCTGAGAACCTTCAATCCAACTACGGACTTCACTGGGAAGTCAGAGCCCTGAAAGAATAAGTATTGCACCAGCATCTGCACACTGCTTTCCAAATATGCCTCAGTTTTAACGTGCATAGACTATATCTAGGAAAAGGGAAGTATATCTGTATTAAAACGCATTCACACTTTGACTACTCAATGGAGACTGCAAAAAAGTACACAGAAATTAGTACAAGTTATGATGTGTGTGGGCTGTGGACACCTGGATCTTGGAAGCTAAGTTGTGACCATGAATTCATTTTGCATGGATTACAGAACAGCTGTTGGATGGTAATAAATTTCAGCAACTGCTGACCTAGGCTGGATTTGAACTGATGACCTAGAAGTGAAAAGTTCTATTAAAATTTCCCCTATGAGACCTTGGGTCCCTGCTGATCTTTCCTACTTTATTTCATTGTATAAGTCAAAAAACATGTGTTCCGTTATTACGCAGTATGCTAGTTCTTTTTTACTGGTGACTCATTTTCACATATGCACGAACAAAGAAGGATCTATTGTTAGCAGTGCAGAGATGGTTAATTGCAGCATAACAACTGTTACTGAAGGAGGTAGAGGCAATTTCGTTGTGCTTTGTTGTATGTCACATAGGAAGCTATAGATCATGTGGAGACTAGGACTTGTGGTGTAGACAATATATGCCAGAATGGTACAACATCTTTTACATTGCTCTGGCAGAGGCCAAATAACCAACAAAAAACAAAGCCTGATTCACCATTACATTACTCTAATTTTATGCCAGTGGAAATGCATTGAGTTCTGTGGAGCTACATAGAAGTAAAGCTGGACCACCACAATGGGGGTTCATAATCTATTACGACTTTCATACTCCTGTAACATCCTTAAGGAATTGTTTCATCAAGAAGCTCAGACAAACTCCTGTGGCTCTATACTGAAACTCTATTGAAACTATGAATGGAATAGCTCCACAATGTTTCACAGTGGTGTGACAAAGGATAGAGGATCAACAAATATACTGCTAGTCTGGCTATGTTGCAGACAGATATACCAGGGACTATACCTTCAGGGAAAAATAATAAAACACAAAAAGGACAGGCTGTGACATTACACCTTTTGTCTATTTCTCAAGCTGGTAAGGAATGGCTGAAACAAACATCTGAAACCAGGATGGGAAGGGAGAAAGATCTAAAGACCTGTAAATAAGCTGGGCATTGAGACACAATGGATCAGACTGAATGGGGGATATTCTGCCTTTGGATATTAAACATTCAATGGCACACAGATCAGAGCTAGTTGCCAATTCACCCTCCCTCAAATTAAAACATCTATAATAGCAGGATGGGGAGGAAAGGAAACTGGATTTAAATAGTTTAACCCATTTAAAAGATCCAGCATGTCCAGTTCCATGGAAGTGAGAGGCAAAATAGCAGCTGGCAGTCAGAAGCAGAATAGTTACAACCCATGCCATTGTAAGCTGCTAGTTAACAGTTGAAAGCCTTTATTCCCTAAAAACACCTACCAATGCAGATTGGATCAACAACTCTCCTGTAATCTGTAGTATTTTAATAACCAGAACTTTTAAAATGGATTAAAATAGAAAGACAAAGTTATTTAAAATATTAAAATCCTGAGGCCTGATTTGCAAAGATGCTGAGCACCCATAGCTCCTAGAAACTAAAGTGGGGGTCATGGCTGCTCAGCACCCTCTGCAAATTAATCTCATTCATTTTAATGTCTATATGGAACTAAGTGCTGTCAACAGAGGTGTGTTCCCAGAGAGTAAGGGTACTACATCATAAAGTAGTTGCATGTTTAACTGAAATGAGAGTTGTGGGGCTTAGGTTTCCTCTATGAGACAGGCATCCAATTTCTCCCTCACATTTAATGTAACTAGTATCAAGAGCACTTCAAGAAATGCAGTTCAGAATATATATCAACATTTCTCTGGTAGCTTGTCTTCAGCTCCTGCCTCAACACATTTGCAGCACTAATGTATCTGATTTTGTCACACAGCTTGTCCAATGTTACTGCATATGCATAGATTTGTATTTTACACACACAAACATTTAAAATTATAATATAGCCCCTGGGTATTATCTCCAAAGTATAATCTAAAACTGCTAGTTCCAATATTCATGAAGAAGCAAAATGTTATTATTTCTTAGCCCCTTATATCAATCTTGGGAAAAAGAAACCCGAACTCCACAAGTTTAAAGGAATCTTTATAAAATTGTAAATACACACACACAGAGATATATTCTGTATATTTAAGTTACCATCACTATCCTATTATCATAATAATATGTATATGAATACAAATGAATGCTTCACTTCATTTGTGTCAACATTTTCAGAAAATAATATGACAGGGTGTAAGACTCCAGGGATTCATTTGACATTAGTGAACAACCTCTTACCTTAGGATATGCCTTTTAGCTGTCCTGCTGCAGACAGTTTACATAAAGAATGATCTACTATTGGCTTCTGAAAGTCTCAGACACTGATCTGTACTACTCATAGTGGATGCCTTAATGGGAATGTAGATAATGTCATCTTAAAACAGTCAAAAGACCTGATAATAATTTTCTTAAGGATAGCTCTCTGAAGGGGCCCTTAGGATGACCGTCATATCAGCGTTAAACCCCTTGGGAAATGTCTGAGACTTTAATATAAAATTAAAAGGTTGCTTTAAAAAAAAAGTAATAAAATACAAGAATGGTTTTAGCTTCAAAGATAAAACTTAACAATACTGAAATGTATCCTAAAAATCAGATATGGGTGTTTGAGTTCTACTTCATTATACATCTGACCCACAAAACTCACTAATTTGCATAGATATAATAGTAAACTGCAGGTGGTAGGAATATTAACCCAATTTTTAAACAGTTATTGTGACAAAGGTACAGACCTCTGCTTAAAAGGAGGTATTCAGGCTTGCTGTGAGGCACTGGGTTTTGCAAGATCCTAAGTGAGGTATATTGTACCTAAGCAATGATGGTTCAAATATGTCTTACCATTTTAAAACTATCAATTTTGAGATAACAGTATACTGAGTATTAGAATTCTTTGGCTTTTGCTTGACAGCCAGATTCTGTCACCTTTACTGATATTGAATAGTACCTTGTACCATGACAAATCTGAATGAAGTCCATGGGGCTACTTGTGGAGTAGGTCGGACTAAATTAGAGTACGTGTGTCATAATCTGGCCTTGAATATACTTTTAAATCAAATTCTGTATAAAATGACATAAAATAGATTGAGCTCTAGGTAATCATATTGTTGTTGACTGAGGCTGATTAGCTGTTCTGTGTACAATTAAATGTATTATTATGCAGATTTGAATTTAGAAATGCTGAGAATATCCATATTCTCATTATATCCTAGTGGAAAAAAATCTTGATCCCTATAGAACACATCTGGTGTTAACATTCCAATAAGAAGTTTGGCAGCTGGAAAGCATCCTTGCTCCATTTTATGGCAGCCCCAATGATACAGCAGAAAACAGACCTGAAGGAGTTATGTAATTTAACTTTCTTACAAAACAAGATAGAAATAATTCATTTCAAGCTACCATATTACACCTGTGCTTTTACACTATTCCAAGGCTGATCTTTAATCGATTTTTAAGATGAATGTCAACTGAGGAAGAATTTGGAATGGAATGAAAAATGGATTGGAATGTTACATGATATAGAGGGTAATTTTTCAATAACATATTAAGCCTGACCTTAAACTAGTGTAAGTCAGTATAGCTCCACCAACGTCACCAGCTGAGGATCTGGCCCATTGATTTTAAGATGACAGCTCCCACTGTTATTCTCGATTAATCAATCATGATTGTCTTGATAATTGCCTTATTTTAGATACCTATGCCTGAACCTCCATTGTCAATTTTCTGGTTTGTTGTAGGGATCCATATGAATTATTTCTTCCCAAGTGGTGTTTTCTAAGATCTGAGATCGAAGATCTTTCTGAGACTGAAGATAAGAGGATCCTTACTTTCATGCCTCTTTATCCCAGTTTTATTGTACCTTTTCAGTTTTATGGAAAGTTGTTTCATAAGAAATTTCCTCCTCCTTTGTCCCTGTCCTCACTTTGTGGTACTTTGAGGGTATCTAGCTACAAGACAATTTAAAAGCAAAACAATCTGAATAAAGAGACAATAGCAAATGTTGGTCAGGGACAAATTCAAAGATGATGTAAAATGGTGCAACACCAATGGCTTGAATGAAGAGGAAACAATTTATACCAAGCCTTCCTCAGGAATTGGGCACAATTGTGAGCTGTCCTACATGCCCGAATAGGAGATTAGGGTGGCATAAAGGTGCCTTTTAATACTCTGAAAGGACTATCCACATTACATAAAGGGAAGAGCTGCTACTGCTGGGCTGCTACTCCTACTCTTGCACAGGGAAGTGAGGCTCCATCCTGCAACATGTGCTACAAAACTGGTGCAGAGGGAAAAAAATATGGAGCAGGAAGACAGCAGATGTAGTTTACTTCCTCCTGTGTTCAGTTTTGTTATGCCTCTAGGGCAGTGCAACTCCACAATGCCTCTTACTGAGGGGAAATTGTACAGTGTCACGCTAACCTTAGGAGAGATGGAAGACAAACAGGCACAGCAAAGGAAAAAGGAAGAAAGAAAACACAGAAAACTAAAGGGAGGGAAGATTGATGGAGAACAGCAGCAACATAATATAGGAAAACCAGCCATGGTAAGCAGAGCCCATTTACTCTGCAAGAAGCTTGATTTAAAAGCTTTGGCAAGGAACTGGATTCTGCAACAGTCCAGCACAGAAATTTCAAAATTATGCAGCAGTTTTAGAAAAAAGTAAGTGTGGAAAAGAGGGTTTTACTATATTAATATGAAGCTGAGTAATATAATCAGTACAATATTCCTTGTGGATATTATTAAATGCAATTAATTTTACACTGTCCCTAATATTTAGCATTGTGTTGCAGAATGTTGTACTGAAAATGAATAGCGACAACACTGCATTTGTTAGAGGAAAGCATGAGTTTTTGGAAGCTGCGCAGGGAACAGTTGGGACTATTGGCACCTGGGAATATATGGGAAATAATATCGAATAGTGGCCTATTTTTCAGAAAAGCTGAGGACATTAACAGGCAGTGTGAGTGAATGGGAACTGTGGGAGTTTAGCACATTTGGAAGTCAGGCCACTTTTTATTAAGGTAACTAATTATGGATTTAGGAGTCTAATTTTGGTTACCCTTGTTTGAAATGTTTGTCCTCTTTTTAAAATGAAATATTAAATCCAGTACAATTCCACAACAAGGATGGATTTTTAGCAAATTCCACAGGCATGAAATTGTACTTTATATAGGGACAGAAAAGAGCACAAGTGTTTAATTGAAGTAATTATTTTTGCTTCTTTCATTTATGGATGTTGTTATCCCCAGAACTATTTGAAGCTGGTTGAAAATTTTCCATTGAGATGTTTGGAACAGAAAACACCTATTTTATCTAAACACATATTTCTGGTTGCCTTAAACAGAAAAAAAAACTTTCAAGTTTAGATTTTTCTGCAGCCTCTCTTCTCCCCCCGGCCCTCCCAAAATAATAATAGCAAATGGTTCTGTGAGGGGAAATATTCACTAGTTTTACAAATAGCGTACGTTTGATCAAAATTTTAAGTGTGATTACTATGTAGACCAGTGGTTCTCAAAGCCGGTCCACCATTTGTTCAAGGAAAGCCCCTTGTGAGCCAGGCCAGTTTGTTTACCTGCCGCGTCTGCAGTTTCGGCCGATCATGGCTCCCACTGGCAACGGTTCACCGCTTCAGGCCAATGGGGGCTGCAGGAAGGGCGACCAGCACATCCCTTGGCCCACACTACTTCCCGTAGCCCTCATTGCGCTGGAGCAGCAAACCATGGCCAGTGGGAGCCGCGACTGGCCAAACCTGCGGATGTGGTAGGTAGACAAACCGGCCCAGCCCGCCAGGGGCTTTCCCTGAATAAGTGACGGATCAGCTTTGAGAACCACTGGTCTAGACTATCTAGCTGAAACCCATTCTTCTGTCAAAATATGTATATCAGTGTGTATCAAGTTATGAGATTTTTCAGTATGGTTGTTATTGAAATATGCTGTACATTTGCTAGTGACATACAAATTAGGTGATCTCCACCCAGAAGGGTGTTCAATTACCACTAATCAGCAGGGGAGTTGTAATAATGAGATTTACAACTCAATGGCAATTGAGCAAGCACCACATAATGGAGACTGCTCAACTCTATGACTCAGTTGTACAAGAGGACACCAGGGAGGTTGCCCAATCCAGAGACTCAAAGCCCACTAGGACATGCCTGGGCAAGTCTCTTCTAGGCACATGGACTGCGGATATAAAATATGGGATAGAGGCATCATGCTTTTGCCTTTCTCCTCCCAGTGGATGAAGCAACCCATCCCAGAGCAAAAGACTTTTTCCCCCATGGATTGCCTCACTGGCATTCTGAATTACTGTAACAAAGTTATGACAAAATTTATACTGATGCTGGGACCTCTAATGCCCTTAAAATTGCTGAGTCAATATTCTTTGTGCAACACTACTTCTTGTGGCTGACAGAGCAAAATCTGCATGTGCCAAGATGAATGAAGTTAATTTCAATCCTTGGAAGACAGATATTGTAGTTAGGTGTAGTAGGTCACTAAACACTTTTGGCCATATATGCACTCAAAGCCTGATCCTGAAAACACTTGCTTAGGCATGCAATTTACAGAAGTCCATGGCAGTCTGGCAAAGTGCATTCTGAAAAATCAGACCCTCAACCCTTGCTTAGGGAATTTTGCCTGAATAGGAACAGAGCAAAGACTGCAATCTTTTTTTTTCTGGGAATAATCAATTAACCTGGCATTTTGAAAGAAAGAAATGCATATGGAACGATATCCTGTATGCCTCCAATATTCTCAGAAGAATTTAGGGGGAAGAAATGTTTTTGTGGATTGGGGTCTTGCTAAGTTTGAGACTAAGTGCATATCTATTAAGCAAATGCCTTAAAACATATTTGTTGACATCCCCTGGAACTTAAAAACACATGCTTAAGTGTTTTGAATAGGTATGTTGTGACCTTGTGCACTGGGTCTTTGGAGCACGGATTCTGGGTCTGCCACCTCCCTGTTAGGTGAGTGCTTGAACCACTAAGCAAGTGTCACTCTCATGCTCTCTCTCTCTCTCTCACCAAATGATTCTAAATCACTTAACACTTTGTTATTTCAACACAAATGTGAGCAGACATATTTCAGAACAGATTTGCACTGAAATTATACGAGGTATGATTTAAAAACATTTAGTTTGGCCTTGTATACAGCAGCCCTCAGTTTGCTGACTCAAGGTATACAAATGCTGAACCAGTTTGTTCAAAAAAATTGTAGTGTGATATAGAGTGGCATGGCACTTTGCTTTTGTACTCCAAGTGGATCCCAGGAATTAAAATGTCAATGGGGTGTGAAGTATTAAATATCCACAAGACATTTCTTAGGACTGTGCTTATATCTTCTACAATAATTTTAAGTCACACCTCCTGCAGCAGCTGGACCTAATGGGGGCATGATCTGTTTTTGTTAGGCAGCCTCTGTGCTGCCTTTTATATAAAAGGAAGGGATGAAGCACTTTAAAATGCTACAGTTTACTACGAAACTATGTTGAACCCAAGGCTGCCAACAGATATGGCTAGCTTCCACTCTTTCACACACTACTGCAGACTAAAAATCACTGCCCTCTTTTTAGCTCTTTCTGACCTGTTCCTTTACTCTGCCCAGCAGCAGCAGACCCTAGGACAAATGGCTAGACAAACTAGGGCCAGTCCGGAATTTTCAAAGTACATGTTTTTCCATCAGAAAATGTGGTTTTCAGAAAAAAAATGTATTTTTAATGTAGGAAAGTGCTGATTTTGCTGAATGTCTTCTGATTTTTAGTTTACATTCCAAAATGTAAACTAGAAGTATTTTGTTTCAGGTAGGTCACCCCAAATTGAAACATTTGATTGTGGGGGAGTTTGACATGAATCTGCGTTCCCCTGAGCTGTCATGATGCCCCCTGGGAGTTACAGTTTGAGTACCTCAAACTCACCTATATATGGAGCTCTCTTCCTGGTCTACAGTTTCCATGATATACCACATAATCTTCTCCTTGGTTGAGCCACACAAGGGAGTCCCAGGGACATGATGAATCATGAACCAAAATGCAATGAACATTTAGACATTCACAAATGAAAGTGGGTCAGAACTTTTCATTCCATGATTTCAGTATTTTGACTTTTGCTCCTGATTAGGATACAGACAAAATGTCATTGAAAATCAGAATTGGGAAATTCTAGTTTTCAAATCAGCTCTAGAATGGACCTAAGTGAAAGTGGCCTTAGTTCTGGAGGGGATAGGAAAGAAGTCCCTGCCTGAAAAGGGAAGAGGAGGAGTGAAAAAGTGACAGGAAGAGATGGGGAAAACACAGCACCTGAATCTTTATTGTCTTGGGGAAAATTTTACGTTAGTCCTAACTTTGCTTGCAGTCTTTATATCAACATGGTTTCTCAGTGAACTGTATTCAAAATATTAACTTCAAGTGTGAAATCAAGAATCAACTGTTGCACATTGTGAATGAAACTAGGATGGCACTGAAAACTGCAAAATTTAAACAGAGTTAAAAATCTGCCTTCAAAAGCTTCAACAGAAGAAATCTCACTGACTATTAGACAGCTCTCTCTGCACTTAGGCCTAGTCTACACTAGTCTGTTATATCAGAATTTAGCCGAGTTAATTCGGAAAAAAGTGATTCCATCCACATGACCAAACCGTTTTTTTCAATTTAAAGGGCTCTTTAATCCGATTTCTGTATTCCACCTCAGGAAGTGGAGTAGTGCGTAAATCGAGATCGCAATCCCGGGTTAAAGGTATTGTGTATGCAATTTGATGTTATTGGTCTCCGGGAGCTATCCCAGAATGCTCCCTTGTGACCACTCTAGACAACAGTCTCAACTCCGATGTACTAGCCAGGTGGGCAGGAAGAGCCCTGGAAACTTTTTAATTTTATTTCCTGTTTGGTCACCATCAGCACAAGTGACCATCAGCACAGTTCACCATCACAAGTGAGACCATGCAGAGTCCACCATCACAGGTGACCATGCAGAGTCCACCATCACAGGAGATCACGCAGTCCAGGATTCGCAGATGAGCTCCAGCATGGTCCGAACGGGAGGTACTGGATCTCATCGCATGTTGGGGAAATGAGTCTGTTATGGCAGAACTACGTCCCCCCCCCCCAAAAAAAAGGAACGCAAATATGTACACTAAAGTCTCCAGGGCCATGATAGAAAGATGCTACTCCAGGCACACAGAGCAGTGTAGTACAAAAATCAAGGAGCTCAGGCAAGCATACCAAAAAGCCAAGGAGGCGAATGGGTGCTCTGCATCACAGCCCCATACATTCCGCTTCTACCGTGAGCTCTAAGCAACTATTGGAGGGTGACGCCACCATTACTCCACCATTGTCCATAGACACCTGCAAGGGGGAAGTTGCATGGAGTAAGGAGAAAGAGTCATTGGAGGACAAAGAGGACAGTGCACAGGCAGCAAGTGGGGAATCCATTTTCCCCCCTAGCCAGGAACTATTCTTAATGCTGGAGCCAATAGCCTCTCCCCACTCCCAAGGCAGGCTCCTGGACCATGACCCTGGAAAAGCTACTTCTGGTGAGTAAAAGTCTGATCGGAGCCATGCAGTGGGGGGGGGGGGGAGGCACGGCACAGTGTTGTGTGAAGTAATCATCCCAGAGAGCCCGCAGACTCTCCTTTTATATGGCAAACCCACCAGGTATTGCTTGCTATGGGAAAGGGGGCCCAGCAGTTTGAAAGCATTGAAATTAATGTAGAAGAAGCAGAGCCCCCAGGCTGTCTGCAAGCTGAATTCTGTTGCCTGGCCATATGTGATGGCTTACTCATACCAAAGTGCCCCCTTTGTTCTCTGAAATGTATATTTTAAAATACTACCCTCTCTTTTTCTCCTCCCGCAGGTGCAAATGTTTCAATGTAGCTCCTATCTACTCTGTCCCAGAGGCTGGTCCAGATTAGAAGGTGGGAAAAAATGAACTCAGGACGACATGTTCGTTGAGCTCATGCAGTCCTCCCACACTGATAGGGCCCAGCTGAATACGTGGAGGCAAAAATCTGTGGAGTCCCATAAAGCATTACAGGAAAACAAAGAAAGGAGGGATGCACATGATGAGAGCAGGCAGGACACCATGGTTAAGCTCATGAGGGAGCAAACTGACATGTTCAGCTGTATGGTGGATCTAATGTGGGAAAGGCAGCAAGACCACAGACTGCTGCTGCAGCCCCTGTATAAACGCTCTCCCTCCTCCCCAAGTTTCACAGCCTCCTCAGACCCAGACGGCCAAGAATACAAGGGGGGAGGTTATGGGGACCCACACACTCAACCCCCAGAGGATCGTCCAAGCAGCAGAAAGCTGGCATATGCAAACTGTTGGTTTGGTTTCTGGACTTGTCCTTCCTTTCTTCTCCACCCCCCTACCCAATTCTCCCCCCAGTCTACCTTTGGATTTCTCTCAATGTGCTGTGCAACAAATACAGTTTTTAAACAATTGGCCACCAGGCGAGTTGCCTTAACCTCTCACCCCACCATAAACGTCTCCCCCTTACTCTCACAGATATTGTGGAGCACACAACAAGCAGCAACTACAATTGGAATATTGGTTGTGCTGAGATGTAACCGAGTCAGTAAACTGCGTGCTTTCAAACGTCCAAAAGCACATTCTACCATCATTTTGCACTTGCTCAGCCTATAGTTGAACTGCTCCTTACTACCGTCCAGAGTGCCTGTGTATGGCTTCACGAGCCATGGCATTAAGGGGTAGGCTGGGTCCCCGAGGATAACTATAGGCATTTCAACATCCCCAACAGTAATTTTCTGGTCTGGGAAGTAAGCCCAGTCCTGCAGCTGTTCAAAGAGACCAGAGTTCCATTCACCTTTCCCAGGCTTGCCATGTTAATGTTGGTGAAATGTCCCTTGTGATCCGCCACTACTTGCAGCACCATGGAAAAGTACCCCTTGCGGTTTACGTACTGGCCACCACGGTGTGCCAGGACCAAGATAAGGATATGCGTTCCGTCTATCACCCTGCCGCAGTTAGGGAACCCTAGTGCATTAAAGCCATCCACAATAGTCTGCACATTTCCCAAAGTCGCTACCCTTAATAGCAGCTGGTCAATGAGTGCGTTGGCTACTTACAGCACAGCAGCCCCTACAGTAGATTTGTCCACTCCAAACTGATTCCCGACTGACTGGTAGCTGTCAGGCGTTGCTAGCTTCCACAGGGCTATGGCCACTCGCTTCTCAACTGTGAGGGCTGCTCTCATTTTGGTGTCTTTGCATTTCAGGGTAGGGGACAGCAAGTCACAAAGTTCCATGAAAGTGGCCCTACACATACGAAAGTTTCCCAACCCTGCAACACTATGTGGTTCCACCAGTCTGTGCTTGTTTCCTGGGCCCAGAATCAGCATTCCACAGCATGAACCTGGCCCAATGCCACCATGATCTCCCAGTCGCCACATGCTGTGCTTCTAGGAACATCTGTGTCCATGCCCTCATCAGTATAGTAATCGCATTGTCGTTGCTTCCTCACCCGGTTTTGCAGGTACTGCACATACTGCTGCATAATGCGTGAGGTATTAACAATGGCCAAAACTGCAGTGGAGATCTGAGTAGATCCATGTTTCCCGCACAATGGCGCCTTCAAGGATAATCCTGGAAAAAGGGCGCAAAACGTAAGAGCCCTGTTTGGTGCAAGATGGCAGATAAAAGGTGGTAAATGGTTGTCTTCTGTAGCTTTCATGGAGTCGGGAAGCTCGCTAGAGTTGCAATAGCAAGAGAGCAGAGTTTGTGGCGGAAGCGTGAGCAGAGTTTGCGGCGGAAGCTGTGCAGCTCAGGTCATGATGGCCAAAAAACGGAAGGGAATTTTTGCCGTCTGTAGCTTCCATCGGAGCCCAGGACAGACAACATGGAAAAATTAGCTAGTGATGCAAGAGCAGAGTCTGCAGCAGAAGCTGTGCTGCTCGGTTCACAGTACCGGAAAAAAGGTGGGAAATGGTTAGATAAAACAGTAGACAGAAAGATGAGAGGACATGCGAAGTGGATTCATAGTACCAGGAGACAGGCGGTACACTGTACTGCACCATCTGCTGGCAGTATGGCATCTGCTGTAGCTTTCACAGAGGGAGGAACGAGTGACAGCACACACCCAGAAATACCCGCGAGAATGTTTTTGCCCCATCGTGCACTGGGAACTTAACCCACAATTCCAATAGGTGGGGGGGACTACGGGAACTGTGGGATAGCTTCCCACACTGCACCGCTCCAACATTCGATGCTAGCGTCGGTACTGTGGATGCATTCTGCCGAATTCATGCACTTGAGTGGGGACACACAACACTGAATGTATAAAATTGCTTTTGAAAATTCGAATAGAATGAAGTTCGAATTAATGTTGTACTGTAGACGTACCCTTAGAGCCCTCCATGTGATGGGGAGTGCTTCTATGTAATTTCTTGGCATGTGGTACATAAAGTTCACCGTCCTGCCTTACTGTACAATTTCAAACCCATGATCAGCTCTATTAAATGGGTGTTTACAAACCATTTATGTAAAAACTGGAACAGCAATACATATACAGATCCCAATGTATCAGGCTGTGAATTTTATTCATTGATAAAAATCATTTCACAGACTGAAGTTTCAGATACTTATAGTGTGACTATGTTGCCAAGAAGCTTGGAAAAAAAAGCAACCACCACAAAGTTCCACCGACAATTGGTATATTTCATACTGAATAACTCAAATACTACATGCTGATCCTATAACAACGTACTTGGGTGGAATCAGTTAAGGACTACTCACAGGGATGAAGTTGGCAGACTTTTTGTGATAATGCTTGAATTGAGTCACTCATAGAAAGTGGTCTTTAAAGTTACTGTGAAATAACTTTGAATACCATTACACACACACTGCAATGATTTAAGTTTTTTGGAACTTCTCTGAAATAGAACAACAGGTTTAACTTTAGTTTTGAGAATGGTCACTGTGAACTGCAAAAACACCAAATCATTTCTCACGATTAATCTCTCAGAAGCATATTCATACCCAGCTTCTTAAGCAAGAGCACTAGTTTAAATTTTCTGCAAAATGGTTTAGACCTGGCATAGTCAAGCAGAACTTATTTGGCATCCATGGAGTTACACTGCTTCCACCAGTACCCTTTCATTTAAGGAAATGCTCATTTACAAAGACTTGTGACTAAATTCAGACCAAGCATAAGTGGGCATAATGCCATTCCTCTCTCAAAAGTTGCACTTGCTTACTAGGGCTCTCAATTAAATGTATTTAACTCAATTCAAAAAATTAAGCAGGATTAAAAAATTAATTGTGATTAATCGCAGTTTTAATTGCGCTGTTAAGCAATAGAATTACAAATTAAATTTATTAAATGTTTTTGGATTTTTTTCTACATTTTCAAATGTATTGATTTTAATTCCAACACAATACAAAGTGTACAGTGCTTACTTTGTATTATTTTAATTACTAATATTTGCACTGTAAAATGATAAAAGAAATAGTATTTTTCAATTCACTTCATACAAGTACTGTAGTGCAGAGGTTCTCAAACTGTGGATCATGTGTGGTCCGTGAGCTCCATTCTGGTTGTCCGTGGATAGTTCCTTCTAAGATGCATGCCTGGGCGGCTGCATACAAGAAAATGAAGGGCCTAATTAGTGGAGCCGCACAGGCATGGCTCCACTAATTAGGTGCCTGGACCCTGTAGAAGATACACATATAAGGTGAGGTGGTGGCCTTGGGGGGAATAAGGGGCAAGTGGAAGGGGGCAGTGGGCTGAGAAGAAAGGTGGGGGGAATTTGGGATGTACAGGGCTGTGGCGGCCATAGAAAGAGGCGACTTTCCCCAGTTCTAGGGCTGTTACTGCCTGAAAGAGAGCCCCTCCTTCCCAGCCTCAGCTCAGGGGCCGCCGTGATGGTGGAGAGAGGGCACATTCATCGCATTAGAAAGGAAAAACTACTGATATGAAAATATATGAGTTGTGTGCTTTCATTTGCAGAACAAAAAAATTAAGTTTTTTTAAAAAAATATATAGCACTTTTATCCAAAGCACTTTACAATAGTTAGCTAATGGTACAAACAACATTTGGAAAGATCATTAAGTGGTCTGCTGACATCCTCAGCAATTTTCAAGCAGTCCGTGGAAAAAAAAAGTTTGCACTACAGCAGTGGTTCTCAATCTGTTTATAATAAAAGTATAACTTACAAATGTAGATTTTTTTTCGTTACATAACTGCACTCAAAAGCAAAACAATGTAAAACTTTAGAGCCTACAAGTCTACTCAGTCCTGCTTCTGGTTCAGCTAATTGCAAAGACAAACAGATTTGTTTACATTTACTGGACATAATGCCGCCTGCTTATTATTTATGTCACCTGAAAGCGAGAACAAGTATTCACAATTTTGTAGCCAGCACTGCAAGATATTTATATGCCAGGGCTATGCTAAACATTTGTGTACCCCTTCATGCTTTGGCCACCATTCCAGTGGACATGCTTCCATCCTGATGACGCTCGTTAAAAAAATAAGTTAATTAAATTTGTTACTCAACTCTTTGGCAGAGAATTGTATGTCTCCTGCATAAACAAGGAGTGGGCAGCATTATCTCCTGCAAACGTAAACAAGCTTGTTTGTCTGAGCGACTGGCTGAACAAGAAGTAGGACTGAGTGGACTTGTAGGCGCTAAAGTTTTACAATATAAAACAAAACAATGCAGGGTTTTTAAAAACATAATTCTGCATTTGTAAATTCAGTTTTCATGCTAAGGTATTGCACTACATTACTTGCAAAGGGGGAAGTGAAAATACTATTTCTTTCATTTTTTACAGTGCAGATATTTGTAATCCAAAATAAATATAAACTGAGCACTGTCCAGTTTGTATTCTGTGTTGTAACTGAAATCAATATATTTGAAAATGTAGAAAACATCCAAAAAATACCATTTATTTAAATATAACAGCCTGATTAAATCACTCTTTTTTTTAATTGTGTGACAGCCTTATTGCTTATACTAGGTCTGAATTTGGCCCAATAAGCTTTGTCCTTAATATGAATGGTATCTGTTTTTATATAAATGAAACCTTTCATTCAAATCAGATTTGATTTGGTTGCTAGGAAGGGAAGCTACTTTGGGATATACTTCTGATTACATTACAAGTTACCATTTATACCAGCTTCCAATCAGCATGAAAGATTATTTTGTCAAAAGATGTACTGCTGATAATACTTGAGCATATTTATTAGTTTAGTAAGGATTACAATACCAAACAGCTATGCCATGGCCGAGGCTCTGTAAACACTGCTTTTGTGTGCCCTGCACCTTTACTGAAGCTTTCCAACAGATCCTAATAGCTCCCAGTAGGCGTTGCTACAACAGACTTTTTGCACATCTTATAAGGTGATGTTGCTATGCAATGACACCACAGTTACTGAATAAAAGTGCAAAACAGTGCATTATAGCTGACTTGCAGCTGTGGGAAGCATTAAGTGTCTTTACAGAGCTGTCACTTACAGCCCTGTGGGAGATCAGAAGCAAATCGTGGGTTCCAGAAAATAATATAATGCATTAGCAAGCACTTGACAGCAAACTGAAGGAGTTATATAGAATTAGTTATACCACATAAGGTGGTACTTGTCAGAGAATGACTGAACAAAATAAAAAACTAAAACCTTCAACTATATTAAAACCTAAAACCTTCAACTATATTAAAGCCACCTGTTCTGATGTCTCCAAAACTTCAAGGTTCCGCCTGTATGACAGTGTGACAGGGAACAATTACCTCTATTTTAAGAGTGCTATTATAGCTAATGTAACTTTTGCTTTGACTTGCTTATACAGGATTTGGGACAAATTCTTTTCTCAGATATGTATGGGCAAATCCCTTTGACTTAATTGGAGTTAAGAATGTATATCTGACATTAGATTCAGCCAATACGAGCCTATGAGATAGAAACAATCATTTATAAATTTGTTATCCATTGCACTACATGTTTTTCCCCCTCAGCCTAGGAAGAAGTGATAGACAGGATTTAACACAGAGATGCACTGATTTAGACAACATTCTAATCTGACAAGTCTCCCCAGTACTGTCTACATCTTGAATCAGTCATTACATCTACAAGCCAATTCATACACATTCTTAATAGCAGGTTTACATAAATCAAGGAACACAAATTCAATTATTCTGTGTTTGTCTTTCAGAATTTTAAACTGGGATGCTGGATGTGAGCAAGAGTGTGACAGTAGCAGAAAGGCACCAGACGGAGGACGTTTGTGTGTTTTTTATAACGAACACTGAACTAAGTTCTACTTTTATTTTGATTAAGAATGTAACCCACAGTTCTGCCACATCTCTTCCCATCTGTTTTACACTGGCAGAATAGTTGTTGTAATTTGGTTGCTTACGCATTTGTACCATTCTTTTACAAAACAAAATACTTGCTTGAAATGTTCTGATATACTGGCGTGATTTACACTGTGATCTTATTAGTGTGTGGTCTGGTCCTGGGAATGAGTAATTCCCAAGGTCTAATCCCCTAACACAGTCCTAACACAGACTACAGCTGTGGCCTTGTCCAAACACTTCATGTTTCCAGAGAAGAGTCTTAGCCTGTATAAATCAGCCTACCTTCACTGACTTCAGTAGCGCAATGCTGATTTATTTTGAGGATTAAATCTTCTGTGTCTGTTTCAATGGCAATAATGCCACTCCCTACAATTCCTCATGAGGATGTTGGGAGGATTAGTCCATGAACCATGGTGGGGAAGGAGGGCGAGCCATTACACATTGTGATGCACAATCACATACTCTAAGATGTCTACCTGTTAAGTTTTAAATAATTATTTGTATCACAGTGTCTCCTAGAATCCCCACACATGGACAGGGCCTCATTTTTCAAACATTGTACACCCATCCCTGCTCCCAAAGATATGGCTGCTGCAAATACTGGAACATTTTATTTAATTTTGGGGTTGCATTCCAGAGATTACCTGGAAAATGTAGAGCAATCCTTTATTTGCTTTGGCCTCTAGTTGGGAAGGGAGCAATGTGGATTATTCTAAAAAATTGCTGTATAACAGTAAACTGTGTCCACATTATGGATCAGATCTTCAATGGATGCAGCCCCCAATGAAACATAACCTGGGCTACAACTCGATAACCTGAATCAAAGCCTGAGCAGTTGATCTTATTCCTTGCGTACGTGCAGGCTAAGTTTAGGTTAGCATGTTAGCTAAACTCAACACGCTGTCCCTTTTGAAGGCAAAGCCTACAACAAAGTATTCATAGCAAAGGTAATGTGTGAACAAGCCAAAAAGTATGAGAATTTGCCCACTGTTGGAGATCCAGGGCTCAGTCCTGCATCCATTGAAATCCATGGCAGAATTCCAATTGGCTTCTAAAGGTGCAGGATCATATCGCAGGAGAGGAGGTATGGGTGAAGGGACATAAGGTATTTTATTCTTAGAGATCTTCATGATTGAAATAAGAAAGCCCTCCATCGTACCTAGACAGATAAATACAGTCCCATGCAGTTTACTAAGTAGAGGGGTAGGTTGTTATTTTGTATCACCTCAAAAGCAGAGATTGTGACTGCATTGCCCAGATATTAAAATGTATTATAGTACTTTTCATAAGACTTCAACTGAACCCTAATGTTCTTTCCCAAGATGTCCCTTCAGCCCATGAATATCCTGTAGGCTGTACACAGGCTGATTGCTACATATATCCAGCCTCTTTGAAATGTAATTTGTAAAGTGCTCTGCAAAGGAACTATATAAATAATAAGCCATGTTACATTTATAATGGACAGGATTTAAAAGTCAGGAGAACAGAAGTGGTTTTATAGTATGATGTGCAGTAGTTGACATATTACTTACATACTATATTCCTAGGAGAATTCTGTGCCAAAAAGATTAAAAAAATAAAATTCTGCAAATTTCATCAAAAACACTATATAATCATGCCAGTTTCAATTACGTCACTAATTTATTTCAAAATACATGTCAGCATGTCTGTAACAATACAGACAGACACCAAAAAATCCCCCAGCAGTAAAGAGTTAGAGAAACCCGTGACAACCCAGTTCCTGCTTCTGTGCCCACGCAATCCGAGCCCAGCCAGGGGGCCAGACAACTCCCCTCTCCCCACCATCCCTCCCAGAGGCCAGCTGCAGGTCTCCCCACCCTCCAACCCAGACACTCATACGCCTCCTACTCTTCTACACCGCAGGGATCCAGATGGAGAAACAGCCTGATGGTGGGTCCCAGGCTTGCACGGAGTTTCCTGCATGCTGCCGCATCCTTCCTTCAGAGAGTGCTGGGAACTGCAGCTGCTGGAAAACCTCCAGTTCCCTTCCCTTACCCTCCCCCTATCCCTCACCCGGTCTTCTGTTTACAAGCTGGGGTCTGCCAGGTAGAGGGGCTCCCAATGGCAGCCAACATTTCTTCAGCCCATTTCTGTGGGGAAAAAATGTTGATTCTGCGTGCACAACATTAATTTTTGCAAAATTCTGCATTGCACAGTGACGCAGAATTCCCCCAGGAATAATATTACTGATAATTACAAGTGTGTGTGTGTGTGTATATATGTTGGGTCTAAACTTTTGGTGAACTTTGGAGCCAAAAAACACCCAGACTGGCCGTCTCTGCATAATCCTTTCTGAACCTTTTTTTGAACAAAGCACTGACCTGCAAACTACTCATGACACCCCCTTCCTCAAGTAGCCATTAGCCTTTATCTCTATGCATTTACTTGTTAAACTTGCTCTTCCTGTAAAATCTTGATTGATTATGCATGACCATTATCTTTTATTAATCACTTTGTTTACTTCTGTGTATAAATATTGATGCTCACCCCTAATAAAGGGGCCACACTTATTCTAAAGCTTTTGGGGTAGTGTGTGCCCGTTGATCAACGCATTTGTGTCTGGTCTCTGACAGAATTGTGGGCCCATATTCCAACTCCGCACAACCTCGGGTGTTGGAGAGGTGAGTGAGGACTTGCTTTATTACCTAACAATTTGGGGGCTCGTCCGGGATTCCTTCTGGTGCGGTACCTCTGTCCAGTGGTCAGACCACTCATATATGAATTGGCAAGGCGCCACAGGAGATTTCTCCTAGCCAATTCAATATTGAGGGGTCGTGTATTGGACAGCAGGGTAAACGCCAGTTGGAGGGCTCCTGTCAGACACCATGGGTCAAGGGACTAGCGTGCCTCTTGAGAGTCCGTTGGGGATTGTAAATAAGTTATGGAATGAAGGGAAACTCCCAGTACAGACAGGAATGTCTAGGAAGAAGTTGTACACACTATGTGTAAGGAATTGGACTGGGTATACCGCGGTATTGGCCGACTCGGAGATGAGGTGGCCTTCGTATGGCTCTTTCGAACAGGCTGCCTTAAGAGGAGTAAAGAGCCAGATCGAAAAAGACCATCCGGAACAGTTATGTTACTGGTTTTGTTGGGACACAGCAGCAGAGCTGTGGAAATCTTTAAAAATTATGGCAGTCAGGTACTCTCCCGAGAGTAAACCCCCTCCAGGTTATTTCGATGAAGGGTGTAGACCACGGCGTGTTTTGACTCGTCAGCTGGTCCCCTCTGCACCTGCCCCTATTCCTCCGCAGGGGAACTCTCTCCTTGTAGCAGAGGGGAATCTGCAGGATCCCAGATTGGAATTTGTGCAGAAGGATGAGGAGGAATTGGAGGGGCCAACCTTGGGAGGAGTAGTTACTAGGCTTAGGTCCAAGCAGGTACAGCAGGGTGCATGCCCCCCCCCTGAGGATAGCCCAGAGGATGTCTCTGTCAAATCTCTTGCGAATAATAAAAGTATGGTTATAGAGATGCCTTTACAGGTGCACGATCAACCTTATATGAGCAATAATGGACGATTGCAACATGCTAGTATTGTGGAATATAAAGGATGGCTAGAATGGGATTTGAAAGAGTGGGGACAGTTGTCAGGGTCTTTTGGGGAAAATCCCCGAAAGATCATAGAACTTCTAGAAAGATTGTTTTTAAGTTATAATCCTACTTATACGGATGTGGATCAGTTGTTAAGTAGAGTTTTGACTGGAGAAGAACGTAGTAGATTGTGGATGGCAGAAAGGACATGGGGAGATAGCAATGCAGCTAATGTTACTTGGATGGATAGGCGGGATCTGGCCGCTGGCTGGAATCCCCTAGACTGGACTCAGCTAAGGCTGACTCAGCTGCGAACAGATAGAGAGCGATTGTTAGAGAGACTCAAGGAAATGGCTCGCCGCTCGCCTAATCAGGCTAAGTTCATGCAGATTCGGCAGGAATCTGATGAGCCGCCCAGAAAGTTCTGGTCGAGGCTATTGGAGGGGGCCCAAATGTTCACTCAGATGGATCCTGAGAGAGAAGCAGACCACCCTACTCTTATTTCATTTTTTGTGAATCAGTCGGTGCCCCCTGTAAGGGATTACTTCTTAAAGTTTCGCCCTGGTTGGGGAGGTGAGTCAGTCACTTCAGTGTTGGAAGTAGCTGATTTTGCCTGGGAGAAAGAAAGGGAAAGTAGTAAAAAGAAAGAGAAAAAGGAAGAATATAAGCTGATGGCTTTAGCTTTTCACGGTGGTGTTCGAGGCAAAGGCCGTGGCCGTGGCAGGGGATTCCAGGGTGCCCGGGGAAGAGGGTCCTGGCGACCCCAGCCATCAGGAAATTGTTTTCAGTGCGGACAGCCTGGTCACTTTAAACGTGAATGCCCCTGGGGACGCCCAGAAGGTCTGGCTGCATCCGCAGATGTTTACACAAGTGAGGAATACACCCCTGCACCACCAGCTCAGCCCATCCCCCAGGCCTGGATCAACTATGGAAAACAGCAGCAGCCGCAGCAAACTCAGCCTCCTCAATGACGGTACCCCGGGGGCGAAGGCAAACAATGTGATGGTCTTATTTCCTTAATGTCTTTAGCCGGCTCCTTTCTCACTTTCTCTCCTCCCAGCGAAGAGCCTCGTTTAACCCTTTCAGTCCAGGGACTGCCTGTCTCTTTCCTCATTGATACTGGGGCTACTTTCTCTCTTTTAAATCATGCCCCCTCTCCCTGGCTATCCTCTGAGGTTAAAACTGCGACTGGGGTGGAGGGCAACCCACAGTCTCTGGGACTCACTTTGCCTTTGAATGTTACTTATGCTGATAAATGTTTTTCTCACCGTTTTCTTTTTCCCCAGCTTGTCCGATCCCTTTGATGGGCCGGGATTTACTCTGTAAGCTTGAGGCTACTTTAACCTGCACTCCTGAAGGGGTAGGATTATTGATGACAGTGTTAGGAGATTCGGCCCCTACTCAGGGTAATTGGGAAACACCCCCCTCTCTCTCCCCTGACCTCACTGACTTGCCTTCAACCCTCTGGGGAATTTCTGACACTGATGTTGGCCTGCTCCTTTCGGCAGAGCCCGTAAGGATTCAGGTAAAGCCTTCCTTAACCCCCCCGTCAGTCCCTCAATACCCCCTGTCGCTGGAAGCCCGGGAGGGCATCCGCCCCATTATTGAGGGATTCATTGCACAAAAGCTAGTCCGCCCTCAGCGCACTCCCTGTAACACCCCTATACTGCCTGTCAAAAAGCCTCCTAAAAAGGACGGAGACCCTGTTCGTTGGCGCTTTGTACAGGATCTACGAGTTGTTAATCAGTATGTGGTCCCTCTTCATGCAGTAGTTCCTGACCCAGCTACTATCATCAGCCAAATCCCCTGGGATGCTGAGTGGTTCACTGTTATTGACTTAAAATCAGCTTTTTTCAGCATTCCTGTGCACCCAAACTCTCAGTATCTCTTTGGTTTCACCTGGGAGGGACAAAGTTATGTCTGGCAACGACTTCCTCAAGGCTACAGAGACAGCCCCACGATTTTCAGCCAGTGCCTCCGCCACGACTTGGAAGGTTTCACCAGTCCGCAGGGATCCACATTGGTCCTATACGTAGATGACATCCTATTAGGTAATCGCGAAGAAGCTGCCCTCCGCATCGATGGTAAGGCACTTTTATTATACCTACACACCAGAGGCCACAAGGTAGACCCTAAAAAGATTCAGTGGGTCTCACAGAAGGTCCGATATCTGGGCTTCCTGTTAACCCCAGAAGGAAGACAGATGGACCCAGCCCGCATAAAGACTATTCAAAACTGCCCTCTACCGAACACCAAGAAACAACTTCGAGGTTTCTTAGGATTAATTGGCTTCTGTCGCCCCTGGTTGCCGTCCTGCGGGGAGTTAAGCAAACCGCTCCACCGACTCACTGCTAACCTTGCTCCTGACCCTTTGCAGTGGTCCCCGGACACTATTCAAGCCTTTCAGTTACTCAAGGACAGTGTGGCCTCCTCCATGTCTCTCCGCCCCCCCAATTACAGCAAACCCTTTCACCTTTTTGTCCACGAGAGGGGCGGAATTGCTAGTGGTGTCCTTACCCAGCTGAGCGGGCCCCACCATTTCCCGCTTGCTTTTTACTCTCAGCAAATCGACCCTGTCGCTCAGGGAACCCCATCCTGCACCCGGACTCTGGCAGCAGCTGCCCTGCTGATCACAAAGGCAAAGAGCCTAACCCTGGGTCATTTTACCACGGTTTGGACCTCTCATGCCTTGTCAGCCCTTCTGCGTAGGGGCACAACCCAAGTCTTTTCGGCCCATCGTCAGCAACAGCTAGAGGCCGAACTCTTAGAAGACACTAACCTAATTTTTGAAAGGTGTGGACCCCTTAATCCAGCTACCTTGCTTCCTGACCTGCCAGTCCCCCAGGACCAGCACGACTGTGTGGAAGTAGTTTACAGCATCTTACAGATAAGAGACAACCTGTTTGACGTGCCACTGGACAACCCCGATTGCATCCTCTTCTCGGACGGAAGCTCCTTCTATGTTGATGGCAAGCATTTCACTGGTTATGCTGTCACCTCTGAATGGGACATTCAAGAGGCCGCCTCACTGCCAGGCAACTGGGGAGCCCAAGCCGCTGAACTCTATGCCCTGGCCCGAGCTTGCCAGTTGGCCGCTGGTAAGACCGTTACCATTTTTACTGATAGCAAATATGCTTTTGGAGTTGTGCATTGTCATATCCACCTCTGGAAGTTTCGAGGTTTCCAGACAGCTGCCGGTAAACCCATTCAGCACCTCCCCCTCATCCACAAGCTTTTGGACGCCCTCCAAAAACCCTCCGTCCTGGCTGTAGTTCACTGCCGGGCCCATACTAAAGATAGCAGCCCCGTTACCCGTGGGAATGCCCTGGCTGACGCCTCCGCCAAGAAGGCTGCCACCTTACCTTTAGCCATGCCCACATTGGCTATTGCAACCTCCTCCTTTACTCCACCGCACCCCGTACCAGTACCCGCTGCTGAACTAAAATCATGGGAAAGCCTCGGGGCCACTCTGGTCAAAGGGACCTGGCTTATGCCAGATGGCCAAGCCTGCCTCCCTCGCTCCACATACCCTGTGGCAGTTCGCTGGCACCATGATAAAGGGGGTCACTACGGCACGCACGCCCTCGTGGACACTATCGCTCGCTTTTGGTATGCTCCAGGCATTCAACCCTATTGCCTATCAATAGTGAAAGCATGCAGCACATGTCAGCGTAATGGACCTGCTCCACCTCTTAACAAAATTAAGGGTGGAAGACCTCCGCCTGTTGCTCCATTTCAACATCTTCAAATTGATTTTGCAGATATGCCAAAGGCTTTTGGAAAAAAGCACCTCCTTGTTTTGGTTTGCCCTCTGACTTCCTGGGTCGAAGCTTTTCCTACTGCTAATTGTACTGCTGCCACAGTGGCGAAAATTCTCCTTAGAGATATTGTACCCCGTTTTGGCATCCCTCTTGTGCTCGACTCAGATCGCGGACCTCACTTTACTGGTCATGTCCTTGGCCATTTAGAACAAGGACTGGGCATTTCACACTCCTTTCATACACCCTACCACCCCCAGTCTAGCGGGAAAGTTGAGCGTATGAATAGGGAACTTAAGTTTACATTGGCTAAATACTGTCAGGAAACAGGATTAAAGTGGCCTCAGGTACTTCCCTTGGTCCTGTTTCACCTTCGTACTCGCCCAACCCGCGCATTGGGATTATCCCCCTTTGAACTGCTCTATGGACACCCCCCTTTCAAAGGCGGGGCGCTACCACGTGCTGATGTTTCACTATTGGGAGGGGATCATATGACTGCGTGTCAGTTTCTCTCCCTACAGGCTCGCCTCCGTACCCTTTGGAAAGCCTCGCAGTTTTCCCAGACCGTGCCGCTGGAGGAACAAATCCACCCGTTCCAACCAGGGGACTTCGTCTGCCGCTGGAGGAACAAATCCACCCGTTCCAACCAGGGGACTTCGTCTGGGCCAAAAAGTTCGTTCGTGACGACACCCTCCAGCCAAGGTTTACTGGACCCCACCAGGTTCTTTTGACAACCCAGACTGCAGTGTTCCTGGAAGGACGTAAATCTTGGATCCACCACTCCCACGTCAAGCCAGCCGTAGTGGACCACAGTGACGGACCAGCAGCTCTTGTCACCACTGAGGACACTGCCTTCGACCAGTGGACCAGCTTACCTCTCTCAGACATTAGACTTAAATTAACTCGAAAAAAATGAGAGGACCCTTTATTCTGACAACTGTATGTTTTTTATGCTTTTTCAGTTTATTTTCTGCTTATGAAGATAATGCTTTTATTAGATATTTCCATGAGGTTAAAACTCGTATTTTAGGAAATAGAAGTAATTGCTGGGTATGTACTCAATTTCCAGTAAATGCAGCACAGGGACTCCCCTTCACACCCATTCCCCTAACCACTGCTAATATGACTTGGATGCCACCGACTAGAATAAAAGATCCAGTCCAACCCAATCTTACATGGGACAAAACAGAAGTGCCAATTAACAAATATCTCAGGGTAACCAATCAAACAGGATCACTGTGTTTTGTTAAAAAAAAAGGGTCAACTTTTGTGGAAACAAGTAAATGCAACATATATTTTAATGGCACCGCCTTTAGTAAAAATCTTGGCTTCAAGCCTTGCGCATCCCACTTATCCCATATGTGGATCCCTCACCCCGATCCAACCTTTTCAACTTTTTCATGGAGGGGCAGGTTTTCAGAGTCAGTTTTTAAAAAGCCCTGCTCAGAGCTCGAGGGTGTCCAACTAATTGTTAAAGGATACACAATTGCCTTCTACAACTGCTCAAGCAGTACTACACTGCCCTTTAAGGACAACACTACCAAATTGTGCCTCTGCAGTTCACACAACGACCCCTCTGCGTTACCAGGGGAACAGTGGTACAACGGGCGGTGGGTTACCTCCTACTTTGAGAAATGGAATACCCAAAACGCATTATATGGAACATACTGGGTGTGCGGGCCCAAGGCTTATTATTTCCTCTCCCCTGATTGGGCAGGGTCATGTTATTTGGCATGGCTAGCACCGCCTTCTCGGATCTCCCTCACCCCCCCTCATTTTCCCCACGTTCGTAACATCCGTGAAACTGACAAAGATATTAATCTCCGTGATGGTTTGTCCTGGCAGCGGTGGGCTGGTCACACTAGCTTGAAGGGTGCTATCATCCGTCTACAGGGACTATTAGAATCTTTGACCAATGAAACTGCAACCCTATTTGAGAACCAGGCCGGGAAAATGTCCCAGCTGCGCCAGTTGGCTTTGCAAAACAGAATGGCTTTAGATATGATGTTAGCAGCCCAGGGAGAAACTTGCGCCCTCATAAATGAAGAATGCTGTGTTTTTGTAAATGACACCTACTCTGACACTTTTCAACGTACCAAACACCTAAGGGAAATGGCTAAAAACTACTCCTCTGGCCAGCCACCTTATGATTGGTGGGGAGCCTTATGGAATTGGCTGCCCGGATTTGGGTGGGTTAAAAACCTCTTGGTGGGTGTTGTTGGGGCCATGGTAGTCCTTATAATACTGTGTTGCTGTATTCAGTGTGTCCCCTCCCTCATAAACTCATGTAAGTCAGTTTATTCTTTTCCCACTTCAGCTAAAAGCCTTACTCTCTTCGAATTGGCCCAGGCTGAAATTGCCAAGCGGCCCTTGAGATCTTGAAATAGGGTGTAGCTTTTTGATTAATAGTTATCTCAAAGCTACAAATGGAGGAATGTTGGGTCTAAACTTTTGGTGAACTTTGGAGCCAAAAAACACCCAGACTGGCAGTCTCTGCATAATCCTTTCTGAACCTTTTTTTGAACAAAGCACTGACCTGCAAACTACTCATGACACCCCCTTCCTCAAGTAGCCATTAGCCTTTATCTCTATGCATTTACTTGTTAAACTTGCTCTTCCTGTAAAATCTTGATTGATTATGCATGACCATTATCTTTTATTAATCACTTTGTTTACTTCTGTGTATAAATATTGATGCTCACCCCTAATAAAGGGGCCACACTTATTCTAAAGCTTTTGGGGTAGTGTGTGCCCGTTGATCAACGCATTTGTGTCTGGTCTCTGACAGAATTGTGGGCCCATATTCCAACTCCGCACAACCTCGGGTGTTGGAGAGGTGAGTGAGGACTTGCTTTATTACCTAACATATATATATGTAAAAAAAATAAAAAACTGCATGGATAGGTCTGATTCACGGTGTTAATCCAGATTTCTGACAATGGAGTAACATGTTAGTGAGCCAAGACCAATATTGCTAATGTTTAACAGGAACACAATCACCATAAAAATAATTGATAATTTATGAACTTTAGCTCATTTTTTAAATTTTATGGATGTTTTGCTATGATTTTATATTGATATTTAAAGGAATGTTAATACTTTTTTTTGTACTGAAATAATGAGAGAGTGTATGCACTGAAATTGCAAGGGTGAGAGGGTTATAAAACAAGCACTTTTCTTGAAATCAAATGACCAAAAAAAAATCATAAAAATAGTTTTAGTCCGACACTGCTCATACAACTGACTTAAAAAATTGCTTTCTAGGTTTAATATTAATTTTTGGATTTTCTCAAATATACATTGGAAAAAACCCAACAGATGCCAATTAGCATAACTGTGTGTTCAAAAACAACATTAATGCCTTTATTACTTATAATATATTCACCCAAATGTTTCATTAACTTACAAAATGTAATATTAATGAGAAAAATAACAAAAATTTGCTGGCCCCAGCAATTGCAAACTGCCAGCTAATCATTAAATCCCAGTTCTCCTTTCACTTAGTTTCATCTGCACAGGTTCCCTCACAAATTCCCATTCACAGATCACAAAAGGACAATTTGGGTTACTTCAAGAATTAATTAGACATTTGTATGAAAGCCACTAGAACAACTGCTCCTCCTTGGAGTTCATAAAGCTGTTTAATTTGCTCTTGTATTTTCATTCAGAGAAGCTGGCAACACCACAATAAGGCACAGCATGCACAGATAGTAAGCCAAATTTCTTACTTAATTGTTCACTTTAATTTACTATTCTCATTTAAAAGATGCAAGCTCTAACACCTTTTAACCTCACCAGTGACACAGCTGGGACACTCTTCACACATAATATAGAGTGATTTAGAATAATGCACCCCTTGTCAATCTGTAAAGACAATTCAGGTTTAGATTTAAAGTCTGCACTTGCATTAGAAAAAGGATGAAAAACACCCTCTCTTGTATACTTTAGCTTTTATTATGTTTATATCTTAACAGCTAATTGTCTGAAAAAAGGAAGAGCATCACAGGCGAGTCTCATCTTACACATATTTAATATGCGCGAATTCAGTTTTGCATGGTCGGCAAAAACAAAAACACAACAACAACAAGAGAAAAACAACAATTTTAATACTGCACCTGTAGTGCAGGCAATTCTGCCTGCCATTACACTCAATATAATTTTGACTATACGCGATTTTCACTTTACGTGCTGACAGCGGAACGTAACCCCAGTGTAAGATGAGACTCACTTGTACTAAACTGGAAGTATTGAAATGTATATTAAATTCTGCTGCGCAGCAGAATAAGAGAACACATTTACTGGTTTCACTTTTAAATGGTTTTTAAATCTATTTACATATGTTAAAATAGATATTGGAATTATATTCCCATTCTTCAAAACTGAACAGAAATACATAGGGTTCTACAAAAAAGGCTTGGGGCAGAGATCAGGCTTCTATATTCAAGGGAGCTATTTTTCAAGAAACTTAATAAATGTCAGCTTTCAGTTTCCACAGAAATAATTTTGATGGGACTTGTAGGTGTGCCACGTGGAGAGCTGCTCAAGGGTGCAAACTATTATATTTCTTCTCCCCTCCTCCTGCACAATGGTAAAACTGTTTCACCAGAGCAAAAATACTTTTTTTCATATTGTCACTGTATTTTTGCTTTCACCCACCTTTGAGCTAGGAAGCAATGGCATCTTCCCTTCACCTTAAACATAAAGTTCTTGAGGTTTGCCAGTTCAACATTCCTACATGGAAATCCAGCCCCTCACACTAAAATATCATACAAATATTGGCTCCTGGGCATGCCAGCACTCATGCCCATCTGTTACTGTGGCATTTGCCCATTCATGAGGTAGAATGCCAGTTTCAGCAGAGCATAGGTGCCAATTAAATGTAAGTTTATAGTGACAGCCTGCAGAAGGCAGAAAATAAGATATCTTTGGTACAAAGATACTTCTCATAGCAAACAATGCCAAATGCTTCCTTGGTAATCAATCACAGCTGTTGATGCTGCTGGGCATTATGGGTGCGGTCCAAAGTCCATTGAAATCAAGATAAAGTCTCCCAATCACCTCAATGGGCTTTGGATCAAACATTATCCAATGAGGGCCTGTTCCTGCTCCCACTGAAGTTGGTGGCAAAACTCCTGATTTCAATAGAAACATGATAAGGCCTTAGAGAATGAGTCTCTCTTATACCTCTTTTTTTCCAGTCTGCCTGTATAACATGAAACCTGTTCACAGACGAAAAAATTTAATTAACTGAAACTGCATTTTAAAAAGGACCAGAACTGTAAAATAGCATTTCCACTGAAACTTTTTTCACCAATGGAAAATTACATTTTCTATTAAATGAAAATTTAGATAGAAAGTATCTACTTGCCTCAAATTTCAATTTTTGACAGAAAACCTAAGCATTGAAAATTGTTTGTTTTTTGGCAAGTTTTGTCCAAAATCTGTTTTCAGCTGGTTTAGGCAAAAATATTTCACTGTTCTTTTCCCCCCAAAAGAGAGAGTTTATTGATTTTCAGGTTTTTGATGAAAAGCCAAAAAAGTTTTCTATTGGGTTGGAATCCTACACATTTTCTGACTAGCTATACGCCAAGGTCTTTCTGCATTTCTTCCTTGCATATTATTCTGCGGACTAAAGAAGTTCCTAAAAAAAGAAATCCTGTCTTGAAAGGCAAGAGATTAGGAAGGCCAAGATTGTTTGTACTGATATTACATTTGTATTCAAATGTACAAAATTATATATCAGAAATACAACATGCTAACATAAAAAACACACTCTAAAAATAATGTCATTAAAACAGTTAGGTTGTAAAGGGCAAATAATGCTCAACTCAAACATTAAAATTAGGGGTGTGACAAAGTTCCTCCTCTACTTTGGTGGGTCCTGCGCTTAATGGCAGATTTGCTCACCTCAATGAACTTCCCCACAGTCTGGATCAGCTCCTCCTGTGTCCGATCAGGAGTTGGGAGGTTTGGGGAGAACCCGGGCCCACCCTCTACTCCGGGTTCCAGCCCAGAGCCCTGTGGATTGCGGCTGTCTATAGTGCCTCTTGTAACAGCTGCATGACAGCTACAACTCCCTGGGCCAGTTCCCCATGGCCTCCTCCAAACACCTTCTTTATCCTCACCACAGGACCTTCCTCCTGGTGTCTGATAACGCTTGTACTCCTTAGTCCTCCAGCAGCACACCCTCTCACTCTCAGCTCCTTATGCCTCTTGCTCCCAGCTCCTCACACACACATCCTCTCCTCTGGCTCCTCCTCTCACTGACTGGAGTGAGCTCCTTTTTAAATCCAGGTGCCCTGATTAACCTGCCTTGATTGGCTGCAGGTGTTCTAATCAGCTTGTCTGCCTGAATTGGTCCTAGGAGGTTCCTGATTACTCTAGTGCAGCCCCTGCTCTGGTCACTCAGGGAACAGAAAACTACTCAGCCAGTGACCAGTATATTTGCCCTCTACCAGACTCCTGTACCCCACTGGCCTGGGTCTGTCATAGGGGATATCAAGTAAAGCCACAATATATCACTTCTCACTCACACTTCATTCCTTTAGTAAATCAATGGTAATCTACTACAGTCACCAAGATGGCACTGAGAAAACCTTAACTCTGCCCTCAGGTGGATGACAGTGTTATCATAAGGGATTCTTCTATGGCTAGTTTGTGTGGCTTTGATTTGAGTATTATTTGTACTTAGGAATTTTAATCCCTTTTTTGAAAAGGGGCAGGGGTTGTATTTACAAATCCACAATTAGAAAATTATACTATGTTGCTGCTAGTAAGGAGTCTTGCTATGTGGGTTGGTGAGGAATTACGTTTATTAGGCAAGGGAAAGAGAAGCAATGTATTTGCAGGCTGGGGTACCGTCACATACTGTGTAAGGCAAGAAATAGTCTCATTTGGACCTTGTAACCAGCCAACTCATAGTATGGATCCCCCAGACTCTCAGAATGGATCAGGAGAGCATGCAATCAGCCCAGCATCAAGAGTCTCCACTCTCCCAAACATGACAACAAGGACAGACATTGACGGGAAAGAGACAGAAAGGCAGAACATGCAGCTCGACAGACAGGGATATATGGGGATAGCCCACAGGAACTGACAGAGAAAAAACTAGAGTCAATAGGTTGATCATGTAATTTTATTTCTGACATAATTAACACATAGAATGGAGAAGTAGTATTGCCATGCTTCCATAACAAGATGGGGCACATTTTTTGTTCCCCCACTTAAAGCCAGAATTTGACCTCCTTGGTTTATTTGAATAATTCAGTTTATATTCCCCAAATTTACAGCACATAATTTAAATAAAGACTAAATATTCTGGGGATTTTCAGCTACATTTGTTTAGTTAGAGAATTAAAGTTTTTTTTTTAATAGAACTAAAGAGCCTTTTCTCCTTTTTCTGACCTTCTTTCAGAGCTACTTCCAAAAGATAACGTTAGGATGGGATGCTCAATAAAGGCTGAAGTACATAAACATAAAAAGCAGTGAGTTGAGAAGGTGAAATTTCAACTCATGATCCCCATGCTCAGTGCACATTCCTCAGGCTTCCCAATACCCTAGGCTATTTTGATGGAGATCCTGCCTCCCCTCCCTCCTCCAAACTGGAGGTCTCATTCACCCAAAATGCAATACCCTTCAGAGCTGTGCATGCATTGTGAAAGTGGCTTTTGTTTCCAGTGGGGCTGAAGCCCCAAGCTGTACCCAGAGGGCAGTCCCTATGCACTATGGTTAAGCTTTGTGAATTCTGTGAACCTTCATTCAATCTGTGATCAGTACCTGGGTTCCCATGGGAGAACCAATTACAAGCTCTAGTGTTGGGAGCTCTCCAGCCTCAGTTGAATCACTGCAGCTTTGCCAGAGGATCCTCTGCTCTGAAGAACCATAGCTCGCTCAGTGGGACAGATACAGTCACCATTGTGACTGCAATTAGCAAGAGTAGAGATTCAAAACAGCATACACACACACATTTCTATCTGCCAGGAGCACCCACAGAAAAAAATTAGTGTGTAGTAAGCACCCACCAGTGGCCAGCTCTCCCCCTACCCCAGCACCTCTCACCCACCACCCCACTGATCAATCTGCCTGTAGAACTGATAAATGAAATTGTTTTCAATTGTTCACTTTATTAATGTAACTTCTGTTCACCATTCACTACACTTGCCTATACTGTAACTTCTGTTCCATATTGTAATTCAAACCCCATTTTAAAACACTCACTCCATTTTGTAAAAGCTTCCTCCAACCTTCATTTTTGCAAACCCTGCTGTAATCTTATTAGTTTAGTTTAGATGTGTGAATGAGGTATGTATGAATGATGAAATCAACGTCCAGCCCCAGCCTGTCCTGATGACAAAGTTCAAATACCAACGGCTGAAGACCTAGACAACAGCCCTAAACAAAGTAAGAAGCATCCACCCTAAAAAGAAAAGGACAACAGAACAACAGAAGGAAGATCAAAGCCAGGTCCAAGGCTGAAAGTCACGCCTGCAATTGATGGGTGATCAGTCTAAACCCAGAGGCAGCGTGACACAGCAAGACCTATAGACTTTGAATCCAAACTAAAAGCCTATAAAAAAAAGGGTGAGATGAGAAACTCTGCTGCCAACATGGAAGGACATCAGTGCCTGCCCAACAGAGATCCAGCTTGTCCTTGTGCCCAGCTTTCCTGGCCAGTTAGCTGCCACAAGCTACGAACCCAAGCTGCAAAATCAAGCCATGAACTTAAGCTATCTTCAGGACTGGTAACTATGCAGCAGCTGCAGAACACCTGATGAATATGTGTGTGTGTGTGTGTGTGTGTGTGTGTGTGTGTGTGTGTGTGTGTGTGTGTGTGTGTGTGTGTGTGTGTGTGTGTGTAGGTATTAGGTATTATAATGTGTGTGTGTGTGTGTGTGTGTGTGTGTATAGGTAATAGGTATAATGTGTGTGTATAAGAATTAAGATATTAGTTATTAGTCATAAATTGTTATAATAATAAATGTGGCATCTTTGCCTTGTCCCCTTTAATAAGATCCTGCTGGTTTTTACTGGTCTAATATAATTGGTACAACATGCCTACCCCTTTATCCCAGTTTCTACTGCCTGCCACGATCAGCTGTTTCTCAGGGTGCAGGAGGTGCTGGGGGGGAGGGAAGGGGATGGAACTGGGCAGGAAGGAACAGGGGATTGAGCACTCCCAGGGTCTGGAGGAAGCTGGCGCCTCTGCCACCTACTCTATATTTTCTTAATTACAACTTCATACCACCCCTCCACAAACATGACACTACCCACTTGTGCATGTTAGCCCTGATTATTTACTACTGTTGCAGAATATACAACTAATTCAAGTTATACTGTGAAAGATTAGTGGATTGTATAAAGTGATTCTGGTCACCGTTAGTGGAAGTGGACAGTGTGTGCATTAGGATAGAATAAAGACACTCCTAAAACCAAGGCACTACTCAAGTTATGTGTTTCTATTGGAGTATTGGCAGGATGTTACTCAATAGTTTTAAATCAAATTTATGTGTATATATCAATAAAGATAGAGATATACATAACACACAGCATGTAACAACTTTTTTTGCTCTTTCACTGAAATAGGTTACAAATGTATGAGGTTTCAAAGTGTCCTATTCAGATATCCTACAAATTCCAAGATAATTGAATATTTTTGGAAAACATTTTGGATAGTATTTTTCTTCTAAATTGAAGAACTTGCAAAACACCTCCACGGCATACTTGACCAATATACACAAAATGAATTTGCATGGGTTTGAGCTAGACATACACACACACAGATATTCATACTGTGAGCTGAACTTTAAAAGGGAGAGCAAGCATCTAGGCTTGTCACAAAGAGAGGATGGTCCAGAGCATGTTCTGAGAAATCTTTGCCAAGGCTAATGCCTTGAAAAACAAACTTGGATTCTGGGGCTTTTCCTATTAAAAACTCATGTTCCTAGACTTTGGAAAGAATGGTGGATTTTGAAAAAAAAAAAAAAAAAAGAATAATTTGATAACCCTGCATTTGTTTTCCATTCTCTCTCTCGCCCCTAAAATGAATCAACCCTCTTTTTTTTAAATTTTATTGTACAGGAAATCTCATGTACTGAAATTAGTTTTGTTTAGGGGAGGAGGAAGAGGAGAGACAACTACAGAACACACTTTTAATGCTAGTTTCTCTACAGGAACTTATAAAGATACTATACTTAAGTACATCATTTGAAACTTCTAATGAAATCAAGACTAAGCTAAAATCCCAAGCAGCTATGGCTACAGAACAAATTAATTTTGTTCTAGCCCTCCTCTGACCCCCCCCCCCCCAAAACCAACACACACCACGCACATTTGCTCCAGCGGGGGGGGGGGGGAAATGTCACACACGACCCTCAACCATAAGGCAGAAAGGCATCATTTAAAAATCAGAAGTCAAATCCTACTGAGCAAAATAGGAAGGAACCTGTACTTTTACACTTTACTTGCCAGAGATTAATTAGGCAGGTCAAAAGAAGAATCTGAAGAGTAACTAGCAAAAGACTCAAAAACTAACAGCATTTTTTTTACATACATTGGAAGCAGAAAGCCTGCCAAACAATCAATCAGGGAGGGCTACTGAATGATCAACGTGCAGAAGAACCACTCAAGGAAGACATGACCATTGTGGAGAAGCTAAGTGAATTCTTTACATCAGTTTTCTTTGCAAAGGATGTGAGGGAGATTCCCACACCTGAGCCCCTGTCCCAGATTGAGGGGTCAGTACAGGAGGTTTGGAAACAAACTGATACGTTAAACAGTAATAAGTCACCAGGACCAGACAGGATTCACCCAAGAGTTCTGAAGAATCTCAGATATGAAATTGCAGAACTACTAAGTATAGTTTGTAACCTATCATTTAAATCACCTTCTGTACCAGATAACTGGATGATGGCTGATGTGATGCCAGTTTTGAGAAAAGGCTCTAGAGACAATCCTGGCAATTACAGGCCATTAAACCTAACTTCAGTACCAGGCAAATTGGTTGAAACTATGGCAAAAAACACAGATTTATCAGACACACAGATGAACACAACTTGCTGGGGAAGAGTCAACACAGCTTTTGTAAAGGGAAATCATGCCTCACTGGTCTATTAGAATTGTTTGAGGGTCAAACATGTGGACAAGGGTGATCCAGTGAATATAGTGTACTTGGACTTTCAGAAAGCCTTTGACAAGCTCCCTCACTAAAATCTCTTAAAGCAGAGTAAACAGTCCTGGGATAAAAGGGAAGGTCCTCTCAGGGATCATTAATTGGTTAAAAGACAGGAAACACAGGGTAGGAATTGTGAGTTTTCAGACTGGAGAAAGGTAAACAGTAGTGTTCCCTAGGGATCTGAACTGGGACCTGTGCTGTTCAACATAGTCTCACTCCTTTTTCCAGATCACTTGTTCATAAGTGAGGTGGCAAAATTTGCAGACGATACAAACTTACTGAAGGCAGTAAAGTTCCAAAGCAGACAGCGAAGAGTTGAGAAGGGGTCTCACTAAACTGAGTGACTGGGCAACAACATTAAAGATGCAGTTCAGTGTGATAAATGGAATATAATGCAAACTGGAAAACAATCCCAACTATATTTATAAAATGATGTCATTATAAAATGATGTTACAACTCAAAAAAAAAAAAGTTCTTGGAGTCATTGTGGATAGTTCTCTGAAAACATCTGCTCAATGTACAGCAGTAGTCAAAAAAGCTAATGGGATCTTAGGAACCATTAGGAAAGGGATAGGTACTATAATGCTGCTATATAAATCCATGGTATGGCCATACTTTGAATATTGCATGCAGTTCTAGTCACACCATTTCAAAAAAAAACAAAAAACAAAAAACAAAAACAAAAACAAAAGACTGTTACTCACCTTTGTAACTGTTGTTCTTCGAGATGTGTTGCTCATATCCATTCCAGTTAGGTGTGCGCGCCGCGCGTGCACGTTCGTCGGAAGATTTTTACCCTAGCAATTCCGGTGGGCCAGCAGGTCGCCCCCTAGAGTGGCACCAGCATGGCGCCTGATATATACCCCTGCTGGCCCGCCTGCTCCTCAGATCCTTCTTGCCGGCTACTCTGACAGTGGGGGAGGGCGGGTGTGGAATGGATATGAGCAACACATCTCGAAGAACAACAGTTACAAAGGTGAGTAACCGTCTTTTCTTCTTCGAGTGATTGCTCATATCCATTCCAGTTAGGTGAATCCCAAGCCTTACCTAGGCGGTGGGGTCGGAGCGAGAGGTCACGGCGTGTAGCACTGCGGAGCCAAAGGCCGCGTCATCTCTGGACTGCTGGACCAGGGCATAATGGGAAGCGAAGGTATGAACGGAGGACCAGGTCTGCCCTACAGATCTCCTGGATGGGCATGTGAGCAAGGAAAGCTGTCGATGACGCTTGAGCCCTGGTAGAGTGCGCAGTCACGTGACCTGGAGGAGTACGAGCCAAGTCATAGCAGGCTCGGATACAGGATGTTACCCACGAGGAGATTCTTTGAGAGCAAACAGGTAACCCCTTAGCCCGTTCCGCTATTGCCACAAAGAGTTGGGGGGGGGGTTGCGGAACAGCTTGGTTCTCTCTATATAAAAAGCAAGCGCTCGACGGACGTCCTGCAAGTGAAGCTGCTGCTCCCTGCGGGACGAGTGGGGTTTTGGGAAAGAGACAGGGAGAAAGATGTCCTTGTTGACATGAAAGGCTGAGACCACCTTGGGGAGAAAGGCTGGGTGTGGTCTCAGCTGGACCGTGTCCCTGTAGAACACCGTATAGGGGGGATCTACGGTGAGAGCCTGGAGCTCCGACATCCGTCTGTCTGAGGTGATGGCCACCAGGAAGGCAGTCTTCCAGGAGAGATAGAGCAGGGAGCAAGTCGCTAATGGCTCAAACGGAGGGGACATGAGCCGGGTGAGAACTAGGTTCAGGTCCCAGGTAGGGGTAGGGCGTCGAACCTGGGGGTAGAGACGCTCCAATCCTTTAAGGAATCTCGTCATCATAGGGTGAGAGAACACCGATCGGCCATCCTCCCCTGGGTAAAAGGTGGAGATGGCTGCCAGATGAACCCGAAGAGATGATATCGCCAGGCCCTGCTCCTTAAGGGACCAGATGTAGTCTAAGATAACGGCAATAGAGACCTCAGAGGGAAGGAAACTGCGTTCCGCACACCAGCAGGTGAAGCGCTTCCATTTCGCTGAATAAGTCGCTCTGGTGGAAGGCTTCCTGCTGCCCAGGAGCACCTGCCGCACTGGGGTAGAGCAACGGAGCTCGGACCGGGTCAGCCACTCAGGAGCCACGCCGTGAGGTGCAGGGATTGCAGGTCTGGGTGACGTAGCCTGCCGTGGACCTGGGTGATCAGGTCCAGGTGAAGGGGCAGGGGGACAGGGTTAGTTAGAGACAGGTCCAGCAACAAGGAGTACCAATGTTGCCTGGGCCACGCTGGAGCTGTCATGATCAAGCGGGCCCTGTCCCTGCGCACCTTCAGAAGGACCTTGTGGAAGAGCGGGAATGGAGGGAATGTGTAGAACAGATGCGTCATCCAGGGGATAAGGAAGGCATCTGCTACCGAACCTGGTTCCTGGCCTTGAAAGAAGCAGAACATCTGGCATTTCCTGTTCCCTCGGGACGCGAAGAGGTCCATCCGGGGACATCCCCACCTCTGGAAGAGCGAAAGGGCAACATCCAGGCGAAGGGACCACTTGTGGGAAAGGAAGGATCTGCTCAGATGATCCGCCAGCGTGTTCCGAACCCCAGGAAGGTAGGATGCGATGAGGTGAATGGAGTGGGCTATGTAGAAGTCCCAGAGCCTCACAGTCTCCTGACACAGGGCAGAAGACCTCGTGCCGCCCTGCTTGTTGATGTAATACATGGTCGTTATGTTGTTGGTGAATACCGAGACACAGCGACCTTGAAGTTGAAGATGGAATGTTTGGCAAGCAAGGCGGACTGCCCTCAGCTCCCGTACGTTGATGTGGAGTGCTAATTCGTGAGATGACCACCGACCTTGTGTCCGTAGGGTTCCGAGATGGGCCCCCCAACCTAGATCTGAGGCGTCTGTTGTCAGGGACACCGAAGGCTGGGGCGGATGGAATGGCAGCCCCGCACATACCACGGACTGATCCAGCCACCACCCTAGGGAACTTAATATGTCCTGGGGAATGGTAACAACCTGTCCAGAAGGTGCCGGGCCGGACGGTACTGCCTGATGAGCCAGGACTGGTGGGGCCTCATGTGAAGCCGCGCATACCGCGTGACAAACGTGCAAGCCGCCATGTGGCCCAATAGAGTTAGGCACGTGCGTATGGAGGTCAAGGGTGCTGTCTGCGGTTGTCGTATAATGGCCGTCAAGGTCTGGAACCTTGATAGAGGAAGAACAGCTCTGGCCAGAGTCGAGTCCAGAAGGGCTCCGATAAACTCTATCCTCTTAGTGGGGATTAGCGTTGACTTTTCTATATTGAGGATGAGACCCAAGTTCTCGAAGAGACTGCTGACCATGCGGACAAGGACTTGTGCCTCTGATGACCCCTGAATCAGCCAGTCGTCGAGGTACGGAAATACATGTATGCGGCTGCGACGGAGGTGGGCGACGACTACAGCCATACATTTGGTGAACACTCTCGGGGCCGTGGAAAGGCCGAACAGGAGGACCGCGAACTGATAGTGGCAGCGGTTGATCATGAACCGAAGGAACCGTCTGTGCGGCGGGAAGATGGCTATATGAAAGTATGCATCTTGCATGTCGAGGGCGGCATACAAGTCTCCAGGATCCAAGGATGGGATAATGGTCCCCAAGGATACCATATGGAACTTCAACTTCATGACGTATCTGTTGAGTTCGCGCAGGTCAAGGATAGGCCTGATGCCTCCCTTGGCTTTGGGGATCAGAAAGTAATGGGAGTAAAACCCCTTGCCCCGCTCGGCTTCTGGAACCTCCTCTACGGCTCCTTTGTCGAGGAGCGTCCGCACCTCCTGAAGGAGGAGTTGCTCGTGAGAGAGGTCCCTGAAGAGGGACGAAGGAGGGGGGCGGGAGGGAGGGCGCGAAACAAACTGCAGATGGTATCCAGCTTGTAATGTGTGTAAGACCCAACGGTCTGATGTCAGTCGGGACCACGCCGGGAGGAAAAACGAAAGATGGTTGGAGAAGGGCAGGAACGGATCTGGGAGGGAAACTGGTGCAGCGCCCTCGGGCGCACCTTCAAAATGAAGGCTTTGGTCCAGAGGGAGCCTTGCAGGAGCTCTGGTTTTGCCCCCCTTGGTTGCCCAATTGTCTATGCCAGCCGTTCCTACTTCGGCATCTGGCGAAGTCCTGCCTCTGGCGAGGTTGAGGGTAGGGCCGGCGCTGCTGTTGAGGCTGGAAGGGTCTGCACTGGGTGACTGGCGTATGCATCCCCAAGGAGCGCATAATGACCCTATCGTCTTTAAGGCTTTGCAGCCTGCGGTCAGTCTTGTCCGAAAACAGGCCCTGGCCTTCAAACGGGAGGTCCTGTATGGTGTATTGGAGCTCTGGAAGAAGACCAGAGGCCTGTAGCCAGGAAATTCGGCGCATGGTCACGCCAGAAGCCAGGGTCCTGGCGGCCGAATCTGCAGAGTCGAGATATGCTTGCAGGGAAGTTCGTGCCACCTTCTTGCCCTCGTCAAAGATCGCCGCAAATTCCTGACGTGCATCTTGTGGAAGCAACTCCTTAAATTTGTCCGCTGCCTCCCAGGTGTTGTAAGTGTAGCGGCTAAGGAGAGCTTGTTGATTGGACACCCGAAGTTGGAGAGCGCCCGCAGAACAGACCTTTCGGCCAAGCAGGTCCATGCGCCTCGCTTCTTTAGACTTCGGTGCCGGGGCCTGTTGGCCGTGACGCTCCCTCTCGTTCACAGATTGTATGACGAGGGAGCACGGGGGTGGGTGGACATACAGATACTCGTACCCTTTCAAGGGCACCATGTATTTGCGTTCCATGCCGCGTGCCGCGGGGGGAACTGATGCTGGCAACTGCCAGATGGTAGTGGCATTGGCCTGAATGGTCCGTATAAAGGGAAGGGTGACATGAGTGGGAGCATCTGCAGACAATATGCTCACCACCGGATCTTCAATTTCTGAGTCCTCCTCGGCCTGTAAATTCATGTTTTGCGCCATGCGCCGGAGGTCTTGATGCGCTCTAAGGTCGAGCGGAGGAGGGCTGGTGGATGTTGTTCCAGCCACTGCCTCATCCGGGGAGGATGATGAGGAGACACCCGGCAGGAGCGGATCTGCAGGATGCTCCCTCTGGAGCAATGTTCCGGCTCTGGAGGGAGGTCAGGATCCCGCTGGTGAGACAATCCCTCCTCTGCAGCGGACGGGGGAGGAAGAGACAATGTGGCCTCCGGAGCCCTGTGCTCTGATGTTGTTGGACATGGGGGAACCTGCTGCTGCCTTTGGGCTTGATGATATGCCCAGGGGGTCCAGAAGCCCCACTGCTGTGGTCCATGCTCCTGGGGAGGGGGATCCTAGAAGAGAGCAGCAGGCCTGTCAGCATCCATAGCATATGCGCTGTCTGTTTGAGAGGAGACAGATGGCTGTCGGGATGGCCAAGGTGGAGCCAAACGGGACTGATATGGGTCCCTCACTCTAGACAACGGCGACCTCCTCAGTGCCAGGGACTGGTGCTGGGAGTCATATCGGTGCCGGGATCGAGACCAGGACCTACCACCAGCGCGGTGCCGGGAGGTCGACCGGGATGTCGAACGCCGACGATGGGAGCGGCTTCTGGAATCTCGGTGCTGGTAGCGGTGGCTTGAGCCAGAGCGGTGCCGGGAGTATCGGGACTGCCGTGAAGATGACTGGCGTCACCGGTACTGCCGTGGAGAGCGGTGCCGGGACTGCGAGCGGCGTCCCGACAGAGATTGTCCACGGTGCCGCGATCTTGATGGGGATCGGTGCCAGCTCGGTGAATCCAGAGATGGAGCTCGCATGGCCGTAGGCTTGCCCTTTGACTGCAGAACCTGCACCGGAGGCACCGGGGGTTGAGGTAGTGTAGGCTCAGTCAAAGCAATCAGGTCCCGAGCCAAAGCAAATGTCTCCAGCGTCGAGGGAACCACTAGCTCGACCCCGGATCCTATGGGGGAGCTGTGAGGGACCAGACTCGACGGACCTCCCAGGCCCGGAGTCGACGGAATCCCTGGCATCGATGCCACGGCAGTAGAGAGTGCCGGACGGTCCATCCGCGTCTGCTTGGCTGGAGTGGCAGACGTCGAAGGCCTTGCTTCGGGGCCCGGTGCCGGGGAAGGCCGGTGCCACGGAGTTTTCCCGGTGCTGGAGCGGTCCGGTGCCGGAGCGGAGCCGGCGCTCGGCGTCGAGGCTGGAGGGTTAAGCTCTGCTTCCATTAAGAGGGTCTTTAAGTGCTGATCTCTCTCCTTTTTTGTTCTTGGCTTAAATGCCTTACAAATGCAGCACTTTTCAGAGATATGCGATTCCCCAAGGCACTTCAGGCAGGCGTCGTGGGGATCGCTTGTTGGCATCGGCTTCTTGCAGGCAGAGCACTGTTTAAACCCTGGCGAACCAGGCATGGGCCCGGTGCCGGGCGCGGGGGAGGGCTAGAGCCCAAGCCCGCTAACTATATACAACAAGTACTACAACTAACAACTAATACTAAAAACTCTAACTACAACTATAACTATATACAACTATTAGAACAACTAGACAATGGAGAGCTAGGGACGTGGAGAACAGCTATGCCGCGCTCCACAGTTCCAACGACAGACACGGCGGTAAGAAGGAACTGAGGAGTGGGTGGGCTGGCAGAGGTTTATATTAGGCGCCAGGCCGGCACCACTCTAGGGGGCGACCTGCCGGCCCACCGGAGTTGCTAGGGTAAAAATCTTCCAACGAACGTGTACGCACGGCGTGCACACCTAACTGGAATAGATATGAGCAATCACTCGAAGAAGAACCAGATATTAGAAATGGAAAAAGGAAGAGAAGGGTATGGAACAGCTTCCATTTGAAGAGAGATTAAACCACTGGGACTTTTCAGTTCAAAAAAGACATTACTAAGGAGGGTGGGGCAGATATGATAGGGTCTAGAAGATCAAGAATGGTATGAAGAAAGTGAATACAGAAGTGTTATTCACCCTTCATTAAAACATAAGAACCAAGGGTCACCCAATTAAATTAATAGGTAGCAGGTTTTGTTTTTTTTTTAAGTAAGTATTTATTTGCACAATGTACAGTCAACCTATGGAACTCATTGCCAGGGAATGTTGTGAAGGCCTGGATTGAAAAAAGAAAAAAATAATAATTAGACAATATTCATGGAGGACAGGTCCACCAATAGCTATCAGTCAAGATGGTCAGGGGCACAACCCCATGCACTCACTGTCCCTAGCCTCTGACTGCCAGATGCTGGGACTGGAGAACCTGAGGTGGATTACTTGATGATTACCCTGTTCAATTCATCTCTTTGAAGCATCTCATATTGGCCACTGTCAGAAGACTGGATATTGGGCTAGACTGATCACTGACCCAGTCAGGCCATTTTTATGTCCAAAGTACCAGCAAAGGAAAGCACATTACCAAGAAGATACCAAAAACTATATTAGGAGAAAAGCATGACAGAAATGATCTATATATACACTGTGTCTTAGAAGTTGCAGGTCTTCATGTCTGGCAGACCACCAGTGCAAATGAATTCCAGAACTAAGTGTCCATTCCTCTGGTAATCTACAGCATAAGTTACTAAGCAAATTTCAACCGTTATATTTGGAAATGGGGCAGGGTGGTTTCTGGTGATAGTTGGTCATAAATAATTTAAGGTTGTTTAAACAGTGACTGACACTAAGATACACTTGGAACCAAAACATCAATGCACAGTCCAGAACACTGGAGTAATATATTTTATCTCTGCACCCTTATGAAACAGAAGTGGCAACATTTCGCTATAATTTGAAATTTCTGAGTTTTCAGAGGTAGCCTATGCAAACAGCAATACTGTAATCTAGTTTACACATTACACAGTGATAGGAAACAATGGTAAAATCTGCATTTGGACTTGAAGCACCACGAAGATGATCATTCAAAGATTAAAAGAAACACTTCAGGGGATCCCTGATAAGCAGAATTCCTAGAACAGTAATGAATCCAATAGGATTGGTGATTTTGAACCAACTTGACTATCAACACACAAATGCTGTCAACAGCCCAAGCAGTTACAGTCCATGAAGAGAGTTCGCTCACCACTAGGCACCCCTGTGGCCAGCTGTGGTTTAGAAGCATGCCCACTTCTGTAGCACCCCTTTACTTCCAGTAGCTCCTCTTCCAGTAACTCAGCCTGCTGGCTAGATCACCGTCTTAAGTTCACCATTTCTGGGCTCACAACTGTCCAAATTAAGAGTTCCAAACTATCTTTGACACAAGCAAAATGTTTCTGCCCTCTCTGGGGCTATTCCTTCAGGAGTTAATTATTGTATTAGGCTCAACAACCCTTGTAATGTGCTAGTATACCCCTTTCCTTAGCATCAGTATGGGGACATAACCCCCCTGCCATTCTCTACTCTGCTCTGGGTCCTGGCCCAAGACCCTGTACCAAACAGCTAAGTCTGCTCCTTCCTCTATACTACCATTTTTGCCTCCAATCTAGTCTCTTCCTTGCTTAACCAGGGTTTTTGCCCTAGGCCTTCCTACCTAGAGAGCTTTCCTTTCTATTCTCAACTTCCTACCTGGGTTCGATCCCCCCTCTTTCCACTACCTGGGCTTTATGACTACTTAACCCTTTCACACTTCGCTGTAGCCACCTTCTGCTCTTTATGGGGAACTGTCCGATTCCCCTGAGATAGGGCTCATTCTACAATCAGGTTGGCTTACCCCCAGGAGCGGCGCCAGAGTTTCTGGCGCCTTAGGCAGAATTCAGGGGCCATCATTTTGTGCGCTCCCCATGGGGTGCGCGAGAGCTTTCAGTTCCACGCTCGTTGCACCGCCAAAGAAGGACCCTCCGCTGAAATGCTGCAGGCGACAGCAGCAGTCACTGAGCTGCTCAATTGCCTGCCGCTGTTTTCCGCGGCATGTCAGCAGAAGGTCCTTCTTCGGCAGCGCAATGGGAGCGGAACCAGAAGCTCCCGCGCACCCCGTGGGGAGTGCACAAAATGTCGCCCCCCGAATGAATCCTGGCATCCTAGGCAACCGCCTAGGGTTGCCTAATGGAAGCGCTGGCCCTGCTTACCCCAGTCTCTCCAGCATACAGTTACACAGCCCCCACTAATTCCTCAAAGGCAATCCCAGGTGATAGATCTAAGTATTTCTGAGGAGCAAATTTATCCTTGGACACTCCCACATTTTATCTGAGGGGCTTTGAGTTTAGACCAGGGGTCTCAAATTCAATTTACCTTACGGCCAAGGCCAGTCCTCAAATCCTCCCAGCAGGCCAATAACATCACTGAAGATAATGTTCAGAAAAGAAAATGTTTATATTGTATTTTTTAGTTTGAATTTCTTAGAAATAATAAAACTGTCATACAACTTCATACAATTCTTGGCCTGCCAGAGTTTTTAGTGTTTGCCAGACACCTGGCAATGCTTCAATTCTGTCGGTTTGATGATGTTTGGCCTCAGTGACTGAGCAGTTTAAACCTTCAGGATTGCAGCAAGGTGTGCATCAGATAGTTGTGTTTGGTATTTTGACTTGTTTATATTCATTGTAGAAAAAAAAGTGATGCTGCCTCCATGGCTGATTCTGCCAAGCAACTAGTGATGATAATATATCTGTCCCTCTCCCCCAGCCAATGGGAGCTGCGGGGCGGGGGGGGGGCCCTGAAGCAGACACAGCCAGCAGTGTGTCTGCCTGCAATTCTCTTCTGCGGGCTGCAGTGGGGAGGTTCTCGGGACGCAGGTGGCCTGGGGGCTGGGACTTTCAGACCCCTGGTTTAGACCAAAAACTTGTGACTATCTTTTACTATAACTGGCAGTAATATTTGGTGTCTTCAATATTTGTACCCTTTTTCTTTTATGACAGGTCCAGTAAAGTTTCCTTTTCTATTAGCTTTGTGTATGTTTACTAGTAATCCTCTACACAGATGCTGTAAATTCCCCTAGAACTTGCTTACAGCTCATGGTATGCTTACTATGCTTCATTATGAGTTATATCTAAAAGGGGAATAGTCAATGCACATAAGATTCTGTTAGAGGAAAGGGGAAAGTGTTGTTTTCTTTTCACTTTCACAGGAGCCAACTTTCAGAGGGAATCTGGGGTATGGAAGAAGGTTTGAAAATACATATCCAGCATTGCTTGTGTGATGTGTCATTCCATATTATTTATGAAAATATGCTTAAGATATGAATATGATGACATACTTTATGCAAGATGGCTCGTGAGATATCATTGGAAAGGTTATGATTTACTGAATGTGATTGTCCTATTTGTATGCATGTATCAGGTTTGTATCTGAAATTTGAAATGTTGACTATGTATCTATATTTCAACTGTTACTTTGGGTGACACCCCTTGCTAACACTTCAGATACAACAATGAAAAAGCTGGACAATGCTGATGGCCTATCAACAAGAGACAATGTCCTGTAAAAGAGCTTAGTCTTCCTTTGAACATGTGGGTCAGCCTGTGAACAGGGACCCTACAAAGACATTTGACCATGTCTCCTGATATTGGAACCCATCTTGAATTCTGTACTTTTCCAGGAGAAGCCAGGGGGCCGTGTGTGTCAAACTGGGAAACAAAGGACTCTCACCTTATACAAATCCTTTTTTTAAGGACGAGGAGTGAAGTAATCCAGGTTGTCAGTTCACCCCTACTGCCCCACCCAAGATGACTGCTGGAAACAACTAAGATTGAACAGGGGGAAAGAAATGGGCCCAGGCTGGAACGGCATCTAGTCTGTGAAGATTATTAGAACCACATTTAGGGTGAGAATTTCCATGTAACCAGTTTCTTTAGTGTATTAAGCTTAGTTTGCATGCTCTGTTTTATTTTCTTAGTAATCTGCCTTGTATGCCTGCTACCTCCTTAACTACTTAAAAGACGCATGCTTTAGTTAAATTTATTTCTTGTTTACAATATAACCCAGTTTATGTAATTTCTAACTGGAGGAGGGGGGGGCCAAGTGTGCATACCTTCCTCCACATTGAGGAAAGAAGCAACTTTCATATAATTTTAGATTTGTACTCAAAGAGGGGTGGACATGTGGGTGCTGTGGAAAGCCCCTGCTCTGAGAAGGCTCAGCTTAAGATCTGTCTCTCTATACGGGTGTGGCCTGGCACACACACGTGTGTGTGAGAGAGAAAGAGAGAGAAGGTTTTAAGAGCCTGGTTCAGCAAGGCAGGTTAAAGGGGGCCTATATCGGCAGAACAGGTATCTCAGCACATCAGGTGGCTTCCTAAGGGGTCCAATCCATCACAACTTGCTCTGGCAATGTATTCTTTTTCCCGTCCCCAACACACGAGCACAACTTGACTAAAGCTTTTCAGAAAAAGCTAATCTGGTCTGAAAGTGGTACAAATAGGGATAGACACATGACTCAGCATTCTCAAAGTCAAATAGGGAAATATGGTAGAAGATGCTACTACTGGGAAATACACACATACTGATACAAGATACTACAGGAACATATGAGATAGAATAACCCATCACCACTTGTGTCTTTGGGGTAAGGACCATTAGATACTGGCTCTTCTCCTCAGCTGTCAACACTGCCTGTTAGGACTTTGGGGTCAGGACCATTCCTCTTCCTTCCCTCCCTCCCATTGCAATCTACACTTACTCTGGGTGGTTCCTTTGTTCCTCTGATTCTGCAGCAGGTTCTGTAGGGTGGTAATCAGCAATGAGGTCAGCAGACGTGTTGCTTCTGTGAGAATTTATGGGAGACTGTGAGGTATGTAAGTTGAGATCACTAAGTTAGTCATGACCAGAAGTGCAGCATCTGTTTGGGCATGTTGAGAGATCTTCTGAGGCATATGGAAATGACAGATAAGCCTCCCTGTTCTTAACCATGACCATGTCCCACTTGAGTGCTCAGGGCCAGTTCTGGCCACTTACACTCCTCTTTTGAAAATACTATGAGTGCTTATAAGGCCACAAAATATGTGCAAGCTTTTAGAACTCTTGGCCCTAAAATGGCAGGATACTAACAATCACTCAAATATGGAGGGGGGCACTGCTAAGCCCTGATTCTCTGCTACATCAAGATCCCTTCATGCTGCGCTGTCACCATAAAAGGAAATGAGAACGGGGCAAAAGGAGACCCCTGAGAAAAGTTCCTCTATGCAGTGTTTCCCTGGCTGGTGTAGGGCCTTTACTAAGGCTTTGCAGATTCTTTCTGGGCTCTCAAAAATAGTGACACAAACAGGGCTTATAGCTACCTTTTCCCTCACTGTTAGGGCTCCGCATCTGTCACAGAGTTCACGGAAAACACAGATTCTGTGACTTTCCACAACCTCTTCAGGGGCCTGTGTGGCTGACCCCAGGGCTGACCCCAAGCAGCTGGCTCCAGGCCTGGCTGCTCAAGTGGCCCCCAGGACAGTCGCACCAGCCACTACTCCAATGACCCAGGCAGTGGTCCTGAGGCAGCAGGCTGGAGCAGCTACAGTACTAGGGCAGTGGTCCTAGACCATAGCCCTGGGTAGCGGTTCCCAGCCAGACAGAGCACCTGGGGCCTGTGGCAGTTGGCACCACTGGCCCAGGGCATTCCCTCTGCCAAGATTTAATCACTGGACAGGTCATGGGCTGTGAATTTTTGTTTATTGTCATGATCTGTTCATGACTTTTACTAAAAATACCCATGACTAAATTGTAGCCTTACTCATCACACACTGTACCTGTCCTAAGCTCAGTAATGGAGTAATTGAGAAACAGGCCTCTAATTAGACAGGCTGTCTAATCTTCATAAAGAGAACAGAGACCCCTCCAATTTTGAGGAAAACTGTTAAACAGATGCATGGAGTAAGTATTAGAAATCATGATGAGCCCTAAAAATGAGGAAGAGATTATTCCACATCTCCTGTGGGGTATCTTGCACCTTTCACTGAAGCATATTCTCCATGTCATTGTGAGACAGAGGATACTGGACTATATGGGTCTTATCCAGTATGACTATTCCTATGTAGGTATTAGAGCTAAAAATATTCAGGTGTACATTCTACATTGTCCTAGTGCAGCATATACAACTGAGAAAATGATTGTGTTTTACATTAAGAGGAACAAAGCTTTGACAGTACGCCACATAATGGATCATTAACTAAAACATTCATATTCAGAAACTGAGTAGATTTAGTGAGACATTCTACAGCACACTAGCTCTAGAGATAATAACCATTGATTAAAAACTGACACACTGATCATTTGTTCTGCCTTTTAATTTGCTCAAGGGTTCCATCCCACACCTCACAGTTCCATACAACTTTAGCTCTGAATCTCAGCAACATGAGCACATATTCCAAGTCTATCTATTTATGGTATTTATGCAGCATGTCTGTTGATAGGTTTCTGCCCATATAATTTAGTCATAAAATGTCACCAGACCCATGAAATGTTTTGCTTCAAATTATTAAACCATTTTGTCCATTATTTATTATTGCAACACTATTTGCCCTACAACAGCTAAAGTTATGTTAGCATTTCCATCACAAAACACAGACGTGTCAAGGAATTTTAAAACTTGACTATAAAATTCTGTTATAAGCTGAAACTTTGCATATAAGGTTTCTACTGACAGGGATTTCCACCCCTGGCATCAAGATTAAAACAATAACCAGAAAAGGCCATCCTCAGTCAATTGGTTGCTATGCATTTTTCTAAATTTTAAATTTTCCATAAGGTGCCATATATAACATGTTTTCAGATATAGTGTTTTCAGATATAACATGTAGTATGAATAAAGTATATTATTTTAACTCTTGCAGCTATACATTTACAGAACTTTTCTATGTAACATGTTGCTACATATATGAAACTCAGCATTCAGACCTGGGCATTATTAGAGTATACCCAAATTCTGCAAATCAGTACTGACTGTATTTAGGGGCATACAATGTCCATTTATATATTCAGGTATCTATTTTGAGAATCTAAATGCAAGATTTGAATAAAGTGCCTTTGTTGAGAAACTAGCTTCCCATACTATTCCATAATATTAACAATCAGATGGTCCATGCCTTAGTTCAGTAACAGATCACATATGATCAAGAGCTTGATCCAGTACACCTTACCTATGTAAAATCCCATCAGTCTTCTTGGCTTTAATCAAATGCAGTTTTTAAAAAAAGAGTGTTACTATGTGTTTCTTTCTATTTTTTCCACCAATGGCTCAATACGAATAATGTAAAGTGGGGAAAAGAAATACCAGAACTACCATTTTAAGATATTGCATATAAAAACGAAATATTGTCTATACAAATGAAAGGATAGTATTTCATTAGTACAGTGCACCCTCCCTAATAATTCAGATGTGTAGGCTTTTCCATTCTGAGAGGTTTACGAGACAGACAATCCAATTAGAAGAAAATGGAAGTTATATCTGCTCCAGGCACAGAACATGCCAGTAGAGAGTTTTATTTCCCCATCAACATATACCAAGCACAGAAGGTAGAGCATGTGGATTGCTGTTCCTGTGTCGCCTCAAAAATCCTAGATAAAATAAGAAAAAGAACCACTTTTCTGTTCATAGCAGTATTGGTGCAACTGTGCTGATCCCAGGATGTTAGAGAGACAAAGTGGATGAGGTAATATCTTTTATTGGACCGACTTCTGTTGGTAAGAGAGATGAGCTTTTGAGCTTATGCAGATCCATGGACAATACTTCACATCTTTCCTTCTAGGCCACGGGTGGGCAACATCGGGGCTGCAAAACGGTATGGAGGACCAGGTATGGAAGGCTGTGCTTCCCCAAACAGCCTGGTCCCACCCTCTATCTGCCCCCTCCCACTTCCCACCTCCTCACTGCCCCCTTCAGAGTCTCCAACCCATCCAACCCAACCTGCTTCTTGTCCCCTGACGACCTCCTCCTGGGACCCCCACCCCCAGAACCTAGCCTCCATCAAACCCCCCCAGCTACTTGTCCCCTGACTGCCTCAACCTCTATCCACACCCCCACCCCCTGACAGGCCCTCCGGGACTCCCACACCTATCCAACCCCCCCCCATTCCCCATCCCGACCACCATCCCCAGAACCTCCGCCTCACCCAAGTGCTCCCTGACTGTCCCCCAGGACTTCCCCACCCCTAACCGCCCCCCAGGACTCCACCCCCATCCAACCATCCCCTTTTCCCTGTCCCCTGACTGTCCCCCAGGAGCCCTTGCTCCTTATCCTGTCCCCCAGCTCCCCGCCTCCTTACCATGCTGCTCAGAATGGCAGGACTGGCTTGGCTTATTGGAAAGCCTGGGAGGAGGGTGAGTGCAAACCACACAGCCAGGCAGGAGTGGCAGGGCAGAGTACTCCCCATATGGCAGCATGGCAGTGGCTAGGGGCTAGCCTCCATGGCTGGGAGCTCAGGTGCCGGGCAGGAAGGTCCCATGGGCCAGACGTGGCCTGCAGGCCGTAGTTTGCCAACCTCTGTTCTAGCCAATACTGCCACTAGTGTAGCTGGTACATTCCCCTTGGAATAAATGGTGGAGGAGCGAGGGGGCTTTTAACCAGACATTCTCTGAGAGGGAGGCTCTAGACTTCAATTTCACTTGTCCACTGAAACCCAGATTTGTTAACCTTCTAGGCATACTGCCAAGTTGAGATGGTTTCCCAGGCTGAGGTGATTGGTAGGTCAGATGTCTGATCCGCGTAGGTCCTGATCCAAAACCCATTGAAGTAAATAGAAAAAACCTCCCATTGGTGTCTGGATAAAGCTAATAACCTTTGTTATTATGAATGGACATCTTACACAGTGATAAATAAACTGCATAATATAAAATTTGGTATGTCATATGGTGTTAGGTTTTAACTTATTAAGGGATCTAAAATCTGAGCTGGAAGCTAAAAATCTAAAATAAGTAGAATAAAAAGTAGTAGTAGAGTGCAAAAAGATTTGGAAAGCCATACATTTAAGTACAGTGCATGGAATTCTATAAACAAAGAATTCAGTCCAATTTCCTGGTGCAAAGAGTTTGGTTTGACCCAAATATAAGAGCAGGTTCAAGGCTGCATTCAGTGATCCTTCAACACTGTATATCATTTCTAAGCCCAAGAAACTGCTGTAAAAATTTAATCAAAGACTGCCTTTCAGGTCATGGAAAAAGCTATAGCTAACGTTGAGTGGCGCTTAACAGAGTCAGTTCCAGGCCATACTTCTGTTTCAAAAGTTCCTAGAATAAAACAGCCCTTCCATCTTGCAATGAATCTATTTTCTTCTAGTTCTCAATAGACTTTTCCAAAGAACAAATTAGTTACAGACTCAGATCTTATGTTCCATCAGTGTAAAACTTTAGAGTACTAATAATTTCTAAAGAGTATCAAAATGTTTCTCAGATTAATGATTTTGGCAAATAGCACCTAGAAGAGTAGATCTACCAATTTTATTTATAAAAGGCTACCTGCAGAAAGAGGTCTTAATATCTCCTAGGTTCTCAACAGTTGTAACAATTAGAAAAGAAGCTTTAATATAAATAAATGGAGTGAGTACCAATAGTCTGAAAAACAGGTAAAATTAATTGTTGCTGTAGGTGGGAACAACTCTCATTGAAGTTAGTGGCTAGGACAAGGCCGGAGTTGGCGTACCACAGTCTTCTTAAAAGTTGGTTTGTCTTGGTTCACAGCCTCTGGGATGAAATCCTGGCCCCAGTGAAGTCAATCTTAAGTTATACTCACAGATCATTTTCAGGGCCATGCTAGTATTTTAATCTCATGTGACAATAGGAGAGAGAGTGAGTTTCTTCCATCATTGAAGAAGAAACTTTGTAAGAACAAGGAAAGATAATAAGGAAACAGTATGTAAGTTAAAAACTCTCTCTCCCCTGCTCCGCTGCACTTCAGGTCTTCTGCATAGAATTCTCACCTGCCCTGTCCTATTTGGCTTCCTGAGACAGACACACACACACACACACGCTAATTTTCCACTAGGTAAGCAGTTTGTAAGTGTGAAAGACTACATCCTTTGATTTTGCAACCAGGACTACAGAGGAGTAAATGCCTCTCGTATTCCATGTTGGGCAGTTTTTCAAAAGCTTTTAGATAAAGATAATAAATGCTTTGCAAAACTGTGCAATGTAATGAGACACTTACCTGACCAACTGTTAGCTTGTTTCATGGTTCAGCAGGGTTGATGTGACGTGAGCAGACTACTGTATGAGTGGAAGCCAGTGATCCGAGTGAGGCTGAATAATAATGTACTGAAATCTGGTTATTATTGGGAGCATTAAGCATGTATTGCTGAAGTTGATGAAATGTTGTCAAATTGATTTGCAGGTCACCTTTAAGTAATGCAATAGACTTAATTGCTGTCCTCTTCCTTTTCCTCCTGAACTTCCTTTCCTAAACACATAGGCTCATATGGGGTGGTGGGAAAAGTGAAAGCAAACATATGACAAATTTTAAGGTCCCAATTTTTAGCTACTGTAAGTCAGTGTAGCTTTATTAAAATCAAGGGAGCCTTGTCAATTTACACTAGATGAGGAACTGGTCATAGGACTCTGCTGAAAGGTCTTATGGGACTTCCTGAATTAACTTTATTAATGCATTGTTTCCTCACACTTGCTTACATTCTGCTTAAGTTTAGTACCACTCAAACCAGGTGTGGCAATTATGCCCAGAATGACTGAAACAGGCAGTTGAAATGATATAATCAAACCACAAAGCTATTTGTTAACTAATAAAAAAAGACTCCAATCCAGGAAATTAAATCGCTCCCAAATTTTGAAAATGAAACACATTTTTCGTCCTTAATTATTTCAGAGCTAGCATTCCTGTTGTCTTGTTCAGTTAGCTTCAAAAGGACAAAACATAAAAGGAACGTTTTATTTCTTAGAGAGGAAGATGGGCTGGTGGTTAGGGCACTAGCCTGGAACTTAGGAGAGCTGCTCCTCCACAGACTTCCCGCATCACCTTTGGCAAATCACTTCATTGTCATTGATAGTTAAGTATCTAAAAATACAGATAAACACCTACTGAGATTTTCCAAAGCACCTAAGTAAGTTAGGCACCTAATTCATTGAAATCTATGGGTGATCTCAAGCAAGTCATTTTATGTTCCTACACCTCAGTTTTCCCATCTGTAAAATGAGAATACCACCACCTTCCTTTGTAAAGCACTTTGAAATCTACTGATAAAAGGATAGAAAATGGCTTTATACAAGAGTGAAGTAGTATTATTTATTATTATATAATTTTGAAAATTTGGCCCTTATTCTCTCTCTTGTAGTAATGCTGCTACTTTACTGCACAATAGGGTATGTTCATCTACTATAGTAATGGGGAATTTTCCTTCCATGTTTTGTCAGTACTGCAGTGTCAGGTGTGAAACAGAGGACCATTGGTGGTTTACCACTCTGTGCCAAAAACTCTTATTAAGTCTGACAAACTCACCAATCTAACACATTGTCACGATACAGAACCTCTCTCTTTTGTTAATAAACTTGTTTTACGTTTAATCTAAGTCAACTGAATACTGTGTTTGACTTGAGTGATTATTAAGTCCAGTTAAGGCAACAAGCTGCTGTGCTTCTGTTTCTTGAAAGGAGCAATGGACCTTATTACTCCTCTGAATGTTCCAGGAGAGGGTTGGACATTTCAGGACAGACAGTTTTGGGGAATTTCAGGACTGGGGTGTGTGTTGGGCTCACTTTGGTCAGTAGTAAACAAGGCTGGTGGAGACCAGAATGTGGCTGTGGTGTAAAAATTAGGCTGCAGGAGTCAGAGTTGCTGATCGAGGGCTGCTCAATACAGATACTCAGTGCATGCTTATATGCATGCAGAGAATGTCCAGACAGGGAGCTACAGCATCAGAGCATGTTAAGACATTCAGGGTTACAGGATAACAGTGACAACTTCTAACTGGTCTGGGCTGAACATCAAAATGTGACACTAGGCTAATAAACCAGAGCATCCTAACCTAGGCCCTAGATTCTATCACTGAATCCACAACGGCAGACCTCTGTACCAGTGTGGAGTTCCATTGAAGTCAATGGGGCCCTGGGCTTCACCACGCTGCTCCAGTTGCAGAATCAATGCCATAGTTTACAAACAAGCTAGTATTTTGTAGGAGCTCTAAAGTAACCCCAGACTACAGATGGGCAAGCTATTTGCAGCAAATTGATCAGATGACGTTAGCCCCTTTTTTCCATCTGAAATTATCCAGTGAATGATTTATGCAAATATTTTTTATGGGTTGCTCAAAGTAGTCAATATGATCTTCAAGGGTGACTACTATCTTGGGAAATTTCTGAGATCCTGAATTGTTAACTAGTTAAAGAGACTTATTTTCAGAGAGAGATGAACCACTGGCCTTTGAAAATTAGGCCTCTTTAAAGTATCTCAAATTGGGACCCCAAAATAACTAATCATGTTTTAAAAAAATCTTAGTAATGGTTTTTGCTCTGAGTATTTGCTATTTTTATTGTAATTTGTCACCTAAATTTCATGTAATGACTACTGATTCCTTAGTAAATGACACACAAACCCACAACCCTCTTCAATACAACTACACAAACATAAAACATTTGGATGCAGTCAGGAAACAGTAGGGTCCGGCTGCACCATGGAGGGGAAGTACAAGAAGTTGCTAGAAAAATCACCCCTTTGGATTACAGTGAGTGGACTGCTCTACTGTCATTGTGAAGAAACCACAGAGTTGCAGTAGGGACCTTGGTTGAATCCCAGAAGTGGATATCCTACTCTTGGATGTGGGTAGTAAGACCAGGAAAGAAGTGCAGTAGAGAGACGGAGGAACAGATTAAAAAAAGCTAGTTATGAGTGTGACGGTGTACCCCATAGGGATTCATGGGAATATGCTTATGAATGTATACATGCTATAACTGGAATGTTTTATGCAACACATGCCATGTAACATATCTATGTAAAAGGTTATGATCTACTGAATACATTCCTCCTATTTGTATGCATGTATCGTTTTTGTACTTGAAGTTAGGAATATTGTCTGTATACTTACTTGATTTCCAAGTAGCCTTAGTAAAGCATTTGGTAAGCTTCTTGAGAAAGGAACGTGTACATTAAAGTGCCCAATCAAGAACCACTTAAGCCAACAATGAACTCAAAGACGCCAATCCAAATCAGAGCCTTCCCAGGAATGTGGCTTGGCTGGTAAGAAACTCAGTCATGCATGGACATGTGACTTTCCCATGTGACTACAAAACTCCATCTTGAAGCTGGACTTTGCATAGGAGAGAGGAGGGGATCTCCAGCCACAAGAGAAAGTCTACTTAAATCCCTGGGAGATCCCTTCATTTTGGGTATGTCTACACTACCCGCCGGATCGATGGGTAGTGATCGGTTTATCGGTGATCGATATACCGCGTCTCATCTAGATGCAATATATCAATCCCCAAACACACTCCCATTGACTCTGAAACTCCATCAAGGCGAGCAGCGGTAGCAGAGTCGACAGGGGGAGCCACGGCCGTCGTAAGTCAAAATAAGGGCTTGTCTACATCAGAAAGTTGCAGCGCTGGTGAGGGAGTTACAGCGCTGCAACTTTGAAGGTGTACACATCTGCAGGGCATCACCAGCGCTGCAACTCCCTGTTTGCAGCGCTGGCCGTACTCCCGTTTTGTCTCGGGTGTAGAGGATCCAGCGCTGGTGATCCAGCGCTGGTAATCCAATGTAAACACTTACCAGCGCTTTTCTTGACCTCCGTGGAAGGAGGAAGCCTCTGGTAATCAAGCTGATCTCCTTTCCCGGTTTGCTCTCTCGTTCCCGGAACCCCGAGCAAGCAGGTAAGGAGAACCGCTTGCTCGGCGGTTCGGGGAACGAGAGAGCAAACCGGGAAAGGAGACCAGCTTTGCCGCGGTTTGCTCCCGCGTTCCCGGAGCCACCCTGCAAACCGCAGGGAAGGGGACCTGCTTGCTCGGGGTTCCGGGAACGAGAGAGCAAACCGCGGCGAAGCTGGTCTCCTTTCCCGGTTTGCTCTCTCGTTCCCCGAACCGCCGAGCAAGCGGTTCTCCTTACCTGCTTGCTCGGGGTTCCGGGAACGAGAGAGCAAACCGGGACAGGAGACCAGCTTTGCCGCGGTTTGCTCTCTCGTTCCCGGAGCCACCCTGCAAACCGCAGGGAAGGAGAACCGCTTGCTCGGCGGTTCGGGGAACGAGAGAGCAAACCGGGAAAGGAGACCAGCTTCGCCGCGGTTTGCTCTCTCGTTCCTGGAACCCCGAGCAAGCAGGTCTCCTTCCCTGCGGTTTGCAGGGTGGCTCCGGGAACGCGAGAGCAAACCGCGGCGAAGCGGGTCTCCTTTCCCGGTTTGCTCTCTAGTTCCCGGAGCCCCGAGCAAGCAGGTCTCCTTCCCTGCGGTTTGCTGGGTGGCTCCGGGAACGCGAGAGCAAACCGGGAAAGGAGACCAGCTTCGCCGCGGTTTGCTCTCCCGTTCCCCGAGCAAGCAGGTCTCCTTCCCTGCGGTTTGCAGGGGGTTCGGGAACGCGAGAGCAAACCGCGGCGAAGCTGGTCTCCTTTCCCGGTTTGCTCTCTCGTTCCCCGAACCCCGAGCAAGCTGGTCTCCTTCCCTGCGGTTTGCAGGGGGGTTCGGGGAACGCGAGAGCAAACCGCGGCGTAGCTGGTCTCCTTTCCCGGTTTGCTCTCCCGTTCCCCGAACCCCCCCTTGAAGCCGCCCAACAGCGCTGCAGTGTGGCCACATCTAACACCACTTGCAGCGCTGGTTGCTGTAAGTGTGGCCACTCTGCAGCGCTGGCCCTATACAGCTGTACTAATACAGCTGTAACTACCAGCGCTGCAAAATTTTACATGTAGACATGGCCTAAGATACTCTGACTTCAGCTGTGCTATTCTCGTAGCTGAAGTTGCGTATCTTACATCGACCCCACCCCCTAGTGTAGACCAGGCCTTTGTCTTCAGCTGGCTCAAGAGATAGCCTCTCCACCCTGAAAGAAACTGGAACAAAGAACAGTAACTACAGGGAGTGTGAATGATTGTTGGACCCAGACTAGAAGGAGTTTAATCAATAAAAAGGAAGCTTACTGGGTGAGGTTTTTATCTGTATTCAGTTTTCTTAGACATAGACTTGCATGTTCTATTTTATTTTGCTTGGTAATTCATTTTGTTCTGTCTGCTATTACTTGGAAATTCTTAAATCCTACTTTCTGTATTTAATAAAATCAGTTTTTACTTATTAATTAACCCAGAGTATGTATTAATACCTGGGGGGGGGGCAAACAGCTGTGCATATCTCCCTATCAGTGTTACAGAAGGCAAACAATTTATGAGTTCACCCTATATAAGCTTTATAGAGTGTAAAATGGATTTATTTGGGATTTAGACCCCTTTGGAAGTTGGGCATCTGAGTGTTAAAAGACAGGAACTGTTCTGTTAGCTGGTTTCAGTTAAGTCCGCATCTTTGGGACATGTGGTTCAGACCCTGGGTCGGTGTTGGAGCAGACTGGCGTGTCTGGCTCAATAAGACAGGGTGCTGGAGTCCCAAGCTGGCAGGGAAAGCAAGGGCAGAGGTAGTTTTGGCACATCAGTTGGCAGTTCCCAAGGGGGTTTCTGTGATCCAACCTGTCACAATGAGGACAACCAAAGATTTGAGGGGCCCGATTCAAAATTCACAGTGGGCTATTCTATAGTATTATTCCTGAGTTTCTGTAAATATAAGAGATCAAAGCACAAGCAAAGCTCTAAGTGTTGAAGGTCAGGAAGAAACTTTGCTTGGGGACAGATAATGGCATACCTGCCTCTGAAACAATGATACTAGTCACTCTGGGAGACAAGACACTGGGTTAGACTCTAGTCTGTACACAAAGTTCCACCAGTTTAACTAAAAGTGTATTTTTAAATTGATGTAGTTAAACTGGTGCAAACCCCTGAATTAACACTCTTAATTTGGATTAGTTCTGATTTATATTGGTTTAGCTTGTGATGTTAAATTGGTTTTCAACTGGTATAGCTCGTGATTGTCAATGTGTGTGTCCACTGAAAAGTTTGCATTTACACTGGTTAATTCAATCAGGTTTTAAATCAATTTTACTCCAAACAATGCAAAATGGGTATGTAAACAAGTCTTAGCTGGATCTCTGAAGAAGTGTGGAAATGCCTATGTTTCTGTCAGAATCATGTCCCAGGTGTTACTTCCAAGTTTGTAAGCATGTCTCTGACTTTCCTATGCTTATCACTTTTTCATTTCTTATGAAATACTTTCTTTCAGAGTCTGGCTAAATAGCATTTCTCACTGAATACTATGATTTATCCTTCATCTGCCCTGTGTAAATTTGTAAACTATTTAAGTATTATAATAAGTACAATAAATATCTGAACTTTTTTTAAAAAAAAGCATGAACATAATTCCTCATGCCCTGATAATTTAAAGTAGATGAGCAAATTCTCTTCCTGGGAGCAGCAGAAGAGGCCAGAACAAAACCCTCACCCATGTGCTAAGAATGAGTAGGAGAAATTACACTCAAAAAAAGAGTTATTTTACAGGACATACATTTGCTTAATATTTGGCTATTACAATGAAAACACCTTTTAAATCATAACTATAGTCAATATTTAGTATTAATATAGCACTATAATACTGCCTTTAGTATTAACCTGACTGAGGTGTTTATACAAACAAGGAGACTAATATTTCCATTGAAGATAACTTTCTTTGACTTCAGTGGGGGAAGGGGCACTTCCAAGGAAGTTGTTTTGCTTTTCAGTACAGATTGACTATCAAACAGCTTTTCATAAAAAGACAAACTTTGTAAATCAGGAAGAATCAAACTATAGTTTTAATTTCATTGTATTGATATAATTTACAAACACTCATATTCATTTTATTTTTACATTATATTGTCAACGGCCTGATTGCATGACACTTATTTGCACTGGTGGGCACTTATTGATTAAAGTAGTCCCATAACCATCATCACTGTGTAGAAGGGTTGGAAAGTCAAATGCACAGCTTAAGCGCCACATTTTTATTAGCAAATCCTTATTAGCCTTCTTTTTATAGACACTATACATCAACTGAATAAGCAGGTTTCACCCGCTCTCTCTCTCCCCCACATTCTGCCACACACACTTAGCAAAAGTATCAGATATGTAAATCAGGGTTTTTTGGTTGAGTTTAAGTAGATGGATTAAAACAAACTAAATCATGGTATAAATACAGTGTACTACACATATGATATTAACTGGAAACAGCAGTGGTTTATCTGATTATCTAAATGTGTGCTGCGTATACTTTGCTTTTGTATGTTTTGATATTCTTTAAAACAGTGTAGACTTGTTTGTGTTGTTTTGGCTTTTTTCTGAGGCAGTAACCTTACAAATGAAAATCTGAAGCTGCAACTGGTTTTGGTAAGTTAGACTTCAGAGTAGCAGCCGTGTTAGTCTATATCCACAAAAAGAACAGGAGTACTTGTGGCACCTTAGAGACTAACAAATTTATTTCAGCATAAGCTTTCGTGGGCTACAGCCCACTTCATCAGATGGATAGACTGGACCATACAGCAAGAAGATATTGATACATACAGAGAAAATGAAAAGGTGGAAGTAGCCATACCAACTGTAAGAGGCCAATCAACTAAGATGAGCTATCATCAGCAGCAGAAAAAAAAAAGCTTTTGAAGTGATAATCAAGATGACTCATAAAAGGTGTGAGGATACTTAACATGGGGAAATAGATTCAATTAGTGTAATGACCCAACCATTCCCAGTCTCTGTTCAAACCTAAGTTAATTGTATTGAATTTGCATATTAATTCAAGTTCAGCAGTTTCTCTTTGGAGTCCGTTTTTGAAGTTTTTTTGTTGTAAAATTGCTACCTTCAAGTCTGTCATTGAGTGGTTAGAGAGGCTGAAGTGTTCTCCCACTGGTTTTTGAATGTTATGATTCCTGATGTCAGATTTGTGTCCATTTATTTTTTTTCCTAGAGACTGTCTGGTTTGGCCAATGTATATGGCATAGGGGCATTGCTGGCACATGATGGCATATTATCACATTGGTAGATGTGCAGGTGAATGAGCCCCTGATGGCATGGCTCATGTTGATTAGGTCCTATGATAGTGTCACTTGTATAGATACGTGGACAGAGTTGGCATGGGGCTTTGTTGCAAGGATAGGTTCCTGGGTTAGTGTTTATGTTGTGAAAGGTATGCTTGTGTTCATTTTGGATAAAATGTGGTTTGCAGGGTGCTTATGCATAGGGAAGCATGCTGTGGCTCACCAGCCTATGAACATTCTGGAAAAGCCAGGGGGAGGGGGTTGAGCTCAGAATGTGGAATGGAGAACTATTACCATGTGATAAGCAAACCCATATATGGAAAGGTTAACTCTGATTGGTTAGAGGTTCATGTTATGTAACTTGTTATGTAAGTGCCATGTGCTACAAAATAGCAAGGGGAGGGGCTCCTTGCTGGAGGGACTCTGCCTGATTTTTTGTACCAGTGGCTCTCCTTGTGCACATATTGAATAAAGCCTTGTCAAATTGAATCACATCGAATCGAAGTCCCTTGATTCTACCCAGCATCAGACTCACTGGGAACCACAAAATCCAAACAGCTGTATGGTGTGGAGTTGCATTTCTCTTGGTTTCATATCTTACTCCTCACAGAAACAAAAAAAGACATCTTAAATGTGTCTGGAAAATAAAAATGACGGATCATTCTTTTTGTTGTGACATCATAATGATTGGCTTTAAATCATTATAAAACTGGCTGCTGACATGTTAAAGCATAGCAGAAAAAAATTTGAAAAGAAAGTAGCCAAAGTTTGTTTTTATATAAGTATTTGGACTGACATTGGAAGAGTTAAAATCAAATAAGATTAAACACTTTCTCCTTTTTCAGACTACATTTTGTTCTTGTCCATGCTCTTTTTGTCCCAAGTAAGTCAATAAGAGAAAGTGGAATGACAGATCAAGTTCTGGTGACTAGTGCCCTCCTCTCCACTTCTACAGCAATAATAAAGCCACTGCTTCAACAAAACTGGGATTTTCTCCTGAGATCCCAATGAGGGGGTGGAAGGATGGGGAACTTCCCATTTACTTTAGCATAAGGTTTTACTTCATAAAGAGGAGCATTACCAAGAAAAAATCTTAATCTAAAAATCCAAAAATAGTTGTTTTAAATGTTAAGTCCTTCTCCAATGCTCAATATAAATTCTAGTTTTCCATGTTGCAGCTAAGACAATGTATACTATTTCTAATATTTATTTGGATTTATAACTCCACAAGAGGTGCCTATTATATTCTAATAATCCCTCACAATTAAAGTCATAATTAATAGAATCAATATTAAAATAAAACCCAGGTACCCCACAAAACAGATCAAATACTAAACAAATTACACAGCACTGAAATAAAAGAGAAATCTCTTATCCTTTGTAAGCTTTTCCCTGCACAGGGAGGAAGAAGAGAGCTTTTTGGCTTCTTCCCTAGCCTTGTTACACAGTCTCTTAGATTCCTAACTGCATTATAACCCATTAATGCATGATAAGGCAAAGTACACTCAGCATAATGGTCCCAAACTGGTGGATGTTAGGTTAAGGAGGAAAAAAAACACTCAGAGGAGTAATTCACACAGCCATATTAGCAACAATAATAGCAACTTAGACCACTGTTTATAATGAAAATCAAATAATTTGCCCTTCAATAGGGCTTCCCCCCGCCCACACACTTCAAAGATCTTAAAGTGCTTTACAAACAGCAGTTGCTCTAAAGAATATTCTGATGAAATAGGAAGGTATTATTCAAAAAGAAAAAGGGAAGATGAAATGTAAAAGAAACCCCACCACCGCAAATGCACTCATACTTAATTTTACACACAAGTAGTTCCATTGAGGGCAATAGGACCGCTCCCATGTTTAAAGTTAAGGCCATGCATAATAGTTTACAATACAGTAAGGCTTAATTGTATAGTTTGATGCATTTAAAATATGTACCATAAAGCAGAAGTGATAAGCAAAATAGCTAAATTAATTTTGCTGCTGGAACTTTGACTTTCATTCTGTGACTCTATGTGCTTTTACTTAAAAATTTTGAAAGTCTTTAGGAAATAGTACAGCAACATATGCAACTTCACATTTTCTTTTGTAGTTGGTCCAGCAGCTGAGAGAAGTCTCCAGTTCTGTATCCACATTTAGACACAGAATCAACTAGGTAGCTTGCAACAAGGTATCAATCTGTTTGCATTTACTTCTATCCAATAGGCGCACAGCAGAAACAATGCCAAATGGGGCACATGTAAAAGTGAGAAGAGTACTCAGTGCATGTACTGACTCTTGGCTACATACAAGCAAACAATTTCAGGCCCATCATAAAAATTTAAAACTGAATAAATGCCTTATTTAAGCTAGAGTATATAGGCAGTCTAAACCTGCTGTGTCCACCTGGTATCATTCTCAATTCCAGCATGGGACTAAAATGCTCTAATCAGGGGTGCAAGTAATTTACAGGACTTACCGGTACTGCCAGAGTCCTGAGGGGGGCATGGCCTCATTCGGAAGAGGTGTGGCCTCTCAAGATTTAAAGGTCCTGGGGAAATCAGCTGTGGCTAGGAGACCCAGAGCCTTTAAATCAACCAGGGGCTCCCAGCTGCAGAGGTGACTGGGAGCCCCCCGGGGCTCTGGGGCAAATTAAATGGCTCGAGGCTCTGGCCGCCAGGGGGAACCCCGAGCTTTGCAGGGCTGGGGCAGGCATTTAAAGGGCCCAGAGCTCCTGCCGCTGAGGGAAGCCCGGAGCCCTTTAAATCCTGGCCCCAGCCCAACCACTAGAGCCGTGGCCAGGATTCAAAGGGCTCTGGGCTGCCCGCAGCAGCGGGAGCTCTGAACCTTTTAAATCTCAGCCGCGGCCAGGAGTTAAAGGGCTCTGGGCTGCTCACAGCGGCAGGGAGCTCTGAGCCCTATAAATACCGGCCCCAGCCCGACCGCCGGAACCGCAGCTGGGATTTAACGGGCTCTGGGCTGCCCGGACCGGACTGGCTTACTTTCACCTCTGACTGTATGTATGTGTATGAATGTATCACAAATAATGCAGCTGCAGCCTGCCACCGACCAGCAGCAACCCCAGCAACCAGCCCCTGTGGGCTGCTGCCTGCAGAGAGCCAGCAGGTGCCACTGGGCTGGGTCTGCCAAGGAGTAGGTACCCAAGGCAAAAACCACAGCCAGCCAGCCAGCCAGGGAGGGACTCGAGGGTGGGAGGGAGGGGAAGTCAGGGGCAAATGAAGGACAACTGGAATAGCCTTCATGAGATATACAAGATATTTAGACAAAGTTGTCAATTTCAATTTCAGCCTCTGCACTCTGCAGGCAGGACAAAACAAAAAGAGATCTGAGATTGCACCCGATGTCCTAAGGACATTTCAGGTGTTTAAATCAATATATAAAAAGAGGGTGGATTGGAATGAAAACTACTATTTCTTTCAAAGGAGGCACAATAATTTCCCTGAATATTCAGTTTTCCCCTCCAATCCCTTTGTGGTTTTGTCTATGGAGGCTATTTGCCTTCCCTGTGAATCTTTAGTTGCTTTAGGAAATTTGCTTTGCCCAAAATAAACCCTAATCATCATGATACATCTTTCCACCATGTTCTCCATGTTTTTTGTGTTGCTTTTTTTTTTTTTTTTCAAACAGTAACATTTCAAAGAGGATCTGCAAGCAGTTTGAACATCACAATTGTGATCCTCTGCTGGGATGGGAATGGGATAGATTTGAAATTGGAAATGGTTCCTGATTTTGATTGTGTGTAGGAGATCCCCTCATCCTGGGGACAGAAAAGAACTGCCCGTGCCATAGTCACACACACTCAACAACAACTGGGAGTGAAATTAACAAGGATGCAAGAAATGGCTCCTAACTCTGGGCACTGAACTGCACAGGGAACAGCTGAGTTTAAACTGTTCTTTTGCGGGCAGCAGCAGGTGTCTCAGCCAGTCTCCCTACTGCAAGCTGGAGCCTAGAGGAAAACCTTTGCTGGGGGCGGGGAGGGAAATGGGGAGGAATGCAGAGCCTTGTCTGCAGCAGTCTGGCTGGAGGAGGGGGAGGAGGAGATGAGAAACCAATGTGACAGTGAGTTTTCCCCTTCCACCTGCTTTTATTAGCTCTGGATTTAAACTGTGCAGCCAAATGCTTGTATTTGTTGTGTATATTAGTATTGGATATTAGAGAGATCCTCTCATCCCCGGGGGCAGAAAAGGACTGCCCCTGCCATGGTCAAACACACCCTCCCCTCGACCCCCTCCCCCTAGCTACTGAGAGTGAAATTAACAAGGATGCCAGAAACCTAGCCTGGGGGCTGAACCATCAGGGAACAGCTGAGTTTAAACTATTCTTATGCAGGGAGCAGGCTTCTCTCTCTCCCTCCCTCAGTCAGGCCATGTCTACATCTAAAATTTTGCAGCGCTGGTAGTTACAGCTGTATTAGTACAGCTGTATAGGGCCAGCGCTGCAGAGTGGCCACACTTACAGCAACCAGCGCTGCAAGTGATGTTAGATGTGGCCACACTGCAGCGCTGTTGGGCGGCTTCAAGGGGGGGTTCGGGGAACGGGAGAGCAAACCGGGAAAGGAGACCAGCTTCGCCGCGGTTTGCTCTCGCATTCCCCGAACCCCTCTGCAAACCGCAGGGAAGGAGACCAGCTTGCTCGGGGTTCGGGGAACTAGAGAGCAAACCGGAAAGGAGACCAGCTTCGCCGCGGTTTGCTCTCGCGTTCCCGAACCCCCTGCAAACCGCAGGGAAGGAGACCTGCTTGCTCGGGGTTCCGGGAACGAGAGAGCAAACCGGGAAAGGAGACCCGCTTCGCCGCGGTTTGCTCTCGCGTTCCCGGAGCCACCCAGCAAACCGCAGGGAAGGAGACCTGCTTGCTCGGGGTTCCGGGAACGAGAGAGCAAACCGGGAAAGGAGACCAGCTTCGCCGCGGTTTGCTCTCGCGTTCCCGGAGCCACCCAGCAAACCGCAGGGAAGGAGACCTGCTTGCTCAGGGTTCCGGGAACGAGAGAGCAAACCGGGAAAGGAGACCAGCTTCGCCGCGGTTTGCTCTCGCGTTCCCGAACCCCCTGCAAACCGCAGGGAAGGAGACCTGCTTGCTCGGGGAACGGGAGAGCAAACCGCGGCGAAGCTGGTCTCCTTTCCCGGTTGCTCTCGCGTTCCCGGAGCCACCCAGCAAACCGCAGGGAAGGAGACCTGCTTGCTCGGGGCTCCGGGAACTAGAGAGCAAACCGGGAAAGGAGACCCGCTTCGCCGCGGTTTGCTCTCGCGTTCCCGGAGCCACCCTGCAAACCGCAGGGAAGGAGACCTGCTTGCTCGGGGAACGGGAGAGCAAACCGTGGCGAAGCTGGTCTCCTTTCCCGGTTTGCTCTCGCGTTCCCGGAGCCACCCTGCAAACCGCAGGGAAGGAGACCTGCTTGCTCGGGGAACGGGAGAGCAAACCGCGGCGAAGCTGGTCTCCTTTCCCGGTTTGCTCTTGCGTTCCCGAACCCCCCTGCAAACCGCAGGGAAGGAGACCTGCTTGCTCGGGGTTCCGGGAACGCGAGAGCAAGCTGGGGAAGGAGACCAGCTTGATTACCAGAGGCTTCCTCCTTCCACGGAGGTCAAGAAAAGCGCTGGTAAGTGTTTACATTGGATTACCAGCGCTGGATCACCAGCGCTGGATCCTCTACACCCGAGACAAAACGGGAGTACGGCCAGCGCTGCAAACAGGGAGTTGCAGCGCTGGTGATGCCCTGCAGATGTGTACACCTTCAAAGTTGCAGCGCTGTAACTCCCTCACCAGCGCTGCAACTTTCTGATGTAGACAAGCCCTCAGTCTTCTTTTCTCAACAGTCCTCCATACCGGCTTACTTTCACCTCTGGATACTCATTACTTCCCATTTTCACTACTTTCATGCAGGTTACAGGCCTCTGCATCTCCTTCTCTTCCACATCATGCAATATTCAATTGTCCTATTGACCATTTGCTATGGGGTTACTTCTGTTCATCCTTTCACTCTGATAGTCTCTTTCAGGGGAAGGCTAACCCCCAAAACATAAGCTATGACTCCTTTTAGTTAGAGTTTATTTCACTCACCAGCTATCAGACTGGTCTATTAGCCTCTTTCCCCTATCATGTCAGTGGAATGCAAATCAACAAGAACAGCTGCTGTCTCGTACACTGCCCCAGAATTTCTAACATGTCAGCAGCTACTAGTGACTCCAGCTGTTTAGAACACTGTTAGGCCAATTCTGGTGTCCACTCCAGAGCATCATAAGAGCTGTAAATGGATCACAAATGGATGGGTAAAAATTTTAGCATGGTAGCAATAGTCATGGGGGGGGGTTGGGGTAGGGAGTAGTTGTAGCACACAGAAGTAGAGAGATTCTGGGCTGTCATTCAACCCATTGGAAGCACATCCCAGGATGTCATAAAACAAAGCAGCTCATCAAGTTTCTATAACCGGAGTTCAAAAGCTGCTTCTGCCCTTGCAGTAGCCTGGAATGTCAAAAGACTATCTTTGCTCCTTCCCCCTGGGGTATGCCTTGCTTTTGTGCTGTTCATCTCTCAAGAGATGCAGCACACAATCTGTCCATCTATCCTTTGCAAGCTTCAATTAAATTTAAAGCTATCCAGTTGATTCTTCAGCTCTGTACTGTGCCTTAGGGCAGTCTACACTGCACTTAGACACCCATGACTGGTCCTTGTCAGCTGATTCAGGCTCGGGTTAAGGGTCTCTTTAGTTATGGTGTAGACATTCATGCTTGGGTTAGGGCCTGTGCCTGGGACCCCCGCAAGAGGGGAGGGTCCCAGAGCTCAGGTTTCAGCCCATCCCTGAAAGTCTACACCACAATTAAACAGTCCCTTAGCCCCAGACTCAGGAGCCTAAGTCAGCTGATACAGGCCAGCTGCAGGAAAACTATGGAAAGTCTCCCCATGGCTTCATTGGGATTTTGGTCAGTACTGGACATGAAAATGAGGATTTAGTATTGCTTGTATATGATAAAGGCATATACTGCACCTCCCCATCTCTGTCCTGTGTATGGCAAAAAGAAAACCCTAAGTTTAAATTGGTTTTATTTTAAGTGGCCTTTCTATAAAACTTAGCATTATACAGTAAGACAGCCTCTTCCCCAAGCCTTTAATATAAGGAGACGAGTATGCAGAACGTTTTTTAAACATATTTAAACATCCATAGCCTGTCTGCTTCAGGAGCCATGAAGCCAATACTGATTCAACAGTCATGATTACTAATAAGGAAGCAAAAAGGTAACTATTATCTTCTATACTGATTTTAAAATGTTTTGCTATTTCAAAACGCAGATTAGTTTTTGGTATATTAAAATCAGTATGCACTTTGTTATAAAGACTTTATTATGCACTCTGAAAGTCACCAGCATGTGCATTAGAGTACAATTTAATTCACATTTGGATCCAAGTATATATTTTTCTCCTTTCAGATCAATTAATCTTGATGGATTACCTTCCCACAAATTGTCACTCAGGCAGAACATAATTATGCCTAACATTCTCAAAGAGAGAGCAAAGTCTGAATAAACTGGCTCTGTGTTCAACTGCATATACATGGGACTAAGGAAAGGAATCATTAGTTGTAACATACAGAAGTTGGGGTTCATCCACTAGAACGGTGTTACCAAGAACAGAAACACCAAAGTTCTAATTGGACTTTTCTATATAATATCATAAAGGTACATATCCCTTTACCTGGAGGATAAAGACATGTGTCCCTGTCCTAGCAATCTAAGATAGATATGATAAAGCAGGATACAAAAAGAGAGGACACCAGGCATAGACAGGAAGCAGCATAGTCTTATAATTGGGACACTGTACTGGGACTTAAGAGATCTGGGTTTTATTCCTAGCTCTGCCACAGATTTTCTCTGGGAGCATGGCCAAGTTGGTTAATATCTCTGGCCCAAATCCACAAAGACACTAGTGCTGCAGCACCTAACGTTTAGTCATCTTGCCACCCAGAGGATTCCATAAACACTGGATTAAGTACCTAGTTTCCCTATTCAATGCAAAGGGAGAAAGAGATGCCCAAGAATGGGATGTACAGAAGCCAGCAGTCTGGGCTGGACGACACTTAAGCTAACCATACCCCTAAAATAGGCACCTATCTCAACTTGGGATCCAGGGTGAACCATTTCCTTTAGTCAGACACTAAGCTGTTTCTTGCAGCAATGGCAGCAATGCCAAAAACTCCATACAAAACTGGGGAGCAGACTTCTTTTTTTTTTACTTTTAGCTTAGTGGTTTGGGGACTCACCCAAAATGTGGGAGACACTAGTTAAATTCCTTAGTCTGCCCAATGAGAACACTCTCAGTTGAGTGCCCTTATCACTGAACTTAGGAATCACTCTCTCTCTAGTCCAACGACTATTCACTGTGGATGAATACTTAAATAGTCATTGGGACAGAGAGTGAGAAGGACTCCATTAGGTCACCCATCTGGGAGACCCAAGACCCAGTTCACATAAGCAAAGATGGTTTCACACTGCTAGAATCACAATTTTTCATAAAATTCCATGCTTATGTCATGCACAAAATGTTAAGGAAAAAAAAAAAAAGGGATTTCAAAGAGCCTCTCCTACCAGTACCAGAACATGTTAATTGTAAGGTAGGGTCTTGTGAAATGTGTTCCACATTATTGATTCCTCACACAGCAGGTGTCCAGCAATTCTATGAGGTCCTTTGTATACTCTTTTGCTTATTACATTTCCCTTATTTTATTTTCAGATTCATGAAACCAATAAATAATAAAATCAGTTGTTTTAGAATTGTTTGGGAGTAGATATTGCAAAAAGTCTACACTGGAATCTGTGAAGTCCCTTTGTTAAATAGCTTTCCACATATACACCATCAATACACCTAGTCCCTAGAGTTTTAATTGGAGTCTCTACTTAGCATCTATTGGTGAAACCCCCATCTCTTAGTATGTGCTTTAATCTTAAAAGGTAAGTGGCTTGTCTTGTCTGACTTGAATTATCCTATCTGTGTTTTGTGGATGTATGATAAAAATAATTTCAGACTTAGCTATGGTTATAGCACTGACAACATTATTCTGATATGCAGTACTCATTTGATGCTTGTCACTAAATGACACAGGTTAAACAGCTTGTGAGCCCATTTGTTGCTCTGGAGTCTGATTTGTGTCATAAAGAGACACAATCAACATAAAAAAAATCACATTTCTGTATGAAAACTTTGAACCTACTTTTGTTACAAGTAACATCTGAAAGCACATAAGGCCCAAAGTCTGAGACCGCATTCAGATATTATGGTGATGGGTGGCCACATAAGATCTAAAAATGGACAGAAAGAGCATTTTTCTCATCTAGTTTTTATTTGTTAGGACTTAGACACCTAAATCTTGGGTTAATGCATCTGAGTGCCTTTGGAATTGGGTCAAAGTTCTAGTTTTAGGCTCTACTGCAATCCACAAAACCCAACTCAGATGTCAAACTGAGTAGATGTTCCCTAGGCAGCTAAGATTCTGCCTCTGGGCATGCACACTGGTGCCTCATCTAGACATTCAGATGCCTAAGTCCCAATACAATCCACTAAAAACATGAAGATGGGCAGAAAAGTTTCTCTCTTGCCTGCATGGCCTGATCCAATGGACATGCTCAGAGCAAACCTACCAGATTGGTCCTATTCTAAATCCAGGAGGAGAAGGTGGGGGTGCCACTGCCATTCACCTTCTAATGCAGTGGTTAGAATTCACCCAGGATGTGGGAGACCTGCATTCAATTACCCCTCCACTTGATAGGGAGAAAAAGTATGAATAAGAATCTCCCACACAACTCAGGAGAGTGCTCTACTCACTGGGAAAAAGATATTATAATGGGGTAGGAATTTCCCCCTCAATCCATCCTGTTGAAGCTATTCCACTTTGGAAGAGGAGGATTGACTGGACCAGACCTTGGGTCTCCCTCCTCCCACATTAGTGCCCTAGCCACTGTACTATGGACTCCATCTCACTCACTGTCTCTGGCCCAGTGACTATTTAAGTATTTGTACAAAGTGGAGCAGCTTCAACAAGAGATCTTGAGACCCAACAAAACATCCCACAGATCAGTGGTTACTGCACTGTCCTGACTGGTGTGGGAGACCCCCTTTCAAATCCTCTCTCCCCTTCAGGCAGAGTGGAAGTTGAACCCTGAGTCTCCCCCATTCTGGGTGAGTGCCCTGACCACTTGGCTAGAAGTTATTAAATGGGCATCATCACCACCAATTCCTCTTTGTCACTCTCCATCTCTATTTTGTGTAGAGCAAGGCAGGCACCTAACTCATTCTAATAAGAAACAATTTAGGTTCCTAAACTGCCTGACTCCTGGTTGTGGATCATAAACTGAGGTAGTGTGACCAAATAGCAAGCATGAAAAATCAGGACACTTTTTTGGGGTAGTAGTGGTGAGAGGTGGGTAGTTTTGTATATACAATTAAAAAAAAAAATAGAACATGCACATAGGCCTAACTTGTACTGTAGGGCTCCTTGAAGGAGCCCAAGCCTGAGCCCTGTTGTGCAAGGCTGAAGGAGCCCGAGCCTCTCCGTGCAGGGCTGAAGGAGCCTCACTGATTATATTTAAATTAAGATTGGATGGTTTTCTAAAATAAATGCTCTAGGATTTATTTTGGGGAAGTTCTATGGCCTGTGCTATATAGAAGGCCAGACTAGGGGTTTGTCTACTTGTAAAGTACTCCAGAAGCACAGCTGCACAGATGCAGCTGTACTGCATGTGGTGGAAATGCTGTCTCCTGATGGCATAACAAAACTACCTCCATGAGTGGCAGAAGCTATGTTGGTGAGAGACGCTCTCCTACCGACATAGCATTGTCCATACTGGCACTTATGACGGTGTAACATATTGCGCTCAGGAGGGTTGCGGACATAAGCTGTAGTGCAGACATATCCTAGAGAATCACAGTGGTCCCTTCTAGTCTTAAAATCTATGACTTCCAGAAATAAGACTGAGGTTTTTAGACCACCCAGCAAGTACATCTCTATATAACAAAGTAAGTAAATGACTTTAAAAGGAGACAATGTAACCAGGGCCGGACCTAGGGCGATTCAGCCGATTCCCAGGAATTGGGCCCTGCGCCCTAGGGGAGCCCTGCGCCATCCCAAAGGACTTGCCACTGAAGTTTGGCGGCAGCTCAGTCGCTGCAGTGGAGGAAGGTCCCTCCATCGTAGTGCCGCCAAAGGCACGGGCAGCCAACTGAGCTGCCGCAGAAATCCCGGCATTGGTGGTGGCAGCAGCTCAGTCGTTGCCGTTGTCTTCGGTGGCATTTCTGCGAAGGTTCCTTCCTTTCTTCGAATAGGGCCCCACGGTGCTTAAAGCTGGCCCTGAATGTAACACAAACAAGGCCATCCTACTCCAAAATGACCTTAAAAAGCTGATAAATTAAGGAATGGCACCAATGTTGAGTGATCTGGTAGATTGACTCTCTGCAGTCCAAATACAGTCTCCTAATTCTGTGAGGTGGCAGAGTTTAGGACACATGTCTCTCCTCAGTATCTTGCATTAGCTAGTCTAGCGGTCTCCCTGCCTTGCATAATGGCTAGGATTATACTGTTGTTCCAGTGATTTTTTAGGCACTTAAAAGAGTTAGGCATTGCAACATCTAAGTCAGTTTCTTGATCCAAACTTTTGTGTAGTCAGTTTCACTATTTTGTAGATGCTCTATGGCAGTTGTGGGCAACCTGCGGTCTGTCAGGGTAACCCTCTGGTGGGCTGCAAGTCAGTTTGTTTACATTGACCATCCACAGGCATAGCTGCCTGCAGCGCCCAGTGGCTGCGGTTCACTGTTCCCGGCCAAAGGGAGCTGCAGGTGGCTGTGCCTGCAATGGTCAATGTAAACAAACTGTCTTGCAGCTTGCCAGCGGGTTACCGTGATGGGCTGCAGGTTGCCCACCACTGGTCTATAGTATGACATCACTCTAATATATTACTCTGATGGAAACACATGGGCAAGCTATGCTCCGGTAACAGCAGAGGCAAAGCTGAAAGTCAAAAGGCAGGTAGCAGATATGTGCAATTCCAGGATAAGGGAGAGGTTTTCTTATGTTGCTTTTATGTCCAAGTCTCAAAGTCCTTTAAAACATAAGCAAAAAAGCAAATACCTGATGGAGTTTTTTTGTGCTATTTTACGTGATTTTTTTCTTTTTAAATAGCATTTTTTTTTGTCAAAGGAAAAATAAAAAAACAAACAAACATTCTGTTAAAGCATATCTATTACAAACTTGTTTTTCTTTTTTAAATTAGTTTTTTGCTGACATCCCTTTAAACTATCTATCTGTCACAGGTTAAGCAATATGTTCTAGTGGCTGTTGAGTCTTAAACAATGGTTGTGACTTTTATTGGTAATTTGTTTCTTAATCATAACAATTACTCCTTTCAACTAGCTTCATATAGTAAACGCTGTGCTATTTCATTTAAAAAGAGTACTTTCTTTTTTTTTTTTTTTTTAACTGAAGTTAGTTATATTTGGAATATTAACTTTTTCTTGCTGAACGTTTGTAGCTTAGTGTGTCATTTTTCTTATTAAAATAATCGATGCTTTATGAAGCAAAGTACCACTATCATTACTTTCCATTTTATTTCAGTATTGAAGCCTGTACCTTAATATTGTGTTGCTGAAAAACAGCTTGCTAAACATCCTCACTTATTAAGTCCAAGTAATGCTGCTGCTATAAATGCTTCTCTTGATGAGCTCCTCCAGCAGATGGTTGATCTTCAGTTTAGTATTATCTTCCTCATTCCAATACCTGGTTCTCTGAAGTATACACATGCTTTGTCAGACCTTGCCAACTCTTATTCATCTAACAGCAGTGACAAGCATACTCAAATGGTCAGAATGTAGGATTTCTCAATTCAATGCACCATCCTCAAGTAGTAAATTAATTCCCCAATTTCTCCCCATATTAGGGCCAAGTTCCAGTGTATAAATCCTATTGAATGGAGTACAAGATTGGGCCACTATTCAGGGATGTCCTGATATAGTACTGAGGTGTATTGGCATACTGCTACAGAATTTGATAAGTTTCTCGTATTTCATCCACAACCTAACTTAATATCCATCACAGCTGAAAAAAAATACTTGTAGATACCTTATTTTCACATTTACTGATCTCTGGTGTTTAGAGATTCCACCTCCCAAAAAAACATGCTGCAGGTACATTTGTTGTCATATCCAATCATGCTCCACAGGATTCTGATCAAAGGAGTGACTGCTGTTACTTTTCAATTTATATTTTAATCATTTAGTAAGCAAGCAACAAGAGGTGATTTCTCTGATTTCACAGTGAGCACCCAACCAGTACTGGGGGAGTTCACATCTGCTTCTAGCTCAGAATCTGAACTTTGTGATTCAGGCAGATTCTCTAATACACTGAAATGGAATGCTGAAATCAAGATAGCCAGGGACTTCAGGGAAGTTTAGATTTATATCTGAATCCAAATCTGAACTCCATACCTTAGGACCATCTACTTCATTGTGATTTTTTTTTTATAGTTAGGAGGTATGAAATACAATAATTGGATCTAAAAACTTATATTCCTTACTCATATAAAATTCCCACGGGGCTAGATTCTGTTACCCTTTTTACATTGATTAACACCTTATTCTATGAGCAGCCCCATTTTAATCAATGAGACCAGTCATAGAGCATGGTATAACCCCATAAGGGTATTGGAATCTGACCCCATGGTCTACAAGTGGGAGTTTAGCCTGCGTAAAAAAGTGAAGAATCACACCCATCACAGATTTTTATCCGTAAGAGAAGAAAAAGAAAGAAGAAAAAAAACAACACCTTGTTATAACAACACTAATTTAAAAAAAAAAATCTAGCTGATCTGTTAACACTCTATGCAAGCTAGATTCGGTTATTAGGGAAGCTGTCTTTGTCTTAAATGCATTAAAATGTCATTACCCATACTGACCAAAGTACCTTTTTCCAAAGCCAGTGCTATAATTACAGTTAAGCAAAGACTTGTTTATTACCACCAAATGTATGCCAATGGCTCACACTAATGCAATCCAAACATTAGCATGAAACATTTTTCCAATTACTGCACAGACTCCCTATAGTGTTTCACTCTGCTTTATGACATTTTAAACTCTGTAAATAATATGGTCCTTTAGAAATCTGCAAAATCTTTCTATTCCTCCCTATGACTGGAAAAAAACAATCTATTAAAAGCACATTTTCATAGCAGCAGGATAAAAATGCTTTTACTACATTTATCTTCAAAATTGGTGGTGTTAAATAGTGCCAGGGGATAAATAACCATAAAATATAACATTAATACACAGGGTACTGTTCTAACTATCCATGATGGGATGTCTCTCCACCCTTTCATTTTTCTATTTATTCCATTACAGCTATAGAATCATACATCAGTTACTGTGGCAAGCACTATTTTTACCCTTGTGTTGAGTTGTTCTTCACCTCTGTTACTGCCTAGCGTGGGACTAAAGAAGGAAACCATACAGAGATTACAAATTCCATAAAAGTCCACATTTCAAGAATGTCTACACCTGTCTTCATAACTAATATTACCTAGAAATGTCCTAGGTTTGTTTTAGTCTTTAAACTGTTAAAGGTTTGTTTTTTTTCTGGGGTTTGTGTGTGTATGTGCATGCATGTTTTGTAAACCAGATTACAGGAACAGCAGAATTTAACAAAAATGTCCCCTTAAAAAGCAGTGTTAAAATTGTAATCACATTGAATATTAGACAATAAAACTACACCTTGGATTTAAAATCTGAGTTTCACTCAGCTTCACTAGGAACTTCATTCAGCTGTAATATTTCAATTGCTGGTAACACATTCAAACTGTTTTTAGAAACCTTGATATGTTAATCTAAAATAAGTAGTTTTCAAAAAGAAGGAATTTTTCCCTAATCAAAAGACATGAGGATTAATAATATTTGCATTGAAGCAAGCACAAATGCCTTACTTAATACTTAAAAAATAACATGAGTAAGTCGTATGTGCTGTACTTCCTGTTTTCCTGGGAGTCAAAGAGATCCCAGACAGGAGTTCCCCGCTGAGCAAACATGCTGCTCACCACTGGGCTGTGCCACTGACCATGACTAGAAGTTACAAAGTGCCTGATGAGAATGTGTACCAGCAAATTACAGGTTCCTGGGAGGTACACTGCCAATACAGTGATGCTTCAGTTCCATAAATTGACTGCTTCTATACACAGGGGAGTGGATCTTTCTCCTCCCTATTTATACAGAATACAATTGTTTTATTGCCTGACATTATAAGAATGTGATGAAATTGGATTAATGGTTAGAATGCCTGACTGCTTCTTAGACTGCTCCAAGGTCCAAGAGTGAATCCTGGTTTCCCAGGGCATCCAAGCAGTCTGAGATGTGAGGCCATCCATGTGAGCCCTCTAACCTAGCACATAAGGTGTTTGTGATTACTGTCCTGTCAGGCAAGTGGGAATAGGAAAGGAACGCCCAGACACACTTGTGCAGGATCTTTCCTGCAAGTCAGAGAACCCTTATCTTGACAGGGATTGAACTAGTGTTCATGCTGTGTTTGCTAGGTATATATATTATACATATATTTTGTGATAGACCTAGGCCAGTTGGGTACAGCAGAAGGCTGATATACTGGTCCTATTGGCATCCAGCGGGGGTGGGCGGGCGAAGCCCGCCCACTTCTAAAGGGCCTCCCCCAGCCTAAGGGGAGGACCCACAGGTCTGGGACACCAAATAATTACGGGGGACAACTAATGAAAAAAACAGGATTGGGAGTGAGGTCATAGGGCTAAACGAAGGGAACCCGATGGGGACACCGAGCAGAGAACCCGGACAACGCCCACTGCTCCTCGAAGGCGTCAAGGGAGCCAGTGGACGCCGCCCAGAGGAACTCTGCCCGGATGCGTGAGCAGACGGAGGAACGGAAATAGGCCCTACAGTCGCAGGAAATCCCGTCGGCCAACCTCCTCTCCCTGGTGTTGTAGATGGCCAGTTTGGCCAGGGCCAAGAGGAGGTTGAGAAGGAGATCCCGCGACTTCGTGGGGCCACGGATGGGGAGCGTGTAGATAAAAAGGTGAGGGGAAAAGTGCAACCAAAACCGCAAGAAAATATTCAGGAGGAGCCGGAACAGGGGCCGCAACCTGGCGCACTCCAAATAAACGTGCGCCAAGGTCTCCTTCTCCCCACAGAAAGGGCAGGTGCTAGGGACAGATGTGAACCGCGCCAAGTACCTGATATACTGGTCCTATTGGCATCCAGCGGGGGTGGGCGGGCGAAGCCCGCCCACTTCTAAAGGGCCTCCCCCAGCCTAAGGGGAGGACCCACAGGTCTGGGACACCAAATAATTACGGGGGACAACTAATGAAAAAAACAGGATCGGGAGTGAGGTCATAGGGCTAAACGAAGGGAACCCGATGGGGACACCGAGCAGAGAACCCCGGATAACGCCCACTGCTCCTCGAAGGCGTCAAGGGAGCCAGTGGACGCCGCCCAGAGGAACTCTGCCCGGATGCGTGAGCAGACGGAGGAACGGAAATAGGCCCTACAGTCGCAGGAAATCCCGTTGGCCAACCTCCTCTCCCTGGTGTTGTAGATGGCCAGTTTGGCCAGGGCCAAGAGGAGGTTGAGAAGGAGATCCCGCGACTTCGTGGGGCCACGGATGGGGAGCGTGTAGATAAAAAGGTGAGGGGAAAAGTGCAACCAAAAACGCAGGAAAATATTCAGGAGGAGCCGGAACAGGGGCTGCAACCTGGCGCACTCCAAATAAACGTGCGCCAAGGTCTCCTTCTCCCCACAGAAAGGGCAGGTGCTAGGGACAGATGTGAACCGCGCCAAGTACCTGATATACTGGTCACTAGATTAACAGTTTTCTGTTCCCTGACTGACCAGAGCAGGGGCTGTTCCAGGCTAATGAGAACACCTGACTCTAATTAGCCTGCAAAGAGTCAGGTGAGGCCATTCAGTTAATGTGACCACCTGACTCTAATTAAGGCCCTGCTGATACTATAAAAGGGGCTCACTCCAGTCAGACAGGGAAGAGCCAGAGGTGAGGAAGTGTGGCTGAAGGGCTGGTTACTGAAGACACCCTCAGACCGTCGTTAAAGGAGCCCTAAGGTAAGGGTGAAGAAGGGAGAAGCAGGAGAGCTGTGGGGAAGTGGCCCAGGGAAATGTAACAACTCTGGCAGTGAAAGGTTGGCTGCCAACAACTGCTACCATTAGGGTCCCTGGGCTGGAACCTGGAGTAGAGGGTGGGCCCGGGTTCCCCCAACTCACCACTACAGGAACATCTCCTGGGAGGGGAAGTCAGGCCCCTGTCAGGGCAGGAGGCTGAACAGAGACTATGGGAGTTCTCTCACCAACCTCCTTGCAGGCCTATGATGAAAAGGGCTCAGTAGACTGTAATCCTGGCCCTAGAGAGAGAAGGGCTATGTGGAGGGTCACAGTGAGCCACTGAGGCTAGCATAAACTGCCTAGAAGCGCAGGACCCATGGGAACAAGGTCAGAGCTCTGCCACAATATACACACACACTGTTCAAAGCTAAGCTGCAGTCATCAGAATAGGAGTCGAGCAAAAGGCATTACATAAATACATGATGCCATGTGACCACAATAATGAGGCAAATCCAGACCAATCCAACGGTTGTGTATAACCTTATCTATCAGTCTGCCTATGGCTTGGAACCTGTCCATAGGAGGTAAGCCTTTTTTCTGACTGAGTCTAGGGTTGCTCTTCTAAAATTTATAGCCTGAGTTAGAATCAGAGTAGCCTTTTCCCATGTTCAGTTATTACCAGGGATGCTAGGAGATGGAGCGGTGACAATTTTACAACTTCTGCAAATGAACTGTCTGTAAGAAGACAAATTCTTGCTCGTTCCAGTTTGGCTTTGTTCATTGGGAGTTCTATATGGCTAGATCTCATCAACTGTAGAATGTCCAGGAGGTTGTGTTGTGAGTCCTGGACTTTCTCTAAGGCCTGGTCTACAGTGGGGGGGAGGGGCGGGTCGATGTAAGATATGCAACTTCAACTATGGGAATAGCATAGCTAAAGTCATCGTATCTATTTTGACTTCCCTCCCATCCTCACGGCGCAGGATCGACGGCAGCTCCCCCGTCAACTCAGTTACTGCCGCTCGCCCTGGTGGAGTTCTGGAGTCGAGGGAAGCGTGTTTGGGGAAAATCGATATATCGTGTCTAGAAGAGATGCGATGTATCGATCCCCGCCGGTAGGCAGGTAGTCTGGACATACCCTAAGGGGATATGGAGTTTGTCACTGCCTGCTGGGGTGGTCTCGTGAGGGACCTCATCTTTTTCTGACTGATCCTCCTTAGTTTTCTGTTAATCAGGTCAGTTCTTGGACCCTCACTTTCAGTTAAGCCTGTCAGCCCTTCACTTATAGCAGACCATATCTCCTTTGTTGGTTGCAGCTGTGGGTGCCAGTCTCCATGATTGGCAGCTGTGTGGGGTTGTAATCAAGCTGCTTGTTTGTAAGCATAAAAGAGAATCTCCTCCCCTTCTGTCTATGTTCAGTATGGTGTTTGTAGTCCCATTTACAGAGCTCTTCTGTTCTTCTCCAAAGCAGGTCTTGGAACTGTCTGTGGTTGTCTAGAGGAGACGATGAGGCTGGAGCAACTGCATCATTGGGTGAGGAAGATGAAATATCTGTTGTACCCCTGGTACAAACATATCCAGTTAGCTTTTCTGCATAGGCTCAAGAGGCTCTAGTTGATCCTTTGGAGGGCAAGAGTTGTAGGATTCCCTCTTGGAGGCCCTGGACCATTGCATCTGGGTCTCTTGGCCCCAAGTAAAGCCAATATGAGAGTCAAAAGTAGGTTGTGGTAGTCCAAGGCACTGGGTTTCATCAGTCCTGAGGAATGCGTCCCCAGCTGGACTGGCCGTAGAAGATTCTCAATCCCCTGTCTGGGCTGAACTCCCTCAGTGGATGGAAAGATGGTTCCAATGGTATGTCCAACTTTCTTGATGATGATAGGGTCAGGTCTGGTTCCATCAGTCCCAATATTGAGTAGCCATGGCTAATGGATGGAATGGAAAATTGGCTTCTCTCTAGTGTTAGAATGTCCCTGGCAAAAGTCTATCACACCAAAGGATGATATGGGTCCAGGAGGATGAAGATATCCTTTGGAGTGCTGTAGGACATAGGAGGCTTAGAAGGTTGCATTTTGTAGCCTCATGCCACCAGAGTTGGTGTAATAAAGGAGCCTCCAACCACATGGTCATCATCAGTACTGATGGTTCCCATTGATGCTCTTAGTGATTTGTTTTAGTCAGTTCCATGGTTGATGTCAATAATGAGGGGGGCTGCTGCGCTGAAGGATCTTTGCTCCTATGAGGTTTTTGATCATAGCCACAAAGCTTTGGAGGGCCTTGGATGGGGTCAGGGAAGGATCCCTTCTGTTACTATGTCATAAACAGATAGTCTTACCTGTAAAGGGTTAAGAAGCTCAGTAAACCTGGCTGACACCTGACCAGAGGACCAGTGGGGTACAAGATACTTTCAGATCTTGGTGGAGGGAAGTCTTTGTCTTTTTTTGTTCGTTGTTCGCTCTTTGGACTAAGAGACCAGACGTACATCCGGCGGGGATCGATACATTGCATCTCTTCTAGACACGATATATCGATTTTCCCCAAATCTTTCTGAATCAGTCTCTCATGTTTCAATCTTGTAAGTAATTAGCCAGTCAAGGCGTGTTAGTCTTTATGTTTGTTTTCTCAACTTGTAAATGTTTTTTTTTTTTTTTGCTGGAAGAATTTTTACCTCTGTTTGCTGTAACTTTGGACCTGGGGCGGGGGGGCGCGGGTGTCCCCTCTGGTCTATAGGAATCTGATTACCCTGTAAAGCATTTTCCATCCTGATTTTACAGAGATGATTTTTATCTCTTTCTTTCTTTAATTTAAAGCTTTTTTTTTTTTAAGAACCTGATTGATTTCTCCTTGTTTTAAGATCCAAGGGGTTTGGATCTGTGTTCACCAGGGAAGTGGTGAAGCCTCTCAAGGCAACCCAGGGAGGGGAAAGTTTTGGGGGGACAGAAAGTGCCCCAGACACTGAAATTCTGGGTGGTGGCAGTGTTACCAGATCTAAGCTAGTAATTAAGCTTAGAAGGGTCCATGCAGGTCCCCCACATCTGTACCCTAAAGTTCAGAGTGGGGGAAAAAAATTTGACATACTAAATCTAGGAAGGGATCTGATTTTATGCTTATGAGAATACCTTTTAAAACCAGATCTCTGAGAAGGCCCAGATGAAGGCTTCTTTGGTCTAGTTGTTCTGGCTTCTGAGTCAGATCTGGAGTTAGAAAGTGAACTCCTCCATGTCTTGGGTCAATGTACAGGGTGTCTCCCCAGCCTTGATCTGACTAAGGCCTCAAGGTGCATTCCTTTAGGTGCTTTCAAACCACAGTTCTTGCACCTGCTGTATTTGGCTGGGAAAAGAGTAGCAGATTGTGCACTTAGCAGAGAGCTGAGCTTCTCAGGGGCTGGTGGTTGTTGCTGACCAAAAAGAAGTGGGAGTAGGAAAAATAATTCTTAAAAGCCTAGAAGCCTGGGCATAATCTAAGGGATCATGGGATAACTGGAGAGCAAGGGCACAGGATGGACCTACAGACACTGTTAGAATTCTCTGGTCTTGGGCACAAGGAGTACATGCATGCCCACACCGGAACCAGCACTCAGAAAAGAACCCACAGTAGAAAAATACCCAGTAAAATGCCAACTGACATCTTGTAGACTGAAACAAACCAACAGAAAGTTATGTCCTAACAAACTTCAGTTTGGGGAGATAATTGTGTGCATTTGTAGATAGGCTAGAATCTTTGGTAGGTGCCAAATACAAATCAAATCAATAAAAACTTCCATGCCATATTTATGGTGACAAGACTGGGGTGGGGGAGGGAGGTGTCTTAGTACCCATCTTAGCTTAAATATGATTGCATTAAATCCTAAAATTTCTAAATGGCAATGTAGAAAGTCAAGCTATTCCAAATGATGTACTCATGTTCCTAGATGAACTGGTAATTACATTTTAAGATTGCACATCTGAGTCAGAAACCCATTAAGTGTATCCTCATTTTCTTCCCTCTGCAAAGACTGACCCCTAGAAACAACCTTAAAACTTTTTAAAGATTGCTTCAAGAAGTTAACATAATGAATTTCAAATTTGCTTAAGATGAAATGTGAAATATGGGAAGTATGGAGATTTTTTAGAAAAATGAATACATACTTGCTTGTAATTGTGCCTAATGACAGAAAGTGGGGCATCTGGATTTGGGCAATACAAATCATGAATGAAGTCAAGACAAAAAGAAAACATTTTAGATCCATAACATTTCTTAACATGCACACATCGCTCTGAGGTAGATTTTGAGCCCTTGACTCACATTATTGAGCAGTTACTCAGACTGTCAGTATTCCATTTCATTGACGTTAATGGGACCATTCCATTCAGTATTTCTCACCAGTGGTAAGAGGTTCACAATTCTGTTTTCATATTATGGTCCTGATTCAGCAAGATACTTTCACATGTGAGTAGCCTCATTGACTTCACTGGGACTAAGTATAAGTACAGTTTTGCATGTTTCTAAATACCTGGATGAGTCAGGTCTTAAATTCACACACACTGTGCCATAAACCAAAAACGAGTTACTCTGTAATGAGGACTAAAAAAAAGTGTATTTGGCATGGGAAAAAAACAAAACAAACATAATAGCGATAGATTAAAATTAAAGAGAGGGTTGCCTCAGTAAATTTTGGAAAATTCAGACCAGTGAATATATGGGAGCAGGGTGATGGGAAGAGAGAAGATAGGAAGCATAAGGGAAAAGCATGTCTCAATCTGAAATATCATTACAGTCAGCAAGTTCAGGAAGGTACTTGCCCTCTCACAGTATCCTTTACTACACTGGTTGCCACCATCCACTTTCGAGACAGCTTTCTTTCATAGCAAGTATAACAATAAGGTAAAGAAGCAAAAATTATGGGTGGTCACTTTGCAGGAGAAGATAAAAGCATGTTATCTTGCCTCTGTAATCACTTTACCTGCAGTACTAAGTCAGGTAATAAATAAAACTGGTACAACATTTTTGCTGTAGTACACTGTTTAAATGTTTGCCTGGACAAAAATGGATTTTTTATATATATATACATATATATATTATATATATATATTCATCCCAGTTAACGTTGTTTTCTTGTGAATCAATTAGGGAACATGCTCATTTAAAGTTGCTCAATATTCCCTTATAGTGTTTGGCAGCTGCCTGCTTTGTCCACTGCTTGCAGGAAGAGCAGCCTGTTGGAGCTAGCTAGTGGGGGCTTGGAACCAGGGTGGACCAGCAGCCCCCCTATCAGCTCCCTGCTCCCCTAAGTTCCCTGTGCGGCAGCATCCCAGCAGGCTATCAATTGCCAGCAGTTCAGCTGTCCCTCCCCACACTGCCATGTGCTGCTCCTGCCCACTGCCTTGGAGCTGCTCCCGGGAGCCTCCTGCTTGCTGTGCAGAGGGTGGTGGGCGGGGAGAAGAGTGGAGCTAATATCATGGTGTCCCCCTGCTCCTGCACCCTGCTTACACCAATTCCATAGAATGGGGTGCAGGGGGAGGGGAAGATGACAGGACTCAGGATGGAGGGAGCTTCCTGGCAGCAGCTTGTCTCAACTTGCTGATCTACTTAAAGGCAGTGTACTTAGATTACTTAGAGTGGGGTCAGCATACCTAAACGGGTAATGCACATCTCTCACACACACACGGGGTGTGTGTGTCTCTGCCATGCTGTCTCCCCTCCCTCCTCTTGTAGAGTGTGAGGCTACATTAACAACGTGTTACCCCTTGAGGGCTCAGCTGATTGCTAGTTCATCATTTAGCAGTAAGGCATTCCCTGGGAAATATTCCAGTCTCTGACTTCACCACCTCAACTAAGCTTCACAATCACCATCCATATATATATATATATATAATCTTTTGTCTGGTGGAAAAAAAGTTCCCTGGAATCTAACCCTCTCTATTTACATTAATTCTTATGTGGAAATTGGATTTGCTTAACATCATTTTGCTTAAAGTCATTTTTCAGGAACATAACTACAACATTAAGCGAGGATTTACTTTATAATATGTATGAAAGAGTAAGCACCATGAGATGTCCCATTTATGGTGCTTGAGACATCAAATTTTCTACATTAGAGCTCCGGAGTCATCACTTTCTAATCTTACCAAAATTTAAAAAAAAAAAAAATTCCTGTTCTTGCCAAGCTACAGTCAGCAGATTACACCATTATCATCAGGACTATACTCCCATAAAGATTTTTGCATAGCATGGGGGGCTTACTGTGCCTGAGTTCAAACTATCTTTGTCAAAACAGGGGCTGTCATAACAGAAAAGTTTATATTTATGCTATTTTCAAATGAACATGTAAAATTGATGCAGTTTTTTATTTGAAGGCTGAATACCTTAAAGGGCAAGAGTAATTTAGCAATGTGGCATATAGGTTGACCTCAGACTTCCCCCTTTTACAATAGGTTTACCAATCCTGTTTTGTTTTGGTTTTTGCTGAGATTCAGGGTGTTGCCCTACCATATTATAGGCTGGCGACATTACTTTGCTTTTGTAGTTAATGTAAAGCAAGAGGCTAACCTATTGGGGATATCAAATAAGCGCATGGGAGTGGCGGTAGAGTGATATTTATAGCATCTTTTTAAAAAAGGTTTAGTTTGTTTAAAATTACATTCAGTATGTTTAATACAAAAGGAGCTCTCACAGGGACACAAGTTTCATTGGCAGTTTGAACAGGCGATTATACTTGGTAGGTTGCCATTAGTGAAACAAGTTCTCTCTCTTTATTTTATATCCTCTGGATATAATCACAATATGGCATGTACAGAAAATCTTTGTAGGAAATTCAAGTCACTGGTTCCAAAAGTCTGCTGGTTCAGAGCTTATTCCCTGGGAAGAATTTTCCTGCTTAACTAACTAGTTTACCAGTGGGTTCAATTTGCACTGTAAACACACTGTCCTAAAAAAAAAAAAATCCTCAGGATTCTGCCCAGAAAACCTTTTCACAGCCTTTTTACAGTCAGAAAAACTACACCTCATCTTAAACTTTCCCACATTAAATAAACTCTTACCAATGATGGTGGAGAGAGAAATAATGATCCTTATGTGCATATCAGTTAGATGATTCTGTAAGGAGTATTTCAGCCCCAGCTGAGTAAAGAACTTACTGTGTGCTTAAATGCTTTGCTGAATCAGGGCGTTTGATACTATAATGATGACTACAATACATCCTGTGACCATTACTGAACTAAGCACTCCTTACTCACATGACAAGTCCTTTGACTTTGATTAGACACTTTGTGCAAGTGAGAATTATGAGATAGGCCTGTTCTTTTAAAACAGGTACTAGGATCCATATCATAAGGGAAAAAAAAGGAAAAAGTACATTAAATATCAAATGAAAGAATTAGCCAGATCCTGGGCACCCTGAAAGAGAATTCAAGCTGTAAAGAGATTACAGCTGATGTGACAGAAATTGAGTGACGGTGTTATGAGGCTATGCCATATTGTGCACAAAAGTAGGAGGATAACTGTCAAATATACTTCTTTAGCTTCTACAACATTAGCTTCTTCAAATACAGCTGTAGACCTACTGCAGTGAACAAAATATTCATCTAAACTGAAAGGACAAAATTCTGCTGAAGCAGAGATCTTGTGACCGAGAATCCCTAATAAAATTATATGAAACTAGAGAAGCAAAAGCATTAGAGGACCTTAGGTATTTTCTGTTAAAATATTTTTGACGAAAATGCAAAAGACAATTTTTCCCATGGGAAAATTTTTGATTTCGCTGACTTTTTTGCTTTTTCTTTGGGAAAAAACAAAACAATTAGTTTCCAGTCAGTTCAGCACAAATCAAAATATTTTAATTTTGTTGAACTGACCCAAAGCATTTAGTACGAAATCAGTTCAACATTCAACAGCATCTCGCTCTGGTGCCACAGTGCCTCATGGGAGTTATAGCATAGGTGGCCCATGTACCCCCATTCTCTCTTATGGGCTGGATTTACTGTCCAGACTACATTCATTTCCAATGCTGCCATACAGTCTCTCCTCTTTCCAATCATGTGGCCTGGCATGGGAGTCACCTGGCTACAGTTGCATCATGAGAAATATAGTCTGGCCAATGGAAGAGAATGGGAGCATCAGACACCTGAATTACAACTCCCATGAGGCAATGCAGCGCCTTAGATAGATGCAGCTTCATGTTGAACTAACTCAAACTGAAACATTTCAATTTGTGAATACTGAGATTTATTTTCAATCACAAATTCTGACACTTCCAAACTAAAATTTTGTGAAACTTTTTTCCATGTAAAAAATTAATATTTGCAGGTAAGTTTTCAACCCAATTCAGAATAAAAATTTGAAATATCAGAATTTATTGCTTGAAAAGAACTGTAATTTTTTACTCAGCTCTAATCAGCATTTGTTTCTAGGACACAGTTCTGTTCTCTTTTTACCCTGGTGCATCTCCTATTTATGCTAATTGACTGAGAGGACAAATAGACTTAGTTACCAGATGTGTAAATCAAGATTATAAATTACAGTCAGATGCTATTTTGGTATGCTCAGACAATGCATATTCCTTGATTTTGTTAAAAGATGATGTCACTTAGTTCAATCAAAGTTGACTGATGTTCAGGGAAAGAGAGGTCATGAAGTCTCTATGCACAGATTATCCAGCTACCTGAAAAGTTTCTATTTATATTTATTATCTGAGTGAACAGCCATTGCTGATCTCTCTATACTGTCAGCTTTAAGTGTCTGTCATTATTCTTATTAATTAAATGTTTCCCCTGTAATTTTCTCTTCATAATATATTCTTAATTTAACCAATGGAATGCAGAATCCAAAATTTTACTACTCTAGTATATATCCTACAACCACTAAACCAAAAAGAGTAGGATGGAGAATTACTGGTTCCTTCGAGAGAGAGAGCGCGCCACAGTTTTCTGTAACCCATATATACACACATGAACAGCTTCTAGATATCACAGACAGATATTAGAAAGCCTGTAAATATATTTTCTCTCGCTATATCCTCAACCCCTATCCCAGAGACAGGCACAGAGAGGATATACAATATCTTTGGCTATATATCAGTTGGAGCCCAAACCAGGAGATAACGTCATTCACTCAATAAAGTAGCACTGGTATATGCCAGCAATGAATTTGACCTGTTGGTTTGTAACTAAAAATTTGGAAATACCACTGTGACTGAATGTACCCTTGTATTCATACCCTATACACCATTGTAACAAACTTTGTACAAAATATGCCTTTTGAGATCATTTGAAAACTAATAACCTCACTGATCAATAGTATGATGAAATGGGTGCAGCAACATCATATGTAAAGTTATGAATTCCCTCTAAATGATGTTGGTAGCACATGTTCCAACCCACATAGTCCAATTAGGTAGAACTGGTCCAGCAGGTCTTAAACAAAGGAGTGTGTCTTTACCTCAATTTTATATATAAAGTTGTAAATAGAGTCCTTAGATAGCCAGAGGGGGAGACAAGAAATAAGGAAAATGTACATTTCAGCAAATGAAGAGGGAAGAGACAGCATGCATCCTCTTTCACTGCCAGGCAGACACCATGTCACCTTCTTTACTATTTAAACAGAAGTTGCTTTGATGGGTAACCTTCAGAAAAATAGATCTCAAACGGGGAGTGGATTATAAAAGTGAGGGGCAAAACCACTCCAAGTTCTCTCTCCCTATCCATCTCTCTCCTTGACTGTCATAAACAGATAGCTAAGGGTTAATGTCTCTTTCACCTGGAGCACCTGACCAGAGGACCAATCAGGAAACCGGATTTTTTCAACTTTGGGTGGAGGGAATTGTGTGTCTGAGGTCTTTGTTTTCTGGCTGCCTGCTTTCTCTGAGCTTTGGAGAAGTAGTTCTGCTTTCTAATCTTTTGTTTCTAAGTGTAAGGACAAAGAGATCAGATAGTAAGTTATATGGTTTCTTTTCTTTGGTATTTGCATGAATATAAGTGCTGGAGTGCTTTGATTTGTATTCTTTTTGACTAAGGCTGTTTATTCAATATTCTTTTAAGAAATTGCCCTGTATTGTGTCATCTTAATACAGAGAGACCATTTGTATTTTTTCTTTCTTTTTTTATATAAAGCTTTCTTTTAAGACCTGTTGGAGTTTTTCTTTACTTCAGGAAAATTGAGTCTGTACTCACCAGGGAATTGGTGGGAGGAAGAAATCAGGGGAGATCGGTGTGTGTTGAATTGGCTAGCCTGATTTTGCATTCCCTCTGGGGGAATAGGAAAGTCCTTTTTGTTCCAGGACCGGGAACGGAGAGGGGGAGTCACTCTGTTTGGATTCACAGAGCTTGTGTCTGGGTATCTCTCCAGGAGCACCTGGAGGGGGGGAGGGAAAAAGGATTATTTCCCTTTGTTGTGAGACTCAAGGGATTTGGGTCTTGGGGTCCCCAGGGAAGGTTTTTCAGTGGGACCAGAGTGCCCCAAAACACTCTAATTTTTTGGGTGGTGGCAGCAGGTACCAGGTCCAAGCTGGTGACTAAGCTTGGAGGTTTTCATGCTAACCCCCATATTTTGGACGCTAAGGTCCAAATCTGGGACTAAGGTTATGATATTGACAGCAAAAGAAACAGCTGTTGGACTTTGAAAGCAGATCCTGGACAGAGTTTGATTAGCAATGTTACTGGGAAAATGTGCTGAGAGACCTTACCTTGAACCAAGTCCATCTTTATTTCTCTTGTAACCATTTCTGATTGTAATGCCTTAGGTGTGTACTCACTTAAAATCTCTTTATAGTTACATAAACTTGTTTTATTCTTTAATAAAAACTAATCCAGTGTTGTGAATTGTTTGGGTAACTTCCTTTAAAGTAGCAAACTGTTCTATGTTGATCCCCTTAGAGGGGCAACAGACCTAATATAGCTGGACTGTCCAGGAGAGGGCTGCAACTTATGGACCAAATTCAGTAACCACAGGTTTAAGTTCAGTGAATTTGGCCCTATGTGTTTTGCAAAGTAGTGTGCATATCTTTTGTACTATGAAAATAAAACAGTAAAAATGAAGTAATTAATCAATCTTTAGGCTAAAGCAGGGGTAGGCAACCTATGGCACACATGCCGAACTCAACATGCGAGACGATTTTCAGTGGCACTCACCACCAGGTTTCTGGCCATCAGTCCGGAGGGCTCTGCATTTTAATTTAATTTTAAATGAAGCTTCTTAAACATTTGAAAACCTTATTTATTTTACGTACAACAATAGTTTAGTTATATAGACTTATAGAAAAAGACCTTCTAAAAATGTTAATGTATTACTGGCACACAAAATCTTAAATTCGAGTGAATAAATGAACACTCGGCACACCACTTCTGAAAGGTTGCTGACCCCTGGGCTAGAGTAATTCTTCAGCACAACTGAGCCTCACAGTTTCAACACTACTGACTTGTGTAAAATGGCTAGTTGCTAGGAGGAGCTTCCTCTCTATATTTCAGGATTGCTTTAATGCTGTATCATCTATGACTTGCCTTATTTCTGAGCCAAAGATTAATCTTTGACATGGGTGGCCACTCTATTGGTCTTCTGAGTCTAGCCAATTATCAGAGAGCCACAGAGACCTTGAGTCAGCAAAGGAAGAACTAGCTTGAGATGCCCTGACCATGGTACATGGAATCCCCCAACATCATTCCCTTGAAGAATTAGCTCAGAAAAGGTACAATATGCCTAAATAGGCATTGCACAGCTGACAGAAGGTAGAGATTTCAAGGTTGGGTCTCTGAGACTTGGGAATAGAACTTGAGGGGAAAAAAATCAGCTTTCATGAAAAATAACTGGCATTTTCTCACTTTTACATTTTCCAACTTTTTTAATTAAAAACATTTCTTTTTTTAGTGAGGATTTTTTTTAAAACCAGCACATTTTTGCTGAAATATTTTTGACCAAAAAAAAAAAAAAATGGAAACATCAAAAGTGGAAATTTTTCATAGAACTATTTTTCAGTTAAGAGTAATAAAAAGGTAATTTTCCCTAATTTCTGAGCAAAATACCATTGTGATTGTTACATGCTGGTTGCTAGTTAGAGAGAATAGGATAAATCTTCAGCTGGAGTTGACTGGTGGTTTACACCAGTGGTTCTCAAAGTTGGTCCGCTGCTTCTTCAGAAAGCCCCTGGCCGGCCAGGCTGGTTTGTTTACCTGCCGCGTCTGCAGGTTTGTCCGATCACGGCTCCCATTGGCTGCAGTTCACCACTTCAGACCAACTGGGGCTGTGGGAAGTGGCGGCCAGCATATTCCTCAGTACGCACCGCCTCTCGCAGCCCCCACTCGCCTGGAGTAGCGATATCCCCATGGTTTAGAAGTGGACTTAGAAACTATATTGCTCTTGTTCAATGATATTGGCATCCATAGGTCACAAGTTTATTACAACCTGATCATTGTCCCAGACCTCTGGCCACTGTCCAAATAATCCCAATTTTTATATAAAAATAGGTATTTCACATGACAACGAGCAGGTGAATGTCAAATTTCCTATCAAAATGGGACCTGAAAATCAACCTTCTCCAAATGAATAGTATCACATCCTACCAGCTTTTAATATCTATTACTAGATTTTGAAGTAAATGGCAGAATATGTAGGAAAAATCATGAAATATGTCAACTATTAACTCTAGAAACACCCTGGAAGAACTTGCTATTTCATATTCTGTTTAAATGAGAGATATAAATGGAAACAGATACTGGAGGAATTTCTGAGGGTCTCCCCAGAGCTGTATCCATTTAGGTCTGGGAAAAGAGATTATTTGAAGATTATAATAGATTTAATAGAAACTCAGACTTTCAACAGGCATATGAGTTTATGAAGGGAGCTTGAAACAACTGATTACCTCAGTTAACATTTTTCTTTAAGAAGGCCCTTTAAAAAAATTAAGATATGAAAATCGTGAGTCATCAAAGCACTTCAAAAAAGACATGAAAAGGAGTTTATAAATAGACAATGTCTACTACTAACAAAGAGGCTACTAACAAAGAAGATTACTTTATGGATGGTCACTTGAGGACGTGATGAATCCTCTAAGTCAAACGGAAAAGAAAGCAAAACAAACAAACAAACAGTCTCAAGACTTCTTCATTGTCACCACGCTGCTGCCTCAGGCCACTGACTCTACTTTCCATCAGATTGTAGTTGGCATCCCACATTTCCTTTAAGAGTGAAACACTTGATTATCCCTGCTCTGTTTGGACTTCTCTCTATGCTTTGTCTCTATTTACTTACAGCAATGAGAGTAGAAATTTAAAATAAATAAGCTGCAAGTCTTACACCTTTTTGTACTCTTCATTGTCTGTTTATGAAAATCAGTAAAATATTAATCATACACACATGAAAGGACTAAGTACTGGTCTGGAAGGCTATGAATCAAAAGCTGTGTAGAATGCCCCATATGTGGAGACTATAATGCTGAGTATTATGTAAGGACAAACTAGAAGGCTACTTGAGTCCCTTAAACTGCATTTTCTGGACTATAGAGCTGGGTAACATCCCTCCTCCTAGTTGAATTGTACAATACAATGAATAAATATGCATATATACTGTAAATCTTTAAGACTCTGATTCCACAAAATTTTGTACTTGCACTTATGCAATAACCACCATAAGGGACTGAAGCAGGGATCTCCAGAACTAACAGCCCTGGCTGCTACAACTTAAGCTACAACCAAGGCTCTCTAGCTGGGGCTCTAACAGATGCCTCATTTGTAATTAGGCATAGGGGCATTTGTAACACACACTCATCAGTTGCTGTCATAACCAGATGGTTAAGGGTTAATGCCTCTTCTACCTGTAAAGGGTTAAAAAGTTCACCTAGCTTAGCTAACAACTGACCAGAGGAACCAATGGGGGAATAAGATGTTTCAAAATGAAGGAGGGAAGTTTTTCCTTTGTTGAGAGTTTCATTTTCAGCCAGAGTGAAAAAGATCAAGGAACCAGCCTCTTATCAGAGTAGTAAGTTTTAGAAAGGAATAAATAGGTTTATGTTTATTTCTTTGTAACCTGTCTTATGCAATTAGAGGTAGAATCAAATTGGGTATTTTTTTTTGTGTAACTAAATTTATGCCCAGGGGAACATCCTCTGTGTTTTGAATCTGTTGTCTGTGAGTAGCTGGTATGCTAATCTCTCCCAGAAGGTTTTCTTTTACCTTTCTTTTCTTTAATTTAAAAGCCTTTTTCTTAATACCTGATTGATTTCTTCCTGTTTTAAGATCCAAGGGATTGGATCTGGACTCACCAGGGAATTGGTGAAGGAGTCTCTCAAGGTTACCCAGGGAGGGGAAGGTTTTGGGGGACAGGGAGTGATCCAGACACTGAAAATTCTGGATGGTAGCAGTGATACCAGATCTAAGCTAGTAATTAAGCTTAGAAGTGTCCATGCAGGTCCCCACATCTGTACCCTAAAGTTCAGAGTGGGGAAGGATCCTTGACAGTTGCACTGAATTTTTTACACTGCAAGTAATTCCAATGAAATCAGTGGGACTATTCACAGTGCACAAAGTAAATCTTTGCAGGATTGGGGAATAATGGAATAATTTCCCTTTTAAAATATAATTACTATTATAATTTATCACATACTTTAACAAAATTCCAAATTTAGGCATGCTCTTGGCAAAATTTTAGGATGTTCAGTGTTTGAACAGATGGAATGTTTTATGACGATGCTCTCACTCCTAACTCCTAAAGGAATCACTTTTGCTTGAGGTCAAAGGTGAATTTATTCTCCATGTTAGCTTTGTCCTGAGGCTCTCCCTAAGCAGATTCTGTCAACTGTGCTATACTTCTCCCAAACTAAGTAATGATTTTGTCATGTGGGTTAATATGTCGCTGGGATCCAGCTTTAATCAAATGGATTTCACTAAAAAGAGAATTTTCCAACACAATGACAATTATAACATTTTGTAGATGCAAGGGCGGCTCTAGACATTTTGCTGCCCCAAGCACGGTGTCATGCCACGGGGCGTGCTCTGCCGCTCGCCAGTCCCGCGGCTCCGGTGGACCTCCCGCAGGCATGCCTGCAAAGGGTCCGCTGGTCCTGCAGCTTTGGTGAAGCCACGGGACCAGCGGACCCTCCGTGTGTCCACCGAAGCCACGGGACGAGCAGATCCTCTGCAGGCAAGCCGCCAAAGGCACCCTGCCTACCGCCCTCCCGGTGACCGGCAGAGTACCCCCCGCGCCATGCCGCCCCAAGCATGCACTTGGCGTGCTGGGGTCTGGAGCCACCCCTGGTAGATGTTTAAACTGGTAAAAAGCAAAAACAAAAAAAAGACACCCATAACCACCACACAGAAACCAAAATCTAAAGAGTTATTTGCAGCTGATCTGCTCCCTTGATAAACTCATGCTCCTACACAGCTTGGAAGCCTTAAATACCTTGCGTCCTTTATAGTGGAACTCTATTAATAGAATTCATATTTCAGAGCAGAAATTGTCTGCAGTAGAGGTGGAATTTTAAGGCTAGTGGTTCATATGTACTCCCAAATAGTGTTCTATTGACCCCAGTGGGATCACATATAGGAATAATAAGTACATATGTTTGAAAGATGGACCACTAGGGTAAGATGTAGTGGCAGGACTAGAGATGGATCAAAGCACTGGTCTAGGCCTGTGCCTAGGGCTCCAGCTCCTGAAGCCGTTGCATCATTTCAGGGCCAGAGGGTAGGGATGGCGCCACAGGAGGCCTCATGTTGTATAATTACAGTCCTGATCGCCATAGTCCTGTCCTGGGCAGCAATATAGTATACTATGATTATATTCAGTTTCACTAAGTAAACATATTATTTAAACCCACTTTGGAAGTTTGCACCTGTTTATCATGCTTACCCAAACATATCAGCATATGTAATAACTGAGCAGTATAAGAAAGAGCATTTATTTTGTCTCTCACCTCTATGAATTCAGACCCGAAAGCAGATCAGAAGAGCAGATCAAAACAGCCATTTTGAAATAAAAACAATGTCAGGCTATAATAAAGACATAAGAGCAACACTTTCCCCACTCATTTTCAAATGAAAGTAATTTTTTAAAATAAAAATAATCCCCTCCCTCTTGATATGCACTTATCTTCGCACTTATCATGGTTTGTATCATTAGTACTGACTCTTTTAGTCAAAAGTCAATGAAGTTACACCAGTATGAATTTGGCCCTGATTTTTGATCAATATGCTGAGTGCAATGATAACGTGGTAACCTTTAATAGTTCAAGGTAACCAGATTAAAAATCGGTTAATGCTCTTTAGTGCTTAATTTTTCTTTGCCAAAGAAACTTGTCTCAGAAAAGTGGTTCTACAATTGGACTCCAGTTAAAAATCTTTCGTTATTCTGGCAGCGTTGAATGTTGAACAGTGGCATCCAGAACCAAGTTTCACACATCAATTCCAGAGAAAAGAGAATGCAAGCACCAAAGCATGAAACAAAATATCTTTGGCAAAATTTCTATATACACATCATTGCCTCTGAGCTTGGTCACAGAAGTCTCCATGTAAAGGATAAATATTTTTATTCCCTGGGAACAATGGCAATGTCTAGATAAAACTCTTGTGCCTCATGCCATAATAAACTCAGAGGAGAGAGTGCAAGTATTGATTTAGGAAAAAATAATTTCACTAAGTTACAGAAACAGTTTAGCATAACCATTTTTTCTTTGATTTTTATCAAGTCAATCACAAGATCTGATCCTCAACTCCTCTAGACCAATTAACACTGGTGTGACTTCACTGATGTAAATGAAGTTAAGTCAGCATAAAACTGAAGTAGTACAATAAGGACTCAGGCGCATAGGGCTAGCTCAATTAAAAAAAAAATTTAGGCACCTAACTTCCACTTTAGGTGCTTAAATCCAAACTCTAGATCCTCATATACTGCCTAATCCCATGGGTGCGTAAGTTTCAACTGATAAAGTCCCCTAAATATCCCTTGGTGGACATGGAAAAAAGTCACCTAAATCCTGATGTCCAGCAGCTACCTCATGCTTAAGGTGCAGCAGGAGCCTCAAAGTACAGGAATTCCTCTGCCTTCACACCTGTGGGCCCCATCTGGCAAGCATTTTCAGAGCATATGTTCCAGATCAGGCCTCACTCAAACAGAGGAGGTGGTCCCTGTGCCTCCCTTGTACCTAAGGCCCCAAGATGCAAGTTCTAATCCTTCACTCTGCCTGATGTAGCACAGGAATTCAGGTCTCTCATATGAGTACTTGAGCCACCAGGGTATTTTTTAGAGGGTGGGAGCAAGGGCTCTCACAGTTTCTCCTGTTGCAGTTGTTCCACTTTGTATGAAATACTTAAGTAGTCATTGGGCCAGAAAGGGAGTGAAGATGACTCTGTAGGCAAATGGTCAGTGCACTCACATGGGAAATGGGAGACCTGTCCTCAAGTTCATGCCCGACATCAGGCCAAGTGGGGATTTGAGGTTGGGTCTCACTCATCCTTCATGAATGCCCTAGCCACTGAGCTATTGCATATGAGGGCATCACCACCAATTTTTGTGAGAAAGGGACAACCTTGCATATGAGCCTAACTCCAGGAGAGAGTTAATGACTGTGAATCTCAAGCAGCTGGAGGAACCTTGCATTATGTGTCTAACTCCCTTTCAGGGGTGTGGCTTATGCCCATCTCCTCAGCATTTTCTCTGGGGTAGTTTAGTCAGCTCTCTGCTCAATGTGATGGTTTTTGACAGTCTCATTCTTAAGTGCTTAACTATTCTCATGAATTGTATAGGGAGGCTAGATGCCCAAGTCAGGGCTGCAGATTCGACTGGACCATAGGGCACCTGAACGTTGGCATTGTAATACTGAGTCTAAGTCCCCTTTGTGGATTTAGCCCATAGTCTAAAATCAAAATAGACATGCACCTCTGCGTAATTTAGGTATAACATTAGATCTTAGACCCATTACCTGGATTAGGTCCCATAACCCTTATTTAGACACTGGAATCAAAGCCTGCAGCTCCCATTAAATTCAAGGAGTTTGTTGGTACCACCCTTGATGAGCTAAATCACCAGTTCATGTAAATCTGTCTATCTTCACTGAATTCAGTGAAACTATACCAATTTACACCAGCTGATGCTTCAACCCCTCAAAAAATCAGGCCACTTTGATTTAAGTACCTAAGTATGGATTTAAGAATGTAACTTCCACAACATCTAGGTTTGACTATACTGGCCTTTATATTTTATTTTGAGATGGGCACAAATCAAATTCCTCGGTCCAAACACCTCTTACTGTCGAAGGGGTTTGAAATCCCAATTTCAGAAACAGCTTCAAATTTTACAACATACCAAATACAAAATTCCAGATGTCAGTTACAAACCTACAACTTCGGAGTATTCAAAATGTTAATTCAAATAATTCACCCTCTAAATTTTATCATAAATTTTCCTCTTACCGAACATCTCCACTGAAACAGTGTTCAATGAAAGGTTCTTGTGAGTAATAAGACTGCTGTCATGAAACCCTGACCTCATTGAAGTCAATGGCAAAACTGTAGGTGAATTTGGAGAATTTTGTCCTCGAGTGGCAGGTCTCAGTTATGAAAATCTTTAAGAACAAAACAGAATAGAAATAATTTATTTATCACCAAATATATCTTCTTGTATCTGAATCTAAGATCAGAGCTGGATGGGAAAGAGGGTTCTTGTCCAATAAAATTTTCATTTCCACATGGAGATAAAAGCATGCTCTTTCAATATTTGTCATGAAAAATCAGAGAAAGCAAGAGAGGGAGAGAGTAAGCACACACACTGTCCCACAATAGCCTTGGGGGTTAGGGCACTCACTTGACATGTTAGAGCCAGGTTCAAGCCCCCACTCTGAATCAAGTAAACCAGAGACTTGAACCTGGGTCTCCTACATCCCAGGTGAGTTCTCTAACTATTCTGAGGTAGTAGGTCACTCTCTATATTGCTCACATTTTAACCAGAAATTCCATCCTGGGCCAAGAAACCTTTCTAATGATTTTTTTTATTGAAACACATGTTCCAAGAAAAAAAGTTTAGCTGAAGACTAACTGGTATTTTTTAATGCAAAGCGATTTCATAGAGAAAGTCTTAAGCAGCTCCACCAATGATTGCACCGGCTCATATACATCAATCAAGCATACAACAGCCTAGCCACAGCTTACTTTTTCCTATTCTAGGAAATTCAGGAAAAATCTTATTAAAATGTGGTAGTTAAGACTGGAAGTGTTCTGAAACCAAACCTCTACATGTTGAAAACCTACATGAACCCACAGACTTATAAGCTTTCCCTTGCTCTGAGAAAAGTGTCTCTCTTGAACAACATTTTGAAATTCATTTTGGAAAATTTACAAAACAAGCCTCATTTCTTAATGTTGTTAATAGTATTCAGAAAAATTATTCACAAATCTTTCCTAAAGAATGTGTTTCCAGTAGAGCTTTTTGCTTAATTTCTATCAGGAAAAGTGTGTTCATCTATAGCAATTGCTAAGTAATAACTTTTTTTTTTTGTTTGTTTGAATGAAGTGGTGTCACTCACCATCTTCTCACCATCTTCCTTCCATTACATTTATGCATACTGACAGGTTACAGATGTACTTTTTGTGGCACAGAATGTTAAACTGACAGATGTCTTTAAATTTTAAGTCTTTTTTTTTAAACAAATAATCACTTCAGGCTGAGATTTTTAAGATGCAACCCTGCCTGGTGAACAGTGTAAGAGCAAAGTGCCGTAACAGGCACTCCAGTAGGGGTTATGCCTTGTTTGGGCATAAAGACTTCTATAGGAGTCCTCGGGAATACAGAGTGCACCACTTTATGGGGTGCAATGTGGGCTCTTTCATAAATAGTTCACTTAGCTTATATGATATGAGACTATAGTTTCTTGGGCTGTCTTCAATGCTTGTGTATCCACACAAAGCTGGACATAATCTAGTTTCTAATTTATAACAATGCCAACAGAAACAAACCTGTTCTTCTATTTATGCATTCGTATACATGGCATCCAATTTATAATTTCAGTGCAATCACCTAAAAAAAATTCAAATGCCTATGCTGAGGTTCTTATCATTATCATCATGAAGGACTGTTCTACAAAAATCAGAGATATATTGTGGAGTCCTCACTGAAAATTCCTGCAATCAGTACAAATCCACCAGTCTTTTGCTGACAGCAAGGAATACACAATAATACACAAAGGTGATGAATTGTAAGGAGAGCAATGCTTTCCACCAAGTTTTACTGAAGACCTGACAGATGAAAAATTGTATTTGTGTATATTAAAATTAAAAGTATAACAATGGTACAAACTAACATTTGAAATTCAAACCAGATAGTGTTGGTTAATACAATGCAAGATACATCTCAAAGTCTTAGGGCTGACTAATTGAATTGCCATTGATAAGATGTCACTTAAAGAGACATCTCTGGAGTGAAACATGGGTTTGCTGTAAATGACCTGTCATTAGAGTCATGGGCAATGTCCGTGTCCAGAATGAAAAATATTGTACCTCCCAGCAATATGCTCAGTAGGAATTTAAATAGAAAGCACGGTAAAAGTCAGTGTACATGATCCACAAGAGAATTATGCCTCAGGTGCTATGTTAATTTACTTGCTGGCATATATTAATTGAAACCAATCAATAAAGCCTGTGGTACAGCATAGGTATTGCAGAAGAAGTAATTGACTCTCACATTTATTCATGTTTTAAACCTGGAAAAGTGGAATAATTTAGTCTAACATATTTCATTTGTGTCAATACAGATAATGTAATCAATTATTTATCTTCTATTCTTTCAATCCTAATTATAATAATTATGATCAATTTTCAACAGATTCTGTGTAAACTAGTGTACTATGCTACAGCTGTTAAATATGTCCTTGGATTTAAATAACTGGAAATCTTTTTCCACAGATGCTTTAAAACCACACACTATATTTTGTTACTCCAAAAGAACACTTAGATACTTAGGTCCAGATATTGCAAATGCTTATGCACATACTCAGCTTTAAGAGTGGTCTCATTGGCATAATTGATGCAGAAGCTAAAAATACAGCAACTTAAATGGGTCATGAAAGATTCTCCACACACATACACACTTTTGTTCACACTAGAGTAACTTAACAACTAAAACTTTTTTGGGGCTTTCAAACAAAAATAAAGCTCAAAGTCACAGAACCAAAAAGCACATAATTGCTAATACAATATTTTGAAATATAAGCATTGCAGTGGCTCAACAAATTATTCTATATTTACAATATTGTTTACTGTAGGTTATTTTAATAGTAACTATATGGGTTTTTTTAAATAGTTTTTTTTTTTTAACTACACCTGCTAGCAAACTTTATCAATTTTCACCTTGACTATTGCAACTCTTTTCTCTTGGACTTCCCCCAGTCACAGCTCTGTAGATACTAGCAAATTATATATATTTATACGCTATAAAAATATATAAAAAAAGGGTGCTATCAACCTTTTTCACAGGCAGCCAAAATACACCCATAAATACATCTATAGGCTTCATATTCATTCAGCATCTAGTTTAAGATTCCTTACCTTCAGTCTGCTCATACTCCCAGAGATGTCACTGATAATGAGGACTTAGGCCTGATTTTCCACATATTTGCACCTTGTATAGTCATTTACATGTAGGTAAATTAGGAGCTAAATACTGTAATTATAGTTTGGTAACATTTTATGCCCACTTTGCACAGGCAGGAATGATTATATGAGGTAGCAGGCACTGGAGAATGAAGGTACTATCTAACTACTCTTGGTGTAAGTGCTTTTTCTGTTGCATCTCCTATCATTTGTAACAATACTCTGGATCTCTCTGTCTCTGCTGATTTAAGATGAACCCATATTCATTCTCTTTATCCCTCTTAATTTAGCACTGCTTGAGCATGTCTGTTTTTGCCTCTATAAGCTTAATTTAAAGAGCATACAAAGGGACAGATACTCAACTGTTGTCAATCAGCATAGCTTCATTAAAATCAAAATGATTATTTGCCCAGCTGAGACTTCAGTATATTGTCTTTACACTGTCTAATTTATACCACATACTGTTCACTAGTTTGCATTTTTTAACTATGGAAAGTGGTTTGGAACATGAGAGATGCTGTACAAAATAAGGCACAAACATGTAAACACTCACTGCTGGCCAGTGTGCTTATCACAATAGAATTGTTTGCACTGGTAATAAGTATTTGCAGGATGTCATGTGTTTTATTCATTTGAACTAAATGTAGTGATTAATTCTGGTTAGACTTTCTACTGAAATATAAGGCACCATTTTATTTGCCTAATTTAATGAAAAAAATCTAGTTTGTTAAATGATTATTTTCAAAAATAGTCAAATAAGCTTTTGATGTTTAGGAAAACTATGATCTTTTTGTTAGAGAAAGATTCTGCAAATGTATGGCAACTACTTTTCCAATAATTATTTGAGGAACTCTGAGATGTATTTGAGAATTTAAATGGGTACTGTCACCTTTAGTTGTCTGAAATTGAAAGTGGACCCTTTAAATAGTATCATCTGATTTATACATTGGAGTCCTTTTAATAACCCCCTCCTACCTCTATTCTTAATATCAGTTGCATTTTCATTCTTCAACAAATCACATATCAACTTTATTTGTCCATTATCAGATTATACAATCTATAAGTATTTGTGTTGTAGGTTCAATTGCTGCTTGAGTGATGCTGATTATTATAATCAGTGTGAATGAGCATTGCACCCATTGATGGAAGTCCATACAGGGCACTGCAGCAGGGTCAAGAGGGCTGTACCAAAGCCAAATTACATGGCCTTAATTATGTCCTGCATTGCACACAGGAGCATGTGGGATAGTAGATATTGTTAACTTACATTTCTGACTATGGGAGAAGAGCCCAGCCTGTGCGCAGTTAAGATTTACTAAACAGTTAATGCTCATATGAAGAAAAATAAGCTTCCTAGGAAGCATGAGTGGTTAGTAGCAGAAAAACTTAAAAGAAACCAAGCAAAGGTTACCCAGAAAAGTTATGTTTTATTTTCCCCAGTAGCTTATAATAAAACATCTGCTAAAATGTTCATTATTGCTCCTTGATTTAAATAAACTATTACCAAAGAAAATAAAATAAGGTTACATAAGTGTATCGGGGCAAATACCAAGGAAAAATGTTTCGACATATAAATAATGATACCTTACACTTTTGAGGTCTTGTGCTTTTCAGAAATTATGCCCAGTCTACACTTAAAATGTATACACCTCTACCCTGACATAATGCGGTCCTCGGGGGCCAAAAAATCTCACCGCTTTATAGGTGAGACCACGTTATATCGTGTTTGAGCCAGTACACTGTGCTGGACTGGACCAGCTTCCTTGGCAGTGATTTAAAGGGCCTCGTGCTTCAGCCGCTGTGGGGAGCCCTGGACCCTTTAAATCACTGCTGGAGCTCTGGCAATGGGGCTCTGGTGGTGATTTAAAGGGCCCGGGGCGCCACATGAATTCGGATATAAGGCGGTGAAGAAGCGGGGCTCAGGTGACACTTTAAAGGGCCTGGGGCTCCCTGCTGCTTTACCGCGTTATATCCAAATTCATGTTATATTGGGTCGCGTTCCATTAGGGTAGAGGTGCACTGGCATAGCTATATAGATCAGGGTTGGGGTGGAGGAAGGAGGAGGGGCACACTTCCCAGTGATCTAGCTATGCCTGCAACCCACTCCCTAGCATAGATGCAGCTATGCTGATAAAACAGTGCTTCTGTTGGCATAGCTAGCATTGTTCAGGGACATGGTGTTTCCACACTGGCATGACTTCTTCTGTGGGGCTATGCTGCACCTACACTGAGAGACTATGCTGGCATATCTATGCTAATGCAGGCTTTATAGTGCAGGCATAGCCTTACTGAGTCCCTGCATCTCCAGCTGAGGTCAAAGGGAGTTGTGGGTGCTCAGCACTTCTGAAAATTAGTGCCGTACGGCAAGATTTGTAAAGGTACGTAGGCACTGATACAGAGAGCCGCTTGGTGGTATTTTTCAAAAGCACTTAGGCACCAAACTCAACAGCATTGTTTTCTGTTCACCAGGGAACTCAAACACGTGGCCTGCAGGGCTCTTCTATGAGGCCTGCCAAGCTCCCTGCACCCCCCCCCCCGCCCACCTCCAGGCCAGGGTGGGCAAACTACAGCCTACGGGCCGAATCTGGCCTGTGGGATTGCCCCCCATGGCACAGCGAGCCCTGCGCCGCTCCCTTAAGTGGCTCGCAGCATGTCCCTTTGGGCCAAAGGGGAGATGGGAGGAGGCAGAGGGCTCCTGCGTTGTCTCACTTCAAGGTACCACCCCCCACAGCTCCCATTGGCCGGGAACAGGGAACCGCGGCCAATGGGAACTTCGTGGGAGGTACTTGGAGGAGCAGCAGTGGAGTCCTGTACCCACCCCTGCTCCTGCAGTTAGCGTGGTTCCAGCTGCTTCGCAGCACAGGGCAGAGCCAGGAGCCTGCCCTGGTCCTGATGCACGCCATTGCCGCTCTAGGTAAGCGGCACCAGGCCGGAGCTCACAATCTATACCTCAACTCCCTGCCGCACCCCACACTCCTCCTGCACTCCCTGCCCTGAGTCACCTGCTGCACCCTGACCCCCTGCCGCACTCGACCCCCTTGCACCCCACACACCAACTCCCTGCCCTGAGCACCCTGCACACCACCTGCACTCCTTAGTGACCGGGAGGGGGCAGCGTTGGGGTGAGGACTTTGGGGAAGGGGGGGAAACAGGTGGGGTAGCGGCCTCATGGGAGGGATGGAGTGGTGGCGGGGGCAGTGAGGGTGGGGGTGTCAGTGATGTGGCCCTCAAGCCAATGCACTAGACCTCATGTGGCCCTTGTGATCATTTGAGATCCCTCTTTACACTGCTGGACAAACTGAGCAATCGACAAGTTAAATGAGTTGATTAGTGTCACATAGGCTATGTTCACACTTATGGTGGTGTGCAAACTAACACTTCACTTGTAGTTAGACATCAGGGTGAAAGGCAGCTTGTGTCCACGTGTGTCACTAAAGAGCATAGCTACATGCTGCATTGAAACACTTCACTGGTGGGAACCCAGCAGGGAAAGGCTTCAGCCTTTCCCCATATTCAGAGCCTGTCACTGTGGCAAAGGAGACACTCTGGCAGGAGGGAGGCAGTAAGGAAACACTCTGGTAGTTCCACACTTCTGATACCTTTCGACTGTAGTGAGAAGAGGCTCCAGAAGAACAGAGGCCACAGGAAAAGGCTCCAGCAGCGGGAAGCTGTTGGAGCAGTCCCCTACTTCCGGAGCCTTTTACAGCTGCTTCCCCCTGCTAGAGCCTTTCCCCAGAGCAGGACACTATGCTGTTAAATACAGTAGTATAGCTGTGAGAGGCACTGCTTGAGCATGTAGAGAGCTGTTTTTTATATCTATCTATCTCCTGGAGGTTCAGGCATGTAGGACACTACTGTACTGACCTAACCCATGCCTTACTTTCTACAGTGCTATTTTTACCCATGCTAACTGGGTATTACTCTATACCCTGTCCTAAGTGTAGATGTACCCATTCTGAGCCCAAGCCAGAGATAGAAATAGAAAGTAGGAGTTGTAACTTCCAGTTCCCTTTCTAGCCCTTAGAACACATTGATCTAGAGCAGGTGTCGGCAACCTTTCAGAAGTGGTGTGCCGAGTCTTCATTTATTCACTCTAATTCAAGGTTTTGTGTGCCAGTAATACATTTTAACGTTTTCAGAAGGTCTCTTTCTATAAGTCTATAATATATAACTAAACTATTGTTGTATGTAGAGTAACTAAAGGTTTTTAAAATGTTTAAGAAGCTTCATTTAAAATTAAATTAAAATGCAGAGCCCCCTGGACCGGTGGCCAGGAGCCAGGCAGTGTAAGTGCCACTGAAAAAGTCAGCTCGAGTGCCACCTTCGGCGCGCATGCCATAGGTTGCCTACCCCTGAATTCTAGAGATATCAGGAAGCTGGTTCTGATGCCATTTACACCTGCTGCTGGGCAGCTCTAAGTTTACTCACTAAAAGCAGCCTTCAATGCATCCTACACCAGTAAAAGATTGATGTAGCTACACCCCTCCAGCACCCATTATGTCCCCTCCCATGATATGCCCTCCATGCTGAGGGAGGTGTAGGGCAGAAGTACCGACACAGCTGCAGCCTATTTTCATTGAGCAGGAATTTCCCCAACACCAGAGGATTTCTCTGCTAAAATTCTGATTGGATCAGAGCAGCTGGATTGCATTTTCAAAGAAAAACATAGTTGCCAACTTCCCTTCTGGCCATGAAAGTTTAAATGATTGAAATCCAAGAATTAGAAAATTTAAGTTCCTGAGGTTACAGTAATTGGAGCACAGATGCCAAAATGCCACTAATCACTCAGATTTCCTGACCAAATTCCCTGTTTAACTTGTGATGGAGAAAAGGCCACATAAAGATTCAAAGTCAGAAACTGACAAAAAACACAACAGTGTCATGGAGTGATATTTTAACAAGAATGCACCCCTACAAAAAGTAGCAATGAGTTTTAGTTAAGAAAGGGAAGTGTTAGGATAAATACTATTAACTATAATAGCGAAGTAGTAAATAGTAAAGTCTCCTAGTCCTCAATCTTGCAAACATTTAGGCACATGCTTAACTTTAAGCACATAAATAGACACATTACATGTATGCTGAAAGTGAAGCTCAGTCTCATTAAACATGATTTTTGCTGCCATCTGGGTGTTGGACAATGGAGTAATGTCCTAAAGGATTTTGAGGTACTCAACACAAAAATTATTTGTAGAACTAACTGGGAAATCCTCAAGTGTATGAATATTCTCCTGAGTGTTGCAGGGGATGGGCTAGATTTTCCAAGAGGATCTTTCCAACTCAGCAATTCACAAATCAATAGACTTATAATCTTGCATCAACAAAATGAAAATGCATTAGCCCCACTCTCTAATCATCATGTCCGGTATCCTAGTTTTCCCTTTGTTATTCATGATACCAAGCAACCAGATAAAAAATGGTTTTCAAGGATTAACCAGTAATGTCATATGTAACCATTGTGAAACAACTCCAGGCTGATTAACTCCTGGATAAATGTCTTGAAAGGTCCTGCCTACCTTTACTGTCTTCAGTAGAACTGGGTGAAATTTTTCATGGAAATATTTTGTTTTGTTGAAAATATGCAGATTCTGATCAACCAAAACTATTTGTCAATTCAGGTAGATTTTGGCAAACAGTTTCAGTCAAAGAAAAAAGAATTGGGAAATGCCAAAACAGTTTGACTCAGTATTTCCAGAATAAAATATTTTGACTTAGTTTCAGAAACACTTTCCTTTTGGAATTCCCCTAAATTTCACGTACCCATTTAAGCTGCTAATAATGGGTAGCAATAGCTAAGTATATTCCATCTCACTTGTCTTGCAGTAGTAAAAGCAAAAGCCTGCCCACTTTGTTCAACTGAGCAGTCCCACTGACTTGAAATATTTCATTACCTCTTAAGGTACATTGCACCTTGCAATCTGTCCCGAGTAAGAGGCAGCACATAGCTGCACTGCACCAGGAGCACAGCAATTGGGACTCAGAATTCCAGACAATCCCAGCTCCTTAACAGCAAAGCCTAGATCATTCCCTAATCCTATTATTTTGGATTAAAAATCACTTTTCTTCTTCTACATTAAGGTTATGCATCACTTCCTCATAGATAAAATATACTAGATAAGACTCCATCAATGGAACCTTCTGAGTGTACTTTTAATTAATAGTGTAAGGTGTTTCCCACCCTTATAGGGGAAGAGTTATTTAAGCCTCGTCTACACTACACAGTTAGGTCAATGTAAGGCAACTTACGCTGACCTAATGATGTCAATGTACACACTACAGCCTTGTCCCACTGATGCAAGTTCCCTACTACACTGACACAATAACTCCACCTACATGAGAGGCATAGGGTTTATGTCGATACAGTTAGGGTGACACAGTGTTTGCATAGATACTGCATTATTTACACTGCCTGTTGGCTGTCTTGTCATTCTGGAGCTCTGAAATTGACAAGAAAGCTGGGCAGCTAAAACCGGGCTCCACGCTTCTAGCTGGGCTGCACCTACCTGGCTCCCCTCTCAGGCTCAGGGAGCACAGAAGCCTGGGGGCTCCCCCCCCCGTCCCAGTGAGGAGGGAAGACACTTGGGTGCTGCCCCCCATTCCTGGCTGTGAGGGGACAGCCAAGAGCTCAAGGAAAGCTGGGCTTCCAATGGGGAAATATGTCAAGAGCTCTGGCTCTCAGTCCACCACACTGTCCCTCTTCAGATGATATTAGCACTCCTGATGAGGACCTAAAATAGGTCAACTTAAGTCTGTAGTGTAGACATGCCCTTAGACAATGACTTGCTGGAGCTTTATTGGGCACTTTTCAAGGAAGCAAGAATACAGGTCCCAGTCTGAAGTGTTTATGATAAATAAAGGAATGAAGTCAGACGTAGGAAAAAAAAAAGACTTCTTATCAAGAGAGAACAAGAAAGGAAAGAATGGATAACAGTGAGTCACTGGAAATGGAATAGTTCTTGATCAGGCAAAGTTCTCACTGAAGACAATGGCAGTGTTGCTTAATTAAATGATGCAGGATTGGATCCATCATTATTTTTGTTCGTTTGTTTTGAGATTGTCTTGGGTTTTGGAAGGCTTTAATACACAATACGTTTATAAAAATTGTACTTTAGCAGAAAATAGTGATAAAACACTGTCATAAATGGATAGTTAAGAGTTAATAGAACAAAAGTACTTCATGTCTCTTTTGCCTGTAAAGGGTTAACAAGTTCAGTGAGCCTGGCTGTCACCTGACCGGAGGACCAGTCAGGAGACAGAATACTTTCAAATCTTGAGGGAGGGAAGTTTTTGTGTGTGCTGTTAGTTTTTGGTGGTTGTTCTCGCTGGGTTCTGAGAATGACCAGACGTGCAACCAGGTTTCTCTCCAATCTCCCTGATATAGTCTCTTATAGATTCAAAATAGTAAGTACTAGGTGATGAGGCGAGTTAGGCTTATGTTTGTTTTCTTTATTTGCAAATGTGTATTTGGCTGGAAGGAGTTCAAATTGGTATTTTGCTGAAAGGATTTTACTTTGTACTTGTATGCTTAGGCTGCGAGGGTATTCCCAGTGTCTATAGCTGAAAAACCCTGTAACATATTCCATCTTAAATTTACAAAGAGAAAAAACAGTAAAAATTCTCTCTTTTTAATTAAAAGCTTTTCTTGTTTAAGAACCTGATTGTTTCTCTATTCTGGTGAGACCCCAGGGGACTGGGTCTGGATCCACCAGGGAATTGGTGGGGAGAAAGGAGGGAAGGGGGAGAGAGGTTAATTTTCTCCCTGAGAAAGTAATCCAAACACACTGAGAGTCTGGGAAGGGGGAGAGAGAAGGAGGGGGGGAGGTGAATTTTCCTCTCTGTTTTAAGATTCAAGGAGTTTGAATCACAGTAATCTTCCAGGGTAATCCAGGGAGGGGAAGCCTGGGAGAGGCAACGGTGAGGGAAAGGGTTTACTTTCCTTGTGTTAAGATCCAGAGGCACTGGGTCTTGGGGGTCCCCGGGCAAGGTTTTTGGGGGACCATTTATACCAACACTAAGCTAATTTACTACTTTGTATAATTTATATGTGTAAAGAACATATTCTGACTTAATTTTATGTTCAAAGAACTTCTTTTAAAAATGGATATCATTTAAGGTGTTGATCATCTATCCCAAATTAATTTCTCAACACTTCCTAGTTACTGACCCATATTCTCATAAAGACAATTTAGAAAGCACTAACATCAATATTTAATTTAAGTCAGAATTTTAAAGTTACCTTAAAAGTTAAAAATTAAATGCCTACTACAGGAAAATAAAAACAAAAAGCAGATTTCAAACACAATGTAAAATAGCTACCTATCAATCTTCCCCATGATGCTTTCAACATTCATACTATCTTAGCCTACAGATCCAATTATCCTCCAACATTTGCTGCTCAACCATGCTGAGATTATTCACCAGCCCTCCAGTTAGACTATAATAAAAGGTCTGTAGGTGCATTTACACTCAGAGAAATAAGGTATAAGTTTTAGAATTGCAATTGTTTTGAGATACAAATAATAAACAGTGCAGTGGCAAATCAGACTACGGTACTTTGTTATTTTTCAATCAATGTATATTATATATTAACATATTAATGATCTATAATAAATATGGTAGTGCTCCAAATGTGCTAGGTGCCATATAAATATAAGAAGAAAAAGTCCTTTGACCTGAAGGAGCTTACAATTCAAGGCCCTGATGCTGCACTAAGGACCATTTAGATGAATCCCTATACTCATTCAGAGTTCCATTTAAGTCAACATGGCTCCACAAGTAGGCAGGGGGCTGCCCACATAGAGCCAATTGCAAGATCAGAGCTTTAAAATAAATAAATAAAAAGAAAAAGAAAAAGGGAACCTCATTCATCTGTACACATTATTATCTGCACAAAATAGGCAGATCCTTGCTACCTCTCAGCAACAATTTAAGAGCACAGACAACACTGAGGGAAATCTCACATTTCTTATGCTGCATTGTTTTTATGACATTAAATTATTGTACATTTAACTGTATACTGTAATGAATATTTTAACAATCCGATCTACAGGACATCAGCAGAGTTTTTATCCTAGTTACCAGGAGTCCCCTACTACTTGAGCTAAAAGAATAATATCATTAGCTGACAACAGTAGTACGCTGTTTTCCTGTGTATGAACCACCTGCTAGAGGAGGACGCAATACACACTTTACAGGAATTGTACCTAATCACATACCAATATAAAACAAACCACGAGCAAAAACAGGAGTTAAAATATATTTTAAAAATGCATTTCACTTTATGCAGTATCCTTACTTTCTTACTGTATTTCTACTACTTTTACTGACCAATTTGCAAAACCAATAATTAATAATAGACTTTAAAGATATTAATGTCTCTCCATAAATTTCATAAAGGTATTGAGGTGCAGGTTGTGCCTCCAAGGTTGTTATATCTACTTACCACACTACTACTACTTACCATGCTACCTTTTACAAAATTGTGACTTAACATGTGCAACTAGTTGAGGACACCTTCTGAAGTCATAATCTATTAAAGATTTTATTGCTAAACTACATCACATAACATTAATCTACAGAAACTATGGAACATGGATAGCAAAGAGGTCAGCTATGGTCTCCCAAACTGTTTTTATTAAAACAGTGGACTGTCAATGGTAACGATTGTGAAAGAAGGATCTTTTCAGTGTTACAAAATACAAAGTTTCCATGTTTATGCCATTCAGTGACATGATTTAAGTAGGTGATGGTCCTTCACATATATCTTACTCACATAAAAAAAAAAAAAGCAGCACTTGGGGAAAATCCTGGGAGTTGCTAAGGGATAATAAATGCACACACATAACCATGATTTCAGTTATGTCACATTCTTACATATACACTCACACTCAGTTCCCATAAACTGTCCATTCCCATAGTGAATTAGTTCTACTCATTGATGGTCTTTCTGACTGTGATTGATTTGCTATGAAAAGGGACAAAGTGTATTAAATAATTTGAATTCTTGCTGTAGGTACATACTGAGACATCTGCATGCCAAACGGGTTCTAAAAGAGGGCTAAGTCCCTGTCAGATTATCTGAAATTAGTGATTTTGGGAACATTGTAATTTAATAACTATGTAACTTTTAACCAGTTCAAACATACTAGGATTTGTAGTTTCAAATACCTTTTTCTCCCCAAAAATATTCAAGACAGATAGAACTAAAAGACTGGAAAGATCCCATTAAAAGGAAATTTCTGATGCTCCATTAACCATGGAGTCACTATCAGAGTTTCCATAATATACCTGTAAAATAATCACTTTTATAAATAAGTATAAGGAGATTATATACAATTTGAAAAAAAAAAAGGAGACAATTACTGAGTGATTTGTCTTTTTCAGCAAACTTAGTATAGGCCAAATTGTGGCCTGGCTAGCACAGAGTAAGGAGAGCCAGGTATTTGTATCAAAGAAAACATGGGAGAGAAACAGGCTCTGAAGCAGTGTTTCCCAAACTTAGGACACTGCTTGTGTAGAGAAAGCCCGCGGCGGGCCGGGTCTGTTTGGTTACCTGCCTCATCCACAGGTCTAGCCGATCACAGCTCCCAGTGGCCACGATTTGCTGCCCCAGGCCAATGGGAGCTGCTGGAAGTGGTGGCCAGTATGTTCCTCAGCCCGTGCCACTTCCCGCAGCTCCCATTGGCCTGAAGCAGCGAATCGCAGCCACTGAGAGCCATGATCAGCCAGACCTGTGGACACGGCAGGTAATCAAATCAGTCCGGCCCACCACGGCTACACAAGCGGCGTCCCAAGTTTGGGAAACTTTGCTCTAAAGGAAGAGTACAGAGCCTTGTCTCCACCCCTACTCCACCTGAATCAGTGAACTTGGCAAACAAGCTGTGCCAGTTTTAGAGCCGGTACAGTTTATTCCTCTGCAGCAACCCTCTGGGGATGCTCTGGAACAGTGCAACGATGTACTCAGGGTATATTGTAAACTGACAATCTAGCCCTATATAAAGTACAACACTGAAATTGATGCATTTCTCCTTCACAACTCTATAACATTGTCTATTCTGCTCTTGTCTAGCACTGGTAAGATCAGGACAGGTTTTATCTTTAGTATGACCTTGTAAAATGCTGCTTATTGTTAGTAGATACATAAAATATAATAATTTTATTGCAGCAGAACAAACAAGTAGGTACAGAAGAATGCTTTTGATAGTATTCACAGCTATGTATGAAAGGAAACAAATATACACTGATTATGTCAGTCACTAAAATAATCCAAATAAAGCTATGTTGTAGAGAGTATTTTTTTTCCATCTTTGACAACTGTAGGCGACACTAAGCATTTACAGCTAACCTAGACTTTTCCATAAAAAAATTTATAAAAACACTATGAGTGATAAATACTGCTTAGTATAGATTTTAGTGGTAATACAGTAAGTCCTTTTACAAAGAAAAAATGTACAGTAGCTTAAATTAAAAAAAATTAAAAATTACAGAATTACTGATGGAATAACTAATGCTCAGCCTGTTCCTGCTTCCTTTGAAGACTTTAGGAGTATTGCCTTTGACTTGAATGGATGCTGGATCAGGCCCTCTGTTTATATCTCAGACAAAAACTCCTGTTAATCTGGGAGATTACATGTCAGTAACTTAAAATAATATTGTACTTACCCAAGAACAGGCAACAGAAACCTAGGAAAATCAAAGTTAAGACTGAACTTAAAAGAAGTTCAAACATGGTAAGAGGAGGGGAATGCACAATTTATGCACCAAACAACCTTAACTCTGCCCTGTAGGGATGTCAATTACTATTATTATTAATACATTATACTGTTTGACATGAGTATTCATCTGAAAAAATAATGAGAAGTCCAATGGCACCTTAAAGACTAACAGATTTATTTGGGCATAAGCTTGTGGGTAAAAAACCACTTCTTCAAATGCATGGAGTGAAAATTACAAATACAAGCATAGATACACTAGCACGTGAAGAGAAGAGAGTTATTTTACAAGTGGAGAATCAGTGATGATAAAGCCAATTCAGTCAGGATGGATATGATCCACTCCCAAAAATCAATGGGGAGGTGTCAATACCAAGAGAGGAAAAATGGCTTTGGTAGTGAGCCAGCCACTGCCAGTCCCTGTTCAAGCCCAAATTAATGGTGTTAAGTTTGCAAATGAATTGTAGCTCTGCAGTTTCTCTCTGACATCTGTTTTTGAAGCTTTTTTGTTGCAGGATGGCTACTTTTAAATCTGTTATTGAATGTCTGGGCTTATGACCAAATAAATCTATTAGTCTTTAAGGTGCCACTGGACTCCTCACTGTTTATGTGGATATAGACTAACACAGCTACCCCTCTGATACATCTGAAAAAAAAAACACCTGTTTTTTTCTCCTCTCAGAGTTCACAAAATGATAGTGATAAGGTTGTTCGGGTGCATTAAATGTACATTTACAGAAAATACTCTTTTTAGATTTCTTGAAGGGCAGATGCTGCCATCATTCTAGTGAAGTCTATTAGCTGGACGTAGCCAAAAGAGCTGCTACTAAAGGGCTAGTACCAGAAGTTTCTCCTCCATGTTCCAGTATCAGAAAAGGAAAAATACAGATTGGGTTAGATAGTACATAAAAGGAGATTCAAACATTTGGCATCAGGAGTCTCACTCTGTCCCTCTTTGGATGTCATCATGAAGGTACTGGTGATTAGATGGTTAAGAAAAATAATGTGATCGTTTCTCAACTGAAAAACAAAAATGGGGGATGTGTCATAATTCTTCTGTTCCTCCAGTTTGGCATAGTTTTTGGAAAGATTTTTGCAAAAATCTTTACTAATTGATGCTATCATTTCTATAACTACCTTCTATATTAAGGCACATGAATATATAATAGATACAGTGAACACTGCACCACTCAAAACAATATAGTGAACAAATATGAGACTATCTTGCAGGCTAAAACCTTTGTGTAAGATAAGATATATCTTGAGGGGTTTTTTTCCCCCTCATTCTCTCCTTCTCTTCTTTTATTAGTTTCAGAAGAAAGGTTCCTATCTGTTCATAATCTGTGCATAGATGACCACAGCTGAAAAAAGTGTATTTTCTTCCAGATTTTGCACACTCTAATCTGAACAGGAAACTGCAGGAAACAATTATAATGCAAATTTTTGTTTTATTCCGTGCAGGAGTTCACTGACTGATTCCTTCACTGCATGAACTGCAAGCAGTGGTACATTTCAGCTTTTTTTCTTTCGACTTTGTGTGTGCATATTGCAAACAATCTAGTATAGGGGCTTTGTTTTCTTTTGTTTTGCTGTGTTATATTCAAAAGCTGCCTTTTTAAAATTACACGAACAATTGGTCAAAAGATACCCTCAAGAACATGCTTACAGCTTCCTTTAATTGCACTAGGACTGCTATGAGTATTTGAGAAACCATTATTTGGCTTTATGCTGTTTTAACATTATGGTTAAAATTTTTATACTCAATCAGCAATTTAAATTAAGGTTTCCTTGGCGACCATAACCCAGCCCTTTGCACATAAGGTTATTTTTTTTTGTATCACTCTTTATAGTACTAACTGTAAGATACAGTGTAACTATAAAAACTGGGTTTGCAAATTTAATATCAGGTGGTTTCCTATTTACTTCTTTTTGACTTCATAGAAAGTTTGCTCAATGTATCAAAAACAACCAACCTCTCTCTCTCCAACAGGCCATTGTGACAACTCAACATGGGTTCATAGTTGGTTGTGTGCTTTCATTCTCATTCATCATTATCGATACTCCTGACTCAATTGGAGTGCATTTGATACGTACACTTACAGTCAGTTTTACTGGTGATGATAAATGAAAAGAAAAGGACACAGCTTGACTTTCAGATGCTAGGTTGTATGTGCAGGACTGGCTAAAACCTTTTTATATGGATTCAGAGTGAGCCTACAATGCCATTTTCACCAAACCAACATTCAAAATAGAACCATATTTTAATCTCTTACTATACGTGGAACATCGATGAGTTACAAATGCTATAGTTATTGTAATTTGAATTTTCTTATTTTGAAAAGGCAACACAGTGGATATCACACTGTACTGGCAGTCAGGAGAGTTGGGTTCTAATCCAATGATGGCTGCTGCATGGCCTTGGACAAGACTCTTCACCTCTCAGTAGCTCTGTTTCTCTTCTCAGACCTAATTTGTCTGGTGTCTTTAGACTGTAAATTCTTCAAGGTAGAGACGGTCTCTTACGATGCATTTGTACAGGGTCTGACACACTGGGACCACTAGGCACTCTGGGAATACCAATAATAAATATTAATAACTTTGTGCATGTACGGTCCCAGCCAGTATATTGCATTAATGACATTTTTGCATTCCATTTCAATGGTTTCTTTTTTAAATTAAAGAGGAAGCAAAAGGTCTCTGAACATTGAGTATGCTATTGTACATCCAGATATCACATAGTCATATAAGCATACCAGAGTATTTTAATTTGATCACACACTGAAATAAAAATTCTCTTGCTTTTGGTTTTGCATCTCAGAGAGCATGATGAATTAAAGAGACATTAGGAAATTGTTGTAGGGAGCAGAAACCTAGGTCACCAGACCTTTTAGATGCTAACTTAAAGGTTGGAATAGACCTGTTGCTATGGAAAGGAAGTAGAGAATGCCAGCTTTGCATCCCATCCTCACTGCGTTCCCTACACTTCCTTTCTCTCCCTGAAGATCCCACTCTATGGTTGCAAATGGTCACCAGCACCTCAGTGGCCATGAGCTGCTGCCCTGATCAGCAATAATTATTAAAAGGAGGCTGAAGGGGTGCAGAACTCGCATCTTACATATTCTGGCTGACTAAGAAAGGGCTAGCCCAACAACAGAATGTCTCACCTCTTCACATAGCCACTGAGTGCTGGGATGGGAAATACCCTGCCGCCCCCATCCAATGAGAGAAAGCATTGGGATACTGGAGAATAAAGATAAATTGAGTGCCTGGGCAGAGAGGTGGAAGAGGATGCCCAAATTGCTTGGGATGAAAGGAAGAAATCCATCTGCTGGAGAGGGGAAGTACAGAAAAAGTCAATTTGCTAGGAGGAGGTTGCTGCAGAAAGAGGATTGTCTCATGGGTGGATTAGTTTGCTGGGGGCAGAGGATGAATTGACTATGGGGAGAGAGGATGAGTATAGTAGGGGGTTTGTAGAGGATGGATTGAAAATCAGAGGTTTAGTTGGGGAGACAGAGTAAAGGGATGGTCTGGGGAACCAATTTGATTGGGAACTAGTAGGGGAAGGGAGAAGAATCATTTGAGCAGTGAGCCTGAGGTGTAGGCAGAGAGAATACAAGACTAGAAGTAAAGGATGGACTCATGAAAGCAATGTTGAACTGATGAGGCTGAAAGGGCAGAAGCACCACTAGGGGTGGAAGGTAGGGAAGAGGATGGATTGGGGCAGATAAATAACTGGAAAGGATTCTAGGAGAAAGAATTAATTATAGCAGAGGACTGATGGTGTGGGGGGCAATAAATGGATTAGGGGCTCAAAACTGATGGGACTGAGGGTCAGCCGATAAATGGGTGGATGGAGAACAAGAGATTGATGGATGAAGGGGACTGGAAATGTTCAGTATGGATTAAGGGGTCAGGTGGAACAGCAGAAATATGGATTGTTTGAGAGTAGAATAGTGTGAAGTGTTTTTCTAGTTCTGTGGGTGTTTGATGACAATGACATCAGTGCTTCGAAACCTAAGATTGTCATTGGAGATAAATTAAACACAAAACATGCAGTTATTCTAGAATTGAAAATAAATAGCAAGCAGTGTTCCATTTATATTCTTTAGGTTTGCTATTTTCTAAAATCTTTTGAAATACATGACATTCCACTTGGCATGTCACAAATTTTAGGGGAGAAACCCGCAGGTCTCTGTTCACATTTTTATTGCCTTTCCTCAGTAATTCAGAGCCTCACAACTTTGTTACCCAGTGATAGGTCTAGGTTGGAGGATTCAAATTTTATACTCAATATATTGTTGCATAGTGTGATCTGGGACATGCATCCCCACAGCCGACAAAATCAGATGTGGAAATGTAATTTAATAATTGAATGTTCAGCATAATTAAATGAGCAAATTTCTCTCCTTTTTACATAGGATACTCTTTCAACATCTGAAGTGTCATTTAATTTATTGTACCAGTTATTCTGGGAGTTATAGGTGATTTCCATTTTTTTAATATAGGATATTTTGATACCAGTAAGGCTCATAGGAACCAGGATTCCTATGAATCAGTAATTTTGATCATTGGTTTGTTGCATGCCCTTCTATATACTGCCTTGAACAAAAAAAAGCCTCTATTATTATATTAATTTTATATATATCACTTCCCAAAGGCACCGTAAAATATGTAGCAAAGCTTCAGGAAATTCTCCCCATCTCTAATCCATATGAATATCTTTAATGTCCACCTTGAACATATGGCTGGAGTACCAATTTTGTTACATTTTGATATGGCCCAGGAGAACTCTATTGTATAAATTGAAGTGGCCTCCATACTTTTTTCCCATGACCTTCATTAAATAATTATATTGATGTGGCACATCTGTCATTCTGCCCACTTTGTTAATAATTTTAACAAGGGTGAATATTCTGGAGGGAAAATGATTGACTGCCTATTTGCATTTGAGAAGTGGCATCCTCTTCCACTTCCCCTCCCCCTGACAAATTTAATGTAGTCAATCAAATTGCATTATACATAATGTCTAATTGATAGGTGTTGCTAGAATTTATATTTTTTGGAGACCAAATTTTTATTACATCTTTAATATGTTATTGTGGCTTGTACATGATATGAATTGGATACCTTTTCCCATCCATTGTTTCAGCATCATTGATTTGTCTCCACTTAGTAAGGATGGATTATGGTGGATTATTGAATCCTCACATAACAATGGATCAAACAGTAGCTCACAGTTTAGTGATCATTTCAGCATATTGTAGATGGAGCTGACAGCAAGACCTATAGTTAAAACTGCCCAACATTTTCCATTATAAGACTATGTTCCCAACTTTGCCAAAATTTAATCATCCAAGCAGAAATTTTCTATGCCAGATGTCTGCTTTGGCCTGAATTTTTTGGAAAGTTTCAACATAAATGTTTTATCATTACTAAGAAAGAGGTATGGAGAAAATTTTATTTTACCAATATTCAAAGATTCTCATAATTGTTTCACTGAGTAGCTGTCTCACCTCCATGCTTTGGAGCAATGACTTGATATTTGGTAGGTCAGAGAGGTACCAAATTCACCAAAATTTGGTTGAGTTAGAAGACAGGGACAGAAGGGCTTGTAACCACTAGAGCACAATCTCTTCCAGAAGCTAATATTAAACTCACGATTCCTGAAACTCAAAATTCTTCTGCTATCTGGAAAATAACTGTAAGCCTCACTGACCAAGTGTGTCTCTCATCTTTCTTTAGAGGCTGATCTGCATAACAGATAACAACCTACTACTCCATTAGCTTCAGTGGCATGGGACACTACTGTGGATCTTAAGGTTCCAAACCTATGGTGGTCAATATGGTATTATATGATGTAATTCAATTTGAATTTCTAAAAGCTAGTGAGTTCTATGAAAATAATTAAATATCATTAAAATGAATATTAAAGTTGCAAAGTCAAACATTCAAAAGTTAGGAAATGGATTCCACTTTCTATAAATAGTTAAGTAGTAATTGAGCCAGAAAAGAAAGTGAGAATGACTTTATAAGCCTGATGGTTAGTGTATCTACCTGGGACATGGATGACTGCTCTAATGACTAGTTATTTATCCAAAGTGAAACATCTTCAACTGGACTGTGAAAGACCCACATCAGAATATCCCATAGCCTAGTGATTAGGGCACTCTCTTAAGAGGGGAACACTTGTTCAACTCTTTTCACCCCATCAAACAGAGATGGGAATTGAACCAGAGTCTCCCACATTCTAGGTGAGTCCTCTAACCAATGAACTAAAAGTTTTCTTCCTCCAGATTATGAATGGTGCCTGACTGCATACACGTACCCTGAGCATGTCCACTGGATCAGGCCCCACAGGCAAGATAGGCAGAGCAATGTGCATCGTCCCCTGGTTTGAAGATCACCCTGTTGGGAGACAGGTCCCTGGACACCTAGACTGAGGCAGTAGTGTGCATGTGTGATGCCCACATACCCTGGTCATCAGTGGGCAGGACAAACTTGGGACCTCTAAGGCTTAGTGCATGAGCCCCTACTGCATGAGCTAAAAGCCACATGGTTCTGAGCTTAGGCTGTAGCAGACTCATTAATCTCTATGTGGTCCTGGTGCCACTACAGGGGGATAGAACACCACACCCAGGAGGTGCATGGGTTAAACGTGTCCAGGGGCAGAAACTTAGGCACCTAGGGATTTTGGGGGGGGGGGCGGGGGAGGGGAGGAGGGAAACTAGTCTCCAACTGAGTCTAAGGTACCTACTGGGTTAGCCAGCAACTGAGCAGGAGTTTTGTGGATCACCATGACGCAAAATACTGGGATTATGGGTTTCAGCATACTAGTCCTTTTGTGGATCTGGGCCCTAATGCCTGTTCCCCCTCTGTGAGATGGAGATAACGATATCACCTCACCTCACCAGGCTGTTGTAAAGACAAATGCATTAACATTTGTTCAACAGTCAGATACTATGGAGATGGGTGCCATAGTAAAGCCCATGAGGAAATTCATAATTCCGTAATCCATGCAGGGTTTGAATGGTGTGGAGTAAATAAGGTATGGGCCACACATTCAGTGATGAGGACAATAAAGAAATATTTAGTATCTACCAATTCAGGGAAACCATCCGTTATGCCGGAAGTATGCAGCTCAAGTTAGGATTGAGGTGTGACAGTGCAAAACAGAAAACTCATCTTTGTGCCTTCTCAAACCTAATGCCACTGAGTGCAGGGACGGTCTCCAGCTATAAATTAAACCTGCAAAGGAGCTGCTCTAATTTAGGACAGCTGCTGACAGCCCTAAAATAACAAAACCACAGCTAGAAATTGTTACTTTGTAGGGTTGTCCCAGCTTTCCTCTGGCAACAGGAAAATGGGAGATGGCATAGGATCGTCTACACTGAGTTTATATTACCATCGGATTCCCCTTACACTGTGCAAGAGGAGTGGGCATTCCTGATCTGGATACACTGATTCTTTGTTCAGATGCTGCTGATGGTGGGGCACAGTCGCTACTCTGCAAAGGAGGATATGGATGACTAGATTTTGAATATAAACCTTATAAAATACTTCTATTTCTACTATTTACTGAATATAGGTAACTGTCCTATTTCTACTATTTACTGAATATAGGTAACTGTCCTATAATTATTTACTTTTCAAATGTTTAGTAAACGTTGTTAGAATTCAAATACATAATCTCATAAAATAAAGTCAGACAGATATAAATGCAATCCAGTTAGTGCACATTCATTTTTACCAAAAATGGGGACTTTTCAAAATGAAAAACATTTTCTGAATTGTTTTCCCCAAAAGATAGATGAATTGGCATGCCCATTACATTTTAACCCTCGTAAGAGAGCAACACATGGCACCAGTCTGAGCCACAATGATGAGCTTTTTCAAAGAGCACCAATGGCAATATCACTGTACTAGTCTTGAACTGCAACTACTCCGATATTCTAAGCCTCTCCTGACAGGAAAGACCAGGCCTGCTAAATTGTGCAAACCATGTGTGTGTTTTTCCAATTTTAATAAATATGGTGGGACTGATATTGACAGAACACATTTCTTTTTTATCCTGAGCCAGATCTAAAACAGGGTCTCTGGAGGGGATTTATCCAACTCTAGAAACTAAAATGTTTCCTTTTTTTAAAAAAAAAAAATAATTTATCCCTCTTCCTTTCAACAAAAGGAGATATATGTGAGGGTCTACCTTTCTGTCACCCTGTCGTTCACAGATCACGCTGGACACCTTAAATCGTCCATAGAGGAGTCTATGAAGAATTTATGTAAAGAGATTCCCACATTATTTAGTGTATCTCAAATAAAAATAAAAGTCTGAGCACACACCATAGTAATTAATAAATAATAGTACTCAACAGGGGAAGGCCAAGCATGCCATATAGGGAAGCATCCAATTAATCTCCCCTTTGCTGAGACATCAAGTCAGTCCATTCTATACACCATGTAGGGAATATAGACTTTATCTAGTATTTGACAGAAAGAGGGTTAAATCTCGTCTCTTTCTACAGCAGCATGAGACAGACCACAGGTGCCTGCACTCATTGCAGTGATTGCACTCTGGGATGTCTGGAGATGAAGGAGGTTTCAGCCAACTTACAACTGGTGATTATTCCCCATTAGAAAGAAGGATAAAAAAGTTGGTTTGCAACTAGAAAGTCAAACAGCAGCAGCTAAGCAGTCTTTCAGATTGGTTGCGTGATCAAGACTCTTATGTTATTGATTTTTAGTTAGCAGTTCCACTGAAATAAATGAAGATTTCTGTTCAAATGTTAAATGACATACTACTATTATAATTATTTCCAGGGTATCTGGGCACACACAAACAGCCTGTGAATTGCAACCTAACCTTGTTCGTTGAGAGACTTTTGTCTGATGAAACCTCACTCACTCAAAGGCTTTAGTTTGCAGTGCTGTATCAGCAGTATTCTCTTCTTGCCCCATTTCCAAATGCTGGGAATAATTCTCTACCTGTTTTATGGCAGTGTAACTCCACTGACTCTGATGGAGTTACCTCAGGATAAAATTTATGTAACACAGGAAAGAATCAAGCTGTCTGTTAGTATGCCAGCCTTGATTCCTCCATTTACAGCAAGAAAATCTTTATTATCTTTCACTTACAAACTGGTTCCAGCAAAATCTTATACTTCCCAGGTGAAAGCAGATGAGCTTTGACTGTAAGGAACCTTTTCTAATGAAGTGCACTTTGCCTGCTGAGGCCTGGATTTAGCCTGACAGCTGGTCTGGGAGCAGTATATAATACAAAGTTGTTGTTTCCTCTTTAAAAACAAACAAACTAACAAACAAAAACCCCTCTCTCTTCAGGGCTTAGCATAACAAGTGCTTGTGTTGATTTTTTTATTTTACGTACTACTTACAAATTAAGTTATTTGTAAATGAAAGGCAACTGATAAAAAATAAATAAAATTAGATTTTAAATCCACTAGTTAACTATTTAACCTTGAAAGACTTCAGTGGGCTTAAAGAAACACTGTCAACTTTAAAAATATATACTGCAAAATATCTAATTTCCTTATGGTGCTGATACATTTATTAAAATAAATTTATACAAGAATCATGAAGTTACATTTATGTTTCCTTCTTGCATTTCTTCAACTTAGGCACCAAAAATCTATTCCATCAGTTTGGTTTTTTTTAAGTTGTCAGTTTCACATTTGGGTTCTAAGCCCTGTAATGTTTGGGAGCAAACCCTGCAGAAAAATACTTAAATCAACTCTTTCACATATATTAAATCATGGAAACATTTCTCATAGGTTTTGTAAAAGCTTGTTTTCACAAAATCTAAATATGGTATTCCTCACTAAATAATACTGGCCTCAATTCTATACCTACTGAAATCAATATGAAAATTTCTATTTACTTCAGGAGCATGGGGCTTAAACTGGAATGCCTTCAAACATCTTTGTTGTGAAAATTGTAACTGTTTAATAACATACAAAATGGTAAACAATTTTAGAAGAACTGAACAATCATATCCAACCAGCTTGCCAGGGGAAGCTTAAAAGTAAACTAATTACTCAAATTTGAGTTGGGCCAAAATATGAAGATGAAACTATAGGATCTCTAAGAACAACAAATGATCCTGACCTGTGTTTTATGTCTTGTGCAAAGAGCAGACCCTCCACCAGGATACTCCACTACTTCGTTGTAGTAAAGGTTCCAGCCAGTTAAAGGGGAATGCTATTTATTGAGTAGCCAGGGGCATCATACACCACCCAGCTGTTCCTGGGAAGCCGCCCTTCCATGTACTAACAAGGCCAAATTAAAATCAGGGAAATTCAATTATGAGGTCATAATAATTACTATTAAGCTTTAATTGGCGTTCAAGTACAGTACTACAGAGAAACTGCCTTAGCCATTGAAATCCCCGCCAGCCGTGGCAAAACCCCTGTTGCGGTCAGAGTGCTGGGAAGGAGCTCAGCGCCAGTCTGCGCCCCCCGAGAAGCCTTGGGTGGGACCTCTGCCTCCTCACACGCTATGTCAAATGGTGCAATGCACCTGTTCGCGCAGCAAGGCGCCCCCGAGCGCCTTTCACTCATTAAACTTAACACGCCACAAAGGCGTCTGGGAGGGGGTGTGCCCTGATGTCCCCCTTTGCCTCGGCGGCATACAAGCAAGCGGCCTGCCCTAGGTAACCGTGCTCTCGCTAGGGGAGAGCAGCTCCCCGGTTACCTGGTGCCCCAGTCCGGTCCGCAGACGTTCCCCTCAGGCTGTCGCTTCCCCAGAGGAAGACGCAGCAGGGACGCTACCAGGACAAACTTCCAACCACTTTAGCACAGGCGGCGTGAGCTCCCCCCGAGGCACCTGCTACCCGCAGTTCCCGGTGCCCGCCTGGCCCGGGAACAAGCACGTGTGCAAAGTGCGGGAACTCCACCGGGGGCTGGAGCTGCTCTCTGCCCCAGCGGGTTTTATGGCAGTTACTTGTATCTGCCAAGCAGCAGGTTGGCGGGGGGAGCGCAAACCCTCTGCACTGCCCGCTCCCTTCCCTCGTTAGGCGGCATTTCTCGGTCTCCTCACGCGCCCCGGCCGAGCAGCTTTCCCCAGCGAGCGCCCGACGCGGGGAACTTTGCAGAGCCGCGAATGGATGGTCTCCAACGGGGGAGGGGAGAGGAGGCGGGGCGGGGGGGGAGTTTGCGGCACTGCAGCAGCGGGAGCAGCTGCTGCAGCGATGCCGGAGCGCTCCCTGCCTCCCTCCCCTTCCCGCGCCAGCCCAGAGGGGTCTCTCCATTGTGTGCGGCAGCGGCGCGCTCCGCGATCCCGCAGCCTCCTAAGAGAGGGGGGACGCTTGCCCCGCCAGCAGCTCAGAGCCCTTCATCAATAATCAGACGCTGCCAGGCTCCCCGCCTCACAATGTGCTTCCCAGCTGAACGCTACTTTTACTCCCAGCCAACACAAGGGGAGTTGGAGAGGCAGCGAGATTCTCTCATTTTAGACCCCTAGGATTACAAAGGGTTAAATGAATTCCCTCCTGTCCATCACAAAGCGGCGGACTGCACAAGGATTGTAAGGGAGAAAGGAGGCAGAGTTTATAACCACAGTGTTTCTTCTCGAACGACCCATCCAAAAGAGAAAGAAAGAAATTAGTGGAAACCTATTAGATTACATTGCTTGCTCACGTATACACACCAAACTGTCCGAAATAGGGAAAGTACAAGGAGAATCCCCCGAATGTTGCTCAGAGTTGCAGAGCTCTATTGCAGTAGTGCCAGCCTTCCTTTGCTAATCCCGTTTGTTTACTCAGCTCGCCTACACATTAAACAGGCGCAGATCTCTGCAAAGTTACCGCGCCAAATGCAGAGAGCCTGTAACTCAATCAGCAACCAAGGCATCGGCTCCCCGTTTTGCAGCACTAGCGAGATGAAGGCGAAAGGCAAAGCTCAAATGCACCGTGAAATCGCTCTAAAAAGATGTTTTAACCGTTGCGCTCACACTCAGACACACCAAGGGATGAAGAATGCACAGCTTTAAAACTTCGTTAATAATAATTAAAAAAACAGAGACAATAACGCAGAATCTCATCCCACAGTAACCTGACAACTTTAGAGACAACAAACAAATCTACGGTACCTGCAAATAAACTTGTTGCATTGCTCATTGTACTGATTCTGCATTAGGGTTTCCCTCTTTGATCATTCCCCATTTATTTTAGAAACTATTGACTTCTTTTAAACCTATTCATGAATGCGCATAACCACAAAACAATTGCATCCCTCTTGAATTTCTAGACTGGTCTTTAATAGCATCCGCTGCTTTGTTATTTAGGGGACTTACCCTGTGAGATAAGATTTTCAGAAAACTAGCAGTTCCATGATTCAGTCCTTGCAACTTTCCTTGCATAGAGAGACCCTTTTTTTTTTTTTTTTTTTTGAGTTTAAGAAGACAAGCTGCTCAAGAGACTTTTAAATATAAAGGGGGATGAAACCGGATTTCTTCCCAGTATCAGGACTCTGGAAAATCAAATCCGTCTTCAGAAGAGAATTCTTTCAGACCCGTTATCTGTATTACTATTAATGCGTAGAGCAGAAGGCATTGCATACAAATAGACCCAAGTATGAGCTTCTATTGGTGGCCGTGGAAGGCCCCTGGGTCCTACTGCTCTGTCTCTGACAAACTACAAAGCAGCAATATGCAAGCAGCTTTGGAGAAGGAATGATTTGGAGGGGAAGGGGAAGGAAGAGGAGGTGGGGGGATCTTGTTTAATTGATTCGTTACCTCTGGTATTGTAATACGTGTTGCAATGGTTAACCAAGAAAAAGGATGTCATGCAATCTCCCCTTTCATATCTGCTTTTTCAATGACACTGTGCAGCATGGGTATGGGAAATCTGCTGGATTTCAAAGGAAAATTTGCAGAGAATTATTCACACAAGTAGGCTTTATTTTGGAAAATCTTTCACTTCCCTGCCTAGATTATACATCATTCATATGTTTTCTAATAGTTAATATTATTTACTGGAATTAATCAATTATGTGTTGAATTCCTCTTACACACACCTTCCTCTACCTATGCTTTTAAAAGGCACATCTGTTTCCCTGTGCAAGAAGAAAAAAAAATTTTCTCCAAAGGAAAATAATTTAACTTTGAAAGTGCTAATTAAAATAGATTTAGTATATATACATTATTAATACATAATTTTAAATTGCTCTTATTTTATAAGGCTAATACATTGATGATTCATTTTTAATTAAATACACATTATTTCTCTTATTTGATCTAAGAAATGAACACACTGAAGTAATATATCCTAGATGAAAATCAAACTCATCAACACATCTAAATAGAACTTTCTGTATTTGATTTGTAAAAGCTAAAATGAGTGTAAGTATTAATAAAATAGTAACGTAGGCCAACATAATCTAAACATGAAAGCATAATTTTAACAGTTAAAGGATTTTAATGTTGTCCTGCTAAATTAAACATTTGTAATTAATTACTGTGCTACCTTCCCAACAGCTTCAATATAGATTGGCATATTAGTCATGCAAATTACAAATCAAGGAGATTTAAAATTATGTGTGTGTATGGTAACCAGCTTTTTCCAACAATGTATGTTTATGTTTTTAAAGAAAAGTTCTCTAGAAAAGATTTTTTTAAAAAAGGATGCTTTCTTTAAGATTAAAAGAAACCCTGTTAATCAATGTCTTAAGGGACTGCATATTTAAGGGCTTAAATACTTTGTAAATTATTCCTTGGCTCACCATTGAACAAGAGATGGAACTCTGTGGCCAAGAGTACACTCTTCACAAGGTGTTATTTAGGATACTTATTGATACGACATAGCGTGCAACAACATATGTTCCTTGTATTTCAGTTGTGAACAATCATTGTAAATGTGAGTTTAATTACAAATTATGTCTACAGTTTATAGTTGAATGCTGCTGGAAAGTGATGCATAGAATAAGGTCAACAGCAATCAGCTCATAATTTCAACAGACTTGTAAACAAAACAAAGGAAAATACTGAAAAAATTATCTTTATTCAGCTTGTACTTTGAGAATCAACAGTATTTGAAACACATAATTTGAATTATTTTTGGAATCTAATTTGGAAGTGGGGGTTCAGTACTTTTTGCATCAGTAACCCTTGACAACAGAAGTTTTACTTCAAAGCCAGGTCTCATTGCTGAATTTCAAACCTAACTTACAGCTTACGTCTGTGTTGGAACCACAATTTAACTGTTTATACTCTGAGTTGTGTGTTGGTAAATTTATTTATTTATTTACTTATTTTTAATGCTTAATGTGCAAATACCATACAGCTCACTTTATTTTATCTCTAGTTACTAATTAACAGTGAAATAGATCAATGCAGTTCTCATCTCAGTATATATAGGTATTGCACCCATTCTGGTAGTATTTTCACTGTCACTGTAGGTCTCCCTGTGCTAACACTGCTCTAATAAAATACAATTAGTTATATGCAGTTCCAAAACTATTTTTTGATCCCTCGCTAATCACAGTCTTCTTTATAGCAACACATTTAATGTCATCCAAAAGACTTACCTTACAGCTGCATTATTCTATTGGGGGTAGCAAGTCATATATTCTGTTATATACCATAGCCATTAGAAAGCAGTCTATGGAGAAGAAATAAAAATATGTCTGTTTCTAATTTAGACTGAATCCATTATTTTTAAAAATCATTGTACACAAGTGGTTACTATGGGCAAATTCGGCCCACATTTACATAAAGCCATACTTAAACAATGGAGTTACACAAGAAGGCAGAAGTGTAGTAGTCTGGGTGCTATTCTGCTCTCAGTTACATTGGTTATCCACTAGTGTAACTCCTATAACTTTAGTGAAGATACTCCTAAAGATACTCCTATCAGTTTAAGTGAGAGCAGAATCAGGCCTATTATATTTAACTCAACAATGAATTTTTTTATAAATCTACATTATCTGTGGATTTAACAAAAATAGCAGAATCTATATGTGCAAATTCAACATGGTGTAACTAACAATAGTGAAGAAATTTCTCTGTGAAAGCAAGAAATTGTCATTTTCATTTTATATTCTGTAAGAATTAACGAATGATATCTCTGAGGGCATGTCTACATTATGCACAGGATCGACGGGCAGCGATCAATCTAGCAGGGGTCGATTTATCGTATCTATTCTAGATGCGATAAATTGACCACTGGGCGCTCTCGCATTGACTCCAGGACTCCACTGGAGTGAGAAGCATAGGCAGAGTCGAGAGGGAGCATCAGCCATTGACTTACCACAGTGAAGACACCGCAGTAAATAGATCTAAGGCCTTGGCTACACTGGCGCTTTACAGCGCTGCAACTTTCTCGGTCAGGGGTGTGAAGAAACATCCCCCTGAGCTCAGCAAGTTACAGCGCTGTAAGGCGCCAGTGTAAACAGTGCCCCAGCGCTGGAAGCGCGGCTCCCAGCACTGTAAGATAATCCCGTTGGGGAGGTGGAGTACCTGCAGTGCTGGGAGAGCTCTCTCCCAGCACTGGCTCCGCGACCACACTTGCACTTCAAAGCGCTGCCGTGGGAGCACTCCCATGACAGCGCTTTGGAGTTTCGAGTGTAGCCAAGCCCTAAGTATGTCGACTTCAGCTAAGTTATTCACATAGCTGAAGCTGCGTAACTTAGATAGATCTCCCTCCACCCCTAGTGTAGACCAGGCCTCTGAGTGGTTTAACAGATAAATTGGGTGGATAGTTAAACGTCTGAGCTAATATTATTGCTCTGTAATGAAACAAAGCAAAGAGGAATAATCACAGAGCCAATCTATTACCACAGTTAAAATGCAATTGCTTGACCAATTATCACTCTATGGATAATTCCTTGATGCAGGCAGAACAAATAAATTATTAAATAAAAGTGAAGCAGTAAACTAACAAAAGATGCCAAGTATAATAATATGTGTAATAATATATATATATATATAGACACACATCTTTATACAGATGCATATACAATATATACAATAAATTAAGTATGCAATGTAAGTTTTGCCACTTACCTATGTTATACCCATCATGAAGAATAGTATAAATGATATATCATCATGAGAGTTCTCATTGTTCAGAGTTGAAATATATAATCTGACATTTAAATGTGTAAGACAATAGTTTCATGTTTTCTAGATGTGTAAGAATCTCCTTGTTTCATTATTTTACTCATGGAAATTATCTTTGAATTTTTCATCTTGGAGTAGTTTACAACTCAGTATGTTATGACAGACGCCTATTTCCATCTTGTCCTTGGAACTTGATGACAACCCCTTATTGTCATTCCTGGCGACATATAACATTTGTGGAAGTTGTAAAGCAAACTATGATCGTCATCTGTCAGCATTTCTTTTTTCTGTCTTGTCATAATCAGTAAAGCATGCAATTCTAGGCAGCTAGGTAAACAGTTACATACAAATTTGTGTGAAATGAAATATAATCGGTAGTGATCTAATGCAGTGCTCTCCTAATATATGTACACTTTGTAAGCACCTGATTCAAGATGGGAGAATGTTTCCCATTGACTTTATTGGGCTTAGGTCAGATGCTAAATATGACGTGTATGGAAATGTCCAAAGTGTAAACTTTTGTGCATGATCCAAATGAAAATTATTTTATTTTCAAAGAAGAAGATTTTTATGAGGCAGTATTTTAATAATTAGTGTGATTACTTATTATCAGCAAATTATGTTAAGGACAGTGCTTATGTAACTTGTATTGTTTACCAATAACGTGTGACAGTTAGCAGCCCCCCCAACAGCTAGTAGCTTTATAATAGCTGGCAACCATTAAGAGAAATTGGACACCTCATGGACACAGTAGCCTGAACTTTTGAACAGTCTTTCCTTATCAGTCTTGAGGCAGTTGAAGCTGGTCCAGAGCTGGTTTTTGCTGAGCAGATTGCAGAAGTGCAGGGTTTGCTAACCACCAATCAAATGCTAACACGACCGAAGCCTGTGTATGAGTGTGTATAAAAGATTCTTGGTTTTTATATGGAGTAGAGTTTCTTCTGCAGAATAAAGCAACCTTTCCTTATCCCTTTCCTTATCCCTGTCTGGCTGTCATTGGCTCTCAGCTAGGCGGACCCGACATTTCGGTAACACATGGGTGAACAAAGATTCAATAGCATAAAGATTAATATTGAGGACCTGGGAAGAGATGGGAAGAGCTCAGCTGATCTTCTTTGGGATCTTTATGGTGTAAAGTGCAAGTGAAAGAAAAATGAAGACTGATACGCTAGACCAAATGATGACTGTAGTGATGCTGTAGACAGAAGTGCTTAGTTTTTTTGTCGTTGTTTTTTGTTTGGTTGGTTGTTTGGTTTGTTAGAGCATTGAATGCTTTCTCTGATGAGAGGAAACGTCATGAATCTGACACTGTTACACTCTTTACTTCACTTACGCACATGCATAACTTGAAATGAATTGACTTCACTAGTACTACTTGTGAGGTGATGAGTTATACCTGAACTAGAGCCTGATTAAGCCACATGTGGTGATAAATCATTCCTGTGCTACGCTCTCGCCAATCCACAAGGCAGGAACTATTCTGGTGACTAGTCTGGTGACTTTCAGGGCAGACATATAAGTCTTACAGGAGCCCAGTCTTCCCAACATCACTTCATGCCTTGGAACTCTTCCTGGCCTGATAATGGGGACTGAATCCAAAGGCCTTAGTCTGTTCCAGCCTTATTCCCAGTCCAGCTGTTCTGAGCCCACTCCTGACTCTGGTTTCAACCTCTGTCTGCAGTTCCTGGTCTGACTTTCATCTCACTGACCACTAGACCTGACCCTTCATGTTTTGGTTTCTGACAGTACTCACACATGTCAATTTATGCATGTGCTTTGCTGAATTGTGGCCTGCATTTCCTCCTAATTCTTCTATGGAAGAAATGGGATTTGCTCACCTGTAACAAACTGATACAAAAAGTTTGGCCCATAAACTTCACAGAACTCCGAAGATCCACCTCAGGCAAGCAGCATCCACATTGAGGCCCCTTGGGGGAATACTGTCAATTTTCCTGCTTGGTTGGCTATGTTCTTTTAGGTTGTTTGAAGGAAGAATGCAGAAGAATACTGTTGGCCCTCCCAGAACTTCCTCTTTCCACACAGACCGAGCCAGGGATTCCACAAGTGAAGTGCATCTGAGAAAGTGGGTATTCACCCACAAAAGCTCATGCTCCAAAATGTCTGTTAGTCTATAAGATGCCACAGGATTCTTTGCTGCTTTCACAAGTGAAGACTCTCCTTTGTTCCTGGCAGTAAGGACCCCATCAAGAGATCTGTTTAAACTGAGTATCATGAAAACCTACTGACAGAGAGATATATTAGACTGTTGAATTCTGTAAAGGAGGTGACAGACAAACATCTCTACAACAGTATCCTTGCTGGTTAAATCAACCAGAAGAACTATTGCAAAGTATAAAACCGATTTCTGGAGCTCTGCCAATACAGTTTGTTGGACCTGTTCCTAAGATTTTCCAACAACACAGTTCTACTACTGATGGTTTGACAGAAACGGCAAAGGAAAAAAAGGGGGAAGGGAAAGAAAAATTAAGAAGAAACCCTGAAGGGAAATAGTACAAAGTAATGTTACATATAGACAAAATCTACAGTTTGACGATACCACATCAAACAGAACTAGGTGCCTTAGAGTCATGGGTTACAGAATATATATTAAAAAAGAAAAAAATAGAAAAAATAATGTATGCTCTTACAGTATATGTACATATTTAAGGTAAAATTGTTTAATGAGTTTATGCAGCTCCTAAACTGGAAGGACCTGAATAAACCATCTTTGTGATAGTCAAAATATGAAGAATGAGAGCAATTAAAAGGTAACAGCTGCCTTGTGCCTTGTGTAATCATATACTAGTGCAAAGTGGAAGTAATACAGTACCATTCTGATTTACAACCACCATCAATTGGTATGAATGATTTCAGAATACAGTATCATGGCGATGTACTCTTTCACCATGTTTATCCAATGTGTATATGAGATGATTGGTAGTAGAGCAGGTCAAAAGTTGGGGGGAAAAAGTTGTTTTGTTTGGAAACAAAAACAATAGATATTTTGAAATTTCCCATAGAAGAGATATTTTGAAAAAAAATTTGAATAATTGAAACACTTTGTTTAGAGAAATTCAAAATTAAATTCCACCTAGGAGATAAAACTTGAAGTCTCCCAGTTCAGCTATGTCTCCCAGATCTTCCAGGCTCCCAGAACACTGGCAAAGAGCCTAGAAGCCCTGAGAATCCCAGCTCAAGTTGGGGCTTTCAAGACATCAGTGCTGGTGAGCTCCTGTCTCCTTAGCAGAAAGCCTGGAAGCTCACAGCCCAGCTCCTGTCTCCTTAGCAGAAAGCCTGGAAGCTCACAGCCCTCAGGGTGTCCACGCGTCTAGCACTGTGGCAAGGAACCTGGAAGTCCTGGATTCCCTGACCCTGGAACAATCAGTATGATGATCTGTCCAGCAGCATGGCCCTGGAAGCCCTGGCTTCCAACTCTGTGGCAGTCTGCCAGGTGGGCTGCCAAGAAGCACGGTTTTGTTCCTGTGAAATGTTTCCATTTCAATGAATTGGCAGTTTCCAATGAAAAAAAAATTCTTTTAGAAAATTTCTGACCAGCTTTAAATAGGAGAGTGACTGAGGAGTTATGGGATGAAGTATATTAAGTATGTTGATAACATTCAGCCTTCTAACTTAATTGCAGCTGGTCCAGAGAATAAAGTCCAATGAATTTCCCAGTGTCTGGGTGAAACTGGGGTACAGATGAGAGTGAGTTGGCCGAGTTGCCTGAGAAGACTGAGATAATAGCAGTAGGTTGGGGGAAGCAGTCAGAGGAGTTATATCAGCTCTCTGCCTGAAGGTGTATGACTGACATATGTGACAAAGTCCACAATGTAGGGAGGGAACTGTGCATACCCCTAGCTGCTTGTGGATGATCAAATAGCAGATGTAATAAAGACTGCTTTTTCTATCAGCATCTGCTCAGGAGGCTGCAGGTTTTCCTTTCAGATGTGGAACTTGTCACTATGATTCCTTCCTTTGACACCTCAATACTGGACTAGTGCCCTGTGCTTTTCATGGAGTTACATTTTAAATGATACCTGCCGCTGGTGCAGAATGCAGCAGCACCCTTGATAAGCCAATTTCCTGCTGTGAGCATATTAGAACTATGTGCAGGGATCTGTACTATATTGTCTACAAATAGACATCAAGATGTTGGTTTTGACCTAATGGATCTTGGGACCTTCTGGTCTGAGAGACTGACTTTCTCCTGATGCCATAGTTATGTAGCTAAGATAAGTGGGGGTTCCCAAGCTGGATCCTTGTTGGAACCGAAGAGTCTGAGTGTTCTTTGTGGATGTCACTTTCCTTTAAAATCCCACACCAAGTGTATTGACCTGTGCATGCCACAAAAAACATTTGTTTAAGATGAATAAATAGAGGACTGAAGCAGATGAAGGTGTGATTTCTGCATGGTGGAAACGTGAGTTTGTGAGAGTTTTAAGTTCCTGTGACCTGACTGGTAATTGAGATGGAGTAGAGTGAAGAAGAAATGGTGCCACTTTGGATTATTTATATCATAAATCCTCTAGTACTGTGTTTTTAAATGTATGTCAAAAAATGTTGAGCTTTGATTGGGTACTCTATGCTGTAGATAGTTTTTAAAAATAAAAACACACACACACGGAATGACAGTCCAATGTGTTGCAACAAGGTATGTTCAAAGATCACAGTTAAAAATGACTATGGATACAAGGTGGAGATGATCGAAAGAATCAACTATTTGGTTAGTTAAGGTTTGTGGGGGGAAAGATAAAGGAAGACAAAAGGAAAATGAGTTAGTGCTAACGAAAGAGGTAATGAGGGAATAAGGGCTTTTAACAATATGTAGCAGGGGAAAATGAAACCTGATCTCCTTCCTTGAGAAGGTAACAGATTTTTTAGACAAAGGAAAGGCAGGGGATCTAATTTACCTCCATTTCAGTAAGGCATTTGATATGGTTCCACATGGGGAATTATTAGTTAAATTGGAAAAGATGGGGATCAATATGAAAATTGAAAGGTGGATAAGGAACTAGTTAAAGGGGAGACTACAACGTGTTGTACTGAAAGGTGAACTGTCAGACTGGAAGGGGGTTACTAGTGGAGTTCCTCAGGAATCGGTTTTGGGACCAGTCTTATTTAATCTTTTTATTACTGACCTTGGCACAAAAAGTGAAAATGTGCTAATAAAGTTTGCGGATGACATGAAGATGGGAGGTATTGCTAACACAGAGAAGGACTGGGATATCATACAGGAAGATATGGGTGACTTTGTAAACTGGAGTAATAGTAAAAGGATGAAATTTAATAGTGAAAAGTGCAAGGTCATGCATATAGGGATTAATAACATGAACTATTGTTATAAGCTGAGGAGGCATCAGTTCGAAGTAACAGAGAAGGAGAAGGACCTTGGAGTATTGGTTGATCATAGGATGACTATGATCCTCCAATGTGATATGGCTGTGAAAAAAGCTAATGCAGTCTTGGGATGCATCAGTTGAGGTATTTCCAGTAGAGATAAGGAGGTGTTAGTACTGTTATACAAGGCACTGGTGAGACCTCATCTGGAATACTGTGTGCAGTTCTGGTCTCCCATGTTTAAGAAAGATGAATTCAAACTGGATCAGGGTTAGAGAAGGGCTACTAGGATGATCCGAGGAATGGAATACCTGTCATATGAAAGGAGACTGAAAGAGCTTGGCTTGTTTAGCCTAACCAAAAGAAGGCTGAGGGGAGTTATGATTGCTCTTTATAAATATATCAGAGGAATAAATACCAGAGAGGGAGAGGAATTATTTAAGCTCAGTACCAATGTGGACACAAGAACAAATGGATATAAACTGGCTATCAGGAAGTTTAGACTTGAAATTAGACGAAGGTTTTTAACCATCAGAGGAGTGCAGTTCTGGAACAGCCTTCCAAGGGGAGTATTGGGGGCAAAAGACATATCTGGCTTCAAGACTAAGCTTGATAAGTTTATGAAGGGGATGGTGTAATGGGATAGCCTAATTTTGGCAATTAATTGATCTTTGATTAATAGCAGGTAAATAGGCCTAATGGTCTGTGATGGGATGTTCGATGGGGTGGGATTTGAGTTACTACAGAGAATTCTTTCCTGGGTGTCTGGCTGGTGAGTCTTCCCCACAGGCTCAGGGTTTAGCTGATCGCCATATTTGAGGTCGGAAAGGAATTTTCCTCCAGGGCAGATTGGCAGAAGCCCTGGAGGTTTTTCGCCTTCCTCTGCAGCATAGGGTCCGGGTCACTTGCTGTAAGGTTCTCTGCACCCTGAAGTCTTTAAACCGTGATTTGAGGACTTCAATGGCTCAGACACAGGTTTGTTACAGGAATGGGTGGATGAGATTCCGTGGCCTGTGTTGTGCAGGAGGTCAGAATAGATGATCATAATGGTCTCTTCTGACCTTTAAGTCTATGATTCTATGAACACCTCCAGTGCATTTATGACCTCATCAGTACTGCCTCTGCATTCCGAACACCTTCAGAGTGAGGAGAGAATCTTTGGTGGCTGAACGAATGCCTTGCATTAAGGTAATTTTGTCTTTCCAGTAGGGTTGTCAATTAATCAGTTAACTCACGCGATTAGCTCAAAAAAATTAATCGTGATTTAAAAAATTAATCACAATTAATCGCACCTATAACAATAGAACACCATTTCAAATGTATTAGATATTTTTGGGTGTTTTTCTACACTTTCAGTGTTGATTTTAATTACAGCACAGAAAACAAAGTGCACAATGTTCACTTTATATTATTATTTTTATTACAAATATATGCAAAATAAAATAAATAGTATTTTTCAGTTAACCTCATACAAGTACTGAAGTGCAATCTCTTTATCATGAAAGTGTAACTTACAAATGCAAATTTGTTTTGGTTACATAATTGCACTCAAAACCAAAACAATGTAAAACTTTAGAGCCTACAAGTCCACTCAGTCCTACTTCGTATTCTGCCAATCACTAAGACAAACACATTTGTTTACATTGATGGGAGATACGGCTGCCTGCTTCTTATTTACAATGTCACCTGAAAGTGAGAACAGGTGTTAGCATGGCACTTTTGTAGCTGGTGTTGCAAGGTATTAACATGCCGGATATGCTAAAAATTTGTGTGCCCCTTCCATGCTTCAGCCACCATTCCAGAGGACATGCTTCCATGCTGATGATTCTCATTAAAAAAAATAATGCATCACTTAAATTTGAGACTGTACTCCTTGGGGGGAGAATTGTATGTCTCCTGCTCTCTTTTACTTGCATTCTGTATATATTTCATGTTATAGCATTCTCAGATGATGACCCAGCATGTTTGTTTTAAGAACACTTTCACAGCAGATTTGATAAAAGGCAACAAAGGTACCGATGTGAGATTTCTAAAAATAGCTACAGCACTTGATCCAAGGTTTAAGAATTTGAAGTGCCATTCAAAATCTGAGATGGACGAATTGTGGAGCATGTTTTTAGAGGTCTTTAAAGAGTAACAGTCTGATGCAGAACCAACAGAACCCAAACCACCAAAAAAGAAAATCAATCTTCTGCTGGTGGTATCTGACTCAGATGATGAAAATGAACATGCGTCAGTCTGCGCTGCTTTGTATCGTTATCAAGTATCGTTATCATCAGCATGGGAGCACGTTTTCTGGAATGGTGGTTGAAGCATGAAGGGACATCTGAATCTTTAGTGCAACTGGCATGTAAATATCTTGCAATGCTGGCTACATGCATGCAAATATCTGTTCTGACTTTCAGGTGTCATTGTAAACAAGAAGCAGGCAGCATTATTTCCTGCAAATTCTAACCAACCTTGTTTGTCTGAGTGACTGGCTGACCAAAAAGTAGGACTGAATGGACTTATAGGCTCTAAAGTTTTACATTGTTTCATTTTTTAATGCAGTTATTTTTTGTATATAAGTCGACATTTCTAAGTTCAACTTTCATGATAAAGAGATTGCACTACAGTATTTGTATGAGGTGAATTGAAAAATAATTTTGTTTTTGTTTTTTACAGTGCAAATATTTGTAATAAAAATAAATATAAAGTGAGCAATGTACACTTTGTATTCTGTGTTATAATTGAAATTAATATATTTGAAAATGTAGTAAACACCCAAAAATATTTAAAATAAATGGCATTCTATTGTTGTTTAACAGCACAATTAATCACAATTAATTATTTTAATTGCTTGACAGCCCTACTTTCCAGCTAACCCTCCGTAATGTCAAATCTTGAAAGGGCATGGAATCCTGGAAGCATGGCAGCTATTAATGGTCTGAGTGATAGAAACGCATCTCTGAGGCATAGACTGTGATTCTGTTTCACAACAGCAGGCACAAAACCAGAATCTTGTGCAAGTCTGGGTTAGCATCTCACAGACAGCACTAGAACATCTGTGTTTTGTGCAAAAATCCAGAGTTTAGTAGCAACTCTCTCTGTGGCACTGACAACATGCAAGATAACTTTAGTGTCAGTCTCATCATGGGAACTATAGGAAACCTTACTGAATGATGCAAGGCAGCAGCTTCGTTATGTGATGCAATGACAAAATTCTTCGAGCAATTCTTCACATGCTGGAGCACTTTTTCCACAAGGAATGTGGTTTACTCATCCTTTGTGTGAGTATAAGACAGTCAATTCTTGATTGTGACATTGGCGATGTTTTTGGAGCCACTAAGTGTGGACAGGCACAATATCGTGGAATCTTTTTTTTGGTCATTATTTTTAATTGATTCCTTTGCATACATGTCAAATATAAGATAGACTTCATTACTAGTCCAGTATTTTCTCTGTAGCCTTATAATGACATGTCCAGCCAAATCTCAGAAGGTATTAACAGTTTCTGGTTTGCTGAAAGCTTTTACCTCAGCCATACCATCTATGATTGCTACCCTGAAAGGTAGCAGTCACATTGTTAGTAGGTGCTGTCTTAGAAAGACCATCCAGATATGCATTAGTTTGCTTTTCTCCTGGCACATGTGTATTGTATTGGAAAATTGATCATACTACCACAGAGAACTTGTCCTTTTCCAAAGTCTCACACAAATCAACTTCATCATGAAATCTGGGCATGACCAAGAGACAAGCAAACATTGGGCTGTCTGAGGTTAGCTCTGTAATATTCCCTGCCACTTTCACTCTAATTTTATTCTTTGCCTGTTAGCATAACTTCTGTCTGTTCTTCTTGACTGGAGCCTTGGATAATTCTTTGGGGTCTGAAGGCTTCATACAAGTCATGACCCAAAGTATGAATTCAACTAATAATTTTAGCTATCTTGTCACTGAAGACTGCTTTTGTCATGATATTAATAAACTCCCGCTCATCATACACAAATAGGTTGCCAGTGTGAAGCTCATCCTGTAGTTTTAAAATTGTCCCTTCTTGGCATTTAACAGGACTTAATTAGTCTAGATGGTCCTGGGTTACTTTTAGGGAAGTTATCCCAGCCATGCTTGGTGTTTTGTTCAAAACTGGATGGAGCTCTGAGATTGTCAGGAAAAAACTAGGAAAGAGCATTTGAATGCTGTGTTATGTCCACCATATTCTAGGTCTTCATCCGAACCATGTACATGGAAGGGAACTGGTGATCATTTAAAATTCCAAATTTGTTTTCTAAATTCCTCCAGTATGTCCCATACACCTCTTATTTGTGTGAGGTATCAGGCAAATCTACATCTAAAGCAAAAATATTTCACAAAGTCGGTGGTGCGAGGTTCAGGTTCCAATCAGCAGTCTTGACAGATCAAATAAAGAACAACAAAGACTCAGCAATCTTTGTGTATCACCGCACCATCTCAAAAGTTGGCTTTGTCACTGATTCAAACTCATTAAATTGCTTGATCCATTCTGATATTGCAGCTCTCCATTGTGTGCAATTGGTTTTTGAGAGATGATTGTACACTGGATGTGTGGAACTGGTTTGTAAGTCCTTTACCTTTTGGGAAATGAATTCAAACACATCAGTATGATTTTCAAAGAAGACATCTAGGTAGCATGTTTGAAGGGCAACAGTGTTTCGGTGTATGCTTCAATAGCATGTTGCAACTTTTTCCTTGCAAGAATTTGGTTTACAGTACTGTCACTATAATTCCACCAGAGAGGTCCTTTTGGGCCATCTGCCTGTCCCAAGTCAGGATAAAGGAGGAGGGTTGGGCGTGGGGCGAGCAACTCCACCTCGTAAAAAATCGACTTACTACAGAAACGCCAACAATAGAAACAGAGACTTTTACCCTGGAAAACAAATGGTCTTCAACTCGAAGATGCATGACGCTGGTTGGTAAAAGCCGTGAGGAAGACACTAAGCCGATTACCCTTCTTGCAACCAGGAAGATTACCATAGGCACATGGAACGTGAGGACCATGTACGAGTCAGGAAAGATGGCGCAGGTTGCAGCAGAGATGAGGAGCAACAACCTGACCCTATTAGGCATTAGCTAGACAAGATGGACGCAAGCGGGACAGAGACGACTGTTGACAGGAGAGCTGTTGCTGTATTCAGGACATGAAGAGAGCGACGCACCCCACACACAGGGAGTAGGCTTCATGTTGTCCAAGCAGGCACAGAGAGCACTGATTGGATGGGAGGCACATGGTCCCAGGATCATCACAGCATCCTTCAGAACTAAAATGAAGAGGATTAAGATGAATGTTGTTCAGTGCTACGCTCCAACTAATGCAGTCCTACTGTATGGAGCTGAAACCTGGAGGACAACCAAAACAACCATCAGGAAGATCCAGACCTTCATTAATAGCTGCCTTAGAAGGATTCTCCGTCCAAGAAACACCTGGCGACGCGACCTTCAGGCTGATAGCAAAAAAATGGGCTATACCTGAAACCAGCTAGAGCAAGTGGCCCAGGATAGAGGACTCTGGAGATCTGTGGTTGGCGGCCCATACCCCGATTGGGGTTACGGGCATGAGTGAGAGTGAGTGAGTGACTGTCACTATACAAAATCCCCCAGATCTCAGGAATACCAGTGCTACCAACAAAGCAGCTGATTGTATGTGTTGCTTCAAAGAATATGTGCACTTGTCCAGGACATAAAAATGTACTATCCATGAAAATCATCATGGGCCATTATTAGCTGTTGAACAGGTCTGTAAAGGCCCATACCTAGTGTCATGACATATTTTGATTCAGTTCCACAGATTTATTTATTCATGCATGCCAGCTGCATAAGGAATGTTAACTGACCTGAGTGATCAGTGGGGCTAGCAGGTATGATTGTTCGGATGCATGCATGGGTCATTCACTTTAGCACCTCATGCAGTGCTGAGTTAAAGACTGACCATGTTGGACCATGATCTTTTCCTGAAATGGTGTATTATGTTATGGTGCCCAGATCGTTTGAGGGTACATCTATCTCTTCAGCTGAAGCCCTACACAGTGATTTTTCACCTCTGGAGTGCATTGCACTTTTGCACAATAAGCAAATGAGGACAAGGGTAGTGAATGTTAGAATGCTCTACTATAGTTGTTTTAACTGTTGCTACATTGGAAACTGGACTTCTTGGCTTCAGAATTTCTGGTCCTTGCTAGGAAAGTAAGTGAATCATGAAGTCAGAAAGCGCCTTTAAGGAACAGTTTTTGCTGGCCCGGACAACACTTGAGGCCAGGACTGGGGTGCCCATTAATACTTTCCTGATAGCAGACCATAACAGTTGCCTGAAGGGAACTTTTGCCATGTCTTGTATCTTCAAGGAAGTCTAAGTTATCACCAGCACAAAATATAAACCTATTCTTGATGAGGTCTGGTGAAACATGCAACCCGTCCTTCAGTGTCATGCTGTGAAAAACTTAATTTGCAACTGCAGTCTATAGGCAGAACACATGCACGGTTGTACTCACTGGAGAAACGAATGCTTTGCACAAGATGCACAAGGATTTTACTATGGGTTTTGGAATGAATTGTTAAACCAACAGCCATTTGTAGTGGCAGATTATGCGTATGCTGCACAGTTGTCACGTATGTGTTGGAAACCTGCCTTTCATTCAAGCACTCATATATATGGCTTTATGATGAAATGAAAGCCTTATGCACCATTTGCTTACTGCCATACTTGGTGGTGCTGAAATCACTGTAACCACTGAAGTAAATGTTGCATGGTATTATTTTTTTCAGGTTTGGCATCAGTTATGGACCCCTGAATCTCCCACATACTTCAGGACAAAATGTTTTTTCCATAAAAATTCAGCAACTGCGAACATAGCCTTCATCTTACTGTTAACATCAGGGCTGTCTTCTGCTTTTGATAGTGCCACATCTTTTTCAGCTTTACAGGGTATGGGCTGTGATTCATTTCTGTGGATAGGATTGCCAGAAACTATACCCAGACCCCACAGTTCATCTTCAATAAATGTTTTAAGAGCTTTTCTGCTAAGCATTTGTTCCTCTTCAGTCCCATTCAAAGTTAATATTTCTCTGTACTTAGCCTCTGCATTGGCCATAGCCAACACTCTCCCATTCATAAGATCAGAGATCTTCAATCTGTGGGAGTAACGTTCTGGGGGCGAGGCTGGGGCCAGGATCAGATCTCACAGGGATGGGGAGGGAGTGCAGCCTAGGTCCACTCTTGACCTCAGCCCCGGCTGCCTGCCCTGTGCCTGGAGTCCCAGCTGCCTGCCCTGGATCCAGGGTCCCAGTTGCCAGCCCTATGCCCAGGGATCCACTCCAAGCCATGGCTGCCGGTTCTGCACCCATGGTCCCGGATGCCCATTTCTGGCTTCAGGCCTCGGCCCCCAGCTGAGGGTCCACTCCCAACCCCACCTCCAGCTGTGGCCCCAGACTGAGTCCCTTTACCCCTGTCCGCATCTCCCCCCTCCGAGCCCCAGCCCCGCACGGCTCCACCTGGGGGCAGGGTAAGGGGAAGTGCAAGATAAAGAGTTTGGGGACCACAGCATTAGAGCCTCTGTGAGGTAATTTATGAACTCCAGCTGAGTCACACAGTTTGTAGTAGCACCAGTGCTTGTTTCTGTGGCTTTTACTTTTTGACCTTTCTTTGTGTAGCACTTGATGTGATACGCAATATTACCCACTCTGTGGGTGTCTTTTTGGTCAATGCACCCATTTTATTTTCAATGCTACGTTCCTTCTAAGAGTGACTGCTTCATATAGTTTCTTACCTGTCTCATGTTGAAACTGTGCATCATGGATGCTTTTGGGCTTCCAGCTTACTGCAGAAGAAGCAGGTGTTCTTCTTGAAACACATGTCAAGAGATTTAGTATAAGGTGAATATTTCCACTTGTTCTGGCATCTTAAACTTTTTCCTTATGCTCAATGTTCTTCCTTTCCTACTTTGCCAAAATCAGTTTATGTGTGTACTTCTTATAGCATGTAAGGTGCCATCAAGCATTGTGTTTAACCAGGTCACCTGCGGTGATATTCTCCAAAGATTCAGCTACTAATCAGTACACTTGTCTCCCCATTGATGCCTAAAAATGATCAAGACCAAAGTAAAACAAGGATTTTGTAACAAATTACTTTGGGATGTTAGTTAATTATGTAATCTAATGTATGTTATAAAACTCTAATCCTTCTGCCAATTAGAGTTGGCAGCCACAAGGGCCAAGTTCAATATCTAGGGGTTCCTTTTCAACAATACAACACAAAACTGGCTTGAGCCCTACCCAGTAACTTGGGACAATTACACACCACCCCCTGGGCACCTTTAAAAGGCAGTACTTCCCCTCTCACAAGCACAGAGACTGAGTGTAGAAAATAGGCTTTTAATAAAAGGAGGGAAGTAACCTGGCATTCATGTGGAAAAACACTGCAAGCAGGATTCATAAACATAAAACCATGAGCAAAAGACTCACTCCAGAGTATGTTGGGCAGTATCCTTTTGCCTCAGGTTTTTAAGTCCAGCAGCCAAAAATTCCTTTAACGTGTCCCTCCCTTCTCCGCACCCCACTCACAGTTGTTTTCCTTGGTCAGTGCAGATCCAGATTTCAGAGGTGCATCTTCAGAGTTCCTCTCCCACCCGAGCTATGCAGGGAAGAGGAGGAAGAAGGCCTCTTGCTCACTCCACAGTCCAGGCACTCGTTCACTGCTCATCTCTTTGCCAGCCACCCTACTCCACAATGTCTTCAGGTCCCACCACTTAGCAGAGCTCTCAGTGATTTCAGCTGTTAGTGGGAAAGCCTCACTGCTGGTGCCCACTGGTCAGTCCCTTGCATCAGAAACACTGGTTATCAGTGATTTCAGCTCTGTGGTGTGTAACAAGAATCTCAGTTGCATCTTAATCAGCTCTGTTGTTAAACAGTGTTGAGGGGAAGGGTCAAATGGTGTGTAGGACCCTTAGGCAGGTACAAGCACCTGTCCCCAACCTTTGTCAACTCCACTGGGCTTTGACACCCAGGACTAGCAAGTGCAATTTAGTTGAGGGTGAGTCCCTCAATCAGGGTATGCCAAGCACAGTTCTGCCCCCCTTGATTCACACAATAAAGATAACAACCCTTTAGTACTCCTACCCCAATAATTAAGTGACTTGCTACCCAACACCAGTCAAAGCAGTCCAATCACGCTGAGCATCGAGGCAGGGTGGGAATGCCCATGCCAACAAGGTTGGCTCCTTAAGTCCTCTTCCTCAGCTCATCACTAGATGTAAGGGGAGAGCTCATTCAGACCCCGCTAACATAACTGCAGATACCATTTGTGGATGGATTCCAGTAATTTTTGGCTGGATGCTGATGACTGGACCTCATTATAATTCTTTTGGCATAGTAAACAAAGCAGATAACGAATACCACTGAACTGCTTCTTTTTTGTCGATGTTGACAAATCGACTTGAAGCACTCCTTCCATTTATGGTAATCTGAAACATTAAAAAAATTAATCAGGTATCATGTTCTGAGCATTAACTGATGACACAGTACTGTCAGTTGAGGGCCACAATTTAACTTCCTGAGAGATGCATTCCTGTGTTAAAGAGTATTTAAAAAATGTAGATTTTGAAACATTGTCTCAAGTGTATCTCTACATAATTGTTCCAGGTATGTCATGTTTGGTATCATTGTGTTCATGGAAGAAAGAGCTTTTGAATTGATATCCAATTTGACCCATTTCTGATGGCATTGTTGTACCAAAAATTCCACCATCTGGAAGATCTAGATCTGGGGGTTAGGGTTGTAGTGCAGTGAGTCCCCCCAGCCAAGCTGCCCAGTGACGTTGAAATTGTGTTTCTGTAGTTTTTTGACTACACAAAAGACACCTTTCTATCATTAGCTTTGCCATAGCATTACACATACCGTCAGACTGAACAGAGGGTTTAGAGCAGGGGTCTGCAATCTTTCAGAAGTAGTGTGTCAAGTCTTCGTTTATTCACTCTAATTTAAGGTTTTGTGTGCCAGTAATACATTTTAACATTTTTGGAAGGTCTTTTTCTGTAAGTCTATAATATATAACTAAACTATTGTTGTATGTAAAGTAAATAAGGTTTTTAAAAAGTTTAAAAAGCTTCATTTAAAATTAAATTAAAATGCAGAGTCCCCCAGACCGGTGGCCAGGATCCAGGCAGTGTGAATGCCACTGAAAATCAGCTTGCGTGCCGCCTTCAGCACACGTGCCATAGGTTGCCTACCCCTGGTTTAGAACAACACAATGTATCAGACATACTGCTTACTAGAACACTAAAGTATTTCAGAAGCTATGTGTGGGAATTTGAACTGCTGAAAACCCCTGAAGCTTGGGATATGGTTCCCCTGACTGGGAGAAATGTGTAACTCAGACTAACAAGTGTCTGTTGGTTACCCACTAATGGCTAAACCAAGTGTAGAGATTTATGACTCTGCTACTGCCTGTGAGCTAAATGAAATTGTGACAAAGAATTTTGGCAATTTTTCACTTAACTTGTTAGTGCCACATGTAGGGCTAACTTAACTGACTTGAGCAGGCCCAAGTTAAAACAATACAGGCCTGAACAAGTAACTGCTGAATAAGTTCAAACAAGTAATTTCCAAAACATTCAACTGTGAATATGTTTATAGTAAATAAGGGGGGCAGAAATGAACTAAACTAACTATTGTGGGCATGTTTATAGTAAACAAACTAGGCAGGAAACCCTGAGCTGATAAGTTTGCCTTACATAATTTGAAAAGTGATTGGTCCTTAGTTATTAGTAGCTAGAAAAGATGTATATACACTTTGTATTGACATGAATTGAAATGGTGGTATCACCCTGTACCTAAATCCCCTGAATCTGGGCTTAGCCAGCATGGGCAAAGAGCTGTTATATGCCTAATAAAGTAACCTGAGTGACAAATGTGAGGTTGGTAGACCAGGTGCCAGCTCTTGTCAGTTCTGCAGTCATCACCTGAGCATTGACAACTTCATAGCTGGAAACCAGACCAACTCACATGTATGTTAGTATTGTTCAAGATAGGTATTGCATGCTATAAAGAAATATTTAAGTTTTGCTTTATAACTGTAAAATGCCTGCTATGAACTTGTGAACCTAGGCAGGAAAGACTAATAAAACTAAGTGGGCTATTGTGAAACATCACAATATAAAGACTGGGTTAATGGCCCTCTTACTCCCTGTAATGAGGGGGTGTGGGCTCCCTCTGAGACTGACAGGGAGAACCACTCTCCACCAGGGTGGGCAGAGCCAGGCAAGCCACACTCCCCACCTGAAGCAGAGGGGTTGGACAGGAAGATTAAAGGGCAGGCCCTACAGCTCAGTTGTGCGAGAGCCGGAGGAGGAAGCAGACATCTCTCACCCGCTGCTAAGCCCTGTGTCCGAGACAGAACTCTACAGCACGGAGAACCCGGAAGAGGTGCTGAGACTGCCAAATGACCTGTACCTGGAGAAGCTACCAGGACTGCTGCTGGCTGTGAATGCCAGGGAGACAGAGGAACCCCAGAAGATGGAGGTACACGTAGGAGGGGTAGTAGGAAGTAGCCCAGGGACCCCAGACGTTAGTCCAGTTGTGTTGCTAGAGTCAGGTCAGTATATTTTAGTAGGATCACTACTGTCCCAGTAGTGGAACCTCCACCACTGTCAGGGCCCTGGGCTGGGGCCTGCTGATATAGGATGGGCCTGGGTTCCCCTATCCCTGCTGCTGACCACACCTCTGGGGTGGAAGCCTGCCCACCTTAGGCTAAATGGCCTGCATTGGTTTGCTTCCTGTTCTAGCCAGAAGCCTTTGGGCTATAGACTGCTTATTGCTCCGCCTGTCAGAGGGCTTGAGCCCCTAAAATTGCTTATGGATCTGCCCTGTCCAGAGGGCAAGAGCCCCTTTGACTACTAATCTGCTATTTAGCCTTGCATTTATAGTCAGATCATAGTGAGGGGAAATGGCCTTTCTCTGAGACTGGTGGGGAGAGATGCCCACAACCCCCTACACACCCATGAAGATGCTACAGACAAGAAAATTTGTCCCATCGGCCTGAATTCTGGAAGAAGGAAATAAAGATAGCTAACATGAAAATTCTTCATATTTCTTTGCTGTCTCACTCTCAGAGGGCTGGGCTAGGAAACAAAAGCAGAGATCCCCAGGGTCAACCTGGATTAGCGCTAAAACATATTCAGTGCCAACAGATTAATACAACTCTGTCACCTTTTGGAACCATAGACTTATTTGCATATATCTGTTGCATATATCTTTGGAACCATAACTTATTTGCATATATCTGTTGCCTGCTTTAACATGCAAACATCTCTCTTATTACTTTTTCATAGTTAATAAATCCTTGGTTAGTTTACTGTAGTATTGGATTCATGTGTTGTCTTTGGTGTGAGATCTGAATATAAATTGACCTGGGAAAAGTGACTGATCTCTTGGGACTGGAAGCAACTGAATCTTTTCTGATCTTTGTTGTATGGCAACCTACTATCACTGAGTCCAGCTTGCCTCAGGGGCAAGATAGACTGAAGTGTCCAAGGAGACTGTCTGTGACTCCATGGTAAGACTGTTACAGTGCTTCAGGAGTTCACATTTATTACTGGGTGGTGAAATCTAATTATAGAACATGCAAGCAGTTGAACTGTCTGCCCTTCTTTTTACCAGTTTGCTCTGAATTTGGCATTCACTGTTGTGAACCATTCCAGACAGCATGACGACAGGCTGGAGTCAAACAGAGGTTTTTGGATCCCAGAGAACTGGATGTAGTGATCTTCCAGAACTGCATGAAGTGTTCTAGATAAGCCACATGGAAAGGTCTTGAAGTGTATTCAACCACTATCCTTTTAAGTTGGTAGAAGTCTTACCATTGACAGATGTAGGTACTGGAGAACGTTTGCTTCAGCTCTCAAACCTCAGTTGTGAATGTAGCAAGCATAAAATATATATAACCAAAGAAATACTGCATACTTGGCCAATGTGCATTCCTTTTTTTTGTATAAGTAGATTCTTTTCTATTGTATTCTCTCAAAAAATGTGTTCCGATATGGAGCTGACTGATTTTTTTTTATTTGAAATTTCCTTTTAACGTGAAAATGGCCTTTTATTTCAAATTGAATTTTCTATGTAACCTTTTCATTTTTTGAAAGATTCTTATTTTTATATTAAAAAAAGCAAAGCAAAACAATGAAATTTTTCAAGTGTTTTACCATTTTCCTCACCTTTTTTCCCTTTTTTCCTTCCCTGTTTTATTCTCTCTCCCTTTTCTCTCCTTTTTTCCCATTTTGCTACTGAAAAAGAGGGGAAAGAAAAAAAGAAAGGGAAAAACAAATGATGTTTCCTTTCTTGTTGAAAAACTGGACAATTTCAAAACATTATGAATTTGCTTTTAAATCAAGCATTTTGACCAGCTTTACCCCTTCATGCTTTAACTCTCACCTGCCCCCGCAACTAAAATACTTTAAAGCAAATATATCAAAAAAGACAATAAAAGAATTTTCCTCACTGAGTCTACGTAGACCTGAAAGAAAACAGCCATCCCAAATCTGCAGCTTCCATAGAATGGAACACGGTGACATCTTATCAGGAATATCCTTCAAAAAATCTTTCCAGTCTTAAAACAAAATAAATTCTTTCCCAGCACCCACCCCAGAATAACACCAATCAAACACCATCCTCCAGGAAAGCCTAGGAGAAGAGGGCATATTTGCAATATGCAAGCAGTCTTGTCTCTGGATATTCCATGTGGGAACTTCTGAGCCAAGGACCCCTTCCCAATTATGCCCTGGTAGCAGTATTCTCCTTTTAAAACCAAGGGAGTGATCATAGTTGTTGTGGTATCACCCAGGAAGGTATTTCTCAAAGATCCTCATTCATAGACCACTGAAGCCAATAGGAGTCTTTCTATTGACTTCAATCACGCCCATAGACAGAAACCAAACCATTCAGAGTTTCATGGGTTAAAACTAACACTTAAAAAATCATCCAGAAATGAACTGGGGAACCTCTGAAAATACTCCATTTATGCACCACTGTAATATAATAATTTTTTTATAGATGTAAAGTCCTTAAGAGAGTATCACAAGTCCACATATGTCCCTCAAAGCTCAATTTAATATTTTGATCTCTATATTAGATGGGTAAAATTTCATGTAGCCATATAACTCCCTCTTGGTTATGCACTTGAGGAGGTTCAGGAGCATAAATAATTCCAGGTAAGATCAGCGGAATTTACATTCATAAATAGGTTCAGTATCTACCTATTCCAAACAGTGAAATAAATAAATTTAATTAATTAAAAAAATCAAATCTATCTCTCTTCCTTTTTGAGATCTGTAGTTACAAATATGAAAAACTTTAATGTTCCGACAGTGCTTTGAACATGTAAATTACTGATTAAATATTGTGTTAAATATTGAACATATACAGTACTGCGTAAGTGTTAAATATTTTTATTTCTTGGAGAGCCACAATTTTGCAAGACAGTTCAGATTTCATTGAGACTACTTGGGGAAGTACAGTGCATGCTTTTTTGCATTAGAATTGCAGAATTGCCCTATCACTTAGTACCTTCATGGGGGTAACATGCATCTACCTAATTCGATTGGATCTCCAGCTACAAGAATCAATGTAATTTTAAATACATTGTATTAGGTTTATATTACTTTTACTGCTTTTTGAAAGTGCACGATCCAATAGTTCAGTGTCCAAGAATCTGTCATTTACCCAGATGGATAGGACAAGAAATTGGGAGGAATATTTGTTTGGGAACATGTAAAATGGAGATATAGGTTTAGAGCTGCAGAAAAGTCAAGTGAAAATAAAACAAACATGTCTTAATTAAAAAAAAATAAAAATAATAAAAGGGAGAATTTAAGGTGGCAGAATCTAATCACCTGAATCAGAAATAACTAATAAACTAGATTTAGTGCCCTACTGTTGTGAAATGCTTATGTAACTCTAATGCCCACAAGTGGTCAGACTCATCTTACAGTTGCCATCTCAAAAAGCACAGTGCCCTTCTAACAGCACGCTGGGACATTGGTTCAGTATTGATTCAGGTCAAAGGGACTCATCACTTATTAAAGTTAGTCACCCACTTAAGTTCCTTGCAGTATCATGGCCACATTCCACCTTTAATCATTGTGCACTCCTGTCTTTGATCTCTGTGTCCAAGTTTTTCTCTGGGATGCGAGGACTAGTTTCATACCCTGGTGCTTGGACTGTAATTAAAAATTGAACTTGATCCTTTCCACAGAGTAAGTTTGACATCCCTGCTTTGATGGGCTGCAGTCTATTCATGAATTATAGATGAGAGGTGTTGGTAAGCTCTAGGGACCAATATGGAGGGGGAATTGGGGCCATGGCCCTGCTTCCTTCCTGCCTTTTTATATCAGCTTTGGGGCACACGCAAGAGCAGTCTATTCATTCTCTAAAACTCAGGGACTGCAGTTATTACAGACCTTTGTGCAGGCTATCATAGTGAATTCTCCTTGTGTGCTTGTTCCCTACTCCCACCCATTCATCCTGTAAAGACCTGTCATGAAATAATTAATACTTAGGAACCCAGTAATAGTGGGAGATATTATTGTTACCATTTTACAGAAGAGAACACTCAGATACAAGTGAAGACTTACCTTTTCAAAAATATCCATTAATTTTGAGGGCCTCCTTTTCTAAGTGACCAGCTTGAAACACCTATGACTTACTTTTCAAAGGTGCTGTGCAGAAAGTCAGGCCTATCAGTGTCTGAAGTTGGACTTTTTGAGAAATGTCTCCTAAATAGTCCACAGTCACACAGTGACTCATAGACAGAAGTTTATGATAGCAGGACTTGAGCATCTATGGTAAATTCAAAGGAAACTGTCAACTTGCAAATCAAATTGCTGATCCACTATAGTTACAAGTAACATCTAAGATCACTGAAACTGCAAAGAAAATGAATGATCATTTTTTAGTTTCTTTACTTGATGCATGTGATATTTTGAGTATAGTCATTTTCATACACTACATAAACTAATAATCAATTTTCCTTGCTGGAAACAGCAGAGGTACAAAACAAAAAAAGCCCCTTATAAACATTTTTAAAGAAAAATTGTTCACTGGTAATTCACACTGTCAGAGTTTCGCCTTCACTATCCTGTGGCAGATTCCAGACAATAAGCATAATGGCACCATCTATGAGGGGGGCAAAAGGAGCAACAACAACAAAAAAAAGGCAGAGGATAAATAATTGCAGTCGTCCTTCCCATCCTCTCCCCTTTACCTAGATTTAAATCTGAAAATTCCCCTCCTACATAGACTCTCCAGTTTCATAAGTGGAGAAAGGATGAGACTGACTGAATTATCTGTCATTCAGCCATCTCTTCTTTTCTCCTGTGCAAGTTTCAACTCAATTAAGTAGACCCATAAGAAGAGAGGAGCTTAACTGAGAGGCCCTTCAAAAACTTTATTAGCTAAGCTTGTCTTTGGCATCTAAGTTATGTGATGAAAGTGTGAGGCAAGGATGACACAGATTTCCTGTGTGGTCATTTCCACCTCTTGCCCCAGTAGGTGGAAATGCCCCCAAGAGAGTTGCCTTTCACAAGCAAAGATGGTCTCATCTTTTCATAAGTCAGGCTGATTCACAGAACTTGTCATAGTCAACAGATGTAGGGAAACTTTTCATGCATATCCTCAGACTGTGGAGAACAGAAGGCACATTGAAGGGTAATATCTGTGATAACTGATCTCTGTAAAGAGAGAGCTTTGAAAAACTTGGGCTGTGAGAATCGAAAGTAAAGCCCCTTGGCCTCTGGGAGGCCAAAATAGCTGAAAATCCAAATTCGGAGATGGGAGAGTTTCAGACCCTTCTTGAACCTAACTAAAACAAATTCAGAGGCATGTTGTAGGGAACAAACTGAGGGAACAAACAAAACAGAGAACACCCAGAATGTCTCTACGGTGCAGTAGGAAGGACCCAAAAACTAACAAGGGAGAATTTTGGCAGACAAGTCATTGACCTGCCTGCTTTGAGAGGAGAAGTACAGCAGAGAAAGGCTCAAAGAAAACCTGACATTGATGAGCGAGAAGGAGAGAGATGGCGAATATTTGGTAACTGAAAGACTTAACATAAGTTCATGTCTAGCTAACAGAGCTTGAGCTCTCTGGGTTTCAGCAGAAAACTGGAGGGAAACCTAGAACTGAGGAGCAGGGGTTGGGGAGGCTGAAGTCCAGATACTGAGACAAACACACATTCTCATTGAAACAATAGAGGTTCTGAGCTACTAAGCCAGGGCAGAAGAATGGAGGGGAAACTACACACTGTGGAGGGAAGGGAAGTGAACTACACCTAATGTGTGAAATGCAAACAAAAGTTCCTTCTGAACTAAAGGTCCTGGGATTCTGGCATGTGCATTCAGAGTTTGATGAGAGAATTAGGTAGAGTCCTGTGTCTCAAGATGCAGTAGTCACAGTTTGCTGAGGGAAAGGAGAGCCAAAGTATGAGCACAGCACTTCAGCCCTTGAGAAGCTAGGAAGAAACTGCTGAGCTGAATCACATCACAAAGGAGCTGTGCTCTGAGGTGTTAGATTTAGTCCAGACAGACTCTCTTTGGAGAAAATTAGCAGGGAAAAGCACACATTTACTTCACGTAAAAAGTTGAAGTGCCATTCTTTTTGGTGAAGTTTCTCTTATTTTAAACCCCTGATTGTGGGAAATAGTTATTTAATTAATTTATTTTTTGTTAAACACAATAGGAAAACAGTCTATACATATGTCCTTGCCTCTCTTTCTCCTGCTTCAACTCCAGATTAAATTTCAGTAAGTCAACAGTATGGAGTTGTCATAAACAGATAGTTAAGGGTTAATGTCTCTTTTACCTGTAAAGGGTTAACAAACAGGGAACCAAACACATGACCAGGGGACCAATCAGGAGACAAGATACTCTCAAATCTTGGTGGAGGGAAGCCTTTGTTTGGTATTTTTGGGTTTTGCTTTGTTCTCTCTGGGCTCTGAGAGTGACCACACGCACCTACAGGCTCTCTAATCTTCTATTCCAATTTTGTAAGTATAAAGGTAGAAAGGCGGTATAGTCTTTTTATTTGTTTACTTTATTTGCAAATGTGTATTTGGCTGGAAGTACTTTAAATTGTATTTCTATTGGAGGAGGCTGTTTCTCCAATTTCTTAAGCTGACAGACCCTGTAACTTTTTGAGCATCCTTTAGGTTTTCTTTAGCAAGGGCTAAAGAGTGTCGGAGGGTGTTTTGTAGGGTGCTTACAAAGTCTAGAATGTTAGTTCCTGGAGAAGGCATAAACCCCTCCCATTGCTGTTTCACCAACTGTAATGGCCCTTTAACCTCGTGGCCATACACAAGCTCAAATGGTGAAAACCCTAAACTGGGATGTGGTACAGCCCTGCAGGCAAAAAGCAACTGCTGCAACACTAGGTCCCAGTCATTGGAGTGTTCATTGATGAATTTACATATCATGGCCCCCAAAGTTCCATTAAACCTTTCCACCAGGCCATTGGTTTGATGGTGGTAAGGGGTGGCAACCAAGTGATTCACCCCATGAATTTCCCACAGTTTTTTCATGGTTCCTGCCAGGAAATTAGATCCTGAATCTGTAAGGATGTCGGAGGGCCAACCTACCCTGGCAAAAATGTCTGTTAGGTCCAGGCACACAGCTTTAGCCCTGGTGTTGCCTAGAGCTACTGCTTCCAGCCATCGGGTAGCAAAGTCCATGAAAGTCAGTACATACTGCTTTTCTCTGGGTTTCTTTTTTGGGAAAGGACCCAGAATATCCATAGCTACTCGCTGAAATGGGACCTCAGTTATGGGGAGTGGCTGGAGAGGGGCCTTGACCTGGTCTTGGGGCTTCCCCACTTTTTGGCACACCTCACAAGACCGGACATACTTGGCAATGTCCTTGCCCATCCCCTCCCAGTGGAAGGACTTCCCCAACTGGTCTTTGGTTCTGTTCACCCCAGCATGGCCACTGGGATGATCATGGGCTAAGCTTAAGAGCTTTTCTCTGTACTTAGTTGGAACCACCAACTGTTTTTGCAGCTGCCAGTCTTCCTGGTGTTCACCAGAAAGAGTCTCCTTGTATAAAAGTCCTTGTTCTACAACAAACCGGGATCGATTAGAAGAGCTGAGAGGCGGTGGGGTGCTCCGTGCTGCCGCCCAAGCTTTCTGAAGGCTGTCATCTACTTCCTGCTCAGTCTGGAACTGTTCCCTTGAAGCTGGAGACACCAGTTCTTCCTTAGACTGTGGACTTGGGCTTGGTCCCTCTGGAAGCGATGTAGGTGATGGGGTTGTTTTCTTTGCTGGTGAACCGCTCTCCACTGGTGCACCAGGTGGTATTCCAGGCTCTGGCTGAGCCTCTTGGGTGTGGTTGTCTGCTGCTTCTGCCAGTTCAGGCTCACTGGCGCCCTCTGGCATTGGGGTTGAAGATGGGTTTGCAAGTGCTGTGTCAGTGCTGGCAATGGTTCTGGTGCTTGTTGCTTTTACAGTTCCTGGTCTGGGACTGGAGGCACTATGGCTGTTTCAGTTGTTGGCAGGGGATCCAGGTCCACTACCTCTGTCTGGGTCTCTGGTAACACAGAGGGGGCCTCTGTGGACGGCTCAGGAACAGGAATGGGTCTGGAAGCTTGCCTGGTTTGGCTGCCTGTAACCATTCCTACCCTCTTGGCCCGCTTCACTTGGTTGGCCAAGTCTTCCCCCAGTAGCATGGGGATGGAATAATTGTCATAGACTGCAAAAGTCCACATTCCTGACCAGCCTTTGTACTGGTGTCATGGTATAATTCCCCACTCTGAACCTTAGCGTCCAACAGATGGGGTACCAGCATGAATTCCTCTAAGCTCAATTACCAGCTTAGAACCTGTAGCGTTGCCACCAACCAGAAATTCCAGTGCCTGGTACACTCTGGTCCCCACAAAACCTTGCCCGGGGAACCCCAAGACCCAGACCCTCTGGATCTTAACACAAGGAAAGTAAACCCTTTCCCTCACCATTGCCTCTCCCAGGCTTCCCCTCCCTGGGTTACCCTGGAAGATCACTGTGTGATTCAAAGTCCTTGAATCACAAAACAGAGAGGACAATTCACCTTCCTCCCTCCTTCTCTTTCCCCCTCCCAGACTCTTCCTGAGAGAAAGTAATCCTGGCACAGACAGAAATCAGCCTCTCTCTCCGTCTTACCTCCTTTCTCCCTACCAATTTCCTGGTGAATCCAGACCCAGTCCCCTTGGGTCTCACCAGAATAAAAAAACAATTAGGTTCTTAAACAAGAAAAGCTTTTAATTAAAGAAAGAAAAACAGTAAAAATTATCTTTGTACATTTTAAAAAAATGGAATAGGTACAGGGTCTTTCAGCTATAGACACTGGGAACACCCTCCCAGCCTAAGTATACTAGTACAAATTAAAATCTTTTCAGCAAAATACCAATTTGAACTCCTTTCAGCCAAATACACATTTGAACTTCTTCCAACCAAATACACATTTGCAAATAAAGAAAACAAACATAAGCTTAACTCGCTATCTACCTCGTACTCACTATTCTGGATCTATAAGAATCTGTACCAGGGAGATTGGAGAGAAACCTGGTTGCACATCTGGTCCCTCTGAGCCCCCAGAGTGAACAACAACCAAACACTAACAGCACACACAAAAACTTCCCTCCCTCAAGATTTGAAAGTATCCTGTCCTCTGATTGGTCCTCTGGTCAGGTGACAGCCAGGCTTACTGAACTTGTTAACCCTTTACAGTCAAAGAGATATAAAGTACTTCTGTGCTATTAACTTTTCTTATCTGTTTATGACAACTGGACAGGCAGTTCAGCTATAGGCAAGTCTACAGCTTGTGACATGAAGGGCCTTGTCATTGTCACTTGGGCCTTTGGGTTGATGAATTTGGGGTCGAGGAAGGATTGATGGATAGCTGACACTTGTGCCTCCGTGTTTCTCCATGCGATAACCTTCTTTCCGCCCACTCTCAAAATTTCCCTTCGCTCCAAGGGTATTTGAGATGCATCTGGGCCTGGGGATCTTTGGTGTGATGGTGGCGTAATGAACTGCATTCGGTTGGGGTTCTTTGGGGAGTTGGCCTTTATATGTCCCAGTTCATTACACTTAAAGCATCTTCCAGCTGACTGGTCACTGGGCCGAGATGGGTTACTGGAGACTGGTGAGGTGGGAGAATAGGTAGTCTGGGCCTTTCCTTAGGTTGTAGGTGGGGTCTTGGGCTGCCCTCGGTTATAGGGTTTATTGTCGGTGTGCCCCCTGGGGTATTCGCTCCCCTTGACAGTAGCTTTTTTCTTTTCTGCCACTTCCATCCATTTGGCTCCAATCTCCCCAGCCTCCATTACCATTTTGGGTTTCCCATCTAGGATGTACCTCTCTATTTCCTCAGGAACACCATCTAAGAACTGCTCCATTTGTATCAGGAGGTGCAGCTCGTCCATATTGTTAACCTGGGTTCCTGATATCCAGGCCTCATAATTCTTTGCAATGTGGTAGGCGTGTCGGGGGAATGACACATCTGGTTTCCATTTTAGGGCTCTGAACTGCCGACGGGCATGCTCAGGTGTTATTCCCATTCTGTATCTGGCCTTGGTTTGAAAAAGTTTATAATCGTTCATGTTCTCCTTAGGCATTTCAGCCGCCACCTCTGCTAAGGGTCCACTGAGCAGTGGCCTCAGCTCTATCATGTACTGGTCTTCAGAGATGCTGTATCCATGGCAGGTCCTTTCAAAATTCTCTAAGAAGGCTTCAGTGTCATCACCTGCCTTGTAGGTGGGAAATTTTTTGGGATGTGGAACAACAACTGGTGAAGTGTTGTTAGGATTGGCTGTGTTCTGTTGCTTAGCCTGTTCTAATTCCATGGCCTGCTAGTGAGCTTCCCTCTGGAGCTCCATCTCTTTTTGTTTCTTCTCCATGTCTCTCCTATGGGCAGCCTCTTCCCTGGCCATTTCTGCCTGAATTAGTTCCATTTGTCTTTTATGTTCGTTGTGTTTGTTTATTGCTTTTAACTTCCCTATTTTTAGTTTGCTTGTTGCTGCACTGGTGCTCATTGTTCCTGCTTTCTTGTGTTGGGGCACTCTCTGGTGTTTTACTGCCTGAACTGCTGTTCCTCTGCTGCTTTCTCTGTTGCTAAGCAACAGAGTCTTTTTTTTAACTTTTCTAAGTAGCTATTCGCGATAGAGTAAAAAAAAAGAAACCTTTTGATTTGCAGATGTGTTTTGCTGGTCTCTGTTGACTCACAACTGGAGTCCTTTTGTTTAACAAAAGACCCTTGTTAAACCTTAATCTCTCTGCCTTCAGTGTACTTGGAAGAGAGAAAGAAAAAAAAACTTGCAGACTTAATTTTAAAAACCCTCTTTTCTCTGCTTATAAGCAGCTAGCAGAGAAAAAAGAAAAATAATAATCTTACTGGCTTTTAGATTCTTATCTTTATCCCACCACTGCCTACCATGTCATAGTATCTTTCCCCAATCTGAACCTTAGAGTCCAGAAGTTGGGGTACTAGCATGAATTCCTCTAAGCTTAATTACCAACTTAGATCTGATAAGCTGCCACCAATCAGGAATTTGAGTGCCTGATACACTCTGGTCCTCCCAGAACCTTCCCTGGGGACCCCCAAGACCCAGATCTTAACACAAGGAAAGTAAACCCCTTTCCTCACCGTTGCCTTTGTCAGCCTAGATCTTAACACAAGGAAAGTAAACCCCTTTCCTCACCGTTGCCTTTGTCAGCCTTCCCCTCCCTGGGTTACCCTGGAAGATTACTGTGATCCAAACCCCTTGAATCACAACACAGAGAAATTAGGTCTCCTGGAGAGAGAGACAGATTCACGCTCCGTGAGTCTAAAACAAAGGGATTCCACCCTTCCCCTCCCTTCTCCTTCCCTGTTAAGTACAGACTCAATTCTCTTGAGCCTCAACAAGGAGAAAAAAATCAGACAGGTCTTAAAAGCAAAACTTTTAATAAAAAGAAAGAAAGAAAGAAAAAAGTAAAAGGTCTATCTCTGCAATTTAGATGGTAAAAAGTTACAGCTGTCAGTTTAAGAAATTGGAGAAACAGCCTCCTCCAATAGAAATACAATTTAAAGTACTTCCAGCCAAATACACATTTGCAAATAAAGGAAACAAATAAAAAGACTACACCGCCTTTCTACCTTTAAACTTACAAAATTGGAATAGAAGATTAGAGAGCCTGTAGGTAGGTGTGGTCACTCTCAGAGCCCAGAGAGAACAAAGCAAAACCCCAAAAAACCAAACAAAGGCTTCCCTCCACCAAGATTTGAAAATATCTTGTCTCCTGATTGGTCCCCTGGTCATGTGTTTGGTTCCCTGTTTGTTAACCCTTTACAGGTAAAAGAGACATTAACCCTTAACTATCTGTTTATGACAGGAGTAAATACATGAAAAAAGTGAATAACTATCAGTGCAAATTTTTACAATGAGCACTGCTGCTAAGGGGCTACCCGTGCTTAAAATTATGTATATGTTTAAATATTTATTGGACTGGGGCATACATTATGTAATACTGTACTTTGAAAAAATAGAAATGTTGTGTTGAATGGCTGATACGTTCTTAAGTACCATACAGCAGGATAAACAGAGTGGATTCTGATATCTTTTAATTTGCAATAGTTTTCTACCTATATTTTTGTTAATTTCAAATTGCAGCAACACTTTGTACACTGAAGTAAATGAATGTTTTCATGAATTGACCTATATCACAAGCTTAAGGTTGATGCAATCTAATCAACCTATAGCACTGGAGTTGAGGAAATGACTGATGAATAAAACTGATAAACCCTTGAACGAAATTCTAAACAGCACTTAAGAAAAAAAAAAACTTTGCCAGGCTTGAACCATTCTCATTGCACCAAAAATCTCCATGTAAAGAAAAATGGTTGTTGTATAGGGAGAATTGTCATGGAATGTCACCTGTGCTGAGTTAAAGTGCATTTTTTAAAAGAGATGTCCAAATACTAAATGATTTAAAGCCTAATCCTGCTACCATCACAGTGAGTGCTGGACACTTCCACTGCCTTCAGTGGAAATAGGATTGAAACCTGTATGATTATCATGACAGCAGTAATCAATCGTTTTGGAAGGAAATTTTTCTAGTGCTAAATATAATCTGACAGTTGAATGTACTTCAACTGTTCTTTTAAAACTAACCTGTACTTTCATCCTGTGACATAAAAAGAGCTATTAACTAATCTAAGAAAGTAAAACATGAAAATAACTTCAGTTTTTATAATAATTTAGGTGAAAGTTAATATTGTTCCTGGATTATATTGGTAGATACTAACTTAAGAGGAAGGTAGAAGGTTCACCCCCTAGATAAAAGAGACACTCCAAAACCTGTAGAAATGTAGCCAGGAGTGTATAATCCTCTGTGTACTCCTCATCCTCTGAGAGCTGTACACATATTTTCATTGGGGATTAAAAGTATCGTCATTTACACAGTATTGCATAGGCTGGATATAGATAAATATATCTCTTGTACAGATGTGCATTTTCAAAATGCATCTCTAGATGTGGAAACAAGGTACAAAGAAATTGTCAATACAATGGATTTGGACTTATCCTATTTGATTCAGGTTAATATTTGTCATTCTAAAGCCTCAGTTGTTCAGTATATGAACAGCAGAAGTAAACTTGCTAAAAATGTCTTCTGACATTTTACTGCTATTTTGGAAGCTTTACTACAGAATAGACAATAAAGGTAAAGGTCAGAATCATAAATAACAGAACTTTTAGTAGTGATTGTTTTCATCTTTGTGAACCTAAGACAACTAACTCAGTTCAGATTCAGTTTCAATCAAAACAGTGGGATGGTTTTGTCATTGACTTCGTGCAGCCAGGATTTCACCTCAGATCTCTAACAAATGCACACTCATTATACTAACACAAACTCATATTATTCTGACATTTTTCAATTTCCAGGACTACTAAGGAAAGTTATTTGAGATGTAACTACTCTAAGGGCTTATAGGTGCAAATGCTGAACACTGGTGAGGATCCAGCAAAGTGCTTAAGTATGTGCTTACCTTTAAGCACATTGAATCATCTAATTGAAGTCAATGGGACTCCTCACATGCTTTAAGTTAAGTATATATTCAAATGATTTATTGTACTAGTACCTTGCAAGATCTAGCCCTCGGTAAGTTTTTTAAAATGTGAAGGGGGAATGAGAAGCAGTGTTGCATATTGAGTTTTTTCTTCAATTCACTGATGTGACCAGTACTATATTTTTATTTGGTCTGTATTACCTCACTCTGCATCTTATCAATTTTTCTGTTAAATGGATATCTAATATACAGAATAGCAGAACATAAAGCAAAATTTTTGCTGCAATGGTTATGTTAATTGACTTATAATGTTATTTTATTTTCTGGTTATTCACGAGCGGTCTCTAAAGTTTAATATAGCTCAAAACATTTAATTTTATTGCCTTGAAGTATTGATTATCTGTTTAAAACCAAGAGCAATGTGATCTACTACCTTTGCCACACTGACTGAGTGAATTATCTTAAAGAATTAAGAGATGTGCATTAGAAGAGAATCTTAATGTAGTGAAAATATTTGCATGCATTACTCATGGCTGTTTTACAAAAACATACAAACCTTTAATCTCACTCTTGTACAAGAAAGAAATTTTATTGCTTCACAATGAACTAGATATTCCCTTGGGCATTACACGAGCATTTACATTTCCACTTCTTGATTTTATTGCCAGCATAAGCTTATTTAAATGAATGAATAACAGACTGTCTATTTAAAAGGAAGAAGAGAAATATTAAGAGTAATACTTTTTTTAAAAAACGGATTCATGAGGGAGCTTTTCTTTAATGTGTTTAAAATAATATTTTATATAAGGAAAATAAAAGAACCATAGCAATCACAATGAAATAAGACAAAAAAATACAAAGGAAGGTAATTACAAAGCTATATTCTTTGTTTCCGAGAATAATATTTTACATTTATTTACTCTTAATGTTCAGAAAAATCAGAAAAAAGAACAAAAACAAAGGAAAAAGTGAAATGAGCCATTGGAAAGGAGAGAGAGAGAAAAAAAAAGGCAATTAGAAAGCAGTTTGTCAGACCAAAGAAATACAGTGCAGAAAATTCTCATGGTACAATGCCGTGAATCTCCAGTATTATTTCACCAGACCATTAATACAGTTCGTATGTACCTCTCTATTCCATAATTATCTGTTAATGAATTGACCCAAGAAATAAATACTCAATGTGATCAAATCAATGGAGTTCTATTCTTCTTTCGTAAGTTCCTCATTCAAAAGATGCCATACTACTTAATGCAATGTACCAGTTGTCCATCCTGTGAGGTAATATTCAGTGCTGTAATAACAGATTTTTAGTACCAGTGAGCTCATGGGAGTTCTTGTGAATCAGTATGTGCAATCTTGGGCTTAGCAAACAGCTGTGGCTGGAATAAAAGAAAAGTATTTGATAAATGAATTCTTAAATGTATTACTTTCCAAAGTCTCAAACATTTTGGACAATTCCATAATTTATGTAGTATGGACTAAGGGTAATTGCATCTCAGGTACATATCTGTATTTTTAATACCTGCTTCAGATACACGGATCAAGTCCAATGCATGTGTAAAACAGTCTTCTGGTGAATGAGCTGGAGGTGGACACCCACAGAAAGCATTTTTTGTTCAACTGTTGTGAAGGAACTCCCTCCATCCTGGTTCTATTTGCTTTAGAATATCTTTGTACATTCTTTCCTTGGGCAATTCTAAATAAACATATACTGATGCAGCAAGTTTTGCATGTTGCCAATTTTTTCTCATAAATTTTAACAAGTTTGGAGGTTCTAGGGTCAGTAGCGTGTAGGTGTTGCCAAACTGATTATTTTGTTTTGTTATTTATTTATTTATTTTGTGCAGGACATATTTTTGTCACTATTCTTCAAATGTCTTTAACATACCATTGAGGGTTACACATGGTGGGTAATAATCAGTTTGACTCTGTTTAGTAATACTGAATTATTACCCCAGAGTGTTTAAATCTTCATGTAGCAGTGGATGAATTTTTAGTGGTGCTGTTAAATTAGAACCAGGCTCTTCTCATAGTATCAACAACTGGTGATTTCTCCAGTGTATATATGTATCATATGTAAAACTTATGCAGCTAAAGGGGAGATTGTAGGAATTGCTGTTTTATAAAGATCCATGGTGGGGCAATATGCGGTATGTTTAAGGCCATGTCTACACTACAAACTTAAGTCAAGTTGACATCGAGCCTCCGATTTAAGCAAGTCAATCTTGCTTGTCCACACTATGCTCATTGTGTCGGCGGAGTGCAAATCCTCTAGCAGGGCTTTCATCAGTGCATAGAGCACTGCACTGTGGGTAGCTATCCACAGTGCATGTAGCCGAGTGGAATTTTAGGTTGAGTTTGCAGTGCCTTATGGGACCAAAAAATTTGTGCAAGTGTTTATGGGAACATAGTGTTAGCCTTCTATGATTCACTTATCTCCCTCCTTCCCCGAAATCAACGGCAAACAAACTAAGCCTCTTTTTGCATCATTTTTCATAAGCCTGGGTTACCTACTCAGATGCCATAGCACAATAAGTATGGACCCTACTCAATACACTGTTGCTGTGAACATTACAAACTCCTTGTCTCTTATCCTGCAATATTTACACAGTTGATACAGAAGCTGCTGCATGGAACAATGTGATGGCACGCTAGCAGCCCTGCTGGAACACATAGAGCGGAGCAATTTGCAGTTACTGGTGACAGTCACACATCCCCTTGACACAGCTGAGAACTGCTTCTGGGACTGGGAAACAAACAATGACTGGTGGGACCGCATCATTATGCAACTATGGGTTGACGAGCAGTGGCTGCAGAACTTTCACATGCGTAAGGCCACTTTCCAGGAACTGAAGAGCTTTTCCCAGCCCTGAAGCACAGCAATACTAAAATGGGAGCTACTGTGACACTGAAGATGCAAGTGGCGATAGCTCTGTGGAAGCTTGCAATGCCAAACTGCTACTGGTCAGCGGGAATCAATTCAGAGTAGATAAATCTACCTTGGAATCTGTGGTGATCCAAGTTCGCAGGGCAATCAACAGACTTCTGCTAAGAAGGGCAGTAACTTTGGGAAAGGTGCAGGACATATGGATGGTTTTGCCACAATGGGGTTCATTAACTGTGGTGGGGCTATAGATGGAACTCATATCCCTATTTTGGCACCAGACCACCTAAAGAGTACATAAACTGAAAGGGGTACTTCTCAACAGTGTTGCAAGCATTGGTGGATCACATGGGCTGTTTGTGATGTTATTGACATGAACTATGACCGTACAGATCATTGTTACAGCCAGGGTCCTATAGTGGCACCAAGTCTTGTACAGAGGAGATCAAGTGGGGTGTCTATGGAAAGGTTGTAGTTTTCTAGTTATGATTATGCTGTCTGTATGTGTGTATCATTTTTGTATTTGAAGTTATGAATATTGGCTATGTACTTGTATCTCAATGTGTTTGATTCTAAGTAGCTTCAGTGCAGCATTTGGTCAGCTTTTTGAGAAAGGACTATTCTCTTAAGTGTCTAGTCAAGAAATACTTAACTGACAAAGGACTTTGAGAGATGCCAATGCATATCTTAGCTTTCCTGGGAACATTCAAACTAATATGTAAACAATGGCGTTGGCCTGCAAAAAGCTGAATCATTCATAGACATGTGACTTGCCCAGGTGGCTACAAACTCCATCTTGTTGCTGTGATTTTGCACAGAACCAAGGAGTTTTGGCCCACAGGAGAAAGAATATAAAAGGCCCTGGAAACCCCTCCATTTTGTCTTCAGCTAGTTCAGAAGATAGCCTCTCCACCCCCAACCATTGCCTGAAACAAACTGAAACAAAGGACAGTAATGATGGGGGTGTGAGTGATTGCTGGACCCAGACTAGGAAGGAGTCCAGTCTGTGAAAGAAGCTTATTAGAACATCTCAGGGGGTGAGATTTTATCTGAAATCAGTTTCTTAATGTATTAGGCTTAGACTTGTGTATTTTGCTTTATTTTGCTTGGTAACTTACTTTGTTTTGTCTGGTTTCAGAGTAGCAACCGTGTTAGTCTGTTACGTTATTATTCCAAACCACTTAAATCCTACTTTTTATATTTAATAAAATCACTTTTACTTATTAATTGGCCCAAAGTAAGTAAGTAATACCTGGAGGAGCAAACAGCTGTGCAAATCTCTGTATCAGTGTTATAGAGGTTGGACAATTTATGAGTTTACCCTGTATAAGCTTCATACAGAGTAAAACAGATTTAGTTGGGGTTTGGATCCTATTGGGAGCTGGGTGTCTGGGTGCTAGAGATAAGAGCACTTCTTAAGCTGTTTTCAGTTAAGTCTGCAGCTTTGGGGTGTGTGGTTCAGACCCTGGGTCTGGGCTGGAGCAGACTGGCGTGTCTGGCTTGACAAGGCGGGGTTCTGGAGGCACAAACTGGAAGAGAAAATGGGCTCAGAGGTAGTCTCAGCACATCAGGTGACAGTCCCAAGGGAGTCTCTGTGACCCAACCTGTCACACCGTTTCACAGACATCAACGTGGGATGATCGGGAAAGGTGCATGATGGGTGCATTTTTAGGAACACAGGTCTGTTCAGAAACTGCAAGCAAGGACTTTCTTTCCAGACTGAAAAATAACCATTGGTGGTGTTGAAATGCCAGTCGTGATTCTGGGAGACCCAGCTTACCCCTTGCTCCTATGGCTCATGAAGCTGTACACAGGCAGCCTGGACAGCAGTAAGGACCGGCTCATCAATAACTTAGCAAATGCAAAATGGTGGTGGAATGTGCCTTTGGACATTTAAAAGATTGTTGGCGTTGCTTGCTTACTAGGTTAGACCTCACTGAAAGCAATGTCCCCGTTGTTATTGCTGCCTGCTGGGTGCTCCATAATATCTGTGAAACAAAGGGACAAAAGTTTCTGGTGCAGTGGGAGGTTGAAGAAGACCACCTGACAATCAATTTTGAGCAGCCAGACACTTGGGCAATAAGAAGAGCACATTGTGGAGCTTGGCACCTCCGTGAGGCGTTGAAAACCAGATTCAGCAATGAGCCAGAGTAATGACAGTTATCTGTTTTGTTTCTTACCAAACTGTCCCCTTCAATGCTTTTTCTCCCTGGTAAACTCTACCCCCACTAACCACCATGTGTTGAATGAATAAAGAGCCTTTTCTCCTCAATCTATTAAGTTTTATTATGCACACAAACGCACAGAGACAGCAAAGAAAAGTAGGATATCCTGGAGCAAAAGGGCTGATAACTCTATGGGGGGAGAAACAAGGACAGCTTGCTTATGGATGCACTGCAACAACAATCAAAGGTGTGGGAATAGGTACCTTCTGACCCTTCTGCCCTCCCCTGGTGTCGAGAGCAAGGGATACTGGAGTCCCTTTTAATTTAATGTGGATAAATGTAAAGTAATGCACACTGGAAAAAATAACCTCAACTATACAAACAATATGATGGGGGCTAATTTAGCTACAACGAGTCAGGAAAAAGATCTTGGCGTCATCATGGGTAGTTCTCTGAAGATGTCCACGCAGTGTGCAGAGGCGGTCAAAAAAGCAAACAAGATGTTAGGAATCATTAAAGAGGGGATAGAGAATAAGACTGAGAATATATTATTGCCCTTATATAAATCCCTGGTACGCCCACATCTCAAATACTGTGTACAGATGTGGTCTCCTCACCTCAAAAAAGATATTCTAGCACTAGAAAAGGTTCAGAAAAGGGCAACTAAAATGATTAGGGGGTTTGGAGAGGAAAGATTAAAGAGGCTAGGCCTCTTCAGCTTGGAAAAGAGGAGACTAAGGGGGGATATGATAGAGGTATATAAAATCATGAGTGATGTAGAGAAAGTGGATAAGGAAAAGTTATTTACTTATTCCCATAATACAAGAACTAGGAGTCACCAAATGAAATTAATGGGCAGCAGGTTTAAAACAAATAAAAGGAAGTTCTTCACACAGCGCACAGTCAACTTGTGGAACTCCTTACTTGAGGAGGTTGTGAAGGCTGCATCTATAACAATGTTTAAAAGGGAACTGGATAAATTCATGGTGGCTAAGTCCATAAATGGCTATTAGCCAGGAAGGGTAAAGAATGGTGTCCCTAGCCTCTGTTCATCAGAGGATGGAGATGGATGGCAGGAGAGAGATCACTTGATCATTGCCTGTTAGCTTCACTCCCTCTGGGGCACCTGTCATTGGCCACTGTCAGTAGACAGATACTGGGCTAGATGGACCTTTGGTCTGACCCGGTATGGCTGGTCTTATGTTCTTATGTTCTCCCCCATCCCACTCCACCTCATAGGAGGTTTGGGAGAGGAGGATGTGGAATGTGGCGATGATGGCAGCAGGTTCAGCATAGGCTGCAGAGGGACTGATTGCTCCTTCATAATCTTTAGCATCTCTTCCTGCATGGCACACTCTTGTTCCCTGCATGCGCTCCTGGCCTCCCTGTCCATGTCCAGGTTCTTGAACAGTGTGATCTTCTATGCTCTGAGCTCCGTCTTTTGTCTCTGACAGTACATATATTAATTCTGGTGCAAGGTTAATTCTTTTTTTTTAAAAACACCCCTCACTTCACTGCAAGCCAATGTATTCACAACTGCTGGCTACTGCAAGGGTTGGTTTTGCTGCTCCAACCATGGTGAGTAAGGTCACAAGACAAGGGTGAGTTTTGTGCTACAGCTTTTGTGAAGACATCCTTGGAATCATGGGTTGGAACTTCAGAAAAGCCCTCTTTCCCCTAGCAACCTGGATGGTGATTGAGGACAGGCTGCAGTGTAAAGCCCCCCAAATGGTTTGTTTTACAAAAACCACAACAGGTTGGGGGGGGGGAGGGAGACAAACAGGAAGCCACCCCCCTTTATTTTTTAAATACTGATTGTAATACACAGTGACCTCTTCCAACCACAATCATGGCATGTTTGGGAAAGTGTGGTTGTGTGATCCAGATTTCACCAAACAGGGGCAAATTACTTGTTGAATTGTTTGCAGTTTAAGGGCTAGCTTTGAGCATTTCCCCCATTTCCCCTAGGTAGCCATATGCAGTATCACTCTCCTGAGTGTAACAGAAGCAGCAAGGGAGCAGATGCTGCAAGCATCTGGTTACGGACCTGGTCCTTATGCTGAAATGTTGTGTGCTGCAATGATGCCAGCAGAGTTAATGCTGGAGTAGCATGGGAAAGTGTCCTACTGTGGTGGACAAAATAAAGCAGCCCTTCCCAGAAACTTTCTGCAAAGGATTGCAGAGTACCACCATGAAACCTTCCTTGAGATCTCCATGGAGAATTCCCAGGCCATCCCCATGCACATAAACAGTCTTTTTTGGAGAGCATCCTCTTTGTAGCTGGAGTGGCCACCAATACCCACTACACCTACCCTTTTGTTCAGATTAAATATAAAAAATAATAGCATGTAACCCCTACATGATTGAAAAGGTGTACTCACCAGAGGTGCCATCCCTGGCATCATGCTCCGCCACCAACTGTTCCTGTTTAGGGATGGGCTCCAGGGTTAAAAACAATTCTTAGCTGTTAGGGAGAATGGATCCTCCACTTGCCTTCCTCACATTCTCCTCCTCCTCCTCTTCCTTGTCAACAATGTCCTCCTCGTTGTTGCTTGAGGTTGCCAAGGGCTCCTGTGAGGTATCCACGGAGCATTTTGGAGTAGTGGTGGGGTTGCCACCTAGAATCGCATGCAGCTCCTCATAAAAGTGGGATGTCTGTAGGGCAAAACCAGAGCAGCTGTTCACCTTCCTTGTCTTCTGGTACGCTTGCCGAAGCTCCTTTATTTTCATGTGGCATGGCTGCATGTCCCTGGTGTAGCCCTTCTCCCCCATGCTCTGTGGGATCTTGGCATAGATGTCATCATTTCTTCTGCTGGATCGGAGCTCTGCCTGCACAAACTCTTCTCCCCACACAGCAATAAGATCCACCACCTCCTGTGAACTCCATGCTGGAGTGCTTTTGTGGCCTTGAGTCTCCATGATCAGCTGTGATCTCCATGCTGATTAAACAGGAAATGAAAGTTCCTGGGGCTTTAACAGGGGAGTGGCTGTTTCCTGTACACCTGGTTGTTGTGCAGTGAAGTTGAAAGTGCTCTCCAAAGTGGTCACAGCGGAGCACTGTGGGACACCTCCTAGAGGCCAATTCATTTGAATTACACAATGCAGTGTCAACACTATCCTCGTGTCGACTTATGGATGTTGAATCAAGTGCTACGCCTTTGGCGGAGGTGGAGTACAGAAGTCGACTTTACAGACCACTTAGATCAGCGGAAGGGACTCAGTAGTGTATACATATATATGATTAAATTGGCCTAACACTGTTTATGTCGATCTAACTTTTAGTTAGTGTAAATACAGTTTCATCTAGTACCAGATAAAGTGGTTTAACAAAATAACGAATAGGGATGTTTTGTCCAAGAGATTAGGAACAATGGGAGATAACAAAGAGATGTCATAAAATATGTAAGGTGATGTGTAAATTGTGTATTCCAGTTGTTTGACTCAGCCTATAAATGTCAGGGCACTTCACCTTAATAATTTGTCCCGCTTAGGGGGCAGCGGAAAGTCCTGCCACTGACTGAGCAGAGTCCATTATAACAAGCATACATCTGTTAGTGTAACTGTAGACATTGATCCAAGAACCTAATACTATGCTTCGCTGACAATAAACCTGGCCAAACACCTTTGCCACTGAACTGAGCCTATGGTCTTTCTTTATGAATAACATAAAGGTCCGCTGAATGAGCAAGCAGCCTTATCTGCTGTTAGTAGTGATAACTTTTGGAGTTCCAAGGACAGAAGCACAGAAGGGTTGACTCAACAGTGTTATTGAGGCACCAACAATCCAGCCTTCGGCACTCATCTACACTGGTTAGTACTACTGAGGTTTGCTGAGCTAGCTACCTGTGCAGAGCTGTACAGCACACTGAAGGAACACACATGCAAGCCACTGAGAATGAGGGATAGAAAAACACATGAAGGAGAGTGCTGGGGGAAAGGACTTCTGCTGAGTTACATAGCATCTGTTTAGGGGTAGACAGAGAGATTAACAGTAACTTTTCCTCCAGAAAAATAAAAATACTACAGCTTACATGCTTCCTCCTTTTAGGGTGAGATTCAGGCTTTTGGAGAATTTCTCAGGACTGTCTCCAAATTATTAGCCACTGATGATGCAGATTCCATGGCACAGCACACTGCTGAGGGTTCAAAAATAAATAAATAAATAAATAAATGAATAAAATAATGGCTGCTTGTGCTAGAAAGAGAATAAATGAGGAACAGAGTCTAGGTGGACTGCAAAAATTAAAGATTCCATTCATCCAGATTCATTTAAGATCACGTATATATTATTTTCCATATAATAATATCTAGCTGTGATGCAGTAATTTTCATCTGTAGAACTCAAAATACCTTACAAAGGGGGTATCACTAGCCCCATTTTATATATTGGGAAACTGAGGCACAGAGTGGCAAAGTGACTTTCCCAAAGTCACTGGGTAGGTCAGTGGCAGAGTCAGGAATAGAAGCCAGCTCTCCTGAGCCCTAGTCCTGTGCTCTATCTGCTAAGCCATACTGCCTTTCTATATACTGTGTGTACATAAACAGGAAAATATATCCTTAGTCTTAAATGAAGATGAAGAAGATTTTAAAGACATCCTATACAAAATAGGTTTCTGACTCTTTAACTATATACTATTTCCAACTATTGAGTCCTATAAATATTAGGAATATAGGACTGATGAGTTTTGAACCAAAAATAATAACTATGAATGCTATTTTTTAAAAAAGTTTTCCCACCTACTTTCCTTTTTCCTGTAACCGAAATGTAATCTCAGTGCAACAAAGTGAATGCAAAATTAGTGGAGAGTTTAAACCCAGATATATCAGAAAATGTAGAGATACAATTCCTGCAGTAACATTAACTCTTCCCCCTTTCATGTACATATTATGAGAGGATCTTTGGTAAGGGCAATGAGATATAGTTATATGTTCAGCATATATCTATATTACAAATGCATGCTCCTATTTTTCAATTTAATAGTTCTACCATCACTGAAAGCAGTTCTCAGATAGGAATGTTTAACTTGGTGAGCCTATCCATCTGCTCGTAACATCTCTCATTGAGTTAATTTTGTAGTGGAATTAAATTATAAACCATGTCTAAACAGATCAACATCAAACTATAACTAAGTGACACTTGCTGTATCTTAGCAGATTCACAGTTTAAAGACAGGTTGTTTTCCCCTCACCTCCCCTATGCACACATGTGTACTATATTATTCCAAAGAAACAAGTGGGATCGCTTTCCACATTCATTTGAAAATCATTAGGCTTGTGAAATAAACAGACATACAAGAATAGTGCTTTTACTTGGAAGGATGACATTTAAATTGCTGTTGATCTGTGGAAAGTTCAGTTTGTATAAAACTAAAACATTTTTTATTAGAATGTGCACTCAACATTAGATATATGCGTATTAGAAAAATCTATTTTTCACCTGCTGGAATCTGTAAAGTTTTCTTAACTATTCTAAAGTATGTTGTTCAAATACATGTTAAGATATTGCTTAACTAAAAGTTATGCTAAGAGAGAATAAAAGACTGGGTCTCAAGGTTAAATCTGGAAATATACACTTAAAATCTTAATAAGAGGAGAGAAAAAAGAGTTTGTTAAGAAATATATATTTAACAAGTCTGGCATATTTGTGGCCTCTTTGGCAGCTTATTGGCCCGACTGGCAGTGCTCTGTACTATTATAAAAGATAGATAAGTTTGTTTTTGTTGTGTCATCACTCTGGTAAGTGATGGAAGTGTTCTAGAGGCAATCCGCCTAATCTTTTGCAAGTGCTGTTGTCCTGGAGGCTTTCCACTGTAGTGATGGTGACTATAGATTTTATTACTCATATTTTTTGTGTCCTCTCCCCTATGTGAAGTGACAACATAGGTTTAGTCTATGTTTATTTGGCACCCTCTTCAATTAAAAACAACTTTAAAATATCTTGTGCTTTTGAATGCTAGAATGTTTTCTGTGTGCTGGTTAATATTTCTTCTCTGATTTTAATCTAGTCAGTTATTCACACGGCCCTCATAAGAGTAGTATTTGATTACCTCTCAAGAAATTTAAAATATCAGTATCAATAACAATCTTTCTTCATTCCTAGCATGTAGGAGAAATAGCTTTATTAGTTTTTTTAAAATGTGTGTGAAAGAGAATGTGCTGGGTGTTTGAGGAATTTACTGAGGAAAAGGTAAGTCAAAGAAATGAGTTTTCCACTTAGTTCTCAAAGTGGTGAGGTCTGTGGACACTCACAGAATTATAGAATATTAGGGTTGCAAAAGACCTCAGGACGTCATCTAGTCCAATCCTCTGCTCAAGGCAGGACCAGCACCAAGTAAATCATCCCAGCCAAGGTTTTGTCAAGCTGGGCCTTAAAAACCTATAAGGATGGTGATTGCACCACCTCCCTAGGTAACCCATTCCAGTGCTTCACCACCCTTCTAGTGAAATAGTGTTTCCTAACATCCAACCTAAACCTCCCCCACTGCAACTTGAGACCATTGCTTCTTGTTCTGTCATCTGCCACCACCATCAGCCTAGCTTCATCCTCTTTGGAACTTCAGGTAGTTGAAGGCTGCTATCAAATAACCCCAGTTCCCTCAGCATCTCCTCGTAAGTCATGTGCCCCAGCCTCCTAATCATTTTTGTTGCCCTCTGCTGGACTGTCTCCAGTTTATTCACAGCCCTTCTGCAGCAGGGGGACAAAAACTGGATGCAGTACTACAGGTGTGGCCTCACCAGTGTCAAATAGAGGGGAATAATCTCTTCCCTCGATCTGCTGGCAATGCTCCTACTAATACAGCCCAATATGCCATTGGCCTTCTTGGCAATGAGGGCACACTGCTGACTCATATGCAGCTTCTCATCCACTGTAATCCCCAGGTCCTTTTCTGCAGAATTCCTGCTTAGCCATTAGGTCCCCAGTCTGTAGCAGTGCATGGGATTCTTTCTTTCTAAATGCAGGACTCTGCACTTGTCCTTGTTGAACCTCATCAGATTTCTTTTGGCCCAATCCTCCAATTTGTCTAGGTCACTCTGGACCTTATCCCTAACCTCCAGTGTATCTACCTCTCCCTCCAGTTTAGTATAATCTGCAAGTTCGCTGAGGGTGCAATTAATCCCATCATCCAGATGATTAATAAAGATGCTGAACAAAACCAGTCCCAGACCTGAACTTTGGGGCACTCCATGGGACACTTATCTTATCTGTATTTTGATATTTGCTGTTTCCTTCCTCTTTTTTTATTTTCATATTTTATTCCCTTGTCTTTATTTAATTAATTTCTTAAACTCATTTTCGTTTGCCCTCCTTACTTTTAACTACTTTTCCCATTCTCATTCTCCTTTACATGTTTCACAGTGTAGTATTACTTCTAAATTGTGTGGATACATAATGACTCTTTTCCTCTTCCTTCTGAAACATCTGGTATAGATAACTATTGGAGATAGGCTACTGGATTAGATGAACTAATATGTTTAAGTTACAGATTCAGGCTCCTACAGACTTTATGTTGCATTTTGAGGACTTGGTGCTTCTGAAAATCAGGTCTGTAAATGATAAATCATTAGTACTATGAAGGTTTTGAAAAATACTATACAGACACCACAGTCAAGCAGGAACTTCTTTTGGCAAGTTATTCACGATTCTTGTGTTTCAAGTTAAACCTGTGAGAGTAAAACTTTAGATTTCCCTGAAATACACAAGGAGAATTGGAAAGAGTAATAGAAACTATACAGGGTTTATCTGTGTTCTGTTTGTTGGACTGTAAACTCTTTGGAGCAGGGAGTTGTCTGTTACAGCTGTCCCCCTGCTGCATTCCTTTTTCCCCTCTCCTTTCTGTTTGTCCTGTGTGGCCGCCCCTCCCAGCCATTGTGCTAACTAAAGTCACAGCCCTATTCATAGGAATGGCTTGTACAGACTAAATGGAGCCATTGCTCTGCCTACGGAAGGGGGCTTCTTGCTTCTTTGTTTGGCTCCTTTGTTCAGACCTGGGCTCTGTGTGGGGAGCGCTGCCCAGAAATGCAAGACCTGAAGTGGCCAACTAATTAAGCATATGAGTCATATCTGTGGCTCAGAACATGCCCAGGCATGCCTATGCTTACCTGCAGCCTTTCCCTGCCTTCTCTCCTCCCCTGTATCAAGAGGAGCCAATCAAAAGTACTGGTGGGAAACTGCCTGAGTTTGCCTTTAAAGCTGGACATTTTCTGATCAGACCTCGGAGAAGGTCCTTGCTTTGCCACCTGGTCTGATCAGCTAGGGGTCTTTGGGGGGCCCTCTCCCCGCTCTCTTTAGTTTTTGAGCGTACCCCCGTTTTTAAACTCCCGTCCCACGAACAACGAATTTGTGCCTAGATATCTCCTGATTATTGTAAGTGAATCGAGTCCTCTCTCCATCCTCTGATGCTACTGCTGTTCCTGCCTCTGTGCTTGCTGCTGTCCTGGGGATTGGTAAGAACTCCCTCTTGCAGACTCCCCCTGTCCTAGCTGCTGGCCTTGTTTCCCCAGCAGACAGACCCAAGCTAACTCCTTGGTCTGTATCTGTAATCTGTGTCTTCCTCCGCAGCGCCTTTGTTGCTAAAAAATAAGCCTGTGCCGCTGCTAAGCTGTGCCTTCCTGGACTGTATCCTGGGCCGCTGGCTTGCAGCCGCCCCATTGCTGCAGCCACCCCCCCCCCCGGGGGGCTGTACCCTGGGCACACACCACTCTGCCCTCTGGAACTGCTCCCCCCCCGATCAAAGAATCGGCATAGTGTAAGGTGCAACTATTAGAATGAGGTTCTTAGTCTAGATAGATTGTAATTTCATTATGCATAGCTGTGGTTAAGTTAGGTTTAAAGAATTGTTTGTATTGTGCTCTGTAAGTTAGGTTTAAAAAAGAATTGTTGCATTGTGTTCTGTTACTTGCTAATTTGTGTAGTCTTGGTTAAGTTAGATCATAAATAAGATTTTGCTGTGTTCTGTATAATTGTGGTTAAGTTTGTCTTCCCGCTGCCCTAACCCCCCCCCAAGCTTGCCCATGCCTCCCCCCGAGCTCCCCAGTCACTCGTTGCAGTCTCTCTGCTGTTTAAACTTGCAGCCTGTCTGCTCTCTGTGTCTCCCTGAGTTTAAATCTCCCTTCGCAGCGCCTCTGCCTTTGGTCTCTGCTCCACCACGTGCTCCTCTTCCCCCATCCCCCAACCTCATTCCTCTACCACTGCCTTTCTCTCTCTCTCTCTCTTTTAATCCTTTCCCCCACGTGTTCACCCCGCTCCTACTGCTGCCAAACCTCAATTGTATTACTGAAGTCTAGTTTAAAACCCCATTGGTTACCCTTTTTCTCTCTGACACACCTCACATTTTACATTTACACCACTGTGACACATTTTTACCTAGAGTTGTTGGTTATTTAACACATTTTACCTATAACTGTTAGTTTGTTATATGCTGCTGTGACACGCCCTTTACATAGAAATTGTTAGCTACCTGTTACATTTATACTTCAGTTTTAATTGGTTACCAACTGTATTGTACTCCACTGTATTGTACCCCACTATTGAAACCCCCTATACTATTTACTAAAAAGAAACCCCTCCCCAATTGTCTACCTTAACAAACCCCATGCCCCTCACTATTGAATTTTCCCTGTTTTTGCGTTTTCTTCATAAAGTTTATTTTGCACCCCACCAGTGCAGTAGTTGTCCCCCAAGATCCCCTACCTGCTGGCAGGGTCAGGGCTCTTATGTTGTGTGTGTTTATAGCACCTAACACAATGGGACCCTAACTAGATCCTCTAAGCACTATCACAGTATACACATACATTAGAATAATAGTTGTCTGGTGCATTGGCTTCCTGACATTTTGTAATAACCTGGTTTGAGGTAGTTTAAGTTTAAAGAAACATTTTGAACCTACCTTGCATTTAAATAAACATTCTGGTGTCCTATTTCTGATTATTGGATAGGGCTACTTAAAAATGTCTACAAACTGTTATATAAAAGGAGTCTGAGGTAAATAGTTAAAATTTCATGGAGATGTAAGAAATAAACTTCAAACTAAAAAGACCTTGTTTTAGTTGAATTATCAAATATGTGCAGTTAAAATATGAGATAATATTAATCAGAGAGGATGAAGCTGTTATACTGTTGCAAAGATACATTGGCATACTATGCAAATGAATGATTATGATGATTTTATGACCCACTCATTTCTTTAATATATTATCTGGGATGAAGCAATTGATTGATTAATGAGATCTTAATGGGAGTAATGGCCTAAGATAGGGAAGTGTAATTGTTTCTTGATTTAATCCAAAAATACAGAGCCACCATGCAGTTTCCTTACAACTGTGGAACTGGCATTGACATCACTACATACATATGCCATTTTGAAATGTGCACCAGGGAGTAATACGGGAATTAATCTCAAATGGAAACATTGGCAAATATGATACAATAGGTTCTCAAGAAACATATTCACGAGATATGGATTTATGCACAGAAGTAATTTATGCAACTTGTATCAGAATTGTTTACCACTGCCAAACAGAGCTGTCCAACCTTTGTGGCAATGAAGACAACATTGGCAACTTTCCAGGAGCCAGGTTATAGTAGCTAATTTGCATATTGATTTATGTATGCACAGACTTCATTTCAGTTTTCCTTTTTGACCGGAGAAATACAATACAATGTAAAAACATGAATACATGTACCTTGAAGTGGTGTGTGTTTCAACGCTTTTCCCATATCCTTTAAAATTTATTTTACCTCCTACTTTAATTTCCTCTTATCTCCATATCATTTATTTTCCCCCTCCTTTCTGTCAATGATCTTTTTTCATTTGTGTATTTTATTTTTCTCTGTTTATCTTTCCTAACTTCAGTAAGGGCAGGTCTACACTACTGCTTAAGTCAATCTAACTTATGTTGCTCAGGGATGTGAAAAAGACCCCCTGAGAGAGACAAGTTTGCACTATTCATACAAGCACTATGTTGGCAGAAGATGCTCTCCCTCTGACATAATTTCTTCTTCTTGCTGAGTTGGAGTAATTATGTGGACGGGTGAGCACTCTCCTGTTGGCACAACGTGTCTTCACCAGTCGTGAATGTAGTGCTGTAGTGTAGACTCTCATCTCTTTTCCATTTGCCTTCCCACCACTTTCCTTCTAGGTCCTCCCTCTGTCCCATAACCATAGTAACTATGCATCTTTCTTGCTTGTCCTCTGGCCCTCCCCAACAGCCCTGTCTATATATACATATTCCACCACCCAGGGGCGGATCTAGGCATTTTGCCGCCCCAAGCATGGCAGGCAGGCTGCCGTTGGCTGTTTGCCTGTGTGGGGTCTGCTGGTCCCGCGGCTTCGGCAGACCTCCCACAGGTGTGCCTGAGGGAGGTCCGCCGAAGCCGCGGGACCAGCAGACCCTCCGCAGGCACGCCTGTGGGAGGTCCGCCGAAGCTGCGGGACAAGCAGACGCTCCGCAGGCAAGTCGCCGAAGGCAGCCTGCCTGCTGCCCTTGCGGGGACCGGCAGAGCGCCCCTAGTGGCTTGCTGCCCCAAGCATGTGCTTGGCGTGCTGGTGCCTGGAGCCGCCCCTGCCACCACCCTTACTAGCTGCTATGTGTGCTTCTGCAGGCTGGCTGGCCAAGCCATATCTTGGATTTCTGGAGCACATTGTCTTCAGCCTTGCTTCTTACTTCAGACAGGAAGTGGAGCAGGGTTAACTTTTTGTCTTTGTCAGCCCCTCTTTTAATACTTACTTTAGAAAATGGCTACTATTGTTAACAATTATGTATATTTTATAAAAAGTTAGTAACCAGAAGTGTTGAATTAGACCCTAATGAAATAGTTGCAGAACATTTTATGTAACCATAGATACACATATAACATTCTGTGTTACAGAGCATTTCTTTTGTTTTCATCAAATCTGTTCACTAGCCTTTTAACCAATTAATTTACACTTCAGCTGAAATGGCTGATCTTTTAATTTAGATCACTATCAGGATGCCCATCACAAACTGAATAGTACATAATAGTGTCTTTCTAGTGTGGCTAACAGTGGTCCAAATTATCTTTTCCCACAGAAATTTTTCCTTCTATGGAACATGCTTGTCACTTTCTCCAGGACTGAGAGTTTTGCCCTCCTGTACAGGGGACTGTTGTGGGCAGGGAAGCAGACCTTCAAACACCACAGAGCAAAGTGAAGGAGCATCAACTAAATCATCCCAGACTTAGATCAGCTTAACTACGTTGCTCAGAAGTGTGCATTTTTCACACCTCTGAGCGACTTGTTTGGGTTGATCTGATTTTTCCAGTGTAGACCAGTCCTGAGACATAGAAAGGGGAACTGACATGCCCAAAGTCACCCAGCAAGCCAGTGGCAGAGCCTGAAAGATGAACTCAAGTCTCCTGAGCACCAGTCCAATGTGTTTTCCGCTGGGCCCTCACATCACTTGAATGAGTATTGTATGCATCCTGAGAGTTATACACCTATCCTGTTTTAATACACAGAAAACTGTGGTCCTGATTCTTCTCTCACTTACATCAGTGTAAATCAGAAATAGTTTAAATGAAGCTTGAGGAGAGCCAGGCCTACCATTTTATAATTCTCCTTGAAGAAGTTAGGCTAGAGAAGGGAAAGAGTGGACACATGGCATGTGAATTCAGGATGTGTGTCTCAGGAGTAGGAGGCTGCGTATAATAAAGAATGCAGATGCACACAGAGGAAGGACATGCCAGGGTTAATCAGATAAGAAGCTTGGACTGAGTACAGAGGGAGTGCGGAAAGGGAATAAAAGCAGATAAACTCCCTGTAGTGGTCAAGTCTCCAAAGCTGAACAATCAGCTTTTAAGATGACTAAAAGACAAAGTAGAATTACTACTTTCATACCCTTCAACATAAGAAGATGAACCCCTAATGTAATAGTGAGCAATATCCTTTCAGATCAACAGAAGGGGATTATATCGTAAAGCAACTCATTAATTGGACACACTGGTTTTACCTCCACTTGCAGGACCCAATGGAAATAAAAAGTTAGCAGAAAGCAACAACGGTTTCAGGAAAAACAACCAATGTCACCTTTTAGGGTACAGAAGTTACAGCAACTGGTGTCTGATGTGGCTCTACAGCTCACTGGGATGATTTACAGTTAACATTCTCAGCACAGCGCTGCTAAGAACTAAAGGCTTACTCAGCAGAAGTAACTTAAGGGGACTATACGTTGCTTGTTCATATGGGGTCAGTGTGAGCAGAAAATGTTTCATATTATACTATCATTAATATTACTAGATAGGGAATACAACTGAATGAAAACAGGACTAGCAATGACCTTAGGGTAAGGGACAAACATCTTATTTCACAGTAGTTCACAAGTGACAATAAGTCATGCGGCTGACAGAGGTGGCCATCAAATATAAATAATTAACTTAAGTGATGCAGGGAGGCTGCATGAGCTTGGGATGCAGGCCAAGAAAGAAGTAGAAAAACCAGACAGAGGGTAGAAGAAAAAGACATTGTCCTGCTGTCCAGAAAGAAGGAGAGGAGACATTTGATATGTTTTTAATCAGGCTGCAACTTTAATATTAGATGTCGGGTACTTCCCGGCTGATAAAGGTGTACAGTGCAGGTGACCTCATGTCCATTCAATAACTATCTGGGGGCTTCTACCAGCTCCACCCTTTTTCCATCCAGGGCCCTTGGGCAATACATTGCTGGGACCTTACCCTCCATCCCCCGAGTAGGAGAGTTAAGGTGGACCAAAAAAAAAAAAGGGCTTGGCTCCCTGCCGTACCAATTATAGGAACTCCTCACTTGTTCCTTTAACCAACACCTCCTTTTTAAGTCCTTTTCCAAGCCATTTATCCAATCACTGTATTCCTTCCCTCTGGAGTACCTGCACTGGACATCCTCCCCATACTTACATAAGGAGTTGTGACATATTGCCTACTAACCTTAAAAAAGCCTTCCCTGCACCCGCTGTGGGGAAGGCGAAAAAAACCCAACTCCATCGAGGCCAATCTGGGGGTAAGGGAAAAATTCCTTCCCACGCCCCCTAAATAGGGGCAGCAAGCACAATGCCTGCAGCACCTGGTATTTCACCACATAAAGGGGATGGAGGGTGGGTGCTGCCTTAGCCTGCTCCATGTAAAAGGGGCTTCATGCACACAGCTGCCCCTTTAAACCCTTCTGCCCATCAAGTTCCCAGGAGATGAGTCAGGGTCACCCCGCTGTCCCATTGTCCCCTTTTGCAGCAGTTTGACCACTTGCCCTCCATTCCCAGCCATAAAGCACTCATCCCTCAATTTGGCCATCCAGACAAATCCCCCCTTCCGCCTGCTTAAAGGTGTGGTGCAGTCATTTTTGTTAAGAACAAGACTTGTGAATGATCTTGATAGTGTCATGGGTCAACTGAGAAGTTGAGATAACATGAATGAATGCTATGTAAAAATAAATATCTTGGCTGGCTTAATGTCAGATTAACGAAACTCACTTTCTTTTCTCAAGCAAAGCATCTGGTTATGATTTCTAACAAGCCATTAGATATACTTTGAGAGAGAAATGACAGGGCCAGTGTGACAGGGCACTATTGGTGGCACCCAGATCTGATGCTGCTGAAGCATGAAGAACGCTGTAGGCTCAACTGTGAGCAATTAAACACTTTCTGATGGGGGATTATAAACACCTGGGTGGTAATCATAGCTAATGATGTCATTGGGAGGATATAAGCGGAAGGAAAAGAAAGCAAGGGAAAGTTGAGAGGGTGAGCCTGGGGGGAGGAGTGAAGGCTGCAGGGAAGCCACCTCTTACTGTAAGCCTGAATTACACTGTGATATGTTGTAAAGGAAAACTAAATGCATATTTGGTGAAAGGGTAAAACCTGGTGTGTATTTGTGACCAGAACATCACGTGAATTAGCTGAGCCGTTCAGTACAATACACTGGATAGTGGTGGAGGTGCCCTGGAACAGCCAGGTTAAGGCATAAGCCCTAGGGTTAAGGTTCAGTTCCTGGAGTCATTTCCTAAAATCAGAATTTCTACTTTCATTTTTTTTTAAAAGTCTGTAGCCTTCATGATTGTGGAATAAAAGCTTGAAAATGAGACCAGAGTGTAACCGAGGAAGTGGTGCCTGCCTGAGTCAGAATACAGCCTGAAATAATAGCTCTGAGAGGTTAGAGCTGCCTCATGTATGTAAATGTGGAGTTAAACCCCAGATCACTGCTTAGGGGGCTCTTACTAACTCCATTCCAACAGCCGTCTTTGTTTGTGGCAAGAGAGAACAATGGAGTGGGCCCAACCCATGCACTCATTGTATTTGCTCCAGCTGTTGGGATAAATGCCACTTTTTAGTGGCTGTGAAATTGGTATAGCCAGTACTTATACATTCTTCCCTGTAGCTTGTGGAGCAAGGTCTTGTTGAGCGTGGGGTGAGGGCTTGGGCAGTCTATTTTCAGCTGGGATATGGTCTTTAGGGACCACTGCAAACTAGCGCAAGTTAGAGCAGTCCCCAGGGTCTAACCTGCACAAGGGCTAGAGCAAAGAATCCAAAAGCGGTAATTCTTAACTTCTTCTTTCTCGTAAACTTTTTTGGGTTGCTATATATGTGAGAATACCCTTCCTTTGCTAGGTGCTCCTGTAGGCTCAGGCAAAGTCCACCCAACTCCTAATCTGATCCCCATGGGACTCCCTCAACCTGATAGGGGAGCAGGTAATAGAGCAGCCAGAACTACTTCCTCTTCCCTTCCCTACAATACATCAGGCAATCAGCAGGAGAACTGGTGAACGGCTGCCATTGGTGAGAGCTAGCAACTGCTCAGAGAACTCCTGGCTCACATCAAAGCTGCTGCTGGGGCTGTATGGGAAGTGGTGGGAGTTATCTGAGGGAGATGATAGTAACAAATGCTTCGCTTTAAAAATTACAGAGCATGGGTCAGGAAACTCATTTTCAATTCAGAACCAAATAAAAACCATCTCCTTAAATTGTGGCCGTGTTAGAGCCTCAAGGGCCACAGAGTGAATATCCCCAATCTATCTGAGGGCCAGATTTTGTATCTAGATGCATATTTTCATGTGTTCCATACCCACAATTGGGACCAGATTTTCAAAACTGCTCAGCACCCAGAAACCCCTATGGAGATAATTGAGGTCAAATTTTCTAAAAATCTCAGAACTCAAATAGCCACTTATTTTGATGCCTAAGTGGGAACTTTTGGAAATCAAGCTGAAGGGTATCACCTACCTTGCATTCATAAAAGATAAATAAAGAGCATTTTGGTTCACTTGTTCTAGTGACACAACTGCTTTGTGGCCTCCATACTGTTTGAGGTATGATCCATCAGGATCAATCCCCAGGTTTTAGCTTAAATCAGAAGAAATGAATGGACAGTACTGGAGAAATGGTGGGGATTGTCACCTCTGCAGGGGAAGGTAGATTAGTCCTTTGTGTGCTTACACACTGAGCCTAAGATCTTTGGCCTTAAAAGTATGCAAATATAACTATACAGATATTTATTTTTATGTGGAAGTTCTCCAACCTATCTTCACTTCTTCAGCAATATGCACTGAGTCCAAGTCATTCTCATCTTCTTTTGTAATTAGGGAATGACTTTGGACAATGATTGTGCAAAGTTATTTCTGTATGGAGTAGTCAGGCCTTTTTGGTAGTGCCACAGTTCTTCATTGAGGGAACATTTTCATAAGGATCTAAGGATTTAGGAGCACATTTCCCACTGACTTCAGAGAAATCTTAGACAGCTTTGAAAATCTTTTCCTAAATGTCTGACAGGTCCTCTTTGTTAAGATCTGCGTGCAAAGAACAGGACACAAGAAGCCATTTGTAGTGCACAATAATTTTTTCACTGGCTCTACAAAACCCAGGAACAATACTGCATATTCATGAGTGTCCTTTATTGGAACCTTACCTATTAACTAATACCCATTACCTGTTAACTAGTACTAATACTTACATATATACTGACAGCTCTCTTTTCTTGAAGATTCCTGCAACACTCATCATCCTACCTGTTCCCTCATTTCTCTGGTGAATGTATTATATTTGAAATTGAAAAGCCATAAATTATTCCAGCTTTTCTTAAGCACAGCCCCAATTAGAAACCATGGTGAAAAAACCAGTGTGGTTATACATATTCATATCATATGTGGTGTTGCTCCTATCTCATGTAGTCTTGTTACAGTGAGTGGTACTTTAGTAAGATGCTTCATTTTCCTCTAACTTCTGAAACTGACAATATTTTGAATTACAGAATCAGCAGTGGTTTTCTGTGAGCAAGTGCCTGTACTATTTTACTTGCTCATCACTGTCTATCCCTTCTGTTAGAGATGGGAGTCAATGAACCATCTCAGCCTATTCAGTTTCAAAGTACAGACTCTTTTGTTACTTAAAAACTTCCTCATGTAATTCATGAGATTTTCATCATCTTGTGAAATTTATGAAGTTTCTCTAAAATTGACAGATTTATGCATATTCATATTTATGCTTCTTCCCAAGATGGGCATTTGTTGTAAAAAACAGCAGAGATTTGTATGAGGGAAGGTCTCTTTTACCATAAAACAATTCATAACATTTGTTAGAGCATATTTCGAAGTATAGAATAAGTCCAGCTGGCAAAAAACAGCAGAGATTTGTATGAGGGAAGGTCTCTTTTACCATAAAACAATTCATAACATTTGTTAGAGCATATTTCGAAGTATAGAATAAGTCCAGCTGGCACTGTCTACTAGTTGATTGCAAATCTTTGCCAACCTACACTTTAAATACTAAATGCGGTTCTGTGCGCACAGTCTTCCAATTGTGCTCTTCATATTTTCATATGCTATTTGTTTTTAATATTTTAGCCTGGCTGGCTTACACATTTATCAATGAATTATTTTCCATTTCATTTTATCTCTATTGCCTTAAAGAGTTTGGGCTAGTACCTGTCTCTAAATTATAAGAATTAATAGTCAAAAAAACTTCCCCTACATCTGCACCTGGTTTAATCTTTCAAAGCCATTTAGCTTCACTGACTGACCCTTTGAAAAACAGCCTGCAGAAACTGCAAGGACAATTCCCTCTCTCTCTGATTGGGCATATTTCCAAGGCTGCTGAAAAGCCAAAGCCAAATACATATTCTTCATTGGGGTTACAGGGATTTACTGAGAGCAGACTTTCCCCCCCTCTGATGCATGTTCTATGCCCCCATTTCTGGTATTGTTTTACAAGCAGAATTCTCACTGAAGTGAGGGCCAGCTTTTTACTCTATATGATAATATGCTTTCCATCTTAATAGAAATATAATGTGCCTATTACCAGGGCCCAGGAACATGCTATGTACATGAATAATATATAAGAATTTGATCCAGCAAGGTTCTGAACCCTCAATTCTCATTGACCAGGCCAATAGAAATGAAATGTATGGGGTAACATGAGTTACTGAGAACAGAATTTGGCTCATTATATGTGTGAGGGGGCTGAGTTGAGGTTCATTTGGAAATAAAATTTTGAATTTCATGAATTGTGTATGGGTAAAAGTCCAACCAATCTGTTGCATGAATGAAATGCTGTTTGGTGTTTTTTTAAAAAATATTTATTAATATACAGTTGATATTTTCTTGTGTAGTATATAGTGCAAATTGATGCTTCTGTAGTTCATAAATGTTAAGAATTAGATATACAGCCATTTAATAAAATATATTATTTATACTTGATTTTTTGTGATATGCTGTGTTAAATAGGTAAAGAAAAACTATTATACCAGATAGATGATAATTTATCTTGGGACATTTTTGCCAATTTAATTTAGCATTGCTTCTCTATTATAGCTCCAGCCTGTTTGTCAAAACTTTTTAACAAGTTGTCATATGTTAAGTACTTATAAGCAACAGGAAAAGATACAATGTGTATGTCTGGAAAATTGGAACTATCAACTTGCTCATATAGAGTCCTGTTCTGTAATTGGTACACCCTAGCTAGGGATTTAACTTGTCAACCCTAAACCCTTCCAATGCACAATAAAAAGTGAACAACTAAAAGAAGTCCAAAGGATCTTTTCCTTCTCACAAGATAAGAAAACTCATAATAAATTTCTATAATATTTATTGTTTTATGTGTGCCACAAACTGCTGCAGCTCATGTCTGCAGTGGTAGTCTTTACACTGGATCCACCTCTATTAATATCCACAAGAGGTTCCACTTCCTTGATAGAGCTCAGACTGATGTTTCTAGTCCCACATTCTCAGCTAAGGTAGTCACTTGAAGCAGTGTACTTCTCCTTCATTTTACTGCTGGGGTTTCAGCAGATTATGGTGCCATCATCTTCCTCCTGTCCTCAAGGGAGTTCTCAAAAAACAAAACAAAACAGGGAAGATGTCAGGAGACATATTTAATTCCCCACCTCTTCCCCCAGCTACTACCAGAATAACAAATGAAAAGTCATCTTTACATATTACCAAAAAGGGCACGTACATTTAAAAATGTTTTCCAGTTCATCTTTAAAGCAGACTAATTAATTTTATGCCATTTATATAAATCAGCGGTAGAATATTACCTGGATTTCTAAATTATCTTTCAGTTAACTAATTTTAAAATAAAGCTCTTTTTAAAAAGCCATACAAGAAATAGAGAAGTATTACAGGCAGTGCCACAATTTTTGTTTGTTTGTTTTTTTCCCAGTGAAACCAAGACTACAACTCTCTCCTATGACTTGAGCTTTCAGGACCATACAAAAAGATTGCTTTCTTCGTTCCTTTTTCTACATCCAATTCTTTGAATTAATCAGAAAATAAAGGCTTAAAAAAGTTTCTCAATAGCTTCATAGCACCTTGCTGGCTCACTAATTATTGGCTTTCAGACATCATTTTAAACAACGTTCCCCTCTAACACTATGGCACAGCCGGATCTCCTCTCACAAGTCCTAATCCTTTATCTAGATCAAAAGCTACTCTGTAGACTCGTATATATAGATAGGGAGATATTCCTAATGAGAGGTTATTCCAAGCAACTGATATCATGTTTGATGTCTTCAAGAAACCTAGAAACTGCAAAGAAAAAATAAACTTGTCTGTATATGATTATGACAAACACTGCCCTACTGCTAAAAATCAGAAGCTTTCTGTAACATTTCAAACACTCTAGAGTTTCTCCAGCTTATATAGTTCTAAGTGTTAATTTGCAGATGTAGGTTTTGGTGGAAAGATGTTTCCTTGGACCCGATGATCCTTTTATTCTCTCTCTTTCTCTCGTTATCCTCCTATATCTCATGTAGATTTATTAAATTAGCCCACATGTATAAAATTATACAAATATCAAAACTAAGAATACAATTACATCACTCCCTTGGAAAATGACCATTTGAACCTATGCTCTTTGCTATATCTTTTCCTCACACACAAGGAATCCTCTTGCCTGGAGACCGAGTGATGGGTTAAACATGCCCACAAAGGCACAAGCAGATTAAATTTTCAAAAATTTGGAATCCAAATGTGTCTTTAATAAGCAAGACACGAGAAGTCTTCCACTCTCATCCATGCTGATTAGGTCTCAACTTGTGTCCAATTCTGGGTGCCACATTTCAGGAAAGATGTGGATAAATTGTAGAAAGTCCAGAGAAGAGCAACAAAAATGATTAAAGGTCTAGAAAACATGACTTAAGAGGGTGAATTGAAAAAATTGGGTTTGTTTAGTCTGGAGAAGAGAAGACTGAGACAGGATAAAAGGTTGTTACAAGAAGGAGGGAGAAAACTAGTTCTTAACCTTGGGAAACAAGAAGCAATGGGCTTAAATTATAGCAGGAGTGGTTTGGGTTAGACATTAGGAAAAGTGTCCTAACTTTCAGAGTGGTTAAGCACTGGAATAAATTGCCTAGGGAGGTTGTGGAATCTCCATCACTGGAGATTTATAAGTGCAGGTTAGACAAACACCTGTCAGGGATGGTCTAGAAAATACTTAGTCATGCCAGTCCTACAATTCTATGATTTCCCCTATGTTAGCTCTGGAATGTCACCATATATACAGTTGAGATACTTCTAAAGATAATTTTAAAGCTATAAACCCTAAGAAACTGTAAATTCATGCAAATTATGTACTTGGTTTGGAAAGATTCCAGACTGGATGACTGCTATGAGAAGACATCTTGTGGTAAATTCAAATTATGTATTCTTCAGTGTCATAAAGAGACAGAATCCTCTAGGCTGGTGACTTACTGATCAGGGTAAGTAGCAAGCAGTCTTGCCTTCAAGAAAAATGGTGTTAGGAGGAGAACAGACTGAAATGAGAGGATAGCTCAAGGAAGAAGACTATAAGTCCTGATGGATAAAGGCAGCATCTTCTGAAGATAACCTATTTATAGAGATTTCTAGATGGTCACTTTGCAGATCTCCTCAAGGTACTCTGTTTCTTTTTGCCCAAAATAAGGAGACAGATCTTGTTAAATATTGTCTGAGATTGGAAAAGTGACATTCTTCTTATAGATTTTTAAATGAGTAGATCTAATGTACCTGGAGATGGTTGTCTTATGCTATCGGATCTTTGTTCTTGCCAGTTTAAGAGTTGAATATCCATTTCATATTTGCATCTGCTTTCTGAGGACTGTGTCATGTTCAGGAGGAATTTGATGACTCTGCAGACATCTAGACAGAAGCTTCTGAGCTCTTGAAAAACAGATTTAGGCTAGTCTTGTCTTCACTGAAGTGATAAGGAGACTCTTGCTTCAAGCAGGAATTCTGGACTTATTCGAACACCATTTTGTATGGGAAAGCCTGAAGAAAAATGAATTTCCTAGTGGGAAGAGAGCACTATTTCTGGGGGCTGAAACACTAAAGTTTGGAGTGTGAATTTGAGAGATTTAGGATTTTCTGAACTATTTGACACTTGAGTGAAAGCCTACATAGAACTAAGTGAGTAGCAGGAAAATGTTATTCATGAGTATTTTGGTGAATTAGAAACTGAATTTCTGTTTACCCTGTTGGCACTAAATGTATGTTTTTCTTTCCACAAACATTAGTAGAAGCAGGAATATATTAATGAAAAAGGAATTTTGAACCTGAATCTAACGTGTTTAATGATGAAACAAAATTCCCGGAAAGAAGCATGGTATAGTAGCCATCTTAGAAGTCTGTTTGTAAAGGAGGAAGCAGAATAGGGAAAGAGATGCAATGGAGGAGGAAAGATCAAAGGTGCAGAAAGGGGCAGTGAAAAATGAGGAGAGATAAAGGAAATGACACAATAAGTATGAGGATGAAGAGACAGCAAAAGGAGAGACAATGCTAGGAGGACCTATTCTTCGCTAATGTGAATCCATGTCATAGAGATTACAGCAGACAAGATCTATGTCTCTGCAACCACTGTGAGAAGTAGGTGAAGAAAGATAATGTGGCCATCTCAGCACTTTGTGGGCATCTTTGTAGACCCTGTGTAGAGATCCATCTCCAAATTCTAAGAGTATTCTTCTCCCATTCATCAGCAGCTAAGTTGCCCACCCACTGGAGGGTGGTAGGCGGGGGCCCTAACACAGAATGCTGCAGGAACTGTGAAAATGTTTGTAAAAATCAAAGTCTGGTTGCAGACTCTTAATGAATAGGGGGAAAAGGTGAAATATATCAAGTAATTTGTTCACTGCAGAGAGTTCACCCAGTTCTAGTCTAACTGAACCTCAGGTTCACCCAGCACTGGTCCATTATATGATGTTTGTTTTTATTGAAATGTGACTATCCTAATGACATTGATACATGAACTGATAGAGTAATAGATTTTTAATTGAACAGAAGAAAAATACTTGTGGTGTCAAAGTTTTTAATAAATGTGCAGATTAAATGTTCCATGAAAGGTACCATATGTTTTTTAAAAATCTGTAAATTAGTTGCAAAGTCACAGTTAATTTAATTAAATGGTCTCACTGTCTTGGGATAATAAAGCAGACTGAGAACTATAATAGAGTTAACGTGAGGATGAAACTTTTAGTGTTGAGATACCATTTTAAAAATGAAACAGTATGGCTAACTGCTTTTAAATTATTCTGCTTACATTCATATGGATATTATTTTAAAGATAATGGCATATTTAGATTATAACATAACCGATTGGTGTTAGCAATTCATTGAGTTATACTTCATTGTTTTGTTGTTTTTCTCAATTTAACATCTGTGTACATGCATATTTTGCTGTCAATACCTCAAAAATACTGTTTGGAAAATTTAAGATGCAAGCACCAGTGGGAGACTTGTACTCCCTTAGAAACCAAAACAGCCTGAAAAAGAGAACACTGGATTGTCTTGTTTCAACAGGTAAGGCCTCCAACAAGCACTTCACTTGAGAGCAGGCTGACTACTAGTCCCAACTTTCTCTGGTCTGTGGGGTACATCCAGGGGCAGAGCAGGAAGAGCAGCCTGCATTGGTTCAGGAAACACTGGAATTTCTGATGATCCCTGTCAAAGTGTTCAGGGCAATGGCATTTTGGGGGCTGGTTCCAGTGAGGCATGGTCCTCTTGGGCACATAGTGTCATCACTTCTCCTCATGAGCATGCAAGTTGCTTGTGTAAGGTCTGTGCTGAGGCTTCAACTGGGCTACTTGCTCATGCAGGTTTCTTGCTTCCAGTGCACACTGCGTAGCATGGGTCCATAGTGCGAGGTTCTCTGCCTGCAGCCAGGTGACTAGGTCCTGTAGGTCCAGGAACTTCCACCCTGTCCATCATCTCTGAAGGGTTTGGATGGATTGGGCAGGGAGAGGGAAGGGTGGTCTGAGAAAACTGTCATGACTGGGGCATGGGCAGTCACACTTAGTGGTCAGAGCAGAAGTCAGGCAGAAATGTGTTCCAGACAGTTAGAGTCTAAGACAGACCAGAGGGCAAACGAACAGTCAGGCATCAGGAGGCCGTTAGAGTCAGAAGCCACAGTCTGGCATCTCTCACACACAAGTTCTGAAACAAAGGCAGTCAGACAGTCCGTGTTGTCTCTCAGACTACTTCCCATCATGGCTTCCTGACAAATGCTGGTGCCATTGAATCAGTGGGCTGTGAGGAGCTGCCACTCAGGTCCTGCTGAGCCCAGCCTCATCGGGTCCTCCTACAAGAGCCTCCTGTGTGATGTGGAGGCATCAATAGCTCAGATCGCCTGCCACAGGGTTCCAGTTTCTATTCCTGCAGGTTCTTACAACTACCTACTGGCAAGTCAAATAAAACTGTTTAGCTTCTCTTTCAGAATTTATTTTTTCAATGAAAATTTCTTTTCATATCTCTGCTTTTCCAGACAGGAACTCTGTCTTCTGTGAAAGCCTTGTGTTGTGTAGTGGCAGTAACAATATAAATAAATTAATAATAAGATAGAAAACACACCCATCAGAAATGTTCTATGAACACTTTTCTTAAAAAATGTATTTAATAAAATCTGAGCTGACAAAATGCCAACTTAAACTCACTGACCTGCAAAAACTAAGACCCCACTGCTCTACTTCTGTCCTTTATTAAAATCTGGGTAAATAGATAGTCTTGAAATATAAAATGATGATCAGAATCTTTAATAGTCATCTGATTTATTATAGTAAGGTAAAATGATAGAGAAAGGCTAGAGGTTATGTCCAGAAGCAGCACTTACTTAATAGAAAATGTGCCAACTTTGAAGAAAGGAAATGTTCAGCATACAGAGAATAGGGCTATAGATATCCTGGATCATTAAACAAATCTACAGAGACAAATTTAAAATGTATGTTCTCTCTTATCACCTCATTTATTCAGGTACAATGGTGTCTCCATAGTCCCAAGATATTGTATCTTTTATTTAATAAATGACAATTTCCTCCCCCGCAAAAATAACCATGTCATAAGTACTTTCTTTTATTCATAATCATATATGCTAGATTTAGATAATTGTTTTCATTGTTTTTAATTATTTTAAAATATTTTCTGTATCTTCTGATAATGCATACTGTTAAACTAACCATACAACAGATTTTCCTGTAGACTATGGAAATTTCCACAAATACACAATACCCTGAATTCTTGCGGCTCTATATAACCCTATTACAGAGAGGCAAAAAAAAAAAAAAACCCAGACCAAACCAAACCACTGCAGCTAAGGGGATTGGAATTTTTCTTCATGGAAAATGGCTTGCTTTATAGTCTTAATATCCTGCTTTCCAAATGCACCTTTGGAAAGCACAATGGGCTACACGTAGTTGAAAAGAGCTTTTGTACTAATACTTCTGCACCCTGTGATGATTAAGATTGTTCCCACTGACTGGTGACTTGCATTTCAGCTAATTGAAACAATATTTGCTGAGAAATATTTTTTTTAAAAGATGTCATTTTAAGGCCAATTTTTTTGACAACTTCTCTGGTGTCTAACTGGCCTGATAAGAGGCTAAGTGGAAGAGGACTATGAAGCATAGTATTTTTAAAAGGATTTCTTAGGTGTTAACAAGTCTACTCCATGCTCTGAATTTGTTGTGCCTAATTTCTGGGTGTTGCAGGAAGTGACAAAAGACTAAGGCCCAAGTGGGTGGGGGTGAGGATGCTTGTGATGTCATAGCTATGGTGAGAGGAAGGTATGTCAGGTTATGCTCTGGTAACAGGACCAAGTTTCCCATACATGCCAGGGCAGTGCTGGAAAGATTCCCCAGGTAAAGCAGAAAAAGATGCTGAAGAAACACCAGAAACCTGAGTGTGATCCAAATGTGAACTTTATCAACAAGTGATTTTGGGTGCAGAAAAGAAAGGAAAGGGGAAAAGGCAAGAATACAGAGGGGAATATTAATATGCTTGCTTCTTTTTGGTGGATGTCTGATGGTATGTTTACACTGCAATTAAAAATCCACAGCCGGCCCTTGCCAGCTAACTCAGGGTTTGGGCTAAGGGTCTTTTGTATTGCAGTGTAGATGTTTGGACTTGGGCTGGAGCCCGGGCTTTAGGACTCTGTGAGATGGAACAGTCCCAGAGCCCTTTCTGCAAGCTGAGCCCTGAAGTCTAGGTTGCAGTTAAACAACCCCTTCACCCAAGCCATGTGAGCCCGATTCAGCTGGCACGGGCCAGCCACAGATGTCTAATTGCAGTGTATACATCCTGAGACAGACTGAGGCTGCGCTTTCATCAGTTGAGTGTTGACATGTAGTTATGCCACCTGGAGGCAGGGCCCTAGCTTGTGCCATGTATGGTGATGGTGGGAAGGTGGAGGCATCTGAACAATAGGAGAGTGGAGAAATCCTTTCAGCATGATGGAACTGTGAGAAAGGAAACAAAGTACTGTCAACAATCAAAAATGGCATGCTGAAGATGGTACTTATTAGCTGACTGCCTTTCAACAGTCAAAATCTCTGCTGTCTCCATTCTGGGTGGACTGTTGCCTTGCTTGTGGAGACAGCGGGGGACTAAGGGTGAGTGAACTTTCTTTGAGGTTGGGGGAGTTGGTCAGTGTTGGGCTTTAGTATTTGGCAGGGGGATCAGGCATCGTCGTGGGAAATACCAGTTAAATTATTTATGCAGTAAAAGCACTCATACTTTGTACTAAAGAAGTATTTACTTGCCACATGTCTACTGCCTGAATGCTCATTAGTAACCTGTCAAGATTCACTGTGCCGAATACTGTCTCTGGTACCAGAGTCTTAACAATTGTGCTGTTTGTCTGAGTCAGCTCTGGCCACCTCCTGTTCTGGCCACTAGTACCCAATCCATCGTTAGGCAGTCAGATGCCTCCACCTTCCCCACATTCAACTCCAATTCTTCTGTGTGTGTGCCAGCTCAATCCCATTGCCTCCCATAGCATTAAGAATCTAGAGTTTCCACCAATAATTAGTCTTTCACCAGCCAGATCCTGCCTGACTTACTGATGTAAGTAGCCCCACTGAAGTCATTGCATGTAAAGTCTGCTTGATGGTCTATTTGAAATACGGTGGTTGTCTTAGTAATAGTTTCTTCCAATCTAAGAATATAATTCTGGCTTTTGTTATAGTTTATTGGCTTCAGCGGGGCTACTTGCATAAAGAACAATTTGGTTGTATAGTTGCGTAGGGTAACCTGACTACAGCCTTAAGATATATAAAGGGAAAGCCTGATGTCTTTCAGATGGTGCAGGACACATTACAGATACTTATAGTTTTACATTTATCTTAGGTTCAGAAACAAGAAGAAAAAACCAAAAAGTAGTTTTTCCTTGCCTTTTCTTTTTTTTTTTTTTAAAGATAATACCTCTTCATTCCTACACAGCCCATATTTAGTCTGTTTGGTGCTCTGAATACTACAAATCCAGCTACTTCTGACTATATATTTTATCTTCTAAATCCACTTTACACAGCTCAAGAAGCACAAAATGGATTTGACATGGCTATCAGAAATTTTCCTGTGAAGTTGAATTTTCCACTGGTGGAAAGATGGGGGAAGTGGTGGAACGGTTCCTGTATTAATTGCCACCCTAGTTTGCACAAGGCAGCAAAGGATAAGTGTCAGGGTCAGGCTAGGGGCAGGGCAAAGTGTTATAAAGCAGAGTTCCCACTCCTTCCCTGGTGTTAGATCACTGAAGGACCTTCATGCAGGTACTATAATTTACAACTGCTGTGCAGCATTCCTATCTCAATTTAGACCCAGGCCATGCAGGTTCAAGGAATGTCAACCAGCACCCAGCAGCTTCTCTCATTGGTTTGTTCACACAGAGCTCAGGCAGGTGGAGAACTCAGCACTATGTATCATTGTGTAATGTCTATCTAGAAACTGCGTCTTAAAATGCTTTACAGAAATAAAGATAATAGCAGGTATTAAGAAGCACAAAGAAGGGAGCAAAAAGGTAATGGATTACTGAGTAACTGTTCTTTCAGTTCAGTGGCAATAGCAGCATATGACACAAAGCATAAACAGAAGAAAATATATAACAATGCAACACAAAGTCCACTTGATTAGCTGGATGCAAGATATGACTTTTTGGACTGAAGAGTAGGAACTTGTATATTCAATTAACTCCCCCACCCTCACAGAAACACTAGTATCTCATCAAATTACTGAAAGTGGAAAGGAAATGTTCCATCCAATGCTCAGAGGGAGCATCAAAGTTTACGCTACTGGTAGAAGTAGGAAAAAAAATTAGAGCTAGGTCACAGCTGTGTGAGGTGCATGTAAGAAGAAATGTTTTCCCGAAGAAAAAATGTGGATGATCTGAGCTGCAGATTCCCTGTTTTCATTGCATCAGGTATTTTGCCATGCTAAAAATGTTCTCTATTGAAGGGCATTTTTCACAGGAGTATGTCTTTCACTGGCCTTAATATGCAATATATTTTAATAGTTATCTCAACATACTGTTAACCTGTCATATGAATGCCCTGGAATTTCCTCAGTAACTAACGGATTAAAATGCAACCTTAAAAAAAACCCTGGTGCAGCTCTGCTAAAGTATTTGATAACTAAAGCCTCTGGAAGATGCTATTAACTTCATATGGGATCTCAAACTGTTGGGCAAGGTTAAGAAGCCTGAGGCGAAGTAAAGAAGAGGATAGTTTCCTGCATATACGGCTGTTAATGAAATAATGAAAAAAACAGGAGTTGTCTACAGTATTCATGGCTAGTACACGTGACACTCATGAAATAGTAGCAATGAAAAAATACAAAATTATACGGATGGAACAAGAAAAATAACTTTTTAAAAAAATATATAAATTCTTAAATCAATTCAATGCTAGTAAAATATGCTGAATTAATAGCCCTAGAGATTGAAGTGTTTTGTTTTATTTACATAATCAGAACAGCATTGGTAAAATGTGATTGTTAGAGATGGTCAAAAAATTTCTATTGAACAATTTCATTGAAATCAAAACAATTCACAGAGAAATCTCATTTTGTTTCAATACTGTCAAAATGTTTTGTTTTGGTTTTATCATTTTCAATTGTATATTGAAATATTAATTTAATGCTATATTATTTTATATATATTTAATATTATATATAATAATATTGAAACCAAATGTTTACCTTATCAAAACATTTTATTTTCACATTGTAAAAACAAAACTGTTTGATATTATCAAAATGAAATCTTTCAATGGTTCTGAATTGATATTTTTATGAATTTTTGTTCCATGGGAAATTTTTAAATTTCATCTCTTTGTTCCAATTTGGAACAATTTTTTTTTATAATTTTGGAAGTTTTGATTAGCTCAAGTGATTATGATGAATATGAGTATCATTATTTTCTGTATAATATATTAATCCAGCCGTGCACAGATAAAGTAATATTTTTTAATTTACCAGTATTCTGAGGTGCATTTATTTTAAGTAGGTGGGCATTAAAGCCTAAAGTATTATATTTTAAAATGCCACCCTCCTGCCTCAATGGGGAGGGGAAGCTTGGTGGGCCCTGCAGTGAAGGGAGATAGTCTCAGTGGTAAGGGAGGGAGGCACTCGCTAAGGGTCACTAGGTAATTCCTCCCCATGGGAGTCTCTGGCACCCATTGGCCAGCTTGGGGAGGAGGAGTACTGATTGGCCAGCATTCCCCAGCTCCCAGGATTTAACCCAACACAGGGGGCATGTAGAACTTCTTTTGGCTCCATTCCACCAACCTACTCTACTTGAACTAGGAATGGGAATCCAGTATGACAGATGCTGTGAGTCTAGCTGATCATCCGTTTGGGCGTCAGGAAGGAACCTTTTTCCCCTGGGCCAATTGGCTGAGGACTAGGAAGTTTTTTGCCTTCCTTGCAGCACCTTCAAGCCTCAGTGTGTTAAGTAGGAATGAACTTAGCACCTAACTAAGGTACTGGGGTGGAGTTATTTATTCATTGCAACTTGCAGCTTGTTTCCAGTGCAATTAAGAGAACAACTTTTCTTCATATTTTTTATGGCAGCCTTTCAAGTATCTGAAGACTTCTACCATAACGCTGCTTAATCTCTTTTTCCAAACTAAACATATCCAGTTCCTTCAGCCTTTGTTCCATCCCTTTGATTACCTTTATCTCTCTCCTCTGGATCCTTTCCAATTTCTCTATATCCTTTCTATACATTGAAGACCAAAATTGGATGCAGTACTCCAGCTGATGTCTAACCAGCACCGAGTAGAATGGTACTATCCCTTTCCATGACTTGCATGCTGTGCCTCTTTTAATGCAACGTAAAACTGCATAATTTTTTTTTTGGCACAACAACATTGCATTGCTGATGTTGAGGTTGTGATTCACCACAACTCCCAGATCCTTCTCATCAGTGCTGCTGCCAAGCCAATTATCTCCCATCCTGTATTTGTTCATTTGGTTTTTCTTCCCTAAGTATAGTACCTTACATTTGTCTTTGCTGAATTTCATTTTGTTGTCTACAGACCAATTCTCCAATTTATCTCCCTCTGAATTTTAGCTTTATCCTCCAAAGTGTTGACACCCTTTCTACCCAGCATTATGTCATCTGCAAACTGGATCAGTATGCTCTCTATGCCTACATCCAGGTCATTAATAAAGATGTTAAACAACACCAGACCCAGAACAGATCCCTTTGGAACCCCACTTGAGACCTCCTTCCAATGTGGCATTCCATTAATAGTTACTCTTTATTTGTGATTGTTTAACCAATTATGTATCCACTTAATGGTAGTTCTGTCAAGTCCGCATTTCTCCAGGTTACTTATCAGAATGTCATGTGGGACTGTGTCAAAACCCTTTCTGAGGTCCAGGTAAATTATATCCACTGCATTCCCCTTATACACCAAACCAGTTGTCCTGTGAGAGAAGGAAATCAAGCTGATTTGGCATGATTTGTTCTTGGTAAATCCATGCTGTGTGCTAGTAATTACCACTTAATCTTCCAGGTATTCTCAAACTGAATGTTTTATATATTGCTCTAGTAACTTCCCAGGTATCAAAGTCAGGCTGACTGGTGTATAGTTTCACAGCTCCTCCATTCCCCCCTTTTTAAAGATGAGCACTATGTTAGCCCTTCTCCAGGACCTCATCTGTCATCCACGAGTTTGCAAATATTATTGCCAGTGGCTCTGAGATTTCTTCAGCTAATTCCTTCAGTACCCTCAGGTGAATCGGCCCCACTGATATGAATTCATTCAAATTGGTCAGAAGATCTCTGACGTGTTTTTTACTTATCCTGATCTGCATTCCTTCCCCTTTATTGTCTATGGTAACTTCGCTGCTCATCCAGTCACAAGTTTTTTTATTTGTGACAAAAATCAGGCTAGATCTCTGCAATCATACTCACATGGACAGACCCTTGTACCTACATAATGACACATTGATTTCATTGAGACTTATTGACTTCAGTGGGGCCAGGATTTCACCCTGTTAATTTTTGCATATAACTTATCTTGATTTCCCAGCGTGACAATCACAGCAATTTCTCTGTGACTTCACTGTATATGGGCTCAATTCTGCTATGGCCAAAGGGAGCAGAATTGGGCCCTTGCTATTTTCATATATCTTACTTTTTTCAATACCATGCAGAATGAAGAGTTTTAACTTCCTCAAGGTATGTAAATGTAAGTTTCTCATCAGAGTTATTATGCATGTCTCGCTTCCCATATTCTCACATCATCCAGAGGTAATTGATTTTTTTCAGTACTTATTCAAGCTTTAACTAAACAGTACCATGTTAATTAGAAATGCTCATATGTATGTTGAAATTATGCAAAGCTTTAACTTGAGTTTGGGACCCCTAAGTAAAAATTACTTGAGATGCAAGGGGATCATAAGAAAATGTATAGTTTGCTTTGACATTTGTAGTTAGAAAGTGTTAACAGCTATGGAAATTCAGTACTGCATTAGTTTGCAATATTGCAACGAGTTTCATGTGCGCTAACCCTGATACCTGGGCAAAGCTCATTGAAAGATCAAGGTCTTAAACTTCCTCCATTTCCATTTAGTACAATATGGATTTTGTAGGGTAAAAAGCTAGTGCAAAAATTAGCAAATAGAGTCCATTCTGAGAGATGTAAACATCAGCAAAATATAAATGATAATTGACTGTAAATCTGAGCAGATTCTATTTATCCATGATATTTTATCCATTCTTTTTCTAAAAATGGACTGTATTATCAAGAAGAAATGAGTAACAAACACATTTTACATGCCCTGTGTCTCGGATACCTAAAATATTATTACTGTTATTTAGTTATTGGTATCCTGGTAGCGCTTTAAATATGCTGGGAATTTTCTACTCAGGAAGAGACACATTTCACCTCCCTTCTCCAGCACTTATTTTTTCCTCAATCCAACACTGACACTGTAATGACCTCAATGCACATTAAACGGAGGGGGCCATTGTCTGGCATGTAAGAAAATGTGTGTGGCCCATTTAAGGGCTAGAGAGCCAAAGTAACTTGCTGTGGCAGCTTCAGACCAGTTCAGAGTGAGGATGCTGATCTGCTTCAGCCTCCCCCACCAGGTGGCCAGAAGGGCTGGGGCACTATTTAGGTCCATGCTGGTGTAGAAAAGACCTTTTTACCTCTACCAGGCAGAGCAACACCCATTCTCCTATGCGTGGGAGTACTTAAATACCAGGTTTGTGGGCATTACACTAATTGCTCTTTTTTGGGGGTGACCACCAGATTGACCAATGTGAGCTGGGGCACTTTTTTTGTTTTGGTTTGTTTTTTTTGCCTCCCTCCCGGCGGATTAGGGTTTAGCTGAGGCAAACATGAAATGAGGGTTAGGGTATGATGTTGCAGGTCATTATGTAAGCATGGATAGGGGTGGATGTCCAGTGCAGGGACTCCACAGAGAAGGGATACAACGATCAGACAAAATGGATTGGGAAAAGATTTAAAGAAGGTATCCTTTGAAGGAGCAGAAACAGGGCAGGGTTCATGGGTCCTATGACTGCTGCTGCAGGGAGCCAACACCCCTTCCCTATGGCCACTGCCCCCAACTATTGAGGAGGATAGCAGGGTCACAGCAGCAGGTTGGTTGGGGACCAGGATGGATAAAGGGAGAAGGCTGATATGTAAATGATTATGACATGATCTGCACTATTCACTTCTGTCTGCTGGGTAATCCCAGTCATTTAGGAATAAAGTTGCAGCCTAATTAAATGATATCCAGTGTCTCCTCTCCTTCTGCCAAAGCGAGACAATTGGGGGCAGGAACTGAGGGCATTTGAAGTCACAGTGACTGATCAAAAGACACCCTCAATAAAGTTACACACAAAAACTGTTACAAGATTGAGTGAGGTGGAGTCTTGTGAAATAAATGGTATGTGATCATTTATTTAAAGACTGTATGATTCATATGGACAAGAGGACCGAATTAAGATTGCGTAGGCATTCATTCTCACATTTACTAACTTGAGAGTCCTTGACATTGCAACCTTAATGACCCTTTTAAAGTAGTGTTTGTGTGAGTGTATGTCTAATTTCATAGGTTTTTTAAAAAGCAAACTGAAAAAAACAGATTTCATCATGTGGAATCATATTGATAGTGACATAGACCAGCAGCAGGGTTAGAACATTTAAATCCACTGAACAGACTTATACCACTTGAGCTAACAGAGTAACTGATGGCAGTAGTAGGTTGTCATCCTCCATGTAGACTAGAATTAAAGGGGCGGGTGATCATGAAATAGCCACTTAGCCAGGGGTGTGTGTAAATATTTTCTGAGAGCAGAGGAATGGTGAGACTTAGTAATTTTGGTTTCCATTTAAAGTTTTGAAGTAAAGTGTGCTTTGTGGTCAGAGCCCCTTCTGCCTGCTTCCTCTAAGCCTGATACCTTCTGCCTCGTTCTCATTCAGCCTGTCATGCCCCAGTCCTAGCTCTTTTCCATCACCTTCCCCCACAACTCCATGTCTCAGTCTGATTCCTCCCCACCAGCTCTGTGTTCCAGCCCCATTTGCTCACTTAGTCTGTCACAGTCTGCCCACCCAAACCTCCTCTTTTGAGTCCCAGCCAGGGCCGGTGCAAGGATGTTTCATGCCCTAGGCGAAACTTCCACCTTGCGCCTTCCCCCCCCGTGTCCCCACCCTGAGGCGCCCCCCTTGCGGCAGCTCCCCACCCTCCGCTCTGAGGCACCCCTCCCCCCACCCCAGCTAACCCCTGCTCCATGCACGAGCACCCTAAGCATGCTGTGGCCACTTCACTTCTCCCGCCTCCCAGGCTTGCGGCACCTAAGCTGAAGTGAAGTGGCCACGGCGTGCTCAGGGAGGAGGCGGGGCAGGGGTGAGCTGGTCCGGGGAGTTCTCTTGCGTGCTGCCCGCCCCTTACTTGCTGCAGGCAGCCCTCCCCATGCTCCCCTGCCCCAGCTCTCTCCGCCTAAATGCTGGCGGTGACTGGGGCTACTGAAGATCCAGCCACTGTGGTCACTGCTGAAGAAAATGGTGCCCCCCAAATGCCAGCGCCCTAGGCCACTGCCTAGATTGCCTAAATGGTTGCACCGGCCCTGGTCCCAGCTTTATCCCACCCTGGTTCCTCATCTCAGTCTTCCTTCCTGGGATCCTCAGTCCGGTCTTTCTCCTAGGATCCTTGTCCCAGTCTCCATGACCAGCTAGTCCCAGTTTGTCCCTTGATTCCTCCTCTGATCTCACACTTCCTCATTACACTGGCTTACAGTCCCCATTTCCCTCTCCCCACTCTGAGCTCTGGGTCTTCTTGTCCCATCAGTCTCAATTTTCATCCACCACTTTGATTCTTCATCCAATATCATTCTTCCCCGATCTCTGGCTCCCAGCACCCCCGCTCCTAGTCCTTGTATCACTCTCCAGGCTCCTTGTTCTAGTATACTCCTCTTGCTGCCTCTCCCTCCAAGTCTGGCTATTTCCCTCTCTGCAGTCAGGTTAGGCTGTTTCCTTCTCTGTGCTGCCTGGATGCCAGCAAGAGCAAAGGAGAAACAGTCTTGTGCCACAGTTTTGGTGTCTTGTGCCACAACTGCCCACAGCAGCTAAAAGCAGCAATTGCAGAGAAAGTTCTGCTCAGTCCCTACATACCTGGGCTAGAGCAAGCACAGTATAAACAGACTCAAGAGAATTTATCTGCCAAACTCTAACAAAATATTTACTGCTCCAAATCATAGAGGCTCTAGAGTGTCTATAACAATAGTTATAAGGATTTATTTAACATGGGGAAAACAACATATTTTCCCCTAATCTTCAAAACAGCTGAACTGTTTTTACTGAAACTTAAATAAAAAAAATAACATTACTCTACATGCTAGGTATAAATAGATGTTACAGATAGGTATTATTTCCACTATTCTAACCCCTATCCTTCCAAAGCACTGTAAGGGAACACTCAGTCTGCATTCATATTTCACTTCTTTTTTTAATCCTATTTGCCACAATCCAGTTATGTGGTAAAATATTGTTTTGAGAAGTAGCCTTTAAAACTCCACTCTTATAGAGCAACTGGTATAGAACATATTGCTCATACCATTAATAATTCTATTCTGTAGACTGACACGAGAATATCCAAAATGTATCCCTTTTTTCAGTCTGACAATAGTGTGTAGTAGCAGCAGCAGGTCTGAGAGCATTAGAATGACAGCATCTGCAATGTAAGTTGACTGAGGCAGCTTTCCTGTGCATTTCCAATTAATCCCAGCAGGTTGTCTCTTTCTGTCAAGATACCATAAAAACTGCACAATAAGTGTTGTGGTATTTACTTTTCTACAGATTGAAAATAAATTCCTTGTCAATATTTCAAATATAACTATATTGACCCCCTTATATATTCTGAATATCCTGGAAGGTACAAGCACCATCTAGCCAGTGCTCTTTTCCAGCTGAAGTTCACATGGCTTACCCTGAAAATCAAAGAGAAAACACATGCTTACATTAGCAAAATAGTGAGTAGAATCCTTTGAATCAATGTGGAATAAATAATTAATCTATAAATAGGAAAAAAGTCACTGTAATTTTTTTTATGTTTGATACATCTGTTACATGATGTATCTATATGCTTGTTTTGTCTGATACTGTTCATAGAAGTGTATCTACTGGAACATACTATGCTAAGGGACAGACATTTCCAATGTAATGCCAAATTTGTTACAATGAATACATGAAAATACAAGTTTCTATTACCTCAGCTAGAGGTAGCACATGCACACGCAAACACCACCCCTTGGAATTCCTGTAAATCATTAATTATTTAACAGTATTGGATTTTTTCAGACACAAAGATACATTAATCAAACCTCCTCCCCCCCCCAAAATCAAAGCATATATGCATCAGTGGATGGATAGTTTATTATAATAAATTGTATTTCATACAGAGTGATATTATTATTTCGAATTGCAAATGAATAACAGCACATCTTTTGGATTTGTTAATGCATGCTAGATCAGAGCCAAAAAGCCACTAGCTACACACAGTATGACACTTCTGAATTCTCTTGTTTTCTACTAGGGTGATATTTACAGAAGCAGAAATGGTTAAACCACTAAGCATTTTTTCTAATGACTTCAGGAGCTTATTTTAAAACCTAATGGCATGAATAAACAAATATTGCTTTTAGACATTAAAATGTTTAAAAGTATATTATTTTTGCAAAAATATATTATTTATTGATTTTACTTTTTTATATTCTGATAAAAATTGTATTGAGCTTCCCATTCTCTTTCATATTCAATTCAATCTGTTTACCAGGGATTACATATTTAGAAATATAAACTTTCACAAGAAATTAATGTTTGCGTAACATTCTTATTGATTTATGTAGCTAAAATATATTCATTTGTATTTAATATGTCAATGTCTAGTCAGAGGAAGAAAAATATCCTTCTAGATCAAAATATTGGTTGTTTTAATTACATTTTAAACACAACCCAAACATCTCTTCTATTCACTCATTATATTTACTAGTTAAAGATTTCCACAAAATAACTAAGAATAAATTACTGGATATAAATTTGCAAAAAATTGTGTGGATTCTTGTTTTGCAGTACCAGTCCATAGTATGTGATTAGATTTTAAAACTGAAAACAAAATATTTCTTTTACTTGGTAAACTCCAAGCTCTAATAGTGTGATAAAACAGATATTCTCACTGGTAATAGCAGGAAGTAGGCTTTGATGTGTTCTTTGGCAGTTCTGTACCTTTCTGTGAATGCTGACAGAATTGAAAACTAACTACAGAAGTTAGCCATCAAATGTATTTCCACTACAATGCTATTTTGATGATTGTGGTACAAAAATTTTATAAATGAACTGACTATGCCAAAGTAGTAGACTTTATACTGATAGTGGGGTTATAGAAAAGATAGTTATTTCACAAAAAACTACATTATATTATCTGAAAATAAATATTGCAGCAAATATTTTTCAAAGTTTTGGCCCAAATTGGAATCAAAAGTTGGAAATCTGCAATGGTCCCTTGCATGCTGTAATAGTATACTGAAAAGAACAGAAATTGTACTTTGCATAATAGTCCGATGAGATCCATGTCTTTTTGTCTTAGGAAATCTATTGCTTACTGTATGTTTAAGTAAGAACAGGAAGATGCTAATATAAGCTTCCCTAATCACTAAAATAGTCATTTTATTTAAATGTAGTGTTTCAAAATGGTAGAGATCTCTGCTTTTGATGTTCATGGCTGAGGAGAGCTCACATTGTAGTGTCATGTATTTTTGTACAAATAATCCTGAGTTCTACCCTCACTGATGATCTATTAGGGCTGGAGGTTATTACAAAATGGTGGGCCATGCTTGGCTTTGAAATACTGTGGATCTCAGACATTGCAGACAAGCTTCCCCGAAGAGGATAGATGTATAATGCATTGGCTAAATTTGCTGGGTTACTTGTCTTATAGATGGTGCACAGGGATAATATGAACAAAGTAACAGAATTCTTCCTTTGGCTCAAATGCAGAAGTCTGTGCATTTTGGTTCCAAAGTGATGATTCCAGTCATGATCCATTGTAGTGGGTAATTACAGGGCAAAATGTTTATTCTGAAGATAAATGTGGGATGCAATGATAACAGAAAGAGAGTACCAGATGCTGCTACCATTTGTACCTCTTTTACTTTACTGAGAATTCAGCCACTATTGATTGAACTTCTTGATAAAATGAATATTTTTATAGAAAAAAGTGATAGGTAGTTTTTGGTTCAGATCAGTAGCGACAAGTCTGGAACCTTATCCAACTGTGAAAAAAACCTCTTGAGTCTGCAAATCTGAGCTGGTATTAAAGTTTTACATCTAGACATATTAATGAAGCACCACTGATAGAATTATTGTTTGTATCATAAATTGTTAGCCCCTGTTCTGAAATTTCTAGAACCTACTACTTTTCACTATTAATTTGTTATTATACTTCATTATCAGCAATCTGTTTAGGTGTCTTTTATTGTGTGCATGTCATGCAGTGTCTTTCATGAACTCTTTTTGTTGCTACACATGTGTATTTAGGGTTGTAGAAAAATATATTACATATCATAATGTGTTATTTGAGAAACAGTAATGATCATAAAGCTAGACTATTTTCAATGCCTATGCATAAAGAAGAGTTAAAGTTGCATGTATACTTTCTGACTTTTAAATGCTTAGGATGAAATTCCTGCCCCATTGAAGTCAATGGCTAAACTCCCATTGATTCCAATGAAGCCAGGATTTTTATCCCTAAATTCATGTATTTGGCATTACATTAACATTAATTTGCATATGTATCATGACATTTAAAATACAAGAAAAGTAGAGAAGAAAACATTTTATATAACTATAGTATTTTTTATTTTATTTATATATAGGGATACATAAAATATACGTACTTCTTTTCTAATTTTCTTCAGTTTTAAATATCATAGAATTAACCTCAGGAGGTCATCTAGTCCAACCCCGTGCTCAAAACAGGACCAATCTCCATCTAAATCATCCCAGCTAGGGCTTTGTCAAGCCTGACCTTAAAAACCTCTAAGGAAGGAGATTCCATTACCTCTCTTGGTAACCCATTCCAGTGCTTCACCACCCTCCTAGTGAAAAAGTTTTTCCTAATATCCAACCTAAACCTCCGCCACTGCAACTTGAGACCATTACTCCTTGTTCTATCATATGGTACCACTGAGAACAGTCCAGATCCATCCTCTTTGGAACCCCCTTTCAGGTAGTTGAAAGCAGCTATCAAATCCCCCCTCATTCGTCTCTTCTGCAAACTAAATAATCCCAGTTCCCTCAGCCTCTCCTCATAAGTCGTGCTCCAGCCTCCTAATCATTTTTGTTGCCCTCCGCTGGACTCTTTCCAATTTTTCCACATTCTTCTTGTGGTGTGGGGCCCAAAACTGGACACAGTACTCCAGATGAGGCCTCACCAATGCCGAATAGAGGGGAATGATCACATCCGTCGATCTGCTGGCAATGCCCCTACTTATACAGCCCAAAATGCCGTTTGCCTTCTTGGCAACAAGGGCACACTGTTGACTCATATCCAGCTTCTCGTCCACTGTCACCCCTAGGTCCTTTTCTGCAGAACTACTGCCTAGTCATGCATGGGATTCTTCCATCCTAAGTGCAGGACTCTGCACTTGTCCTTGTTGAACCTCATCAGGTTTCTTTTGGCCCAATCCTCTAATTTGTCTAGGTCTCTCTGTATCCTATCCCTACCCTCCAGCATATCTACGACTCCTCTCAGTTTAGTGTCATATGCTGAGGGTGCAGTCCATGCCATCCTCCAGATATTAATGAAGATACTGAACAAAACCAGCCCCAGGACTGACCCTTGGGGCACTCCGCTTGATAAGTATCAGTTATGATACTTACTGATCCAATATTTTTCTTCTTTGTCCTTTTTCTATGTTAATATTTTTGCCAATACAGAGCTATATATTCCCACCTATATGAACCTTATTCTATGATTAATCTAACTAAAATCAGTGAATAGCATGTTACTTCTCAACATGAATAGGGGTGACAGAAACTGGCACACAATTAATTAGAAAACCTTCTAATTTTGTCTTTGATAATATATGTAAATCTTTGTATGATCAGGACCTACCTAAGATTATCATATTCCTTGTTCTTAATATTGCAAATAATGTTCCAAGGCAGTACTATTTAGTTACAAGGAAACTGAAAAGTTTCTCTGGGTTACCACTCTTCTAACAATTTGATATTTTCTTTTATCAGTAACACTATGATTTAAGAAAATAAAATACCCTAGTTCCTTACTATGCAGAATTTGTACTATTCATGTAAAGTGTAAATAGTTCCCAAATGATTATTTAAGCCAAATGAAAACTTCACTGTGACTGGGGAGCATCAAGCAGGATGTTATTGGGATTTGCATAATAATTGGTTTGAAACAAGTGATATACATTACAGCACTATGTACACAGAGTGTAATGAATACAGTAGCCACTGTCTGTTAGATCAGTATCAGGAATATAATGAAAGTTGAATATTTTTCAGTCTTTGGAGGTTTTGAAACATCCATACTTGCTAATGAGCTAATTTAGATAAGCATTAAACAGGAATTTAATCACATTACTAGTAATTATTATCAGGCAGTACAATAGAAAGGCTTTTTAGTTTCCTTCAAAAGTTGTAATTAACTAGGAAAAATTTATTTCATCTCATGAACAGAATATAAATAACTAAACTAAAGAAATGAGATTTAATGGGGATGTTTATGGAAAGAGACTTTTTTCTTATGTGTTATTTAGCTGAAAGCATCAGAATATGTTCTCTTCTATGTGTGAAATTGGCAATCAAAGTTAGATAATGCTTCTGGAAATATCTGGTGAAATTAAAAGTTCTGAAAATCAAACTCTGGGCATTTTGTAGTCATGTTCCAGTATATATGTGCCTTACTCAGGGCTAGTTTTATAGTTGTGCCACCCTTGCTCACTCTGGACCTGATCCAACAAAGCACTTGAGCACATGGAATCATAGTACTGTAGGGCTGCAAGGATCTAGAGAGGTCATCTAGTCCAGCTCCTTGTGTTGAGGCAGAACAATCCCTGACATGTTTGTCCAACCTGTTCTCTAAAAATTCCAGTAACAGGGATTCCGCAACCGCCCTTGGAACAAGTTCCAGTGCTTAACTATCCTTACAGTTAAAATGTTTGTTCCTATTAGCTAACCTAAATTTCCCTTGCTCAAAAATTAACCCACTACTTCTTGTTCTACCTTCGATGGACATGGAGAACAATTGATCATCATCTTCTTTATAACAGCCTTTAATGTAATTAAAGACTGTTATCAGGTCTCCCATCTCTGTCTTCTTTCCTCAAGATTAAACATAGTCAGGTTTTTTAATTTATCATCATAGGTCAGGTTTTCTAAAACATTTATAATTTTGGTTGCTCTCCTCTAGATTCTCTACAGCTTATCCACATCTTTCTTAAAATGTGGTGCCCAGAAATTGACATAGTACTTCAGCTGAGGCCTCCTCACCAGTGCTGAATAGAACAGGACAGTTACCTCCCGCATCCTGTTAATACATCCAGAATGCAATTGAACCACATTATTAACTCATATTCAACTTGTGATTCACTATAACCCCCAGATCTGCTTCTGCAATACTACTGCCTAGCCAGTTATTCCCCATTTTATAGTTGTACATTTGATTTTTGTATTCCTAAATGAAGTACTTTGCATTTGTCTTTACTGAATGTCATCTTGTTGATTTCAGACTAATTCTAGTATTTCTCAAGATTACTTTGAATTCTAATCCTGTCCTCTGAAGTTCTAATAGTCCCTCCCTGCTTGGTGTCATTCACAGATTTTATAAACATACTCTCCAATCTGTTATCCAAGTCATTAAAATGAAAATATCGAATAACAGATCGATGCATGACTCCACAACACATCCCTCCAGTTTGTCAGCAAACCATTGATACTACCCTTTGAGCAGGATATTTCACCCAGTTATGCACTGTCTTTACAGTAATTTAATCTGGACCACATTTTCCTGGCTTGTTTATAAGACTATCATGCTTTAAGTGTATATGGAATGACCTGAATGGCACTTCTGACATGCTCAAAGTTAAGCATATGTTCAAGTGTTTTGCTGAATTGGAGCAAAAATATTGCTGTAAAATATGTCATGATGCTCTGAGGTGAAAGTTGTAGGTGCTTAAAAATGTCAAAAACATAGAATTTGTATATTTTATTAAAGTGCCCATGATGAAAAATGTGTTTATTGTGAATTTTCAGATAACTGATGTAGGTATCTTTTCAGTCCTTGAGAGATTTTCTTGCATATCTTAGTCTAAAACTACGTGACTGGTTATTTTTTCTAGCAAACTTAGTCTAATATTAATCATAGCGTTAACTCTTGTAGTTCGTTTATAGTGCAATGGTTTTCTGGTATTCTGTTACTGGAAAGGAAACCTTAATACCCATATTTAAAAAAAATAATTGTTAAATCATAATTACTGCTAGCAGAATGCTAAATGCATTGGTTGATATTTGTTGTTTCCATCTCTCAGGTAACTTCAGTGATAATAGATGTATGAATACTAACAGCCACTCACATCTTACTTTTTGTACCTTTTCCACTAGAGTAGTGAACAAACAAAATTAGTGCAAAATTCTATTAATTAATTTGAGAAATAGCAAAATATTTTAGGCTCTCAGCCTAGCATCTGGATTATGCCCACCATTTCTGAATAACTTGTCAACTGGTAAGACAAATGCACTAAAGGGATCTGAATGGATCTTGCATTCTTTCACCTTTCTGCATACGACTGAAATGTAAAAGATGCAAGTGAAAATAGCTAAAATATTATCAATTTTTGCAAAGGTGAAGCCTAAAGGTGGTCAAAAATACAATTTTTTCATGGGACATTAAAAATCAATGTTTTCCATTTTATTGAGATTTGTTGTTACTTTTGTTGATTCAAGCTTTGATTTTCAATGTTTTTGATTCAGGAAAAAATACTTTGGTTCAAAATCTGCCTTTGAAAAAGGTGATTTTCTTTTTTAGATAATATTTATTTTACTTCAGACTTCATTTTTAATGAGAAATTTTCAGTTTATCTTTTTTCTACAAAGCTTCCTAAGTGAAATCATACCCATCTGAGCCAAATTTGTGAATTTCCAAGTAGCTATTTTCAATATACATATACAACACTTTCCTTTCAAACAAAATTGCAGTTTTGTTTTTTTAAGTTATTCAGCTTGAAAGTTAAAGGGAATACCAATAGCATACACTAAAATTGCTGCAGCTTTCTGTGACCTTGTTTCTACATGCATTAAAAACTCAGATTTACATGTGATTTTATCTAACTATTGCAGATGCAGTTTTGGTCACAAATATTGGCTTATTCAGAATTTGTGGGTACAATCCAGATGCTAGGCTGAGACTCTAAAATATTTTGCTATTTTCTGAATTAATTAATAGAATTTTGCACTAATTTTGTTGGTTCACTGCTCTAGTGGAAAAGGTACAAAGAGGGGAAAAAGTAAGGTATGAGTGGCTGCAGAAGTAACTAAAAAAGAAGCATGTAAATAAAATGCTTATGCAGTAAGATCATTAAACCATCTCAGTTATAGCTATGGCCATCTTTGATTGTAGTCTATTGATTCACAGTATCTAATTTAAACTTGTTGCTTAGAGACAGATACATGGCACAATTTCTATACAATAATGTACACAGAACATTCTTTAGAAAATTGGAGTGATAATGCCAAAAACTACAAAAATCCTATACCTGAAACTACAATAAGCTAAACATGAAATAAAGCTACCATTGTGTCTGATGTAGAAAAATCCTGCTGTGTCTGTGCATGGTTTCACTTTTTTATTTTTATTTTTTTTGAATGATTTCATGGCAATTGCAGTCCTATAGTGCCAAATTCCTAAGGGGAAAGGCTTTCATCTTTCTAAAGAGTATTCTGCAACCATTTCTTATGGTCTATGTGAGAGCTCTGTATGAACTTAAAAAAGAAAAAGGATCTTTTCAAGCACTGCATTTGGAGTGTGTAGATCACATTTAAACAGTGTACAGTGTAATACTTACAGCTTATCAGTCATGTTCCTTTCATTGGATACCAAAATATTATTTTTTAAAATTTTAAAAATGTGTATAGCAGTCAGATCATTTTACATTAAATGGCAGAACATACAGTATGTTTTCAACAGTATTTGAGAAATGAAGCAGCAATTACTTACTTAACTGTATTGCTTATAATTAACTTTTTAAGATTTGTTTTTATAAACATATTAGTAGAATATAGTGTAAATTGGCCCTGGAGCTAGGTGGATTCCCACCAGCTAAGGATCTGGCATTTTTATTCTGTAATAGGGTAAAATGTTTCAAGCTGTTGTTTGACAGAAAAGGCACTATGCAAACTGTAGTCCTTTCTCTTGTCTTAGTGAATCAGCATGTGCCATAAAAGACAGAAGAAATATTTGCCTACTATACAGGCCATTTTCCTGCTCTTGTCTGATTTGTGCATAATCAAATTAAAACTATCCTAAAGGTGGTTTGTGACCTGTAGAGCTATTTCAATCAGTTAGTCAAGTTTACAAAACTTCTTACTCACCAGATAGGGAAAAAATCTGTCCTCATATCTATAGAAGCAGAGAGTGCCAGTGGAAACTCATTCTTTCTGAAAGTTTTAGTGGTGAGCAGAAAGTTGTGTATGGATATGTAGGCAAGCAGCAGCAAGGCAGATGTTATATACTCACTGACCTTCGCTCACTGCAACTGATAATCAGTTTGGTTGTCATTCATTGCCCTTTGAGGTTTTCACATAGCAAATCAATGCCAAGGAGACACATTTGATCCTACAGGCCCTGCCAGAAATTAGGTTTGGATTTGGATTTTCTGGAATGAATCCGAGCCTAGTTTGACAACAAAGGGGAAGCTGCTGCAGGAACACATGCAGAAGATATGCTTCTCAATCTGTTTGTGTGCTCCAGAGGAAGGAGACATTGGAATCCTTTTGCTGTCTTTTATGCAATACATAAATATGTAGGCAAAATATACAGTAAGTTCTACATATCCACTTAGTCTCAGTAGCAAGCTTCTGTGTATATGTTAATATAACTAAATTGACAGATATTACAGAAGAATATCTCATTTTCTCCTTATGAGGTTCTCAAGCATGTGAGTCTTCAATGGTAACGTAGATACAACAGGAAGAATATTTCTCTTCAGATTGTCTTTTCAGAACTCCAGGAGACAGAGTGAATTCACAAATCAAGAAGATAAATCATTTCTCATATGATTTATGATGCTCCAGGTACACGAGTAAACATCCACCAGTTCAAACTAGTTTGATGAAAGGGAAGTACTTCTGAGCTTATTTTCTTCCTTTTTTCTCCCAACATTTTATTTTGTAATTTTTCTAGATATCAAGAAGTGATGCAACGGAACACAAGAGTGAACAACATTGCAATGACACACACCATTATAATCTTGCACCCGATGAAGTGGGTATTCACCCACGAAAGCTCATGCTCCAAAACGTCTGTTAGTTTATAAGGTGCCACAGGACTCTTTGCTGCTTTTACAGATCCAGACTAACACAGCTATCCCTCTGATACATTGTAATCTTGGGAGTTGCTGCTTGCAGATAGTTAACATTCCTATGATTGTTACAAAATTTCCTATACAAAAAATAGGGAATAAATAAAGTATAGGAAATGGCATGGTAGTATAAACTAGTCAAAGGTAAAAAGGTAAAGACTTTAACGATGATCATTGTACTGCTGGGAGGACAAGGAGACACCAGGGAATGTCCTGCTTACACTATAGAAGTCTTATGCAGGGTAGCCTAGGCAGCTCCCCAGTGGGAACCTACCATGTCTCCCTGTATATGGCTCTAATTTTTTGGTCAAATCTAACATTGATTGCAAATTACAGAGTGAGATAATACAATGATATATTAAACATCACAGATATCATCTATTGCAGGGCTTCTCAAACTTCATTGCACTGTGACCCCCTTCCAACAACAAAAATTACTACATGACCCCAGGATGGTCCCGAAGTCCACTGCCCAAGGTGGGGGTAGGGCAAAGCCCAAGCCCAAGGGCTTCAGCCCCAAACAGGGAGTCTGTAACCTGAGCCCCACCATCAAAAGCTGAAGCCTCTAGGCTTAAACCCTAGGTAGCTGGGGCTCAGGCTTCAACTCTGGCAACCCCTTTAAAATGGAATCGTGACCCACGTTGGGTCCTGACCCACAGTTTGAGAACCACTGGTCTATTTCTAACTGAATTTCTTAGTTTCTGGTGGCTTTGACAAAAAATATTCACTTTGCTGTGATTATGTATTGTCACCTGTAATTAATTGCAATAATTCCTGTTGCAGTTTGAATCTTCTGATCCAAAGTCAGAAAATCTATGCCACTTGAACTAAAGAAATGTCCAACAGCTAGTAGTCTAGTTGTAGTATATCAAAGTAGTATATCAACAGCTGGTACTCTAGTTGTAGTATATCAATGTTTATTTTCGTCTCCACCTTCTAGGTGGAGGACTATTACATACATCCTTTTTTACAAAAGATTCAACCCTGAATTTGTTCCAGCAGCTGTATTAGATGATTGTATCAGAGGTAAATTAGGATAAACTCATCAAACGGTGATTCAAACCACTGTGCTACTATGATGAATATGTTCATCTTAAAATTTGAGCTGTCGTATTTCAGATCCAGTTGAAGCAGCTGTACTGGTGAACTAAAAAGGAATCTTTCTTGACATTCAGTAGTCTTATTTTTGTGACATAGCCACTAGAGGGTGAGAGTGTTATGTGCTATTGATGCCCGTGAAGACGGTATTGACATTAGAGCTGGTTGAAACATGGAATAAAAATTTTGGTATTTTAAAAAATTGTTTCTGTTTTCATCAGTTTTATTTTTGTCTATTTTTCCAGTTAGCTGTAATTTATAAAAATATTTAAATATGAATTTAATACTCATGAAATGTACCAATCCACAGCCCTGAAGACTGAAGTCCCCAGCAACACAGAAAACCTAAATCATACGTTGAAGCAGTAGGCCATCACTGTGTCTCAAACCTGTGCTGGAAGGAGCATTTTCAGAAGCAGAGAAAGTGTGAACTGTCATGGTGTTTTTTTTTGTGTTTCAGTGTCTTTGATATCAGATTACAGTGACTAAAAATTGTTAACATCTCATGATTACAATTTACTTGAAATGAGTTAGTAGTCTTAGTAAAAAGAACAGGAGTACTTGTGGCACATTTATTTGAGCATAAGCTTTCGTGGGCTGCAGCTCACTTCATTGGATGCATGCAGTGGAAAATACATAGGAAGATATATATATATATAGAGAGAGAGAGAGAGAGAGAGAGAGAGAGCATGAAACAATGGGTGTTGCCATACACACTCTAATGAGAGTGATCAGTTAAGGTGAGCTATTACCAGCAGAGGAGAAAAAAACCTTTCTGTAGTGGTAAACAAAATGATCCATTTGCATCAGTTGACAAGAAGGTGTGAGGAACAGTGAGAGGGTGGGGGGAATAAACATGGGGAAATAGTTTTACTTTGTGTAATGACCCATCCACTCCCAGTCTTTATTTAAGCCTAATTTAGTGGTGTCAATTTTGCAAATTAATTTCAATTCAGCAGTCTCTCTTTGGAGTCTGTTTTTGAAGCTTTTTTGTTGTAATATTGTGACTTTAGGTCTGTAATTGAGTGACCAGGGAGACTGAAGTGTTCTCCGACGGGTTTTTGAATGTTATAATTCTTGACGTCTGATTTGTGTCCATTTATTCTTTTACGTAGAGATTGTCCGTTTTGGCCAATGTACATGGCAGAGGGACATTGCTGGCACATGATGGCATATATCACATTCCCTCTGCCATGTAGGAACTTAGTCTGTGTGCACATGTCTGGAAAGCTAACTGCAATTACAACATCTCTGTAAATAGTTGCTTAAATACAGAGCCAGTTTAGTTTTAGAAACAAGGAATGCTATCATATACTTCCAGCAGGCAGTAAATGGAAGTGAGGCCTCTCTCAGCTCTGGAAAGAAGAAATACCCCTATCTTTAATATTCTGCTAAGTCATTTGGCAGGCAGGCAGACAGCCCTTACCCCTTTCCTGTCTCTTTCACTCTGTTGCAATCCTATTTCCCTAGCACCATGAATCATTCAGTCATCCCTGAGATGCAGAATAAAAACATTTACAAACATAAAAAGAATGAAAAAACTCAAAACACTGGAGTGTTCACACATCTTGTATATGTAATGCAATAAATGTTTAGTATATGTAGGCTGAAAACTGATCCTTCTGAATGTGAGTTTTGCCACTGACCCCAGTAGGGCCAAGAGTTAACCCCTACTGTTTATATATCTCAAACCACTGTTTGCACACTGGGTAGGGATTTCTTTCTTTATCTGTCTCAGTAGAATTTTTTCAAGACAAATTCCTAAATAAGAATTCTCTTACATTCCCTTTTCATGGACATCATTTGTTCTGTTGCTGGTCTCTTAAGGAAATCCTATGTAAAATGCCTTGAAATGCAATAATAAACTTGCCATATTACTCTCAATATATACTTTCTGAAAAAATCCATCTGCATCGATCATCTCCCACTGGGAGGACCCCAAAGCGTGAGACACCTTTGTAATTGTTTTGGTACCTGTTGTTTAGCAACTTGGATTTAGGTAGCCTATACTCAATATGATGTTTTGAAAAGAAAAGAAAAGAAAAGAGCTGATAGTACCGCAATAAGCGGAATCTTCTAAGTTCAGAAATGAGTGAATAGTGGCCTTGAGGCTCATATGAGCAAAGGCTGCATTCTAGCACTGTTCATTGATTTAGCTCTCAGATGTCTGCTCTGAACTTCATCAGTGCTGGATATTAGACATGTATGTGCCTTGCAGCCATTCAGAAACTCAGTCAGAAAGAAACACGTTGTAAGTCCGAGAAGAGAAAGAAGCCAAATTTAAAACCAAAAGAACAAAGAAAGAAAAAGGAAAGATAGAAATACAAAGATTATTGGCATAAAGTAAATAAAACACTGACAAATATTAGAAATAAGACTAAAAGGGCCCAATCCCTCCATGCAGCCATGGACCACACAGCACAACTCTGGAGGCAGGTCACTTTTGTATTAACTGATTCTTGAACTGATTATGTGCTTGTCTGGTCCTCCAGTATAAGTTAGGGTAACCAGAACAGCTGTAATCAGTTATACCTGCTGTAATGGCCCCAAAGGATTGTTATTGCAGCCAGAGAGTGAGTGGGGTTTGGCAGGAAACACGTGAACCTCCCTACTCTCCTCCCTGGCCCTTCCTCCTATACTCTGCTGCACCAAGAAGAGTAGCATAGAAGTAATTACATCAACCCTACACCACTGGGGTGATCCTTTCATGGCCAGCTATGCTGGCTTCAGGGCTCCTATGCACCACTGGTACTAAGTGGGCTCACCATAGTCAAAGATTGGGGACAAAATATCCAATCCTACCTCCAAAATACTACCATGTTTTGTCTAGTTCAGTTCCCAGTGCTGAAATGTAATTTGATAAACTCTGCTTTCAAAGAGAAATACTTGATTGAAAATCTCTAACACACAATGAGCTCCAATGGTGTTCAGAAGGCAAACTCTTGCAAGTGAATATTTTGCCAATGGCTTTTTAAGACTTACAAACATGAAGCTTAATATCTGATTTACTTTTTTCTACTTTTAATTTCATTATGAGTATCACCTTGTAAATATATCCACATTAACTTGTAAAGGCAATGTCAGTAGGAAAACCCTCTCTCTCTTTGTTTTTGTTGGTTTGGTGTGGTGTTTTTGACTGTGTGTTTTGATTAAGTCAAATGCGCTACTTCATGGCAATTAAAATTTTATCTATAGCACCAAAATAGCTCAGAGAGTGGCAGTGCAAACTATTGAATCCTCTGTATTCTGCGCTAAGACCTTAATCTTGGACTTGGAAAGAAAACTAATTTCTAAAGATGGAAGACAATTCATTTTCTGAGACAGCTTAATCCTAGGGCTTTCTTTCCTATAGATTCATAGTTCTGTAGGAAAAGGGAATTATGTGAAGATGAATGCTTGGATCCATGTGGTGCCATATAAGATAACCATATGATTTCAATCTGAAGAATGAATGAAGAATTGGCCTAAATCTGAAGAATAGGCTAAAATCTGTTTTATTTTCAGTTACTTTGGCTCACAAAAAGTAAGTACTAAGACTTTTAATGTTTTCTCTGCTATATGTATTAAAATATAAGTGTGTCATTATTATTGGCCATTTCTGTGTATTTCATTAGACAAATTATGCTATACACGGTAAATTATTATGGTTAGAAGAAATACTAGACTGAAAACAATGAAAATATTGTTAATTATTTAGTCCTTTCAGTATAAAATGTAAATAATATCTTTAATACAGTATATAAATATACAAATATTAATCCATCAGCCAGTTCCATTTTATTTATTAATAGGTCAAATATCCTCAGCTGGTGTAAATCAGTTTAGCTCTAACTCAATTAAATTGTAATGTATTTCTCTTTACCCACTATCTAAGTTGCAGATGGGTTTGGTTTAAATGTATGCTGGGGGAACAGGCATTGAAGCAGAGCGTTTGGTTGGTGAGTTGGGCTGCCTGTCACTTGCTCCACAACAGTGATGCAGTGGTAAAAAAAAAGTGGGTAAAACTAACATAACTTAACTTGAATTCCATATTCCCCTAATGAGAAGTAAATACATTCTGTTTACTCACATTTACTGACAACTATGCTAATGCTTTAGGGGGGCAGAGGCTGGTGTGTGAGTGCTCTGGCTGCATTAACATGTGTGGGACTTTTAGACAAAAGTAGTCCTGCAAACACCCTATGCTGAACTCAGCAGACATTCTATTGCATTAAGTGTTGGACAAACATGGAATGCTGGTGCTGGAGCTGTGATGTGTGTGGTACAGAAAGGCTCCACTGGAAGGTCCAGGCCACTGATGTATCATTGGGACACCAATGGAGTGAGTAGCCATTGGCATGCTAGGGCCCCTGACAATGACTCAGAGGAGAAATCACTTTATCCTAATTTCAGTGGATTAATTGTCCATGGGTCCAGAAGCATTTACCTTACCCATTCAGGAAGTGACTACAGTTTCTGAAACCATGGTGGATGGCGTCTTTGCATGATCCCTGTAGAACTCACTGTGACCAGCGGCAAACTTTGAGGCTACAGTGTTCTTGCTACTTATTGTGGGTTCCAGAAGGCATAAGTAACTGCATTGCACCTCCAAAATGATGGCATACTAGAGAGGCATTACTGGTGTCTGGAGGTGCAGCTCTCTCTCTCTCTCTCTTTGTAGAGCAACAGCAGTGAGACTGGGATGTCTATCTGCCTGTGTTACTAAAAGTATATTGGACTGCTGTGCACTAGACCACTGGGGGTTCCTCTGTCACCATGTTTGAGAGGGAGCTAAAAACCCCAACAGAGCTTTTGCTAGGGGACCACCTAGGAAGAATAAGAGGGAAGCTGGACTGGAAAATGTTCACCAGCTGCAGGACCAGAAGGATCTTATTTATCGCTTCACATGGCAGCACATCCAGGAGGAGTTGAAGCACCAGGAATTGCAGGATGCTGTTTGGGCCAGGGAAACATACTTTGCTCTGGGGACAAGGTGTGGCCATGCATACCACAAAGAAAGTTGGGAAGGTGCACAAAACTGTACCATGACCAGTGGAACTGGAGTCAGAGGGCCAGTGTTCCCTGAAGGAACAGCTATTGATGGGACACCAGTGGAACAAGAAATGTGAGGAGTTAGGCTGGAATCAACTCAGCCACATGGATGAGCAGTCCAACGGGTTTCATAAAGCTTCACTTGTCCAGCTTAAACTGCATTCAGACTCACATTTTGTGAATGAAATAGCAAATAATTAGGGCCTGGGAACGTCCCTGCACCATCCTAGAGAAACTGTGAAGATGTCGTGTGTAGGGAGGAGCTAAATTCTCAGAGAAAAAAAAACTTATTTTACACCAGGATAGGCTAGCGCCACAATGACCCAACAGGAGGCCATGCTTGAGAACTGCCATGGAGTCTGCTGAAGAAGACAGCAACCAGGACAAAGAGGGTGGAACCAACTAAATCATCAGACCTCTGAGGAATCACATATTCTTCTTGATGTGATTCCTCCCTTTCCCACAGCCAATGGACACCTGTTGAGCAATCCTCAACCCTCAGATGACCCCAGGGAATTCAAAGACCACCCATTCCTGGTCCATGCTGTTTAGATTCTGAGGGGCCTGCCTATCCATCGACATGGAAATATTACCCTTATTGTGGGAGACCAGGACACCATTTCTGAGTACAAATTTGTCTGGTGGAGGCCAAGATTCCCCTCCCCCACTAGCTGAATTTCAGAGGGATGCATTTTGAGAGAGAGATTGAGGAAAATAGGAAATGAAACAAATTGACAGAGGCAGTGCAAGTCCATTTGTGGGCCCTAAGCAGCAATATTTTGGCAACCCGCCCCTTGGGCTGCTCAGAGCCCAATGTAATTGTTTAGTCTCCTTACGCCTAGTGCCAGTGGCTAAAGCATCCTGTCACCAGCTCTAGAGAAGGTAAGCACTGGTGTGTGAAGGCTCTGGCTTCATTAAAGTTGGTAGGATTTTTAGACAACATGGTCTCATCTCATTCCTCCAGATACCCCTTATACTACAATATTGAAGTCCATGCTGCTGCTATGATTTACACCAGCTGTGGATCTAGCCAAAACTTTGATATTCTATTGCTGCATGTCAATGGTAGATCTGCCTGCCTATAAAGGTGTGAGAAAGGAACATAGTTGTAATTAGAGCAAACCCTTGAATCATCAAAAGATACAAATCCTAGCATAGCAGGTACACTAAGCAGATGTTTTAAAGGCTTATTTCTTTAATATAATTATCGCAAGAGGAACCCAATAAATGAACAGTGTTTTTTTTAAGGTGTTAAAATATTTTGTACAAGAAGGGCTGTTCTTTGCTATCTGTGGTTTCTTCTGAAGAAATGTAACATCTGGTTGATGAAGTCTCCTGGGATAAATTTACTGTATTGGACGCATGGATTTCCATGAAGGAATTGCTATCGATCATTTGATGTGGTATCACATTACTTCCTTTCTGGCAAGCTGGTCAGTAATACAGCAAACTAATCCCACCAATCCTGGGTCTAATTTTACCAATTGTGTGAGGAAATGGATCTGACTGACTGACCCCAGGAAAGGACATAATAGGAAAGTTTCTCATCTTTAGTATTTTTATGAGGTGCCTAAAGCTATCTGTTTCCCTAGTCCTTCTATGTTAATTCCAAATAATAGAATTATCAAGAAAATAGATTTTGTGTTCTTGATGTCCATTACCAGCAGGTACAAGACAGCACACTTAATATTATGAAAACACTGTCTAACACTTCATATAAAGGAATGTCACGTGATCTTTTTTTATCTGCCAGGGAACTTCTATCAGTGTTTCTGTCATTAATATGAGTTTTCAAATGGTCTCATTAGACCATAATTAGAGTTTAGCAATTTGGCTAAATAAGAATTCACCAGATATTTTGGTCCCAAACTGGAATCAAACCTGTATCTCTTTAGTGGGTTAAGAAAAGCTCTGTTAACTTGTATTTAATTGTAAAAATCTCTTGTGGGCAGGGACCTATTTTTTTATTCTATGTGAGTATAGTAAGACTATGATCCCTGATTGGGGCCTTTAAGTGCTACTTGAATGCAAAAAATACTAATAATTAATAATCATAATCATGCATACCTAATTAATAGAATAAAATATAACTTCAGAGGAGTTTTGGGTGCTTAATCTCTCTCAGAATGAGACTCATAATGAGTCAGGAAGATGGCACAATAATCGGTGAAACACAGTTGATCAGGCAGATGGGAACATAAACATGACTAAAGTATGAAGGACTTCCATGTATGAATTTCCAATAAATACTGCATTACCCACTAGTGGAGACTGCCCCTTTGTGGTGGAATATTGTGTGCATTACAACTTCTGTTTTTTCCTTATATGATTACAAAATGGCAACCTGACATTTGAAATCTACTTTTATATGCACAGTCTATTAAAAATTTACAAAAGAGACCACAGTATCCAGTTAAGTATTTGGGAAGGGATTTTTATGTAGAATACCATGCAATCAGCAACCCAATTTCATGCCAGACAGAAAATTTGCATTAAAAATAGATGTTTGTGAACAGTGAAAAAGCCAAAGAGCTATGGCCAAGATTTTCAAAATTGAGTGGCTAAGCTTAGGCTCCTAAATGTTTTTTAGTAACTGATTTGATTTTCAGAAGGGCAGAACATCATGCAGCTCCCAATGATTTCAACAGAAACTTCTGGGTGCTCAGCACTTCTGAAAATTGGACCAATTATTAAGGTGCTTAAATAAAAATTTAGGACCCTAAGTTCTGTCAACCAGTTTTGAAAATCTTGGCCCTACCTTGTAGCACCTTTTGATTACTTACATTTGCTGCATCCATCTCTAAAGACTGATTACATTAAAAGTTTTAGCACAGGTAGAAAAATGAGAGGAATATTTCATGAACATTTTGATGAAAAATATATTAGAAATTTGAATTTTTCATACCAGCTCTTATGACATTGATTATTAGGTATGAATAGTCTGGATCAGTGGTTCTCATCCTGTGGATTGTAGGCTGCTTGGAACCCAATCAACACACAGTTGTGGCCCATGTGACATCCTCATGGTCATACAGGTAGTATAGATATTGTGTGGAAGTGGTCCACATACACATAGAGAGCTGCATATGTGGCCCACAATGATAAATACATTGAGAACCACTGGTCTTTATGCATTTCATTAAGACTGGAACTGGACAAATACAGCAAATGAATATTTGTAAATGTTCTTGTAAATATTGTCCATTCACTTTGCTGGTTTTTGTTACTCATTTTCATTCAGGTATTTGCAAACATTGAGCGAGTGAGGTTTTATTGATATGAATGTTTGTGAAAAGCAACAACATCACAAGTACTTACATGTGTGAGGTTACTTACTCGAACATACTCTTGTGGCCTTTTTGAAAGCTCTTTCTGGGGTAAGATACGCAAAGGGAAGAGAGGATTTTGGGGTAAAAAAATAGAATTGTTATTGCCAGTGAATGCTATTGGCTAAAGTATACAAAACAATATGTGTAAGTAGAATTACACATATTGGCTAGATCTACTGATTATTCACTTGCCTTTTAAAATAGAGATCAATGTTCAAATCCCTATTAATCTGAAATATTGAACATGCTTTTGAATAAATGTCCGGGTAGCTATCAAATATCTGAAATGAAGGAGTTAGCTGGATTAATGCAATCTGCATTAGAATTGTTTTCTTTCAAAACAAAATTATATCTCTTATGTACATGTTCAATTCTATCACTCTTTCAGTAAAACTCTGTTGCTTTCATCTCAGAATCTGGAAAAGTCTGATCTACACATTTCTTCCTTCTCTGTGTTTTGAAACAAAATTGGAAAAATTCTTCTGGCGATTATGGGAAATGGTTTAATACATAACTATATTATTAATGCCATATCCCACAAGAGACTATCATTCAGTTTCTAATTATACCACTTTTCTGGACTCAGAAGGCATGAGATTAAGACAAAGTGCAGCAGCAAACAGATTAGCTTTCAGAACATAGTTCCAATGTAAATAAACCCAATGGTAAACCAGAAGGAGAAATTTGCATATCTTTTTTTATTGAATATTATAAAATTATAAACAGTATGCTTGAGGGGTGTGTGTGTGTGTGTGTGTGTGTGAGAGGTGGAGAGAGGTGGAGAGAGGACTATAGTTGTTCCCATAGGCCTCAGTTTTGTTGGTTTATAGTACTGTAATTGTAGTTGTGTTTGCATTTGCATAGCTGGGTTCTCTTTCTCTTTTGTAAGATCTTTATGCAGATCTCTCTGTCAACATAATCCTGTCAATCCTCTGTATGTGCTTGTGATAGTCACTTAGAGATCACAGATCCATGTCCATGGGTGTGCTGATAGGATCAACCTTGTGATTGCTATTTATGGAGGTTTTTTAGATATGTGCAATAATCATAACCAATGTTCTTTGTTTTCCAGAACTGATTGACCTCACAGAACTGAAGCTGCAGATGTTTGTATTATTGCACACACATAACACCACAATACAGTTATGATTAAAACTTGAAAAAGTGAAACAATAGAGTTATGATTGAAACTGAGCCCTTGAACTATTCTAGTCTAGCTAGATATGGCAGGGAACTCTAAATAGTGTGTGAGTTCACATAAGTGGCAACACCTGGATGCAAAGGGTTAAAAATAACCTGACCCCTGGATTTCCTAATAACTGCCTTAAATATTCATCATTCCTCCTAATTTAAATGTACCCTTGTCTTCACAGTCTGTCAGTCCAGGGCAATGCATTCATAGACATTTTGCCTCTTTCTTTAGAATACCAAATTCCCACTATTAATGGATGGAGAAATTAGGTGAGCTGAAAATGAAGGAAATCACTCAGCATGTTGAGATAGTGTCTTTATAGTAAATTAATTCTAAAATAGTTTCTTTTCTGTGAGCCTTTCAAATATACATGTGCTAAAATCCTACTCACTCAGCCTCTGTTTAACTAACACTGTTTTAGTTCAATCTACATCCTCCATCCTCAATCACTTACAAAAAGTGCTTTTGGGTTACCTGAATCCTTGCTCACCTTCATGTTTCATGTCTCCAGAATGTTTCAGATAGATGGGGTGTATCATGACACTAAAACACAAGATCCACTTAATAAATCATCTTATACTTAAAAAAAAATCTGTCTGCATTAAAAGTGACACATATTACTTTCTCTAGCAATGTCCATGTCATTAGCAGATAATTATTGTATTATATGTAAAAAACAAAAAGAAACATTAAGTTTGAGCTGGGATGAGCTTACACAGAATAGCTGCTGTGATTACACAGCAGGATATCAGACTGTGTTACTGACTTAAAATTGAGGGACTAATTGTTGTTCATATGGAAAGGGTGGGAGGACATTCCACCTCTGCAGCACTATTCCCTATTTTCTTTTATGGATACCAAAGTTAGCCTAACTGACAAAGTTAGGCTGGTCTATGATTCCCTGGGTCATCTTGGTTCCTCTCTTTAATAGTAGGTATTATGTTTGCTTTTCTCAATAAGAAAACATATAACAGAAGCAGTGTGGACATTGATGTGATGCATATGTCTAGGAAATTGAACAGTTGTTCTTTTCTGAAAGCCAAAGAAAAGATAAAATGAGTCTAGGAGGTTTCAACAAAGTAGTTTGATTTAAAAAAAAATCCTGTTCCAACTGATTGTGGCTTTTTTTTTACCCTGATTATAGGTCAGAATGTGTACCCTATGTTTGCAGAATTGTTATGGAAATCTCACTGGACAATAATTTTAAATAAGGAAAAAAGGGTCAGAATTGAAATATCTTCTATCTACTGGTTTATTCCAAGGGCATTCATTGGTAGCTGCAAAAACCTGCATTCAGAGATATTTTGAATTCATCTCTGTCTTCCTTATAGAATGTTACGAGTTCAGTTTTAGAAGTACCCCTTCTGGAAAGAGATATTTCTATGATGACTTTCATGATCCTTTCCAAATAGCCTTTCTGGCATCGAAAAACTATTTACACAAATACCCAACCCTTTTCAAGAAACTTTCTTAGTTGAAATATGAAAGCAAGGTGAGCCAGAACAAAACCTCTCAGGAGTCATTAAGCTGTCATCACTCTATAATAGAGCAACACGTAATGGACTTAGATTTGAATACTGCTGAATTTTGGCTGAGTGGTAGTGGGGGTTAGAATCTGGTTTTTAGCTTTTGCAGCTTAGGTCTGTCTCTAGTGTGTGTACCATGCTGAAGACATAAATTGCAACATAGTGCAAATACTGTGTTTATTTGATCATAAGATACATAACCATTAGTGCCCATGAGTAATATATGAGTTGGGATGTTTTCCCCAGTTTTGGTCATGTCAGAAAGTGCCAGTACCATGCCCATAAAATATGCCCACTCAGAGGAATTGCTCTATGTCCTGATTTCACCAGCTGAAGTCTCTCTTTTCTTTTGTCATAGTGATAAACTATGTGTCAAGCTCCATGAGTATCTCCTCTTCTCCCAGCTTGCAGTGCTGCAATTAGGATCATACTGTGTCATATTCAGAACTCAGTGACTGGTAAATGTGCTACGCCTGCATAACACTAACTGCTCTATCAGTCATTTTAGATGACCCCCTTGAAAATTGCTGCCAAAAGTTTATATGTCAGAAATCACTTTCAAAATGCTTATGAAGTGAAGAATTTTCACAGTCCTTTACCTATTCAGATACTCAGAACTGTCAATCAAGGAAATCAGACATTGCACTTTATACTCTCAGGCTATGTCTACATTTCAAACGCTACAGTGTGCCGCTGTAGTGCTTCAGTGTGGACACTCACTACAAAAATGTGAAGGGTTCAAAAGGGAACAAGCTTTGCTTGAACAATTACTACCTACCATCTGTCAGCAATTGGGGTCTGTGTTTAGCCAGTTGTTTACCCTAAGACTATAAAAACCATTGAGATTCACTACAGGAGATCTACCAAATACCTCAGCTCTATTTTTAATATGGATGATCCAGAGACATTTAGGAGATTGTGTCTGAACTCAAATGTTATCTGCAAATTCAGTCTGCAGCACAGGAAATCCCCTGCACCTTAGATAGAACTTTAAGATTCCTAGACCAGGGCTGGGGAAAAATTTTCTGTCAAAGCTGCAGATTAAATTAAATAAATACTCTATCGTAGACTGTAGGAGTGGAACCTCTCTCTAAGCACATTATTAATTACAGGTGCTGAGAGGAAACATCCCTTCCTGCTAGTATATGATTACTCCCAGAATCCATGCAGAGGTGTCTTCCAACATCAATAATCAGTGGGATAATTAGATAACTGTGGAATCATTGTGTGTTTTTTGTAACCTAGCGGCTCCCTTTATAGTCAAGGGAAAAACTCCCACTGACTTCTGTGAGGCTATCATCAGACCCTGAGTTGCTAGCTTGCTCAACAGACAATAATTGAATGCAGGGCCATGCTCATGTATCCCTCAACTACTATAGTTCATGGTACTGTAGACACTAGAATGGATTCTGGCTCTCTCTGCTGCATTCCTACATGGCTAGGCTGTGCATTTACTGCATCCTTGGGGTGGCTGCAATCAACAGTGGGTCAGATGACAGTAAATAAGAGAGAATGATGTTATCACTCACAGGCCACACTCATGCACTGGAAGCAAACCAGGCAGAGGTGATCTCTCGGCTATTCCCATGTTTTGTTGGTGAGGCTTCAACATAGCCACATGAGGGGCATCCATCTCTATCTGCCACCTTGTCATAAACAGATAGTTAAGGGTTAATGTCTCTTTTACCTGTAAAGGGTTAAGAAGCTCAGTGAACCTGGCTAACACCTGACCAGAGGACCAATGGGGGGACAAGATCCTTTCAAATCTCTGTGGAGGGAAGTCTTTGTTTGTGCTGTTTGTTTTATTCGTTGTTCTTGGGGCTAAGAGGGACCAGACGTGCACCCCAGGTTTCTCCAATCTTTCTGAAACAGTCTCTCATGTTCAAAATAGTAAGTACTAGCTAGAAAAGGCAGATTAGTCTTATGTTGTTTTCTTAACTTGTGAATGTGTATTTTGCTGGAAGAATTTTTACCTCTGTTTGCTGTAACTTGTATCTCATGCTAGGGGTAGGGGAAGTCCCTCTAGCCTATATGAGCTGAATACCCTGTAAACATTTTCCATCCTAATTTTACAGAGATAATTTTCACTTTTTCTTTCTTTAATTAAAAGCTTTCTATTTTAAAAACCTGATTGATTTTTTCCCCTTGTCTAAGACCCAAGGGGATTCGGTCTGAACTCACCAGGAATTGGTTGGGGGAAAGGAAAGGGGGAAGGTTGATTCCTCTCTGTTTTAAGATCTAAGGAGTTTGGATCAGTGTAGCCTCTCATGGTATCCAGGGAGGGGGAAAGTCTGGGAGGGGGAAAGGAGGGGGGATGGTTTATTTCTCCTTGTTTTAAGACCCAAGGGGTTTGGGTCTTGGGTTCCCCAGGGAAGGTTTTGGGGGAACAAAAAGTGTGCCAAACACTATATTTTGGCTGGTGGCGGCGCTATCAGATCTAAGCTAGGAATTAAGCTTAGAAGGAAGGGTACATGCAGGTCCCCACTTTTGGGATGCTAAAGTTCAAAGTGGGAAAAATACCTTGACACACATTTTCCAATGGAGGGAAGCTTCCCCTCCACCTGAGAAGGGGGCTACTGCCTCACTTCTGGTCAACCACCCACTTCATGTCCATGTTGAAGGCTACTTCCAGCCACATGGCACTAGTGCTACTACCATTTGTCTCCATCTGTCCAAAGCTCAGAAGAGGAGAGGAGCTGTTACCTTCTCCTGCTTCTCTTGCCTCCAGTTGTTCCTGCTGACCCTAAGGTAGGTTTTTCCAAGTTTCCTACTGCTTATAAAAGGCTGTAAGATGCCAGCATAACGGGAGGGTGGGAGGGCAGAGGAGAGGACAGCTTCTGGGAGGAGTAAAGCAAAGAGGAGGGATTGAAGGAGAAAGTGGTAACCAAGCAGTTGAGTAGAGCAAAGGGGAAGAGCAACAAGCAAAGGAGTAACCACGTGGCAGCACTGAGCCATACTAATTGCGGGAGGTAGGGGTCTTTATGGTTGCATGGGGTAGAATTTGTGTTTTCCATTTATATTTTTACAAAACTGGTTTATTTGATTCATTGTGTGTGGAAACGTAACTAAAAACAGTGTTGTAGTTAAACAACATTATAAGCTGTCAATTATGGGGTACACAACAAAACCCTGGTGTTCCCTATTTCAGCCATTTGTCACATACTTTGATTGCTTGTATCATACAGTGGCAGGTGTGAGGGTTGAGAAGTGTGTATGCTTGTGAATAAAGCTAGGTGAAAATTTGTGGACAAATAGTTTAGTCAAATAAAATACAGTTTGGCTGAGCTTAAACTATTGGCGAGTTTGATACAAATTTACCAAATAGATTCAGTGAATTTTTTGAGGGATGTCATTCACAAAATGGGTGAGGAGTCAATTTCCCACTCTTTCTGATATGGAGAAGGGATTTGAACTAGGTTTTCCTATCTCTGATGAGCATGTCCAAATCACTGGACTATGGTGTAGTCTATGGCATGGCTCTCTCAATCTCTCTTGTTGAAGCTGTTCCACTTTGTAGAAATAATTAGTCATTGGAGCAGGGAGTTGATTTGGGTCTTCCACATTCAAGGTAAATACTTTTGCCATTAGGCTATAAAGTTGTGTTCACTCTGTCCCTGGCCTAATGACTATTCATTGTCATTAATATGGCAATTCAATTACTCACAATAGTACTCCTCCTCATTCTCCCTTGGACATTTTGTGTACTTAGCCCTTTAAAAATGCCCAAAAGAAAACATTTCATGTCAAATGACAAGTTTTGTTCAAGCTCAGATAGATTTTTTTTTCAATTTTGCTGAAACTTTTCTTAATGTTTAGTTTGAGCCAAATTGATATATAGAACAGAACTGTCAACAAACTGAAAAAATACCCAGCTCTACTCTCAAATGCTTGGGTAGCCCATATTCAAAAGGAGTTGTAACGTGCTGTTGAATGTGGCTCAGAGTGCCTCCTGGACCTTTCCTGGGCATGGGGGGTAGACAGACACACTATGCCTCTTTGAAGGGTGCAACCTAACTGTTCTGCATCCCTGCCCAACTGTCCTAGCTGGTGTAGAGATGAGGGCGAACCAGAACTCTACCTGAGCATGAACCTTCTTTGATGACTTTGGCTGTGCTGTGTTCATCCCTCTCCCCTGCTCCCCTACAGTGGGAGTAATTGGTCTCATTTGCTGCACTACTTTGAATGCAAGGACTGCAGTTTTGCCTAGGCATTTTGCAGAGCATGTGAAGGAGAGGAGACTCCTTACTCCCCTTTCCCCTCTGTACATCTGCAACAGGGACAGCTAGAATCTTGTCTTGCATAAGAGCCTGTCAACAGACAGTTTTCGTTCCATACCTTTTAACTATATAGGCCCATTGGGGTTAAAAAGTACAACCCCTAGTGTGGACACAATTCTACCAGAAAGAAAGTGCTTATACTAGTATAGCTTATCCCCATGAACAGAAGAATAAGCTATACTGGTATAAAGACAGCTTTATACCAGTATAACTGTATCTACACACTAGGGCCTCATCTACACTGGTCGGGGCAGGGATCAATCTAAGATATCAAGTATCAGAGGGTAGCTGTGTTAGTCTGGATCTATAAAAGCAACAAAGAATCCTGTGGCACCTTATAGACTAACAGACGTTTTGGAGCATGAGCTTTCGTGGGTGAATACCCACTTCCTCAGATGCATGTCTAAGATATGCAACTTCAGCTATGAGATTAGCGTAGCTGAAGTCTATGTATCTTAGATTGAATTAAAATTACTTACTTTGCTTCCTCACGGCACTGGATCAATGGCCATGGCTCCCCTGTCGACTTTGTTTCCGCCTCTCACACTGGTGGAGTTCAGCAATCAACGGGAGAGTGATCGGGGATTGATTTATCGCATCTACATGCAATAAATTGATTCCTGATAGATCGATCGCTACCCGCAGATCCGGCGGGTAGTGTAGACGTATCCTAGGAGTTGTACTGGTATAACTATATTAATATAAAATCACACCCTTAACTGTGACAGTTAAATCAGTACCAAAACTGTGCATAGACACTGTTTAAACAAAGCATATTTGGAACTAAGAGTGGGAAGCTGGTAAGTCGGAGTGTAATTTATACTTGGAAGATTTTGCTTTATATCTTTGCATATTACAGAAAGTTAAGCCTCTTGTTAATCTCTTAATAGTGAAATTTGTTTGGAAGTAAAAAATTGAGAAAACAAAGAGCCAGCATCTACATATAAGTGTCCAGCTGACTCAGGAAAGTTAAAAGAGTGGGGGGCTAACTTTAAGTCACATAATATAGAAGTTCCTATGCTTTTGCAATATGTTCCTATTGTATCATGATGCTATTCAACACATGCTTCTGCAGGTATATTGCAGTGCAGAAAATTCTGAAGAAGGGAGTGCAATAATGATACAAAGCCATATTTCTAATTATAAGCTAAACAATTTGTCAGACTGTTAATTTCTGTAATGGTTGATTGGTAAGGAGGAGGGTTAGTTGTCTCTGAGCAGAGTATTTACTATAGGTGTCTGCTCCTATTGTTCCCTGCCGTTTAAAAAGGTGGAGGCAAACCAAAATGTATTTGGTTTTGGGCAGGACCGGATTAAGGTGGGGGCTTTAGGGGCTGAAGTTCAAGCAGGCTGCCTCCATGCCATGGCCCCAAGCCACTTCCGGAAGCGGCTGGCTGCTAGCACGTCTCTGCGACCGCTGGTGGGGGGTGGGGGGAAGCGGCTCTGCCCACTGCCCGTGCCCCCAGATGGAAGCTACGGAGGGCGGCACAGAGACATGGTATCCCCCTACCCCCAGGGGCCTCAGAGACGTGCTAGCAGCCAGCCACTTCCAGGAGCAGCATGGTGATATGGCAGGCAGGCAAGCAGCCTGAGCCCTGCTGCGCCGTCAGCCAGGAGCCACCTGTGGTAAGTGCCTCCCAGCCAGAACCTGTACCTGCCCCCTACCCTACCCCACCCCAGTCCCCTGCCCCAGATCAGAATCCCCCTCCTGCACCCAAACTCCCTCTCAGACCCTGCACCCCTCCTGTACCCCAATCCCTGCCACAGCCCCCTCCTACACCAAACTCCCTCCCAGGAAAAAGACTTGTATACAGGGCCCTCACAAAATATAATAGCCCCGAATCCACAGGAGAGTTAATCCAGCCCTGGTCTTAGAGGGAGCAAACTGCTCAGGAGAACCCTGATTCAAAGCCCACTGAAGTCAATGAGAACCTTTCCACTGATTTCAACGGGTTTTGAATCAGGCCTAAAATGAAAGATTTTGCGATTCTCTCTTGAATGTGGCTATCTCTGAAAATCAGATTTGCCTTGGGATGATGGGAGAGACAGAAAGCATTTCTGACTGTCTGTTTCTCTTGCATTCTGATTGTTAGGAGATTTTTTGCAGTTTGGCCTATCCCTTTAAACCTAAAATCTCTGGATGGACATCTATCCCGTCCCGACAATGGCCAATGCCAGGTGCTTCAGCGGGAACAGAACAGGTAACCATTAAGTCATCCATTCCCAGCTTCTGGCAAACAGAGGCTAGGGACACCATTCCTGCCCATCTGGGCTAATAGCCATTGATGAACCTACCCTCCATGAATTTATCTAGTTCTTTTTAGAACCCTGTTATAGTCTTGGCCTTCACAATATCCTCTGGCAGAGTTCCACAGGTTGAATGTGCATGGTGTTAAGAAATACTTCCTTTTGTTTGTTTTAAACCTATTGCCTATTCATTTAATTTCATGACCCCCAGTTCTTGTGTTGTGAGGAGTATATAACATTTCCTTATTTACTTTCTCCACACCAGTCATGATTTTATAGATCTCTATCATATCCCCCCCTTAGTCATCTCTTTTCCAAGCTGAAAAATCCCAGTCTTATTAGTCTCTCCTCATATGGAAACTGTACAACACCCTTAATCATTTTTGTTGCCCTTTTCTCTACCTTTTCCTATTCCTATATATATATATTGAGATGGGGTAGCCAGATATGCATGCAGTATTCAAGATATTGGTGTACCATGGATTTATATAGAGGCAATATGATATTTTCCGTCATATTAGCTATCTCTTTCCTAATAATTTCAAACATTCTATTCACTTTTTTTGACTGCCACTACACATTGAGTGGATGTTTTCAGAGAACTGTCCACAATGACTCCAAGATCTTTCTTGAGTGGCAACGGCTAATTTAGATCCCATCATTTTATATATATAGTTGGGATTATGTTTTCCAATGTGCATTACTTCACATTTATCAACACTGAATTTCATCTGCCATTTTTTTGCCCAGTCACAATTTGTGAGGTGCCTTAGTAACTCTTTGCAGTGTGCTTTGGACTTAACTATCTTGATTAGTTTTATATCATCTGCAAATTTTGCCGCCTCATCATTTACCCCTTTTTCCAGATTATTTCTGAATATGTTTAACAGCACATGTCCCTGTACAGACCCCTGAGGGACATCACTGTTTATCCCTCTACGTTCTGAAAACTGAAAAATAAAATAAAAAGGTGCCTGCTAACATGTGAGAGATCATCACTGTGGCGGCCAGGAGAAAGGGATATGTGGCTTTTTCACAGTAGTTAATGGTAAAAATGTGAAATGTGCACCCAGGGATCCTGGTTTTTATTTCAATTTGTTGCTTCACCTCTTCTCTTAATTTCATTTTCCTTATTTTCTTGAGAGATTATATTAGTGACAACCATGTTAGGTACAGAATACAAGGTTTGCAGCCATATTAATACCTACAAAACTTGCAGGAATCCTATATGAATCCATAATATCTGACTGGAAAGAAAACCATACAAATCAGATTAAAAGAATGGGTGAAACAGTGGATGCAAGTGGAACTGGACTTCTCGAGTACTTGTCATATTTGCTACTGTTGCCTAAAATGGTGAAGTTTACATGAGATCTGGGATCTGATTCATATACAAATGTATCTTCCTAACTTCTTGAGAATGCTGTTAGGTATGTGTGCTAGTAGGAAAACATGCTACCAAGAGTACAGCATTTTGTTCATGTCTGAGAAAGACAGATGCTGGATTTTCTGTCTAGTTTTCAGGGTCAGATTGAAAGCACCATTGACAAGCTCTTAAAGAGTCTTAGAATTAAGCCTCCATGGCTAAAATTGCCTTGCCTGCGAACATGTCTTCCTCAGATGACAAAGGTACTGTCAAATATGAGGGACAACAGTGGAGAATTTAATCCTGAGGATGTGGGTTTGTAATTTATGATCAAGTATTTTTGCATTCTAGAATTATATCTTATCTACTGGAAGGTAGAAAAGAAAATACTTTTCACTAAAGAAGATTGAACTTATTTTAGGGACTGGAATCTGTCTGTCTATTCACACCCTTTTTATGAAAGAAATTGTATGTAAACTCACAAAATATTTCCTATTCCCATGGTTACAGGGCTACAGAGGGTCTCTCTGAGTGCACACCCTTGGTTGTCAGGCCCTGTACCTTGCCCCTCTCAGGGTGGAATTCTACTCTTTCCTTTTCTTGGAATGAGTCATGGACAAAAGTACCCACTGGATCCACCATGGCTACCCAATACACCTGACTAGATTTGGCACCTGCTGTTCTTCCCTTCAGGAGACCAACAGTAAATAAAGTGACCAGATCAAACCAAATTATTGTTCTTACTGTTAAGATTAAACAAAGCATAAAGCATAAGAGAAAATGATTTTAACACAACCGAAAGGTCTACATGAATGTCTCTTACCTAAGCTCTACCCTGCCTGTAACGGGAGACTAGGGAAACCTTGTGTTCCTCAGACCCTCCCGCCAGGGTCTCTGTGTGTGAGCACAGTTTCTGGGCCTCACCTGTTTCCCCTGCTAAAAAGAGAGATACCTTTTAAATGGGCAGAAGTCCTTTGTCTTCTCAAGTTTCAGAGTAGCAGTCATGTTAGTCTGTATCCGCGGAAAGAACAGGAGTACTTGTGGCACCTTAGAGACTAAGAAATTTATCTCAGTTTCCTGGGCTCCCCCACCCCAACGTTTGACAAACTGGATTGGTGAGCTCCATAGAGGGTCATAGGTGGAATATCAAAGCAAATGATTCTTGCATTCCCTCTTAATGATAGGCAGCTATCATGCTGTTTCCTGCCTATATGCAGTCAATATCTTCTGGAATTAACCCCATGTATTCAGACAGAAAAAATCCTTACAACAATCAAACTAACATATGGTATTCATAAGTTATTACAGAGTAGCTCTGGGTCCATCTAATGAATTTACTATTGGATTCAAAACAAAGCACTGAAACATTTGTTTTATCCAACTTGAAGCTCCCAAGGTTTAGTGATGATTGTATTCCTCTGTCCTGTGAAGAAAGGCTAAAATTTTCAAAAATGAGTGCCTAAAGTTTGCCTCCTAAATCCATATTTAGACATACACTTTTGAAACATCTGGCCAGATTATTTAACTCCTGCATCAGATGACACTAGAGAGCTTTGTCCATCATAAAGATACAAGATAGGTACTTTTGTATAAAGATATTTATACTCCTGTAACAATAAGATTGTATGTTTTGAATAGTAATCTAATGATGAAAAAAGGTGTACTGTGTAAAAACAATGAACATTGTCCTTTAAATAAAGAACTGAGAAACATTTTGACACAAAATGTTTGATTAGTTATTCAAAATGTACGTTAATCATAAGGAGTCAGCAACATGCAGGAAGAAGTGTTGAAGTTATTAACAGTAATATATTCAAAGGTACTTTTTCTTGAGCTCACTGATATAATTTACATCTCACATCCCTGGAGAAAACATTTCTTGATGTTTTCTTACACAGTAACATTTTTTTCAACAACAGAAATAGGAGGAAACTAAGGTCAGATTGGTCAATGTCACTGAAAAAACCCAGAGAGGAAAAGGGAGAGGAAAATAGCAAGAGCTTCTCCATATGTTGTTTCCCCCCCTAGAATCATAGGACTTGAAGGGATCTTGAGAGGTCATCTTGTCCAGTGCCCTGCACTCAAGGCAGGACTAAGTATTATCTAGACCATCCATGACAGGTGTTTGTCTAACCTGCTCTTAAAAACCTCCAATGATGGAGATTCCACAACTGCCCTGCACAATTTATCCCAGCATTTAACCACCCTGACAGTTAGGAATTTTTTCCTAATATCCAACCTAAACCTTCCTTGCTGCAATTTAATCCATTGCTTCTTGTCCTGACCTCAGAGCTCAACAAAAACAATTTTTCTCCCTCCTCCTTGTAACAACCTTTTAGGCACTTGAAATCTGTTATCATGTCCTCCCCCAGTCTTCTCTTCTCCAGACTGACAAAATTGAGTTTGTTTAATCTTCCCTCCAAGATCATTTTCCAGCTATTTAATCATTTTTGTTCTCCTCTGGATTTTCTCCAGTTTGTCCAGATCTTTCCTGAAATGTGGCACCCAGAACTGGACACTGTACTCCAGTTGTGACTGTATCCATCTGGAGTAGAGTGGAAGAATTACTTCTCATGTCTTGCTTACAACACATCTGCTAATACATCCCGCAATGATTTCTACTTTTTTTATAACAGTATTACACTGTTGACTCATATTTAACTTGTGATGCACTATAGGCCCCAATACCTTTCTGCAGTATTCCTTCAAAGAGCCATTTCCCATTTTGTATGTGTGCAATTAATTGTTCCTTCCTAAGTGGAGTACTTAGCATTTGTCCTTATTGAATTTCATCCTATTTACTTCAGACCATTTCTCTAGTTTGCCCAGATCATTTTGAATTTTAATCCTATCTTCCAAAGTAGTTGCAGCCCTGTACAGTTTGGTGTCATCTGCAAACTTGTTAAGTGTACTGTCTATGGCATTATCTGAATCATTGATGAAAATATTGAACAGAACCGGATCTAGGACCGATCCCTGTGAAACCCTACTCAATATGCCTTTCCAGCTTGACTGTGAACCACTGATGACTATTCTCTGGGAATGATGTTCCAACCAGTTATACACCCACCTTATAGTAGCTCCATCTAGGTTGTATTTCCCTAGTTTGTTTATGAGAAGGTCAGGGGAGACCGTATCAAAAGCCTTACTAATGTCAAGACATACAACATCTACCGTTTCCCCCTACAAACCACAAAGCTTGTTACCCTATCAAAGAAAGCTATTAAGTTGGTTTGACATGATTTGTTCTTGACAACTTCATGCTGACTGTTACTTATCTGGGTGTTTGCAAATTGATCGCTTAATTATTTCCTTCATTAACTTCCCTAGGTACTGAAGTTAAGATGTAACTCCCCAGGTTGTCCTTATTTCCCTCTTAATATTTAACACTATGTTTGTCCTTTTCCAGTCCTCTGGAATTTCTGCTGTTTTCCATGACTTTTTTGAAGATAATCGCTAGTGGCTCAGGTATCTCCTCAGTCAGCTCCTTGAGTATTCTAGGATGTATTTCATCAGGCCTCGGTGACTTGAAGACATGTAAGTTGTCTAAGTCATTTTTAACTTGTTCTTTCCCTATTTCAGCCTCAGATCTTACCACATTTTCACTGGTGTTCACCATGTTAGATGTCCAACTGCTACTAACTTTTTGGTGAAAACTGAAACGAAAAAGTCATTTAGCACTTCTGCTGTTTCCACATAGGTAGAATGGGTTTGGCTTTGTTGAAAAAAACTGAAGGTAGACCTTAGATTCTGCAGAGAAAACAGGTTCCATCTTTGCATATGCAGAAAAATTCACATAGGGAGCTGGCTCCTGCCCACTCTTCCCTGCCCCTCAACAGGCAGCATGACTCAACTGCCTGACCTGCCTGCATCCTTTTCCCCCACTGCATGGTGTGCTGCTTGTATCAGCAATAACTACCAAACAGATTTCCATTAGAAAATCTACAAGTTCTGCAGGGTGCATACTGAGGAAACCAGCCATTCATGGGATCCACTTCTTTTTAACTTGTGGAGATCTCCACCTGTGATTTGCCTGCAGAGGGACTTTCAGATGACAGAACGTGCAATGAAGTACATGCCCCCCCCTGCTTCTATACTCTTTCCTGGTTACTACTGGATTTTTGCTTCCTAGACAACCCTGTGAGGTGTGCTTTGGGGCTAAGGGAAACAGGCTACTTTGCTGCTAATGTAACACTGAATAGAATTAATTAAGGTTGAGATGTGACTGAAAACCATTTATTTTTCAGGTGGTTTATGCACTGCACCTGTGCCATTCTAGTTTATGCTGAAATTTTTTAAACAAAAAACTAAAGAAACTAAGATGAAATCATCTATATTGCTTAGAAGCAGGAGTTTTATAGATTGCTTTGCTATTTAACGCTTGCTGATGATACTATAATTCAAATTCCTTTAGAAGCTTCTGGTCCTTCAACTTGAATAATCCTTGAACCCTGAAAAAAAATGGAAACCATGCTTGAATTGCTTTTGTTCTATTACAGCACACATTTCACAAACGCAACTGACTTCCAAACTATGATTTGCACAGTACTATATAGCATACATGCATCTGAAATTTATAGCCCACTGCAAAGTGTTTAATACACAGCATTTAAACTGTTGTGTTTCCACAGTAAGGTATAATAACAGGAGATTTAATACAGAACCTGATATTTCGACAGTTATTAGCATTGTTTTCTGAGTATTTTATTGCTTGCTTGTAAACAGTAGTTTATTGAAATGTACTAGTATATTCATGATCATAGAAAATGTATGAGAGAACAGGCTGTTCCTGTTCCTTACCGAAGGTTCTGCAGATTAAAATATTTGGACCTTGAACTTAAACATCCAATTCTTTCTACAGGAAAAATAAAGCTCTTAGTACCACATTATTCTGACCCTGTGTATATATTTAGGCTTTTAATTAAGACCCCTGGAAGGCCAATGCTTTAGTGCATTATAAACAATTTTGCTCTTTTCTTCATTTTGAAATAGGGTTGTTTTTTTTTAATTGTCCATTTAAAGTAAAATTGTAAAAAGAAATGAGGAAGGAAGGAAGGACATTTTTGTTACTTTCTTCTTTGCACTGTTGGTTCTTGTGCCAGTGCATAAAGCAGTGGAGAGTGTATTTCTAATATACTTCACACACTACAAATACCTGAAAAATTTCAGTTGCTGATTATGACTTGATCTTTCTGTGAGCAGGAAAGAAGTGACTTCTGTGATCACATTTGATTTCCCTATATTTTAGAATCTCTGCTTGCATACTCTCAAACAAGCAAAAACTTGGATATCCAATTTATACATGCACTAACATCAAAATTAACCCCAACTTCAGCAACCATTGAAGTCACTGGGGGTATGATGATATTGACTTAAAATGAGAATGGGTGGATGCTCAATGTTTTGAAAATTGGGCTACTTAATTAGGTGCCTAAATCAGAATTTAGAGGCCTACCTGTAGCCACCTAATTCTGAAAACTGTGGCTTAAGTACCTGATCCTAGTCCTGTATAAACAAATGTCTACACTGCTAGGGTGAGATTCTGTGCTGAGCCTCTAAAGGTATGTTGCAGCCTGCAGCAGCTGCGGGCAGTGAGCCTTCAAGTGTGGGTTGACAGACTCCTGGGCTTATGCTGACATGTTAAAAAATATCTGTATGGACAGTGCTTTTAGCTGTGGGTTGGGCTGGAACTTGTGCTCTGAAGGTCACTCCCTGCTCCCTGCACTTCAGCCCCTGAGTTCTAGCCTGAGTTGCAACATCTACACAGGGATTTTTAGCACGGTAGCATGAGCCTCTAAGCCCCCACTCCTCCCCCCCAAGGCGCCCCCATGCCCTTTTTCTATGACACATCCTTGTTTTCCCGGACCTCTACTATGCCATTTATTAATAACTTTCTGTGAAATCATTGTAGCCTTATGTACAAGCATCAATAAATTAAAAAAAAAACACACACATACACAACACTACAAGGGGGAACATGGGGATAGTGAACTTTTAATATTGTTAATATTTTGGATGACCCAAAATCAAACAATGATTCAGAGGTTCAATATATCTTCTGGATGCTGATATGTTTGAAAATCATTTACCAGCTAACCATAACCATCACAGATTTAGCATTTTGACAGTGAACTGATTTTAGGGGAATGGAGAGGCGCGTGAGTGATGGTGGTTTGTATTTTGTTTTTAATACCAAATTTGAAATTCCTACTAGTTTGGGTTGAGGTGTTTTTGTATTTTTACCCTAGAGCACTCTTATTTCATATTAACGAAAATATCTAGCAACGAGAGAACAAATCTGAGTTTCCATGAGAGAGAACACACAGTTACTCCAACATTCTGCAGCTAAATAGCAACATAAAATGGCAGCTGTCTATGTAGCTGGAAGAGTTCTCTACATTTAGGGTATGTCTGCACAGCAGCTGGGAGGTGTAATTCCTCATTTGGACAGACTGATATCCACTAGCTCTGCTTGAGCTAGCATGTTTTAAAAATAGCCTTGGTGGCTACAGCAGCTTGGGCTTCCTGTCCAAGTATATGCCCAATGAGTCAGATGGGATTATGCTCTGGCAACTAACCCAAAATGCTCCTGTCACACTGCTATTTTGAATGGGATAGCCCAAGCAGAATTAGAATGTGTATTTCAGAGATTCTCTAACTGGGGGTTGTGACCGCTAAGAGGATTGTGAGGTTATTACGTGAGCTGTCAGCCTCCCCTTCAACTCCGCTTTGTCTCCAGCATTTATAATACAGGAACTCCCCACGTAACGTCTTCTTGCTTAACGTTGTTTCGATCTTACATCCCTGCTCAATTACAGAACATGCTCCATTTAAAATTGTGCAATGTTTTGCTATAACGTCCTTTGGCTGCCTGCTTTGTCCACAGCAAGCCAGCTGATTGCCATGGGCAGAGGAGCCTGTGCGCCATGTCCTTGCTCTTCCCCCTCCCGCTCCTGCCCCCTGAATATCAGAAGCCAGCTGATTGCCATGGGCAGGAGCGAGGGGGGAGGAGTGAGGACTCGGCACACATGCTCCCCCCCGCCACCTCCTGCCCACGGCAATCAGATGGCTTGCTGTGTTCAGGAGGCAGGGGAGGAAGGAGGAGCCTGTGCACTGTGTCCTTACTCTTCCCCCCTTCCCTCTTGCCTCCTGAACTCTGTAAACCAGATGATAGCTGTGGGCAGGAGGCAGGGGAGGGAGGGGGAGGAGCGAGGACACAGCATGTGGAGTAAAGTGTGGGGGGGAGAAGAAGCAGGTTAAAGATTGGGGCCTGGGGGAAGGGGGTTGTGGGCAGACCGAGGGTTGAGCCCCACACCCCTGCTGCTTGCAAAGTAGGGGAAGCTGCCACTGCTGCTGCGCAATGTGCTTCTCCTAGCCAGGGCCGGCTCTAGCCATTTTGCCGCCTTGCGGGGTGCGCTCTGCCACTTGCCGGTCCCGTGGCTCCGGTGGATTTCCCGCAGGTGTGCCTGTGGATGCTCCACTGGAGCTGTGGGACCAGTGGACCCTCTGCAGGCACGCCTGCGGGCGGTCCACCGGAGCTGCCTGCCGCCCTCCCGGCAACCGGCAGAGCGCCCCCCGTGGCATGCCACCCCAAGCATGCTGGGGCCTGGAGCTGGCCGTGCTCCTAGCCTTCAGCACCTTCAGCCTCCTTGCCTGCCTCATTGTCTGCAGTGCCAGTGGGTTGTGCCTGTGTGAGGTAAGGCGGGGGCACTTCCCAACTATAGTACTGTACTATATGGCAAAAAAAAATAATTCCCTGGAGCCTAACCCCCCCATTTACATTCATTCTTATGTGGAAATTGGATTTGCTTAACATCGTTTCACTTACAGTTGCATTTTTCAGGAACATAACTACAACATTAAGTGAGGAGTTACTGTAGTGTTAAAAATTTGAAAAGTGTTTTTAATTTATAAAGGAGGAGTTGCACCCAGAGGCTTGTTGTGTGAAAGGGGTCACCAGTACAAAAGTTTGAGAACTGCTGGTGTGTGTCTATCCACACAGAACCACCCTCCTGGCTGTTGTGTAGACAAATCCTTAAATAGTAAACAGAATATCTGCTTTGAGTCCCATGGCTACAGTTTTGGCAGCCTATGTTATGTTCAGATCACTTACACGAACACAGAGCAGAATTATCCTCTGTTTCAAGCTGTGGTTATTTTTATCTACAATATGGATTATTACTGCATATTATATGAAATTGTGCTGAATGTAGATCTTCCATTGATGCCAATGGCAGACTAGCAGGGTGAAGGAGTGCAGAATATATATCTTATTCACATGGGTAAATTTTGCCCCTCATAGTGCCTGTTTGAAACCTAAATGTGATCTGAAATGACTTGTGTGATTTCAGTGTCTCTTCAGCTGAGAACACCAGTTTTATATAACAAAAGAGTTTAAACTGTAACATGAAAAAACAAGATGAAAAGAAGAAAGATGTGATGTTCGTGGACTTTTTCCTTAAACTATCCTCTCCTCCTCTCATCCTACACTAAATAAATCAACTGGCCTCTATTATAGCTGTACAAGTGGTGGTTCATATTTTGTAAATGATGTTTATTCACCAGATACTAGTTTGTTGTGGGATCATCTGTGTTTATTGTAGAGAGAGGAAAGGAAGATTGGAGGGTGGAGACAGAAATCAGAGCAATTTTAATCCTGCTCGGTCTCTTTCAGACAATCTGTTTTTAATTTCCTTTCACTTTCAGATTCCCTAAAGCTATATGTAACCAATACTATATTATATTCATGAAGAATCCTTTCACTCCAAGGACACTGAGAATATTTTCAGCAGCAGCAGCAGCAGCAGCAGCTGCTGCTGCTGCTGATAGCCACAATATGTCTCCATTGGTTTTGTAGGTCTTGCAGCTCATGTAGCGATAAGTAGATGCTAGTTCTGTCAACCTCAAGTGTTTAAAAATCATGTGTCAGCGTCATCCTCCAATCATGCAATTGATTTAGAAACCATGAGGTTTTTTGTTTTTTGTTTTTTTTTTAAATAATGCTTTTGATTTATTTTTTACTAACCTTCTAGTTTTCAAAATTTTAAGCTGTTTTTAAGCTTTTTTTGTTAATGCACCCATAAGGGCTAGAAATGTATTTTTTTAATTTAAATGAAAATTGATATAGTAACAGATTCTCATGACTCCTGAAGCTGGGGCTTAAAGAATAAATGAAATGTTGTGTGACACAATCACAGAGTTAGAAACAATGAGACCCATAAAGTGGGTATTGCAGGGTTGTATTTACCTGTGGTCCAAATAAGCCAAGGATAAGAGCAACACCAAATAAAGGGGCTACAGCTAGAGCCCTGCAAATCTGCAGATATCTGCTTTATATCTGTGGATATTGGCATATCCAAATTTTATATCTAGAGCCCTGAAAATCTGCGGATATCAGTGGACCATGTTTGTGGATCGGATGGGGATACAAATTTGCATCTGGACAGGGCTTTACTTACAGACAGTGATCAAAAGAGGGTGAGAAAACAGATACATAGATTATTTTCCATAAAATCTTTATAGATTTTATTTGATTGAATCCCATGTTGTATTATGGTCCACTGATCACTTAGACCAGGGACTGGCAATCTTTGGCATGTGTCCCATCAGGGAAAGCTGTTGGCAGGCTGGGACAGTTTGTTTACCTGCAGAGTCTGCAGGTTCAGCCGAACACAGCTCCCACTGGCCACAGTTTGCCGTTTCAGGCCAATGGGGGCTGCAGGAAACAGTGCGGGCCAAGAGATGTGCTGGCTGCCACTTCCGGCAGCGCCTATTGGCCTGGAACGGCAAACCACGGCCAGTGGGAGCTGCTATCGGTTGAACCTGCAGATGCTGCAGGTAAACCGTCTCGGCCCGCCAGCGTCTTTCCTTGATGGGCCACATGCCCAAGATTGTTGATCCCTGACTTAAACAATGTGTCTGAAGAATTCTCAGATACACTGTATGTTTTGTCTATTTGCCATGTTGAACACCAGTACCCTTGACAGCCTATGTTCGGTGGGGGCAACATTTGTACCTCATACTCTTTGGGAATGGGCTGGAGGCATCATTTTAATTTTAGCTCAAGATGACAGAATGGGTTGATTTGTCACCAGGCTATGGTAAAAGACACTTTGATGTTTGTATTTCTTATCTTTGAGCTCTGTTCTAGTGTAGACCTCTAAAACAAGAAAGAGGCATGAGGAGAGTTCAATGAGAAACAGAACAACAATATATGAGAAATAAAAACATGGCTGTATCCACAATCCAGACTAAGATGATATTGTGCTATTGTATTCCAGATACAATTTTGAGGGATAAAGCTTGAAAAGCCAATGATCATCACCCCTCCTGCAATGTGAACTCAAGTTTTAAATCAATCTCTTCTATGTATTTCTTTTTTTTAAATTACTTTTATAAAGAGAGAGAGAAAAGTGGAGAAGTACAGGTCATTTTTATTGCTCATTGGAAAGTGCCTAGCACATCAAACATGGAAGACACAATGTACACCCATTTGGGTAGAGAGAATCTCAAACCACATAGAAAAAGGATGGGGAGAGGGCTGTCCTTTATAAGACAAGTGATTTGGGGAATGATAGACATATGGCCCTGCTACCTACATCCTTGCTTGTTCATTTTGTTTTAAAGTTAAACACATTGGGTCTGATTCTCCACTGTCATGCGCTGTGTGTCAAAATTTACACCTGTGTCAAGTAGATGTAAAATACTGCCTAACAAGAATATTGCCATATTATGCACACTTTGCACAAGGGTACATTTTTGTACACGGCAGTGAGATTCCCTTTGCACCTTGTGTAATCATTTATATGTGTGCATAGTGAATGTAAAATGCTACTGTTATGTTTTGGCAACGATTTACAGCTCTTTCTCCCTAACCAATTCCCAGCTTCAAGTTGATTTTTTTTTCCTGATTCATTTGCAGTCCTGTTTGATTACTAAAATCACATTGGCCATCAAGAGACTATGGCTCATGGGCCATTACAATGCTAAATAAGCTCAGAACAGGTACACATTGGGAAGATACTAACTCATAATCTTACCCTTCTATCTTTAAAATTACTAAACAACTTCCCTCCTCCCTCAGTTTAGGAACGTTAACTTCTCCTCACTGAGTACTAAAAACACACCAAGTTTGAAGTTTTAGGAACAGATTTTAACTTGTCTCCCAGCCCCTTTGTGCCATTCTCGTGAGTACCTAGTGCTGGAAAGCAGCTGGATCTAGCCAGCTAACAATTCTATCAATATGGGGCAGCTGTGAGCTGGTGTAGAGTCAGTTCCATCCTACTCCCAGCCCTGGTTCAGAGTGTGTGTCAAGGGCAGCGTGGGTAGAGGAAGGGTGAGGTTGAAGCCCTGCACACTCTAACTATCCCCAGTTGGCACATGCACCTTTGTGGGACAGGTGCAATGATACTTACATTGATAGTTTATCCTGATATGACTGTAATTAATAAAATCCTTATAAGATACTACAGAGATTATCTGATTCATACAACTGTCGAACCAAAGTGATTTAGATTATATTAAATAATTCAAAAAAGTCAACAATACAAAGCACCCTGATATCCCCAATGTGCATCTTATATATTTTTCAAAATATAGTAGAAGCTTTGTTATCCGGCATGTTATAGGAATTTGTGGCGCCGGTAAGTCAAAAATTCCAGTTAACTAAGAGAGAGGGGCCAGGGGGTGCGGGGCACAGGCTCTGGGAGGAAGTTTTGATGTGGGAGGGAGCAGGGAGCAGGGGACTGGGGAACAGGTGAGGTTTTGCCGGATTGGGGCAGCGCTCACTTCAGGCGGCTCCCCACAAGTGGCAATGTGCCTGATGCTCCTAGGCTGAGGCATAGCCAGGTGTCTCTGAACACTGCCTGCCTGCAGGCACCGCCCCACGCAGCTCCCATTGGGAGCTGCAGAGCCAGCGCTTGGGGCGGGGCGAGGGCAGGGCACAGAGCCCCCGTGGCTGTTCTTCTCCCTAGGAGCAGCAAGGACATGTCACTGCTTGTGGGGAGCCGTCCAAGGTGAGTGCTGCTTGGATCTGGCACCCTGAAACCCTTCTCGTGACCCAACTCCCAGAGCTTGCACCCCCTCCCAAAATGCTGGCTTCTAGAGATTTCGGTTGGTAAAGTGCCAGATAACACAGCTTTTACTGTACTTTCATTGTCTTCCTACCTCACATTCTTCCTCTGGAAGGCTGCAAGTAGGAAAGAAAACTTACTATAAATCAAATGACTTTTGTGTGATAGATTATGAAAAAGATTTGATCTTTTGATCTTGAAACTATATAACCTAAATGCTTTTACTTCCTGGCTTGAGTCCCAGACTCCAAATGTCATTTAAAGGATACATTTTCATGATATATTGTTTGATACTCTACATCCTTGTATAAATCTACATTTGTTTTCAGTTTTGGTACAACCTATAAGCTTTCTCATATGTGACTACAGACCATGTTATCATTTATTAAACAGTGAAACTAATTAAAATAGCATTTCTTGAGGAAGTGTCTCTACTGTAGAAATGTCAATTGTGTTTGGAAAAGCTTGTAGGAATAGAAATTAAATGTGGAGCAAAAGTCATCCGCCTGTGTTGTTAGCTGCACAAAAGGATTTTTACCCAGTCCCTGAACACAATGTCAGTACACTACATCAGAGAACATCATGAATACTTGATGAACCCACAGCAACACACTAGCATAAAAACCTTGCTAATATTTACAAGAGCAGAAATGCCCAACGAGTTAACCAATTTCAGTGCTCTGACCAAAAACCATAGTATTGGTTATTCATTCTTACCATTGCATGGTTTGTCATTATCAGCTTCTGCTCCCCTAAGCACTAACACATGGATTTTATTCAAGGCAAATTCCCTTTTTGTCACACAACTATTAATATATAACAATAGTAAAGTCTGTGGCATGTAAAAAAGAACATAGAGATCTGATATTTCAATAAATGCATATCATAAAAATATGTAGTTCCATCCTGTTGTAATCTAATGAGAATAGCAGAAAATTGATTTACTGTAAATTGTTTCAATATTACCATATAATACAGCCTTGCAAAATTATCATGAAAATTTACTAGCCCTGACAAAAATATCTACTTGCCTGCTCTTCAGATGATTAATACCAACGAGGGAAAAAGCCCTTAAAAATATTTTGTTCCTAGCAAATAGGCAAGTTAAATTTTCTAAAGCTGCTATAGCATAACTACAATATAAATATGTCTATGTGTGTGTGTATTTATACAGCACCTAAGTATCCATTTAAGTGTGTAAGCCATGTAGATAGTATGTAGATATACACAAGTGTATTATACATTGAAGTTGTTGCTGAAGATTGCTATTCATATTTTTGATTGAAGCAAGGTCACAGGTATAAATATCAGCAAAATAATGTTTCCTGTAAAAAGATTGAAACTTGAGCAGAGTATTTTTGTTCCTAAGGAAATATCTTTTCTTTTGAATCTTCTTAGTAGTATGTGTTTTTTTTTCATTAATCAAAATTAGCAATTATGGCCTATCAGTGATATTGAAAATAACCCCATAATGACACCCATTGACTTTGGTGGGCATTGGACCAACATAATGAAGATTATGATATACAGTTTTAGCAATTTGTATGGATATTGTTGAGTGGGGAGACAGGGTTTGTAGGGCTGCATGGATTTATAGTTACAGGTAATGAGAGGAGCTCTGTCCCAGTTTTTTGGGGTGTGTCAGGTATGACCGCTGTAAAGGGTCTTCTAAACAAATGGTGTTAAAGCCTCTCTAGGGTTAGGGAGCAGGAGCCAGAAGCTAGAGGTTTCTTGAGATGTTGAGGTGAATGAGGGGCTACTCAGGATTTCTGAATCTAATTTGGATTTGAGGCCTGAGTAATGTGTTGATCTAGATCTACACAAACATCAAATGAATGGTTAGAACTGTGATGAGAACAGTATTTCTGGTTTGCAGAAAATTTCAAGATTTTCTGAAACTTGGTTTCATTCTGTTTTGAAACAAAACCCCAAAAATTCTAAATTCTTCACAAAAGGAAATTACTGTTCTCTGCCCAGCTGTACTGGGAACCCTGGCTTTAGGGCAGTTTGCCTTACAAGGGTGCCTGAACTAGTGAGGAGCAATGAGAGTGAGAGCTTGGGAGCCAGGACACCCAGTTCTTCCATACTCTTGGCTTCCTGTGCCCACCTGGAGAGCTGGCAGGTATTCAGTGGCCCAGCAGAGTTCTACTGGAATACTCTCTGCTTTCTGGCAGAATTTTCTAGAAATTGAAGCGTCTCCATGAAACATTTCAACTTTGACAAATTAACAAATTCAGATGGAAAAAAATGTTTTATCAATGTTTTTCTGACCACCTCTGCTAATGGTTGCAAATTTGGCAGCAGAGCACTGCTTTAGCATTTGGTCTAATAAAGAAAGTATCCCCTCAGCCAAGCCCCAGATTAGTGAAAAGCGTTCTAGCAAACCTGTGCAACATCTAACAAACAAGCTAGATGGTGCTTTTGATGCCAAAAAAAATTTCTTCTGTGCAAGTATCATTTGATCATGTAGACCTGCTGGCTATGCAGAAAGTATGATGCATTACAAGATGTTCACTGTCAATGAGGCAAGAAAAATATTAGCTAGAAACAAGCTTCTAGGGAAGCCTGATGTGGAGTCAGGACTGGCGCCAGGGTTTTTGGTGCCCTAGGCGGGGGTCCTTCCGTGCTCCCGGTTGTTGGCTGCAATTCTGTGGCGGGGGGGTCCTTCTGCGCTCCCGGTCTTCAGGGCACTTTGGCGGCGGGTCCTGGAGCGAGTGAAGGACCCGCCACAGAATTGCTGTCTAGCCTTTGCTGCTGTATGGCCCACACTACCTCTAGCTACACTGCTATTTTTTTGCATGCCATTTCAAGTAGAGCTAGCACGCATCTATACCTGCGCTGGGACACAAGCTCCCACCTGTAGTGCAAATGTTCCCTTAGTAGGCATTAAGGACAGAAATACAGAATAAGAAGATATTGTCTCATATATATAAACAAGTAAATGGTAAAACAGTTTTTTATAGGCAAAGATATGGGAATTGCTTCAGATTATTTTAGAAAACTGGGATTAAGATTAATATAGAAATTGTGATCTAGTATGTAGCAGAGACCAATGAAGGACTAAAAACTTTCTTGAATTGCTAATAAATGTCACACAAATGTAAGTAATATGCTGTGTGAGACCACAAGCTAGTCTTACTAATAGAGAGGGGAAATAGCCATTACTTACTGAAAAGAGAAGAGTTTTTGCTTCACAGAGATAAAATGAGTCATTGAGGAGATAGTTTTGGTGTCTGCATGAAAATTAATGACAGAAACTGCTTTTGCCAGATACAACATTAGCATATAAGAATATGATGCTCCCTTCATTGAGTTAATGCCAGAAATGAGGCTCACATTGGTGTGGGATGTATTGTAACAATTTCTTCTTTACACTCTAATGTAAAATAGTACAATAATAAGAAGCAAATACTAAATTTTAAGTCATTTTAGCTACACCATCTACTGTGACATGCAGCAGAAATTTATTCTTGGCAGAGGAAAGTAAAAATGTAATATACAGTTTGATATTTACATATCTGTAACATGCCCATTGGCTAAGGTATTTTAGGGTAACTGCATCAATAAATTATCTAAGCTAAAATGTAATTGAGACACAAAATTAAGTCACTTTTGGGCAGGAAAGGATGGACCTAAAATGCCCCAAACCCAAAAAACTAAAGTTGGGGAATCCTGTCTATACCTGAGAAGAAGCCTGTGTTAGTATTTCTTAAGTACTGCAGGGCAGCTTTTCACCCTCAGACTGGAACTCTGTGAAAACTTCTGGGCTGCGTAAGCTGTGATTTTCAGATGAGGTGTAGACCTAAAGGGCAATTTGTGTCATTTAAGGATCCCTTGCAACTTTCATAAGAGATGGAGTGCTCAACACTGTCCTGGCCAAATTCCAGGTTAAAGCATTGCTTTCTGTCTCTGCTAAACAATCTCTGTGATCTAATAGGATGTGGTATATTCATATCTTTTCCTAAGGCCAGATTTCCATTGCATTACACCTTGTGTCATTATTAACCCCAATACAATGTGTGTGTAAAATATTACTAAATCAGAATGGTGGTTATCTATATCCAGTTAGCACTAGTGTAAATGAGAGCACAAGTCTCAGGGTAAAGGACAAACTGGCCTTTACATGTTGCTGTTTGCTATTAAACAGTTGCCTAGTTTCACTCATGTAAGCTACTATTCTGCTTAATATTAGGCTAATGATTGCTTATAAAAAGAAAGGAAATCATTCATATTTTCAATAATTATAGTTGACCTACACCATTTTAAATATATGCCTCCCAAAACCCCTAGTTAATATTTATTTACTGCCTCCAATATCAATGCTTGAAGGAAGATCGTAAGTAGACTTGGTAGGATTAGATTAGAACGGCACAAGTGAAAAATAAATAAATAGGAGCAGACTGCCAGAGAACACTGAATCAAATGTATCATGAAGCTTTTATTGTAGAAAAACTGCTGGTGAAATTACCAGGTGCTTATAAAACAGTTACAAAAAACCCCCAAACTTATATAAATTCTTAGACTCTTTAAACTTAACCCCTTTAAAATTCATTTAATGTAGATGTTCTAGATTAAGAATTCCCTACAAATGATTGCCTTGTAGACATGATGAAAACATTAAAATGTAGATGTTTTTCCATACAAAAATAACAAAATTAATTATTTCTGGAGTCTATTTTTGTTTTTGCAGATTACTATGGTTGTACTTATGATTATAATTTTGCAGAAGTTCATGGACATTGTACAAAATTAAAATATTTGTCAATGTTTTTTGCTAGTCAGATGTTAAAATACTTAGGGAGCAATAATCTAAGGAAATAGACAATCCAAGTTTAGCATTGTTTTGGCAGGATATTTCCTTTGTAATAAAATGCTAAACAGATGTACCAGACAGCAGAGGTAGCCTAGTCGAGAGAGAGTGCCAGTATTCCCTACCATTAGTAGGAGGCAGTAAAAAGACTCTAAAACTTACCTGAGGTTACTGTCTTGCCTCTTTAACTAAAGTACACAATAAATCATGGAAAACATTGATACATTTTGAGTCTAAATGCTTTGGAAAAAAAGCTGATTTTTTTTTATCCAAACCCAGGAACAGGCCATTACCAAGGTTAAACTATTTTTAAAAAGTGTGCCATTTTTTGTTGGCTTTTTCAGACAAAAATATTATTCAAGTCAAGACTGACAAAACATCTGCTGTGTTAATTATCCATATATTGCTGAGACCTCAATATCCTTGTTAAAATCATATTTTGTTAAAGTTATGACAAACAATGGGTTTAGGAATATGTCAAGTGGGGATTGGATATACTGTTCAATGTAGAAGCCTTTACTCTGTCCAAATAGAGTTCATAAAAAGCTGTCGAGGAGAAGGAAGTATATAAGTATTGCCAAAAAAAATCTTGCTGCATATTGTTATGCTTATAAAAAGCACACGGGATCTTTTTCAGGGGAAAAGACAATATGTTGTGTTTGCGCACACACACACACAAACACACACACAGAGTTCTGCCAGTCAATGTTATAGTTACCACTCCAGAGTCCAGATCAATCTAGTGGTCAGCTAGGTTGATCATGGGTAGAGAGGAGCCAGGTTCCATCGGTTGCAATATGATGCTCCAGGGAAGTCTTGGCAGGACGAACCCAAAGTTTCACGGCAAAGCACCCTGTTTATATAGTGATTTTCCTTCAATGGAGCCAATGAGTTTTGCACCATCCTGCTATAATCAATCATCGTTTGAGTGCTTGTTTTCTTAAATTGTTCTTCAGTCTTTCAGGGAGTTATCCCATGCTGGTTTTGACTACAGCTGTCTTGTCCCCATTGATAGGTGCTTGTCTCATTTTTTGAGTTGTCAATCTGCCCTCCTCTGACATCTCAATAGGGGCGTGTTGCAATCTCCTAGTGCCTTCATGTTCATCCTTGATTCCTCCCTAGAACATCTAGTCTGGTGATGGCCTTTACACTTATCTTCTAACACACACATTCCTCTTTCACACACAAAACAGGATTGATTTACACAGGGCATCTGAACAGGAACATAAAATTGCATTGCAAGAGAAAACAGTCATTGCCCTCTTTTACCTATTTTAAAATGCTAAACCTACAACATAGTGGTGACTATAAAAGGTCTGTTACTGCCTTGAAATCAGATTCAGACACAAAATTCTGGCTGATGCATCTCTACCAATGGCACACTAGGCCATTCTTTCTGCTTTCAGAAAGGGTGGCTGGCAGAATATGGTCACATCATACACCAATACATTTAATGCATGCTACGCTATTATTGTTTATCTTTCATTCTAAATTATACAAAATAAAAACATAAAATCCTACTACTACAATATGCAAAATTTGCAAAAGTGGAAAGAGATCAGAGTTTTTCAAAAATGGCCTATCACGGTAAGGAGAATAAGCAGAGTTATATAAATTACTTAACTATCGTGTCATAAGTGTAAATTTTAATCATAATGAAGGTAATTATATTACAGACATAAGAAAGAATGTTTCACATGAATAGGCACTGCAGATTATAGGTTTTAAAACAGGTGCTGAAAGGAAGTGTGGATAGCCTTCGGGCTCTTCTCTTTCAGGGATGGGACATAACATAAGAACATAAGAACATAAGAATGGCTGTACCGGGTCAGATCAAAGGTCCATGTAGCCCTGTATGTGTCTACCGACAGTGGCCAATGCCAGATGCCCCAGAGGGAGTGAACCTAACAGGCAATGATCAAGTGATCTCTCTCCTACCATCCATCTCCATGCTCAGACAAACAGAGGCTAGGGACTGCATTCCTTACCCATCCTGGCTAATAACCATTTATGGACTTAACCACCATGAATTTATCCAGTTCTCTTTTAAACGCTGTTATAGTCCTAGCCTTCACAACCTCCTCAGGTAAGGAGTTCCACAAGTTGACGCTATTCTATTTTGACCTTCCTTTTTCATCCACAAATTTAAGACACAGGTCTTTGTCTCACAACATACTATAGTGGGTCAAGTAATATTTTTTTCAAGTTCCCAAATTCAAGCCCCATAGAAGTCCTTCACCGCTTTCTCCCATTCCAAAAAAAAAAAAAAAAGCTAAACACTGTACTAATACAGTATCAGTACAATTGCCAACAAAATATAAACATTTCCAGTAAAGTACATCTTCACATGGGTAAATGGCCATTGTTTCCTTCCTTGGTGGTCATGGTTATGGGAAAATGTTAGTTTCAATTGGAAAATGTATACTTAGCTTTCCTACTCTCTCATCTGATAGTGAGAGTGGCCTGATTTTTTTCTGCCATTTGAAGCAGATCTAGAAGGAATAGACATTTAGCCACCTAATACTACTATTGTTCCATAATCCACAGTTTTTACTGTGAATTTGGTTACAAAATGCCATACAAATCAGTCTAGAGATAATTAAACTAGAACTATGTGTTATTTTACTGGACCAGATATTCAACTGGTATAAATTGGTGTAGCTCTATTGAGTTCAATGGAGCTACTCCAATTTATACCATCTGAGGATCTGGCCCCGTTTAAATAATACAGTATGTACATTTTAATAATGGGACAGGATGCTCAGAGAGACTAGTCATTGGCTCCAGAATATACTTCTACCCTTGGTTCACCAGAGCTTGGATCTTTAGTTCACAGTGTGTGAAACACCTGCCTTTACAATCAATTGTTGAGTGCATTGATTGGGTTTGGCAGGGACTTGATGGGAGTGAGTTTGCTTTGGGTCTGGAAAAGTCTTTTTTCTTAGGAGGTATATTATCCTATCATCTGTTTGATATTTTGAAAATACTATAATTTTTAAAATGTTTGTTTGGAGCACTGGAGAGAGAAAAGCAGAGACAATAGGGGAAAAATGAATGTTAGGAAAAATATTTAGTGTTATCAAGCCATGTCTGCTGCTTTTTATTTATTTATTTTTTAAGCTATTCAACTTTACATTTTTAGTCATTCTTCTCAGGAGACTGTCTTTAACTTTAAGGCATATAGTGTCAGATCCTCAGCTGAAGTGAGGGAGATTTACGCCAGCAGTGGATCTGGCCTATTGGGTCAAATTAATCCTGGATGTAACTTCAGTGAATTTAGTGGAATTGCACCAAGAATATAATTTGGCCCTTTAAACACATATTCACAAATGACTAATACTAGTTTCCTATTTGCAATGCTATTGGCTTGCAGAAGTGGCTCTCTGGCTAAGATGATGTTTCCTGATTATTGCATTAAAAATAAAGAATCTCATTATAGTGGTTTATCTCCGTAATACATGTGATGTTAATAAATGATACTATTTTTAACATTGTGAAATGCTTTGCCACTAAATGAAGATTCTGCCCTCCCCATAAACTGAACAAGGAGCTGTCTCAAGACCTTTATTACTATCTTTATACGCATCCCATCCAATTTTAAATGTAAAGCTATATCCTTTCCTTTAAATTATCATCTCCTCTGTATCTTAACCTAATATCTACAAGGAAACTCAAGACAAGTAGCTTTTGGAATAGTATAATCAATAAATTAAGCTAGTAAAATACTTGTTTGCCAGAAATTAAATTTTGTCTCTCTTGTCCTTTTGAGAAGAGGATGGGATATGTTGTAAATGTTCTTGTGTTATTTACAGAGCTTTAAAACTGTTAATGTTGTTTATAAGCACATTTCATACATTGTCATGTATATTATCCATTTCCTTTGAAATAGTACAACAGTAACACTATTCTTGGAAATTAGCATCTTAATTATAAAAGTAATCCAATGCTTGTATAAGGTATTTAATAGATATAGTTACTATGGTCTTGTTACGTGCCCCACAAAAATAAAATGAATGAAAGATGGGCAGGTACATATGCAGTAAATAATAATTGCAATCAAAGAAAGTTAATACCTCCATTTTGCTAATCTTATCTACAAATTTGTTTAATTAATCAGGTGCTGATTAGCCTTAAAAATGAAGTATCTTTAACAGTAGAAAAGGATGATTTTTATTATTCAATTACAAGCACATTTGGACTTTCAACTAATCTTTTATTTTCCTTGAGTGAAAACCTTATAGTAGAGGCCGGATATGGTACTCTGGTAACTTAATCACATACAATTGTATTTTATAACTGCTTAAAAAAGAGCCTGATTTAGTGGGGAAAAAGTGTGCTATACAATTAGATACACAAGAAACATATTTAAATAATATAGAGGTTGTGACATAAGTGGACAAAAGACAGGACACTGAAAATCAAAGCTGGAACTCTGTCCTTAACTCATGTCAAGGGAAAAAGGCAAACCTGTGAATGCTATAAATAAAGTGTCAACTTTAGCTTTCATTTCCTGGCTTTTATCAGTTTGCATCACAATGTTAATTTTGCTTAAACAACTTTTGGGCTTAATTTCCTTGGCTCTTGTTTTGTATCCCTTTCTTAAAGGGACACAAACTTTAGTGGAGTTAAAATATGAGTTACATACTACAGATTTATTTTTTTAAAATACATCATATGCCCCTCAGCCCAGAGCTATAATAAATAATTTAGGAATTTTATCTTTAAAAAGGCCATTGTTTGTCTCTTAAAAATTGCTTCATGTCAGTAATTCTGATGTTTACTGAGGAATGTGCTCTATGCACAGTAAAAATTTAGATTATAAAAAAAAATGCTTCCATGCCAAGACCTTGTATGACAAATCTTAGCCTGCCACAATTTTATGGCCAAGATATATATCCCTGCAAATGCAGGACTATAATTCGTTATGTGTTATGACACTGGGTAATCAGTGAATCATATTCTACAAATTAGAGTTTAGTGCTTCCAATCAGTACAAAAACTCTACTGGCTAAAACCTCAACCAACATCAGAAGCCTGACCTCGCTTTCCAAGCATTCCCAGATGTCCCTTTGAAGTCAATGGGAATATTGAGTGTGCAAGGATTGCAAGATCATACTTGGGCGCCACTTAAAGGTTGCATGTTTGAGCCCTTAATTTGCAGATTGTAATCTACTGTAATTTTAAAATCTACATATTGCAATTCCTCCAACATTACTGTTTTACTATTGCTGTAGTGTGAGATGCTGCTGGGACTTGCCATAATTTTCAAAAATTATAAAGAACACACTGTATAATAGCTCTCTCCGTTCATGGACATATTAAAATCTGAGACTCAGATGACAGCCACAATCCTGCAAATACTTCTACTTGTGATTAATTTGACTCATGTGTGTAAAGTTAACCTTGAGTGTTTGCAGTATCAGAAGCCAATAATGATTTTGTAAAAGAGACATTTTCATCCTGGTTTCTGTTGACAATGTATATCTAACTGTACCAGAATACTTTTGTATATTTAAAAAAATAACGAATAGCACTTAAACACCTCTGGAGATACAGAGCACTGATTCATTCAATTTACTCTCTCTAGTTTGATTGATCTCATATAAACAGTTATTTGAATTAGACATCATCGCAGAAATATATCCTCTGGAGAGCAAGCAAGAGAGAAGAATTAAACTAGATTTTCTTATTGTTAATTTATCAGAACACCCAAAAAGGATCAAGGTATTGGTTAGTATGTCTGAGAAGTTTAAAGGAACTAGGTTTCACTGAAACTAGGGCAGCAAGGTTGAATTCAAACTTCCCTACACAACAAATCTCCTTGCACTAAATAGAGGGAAAATTCTGCTAGAGGACAGTTGGTTGAACCAGCGTCAGGCTTCTTTCAAGATGTTTGTTTGGGAAGGTCAGATATAATCCCTGCCAGGAGCTCCTCTTGTCAAGGTAATAAACTGCATGGCTTAACGATAGGAAACAAACGATGGGAATAAATGCTCAGTTTTTACCACAGAAAGTGGTAAATAATGGGGTCCACCAAGGACAGGAAGTCACTCACTGAAGTCAATGGGTGTGTTACCATTGACTTTAATAGGCTGTGGATCAGGTCCTAAATGTCTTTCTATTCAGTACATGGGAGCTCTTTACAGCCTGCCATTTATATTCCCTGGAAATCTCAGCTATTTACAAGAAAGGGGGTGATTGGTTTACAGAGAGCAAAATTTGACCAGTGCTGTCCTATAAATGTACTGTCTACATAAAGGATAACAGTTTTTATAACTGATAATGGTGACCTCTTGCTAGTTGTAAAATATACAGCAGTATATAAAGTTGTTATGAAAATCTCTTTATCGTTCATCACAATACATTGTTTACCCAAAAGCCGTTGGCTGAAATGGTCATGTTTATTTCTTATCTTCGATAATTCCTGTACGATTCCTCCATGTGCACATATTGCATACAATGAAGCAGTGAGAGTGTGCTTTAATACTTTTTGCTACATTCAACACTGTGGTCATCGGCAATGTAGCAACATACACAATGAGAAAGTGCCAAGCATGGCCATATCAGTATCCACACACACATAATGACTAAGAAGGACAATGGGGAAGAAATAGCAGGGCTCATTTTAGAGAAGGAGAAAGTGGATCTGTAGGATCTCCAATGTGTATTAACTTTTCATTGGATTCTTGTATGATGGGTTCTGGGACATATGTCTAATACTGCTATCCCATAACCTAAGAGCAGATTCCTGTGCCAAAAGAAAGGCTGATCCAAATGGTTTGGATAACCTCTATGCATGGGAAGGAGGATGAGGGGGGAGCTGATGTAGTTCTCTGTTTTTTATTTAGTCTACGTTCGACAACTTCTCATTGATTCCAATAGGGGTTTTTTCAAAGTATTTATTTAGGTAAAGTGAGTAGGGACATCACTATTTGGTTCAATGTTTGTTTTACGAAGTGGTCTGGATATGGTATTGTGACAAGGTAATTGGCATTGATTTGCAGGATTTTTGCGTGTAGTGATGTGCTAAATGTTTCAAATGGCACTCAATAAATTCTAATTGCTAAAATGTAGATGGTAGCCAATCAGCTGAAAAAGCATTTAATCTCTGAACCAGAGGCCAGATCTTTCTCTCACTGAATTCATTTACTTCAGAAGGATGGCCCATGATGCACTGAAGTGGCACGCAATATGGCTATTTTTAACTGCAGTGCTGCACAGTAAACAGAAGCAAATATAAACTTAAATGGCCATCTATAAAAGTGTAATAATGTGAGGCAGTTCTGACTTAAAATGAATTAAGGACTTTTCTTACTCTTTTCTTCATGCATTTTGTGATTACATCAATAAAAATATAACATGGCATTTATTTTTCTTTTGTGGAGACAAAGTAATTGCTGTTAGTGTGTTATTTTTAAACTACTTTATTATATATTTTTTCTTATGAGGACCTTATGTTTAATGCTATTAAAATACTTTTGAGAATAACTGTGAGTATACATTCCTTGGGTTATTCAAAGCATTAGGATTTGTGGGGCAGTACCCCAGAGGCATTTCTTATCTCATTCTCACACAACCCTTATCTCTCTAATGCTTGACTGTAGCACTGTCCACTATTATGGGTTGTGTAACCGTGATCCATTTTAAAGGATTATCTATGGGATTTTCTAGGTTTCTGATGGAGAGAATTCCAAGGCCACTAGTTTTCGTGATGTTGTGCTTATTATTGTGCATGCCTCCTTTTAGGATTGAAATTCCAGTTTAAGGAAAAAACATCAGACTAATGGTTACATATGAAGTTTAATCGCTTGTATATAGATACACAGTTATTATTTAAATACCATTATTCCAGAATGATATTTACTACTTGTCAACTTCTGTCTACTGAACTTCATGTGGAAATGTAGGAAAGCATCCATTCAGAAAGAAGTCCACTAGAAAGAATAAGTAATTTTTTTGGCTGAACACGGAGTTCCTTGTTAAACTGGCAGTTTTTCTAGATAAATGCTGAAAGTGATCCCAGACATAGAACAATGTATATTTAATATATAGAACATAATGATGTGAATTCATCACTAGCATGACTACATTGAAGCTAATTAAAGAGAAGAATGTGGCCCAGCATTAGTTATGTAGAGTGATAAAGGTGCATTTTGCTTTGCAGTGTAATGCGATAATTTTATGGCAAAATTGTAAACATTAATGAAAATCCATAATATTTGCAAAATAAAAATAATCCACCCTAAAATATTACTGAATCTGTTCAGTTTCAGACTGCTCATATGCAGTGCAGGCGATCAGCAACAGGAACAAGGCAGCACAAATATAAACCACTTTCCCCGCCACCGCTGCCCCAGACGTGCTGTGTGAAGGTTAGCAGTTGCTGATAATTTGGCCTGATGATTTTTGCCACTCATTAGATGTATTAGAATGACTAGGTCAGTTTCAGAATTTGACTGCTTACCTTTGATGAACTGCATGGTAGGCACCCCAATGGACATTACATGAAAGCTGCCAAGCAGTTTCCCCTTGTTGCTAGTGCTGAGGACTGTGGCTAATGCTGCAGCATTGTTAATGCTGCCAGTGTCACTGTTCTTGGGTAGCAGAAAGTGCAGCATGTTAATGCCCCAGATCTCGATGTTACTCATAAGGAAGACCACAGGCTCTGTTCAGTAGTTAAGGCACTCAGCCAGGTTTATTGTTGGCAAAGCATGGTCCTAGTGCACCATAGGAGCTACAGGTACAGTAACATGTATGCCTGCAACAAGGTACCACCAATTCAGTCAGCACACCAGGATGCTGTCCCCTACATGAGCACAAAGATGCCCCTCCTATGACTTCTTCTTTTATATATTGATACAAACAAGTTACCTATTACTCACCCTTATCCTTGTACTTGCTGGTTGAACAGAACATCCTTATCCATTATCTTCTCATCCCCTCTTTATGAGGGGTTGGTGTTTTCTTGTACCATCCCTTAGGAATGCATTTACTTGAGAGATCTGTGTGGTTTTGTACCATCCTCTCAGATCAGGAATGTGCTTACTTGGTGTTAGCTAATACCTAGTGTGTTGCTATTTTGCCAATGCCAGGCCGACTTTGGTTCACAGCCTTTGTTTTGTACTGTTAGTTATGCCTAGAAGTGCAGCAAGGCCTACACTCCTACGCTCTTGGTTAATGGCTTACCACCTCTGCTGTTGTTTTTCATTTGGATATAGCAAATGGGCACCACTGCAATGAATATTTTAGTGAATTCCTTCTGAACAGGCTGTGTAAGCTCCATGTTTCCCTTGATTTCAGTCCTCTGAGACACAGCAGCCACGGCATAGCAGCCTTCTTACACTAATAACTTAAAAAAAAAAACACTCACATGACTATATTGGCAAGACAGGGTAGGATTTTTCAAACGTACCTAAGGAGTGAGGTAGCTAACTCTGATATGTGCATTTGTGCATTTGAAAAATGTCACCTCTCCTCCCCCCAAGAATTATAAAGTAAATTGCCCCATCATGGAGTAATGTTTTTCACCTTTCACTGAAACTGTTGATCTGCCCAAGTTTTAGTCACACGCTTTTTAACAGAACTTTTCATAGCACATCTTCATGGCTATTCTCATTGAAACAATTAACCCATTTTAAGTCTAGGTTTCTCACTGCCATGTGACTCTTAAAGGAGAAGGACTCCAGTAAGCTATGTGACCAAGACACTGGGAAGCAGGTGAACTTGCAAAGTATAAAAACATAGTGACTCAGAATTGTGTTTTTTGAATATAGGCTCAATAGTAAATGTACAATTTACCCTGATTAAGGATTAGTATGTAGCTGCACTGCCCCAGGTACAGTTCAGGGTTAGGAATTGTGAGTTTCAGTTCTTCCCTGATTCTCACCTTGCTCCAGGGAGAAGTGATCTGTTACTAGTCTATATCGGTTCACAGTGGATCAGCTGTGTTGCTTGGTGTGTTAGGAATCTCTCCCCATTTCCCGCCTTGCCCACTTGGGTGGGAATGGGAATATAAATCCTGCAGGGTCTTTAGGAAAGCCTGTAGAACCTGCTTCTTAGAAAATAAGCTTTCCACCCTAGCAAGAATGACACAATGTGGTCATTCCACTTACTCAAACGTCCCCCCACAAAAATGAAAGCCTAGAACAAATTAACCAGTCTATCAAAATAAATAAAACTCCACTTGGGTCATATATTCTACCTTAAAGGGAAGAGAGCTAAAGACTCCATGAAAGCCATTAGAGACTTCACTACAACCACTGATTTTTTTTACATGGAACATGCTCAGACACTGTCCAAGTCAAACACTGCGGGGGCAGGGGTCGACCTAAGATACGCAACTTCAGCTATGTGAATAGCATAGCTGATGTTGGTGTATCTTAGGTCAATTTACCTGGCTGTGAGGACAGCGTGGAGTTGACCACTGCTTCTCCCCCGGCGACTCTGCTTCCGCCTCTCACCACGGTGGAGTTCCGTAGTCGACGGCAGAGCGATCACGGATCGATTTTTATCACGTCTACACTATGGGTATGTCTACATGGCTGGCTAAAGTGAGCCTCCCAGCCGAGGCCAAAAGTTGTTATTGGGGCTCATGCTGATGCTCTAAAATAGCTGTGTAGACAGCAATTTGAAGCTGCAGCTTGGGCTGGATGTCATCCCCCTCCTTAGGCTTCAGAGCCTGAGCTCCAGGTTAAGATGCACCTTCATGTACTGTCTACGCAATAATTTTTAGAGCACTAGTCCAAGCCCCACTAGCCCAAGTCTGTCAGCCTTGGCTGGGAGACTTCCTTCTGCGGGCTCTGTAGACATACCCTACAGTGATGTGTAACAGTATAAAACTTTTAGCCCTGGTCTATACTATGAGTTTAGGTTGAATTTAGCTGTGTTAGGTTGATTTAAGCCTGCACTCATCCACATGACCAAGCCTGTTTTGTTGACTTATAGGGGTCTTAAAATCAAAATCTGTACTCCTCCTCTGTGAGGGGTTTAGCACTAAAATCGACCTCGCTGGGTTGAATTTGGGGTAGTGTGGACACAATTCGATGGTTTTGGCCTCTGGGAGCTATCCCAGAGTGCTCCATTGTGACCGCTCTGGACAGCACTCTCAACTCAGATGCACTGGCCAGGTAGACAGGAAAAGCCCTGGGAGCTTTTGAATTTCATTTCCTGTTTGGCCAGCATAGCGAGCTGATCAGCACAGGTGACCATGGAGTCCCAGAATTTGATTGCTTTATGGGGAGAAGAATCTGTGCAGGCAGAACTCCATTCCAAAAGATGAAATGCCAATATATTTCCCAAAATCTCCAAGGGCATGATGGACAGAGGCTACAACAGGGACACAGACCAGTGCCACATGAAAGTTAAGAAGCTGAGGCAAGCCAACTCCTTTGTTTTATGGTAGGATTTGTCAGAGCCCCACGCATGCCACTTCTATGATGAGCTGCGTGCAATTCTAGGGGTGGCCCCAACCACTACCTCATCACTGTCTGTGGATACCTGCAAGGGGGGAGTCTCACACAACAGGGATGAGGATTTAGTGGATGAGGAAGAGGAGGAGGAGATTGAGGATAGTGCACAGCAGGCAAGTGGAGAATCCCTTCTTCCCGGCAGCCAGGAACTGTTCATCACCCTGGAGCCAATACCCTCCCAAGGTGGGCTTTTGAATCATGAAGGCAGAGAAGGCACCTTTGGTGAGTGTACCTTTGTAAATATAATACAGGGTTTAAAAGCAAGCGTGTATAATGATTAATTTGCCCTGAAGACTTGGGATGCATTTGCGGCCAGTATAGCTACTGGAAAAGTCTGTTAACGTGTCCCTGGAGGATTTCTCCTTCATCCCCAGACATCTCCATGATGCTCTCCTGGAGGTACTCTAAAAGCCTTTGCTGAAGGTTTCTTGGGAGGGCAGCCTTATACCGTCCTCCATGGTAGGACACTTTACCATGCCAAGCCAGTAGCAAGTAGTCTGGAATCATTGCAGAACAAAGAATTGCAGCAAATGGGCCTGGGCTTTGGTGGCATTCAAGCAACATCTGTTCTAGCCTCAGGAGAGTGATATCATTCATGGTCACCTGGTTAGTGAAATTTGTTTAAGGGGACATTCAGAGGTGCCCATTCCTGCTGGGCTGTTTGCTTTTGGTTGAAAAGAAATCATCCCCGCTGTTAGCCATGTGGTGCAGGGAGGCCCTTTCATGCTGAGCTATTCGCATTTGGCTGACAGGGATCTTCCCTGATACTAGCCACACAGTGTGTGTGTGTGGGGAGGGGTGAAGTGATCATCCCAGAGAATTGGGTGTGGGGAGTTGGATTGTGCTGCACATTCACCCTAAAACCGCATCCCCTCCTTTTAAACAGCCAACCGAACAGTCTTTGCTTGGTATGGCAAAGGAGGGTGCTGCTGTTTAAAACCGTTCCCCTGTGTTATGAAGGTTGAAGAAGCCGAAACCCTTTGCCTTACCATAGCTGCCTGCAAGCCAAATTCTGTTGCACAGCTGAGGGTGTGTGATGTCTCACACCAAACTAGCAGGCACTCAATATAAGAGGCAAAATACGACCTTGTACCAAAACCACATGTGCTATGTAATGTGAATCACTTGATTCAGTGTGAAATAGTCTTCCCTTTGCTCTCTAAAATGTATCTTTTAAAATACTACTCTCCATTTTTTTCCTCCCACAGCTGCAAATGTTTCTACGCTCCCCTATCATCTCCGTCCCAGAGGCTAGCGCAGATTAGAAGGCGAAAAAAACACACTTGCGATGACATATTCTCAGAGCTCACACAGTCCTTCCACACTGAAAGAGCTCAGCAGAAATGCGTGGAGGCAAACAATGGGAGAGTCCAGGAAAGCTTTAAATGAACCCAACGAGAGGAGGGAGGAGCATGCTTAACCCAGAATTCCAATGGGCATCGGAGACTGTGGGAACTGTGTGGTAGTTACCCACAGTACACTTCTCCGTAAGTCAATGCTAGCCACATTAGGGAGGATGCGCTCTGCCGACTTAATTTGCTTAGTGTGGACATATGCAATCAACTGTATAAAACCGATTTCTAAAAATCGACTTCTATAAAATTGATGTAATTTCCTAGTGTAGACATACCCTTAGATTGCAAAGGCCACACTACCCTCTCATCCCAAATGTGATGTGCAATGTGACTAGCCAACACAAGATGTTAAGTGGGTGCCTTGCAATCCTAGCTTGTAGCTGAAAAGTACTGGCCTGGAAATACAGAAGTTGTATTGATTTTAATATGCACTACTAGCAGGGAATCTGTATGCTATTGTTTCATTGTGAGGGATTGCTTTTCTTGCTCTTCCAACTGTCTATGAGAAAGAATTGACACCTGAGAGAAGAAACAAAGAAGGAATTTAAAAAAAAATAAACAGGAGGAAAATTACATAGACTACAGTGGTAACTGGTAGGGAGTAGCCCTGCCATGTCAAATGGAAGTGGGGCAGAAGCCTGCAAAGTTCTGTGCTGAGGCTTCATATATAAATGTTTTAATATTGACAGTTGGGGTGGAGGCCAAATGGCAGGGGCCCTTGTTGCACTGTGGGAAGAAGTGTTTCAATTTTGAGAGAAAAAGCATTGTAAAGATTTTATTTTTTTTATTTTTTTTTATTCTGCTGATCCCTGGCTGATGTCTCTCCCCACTTTTGAAAGCTGTCTTTTCATTCCTGTGTTTGGCACAAAAATCAATCTAGTATGAGATGCAGCAAGACTTCATAATCAGCCATTGTTGTATGAGGATATTGAAAACTGGTGGCAGGGAAACAGAGATTTCACTTTCATCTTCTGCTTTATGGGACTCTCAGGAATGTTCCTCGGATTATATTGGTCTAGGCCAGTGTGTCTAGATTTTACTTTCAGCCATTTTCTATTACATTCCGGAATTCAATTTGGAGGGCACACTGCATGGAAAACAATGAGAAACAACGTTGTGTTAGACTGGTCTTACTTCTTTCTACTTTTTGGACTTTCTCATGAATGCTGAGTTGGAGAAGCAGAACCATACTAGTCCAGTAAAATCCCATAATTATGGGAAGCCAAAAATTTCTCAGTGAAACTTGCCAGTTTTGGTTCATAAAAGCCTCCCCTTCCTTCCCCTAGCACCCACTGAATTTTGGACAGTTACAGGTTTAAAGGCCTGATCAAAAGCCAGTCGAAGTCAATTGAAAGATTCCTATTGACTTCAATGGACTTTGCAGTAGGCCCTAAGGGCCAGATTTGGACACTCATTGTTGTGGATAGGGTACTGAACTGAGTCAAGAGACCTCGGTGCTACTCCCAGCTCTGGCACTAGCCAGCTGGGTGACCTTGGGTCATGCCACTTCCTTTCGCTCTGCTTCCACTTCCCCATCTGTAAAATGGGGATAATGACACTTGCCTCAGGTCAGATTTTGAAAAATTAATCATATGGAGTAGGACTTATTATTTGAATAGGCCCATTCAAATCAGTGTGAACAATGGTAACACATCTGGCCCTACTTTTTAAAACAGTTTGCGTTGATTGAAACTGGAGACTTATGAGGTACTATTCACTCAGTAACAGTGTCAGAATCTGGCCCTAAAAGCCTCATCTAATAACTGTTGCAATCAATGGAAAGATACCCATTGAGTTAAAAAACTTTGGATCAGGTCCTAAGTGGGCACTGAAATTCAAAATGAAACTTAGGTAAAACTCTCCAGTTAAAGCTTATGCCCAAATAAATCTGTTAGTATTTAAGATGCCACTTGTTTCTCTAGTTTTGTCTGACTTTTGATTTGAAAACTTCCATATTGTAGCAGAGATGCAAAGTTTTAGCCACATCTACTTTTTTGCCTAAATGCAGAATATCATGAAAAAATAAGAGTCTTAGTTATCAAACAAATACATGAAAAGTGGAGTGTAGGGGTGCTGGCTTGCCTCCCCCAGCCCACGAAAGAGAAACACCATGTCCAGAACTTTCAGGCCCTTCTCTCAGACCATGGTCTGTTAATTCAAACAGGCAAACATACAAACCCAACCAAAGTAACACACAACAAAGCTATTCTCCTGACCACACAGGCTGAAAGGGGCCTTTCTCTCTGCTCCAGGGCCAACACAGGAGCCAACCTCCCTTCTGCATTTCCCTTCAAATTGAGCTCTTAGCCCTTTATAGGGATCACTTGACCTCCCAGCTAAGTCTAATAAACGAAGAAGGTTAGCTTTCCCAGACCCCATACCCTATAAGGGAGCAGACCACCCTGTTACATACATAGGGAATTATTATTTATTATGTGCTGAGTGGGAGCTGTGTGGTTGGCACTGTTCAGTACATAGGAAATGAGGTACCTACATCTTGGGTCTTATAAATAAGGATCTTTATGAGTGGCAATGAACATCTGCAGCACCCCTAGAGCTGTCTGTAGTCAGTGGTGCTTAGGATCATGCTATAAGATAGACACTGAGGACCAGATTTTGAATGTGTCCATTCACATGAGAATGACTTCAGTATGACTTGTATAAAAGCAGCAAAGAGTCCTGTGGCACCTTATAGACTAACAGAAGTATTGGAGCATGAGCTTTCATGGATGACTACTCACTTCATCAGATGCATGTATAAAAGCAGACTCCAAACATATTCTTATACAGATATACAGGGTTAGATCCTGAGCTGGTGAATGGAATTAGCTGATAATCTGACCAATCAGATACATTAGTTGAGGATCAAGTCTACAAATATTGATGCAATCAGCTTTAGACTGTGATTGCTTTTTTTTTTAATTAATCAACAAACATGACGTGTGACAGATGAGGTGCTATTCTGCAAGGTGTTTGTCACTGAAACAGGTTTTGAGGAGGGTTCTGAATGTGTAAATGGTCATTTTTCCATCCACAGTGCATGCCTGTTAAAGGAAGGAATTCTGAAACACAAGGAAACTGCCTGATGGAGAATGTATAAATTCCAGGTTGAGGAGTCATACCCACGGTAGCTCTGATTGAGCTAGCATATTAAAAATAGTAGCGTGGCTCCAGCAGTATTAGCAGTGGGAGGGGCTAGCTGCCCAGAGTACATACTATGATCTTGGACAGGATAGTGGTTGAGGTGGCTAGTCCTGCCCACTGCTGGCGCCATCACAGCTACACTTCTATTTTTAGTGCACTAGTGTGATCAGAGCTAGCATGGATATGACCCCTGAAGATGGAATTTACACCTTCCAGATCTAGTGTAGGCATATCCTGATTTAAATTAGTCTCATGCTGAATGGCTTCAGCTACAACTGTCCAGTCAACTAGATGTTCTCCTTAATTTTGGTTTTAGCCAATTTCAAAATCTGTCTCCCATTTGGCATCATCTTTACATGTTTCTGTGGAATAAAGAAGACAAAGAGGGTGGACACCTTGATCTCTGTTTATGTAATCTATCTATTCTGTCTCTCTGATCTAACTACATGCCCCCCCCCACTGTTGTATCTGAATGCCTTTATAGCCACCCCTTTTCTGCTATGTCTTCCCATCTGGTTGGTTTATTCTGGAGGTTACCATTGTTCACTCCTACTTCCTTCATTCAAAATGGACCTTAAGTTGGATGAATGGCAGAACTCCTACTTATTTCAATAAGAACAGGACCGGAACCATATAAAACTTAATGCAAGTCTACTTAGTGATAAATCTTTACAATAGGTATAATGGAGTTACATGCTTTCAAGATATACATAACAAAGATTAATAATACTAAAATTTTGTAATGAAACTGGGTCCTTCAGCTTTGAGTTACTTTTTAAAAATTTGAGAAACGATTTTTTTTCCTTCCAGTGAGTGTTTTGGCAAAATGACTGCTTCTCTTTGCCTCTTAGGAGAGCTTTTACCTTTGTTATCAGGGTATCCTACTGTGGCCATGCTATTATGTAGCTGTGACGAGTTTTAAAATTATGAACATGCAGTGCTAGGTTGCGGTGTTTTCCTTTAGCATGAAGAAACCACTTTTAAAGGCTAATGTACAGCATCCCTACTGTGACTTTTTTCATTATGACTTTTTTGTTACATTTTATATGTGAAACTACACTGATTAATATGGATGATATGGCAACGTGTCTCATTCAATTCTTCTGGAGTGCTGATGGCACTGAATAGTGCCTAATAGCTGGACCTCTGATGATTTCATTAGCTCTCTTGTGAAAAAGAAACAAACAATGGCTTGCCACATCATTAATCTATAAGGAGTTAATGAAATACTTCCTCTTACATTTTAAATGCATTATGTACTGTATTGTATGTCTCAGAGCAGGAATAATAATCTGAGCAAAAGTATCAATGACTCTTCTAAACTTGACATTTATTGTGAACTTAAATATAAGTGTAATCTAAGATCAGTTTCATCATTATAAATTACAATATTTTGTTCTGCAAACGGAGAGTTATGAATATTATGAAAACCAATTTTCTTCTGTATTTTGAGTAGAGAAGATATAATGTAATGCATTTCATACTCCCACTATCCTATTATAAATATCAGTAACATTGGCACTTTGTATATTTGTGCTGTAACCATGCATAATAAGCATTTGTTTTATGAATTAAATTGAGCCAGATTTTTTCATATTTAAACAGGAATGACTATATCTGTAACATAAAACTAAGATAGACCAGGAAAAAATATATTTGTAGAACCTTGTATATGTAATCTGGCCAGCTGCCTTTCTCAGTTTTTCTTAAATTAATAAGCATTTTATGAATATGTTGCTGAATGATCATTAAAATGTTATTTTTTAAAAGCCTTCAAGCAATTTTGGAGAGGTGCAAATCCTGTTCTGCTATGAAACTAGTGTTAATGATAAAATATTTGTGGGTATGAAACAGACTTTAGAATTCTAGGACTGGCCCAGGAACACTGAGGTTAATAATAATAATAATAATAATAATTAATAATAATGATATAAATAAAAATCAGTTTAGATACATTTTGCAAGTAACTCGCTCTGGAGGGCACTTTGATTATAATTTCTGTTAGATTACTTATTTGAGCTAGTGTTTAATGGATAATCCATTTAAATGCTCTTATCAGAAGCCCTGTAGCTGTTTGTAGTGATCTCAGGAGGTTACAGTTCTACTGAAAGCTCAGTGATTGAATTTATAATAAGAAAAGTACAAGGCATTGATGATTTCTTAAGTGATGTGTACCAACATTTAAATGTATGTAGGCAATATGGTTATTGCTGTATTTACTCATATTTATTTTTGTGGATCTTTTTTTTTAAAGCATCAGAGAATGTTTAACAGTAAACTTACACCAGGACTTAGTTATGAAAGACCAATGTTAAAAAACAGTATGTCTTCCCATAAAAGGTAAACCATAGATGTGATGTAACTGTATATTCAATTTTTGGAAGAAAAAGTGGGAAAAGAGAGAGTAAAATACACAACAGGTTCCCTTTTCATAGCTGAAAAGAATCCCAGCCCCCTGATACAAGGAACCATCTTTGTATCTTATGAAATTGTTTTAGGTTATAAATGTCCTGGTTAGCAATCAAAGCATAATGCAAAAGATTTTCTTTGGCATTATTCCAACAAAACCAATTGTCCTATTATAATCTACATTCCAAAACATTTGAAAACAAATGAAGAAAAATGTATAGTAGTTAAAAGAATGAGGTGACACCATATTGCATTCAAGGATTACTGGATTTAAAGACAGCCAGAGCCATTGCATAGAAGTTCCTGGTGTTATTTAAAGCAGGGTGCAGACATTACCATGCCTAAGACCTACTCTTAATTTTATTTTCACTTACTTTTCTCTGGCTTCACTCTAAAACCTGCTCCTGAGGGAGAAGTGCATTCAGTGTTTCTAACTCTGAGTCTTACCATATTTGATTGCATAAATTGCATAAAAGTGCCAACTGATGAAGTCAAGAAATTCATGGCAATCTTGACTTACATTTAAAATACAATAATAATAATTAATAAAACTAGCCTTCATGACTGAGTAGAAAAGCTTGAAAATGTGAACTGAGTCCACTCTTAAGTCTTGCATTACTGTACATTACAATGTTATTCTTCAACTAGTTTATGTTAATACTGTGGTTAAAACAAGACCCTCAGTTGTTTAAAATCATGGATTGAGAAAAAAATTACTAGAGAAGTGTAGAGCATTGCAGCCAATTTAAGAATAGCTCTGAAATGTGAATGAGAAAAATGTTATATTAAGTATCGTTACTACAACAACATCAAATCTAACCAGACCAAAACCCACAAGAGAAAGTAGAAGCTTGTTAAAGACAAATCCTTCTTGTCTTTCGCTTGACATTGATTTCCAAAATTTTAACACACTAAGCCATACTTAGGACTTTCACAGAAAAATTCCCTTTGGGTTCAGGCCAGTTTGCCTTAGAAACACTAAAGGGTCTAATTGACCCTTCCTGAAGGAAAAATAAATGGAAGGGGAATCCCGGGAGAGGAAATCTATGTGGCTTTTCTTGTGGACTTTTTTGCCTATCGTTTTATCAGAGGGCAGGTGAAGAAGCCATTGCTTCTGTCCACAAATCCTGCAGCTCCCTTGGAATCTGCATAAGACCAGGACCATTTGCTCAGAGGCTCCAGGTCATAAAGGCTGATGGTCTCTGTCACCCCAGCCACCTGAAAATCTCTTCTTGGAAGTGCAGCCATCCTTAGAAGAGGATATAGCCTATCAGTGATACCTTTCCTCCCAGAGCTTTATTGTGAACAAGTGGATGATGCAGCTCAGCTCCTGGCTCTGCCCCAGGTTCATGTATTCCCAAACCTATAGAGAGCCATCCCTGACATCAGGGAAAGGGGAGATCTGCTGGTAGATCTTGGCAGTATGATTTAGCCCAAATGAATTTAATGTTGACATGATGTAAATGGAAACTGACTCCTCAGGTACGGCACCAGCAACGGCAATACAAACTTCCTCTTTCTGCTTCCCCTGAATGCCCTCACTCTGTACTGGAACCACTGTAGATATGAGAATGTAGTTTGTTTTTGCATTCCCATTCGATCTTTGATTTCTTGAGACCATCAGTTAAACATGATTGGTGGTATTTTTCATGCAGAAACCTGAACACAATGAGCTGTAGTGAGTTCACCACTTCACTTCAGTAGAGCAATAAAAGTTCTAATTCCATAATACTCACCCAGCCAATACTTCCCTTGACTTCAATGGGAGATTTCCTGAGTAAAGACTGAGGATTGGGCTTCAGATGAGTAAGAACATTGGGTCACTGCTGCTCTGGGCTTGATTTGAATGATAAACCTGGATGTGTGTAAGGCTCCATATCTCATTACTAGTCCCCTGTGCCTTCCCTAAATGCATGAAGTGGATTAAAAGGGAAGTTCATTAGGTTAAAGTGCTGAATTACTTAAAAACTCTTAGTCAGATGTCATGACTTGATTAGCACTGCAGAGGAGGACTGTAAAGAGAAAAAGATGAAGATAGCCATTGTCTCAGTATAGTTAAAATGTTACGTGGCTGTAACTATGTAACTAAGGATAAAAACATGGGTCTAGATATGTATTCAATATTTTCTAACTCTCAGATGAAATAATTAACTTAGCTTGTTTTGACAGATCTGTATCTCTGATCCTTAATTATGTATTTATATCACTTTTACATTAATATTCTATGACAATATCTGTCATAATCACACTTCTTGCTGTCTTGTTTATTGCCTTTCCTCTGTATTAAAGCTCCTTTCCTTTGTGTACAACATGAGTGAAATGCTGTTTTATGATTTACTTTTAATTAAAAAGATGCACCTAGTTATGGAATCCTAGGGCTCAGGTACAAAATGTGACATGATAAATGTCTTTTAAATAAATGAATATTCCCCTAAAAAGAATAAAATGACATGACCTAAACCCACCTCAGGCAAAACCTTGAGAAAAGAATACTATTCCTTTTTCTAAGGAAGATTGCATAATTCTTTAAACAAATATAAGGTTTCCTTTATATCAGTTTCTACAGTACACTAGACATTTTATTTTACTATTTGTTATGAGTGTAAACAAGAGATTAATTTGAGTGTATGAGAAGTCCAGAACTGGTTTGCAAGTGAAAACTGCCTGTGGTCAGCACTCACATACTGTAAAATCTTTTTGTTATGTACATTTAAGGGATGATACACATGGAACTTGTTCACTTTCACTTCACTGTTTAGGCTCTCTCTCTCCAATAAATGAAAATGTCCATGTAAACTGTCAAAGTCCTCACCCCATTCCACCAACTACTCACACACACATTGAAAACAGTCAAAAAGGTCACCCAGTCTGGGATTTTGTATTATTATTAAAAAGAAAAAAAATTACTAGCCCTGGTTGTTCCTAAAGCTGTGTTAACTGTTTGACTGATCTTTAGCCTGATTCTACGGTGTCTCAGCACTTGTCTGACCCAGACTCCAACTTAAGGGAGTTATGCCAGGTTCCCTAACGTATATCCCTAGGGTGTTTCAAGCCCCTGTACCCATTCCCCGATAGCTCTGATGGAGCTACTATACTAAAAATAGAAGTGCAGCTGAGACAGCATGAACGACAAGATAGGCTAGCTGCCCGTAAATGCTAGTCACGTACTTCGGGTAGCTAGCCTGTTCTGCCTCTTGCACTGCCACTGCTACAGTTCTATGTTTGGATTGCTAGCTTGATCTGAGCTTGAGAGGGTATGTTTACCCAAACTGGAAGTTACACCTCTAGTTCCAGTGTAAACATGCTCTCATATTTATTCATGATGAGATCATATAGTATTGTAAGCTGCACCTTCCCACACCTCTTAGCTATGTTGGTGGTGGTTGTGGTTTGAGAGGGAGATGTAATGGGGAGGCAGATAGGAATTGTCCTTTTGGTGGGTAGGGCCAGCTCAAGGAAAGCTAAGTTCTGCATTAAAATTGTCACTCTTAGACAATGGAGTCTTGCCTCTTTCCTTCGTGTGACAGAATATTCACAATGTAGTCTGCTCCAATGAGTCAGCAGTAGTTGACTGCAGCACCCTGTAGAGTTTCAAGACCTTCTAATGGTAGAGGCAAAAGGAATATCCTGCCACCTGGTTCAGTCCCAAATGTGAGTTCTTTGCAGTCAGAATACTTAACTTGCATGAGTCTCTTTTAACAACATAGGAATTAGATAATGTGCATGGCATGGCATTGGCATCAGATTGATTTGCTAAATAGCTTGGGTCACATCCTGCTCTAAAATACAAACTAGCAGCTCCACTGGAGTGTATGGGAGTTGAATACAAGTATCCAAGACCAGAATTGAAAACACGGGGCCTGCTCTGGTAACCTTTTCTCACATGATTAATCCCATTGAAATGGCCAGGCCTTCTCATTTAAATAAAGTCCTTTAATCTGCTGGGCTATGTTATAGTGCTTTTGCATTGGGATATATTCAAAGAAAAGCTTGATCTTGCTATTATGGGTGAGTTCTGTGTTGGTCTCTGCAATGTCATTGTCTTCCTATTCTTGAGAACAAACACTATTCACAGAATTAAATCAAAGGTGATTTTAACTGGTATCAGGGAAAACAAGTTAAATTTTATGATCAAATTGTTTCTCATTGTTGTCTGCTTCCTGATATTTATACTTTCCTGATAAATGCTTAATATTGACAGTTTTGAGAACACAGTGAGTCCATGCTCCCCCTCCATGAACTATTTGAAATATTTTAAATAGAACATTTGGAATAATTTCTCATGTTGCCCCTATTTTGGTTAAACAGGCTTAATAGAGAATAAGTCAACTGCAGATATTGCAGGGAAAGGTTTAAAAGGATTATTGTGCTTTGTGATATTTGCACTGAATGGCACATACTAAACACTGTCAATTTTATGAAGCTATTTAAAAATGATTCATAAACATTAGTATTCTTTTTCCCTCATCTGCCTCAGATGAAACGGTACCTTCCTCACCCATCTACATTGTAATATTTTATCACCAGTACTTTGATTGCTTCTTGCTTTCTCTAAGCTTCAGTTTCAGTTCTTAAATGGTATACATTTATGTTCTGCCTTGCATGGAAAATTGTAATTCATGAATCTTCTATCTCTGATCCTAAAGCGCGTTCATGTAGTACAGATATACTGCTGAACATGTTAACCTTTGGGTTGCTGAGGATGTGTATAACTACACTCTCCAGCAGTTATGGCAAAAAGGGAGAGAGAGGCAAAATAAAAAAGGACAAGCAGTCAGATGGTTAACTGGCTCCAAGATTCATGCTCCTGTTGCTCTAATTTTGACAAAAGTACATTGGCTTCCTGTGAAGCAGAGGATTGAATTTTAAACCTGGTATTTGCAGACCAGGCACTATATGGCTTGTGTCCAGCTCTCTAGAAAGACTTATTAAAAGTCCCTCACATCTCTTTGTTCTCTCGAAAATCAACAGCTGTCTCAGCCACCTACTGGAGCTTCCTGTGGCTCGTGGACTACTGTCCCTTTTATGTTCACATCTCCTGTCTATGGAACACTTTTATCCTTTAATTTTAGACCATGTTCTTCATTAGTTTCAGAAAACAGCCATTTTTCTGTAAACAAGCATATGGATGAAATTTCTGAGGTTATGTTCATTTACTATATCAGCACTGTTCCTTATAGTTGCCCTTAGCTTTGGATTTTCATTTAATCTTACATAAGACTTTCATATTGTTGCCATTATTACTCTATCAGGTTTAAAGGGCTTATGAACAGTATTCCTTTCTTATAATTATTGTTTACTAATTTATGACTTTGGTTAGTGAATTATTTATGAACTGATCAAAATTTTCATCAGGTGGATTCATTATCAGTGAGTATTCACCAAATAGTTCTGATAAATCATTTTTCAGCCCGGGAGTGTTTGTGCACTGTTGATGTCAATGATTTTACTCATCATTATCAATGTTGCAAGATTGGTCACTAACAGGAGGTCACATACTAGTGCCCTACAATTCCACTGACAGCCAGCCCAGATGAATAGCTCAGACCTAGAATTATATAAGTTTGCATGTCTCTGAGAAGGGACTGCTAGAGTTGGAGAAAGTGATCCTACAGGGAGAACCCCTAGGAAAAACTACACTCCTGAAGAAGCTAAACCTGAGATTTGTTGGTTGTAATGGAAGTTAACAATACAGGAAAAATACAGGCACATTGTCCATCTATACCAAAAGAAGGACAGAAGACACTTCATATGGATTTAATCAGGCCTCAACTTTATTATTAGATGTCTGGAAGATGAAAGCGTACAGTGCAGGCAACTCCATGCTCAATAACTGCCTTGGGCTTCCACCAGCCTCCTTTCATTTTCCATCCAGGTCCCCCAGCCTAGTGATGACAGGGACCTTATAATGCCTTGTAGGAAGGTTAAGGTGGACCATAAGAAAGGGGAGTTGTCTCCCTGCTGTACCAGTTATAGAAGCCCTGAACCCCACCCCATCCCCAGTTCTGTTCCTTTAACCAACACCTCCTTTTAAAGCCTTTTACCAGGCCGTTTATTTGGTCACTGGATCTCTTCCCTATGGAGTACCTGTACTGGATATCCATCGCATACTTACAAAATAAGTTGTCACATGTAGCTTACCCGCTTTCCTTCTCACCATAATAAGTCCCCCTTCTGCAACCCGCTATGAGGAGGGTGAAAAATCCCCACTCCACCTAAGCTAATCTGATGGTGAGGGAAAAATTCCTTCCCAGCCCTGCTAAAAAGTAACGACTAATGCAATGCCCACAGCAGTCCTAACTAATCTGATATTCATCACCTTGAGGGGAGGGAGGGAGGGTGGGTTTCTAACACTCCAACCTGCCCCTTTTAGCCCTTCCACACCTATGTTCCCAGAGCCTAAGTCAGTGTCACCCATTCTGACCTCTCCACATTTTTGCAGCAACTTCTGACTCCTCCCTGCCCCACTGTTATCTTCCTCTGGCAAGCCTGGATGGCATCTCCCTCCCCTCCTCCCCCCGCCCACTTCGGGTTTGGTGTGGTCAATTTAGGGATGTCCCAGCCTGTGCCAGGAGTCAAACTGGCTTTTAGCTGCCTTTATATAGCCTTTGACTTGCCTCCTCTTGGTCCCTGAGCCAACCATTTTGCTATTTACTTCAGTATGAGTATGTTCAGGCCCATTAGGAAGCTATTCTAATGAGAATGCATAAAGCCACATTGGTTTCAGTGGATCTTGGTCCATTATCAGCACAGTACCCCTGTAATGTGCAGTTTATGTTTATATGTTAACCATGATATCACTGAAAGAAGCAGTTGGAATGTCCTGTCAATTAATATTAAAGTTGACATGAAAAACGTGTTACAACCCTAGAAGATGTAATGCATATAATTATTTGTTTGTGTTCTACTTCCTGCTTTCCTCTTAGTGCTTGGGGCTGAGGCTTCCTGATTCTGAGCCACATTCTGTAATCACTTACATCATGGTAAATCCAAAGTAACTCCATTAATACATTTGTCCTACCATTAAATATGAATGTTGGTTTTACACTGATGCCTACATGCAGAAAACCCCAGCCTTTGGTCCCAAGGGAATTAATACTAAAACTATAATTATTGAATTATTTGTTGCAGATTTTGAAGGAGTCTTGTCTCTAGATCAAATTCTAGTTCTGCTCAATAGCTGAAACAAAGCTTCATTTAGAACCATACAGCTTGGAATATGAATTTTCTAACCTCTGTCTTCTCACAAACATTTCAGAGGCAAGTAAACCATCTTCCAATCGCATTCACTCTTGTGTGATGCCAAATCATTTCCCTTCAATTCCTCTGTTGCTGTCTAGTACCTTTAAAAACACATCTTCTAAAGCCACACTAACAAATTATATGAAAGGAGATAGACCCCCAAGCCATTATAAAAATACATTGATGAAAAATATAAGGCTAATTTTTTTAAAGGTATAAAAACAAAAAACTAAAGCATGAAACAAGAAAGAGACAACACAATGAAATGTGGGTCAGATCCTCTTCAGATGTGAAGACAGGATATCTCCAGTAAAGTTAATGGAGCTAATCTGATTAACACCAGCTGAGGATCTGGCTCATCTCATCAACCTGGAGGACTGCATACACTGAAGAATTAATCCTCTCTTTTTTGTATTCCTCTCTTTTTACGAATTTTGGAACCTTTAAACTAATTGAATTTGCCATAATGTTCTAGATATTTTTGGTGAGCTATTCATGACATTATTGTGCATCTTTTCTTATTTTTTTAAAAATAATCTCTTGTGCTGTTGCGAAGATTTCCAATCAAAGCTCTTCACAGTATAGAACAAGGGTGTTTGTAGAACTGGAAATTGCCAAGGACTGTCCTTTAGACTGAGCTGCCAGTCCTTATCCAAGCCTCCAATGGTGGCTTCTGAGATCAGAAAAAAACAAATTCTCTGAGTGGTTTTTTTCCTTTATTGTTTCAGAAGGCAACTTTTCTTTATAACCAGTGACATTGATTCCACTTATAGCATGATTTAGGGCTTGTAGTATACTCAACTTCCAGTGCGGTATGTTCAGCATATATGAGTCAGGGCTTTAATTCAAACTTTAGACCCTGGTTAAGAAGGCAGAAAAATCTGCTGACATAAATTAGATAAACCTTACTGACCAGATTAAAAAAAAAGCTCTTAGAAAACTCAACAACATCAGTTTGCTAAATAACACCAAGTTACACCATAATAGCGTTAGAGATTTGAACAATTATTTCAAGAGTTCATAGCTATCTAATCAGTGTTATTACTCTTTATCTCTTGCTGAGCTGTAAAATATTTCATATCACACCGGTTATTTATTCAGAATACTGCAACTGTGGTCCTCCAAGCAGCCTTTTACTCTATTTAATTCTATTATATTACATTAGAAGGAAAAGGGCTAGGAAATAAACAGTAGTACAGGCATGAACAAATGTCACAGCTCTCTGTTACAAATAGAAACTGTTAGGCTTATATTTATGTTGGTGCGGCGGAGGTGGGAGTCAATTCCCATTCAGCTCACAACCATTTCCAGTGGTAACTAATCATTAAAATAAATAGATATGCATAATTTTAATTTCAGTGCCATTAAGCAGCCTCCTCTCAGGGAAAATAACAGATGAACTGTGAGCCTTCACAATAAAATGAGAAATAGGGCATCCATTTGTCTACAGGCAAATGAGAAGGTAGCTAAATCTCCTTGCCTGGGGAATTTTAGAGCTATGGATAAATTTATATTTCCATGATGGGAGGTATTGGGAGGATGGCAAAATAGATTTCCAAGCACACAACTAAAAACCTCTGGCTGTAGACATGGAGTTAATATTGCAGGTAATGAAGTAGTGCTGCAAGGCCAAAACATCACCTGTGAAAAATGAAAATTTGTACATTCGCATGGAAAAAGAATATGTATTTTTGTTCTTGCTGCTCATTTTTCATGACACAGTAACGATCATTTTTGTATGTGAATATTCATTAAGGGTTAAATATGCCCTGGACACACAGCTTGGATAACTGGGCTTATGTAGTTGAAATGCTTGAGGGCTAGAAAAGCCATTCCACTCTCTTCCATTTGGACCACCATTAGATCCTCCCTTTGCCTTTCCCCAGCATTATCCTCCACAGTAGCCTACTCAGTGCCCATCCCTTTGGCATACAGGCAATGCAGAAACATTCCTCCATGCTCCTTGGTCAGTTCCCCTCCTCCAAAGTGAACTCAGTTGCTGTGCTTGTGTAGAGTAGAAGGCCTTGTGCTGGTCCTTTTGAAAGAGTGGGGAATTTTTCTCTCACTCTCATTCTGTCAACTGCTATTTTCATGCATGTTTCTACAGTGGCTAGTAAAATACAGAGCATTTCTTTGTTTGTTCACCAGTCATTTAAAAGCCAAGTTTTCTCACTGGGAAACAAAAGTGTTAAAGTTTGAGTTATCAGGAAAATGTTAAGAAAATATGTCTTCACTGTAAATATCTACTAGTGACTGTGTGTCTAAAGTAAATGTTGATGCAGTACAAGAGATTTTAACTTTTTTACAGTGACATGGGTATAAGATGGATTTGGATTTGAGTGACTATTTATCTTTTAAATTAGTGCCCTATTAATAATTCCATTGGTAGCTAGTGTGATTAAATTAATTCCAGTAAGCTCCTTCAATACAAAAGTAGATCCCACTGGTACTTCTATATAATTTTTATTGTAATTCAGTATGATATCAATAGGCCATTATTCTAAGGTAATTAATTCCATCTTGTTATATTAAAAAAATCCCATTTTTTTCTTGTAGCAGACAATTTAAGTTCTGAATGGCAGAATGGACTCATAGTTAAGGAATAGAATTCAGGAACCTGGTCCAAAGGCTGTTTGAAGTTATTGGGCTTTGGAGCAGGACTCAGGAGACCTGGATTCTGTCTCCAACTCTGCTACAGACACTGATTGGGACTATAGACAAGTCACTTAACCTCTGGGAGCCTCTCTTTCTCTATATGTATACTGGGACTAGTACTACTTAAATACTTCATATGGCTTGCATTAATGTTTATAAAGAAATCCAGTGATATTATTTATAACTAATTAAAAACTCATTAAATTGCAAACAAAAACCATGCTGAAGAAGGTTGGTATTGCAAAGTCAAGCATTCAAAAGTTTAAGTGACCATGTACCCTTAATTCCCCTCCTGCTCCCATTTTGATACAGTCAAATTACACAATTACATATTATTTTTTCCACAGGACACCTGCCTCTTTCAGTGCAGGGTGGATGATGTCCAGGGATTGGGTAACTATTTAATATTTCTTCTTAATCTTATTATTCAAGGTGTAGGCCTAGCTCTTTATTTATTGCATACCACCCAAATCTTGTACTCAGTACAGAATTATGTATTTCCTCGTGGGCTTTTTTATGCCTTTCATCACTACAGTAGCTGAGTGCTTCACGAACATTAATGAATCTATCTTTACATCACACACCTTTTACAGATGGGGCACTATGGCACAGAGATTAAGGTAGAAATTGTAAGAAGTATTGACTATTTGAAACTCAGAGGGCCTGTGTTTTTAAGAGTGGCCAGCATATCCCTCAGCCTGTGCCGCTTCCCACAGCCTTCATTGGCCTGGAGAGCTGCGATCGACCAAACCTGTGGACGCAGCCAGTAAACAAACCAGCCCTGCACCAGGGGCTTTCCCTGAACAAGTGCCAGACCGGCTTTGAGAACCACTGGACTATGTGACAGACGATCACTTTACATCAAAAATCACAATAATATACAGGTTATTCCTAATCCCAAAGGACCGGTGATTTATCTCAAGTGATTTGACAATGTCTGTAGCTGGTCTTGTAATAAACTAACTAAAGATTTGTTAACCTTGTAAATAGCTCATCTCTTTTCTTAGTTAAAATAGGAAACATACACACTCACAAATAAGTTACAACTTTGATTAAAAAAGCAGCTCCATATATCCTTTAGGGCTGACCCATACCAAGCATCTGGGGATGTCCTGCTTATGTTTAGGAATCGTTGCACCTCAGAATCCAGATAACATAAAGATCCCAATTTCTCCTTGTCAGGAATTTTTTATCCCATTCATCCCAGAATCCAAGCTGATGGGATGAATTCATATGCAGGTCTCCCCTTCCTGGAGGGAGTAAGCAACGCCATCAACAAGGTCTCTGTCCTTTGATGCTATGAAATGCCTCATTTCCCATCAGTGGGCCATCTTGTGTGAGTTACACAGGTAGAGGTTTACAATTCAAATACCCAATATAACTTTATACTAGGGAGGTACAGATATTTACAGTCAAGAAAAATGCATCATGGAACATGAAATCTGCTATCCCACCCACCCGCTCCATGAAATCTGATCTTTTATGTGCTTTACAGATTTCAAACCACTGTTTTCTCAAACTGAGGGTCCCGACCCAAAAAGGGAGGGGGTCACAGGGTTATTTTAGAGGGGGGTTGTGGTATTGTTACCCATACCTCTGTGCTTGCTTCAGAGCTGGGCACCGGAGAGTAGCGGCTGTTGGCCAAGTGCCCAGCTCTGAAGGCAACACCCCGCCAACAGCAGCATAGAAATAAGGGGGAAAAACCATATCATGCTATCATTACTTCTGCATTGCTGCTTTCACAGCTGGGTGGCCGGAGAGTGGCGACTTCTGACTGAGGGTCCCGGTCTGCAGGCAGCAGCACAGAAAGGTGGCAATACCATACCAGGCCACCCTTACTTCTGCACTGCTACTAGCAGTGGCTCTGCCTTCAGAGCTGGGCTCCTAGCCAGCAGCCGCCACTCTACAGCTGCCCAGCTCTGAAGGCAGCGCCACTTCCGGCACTGCAGAAGTAAGGGTAGCAGTACCGCACCATGCCTACAATAACCTTGTGACACCGCCCCCCCCACAATTCCTTTTTGGGTCAGGACTCTTACAATTACTAAGACGTTTCAGATTTAAATAGATGAAATCATGAAATTTATGATTTTTAAAGTTCTATGACCGTGAAATTGACCAAAATGGACTGTAAATTTGGTAGGGCCCTACAGATATTATAAGTAGGTTTAGTACATGGAGCATCCTACAAGCATTCCATACAGTCTAAACACATGCTTCTAACACTAATATATATTTTAACTATACTAACCCAAATTAGGCCTGAGGTATCTCATGCTGAGTCCTTAGAAAATAAAAGACGCACAGTGACAACTTGTAAAAAGTTTGGTTTAAGTGACTCTCCCACATCATATAGAAACTTTGTGGCAGAGACAGGGATAGACTCAATCTATCCAGGATGGCATTAAACTGCCTTAACCATGAGACCATCCTTTCTCTTCCTGTAGTTCCCTGCCTCATTCATTACAAATCTTCCAAATTTTGCAACAAATGAGGCAGGAGTCTTAATCAATGGCCTGATTCATCCTCAGAGCACCATCCATTTGATGCACTGAATGAGGTAAGGCCCTATTGAAAAAGTGGTATGTTATCATGCAATTAGACTGTACCATAATGCATATGTACAAGAGGGCTGCATTAAGGTTGCACAGGCATTTGCTAATTTGAATGTTTGACTTTGCTTTCAACATATTTTAATGTAATTTCCTAGATTTTTATAAAAGCAAAGTAAAAACTAATAAACCCAGCAATTCCATTATGTGGACTCATTCTGACACTACCTTTGGGCCCACAGCACAGATCTCTACCACTTCCCCTATTGGAGAAACCGGTAGAACTGGTAAGCTGTTATCGTTATCCTCTTTGTGGATAGCTATCCTCCCAGATACTATAGGGGAATGAGGTAAACATTTTGCTAAGAGGTTTCATAGCTATTTTGCTGGATAGCAGAGAAATGTTGATGCTCAAGAATCTTGTGTTCTATTTCTAGTTCTGGAAGAGAGTGTTCTGAATAGATATTGAGCTTTCTGTATTCTCCCCTGCAGCCTGAACTATTCTTCCTCTGCTTTTCATCCCTCTGTATTCAAGTCAGGTTGTTTTCTCCTCCTCAATGTTTCTTGGGGACACTGAGATTACAAGTGAGATGATCTCTCCCTACTTTCAGTTCTGGTTCTCTGTACCACAGTGGGTCCTAGTAGCCAGAAGGAGCAATTGCAGGAAAAGCACTTCTCAGATGCAGGCTGGAGCATGCTCAATGAGTTGTGAGAGAATGAAGCAGGAGCTTGTGCCGTGGAATGTTCAGAGAATTTTACTACCAGCCTCTAACAAGCTTCCACTGAGCATGTGCAAAAGGTAGTTTTCAGAGATTTATTATTGAGCTGCATTTGGGTGGATTTTCATATTGACAGCAAAATTCACTTCTCCAGTAGTTAGGCAACCTTCACTATAAGCAATGGTACCAGCTTTACACTGCTGTAACTAATATTATAATTACTCTTCGTTTTTGTCAGATGTTGAATTTGTTGAAATGGTTATCAGTGGCTATAAAAATATTGCATATTTATTCAGTAAAAATTATCAAGTCAAACCAGGAAGATTAACCTATCCATAAAAGGCACATTTCCCATTATAGCCTCAATGCAGTAGACCAAGGGTTCTCAAACTTCATTGCACTGCAGCCACTTTCTGACAAAAAAAATTACTGCATGACCCCAGGAGGGGAGACCAAAGCCTGAGCCCCGCCACCCCAGGTGGTGGTGGTGGCAGTCCAAGCTCTGCTGACCTGGCTCGGATAGCCTGTAACCTGATCCCCACCACCTAAGGCTGAAGCCCTCGGGCTTTGGCTTCAACCTGGGGTGGTGGGTCTCGGGCTTTGGCTTCAGCCCCGGGCCCAACCAAGTCTAATGTCAGCCCTGGTGACCCCATTAAAATGAGGTTGCAAACACTTTGGGATCCCTACCCACAGTTTGCAAACTTCTGCAGTAGACCATCCCTAGTCAGCAAATAAACTTAAGCGCATGCTTAACCTTAAGTATGTGCTTAAGTCCCTTTGACTTAAGTGCTCTACTAAATATGGATAGTCTTAAGTACTTGTTTAAATGCTTTATTGAACTGTGGTCTATGGAAGAGTCCATCACACCTGAATGCAAATGGTTCAAATAGATTGGTTAGGAACTTCTTAATCTGACATACACACTATTATCTATATGGCAGAGATCACCACTAATGATTGTATTCTCATGAACTTTATTGCTGCCATCAGCTACTTGTGTCTTCTGCCTTTAAACATTTCTTTTTCCCTCTTCCTAGATAGAAGCATATGTTAGAAAATATTTGCCTTAGCCATGTCTTGTTTTCATAAAGTCACGCTAAATTTTCTCACAGTCAGGCAAAACATGATCAATCCATACACATTTCTTGACTTCCCTCCTCTGCATTCATGACAGCAACATAAAGGAGCATTGGGGAGGAGGGGATAGTGTCCCCTATTCATCCTCTTATCTGTCAGTTTGGGTCTTTTAGATCCTGGTTCAGGAAAGCATCCTTATTCAGGAAAACATTTGAGCATATGCTTAAGTGCTTTATTGAATTGGGGTCTTAGGACCCTATCTATTTTTTGTAGGATTTACATGTCTGTAGAAAGGATTCTCAGGTAAAACTAAACAACTGAAGTGAATATTGTGTAACTTATAATGCATCTGATTTTGTAAGCAAAGAACTTCAGAAATGGGTATATAATTAAAAAAATATAGTGTTAAATTCTGCCTTAAATTACACCTGTGCAGTCATATTGGTCTCACGTCAGATTTAAACCAGTGTAACACTTGACTTCAGTGAATTAGAATCAAGATCATCGAATCCCATTTATCGTGTCTAGTGAATATATAGCTACTCATTGTGTATATGGAAAGAATATATAAACAAAGAGCTAGATCCTCAGCTGGTATAATTAATTTTAGCTCCACTGAGTTCAGTTGAGAAGCTATAGTTTGTTTTAGATGTGAATCTGGTCCAAAAAATCTCTTGAATTAACTCTTCAAAATTTAACATGTTCAAAATTTAGATCTGAATGTTGTGACTGTAAACACTAACATAAATAATAATTAAATAAAACATATTTGTTGAATAACTACAACTCAGTAAAGCCATATGTTATAGAGGCTATTTTAAAAAACATACTACCAAGGTGGCCCTCTAAACAGACCTTTTCTTTCTTTAATTCTATTGTAATTTTAAAGGTGAGACAATAGATGCAATAGGATATATGCAGTATTCTTTATATCAGGAGCCTAAGTTACAAATAAAAACTGCTATCACATTGGTTTCTGATCACCTCTTCATGGCTAAATTTAAGAGCACTAATTTTTATTTTTATTTGCTACATAGTGTAAATATTAACATCATTTATTTTCACTGACATTTTTATTTGACTAACAAGGCTGTGAACATAATTACATGATATTCTGAACTTGTTAATTCCACCAAGTTCATTTGTGATTTCATAGAAATGTTGTTGATTATGACGGTTACAAATTAACTTATGTATTGTAATGAATTTTATTCACTGGGAATTGCAATGATCTCCACATTACTGCTGCATAGTTTTTTAGAGGACTCTTTATTCAACATTTATTAATGTAGCCACATCCTCTAAAATGTTGTCTGGACAAACATATGTCTTCCATTATAAACATTCAAAAATAATAGGTATGAAAGAACAAGAACATTGTCTTTGCACATTTAGTTATACAAAAAGAGGGTTAAAATGACCATCATTATCACTACATTCTCTTTGGAAATTTGAGGAGGGCTAAAGTAATTAATGTTAAAGCTAAAGTAATTAACATTATGGACAAATATTTACATTTTATATGCTTAATTTTTTTTCTGACAGGTTTTGTTTTCATAACACACACCATCTTGAAGATGAGTTAGGACCAACATCTGAAGCTTTATCTTCATTTTCTTATATACACTTTTATTTTCATTACAAGAGTATAAGAAGATAAATAAACAGGACAAAATCAATTCATACTTTTGAGTATTCAGACTGTATTGCAAGTGAATTCAATTTCCTGAAAATCTGAAGGTTTGAAAAAGTCAGATTTGGAACTTTTTTTTTTAACCTTAAAATAATGGGGGTGGAAAATTAATTACTCTGTGCAGCAGCATTAATGGTATGGACTTAGGATCCTCCCCACGTGTTGTTTTTCTTTCATAATATGTATGCACTTGTGAAGCCTGTGTTTTTTATTCTGCATTTCCATGTCCTCTGTTGTTTAACTTCTCAAGTCACAAACACCTGACAACTGCCTGGTAGGGACTGTAACGCCCTTCAGAGCCTGGAACATACTGTTGAGTGCATATCCATCAAAACGGCACTGGAAGAACACTAGGAAGGATGCTGTGCCTTAATGAAACTTTAACGGCAGTGGAAATGCCTTCAAAGGTTTGTCCCTGGGTGTAACACAGGAGAAGTTAGCAAATTGGTTCCCTTTTTAATTTATCATTTGTCAGGCCTTCAAATGTATTGTTTTAGTCTCGTATTTTACAGCATATTATATAATCAGGACCCAATAGCCCATTCTGTTATGCCATATGCCATAACAGAATGGGCTATTGGGTCCTGATTATATAATATGCTGTAAAATACGAGACTAAAACAATACATTTGAAGGCCTGACAAATGATAAATTAAAAAGGGAACCAATTTGCTAACTTCTCCTGTGTTACACCCAGGGACAAACCTTTGAAGGCATTTCCACTGCCGTTAAAGTTTCATTAAGGCACAGCATCCTTCCTAGTATTCTTCCAGTGCCGTTTTGATGGATGTGCACTCAACAGTATGTTCCAGGCTCTCAAGGGCGTTACAGTCCCTGATTATATTATATAGCAAAACTGGGCTAAGTCCATAGCTTTCAGTGAAGATTCACTAGTGTAAAATTAGTGCAAAGAAGTGGAGAATCAGGCCCTCATTGTATAGATTTGAGCAGAGGAGGTTACAAATGTTAGTCTTTTAAATATTTAATTTTCTTTCCTGAGCAGATAAACTTGAGAAATAAAAATCACCTGAGAGAAATATCTGTTTGCTAATTTCCCACCTTTTACTGTATTATTGAACTTACTTTGTATAGGATACATATTTGGGTTTGTTCCTTTAAAGATATAATATAGTATACAACTTTTTCTTCATCACACATATTTCATCTTGGAGATAGGTGAACCAGCTCTGAGATATTCAGATATGTGCTGAGGGACTCAGAGGATCAAGAATGAAAGAAAATATAAGATTCCTGGTCCAATTGTTTTAATTTTAATACATAATCTCTAATAAAAAAATCATAAAAAAATCCAAAGTGTGCTTCAGTGGAGTCTAGCTATCATTCAAAAAACTATCCCACTGTCTTTACAAAATATCGAAAACTTCAAAAACAAAACACCCCCCCCCAAATTATAGAAAATTTGGAAACGAACAGTTAAAGAATCTCTCAGTTTCCTATAACCCTTCATCACTCAATATCATCTAATTTTCCAAGGATGTAGATATCTGGGGCCCTCCAGATATAAGTTCCTAAGAAGTTAAAGTCAAGAGTTATAAAATATGCACGCTAGGTGTTTTTTGTTTCAGTAAGAGTGGCCTATGGCCTTTAATCCTAATCCTTCTGCCCTTCTGCATCAGAGATTTAAGAATAGACTTCCCCCCCACATATAAATGGCATGATTTTTTTTCTTTATTTTAAAGCCACTCAACAAGCAGCTCTCACTGATGTCAGATGGACCAATGTCCCATCAGGGTCCTCAGTACTGTTGAAAGACAGGCCATTTATTAGTATTGATTTAGGAGTCTAACCTTAGGCTTCTATTTTTGAAAACTTTGACCCAACGTCTACATGCACATGTATTAGGATTAAAGGCCACAGGCTACAGTGCATAAATGTATGCCTTTATGCCAACTTTCCAAAGTTGTGCTAATTCTTACAAACTCAGTCCATCACATTTTTTAAAATCAACAAGGAAAAATAATACTATGATTTAAAAAGAATATTGCAATTTTTCATTAATTTTCAAAAATGTAAATGTATCTATTCTTTATCCCTTTGAAGAATGAGGTATGGAAGCTCTATAGTAGTTCAATCTCAAGTATAACTCTTTTTTAACTCTCAGCACTTTGTCCTCAGTTTTTCCTCTTTTCTCAAAGCCTTATTTTCTCCTTCCTATGGGTTTTTTATTCTTCTCAACTCTTTATTCCCTCCCTTCGTTCAGTTTTCTGTATTACCTCGAATTTCCTCTGCTTCCCTGAATATTCTGTTTTCTCTTCTATCATTTTTGTCCTTGAGTTCCTCTCTCCCAATCTCCTCTTAGATCTTGCTTTAATTCTTCTTTTGTCATGACCTATTAAATCTTCTTAGTTCCTCATTCTCCTAATTTGTTGTCTCTTCTTCATTCACTCTAGTTGTTTTCCATATTTACATACACTTTTTTTGTCTCTCTGACCTTCACTCACGTTCTATCTTGACTCTTTGTGAAGGTTTTTTGTTTGTTTGTTTGTTTGTTTCCTCTTTGTACTCTGCTTTGGACCCACTCACTGTAAACGCTGCCAGACATCACTGATAGCAATTTTAAAATCAATCCCAGCATGCAAGTTTCTCATGCATAGTTATGTGAAACTCCATTTTAGCTACACACATGATTATATGACTCTCACTGTGGTGCCTTTCCACTGCATATGTACTATTTTAGCTTGATGAAGCACAACACATCTTTTGGCAAGCAAGCCCCCTCATTGGATCAAAGTAAACATAATACTTCAGAGAAACTAAACAACCATGTGTAAGTACTGAAATCTCCATTCAAGTTCAAATCTTGGAGGAAGAGGATTTGCTCTACACTCTACACTCATTACATGAATAAAGCAAATCCTACAGATTGAAAAGTTATAAAGGATTATATTTTCATGAACACTAACTATATTATTTAAAATTACTCAAATGATAGCACTAGAAATTGAAGTCATCTACTGTGTGCACCAGTAAAGTCTTTACTGAAGATTAATGTTACTGCCTTATTATGGTAATGCAAGCTTTTCATCTTTATGGGGAAGGATGGTATTATGGATATGGTAGGACCAACAAGATGTGGTTTCAGTTTCTAGCTTTGCCTCATACTTAGTGCAGGTGTGATAAATGTGGGGGTGCTCAATAATGAATATTTTGGGTCTGTATCCCAAAATGTTACTTATGTATAGGATCTCTGAGATGGTGTGTTGGAGTGTCATGGAGGTCAGACAGTTTGAACACTTTTCTCCGTGGGTATTAGAAGGCCAGTGATTGCAAGCCACTGAAGCTGAGTCAGTCTAAGTGACAGGCAATGGAACAACCATCCCAAGGTATTATACTTGGTGGCTTGGTTGGCTGAGTGGGAAAAAACAGTCTGGGGCAGAAGGGAGATTGTTACAGGGTCAGCATATGAAAAGGCTATTGGGCAATATGGTAACTGAGTCCAGATACTTGTGGGGGGAGGGGAAAGGGGCCGAATGGGAAGGAGGTAGGACACTGTGAGCTAACCAAGTTTCCTTCTGAATTAAAAATGAGATGTATAATTGTACTATACTATAAAGAATAACATTTTGTTGGGATGATAAATATTTAGGAAAGCTATTAACCACTGAACAGTCTTAAGGTACACTACAAATGAAGATATTTTGAAACCTTTACCTATTTTGACTAAGGCTCAGGACTCCAGTCCCTCATGCCATAACTATGACTGGCTAAACATTCATTAAATTTAAAGCCTGTGAATGGATCAACAGGTGAAAGAACAGGGGTGTGCTCTGATCATGCTTACGGAAAACACTACAGGCCAGTTGGTGGCTTCTGTGTGCACAAATACGGAATAACGCCACTCTCATTGCAGTCCTGTATAGTGCAGGTCTGCTTCCTCCATGCACCCATGAGAGTGTGCTCTGATCTAAAGCTGAGGCATATCCATGGCCCTAGCCTGTGAAGATGGTTGGACTTTGTCAAGGTTCCTTCTCCACTCTGAATTTTAGGGTACAGATGTGGGGACCTGCATGGACCCTTCTAAGCTTAATTACCAGCTTAGATTTGGTATCGCTGCCACCACTCCCCAAGCACTACTTTTTTCCCTGGATAGTTTTGAGGGACTTCGCCAATTCCCTGGTGAACACAGATCCAAACCCCTTGGATCTTAAAACAAGGAGAAATTAACCATCCCCTCCCTTTCCTCCACCAATCCCTAGTGAGTCCAGATCCAATCCCCTTGGATCTAAAAACAAGGAAAAATCAATCAGGTATTAAGAAAAAGGCTTTTAATTAAAGAAAAGAAAGGTAAAAGAAAACCCTCTGGGAGAGATTAGCATACCAGCTACTCTCACAGACAACAGATTCAAAACACAGAGGATGTTCCCCTGGCACAAATTTAGTACACACAAAAATACCCAAATACCCAATTTGATTCTACCTCTAATTGTATGACAGATTACAAAGAAATAAACATAAACCTATTTACTCCTTTCTAAAACTTACTACTCTGATAAGAGGCTGGTTCCTTGATCTTTTTCACTCCGGCTGAAACTGAAACTCTAAACAAAGGAAAAACTTCCCTCCTTCCTTTTGAATCATCTTGTTCCCCCATTGGTCCCTCTGGTCAGGTGTTAGCTAGGCTAGGTGAACTTTTTAACCCTTTACAAGTAAAAGAGGCATTAACCCTTAACCATTTGTTTATGATAGACATATAGGAAGAACAGGGACCATCTTCTTAAGAGATGGTGTAGTGCAGTCCCCCTTTTTCATTCATGGAGAGATTGATCCTCCCTGGAGTACAACCCCCTCCAGAGTCACCCCTGGACTAGTGCAGCTCCACATTGCTCCTAACTCAGGCCAACATCTAAAGGCAACATTTTGGCCCCATGTAAATAGGTGACATATACAAGTATGTTTCATTATATCTACAGCCATGGAAATTACAAAATAATACAGCTTGTTCTTCAGAACAGGGACTATATCTTTATGGATTGTCCCTAAGCATAAAAGCAATGTAAAATAAATCATAATTACGATATTTTTTGGAAAAAAAACACTGTGTCCTAATGACAATGAAACATGGCAAAATGTAAAGAGATCTATTTTCGTTTTGAATGAATGATACGGTAATCCTGGAGATCTAGTATCATTAATTTTTGCTTTTACATTTATGTTCTTCTCTATGACTAAACACTAGAAATGCTTCCACTCCTTGTTTGCATTATTCCACCTTATTCTATGCCCAGTCCCCACTCTCTCTTTTAATACTTCCCCCCCACCCACATTTAAAGCAAATGGAGCTATGCTGATTCACACCATCTGAGGAGCTGACCCATATTCTTTCTCTCTTAGCCTTTATTCCTTACTTCCCTTTTCTAGTCATGTTACACTCTGGGGTGCAATCCAGACGAATGAGAGCTTGTGTCACCACTTGTCCTGTAACTCTGGGTGCCACACAGTGCTTTGCTGTTGTAGTTTCCAACCTGGGCCACTCTCAAACAGCCTAACATCATGCTGGTTGCACCCTGAGAGTCTGTGTATAGCTACAGCCCTGGCCTAGCAGCTGTTACCTCAGAGCCTGTCAGCAACACTCTAGTCACACACTGGCTTCTACCATCATTGGTTACTATTTGCAGGGTGACCCCAACAAACCCACAGTTCTAAATTTCCCCCAAAATGTGTGTTATGCACAATCCAGCCCTGTTCTGGGCAGTTCAGATATGACAGGATCATTGCCCCTATAAAGGGTTCATATCCAACAGTTTGATACTTTCACTAGAGTTACCCAAACAGTTCAGTGTAAAAATAACACCGATTTAGTTTATATTAAAATAAAAACAAGTTTATTTAACTACAAAGATAGAAATTTTAAATGAGTAGAAGTATAAGGTATTAAAGTCAGAAATGATTACGAGAGATATAAAGATAAAATGCTTACTAGTACCTAAAATCAACAGGCTAGAATTAGTTCAAGATAAAATCCTTACCTCGGGATCCCAGCAACATGGTTGACCTAATTCTTAGGTCAGGAACTCCCCCAAAGTCAAAGAGCTGGTTCTTTTGTTGTCTTAGGTGTAAGAGAGAGAGAGAGAAAGATTGGGATTTTTTGCCCCTCGCTTTTATAGTCCAGTCACCCTTTGAAATGCATTTTCCTGTAGATTACCCCTAGATAAAGTTCATTCCAGCTGTGAGGAGAGAGACATGGAGTTTCATGATAAAGGAGGTTTCATGCTGTTGTTTGCTAAAATGTAGATCAATCCGTTCCTGGCCCCTTCATTGGCACAGAATGGCCACTTGATCGGTGATTGCCTATCAAATCTGATGATATCTGGCTAGAAGAATCAGCTTGCCCTTTGTTTTTGAGAAACCTATTTATCACCTTCCCGGACTTGTCTGATAAAAAAACATTTCAGTCATAATTTCAGTTTATGTTATTATATCTTAATATGCATTGTGTACATATATTACACAAGGCTATTAATGATCAGTGTATTGATAGTTTTTAAATGAAAACTCACAGGGCACATTTTGCACTGAAATTATTACAATAGTGTGTGGGGTGTGAATGCAGGGTGCTTTCAGTCACAGTCACTCATCTTCATTCCCTGACCTCTGCTCCTCGTAGTCTTCCTTATCAGTTTTCGTCATTCTACGTCTCCTTGGTTTGATCTACCCCACATTTACTAGCCTGGATTTTTCAAGGCAAACTCTTGCTTCCTGAAATAGAACCTTGGGAAGCCCTTGCTCAAAGGATGGGATTTTGCACAGTGATGGGTAAATTTCAAGACAGGTGTTGGCCTCACCTGGAATTTAATAAACATTCAAACTACCAGCCTTCCCAAACTGGAAAATGTCTGTGTTATAACTTTCTGGTTGTCCTTCCCCACAGTAAAACTTTTTTAAAGATTGACTGTCTCCTCTCATTGCGGGCCAAGTGAAGCAATGTCTCTCACAGGTGCCTAAGCTAACTTATAAGTAATAGATATTCAACTGATGAAATATCGTTCAGTCAGACATTACCCCCATAAAAACATGTGGGTGAATACCATAATTCTCCAGCTAAAGTATAATGGAATTCTTATGAAACTATGTATGATATCCATATAAATATCAAATGAAGTGATGATAATGACAATGGAGATTGTTTTAAAACCTTAATATGGTTTGTTTTATATTCTGTTCATATTAATAAAGAAGAAACTACTGTAACAATATTAATCTTTTCTAAAATTACCATTATCAAGTACTAGTTGTCTGTTACAGCTGTCCCCCTGCTGCATTCCTTTTTCCCCTCTCCTTTCTGTTTGTCCTGTGTGGCCGCCCCTCCCTGCCATTGTGCTAACTAAAGTCACAGCCCTATTCATAGGAATGGCTTGTAAAGACTAACTGGAGCCATTGCTCTGCCTACGGAAGGGGGCTTCTTGCTTCTTTGTTTGGCTCCTTTGTTCAGACCCGGGCTCGGTGTGGGGGGCGCTGCCCAGAAATGCAAGACCCGAAGTGGCCAACTAATTAAGCATATGAGTCATACCTGTGGCTCAGAACATGCCCAGGCATGCCTATGCTTACCTGCAGCCTTTCCCTGCCTTCTCTCCTCCCCCGTATCAAGAGGAGCCAATCAAAAGTACTGGTGGGAAACTGCCTGAGTTTGCCTTTAAAGCTGGACATTTTCTGATCAGACCTCAGAGAAGGTCCTTGCTTTGCCACCTGGTCTGAACAGCTAGGGATCTTTGGGGGGGCCCTCTCCCCGATCTTGTTTTTTTTGAGCGTACCCTCGTTTTTAAACTCCCCTCCCACGAACAACAAATTTGTGCCTGGAGATCTCCTGATTATTGTAAGCGAATCGAGTCCTCTCTCCATCCTCCGATGCTGCTGCTGTTCCTGCCTCTGTGCTTGCTGCTATCCTGGGGATTGGTAAGAACTCCCTCTTGCAGACTCCCCCTGTCCTAGCTGCTGGCCTTGTTTCCCCAGCAGACAGACCAAAGCTAACTCCTTGGTCTGTATCTGTAATCTGTTTCTTGCTCCTCAGCGCCTTTGCTGCTAAAAATAAGCCTGTGCCGCTGCTAAGCTGTGCCTTCCTGGATTGTATCCTGGGCCACCGGCTTGCAGCCGCCCACTGCTGCAGCCACCCTCACCCCGGGGGCTGTATCCTAGGCACACACCACTCTGCCCTCTGGAACTGCTCCCCCTCCCGATCAAAGAATTGGCATAGTGTAAGGTGCACCTATTAGAATCAGGTTCTTAGTCTAGATGAGTTGTAATTTCATTTTGCATAGCTGTGGTTAAGTTAGGTTTAAAGAATTGTTTGTATTGTGCTCTGTAAGTTAGGTTTAAAAAAGAATTGTTGCATTGTATTCTGTTACTTGCTAATTTGTGTAGTCTTGGTTAAGTTAGATCATAAATAAGATTTTGCTGTGTTCTGTATAATTGTGGTTAAGTTTGTCTTCCCGCTGCCCTAACCCCCGCCCCTAAGCTTGCCATTGTCTATCCCCGAGCTCCCCAGTCACTCGTTGCAGTCTCTCTGCTGTTTAAACTTGCAGCCTGTCTGCTCTCTGTGTCTCCCTGAGTTTAAATCTCCCTTCGCAGTGCCTCTGCCTTTGGTCTCTGCTCCACCACGTGCTCCCCATCCCCCAACCTCATTCCTCTACCACTGCCTTTCTCTCTCTCTCTCTCTTTTAATCCCTTCCCCCACGTGTTCACCCCTCTCCTACTGCTGCCAAACCTCAATTGTATTACTGAAGTCTAGCATAAAACCCCATTGGTTACCCTTTTTCTCTCTGACACACCTCACATTTTACATTTACACCACCGTGACACATTTTTATCTAGAGTTGTTGGTTATTTAACACATTTTACCCATAAGTATTAGTTGGTTATATGCTGCTGTGACACACCCTTTACATAGAAATTGTAGCTACCTATAACATTTATACTTCAGTGTTAATTGGTTACCAACTGTATTGTACCCCACTGTATTGTACCCCACTGTTGAAACCCCCTATACTATTTACTAAAAGAAACCCCTCCCCAATTGTCTACCTTAACAAACCCCATACCCCTCACTATTGAATTTTCCCTGTTTTTGCATTTTCTTAATAAAGTTTATTTTGCACCCCACCAGTGCAGTAGTTGTCCCCAAAGATCCCCTACCTGCTGGCAGGGTCACTAGTGAGCTTATCATAATTCATTGTATTTGAGTTGGACTGATATGCAGAAAGCAGAAGAATTTTGCAGTGCAGTGGGGAATATTTCAGCTCAAAAGAGGACTCAGAGTCCCATGCTACCTGGTTGGTAGCTTGATTGCAGTAGTAGTTCCAATAAAGATGATCCGTATGTGCTGTAGTAAGTGGGTATGCTTTGAACATGGAAGTATCCACCTAAACAAGAAAAGATTATTATTTGCCTACCCACTGGACAAAGGGAAGAAATTAATCTTAACCAACCCTAACTGGGACTATGACTATAAGAAAAGCAAGTTTCTGCTAAACGTTTCACACAACTGAAGTTTGTACAGTTGTAGATGCCTTATCTCGTACATCAGGCTTGCTGAAAAGGCTTCCATAAATCTCCCCTTTCTGCTTGCTCATTGATGTGATAAATTGTTAGTTCTGAAAGTGGTGCCATAACATTAGCTATGTATTTTGGTATGCTCCTTCATGAGCTAGGTCAAATCCATCACTGATGTAAACTCTGCTGAGGTCAGTGGAGCTTCGCCAGGGATTATTTTAACCCACTCTTTTGACAGTGAGATTTTATTCTGTTAGTACTAACAGAGCATTAGAGCGGAAGTGGCAAGTAGAAAATAGGCAAGTCCTTCTAGGAGTAGTGATAAAATATATAACGTGTGGGCATTGTGAAATCTTGTTCTCTTTTAAAAATATAAAACATTGAGTGGCAAGACTCCGTTCACAGATTCTAGTTAAGAAATTACATCATTCTAATGGTGGTTATTTAAGGTTTACTGTATAATTTAAGGTTTGCTGTATAATTGTTTTTACCTAACGGCCTCTGTTCTTCAGTACCTGGGGATCTTAGTCATAATGCTGTGTGGAATTCAGGATCACTCTTAACCCCAGGATAGGAGACAGAGAAGATTGTCACTATCTGAATTGTTACTGGATTTTTTCCTTTTTATTTTCTGAATTTTATTTTCTGAATGACCGAGAATGATTAACAGCACTATTGGGCAAAACGTTTGCTTAACTCTAAGCATGTTGCTAAGTCCATCTCTACTCAGCAAAGCACTTAAGCAGCCTTAATTAAATAGGTCCAAACTGTGGCCAAGCTAGCATGATGGCAGAAATGCATAAGGAGGTACAAAGATATCACAGGTAGCAGCCTGGGAAAAGAAGCAGGTTTGGTACAGCCAGTACTTCCCCATCACTGGGGATTGTGAGGGATGAGCTGTGGACATATGAGGAGAACTAGGCAGAGCTTTGGCTCTGCCTTCAATGCTTTGGCTAACATACTGTCAGGGAACATACATATACCTATCACAGTGTACTTTCTCCCTTGAGCAGCAGGGGATCCAAGAGATATACTGTGACTTCCTGAGTCACAATCTTCCCTCTTGGGCTGTTCCTGGGCAAGCATAACAACACGCTGGCATGTGGCAAAGCTATAAGTTTTTATGAACAAGACAAATTCCCCTAAACAAAAATATTTTAAAATGTCTATGAATGTTTCATCTGCATTTTAGAACTATGTCTTCAGAATGAGTTAAAACTGGTCTTTTAAAAGTAATTTTATGTATAGTATGTTTTATGACACACTTTCTTCTTCAGTTTTATTACAGTCTGGATGGAGAAATCTAACAGGGCTGGATTTGAATACCCTTATGTTGAATAGCATAGAATCATAGAAACATAGGATTGGAAGGGACCTTGAGAGGTCATCTGTTCCAGTCCTCTGCACTCATAGCAGGACTAAATATTATCTAGACCATTCCTGGCAGATGTTTGTCTAACCTGCTCTTAAAAATCTCCAATGATGGAGATTCCACAACTTTCCTGGGCAATTTGTTTCAGTGCTTAACCACTGTGACAGAAAGTTTTTCCTAATGTCCAACCTAAACCTTCCTTGCTGCAGCTTAAGCCCAGTGCTTCTTGTCTTATCCTCAGAGGTAAAGGAGAACATTTTTTTTCTCCTTCCTCCTTGTAACAACATTTTACGTACTTGAAAACTGTTATTATGATCCTCTCAGTCTTCTCATCTGCTGACTAAACAAACCATTTTTTTCAATCTTCCCGCACAGGTCATTTTTTCCAGAGCTTTGCTTTTGCATTGCTCTTTTCTGGACTTTCTCCAATTTGTCCACATCTTTCCTGAAATGTGGTGCCCAGAACCGGACACAATACTCCAGTTGAGGCCTAATCAGTATGGAGTAGAGCGGAAGAATTACTTCTCGTGTCTTGCTTACAACACGTCTGCTAATACATCCCAAAATGATGTTTGTTTTTTTTGCTGGAGTGTTACACTGTTGACTCAGATTCAGCTTGAAATGGTCAAGAGGCCCTAGGTAGGGTAGAGCCAGCAAGCAGTCTATAGCGCTAACCCCTTAGGCAGGGAAGCGCTGGCAAGCAGTTGATAGCGCTAATCCCTTAGGCAGGGGAGCCCTGGCAAGCACTGGCCATGTGGTCCATGGTGGGGAAGCTGCCACCCAAGGGGTGCGGTGTCAGGGAGACAGAATGTAGACTCGCCCAACTCCACTGCAGGGTTGCCCAGAGGATTCAGGCTGCCTAGGGCAAAGCACTTCGGGGCCCCCTTCCATAAAAAAAAGTTGCAAGGTGGGCCTGGAGCAAATTGCCCCACTTGCCCCCCCAGGCAGCCCTGCTCCACTGCATTCCAGCCCTAGGCCCTAACAGTTACAGGGTGTCCCGCCGCCGGGCCATTGGGGATCCTTCCGCAACACGCTGACCGGCTGTTAAGTCACAACACCATTGAACTAAATTCCTGGGTTACTTCCTACACGAGTTCCAGATCTGTCTCTGGTTCCTCAGGTTTCTCAGGGTATTTGGCAGCCAGCAGTTCTATCCGCTCCAGCTCCTCCTCTGCCTCTGGCCTCTACAGGCTCGTCAGCAGGGTCAGTGGGCAGTAGCAAGCATCTGTCTCCTTCCCTGGCTCAGCCTCCACTGAGTCTAGGGGCTCCATCTTTTGTACTTTCTGCCTGGCCTCTCAACTTCTGGTGGGAGGGCTGGGCCCAGCTGGACTCTGCCCAGCTGAGTGGAGAGAGTGGTCCCTCCCCCTCTGGCTCAGAGGGAGGCCACACCACCTCACTACACAGTCATTTCCCATTTTGTATGTGTGCAACTGATTGTTCCTTCCTAAGTAGAGTACTTTGCATTTGAATTCCATCCTATTTACTTCAGATCATTTCTCCAGTTTGTTTGGATCATTTTGAATTTTAATCCTATCCTCAAAAGCCCTTGCAACCCCTACCAGCTTGGTATTGTCCACAAACTTTCTAAGTGTACTTTCTCTGCCATTATCTAAATCATTGATGAAGATATTGAATAGAACTGGACCCAGAACTGATCCCTGCAGGACCCCACTCAATGTTGCCTTCCATCTTGATTGTGAACAATTTATGCAACTCTCTGGGAATGGTATTCCAATCAGTTATTGACCAACCTAATAGTAGCTCTATCTAGGTTTTATTTCCCTAGTTTGTTTATGAGATGATAATGCAAGACAGTGTCAAAGATATACAAATCTACTGCTTCCTGTCTATCCACAAGGCTTGTTATCCTGTCATAGGAAGCTACTAGGTTGGTTTGACATGATTTGTTCTTGATAAATAGGTGCTGACTTTTACTTGTCACCTTATAACTCAGTGGTTTGAGCACTGGCCTGCTAAACCCAGAGTTGTGAGTTCAGCCCTTCAGGGGATCACTTAGGGAACTGGGGCAAAATCAGTGCTTGGTCCTGCTAGTGAAGGCAGGGGACTGGACTTGATGACTCTTTGGCATCCCTTCCAGTTCTATGAGATAGGTATATCTTATAGATATTTGCAAATTGACTGCTTAATTATTTGCTCCATTTGCTTTCTGGATACTGAAGTTAAGCTGACTGGTCTGTAATTCCCCAGGTTGTCCCTATTTCCCTTTTTATAGATTGGTACTATATTTGCCTTTTTCCAGTCCTCTGGAATCTCTCTCATCTTCCATGACTTTTCGAAGATAATCACTAATGGCTCAGATAGGTCCTCAGACAGCTCCTAGAGTACTCTAGGATGTATTTCATCAGGCCCTGGTGACTTCAAGACATGTAACTTGTCTTAGTAATTTTTAACTTTTTCTTTCCCTATTTTAGCCTCTGACCCTACCTCATTTTCACAGTCATTCATTGTTAGACATCCATCTCTACTAACCTTTTTAGTGAAAACTAAAACAAAGTCATTTAGTATTTCTGCCATTTCCACAATTTCTGTTATTGTTCTCCCCCCCTCACTGAGCAATGGGCTTACCCTATCCTTGGTCTTCCTCTTTCTTCTAATATATTTATAGAATGTTTTTATGTCTTCATGGCTCTCTCTAGTTTAATCTTTATTTAGCCTTTCTAATTTTGACCCTACATACTTGTGTTATATGTTTATACTCATCCTTTGTAAGTTGACCTAGTTTCTATTTTTTTGTAGGACTTTTTTTTGAGTTTCAGATCAATGAAGATCTGGTTAAGACAGGATGGTCTCTTGCCATACTTCCTATCTTTCCTATGCAGTGAAATAGTTTCCTTTTGTGCCCTTCATAATGTCTCTTTAAAAAAGTGCTAGCTCTCTTGAACTGTTTTCCCCCTTAGACTTGCTTTCCATGGGATCTTACCTACCAACTGCCTGAGTTTGCTAAAGTCTGCTCCTTGAAATCTATTTTCTTTACTGTGCTGTTTTCCCTCCTACTATTCCTTAAAATCATGAATTCTACCATTTCATGATCACTTTAACCTAAAATGCCTTCCACTTTCAAATTCACAACCAGTTCCTCCCTATTTGTCAAAATTAAATCTAGAACAGCCTCTTCCCTACTAGATTTCTCCACTTTCTGAACTAAAAAAGTATCTCCAATACATTTCAAGAACTTGTTGGATAATCTATGCCCTGCTATATTATTTTCCCAACAAATGTCTGGGAAGTACCCCATCACCACCAAGTCCTGTGCTTTGGATGATTTTGTTAGTCTTTTAAAAAAAAGCCTCATCCACCTCTTCTTCCTTGTTAGGTGGTCTGTCTTAATGTATACATTTTTCATATATAAAGTAACTCTTCCTCTCCTTTTTCCTTGCCTGCCCTTCCTAAGCAAGCTGTACCCTTCTATACCAATATTTCAGTCATGAGTATTATCCCACCAAGTCTCTGTGATGCCAGCTACGTCATATTTGTGTTTATTAACTAGCATTTCAAGTTCTTCCTGCTTATGCCCCATACTTCTCACATTAGTATACAGAAATATAAGATACTGGTTTGATTTCCCCTCTATGTTCTCTCTTGTTTCTCCCTTATTCCTATTATAACAGTCCGTGCTCCCTCCAGACTCCAACCCTTCTCCCGGGTCTCCATGCTTTATACTTACCTCCTGCGGGCATTTGTCACCTGCCCACACAAAACCTAGTTTAAAGCCCTCACTAGGTTAGCCAGTCTGTATCCATAAATGTTCTCCCCTTCCTACTTCCCAGAACAGCCTCCCCTTGTCAAGGAAACCAAAGCCCTCCTGATGACACCCTGTGTTACTGTATGTATGATCTCATTGGCTTCAGTGGGACAACTGGTGGCCCAAAGAACTACTCAGTTGATTAAATCCTGGATCCCTTGAAGTCAATGACAGTTTTGCCATTGACTTCACTGGGGTCAGGATGTCAACAATTTGAATATGGGTATCAGAATCTGTTCTAGGTGTGGATATTTGATCTTAGCTTTTTAAATAGCAGGAAAGGTCCTTCTTCCTCCCTTCCCCTTCCAATGTATAGTGGGCTGAATTCTGTTCTGACTTATATCTGAACAAGACCATTGAGGTCAATTAAAAGCTCCCTTTTAGGGATTTGTAATTATTCCTGTTTTTAAAGAGATGAGATACATAATCCCCTATAGAAGCAAAATAATTGTCACAGCAGTCTAAGTTCCCAATGAGATCTGTCCTATAAATTTCGTCTAGCTAGTTTTTCAAAGATGTCTCTCTTATAGCTGGTCAAAATGCCCCAGGCAGCAGTTCTGTTTGTGCATTTGCTGTTTTCTTAAGAGAAACATTTCATCAATTTATTTTCAATAATACAAAGAAATGATTAATCAATATATTTCTTCCTAAGTACACCGGAAGGTGATATTCCTGCCACAAGCTTTATGGGGTGCAAGGGATTTGTAAGGGCTCTAGGTGCAGTACAAAATAACACAAGTTTATCTATGTTGGATTAGGCCTGTCCTCAACTAGTGTAAATCTGTATGGCTTTATTGAAGTAAACGGAGCTATGCCGAAATGCATCAGAGGAAGATCTGGCCCATTCCTTTCAAGTCCATGTTCCAGGATTCAGGATACGAAGTATATGCTGACTCCCATTATTGCTATTGAGAACTACATGTGAACCAAGAAGAATATACACTTCAATATATATTGCTATATGTTAGTGCAACAAAGCTTAGTAGGTGAGCATGCTGTAGTATATGTAAATTTTGTTAGATGGTGCTGAAAAACTTGTTGCTGAAATCAGCTATAAATGAGAAGGGATTTCTTTAATGATGAGAAAACATGGATTAAGATCTCTGGGGATGTACAGCAGAATCTACAATAGCAGTCTCAGATAAGAGAGCCTATTAGGCAGATGGTATCATGCATGAAAAAAGTGATCAAGCTGTGAGAAAGAAAGCCAGTTCTGCTTAGTGTATTAATTAGAAAAGAAAGGACCCAAAGGAATAGAAAGATAGTGAAAAACAACATCACAGCTGGAAAACTAGTGGATACTATAATTTTAATCCAAGAGAAGGTCAGTTTAACAGAGAGAGAATGAAAATTTATGATGTTAAGTGATGAGAATTTGGAAAGAATTTGGATGTCAGATTATGGAGTCGGACCTCAGTTTTTCTGAATATCTGTTCAGTTATAGGATTGATTGGATGCTTGTCTAGTTCCTATGGCAGACTGAAAACTCAAAAAATATAACTGGTAATTGATTACTAAATTAAAAAAAGCTGTAATAAAGTGACCTCACATACCACGTTTCAACTTTTTGATACAAAAATTGACTACAATCCAAACTATGAATATGAGGAGTTACACTTGTAAATACAAACAGAAATAAATACAAAGTACAGAACCCACTGATTCATAATATATTAAATAAGTTCTTGTTCTCTTAAACTGCACAAGCCCTGTCTCTAGGCTTTCAGGGTTTTTTTTTATTTGTTTTGTTTTTAATTCCTTGCTGTCTTCAGTGAGTTAGATTCTGTGCTCTCTTATACCTATGTACTTGTGTACACTCAGTTATACTTTTATACTTGTGTACACTCAGGATAAGGGTTTTAGAGCCTGATTCAAAGCTAATTGAAATCAAAGAGAAGACTGACACTTTACTTCAAATGACTTTGGATCAGATTCTAATTTTAGTTCTAAGGAATCCCGCAGATCCCATGTTACATATTGTCACTCAAAACACTACAGTTACACAGTAAATGGGATCAAGGCAATTGTCTAAGGGAAACATTTAGCTCCAGGATATTAAATATTAAGAACTTACATTGCCCATATTTACAAAATGTTGTACTAATAAAGTAGTTGTAAAACATTTAATAGGGCTGGGATATTTTACCTAAAAAAGAGAAGTAGATTTTTCCTCACATCTTTAAGTGTCTTTTTCCAATACTAAAGAATAAGAGGAAAATCTCTTTTCTTGCTATGGTAAAACATTCTCCTCCCCCACCCTCCTTCCTGTCAGGCAAGATCTTTAAATCCTGTAAATATGCAAAACCACACCTCAATACTTAAGAGTTATCAAAAGAAAGTTCTAGACTGTAGTGACACAAGGCAACTATAGTAAAATGAACACTGTGTTCAGTTCACTTTGAGCCTGAGGCATAATGACCCATGCAGGCAGTTTATTCTTTTAAAACTTTCTGTTGAGATCTGATTAACAGAACAAGTAGATTGCCTCCAGCACATTTTTAAAAGGAGGTATGCTGTTTATTTTAATTCAAAATAGTATTTTGTGTCTCTAAACTCTGAGGTTCACAGAGTTTAATTTAAAAAGAATTGTCTCAATTTATTAGGCTCACTTTTAACTTCATTGAGGTTGATATTAAGATTGATCTTATTTCAAAGCAGCATTTCAAAACAATCCAGACTTGAGTTATTTAAGGCAACTGAGTTTCCCTGCTGTTTTTATTTCATAATAGGGTTGATGTAAAAATATTGTAGTTTAGGGGTGATAATTCACAATTATTAAGAAAAATTATCTAGGGCCCAGTCTAACTCCCATTGAAGTCAATGAAAAAATTTTGATCACCTTCAGTGGGAGTTGGATCAGGATATTTACATTTCTAATTGTTTTTTATATTGGCCTTTTCCTTTCCTTTTTTTACCATTAGATTTCTCCAGGTCATGTGTGTGTCTGCTGTGCAGGCTCATTTTCCAAGGAATGGAGACTCCAAGTGACTTGCCAAAAGTTACACAGGAAGTTTGTAAGAGAGAGAGCAAAACCTGATATCTGAGCCTGTAGCCCATCCCTGAGGCCATAGTACCAGTAATACAAAAATTGGTTCAAATCTTTACTCTGAGTATAGTCATTCAACGAGTTATGTTACACTCCTTATAGTAATTTTATCTAAACTTCATTTCCCTAGTTTGCTCATGAGAATGTCTGTGAGACTTTGTCAAAAGTCTGACTAAAATAAATATATATCATGCCTAGTGCTTCCCCACTATTCACTAGGCTGGTAACTCTGCTAAAGGAGGAAATAAGGTTGGTTTGGCATGATTTCCGCTTGACAAATCCATGCTGGCTATTCTTTATAACCCCCTGTTATCCTTTAGGTGCTTACAAATCAATTTTTTAATAATTTGTTCCAATATCTTTCCAGGTATCAAAGTTATGCTAACTGGTCTACAATTCCATGGGTCCTCTTTGTTCCCCTTGTTGAAGATAGCTATTGTTTGCCACTCTCCAGTCCTCTGGAACCTCACCCATCCTTCATAGGGTCTCAAAAACAATTACTAACAGTTCCAAAATTGTTTCATCTAGTTCTTTAAGTACCCTAGGATGAATTTCATCAGGTCCTGCCAACTTAAATACATCTAATTTTACTAAATATTCTTTAGCCTACTCTTTTCCTATTTTGGTTCCGTCTCTCTTGTTGATAACATGAATTATGTTGAGTATCTGGTCAGGTCACCATTAACACTTTTGGTAAAGACTGAAGCAAAAAAGGCATTAAATGCCTCAAGCCTTCCTCATGTCATCAGTTCTTAGTTCCTCCTTTGTGTGAGCACTATTAAAGAATGAGGAGATATTACTACTATAGATGAACTAGGTCAAGTTATCACTAAATAAAAAGTTCTTTGATATACAGCTATAATTCAGCTATGCTCTTTTTACTTCTAAGTACTACAACAATGACCAGATTACACCTGTGGTTGATTAGGATTCCTCCACTGTAAGTGAAAGAGGTGAACCTAGGTATCAACAAAGTTATGAAAAAATATATTTATTGTATGTGCAAAATTTGCAACATCTGATGAACATCTGAGTTCTATATTATATTTATTTATACTATGTCATTAAAATCCTTACATTTTAAGCACCTGTTCAAATCATGGTATGTAATTAGTATAAATATGTGTAATTATACAGAGAAGTCTGCATGTCTCGTAGTAATAAAGATGTACGGTATAAGGAAATAATGGGATTGTGAAACCAGGGCATTCAGTTCCTGCAGTTCTGTAACTGTGCCCCATGCCTGCAAACACAAACATGAGTAACTTTACATGAGTCATCCCAATTAACACAATAGGGCTACGTGATGAACAGGCCAAGGATTGCCATTCACATAAGAAGGGTTCCAAGGTGGCTGGCTGTATTTGCATTAGTGTACAGGGAACATTCACAATTCATATCAAGGTCGTATAGTTGGTGTGATGGACAAGGAGTCTGATCTAAAGCTTACTGGAGTCAATGGAGATCTTCCCGTTGACTTCAGTGGGATATAAGATAGGGACCCCAACTGATTTGATGAAAGGAGTCTGTTTCTTCCCCATGCTCAAATTCCCATTTAATTTAGACAGTCTTTGCATTGATGATATTATTTCTACCTGTACATTGTTGTTGTTTTTTTAAAACTGTTTGAAGAAATGTACACTGTATATTTAACTTTTTTATTTAATGGTAAATATCTAAAGCTGTTTATCCACTATTAAAGACCGACTGTGAAATTGTATTCAGAAAAATTAAATTGCTTTTGAGATAGTGGAATACAATACAGTACAGAATACAGTAAAATAACTTAAAAACTATTGTTATCAGTTTTTGGTCTATTGAGCTAATGTGACATGCTCTTATGTATAAAATCCATCTCAAATTAATATTAATGAAGAAAAAAGTTGTCACATAGTTATCACTTATAAAAATAAGCAAAATGACAATGTTAATTATTGTACCAATATTCAAAGATGCTAGTCTTCATAATGCACTAATGAATGGCATAGTTCACCACTGCATTCTTTTACTTTTACACCAGTGGAATCCCCAAAATACCATTGTTTCTTTTAAGGGCAGTTTTGTACTAGAAACCATTTGAAACTGCACATCTTGGGCCAGATCCTCATCTGGTAGCAACTGGCACAGCTCCACTGAAATCTCACTTACACAAGCTGAGGAGTTGATCCTTGTAGTTAATGCCAAGTTTGTGTTTCAAACATGTTTAATTGCAGTGGCTGAATTTATAACAAAAAAGGCTTGTAAAGTTTGCAACATAATACATGAGTTATAATAAAATATTTGCCCCTGATTTTGTTTCCTATGGGCCAGAGTGTCATACACTTATTCAAGCTGAATTGGCCATTACTCCATGGATAGTCCCTTGAAGCCCAAAGGCAGCAGTAAGAGTATGACAATCAAGTCATATGTATGGAATTTCATGTCACAGGGTTATTACTGTAAGAGCAACTAATAATAATGGAAAAAAATCCTCTCTGCAGGTTTGTATCTCATTGAGGGGGCAGGGAGGGGCTGGTGAGCAACTTAGGTGCTAAGGGTATTGTCTTGTTGTCTCCTGTTTGATTGTAGTCTTTGGTGAGATACTTGGAACAAATTAAGCCTCCTGTAAATGGACACAACTCCACTGTCATAATTCATTTAAACTAGGATAACATTAGACCCTTTATACTCACACACAACTATTTCAAATTTGATGACAATATATATCTCCAGATCAGTGGCACTGCTATGGGCACCCGCATGGCCCCACAGTATGCCAATATCTTTATGGCCGACCTGGAACAACACTTCCTCAGCTCTCATCCACTCACGCCCCTTCTCTACCTACGCTACATTGATGACATCTTCATCATCTGGACCCATGGGAAGGAGACTCTGGAAAAATTCCACCATGATTTCAACAGCTTCCACCCCACCATCAACCTCAGCCTGGACCAATCTACACGGGAGGTCCACTTTCTTGACACCACGGTGCAAATAAGTGATGGTCACATTAACACCACCCTATATCGAAAACCTACCGACCGCTATGCCTACCTTCATGCCTCCAGCTTCCATCCCGGACACATCACCTGATCCATTGTCTACAGCCAAGCACTGAGGTACAACCTCATCTGCTCTAACCCCTCAGACAGAGACCAACACCTACAAAATCTCCACCAAGCATTCTCAAAACTACAATATCCGCACGAGGAAATAAAGAAACAGATCAACAGAGCCAGACGTGTACCCAGAAGCCTCCTACTTCAAGACAAACCCAAGAAAGAAACCAACAGGACTCCACTGGCCATCACATACAGCCCCCAGCTAAAACCCCTCCAACGCATCATCAAGGATCTACAACCCATCCTGGACAATGATCCCACACTTTCACAGGCCTTGGGTGGCAGGCCAGTCCTTGCCCACAGACAACCTGCCAACCTGAAACATATTCTCACTAGTAACTGCACACCGCACCATAATAACTCTAGCTCAGGAACCAATCCATGCAACAAACCTCGATGCCAACTCTGCCCACATATCTACACCAGCGACACCATCACAGGACCTAACCAGATCAGCCACACCATCACTGGTTCATCCACCTGCACATCCACCAATGTAATATACTCCATCATATGCCAGCAATGCCCCTCTGCTATGTACATCGGCCAAACTGGACAGTCTCTACGGAAAAGGATAAATGGACACAAATCAGACATTAGGAATGGCAATATACAAAAACCTGTAGGAGAGCACTTCAACCTCTCTGGCCACACTATAGCAGACCTTAAGGTGGCCATCCTGCAGCAAAAAAACTTCAGGACCAGACTTCAAAGAGAAACTGCTGAGCTTTAGTTCATCTGCAAATTTGACACCATCAGCTCAGGATTGAACAAAGACTATGAATGGCTTGCCAACTACAGAACCAGTTTCTCCTCTCTTGGTTTTCACACCTCAACTGCTAGAAGAGGGCCTCATCCTCCCTGATTGAACTGACCTCGTTATCTCTAGCTTGCTTGCTAGCATATATATACCTGCCCCTGGATATTTCCACTACATGCATCTGAGGAAGTGGGTATTCACCCACGAAAGCTCATGCTCCAAAACGTCTGTTAGTCTATAAGGTGCCACAGGATTCTTTGCCGCTTTTATTAGACCCTTTACACTGCAGTAAGAGAGTAGGCGTTTATGGCTAGATCCAACTCTCATTGAATACAAATGGAAAGATTCCCATTGACATCAAGTTGAATTGGGCCTTTGTTCATTAAAGTAGTTTCTAAAGCACACAGAGGAGGAGCAGCATTGTGAACCTGAACAAGAATGTGAGGGGCTGACTGCTTCCTGGGAGATACTGACAAGGGAGCTGGGGTGCAGGATCTGTTTATAAGTTCTAAGGTTTTTATATCATAAGTGAACTTTCTTATTCCAAAGTACCGTACACAAATGTTGAGCCTTGTTCTTTATTTTTAGCCTCTTCCGCTAAAGGGAAAAGTTTAAATCAGGGCCAGTGCAACCATTTAAGCGAGCTAGGCGGTTGCCTAGGGTGCCGAGATTTGGGGGCACCAAAAAGTGCTCCCCAATTTTTTTTTAAATGGTTGAGCAGCCACTGCTGCTGGGACAGAGAGGGAGTCTGAGCTGCCCGCGGCAGCCGGCAGCCCAGGGTGTCCCCTGGGTCAGGGCACCGCCGCAGCAGCCAGCAGTCCAGGGTGTCCCCTGGGTCAGTGTGCCGTCGCGGCAGCTGGCAGCCGGCAGCCCACGGTGTCCCCTGGGTCAGTGCGCTGCCGTGGCAGCTGGCAGCCGGCAGCCCAGGGGGTTCTCCGGGTCAGGGCACCACCACAGCAGCCTGCAGCCCAGGGGGTCCCCCGGGTCAGGGCATCGCTGCGGCAGCCAGCAGCCCAGGGCTTCCTCTGAGTCAGCGAACCAGCAGGGCTGCCCAGAGAGGGGGACACGAGGGGCAATTTGCCCCAGGCCCCGCAGGGGCCCCCACGAGAGTTTTTTGAGGCCCCTGGAGAGAGGTCCTTCACTCGCTCAGGGAGCCCCGGAAAACACTCGTGGGGCCCGGGCCCCTGGAGCTTCTTCTGCTCCTGGCCCTCGCTGGCGGGGGTTCCTTCTGCTCTGGGGCAGAAGGACCCCCTGCCGGTGAATTACCGCCGAAGCGTGACCCGCTGCCGACATGCAGCCAGGTCTTCGGCAGTAATTCGGTGGTGGGGGGCCCTTCCGCTCTGGGACCAGTCGCCGAAGTGCTCCAGAGACCCGTGGCGGGGGCCCTCCACCACAGAATTACTGCTGAAGACCCGGCTGCACTTCGGCAGCTGGTCCCGCTTCGGCGGCAATTCGGCTGTGGGGGGGCCCCGTGGCGGGTCTCCGGGGCACTTTGGCGGCGGGTCCCAGAGTGGAAGGGCCCCCCGCCAGCGAATTACCGCCAAAGCGGGGGCCGCCTGCCGCCGAAGACCCCAGGCCCCCAGAATTCTCTGGGCTGCCCTGGCGCCCCTTGGCAACCCAGGGAGGTCCCCTGGGTCAGCACGCCGCTGCCGGCAGCTGCCAGCCCAGGGGTTCCACGGCGCAGTCCTGCTTGGAGAGGACACGGAGCAGAGGTGAGCTGGGGTGGGGAGGTACCGCAGGGGTCCTCAGACCAGGGGGTGGGGAGCTGCCACGGGGACGGGCGGCACACTTCAGCGTGGCGGGGGAGAGCTGCTGCAGGGCTTGGGGGGGCGCAAGGTGGAAGTTTCTCCTAGGGCGTGAAACTTCCTTGCACAGGCCCTGGTTTAAATAGAAGTTTAAAGCCGTCAGGCCAGATCTTCAGCTGATGCAAATCATTAGTCCTCCCATCAAAGTCAATGAAGTTATGCTGAATTACACCAGCTGAGAAACTAGGCTATCAGTTTTAGCCAAAAATTTGCTTACAGACTAGTACAATAATTTTCTCTTTGCTAGTGTCTTCTAGTGTAATTGATAGAGTTCTCTTCTCATCAATATACAGTATTTATACTGTGTACATTACTTATGTTTCACCTAGCTGACTTGGATTCCCAAATTTCACCCTGGAAGCACTAATTTTCTCAATTAATGATGTTTTTACTATTGTTTTGCTCCTTTTTATACACTATATATTATATCATAGAATTGTCTATGAATGGCCTGTCAAAATTGCTAAGTACAGACATTTGCCTTTTGTCGTTCTTTTAGTAATCATACACTGATGACATCTATGGATTCATCACCCTCACCCCCCCCACCCACTAGTTTCAGTTCATTTTTCTTCTCATGCAGCATGGTGTGTGAAGTCTTGTAATAAAATCTTATCAAAGTCATCATAATTCTTCATTTATCTGCATTAAATTGCCTTTGACATCCATTAATCTCTGAGAGGCATATTTTTAAAGTTTTGCATAGAAAATATACTTCCAAATATCATTATTTGTTAATGTCATTTATGCAGCTTTTTTATGTACTTTGAAAATATTCATTTGCATGAGCTATGTATTTCTACATGTAGACCTAGGGCCAGATCCTCAATAGACACAGCTCTATTGAAGTCTTTACTGTATTTGACTGATCCTTATTCTTTCACCTAGTGTATTTCTGAAAACTATTACTTTTGGCCATTATGATCATCTAGGATATTCATAAATCATTAATATTTTATAGATTTTTCCTTTAATAAAAATACAAAAAAAGTTTCCGTTAAAAAAAGAAAAATCAGCAATAGACTGTAACAATTTTCTTCCCATACAAAGACAAATTGGCCTCTGGCATTTCTATATCAATGTAAAACATAAGCACTTTTGTTTCTCATCCTCATGAATCAGACTTGATGTCATGCTCCTGAATCTTTTGCTCTTTAATGAATTCTTTATTTTTAACGATACACACAGGTCCACAAAACAAAAGGGTCTGAAATCTTTTTCTTCTCTAGTCAGTTTTCATCAACTGCATCAATCAAACTATCTTTGTCATGTTTCAATCTGCTTTTCAAGTAACTATATTTTGATTTATATAATCTGGATGCATTCTGCTTTGTCATTTGATTCTTCAAGGTGCTGATCACCCTCACATCAGTAGTCTTAGAAGCTGAGAGCGCCCAGAGGTTCACAAATGTTCAGCAGTTTGCAGGATTAGGGTTCAAATCCAGAAAAAGTATTACTATTCATCTACCATGCATTTCTAATTAGGGTTACTTCCTTCTTTTATTACTGTATCTGTACTTAGTTGGGGTTTTGTCTGGACACAATTTCTAGTTATTCCATGATTACCAAACATTACACAATACTAGTAATTCTGGGTATAGAACAATGCCAGAAATACTTTCGGAGGACAAGTTGGCCATATCAGAAAATTTGAAGTGATGTCTTGCTAACTTTCTATTTTAAAAAATCATCACTCAAGGATTTAAAAATTGACCACTTTATGCTTTTGTTTACAGGTCTTGCATAAACAATCCTTATCACATCTTTCAGTAGGCAGCTGCGATAGTTGACCTAGATGATGATAAGGGTTTAAATTAGTTATTTTGGCCTGATTCTGTTCTTATTTATACCACTGTAAATTAGAATTAATTCCACTGAAGTCAAAAAAGTACCAATGGTGCAAACTACTATGAGATCAGATTCAGGCCCCTGATATTTATTTTCTTGATCCTTTACTCCTCTACTGTGAACATCAAGGAAATGGCTCTAGCCACCTTTTGTTTTCCCAGCCCCGAGGCTAATGGAGGCCAAAGTAGAGCACCAGTTGGTACAGTCCTGCCCATGCCCGTTGACTTCAGTTCTTATCAGTCTCCATATCTGGAGTCACTCTTTCATTTTTGTGATACTGTATCTATAGCTATCTCTTCCCTTCAGCTTTACATCTGAAATACTTCTTCTTTTATGTCTAATGGAAGCCTTTCTTTTCGTCATCTTGTCTCACTGACTTTCATGAGATGTTTGGGATACTTTGTACAAAGGATACTATAATAAAAAAACAAAGCAACATGGTTTAGGAGTGTTTGACAGCAAGGAAGTCCCAAACACTGATTTAACTTTTGACTTTTGTGCCCCTCTCTGTAATATTAGGATACTACTGTTTACCTACTTCACACAGGAGATGATGATTATTGGTCCAATCTTGCTGACACTAATTACCAAGTATAGTGCTTACTACCATGAGAAATCCCACAAATTTATTAGTATATACTGATTAGTTGCTAAATGTATAATATTCATCTCCACCCAATAGCTGAAGAGCAAAAATGTTCCACTACAATAAGTAAAGGAATTCTACCTAAACAGGTTTTGTTCCTGCCCTGACCAGACTGATTTGCAAGCCATTATTTAGTTCTCACTGTAGCCCCTATTAACTACCTTCCATTAATATTTTCTTGTTAAAACATTTGAGTCATGATGTCTAAAATTTCAATGAATGTCAATCTTATCTGAGCTAATGATGTTGGGATATAAAAACATTCTCCATCTGTTTCTACTCACTTTCCTTATGAAATATGACTCACTCCAGTAGATTACTTAATCCAAAGACTAGCTCAAAAATATTTGGTTCAGATGTTTCATGATTAAATTAAATTCATGCAATGCTGCTCAGCAAAAGAGTGAAAAAGAAGAAAAAAATCACACACATCACATGTGCAAATGTTATGTTGTAACAAACATGACACATGCAATACACATTAGGTTTTATTCACCACTTCCTCAGTCCAGGGCTTGTGCTGGTAGAATTCCTTGGAATATATCTATTTTTTCCATTAGGGTAATCTGTGGAGTTATACCAGTATCATCTTGGAGTAATGGTGAATCAGGCCCTTCATTTGTAATAAAACACTTAACATTTATTGTAGCACATTCACTCTTAAAATATATTTGCAGACATAAGGCCCAATGCTGAAATCACCACCGAGCACAATATTTACTGCCATGAGTAGACCCTGAAGTCACTGAGACTGCTTATGGTAGTAAGCACTGTATATTCTCATTGAAGTCAATGGAAGTTTTCTTACAGAACCACTGGGATAACAAAATTTACCTACTTCATATGTGTGTTGTGAGAGTTGTGTTCCCAGTCTTGTCTCTGGGTCCAAGAAATGCCTAATACTGTGACCAGATCCACTGAAGTCATTTTCTCATTTTGGTCCTACTGAGAATAAAATCCATTTAGGACTACTGCAGTGGAACATTTACATCTTGTCTTTTCACTGCTGTGAGGAGATAAATATGACGCTTTTGTCACCTAATTGATAAAAACTGATTTTAAACTTAAAGCACTTCAAGGTCATATAATCAGTTCATAATTCATTATTGCAAAATTGCCTCCTCAGTAGGTGAATCTTGCTATATTGCAAGGAGAAATACATTCTCCCCTCTCCTCCCAACCAATTGTATGACAATAGAATGAGTGAAAAGTAGGTAGGCCCTTTAAATTCTCCACAGCAGTGTCCTTGACAGTCTGTTATTATGGTCAGTAACAGAATCTAATAGAGCTAGAGTATAATACATACAATCCATCTGAGGCAGTTGGTATTTTAACAAATAATGTTATGAGGATAAAGTACTCAGTTATTTAATTTGTAGGAATATACCAGATTTTATTTACTTTTTATTTTAGGTTTTTCTTCCTAATTCTATTAGGGAAGACAACTTTGGATCAATTTACTGGGAAACCATTAACTGAACCAAGGTGAAATACAAAATACTCAGTATTGCAGATCTGTTTGGCCTCTCTCCATCTGTTTGTGCATTTTTGCCCTTCAGGCTATTTTTGTTTAGTTCTTTGTACACATTTTTTTAAGCGTGTCCTTTCTCTATAAACAATACGCTTCCTAATAAGCAAGTTAAAACAAACAGTTTAAAGTTCCACAGATGACAGTGGAATAGAATGTTTTAGGAACCAGAGACAAATCATATTAACTTCTTCTTGTCACAAATTGGACCCTGCAATTTTTCTCCTTCAAATACTTGTCCAACATTTATAAACACACACAGACTGGTTGCTGCATGCTTGACTTTATCCAGTGCTAAGACAAAATGCAAGCTAATGGCAACCTGCTAAAAATGGAGCTTCATTACTTTTTTCCTAGTCTAGTTTATTTTATTGTCAGAGTGAAGATCCCATAATCCAGAATGGTCTATGACACATAGAAGGCATTAACTGCTGCTGTCACAGAAATGCATAAAACCTTAATGATCATTCTATTTCTTTATCCAGATAATTCAACAGAAAACAGTTGTAGATAGAAGGAATAGTCATTCTCTCCCTGTATGGATGCCACTTGTCTAGCAGCACATGCATGCACAACTACTCATTTTGGGGGTGCAATTCAGAGGATTAGGCTGTCAATTACAAAGTTAATTTATCTCCAAGCATAGGTGATCTAAGACTTTTCACTGTTACAGCAGAACCTCAATTTTACAAACACCAGTCTAACAAATGACAAGTTATGTGAATTACTTTCCTTAACTCGGGGGAAAAATAACAACATACCAACAGTGATATCAACGAAGAATAAGTAGATATGCCTTCACATTCTGATGCCTTCAGTGCATTGGAAATTGCTTTGCAATGATTTGAAGGACAAGAAGACAGTGATGCAGTGCACCATACTGCAATATATGCACTGTACCATTTTGAAATGTTCAATTTTATAAACTTTTTTATTTTATTAACTCCTCAATCCCCAGTTAGTTTGTAAAATAGGGGTTCTACTCTACTGCATTGCATATTGTTTTATGTAGCATGTTGTATATCTTCTCTTTACAGTACATTTTTTCATATACTGCAAATGACTTTCATAGAGTTTGGCAGGCATACTCCATATGTTATATGATACAACATGCTACAGAGTAGCATATAAGGTTATAGAAAAAATGTATGATATTACAATACATTACTGAAAAATCCATGATTATGTATTTAAAGTTGTACCCTATTGCACATAAGAAAAGAGGGAGGGACTACATAGGGTCCAATTTCCCCCTGTGTTGTATTATATTCACATCTTGTGCAAGGTGAGTCCAGACAGGCTGTAAAATTGCCACTTTTCATATACTACTTTCCACAGGAGCAAATGACTATATAAGTCACTGGTGAATCAAGCCCATTTGTTATTATGATTATTGATAATAATTAATAGAAACTTCAATTTCTAGAAGGTTGAAGCTCTGCTGGCTTGCAATAACCCACTGCATGATCTGAAACTATTTGGCTGGATAACCCCCAGAATAAATTGTCCCAATTGTGTGAAGAACTCCACATCAGAGGCCTCCTCACATTCAAAACTTATGAACTTGCATCAGTTTAAGGTGAATCACCGCCCTGAACTTTAAGCGGGAGTGGGGGCGGGGAGTTGTCTGGCTGGCTGGGAGAGGAAGGCAATGCTTTCTGGCTTGGGGGGAGGAGGGGAGAAGTAAAACTGCTGGAAATGCAGTCAGTGTGGTGGATGACTCATCACCTAGGAATGAGGGGTTTAAAAAAGGCCCTGGCCCCTCCACCCATTCACTCGGAACAGGCTGGGCAGCATCCAACCTCCTTCTGTATTTAGGTCAGAAATATGCCGGGTGTTTAGCTATATCTGCTGTGGGCATTATGCTAGCCACCCCACCAAGACGGGTTAGGAAGGAATTTTTCCCTTACCCCCATATTGGCCAGGTGCAGTGTGTGTGGGGTTTCGCCTTCCTCGCAGCAGGTTCAGGTGGGCTTTGTTCATGCAAAGCATGATGGGTGGTAGGCCATATGTTGCAACTCTTTATTTAAGTGTATAGTGGATGTTCAGAGCAGGTACTCCAAAAATTCAGGCACAAAAGAATGGATAAATGGCTTGGAAAAGGAATTAAAGAGGGATGCTTGGTAATTGAGAGAGCTGGGGGCAGTTGGGGACTCCTCTGATTGGTACAGAAGGGAGCTGAACTCCCATCATTATAGTCCACCTTAACCCCTCCTACGAGGGAGTGTGGTTGGTGAGGTCCTGGCAAGGAAATTGCTGGAGGGACCTGGATGAAAAGGGGGTGATCTGGTGGAAGCTGCCTCTTCCCCCAGAATTGGCTGGAATTGGAGGGTCCTGGCAGTGGATCTGCTGGAGGGACATAAATGGAAAGGTGTGGGGGTGTGTGAAAAAAAAGCACTTTCAACCACTGAATTGTGAGGGGGGTTCACTAAGTTAGTCCCAGACATTTAATAATAAGTTGTGGCCTGATTAAACCCATATCTAACGTCTCCTGTCATTCTTTTGGCATAGCCAGACAATCAGAATGGGACTCCATTTCGGGGATATCATGAGGTGAGCAGTAGCCTTACCTAACCCCTTTTTAATTCACAAGTTCTTCAGAGCTGAGCCCAGAGCTTCTGCATAAAATCCTTGCCCAAACAGCAGCACATCTTTAGTACACTTCTCTCTGGACAGCTAATTTAGACCCTGATCCTGAAAAGACCTGAGCATGTGTGTATCTTTTGACCATGTTACTAGTTATATTGAAACCAATGGGACTGTGAACATGAGTAACGATAGGTACATGCATAGGTGCTTGGAGGATGAGGGCCTTGGATAGCCTTCCTGAGCTGCACATCTTATCAGTAGAGATGGTAAAAAAATGGAACGTCCATCCCAGGGAAAATTCCTATATTACGTACATTGATTTTTTGCCAAAATCAGTCTGAAAAATCAAAATATCAAAAAAATTTCATCTTGGAAAAGTCAAAACAAAATATTCTGATTTTTTCAATCAAAAAGAGATGTTTCTATTTTAACTGAAATTTTGAATTGAAAGGTTTTGTTTTTTAAATCTGTAAAAGTTTAAGAGAAATGAAATGTTTTGTGGAAATTGACATTTTCCCACAGAAGATTTTGATAAAATCTCATTTTCTGACATTTCTAACTAGTTTAGTTTTTGGATGCTGTAAACTCTTCTGACTGTGAGTAATTTTACTCATAAGCAGTCCCATTGGCTTGAACTACACTACTGATATGAGTAAAGATCGTCATGCAATAGTGTGTTCAGAATCAGGCCCTTATACATAAATGCGTACAAAATGCACAAAAGTAACAATTTTCAAAGGGTCATAACTCCCATCAAACTCAGTTTTCTCTGGAATAGTAAAAAGCCTTTCTTCTTAATGAGAGCTTTTTCAGATCCATTTTCTTTTCATTGCTCAGAACTGAGATAAAATTATCAGAGACAATCACCGCATAACTCTTGGTGAGAAATAACTATGACTCTCTGGAAAGCTGCATGTCTATAAATTACTAAGGTTGCCTCCATTATGATGCAAATTTGCATTGGATGGAAATTGATATATGTCATTTAGTTCATGACAGCCATAAATGCTTTATTTAGTGACTCACTAGAGTTTGTAACTATTTGAAATAGGCTGAACTAGAGCAAGATTGCTGAAAGGCAAGATTGGTAAAGGGAATATTGTTTTCCTGTACCCATCCATCATAGTCTTAGTTTCTCTGTGAACAAATACAAATTAAAAGTTTGCATATAACATAAACATATATTTCTTATGGACTTCCTTTTATTTATAGAGTTTTATGCAATACTGCAGAAAAAACTTGACATCCATGTTTTTGTGGCCTTCCTTAATTATGCCAAACCAAACTAAGATTTTTCACATAACCTGAAACAATGTAGCTCTCATTCTGAGCATGCATAAAAATGTGCTCAGGATAATTTAACTTCATAACGTGTCAACACAAATATCTCACAACTCACAGAAGTTACAGGAATTAATAATATTTTAAAATGCTATGCTTAGACTTTAAAGTCAATGTGAACCATTGTCTAAGGTCCACCACCTGTACTCATATTCAATAGCACCCTACTCTGCCTTGAAATAAGAGAAGTAAAGTTTTGCAAGAGTAAAGGCAGGAGAATCTGGCTCTAAGAGAGATGTGAAATTGGTAGCAATAGTTTGTACCAGTGAAGGGAACAAGTCAACTCTTTAACTGTTGTGGGTAATAGAATGCTAGTGGGTTTTGATCTGAGTTTAAAAACAGGACGGATGATCAGGGAGGCATAGTGAGCCAAGTGGACTCTTCCAGATAATCAGATAGTCGTTAATAGAGATGAAGGTGTCGGGACCAATATGAAGACAATGATGAATGGAGGGGTGTAGAAAAAAGATGAGGTCAAGGAGACAGAAAAGTATATAATTCTTGTATTAGATTTAGAAGGGGATGAACATAAGAACAGTCATACGGAGTCAGATCAATGGTCCATCTAGCCCGACAGTGGCTAATCCTAGGTGCATCAGAGGGACTGAATGGAACAAGTAATCATCAATGATCCATCCCATGTTGCCCATTCCCAGCTTCTGGCAAACAGAGGCTAGGGACACTTCAGAGCATGGTGTTGCATCCCTACTCATCCTAGTTAATAGCCATTGATGGACTTAAGTTCATAGAGGATATCTAGTTCTATTTTTAACCCTGTAATAGTCTTGGCCTTCATAACATCCTCTGGCAAAGAGTTCCACAGATTGACTATGTGTTGTGTGAAGAAGTGCTTCCTTTTGTTTGTTTTGAACCTGCTGCCTACTAATTTCATTTGGTGACCCCCAACTTCTTGTGTTATGAGAAGGAGTAAATAACACTTCTTTATATACTTTCTCCATACTAGTCATGATTTTATAAACCTCTATCATATCCCCCTTAGTTGTCTCTTTTCCAAGCTGAAAAGTCCCAGTCTTATTAATCTCTCCTCATATGGAAGCTATTCCATACCCCTAAAAATTTGTGTTGCCCTTTTCAGTAACTTTTCCAATTCCAGTATATACCTTTCCTCTTAAGAGTAACAAGAAGGGTTTCTATAGGTATGTTAGCAACAAGAAGAAGGTCAGGGAAAGTGTGGGCCCCTTACTGAATAGAGGAGGCAACCTAGTGACAGAAGATGTGGAAAAAGCTAATGTACTCAATGCTTTTTTTGCTTCTGTCTTCACGAACAAGGTCAGCTCCAAGACTACTGCACTGAGCAGCACTGTATGGGGAGGAGGTGACCAGCCCTCTATGAAGAAAGAAGTGGTTCAGGACTATTTAAAAAAGCTGGACGAGCACAAATCCATGGGGCTGGATGCATGGCATCCAAGGGTGCTAAAGAGTTGTTAGATGTGATTTCAGAGCCAATGGCCATTATTTTAAAAAACTAATGGAGACTGGGTGAGGTCCTGGATGACTGGAAAAAGGCTAATGTAGTGTCCATCCTTAAAAAAGGGAAGAAAGAGGATTCGGGGAACTAAAGGCCAGTAAGCCTCACCTCAGTCCCTGGAGAAATCATGGAGCAGGTCCTCAAGGAATCACTTCTGAAGCACTTCCAAGAGAAGAAAGTGATCAGGAACAGTCAGCATGGATTCACCAAAGGAAAGTCATGCCTGGTTAACCTAATCACCTTCTATGATGTGATAACTGGCTCTATGGATGAGGGGAAAGCAGTGGACGTGTTTGTGACGTTGCACTCTATATGATTTTATGAAAATATAATAATGAGTTTAAATATAATGTAACTTTAATATGCTTCATGCAAAAAGTCTCTTGTAAGGTATCATTACAAAGCCTATAATCTACTAAGTGTGATCTTCCTATTTGTATAAATGCACCACACTTGTATCTGAAACTATAAATATGTAATATAACTCTGAGGGCCTATTGTAATTATGCAAAATGTGGGCCATGAATGATGGTTTGGAATCTTGGACTCCCATTAACCAGGTCAATTGTCTGCAGATGGCTCTGTTTTACTTGTAAGTCTCCCTCTAAACGTGTGTGCTAGCAAGTGGGTATTCAAGTCTTACAGTGACATGTGATCGTGTCACCTGAACTGGAATCTGTCTTTAACCTTCATGGAGAAGGAGGGGTGGGAACCCAGAGAGGGACAAAGGATTCCCGCCTTATGCAAAAGATACATAAATGGGTGGAACAGAACAAAGGTGGCATCCATCATCAGGAATCGCCTAGCTATCATCTGAACTGGAACAAGGGCTGTACCAGGGGAAAGGACTGTGCCCAGACTAGGAAGGCATCCAGTCAGTGAAAGAGACTTACTGAAATATCTCTCAGGATGATTTTATCTGTACTCAGTTGTATTTTATCTGTACTCAGTTGTATTAGACTTAGATTTGTGTGTTTTGTTTTACTTTACTTGGTAATTAATTTTGATCTGTCTGTTACTACTTGGAACCACTTAAATCCTACTTTCTGTATTTAATAAAATTACTTTTTACTTATTAACTAACCCAGAGTATGTTAATTACTGGGTGGGGCAAACAGCTGTGCATATCTCGCTATCAGTGTTATAAAGGGCGAACAATTTATGAGTTTACCCTGTATATGTTTTATTCACATGCTTTATACAGGGTAAAACAGGTGTATTTGGAGTTTAGACTTCATTGGGAGCTCGGCATCTTAGTCTCAAAGACAGGAACACTTCTGTAAGTTGCTTTCAGTTAAATCTGCAGCTTTGGGACACATGGTTCAGACCCTGGGTCTGTGTTGGAGCAGACTGGCATGTCTGGCTTAACAAGACAGGATGTTGGAGTCCTAAGCTGCCAGGGCAGGAAAAAGCAAGAGCAGAAGTAGTCTTGGCACATCAGTTGGCAGGTCCCAAGGAGGTTTCTATGACCCAACACGTCATAGTGTTATTCCTTGAATTTAGGAAAGCTTTCAATAAGGTTTCCCACAGCATTCTTCCTAGCAAGTTAAAGAAGTATGGGCTGGATGAATGGACTATAAGGTGGATTGAAAGCTGGCTAGATTGTTGGGCTTAATGGATAATGATCAATGGCTCCATGTCTAGTCGACAGCTGGTATCAAGCGGAATGGCCCAAGGGTCGGTCCAGGGGCCAGATTTGTTCAGTATCTTCATTAATGATCTGGAGGATGGGGTGGATTGCACCCTCAGCATATTTGCAGATTGCACTAAACTGGGAGGAGTGCTAGATATGCTAGAGAGTAGGGACAGGATACAGAGAGATCTAGACAAATTAGAGGATTGGGCCAAAAGAAATCTAATGAGGTTCAACAGGGACAAGTGCAGAGTCCTACACTTAGGATCGAAGAATCCCATGTACTGCTACAGACTAGGGACTGAGTGGCTAAGTGGCAGTTCTGCAGAAAAGGACCTCGGGGTTACAGTGGACGAGAAGCTGGATATGAATCAACAGCGTGCCCTTGTTGCCAAGAAGGCTAACGGCATTTTGGGCTATATAAGTAGGAGCATTGCCAGCAAATCGAGCGACGTGATCATTCCCCTCTAGTCAGCATTGGTGAGGCTTCATTGGGAGTACTGTGTCCAGTTTTGGGCCCCACACCACAAGAAGAATGTGGAAAAATTGGAAGAAGTCCAGCGGAGGGCAACACAAATGATTAGGGGGCTGGAGCACATGACTTCTGAGAAGAGGCTGAGGGAACTTGGATTATTTAGTCTACAGAAGAGAAGAATGAGGGGGGATTTGATAGCTGCTTTCAACTACCTGAAAGGGGATTCCAAAGAGGATGGATCAAGACTGTTCTCAGTGGTACCAGATGATAGAACGAGGAATAATGATCTCAAGCTGCAGTGGGGGAGGTTTAGGATGGATATTAGGAAAAACTTTTTCACTAGCAAAAGGGTGAAGCACTGGAATGGGTTACCTAGGGAGGTGGCGGAATCTCCTTCCTTAGAGGTTTTTAAGGTCAGGCTTGACAAAGCCCAGGCTGGGATGATTTAGTTGGGGACTGGTCCTGCTTTGAGAAGGGGGTTGTATTAGATGACCTCCTGAGGGCCCTTCCAACTCTGATATTCTATGATTCTGTGATTATCCCATAACAGCTTACTTTGCTTAAGAGTCTTTGTTGAGCGACCTTGTAAAAGACTTTATGAAAATCTAGTATACTATATTGACTGAATTACTCTTGTCCACTTGCTTGATACCCCTCCTTAACGGATTATAGTAGATTGGTGAGGCATGATCAACCTTTAGAAAAAACGTGATGATTTCCCCAACAAATGAAGTTTCACTGGAGGTCTTCAGAGATGGGGTAATGTTTTTTCTGGCTGTAAAAGCACATTGTAGCATTACAATAGGCTTCAGCTTGGATTTGAGTACTTTTGGTAAGCAATTATGTAATTGCAAAAACTGAGCATCAACTGTCAATTACATTACAGAGTGACTCAACTAAAGGAGTGTTAGGATAGTAGTGGATATGAACCTTGTTGCAGTAGTGAAAATATGCAGACTTGATAAATTTAGGAATGGGAGATGCAAAGGAAAACTTGAGGTAGAAAATTACTCCAATGAATGGCCTCAAGGGGTAAAATGGAAACTGGAGCTAAGAAGCAAGATGTATGAGGTAAGGATGTATTTTAAAATAATTCTCTTGCCTAAAAGAAGACACTCATAGAGGTGAGCAAGGTAAGAAGTGCCAGGTGCTGCTATGTTTAAGATGGATGCACATTTGACATGGTAATAGAAATACTGTAGAACAGTGATGGGCAAGCTGTGGCCCATCAAGATAATCTGCTGGCCGGCTACTAGAGTTTGTTTATATTTGCACAGCTGCCCGCAGCTACCAGTATCTGTGGTTCTCCATTCCCAGCCAATGGGAGCTGCGGGAAGTGACACAGGCCACAGGAACGTGCTGGCTGCCACTTCCCGCAGCTCCCATTGGCCAGGAACGGCGAACTGCAAATGTAGACAAATGGTCTCACAGCTCACCAGCAGCTTACCCTGATGGGCTGCGTGCGGCCTGTGGGTCACAGGTTGCCCACCACTGCTCTAGAGACAGTCCATTGAAAAATTCAAAACAGAGATAGATAGGCACAGAAATGTGGTAGTATATGTTCAGCTGTGTTTGCATATGTTTGATGAAATGATCTGGCCAGGCAGCAAGAAGCTGACAGAGAAGAGAAAATGAAAGTACCGAAATTAACCCCCTGGAGCACAGAATAGTGCAGTCACCACAATCAAAATTAAAATGTACGGGACATTTGAATTTCTAGAAGAAAGCCTAGGAGATTTAGGGTTATGACTTTGTGGGGCAAAGACACCAACATGATAAAGTAGCCTAGCAGGCAGTCAATGTTGAAAACAAAGACAGAATGGTTAGAGGTAGGAGTATTATTAAGGGGGGAGAACCAAAGCCAGATATATAGTAATAAAGAGGAATGGTACATGACAGTTTGTGAAATGCTTCACTGACATGAAAGGGAAGAATCAGTATGAGGAAGCCATGGAAAGCATAATAGAAAGTGGTGTCTATCCTGTGGAGGACACTAAAAACAGTTCTCTTCATATGCTTTCACAGAAATCCTGTTGTGGTCAAGAAAAGTTACATACACACATCAGGCAGGATTCTGACTAGCTCCTTATGGGTCTTCAAGCAGGGGAGTGGCTCTGTTCTACCCTCAAATCAAATCGGAGCGAGCTGGGTATGAACTGTGGAACACGCTACACCTTCAAGAGTGGTGCAGAGGGCTGCACTGGAGCCACAGACAGCTAATTTTGACAAATGTCTGGAGGTGAGTAGTATTTTTCTTCCTGTCCATGATAGAAGTAACAGGCTGGTGTTTTAGACTGAGTACATCTTAGGTCATGTTTCTGTATATTATAATGAAATTATATATGGGAGCACTTGAAGGCGTTTAGTTACATTAAAAGAAAATTGCAGTGAATTTTAGTATTCTCTGAGGCCTCAATGCTGCATACACTTGTCTCTTTGGATTCATTTAAGCTCCCCAGGGTGGAGACAGGGAGGGTAGTGAAGAGTTGAGTTGCCCCAGAAAGAACTCCAGGAACAGTATTGCCTCAAGGAGGCAAAAATTCCCATAGCTTTGCAGAGTGCGCTACCACTCTTGAAGAAACAGGGCATCCTACTCCTTAGTCAGCTCCATTGATTAGCGTGTAAAGGATCTGGGCCCCACAACCAATTTGAAGTTTGTTGTGATCCAAGAACTACATGGTGGGAATGAAGTCTAAATTATGGAGACACAAAGATCAAAACTATGTCCCACTACTGCACAGCGCACAGAATATCCCTGGCACACTTGCATGCCAGCCCAGAAGAAGGCTGGTCCTAATCACTGCAATAAGTGTGGGCAGACTGGGGCTCTTGGATAGCTCTGGAACAGATTACTGAATATGAACATACAATTTAAACAATGAAATCTCAAAGCAGTATTTTAAAATACCTGTAACTATTACAAATGCCGCAGTAGTATGAATTGTGCTTCTGTGTAATCCATTGTGGCTTCTATTTTAATAGTGATTCCAAGAGGAGATGCAGTTTGATAGATGTGTACAAAGACAGGAAGATCACAAATGCAGCCAGAAGCAAGGAACAGCAGGATTTTCTACCCTGGTATTCTTTAACATCCATGTAATACTTACAAATGCTGTCCGAAAAAGTAAAAATCTTATCTAAAAAGAGGTAGATATGTCCAACTCTTTTCCGCGTCTTTGATTGCAGTTCTGATCTTCCTGTTTTGATACCCATCATCAGATGGACAAAATGACTCTCTTTTGCTTAATTTTATCATATTGACATTTTCCCAAATAAGGTATTTAAAATACAGGACCAAATTCTCTTTTAGTAAAACGGTCAAGGAAGTTGGAGAACTAGTGCCATTATTCTTTAACTCCTTTCTCCCTTCTTTGTGTAGCTGGTTTGGCAAAGTGGATAGTATTGATATCCAAACATTGTTTCTATTCATTCAAATGAATAGGTACTATTTAATTTCAGACTAGTATGTCATCTATATAACACCATAAAAATAATAGTAAAAAAAAACTGGTTGAGGAAAATATACAGGACACAAACCAACATCAATGGTGATTAGAGAAAATCAGACACAAACTTAACTTGGCAGTGTAATAAGATTGCTCAGCTCTGAAAGCGTATTAGTTCAGTTGGGTGGGGAAAAGGTTGTCCATGTTTACAGGGAAAATAGCAAACAATTTGGAAAGACTTAGTTCATTAGCACAAACAAAATTGAAAATCCAACCCATTAACTGTAGGAGTTATTAACGAGACAGATGGATAAACAAAGCTGTTCGTTTTTCCCCTTTGTCTTAGGATTGAGTTATTGGGGAGGGGAGATCAGTATGCAGGAAGTGTGTTGTTTTTAGGTGCCTGCATTTTAGGTTAATATTCAAAGTAGGGGGTAGGCACTGAAAATTCATCACCTGCTTTGGATACTTGCACCGCACCACCTGGATATTCTGAGTCTAGCTGCATGCTCAGACAACAAGGAGTGCTGTTGCAGTAGATAATGGTTTGCACTTACTGCTGTGCCCAACTGTTGCTCTGGTGCCCAGATAGAAAGCAACACTAAGTCTATCAGAAAAACACACATGGTCTTGGCTAATATACCAGGTGTTGGAAAGGCAATGACTGCTTGGTTGAGTGTGGAGAATTCACCATCACATCTCTTATGTTATGCTTAAAAGCCAAGTTGCAGGAGAAATGCTACAGAAAAGGAACCCACATCAGGTGTTTTTTTGGACTAGTCATGCCCCTTAGACTTCTTGTGGCCCTATGAAGTCAGCTGGGAGGTTTCCATCGGTTCAAAACATCCCATTTGGATGGATAGAGTATGTCAATTCTCTGAGTTAGGATCAACTTTGCCCTCATCATCTTTCTCCTCCTGACTTGCCTTAAGGTATACTTCCTTGGCGCAGTCAGCTGTTATGCTGCAGCCAGTGATAGATCTTTTTGTTGTATGGTTCATTCCCCATTCAGAAATGGAAAAACCTCACCATCCTTCACATTCCCCTCACCCTCCACCCCATCCTATCTACTGCATGTATCATAGTCTCTTGCCCTTTAGTACTGTATGTATGTATGTCTTACTCTCAGTAACCTTTGTGTTTTGAATACTATTCATCTGGTTGGTGTTCCCCAGTATGCGATGTGCAGAGTAGCTAATGAGTGGCTAATGCTTGAGTAGCTGTGTCTCCTTGACTAATCCTAGCCCAACATGATTAAGTAGCATTTGGCTGAATGAGTGGTGGGCATCTGAGCACTTTTGAAAATGTGTGAGGTGTACCTTAGTCCATTAAATGTGCCTTGAACTTGCCTTTTATGTGCAGACCTACATGGCTGCATGCATAGAGAGCTAGCTAGAGTATGCATCAGTTTTGCATGTACACAAATGTGGATGACTACTCACGGAGCAAGTCTGTCGAATAGAGGAGAATGGAACCTAGGTCTTTTGAGTCTCAGAACCATGTTTTAACACTAGAGCATGCTGCCTCCTTTTTCTACATTGCCTCCTTTTAGAGAAAATACTATGCAATAGTATTACTAGAAGCTTGGGGAAGTTGGTTTCTCCATTGTTTGTGTGATGTTGGAGAAAAGCCCTTTTATATTTGAAATTAAATTAGTCCCAAAACAGCAAATAAATTCATGACATGCTTAAAATGTCAAAATTTTATTTATGTATAATGCACATTTGTCGTCCTGGTTTGGGAATACACAAAATACTCAGTTTTGATATAACTAGTTAACTATATAATTTTATGTGCTGCTCTGCATATTCCTAAATTCTTTTAAAATGTACATTAAATATTAATTGGTAGATGGGGAGAGATTAGTTCATTAACGATACATTAAAAGTTGTCATTCATTATTTAGTGGATAAGCTCAGACTGCCAGTTGTAGCTCTTTTTGTTGTTTTAATTATTATTCTCTCTTTCTATAGAGCTACAACACAGGTCAAAAAAGTCAGCCATGTAATTAGAAGGAAATTTAAAGATCTTAATTTAGAACTCAGCCTGCTCTCAATGTACAATGGTTGCTTAACCCCAGGAAGAAAAAAACAAATAAACTAAATCCTACACATATGCAAGTCTAAATTTTAACTTGCTGATGTGTTCTTTGTGAAAACAATCGTTAATACAAAATGATGTTCCTAACCTATAAGGTTAGTTTACTTCATTGAACAATGTAAACAAAACATTTGCTTACATAAGGCCTGATTCTGCAATCCTTGCTCTAATTGTATAATTCTATATTCCTTGAGCAGCCCCTTTGTAGTTAGTAGGACTGCTCTTGGAGTAGGATGCTACTCATTGGGCCAGACCTTCAGCTTGTGTAAATCATCATCACTCCACTGAAGTCAAAGGCGCTGTGTGGATTTACAGGTGAATGTGTTGACCTGATATGATACACAAGTATTCTTGGAAAAAATATTTAAACTACAGTTAAGGGTGAAATAATCTATTTTAAGAGAATGCAATTGTCTTTAAAATAAATAAAGTTAGACTGGACATTCCAAGTCTTAAGGCCCCACTTTACAAAAAAACTCTTCAGAAACATGTGGAAACGTTGTGGAAGATGATCACATAACCTTTACAACACCCACAGCACTGTCAACAGACACTGATCTCAGAGCTGGTCGATCACAAATGAGTATATGCTTGGGGACTCATTCAGATGGCTAACAGGCTTGTGATACCATCCGCAACTTGTCCTGAGGGGAACATCCATCTTATTGATCTGTATGGGGACAGGGAGAGGCAAACAACCTGATAAGTATGAAAATCACTATTGTTTATGTTTGAAAAAAGATTTGTTTGCTAGACTCTGATTTGTAGTTATAAGACGTATGAGATCTTCAGCTGATGTAAATTGACATAGCTCTCCTGACATCAATAGAGCTTCAGCAGTTTACACCAGCTGGGCATTTCTGATTGAGAATTTTTATATGAGACATAGCATATAAGCGGGGCTCGTTTTTTGACTCTTTATTGTCTCTTACCTTGACAGTCCTTCCTTATCTAAGAGACTTCCTGCCCCCCTCCCCAACTTATAGGTTTTTTTTCACCACCAGTAGGCTTCCTTAGATGTAATTTAACTTTAAAAATGCTTACTATTCATTCTTCATTCCATGAACATATTGTGGGGATGTAACATGATGTACTGATAGTCTACGACACAAAAGGTTAGATTTATCATTTGTGCTAGTCTTTCAGTGCATTTACTAACACAGTATATCTGGTGTGCGCCAAGAAAAAAAAGTGACAAACAAAATAATTACAATAAAGGGGGAATCTTTAGGATATCTTTTCTTTCAGAAAATGAAAAGAGTGCTCAGATGACAAAAGTGTATGCTGTGGAAGGTTCTTGGGAAGCATCACACCATGTTGCACACCAAGCAGCAAATTGTCTCCTTTATTTGATGTTAATACCCCCACACTGTGGACAATTGTATAATAAAAATCTCATCAATAAAAGCGGAGTTAATCATGCATGACTGACTAATTCTTTGTGTGTCAATAGATAAAGTTTGAAATAACCTATGGCACAAAAGGTTAAGACAGTTGTCATATCATCAGGAGGAAGAAGTGCATACCATCTTTCTTAGGTCATTGTGATCCTTCACATGATTACTCATATAAATCATACACAATAATACATCTGCAGTTTAAAAAAATAAACAATATGAAGATCTGTCAGATTTCAACAGGCTATTGAATGGCTTCTTTACAAAAATAAACAGAAATATTAAGCTTACTTCTTATGTCTTGATGTAATCAGTATCTTAAAACTTGATTCATAAACTTCTTAGTGGATTTGTTGCCATTTTACATAATATAACATGCAATATAATATTCAGATTTTCAGTTTATTATTATGTTTTATGAATGATACTGAATCATAGCTAGGTACATTACTGAGCAAAGTAGAGAGGTATTTTAGCTAAAATGTTTATCCTTTTTTATCTGATTAAGAAAATTAACTATACATTTATAACCATTTTTATGATCATTTGAAAAAAGATTATGACAGCAATATGTCTTTCAAGTATGCCTTTATGACCATATCAAGTGGGCTGTGTGATTCACATCTACAACTATTAAGGTGCCTTTGTTATAACCTCAGGGCTTTATCTTACCCTAGATGGACTTCATAAAATGATGATGCTCACCTTTGGGATTTATTAAGGAGGAATGTTGTCCTTCACAGTGCTAATAAAGGTCAACTTCAAAATGTTCTGTTTCCCTACAAGCAATTACCAAAAAAATACTACTGCTTGAACATTTGATAGTCTTGAACCTCAAAATCACTGAACGTGGGGGAGTTTTCAACTCCAGGGCAGGTTGAATCTAAATTCCATACAGTCAACTCTAGAAACGTGTTGAGCAGCTGCCATCTATTTTAATTCTGCCATCAAAGTGTTCTATTTTAGTGGATTTAATTTAATCAGTATAGTTGAAACTTTGGTTATAGGAATAACAAGGGGGAAATGACTATTGTTATCTAATTTATTTAAGTTGTCCTCATTTTTCCTAATGTGAATAGAGTTGCTGAGCAAAAAAATTCCTTACAAAGAATTGTCAAATCTTGTTAAGGTTTTAGGTCTAGTCAGAAGCTGCTACATAGCACCACATTTGAAATATAAAGGAAATAAAGGACAAAATGTTCTAGCTGTTTAACTGTAGCAGCTTCATAATAATTAAATTACAACATACTATATGCCACATTGTGCCCTTGGGATCCATGAGCAGCTTCAAAAAGTGAGAAGGAATAATGGCACTGATTCTAGAAATAAAATAAAAATAAATAAAAACAACAAAGAAAAATGAAGAGAACCATAGAATATCAGGGTTAGAAGGGACCTCAGGAAGTCATCTAGTCCAACTCCCTGCTCAAAACAGGACCAATTCCCAACTAAATCGTCCCAGCCTGGGCTTTGTCAAGCCTGACCTTAAAAACCTCTAAGGAAGGAGAGTCCACCACCTCCCTAGGTAACCCATTCCAGTGCTTCACCCTCCTAGTGAAATTTTTTCCTAATATCCAACCTAAACTTCCCCCACTGCAACTTGAGACCATTACTCCTTGTTCCGTCATCTGGTACCACTGACAACATTCTAGATCCATCCTCTTTGGAACCCCCTTTCAGGTAGTTGAAAGCAGCTATCAAATCCCCCCTCATTCTTCTCTCCTACAGACTAAATGTTCCCAGTTCCCTCAGCCTCTTCTCATAAGTCATGTGCTCCATCCTCCTAATCATTTTTGTTGCCCTCTGCTGGACTCTCTCCAATTTTTCCACATTCTTCTTGTTGTGTGGGGCCCAAAACTGGACGCAGTACTCCCAATGAGGCCTCACCAATGCTGAATAGAGGGGAATGATCACGTCCCTCAATCTGCTGGCAATGCTCCTACATATATAGCCCAAAATGCCATTAGCCTTCTTGGCAAAAAGGGCATACTGTTGACTCATATCCAGTTTCACATCCATTGTAACCCCTAGGTCCTTTTCTGCAGAACTGCTGCCTACTCAATCCCTACTCTGTAGCAGTGCATGGGATTCTTCCTTCCGACGTGCAGGACTCTACACTTGTCCTTGTTGAACCTCATCAGATTTCTTTTGGCCCAATCCTCTAATCTGTCTAGATCTCTCTGTATCCTACCTCTACCCCCCAGCATATCTACCAATCCTCCCAGTTTGTTGTCATCTGCAAACATGCTGAGGGTGCAATCCACCCCATCCTCCAGATCATTAATGAAGATATTGAACAAAATCAGCCCCAGGACCTACCTTTGGGGCACTCCTTTTCATGCTGGCTGCCAACTAGCCATTGATCACTATCCATTGAACCAGATGATCTAGCCAGTTTTCTATCCACCTTGTAGTCAATTCAACCAGCCCATACTTCTTTAACTTGCTGGCAACAATACTGTCATAGACCAAATTAAAAGCCTTGCTAAAGTCAAGGAATAGGACATCCACTACTTTCCCCTCATCCACAGAGCCAGTTATCTCATCATAGAAGGCAATTAGGTTAGTCAGGCATGACTTGCCCTTGGTGAATCCATGCTTACTGTTCCTGATCACTTTCCTCTCCTCTAAGTGCTTCAGAAACGATTCCTTGAGGACCTGCTCTGTGATTTTTCTAGTGACTGAGGTGATGCTAACTGGCCTGTAGTGCCCCGAATCCTCCTTCTTCCCTTTTTTAAAGATGAGCAGTACATAAGCCTTTTTTCCAGTCATCTGGGACCTCGCTCAATCGCCATGAATTTTCAAACATAATGGCCAATGGCTATGCAATCACACCCAACAACTCCTTTAGCACCCTCAGATGCAGTGCATATGGTCCTATGGACTTGTGCTTGCCAAGCTTTTCTAAATATCCTGAACCACTTCTTTCTCCCCAGAAGGCTTGTCACCTCCTCCCCATAAATAGATGCTGTGAGATGTTGATGTCAGAGCAACCTAGCTATTATGTTTTGATAATTTTTATGATGGATTGAAATTCTGGCTTGAAAACATACTAAAGGACAAAGGTTTGGCACAGCATCTTGTCTGAGTTAATGGAACGGGCACTGAGGATATGTGAAAAGGGCAAGGGAGGAATTCTCCTCTTTCAGGCTCTCGAGCTGCTACAGAGATCCCCTGTGGAGGCCTTTACTCCAAGGGTTGGAGTAGCTACAGCTATTAAAGGCACAATAACATTGGTTAATTAAATATCCACTCACCTGTTTAAGAGATGATTACAAGTGCCCAAATATTTTACAAATTACATTTTTAATTAAATGAAAGATTTCTGATTTTCCAGTCCCATTTTTCAGCCATTGCTACATATAAGAGAACGCCTTGTTCCAAGATAATACCCATACACAACCATGTCAAGGAAGGAGATAATGGGAAAATGTGTAATGAGATCTTCCAGCCTATTTACCCCCACCCAGACTCCATTCCTCCTGCTTCCCTGCATCTCTAGCACAATAGGATGTAGCAAGCTTGTATAGAATGGGGATCTATGTTACCTAAAGGAATGAAGTAAAAATAAAAGTCACATGGGCCTCATTCTCCTGGATCTCCTCTTCATATAAAGTTGAACACTGTAAGATCTGGGACTCACAATGTACAAACCACAATCAGTGTCCAAACTGCAGTGATTTCTACATTTCTTTGCTTTTATAAAGATTAAGTAGTGTAAAAGTAGAAACTAACCATGGTTCACCACTGACTGCAAATTAGGAACATCTCCATTGAAGTTTCTGTAGTTACGCTGATGAAAAAATATTGTAAGAGAGAGAGAATTGGAACCAGTATTTGAAAAAATCAGCTCCATTGAATAAGACTATGTTGTAAGAATGAAATAGCATTTCATTGTAGGCTGCAGAATATTCTGTTTTATCTTTGTTTATTGCAAACTTTTCAATGCACATTTATCACACACGTTTTTTTTTCATCAATGACATTTTGAAACTGTAGTGCTTTAGAAATTCAATTAGCATCAATTCTAAATTGCTTCCAGGATGTGCTATGAGTCAATTTAAAGGTTACAGCTGTGAGTCACTTATTGGCATAATTGCAGAATTTGCAGTATTTATTGATAAGTATTCTGGCAGGATTATAGAGATAATTATACTCAACTGTACTTATAACTAAACAAAATCAGTGATGTTTTATACTGCTTTTCACAAAGCCACAAAAATAGCTGCATTGCAAATAATTCTTCTAATTGCGCAAGTGCTATGTGGATTTATAAACATAATCACTGAATTTAAAATAAAAAAGAGCTTAACTCTTCGCAGTGCTAAAACTGGCTGAAAACATTAGACTAAATTGAAATTGATGCATATCTGAACAACATAATATACTATACGAAAGAAATTTGCAAATCAAACAAATAACAAAATATTATCTGAATTGTCAGAAGCAGATTGTTCAATCAGTTTCAATCTTTTCATAGGACTAAAAATATATTCTCTGTGAAGGCAAGGTTGCTCAGTTTCATTTTGCTTATGGTGCAAATTAAAAAAAATAAAAGCATGTTACTTGCTCTTTTTTAATACATATGTTTTTTATTTTAACATGTAAAATTACAATAAATGTCCATCTCATTCTGTGGGTCCTTTTAAATAAAATTAATTCTGAGGGAATCAAATCATAATTGAAAATATTATAGAATTACAGGAAGTGGAAATTTTCTAAATTTCATAATTGACTAAATTTTTTGTTAACATTCTAAAATTCAGTAAACAACAAAAACAATTTTGATTTAACTTTTATGATTTCCCTCCATTTTTTTTACTATCTCTGCTTACATTAGGTTTCCTTTTCCACTCTAATAATTGGCCAGCTATAAACAAGTCATGAAGCCCTGGAATGTATACAGGAAAAAAGATGATCTTTTCAGAGTGTGAGATAGAATAGTACTTCATTGTTCACTAATACCATGAATTCAGTTTAAGTGTTTTTGAAGTGTTACTGTTAATTGCTGAAATATAAAGGTGAAATGTTTCAGAGAACATCTACTAAACCAATATCCTGTCCTGTTTTATACAGAACCTAACAGGATACATAGAGGGGTCAGGCTAGCGATATGTAAGGAGAACTGGGAACTGAGGGGCTGAGGAGTGTAGCTACCGGCTTCACTCCTCCTGCTTTGGCTCCAGCTAGCAATCTATATGTGGATCACTGGCGGATACTCTCACATATCTCAGTGAGCGAAAGACAGCCAACCATCATTGGTTCATTACATGAGGACTAGCATAACCACTATGGAGGCAGTAAGATAAAGGAAGCTGTATGAAGTGTGTCTGTGTGTTGCGGGGGAGATCGTGGTTGGATGGAATGGGATATTATACGGGTATAGTAGGGAGGGGGCTGGAAAATATAGTCTAAACCAGTGATCCATGCCTAAATTGGTAACTGAAGGCCTGCAGAAAAGGAGAAAGAGCTTTTCAGAGACTAATAAGTTGGTATCTGGGGGTGGGGGGTGGGAGGTAGAATGACATGGCTGAGGGAGAAGGAATACTCTGAAGGCATTGATAGAGGGGAAATGGTGGTGGTGACAGAGAGAAAGAACTCTCAGCCAACTAAGTAAGGAGGTCTGCCAGCTGAGGGAGCGGACAATTCTTACACTAGGGCTGAAATTGGCCACTCTCTTTAAAAATCTGTAACTGGTTGGTAATACAGTATAAATATGATAGCTTTCCTGGCAGGGATAGCAGCATGGATTATATACAACAATAATTTAACATACAAAAATGTTAAACTTTATTCATAATAAATCCTCTGTGTCAGAACAGCCAACTAGAACAAGGAACTTCATTATACATATGCTGGAAATAATTTCACAAATGTTGGACACCCTGAGGGAGGCCAATTTGAAAAGTGTGTTACTGAGAATTGTTGAGAAAAGCTACAAATTACTAAGACTCTTTGGAAATTATTGCATCTTCTGCTGGCAATTGCTAAAATGTTTTGTAGAAACTGAAGAATATCTAGCAGAATGGCTAAAAGGGAAACTCACAGCTGCATTAAGGTAGACAAGATTACTTATCATTGGCAGGGAGAAATGCATATATACCAATTCACTTAGGCATTGTATCATATATCTACAAGATGCCAATATTTATGGATAGTTTGAGTAGTGAAGATGTGGATTATTTGGCTATGTATTTTCAAATGATGCTTTTACTGTTGCCTACACTCAGATTTGCAACCTTTGCTGGTGCAAATAATCCTTAATAACCTGAATACTCTCACAGAGTTCAATGATTAAGGGTTGCAGTATCCCACCCTTTCAATTCTGGTTAACGTAAATTGTATATCACTGGTACTAGCTTCATTCTGGATGAATATGTTGGGTTGTTTATTGCAAAGCATAACAGATTTAAGGAAAAGATAAAAGTAAGTGAGGAAAAACAGCTGATAGGGACCCCCCAGGCCCATGACATGCTCTGCAACCCACCACTACACAGCGGGTTGCTGATCAATCAGGTAATTGTTTAGTGGGGTGGCTCCCCAAACAACCTTGGCCTGTGTGCACAGATGATCAGTATAGTATTGCCTGGAGAGATGCTTGAGAGGAAGCCAATAGGCCGCTAATCTGAGGACTGGTCTACACTGGGGTGGGGAGGATCGATCTAAGTTACACAACTTCAGCTATGTGAATAACATAGCTGAAGTCGACGTACTTAGATTTACTCACCGCGGTGTCTTCACTGCGGTGAGTCGAGAGCTGACGCTCCCTTTTCAACTCCGCCTGCTCCTGTCACTCCGGTGGCATACCAGAGTCAATGGGAGAGCACTCAGGGGTCGATTTATCATGTCTAGACTAGATGTGATAAGTCGATCCCCGCTGGATCGATCGCTGCCCATCGATCCTGCGGGTAATGTAGACAAGCCCTGAGACAGAGAGCAATTTGCTGCTGGCTACTACACATTTCAGCCCAGAGCCCTCAGGTGGCAGGAGCAGCTGCTGCAGACCTCATGGTGCCTCATATTTGCTCCTTTCCCAGCCTAGCTTTCCATCTGGAAAGAACCAAATGAAAGATCCAAGACAGTGTGGAGCCTCTCCACTTCCTTCCTCAGGACTAACCAGCAACCAAGAGTGACAGCTGTCCCAGGTCAGGTAGGTGATTCCATGGTGAACAATCAGAAGGTGAGAGATACAAAGCACAAAGGCTAATGCAGAACTGGAAGATAGTTGGGAACTGGATGCGAGCACTGGAGTTATTTAATTCACATATCAAATTGGGGATAGAGGGTGGTGTTTAAGAGAACAGGAATGCGTTGGCAAATATGGAGTTAGTGGATCAGCTGATGAAGGGGGAGAAGTGGAACTGGAAGCTAGGGAGCAGATGTATATAGGGAGGACAGAGGTAAGATGTGAAGATAAGGGATGGAATTGGGTGGGTAAAGATGGAATTTTGAGCAGCTGGGATAGAAAAAATGAATTTTTGAAGGGGAGAAGGAGTAAATTTTCTCAGAGATGGAATTGTGGGAGTAGTGGTAGATCAGGAGAGAGTGAGAATGGGATTTTTAGTGGGGAAATAACTTTTTTCATAAAGATGCTCAGAGGAGTAGGATCTCTTGCTGTACAAGTTCACTAAACTGCACCATATTGTAAATCTTTTAAAAATTAAAAGGATACCAGAGGGAAGGGATCAAAGTCCATCCCACTCACTTTTTCTATTGTCTGATTCCACTTTTCCACATACATCCCCAGAAAATCATAGGCTGGCTTTATTTCCCATTCCTTCCCTTCATCTTTGCAAATTGCTCATAAGCATCTCAAGCTCCTATTGAAGTAAATGACTAGATTCCCACTGGCTTTTAAGGCTGTGATTTGCAAAGGGGCCTAAGAGAGTTAGCCACCCAACTTTGCTTAACTCCCTCAGCCCCCTTTGAAAATCTCATCCTGAAAGATTAAAAGAGACAGGATTGGGCCCCAAAAGCCTGACTCTATAAAGAACTATAATAATTGGAGAAATACCAATCTCCTAGAACTGGAAAGGACCTTGAAAGGTCATTGAGTCCAGCCCCCTGTCTTTGCTAGCAGAACCAAATACTGATTTTTGCCCCAGATCCCTCAGTAGCCCCCTCAAGGATTGAACTCACAACCCTGGGTTTAGCAGGCCAATGCCTAAACCACTGAGTGATCCCTTCCCCCGAGCACTTCCTGCAAGTTCATTAGCCCCCTCCATTCCCACTTTCTTCATTTGCAATTGAAGTTTCCTAGCACTTGTCAGGATTGGTCCCTGTTCTGTTTTTACAGTGCAACAACTCTATTTCATGGGCTAGTCAAAAGATGTTGACCTTGCACCTGCTTTTCTGGTTGTGGCAACCAAGCTGTATGGAGCACTTCCTTAATTACTGCTTCAATGGACACTGTGGTGAATGGCCTGTCCCATAGAATGTACGGTTGAGATTGTCAGGCTTCAGTCCCAGTGTGCAGGGGGAAAAAGCTATATCCTATCCAATTTGGGTATTAAAAGAGATTGGAGTGCAGGATGTAGTTCTCTTCAGGATACCGATATAATTTCCAATATGGCATTTAAATAGAATTCCGACACCTGTGACTTAAGTAGTTAATGGCAGTTTCACAGAAAAAGTGCTAAATTAAGTTCTACACTATGCTATTTTGTTGACAAAAGTCAGCTTTCATTGACAAAACAGTGGAGCTGTACAAATGATCCTCCTTCCAATTTAAGACATAATAAAGCCACTTGGATGAGAGGCATAGAGCTTTTTGTGACACGGAGTAACACAGCATCAATGTAGACACTGTGCTTACTTATGTCAACATAACTGGCCTCCAGGCGGTGTCCCACAATGCCCATTGTGACTGCTCTGGTCAGGAATTTGAATTCCCCTGCCCTGAAGGTATATAGGCAGGCATCCCTTCCCCATTTCAAGGCCCAGGAATTTTTGAAATTCGTCTTCTGGTTTGCTCTGCATGGACAGTTCACTCAGCATCTTCCCACCAGTGTTCCAAGCATGTGCTTGGGGCAGCCCTTTTCAAGGGGCCGCATTTTGGCTTTTTTTTTTTCTTTCGCGGTGGCACTCTGTCCCCATCCATCCCCTACCCTTTTTTTTTTTGCTTGGGGAGGCAAAAAACCTAGAGCCTGCCCTGTTCCCAACTGACCATGCCAGCTTTTCACAGCAGAGGCACTCCTGTGTGGAGTACAATGGAGCTGTTGGATCTGATGGGTCTGTGGGGAGAGGAGGCTGTGTAGTCACAGCTTCGCTTTAGCCATCGGAACTTTGATATTTATGGGCTGATTGCTAGTGGCATGCAGGAGAAGGAGCAAGAAAGAACATGCAGCAGTGTCCTGCTAAGATCAAGGAGCAGAGGCAGGTGTACCAGAAGGCAAGAGAGGCCAGCTGTTGCTCTGGCAAGGCACCAAAGACCTGCCACTTCAACAAGGAGTTGCACGCCATCCTCAGTGGCAACCCCACCTCCACCACCAAGAGCCCTGCAGATACTTCGTGGGGACTGGAGACAGCAGCCAGCGGAGTCAACCCCGAGGATGATGTGGTAGATGAGGAAGTGGAGTTGGAGGAGGATGTGGAACACGTGACAGGGTCATCCAGAGGTGCAGCGAGTCAGGATCTCTTTTTGACTCCAGAGGGATATAACCAAACCCAGCATTCCAGCTCTGGTGTGCATTAAGCCGGGATGGGAGCTCTGGTAAACATGCATTTTGCTTTGCTACTGCATGGTGAGAAGAGATTGAGATCTCATGTACTTTGTTATATGCTAGAAGAGGGATAAGGGACAGACATTAACAGATTCTGTGCAGCTACACAGTGAAAAAGTTTGCTACTACACACCAGGAAGTCCTGGGACTCCTCCATAGACATCTCTAGAAAAAGTTCCTGTAGATATTTTGTAATCCTCTGCCACAAGCATGCAGCAGATGTACCCTTGCATCCTGGGTTACTCTCAGGAGCGAGATATTGTGTTTGAATACCCCAGCCTGTGGAAAAGCATACCAATATTCAGAATAGTGACATTAGGCTCTTGTAGGAACCCCCTTCACAAACTGCCCATACACACTGTCCCCCCTCCATGTGAACTCACCATATTTGGGACTCATGCCAAATGGTCTAGGGAGAAAGAGATGTGTGTAACTTTTGTGATTCACAGCTTTGAGTGAACTCACAATATTATCTCTGTTCATTGTTTCTCTGGCATCTGAAGATGTCCCCTTGAAGACCCACACCTCCACACCAGCAGGTGTCTTTGTCAGATAAGGCAGCAAACCAGGCGGAGTAAGGAGGATAGGTTCTGCAAAGTGCTGCAGTGACTTAAAATTTGTGTTTTGTCCTGTTATTAAACTTTACTCTGAAATAAAATGAGTCTTTATTTGTGTCATAACACAAATTAGTTGGTGCTAACATTCAAACATGGTGGCTATAGGTAGGAATATTTACTCAGCACAATTAATGGTTAGGAAGCAAGTACTACAGGGCTCATTCAAGGCAGCAAGTAAACATTGCCTTCCAGAATACATCACATAAAGACTCATAACTGGGAAACGTTGTCAAAGTGCTCCTTCAAAATCTCCCTGATTTGAATTGCACCCTGCTATGCCACTCAAATTGTTCAAAATCATCAGCCAGCTGATCAGCCTCAGAGCTCCACCCCTGAGGAAACTCCCCCCCCCTTTACTTCGCAAATGTTATGCAGAGCAGAGCAGGCTGCAGTGACCATCAGAATATTTTCCTTATTGAGGTCTAATCTACCAAAAAAGGCAACACCAGTGATCTTTTTATCAGCCAAAGGTACATTCAGTGGCCATTCGGCACCTCCCAAGCCTGTTGTTGAAGCTGTCTATATTTCCGGTCTAAGGCTTCATGAGCCGGGGAGTAAGGAGTAGGTAGAGTCTCCCAGGATCTGTATGGGCATTTCCACAATCTCCATTAGAATCTTCTGGCCTGGAGAGAAAGTCCCCACATACAGATTTCTACACAGGCCAGTGTTCCTAAAGATGCAAGCATCATTCTCCTTCCCTGACCATCCTGTATGATGTCTATGAAATGGTCCTGGTGATCTACCAGTGCCTGCATGACCATGGAAAAAGTAGCCCTTTTGGTTGATGTACTCCATTGCAAGATGGTCTGAGGCCAAAATCGGTGTGTGCGATCCATCTAACATCACACCACTATTAGAGAATCCCATTTCCTCAGAGACATCAAGTATTTCCTGAACATTACCAAGAGTTACAGTCCTTCATAGCAGGAAGCAGTTAATGTCCCTGCACACCTTGCATCACTGCAATCCCCATGGTGGGCTTTCTAACTCCAAACTGATCCTTGACTGACCAGTAGTAGTCTGGAGTTGCCAGCTTCCACACAGAGATCACCATTCACTTTTCCACAGTAAGGCCAGCTCTCATTCTGGTGTCGTTGCACCTCAGTGCTGGGACAAGCACTGCACACTGTTCCAGGAAGGTGGATTTGCAGAGCTGAAAGTTCTGCAGCTGCTGCTTGTCATCCCATCTATTCATCATGATGCAATTCCAACACTCAGTGCTTGTTTCCCAAGCCCCAATACTGACAGTCCACTGTGTGCAACTTCTCCATGAATACCAGCAGCTGTCTTGAATTATTTATTTCCATGACACACAGCAGGGCAGGCACCACCGATTCACTTTCTGTTTTGCAGCTCATGAAATACTGCAAGACCAGCTGCATTGTGTTCATAATGCTCATGACCAGACTGGTCAGCAGTTCAGGATCCAGGCTTCCAGGCAGAGATGGCAGGCACAGTTTACAAGGGCTGTTCAAAAATGGTATGAAACTAAGTTGGAAGCCCATGGAATGATGGGACGGAAAGAACTGCACCATGGGACAGTTAGCACACCCCCACGAGCTGCTGTGATCTGCTCCCAGTTACAGAGGATGGCAGATGATGGTGAGTTGCACAATAGGTTAGCTACCCATGATGAAACACTCTCTCTGTCAATACAAGAGCACCAACTTTGAATGTGCTCAACCGACACAATGAGTGTTGTGTGGATGTGCACAACCTATGTAATGAAAGCAGCTTATGATCATCGACAAAACTTAATTTGACAACTCTGTAGTGTACTGTAGTTTTCATCACAGAAATTTGTGTATTCCTTTCTGCCTTTACAAATGAAAATTTTGAATCTAATAGGCAACTAAATAACTAAACTTTAGCAAACTAAAATTGCTATTTTATTAAATCCATCTTATTAGTTAGTGATTCTGTCAAATTTCTCTCATTCAGATATCAGTCGCTGGATGTCTTTTATAAAGTATACAATCTCCCAGACAATGGAAATAAAAAATGAGACTTATAAAGCTCCAATTGGCACATCGCCACCTTGCTGTGTCTTAATCTAGTGAAATATATAATCAGACTGTAAAAATAGTCTTCCCCTCTCTAAGAAAAGAGTAATGTAACTAAAATGAGTCCTCATTATTGCTGTCCAAATATTAGGGATAATATAAACCATATTGAAGACAATGGTAGGCTGTCCCTGGGGGAATAAAATATGTATTTACTGAATTCAGCTGAAAAAGAACAAATTATCCTTAGTCTGATAAGAGTGTCAGTGCTGCCTTCTATTTTTAAAACTCATCTCCCATCAATTGTTTCTTTACTGGGTTTAGGTACTTAATTTAGGCCATGAACAATACAGACCCCTGCACTGGCACAGCACTGCATTGTTCCACTCTCATTGTGGGGCCATGCCTGAGCAGAGAATTCCACCCACAAGATGCAACAACAGGACAATAAACCCTGAATTACCCCTCCAGGGTGAGAGAGGTGCGTGTGTGTGGGTATGTGTGTGTGTGTGTTATGCTTATAAGAAGCACATGGGATCTTTTTCAGGGGAAAAGGCAATACACCTCATTTATTGGAAATACAACAATTAGCATATTCATTCAATCACACACACACACACACACACACACTATCCCGTCAGTCGTTGTTATAGTTACCAGTCCAGAGTCTGGATCAATCTAGTGGCCAGCTAGGTTGAGCACGGGTAAGGAGGAACGGAGTTCTGCTGGTTGCGACATGATGCTCTGGGAAAGTTTTGGCAGGATGAACCCAAAGTTTTATGGTAAGGCACCCTGTGTATAGTGATTTTCCTTCATTGTGACCAATGAGTTTTGCACTGACATGCTGTAATTAATTGCTGTTTGACAAGTTCTTGTTTTTTTCAATTGTTCTTCTCGTTCTTTATTTTGTTTTTTTCATTAAGTCTCTCAGGGAGTTACCCCAGGCTGGTTTTGATCACAGCTATCTTGTTCCCATTCATAGGTGCCTGTCTTATCTTTAGAATCATTAATCTGCCCTCTTCTGACATTTTAATAGGGGTGTGTTGTAATCTTCTGGTGCCCTTGCATCTGTCCTTGGTTCCTTCCTAGAACATCTGGTTCAGTGATGGCCTTCACACTTATCTTCTAACACACACATTCACACACAAAACAGAACTGATTTACACAGAACACTTGAACAGGAATATCAAATTGCAATGCAAGAGAAAAACAAACATTGCATTCTTTTACTTATTGTAAAAGGCTAAACCTACAACAATGTGGTGACCCTAAACAGTCTGTTAGTGTCTTGAAATCAGATCAGACAGATATTCTGGCTTATGCATCTTTATCAATGGTCCATTAGGACATTCTTTTCTGCTATTGAAAAAGGGTGACTGAAAGGATATGATAAAATCATACACCAATACATTTAATTCATGCTACATTATTATTCTTTATCCTTCATTCTAAATTATATAAAATACAAACATAAAATCCTACTACTACATGTCCCCCATTTGTCCCCTCAAGAAAATTCTTGAGTTGGTCATTTTATATAACTGTTTCATAGCAATATACTGAAGGGCAATTTGAGCTTGTGGTTGTATTTTAACAAACATTTTTTTTTTGTCCAACAACACATACAACACATTTCTAGCAAGCAAACACAGGACAATATTAACACAACTGGTAATGGGTGAAACATAATAGACAATATGCTTTTAGAAGTTGGGGACCAGCCTGTATAAACATTGTACCAGTGGCTATTAGTTTTTCTTTAGACCTAGTAATTTTTAGCATGTCTTTATTTGCATGTAATATTTGAATGACACACTTTCCTATATTTTGTGTGTGTGTGTGTTTGTAGTTAAAACTGAGTCACCTTGGTTTTTGACAATAAGTGATCAGTTAGATCGTGCCAATCCAGGCCAAGGGTAACAGAGAAATTAACTGGGGTAGAGGTTACAGTTCTCTGTGCTTTTTCTATTTTTGGTAAATAGTACATGCGATTGCTAGTATATGATACGCTGGCATTACATTTACATTTATTTACTGGATTGGTTGATACTTGCATCTTTCCAAAATACTGTTTTTCAGGATGTAATACATACACATTGTCCATGGTACAAAACACGTTACATTTTTTACTTTGGTATGTGTGTGTGTATGTGTATGAGCAAACTTGGGTGCTCAAGAAAGCCACTGAATCTTCTGTGTGCTGTGGAAGGATTGTTCATGATGGCTTCCAATAGGATGGCATGGTTAGGACTAGGTGAATTCCCACATATGCATAACTTCTACAAAGGAGTTGAGGTACACTAGTTTGTGCCCTGTTTATAGGCTGGAGTGTAGACTTCATTCTCTTCAACTGTTGCAGAGTTTTCTGCAACAGGCTTGAATTTCACCCTAAACATTGAGGGTCAAATCCTGCCATTTGATACCAACGTGAATCTCCCATTGACTTCAACAGAAGTCATGCCTGATTATCTGAGGATAGAGTGTGGTCTTTGGGCATTACAGCTAATGCTAAAGAGTTAGTCACAGAGAGTGCCATGCTACAATGGTGTTTAATGGTTTGATAATAAACCATTATACAATTTTTCAATGGTCGCGCAATAAAGCCAGAAACAAGCAACAAAGCCTTTTCCTAATGCTGTTTTGTCATGTGTTGGTGAAAAGAGTCTTTTAGCCAGGAGAAATGCTTGCCACTTTTCAAATAAACAAACAAATAAATAACAAAACCATGTACCTCACCCTGGGGGAGGATAGGAACAGCAGCAGATTGTGATTGTAAGTCTGACAAAAATAAAATGCGGGAAAAGCAAAAGGGTAGCTAGGGAAAATCCACAGCACAGATCAGTGACATTCCCAGTTTCAAAACCCCTTTGCATTTAAAAACGAAGTGTTTTTTTTGTACCTCCTTGCCTGCACAAGGCTTGAAAGCCATAGCCACAGCAGTTTTAGACTTGTAGGATCAAACCATAGGGGTGGGGAACATTGTGACCTTATGACCTCTCACCAGATCTTTTCTACTCCCAGTCTACTCACAGTTAGGAAATACACTAGAAAGGAGACTCACTCTCAGCATTTTCTTTTTGCTGGAGAAAGTGAAGGTGGGCATTTAGAATGAAGGGGATGAAGGGGTGGCCTTATACTATCCCTAAAATGTGTGTGATTGAACCAAATGATCTGGTAATCTAGTAGATTTCTCCATCTGCTCAGCTTTACTGTGTGAGTAGAGATGCTACAGCACTGCCTATTACAGAGACAGGTCCTCGTGAAGTGAGTGGGAGTTATGCCAGAGGAAGAAGTTCAAGATCAGGCCTGACAAATCTTGGCCTATGAAACTGCACTAGCCATAATGAGGTTTTGTGGAGAGAAAAGACTGAAATATATAGCCACCGATTGATGATTCAGGTTTGAGATATCACTGTTTTTATTTTGCAAAGGTGAACACAGAAATCCTGATGTTTGGTCTGTAGGCACCCAAAGAGATATGATGGCTATTGTTGTGGAGCTTAGAAATCTGTAGTTAGTAACCGAAGCCTTTTAAAGTGTCTCTCTATTGCTTGAGAATGGTGCTAGTGTGTCTGTTTTGCAATTACACTTTTCAGAAAATGTGGGGCTAAATCCTGGCTAACTTCTAGTTACTCTCTACTTAAGTTCTTCTTGAAGTTTTTGTTGTCTACAGTAATTTTCACCTCCTCTTCTAAAACATGTCCGGAGCTCTGCTGTGTTGTTAAAAGTTTCCACATTCCACTGCAGAGATGGTTACCTTTCACTTGTGATTGAAGTGAAGTGATTCCTACAGTTTGTAATTATATAAAGTATTTTGAGGCTTGTGGGATGTCACTATATAAATCAATCACCAGTTAATGACTGAAGTGACAGAACTGGACCAAAGTCCTCTATTTATCCACAGAATATGAGTAACTGCAGTTCAAATTCCCTGAAATGGTTCCACCAGTGATTATCCAGGACTCAAAATAGAAGGGCTTCTTCATGTTCATTCAATCCATTGATCCGCTGAGCAGACGGTAAATCAGAAGATCTTAGTGGTTGTTCACAACTCTTCCCTTTCCTACATAGAATCACCATCAATTCCTTTCACTCTATCAGCGGTATCAGTGTTGAATGCCCGTTTGTAAGCTTTTCCACAAATCCCTGTGCTTTTTTAATTCTGTCCTTTCTGCTGCATGTGGAATGCTGTCCGATCCAAATGTACACTACTCTCTCCTCCTTCAAGTCTTTCTTGATGATCCAATTAAGAACATAAGAACATGAGAACGACCATATTGGATCAGACCAAAAGTCTATCTAGCCCAGCATCCTGTCTTCCAACAGTGCCCATTGCCATGTGCCCCAGAGGGAATGAACAGGTAATAATCAGATGATCCATTCCCTATGGCTCATTCCCAACTTCTGGCAAACAGAGGCTAGGGACACCATCTCTGCCCATCCTGGCTAATAGCCATTGATGGACCTATCCTCCATGAATTTATCTAGTTCTTTTTTGAACCCTGTTATAGTCTTGGCCTTCAGAACATCCTCTGGCAAAGAGTTCCATAGGTTGACTGTGTGTTTTGTGAAGACACTTCCATTGTTATGCCTACAAGAAATCATCCAGGCAATGATAGCTAGGTTATGCAGCTCTTGGGGAAAACAGATTTTCTTGAAGTGTGTATTTAAAGAACAAAACCACCTTTCTGAACCCTCAAATAGTGCAAAGCCTACATAGGTAATTGCCTGGCATGTCTTTCATTTACCCAATTCTTTTTCCTCCTTTTCTTACTTTTTTTGGTCCCACTTGTGGTTTGTTTCAAATTAGATTGTAAGCAGTTTGGAAGAGGGTCCATTGACATGAGTATCTGTACAACGATTAGCGCAAAGAGCCTTTTATTATGACTAGGACTATGACTATGCTAGAGAGTTTACTGCTGTGCCACTGTAATCTCTCTAGTGTAGCCGCTCTAATCTGACGGGAGAGAGCTCTCCCATCGACTTAATTAATCTACCCACAATGAATGGTGGCAGCTATGTCAATGACAAAAGCTATCTCGATGACATAATGCTGTCTACACCGGTGCTTACGTCAGTATAATTTATGTCACTTACGGGATATAAGTTATACTGACATAAATGGTAGTGTAGACAGCTCAGGGCTTTTAGATACTACTCCAATACACATAATATTTTTTCTTACTTGTGATAGTGGTTTTGTGGTGTGCTCATAACTTTGTTCAGGCCATTAATGTGCTCCACAAAGACTGGCAAAATACTGTCAGATAGCAGTGGATTGGGAGGTCCCATCTCTGGTAGCTATTTCAAAACTTCTACCCCTGCAGCCTTTGCAAAGGCAGAAATTCACCCAGATATCACCCAGCACCTTTATCAATAATATATAGTCAAAGTGCCCCTTCTTAGGCATCATCCTTCAGTCACCAATCAGGTGCTCCTTTTGGGCTCTGGCTGATTCTGGCCTGTAGTGCAAGTTCAGAGTTGCCATACAGACAGGCTGCTCCCCAGCCCTGTCCTCAAGTTTATACCCTGCTGTATCCTTGCAATAACAGCAACAAATGCAGCCTCTGCAGTTTGTTCTTAAATGGCGTCCCTTCCTACAGTCTGGAGACTTCTGACAGCAGGAAATAGAGGTGGGCTTTTGGGCTAGCTCTCTTGCTCGCCATGGCTTTGAAGGAAGAAAGCTGATCCTTTCACACTGTCCATAAGTGGACTGAGGGCTCCAGGGTATACATAGCTGTTAACAATGTATACCCTGGAGGTCCTTTACATTTAGAAATTACCTGGGCCATTTCCCCAAACAAACAATTTTTTTGACTCCCTCTATTTTTTCTTAAGAACGCAAGCATTGTGGACCAAATCTTCCACAGGTATGAATCAGCATAGCTCCATTGAACTCAATGTAGCTTTGCTAATTTACACCAGCTGAGAATCTGTTCTCAGTAGGTTCTTAGGTACTTATTTAATATGTGTTTCTAAGCTTGAATTTTCACATGAACTTGTAATTTGATTTTACTTCAGGATCTGAGAAGATTGCCTTGTTCTGTGAATTTTATGAGAGGAGGATTATTGCTTACATTTAAAAATATAAGTCTTGTGAATATTGTCATCCAAGCTGTCTCTGAAATGGTTACATGTATTTATTTGTTTTGATTTTTGTGGCTGCTTAGCACTGACATTTTAGCACAAAATTACTTGTGCTGGCAGGTTGGAAAATTATACTCTACCTCTGACAATACTTAGAGGAATAGAGATCAGGGGAACAAAGTATATTACCACAGCCTGTTAGGCTGTAGGGTACAGAATAAAATAGGGGATTGAAAATCAGAAAAACAAAGAAAAGCATAAACAGGTTGGTGAAAAAAATGCTAGAGGGAACAAAAACGGCTGCAAGCAAAATTTAGCATAATCATTCAAGGAAAGTTTTACAAAAGGATATTACAGCTGCTTGGGAGATCAGAGCCCAGGGCCATTTTGGCGGGCAAAAGAGTAGAGAGCAACTATAATGCAATAATAAACTGCTTCAGGATCCAATCATAGAAGAAGTATTTGGAAGGTAGACAATGGCAAAAAAAAAATAATGGTTGGAACTTGAGGAATCAACTAAGATTTTTTTCTTAGGTAAATAAAGTTTAGGCAGGGACACAGTTCGAAGTTTTTGTCTATCGCAGAAAGTGGAGATTGTTTTATGTTCCAATAAAAGCAAATAACTTGCAGGCAGGGAGTGAGAAGTCCTCATGTCAGTTTCATCCTGGAGATTCACTATGACTAAAAATACAGCCATTGCAATAGGAACAATTTCTTATCACAGTAAGAAGGTCCTACCCTATTGGTGTGATAACAAGACATCCTACCAGTAGTTGAGTTCTGTAGAGATTCATCTTCTGGATTTTACTGGGCTTGTGACAGTCCTGTGGTAGTAATAGGATAAACTGCTTCATAATTATTACTCAGTAGAGGATTTTATTTTTCTGTGTTGGTGACCACACCACCGAAATATTCTATTAGACCCTCGTGAAAGTTACTGTGACTTCTGTGATAGATACTGCAACCATATGCAGCATCTTTGGGGAAACATACTGTATTAAGTTTATGAATCACTATGAGTGAGGTATGGTGCTGGCAATATACTAGTCATAGCTCTTGGAGAGACAGCAATGGATAGGTGCTGGCCATTAGGCAGACTGACTTGCTGGAGGTACTGTAGTGTTAGGTAGGAAGCTGTGCAGGCTTAAAACCCTTGGCCAGAAGGGAGTGGGACAAGGATCGCTGCCCAAAGACAAGTGATAGCTGGAGACCTGACTGAGAACTCCTGGAGTGCACCAAAGATGAGGGAAGATAAAGGTGCAGTTAAACTGAAACTGTGACAACTTCCTTTATGAGATTATCAGTATAATTCCTCCCCTTCCCACAACCCATATCTCTTTGGGACTATTGGAAAGCATGCTTTAGTTATCCCAGAGGTTTTAAGACAGCTCTAGCAGTTAGAAAGCAGCAGTGATAGTTAGCAGGAGTAGAGAAGTGCCCAAAAATCACATCATACTATAAATCATTTTGAGTCTCTTTATTTAAAAATAAAGGTATTCAACAGCTAATGCAAATGTTGGATCTCCCACTCACATCAAAGGGAGAAATACATAAAATATGAGTCAGAATTAGAGCAACCTGTTATTTATGAATGACTCTTTTCCTGTGGCAAAGTAGGTAAACCACCAGCCCAACCTACTGAGCAACTTTAAAAGCAGAGAGTGAAATATAGGTCTCACTGAAGTCTGTGAGAGTTTTGCTATTGACTTCAGTGTGGCCAGGATCTCAATGGGAGGCTCTGTTAATGTTGAGATATGATTTTTAGTTGTGACTCAGACAAGTGTTTTGAAATAACTGAGCATGTGTAATCTATGTACGCCCATCTCCAGTCAGGCAACATAAAGGATTTCAAATTTAAGTATTCAAACTGAGGATTTACCTCATAGTGGGAATTGCAATGAAAAACACTGAGCACTAGAGATAAAAATGCGTGATCCAGAATGTCTCTATCAATACTAGGGAAATTTCCTAAATGGTTCTCTAACATCAGTACAGCTCCATCAGTGCTAGCAGCATTAGGGGAAGAGGAGCTGTTTTTTGAAAGTGCAGAGCATCCGAAACTCCATTAGAACTAAATGGGAGATGTATATACTCTCAGTCTATATAGAATTTGTTCACTTTGCAGCATTAACTTGCTGGGGAAATCCTCATGGGATAGAGAGTGTGTGTACGTCTGGTGGTGGTGGAGGAAGATCCTCGCATGGAGAAAAAATGTCACCTTGATTCAACATTCCCTGCCCACAAAAAACCCACAGATGTGCTTCTGGGTGAAAAGTGTGAGAGCAAGGATGCTGTGAACTCAACACTTCCCCCTTCTGCACTCATTCTCCTCTTATCTCCCTTTCCCAGGTCCATTACACTTTGACCCTCTCCACTTCTGGGAATATTTTAGCAAAAAAAGAAACAGAAGCTTGTCCAATATCAGGCACTCTGCCACATATTGAAACAACACTATGGGGGAAGTTGACTTTGTGGTTCAAGCACTGCCCTAGGACTTGGGAGGTCGGAATTCAGTTCCCAGCTCCACTACAAATTTCCTGTCTGACTTTGGGTAGGTCATTTAATCTCTTTGTTCTTCAGTTCCTGACTTGTAAACTGGGGATGGTAAGACTTTCTTTCTCCAAATCTTTGCCAGTCTTGTCTGTTCAAATGTTAAGCTTTATAGGTCACATATGGTCTCTTAGTATGTGTATATACACTGCCTATACAGGGAGCAAATCTTGATTGGGGACTCTGGGCACTACAGTGATACCAATAATAAATAACAATAAGTATATGTGTTTGTTGAAACAGAAATTTGTGACCCTAGGACCATTGTAATTTTATTTCACTTTGATGACTTCCAGTGGTTGCCTGTAAATCAAGTGTGGCTCTTGGCTGCTGTGGTCAATTAGCACTTTCATTTTATTGAGCAGCCCTGTAAATAATTTTGTAAAAACTGTGTGAATCATCAGAGAATGTGTTATAATTGCTGTGACAGTTTTACATGTTTCAGTAGGAAAGGGGACGGGGGGAAGAAACCTGTTTTTAGAACATCGCTGATTGCTAAGAAACTGTTATTTCAATCATGGACATTGTCTTTCACACCAGATATATTACTCTGGCACAGTCTACTTGTAGGTAGAATAGCAAGGGAAAGAATAAAATCCAGAAATAGAGACGACTCCTATTGGAGATCTGAATGCAGTCTGATATTTGTGCATGAAGTGTTTTGTTTTTATTTAGGCTTGCATTTACATTTTAAAAGTTCTTTTAATTTCTCAAGGAGCCATTCAAGGGGCCAAAATAAAACAAGATCTGGTCTCCTCACGAAAGAGCAATGTGCAGATGATGACCCTCTGCCCACCCAAGAAGGTTATATTTCATATTACACTGGCTCCAAGATGGAGCTTTCAACCAGAGTCAGTGCCCTACAGGTCAGGAGCCTCCCATCCCATGGCACTTGAAGTGGACAGAGTAGGAAGCAGTGTCTCCTCACTATCCTCCAAATGCCTCAACTGCAAATCCTGTTATGTTAGGTGCTCCGAGCTCTGTTTGTCTACACAAAGCACTGAGGGATACTGCAGCCCTTATGATCAGTTTGGCTGGCATGGAGCCTTCATGTGTAAGAGTAAGAGGCCTGTGTTTTAGATGGCTGGGATTTGGCCCCAGTTTTCACAAACCTGTTGAGTATTGAGAAACAAATGGTACTGATAGTATGAATGAAAGTCTACGAGATTCTCTGAAGAGGCAGTGTACAGAATAGTTCATGGGGCTCATTTGTTGCCTTTTTCCCTTTTGTGGTGTTACTGTAACATTTCTTTAACATTAATTATAAATTGGCCTGGGTCCTTTTCAGCTAAATTTGTGTTTCATTCTTCCTTGTTACAGCTGCCTATTTTATTTAATTTTGTGATGATGTTATGATAACATTGCAATTGTGCCATGTTCTAAATGAATAAAAACCTGGCTAGTTTTTTGTAAAAAGCAACTGAAAACAAAGGGCCAATTTTTGCTCAACTCCACCTTTGAATTTCAAGACTATTACAAATTCCAAACTGCACTAGTGTATTCAATGCTTTAAATGTCTGAACTAATTAAGTTTCTAGCTGAGTTTCTTCCATAGCTTGCTCAAAGATTTATAGCACTAAAGATCAGAAGGTTGAATCAAGGATTTAATAAAATGTGTTGGACAAAGGGAGAAGTTGTGTAGCTGCACAGAATAGTAAGTGTTCATTTTAGCATGCTGATGTGGACATAATGATAATTACTATGCATCTATTGAAATTGATTTAGGTTTTAGCCTTACTTAAACATTTAAATATGTCATTAAATAATTACTTTAGCTAAACAGACTTGAAGTATTGCTGACAAGCCTTTTAGAAACCTATATAGTGTTATTATCTTAACAGAGTAGCTTTTCCCAAAACAGACCTTTATACTTAATGAAAAAGCAGAGCCCAATGAGTTTTATATGTATTTCTATAAGTACATACAAAAAGATGCTTACTAGTTCTTACTGGCATAACACTTCGTAGTATTATACTGCATTTACTCATTGCATATTATCATTAATGGATTTTATTTTTCACATATGAGAAAACAAAAATGCAAAAAAGTGGCTCCTAGGGTTTATATTAGTGACTGATATGGTGACACTTCTAAGAGCATTTCCCTTATGTCCTGGAGCGTAACGTACAAATAAGACAGCATAGAAAGACAAGATCAAAATGTTTCCATATTAACAAATAAACTTCAAGATCTCTAAACATTAAATAGTGTGACAGTGGTCAAAGGTGTTTTCTGCCCAGTGTTGTCCATGGGCTCATAAATTTTTCCTTTGATTAAGATAAATTTTATATTTTGTGCTGCTTCAAATGCTTTAGAAGCTAATATCACATAATCCCCCATCCCCTTTTTAAAATAGCCCAAGATGTTGGGGGTTTTTTGTATTGTGTGATTCAAAATGTGTAAATTGGGATTACATCAAAGATACAGGATTTAAAACTGAGCAAATTTCTTTTAGAGTTCTGCATTACAGGGACAATTTGGCTATCTGGAAACTAATTTCCTTGTGATGCACTACAGCTGAAATACTGCCAGGTGATCTTGATCAGAGACAACTGATCTAAACCTATTTAGCAATGGAAAAAAATAAGCAAGAAGCTGTACCCCCAAACAAGGCTTTCATATTGTACAAAAATAACCGTCACTATTGTTTGTGTGAAAATGAAAGCTACCAATACTGTTACCCCAGGAACCTTGTTTTCACGTTCCTATCTTTCTGACAAATTTTCCACTATCATGCCCAGAGGTTAATCTTTATAGAAATTTTGAACAGGTTGTCCAAGCTATTTTTGAACTGCTGCCCCCGCCCTCATTTAAAGTACTTTTTGTGGATATGGTGAGCTGTCCAATTTGAAATGTCCATGGGGGCTTGATCTCAGCGGGCATTAACTTTTTATCTTCAAATAACAAAACACTTAGCAGAGGATTGTGCAGAATGAGCTACCATGTTTGCAAATCTCCAGTAATGGAGATCCCACATAATAATAATAATAATAAAACACTGAGCAAGCACGCACTGAGTTTTAAAACTTCTATAAATTGAGTTTTGCTCAAGTGCAGCATTGATGTTTGCTAATGACAGGAGCTAGGGATTAATCCAAAACTCACTGAAGTCCATGGAATAAATCTGGGCTTTTGATCCAGACGTCAAGTGCTGTGTTACTAGTGAACCAAGTGTTATGCCTTAGTCAAGTGAAGTCAGTTGGCAAGATTCTCTAATGTGGTGTGACCACTTTATGCCCCAATGTTGGCAGATTTGGCCCTAAATTTGGCATATCCAAGCCCAGGAAGATCACCATTGTACTCTGGTGATGTAGAGCCAGTCGTTAGCCTCCTCTACCATATACTTTGCTGCTGCCAACATTTAGAGGATGTGGATAGGATGCCCCTAAGATGCTCTGATTCTGGTGTTTGGTTCTTTGGGCTGATGCGTGCTAGTGTTACACTTAGAAAACAGCTCTGCACACAGTGGCACCCAGAATCAAAGAATGCACAGATGAGCTTTAAACCATTTTGTGAACCTGTCCTCCAACCTGTTCCTCATGATGTTCAGCCACATCCCAGGACCTAATCTTGTGGGACTACTCAGCAGAGAAATGGCATGAAGTTAGTAATATTGTAGATAATATCTGCAAAGACTTTTTCAACATGAAATACTTTCGCCTTAGTCAAAGTCCAGTGTAGAAAAAAGGACACTTTATGTCCCTCTGGGTCTTATAAAGCATTAGATCCCATTTATAACTCTAGATGCCATTGGTACCCAAAGATTTGTACATATTGATTGAAGTCCCTTAACAGGAATGGGGCCAAATAAGATGACTTTTTGAAAATTATCTTTTTCAATAGAGTAAGTATGGCGTAAAGCATCTAATAAGAAGGAATAGAGAAGAAGAATTGATCTAGAAGAGAAAAAGGAGTTTGGTTACATGGGTGCACATTGCTACATATATTTTATGTTGATATTAAAAAAATACATTTTGAAATACATTTAACAAAACTTTTCAAAAAAGAATTCTCATTGGAAGTGAGAGTGTAAAAACACAACGTTGCATTTTTTAAAGAAAAAATTGTTTTTTTATAGATTTTTCTTGAAAAAGAAAACATCTTTGCTTTCTGTCAGTTTGTTTTATTCTCTGATGGCTTTTACATAGATTCATAAATGTATAAAAAAGTTAAAATGATAAAAGGTAGAAACATAAGTAAATAAAATGTACATTTTTTCAGTTGACAGCTGCATTGTAGTTGAAATAATTCTCTGAAATGTTGTGCATGCTCTTAAATGTAATATTGATTTCTTTGCTCTTTTTTTGCTTTTTAATGCTACAATTTTTTTCACTTCGTGAAGGCTCAGAAAATGTAATGATAGATGAAGTAGCTTGATAAATTACTTTTCTATTATCAGGAAGAGTAAACATTTTCTTTTCAGAGAAAGCTAACAGAGTAGTAGGCATTGTGCCCTATTGCAGACTGTAGCACTGGTCAATATAGTCGTGCTAACAAGAAATTGGTTGAATCAAATAGTGCTCTTGTTCCATTTAGATTCCATTTAGATAGCACGTAAACTAAAAAGTCATTGAAGATAATATAGACCATTGCTATAGCACATACAGGACCTGATTCTGCCACCTATCCCTCTACTGAAACCTATGGAAGTACACATGGGGTAAGGTACAACTCAATGTGAGTGGAGGTGGCTGACCCTGGCCCATGATGGATTATATTCAGAAATATGGTAGAACCTCAGAGGTATAAACACCAGAGTTACAAGTTTACCAGTCAGTTGCATACCTCATTTGGAACTGGAATTATGCAATCAGGCAGCAGCAGAAGAGACCCCCCCAAAAAGTAAATACAGTACAGTACTATGTTAAACTTAAACTTCTAAAAAAAAGGAAAGCAGCATTTTTCTTCAAAGCTGTATTAAGTCACTGTTCAGTTGTAAACTTTTGAGAGAACAACCATAACATTTTGGTCAGATTTACAAACATTTCAGAGTTACAAACAACCTCCATTCCTGAGGTGTTCATAATTCCTAGGTTCTACTATAAAACTTTACCTAGATACAGATGTATCTTGCTGTGGTACCTAAACATTCTGTATATTGGAAATAAGACAGCAGAATCAGGTATATGGAATTTATTTACATCTTAGCATATTGTGGATTTCCACAATTAGAGTAGCTTTTTAAAATGTTACAGTTATGAAAAGAGAAAAGACAAGTGCACTGAACATCTGGGGACTTGAACAAATTAATTCAAACATGGTGTCATGATGCAATAACTTTACTATTGAATACAATTCCAAAATAATCACAGCAAATTGACAGCATAACAACCTGCAAACATGATCTTCCTTCCCACAGGATTGGAAAACACAGCACAAATCACATATAAATGGAAAATCTCAATTATTGTATGAAATTGTAATTCAGTTGATGAGGGAGACTAAGCTGGACATTAGGCATAACCTGGGATGTGACAACCTATGATACGGGACTGAAGCAAAACTCTATATCAGCATGCCTCCAAATTTTAGATAGTGGAATTCAAACCGGGATCCAAATTTCATACCTGGCCTTTATCTGTATAAAAAGTCAAACCAAAATCCTGCATCAGAATTTCCCCTGCTTTGAAATTTGGAAGTTGCAGTCTGGAGACAGAATTTTGCAGCTTGAGGCAATCTACTGCATAGGAACACTAATAACATTAGCAACAAAATACAAGACTAAAAGCACTAGCTTAATTAAAAAAGAAAAAAACAGTGAAGGTTCCTCCTATGACACTTTGAATTTACTTTATCAGTTAGAGGTCCTGCATTTAATTCTGATTACACACTTTATTTACTGACTTTAGTACAGTTTCTCTGGAGGTATACCAATGAGAGAGGAGACTCAGGCCCCAGACCTATTCTTAAAGTGATAGTTTATCCTTGAAGAGGTGATTTTCATATTCGTCTTCTGATAAACTAGCACTACAGTGATTAGTATCAAAAGAGAGTTTCCCATGTCATGTGACTTAACCTTGTGACTGTATAATTAGAGTGGGTATGTTTTTTTTCTTAAATTTGTTGGCAATATTTATCATTCCAGTTCAGCTAATGAGTGAGTGAAGGTGCCAGAAGGAGCCGACTTAGTCCAACAAAAAATAACGTCCACTATCAGGAAGCTTTTTTTTCCCAAAGGTTTTTTTCTCAGGAGAAAGCTTCACTGCTTGTAACAAAAACAAACAAACATCTCTATACAAAAGAAAAAGTCACCATTGACAATAACTAGGGCTGAAAAGAAACCAGAACAAATGTTCTATGGTACAGCCGCAGAAGCGCAAGTTCCCTTTTTACTGAGCTTGTGTTCATTTTATATTCAGTTTTCACAGACATGAGCAGTCATGTTATACTTGCCCAGCTTCTTGTGGGAAATACATTTCAGCTGGCATGCTCATCAGTTCACACAGGGAATAGTATATTATATATGGGATGAAACACTCATTGAAATGGTGGAGGGTGGGCACTGGTTTCAATGAGCATATTCCCAAGTAAGGTATTATTCAGGCAAGAGTATCATAATCTGGCCAGTAACAATCTGAACACATACTGGGTAAAATGTTCAGAAGCACATAAGTGATTTAGGATGCTAAGACCCAACAACATTTAGGACTCATGTCTCATTGAAAGTCAATGGTTTAGGCTCCCGAGTATGTAAATCCCTTTTGAAAAATGTGTTTTTAAAACTTTAGCTGCTTTTAATATATTTCATTGTTTAACAGACTCCAGGAAAGGAATTTGCTAGCCAAGAAAAGACAAAACTCCCTGGTGAAAATTTGCCCCAAGTGAACTATCTACTACTACTCCACCTTCATGGTCTATCTGGAGCACTATAGACATATTGTTGACCAAATATTGGATTACATTATGCCTATAAATCTCAGGCATGGGGCAATTTTCTGAATTATTCACACATAGTCACTCCAGGGGATTGCACTTTAGGATGATGGGAAAATGCCTTAAAGCAGACAGCTATGAAGTACCTTTATCCTTAAGTGTGTTCTCAGAATACATTAGTTTTGATACTACTATGGCTTTTATCCTGTTCAGTGATGATTTTACTATTTGGAGATGATGATGATGATGTTCCAGATAACAAGTTAATTACTATATTTCACTTAGTTATTACTAGAGAAATATATTGGGTTTTTTTTTAAAAAGAGATTCTTAGTGACAGTACTTTGTATGTCACATACCTAATCATTTTCAGTAGTTAGGACTGCTACTCAGAATCCTAGCTGTCAGAAATAACAAGTGCAGTAAATTGGATCTCTTGAACTGGTAATGGAAGTTTACGGTTATAGATAACACTATTTGCTTTGTGAAAATGTAGTACATCTAAAGAAATGTAAAAGTATAAAACTAGCAAAGGTGGGTGCTACATTTGCTTTTCCCACTGGAATTGGAATTTTTCCTGTTGTGAGTAGAATATTAAAATCAGATGCAGAGGAGGATTTTTGGAAATTCATGGCATTCAGTGAAACTGCCCTACATATGGGCCATCCATCTGGAACAGCTAGTCCATTAAATTAATAGCTGTGAATAATGCATAGAATAGAGATAAAGGTGAATTTATTTTACCCTGATGTTGTTTTCATTCTTCTGAGATCCACTGCTATGTCAATGGAAAAGCTTTATTGTAGTGGTGAGGATAGGAGGTAGGTCCGTCAGTATAGTAATTTTATTGGGGTTCCATAGGTTTTATGTAAATCCAATTTGTGCCCCAACCTGAGTACTCTGAAGGGATATCCAATTATCACCTTTACCTCTCCCATACTAGTTTTAGAGCTTTTGTTTAGTAGCTGTGGGAAGTACCTTTCATAAGCCTATATACAACGACTATTAACAGTTTTTAATATGTTAAAATTCCTTTACACAATGCACTTTTAGTTTTGTCTTCCCAAACCTCCAAGCCACAAATTTATAACTACAGACACACATTTTGAATTTTATAAGGTCTAAGAGAGACATTTTGGTTGTTAATAGCATAGACTCCCACCTGAGCCATTTTCCAGCCCAACAATCTTCTAAATCAGCAGTTCTTAAACTATAGTTCAAGGACCACCAATGGTCTGCACAGTTCTTCTTGGCAGTCTGGAGGATGAAGCAATTTCAGAACCAAGAAATGAAGTTGGGAAAAGGGGATTCTTTCCTTTACAGAATGGTCCACCAAAGAGATGTTGGCCTAAATTAATTGTGTCTTTCTGTCGGTCTGTATGGAGAAACTTCTGCTGAAATTTTCAGTGTTTGCTGAGTATATGCCTGGGGCCTCACTATGGCTAACTAAGGGTTATAACACTATGGTTTGTTTTCATGCATTCCTTGTTCCACTGCTGACCACATAGGTTTAGAAGATTTGATATGCATACTATGGAGTTTGGTATAAAAACCTAGACAGGATAGAATACAGCATGTTTTAAAACACATTCAGAAACAAGAATCAGGACAAATCTTTGACTGGGATGAATGAATCCTGGTGACACTGTATGATTCACATTTCAGAGATAAAGTAGGTATCATACTTCTAGCAAATACAGTCCTATCACTTGAGTAATAGTCTTATAAATAAAGTGCTGCAGGGCATGTCTTCTGCCTGTCTGTAGTTTTATTTTCTTCTGCATGCAAGTCAAGTTAAGTCCATGTCATAAATTAGACTTTACACAAATTCCTTGGTAAATATTTTTGAGTGCGAAAGAGCTAAGAAAATAGCAAGAGCCTCAGTGACACCTGCTGCACCAATAACATTTAAAAGGCTGTCAAAGAAAGCCCATTCATTGTGAACTCAGACTGAAGAGGGATGGTCGAGGTAAACTTAATCTACACCACTTCTGTATTAGCAGAATAGCTGTTCAATAAAAAAGGTAAGTTCAACAAGGGGAAAACGTATAGTGTATTGTGAAGTGACCCAGACAATTGTTATCCAAATTAATGTTATCTGAGTTGCCTATCTTTTTTTTGTTTTGAGTTTACAGTGTATCAATTGCTTACTCACATTGATTACTATTGTGACTTGTGAAGTATCTTGCAATGCCTCAGATGTACCAAAACTTCTTAGATAATATATTTTCCTATTTGAATGAGAGGGAAGCAGAACAGAAATTCACTAAGGATATCTTAAAAATAAATGTAGATACCAGTTTCATCCCCATTTTCATTCTGCTTTATTGGACAGTTCATCTGGAGTAAAGATTCAGAAGACCTCAGCTATGGTAAATAGTTCTCCTGAAGTTAGAATACAATTGAATAATTAGTTATCTAGACGTTGTTTGCACTAGCTTGTTCCCCAGTACCTACTAATAGACTTCCAGTCACCCCATATCTAGTTCCACCTTTACCTATGTCAGTATCCTGGTTATTTGGTACAGAGTATGTTAAGAGGAACAAAGTCTACATCAGAAAAAGAACTCTTTCTTCATACTGGTTCTATTGTAATTACAGGATCCCTTGCTGCTCTGTATGTGCAAATATTATTTTAAGGACAGTTATGCCAAGCTGCATTTTGTGAATAGTATGATCACTACACATATTAATTAATTTGGTGAAATGTAGATAATTCAAGTACTGATCTTTACCTGACCTGATTATTACAATTTTAGGCCCCTAAACTGGATTGTGATACATGCTCACAGACTGCTGCCTTCACCTGGAGCAAAACTAACTTTGGTAATGTTCCAAGAGAGCACTGCAGTTTGCGCACATGGATCACAAACCCAGTCTTACAAGGAGGTCTGTATTGATAGACACGTTCCCTCAGTGATTTTTGCAGGATTGGGGCCATGGTGATTCTGGTATAGATAGTCATATATGGCACTGTCCATTTAATCAAATTATTAACGTGATTTGTAGGAGGCTTCTTTTGTTTCATTGATCTACTTTTGAACCTAAATTTCATGGCTATTCTGTGGAATACTACTTTTCCTGAGGTGATGCTATAGAATGACTCCTGATGCATCCAGTGGAGCAGAGCACAACCCAATAGGGCTAAATTATGGCATTTAGCCACAGCCCTATCTGAGCAGTATATAGTTGGAACAAAGACTTTGCATATCATTTCCAAAGACTCTGACAGATATTTTACATATGTACTAATGCAGTTGTACTAATGTAGACGGTTAACATTGCTCTCAAAGAATATCAGTGTTTAATTGCTATGCACAAAGAACAAATAATGGAAATAAGTAACCTACATGATTTCACTACAAAAGAATTAATGTGATGGGCAATTAAAGTGTGCATTAAAGTTTAGTTATTACATTGTTTGTCATTCAGAACTATCTCAGCTAAATTTAAAGGGCTTATTAAAACATTAATTTAATTCCTTATATAAAAGGCGGATAATGATAATAAAATGTTGCAAATGATAATGAAAAGCTCTTTAATTAAGTCTTGGCTTAATTGGAAAGGTTATTATGATTTGCCTGTGATAAAATGGCAGACTTATTTTTTTCTTTTCATTATGATTGGAGTTTTAAATGATTATTTAGAATTCCATATGGAAATGTATGTTTACATTTATATGTTTAAAAGGATAACTGAAGTATTTGCCACATACACATGTATCAAATTAGATAGAACCAAATGTCAAATTTCTCAAGACCACATTCCAAACATTGGTTACTTTGCTTATATCTCACAGATACATCTAGAGTTCACTAGTGAAAATCATAGAACTTGAGAACAATTTCATGTGTTTTTCTTCATAGTAGAGAACTATGCCCTTATTGTATTAGGCCGTGTCTTCGACTGAAAAAGAAAAAGATTTTACATCACGTAACTTGAGAGAACTATCTTGATGAAAAATCCTAGTGGACACAAGTCACTGTAGTGTAGTTAGATGAAGTAATCTCCTAGCAAGGAGTCTAGAGTTGGCCAAAGCTATTAACATTGAGGTAAAATCTACCACTGTCTTATCTCCATTAGGATTTTATATCATGATAGCTATCTCAATATAAAAATCACACCTTTTTACTGTGAAGACATAGCCTTTATATAGGATATTTTTTAAATGGAAAAGATATATTTTTTTATTCTGTAGGTGTTTAGAGTAATTTCTCTAGATCCAAAATAAATTTCTATAGTATCCTGTTGGCTTCGTTCCAATTAAATTCTTAGACGGTTCTTTCACAATATATATCTGCTCATTTCTTAATGACCTTGAGTTTGAGAGTGACCATTTGTTGCTGGCTGAACATTTCTAAAAGCTTTATTATACATCTTGATGATGTGACCACAGAGTGCAGGTTGAAGCCCTGAATGTGGTCTCACCATGTATAAATAAAGAGTAACCTGACTGCAGTTAATGGGCCTTGGTTACTTGCAATGTGCCAGTCTTCAAATCAAAGGAGTAGTTTAAAGAAAACCAGTGGAGGTAAAAGGTTAACATGAGGGTCAGACCAAATTTTCATAAATGTCCTTTAATTTTGGATTTACACGCCTTGGGCCTGAGTTTGTCATACTGAGCACCAACAATTCTAGCCAATATGAAGGGAAATTGTGGGTGCTCAACACATCTGAAAATTAGGTCATGTGTACAAAAAGCTGGGAACCCAAAAAAGTGAGGCATGCAAAATCAGGTGTTGCTTTTGAGAAGTTTTGCACAATATTTTTCAACTTTATGTGTATCTCATCAGATGCTTGGTAACCATTTGCAAAACAATCTTTTAAATACCAGTACTAATTTCTGGTATAATTTGACTTAATCAATTAATGAATATAGGACAGGTTTTCAGGCCAAATCAGTTTAATACCAACGTAACTGCACTTTGCAGTTAGACATGTTGGATTTATGTTAGACAGCAAGCCTGTCTCTGCACCCTGAAACTTCACATTTACATCCTCAATACAATTCTGATATTTCCACAGTGGACACATGACAAAAACTAAAGTAGCTAGAGATAACTTCTCATCATATTCTTGTGTGAAATTAGAAATTTTACATAGCTACTAACCAGAGGTGTTTTTGAGGAGAGGAGGGGCTGTGCTTTAAATGCTTAGGCTTGGCTATGCTATGCTTTCCTTAATATTTCCCACCATTGTTTCCTTCAGTGGATTCTCGGAGGCACACAAGAGGTCAGTGGCAGCTGACTTTAACTATTAATTAACTATTTAATTGTCTAGAAACTCTGAGTAGGGTTAAACATCAAGATGGTTAAAACCCAGGGGTCCAATGAATTCTGGCTTTCACATCACGTGTTGCACTGAAGGTGCTTCTCCAGTGGTAGCTGTTAGAGAGCTTATTCCTTCACTCTCCCACTTCCCTGGTCCTTCTCGCATGAACAGAGAGCAACAATACCCGAAGTCCGAAGGTGCAAACAATTCAATGTTTATTGGGGTCAACTTCCAGCAAGCTTAAATCCAAGTTCTTTTTTCTTATTTTCAAATCCCAACTTACTTCCTGTTTGCTCCTAATTTATATAGTAATATTCTTAGCTATACATTAACCAAACATTCTACTAAAATTTATCTAACCAATCCTAACATATTGTAACATGATTAGCTAACCAATTATATCCCACCACCTTAATTAGTTTACATCCAGCAAAATTAATTATACAGCAGACAGAAACAATCACAGAACCAGACAGAGACCATGAAAATAAACATACAAAACGATACAGATGTGAGGTTTTCACAACGACATCTATACAGACATAAAGGTTCTCCAGCTGTATCTATTGATCAGTGAATTCTTACCAGACAGAAAACTATCAAACTAAATTTCCTTTTACATGTTTTAGGCTCTTCCTTTTCTCTGGAGGTGGTAGATTGAATCACCTTCGCAACAGCCCCAGATTGCCTTATTTTAATATGACTAGTTTGGAATGTGAGGATGTGACCATACATTTCCCAGTTTATGACTGCTTAGCTGAAGAACCAGGCTGTCACAGTAATAGAAGGCCATTACACAGACAGACAGTGATTTTTTATTCTTTCTTTTATACCTCTATAACTAGCTAAGTGATAAGAATACACCTACATTCTTAAAGTATAGGCCTTTGCAGACAGGCCTGAATATCTATATCCTAACAGTAGCAACAGTTGAATCTTTTGAGGAAAAGAGTTAGCAAACACAGGCTATGAGGTTTTACTTTGGAATTTTCCACCTCACTGAGACAAGTAGGGCTTAGTTTAAGAAGTTCATACTTTTGGTGTGTATAGGAGTAGAAGGAGTTCACATTAGGTGCTACTATTTTTTAAGTCATCATCTTCTTCCTATCTGCTGCCTTTTATCCACCACCTCTTTATGCATTCCACGCCTAATACTCCTTGATTCCCTCCTCTTGTTGTTTCTCAATAAATTTATAGTTAGTGGGGGAGGGAAAGCAGATTAATTAACTTGCTTCCCACTATTCACTGAATCATACTTGCAGTCTAGTTAGTACATTTTCACTGGCATTGTCCTGTATTAAATCTTTTATACATTTTTGTGTGTTTGCATTCACTTTTTTGAAAGAGCTGGATACATAATCATAGAAATGAAAGCCCTCTGTTTTTCAAAATATGTACAAAATGCATAGTAGCAGTACACACTTCCCTACACACACCAATCTCTTCCTGAAGGGCTCATCTCGGGAGGTAAGAAGATGGGTCAGTCACCATGCCCTTTCATTTTATGACCATTATAGTCAGATCACCAGCATGGTGTCAACGGGCACTAATTTTTGATATTTGAAATGTGTACACTTCTCTAGTAGGAATGAGACTGACACCAGTTATTTCAGATAGATGCTGTCATCATGCATGAAATTAAACTACGATGAATTATGCATTTGTTATAGAAGTATGACCATGCATGGATGAGTGTTAAATCTGTACATTTTAGAAATTAGACATATAAATCACATCTTGAGATACAGATCAAAATATGTATACACATCTCAAGATGTGATTTATATGACTGACTCCTAAAATGGGATGGGATACTTTCAACACTCCCACTTAGGAAACTTGGAGGTGGCCCTTTCTAATAGTTGCCTAACAGCTTAATATTAAAAGCTCATTAAGAGAGAATGCCAGAGAAAGTAGCGTTAATGGCTCTCACACTCTCCTTGAGGACTGCTAGTTTGAACAGGGTGTGTCAGAGAAAGAAATAGATTGAAGGTGTATGTAACAGGGTGCAACTCACCACAATGGCACCTCCTGCTGGCTGTCCTGGTAATTAGCTCAGCGGTGCCAGTACACCCTTCTCAGATGGTGTCTCGCATATCGTCTTGTCTGTCTTCCCCTCCAGGACCCACTTAGCTCCCCAGACCACATTGTCCTCTTCTGGACACAGTATCCCAGCAGGTCCTTTCCCACCTTCCAGGGTGGAAACTGTAGTCTATTCACCAGCCACTCCCCTCAGTGGCAAGTGGAGGCAAGGGGGTGGGAGAAGACCCAGGCCCACCCACTTCATCAGGTCCCCACCCAGGCACCCTATAGCTGGCAGCTACGTGCTGCCCCTCCTCGAACTATGCCGTCTCCTGCCCTGGGCTACTTCTCTGCAACCTTAGCACTTTCTCTGCCCTTGTATCATGGCCTCAGTCTGGTAGCCATCAGCCTGGAACTTTCTCCTACTCTGCTGACCCTGCCCAGCACTACTCTGTCCATGGTACTCCTGCCTTCCAAACAGCCAGTCCTCCACCCTCATTCTTCAGGGAGTGACTGCCTCCCCCTCCGCTCAGCAGCCCCTTCTTATAGGGGCCAGCCTGGCCCTAATTGGCTGTTCCAATAAATCTTCTCCTGATTGGCTGGCTCTATAAGCCTTTTCCTCCTTAGCTTCCTCCCACACGGCTTCTCCAGGGAGACTTTAACCTCTTGCCTACCAGTAAGGGGCAGTCGCCCCATCACAGTGTGTCTACACTGAACTAGAAGATCTGTGGCTGGCCTGGATGAGCTGATTTGGGCTAGCAGGACTCAGGCTGTGTGGCTATAAAACTGCAGTGTAGACATTTGGGCTCAAGTTGGAGCCTGGGCTCTGGGACCCTCTATGCTGTTTGCTTGCATAGGCGGTGTCATAAATATAGACAGAAGGGTAGCATAAAGTCCCTCATTGGCCACCTGTAATGAATTGCCTTACCTGTAAGGGGTTAAATAGTCAAATAACGTAGTTTGCACCTGACCAGAAGGACCAATGAATGAGGAAAGAAGATATCTTCCATTCTGATTTTGCAGATGTGATTCTTTTACTTTTTCTTTATAAATAAAGTTCTTCTTTTAAGAACCTGATTGATTTTCAGTGTCCTGAAGACAGTCTGGTCTGTGCTCACATTGTTATCCAATTGGTTGGCATGTTATTCTCAAGCCTTTCCAGGAAAGGAGGTGAAGGGGCTGGGGGGGGGGAATATTTTAGGGGGATAGGGATTCCAAGTGACCCTTCCTTGAAATTTTGAGTAAATCATTTGTTGGTGGCAGCAATACCGTCTAAGGACAAGGAGAGGAATTTGTGTCTTGGGGAAGTTTTAACCTAAGCAGGTAGAATATAAGCTTAAGGGGTCTTTCATGTGGGTCCCCACATCTGTACCCCAGAGTTCAGAGTGGGGGGGAACCCTGATAGGTGATGAATTATGTGGGCTCGTGGTTCCCATGCTCTACCAATATTCAGGAACGTAGGCTGAGCTCCACCAATGTTTGGGCTTATATTTTCAGAGCTGTCCGGTCCATAGGATGGACTGGGGAAACCGCGCCAGGTCCTGCACTTTGGGGGGCCCCTCACTTCAGTGGATGTGGGGTCCAGGGCGGCCTGAGGGGTTAGCAGGGAGCCTGGCACTGGCAGCAGTGAGTGACCTGGCCCCAGCCCTCCCTGTTCTGCTCCACCCTGCGTCTTCCTGCCTCTGCTCCACCCCCTCCCTGCCTCCATTCCACCCCAAGGCCCCATCCCCGCCCCACCTCTTTCCAGCTTCTGCTCCCTGGACACTCCCTGGACATTCCGCTCTGATGGGCTGGAGTGGAGCGGAGCAGGCTGGGGCTGGGTTGCTTGCTGCAGTCAGCACCAGACCCCCTACTAACCTCCCAGGCCATCCTGGGCCCCCGTCTCACTGAAGTATAGGGCCTCCAAAGCTTTGGGCCCAGGACAGTTGCCCCGATTCATCCTGTGGATGGGATGAGTCTGCTTGGATCCGTTCTGGGCACCACCAAAAATAATACAAACCTGGCACCCATATCTGATTGCTCTCATAAAATCTTGTCAACAGTTTTGAAGGCTAGCAGTTCCTGCATAGTATGGAAAGACACTAAGATATTTGATTCAGTCTTTTTGATATAGACTAACTTTTTGCTAGCAAATGAATCCTTTCCTTAATGGAGAAGGAAACAAAATTTGAATTACTTTCCTATGATGGATGAACCTTTCCAGGGTTTTCTGCCACCAGTTTTTTGTTCAGTTGCACATCAGACATGCCAAACCTGTGAAAAAAACACAGAAATTGGGCTTATTTTTGGCTTAACTGACTTGTGAGTTACTTGTTGGCTCATTTTTGGCATGTAACTTGTTGCTTGTTTTGGCTTGAAGCTTGTTGCTTGTAGTCTGTTGCTTCTGTTTTTTGATTGGCCAGAGTCAAGGGGCAAAACTCAGCGTGTGCTGAGCTTGTATTTGTCAGTCTGTTTGGTTGTTGTGGTGGTTTGTTTGTTTGTTTGAAGGACCGTGTGCTGTAGCTGGCAGTTGGAGGCTGAGCTACCAAGGAAGGTTTGAAAGCTAGAAGCCTCTGGTAATTGGCTGAGCCTTAACCAGTGGGCGGGGCATTCACTCAGGCCAGGGCTTTATAAAGCTGCGCACAAGCGACCAGGGAGCTTAGCGACCAGGAGCTGCTAACAGGGAGTTTCACAAGGGAGTTTGGAAGGGGAGTAGGAAGGGAGTGGGGGTCCCTTGTCGGTCTCATCTGTGACCCATTGGTCCTCTGAACCTATAAACCAAGCCACATCCAAAACCTTTCTGTTTAAAGCAGAGCAGACAGGGAGCTGTAGACGGGAATTTGAGAGAGTTTGACAGAGGGAGGCTTACGATGGTTAGGAGGACCTGCAACACTTGTGGCAGCACTGCTTCTGTCTCTTCCACCTGCGCCTGTAGCCAGACAGAGCACCAAAGCATGGATGCTTTTACCCAGATTCTGGTGTGGGTTTGCAAAGACTGTAACTTGCAATTTCCACTTACTGATATCCAGGCTGGGGGTGGCATCCAATGTGAAAGGTGCCTACTGGTGGAATCTCTCAGGCAGCAGGTGGGAGAGCTACAGGAGGAGGTGGCTAGGCTGAGGAACATCCGTATCCATGAGCAATTCCTGGACAGTATCCATGTGGAGACAGCTGATGTAGCTGTCCCAGTTCACAGGACTACTGACACACCAGTGGAGGAGGAGATGGCTCAGGGTGGACACTGGCAGCTGGTTACTTCTGGCAGCAGGCAGTGCTCCACCTCTGCTGCGAACTCTCCTGCTGTGGTAATAGATAACCTTTGTGCTCTTCTTGATACAGGAGAGAAGGAATCACCCCAAACAGTTAAGGAGGGGATGCCTCATACCCCTAAGGCTGGGAGGTCTGCTGCCACCACTGATAATAAGAAATGTAGGGTAGTGGTGGTTGGAGACTCTCTGCTGAGGGAGACAGAGACACCCATCTGTCGCCCTGACCGTTCATCACGGGAGGTATGCTGCCTGCCAGGGGCCTGTATCCGAGATGTTACAGAGGCATTGTCGAGGATTATCTGGCCTTCTGACTACTACCCCATGCTACTCATCCATGTGGGCACAAATGATACTGTGAGGTGTGACACTGAGCTGATCAAGAGTGACTACAGGGCTCTGGGAGTATGGGTTAAGGAGTTTGGAGCGCAGGTGGTATTCTCTTTGATTCTTCCTGTCGAAGGTAGGGGCCCGGGCAGAGACAGATGCATCATGGAGGTGAATGCCTGGCTGCGAAGATGGTGTCGCCAGGAGGGCTTTGGCTTCCTCGACCACGGGATGCTATTCGAGGGAAGACTGCTAGGCAGAGATGGTGTTCACCTTTTGAGGAGGGGAAAGGCCTTATTTGCGCACAGACTGGCTAACCTAGTAAGGAGGGCTTTAAACTAGGTTCGACGGAGACAGGTGAGCAAACCCCACAGGTAAGTGGGGAACAAGACCTGGAAGATGGGTCGGAAACAGGAGGGAGCATGGGCTATAATGGCAGAGAGAAAGGAGGGTCAGGGCAAAGCTGGAAGGCAAGATCAAACCAGTATCTTAGATGCCTATATACAAATGCAAGAAGTATGGGTAATAAGCAGGAAGAACTGGAAGTGCTAAGAAATAAATACAACTATGACATTGTTGGCATTACTGAAACTTGGTGGGATAATACACACGACTGGAATGTTGGTGTGGATGGGTATAGTTTGCTCAGGAAGGATAGACAGGGGAAAAAGGGAGGAGGTGTTGCCTTATATATTAAAAATGTACACACTTGGACTGAGGTGGAGATGGACATAGGAGATGGAAGTGTTGAGAGTCTCTGGGTCAGGCTAAAAGGGGTAAAAAACACGGGTGATGTCGTGCTGGGAGTCTACTACAGGCCACCTAATCAGGTAGAAGAGGTGGATGAGGCTTTTTTCAAACAACTAACAAAATCATCCAAAGCCCAAGATTTGGTGGTGATGGGGGACTTCAACTATCCAGATATATGTTGGGAAAATAACACCGCGGGGCACAAACTATCCAATAAGTTCCTGGACTGCATTGCAGACAACTTTTTATTTCAGAAAGTTGAAAAAGCTACTGGGGGGAAGCTGTTCTAGACTTGATTTTAACAAATAGGGAGGAACTCGTTGAGAATTTGAAATTAGAAGGAAGCTTGGGTGAAAGTGATCATGAAATCATAGAGTTTGCAATTCTAAGGAAGGGTAGAAGGGAGTACAGCAAAATAGAGACAATGGATTTCAGGAAGGCGGATTTTGGTAAGCTCAGAGAGCTGATAGGTAAGGTCCCATGGGAATCAAGACTGTGGGGAAAAACAACTGAGGAGAGTTGGCAGTTTTTCAAAGAGACACTATTAAGGGCCCAAAAGCAAGCTATTCCAATGGTTAGGAAAGATAGAAAATGTGGCAAAAGACCACCTTGGCTTAACCACGAGATCTTGCGTGACCTACAAAATAAAAAGGTGTCATATAAAACATGGAAACTAGGTCAGATTACAAAGGATGAATATGCAGAAGCAAGATTAGAAAGGCAAAGGCACAAAATGAGCTCAAACTAGCTATGGGAATAAAGGGAAACAAAAAGACTTTTTATCAATACATTAGAAGCAAGAGGAAGACCAAGGACAGGGTAGGCCCACTGCTCAGTGAGGAGGGGGAAACAGTAATGGGAGACTTGGAAATGGCTTAATGACTTCTTTGAGAAGTCTGGAAGAATGTCTAATATAGTGAATGCTTAGGGGAAGAGGGTAGGTTTAGAAGATAAAATAAAAGAGCAAGTAAAAAATCACTTAGAAAAGTTAGATGCCTGCAAGTCACCAGTGCCTGATGAAATGCATCCTAGAATACTCAAGGAGTTAATAGAGAAGGTATCTGAGCCTCTAGCTATTATCTTTGGGAAATCATGGGAGACGGGGGAGATTCCAGAAGACTGGAAAAGGGCAAATATAGTGCCCATCTATAAAAAGGGAAATAAAAACAACCCAGAAAACTACAGACCAGTTAGTTTAACTTCTGTGACAGGGAAAATAATGGAGCAAGTAATTAAAGAAATCATCTGCAAACACTTGGAAGGTGGTAAGGTGATAGGGAATAGCCAGCATGGATTTGTAAAGAACAAATCGTGTCAAACTAATGTGATAGCATTCTTTGATAGGATGACGAGCCTTGTGGATAAGGGAGAAGGGGTGGATGTGATATACCTAGACTTTAGTAAGGCATTTGATACGGTCTCGCATGATATTCTTATAGATAAACTAGGAAAGTACAATTTAGATGGGGCTACTATAAGGTGGGTGCATAACTGGCTGGATAACCGTACTCAGAGAGTAGTTATTAATGGTTCCCAATCCTGCTGGAAAGGTATAACAAGTGGGGTTCTGCAGGGGTCTGTTTTGGGACCGGCTTTGTTCAATATCTTCATCAACGATTTGGATATTGGCATAGAAAGTACGCTTATTAAGTTTGCAGATGATTCCAAACTGGGAGGGATTGCAACTGCTTTGGAGGACAGAGTCAAAATTCAAAATGATCTGGACAAATTGGAGAAATGGTCTGAGGTAAACAGGATGAAGTTCAATAAAGATAAATGTAAAGTGCTCCACTTAGGAAGGAACAATCAGTTTCACACATACAGAATGGGAAGAGACTGTCTAGGAAGGAGTATGGCAGAAAGAGATCTAGGGGTCATAGTGGACCACAAGCTTAATATGAGTCAACAGTATGATACTGTTGCAAAAAAAGCAAACGTGATTCTGGGATGCATTAACAGGTGTGTTGTAACAGGTGTGTTGTAAACAAGACACGAGAAGTCATTCTTCCACTTTACTCTGAGCTGGTAAGGCCTCAACTGGAGTATTGTGTCCAGTTCTGGGCATCGCATTTCAAGAAAGATGTGGAGAAATTGGAAAGGGTCCAGAGAAGAGCAACAAGAATGATTAAAGGTCTTGAGAACATGACCTATGAAGGAAGGCTGAAACAATTGGGTTTGTTTAGTTTGGAAAAGAGAAGACTGAGAGGGGACATGATAGCAGTTTTCAGGTATCTAAAAGGGTGTCATCAGGAGGAGGGAGAAAACTTGTTCACCTTAGCCTCCAATGATAGAACAAGAAGCAATGGGCTTAAACTGCAGCAAGGGAGATTTAGGTCGGGCATTAGGAAAAAGTTCCTAACTGTCAGGGTAGTTAAACACTGGAATAGATTGCCTAGGGAAGCTGTGGAATCTCCATCTCTGGAGATATTTAAGAGTAGGTTAGATAAATGTCTATTAAGGATGGTCTAGACAGTATTTGGTCCTGCCATGAAGGCAGAGGACTGGACTCGATGACCTCTCGAGGTCCCTTCCAGTCCTAGAGTCTATGAGTCTATGAGTCTAAACCGGGGAAAGGGGTGAGAGAGTCAGGGATGCACAGTGGGCCCACCATAGTCCCAGACTGAACGCCAGGGGATCTAGTCACATAGAGTGTTGGAGTTCTTAGGGACTGGCTTGTTTTGGCCTTGTTTTGAAGTCGGATTAGTTTGATTTTTGGCTTATTTACCATGTGAAAGTTGTTAACTGTGCTGCGCATATGTTGCAACTGCTCCTCCCCAAAAAACCAAAAAATTGACAACATTTGGATTAGGTAGTGCAAAGAGGGGAATTGATTGTGGAGTGTTTTGAAATGAGTCTCCTTTAGTTGCCAGCTAGAAAATATGTCATAATTCTCCCCCCATAGAAAATGATAATTTTTAAGGAAAAAAAATTAAAATATAAAACTGAAATATTTAGTCTGAAAACTAACATAGTTCTATTCAGAAATACCATCATGGCTCCATTTTCCTCTGTGGCAGGCTACCTGGTTAGATTACACTTCCCATTCTGCACCATGGTTGCCTGACTTGGTGAGGGAAGCCCCTACAACACGGAGTCCCATCATGGCCACAGTGCATAATGTGAGATGAAGTACAACAGGGTAGCCTTGTGGATAAAGAAAAATGACGTCATGAGGCAACTGAACTACAACTCCCATGAGACAATGAAGCAGCATTTTTTAATCAAAATATTTCATTTTTTCGCTGAAATATTTTTTTTCACAGAAAATTAAAAACCTTTTTTAAACCCATTCAGTTATTCAAGGAAAAATATCCAATTTTTCTGAGGAAAGCAGACATTTTTCACAATTTTTATATTTGAAACCCCAATTTTCTGTTAAAAAAAGTCTTGATTGAAAATTTTCCACCAGCACTATCTCTGTGATTTTACTCAAATGTATAAATAAATGGGCTGGAAAGCTATTTTTTGCTTAATTTGTCAATTTTATTGTATAATAATTTTAATATTGTAAAGATGCCCAGGGGTTATGGGTAGGGACATAATTTACACAGAGTAATTAATGGCAGGGTTGGTAGCATCAACTATGGTTAAATTTGCCCAGCGTTTTCCCCTATAAGAATCTGTTTTCAGTTGCTGTATAAACTTTAGCTTTCAATTTCTGTTTAACTGAAGACAGACATATATAAGTGCATTTACTAAAAAAATGATATTCAACAAAACAAGTTAGCAAACATTTTCTAAAGAAAAGGTAACTTGTTATTTCAAACTATTCAAAATCCGTCCACAATTAAGTCCTAGAGGGAGAAGATAAAGAAATAAGCAAACAAAACACTTTAGCAACTCAATCTGAAATAACACAGTCATATTGATCTGTGACTAATTTTTGTCTTTGACTGCTGTCTTTCCATACTGTTGGTGAAAAATAGCCACAAGAAAAAAAATGTAATAAATATAACAGCTCCTTGCTTTTTTCCCCAAGGTATTATACACAATACAAGGCCTAGAGTATGAAATGGAAACTGGAAGGCAAGGGCCAAATTGTCTGCTGTTGTAAATTGGCAGTACTCTCTTGACTTAAGTGGAGGCCCACAGATTTATATCTGGAGAGAATGTGGCCCCATATTTTTTTTCACACTAACTCAGAATATTTTCTTGAAAAACAAAGAAAAGAATTACAGTCACTGTAATTAAAATGATGTATATCAGAGAACTTAACATAATCAAAAGGCATTGCAAAGAATTTGCAAAGATTCCCTCCCCCTCCCAAAGAAAATTTGCAAAGATCAATGGTGTGAATACCACAATTGCACCAATATTTGTATTTACTATTAAATGAAAGGCTTCCATTATGTTTTGCAACAGCTCACCCATCCAAAACTCCACATTTTCTGCACTGAGCCTCTTTCTTTAGTTTTCTGTGGAGGCTAAGTAGCATATTCAGTATTCCTAAAGATATATATCTTCATATTGTGCAACACTCTGAATTTCATTGAAGATAATGTGACACATCTGTGCCATCATATAGGGAATCTTGTTAATGTCTACCAGTTTTTAGCTGTTTGTATTGATTAGCTTAGCTCAGGCTGAAGAAGATTAAATCTTTGTTTATCTTGAATATTCTCTGGAGTTTTCCATTGTATCTAACACAGCTGTTAGAAAATGACACACTTTCCAATTTCAGCACATATACACTCCGCTTCTAATTGAGCTTTAAAAGGTCAGATTTATCATATTAGCTGTTCAGTTTTGACAGGATGGTCCATAATACTCACTTAAGTGTATCTTTGCAGGTCTTCAGGTATATTGCACCACACTCTGTATGATATATAGTCTGTTCTGATTGGAGCATGGCTCTGCCTGCTGAGAATCCTTATTTGTTATGAAACGTTCTTAGCCTATTAATTGTCCTTCTCATACACACTCACACACACACACACACACACACACACACACCTCATTTCACACACTTGCAAGCATACTCACACAAAGATTCACATTCATCTCATTGTGAACTCGATCATATGTACAATTAATATTCTCAACATAAAGGCGACACAGCTTCCACTTGACCTCAGATAAAATTGTGTGCTCAGTTCACACCACTAAAAATCAGTCCCAAAGAGTATCAGACTGGACACCATAAATGGATAACACTTTTGGCCATGTCACATGTCAGATTGGTGTCAGAAGCACAATAAAATACGAGCAGGCATTGGGCATATAAAATACAAATCTATAGTGTTTACTCATGCAAATTTATAAATAGGAAAGTGAGAAATAAGACTTTGCTTCTGCAAGCCTACTCACATCGAGGGGTACTTATTCATATGTGCAGTTCCATGAATCAAGCCCTATGGCTCTTAGATTCTGGCATAATAAGAACATTTGTCCTGGGACTCTTGGTGCACAACTGATGAAAGAGATAAACCCTAAAATATTCATGGCAGGAAAATAAGCATATAAACGGTTTATCATGGATGCAAATATAAGTCTTGTGTGTATGTTAAGAATTGTTTCTCATTAGAGATTAGAAGTAGATAAACTCAGTGACCTGTTGCATGAGATATAATTAATTTAGCAGCTTGGTTATATCTGAAGCAATAGAAAGCAATTTTCCACAGAAAGGTTGAAAAAATCCATATTGATCAGTACTAAGTAGTAAAAATTTATTGCAATGTTGTCAGTTGCCTTATTCCAAATCAATACAAATCTCACCAAAAGCTTCTTAAATGCAATAAGAATCTGACAAGGCCTTTTTGTCACAGATTAGTGTTAAAGCAATGAAAGGGCCCCTGAGGAAAATTGTCTCTCTGACCAGATTGCCAGTTGTATTCTGTTTCAGAAGTGTTCTTTGGGGTATAGGACATCTTTATTGACATTTTGGAACCACGAAGAAAAGCTTAGCGTTTTTTCAGTTAACTAATGCAAATGTTAAGAAATGCCTAAGGACTTTGAGCTCTACATAAGTTGTTTTTCATAAAGTTGCAAAATTTGTTGCATGCCAGATGCTAACGAAGAATTGATTTTTAGAGAAAATATTCCTATTGGCCACCAGAGTAAAAAATATAGCGTTGGACACATTTTAACAATCCTGTTTAAAATTTAATAAAAAATAATACCATAATGTGATGACATTCTGAGAAATAACATCCTTTAGCAGGAATCCTGCAGTTGATTCAAACTGACATGAAAAAAAATCTGTCTTTCTGAGGCATGGGCAAGAGGTTTTTGCAAGGAAGTTGTGAGTTATGCTATATTCAGAATGGACTCAACTCAACTTCAATTTAACTTTAGATCTTACAACAAGAAGCAACCACATCAAGCAGCAGAATCTAATTTGGAGCTACAAAAGGAGAAACAGAAGCCCTTAGACCTTTTAAGACAAGTGATGTTTCATGAATCTCATCTTGCTAGAATTTAGTCACCTTGGCAGTGCCGTTGCGTTGCATAAATGTATCCAGTGAGATGTTCTATTTAATGCTCATTTATTATTGCTTTATAATTATTTGGACAGCACCTATACCCAAAGCCTCTAATTAAAAATTATTTGAATTTAGACTCGGTGAAAGGTGCCAGATTAACTGGCAAGAGGTTTTGAATTCCAGTATTTTTCAATATAAAAGTAATTTTTCATTTTACAGGATCAATGTATATGAACTATGTTAGGACTTCAGAGCACCTAAATCTAATCACTTTGGCGCATCCCTTCTCTAGGAGAATGTAAGTATTATGTCCATTGCTAGTAAACCCATTGATTTTGGCCATTTTAATTATACAGTACCATAAAGATATCCCAGCATTATGTCCATAATCAGTGGAAGGGAGTAGCCTAAATGTTACTGTGTGAGGTTTACCACTTGATTATAGTAGTCCAATTTTAAGGCAAACGTGCAGCTTCCCAATCATTATAACAATCTTGGATCATTTCAACTGGGGACAGAGTGCAGATTCTATTTCAAGTTCCTGTTTGTGGCTGTTTGAAATTTGTATTGACAAAAGTATCAAAAAAGCAACAATAAAAGCTTCACTGATCCCTGCTTTCTGGATTAGTTGGTTAGTTCTTTGAAATTATTATTATATAAGAGAGTAAGAGGGAGGAAGTTACAGAATCTTTCCCTAAAAAGTTTTGTTGATATCTGTGTTAGATCTCCATAGATCTATCACTGTTTTTCCGCTCCGCAGAATGTTGCTGTTGTTTTTGTGCTAAAAAAATGTAGAAGCCTCTAAAAGGGGAGGTTGTTACACTGGCAATCCATCTATAATAAATATGTTTTAAAAGTTCATTTTTAGCTTGAATTCTACAATATTTGTATAACTAACTGACAGCAGCTTGAATTTTGACTTATATATTTTTACACTCCAGCAAGGAATTCAAAATTCACATTACATTATTGGTGTTGAAGTAATCCAGTCAGGGAACAGAAATAATATCTGTGTAATTCTCAAATTTAGAATATTCATTATTCATCAATAATCTGAGGACAAATACATATTCACTGAAAAAAAAACAGGAATTAATTTGAATAATTAACATAGTTTAGAATGTTATAAAATTCAGAAACAGCAAAAAGGTGGAAGTTGATGAATATATTATTTGCTACTAATGATTCACAAAGCTCTAAAATAGTAAATGAAGAAGAAAAAAGCAGAGCCTTTATGAAAGAGCACAATGTGTTTCTCCTCTGACAATCTGCACTAAGGTCTGAGAACATAATGGTTGCTGTACTTGGTACACAACAACAATGCTTAGAAAAGTGCAATATACATCAAACAGCAAAGGAATCACAATTTCATGGTTAGAATAACACATTTTATACTTTCAATCCACTGGGGTGAAATTCTGGCCTCAGTGAAGTCAATGGCAGAAATCCCATTAACTTTAATGGCACGCTGTCACCTCACGTTTCAGGTTGCCTTCTTCATTACGCCAATGGGGAGAGTAGTGAAGAGAGAGATGTTGGTAAAGCTCCTCAAGGGTGAAGAAAGAGATAAAGGAGACACTGACTAGTCGGCTCAGATCTGCATTCTGTTCCCAAATGCAACTGAGGTTGATTTCCAGAGTGCTCCGATATGTAGTTTGACTATTTTGTGGCTGCTTTCAAACAAGCTCTTGACAATAGGCAATAATGCCTGAGAAGTTTGCAATTTTTATATGGTTGCCTTTGCAGTCCTAGAAGTGGGACAAGAATTTATTTAAAGAAATATAAGAGAAGGTGGAAAACATACTCATTTTAGCTTGACTCTATCACTACAGAGAATGAGAAACTAAAGTGTGAAATAATCTATACTCTTGTAATCCATAAATGCAAAATTAGGTTATGCTTTAGTTTTGTCTTTGCAAAACCAACACATGATGATGGAATTTTTATTAAAAACAAACCATGTCCCACCAATTCCTGAACCTATCTCCTACTATAGTATAAATCACAAATATAACACTGTACAGTATAGTTATTACAGAGCAGTGGTGAGCAAAACAATATGTTCAGAGTTTATCCAACTTTACAAAGGGATAATTCTGTATATACTGAATTAGTTTATGAGAGTTACTTGGGAGGATCAAAGCAACTGGCTCTTTTATTGACTGCTGCTATCAGTGAATGAAAACAGAAAAGAGGATTTTTGCAGGGCATTTGTAAGCCATGGATGTCTCTTTAGATAGTTTAGCTGTGCTAAAGACAGGATTATAGAAGCATCCTTATGTTCTGTGATGAATCAAAAGAAGATTTGCAGCCTTGCACAATGGGAAGTCATGCAGTCCAATACTAAATAACATCTGCTGTGTACTTTTATGCCTCTTGCACATTGCAAAACATGTAGTAGGGATATTTTTGGAAAGGAGAGAGGTTTCAAAGTCCACAATATAACAACAGGTAACAGATGTTCTGGTCAGATGGTTAAGCTAAAATATATTTTAGTAACTGGGATCTTAGGCAGCAAATTAAAACGGGATTTATGACATAAACTTTCTGTACTGTAATTATCTTTGAAAGCTCCTCTGGATATATGGAACTTTCAAGAATAAATTTTGTTTCTGTAACACCAAGGAGCATTATTTTATTATTCTGTGAATTGATCTTTAATTGTAGTTGGTATAATACCAAGCTCTTCTGCCAGATTTTAAGACTTCTCAAGATAATCAAACAAGTTAATTAAAAAACAAATTCTTGCAGCTAAATTGTGGAGTTATGATATGCATGATGGTGTGTATTCATAAGAAATATCTTGTTCTGAGTAAATTGCAGAGGCAGAATGCAAACACACCCCTTCCTTTAATATCTGTTGCTATTCATAATCCTGGGGTGATTGTATTATTATTTTATTACTGTTTTTACTATTATAGTTGTTATTTTATTGAGACCTGCATACTGGTCTTTTATCAGTCCAGTGAAGACTGTAGGGCACTTGATCACTCATTCTAACAGAACATTTGTCTTTATGTAACAAATAAAGAGCTGGTGTGGAAGCCCATGTCCGGTTATGAATGAATGAAGCTGATGTGAAGCCCTAGGGTTGCAGGAATCTGTGTACCTCATGGCTAAGATACTGCACAGAGCAGATGAGTTCCATTGTTGGTCTCAAAGGAGCCATTGCTGCTACTGCTGGCTAGTTGCTTGCCAAAGTTGTACCCCTACACCTTGGACATTGCTGTGGGAGCATGAAAAGCCAATAAGCAGCCCAAGAAGCAACTGTTGAATTCAGATGGGATAAAACAAGCCTTTATAAAGGTCACTCTTCTGTTGTTTTCCTCTTTGGATTGATAGATGGCTGTAAGAACAGTTGCTGCCAACTCAGGTGTTTCTAGATATCTATGCTAGTATTTCTTAGCTCTGAAAGATAAGGACTGCTAGTTAGCCACTGGGAATTCTGGCATTCAGGTGGTGATGCAGTGTGTTTATAACATCAAATATCCTATGTTCCTGAAACTTAATCTACTGGCTACAGTATAATAAAATTATTAAAATGTGATTTCCTTGCTGCACGCTAGACACACCACATAGCCATTGCTACAGCATTATTAGTGTTTATTGTTTTAAGAGAAAGGGTCAGGAGAAAACCTGACCATTCGTTATGTCACCTCTCTCTTCCTGTGATGCTGTGGCTGTTGATTTCAACTGAGGCACTCAACCTAGAAATCCATTGATTTAACTGAGAGGAAATGTGACAGGGCATTATTGGGGAAGGGCTCTTTACAATACAGCTTGTAGAATTCCCCCCTTGTTACAACAGAGTCGAAGACTGCTCACTTTAAAGACATACTGCAAGCCTACCCCTCCTTCCTTGGCTTTGAAGAGGATTAAGCAGATTGCATCTGGGTTAAAGAGGGTGAGAGGTAGTATTTAGTAATCCTGACTGGAGAAATCTCAGATCTTTTATTGGGTGATTTTACTATTTGTCTCTGTGTCTTAATGTGCCATCATCACAGGATGACAAGATCTGTTTCAGAAATCAACTTAAAGAAGCCCTGTTGGACAGTCTTCATCTTTCCCCATGGTACATTTTCTGATCTACTTTAGCAGCTCACAGAGAGATCATGAGGTACTTCTGAACCTGAAAATTAGAGACTGCCTGCCATGGAAGCAAGTGAGTGATGGGAGGATTACAAGGTTCATTTTTGTTGTTTTTGATTAAAAGGAAGCTGAGGGAAAGTATTTGGCAGTCAGCTAGGAAAACAGGAAGGTGAACAAGCAGTTTGGGAGATAATCAAATAATAAAACTGTCACTCAACCAATCATTTAACGATGTACCACACAGAACATGTGGGTGATATAATGTTGGTATAGTCTTCAGTTTGCAATGATGGTGTTACTTACAAATAGCAAAGTGAAGTGAATTAGACAGAGCTTCCAACAGAGGCAACAATGAAAATTGTGTAGAACCCCACGTTACATATTGGGTTAATGAAAGTAGTTTTTTTGGCTTTTGTTTTAGTTTCACTTCCCTGTTTTCCCTTTAAGCTACAATACATCAGTTACTATAGAAACAATGGTTTCATTGGCACAAAGGGTGTTTAGTAAAATCCACAAATGTATATAAAATCAATTTGTGTAATAGTTTAAATTTGATATGATGGGCTGTGAAATTAAGTAGCTTATGAAAATGTTTTACTGAGAGATATGTATATGTTATATCTACTTTCACTCATACATGCTTGTACAAATATTGAGACTGATTGAAAACAGAATAAATAATTAAGTAATAAAAGTGTGAAGTCTACATTGCTTTTCCAAACAGACCTTTGACTTTTTTTTCAATTCAGGAATGATTCTTATAGCTAGAAAATACAAGGATAAATTAATTTCCTTGGAATATGCATACATCATTCTTTAGTAATGATTCATTCCTCTTTGACCCTAGTCAACAACACACTTTACCTGCCAATAGCACCAGCACATTAACTCTGTGTACCTTATAATACAAACATTAGACTGAATCCCTCTTTCCTTTATTAGCTTTCTTATTCCATAGACAAAGCACAATCAGTAAAGGAGTCGTTCCTATTTTTTAGAAAGAAGTAGATTAGTCCATTTCCTCTTGGGGGTTTGCAAAGTTCTTCAATAGACGTGACTGGCAGAGGAAGGGGCTGAAGATGGTGGCCTAAGGGAATAAACTGCTGACTTGATAAATCTTTGGGTCTTAAGAGGTCATCTCTTGATGTCTAGAAGAAAGATTGACTTACCAGCAAATATGAGCATGAGCTGTTACCGCTTTTTAAAATTTGGAAAAATATATATATATATAAACACCTTCATATAGGAGATACTCATATTATAAACAGTTACTGGAGCAATGTTTTCATATGTGAAGACTTTAGCAGTTCTCATGGATGAATTTATTTATTTTTACCAGTCTCTCTGCTCACTAGTGTATTATTTCAGCAAGGAGAGCTAGGAATTTAAATGAAATTTTACCCTAATAAATGTAGCTATGTAATGTAACAAGAAGAGATTTGAAACCTTATGAACTTCAGCAAGAGCTGATAGAAATTAAATGGTACAGTAACAGTACACTGTGATCCAATTGTTATTAATGACATTAGAAAACCTCATAGCAACATCTCTCTGGTACTTATTTGCATCGCCCAGAGTGGAGGAATCAATGGCAACTATACTAGTACCAGCTAAGGACTTGACCTATTTAGTTTAGTAGTTTGCAAATGATTTAGTTTTCAAACTATAAAGCACATAAACAAAACATCATAAGGTAGATACAGTAGGGACTGGTTTGCCCCTCACTGGCACAAGGGAGTGCAAATTATGGACAGCTGTGACCTGGGAGGGGTTCATTCTCAGGGGACAATGTAGAGATATGTCTGTAGGAGATAATAATTTAGAGATGCTTCCTGATAAGGGAAAGTATAATGAACATAGGAATTTGGAGATGTGCCCTGTAGGCAAGGGTTGGGAACAGGGCTGTATGCCACAGTTCACCAGAGACACTCTCCAGCTTATTTTATTAAAGTTTTATTCCTTTCTACTTCACTGGTTTGTTATTTAATGAACTCCAAGATTGTTACAGACAACAGAACATGCTTTTACTGTCCTTCCTGGATGGAAAGAGACAGTGGTGGTGTGACCCTGTGGGAAGCATTTTGAAGGAGCTAGGGGCTGAATGAGCCAGGCCATATCCCATCTCTGGCTGTGTTTTCCAGTTGCAAGATCCTTGATGGAGTGGACAATGTAGCATATTTTGTTGCTGTAACTGGTCCAAACCAGCTTCCTTCCACTGGCAGTCTTGCACCCAGGGTATGTCAATAGAACCTGGTGGGGTGGGGGGGAACGGAGTCCGATAATGTGTTAAATAACTAGGAAGCTTTTTATATATTTACAACATCCCTGTGTGGTTGGCAAATGTCATTATTCCCATTTTACAAATGGGGAGCTGAGGCACAGAGAGACTAGGTGACTTGCTCAAGGTCACACAGGAAGCCTATGGCAAAGTTGAGAATAAAATCCAGATACTTTCAATCCCAGGCTATCCCCTAATCACCTTCATTTCAATCTGACATTCAAGAACAAATGCAAAGCTTACACCTATGGAATGTAGTGTTATGGAAACACAGGCTGTCTGTGAACTGGCTCATAAATCTACCGTATTTCTCATACTGTATTGTTCTTAACCTGTGTATTCTGAGGGTCATAAATTAATGCTGAAAGATGGACAACTCTTCCTTATGTTTCTGACAACCAAATAAATGAAGCAGATTGGTATTATTTTAAAATACTTGGTTGTTTCAATGTAGGTTTCCTCAATACTTTAAAAAGACATTTTATAGGTTCCTCTCCTGCAGAATGAACATTCTGAATCCCGATTGTGGCTGTTGTCACCTCACTGTACTTGCCTCCAACTCTCACGGAGCTCCATATCGAAGGTTTATATTAATCAGATTGGCAGGGATGTGCTGATTACTTGCCTTGCAGGAGTGGACCTGATGGAGTGACAGTAACAGTAACATGCGGTTTTCTCTGCCCATTTCCAAAAAGAAAAAAAAATTGCCAGAAAACCTTGTTAGCCAGCATCATACTTTCCACTTGGGTCTGGGAGGATCAGTAAAGAAGAATGTAAAATATGCAGTTGATTGATATTTCCATTACAACCCAAAGAGTGGTTTTAGTGCTGGCAGTAAAGCTACAAATGAACTTGGAACAAGGAGGTGAAAAAAGAAGTATAAGGAGAGAACTGTAGTTCATTTTAGTCCCATAGCTCCTTGGAAGGTCAATCCTACTTTTTTGCACCAGAAGAGAGTGCCAGGCTGAGGCAAAAAAACAAACAAAAAAAGAAATAAAAGGGAAATTGAAATTTTTTTGAGTATTGGAAAAAGAGCATCAATAAAAAAGAAACTTGCATCTACGAAAACTTTACTGAGAAGAAGAGGTTAATTGTCATTTTCAGAATGAACAGTGTAAAAAATGTAACAGAAATGTAGGTAATCTGCAAGTGCAGTCTGTATTTCTAGTGGTTCATTATGGGTTGTATGCTCTTCCAAAATGGTCAAAAAATATAGTAATCTCAACAACTGACACATGCAAAAAGAAAAAAAAAGTAAATCAGTTTTAGCCTACATGGATTAAGGTCAATTGTTTTGGAGCCTAGAGGTTGAGTCTGACAGATCCTTTTATGATTTTTTTTCCTCCTGGGCCCTAAGCCTGTAATTTGTTGTGTGCAACCAGATTGCAGACCCATGTAGAGCCCCAATAAAAACAACCAGTGCACAATAAATTGCAGGCATGGGACGTAAGTGAAGAACAGTATATAAAAAAAAGCTGGCCAGAAACTAAAATGAGAAAGATAGAAGAGCAGCCAACATCTCTCTCTGATCCTGAGCAGGAACTTAACATGGGTCTTCTACAACTTCGTCAAATGCCCTAACCACTAGTCTATTGACTCCCTCCCTCCCCTGAGAAATATTCTCACTGAAATGCACACATTTTCACAAAGCATTTCAGTTTTGGTGAAACAGCATTTTTGAACAGAAAAACAGGTTTTGCTGAAATTCTTTTTGACCAGCTCTATTATAAAAAGCATGAAGAGGTTTATTACTCAAACCTCTACAAAACTATAAATCCACAAAATTGTTGATGACATAGACTGGGATCACTACTATAGCATGAAACTTCCCTTAAATGTCTTTTACAATGCACACTATACAGGTAGCTGGTGTTGTATGTACCTATATCAATATGGGGAGACCATTAGGATTCCATTTTCTGGGTAGTGCACCTTTTACTGTTAAGAGTCTCCCTGCCTGTCCACTGCGGAGCACTGCTCTGAGTCAATGCAAGAAGTCTGACACAGAATGAGCATTATTATTTTATATACTGAGATAACGCCTACAGGCCTCAGCCAAGTCAGGAACACACTGTGCTAAATTGTGTATAAATAGACAGAAACTGACAATCCCTAGCACACAGTGCAAACTCACTCTCTCGCATGTACATATATGTGCAGGTTCTGCTCTTGTGTATACTAGGGACATTTTGTGCATATATGCCACTATTACTAACAGTAGTTCAGTTACATTGCTGTTAGCAAAGTTGTGATTGTAGACTGGCTGCCTTGAGCAGGTTTAGGTGCTATAGTACTTAAAACACCAGCATCTGGTCTACATTAAGGCTCACAATATTTATAACACTAATTTAGCAGAACCTCTGTTAGTTACAATGCGATCTGGAAAGAATGACTCTAAAGGTGAGAGAATAGATTAGTCTCCATGTTCATTCGATTCTGACCTTCTCAGAGACTACCAATATGTTTGTGTGAAGTGTTTTTTTTTTTTTACTAATGTGGACACCTGTACATGGATTGAAACCAAACCAATATTTTCATATCTTGGCCAGTTGATACAACAGCTAAGTACTTTGGGGCCATTAATCTCCTAGGTTAGTTTCACTTGGAGGCTTAAGAGTGCATTCTAACCCCACATATGCCTGTATTTTTTTTTTATATATACACTTGGTATTATTCCATCGACTACCACGGAATAACTAGTGATTTATAGAAGTGTGCAATCAGAAACAGGCTCATAGTGCCCGGACTTCAATGTCTTTAGCTCATTATCAGTTATTTGTACTTTTATATGAGGCTTTTATATAGTTCCACTCACCATCATTCTTTTAATGCTACATTATTGTTTTAGGGTAAAAATGTCTCGGTTTTCATGACTGATTGTTGGTATACTTTGTTAAACATAAATCTCCAAGGCCTAGTCCACACCCAGTTTTTGTACTGATTTAACTATTTGTTTTGGATGTGATTTTTGTTTCCTAACCAAAACAGTTAAATCTATAACACCCCAGTGTAGATGCAGTTATACTGATTTAGAGGATCCTTATACGAGCATATTTTAGTCCAATAAAGATATGGGAATAAGATATACCAGTGTAAGCTCCTTTATACTGGTATAACTGCATCCACAAAAAGGAATGTTTCACTTTAATGATACTGGTTTCAAACTAAAACCATGTAGACAAGTCCTAACGTATAATCTTACTCTAAAAGAGCATTGTACTTCTAAGATACTTAATAGGGGATGCAGGGCTCTTCTCTTCAGACTTCCTGATGCCATATGCTTGAACGCATTGTCAATAGGCAGTCTAATTACTGCTGAGTCATAGTGCCCATCTGCTTAACTCCAACCAGGATTGTCAAGGCTAATTCCCCACTCGGCACTTTGAGTGCAGAAGGTGGGGGCCCACAAGACTCTAAAAATTAACACCTGCCACTCCAGGCTTGTATTAAACTCCCAAGGTTACAGCTTTTCTCTGACCTTGTATAGGTAGATGCTGCCACCACCCAAATGCAAACAAAAACAAAAACCCTTTGAACCCAGGAAGGCACACGTTGGAATTCTTCCCTGTGGGGTACCCTTAAGCCTTTCATCCCCTCTCCAGAGAGAGCTGAGAAAGAAACCAAAGGAAATCAACTGTTGCCACCAGCTAATTAAACAACATGCACAAATCCCTTAAGACACAACAACCCAATCCTATTCTTAAAAAAGATAAATGTTATTTAAAAAAAAATACATCTGGAACTTAGGCTATTGCTAGATTTTAAAAGAGCAAATATAATAATTAAGCATCAAGAATGGTTTTCTGAGGTCCAGCTTAATGGTTACAAGCAAAGCAAAAGCATTTGGGGGTTAGCACAGAGGAGTCCACAAGCCATAAAAAAATAAAAGAGAGAAACTTAATTGTGTCTTCCTAGACATTTGCTGATCTACTTATATATCTGGGGGTTTCAAAAAAGTAATTTCAAGATATAATCTGGTGATTTTCATACCTGGCATACAGCTTTTACAGCATAGCTCCAGCCCTGTCTTTGCTCTGTCCCCTCTCTCTGGAGAACAACAACAGACTGACAAAGGGAACGTTTTTCCACCAATTGTAAAAAATTCTAGCCCTTCCATTGGCTCTCATGGTCAGGTGCCCACTCCATTCCTTTTACCTTTACCCTTTAACCCTTTACAGGTAAAGCAAGTAGAGAACAACTACTAACAGGGATTTTGTAGTTAACTGGCTGGCTGGGTGTCCAGAAAAGGGACAGAGAGTCCTGTGGCACCTTTAAGACTAACAGATGTATTTGAGCACAAGGTTTTGTGGGTAAATACCCACTTTGTCAATTCATCCACAAAAGCTTATGCTCCATCTGTTAGCCTTAAAGGTTCCACAGGACTCTCTGTTGCTTTTTACAGATCCAGCCTAACATGGCTACTGCTCTGATACAGAAAAGAGAGCTACCCCTCCCTTCATTTATCAAAGGATATAAAATGAGTTCCATGACAAGTGGTAAGTGATGGAATAGAAGAAGTTCTGCAGAGAATCCATAGGAAGAGCTAACTTTGGGAGAAAGTTTTCACTGAAGTTTATGTTCTGTTATTGTTTAACTGGATTATGATTATGGCCAAACCTAAAGAAGGGGGTAATTTTGGACTACATACTGGGAGTGGGGTGGGGTGGGGAGTATATAATGTTGGGACCAGGCTGAGAAATACACTTGTCTTCTTAGTTAAATAACAAATAAAGGAACTGTACTCCTTCAGACGTGGACTCAGTACTACGTCTAATAGGGAAAAATAGCATTAGTTTAATACTGAAAACCAAAAAAGTTTCTACCAGTTTGAGGCAGTTCACCAGTTTCAGTGGTATTCACTATCTTAAACCTCAAAGTGGTAGAATTTTTCAAAATGGCAGAATTTTTGTGCCTGAGACCAATGTACAGCCTCTATTTGGAGAAGGGGTTGGACTAAATTCTGCTCCTACAATGGGATACAGCTCATGGTCTGATATGTCTTTTCAGTGTCTTAAGTTCTATAATTCCAATTTGTTTTAAATGACTTAAAAGTGGTATATTTTTGCTTATAAAACTTTAAATTTGTAATGTAAGAAACAGCCAAGGCATAATTATAATGAAGTTTGCTTTAGGAAACAATACTCTCCAAGAAAACTATCCTCAAAGAGAGGAGAACTTGATTCTGTAATGATGCCCTTTTATATTACTTTGTTCTATTATACTAAATGGCTGATGTAGGTGTAAACCTTCTATCTGATGTTGCTGCAGCAGAATGAAAGTTGATCAATATATCATTATTGATCATTTTCCTTCTGATTGGTTAAGCAAACTTGTATGCTATTTTTACCCCTACACAGACAGTCAGACTAATTTATCCACAAAAAAATTTGAATAAATGCGTCCCTTTGCTGATACTCTGAAAAACATAACAAATCTGTTATATAAGACAACTGAATAATAACATGATTATTGATGGACCAGAGCACTTGAATATGTGCTTAAAATTAGGCATGAAAATACATGTGACTAAAGTTAGGCATGAGATTAATTAGGGCCATGGTAATCAAATGTCAGTCTCTGTGCCAGTTTCTGAGTAGCCAGATTTTCATTGGCATAAAGAGACACTTCCCCATAAAATACATTTTTAAAATCATGCACTATGTCTCTATGAGTGGGCTGAACTTTAAATTGAAAACTTTTTTAACTTCTTGGATTAAAATTAAATATTTTACATCTTTAGCAAAAACACTTCTGGTAAATTTGAATAAACAGCCATGCTGCAACCTGAGTAGTCTAAATCTAGTAGCATCATATTGTGCATTATTGTTCCATTGATGGTCACACTCTTATGTGCATGGATGTATTCCTCAAGTCTCTCAAATTCTCTCTCTCTTTCTCTCTCTGTGACTCACATTCAGGAAAAAGTCATAATTCAGTGATCTTGTTCTCAGTGTTGTTTGATGGTCCATTTAGCTCCCATGTTTGGAGTATTCTGAACTTTTTTTACTGGTGGCATGCCAGCTTAGCAATGTGATTTTCTACTTGTACTTCATCATGATGCTAACCCTTAAAGCATAATACCTTTGTGAGCTCAGAGTGTCTTCTTCCCACAAGTTCAAATCTCTGGTGGGCACTGGCAGCATGCTGAAAATCTAGTTATGTTATCAATTACATATCTTTCCCTGCACAGTTTCTGTGTGTAATGACATCTGCTTAATGAAATTGGGTTGAACTAGTTCTTCCTCTATTTCTTTTCTTATTATCACATACCCAGTAGCTCAGAAATGCATCAGGAGGAGGGATCAAGCAGTGAGTGTGCAGCTCAGATTAAGTCAGATTAGGTTTCTACAGCTCAGCTATCCCTGGTTTAAATGAATTTAATTGCATTTTTTATCCAGTTAGGTAAATGAAAAGAGATCTCTTAAATTGATTGGCTTACTGTTCCATTATTGGCCTGTCTAATCCACTTGTTCTCAGTATAGCTTTCTATTGGAATATATGTTAATAAGACAATTTTTTTAACTTTCATAGACCTTAGTTTTTAGCCACTGTAAACAGATTATATGTTTAAAATAATTTTTTGTGTGTGTGTGGGGGGGAAATAGACATGCAATGGCAAATCCTAAAGACTGATCATTTAGCATCTGATACAGCTGAGAGGTGTTCTCCATAAAGGAGGCTGTAAGACGTTTTGTAGCTTTCAGATTCTCTGGTACCAGTCCATTCTCAAGAAGCAATTTAGAGCAGCTGAGGCAGAAGTGCATCCTGGTCATTCTCCTGTTACTTGGTTGTGCAAACGGGTGGCAGACATAGAACAGGTTACACTACATCTATACCACTTGGGGATTCCCTTTTACAAGAGATCTCCTAGGCTGGACACATAAGCCCAACTGTAGATCTGGTTTGCACCACTGAAAATCTGGCCTATATTGTATATTTTCAAATCGTGGACATTTGCCTGGGAAACGTACAGTATTTCAATACAAAAATTATGCATAAAAACACTAATTGTGTAAAAAAGCCCAGAAATTTGGACCACCAACAGTTTTTATTTGTAAAAGCAAAGCCCCTTCTAGGTCCTGAGTTCTGGCAAATTCACATGACTCATCAAAGTCCTTTCTTGCCCCTTGCCATCTTTATGTTTTTATTTAGGGCCCAACCAGTGCCTATTGTGAGTGAGAAAAAGGACTGTTAGTTGTCATTTTGAGGCATCAGTGGTTTAATTTGATTCATTTAAAGTTCCATTCTACTGTAATATGTGACCACCTAATATTGATGCCTTCTTACTCAAACAGAGTTGCTCCTTGTTTTTATTCAGATTTCTAGCTGCTGCTAGTGACAAAAACTAAAAGTCAGTAAAAACTTATTTTTATTAATGAAGTAGAACAATCTGAACTATGTGAGAGGAAAGTTTCTATTTCTTCTTGTGCATCTTCAAGAGAATAGTTTACTAAATTCTGGTTAGCTACACTTCTGCAAACCCCTTGAAGGCAATCATCAGGTGACTCAATTTACTGAGAACCTGGGGTAGGGATCTATTGTTTGTAAGTTGAAAAAAAAATAGAGCCAGACTGTGCACAAGTACTGTGTGCTGTGCAAGTGGGAGTTAGGGCACAGGAAGCACCACCCTCACTTCCAGTGCTGTATCTTTAGTATTTCCAGCCCCAAGAGTTCAGAATTGTTTGAGTGTTTTTCAACAAAAAACTTTTGTCATAAAATGCTGATTGTTGAAACTGAAACTTTTTGTGGAAAAGGATCAGTTCTGATAAACTTTTCAACTTAAAAAAAAAGGTGTGTTTTTTTTAAACATTTTCTAATGAAAAGTGCTGGTTTGTTTGGAAATTTAAACAAATTTTAGTAAATTTTTATTAAAACACTTCAAAATGGTCAAAACTGAATTTAAACATTTCAAAATGATCAAAACAAAATGTTTTAATTGACCCACATTGGCTTTTTGGGGTGTGAAAATTTTTGATATTTTGAGTTTTCATCCTGATTTGGGATGGGAATTTTCTTTTCAAAATAAAAAAAAAAATACAGGATGGAAAAGCCATTTCCTTCCTATTGCTATTCAAAAGTTGAGTCAGCACCCAAAACATCATGAGATTGTCTTACACATCATGTGATTTAAAAAATAATAACCTTTTATTTATTTTCTGGGTATTGCGCCTTTGGGATACCCTTGATGCATTTTACAATCTCGTCTCCATAATCACATGGAAGAGAAATTTTTTTTTTAACTGAAAGTCAATGTTTCCATGTAGGGTTTACTGCCACAGTCCTCACCAGTAGGGTGTAAATTCTAGTGTGCCATAGCATGTTGCACAGTAACTGGCCCAGGTACAAGCTGCTGGCATAAACTGAAAGTGTCCTAGTTCACATTAGCGTAGTCCCATTTCAAACAGTACTGTGTTAGCATGCACTAGAGAACATTTAACACTCCCCAGCAGGGTCCACATGAACCATAAAAATACAAAATATTGTAAGACATGATAAAGTTATGAGTCTCCTTATTCTATATTTATGTTGTCTGTTTGTTGATGTTTGTAGGAAGCCACTGCTAAAGAAACCAAACAAAATCTATGGACCATGGAATTTTGGTCCATACAATATGGATCTGGATTCAGGTTTTGAACAGTCTACCTCTAATAAATTGTTAAAATAAAGGTCCAAATATACAGAGATTACCATTAGAAAGCTATAATTTGCCAGCAGTTTTCTGGCCATGCTGTCCCATACAAAGGACTGAGGTTCTATTCTTTGTCCACCCAAAGATTCCACTGACATCACTGAGAGATCTAGCTGTGAAATATAGGATTGGTGCCTCTTATCATTATCTTGTTTTAGAAGGGGAATTTTCTTTGACAGCTGTGTTCTCTGGTGCTGTGTAACTGAGACATAGTGTATTCCAGGGATAGGCAACCTATGGCACACGTGCTGAAGGTGACACTCAAGCTGATTTTCAGTGGCACTCACACTGCCCAGGTCCTGGTCACCAGTCTGGGGGGCTCTGCATTTTAATTTAATTTAAATGAAGCTTCTTAAACATTTAAAAACCTTATTTACTTTACATACAGCAATAGTTTAGTTATATATTACAGACTTATAGAAAGAGACCTTCTAAAGATGTTAAAATGTATTACTGGCATGTGAAACTTTAAATTAGAGTGAATAAATGAAGACTCGGCACACTACTTCTGAAAGGTTGCCAACCCCTGGTGTATTCTTTCCGGAGAAAGGTCTATATTGCAACCTAGGCTTAAAGGATTACCTTCTGGAATTTCATCAGTCATTCTCTGAGAACCATTTAATATTGTTCCATCAACTTTTCTATCATACAGCTGTTAATCATCAAATATTCCCCGCCACATAGAGAGCATGTGACATAGTAACAGTAGCAGAACTCTTGCATGCGCAAAAGATTTTTTAGTATTATCAGGGAGCCATAACTGGAGGTCGATGGCCAGCATCGATCACTTTCTGTTACAAGTGGTGTCCTAAGTTTTGGCCACCTTCAAACATGGCACAACTCTATGAGCTGCTGACTAAAATTTAATGTTTAATTTATTTAAACTGTGATTAAGCAGAACCATGTAGCAATTAAAAAAACATATGTCAAAAGAGCTAGGGAGTAGGTCCAGATTTTAGACAGGATGATTCTGCTTGGCATGTGAAATTGATGTGAGTCCTGGAACAATGGCCATGAGCGAGAATGGTAAGGTTTAAGAGCAGCAGAAGAGTTTGTAGTTAGTGGAGAGGGACTACACAACCTAGGTACTCTGGGGAAGGAATGATGAATGGGAGCAGATCTCTAGTCTCTATGTGGTCAACTTTAAAATTCTATTTCTCATTGTTGCAAAGATAAAGCACTTGTGTTGTACAGAACATTGGTTTGGCAGGGCATATGTGTCATAAACAGATAGCTAAGGGTTAATGTCTCTTTCACCTATAAAAGGATTAACAAACAGTAACCTGAAACACCTGACCAGAGGACCAATCAGGAAACAAGACTTTTTCAAATCTGGGTGGAGGGAAGTTTTGGGTGTGGGTTCATTGTTCTTTGTCTTGGGTCTGTGCCCTCTCGGCTCTGAGAGTGATTTTTCTATCTCCAGGCTTTCTAATCTTCTGTTTCCAAGTTCTAAGTACAAGGATAGTAAGACAATAGGTTTATATTGTTTTTTTGTATTTACATGTGTGTAGTTGCTGGAATGTGTTAAACTGTATTCTTTTTGAAAAAGGCTGTTTATTCATTTTTTTTCCTTTAAGCAGTTGACCCTGTATATTGTCACCTTGTCATAAACAGATAGCTAAGGGTTAATGTCTCTTTCACCTGAAGCACCTGAGCAGAGGACCAATCAGGAAACCAGATTTTTTCAACTTTGGGTGGAGGGAAGTTTGTGTCTGAGTCTCTGTTTTCTGGCTGCCTGCTTTCTCTGAGCTTTGGAGAAGTAGTTTCTACTTTCTAGTCTTCTGTTTCTAAGTGTATGGACAAAGAGATCAGATAGTAAGTTATATGGTTTCTTTTCTTTGGTAGTTGCATGAATATAAGTGCTGGAGTGCTTTGATTTGTATTCTTTTTGAATAAGGCTGTTTATTCAATATTCTTTTAAGCAATCGACCCTGTATTTCGTCACCTTAATACAGAGAGACCAGTTGTATGTATTTTTTCTTTCTTTTTTATATAAAGCTTTCTTTTAAGACCTGTTGGAGTTTTTCTTTACTTCAGGGAAATTGAGTCTATACTCACCAGGGAATTGGTGGGAGGAAGAAATCAGGGGGAGATCTGTGTGTGTGTTGAATTTGCTAGCCTGATTTTGCATTTCCTCTGGGTGAAGAGGAAAGTGTTTTTTTGTTTCCAGGACTGGGAACGGAGAGGGGGAGTCACTCTGTTTGGATTCACAGAGCTTGTGTCTGTGTATCTCTCCAGGAGCACCTGGAGGGGGGAAGGGAAAAAGGATTATTTCCCTTTGTTGTGAGACTCAAGGGATTTGGGTCTTGGGGTCCCCAGGGAAGGCTTTTCAGGGGGACCAGAGTGCCCCAAAACACTCTAATTTTTTGGGTGGTGGCAGCAAGTACCAGGTCCAAGCTGGTAACTAAGCTTGGAGGTTTTCATGCTAACCCCCATATTTTGGACGCTAAGGTCCAAATCTGGGACTAAGGTTATGACACACCTTAATACAGAGGCCATTTTATGTCCTTCTTCTTTCTTTTTATATAAAGCTTTCTTTTAAAGACCTGTTTGAGTGTTTTTCACTGGTTAAGGCTAAGAAACGAAGGGAGGGGGATAGTCTCTTTGTGTTAGATTTACTAAGCCTGACTTTGCATACCCTCTGGGTGAGGGGGGAGAGAGGTTAGATCTCTCGGTACTTGTGTTTCAAGGACTTGAAGCAGGGAGGGTGGAATCCCTTTGTTTAGATTCATGGAGCTTGAATCTGTATATCTTTCCAGGAACCCAGGGAGGGAACACATGGAGGGGAAGAGGGAGAAGGGAAGTGGGTTATTTCCCTTTGTGGTGAGACTCAAGGAATCTGGGTCTTGGGGTCCCCTGGGAAGGTTTTGAGGAGACCACAGTGAGCTAGGCGCTGTATAATTCCTGGCTGGTGGCAGCAATTACCAGGTCCAAGCTGGTAACTAAGCTTGGAGGTTTTCATGCTAACACCCATATTTTGGACGCTAAGGTCTAGATCTGGGAAGAAATGTTATGACAATATGTAAGTAGGTTATTTTTATAGTGATTCCAAGACAGGACCTCTTCCCTCCTGCCTAATAGCTACCAGCATGGGACAGAATTGTCCTCCTCAAGCAAATGACATCGCTGCTGCTACACCTCTCAACAGAAACATATAATCTTCCTCTGACAATGAGAAGCACCCAACAGACCCAAGAACGGCGCATTCCCAGCAGAAATCAGAGCGAGGTCCCACCTCCATATATATGATAGACCTTCTGTGCCCATATGCATCTAATGAAGCACCAATGCCTACATCTTTCAAGCTTACTTCCTCCTATGCTGAGAAAGAGTTTTGCCCCACCCCATTGTGATTTTTGGAGATCACCCAGACCAGTAAGGGGTTCTATCACTGTCTGCCCTGTAACCTTGGTTGCCTTAATGCTCTGTTGTTGTGGCCTGGAGCCTTGACATCTATAGCCAGCCCATAAGGATAAAAGTCTTACCCTGGCTTCTTCCAGCCTAGTTACTTCTTTCAGTTCCTAACTACCAGACACTCAGACTTTGCTCCTGTGGTTTGTCACCTTTTAAGACATGCAACCAGCCTTCTCCTATTAGTTATCAGTTCATTTTGGCATATCCACACGCCACACAGTTTACACAACAGAGACCTGCTCGGGTAAAAATAAACAAAAGGTTTATTTAATAGAAAAATCATGGATTCACAGATAAAGTAGTAAGAGCAAACTATAAGTTACACAGAAAACAAACACTAAGATGCAACTTCAGACTTTACACTTCTACATTATGTAAATTCACTTTTGTACTGCAAGATACCTATTGCCTTTAAACAGTTTCACAGAGTAAACCCTGCCCTAGAGGAAATCCAGCATTCCACCTGCTCATGTTTAGTTGCAAGCATTCAAACCATTTAAAACCCATTGTAGCTGAGCTGAACATGGACACCTGTGCATTGTATATAAGGCCTTTTTCAGGAAGGTGGGTGCAAGTGGTATGTCAGACAGGAAAAGTCCATTCCAGAAACTGATTTAAATATATCTGTTCTGTGTTTCTTCCCCAGCCCTTCATATTTAACAGAATTTTATAACTGAGGCACCAAGCAATGCAAACCTATGAATACTTCATACATCAGACTGAACAGTTGAAATGGCTGCTAGAGTCAGGCTCACAACCTGACTTCTTTCATTTGTTCTGGAAAGAATTTGTAAATCATTGTTTAGCAAATAACCTGTCATTAAATCAACAAAGGATATCTCTTCATCTCTCAAATGGTGCATGAGAAATAAGCTTATTTCTTCCCAAATTATAACAATGATCTATGCAATAAGATAGCCATTTACTTGATATCACTCTGAAGAGATAGAATTGTATATTTTTTGCTGAACAGTTTTTAACATCACTTTCCTTGTATACCTTAGCCCAGATGGTGAAGGCTAGTTTACATCAGAAACCCACCAGCTACAAGATTATTGTCAATAAACCTGAAGATGTAATTTGAGCAATAATGAAAAAACATTTCATTGAGAACCTCCAGAGAGTCTGTTTCACAAAATATAATTGGAAGTGGGCTAAAAGCCCCCTGCACCAATTTCCAAGCAAAGCGTCTCAACCTTCAAGATGTGTATGTTTTAAAGCTATCTAGGGACAAAAAGGTAATATACTCAATAACAAAAGGAGATTAGAATACAGTCAGACATCTGAGTTTAAGTTGCTACAGGGATAGGAAGAAGGTGGAGAGGAAATCTAGAATTGTTTTATACAACAGGCTTTTGGGTTTCTATAATTGGTGTCCTGAAAGGTTACCCAGCAATTTATCTCTAACATTCCTTACTTTCTATCTCTTTAAAGACATTGGGCCAGATCCTGAGCTGAGGTGACCTTGCATAACTCTATTGACTATCAGTTTACTATGACTGAGGAGCTAAGCCTTCACTTTCATTAAAAATGGATGCAAACCAGAACCATTTATTGGCTAAGATGGGAACTAGACTCAGACCACTTCTAGTTTCAGTTTTGCAAGATCAAATCATGACCAATGTAGTTTTGCAAAATCTAATCAAGCCCATTTCCAGTTTTTCCAATCACTGAAACCATTTCTAGAACTGGACAATTGTGCAGAATATAACAGTATGCATATTTAGCAGTGCCTTTTGCCATGAGTACATGACAGCAGTGCTCCTCAGTTTGCACTGTCTACCTATTTGTTTCCAGGTACAGTTTAAGGTGTTAACCCCTTTATCGTTTGAGGCCTACCTACATCAGGGATGGCCTCTCTTCCTGTGTGATACTGCTAGTGCTAGTGCTGTGGTCAGAAGTGATACTTGAGCTGGAGACCTGTCATTTTGGGTGAGTAACTTGCTGGCTGTTTTCTCCCTGGGGTTCTTGGCTTTGGAACCTATTTTCCTCCTTGGTTCAAAATAGCCCAGATCTGTTGACCTTGAGGGCATGTTCCAAATCCTGTCTATTTGTGCAGAGTCTTGGGAAGGTATATAAAGACTGGTACTTGAGGTTGAGCTTTCATCTGGATTTGTTTTGATGTCTGTATGGTTATTTTCTGGTTTTGTACGCAAGACAAAGCTCCTAACTTATTTTTTTTATGTGATTGTCTCTTTAAATTGTGTAACAGATGCCTGGAATCTGGGGAAGATGTTTTTTCTTATATTTATTCCAAATAAAAATATATAAAATAAAGTTTTCCATGGTTAAGTGTCTTATTTGCAAAGATGATGTGCCATAACCTACAGCTTTTGATCACTAGTTAACACTCTTGATAATAAATGAGCATTCATAGAAACTATACCAATCATTTGTGGCTAACTTTCTAATAACTGAGAAGAGCAGTATATTACTGTTGCTTTTATGATCCTTAGATAAACGTTTAGAATCAGATACTCAGTTGGTGTAAATCACTGAAGGCATGTAGCTATCCCAGTTTACACTAGCTAGGGATCTGTCCTTTAAAATTTCCAGCCTGTTCAGCTTTTGTTCTAGAACTGAGTTTGTATATTTCCTCGATGGTTGAAAAGGAAAATTGAAATACTACAACAAAGATGTGTTCAGAAATGTTCTCAAATATTTCTCTGCATCAGGATTTTCTATAATGCAGCTGCTTCACTTCTGGATCAAAAAATACTCCGCAACAGCAATATTATAAATAACAGGTTGGATTTATAATTTTAAAATAAATATTCTACATTTAAAAATGTATGTTTTAGTTGAAGGTTATAAAAATAAACTGCCACCATCCCTGCTAAATGTAGAAAATATTTGAAGGAGGAGACATTATTTATTATTACCTGTTGGTTAAGATATTTTTTGTTTAAGATACTGAAAATCCAGAACACTAGATTTCTTTTTGATAGTTCTCCATATTATAAGCAATGCATTTCTTTCTCCATAATCCTGACCTCCCTTTTCCCTATTCTGACTTCTTGTGGAAGGAAGTGCATGGTAGGAAATGGTTAGAAACAGAGTTTACACTTTAATTCAAATTATAACAACTCAACTATTGTACCTAGCTGCAATGCTCTATGTTTCTGAATTTGCATTTGAAAACCAAGAAATAACTGGACAGCAGTGCGCTCAGTCTTTGCTAGATGGAGAGCCTCTATGCCACTGAATAGTGTTTCAGAAAGCTTCAAAATATTCATAGCACAATGACCTTATATTGTGTAGCCATCTTTCTATCATGTCTTCCTATCAATATATTTTATGTTACAACACTGTGAGTCAGCATCACCCATCTCACTGATAGATCATGTCCTTTGTGGAATTATTTACACGAGAGGTATGAAAGTTATCATGGGCCCTTTTATTGGTTCCCAGGACAGAGTTCTGGTTCATAGAATGGCTGCTTTACCCTCAAGCTCTGCAGAATGGTGTTGAGGATTTTGTCATTATAAGGCGTAACAATGCAGCCAAACACATTGCATCAAAGCAAGTTAACTTTTATCTTGTCTACTATATGATGCTATACTATTATTTTTTATGTAATTTATAATAGAACATATGTATATGGCACTGCAGTTGTGTGTGGTATTTTGCACTGAGAATAGAACTATGATCCCTGCCTGGAGGAGTATGTAATTCATTCACAGATTCATAGAATTTAAGGCCAGAAGGGACCATTAGATCATCTAGTCTGGCTTCCCATATATCACAGGCTATTAACTTTCACCCAGGTACTCCTGTATTGGGGTGAATAACTTGTGCTTGGCTAATGCATATCTTCCAAGGGCATGCAGTCTTGCTTTGAAGACATCGAGAGATGGAGAATCCACCACTTCCCTTGGTAGTATGTTTCAAAGGTTAATCACCCTTCCTGATAAAATGTGTGCCTAATTTCTCATTTGAATTTTGCTGGCTTCAGCTTCCAGCCATTGGATCTTGTTATGCCTTTCTCTGCTAGATTTAAAAAGCCCTTTAGCACTCAACATGTTCTCCCCAGGAAGGTACTTACACACTGCAATAGAGTCACCTCTCAATCTTCTTTTTGACAAATTGTGCTCTTTATAGTCTTTTACCGTAAGGGATTTTCTACAGCCCTTGAATCATTTTTGTGCACCTTCTCCAAGTTTTCAACATCCTTTTTAAAATGTGGACACCAGATTGGATGCAGCATTCCAGCACTGGTCTCACCGATGCCTTATACAGAGGTCAAATCACATCCCTCTTCCTCGTCAGTTCTTCATTCTTTAGACAGCCAAGGATTGCATCATTTCTTTTTGCCACAATATCACACTGGAAATTCACACAGAGTTGTTTGTCCATTCTGACCCCTAAATTGTTTTTCAGAGTCACTGTTTTCCAGATTACAACTCCCCATTCTGTAGGAATGGCCTGCATTCTTTGTTCCTAAATGTACAGCTGTGCCTTTGGCTGTATTAAAAAAAAAATTTTATTTGAATGGGCCTAACTTCCCAAATGATCTAGATCACACTGTGGGACTGTCCTGGTCTCATCACTTATCACTGTGCCAATCTTTGTGTCATCCAGAAATTCTATTGGCAGTAATTTTATACATATACCTCCACCCTGATATAACACGGATGTGGGGAGCCAAAAATCCCTACTGCGTTTTAGGTGAAACACCGTTATATTAGGGTAGCGATTGTTGGGCTGCAGTGCTGATTTAAAGAGCTCTGGGCTCCAGCCGCAGGAAGCCCCAGGCCCTTTAAATCACTGGTGGAGCCCCACTGCCGCAGCCCCGAGGTAGCAGTGGCAGGGCTCCAGCAGTGATTTAAAGGGTCCATGGCAGCCAGAGCCCCAGACCCTTTAAAGCGCTGCCCGAGCCCTGCTGCCGCAGCCTGGGGGTAGCAGCGTCAGGGCTCCAGTGATGATCTAAAGGGGCCTGGGCTCCCTGCAGCAGCCAGAGCCCTGGACCCTTTAAAGTGCTGCCGAAGCCCCGCTGCTACCACGCTATATGCGAACCAGTGTTATATTGGGTCACGTTGTAGTGGGGTAGAGGTGTACTTTGATTTCACTGATGAAAATATTGAATGGAATCAGGCCTAGTATCAATCCCTAAAGAACTCCACCTGAAATACCCTCACTCAGTGATGATTTCCCATTGACAACTACTTTTTGAGGTCTCAACTGTGCAGTCTTTGAAAATGATTTAAGCTAAACATGAACAAAGCACTCTTATTTCAGAAGGAGAGCATCCACATAGGGAGTTGTTCGGGAATACCTCTTGTGCTGTAAATTCACACCCTATCTTTAATCTGAATTAGTTTTATTTTGTGAATTTGCATAACTGAATGTGAAAAAAGTGGGATGAAACTGATATTTGGGAGCTAAGGGCTGTGCCTGACTTCTTTTTATGGAAGCCTATCACATTGGTATTTGAAAACCTGCTCAAACTGGTTAATTAGTTTACAGGATTTTTGAATAGTATGATGATGATGATGATGATGATGATGATGATTTTATTTATTTGAATTATTGTAGTGCCAAGGAGTCCCCATCATGGACCAGGACCTCACTGTGCTAGGTGCTGTGCAAATACAGAACAAAAAGACAGTCTTTTTGTTCTCTGTTTCCCCAAGGAATGCTGCTCTTTTTTTATTCATTGGAGACTTGCTTTTTTTTAACACTTTGGGGTTGCTTTGTTCAGGTGTTGCTTACAATATGTTTTTACATATCAGAGAAACAACAGTTTGGTTGCTGAGTTCAGTTTCTTCACTTTATAAATAGCTTACTTCCCTTTGCAATCCCAGTATTCATTATTATTGGGATTTTGTTTTCTTCATAGTGCCACTCAGCAACCTGTAGCCTGCCAGAAACAGCAGGGGCACAAAAAGATCTATTTATCATTTCCTGTCAGCAGCAATCAAACAGGACTTTCCATTGATAAGACAGGGCAGTCCAACATTGTAACAGATGCTTGAGAATAGGCAGCTGTAACAAAAGAAAAAAAAATCCCAAGACTCATGAGAAGGAGTACAAAGATGGATCAGAAAAGAGATAAGTAGACAACCTTTGTCAAAGAAAAACTCAATGTGAGAGAAGAGTAGGGTGACCAGATAGCAAGCATGAAAAACCAGGACAGAGTGTGGGGGATAATAGGCACCTGTATAAGAAAAATCCCTAAATATTGGGACTGTCCCTATAAAATTGGGACATCTGGTCACCCTAGAGGAGTGAGGGAAAAAAGATCACTATAGCTAACTGTTCTTTGTAAGAGACTATATTTCAACGGGCAGATGGAAGTATGGTACTATTCAAAATACTTTATTAATCATTCTATTTTTCCCAGCAGCAAAGATTTGATAAGTAAGATAAAATCATGTTCTTGGAATTGAATATATTCATGGTCAATGCCTCCCTCCTTTATTTACAAGATATACTTCTCTATACTGGCACCATTGTGTGATAAAACGTCTCCAGAGTGGATGGTGGATATTTTCTTTCTTAAGGATCTTTTCAGAGACATGGAAAGTAAGGTCAGACTCCCCTTAACAAAAATAAAAATGAAGCTTCACTAACCCACTGATTCCCATCCCACTTCCAAAATGAGATTTCTTTTCTATCTCAGCATGATGATTCTAGCTTACAAATACTTCCATAATAAGAGTCTAGTGTGCAGGAGTATAATGCTTCATTTCAATGACATCCTGGAGTAAGTTTATCATACATTCAATTCACTGCTGTGAGTTTGTGGCTATAGTTACTAGGAAGAGCTCTGAATGAAAGGATTTGACTTTGCATGGAAAATCATGGACCAAATTCATCCCTGTTGTAACTCAGTTGCCTTCATGAGACTTACATCAGGAAAAGATTTGGCACAACGCATTTAGTCATTACTCTGCAGGGAGATGCCTGTCATAAAAGCTATTTTCCATTTTGTTGCTCTGCTACTTACATATTTCATTCTCTGAGTAGTGAACATGGATGATGATGATGGATATTTGGGGATTTATTCCTGTTACAATGAGGTTCTTGTACAAAATAATTTAATAACCTTTTCTCATGGAACAAGATACCATGCCTAACAGACTCAGGTTCAGCTGAAGCAGAGTCAGGCTTTACTCTACCTAGCAGGCAGCAAGACAGGTAGCCATTGCATTGACTGACTGGCATTCACTGAGTTCTTCTATAGCTAGCATGGGTGGCCTGTGGTGGGCAACAACCAATAGTGGGCAAGCTGTACTAATTCAATTACAAGCCTGCACAGGTTGCCTGAGTTCCTTACTAACAGGATCAATTATAAGACCTGCATCGGCTGCATGAATTCTTTATACCCTGAAGATTCTGATATGAATCATGGGAAGTGCAAAGAACAAAGTAGAAATTCCCATGTAAAGAAAGTGCAAGGTAAAGGAGACAAAGAAAAATCAAACAAATATGTTATTGTATAAAAATATCTTCATCAGTTTAATAGAAAATAATATTACGTAGCATTCACAAAATCGAAGGTAAAGGAGAGCTGCTGATAGTACCCTTATCATAATATTTAGTTCAGTGTTTAGGAGGTCATTAAGGATGGGGGAAATACAGGTACAATTCCCCATTCTGCCTGATGTTGAGATGGGATTTGATCTTCGATCACCTATATCATTCCTGATTGCCCCAAGCACTGCATTACAGAATCACTCAACTTACTCTGGTTCAATAAATATTTAATTAGTTCTACAAGGTGGAACAGCTTAAAGAGTAGAGACTGAGAAAGCCCCACACCAGACTATCCCAATATTTAGGGGACTCTCCTGTAATGAGGAAGACTGAAGTTCAAATCCATTCTCCACCTCAGGCAGAATAAGGAATTGAATTTAGCTTTTCCACCTCTTGGTTAAATGCCCTTCCACTGGACTAAAGGCTACAAGGATCATGACGGCAGCACCTTCTCCACCCAAGTCCTCCCCAAATTCATGTCATATTCACTATTTTTTTCAGGTTGACCAAAACTGCAATGTTTGGTATATTAACTAGTCTTCCAGAATGTTTCCCCAAGCTCTAGTTGGGAGCAGTGGTATATTCATAATAAACGGCTTTCATGTCTAGTGAACACTGGTAGGTTTGCCTCCCCATTTATCTTACCTGGCTGCCATTTATGGCATTTACTTGCATTCACTCATTGGCTCTGTCAGTGTGATAATGTTTTCTGTTATAATAACTTTGACCTATTATGTTGTTTAACAAATACATCATCATAAAATTAATTCTCCAAGTCAGAGAGAGTTTTTTAATGAAAATTGATAACAGTAATCTTGCAAAATTTGATGTTATATTATATTTCTTTTTTTCTCATGTGTCTGAAATAGTCTCCCAAATAATCAGATAAGTTTCCTTTTCTTCCAACATGTTTTGTTACTTTTACTGCAGATGGTTCAGCGCAAAAATTTTTAAGAGATTCATTCAAAGAAAAAAAATTAAGTCCAAAAAATCTGAGTGATGTAGTGTTATATAAACAAATGTGATTAATGGGGAAACAACCTTTGTGTATACAACTGCAGCTCTAGAAAACTGTTTATAACATGTTTGTTCTCTCTGTAGAATTTGAATTAAGTTTCAAATTGCAGCATCTGCCTGACAGTACCATTTGTCAGTATCCAGGCAATGAAAGCTAAGGAACAATTATTCTGATTAAGCACAGCACTTAAGCATATGCTTATTTTTAAACAGGTGAATAATTCTTTTGGATTTTAATATGAATATTTACATGCTTCAAGTTAAGTATGTATTTAACTGCTTTGATAAATCCGGGCACTGGAGAGGTCAAAGTTTGAGGGCCTTGTTCTCTGTTGCCTTGCACCTTGCATAGTAATTTACAGCAGTATGAAGCTGACATAAACCACCGTCATTCTGACTGGTAGCACTTTATGCTCACTTTGCATTCATTTTGGATTGGTGTGAATGAGTGCATAAAGTTCAGGAAAACAAAGAATCAAATGTTGAGTTTTTGGGATAGAGATACAAGCCTTTCTGACTCTCTGTAATTCCAGTTTCCTTAGTTCCTTAGTACTAAAGTTGAAAGATGTCATATGTGTAGAAGTTGACAGGGAGTAGGGAGTGGGGAAGACAAATTTGAATTAAGGGGTGGACACAATATATCCACATTCAGAAAGATCTGAATTCATTTTATCCTCCCATTTGGATAGCTAAATCACATTTGGCACAGAACCCAATCTGAGGTGGTTTATGTGGATTAAGGGGGAAAAACGTCCTTGGATGATGGGGTCTACTTTGGTAACAAATGCTTTTAGGAAGGACATGAAGATTAGTAGAAGTCTGAGCTGAAGCCTATTGAAGTCATTTGAATGACTCAGTTGCTTTCAGCGGTCTTTGGATCAGACCCTAATTGAGATTTACTATAATATGATGATGAATTTTGTAAATAGTGTTCTTCAACACATTTCTAATTGGTAACTGAGCATATTAAAAGGACCAAATACACACAAGAGATTAAAATGAAACATAGTGATATAAAGTGTGCTGTAATATGAAGTAGTACTTATATCCTGTGTCAGAGATGGAACAGGTAAAATGCAAACCATCCACATATAAATAGATGCCTGGGATGGAATGTATTGGAATGTTAATAACGGATCATATTAGCAAGTTGTATATTGACAAGGAGCTTCCATCCCCATAGTATTGATTCTGATTTCCTCTGAAGCTCTCCCAATGAGTTGTGCCTAATTTATATTTTATTTGAAGTATTCAGTTAAATGTCCCACATCTCTATTTCAGGAAGTCTCTCTTCTTTTTCTGCAATAGCTTTTTCATACTCTATAATCACACAGATCTTAGTTAAACATGCTGTACATGAGCCCTGAGAGAGATCTTTCTAATGACTCATAATTAGTTTGATAGCCAGTATTATTAGACCATCCACAAGATTTTCTCCCCTACTGGTTAGTTTCATGATCTGTGACACTTTCATGGGAATTACAGAGACAGAGATTGTAAAAGATGCATTTCGAGTAAATTGAATAATGTTTTCTACCTGTGACTGTAATTGCTTAAGTATTGGTATCACATGACCATCATGAATGTGGCTGTCTGACACCTGTTCTGTTCAATATAATTATTGCCTCTGTGGAATATAAAGTAGGAGGATAGCACCAGTGTTAAATTTCCTATATTTTCCTAATCATTTAATTAGAAATTGTTTGATAAATCCAAGCCCCATAAGCAGAGCCGTTTGTAAAAGAGGTTCTTTTGTTTGCTCATTTTTCCCCCTCATTGAAAATATTGACCTTTCTTTGAAAGATCAGAAATGTTCAGCTGAAAACTGAAAAGTTATTTGTTTTTTTCAATGAAAAGTAAAAATTTTCCTTGGAAAGCAGTCATTCTCTCCCTCCCACCCCCACACTCCTCCAAATTAATTACAAAGCCAATTTTCAGTTTAAAAAGTTTCAACAGAATTATTTTATTAGCCGTATTTATAAGCCTGCACTGCTTAGCTTGTCATGAATATTTAATGCTTTATAAATTAGAAAGGCTTGATGTTATAACACTTTTCAACATTTGACACTTCATGGTGCTGAATTTGCTTCTGAAAGGATTTTTGTTTAGACATTAATGATTCTTTTAAAGTTTTTTAGGTAAAAAATGGTAGGATCCCCAGGTTTTTGCCAACTTTCTACCTCATCCTTTTCTTGGTGCTTGAAGAGGATCAAATGTAACTTGCACAGCTGTACAGCAGTGCCTAAGTGGCTATTCCACTGACTACAGACACCAGAGCACAGTATGTTTCATCCCCTCCACTTCCCTCTCCTAGCCAACCTTAAAATGCTGCCTACACTAAGGAACAGGGAATCTAGAAAGGACTGGATTTACACTAGCTGATTATTCCTCTGTGTGAGGAAAATCTTTCATTGCTGCCTTAAGGCAGCTTTATATCTCCTTTGCACTGCTGCAGCAACACAAACAGATCTTAAGAGGGCCTGAATATCTGGTGGATAATGCTTGGCCCAACTTTCTAGGGGCATGGCTACACTTGCAGATATAGAGCGCTTTGAGTTAAACCAGCCCTCCAAGAGTGCAGTACAGAAAGCGCTGCAGTCTGTCCACACTGACAGCTTCAAGCGCACTGATGTGGCCATATTTGCAGCACTTGCAGTGGCATTGGGAGTGGTGCATTATGGGCAGCTATCCCAGAATGCAAGTGACTGCAACGTGCTTTTCAAATGGGGGTGGGGTGGAATGTGACAGGGAGTGTGTTGTGTGTATGTGGGGGAAGAAAGAGTGGGTTTTTGGGGGGCTGAGAGCATGTCAGCTTGCTGTCTTGTAAGTTCAGACAGCAGCAGATCCCCCCTTCCCGCTCCCGCCTCTCACTCACAGCATTCACACTAATGGTTGCTTTGTCTCGGGGCAGATAAGCAGCTGGCTGTCAGAAACAGAGCTATCAAAGGGCATATCCGCATTCCTGCTGCAATTCAAAACAATGACAAGAGTGGCCACTTGACTTAAGGGGATTATGGGAAATTTCCAGAGGCTGATCAGAGCACAGTAATGCAACACTTCGTTCACACTGGGACTCATCTGCGAATCTGCGACTGCATGATCTCCTGTGATGGTGGACTCTGCATGGTTGCCTGTGATGGTGAACTGTGCTGATGGTCACCTATGCTGCTGGTGACCAAACAGGAAATGAAATTCAAAAGTTTCCCGGGGCTTTTCCTGCCCACCTAGCTAGTGCATTGCAGTTGAGAATGTTGACCAGAGCAGTCCCAAGGGAGCATGCTGGGATAGCTCCCGGAGGCCAATAACATCAATTTGTGTCCACAGTACCTTTAACCCGGGATTGCGATCTGGATTTAAGCGCTACTCCACTTGCTGATGTGGAGTACAGAAATCGAATTAAAGAGCCCTTTACATAGAAAAAGGCCATTTGATCATGTGAACTGAATCTTTTTTTTTTAAATAACTTGACTGATTCTGAAATAACAGGCTAGTGTAGACCAGGCCTTAGATATAGTTAATATATCAATATAATATGCTATCTGGACCTTTCCACTCCAAGTGCACTTTAGCCAAAAGCATAGTGGTGTTAAATTTTCCCAGTGCCAGGAGTTCTACACTTTCCTCATGCATCATACCAGTCTCCCTGACCATGCCTTCTCTATCTGGGCACCTGTGTTTCTACACCCATGGCATTCTTTAATAAATTCTTCAGCTATTTCCAGACCTTATAAAAGGTCATCAGGAACATCTCAGGCATCTCTGTGGGTTCTGTGTATGACAGCCATATGACCATGGCATGGTGGGGTGCAGGTTTAGATTCCCTTTGTTTAGGGCAATTGTCCCTCAGGTGCTTTTTGGAGTTACATATGAAATTATTTCTTGGACAGTCCTAATGTGAAGGGGTCGGAGGGACTGTCTGCAAATATGATTAGCAGGAGGAGGTCGGTTTTAGGGAGGTGAGTACCTGGGCTCCCAAACACCTTCCTTTTTCCCAGGGATAAAACAGGGTACCCCCTTTACACAGGGCTTCTGCCCCTCTTTCTGTATCTTGCACATAGGAGTCAGCCAGATCTACTGCTTCTGGTACAGAACCTAAAGTTTTATCCCAAATATCTTCTCTAATCTCCTCTAATCTAATCTCCTCTAAGCATATGCTCAGGAGACAGTCTGGCACAAAGAAAGAAAATAATTGGTCATAATTCTCAGCTCCAAGCCCCTTTGCTCACCTCCTCATCAAATCATACATTTTACATACATTCTCTATGACTTTATCACCTTTTCTGAGGTTTCTAAATCTCATTCTGTACACCTCAGGAGTAATTTGAAACCTTTGCAACACAGCCTTTTAAAATTCATCGTATTTCAAAGACTGATCAATTTCTATTTCATTAAATAGACCTTTGCAATCAGTATGGGGATTGTCTGGGTTTCTGAAATTCTATGAAATTCACAGAGTCTTTCAAAAACTGTGAGGTATTCTTCAATACAATTCACATCCTTATATGCAGGGCATATCTTAGCCCTTTTGAGCGTTCCTTGTGGAGAGGGAATACTCAGGAACTGTGGGATCAGTCTCTGCCTTTCCCATATGCTCAGGTTATGCTGCCTTTTCTTCACTTTTTCTTAGGTTTCCTTCTCTTTCAGTTCCAAGATTTGCAGGTGTTCTTCTTGTTGCCATTGCTTTTGGTCTTCTTCTCTTTAGCTCTCTTGTCAGCCTCCTATTTTTGGTGTTCTCATTCCTTTTTATTTCTTTCTTTTCCTTTTTTTTCTTTTTTCTTTTTTGGTGCACCTTCCCATTTCTGATGCTTATACACTGCTTTCTTTATCTTTTTGACTATCCTCTAATCTGGCTGGTTCTAATTTGTGGTCACTTCACTATTGTTCAGTTTCTACATTGATCTTTTCTGTTTACTTAAATGAAATAAACGATCAAAAAACAACGAACTATAACATTTTCTGACCGTTCCCTGCCATTTCATTCTGAATCATTTAAAAAATATCTAGTTGCCCAGTGCTTGAAGTGTGAAGCTCTGTCAACCGGCAAGCTGTGTGTATATCCTACAACTGCTAGGCCACTGTGACATTCTGTTCACTTGTTCAGCATATCAAAACTATTAGCCACTGTGCTATCCTTCTGCATCAGTGGGTTGAGAGCTTTGATGGCAATTAGACCATGTTAGTCCTGGCACATATTTTGTTCTGCAGCCTCATGGGATATGATTCTGAGACAGCATGTGCTGCATTAACAAACTGGTTGTAATGTTGTGATATTGGCTCAATCCTTCTTACAACAGGTTTGAGGTTGCTGGTGAAGCCCTTCCATTCTGCATTTTTAAAATTTAAGCAGTTCTGGAATGGTACTGAGTGTGGTGTTGTGGCTGCACTGATCTGGATGGCAATGGGAATGTGCTGCAAATATGGAATCAGATCCACACTAAGCTTATTGCATGAGTTTGTTATGCTGTTGATCCCAAATGCCAGATCAGGGTTGTAACTCCATTTCCATCAGCTGCTGAAAAAAAATGGAGAGCTTAAGGTGGTGATTTAGTGGTATGTGTCTGCCCATGAGTCAACTAGTTTACCATTTTCATCAATTTCACTATAGCCCCATTTGACACCAATTAACTGATAAAATCACCAATGACAACCCACATTTTGTCATGTTTGAGGTTATGTGGGCTAGTGAACTGGAATTGTTTGCACAGCAGTTGGTGGACAAACATGATGGAAATGCCACCAATGTCTACAGTCAGGATTTCAGTGTCTTTAATATTACTCATAGATGTTGTGTTAATGACAAGACCAGGTTTGATGAAAATGGCACTGCCATATTGCTCGTGTGGCCTCTCCGTGGCCAGGTTCATCCTGCATATCTGGAGGTGGTTGCTGTTGATCCCTCTGTGTGTCTTCTCGAGACACAACACATGGGAGTTGTAGTCAGCACCCTTTTTAGCTAAACCTCTTGCCCGGCACCCAAGGGCCATGATCATCATCATCATGTTCCTATTACACTTCCTATTATGTTTAGGGCAGTGACAAAGCTCCTCCACTCCTGTCTGTTTCTGGCAATCTTTCAGTGGTTCCCCAGCTGTGCCCCAGGTTTTTGAGCTTGGCTTCCACAGCTCTTTGCCATGTTGTTTTTGGGCAGCCATGTTTTCACTTGCCTTCAGGTGATGCTACTCTGTGATGGAATCAGTTTCCATCCGAAGCACATGACCGATCCATCTCCAATGCCTCCTGGCAATGATGGTGCTCAGATCCTCTTGGCTGCACTGTGTCAATAGATCTTGATTTGAGATTGTTCTGGGCCAAAAAATATGGAGGATTTTTCTGAGGCAGGTTGTATGGAATGAAGACAGTTTGGACATATCATACTTTCTCATTCCCCAGCATTCTGCACTATAAATTAGTGTTGAAAGTACACAGCTCTGATAAATCTTGAGTTTTGATTATTTCCAGACTGTATTTAATCTCCTGAAGGTGTTCCTGGCTTTATCGATTTTGTTCCGGATGTCCTGGTTTGTTCTACCATCCGGGCTGCCCAAGTATGTGAATGTTTCTACATTGGTGAGAACATAATCCTCTATCCTTACTGGTGATGGTGAGGCAATATTAAAGGTCATGATATCTGGCTTATTTCAGTTCAATTTGCTGGCTGAATATGTTGAGTCGAATTGTTTTTTCTTGTATATGGTGTTTGGTATGTGATAGGAGATACTAACAACTGAAAAAGAATCAGAAATGTGCCAGACAGAGCATTTAAAAGAATTGCTGAATAGGGAGCCACCTAAAGAGGAAGCAGATATCCAGGAGGAAGAAGAAAATCTTGATATCAGCACAGACACCCCAACTAAGGAAGAGATCATTCAAGCCATCAAATCCTTAAAAGATGGGAAACTCCTGGTAAGGATAACTTGAATGCAGAATTATTCAAGGTAAATCCTAAATTAGCAGCATCTATCCTGGCCCTCTATTTACATCAGTCTTGGAAAGGGAAAAAGTGCCAGATGAGTGGACCAGTGCAGTTATAGTGAAGCTACCAAAGAAAGGAACTCTCAGTGATTGTAATAACTGGCATGGTATCACACTTTTATCTGTGCCAAGCAAAGTATTGTTTAAAAATCATAGTCCTGCATATATCAGAGGCAGTTGATAGCATTCTCAGAAAAGAGCAAGCTGGTGTTCTGAAAGGGTATGGATGCACAGACCAGATCTTCACTCTACGAAACATAATAGAAAAGTGCTTAGAATGGCAGTGGCAACTCTACATAAATTTCATAGACTTTGAGAAGGCTTTTGATAGCATTCACAGGACCAGCCTATGGTGCATTCTGCAGCATGTGGTATTTCTTTCTATATGATCAACATCATCAAAAGCTTCTACTTCAACTTTACATGCCATGTTTATCACAGTGAGCTCAGTTTTCAAGTCAAAACAGGAATATGTCAGGGGTGTGTCATGTCTGCAGTCCTCTTCAACATTGCCACTGACTGAGTAATGTAGTGTACGACAGAAGACATACGAAGAGGCATTAAATGGACACTCTTCTCATCCCTTGAAGACCTGGACTTCACAGATGATGTCACTCTCCTTTCAGATACCTGACATTTGCTGAGAGCCCTTTTAAATGACAATGATGACTGCATTGACCTTCAGATACAGTGAGTCAGTTGTGCTGACACCTGTGTTGACCTGCAGCCATAGACATATCGTTTGGATATATTGTAGTGGTAGCAAGATACAAAGATTCTGAGAATCTGACAAGGGCTGCAATGTGAATGCTCCTGCTATAGCCCTCTGCTAGGCCTATAACCCCAGGTCATAAATTCTGCACTCCCGTTCTGAGAAGACAAGTGACTATGAAGGGGACAGTATGTCACAAGATTCTGGTAGAAAAGGGGCTTTTGGTATTTGGATGCAATGCAGTAATTAGGCTGTTAAAACACATTTACATATAGGAATTATTCAGAAATTATTAAAGAGTAGGTAATATAGTTTATTAATATTAATCACTGAGATGTAGCTATGAACACCAAATGGCCTAATATCCATCTCTCTTGAGATTAACTACCACATAGGCTGATGATCCCTTAAATGTAATACTTCTGACTGGTTGACTAATTAAAGCCTTTCCTTTGAAACATGAATATTTCCTAGGCCCCTCTCCTGCAATTTGACCTCACCTTTCCATACTCACTGGTTATGGGTGGCCAAGTGGCCAGTTTTCAACCAAACACCAGGTCGAAAAGGGAACCTCCCCAGCCCGGTGAAAATCAGTGAGTGAGTGAGGGTGGGGAAGAGTGAGCGACGGAGGGAGGGGGGGTGGAGTGAGCAGGCCAGGGCCTCAGAGAAGGGGCAAGGCAAGGGTGTTCGGTATTGTTTGGTCAGAAAATTGTCAATCCCTGTTCAGGCACAAGGATCTGTCTACAGATGCAAAATTAGGACCTTAGGCCCAGTTCCATCAAGCAATTTCGACATTGATCAGCATTGCAAAGCCTAACTTTTAGAAACTTGGCCACCCAAGGGAATCCACAAATCCTGGGAGAGGCACATAGTCTCCCTATATAATGCGTAGAGAAAGATAGGTGCCTAAGAGTGGGATTCACAGAAAGCCAGCATGCTATGCAGAAAGCAGCCTAAGCAAGTCAACAGGAGATGCTAGGAGAAAAGTGTCCTAAGCCCTATCCTTCTCAGAGAATTTGGCACCTTCCTCCAACTTGGACTTAGGACACCTCTCTCTGCTTGGGATTCACAGCAAGGAACCCTTTCCTGTGCCTACGCTGTTTCATGCAAGAACAACAGCAGCACACACTTTACAACAGTAGTTTTCAAACTGCAGGTCGCAACCCAGTACTGGGTCACGGAATCTAAGGCTCTGGGTTGTGGCGGCTCTGGTCAGCATCGCCGACCAGACTGTTAAAAGTTCCAGCGGTGGTGCTGCCCAGCTAAGGCAGGCTAGTCCCTATCTGTTCAGACACCACACTGCACCCTGGAAGTGGCCAGCAGCAGGTCCGGCTCCTAGGAGGTGGGGCCACAGGGCTCTGCGCACTGCCCCGAACACCGTCTCTGCATTTCCATAGGCCGGGAACCAGCCAATGGCAGATGGGGGGTGGCAGTGCCTGTGGGTGGGAGTAGGGCCGATGCAACCATTTAGGCGACCTAGGCGGTCGCCTAGGGCCTTAGGATTTTGGGGACACCATTTTCTTCAGCAGCGACAGCGGCGGCTGGATCTTCGGCTGCCCCCGTCACTGTCGGCATTTAGGCGGAGGGAGCTGGGGCAAGGGAGTGCGGAGAGGGCAGCCTGCAGCAAGTAAGGGGGCAGTGGCACAGAGGGGAACTCCAGCTCACCCCTGCCCTGCCTCCTCCTCCCTGAGCACACAGTGGCCCCTTCACTTCTCCTGCCTCCCAGGCTTGTGGCGCCAATCAGCTTAGGCACCGCAAGCCTGGGAGGCGGGAGAAGTGAAGCAGCGATGGCATGGAGTAGGGGTGAGCTGGGGTGGGGGGGTGCCTCAGGGTGGAGAGTAGGGGGTGGGGAGCTGCCGCAAGGGGGCACCTCAGGGCAGGAGTGCAGGGGGGGTCACAAGGTGGAAGTTTCGCCTAGGGTGCGAAACATCCTTGCACTGGTGCTGGGTGGGAGCTGCACAGAGCCACTTGCACACTTCTTTGTAGGAGCTGGACCTGCTGCCAGCCACTTCTGGGGTGCAGCATGGTCTGTGGTGCCAGAATAGACAGGAAGCCTGCCTTAGCATCCCTGCTGTGCTGCTGACTGTGAGCCACCCGAGGTAACCCCATGCCCCAATCCCCTGCCCCAGCCCTGAGCCTGCACTCCCAGCCCAAAGCCTTGACCCCCTCCCACACCCAACCCCCTGGCCCAGCCCAGAGCCCTCTCCCACATCCTGAACCCCTCATTCCTGTCCCCACCCCATAGCCCTCACCCCAACCCTCTGCCCCAGCCCTGAGCCCCTCCCACACCTCAAACCTCTCATCCCCAGCTCTGTTGGATCACAGGCATCAACAATTTTCTTCAACTAGGTTGCCAGAAAAAGAGTTTGAAAAACTCTGCCTTACAACACACACAGTGGTCGGGGGGGTGGGGTCGCCCTTGTAACTTTTAGTCCCCTGGTGAAAGAACTCAGCTAGGATGCTGGAAACTGCAGTTCAATTCCCTTCCTCTACCTAATAAGAAGGGATTCAAACAGTGATCTCCCACCTCTCAGGTTAGTGTCATAACCACATGACTATAGAGTCATTCTCTTGCTTTCAGCTCCAACATATATTTAATTATTTATTCAATGTGGAATGGTTTGAATGGGAGAGATTGAAAAAATGCCCCCCTTCCCCATAACAATGTGGTTAGGGTAGGCACCTGAGAGTTGGAAAACCCGTTTCATCAGGTAGAGGGGGTGAATTGAACCAAGGTCTCACACATCCTGGTTCAGTCCCCCGACTACTGGGATAAAGGTTATAAGGGAGAGCTACCCTTCTGCTTTGTGGGAGTTAGACATGCTCAGGATATGCCTATTGGATAAGGCCCTGCAGGTGAGATAGGCAGGGGAATGCCCTTCTTCACCTAATTTGAAGATCTCATTGGGGCTTAGGCAAGATATAGGTATCCAGATGCCTGCCCGAGGCAGCAGTGTGCATGCCCAGTGACAGAAACTGAGGTGCCCAGGAACTTTTACAGGGAAAATGTAGGCACTTAGTGAGTTTAGGCACCTACAGGGTAGGTAACAGCTGATCAAGGATTTTGTGGATTGCAGGGGCACCTGCATCTGGGAGTTAGGTTGCCAAATCTCTTTGCAGATCTGGTCCCTGGTTTTCTTCTTACCCTTAGAATTGTTTTTGACTGACAGCCAGCGAAACTTAATCCTTTACTTCCTCCAAAGCCAGCAACAGTGGAGACAGTAGCACACACCTCCCTAACCGTGTGCAACAGCCCAATATGTAATAGCTTTAGTATCAGTCATTCTCAGCATAGCATTGTGCATGTACATGTGGTAGGGATAGACTTTTTCTTTTGGGATGAGTTTGCACTATTATCCTTCTTTATCTGAACAGTGACAATGGGATATCCAGAGAGGAAGGTATTTTAGTGGGTGAGGCACTCTTCCCCTCTGAGGGTTTGGCTACACTTGCAGGTGTGCAGCGCTGGGAGTTAAAGCTGTCTTCGTATAGCTGTGTAGGGAAAGTATTGCAGTGTGGCCACACTGACAGCTACTAGTGCTGCAGTGTGGCCACATTTGCAGCATTTGCAGCGTTGTTGGGAGTGGTGCATTATGGGCAGCTATCCCAGAGAGCACCTCTTCCCATTCTGGCACCGTGGGTTGTGGGAAGGGGGTGGAGGGTGCGGGTCATTCTGCTTCCTGTCCCAACCCCCCGTGATGCATCACTTCACATCCCTTCAATCTCTGTTTTTCCGTCCATGTTTGGCGCCATCTTGACTCTCTCAACAGTTTCTGTGCAGCTCTATTTCTGTGGGAAATGGAGCCCGAACTGCTGAGGAATATGCTGATAAGTCTCATCAGCACATCACGTTTGGCAGTTGAGCTATTCCTTAAGATCCAAAGTGATGAGGAGTCTGATGATGATAGCGAGTCATGTGACATGTACGACACAAAATTGCTTGTGGTATTCACGGAAATGCTCAGCACCGTGGAACACCGCTTTTGGGCTAGGGAAACAAGCACTGAGTGGTGGGATCAGATCATCATGGAAGTCTGGGATGATGAACAGTGGCTGCAGAACTTTCGGATGAGAAAAGCCACTTTCATGGGACTGTGTGAGGAGCTCGCCCCCATCCTGCAGTGCAAGGACACGAGATTAAGAGCTGCCCTGCCAGTGGAGAAGCGGGTGGCTATTGCAATCTGGAAGCTGGCAACTCCAAACAGCTACCAATAGGTCGGGAACCAGTTTGGAGTGGGAAAATCGACCGTTGGCATCGTGTTGATGCAAGTTTGCAGGGCCATTAATCGCATCCTGCTAAGAAGAACCATGACTCTGGGGAAAGTGCAGGACATTGTGGATGGCTTTGCACAAATGGGTTTCCCTAACTGTGGAGGGGAGATAGATGGGACTCATATTCCTATTCGTGGTCCTCAGAGTGGTTGTGGGGTTACCACCAAGTATTGCGTCCAGCTCTTTGTAAGAATGGCGGGTCATGGGGGCAGCGCTGGAGCGGCAGTTTCCCTCGTGGGCTTTGCAATAGGCTCTCCATAGCTCCTTCACTTTAACCCTGCACTGCGGTGCGTCCCAGTCATGGCCCCTTTCCAGCATGGCCCTTGCTATCTGCCCATAGGTATCGTAATTCCTACTGCTGGAGCGCAGCTGGGACTGCACAGCTTTCTCCCCCCAAACACTAATGAGGTCCAGCAACTCGCCATTGCTCCATGCTGGGGCTCGTTTGCCATGTGGAGCCATGGTCACCTGGAAAAATTCACTGATTGCACTCCACACCTGGCTGAGCAAACAGGAAGGGGATTTTTAAAATTCACGGGGCATTTAAAGAGCCGGTCACATGAGGCCAGGGCAGTAGAGTTCGAACTGATGAGCAGAGTGGCTGAACAGACATTCTGGGATACCTCCGCATACCTCTGGAGGCCAATAACAGTGCTTTTGGTGGTCACACTGGCGGAGCAAAGCTGCATCAGCAGCGCTATAGTCGTTATTCCCCAGGCTGAGGTGGAGTACAACCAGTGCTGTAGCCAGGGAGATATAGTGGTGTATGTGCTTTGCAAGTGTGGATGGTGAGTGAGTTGCAGTGCTGTAAAGTCACTACCAGCGCTGCAACTCTCCAGTGTAGCCAAGCCCTGAGTGTGCCCAACGCACTGCCTAGTAACTTTACCAAGAGTGAACCACCTGGTAGAATCAGAAGAGAGGTTTAAGCCCTTGTCTATACAAGAAGGGTGCAGTGGTTTAACTTAAATTGTTTTTTAATCACAGTTAGTTAAACCAGTGCAAACCTTTGGTGAGGACTCTTATTTAGGTTTAAGTGGCTTGTCTTGATTTAGCTCAAGCTGACTTCTAATTGATTTAAGCTAAACTGAAACCAATCTGCTTTAAATCAAAATAAGAGTTTTGCACCAGTTTAAATCAATTTAAAATAATACCCTAAATTAAACCAGTGTAACTTTCCCAGGTAGGCAAGACCTGAGGCTCATTGCTTATTCAGTCCATACATACACTAACTGGAGAGACTGTCAACAAAAGTGCAGTTAGTGCCAGACACAAGGCTTCTATCTGTCATTAATTGTAGTAATTGGCAGACTGTAGGCTAAAAGGCCATGGAGATTGAACCGCTTCTTTCTCCTAGAAGCACAAAACTGCTGTAGTGTCTGGAAGTTTATCCTTCTATTTCTCATGCTGTTTTGATCCTCTGAAGCAATGGACGATTTCACTCTCCAGTGCTTTTGATCCAGCACCTTCAATCTACTAAAATAAATTCACTTTATTAAAAGCTACTGCTTTTTTAAAAAAAAAAATTCTATAATGTTGACTACAATAAAGCAAATATTCCTTAAAAGTAGCAATCAGTGTTACATGCAGAAAGACAGTTACTGGCTATTTGTTAAGAATAGACTCAGTATTTCAGTATCTGAAAACCCTTCATGACCATCCATAGTACTATTAAGATCACATACTGCATGCCCCGCTGTGAGCAGCTCTGAAAGAGTTTCTAGTAGAGAAGAGAGAATCAGTTGTACAGTACTATTAATAACTGTCTTACATAACTTGATATGAAAAACTTATCCTATTAGTGGCTTTTGCAAACTGTTGCTGACCATTTAAAAAGCCATGGTTTAATCTATGTTTTTATATTGCTTACTTATATGTTTTAATATTGGTTATAACCATTTTGTTATATTGTATGCTTTATTAATATTGTGATAGGAAAATACACTTTCAAATATATTTGGATACACAAGGCTAGATGTCTACTATATTGTCTCTTTTATTTTCTTTATATTAGGTATCATTTAACATTTAACATTTGCAGATGTCTCTATACCTTGGCACCTTACGGGAAGTGAAATGCACCCCTGTGCAGAGATTCAGCACATGCCCTGTGCACCATTTCATTTCCACTTGATCCCTCAGAATTCGCCTTGTGTGGGATCTCTGTACAGGGACAATTATTTTCTCACTGAGAAACTGGGCACTAGGAGTAATCTCATTTACTAAGATGTGACATGATGTATGGAGATAGTTTTGAAATGTACGCACAGGGCCCCATCTGAGATGTGGTTGTGCAACAGCAAAAAAATGCCTCCATAATTAGGGATGATGGAAAACTGGGCTTTTGATTAAATACAATATTTCATGAAAAATGTCTGATTTCTGCAGAAATTTAAAGTCTTAATAATTTGCTTAAGAAATGAAGATCTAATTTAAAAAAAAATCCTTGTGATTATTATGAAAACCTTCAAAATATGAAGTGAGTGTAATGCAATCAGGTCTGTGACAGTCTGCAGCCAGACTGAAACAATAGCCCTGGTGTTTGAATTGGCCCAAGTCTGAGGTATGACTACAATTTAAATGTTGTTATTAATCATTTTGCATCTGATCAGATTATCAGAAATATAAAAAAGCTAATATGCTGCTGGTTTCTTTTTATGTAATGACAAGTATTGGGTGAGGGTGTAGTGTGGCAGAAAATTTCTACTGAGCGTTGCTGTGACATAAAATGAGAAATTCAAAGCTCTCTTCCCAAGTGTAAAGTTGCCTCTGACCCTGCATAAAAGAGGGTGTTAAAGAGGAGATGCAGCCTTACCATAGTACCAAAGACCTCATTTGCCTCCTGGATACCACAGTCTACTCCCATAACATATCAGCTGCCATGAGCCCCAACTGTCCTCTACCTAGATTCCAAAGACTCCAGCTTCTCCCCAGTATCTTCTCCCACTGTCAATCCTAAAACTAATTGAATTTAATTTCAAAATTGATACCTTACACAGAGGAAATTATATTGGTTGGACTTGGTTGAGAGGCCAAGGAGGGCAACTTGGGAAGAAGGCTTGGGGGGTTCAGAAACAGATAATCCCAGAGTCCCTGCTTCACAACTTGTTGCATCAACATGGGGCTTCCAGAGATTGATCGTTTCAAAGGCCAGAAGGGACCACTGTGATCATCTAGTCTAACCTCCGGTATAGCATAGACTATAGAACTTCCCTGAATTAATTACTGTTTGAACTAGAGCATATCTTCTAAAAAAAAATCCAATCTTGATTTTAAAATTGCCATTGATTGCTGGATAATCCACCACCACCCATGGTAAATTGTTGCAATGATTAGTTACCACTACTATTAAAAACGTGTACCCTGTTTCCGTTCTTAATCTGTCTAGCTTCAATTTCTAGCCATTGGGATATGTTATACATTTGTCTTCAAGATTGAAAAGCCCATTATCAAATTTCTGTTCCCCATATAAGTACTTATGCTCTGTGATCAAGTCATCTCTGAACCTTCTCTGTGTTAAACTACATAGATTGAGCTACTTGCATCAATCACTATAAAGCAGGTTTTCTAATCCTTTAATCATTCCTGTGGCTCTTCTCTGACCACTCTCCAATTTATCAACATCCTTCTTGACCTGTTGGCACCAGAACTAGATGCGGTATTCCAGCAGTGATCGTCATGGAGTGTAGTTTGCGGGGGGGGGGGGGGGGCTAGATAGGCCATTGCCCTCCCCCCCAAACAGAGATGAAGCATGGGAGGGGGCACATGGGGTCATATGCCACTGCCCCCAGATTTGTGCAAGTGCTAACTTGCCTAGGGCTTGCTCTGCTTGGCCTGTCAAGGAAAGGAGGGCTTAGTCATTCCCATGCTGTGCCTCCTCCCAGCATGTTTCCAGCTCACTTGGCCCCTCTGCCTGCAAGCCAGGTAAGAGCCAGGAGTGCAGGAAGTGGGACAGAGTCACTTGTCCTGCCAGAGGAGGAAGGGTAGCCACTCTGGGTCACTGCCTCTGTGGCTGGACGCTGCCTCTTGGATCCTAGTGCCAGTAACCTTTCCCTTCTATGTGTTCTGGGCACCCTGCATGGGCAGCACCCTGTTTACAATACAGCTGTGAGTGCCTGCAGTAGGGAATGGCAAGGATGCTGGGTGGGTCAGAGGAAATGCGAGAGTAGTGATGAGATGGTGAAAGAGGCAGTGGGGAAAGAAGGGGGATCCACAGGACAGGGAGAAGAGAAGGGGATTGGAGAATGTGGGAGTGGGTTAGGGTGATAGAGGTAGGGGACAGTTGGGAAAGGAAGGGAGAGAGGATGGGGAAGAGACGGGGACAGGGATTTGGGGGGGAAGCGGGAGCTCAGAATGCAGCATCCCTTCCACAGTGCAGCAACTGCTGGGCTCCCCTGTTAAGTCCCTTCCCCTCAGCACTGGCAACCCAGGTACCATTTTTGGCCAGGGAGAAAGCCAGTGATCCAAGCTCCTCCAAATATAGCAGTCAAACTGTGCCTATGGTGATCATTCCAATGCCAAATACGGAGGTAGAAATAACCTCTTTACTCCCACTCTAGATTCCCCTGTTTATGCATCTCAGGATTGCATTAGTTCTTTTGGTCACATCATTGCCCTGTGACCTCATGTTTAGCTGATTATTCACCATGATCTTTGTTTACATATCATGTCAGGTCCTTGTTTTTATTTTCTTTCTTATGATTTTTTAAAAAGTAAAAGTAATTTCAGAATGCTGGGTGTTGATGAGGAAAATTGAGTCATATGTTCGCCTTTGTATATGCCTTTTATGTATGTTTGGATTATTGTAATTCTTTGTTAGCTGGGCTTTTCCATTGCTTGTAGTTTGTTCAGAATGTGGCAGCATGTTTCTTTGCTGGTCTGAGCCTGACTTTGATGAGTATATGCCCACTGTTCTCAGCTGCATTATAGGGATGCAGTCATAGCATTTTAGGTCAGCAGGTGATCATGCCTTTGCTGTGACAGTCCCCAAAGTGTGGGATTTATTCCCTCTTGAAAGTTGTATAAGTCATTGTCTATCAATTTTTAAGAATCATTTTTTCTTTATTTCAGTGGTGTTTTGATTTTGACTACCACTAGTCTCAAATTTATTACCTTCCTCTCATGATTTCCCCTCCTTCTCCCTTTTTTATGGTCCTAAATTTGGACTTTGTCAATAGATTTAATTTACTTTAATAATATTTATTTTAATGCTTATAAGTTGTATTCTGAATAGTATCATGGAAGTTGGAAGTGAGGTGGAAGAAGGGAAGAGAACAAGACTATTATTATTGAAGTTTAATTATACAATTCAACAAAATTCCATTTGTTTTTTTATAATGGACAAATGCCATCAACTGGCACTGAAGCCAAAGGCCAAATCCTGAGGTTCTCATTGAGTTTATTCAATATGTTCTCTGATAAATTGGAACTAAAACCAAGTACCTCAGGATCTGATCTGCATGTTAAGCACTCAGGCCTTATAAAAATATACAGGAATCAGCATAGTAAAAACAGGCTTTATGAAACTTAAAGAAAACTGACGTGTATTCCATTGAAGGCAAAGAACAACTTTTCTAAAAGTGTACTTAAGAATGGAAGAATGCCCTAGCAGATCCGACCAAGATCCATCTTGTCCAGTTTTCTGTTTCTGAGAGTGTCCATCACCAGATACTTCAGAGGCAAGACAAATGACCCCAGTATATTAAAATACTTTTGTCGTGGGCAGGGTGAATGTTGGGTGAATCCTCTCTATGTGAAAAATCCAATATACCAAATTAGGGATATGGGGAAAAAATCTCTAAAAGAAACATAAAAATCAATAAAATTCTAGTGTTTTAAATACTGGACTGTTATTTTAGAAATACAAAATAAGGATTTGATCTTACAAGCTCATCTCCACATGAATAATCCCTTACACACAGAAGTCAAAGTGAAAGAGAAAGTTGGAAAGCATAGCTCCTGCTCTTCTGCTAATGTCAAAGGATGAACTCTTCCTCTGCCTCCCTTGGCCTTGAAGAGCTCCCATATTGGATGTGTTGGGGGGGTCTCAGAAGAAAAAATACAGGCAGTAGTTTTGAGGAGAGACCTTTCCTGCAGAAATGTGACCACACACCTTTGACGGCTGCTGTGTAGAACATGACGACTTGACTAGAGTCCAACACCTGAACACAAAGAGAACTAGCAGATTAATAATAGCAGAACAACACATAGAAATCATCCTAGGAGGGTGCAGCCTTAAATGTGTTGACACTGGTCATCTTCAGCAGCACCAGGAGGCATATCTGGAGAGATAGATTATTGCTGCCAGGGCTGCATACTAAACCTCTGAGACTGTCAGTTTGTCAAAAAGACTTTGTGAAACCAAGGGTGGGATGGGGAAGACAAAAATGACAGAACATGAGAAGGGCGCCACAGGTCTGTGGTGTGTGTACATTTTGATGCTAGAAAATTAGGGCACATTGAGAAGTTTTGTTCTTATGGACATTCAGACTGAATGATGTCAGCAGTTCTTTGACATTCAGGGTCTGTGTACTGCTCCCATATACCTGGGACAGATCATGGTCATCAGCCTGGTGCCTTAGTGTGTGGAGAAGCTTATTGAGAGCTCAGCTATATTCCAGTTAGCAGAAATTTACAAATATATTGTGGGAAATAATCACTGGCTAATTCTGGAGTTTTTACAGGTGCTTTAGGGGGTCAGTGTAGACACAATATTTGAGAGATAGCATATTTCAAGTGCTAATGGGTTTGGATTATGTGAGGCTCAAGTTAAACTGTCTCACAGCTTTTTTCCTCCAAAAATGCTTGTCAGAATGGTGGTGTAGATAAAACATTTTAGTGGTGGATTTCAGTGAAAGACAAGTGTATTGTGATGCATTCTGGAGCAGTGACAAGACAGTAGTCAAACATGATGCCAAATTGCAGCACAAGGCTACTTTGAATGGCAGCCTAAAACATGTATGAGGATGTGAAAACAGGTGGTCTGGGATGTCTGGTATCAACAGAGCATCTGGTCACTGAAGTGTGACTGCATTATATTTTGTTCTCCTAATCCAGAATGCTATTAGCAATGAGTGAAATAGCTGACATCTCTCTGAAACCTCTCATTTTGTAACGTACCCCACTATCAATATACACTAAAACTGTATTTTTTGGCAAAAAAAATTGTCCATCTATAATTTCTCTACATAATGGGTATTTCTTACATCATTGGAAGCCATATTATCTTCACATATGCCAGAGTGTCTGTACAATATGGCTTCACTTTCATTTGTGAGGACACACATCTGTTATAAGCGTATGAATGTTTTTGACCTCTTTGTTCAGCTACAACTAACAAGCTAAAGCATATAGATATTTATTCCTGCTTAAAGTTATCAAATATATTAATATTAGATGTGTTCAGAGAGTAAAATGACTAATAGTTTTTATAACTTGTAACCCTCCCCCTCTTTAAAATATGCACTTTTTAAACAACCTAATATGTATCCCTAATGTTTCAGGTATAATATCTGCAAACCTTCCTACCAGAGCCTGGCAATGTTTTCCTGAGACACCCCAGCCTGCTGGCATGGTTGATACTGCTGGGAAACTGGTGGGTTTTCTGGTGGGTTTTTGTTGTTGTTGTTGTTTGCTAACTCACTGGTGCAGATGGTTCATTCTCCAGTATAAGGGAGGTAGGATTGGCCTTTAGGCAGACAATTAACTAGGTGTGTTAGATAACATTTGAGGACAGACAAGTTTTGAGGGAAGGAATCGTACTAGCAGCGCTGTCTGGGGAGAAGGCTTATGCTGTGTTTTGTTGTACTAGCATTTTGGAATTATAATTAGGTTAATAATCAGACTCCACAAGGTATTTATTTATTCATACTCTGAGTGTGTAGTATTATTTGGAGTGAGCTGATGACTCACATAGCCTGGACAAAGCACCACTAGCTAAGGAATTCTTCCTTGAAGCAATGGACAGTGTTGCAGGTCAAGATGAATGGATTATCCCCCTGCAATCAAATGGGACATCAATTGATTTTAAGTTGGATACAGGTGCACAAGAAATGTGGTGCTAGAAACAGTGATAGAAAGAAAGAAAAGCCATAGACAGTAAAATCCAAACAGGTAAAACTCACAGCTCGCTGCAGAGAGCTTGTTCCCATGAAGATAGTTTGTGAACTAAACATACGGGCAAATAACAGATCTGAAAAGATAAAGTTTTTAATAGTACCAGGGAGAAAAATACCTATTATTTGGTTAAAAAGATCGCAAACCTCATCAAGAGGATCTACACTTTGGAGGATCAATAGATCAAATTAATTAAGGAAGAGTTTGATGACATCTTCCAAGGGATAGGGAAGCTCTCAGAATATAGAATAGAGCTGAAAGAGTCCAATCATTTCATGGTCTGTGCCCCTAAAAAAGTTCCCCTCACCATAACACAGAGGCTAAAAGAGGAGTGGATAGGCCCATTGCTGTTGGAATCATAGAACAAACAGAAAAAACAAGAATGGTTTTCTACAACGATTCACTGGTCTTATGTAAAGACACAAAATAATTAAACATTTAAAGAGAACTTTTGGGGGTTCTGGCTGGCCCCTTTAGAAAAGCAGAGTGCACATTTGTTCACAGTCAATATCCGTTTTCGGAGATAGTGTTTCCACAGACTGCACTGTGTTGTGTTCAGTACCTGTGGTGTTTCACTAGAAAATACAACAATTTTGTGATAGTACAGATGGTATTAAGGTTCTCAGATGAAGTTTTGAGCTGAGGAAAAGCATGAACATGACTAGAGGCTCTGAGAAGTTTTGGAAAGAACCACAACTGCTGAGCTAAAGCTACCCAAACAAAAATTTAAATTCTGTGTAAAGGAAATAAGGAGAGAAGATGGGAGAAAAGTTAGCACAGCAACATGTGCATGTAGATCACATTAAGGGAGAAGCAGTCATAAACACCCCTGCACTACTAGAACTTGTTGTCAGTCACTGGGGACTTAGACTTACAGAGAGACTAATAAGGCAAAGCAGAAAACTCAGTATGATGTGGGGTTTGTGAGAGCTGCCATCACTATAGGAAAATGATACTGTATGTTTGTGTATGGTATGATGGAAAATAATAGTTACAAGCAGAAGTAGTATTACAAAAGGCAGCCCTACAGTTGTATGAAGTTGTCACCCCATGCATACTGTCATCTCCAAATCCCAGAAGGGAGGGACATGAGGAGCATTGCGTGGGCCATCTTGTCCAAAAGAGTCTCAGACAGGCAACAACCACAGTAGGCTAAGACAACAGAGTCCCAGGACATGGAACAATCAACAGACTTGCTACGTCCTGACAGCAGGCACTTTAAAGACTAATTGAACATTGTTAATAAGTTTAGTTACTAGACTGGTTAAAAGTATTTGTTGTCATGTTATAACAATGTTGGGGGGTTTGAGTGTTGTTATTAAGTTTTAGCTTGGAAAGATGTGATATTAGGGGTTGTACCTTTAAGGACTGAGCTTCCCATACAGAGAGTGTGGGTGGGTTGCTGTGAAACTCTTGTTATTATGCACAGCCATGTGGAACAGAACTCAGAATAAAGTAGAGCTCTTGCAAGCACATTAAGCACCGATTGATCACAGAACACAAGGGAATATTTCTGTTTTATTACAATGGGAGTCTGAGAAGGACTTCAAAATTTTGTAAATAAAGTTTCTAATCAATTTATGCAGTGTCCTTCTTACATTGCTTCCCGCTTCTGTTCAAGAGCACACGGCCTGCAGAGATTCCAGCAAATTACCTGGGATGCCCTTGGCCACATCTAAACTCAGATTTAAAAATTTCCTCTGGTGTTAATCAGGCCTGTCTCTTTAAAATTTATATTCATTGCATTCTCTCTTTTCTCAGGGGGCCCACAGATGCTATCTTTGTACCTTGGAAGCTAGCAGCTTCTGGCTCCAATGAAAAAGAGACCCACAAGGACTTGTGGTGCTATCACCACTGTCTCTTCCCGTGAGGCCCAAGTAGAATGACTTGCTCAAATAAGATGGCGATGAGCATGGTATAAGAATCTATATAGAATAGAACAGAGGAAGTGAGAAAGAAGTCAGCAACACCAACTGCTGCTGTCACTCTCCTCTCATGTTGAGAAGAACATAGTAGAAAATGGCCGGCAAGCTGACAAGCCTGCATTTGCATTTAGAAGACAAGGCTTGCTGTACACTAGTTTTCCTAGAGGGCTAGATTTCCAACTAGTAAATCAGCGTAACTCCATTGACTTCAACAGAGCTATGCCAGTTTAAATCACCTAAGGATCTGATCCAATATGTTTAATACAAACTTTGGATTCTGTATGCTGAGTATATTAAGCACAGTATATACTGTGCTGTGAACTTAGTGTAATCAGTGCCTACAGGGTGGGGCTCAAGATATGTTAGACTCTGTAAAATGCTGAGCAGGAGCGGGGTCCTAGTCCAACTCTAATCTACTTTTGTGATGTTCTTATTAAGAAAACATCAATCCCCTTCTTTTAAAGATAGCACAAGGTGTCAGGACCACCAGAGCAAAACAGTAGGGTTGGGACTGGATCTTAGAACGAGGTAAAGAAAGAGTGTGATTGCCTTTATTAAGGAATCCTTCCTAAAGCTGCATTATAAACAACTGTGTCTTGTTCTGTATGGATGTCACTGTGGTATAATAACAACATTAAAAAGTCAGTAATTTGAGTTGGTATCATATGTGCATGCACACACTCATAGAAATATATTTGAAATAGTAGTTTTAATCTGTTCTAATTTCAGGACTGTAACCCATTGATATGTCCTGGATACAACTGTGCTTTCATGTAAACGTTTTCATGGCTTCTACTTTTGGTAAACAACTAGGGTGACCAGATGTCCCATTTTTAAAGTGACTGGTGTCCCATTTTGGAGGACTTTTTCTTATATAGGTGCCTATTACTCCTCATCCCCGTCCCGTTTTACACAGTTGCTATCTGGTAACCCTATAAATGACTGACAATGAGAGGTAATGCATATCATTCCCTGTTGATGGGTTCCAGGCCATTGTGTCAAAAGCTGGGTATAAAATGTTTTGTTCAAATAGTAAATGCGCTGAAATGCAGTTTGAAGGCAACCCAAACTAATTGCAAATTTGGGTCAATATCAACATAGATTCAAATGAATAAAAAATGAGTATTTTTTTAAAAAAGTCAAAGCTTTGTTTTGAAATGTAATTTTGAGACTAAATGCTTAATTTAAAAAATGAAACAGTTAGTTTTGAAGAGCTGCTTTGGAGAGAAAAAGGAAAAAAATCAGTTCTCAGTTCAAAATGAACCACATTTTGGATTTTAAAAAAAATCAATGGTTTACTCACCTCTAATTGTTTCCCATCCTATGTGGAGTGCAACTTAATAAATATAAGCAAACTGATAAAAGCTAACACAGATCATGGCACAAGAAATATTATCGTTGTAAAGGATATCTGAACAGCTCTATGGGAAATGCACCATTCAGATGTGCAGTGATGGATACAATAAAGGAGTTTGAACCAATTCATGGGACAAGTCCCTGGGACTGTGAACAAGCTGGAATCAAGTGCCTCTGTATGGTGTGTGCCTGAAACACACTTTCTATCCCACAAATTACAATGGGTAATTTATTGAAAAATAGCAACCTTGGCCAGATTTTGGTATATGTTCTTTCCCCTTTGCACTATCAGGAGCGCACAAAAGAGTGATAAGGCTACCTTAACTGGTCATCTGGGAATTGTCCTTGTAAGCCGTTTTGTGCCTCTGCCTACAGCAGGCCTGCACAACTCGTAAAGCGGCAAGGGCCACATTACACCAACAAAAACAGCTGAGGGCCAAAACCCCCCGGTCCCATGGAAACCCTCCTCCCCAGGACCTCCCGGCCCCACGGAAACACCCTGCCCCAGCACTGCCCAGTCCTGCAGAAACAAACCCTCCTTCCCCAGTGTCGCCCCACCAAAACAGCTGTGGGCCAAAAAGGAAGGTTGGGGATGGGGAGGTGATACTTGATTTTAAATCAACCAGGGACTCCCAGCTGAAGAGGTGGCTGGGAGCCCTCAAGGGCAAATTAAAGGGCCTGGGTCTCTGGTGGCTGAGGGAACCTGGAGCTTTGAGGGGCTATGGCAGGGATTTAAATGTCCCAGAGCTCCTGCCACTGAGGGGAGCCCAAGCCCTTTAAATCCCAACCCCAGCCCATCCGCTGGAGCTGTGGCCGGGATTCAAAGGGCTCTGGGCTGCCCGTGGTGGCGGGGAGCCCTGAGCCCTTTAAATCTCAGTGGTGGGCGAGGATTTCTGCGGGTAGCCCAGAGCCTTTGAATACCTGCTTTGGCTGGGATTTAAAGGGCTCTGGGCTCCCCACGGCTGCCGGCAGCCCAGAGCCCTTTGATTCCCCACCATGGGCCACACAGTGAGTCTCCGCAGGCCGCATGCGGCCCGTGGGCAGTATGTTGTGCAGGCCTGGCCTACAGCATAGGATCTGCATTTGGGGAAGGAGGAAGCTCGGCTGAGGCATGCTGTTCTACAGTGATCCCAGCCAGTAGAGTGGCCCTTTAGGATCTATTACTGCACAAACTGGAGCAGCCCTAAAGCTCTTCTAATTTATGTCTATGAGCCAAACTAGTCCCTGACAGCCCAAAGGGTTAAGAGGGGTGAAAAGAAAACTAAAAAAATGAATGTGTCCACTTCTGCTTTGGTGTATTGAGCAGAGCTTTGCCATACCTGAGAACATGGAAATCACTTTCTTGTAGGATATTTTGATTTTAGGGGGCCAGACTGCAAGTCCTTGTTTCTGCCATATATTTCACATCAGCAGGGCTTTTTCCATAATGATTTTTTTAAAGAGTTGTTTAAGGACTACAGGAACAAGCCTTTATCAAAAGTACAAACTAATACCATGCAAAACTTTCTGTAAAAGAGCATATTAAGGCCTTCTTAATTTCATGCTTCCCCACCTCCAGCTGATTAGCATGAAATTTAATTTGTGCTAATCAGTTTACACAGGGCCTGATCCTTCTCATGTTGAAGTCAATGGCCCACTGACTTTACAGATTAGACCTGCATTGTGACTGGAATATAAAGATCCCACTCTTTTTGATGTTTTCACTACAAATGGTTTCTCACTGCTTATGCAGGTAATAGGTCACCTGAAAGATTGTGTACCCCCTCAATCCAGTTACATAAAACTCTTACATACATGACGATGCACCCATATGTTGCCAACTCCCATTACAATATTTCACTGAAACAGTTTAATGTTTTGGAAGGCATAAGTACTGACAATGATAGCAGATATCTTTTAAATATTATAGTTGCAGTATATTCTTTATGCATAAATGTATTACCTTACCTTTTTATTCAAAAGAATCATTTGAAACATAGTTCAATACCAGGACCAAGATTTTAAATAACTATAAAATATTCTTCATTAATATTGCTGAAATTGTAGTAAGAATTAAAACTTGCATAGAAATTTCACAGCCAAAGTAATAAAAGAGTGGAACCAGAATCCATTTTCACTCCTAAATTGGACTTCTATAATAAATGGTAAATTGTAATGCCATTACAGAAAGGTTACCATCTTTTATTACACAAAGTTAAGAACTTAAATTTTACTAATGGTGCAATTTTCTCCCTAATTCATCTTTCACTTAATAGCATATAATTGTTTAAATAACGTTTTAGTCCTTGTAAAAAGAAGGCTTTGTTAGCAAGGAAAATTTAAGTCTTAGGTACTTTAGGAAAACCGCAATGACTTCTTTTTTTAGATACTCAGAAAAAATTACATGAGTTTGGCTCAGCATAATTGTTTTTTTTCTGCTGCAAAAGTTCATATATGCTCTAGTGGATAATATCTAACTTTTCTTATTTTTCGTCAAACTTTATTTTTTCTAATTTTTCTGCAAAACTTGATAAGATCTTGTATAATGTCTAAAATGGCTACAGCTGAAATTTAAGTCCGAGAAGAATACTCCCTGAAATCTATAGCTGTGCATGATAAGCACATTTGTTCATCATTGGGTATTTGTTAAACTTCCAGCCTTGAAATCTTCAGCTCTAAAGTCAGCTCTGCTCTCAGAGGTCTCAATTCTGATGTCCTGCAAGTTCTATTTTCCAAAATGACTTAAGGCCAGATTTTTAAAAAGCATCTAGGTGCCTAAAGATTCAGATAGGTTCTTAGGGGCTTTTGAAAATCCCACTATGCACCTAAATTCCATGAACCTAAATATTTTTGAAATTTGGCCTCAAGTCACTTTGAAAAATAGAATTTAGGCTCCTAAGTCATTTAGATCTATGTTGAGGTTTACAAACCTCATATTGAGCCCAAAGGAATTAAAAAGGTAATGCTGGGCCCAGGAAGCCCTGCCCTACCCTGTACCTCCAGATCCAGAAAACGTCTTTAGCAAAGATTTTGTTACGGTCTCTCACAGCTTTCTTGCCAGCAAGTTAAAGAAGTATGGGCTGGATGAATGGACTATGAGGTGGATAGAAAACTGGCTAGATCTTCGGCTTCAATGGGTAGTGATCAATGGTTCCATGTCTAGTTGGCAGCCGGTTTCAAATGGAGTGCCCCAAGGGTCGGTCCTGGAGCCAGTTTTGTTTGATATCTTCATTAATGATCTGGAGGATGGAGTGGATTGCACCCTCAGCTAGTTTGCAGATGACACTAAACTGGGAGGAGTGGTAGATAAGCTGGAGGATAGAGATAGGATACAGAGGGACCTAGACAAATTAGAGGATTGGGCCAAAATAAATCTGATGAGGTTCAACAAAGACAAGTGCAGAATACTGCATTTAGGATGGAAGAATCCCATGCACTGCTGCAGACTAGGGACTGAGTGGGTAGGTGGCAGTTCTGAAGAAAAGGACCTAGGAGTTACAGTGAGTGAAAAGCTGGATATGAGTCAGCAGTGTGCCCTTGTTGCTAAGAAGGCTAGCGGCATTTTGGGCTGTATAAGTAGGAGTATTGTCAGCAGATCGAGGGACTTGATCATTCCCTTCTATTCACCATTGGTGAGGCCTCATCTGGAGTACTGTGTCCAATTTTGCACCCTACACCACAAGAAGAATGTGGAAAAATTAGAAAGAGTCCAGCAACTCTTGAACAAAAGTGATTGGGGAGGGCAACAAAAATGATTGGGGGCTGGAGCATATGATTTATGAGGAGAGGCTGAGGGAACTGGGATTGTTTAGTCTGCAGAAGAGAAGAATATGGGGGGATTTGATAGCGACTTTCAACTACCTGAAAGGGGGTTCCAAAGAGGATAGATCTAGACTGTTTTCAGTGGTACCAGATGACAGAACTAGGAGTAATAGTCTCAATTTGCAGTGAAGGAGTTTTAGGTTGGATATTAGGAAAAACGTTTTCACTAGGAGGGTGGGGAACAATGGAATGGGTTACCTACGGAGGTGGCGGAATCTCCTTCCTTAGAGGTTTTTAAGGTCAAGCTTTACAAAACCCTGGCTGGTATGATTTAGTTGAGGATTGGTCCTGTTTTGAGCAGGGGATTGGACTAGATGACCTCCTGAGGTCCCTTCCAATCCTGATATTCTATGATTCTACGATCTGCTGAGTCTGTTCCAATTGGAGGAGCAGGTTAAAAGGAGCTCAGCAGTCCAGCCAAAAGGTGGTGAAGAGACTGAAGGAATTTCTGGTGTTGCTACCCACAGAAGTCTAGGCTGGATCTATAGGGAGGGAGGACCTGGGTCCTCCTATTTCATCCTACTAAGGGATGAAGCCCAGGTGTGGGTGGAGAGCAGAAGTTCCTCAACTGAGGATCAGGCGACTGCTACTCACCTGATGGGCAAGAGGCTGAAAGTTGGGTGTGCTAACCACTAAGCTGCCCGGAGCACCCTATCACAGATGCTTTTGAAAATTTTACCCCTGGTCTCTTACTTTTGAAAGGAATTTAACTGAGGAAGGACTGCAGGATGTGGGATACAGTTCACATGTAACACACTTTTGCGATTAATGCATTGCATGTGTAGATTGAAGGGTGAGTAGGAGTTTCAGCAGAGATTAAATTCACGCTTCCATTACTGATGGGTACCAGTAAACCTCATAAGCTTTGATTCAAATATGTATCCAAATGTCTGGCTGTTTACCTAGATGACTTTGGGTTATAACTGGTCTGGAAAAGGTCTTCAACAAGTTTTCTTGAGAGATTTCTGGTTCTCACCAGGACATAAGAAATGCAGCTATAACTTTTCAACCAGCATTTTGTTAATTCTGGATAATGGAGAGGTACACAAATAGATAACTAAACCCTTTAGACCCTCCAGGATGGTTCAATTTCAGCTTAGGGGAAGACTTTGTTGGGCTTTTAAATTATTTTATTTTATTTTATCTGCTACAGATCAGTCCTTCCAAATCTTCATTTAGGCATGTCTACCCAGCACCATTCAGGAAATATTCCTCACATAGTGTTCAATTGTTTTGTTCCTAATTGGAGTAAAGCCTTGAATTTCCACATTTCCTGCAAAATGGAATATTCCAATCTGGGAACATGCTGGTGCTACCACCACTTGTCCCAGGACTCCCTATCCACTTGTGCTGCTAATGATGAGAGAGTACGGAGGTGATGGAAACCTCTGGGCTATAAATAAGAGGATAGCACAGAGATCTGGGGATCCCTGGAAGGCTAGACGTTTGGGGCCTAGGTTTCCCAGCTTCTGGCCAGGTGATCTGCCATGGATCTGGGAATATGAAGCTCTGCTAGGTGAGAGGCTGTGGAGTCAGAAACCTTCCTGGTTCCACTGGAATTGTGTCAAATTCAGCACATTTCCACATAACATTTGATTTTGATGAATCAGAATTTTTGATGGTAAAAATTTTGCCACAAAATTTCTGACCAGCTCATTCTATTTCACGGAATTCTGTAGCATTTCTATTGCTGCAATATTTGTTTGATTTGGTCTCTGCCATTTGTCTCTGGCACTCTGTTCATTTCATTTCTACACCCTACTCCCTCTGTTTGGTAAAAACTATATTGTTTAAAATTAAGATGCAAATGCAAAATCTTTCCCTACTCATGAGCTAGCATTGATATAATACTAACCCTACAGAAAGCTGAAATAAATCATTTGTCAGAGTTGTAGATTTTAGTGAACTAGCCCCTCCTTCACAAGCTTGTTGTCACTCACATCCTAAATAGAGACTGTTTCAATTGACATATGTGTCACTGAGCACTGTAGTCTGGTGACATCCTGCTACTCTTGCATTGTGATATCTGATGAAATTATTGCAGTGGAATGCAAATTAGTCCTGGACAGCAAAGATACATGTTGGTTTTTGTATCTTTATATTCCTTTGAAGCAGGAAGGTGGAAGGAAGGGGGATGGAATGGTGGTGGTTGGTAGGTATGGCCAATTAATATCACTATTCTATTTTACATCTATTTGTTAATCTAGACTTGGATTGGATTCTTCTGCAGTGAGTGGAAGAGCATTAAAAAAACTTATTTCAGGATAAATGCAAATAGCTTTAAGGGCTATGAGTACCATTCTGCAGCAGAAGGGGGAAAATTCCTAATTTATGTTTAGATCTGTTATAGCTCAAGGTGAGAGCCAGGCCAGTGCAACCATTTAGGCTACCTATGCAGTCGCCTAGAGTGCTAGGAGTTGGGGGGCGGCATTTTCTTTGGCAGCGACCGTGGCACCCAGACCTTCGGCTGCCCCAGACACCGCCGGCATTTAGGAGAAGGGAGCTGGGGCAGGGGAGTGCAGGAAGGGCCACCTGCAGCAAGTAAGGGGGGGGCGGCATGCAGGGGAACTCCCTGCCCCAGCTCAGCCCTGCCCCGCCTTCTCCCTGAGCATGCTGTGGCTGCTTCACTTCTCCCACCACCCAGGCTTGCGGTGCCTAAGCTGATTGGTGCCGCAAGCCTGGGAGGTGGGAGAAGTGAAACAGCAATGGCGTGCTCGGGATGGAGGCAGAGCAGGGGTGAGCTGGGGCAGGGGAGTGCCTCAGGGTGGAGGGTGGGGAGCTGCCGAGGGGAGGGGCGCCTCAGGGCGAAGGGGAGGAGCTGCCATGGGGGGAGGGCACATCAGGGTAGGGGCTCACGAACAGGGGAGGGCGCAAGGTGGAAGTTTTGCCTAGGCCATGAAACATCCCTCACTGGCCCTGGGTGAGAATCTGATGTGAATCTATCACAAGTTGATGGGAAAAGTTATGAAGAAAGATTCAATCAATTTGGTGAGATCATGGAGTTCTGAAGATAAGGGGCTTGAGAATGGTGTATTTTGGGGCATCTCACTCCATTAAAATACAAATAGATGTATTATAAATTACCCAAGGGCCTGATCCAAAGTCCATTGAAGTCAATGGAAAGACTTTCATTTAATTCATTGGACTCTGGATCAGGCCCTAAATGATGCTTTGCTTAGATAGATGATTCTCTTCATACTTATACTGGTGTAAATCAGGAGAAATTCTATTGAAGTTAGTGGACTTACGTTGGTGTGAGATTAGAACTGGGCCTATAGGCTTTAGTTTGTTTTATAATACTTTGCTCACCTAGCAGGCTTACTTACTCTCCCATATTTGTGCAAATAGTACATCTAATTTTCAGAATAATTTTAACCCACTTCATATTTTATTGCAAATATGTTCACATCTCAAAATCATTAATTTCAAATGGCTGAATAAACATCTCTTACTTGATGGACACTTATTAAAATGTATTTCGGCAGAAGTTCTTAAATTAATTTAATGAGAAATGGCACAATTTTTGGCTCTCACCCCCATTCTCACTGCAATATGGTATGATCCCCTACCCTACTCCACCCCAGTGATTGGTTTAGTAGTTAAAATGAATGGATGAGAATTACCATCACTGAGCGATATAGAATAAACCATTTGCTTAGAGCTCTTTGTTAAGCTTCTCTCTGATGTATGGCTGTGTTGCTTTGCATCAGATCTCCACAGAATAAATCCTGCCAACATTACTTAGCTCCTCATGTCAACAATGTAGAGACTGAAGCACAGTAATTGAGATGAAAAAGAACTGCACAGTTTAATTTTTGATAATAGATGTTAAATGAACAATAGATGGCTGTTTTAATGAATGTGTAGTTCTTTTATGTAGCTGTTCATTGCTTTTTCAGTTAAAACTAACTCACTAATTATGTTCCTTTGTAGATGTATTTATGCATCCTTGTAGGCCTTCTCCCTTCTATTGTTTGAGCTCTAATTACAGTGCTTGTCAATATAGGCAACTGTTTTGAAGAGTGGAATATATTTGACTATGTGAAAGAGTGTGTTTGATCTTGTGCTACTGTCTCCCTTTTGGTGCCCCCTAAAGACTGGTTGACCAACAGTAGCATGCATTTTGGTATTGTGGTGTCCTGAATATGATGCTCAATTAAATGATAAAACAGAAAAATATGCATCTGAAGAAGTCAGTATTCAGCCACGAAAGCTCATGCTCGGATACGTCCGTTAGTCTATAAGGTGCCACAGGACTCTTTGCTGCTTTTACAGAAAAATGTGTAACATGTTCATACTATATTTGTGTAATTATATATACGGTACATATCTTTTTGTGTCAGTCCAAGCTAGTGCAGTGCTAGAGGAGCTTTGGTTGGTGATGGGAATGTGATAGCTACAATGGAGACATTATACCTGTACAGTATACAGGTTGGCAGAATGCATACCTGAGAAGTGGCACCTGTACAGGTTGCAAGATGCGCTCCCCCTTTCCCTACAACAGTTGCCCCCTCCCAGAATGCATGATCTGTGCAGAGTGTGTGGTGCCTCCCTTACACATCAGGGACTAGATCCTCCTGGTATTGCCTGGCAACTTGTGAAGTCATTTACACCTGCACAAAGGGAGTGTAAATGGGACCATTCTGAAGGGGTAACATCTTATATCCAGTTTGTGTGGTGTAAATGACTGCACAAGAGAATTGTGCTAAAGTGGGTCCTTATGGAATTTTAATATGTAATTAACCCATAACATGTAAAGTAAATGATTGTGTTTCGAGGTATTTACTAGATACGTATTTACAGATATGGGATTTATCAAGAACAGTTATGAATTAACCCTGTTACAGGAAATTCTATATCATCATGTTCATTGATTTGTTTGTGCTACAAACTACTTCCCAAGTTCAGATCTAATCTGGACATGTGACAAGTCATTTGAATTGCATGTTTGTACATATGTTGATGCTGTCATGAAATATTTATTTTTAATTTAAAAAATGATCTATACAACTTGGAATAGAAAGAAGGAAGAGGGAAGGAGAGAAATTGGAACACAAACCACAAACCTTTGGAGTTCTTAAAATATATTGAAAGAAAATAATTCAGAAAGTACAAAATGATACACTGTGCTCTGGAGAAACAAGCAGAGGCTCCTTCCAACCTATTGAATTTAAAGAATTAACCATATAATTTAAAATAGAATGAGAAAAGTGTTGTCCAGTGAGTTGTGTGAGATGAGTATAACAAGCAACTATAAAGTAAACAAACCTTGAAACAGAAATAGGCAAATCTTGAAATCCTGGCTTCAAATCAGTCTCTCTAACAAAGCAAAACAGACTGAAAGTCAAATCATCAGGTTTTAGGTTAATATTGTCATGCACATACCACACACTATTGCAGCATATGCTTGATTGGAATCCCTTGTGTCTCAATTAAAAAGGATTTCCTTATTAACAGAAACCTATTAAAATTTTTTAGTGTTGGGTCCCAACTAAAACGCATAATCCAAATTAAGCAGAATACTATGGGGAGTGTTTGAAACACACAACAGCCCTTATAATATTTCCATTAAGGAGGGGCAAGAGCCTGCTGCCCCTTGCCTCCCCACTCCCAGTTCTGCTGCCTGTGGAATTCTATAGCCATTAAACCACACTGGATACTGTAGGTGCAAACTAAAAGGTTCCTAGTTCACAATAATGTAGTCCTGTTTGAAGAGCACTGTTGGCCAAAATCATCTTGATGTACTAAGCTGCAAGAGTGTCCATTGTCACAGGAAAAGCAACCACAATCAAAGGAAATTATAGTTAGTCTGCCCTAGCTTCAATCATATGGCTTGCCCATTCTTGGATTCGGTTGTTGTGGTGAACAAGGCACTACATGGACCTGGAAAAAAGAAAATCCACAGAAGTGCTGCAGTGGTACTAAAGCTACTCTGGCAGTTGCATTTAGTACTGATACAGATAGTGTTACAAACATATCAAGCAGAGATGGGAATGAGGATGCATCTGTCATTACCCACCGCTGCATCCAGCAGCTGCATGTTGCTCTAGGCAATGGGAATGGTGCTGATAATTGTGGCTAGCTGTGCTGCTATCAGCCCAGTTCATTTATGTGCTTTGCTTACCTTAGCTAGCCTTCATTTTCAAAAAAGAGACAATAAAACAGAAATTGGTGTTTGGCGACACTCTCTATCACTTCACAACAATCTAAAGTGCAGACAGCCAATTTCTTTTATTTGTATTGGGTAAATTTCTTGTTTTAATTTAGAAATTTGCTTTTGGTTAAAAAACAACTATGATTGGCACAGTGTGCCACCATGCCCCTTTGGGAGCAACATACTGTGTCTAATTGTAACTTTCAGCTTTGTTTTCTTTAGGAGTAACCTTCTAAATCAGTTTTGTTTACAAATACCATCACCAAAATATTTGAGGATGGAAAGCTTTGCATCCTAAGGATGTGGGACTTGCTCTTATAAATGTTTGTGTTGCTGTAGGTGCCACTATTGCAACTGATCTTCCACCTGTTTCTTTGGTATTTATTTGCTGCCCCTGTAGTTGGTCTGACAGAATAATACAGCAACTTCATTTATCAGGAGCTCATCTCTTTTTTGTCTCTGCTATGAGGACTTTTGTTCTACCCCCTATTCAGTCATATTGTTGGATGGATTGTAAGATCAAGTTGACGGACTCTAGGGATGGGCAAAGCAGGTTGGATAAAAGAATGAACCCAACTGAAACTGAATCATCCTGTTACTAAAGTTCAGGGAAGTCTGAATTTTCACATTAGCCTGAATTCAGCTACCCTCAACCAATATGGTCATGGTTTAACTCATTTTTTTTTGCACTTACTTGATTCTGTAACACACTTCCCCTTCCAACTCAACTCCCTGAAATGATTTTTACCCTGCTTTCACAACCACACCAGGCTTCCTAGTGATTTCTTCACCTGCAATAGAATTGACAGATGCCTTTATTAATTGCAAATAGCATTATCTGAAGATCAAGTCAACAGATATGGAAAAATGAAAGATATAGAACATCCTAATTTTTCATATTCTAATCAACCTCTTTGGAATCCTAGATAAAATAAATGACACCAAACCTATAATATAATGTCATCTATTTATTGTAATAGTCTCTATCAGCAATTTCCATACTGATGTAAGGTAACTTCTCACACACTGCTTTATAGAAAAATGGAACAGAGTATTAGTGAGGAAGCATGGTCAAGTTGTTAAACCACAGGACTGGGAGTTAGATTTGGATTCTTTTCCTCACCTGCCACAGACCCATTGTGTGATCTTGAGTAAGTCACTTGTCCTTCAGTGCTTCATCTTCCCTATATGTAAAATGTGGGTAGTATTAATTTATTGCCAGAGGCACTTTGAGGCTTAATTCATTATTGGTTGTCAAGCACTTAGAAATCCTTTAAGGAAATGTAGCATTTAAATTATTATATATTGCATGTGGATAGTATTATACTATAGTATTTGTTATACATGAATATTCTGGCATATGGAAAAGAGTAAATGTGAAAAGAGTAAAAGCAAAAATTCCATCAATAAACTTATCAACAACTGGAGAAGGAATCTTTGGAAAAGGCTGAAAAGCATTACCTCAGACCTATTGTTTCTCCATCCTAATAAGTCTAAAAGTACAAGGCATTACAATAGAAGCGAGGCTGATAACTTTTTCACTTCTTATTTGTTGCTGCTGTTTTTTGTGTTATCCCCAAGTCTAAATTAGGCCTGAGAAAGGGGATTAACCTTTCCAATCATATTTAAGGTGAAATTGCTTAACTACAGCACACAATGTCATGCTGCAGATAATCCATGTCCTTGATTAATGCGTTTATAATCAATTGCTATCTGGAAGTGATTCCTTCCCATCCCAGTCTTCACAAAAAGAGCAGATGGTATTTAAAAGGTTATGGCAAGAGGGCATTTTGGAGGTCAAATAGAACATCGATCAAGAGGGCAGAAAAATTGCTTTTTTCCTTCCCCTTCCCCTTATCCTCAGAATCCATAAGGGAATGAGGCCTATGAATTATAGTTTGATCTATAGTTCAAGCACTAAAATGTTTTCTTGTTTCAAATTTCTGTGTTGTTTTGGGTAATGAACCTAGAAATTGGATTCCTTTTGTGCCAGTAAAAAATTGTGCCAATACACACATCTCAGCAGTGTAATTCTTAGACCTAAAGAGCTTTTCTTTCCTCTGCCCTTAATGCACCCAGAACACAGCAACTTAATAAAGATTATATTAATATCTCTGGTTGCTAGATCAATTCTAGAAATGATAATATTTCTGTTCACGAAAAAGTTACACACCATTTCCATGATCTTTTATATAAAAAAGGGAGTACATTCTGTGATTTATTCAAGTCTATCTTAGCCCGCTTCACAGCTGGCTACTGTTCTATAACTCAGACTATGGCTGTCTGTTCTGTCCTTGATTTGCGCATTCCCATTAAGGCTAAAGGTAGTAATGACCAAAGAAAGACTTTAGCTCCAATAGTACAATGTCCAAGAAACAGAAGTCAAGTCAAATAAAAAAAGGTTGTGGCATTCTCCAACATATAAAGGGTGACAATGCCATTTTTTTCCTACTTTTTCCTTTCACATTTTGAGCTCTGCTTCTAAATTGAGACAATGGCAGACAATTCTTGTTGAGTACAAACCACGGTGACTTGAAATTTCACTGTCTAAAACCAAACATCTACGCCACATTTTGGAAAGTACTGTAGTTATCTTTGCTTGAAAAGTAAAATCAGTTCTTGGGAGCTATTTGTATTCTAATATATAATTATGAAATATGCTTTGTTGCGCTCATTACTAAATATGATCAACTTGCAATTGGATCCATAGGAAGGGGTGTGTTTCATGAGGGACAAAATACATCACTTCTTTGTGGAATGAAATGGGATTGCTCAGCTAAGAATCATTCAGTGCTACAATTTACATCTTGGGGTCTGAGCCTACAAATCCCCTCTCATATGAATAGTCCTTGTACACATCATGTGAGTATCCCCAATGGAACCTATGAGACTAAGATTTGCCTTTATTCAAGAATAATTAGCAACAAATGCATATAGAACTGCTGAAGCAATTAACCAACCACATACATAAGGATAATGAGACTCACACTACTAATCCTGTTAAAATGACAATTGAGGTGCCTTGCAAACCAAGAATAGTAGGAAAAGTAGCACCGAAGCTAAAACTCTATTAACTCACTGTGATGTGCCCAGGTATTTGCAACACATAAAATCGATAACACTCAATGTATTTCCAACAGTCTGATAGTCATTTCAACATCAGTTTTGTAGCTTAATTTCCTTTAATTATGTTCATAGAAAGGAAATAATAAAAGAATTGAACTTTCAAGGCAAGTCCTCGTTATTAGTCTTAAATATGAACAATATGAGTAGATATGCATTGTGGGAGTTTGAGAAGCAACATATTTTTCCAATATAATAAAGTATATTTATTAGAGCTGAGACATTATTTAACTGCGTGCTTAGAGCAGGGCTAGGCAACCTATGGCACACGTGCCGCCTTCGAAACACGAGCTGATTTTCAGTGGAACTCACACTGCACAGGTCCTGGCCACCAGTCCGGGGGGCTCTGCATTTTAATTTAATTTTAAATGAAGCTTCTTAAACATTTTAAAAACCTTATTTACATTACATACAACAATAGTTTAGTTATATATTATAGACTTACAGAAAGAGACCTTCTAAAACTGTTAAAATGTATTACTGGCACACGAAACCTTAAATTAGAGTGAATAAATGAAGATTCAGCACACCACTTCTGAAAGGTTGCTGACCCCTGGCTTAGAGCTTCCTTTAGGGTTCTGTACACTGATTAGACATTGAAGTGGATATTTTCAGAGCAAAGCATAAGGCTATCTGTGGCTTCCCACTAACATTCACAAGATTCCAGAGTCCTCTGAAAATTTAATTGTTCTGGGCTAGCTGAATGTAGGGATATTCTTCACACTTGGTGTCGCAGGATCCACTTGTCCTTAGAGGTGGCCACCCTGGGGATAAGCTCCTTCCAGGTGCGGGGCTGCTGCTCACTCATCCTCTGGTGGTGCTTTTTCTGTCTCTGCTATTCTGGGTGCTCCTTCTTCATGACTTTGCCCTCTAGGAAGGTCACTATACATGTTTCTCCCTCTGGGATATCACAGTCTATTAGGACAAACAGTCCCAGACAATCCACTCTCCACTGCCTGGTCTGTGACACTTCCCCAATGCCTGGTAGAAAAACTCAGCCCCTCCATCTATGCCAGGGTTCAGCTCAGGGACTTTCTAGTCAGCACCAAAGTCTGTTCCCTCCTGGATCTTACTGGGGATTTAATTGGCCCATGGCTGGAATTAACCCCTTCCAGGCTTGTGTGAGGTGGACAGCTCATCACACTGGGATGGCTGGCCCAATAAACTATTCTGGCTCCTCAGAAGACAGTGTCAGTTGTCTCTTTGTGATTAGCACCCAAGTGCACTAGAATTGCAATATAAATGCCTTGGAGAAATATGAAAAATAAATGCATTACTACATATGTTCAAGACAAAAAGGCTGTAGAAATGATAAGATGTACTCGCACAAGATTTAAATGATGCACCCAAGGTATTTTATATAGGGGTTTTTTTAATATGTTCTTTCATCCTTTAGAAATTTGAAAGTAAATCATTTTGTTCTCTGGCCACACAGATTTGTTACTGTAGGGAGTGCTCATAAATGGTGAGTTGCTGATTATTTTTGGAGGTGACTTGATTAAAACAGAAAACCTCAAAGCATTTTTTCAGCTAGTTGTGGATAATAAAATGAAATTGTATAACAAAAACCTCAAATCTGTGGCCCTCTTCCTTATGAGTTTCCCATTTATTTATTTTCAGATTTATACTAATATATTAAAAAGAATACCCCTTACATTCTTTGGATGAGTGGACATAACCAGATCCATTGATTACCTTTTAACCACAGCAATGTTCTCAGGCACAAGTATGTCATTCCAAATACTTGCCTCTTTCCAAAATTAATGTAGGACATTCCTATTTTAATTATTTTAAATACCATTTTTGGATAAAATATTATCACCTTCATTTTAAAATTCTGAAAATACTTTAATAAAAAAGTGTGTGATAGGATTTCCAGAGCGTTGGTGATGGTTATGATCAATCATAAAAAGAAAGAAGTGTGGAAACCATAAAGAGTCTTTCCTAACCACCTTTCCCTTACCCTATTTTACACACACACACACACACACACACACACACACACACACACACACACACACACACACACACACACACACACACACACACACACACACACACACACACTATCTCCTGTCACTTTCCAAGTCATAGTTCATTGTTATCTTTCATTACCTTTCCTAACCATTCACAGTTAAACCCAACCATTTTTTTCTGACTTCATACAATGACTCTTAGCATCTTCTGTTGCTGTTCTTAGACACAGTATCAGTCATAGGCTCCATTGTATATATCTGCCAGGTGAACTCCCTGCTACACCTAGAGTATTTTCTTGGCCCACATAAGCAGGTGAGATGGGGTGTCCTGGCTCCACACTGGAGTGGAAGGGGTTAGAGTCATGCTCTGAGCAGCAGAATCCAGGCCCCTTGACCCTGCTGGGCATGCTCCAACTGCTGCTGCACTATAAAAGGGAGCAGCCTAGCTCAGCCTGGGCTGGCTGCCCAGGAGGAAAGATGTACCTCGCCAGCTCCAGCCAAGGAGCAGTCAGGATCCCAGACCGTAGGAGCAGGAGATTCAGGGGCCAAGGTACTTGTGGACACCCGGGAGATTGCACTTACTACCTGAGGAGCCCAGAGACTCCGAGGACACCCTGACTTCAACTGCAGGAGTCACGATAAGAAGTAGCCCTGGGAGGGACTAGCCAGTGTCCGGCACAAGTCGGCGTGTTGTGGGTGGATTTCCCACCAACTTAATGGTCCCATTTGCCGCTACCAGGGCCCTGGGCTAGGACCCCCTACCCAGCTTCCCCCTTTGGGGGGTTGTCGACCGAACTACCACTGACTCTGGCCATTAGGCCATGCTTCCCCACAGCCAGGGGGAACCCTACAGACTCTGGCCAGTGGGACGCACTTCTCCGCAGACAGAGGGAGCCCTATTGGCTTTAACCGCAGGCCTACCCTGCCCTTGCCGCACCGCTAGGGTGAAGGGGTGCACTGACCTTGTGACAGCAGGGCTTTCAAAATGGTGTCTGATATGTACTGAACTACCCTCTTTGAGATTATGAGAATCTTTATATATTTAAAATTTTAGAGGGTCTTTATAAGTGTGAGTTTAATGAGCATAAAAGGTGCCTGATAACTTTGAAAAATGAAATTTTCTTTCTTGCCAAAGAACAAATACAATGTAGACTATGATAAATCAACTTCTCCATACTGTCTTCCCCATAAACGTCGGTGCTTATGAGGAGAAAATGCCTATAGGAGTAAGCCAATTGTTTAGACTCTATGCACATTCAGACTTGAACCCGCTGCTGAGAATGACAACATGTCAATTAGTTTTAATTGTGATGGCAGTTCTGTGATGTCAAAACTTGTCTTGTGGGAATTGTTCTTAGACCACCAAATTATTTTCACATAGGCCTCAATTAAAAGTAAAGTGGAGCAAAAGAGAGAGCTCTAGGGACAACTGGGAGTTAGTGAGGGAAATGGGACTAAAATAAGAAAACAAGAACAGGAAGGAAAGACAGAAATGAGACTTACGAAGAAAGCTTCATTGCAGGGACCAAAAAGAGTTTATTATTTAACAATTAGACTACAGTAGTATTCAGAGACCAACCAGGAAAAGGCCTTGTTTTTCTAGGAGCTGTAATAAGCATAGAAAATGCCATACATACTCTTTGTTCAGCCCCAAAGACTGGATATAAATATGCTCACTACAACTTAAGTTTACATTTATTTCTTCTCCATGGTACACTTTCTATCTCTGTTTCTTAATATCAGGATTATCTTTGTGTAAATAATGGATGTACAGTACTACTTATCTGCCAATAGTTCAATATTTACTCAGACAAATAATATAGATACAGAAGGCAGGATGTGCCTTTATATCAGTAGCAAGCACCAAAACACTACAACAATGAGCACTTTAGAAATGCATATAATGTTAATGATGAGTTATCATTAATATTATCATGCATCAGGATTACAAAAAGCATTTCTTTATAATGCTTCCAGACTAGTCTCTCATTTGTTTCTGCTGATGGGACTGGGGGGCTTAAAAACAAAAATGCCTCAAATACAAAAGTCCTTCTGAAATTAATACTTAGACGTTTACAAACAGCGTTTAAGAAATTCTCAGCATCTGTGATCTCACTCTGCTGTGCTGCTGTTGTAGAATTGTGCTACAAATGTTTTGATGCTGCTTAGTTTTGTGAGCTAGTGAGTGAAGGGAGTGTCAGACTCCTGCTGCTTGTTGAGCAGGAAGCATTAAATATCTAACACAAACTGTCACCTGCACAGTCTCATCTACAACAGCCTTTATAGTTTGAAACAAGGCACCACATATCTCTAGTTCCCTAATAAATTATTAAGGGCCTGATCCCAAGGCCAAACAAGTCAATAAGAGTCTTCCTATTAACTTCAGTGGGATTGGGATCAGGCTCTATGAATATAATTCCCTATATGCCTGTGCTTTGAGATATAGTGTGTTAAGTATTGTTTGTTTTGATTGGTATATCTCCATATTGTTATAAAGCAATCTTATAGAACTGGAAGGAACCCCAAAGTGTCATTGAGTCCAGTCCCCTGCCTTCACTAGCAGGACTAAGTATTGATTTTGCCCTAGATTCCTAAGTGGCCCCCTCAAAGATTGAGTTTATAACCCTGGGTTTAGCAGGCAAATGTCCAAACCACTGAGCTATCCCTCCCATTAAAGGGCATCAAGTCCAGACCCCTACTTTCACTACAGTAGCTATTATATACCTGATTACATGTGTAGATAAAGTTGTTGCAAAGCTTGTTTGATGCATCTGAAGAACTTGTTTAGGTCCCATAGTGTGCTTTGATGACCCTTGCAATGTGAATGTTAGGAACACAGACACAATGGGCATTTCATATATTGCTGAGAACAGCAGCAACTAGTGAGCTCTAGGTTAAGGGAGCACAGTGGAACAATAGACCACTATCCTTTAGTACTTCAAATCTGAGTTAATTCCAATAATCAAATTTATTTAATGCCCCTTTTCAATCTGACTTTGTAAATCTTTCTGGTCTATTTTATTCATAAACAGGAATGAGCATCACATTGCCTGCCTTATCCAAGTAACTTTAACAATTCTAATTGAAAGCAAGATCCTGGTTCCAATAAAGCCAATGGGAGAATTCCTATCAATTTCACTGGGACAAAGGTAGTGTTCCAGTTGCTATCCAATATTTCTGCCACTATCTGCCTCCCTGTAGAAAATCAGTTAGGGTACTGTCACATTCTTAGCTATTAAATAGCAAAAGTTACTTAATGAACACATGTGATGTGATATTTTAAATGAGCAAATTTGAACGAGGAATAATAGACCATGGTATTAATTGGAGCCTCTGTGTGCTATCAAAGTAAAATAACAATAATTGGTCCATATTCATAGCACATATTTGTAAAATAAATAGCTGTGTGGTCTGTTTGACTTGTATTTGCTATATATTTTGTCATTTCTTTTTGTCTGCTTTTGATTAGTAGTGATCAATTCTGCATGAAATCCAGAATTTTGCTTTGCAAGCAAACATTCTGTTGGGGGGGAATTTCACTCATTTTTTTTCCAGCACCTTTCATCAATTCACCAGACAAGATATGTATATAATTTCACTTTCACCTTCTGTGCAATGTAATTTAGACTGCTTTTGCTTATGGTAAAAACTTATAAATGGCACCAATGAAAAGTGACTTGTTTTTCACCTTTTCATCATATTGTTGAAAAAGCAAAATTCATCCCCTGAAATACAGTGTAGTCATTTTGTACAGCTCTGTAGACCTTTATTCCTTCTTTGTTTGCATTTGACCACATCTTCCTTTATTTTCAAACATTTAAACTAAATTTGAAAACAGATTTATTGCACTGGTATAAAAATATCTATTTTATATAATGCTTTATATCAGTAGATATCAAAGAATATCACAATCTTTAATGTATTTATTCTCATAACAACCCAGTGAAGAAAACGAATTAGTTTCCTTTTATCTTAATTCCTATTTGTAAATGCCTTAACCACTGGATCAACCTTCCTTACTGGGATAGCTTGATAGAAGTCAATGGAGCTATTCTTATCTACACCAGCTGAGGACATCGCCATCATAGGTACAAGCAAATTATGATCTTGATCGTTCTTTTTTTCTCCCCATTTTTTGATATTACTAATATTATTTTGGTACCATCTTAATGACTTAGGCCCCAATACAAATGCTTAATCTAGCTCTATTCAGCAAACCAGTTAAGCATGTACTTAGTCTGGGTATTTTGACATGCAATGTAACAATTTTCTGCTGTGGCAAGATTAGACGGTGACAATGAATGAAAATGAAGATATTTTCCAGAGGAATCCAGAACAATAGCAGGGCAACACTGAGGGTGAAATTGTGGCCCAGTGGACATAATTTGATCTTAAGAATCTTGCTCAGCCAATTAATTTTCTTTATGGAAAATAGAGTATTTTTAATGTGTGTGTGTATGTGCGTGCACACATGTAAAATCATGCCATTCTCAAATACATTTGATTATCTTGTAGTAAAATGTATGCTTCCCCCTCCCCAAGGTGTATTGTCACACCACTGAGTCCATTTAGGAAGCAAATAAGCATGAGGAGGAGGAAGGGGAAGAAGAAGATGATGACGTAAAAAATTCTTTTTAGATTTAGGCCATTCAGTATTGTTATTAATTTCATTGTCTGTTACATTATTGATGCTTGATATTTATCATCTGTTTTTCCACTTTTGCCACAGCTGAATTCTTCTTTCCTCCACCCCCTTTGCCTTTTACCATCCTTCTATTTGCAGTGGAAAATATTTTTATATTAGTGTAAAAAATGCAGTAAATGCCATGTCAACTGACAGAATGTTGGCTGTTGTCACTAGCAGAGTCACATGCAATGCATATACGAATTTGGCACCATTTTTCCTGGTTTTTTGAATGCCACTACAAAATGTGTTCTTTTTCCACAATTTGGTTTTGGAGTTGAGTGTCAGCATCTTAGAAGGCACATGTAGAAGTAGATGATGATATGTGGAGAAAGTGTTATGTCAAAGCCCCATCTGTAGAGTACTTTCCTGAGATGGTCAACAAAAGGTATTATGGAAATTCATGTTACACATATCAGGTCTTTACATTTACAAACACAAGGCCCAATCCTGCAAGCCACACTGTGCAGGGAAACGAGCTTGAGGTATTGGGTCTATAAGGAATAGAACTACAGGAACAGTCTACTGTATACCATCGTATCTAGCCAAAGATTTCGTATTTTTTAGAATAGTGTTGTGTTCACAGTCTATAAGCCAGTTCTTCACTAATAGCATATTGTGAAACTTCTGAAAGCCATTCATGGACAATCAGAATTTTTTCATTGCCATATGATACAGAAAGTTGCAACAGTCTAAACAGCATGCAGATTTTGTTTTGCTAGCATACTTCCAGACGCATCTCCCTCTTTCCTCCCATAAAACCGACCCTCTCCTGTGTGAACCTCTGTTACACATAGAAAGGCTCTCTGTTTTGGAATTGCTTTTGTTCCTCTGAGTCAGTGACCTTGTGGCTGTGGAGATAGTAGAATTTGGGCCTGAACTGTCAGCTCAAAATATGGAGGTTCTCAGCCAGATCCTCACGTGGTGTAAAGTAGCATATCTCCATTGACTTGGAGGGAATCTTTTCACTCACAGCATTGTCCCTTCCTTTTTTTTTCCCCTTTTGTATTTCAATATATTTCCTGGTGTTTGTCCATTTAAACCTAAGTAAATGAAAATGACTGAATGCATATGTAGGTATATAACATATCCTAGAAAGAGACAATTCTATAGTAGCTATAAGTTTGTTTAGCTCCGCTGCAGTCAACTGAACTGTGCCGATATATAGCATCTGAGGATGTGTCCCAGTGTGTTTGTATTGTCCAATTATAAATAGCTCATTGTTTTGCACATAACTAATTCATATTTCATTAGTTAATTGTAAATGCATTCTGACATTAGAGAAGAAAGAGCTTTTTCAGCTAGTAGTAAATGGGAGATTTTTATACAAGCATTTTTCCTCTTTGTTTTTGATGTGGTAGTAAAAATGTTAATTGCTTTTTAAATGATTTTACTGAACACTGATTACATAAGCGTGTTTAACTAATCGTGATGTTGTGGACTGGGGGAGATGGAGGAGTTTATGATGTATTTAATTGAGGCTGGTCACGGACACTGAATGGTAACTGACAAAATTCCAAAACTGTACTTTCAAGTCTTCAAAATAAATCTGTCAGACAGTGGCAAAGGTACTGCAGTCAGAAAACTTAGCTGCACCTGACCAAACAATGTTGCTATAGTTGTCGGATTTAATTAAATAGTGACAACTACATGTAGCTTTTAAATATTTTTATTTGCTGCTAAGAAGCCCTTCATTAGCCTCATCTTGCTGAGAATCAATGCATGGACCAGAATATTGTGACTTTTTTTCTCTATTGCAGGGGTTGATGCTGATACCCCCAATTAGTGGTATTTATAATGTTTTGCTCACCAGCTGTGATTACACTAAACTCAGTATTTCTTTTCTTCTATGCTCTCCCAAATATTTAATATTTTCCCCTCTTTCATCTGATGACTGTCTTTGATTTCTCATAAGGGCTTACTGCTTACCTATCTGATCTTATTCCTTCTTTCATTGTTAAAGTACTACCATGACTAGTATTGTTAATCTGAGTGCAGTTATTTGAGCTCTCCTATGACTTTCAAATATATTTTAATTGCACCTACCTTAAACAAATTCAGTTCTGATTAATTTCATATATTAATGGAAAAGAGGCTAAAGACTGTAAATATGCTGTTGTAGTAGATAATTTCTGTATTTCCCAGGTATCTTTTGTTTTGTTTTTTTTTTAAATGTAACTGTCTAATTTTTTCCATCTTCTAGAAATAGTAGTCAGTTCTGTATGAAGTTATTATCCACCTATAGCGGGGTGTTTACCTGCTCTGGCCCTGACAGGATTAAGGCCAGACCTGGGAGAGGGCTGAGGCTGTAAGGAAAAGCACAGACTGCTTAGGAAAGCGGGCACAGCTGGGGCCACGCCCCAAACAGAGCACACAGGTCCTTACAAAAGGCTGGTAACTTGGAGCTAGAGTAGCTCTCTCCAGTCTTGGAGGGAGCAGGGCCTGGCTGTTGGTAGCAAAGGTACTGGGAGTGAAGCAGGGCTGGGGAAAGACCAGAGGAGTTCCAGGCTGGTGACCCCCTAGGCTGCAGGGCCTGATCCTAGGCCCACCCCTGAGGTACTGGGTGGTAGAGGAAGACAGTAGGTCCTACTCCCGTGCCTGTGATGAGTGGCTCTTATACTGCAGCCTGCCCCAGGAAGCAGGGATTCATTGCTGATTGGCAGTAGCCACTGGCTGAGGCAAGGTGGGATTAGGGGGTTGGGGTCCCTGGGGAGTGGAGGGGAGACCCTGAGAGTGAGGGGTTACTGCCAGGGGGAAGCACCCCAGATAACGGGCACCAGAGTCTGGAAGGGACATGGGGACCAAGCTGTGGCAGATTACTGGCCTGCAGAGGGTGCTCTGGTCTGGAAATTGAGCTAATTCCCTGAGAGACCAGCAGGAGGTGCTGCAGGGGTGAGTCCACACACTTATACCACCCAACTCACCTCTTCCATAAATTTTTCTGGTGGTAAATATCCCATAATCCCAAACCACACAAGATATCAGTGGTCTCCTTCTCTTCCAAAATTATACTAGATAAGACCTTGATGCTATCAAAAGGTGTCAGAGCAATTTTCTGTTGTGCAGCATATAGGCTTTCTTAGCAGTGAGTCCAAAAGTGCCATTAATCCATATGTTGGTATTTTCAGTTCTGTCATATTCTTTAAGAGGCTTAATGTACTTGGCCAATATTGCTGTGCTTTCGGACATTGTTTCCCCCTACCCTTCCAATATGGATAAAGGAACCTTTCAGTCTACATTTGCCAGCAGTCACGCAAAATACCTTCATCAATGTTATTTAAATAAGAGGCATGTCAAATACCACTGAAAAAGTAACTTTATTTTACTACCTTACATGGAAGAGAACATCCCTGTGCCACACAGAAGACCAGCGCTCTAAGTGAATTTCCTTACGTACAACCCATTCTCATTGTTGACTTAAAGACTTTTGCCTTCCCCATGTAGGTTAACAAGCTCATTCTCTCATTTTGAAATGTTGCCTCTTGAGTTCATTATCACTTTTTGGAAGTGCTCTCAAAGCATGCTTTTTATCAAGAGGTTGCAAAACTGAGCTGGATGCTCAGCTGGTGTAAAACAGGACAGATGCGCTGGAGTCAGTGGAGCAATGCTTATTTATACCAGCTGAAGATTTGATAATTTGACTCATTTTTCCTAATACAGGGCCAATGTCTCCTGGGGAGAAGTTTGGACTGTGCATATTTAAGAAATGCAGATCTAGCCCTAATTTTTATTTTGGCCACATTTTTTAAAGTAAGGAAAATTGCTGATAATTGAAACTCTTCTGAGAAGGTCTCAGCTGTTGCGGTTAGGAAATTATTGATCATCAGAAGGTAGTTAAATCTCTCGGCTCTGTCTTTATTGCTACCCCATTGTACCATTCTATCAAACCTTATATTTGCATTGCCCAGTTATGTCCCCGAAGGTTTGGGGCTATTAGCCCACTATGCAGTAGAAGCCTATATAATGCTTTCTTAATTAACCCTATGGATTTTGTTGCCCCAAATAAAATTTAAATGGAGGCTTGTAATTCTAATACCTTGATATGGATTTCCAGTGTAGGAGCTTGAAATGAGAACATAATTTTAGAGAGAAGGGTCATATTCTACCTATGTAATTCTAACAATCCATCACAATAGTCATGTGTCCCACTTTTATTAAATCTTTCAAGATATGTAATTTTCACAGTAAGTTTTTCAAATGAAAACTATTGCAGGCCCCTAAGCATTTTATAGGAATATTTTTGGAGAGGGAGGAAGGGTTTTGGTCAACAGAATCTGAGTTTTCCTTACAATGATTTTTGGATTTATTGTTTTATTCCATTGGTACAAATGATTCAAGTCAGGGGCTTCTCTGATTTCTATCACTTCTATTGTATCATAAGGCTCACTGTGTTAAGAGCATTATAATTAAAACATTGCAGATACATTTCACAACTTTGTTCTCCAAGCCTCGTGCCCTTCTTACCAAAATCTTATCATTTTCTCCTTCTGTTCTCCTTCACTGTTTCATTCTTACCATGTCACAAGAGACGTCACTTGAAGTTTCTTTAGGCCACCCAAATAATCTGAAAAAAAGCAATTTACTGAAATATCAGTCTAAGGACTCAAAGTTGGGAATAGCTTCCACCTACCCAAACACAGACTTCCCCAATCCCTATCCTTAATTGGTGGCAATATTTGATCCTTTTCTAGTTTTAAATTCTCTTCCTCTAATACCTTTTATTGCAATACATTTTGGACTATATGTCCTAGATCTGGACTCTTGCAGTGCCACCTCTCCAGCTTCAGATTAGCCTGCTCAGTCACAGTACTAAGCATCTTGTACAACTAAATCTGATTTATTAAAGTTTTGTAAATATCTTTCTGTGGCTAATACAGCTGGCTTGCCTTCAGATTTCATTTAATTAAAGATAGCAGTAGCATTTGATGCTTTGGATCATAAAATGCTTTTGTCAGTTTTCAGTGTCCCAGGATTATGCACACTGTCTTGGAATGAACCATGGTTCCTACTGTTCATTGTTTTATTTTCTCCTCTTCTACTGATTTACTGATGGGTTTTGTTCAGTGTTTGCTACTTTTCACTCTAAGGCCCAGATTGTTGGGTCTAGGTGAACTCACAGGGCGTGGGTGGGGAGGAAGGTGGTCTTGGGCTTCTGCAATGGTCCAGGATTCAAACTCTGGTGATGATACTTGGAAAGACCTTATCGTTGCATTTGTTTTCTACTCCAGTTTGTTTTAAACTGCCTTCTTTAACTCCTACAGTAGGGGAATATCCTTAAAACGGTTTTATAGTTAATAAACCCTGCCTTTGAATTGTCGTGATGTGCAGCAAAAACCAGGCTTTGCACATTTTGATAATTTTGGTACGTTTGGATTGCTTGTGTCCCATAATAGTGGTAAGTTTGACATGCATGTGTTCTCTAATGAAGGAAAAAATAAGTGGAAGCTAATTATTCCCACTGAAAATGCCACAGAGGAAAATACTGTACTCCAGTACACCATTGCTTTAAGGTTATGGGTCATGAGTAGCAGTGTGAGAAAGAAAACTGCAGCTCTGTAAGACAATGTAAGTTGCTAGTACATGGAGTCTGTCAGAAAACGCATTGATCATTGGCTGGATTCACTCATTCTGTGAGCCTGAGGGTCACAGTTTCTTTTTTGCATGCCCTAAATTTCTGTAAGGCGGTGACTCACTGGCAGAGTTTTCATGCACTTTGATCACTTCATTATGATCATTCTTCATCACATTGCATATTATTGCTGCTAAGAGCATCAGTAACTTAAAATTCCTTTTATCAGTGTCCATTTCAAATCTGGTGGGCATCAGATGGTGCAAGTGTCTCAATGGGTGAGTGCTTTTTCTGTAACCCTGACAGTGGGTCCTCAACATTCATACATCTTTTCCGGATACTGAAGGAGAATTGTGGATCTTGTGCACTGCTGCTGTCTGGAACCATAACTGCTGGTGATATCCTCTCACATGTGCCTTTAGTTCATGCACAATGGCTTCCTGAGCATTTTGGTCATAATTTATGACCAGCTGCTCCCTAAAGTACACAATGAATGGTAGTATATGGCTGTAAGCGATTACCTGAGTAGGAAAGAAGGGGAATTCCTGATAGAGTAGGATCCAAATACAGTGCAAGATTAATAGGATGCATGTCTATCTATAACATAAGATTTTAAAAGCAATCTTAAAAGGGGTGGAAGCATAGTCTAGTGGCTTAGATAACAAAGTAGGAGTCAGGATTTCTGAGAGCTAATCTTGGTTCTGCCATTGTCTCACTATATAACCTAGGGCTATTCACTTAGCCTTGGTATATCTGTTTCCCAGTCTGTACAATAGGGATGATACAACAATCCTCCCTTTAAGATGCATTGTGATTATTAATTCATTAATATCTCTAGAACATATAAAGTTGCTTTTTTTAAACAAAACTCCCCACTGCAATTAAAGGGGAATTTCTGCTTTTGTTTAAGAAAATCTGCTGAGATATATGGTTGTTGCTCTGTCCGAAATAAAATGAGATAATTGGGCAAAATTCTTGGCTTGTGTAAATTGGAATTGATCTCTTGAAATGACTGGAGCTATGGACATTTATACCAGTAAAAAAAAAAATTGCTTCTTTTCTTTTCTTTACTCTAAAGATGACAAAAGTGTGGCTTGTGTAATAAAACTGTTAATTCTTTTATGTGGATAGAAGCAGAGAGGGATGCCATGGAGAGATATATACTACAGAGCTACAAAAGTGGAAACCGCAAAACTAGAAGGAAGGCAAGAAAATTACATACAATCTCCTTTTACTATTTTTTTTTTTAGCAGTGTTCCTACAAACTCACTTAGATATTAGTTAACCTGTCATGGAGTTTCCAAGTTGCTTTAACTGGCTAATAACCAATGTGTCACTTGTATAGCCTTTCTATCCTTTGTCTCTGGCTTTCCACAAAAATTGTTGAAGGAAAGATTGAGCTCCTATCCCGTTTATAATCTGTATATAAAAGTGGATGGGAGAGGACCAAGCCAACAGTGTGCAGTTCTTCCCTGCATGCCCACTCTACAGTTTCTACAACCACAATGAATTTACTCACTAAACACAGATGCCAAGTAAGAGATTGATGTTCCCACAGGATGTTCCGGGGCTTTAAAAAGCCAAAGGATTTTTTCTTATTAGTCTAAGATAGTAGTATAGAATCAGACACTTGCTGTAGTACATTTCTCACTGTCCATGAGAAGATGGATGGATAACCATAATTATGCCCACTCACTGGTCTAATGAAGAGAATTAGCGAATGGATATACAATAGTTGTGCAGGAGCGAGGATCCATAATTGGAAACTATTAATCTAGGGATGAGAGACAGAAATGGGTGAGGATGATTAACACATGCCACAAAGCAATCATTTGCGATAAGGATGACTGAAAAGACAGTGACATTACTTAGCCTTCCCCACTGGCAACAAATGCATGAGCAAAAGTAAAATTAAACCTTGAACAAAGCAGTAGATATATTGTAGCTGTTTCACATTGCCCACTCTTCTTCTCTAAAGAGATTTGGCATTTCTCCCTCCACCCTAAGAGTTGTTTTTCCTTCCCATTTTGAATTATATTTGTCTTTTTTGAACTTGTAAAAGGTGCTAAATGAGAGTGCTGGGCAACAAAGCCTTAAACTTTTCAACAGAAAAGCTTCCTTGCACTGACTCTCTCATGCAGAATTATAGAAATGATGGGAAGTGCCTATTAAAGCACTCAGTTTGTCTTCCTGCCAATGGAGATGTCTTTCCTACTGTACATTTTTCTAAGGTTTTGTCCACTTCACCTATAACATTCCTAAACAATAGGGCCTCCACCTCTTTTCCCATTGGTGGTCCATTTTATAAACTAATACCTGATATCCAGTTTAATTTTTCCTGATATTTTCAGCATATTTCTCCCAGTCTTTATTTTCTCACTTTACTCCTGGCTGTGCCTCATTGAACAATTCTTCTTCCTTTATATTTACACTCCTCAGATATTGCTGCTTTCACCTCCTCCCTCAGTCGTCACTTAGATAAGCTACGTTTCCTTATTTTAATCTCTTCTCATTAATCTTTCCAAGCCCTTGCCCTTGTAGTTATTCATGCCATTCTTGAAATGAAGTACCTAGGTTTCTGCTTGAGTTACTTCATTTGCATAATGCCTGAATAATACAACTTTTTGTGGGTGAAGACAGTAAGAGCATGCGCTAATGTGGCCTAGTGTATAGAACATTGGAATGGGGGACAAGACACTTGATTTCTAGATTTGCTGGTGACCTTAGGCAGAGAGACGGGAAAGTTACTTGCCACAGTTTCCTCATCTGTGAAATAGGGATAAGGACACTGACTGCCTTTGTAATGCACTTTTGTGGAGGAAAAGTGTTATATAAGACATAAGTATTATATCACTGGTGGAGTTCACTGGAGCCCATTATTCCTCCTGTAGCCAGCCCTATTGCTCTGTGTGGTCACCCTTCCATACTTCTCAGTTCATAATCTGCAGCTTATATGGTACGAAGTGGCTTGCAAGCACTGAGTGTCTGTATTATATTAATGCCCCTTCTCTCATCATGCCTTATTTCTAAAACCCTGTGGTATTAACCTACAGTAAAGATAAAGGGTATGTCTACACTAGTACTTCTTTTGGTATAAGTTATGTTGCTCTGGGATGTGAAAAAACACTCATTTGTGCGACATAACTTATACCGACAGAATCGCTGCACTTGTGTAGACAGCGCTACATCTCCTGCCAACATAGTGATTGCTGCTCGTTGGGGGCGGTTTAATTATGTCAAGGGGACAGCTCTCTCCCATCGGCATAGAGTGGCTCCATGGGAGATCTACAGTGGCACGGCTGCATCAGTACAGCTGTGATGCTGTAAGGTCTTTAGTGTAGACATATCCTTAGTTAGATGGCAGTTTCAACCACTTTCAACAAGATCACTAGTGGTGTTTGGGATAGAATATTTACTAAACATGTACTTTTTCAGACTGAAGATCAATTTAAGGATAAGAAGGGGCATTTTATATATATCACCAAGAAGCCATGTAATGTTAATAACTTTTGTTCATGACTGATTTGGGCCTTATTTAAACCAGCAGCCTAGAAATAAGGGAGTGTACCTCACTACATGAACCATCTTTTTCACTTTTTTTTTTTTAAAAAAAAAGGAATTTCATATTGTGGAAAAGCGCATGCCACCACTACACTCAGTCACATCTTAAGTATCCCAATGACCTCTTCAAACAAATATTTACCAATATTAAGTTCAGCATTGTATGTGTCCATGACATGACTATTTTTTTTCCTCACTTGCTTTGTATTATATTTCTTTCCACCAAAAGGAAAATATTGCTTTGGTCTTGAAAATGATTTTATGTCTCTCACTGACCTGTAGTAAAGTGTTTCCACCACTAAACTAAGGAATGAGACACTTTTAAACAAAGTATGCAGCCCACCTACCTGTATTCAGCCCACCTATTCCAGCTATAGGCTTCTTATGGCTGAAACACTGGTAAATTTTTTAACTATACTGCCTGTTCCTATGTAACCAAGTTTATTCAAGCAGGTTTAAATTGAAGTAAAGTCTGATTTAGTGCTCTGTACTACAATGATTGATTATCTTCTGGACATATTGAGGCAGTAGGAAACTGCTAAATATTTTAATAGCATCCAGTTTTAATACAATTATTAATGAACAGACTTTGGGTACAAGGGTTTATTTGAGCTTTGATGGGGCTGATTTCTGTGTACTTCCTGCCACCCCCTACTTATATAGGAGATCACCACAATTTTATTCCTTGCACTTAACAGAGCATAGATTATACTCCTAACGAACATTGCTAGCCAATCCGACGGGGCACAGAGGCGGCAAAGGTTCTTTTTCCCTTGTTGGAGCAACACTGCAGCTCTAAAAAGAAAGTGTAGCAGCTACCTGGCAACACAGTCCCCTTGCAACCCTAAAACATTCTGCCTGCCCTTGTGCTATAGATAGAATACCTCCAAGTGCTGCAAGTTGGGGAGTCGCTTTTGCTTTCCTTTCCTTCAGTGTGACTGTGCCATCTAACAGAGTTATGAGCCCTTAGCATTCATTGTAGAATGCATGTTCTTGCCATTCAAACGCCAGATCCTATAAAAATAACATTTACTCTTTTAATAAATCACACACTGAGCTTATCAGTTGTAGAGGGGAAGTAGAGTAAGGCTGTAGGCTTCTTTTTTCCCCTGCCAAACTGACATCAGCTTAATATTTAAGTGCATAGGAGTTCAAAAACTTGAAAATCTCTGATTTTCTCAGGTCCTAGAAATCAAAGAAAAAATAAGAACACGCTAAAATGTTTCCTCCTTCAAATCACAGCTTGAAGGCTTCTTAAAACTGGTGTGCTATTCTTTTGTTAGCAGCACATTGCTAGGGTATCTGAAAGGTGGTTTTCTGCTCAGAAATGAAACACTCTGGTACATCACCTGAAAAGGAAGACTTTTACTATATCAGATAAGATCATTTTAGACAAGTGGCATCCTTCTAATAGCAATTAGAGAGCATTTCATTGGGACAATAGAGCAGATTGAAAAATTTCAAAAACTTTGATGAAAAACAGGGACAAATCTTGTGCAAAAGTGTCCCCATTTTTCAACCAGGTCTAGACAACAATAATTGAATAGCATAGCTATATTTTCTTCAGAGTTCAGCCAAAGGCCTCTTCAATTATTAGTCATCTAATATTTTTCATGTTTATGCAAGTCAGGAAACCTTTATTTTTCCTGCACACTGGGTACCCACAGGAACTAAAATAAGACCTCAGACCTACAAGCACTCATCTTATATGCTTATCACACATGTGAGAAGTTCCATTGAACAGGAACCCTCCAGTCTCTCATTCCTCTGAAAAGTAATTAAGCAAGTTATAACCACCAGGCTCTATCAGCCCACATCTCAGATGCCAAACAATCAGGGTTTAGAGCAGGACAAAACAAAGACTGCTCTAGAGGTACAAAAGCCCTTCTCCTTACAGTTGTGGACCCAGACAAGAATTCCAGGGTCATATTCCTGTTGCTCTTTGCAGTGTTTAACATAGTAGACCACAATAAAATAATAATGCTAACCCATCTTCATAACATATGATTAGATTGCTCAGCAATACAGTGGCTCCAGGTGTTCCTCTCTAGTAGATCCTTACTATCACCATTTCTCTTCAATATATATGAGAGAGAGATATTGGGCTCATCATCTGCCAGCAGCAAGATAATGACACTCAACTCTATATCTCATTCTCAACTGATGCTTCCACTGCCACCACTAAGATATCAAAATGCCTACAGGAAATGAGCTCTTGGATGAAGAGCAGCTGGCTCAAGCTTAATCCAGACAAGACTGGAGTGGTGCTAATTGAAAAGAGGAAACACTGAAGAACTAGGACCGAAAACATCTCCACCTTCTTGTGACTGGGCAAGGTCCCACCCCTGTCTTCTGTTTTGTCTACAAAGACAATTTGGAGAGCTTTGATTGTTAAACACCAGAGTGCAGTGTTTGCTCTTACCATCTACCTTAATAATCCATACACATTTTTTTGGTTCAGTTTCTCCTCAGTTCTTTACCAGGGATGCTTTAATTAGTCACTGCTTCCGCATGCCCCCATAATAAATTCTCTGGCCATATCTTCAACCCATCCCCTAGGCCAGGGGCCAGGAACAGGGCAAGTGTAGAAAGCCCTTAGGACAGCTCTTCTCTAGAAAGATAGGACTTCTGTGCAGGAAATGTTCTTGAGAAGGTCAGGAAGTGGCATTTCTTCCCTTTTATGCTGCCAGAGCAACAAATAAGAAATAAGATTCAGAGACCAGCAGGAGGCCAAAATAACAAGGCTGCCTGAAACCTGCAGAACCCCAAAACCTACTAAACTTTCCAAAATAAAACAAAGCACAGAGTTTCAGAGAATGGATTTGCCAACAAAATCCATTTAAACTGAACATTTAAAATGATACTTCACTAAGACTATTTCTGGCTGACAGCATGGAGAAACATCTGATGGCAAAAGAGCACATGGCAGCTGAATCAGGCAGAAATGCTTGCACTGAAGAAACTAAAATGGCTACCAAAGCAAATGATCTGGGTCTCTCAGTTTACAGCCATCAAAGATGATCTGATGACCAAGCTTCTCACAGTAAAGGAAGAAATTGCTAAGTTAGAATAGCAGGTCACAGTGTTATAGACTCGAGTAAGAGAAGCTAGTGACAGAGCTCCAGAGCTACATGGCATTGATGGAGGAAAGAGAGAGAGATGCAACTTAAATTGGACAATATAGAAAAAAAGAAGGAACAACATCAGAATTAAGGGACTGCCTAAACATGTTGAAGGAAGAAACCCAATCCAATGTGTAAAAACTTTAATTATGAAGTTATTTCTGAGCTCTCTGAAAGAGGTAAAAGTGGTGAGAGCACACACCATGTTGTGTCCCCTCCATGGGCCTAATAATAAATAATAAAGTTAGAGACTTAACTGTGAAAATTCATGCTATCAGCCTAAAAGTTTAATTATGAAAAAAGCCAAAGAGCATTCAGAGCTCATACTCAAAAGCTACAACTCCAAATTTTCCATGACTTTTCTGCCTTAACTTTAAAAAACAGGAGAGAGCTGGCAGAAATTACAGTAGCTCTTAGGAGGGTAGATATCCACTACAGATGGGGATTTCCACTTAAACTCTCAATCAGCTTCCAAAATCAGCATTATACAATACAAGACTATAAACAGAAAAAATGCTCCTTTCACTTGGGACAGAAATCCAAATTTCAGACATATAAGAAGACTCTCCATAGGTAGTATCTACAGATAAAGCTGGTGAAATCCAGGAAAAAGAAGACACGAACAGATAAAAATCTCTAGTGACTATACTGACAATGGCAGAAGTGAAGCTCTGCAAGAGAACTCAGATTCTTGAGTAGTAATCAAAAGCCTAACTATGAAGGGACTTCTTGGAAATCACCAGGAACAAACAGCAAACCAATAACTATGTTAATGTTATAAAGAAAATAGTATGAGTTTTACTTTAATTGGGTTGATTAGTAATAACTGTATTCTGTATTTTAAAATGTGGAGGAAATGAATAATAAGTGGGAAGTTGGGGGGATTTCAAGGTTAGAGAAGAGGAGAGAAAATAGAAAAGGGAAGGAGAGGAGCCTTTATGGATTCTGTGTTAACCCTTCCCATAACTCAAATGATCAGATCGCAATCTATCCCAAAGGGCAAGGGTTGAGGTTCCATAAATGGAGAATATATCTCCTCTGGATTGCAAGAGAAGTCATCCAAGTGTTTATGGGGAGAGTACAGGGATTTAGGGTTCAATGAAACACAGTTGTTTGGTGACTGTTTTGAATGTTACTTTGATATTTCATTTGTGGATTTAGAGTAAAGGGAATGCAGAAGAGGGGAAGGAACTGGGGAGGCAGGAGGGAATTAATACAAGAACGAGATATGGAACTTTACAAACAGAAACCAAGTGATATTTAGTGAATATAACATAGTTTGAAACAAGAGACATTGGCAACACAATGGTCCATGCCATCAAACAGCTAAAGAAACACAATAATTTGAGATTTTTCAATAAGCTAAATAGTTACTCTCCGTGTCTCTTCCTTTTAGAGTAATATCTAAGAGCTAAATAACGTAATCAAAAGGAGAAAAAGCCCTGGTAGAACTTAAGCAAACCTGCTTTTAGATTATTCTACTTCACAAAACTTATTTTCGGGAGTGGAAATTTATGATCATGAAATATAATTGGTTTCAACAGATTTATTTTGCTTCAGCTAAAAAAATAAAAGAGGAGGAGAGGACATAATATTCATTAAACATATACTTTTTTGGATTAAATATTAATTTAAGGATAAGGCGGGATGATTTATATTGTTGAAGAGCACAATTGCTAGGTTAATAACAACACTCAGTGTATGCTCCCAACCAAAAACAAAACACTTTTTTAAGGACTTTAAAACACTGCAATGCTTTTGAGGAAGGGGAAATTATACTTGGAGGAGACTTCTCTAACTCCTTACTGGGACAGATATGATTAAAAAACAATAACATGGGGTATAGGGAAGCAGGTGGAGTATTGACTTTTTTGGGCCAACTATTCAATCTCTTACAGATTTGTGGAGAGAATTGCACTCTGGGGAAAGAGATTACACATTTTATTCACACCCTCATCAGTTATACCCTAGAACAGATTTAAGGTTAATCCAAATGCGCAACATTACATACTCAGATCATGCACCAATGGAAGTAATAACTAGGTTGGGTCCCAAAGATCATTTTATTGGAAAATGAACTGCTTGCTTCTCCAAGACAGAGATTGGGTTGCAGCAATTAAAAAAGACATTGTTCAATACTTCCAAATAAATAATATGGAAAGTATAAAAAAGGGCCTCTCTGGGATGTAGGTAAAAAATATTTAGGAGTCAATTGATAAGCATAGCCACTTGCTAGAAAAAAGAAAGAGCTAAAAAAAATAGATCTAGAACAGGAGATTAAAAGGTTACAAGAAATTCATAAAAAAACAAGTTTAGAAAAAACATAACAATTAACTAATAGCAGAGGAAAGCTGAGCCTGTTAATGACAGATGCCACTGAAAGCCTGTAGGTAATACAAAGTAGAAGTTTTATGAAAAAGGAAGTTAAAGTGATAGGCTGTTGTCTCAAAAGCATAAAAGGATTAAAGAGAAACATCTTACTACACCAATTAAGAACAATCAGCAGATGATAGTTACATGCCCCAATAAAATGTGCTGCTTTTGCTGTTTATTATAAAAGATCTTTATACTTCAGATACTCCAAGCTCTGACGTTATTCAAAAATAGCACGCTTGCCAAAGATAAGCAATATTGATACAGAAATTTTAGATAAAGAAATAACAAGAAGAAATCCCAAAGCAATAAGTATGAAAGGTGGTAAAACTCTAGAACTTGAAGGCTTTCCAGATGAATTTTACAACATGTTTAAGAAGACTTTATTGGTCCCTTCATAAGTAGCTTTAATGCTACCCTGTAGTAGACAAACTTCTACAACCTATGAAAGAAGCTGCTGTGGTTGTTCACCCTCAAGCTGGAAAAGACCTTACTTTATGCAATTTCTCTAGGTCCATATCTCTGTTGAATCATGACATAACAATTTTAGCAAAAGCACTAGGTAGGCAATTACAGTCTGTGCTCTCAGTTTATATACATGAAGATGAAACTGGATTAATTAAGGATTGACAAACATCAGACAATATTGGCGTTCCAGGAAACCAGTCCTGACCCCAAGGCCCTGGATCATCGAGAAATCCATAGCTAGAAGAACAGGCACCAAGGAGTGGCCTTAGGCCCCAAAGGATCCTGGGGAGCATGGGGAGAGGGCTGGGGGAGTGGGTCAAAGAGACCAAGACAAAGGGCAACCTCCGGGATGAGATATCGCTGTTATGAGTGTGGGAGTTGGGGCATATAGCAGCCCAGTGCCCCAACAGGGAGGAGCCCATGCAATGCAATCTGGGGGATCCTGGGGACCAATGTGGCCTAATCAGCCTGGTGGGGGTTGTGACAGCCCCACATGAGTACACCAGGCTGGTAAAGATGAATGGCATTCAGACCATAGCTTTGATGGACTCTGGGAGTGCTGTCACATTGGCCTCAGGGAAGTTAGTGGGGCAAGACCAACTGAGCCGGGCCAAGAGCATGTGTCCACGGCACAGTAAATTTTGACCCCACAATCCCAATATGGATTGAGATCCAGGGGAACACTAACAAGGTGACTGCAGGGGTGGTCCCCAAGCTCCCTACACAGTCTTAATTGGCAGGGACTTTTCTGAGTTTGAGAGCCTACTCCCCTCCATCAAGTTAGGGGAGGGCAGTAAACTCCCAGCAGAGATCGAGGCACCCATAGATGGCCCTACCACAATTTTTGCTCAATTTTCCCCAGAGTTATTTTCACCCCTCGGGAAGTCCCGGAAATCTAGATGGGAAAGGGGAGCAGATAAAAGATTAGGAACCAAAATATTGGCAGCAAATCAGAGAGTTGCCCTGCTTGGGAGAAGACCCTGTCAGGGAAATCTCAAGGTAGCACAGTGGAGACCCAGAGACGGCCCCCAGCATAAGCGGAAGCACCTGAAGAGAAGGAAGGGAGCCCAATCCAATAGAATCAGGCCAGATCGTTCCTGCACGCAAGTGTTTTGGTCAGGACCAAGCCTATAACCCACTGTATGAGAACGTGAGGGAGGAAGTAGTAGAGGTAAATGGCATGCCAGTAGAGGGAAAAACCAAAAGCCCAGGGCCATACTATATAATCAAAGAGGATCTGTCGTACCGGGTAGTGCCAGTACAGGGGGAAGTAGTAGAACAGGTCTTGGTGTCACGGAAGCCCACAAGGGCTATATTAGAGTTATCTCACAGTCATCTGTTTGGGGGACATTTAAGAGCAGACAAGACCCTGGATAGAGTCCTAAGGAGGTTCTGTTGGCTGGGGGTATGGGCAGAAGTCCAGCCCTATTGCACCTCCTGCCTAGTGTGCCAGCTGCATAGCCCCTGACCTCAGTTAAGGGCCCTGTTGGTATCCTTGCCTGTAACTGAAATCTCTTTTGAGAGGATAGCCACGGATCTAGTGGGCCAATGGTCCAGGGCTAGCAAAGCATACTAGCCATCCTGGACTATGCTACACAGTACCCCAAAGCCATTCCTTTAAGAAACCCCACATCCAAGGCAATCACAAAAGAACTGTTGCAGGTTTTTGCTAGGGTTGGTATCCCTAAGGAGATCCTGACAGACCAAGGGACTTCCTTCATGATGAGAGTAATGAAAGACTTATATACCCTGCTCCGCATGCAAGCCTTATAGACCTCGGTCTATTTTCCCCAAACAGATAGTCTGGTCAAGTGATTTAACTGCATTCTCAAGAGCGTGATTCAAAAAGTGGTGGCCCAAGATGGAAAAGACTTGGATACCCTCCTACTATACTTGACGTTTGCAATATGAGAAGTTTCCTAGGCAGCTACTGGATTCTCCCCCTTCGAGCTACTGTACGGACACCATCCATGTGGCATATTAGATATTTTGAAGGAGCAATGGGAGGAACAACCCAACCCGGGGAAGAATGTCATCACATATGTGGCCCAGATGAGAGAACAAATAGCTCAAGTGATCCCACCATAGAATGAGAGCTTTTGGAGAAAGTACAAGAGGCCCAATGAACCTACTATAATTGTTGGGCAAAAACATGGACATTTCAACCAGGAGAATGTGTGCTGGTACCAAAAACAGAAAGCAATCTCCTGGTCAGTTGGTGTGGATCCTATGAGATCATGGAAGCCACTGGGGAGACGAATTATAAGGTGAAGCACCCAGACCGCTGAAGGCCAGAGCAGCTCTACCACGTCAACTTACTGAAACCCTGGCTTGATAGGGAGATGTGTCTGACCATTCTGCTGGTTCCACCCCAGGCAGATGGCCCACAGAGGCAGGTAAGGAAATTCTCCGACTTAGCCCCAGAACAACAAACAGAGGTCATTGAAATGATCCAGTGGAACCAAGACATGTTCTTCACACAACCAGGTCATACGATGCTGATCCAACACCACATCATCTCCTGTCCCGGAACAAAGGTGATGATAAAACCATATCACATACCAGAGGCAAAAAGAGAAGAAATTAGGGCAGAAGTAAGGAAGATGCTGGAACTTAGGCTGATTGAGGAATCCCACAGTTAGTGGTCCAGGCCTACTGCATTGGTCCCCAAGCCTGATGACCCTGAGGTTCTGTAATGACTTCTGGAAGTTAAACGACATATCCCAATTAGATGCCTAGCTGATACCATGTATTGAGGAGCTAGTGGATCAGATGGGCAAGGCCCAATACTTGACCACCTTGTACTGGGTAGTGCCAATACTGGCATATCCCCCTGGCTGAGGACACCAAGGAAAAAATCACTTTCTCTACCCCCAACGGCCTCTTACAATATACCGTCCTCCCTTTCAGGCTCCATGGGGCCCCCACGACTTTCCAACAATTGATGGACAGATTACTTTGACTCCATGCCAAGTATGCTGCTGCCTATTTAGATGATGTGGTAATTCCTAGCCCTGACTGGGAGATGCACCTGGGGAAAGTGGAAGTGGTACTAGATGCTCTTAGACAGGCTGGCCTCACCGCTAACCCATTCAAATGTGCAATAGGGTTAGCCGAGGCCAGATACTTCACTTATATAGTCAGAAAGGGCCTAGTGAAGTCCCAGTAGAAGAAAGTGGAGGCAATACAGGAATGGTCTAGCCCGATCCACAGGAAGCAAGTCAGAGCATTCTTAGGGATAGTGGGGTACTATCACCGGTTCATCCCTCACTTTGCCACAAGGGTGGTGCCTCTGATGGACCTGATAAGAGCTCAGGGCTCAGAGGAAGTTAAGTGGACTGAAGCAGTGGAAGAATCTTTCAGAGACCTAAGGATGGCCCTTTGCAGTCATCCAATGCTCATAGCCCCAGATTTCAAAAAGGAATTCATCCTACAAACAGACGCCTCAGAGGTAGGACTTGAGGCCATTCTTTCACAAATAGTGGAGGATGAGGAGCACCTGATCCTTTACCTCGGACAGAAGCTCCTGTCCAGGGAGCAATGGTATGCCATAGAAGAAAAGGAATACCTAGTGGTTAAATCGGCCATGGCCATTCTATGGTACTACCTACTTGGGTGGTGGTTCACTCTTGTGACGGACCATATCCCACTCCAGTGGATGGACACAAACAAGAAGAGGAATTCTCGAGTGATTAGATGGTTCTTATCCCTACAAACTTTCCACTTTTGGATACAGTATAGAGCCAGAACCCAACATGGCAATGTGGACAGCCTGTAACAACAACACTGTCTGTCATCCCAAGAAGCCCAACCCCATGGTGTTGACCAAGGGAAAAAGGAGGGCCAGGGAGCAGTAGGAGAGTGGTTGAGGGGAAATATATAAGCCCTAAACTAATTAAGTCGTGGTTCCCTATAGACTAAGGAGGGTTGCTACAGGTTAATTGGAGCACCTGTAGTCAATTAAGGCCCTATCAGGAACCTAATAAAATCCCCTGCTTCAGGCAGTCAGGTGGGGTGAGGCAGGATAGAGGATTGGAGCTTGGAAGTGTGTTGCTGAGACTTAAAAGACCAGAGAACTGAAGTAAGGGAGACCCTGCCCTGCTAGGGCAGGCAGACTCTCTCCCCCAGCATCTAAGGACTGTGGGTAATCCTACCCAAGGGGGGAAGAGGGTAAGAAACCCACAGGGGCTGAGAGGGACTGGGGCTCAGAGTTTGGAGTAAACCCAGAAATCTCACAAAATTGGCACTCTGGCTCACAATTTAAAGATAACAGCATCTTCATTTAAGCTAATGTCTCATTTGCACATCTTAACATACAGTATACCTTCTCGACTGACATTCTCATTAACTTGACATTATAAAGACTGCCTGTTGAACAATGTAAGCAGTACTTAACGCAACAGCTATTAATTCCTCTGCTTTAAAGGAAGGAACATTTAATGGTTACTTCTTCAAAGAGTGCACTGAAGATGAATGCTTTAAACTGTGCAGCTTGTTCTTAGGGAGGCATACGTGCATGCCTTCTGTACTGATGCATGAGATGGTAAAAGAGAGAGAGAAAAAGATAACTCATGCATTATTAGAATTTATGAGGCCACAGATCCTCAGCTGTTGTAAATCAGTCTATTGAGGTCAATAGAGTTACCCCAACTTACACCAGTGGAGGATCTGTCCCTTATTGTGGGGAAGTGCCTTAAGAGCTGTCAAGTGGTATTACTTAGAAAAGAGCCTCATGTTCCCTATTACATAGAATCTCATTCTAGGCTTATAGACTCATAGATTGTTTAAAGTTTTAAGACCCAATCTTGCAGTCTTTATTCATGTGAGTAGCTCTAAATTACATCAGTGGGATCCAGGCTTGCTCTCTTTCTTTCTTTCTTTCTCATGGAGCCTCCATTATCCTTTATATCTCTTGTATAAACACTTTATGCAGGATTTAGTACAAGCAGTACATGCTTTTACACAGTACTAAAACAAACCCCACTGTGGCTTATTGGTGTGTCTGGTCTTTAGCTCTTCAGCTAATGCACTACCTACTAATATGTACAGAACCTAATAGGGATCAGATCCTCAGCTGCTGTAAACGGGCATGATTCCGTTGAGGTTAGTGGAGTTTACACTAGCTGTGGATATGAACTAGCATATCTCAAAAGTGTGAAAGCTGCAAGGCTCTTAAAAGGATTGAATTCTATTTAATTTTAGAGAGCTTTCCACACACCTGCTGGGGCAATATCCAGCAAGCTGTGTGCACTCCTCAACCAGCTTTAAAACTGTCTCAATGAAAGTGAAAATATCTTAGAACCATTTTTACTCAGTCACAAAGGTTTTATTTCACAGACAAGCGAAATTCAAGTGCTTTGACTTGCAGCGTACTGAATACAGTATAATACTCATATGCATGGCCAAAGTCTTCAGTTTCCAGAGTTATGTTGATAGAGGTATTCAGTTAGAGTACATTTCTCTGCACAGTATTTTCACAATGAAAACTATCTTCAGTTTTCCCATACTCGTGATCTCTGTCAGAATGATGATTAGTGGTTCCCTCTCCCCCCTGGAACAAATCATTCCCTTTTGACCTAATCTATGTAAAAAAAAAAAATCTTCCAAGCCCATAAAAACACGTGAAAACTGATAATCACCAAAGCAGCCACCTTGACATTGGAAGAACCTCAGTCGAGATTAACTTTGCCTGATCAGTGAATCTTAGAAGCATGGTATGCAACTGCCATGTGCAAAGGAGAAATGGAATGCCTGGATATGGGCAACCTATCCTACAAGTTAATAAATGAGCAGCATATTTTTTGTCTGTTGACTGAAGTGGTAGATGGAAAGATAGTGCCAAGCAGCAGCTATTATAGCATAGGGCTCGCAACATTTAAGTTCAGGGTCAGTTGTTTCTATTATAAACCCCATTTCTCAGAGTTTATAACCTGGCTTCCTTAAATCACATACAGCTGAAACTGGTATCTGACTTGTCAGGTCAGATGTAAGAGATTTTTTTTAATTTCATCTTAAAAAAAAGATTAAATCATTTCAGCCATTTTTCTTTAGTTGAAATACAATCAAAGAGCTTTTTTTTTACGGTTTCAGGCACCTCAAATGGAAGGGGTGGGGGAAAGCATTAGCAAAGAGAGAGAGACCAAAACTTCCCTTAGAAACAATCCCAGATTTCAGTAAACACAGGATCCAAATAAAAAAATTGCAGCTCAAGTCAGTCTTGCATTGGCTAGGCTGGTGGCCACTTGTGACATAAACAACTGTGATGATGTTTGATGCAAATACACTTGTCTCTACCGTGACCTTGTCCTCCCCTCCTTTGTCTCTACCTGATGTATGTTGTCTCTGTTCTCTGGCTCAGGAAGTGCATTTGTTTGTATAGTGCTCACTACTGTGGGGTCCTGACCCCTGTATTAGGCTCCTAAAGTGAAACAACAGTAAAATTAAAAATAACAGGAGGTTTATTTATTTATTTATTATTAAGATTGCAAACATGTTAGGGTAAAACCCAGACCTTACTTCTTGGTCCAGCACCAAATAAATGTAAACTTTACCAGAAAATAATAAAAAAAGGGTGTTTTTTAGTCTTATATTTGAATGGTAGCCACTGAGCATAGACACGAGCTATGTTTCATAATGTTACCATCACCGTTAATGTTTAAACTCTGCCAAGTCTTTGCCATGCTTACAAATGGATTATACAAAATGCAAATATTTCAGCTGGCAGAGGATTAATGTGAATTTTTCCAGTATTGCTTTGAAGCTTTTGTGTTTTATTTTTGTGTTTCAGGTCTAAGTAACCCCAATGTGAAAGCAAAACTCAGACAGAATTGCTAGAATTCACATGGCTTCTTCCCCCTCTCTCCACTCCCCCCCCCCCAAAATAGAGAAACAACCCTCACAGCAGCTCAGGTCCAGGGCCAGTGCAACCACTAGGCAAACTGGGCAGTCGCCTAGGGTGCCAAGTTGTTGGGGGCGCCAAAAAGCAGTGCCCTGGCTTGGCAGGGAGAAGCCATCTTCCCTGAAGAAGAAGGCTCCTCCCTGCCGAGCTGCTGCAGCAGCCCAAGCCCAGCAAAGCCAATGACTGGACTCGGGGCAGGGGCCGCGGGGGTGGGGTGGGGTGGAGTGGGGAGAGGAGGGCTTGCAGGGGGCTGTGCATCCTCCAGGGGAGTTCAGGAGGAGGGGACGAGGGAATCTAGTCTTGGGAGCAGCCCCGGGCATGGCTGGCTCCTGGGCAGGCTGGCCCCTGGGATCTATAAAGGTTCATTGAGATTGCCCCTCAGTGAACTGATGTGCAAGGGGCGGGCAAGCGCAAGGTGGCTGTTTCACCTAGGGCACAAAATATTCTTGCACCAGCCCTGCTCAGGTCTCTTGAAACACAACTCCAAGGTGTCTGTGTGTGTGTTATGAGGGAGTAGTGATACTCTTCTAAGCTCTGCCCACGAACTAAACTGTACCCACCTGAGATGCTAACATGAGTCATCACTCACAGCAGATTGTGCAGATGATAAAGTGACAATTATATCCTCAGCTCCTCCTCAGTGGGGATTGGATGTCTCTCTGAGGTGTTAGAGCTTAGCTGCCCCTTCATGAGATTCTCTGATTAGAGGGAGAAATTGTTTGTACTGTCCCAAGTACCACTGTTCATGATGCCAAAATGAGTGGAAACTAGCAATAGATTGCTAGATCTTCACATAATGATCTTCACTTTCTTTTCTTTGAGCAGTGAAATAGTTAACAATGTGGCCATTTCAAGTATCATCAATAGGTAGCTGAGTTAACACTTGAATGAGAGGGCATGGGGTTGAAGACCACTCTAATGGATTGTCTACACGGCAAGTTACTGAATAACCAGCCATGACGTGAAACTTTAGTGCAGCAGCTTGCCATACAGTAGTGGGTTGTGTGGACACTGGTACAATGCAGTGAAAGTCCCAGGGTGCAGCTTGGTGTACTACACTTTCAGTAGTAGTAGTACATCAAGCCACACTCTGGCTCTTTCACTGTACTTTAGCCATGTCTACATGCAACATCACTATGTTAGCAAGCTGGCATGGCGTAGATTCACCCATTGGCTTGCTGCACATTTAGACAAGCCCTAAGTTTTGTTTCAGGCTTGCTGTAGACACCACAGCATCATGGCACTGTTAATATTTTGAAGGTTTTCTTTGCAATCATAAATGCTAAAGACATTTTAGAGTGAAAGCTCAGACTATAGTGCAAAAGATGGAAGCTCAGAGAGTTGGGGATACCTCATATCCCAAGCCCCATCACCGGAATTCTAATTTTACATGGCCCAAGGTTACTCCAGTGTTGAGAACTTCCACAAGTAATTCCTCTCCACTAAGACTGTTGGTGAGAGGGACGGCTGAGTAGCTATACTTATGGACCATCCTCTGTTTATTTTGTGATTTTCATTTGTGGGATGGTTGTATTTTAGAAATCAGAAAAAAGAAAAAAAATGTTTTGGCAAATCTGGGCCAAGTTTTGAAACTGAAAACCAAGAAAAAGATTTTGGCTGGGTATTCATAAGGGTTAGATGTTAAGACCAATAATAAATTGTAAATACAGGCATTTGCTTTTACTTTAATCTAGTTTAGAGGCAGACATAGAGCCTTCTGCCAACTTGGCCTTGGGAAAGTATTGTGGACAGAGAAAATGCGCATTGGGACCTTGTTACCCTTGATGCACCACACAAGATTTTTTTTTTGCTAGCTCTAAGTGTGGTGGTGCACACGGAGGTTTGGGGATGGACTGAGGAGTGAGATACATTTGAAATCTATTAGTGCTTGAATGTAGATACTTAAAACCTCTGAAACCACCTTCTTAGCATGTGTAGGGGACAACTTTCTGAATCAGAAAGTCGAGGAAACAACTAGAAGGTCATTCATTTTGGATCTGGTTTTGCCCAACAGCAATGAACTAGTTGCAATTATGAAGGTGATCAGGAACTTGGGAGGAAGTGATCATGATCTGATAGAGTTCAAGATCCTATGGAAAGGAGGACATGAGAAAGGCCAGACAAAGACACTGGTTTTCCTGATTTCAGCCAAATCAGAAAAATAGTAGATAAGGTCCCATAGAAAGATCAATTAGGAAGAAAGTGAGTTGAAAAGGGCTGGCAATTCCTAAATATGTGATACTAGTGACTCAACACTGAGCTATTCTGATGCAGAGGAAAGATAAAAAGAGCCACAAGAGGCCAATGTGGCTACACACAGAGCTTTTTAACTATCTAAAAATCTAAAGCGATGCATACATGGAATGGAAGGAGAGGCATGTCACCAAGGAAGTATGCATGGGAATAGTGTGTGAATATGTAGGGACAAAATCAGGAAATCCAAGCCAAAGAATGAGTTACAGCTCACAAGGAATGTTACAGACAACAAAAGGGGGTTCTTAAAATTTGTCAAACAAAAAATAAAGGTCAGGGATGATGTGGATTCACTGCACAATGGAGAAGGTGAGCTAGTTATGAAGGATGATAAGAAAGCTGCTCAATGCCTAATTTGTTTCAGTCTTCTCATAAAAAATAACATGACTGAATGACTAGCAAAGTTACCATGAACAATAACGGTGAAGGGATGCAGATCAGGATAAGTAACAAACACATCAGAGATCTTCTGACCAATCTGAATGAATTTAAGTCAGCAGACCTGATGTTATTCACCCCAGGATACTAAAGGAATTTTCTGAAGAAATATTAGAGCAACTGGCAGTAATATTTGCAAGCTCATGGATGACAGGAGAGGTCTCAGATGACTGAAGAAAGGGCTAACATAGTGCACATCTTTAAAAAGGGGGAAATGAGGAGCCAGGGAACTATAGACCAGTCAGCCTGACTTTGATACCTGGGATGCTACTAGAGCAATGAATAAAACATTCAATTTGTGAATACCTAGAGAACAAAGGGATAATTTCCAGAAGCCAGCATGGGTTTACTAAGAATAAATCATGTAAAACCAGCTTGATTTCCTTCTTTGACAGGGTAATTGGTTTGGTAGATAGAGGGAATGCAGTGAATATAATATACCTGGACTTCAGCAAGGCTTTTGACAAAGTCCCATGTGACATTCTCATGGGTAATCTGGCAAAATGAAGGCTCAGCTGAACTACCATTAAGTAGATAAATAATTGGTTAAACAACCAGAATAAAGATTAACTATTAATGGAATGATGTTGGATTGGAGGGAGATCTCAAGTGGGGTTCTACAGGGACTTGTTCTGGGTCCAGTGTTGCTTATCATCTTTATTAATGACTTCAGTGTAGGACTAGAGATCATACTGATCAAATTTGCAAATGACACAAAGCTGGAGGAGTTGTCAACACTTTGGAGGAATGAGCTAAAACTCAGAAGGATCTTGATAAATTGGAAAACTGGTCTATAGACAACAAAATGAAATTCAACAAAGTCAAATGACAGATGCTGCACTTAGGGAAGAAAAAAGAAATGCACAAATACAGATCCGGGGATAACTGGCTTGGCAGCAGCACTGCTGAGAAGGATCTGGGAGTTGCGGTGGATCACAGCCTCAACATGAGTCAGCAATACAATGCTGTTGCAAAGAAAGCAAATGTAACTTTGGGCTGCATTAATAAAAGCACAACATGCAAATCATAGGAGGAGATAGTACCACTCTACTTGATGCTGGTTAAGCCCAGGGCCGGCTTCAGGACCCAGCACGCCAAGCGCATGCTTGGGGCGGCATGCTGCGGGGGGCACTCTGCTGGTTGCTGGGAGGGTAGCAGGCGGCTCCGGTGGACCTGCCACAGGCGTGCCTGCGGAGGGTCCACTGGTCCCGTGGCTCCGATGGAGCATCCGCAGGCACGCATGTGGGAGGTCCACCAGAGCCACGGGACCAGTGGACCCTCCATAGTCAAATCTGTGGGAGATCCACTGGAGCCGTGAGACTGGCGAGCGGCAGAGCACCCCCTGCAGCGTGCTGCTGTGCTTGGGGCGGCGAAATGGCTAGAGCCGGCCCTGGGTAAGCCTCAGCTGGAGTACTGTGTCCAGTTTTGGTCAGCAAAGTATACAAAGGATGTAGAGAAACGGGAAAGCATCCAGAGGTGAGTGACAAAGATGATCAAAGGTATGGATGCAAGCCATATGAGCAAAGACTGAAGGAACTGGGTATGTTTAATCTAGAAAAGAGGGCATTAAAGGGTGACATGATAGCAGTCTTCAGATAACTGAGGCTGCCATAAAATAGATGGAGAAAAGTTTTTCTCTCTTGCCACAGAAAGCAGAATAAGAAGCAATGGGTTCATCATAGCAGATTTAAGAACATAATGTAAGCAAGGTCTGAATGAATACTTCCCCTTCAGCTAGCTGTCAGGGGAGAGACTTTGGGTGTATCTATGTAAATACAGTTTGCTCCTGCTCCGCCTAATATTCAGCAGACAGAGCGGTGTGAAAGTGATCAGCTGTGGCTGGTGCTGAGTCACAAATCACCTTAGTACTGAATGCAGGGGTAGTGAAATATGATTACCAGTGTTGTAATTATTGTGGGAATACAGGGAAGCAGGACTGTGCTTAACATGTCCCAAATGAGGGGGGTCACCCTCAGTTGAGGTAACCTTCTTAAGCCAAGAACTCAAATGCCAGGACCCTGGGAAAGTAAGAAGGGTGGGTGATAGATGTCCCAGCCAGCCAAGAGACTGCATGCTAAATGCTCAATAAGAGCTGAAATTGTGGTAGGACTGCATTTCTGCCCTGCCTGTTAAGAGCTAAAAATCACTGAGAACTGAAATCATTTGAGATGGGGCAGTGCTTCTGCTTCACCTGTGAAGAGTTGAAAATTACTAAGAGACTGATGTGCAGAGGTCACAGCAGAGAGGCAGGTGGTGGCAGAAGGTGACTGCCTGAGTAGTGGAGCCATTAAGATGCTTCTTTACCCCAATGGGTGGGGAGGGAAGTGAACTCTGCAGATGCACCTCTGAACTCATGGGTCTGCACTCACCAAGGACAGCAACTGTGAGTGGGTGCAGAGAAGGGTTGGGCATATGAAAGGGACTTTTAGGTGGCTGGACTTAAGAATCTGAGGAGAAAAGGACACTGCCCAGTCAACTTGGAGTGAGTCTTGCTCATGGTTTATGTTTATGAACCTTGTTTGTGGTGTTTTCTCAAATTAATGCCGAGTGACTTCCCTCCTTTTATTAAAAGTTTCTTTTCTACACTCAGAGTCTGTGCTTGCAAGTGGGGAAGTATTGCCTCTCAGAGGCCCCCAGGGTGGTGTGTAAATTTCCCAGGTTACTGGGTGGGAGCTTGAGCCGGTTCTGTGTTGTATCAATGGAAAAGAACCTCTTGATATTGAAACCTACCCTGGTTGTTGCTGGCTCCATCGGGCAGAAGGTTACAATAAGTACATAAGAACAGCCATACTGGGCCAGATCAAAGGTGCCTCTAGTCCAGTATCCTGTGTTCTGACAGTGGCCAATGCCAGGTGTCCCAGAGGAAATGAAAAGAACAGGTAATCTTCAAGTGATACATCCCCTGGAAAAATCTCAGGAAAAACTTCCCAATTGGAAGAACAGTAGGACAATGGAACAGACTACCGAGGGAGATTGTGGAAGCTCCTTCACTGGAAGTTTTCAAAAGGAGTCTGGATGGCCATCTGTCTTGGATGGTTTAGACACAAGAAATCGTGCATCTTAGCAGGGGGTTAGACTAGAAGACCCTTGCAATCTTTCTAACTATATGGTTTGATGATTCTATGATTTTAAAGCCTAATTAATCAGCTTTGTGTAGGAAATGGTAGATTTCTCCCTTTACTTTCCCACTTTATTACTGGACCCTTTGTTTAGCTTTGGGGTTCATTACAAATATTTTGCACATCTCTTTAGAGCACAAATTGCAGAATCTTATGTAACTTTTCTGCCAAGCTTTAAGTGATTTAATTGGGGATTGCTAGAGTATCTCAGCCATGTTGATCACACAACAATGAAACATAACAATCGCTCTCAGGCAAGACAGATTTCATTTTCATAAAAAGAGACAAATTGCCAAAGCTTAAAAAAATGTGGGAGACCAGAAAATTATAGTATTTTCCAACTATTGTTCTGTGTGTGTAGAAAACGGCATACTGTAATTAATTAATCATAGAAGGAAGTATTGCAATACAGAACAGATTCCTCGTTCTATACCTCCTGGAAGATGTTCTGTAAGAAAATATCCTTGGGTCCCTTAAGGGAGAGGGGAGTCTAGACACAATTATAGATAAACATAAAAAGCATCCCCAAGGAAAAGCATAATAATAAAAAAGTATTTTATAATAAACTAAAACTATATTAAAGAAACAATTGAGCTTTGTATAATAAATCACAGAACCCAAGGCAAACAACAGCATCACAGTCTATCCACCAGACAATCTACCTGAGGGTTAAGGAAGGTTGGATATTTCATAAGAGTGACCTTGCAGACCAAGGTAAATATAGTGTTATGCAGCAGTGTCAAAGCAATCATGTGTTTGGTCAGAGAGAATGCTCGCACACACACACACACATTGATATCAATCCCTAAGCCAGCAGTGGTTCTTACCAAATTCTCAACCTGAAGGGAAGACATTAATTGTCTCCTCCTCATTAAAATGGCATAGGGGAATCTAGATGAGTGAGTTGTCTATAAAAGGGAAGGGAAGGAGTCAAAGATACATAATGAGAACCAGATTCTGCTCTCAGTTACATTAAAATCAGTGGAGTTACTCAAGTTTCATACTACTTTCACTCAGAACAGAATTCCGTCCATAATCTCTTTGCTTTGACAGATTAGCTACTAGAAGGATCTTATCAATGTGAACAGATTTGGGATTTCACAACTTAATGCTTCCCCTATAGAGGTGTGTATGTTCCTACAATCTGCCTATGGGCAGAATACCCAATGAGACCAAGAGATTTGCCTGCACTAGGACTGCAGGAACCACAAATGAATTACATACATAGTAGTCTGTTTTATACACTTTGTAGCTGCAAAGGATATGGGTCCAATAGATACCATGCTAAATTACAGAGCCATAAGGCTGTAATTTGGGGATTCTATAGTTTTAATCATCATAAAAAGTGTGCCCAGTGGCCATGTACATTTTTCATTCACTGATAGAAATATATAGGGGAAACAATATTCAGCTGTGATTTGTTTATGGAGGTAGTCAGGCAATTAAATTGGATGAGGCAGTGTGGCCAGCTAAGATTTAGTAATGGAGCCCTAACTTAATCTCTGAGTCCATAAAATCCAGTAATCTGAAATATATGTTATTGAAGACATGCTATGGATAACTGTAGCACTAGTGTGTGTGGGAGTGGGTGGAAGAGGGGATGATCCTTTACTCATATGAGTAGTTATCTGATGAATAGTCCCATTTCAGTGGGACTGCTTGCCTAAAAATTAGTCTTGTGACTAAACATTGTAGGACCATGCCTTAAAATGGATTGGTAGAATTTATCACCCTTTTCAATTTTTTACTTCCTCCTTCTAGTATTCAGTACAATTTGTGAATAAAAGTCAGCCTGGTATCTGTAAAATGGTCACCCATTCCTCCTTCTCCACTCCATGCAGTTGGTATTATGTTCCATGCCCACAAAGTATAAAGCATGTGTAGCATGTATATATTGTAATTAAAAAAAGATCCTTGTATTGATAAAAACTCAGTTGCTCTTTCAAAAGAAACAGTAAAGACTGTCTTCTCTACCAATTAGGAATCAGCAGAATAAGAGTTTTAATGAGCCTCTTGGGGAACTTGTCTTTTGTATCTATGATAAATACATGATTATAAGGACAAATTATATGAGCAGCAATAATTTCCCAGTAATGCGATCATTAAAAGCCCTCACAACTGCAATATATCAATATTAATTGGGGACAGATGATCATTTTAGTGACATGTTCAAGTCGTTATCCATATTTCAGTACTTCATGAATACCTGAATAGTCTTAATTAAGTGATTTTTAAAAAAAAATTCTCTCTCCAATAATCCTAATATGACTGCTTATTTAAAAAATAAGGAAAAGGTGAGAAATAAAGAATAAGTTAACAGTAGAGGAAGTAGCTGTGGTTCAGAAAACTGATCCAAAGAGCAAATTTTCTGTTCTTTTAGACTTGGGAGGTCAGCATGGAGCATCTTTTCCCCAGAGGGAGCACACCCAGCACCAAACCTTTAAAGGGTTGCAGTCTGCTCCCCTTCAAGCCTAGTTCCACACTGGAGGTTGGTATAGGTTGTGACCCTTCTGCTTCTCTGTCCTCTTTTGGAGCAGTATTTGCGACTTGGAAAATGGATATAGAGAATTTCCTGTTTGTGTAGGTGGGCATTTCTCTTTAGCTCTTACTTGATGATTGGAAAGGTTGGCAAAGGCTTCTTGTATCCTTTAGAACATAAGAACGGCCGTACTAAAAGTCCATCTAGCCCACTATCCTGTCTTACAAAAGTGACCAATGCCAGGTGCTTCAGTGGGAATGAACAGATCAGGCAATCATCTAGTGATCCATCCCTTGTCATCCACTCCCAGCTTCTGGCAGTCAGAGACAAGGAACATCAAGAGTGTGGGGGTGGCTGCTCTGACCATCTTGGCTAATAGGCATTCATAGAATCATAGAATATAGGGTTGGAAGGGACCTCAGGAGGTCATCTAGTCCAACTCCCTCCTCAAAGAAGGACCAATTCCCAACTAAATCATCCCAGCCAGGGCTTTATCAAGCCTGACTGTAAAAACCTCTAAGGAAGGAGATTCCACTACCTCCCTAGGTAACCCATTCCAGTGCTTCACTACCCACTTAGTGAAAGAGTTTTTCCTAATATCCAACCTAAACCTCCCCCTTGAGACTAACTGGAGACCATTATTCCTTTTTCTGTCATCTGCTACCACTGAGAACAGTCTAGATCCATCCTCTTTGGAACCCCCTTTCAGGTAGTTGAATGCAGCTATCAAATCCCCCCTCATTCTTCTCTTCTGCAGACTAAACAAACCCAGTTCCCTCAGTCTCTCCTCATAAGTCATGTGCTCTAGCCCCCTAATCATTTTTGTTGCCCTCCGCTGGACTCTTTCCAATTTTTCCACATCCTTCTTGTAGTGTGAGGCCTAAAACTGGACACAGTACTCCAGATGAGGCCTCACCAATGTAGAACAGAGGGGAATGAACACATCTCTCGATCTGCTGGCAATGCCCCTACTTATACAGCCCAAAATGCCATTAGCCTTCTTGGCAATAAGGGCACACTTGTCCTCCATGAACTTATCTAATTCTTTTTTGAACCTTGTTATAGTTTTGTTCTTCAGCACATTCTGACAATGAGTGCCGCAGTTGATGGTGTGTTGTGTGAAGAAGTCCTGCCTTTTGTTTGTTTTAAACCTGCTGCCTATTAGTTTAATTGGTTGACCCCCTGGTTCTTGCAGAACTGTGCATTCATGCAAGGATATCCAGTCTGATTCAGGATTAACAAGAGGAAGAGCTATCCTGTGCATGCCTTATGGGAATTATCTAGTGAAAACCAAGTTGTGGTAATATAAGAAACTTTCAGCATATCAGTTCACACTGAAGTAAATGGGAATGGCAGATACTCAGCACTTCAAACAAACAAAAACTACAAAAAAATCAAAACAAAACCAACAAAAACAGTGCAAAGATGTTACACACATCATTACACATTTTCTAGTGTAGTATAGAAATGTATCATATATTGCCATCAGCCAAAGATGGTTCTGGCTCTGTGAAGTTATTCATATTTCAGAAACTGGGGCCCACAAGTTTCCTTGCTGTGATCCTTCAGGTAACTAGGCAAATTCATTACATTGTCCTATGACAGAATAGACCAGAAGGAAATTGAGAATACACTTTCACTGCAGTTATTTAGCTAGACACCAGATGTCATCATTCAGGCTAATACAAGACAAGCGCCACTCTGTCTTTCTAAGCAGAAGTTATTATCAATAGTAATAGAGAAAGAAAAGCTTTTAAGATACAGACCATGGTGTAGATTTTTCAGTATCCCCCTCTTGGCAAACTGACTGCCAAGACAAACTATTTCGATATAAAATCAGCAACAATAATGTTAACAAAAACACCTGCCCACAAATACATAGTTATAGAATATTCAAAAACCTATCTTAGTATAATATTAAGGTGATGTGTTTGAACACTCAAAAATCTGAAAATGAGACAAGGCAAGATATGTGATTGTGATTGTGTAATTAAGAACATCAAAGAGGGCAGAGCTCAGATAGCGATTCACTTTGCATTTCATGAATTCAGCATTTATGTTTTACAACATTAATGTTGGTTAACCTAAGTGTTTATGTTTTAATTTCAATGGATGTTCTTTCCTGACCAAATCAATAAATATCCAGAGCTCTTAAGGCTGAGGAATTTACAAGGCCTTCTCCCACTGAGGAGCCTGTGCTTCACACCAGAAACTAAACTTCTCATCTGAGTTCAAAATTGCTACAAAAGAGGCTTCCTCCTCCTGTATAGCTTGCTGTACAGGAGCATACGATTCAATGCACATTCTCTTCCTCCACTGAAATCTGTCTGCAGAGATATTTTTCTAGAGTGGAAATGTTCTGTATAGACATTAGATAATTTTAGCTATGATACCAAGTAGATTATTAATCGTTTGCATTATAATCGTGCCTATAGTCTGTAAGAGACAGTCTCTGCTCCAAGTAACCTATAGTGTAAACAGAAAAGACCGACAAAGGAAGTACTATCCCCACTTTACAGGTGGAGAACTGAGACACTGAAAGATTAAATGACTTGTCCAAGGTCACATGGGAAGTGGTAAAACTGGGAATTTAACCCAGATTTCCCAAATCTTAGTTGATTGCCTTAACCACCAAACCATCCTTCTTCTTAGATTAAATAATATTGAAGTTCTCGCTGCACAGTGTGACACAGAGCACTGAATTACGATCTTGTTTCTACTGGTGGAGCTCCATGCATTATTGCCAATTTATACCAGTGTTTTAAAATGTATTTAGAAAGGGGAAAAGTGTATTTTTCCATCCTTCCATAACTTAAATATAGCTGATCTGCGTCTTGCAGTGCCACCTACATATAGTGGACCCTGCCTAAGAATCTTAGCTTCCTGTAGAGAGATACATTAAATCATAATAATGCAAACAGTGCACTTATTGCAAAATGACAAATAAAGCCAGCAATGAGTTAATAGTTCTAAGCACTTATTTACCAGGGACACCAACCAGGTGGTTCTACACTCACTTAATTAGAAGCCAGGCCACCAAACCCTATAATTCTCCTATATCCATTAGTGTAGCCATGTCATCGCATTCAGTAGGGTATTCTGGCAACTTTCCAATTAACCAGACTGCAGTGATGCAAAATATCTGCATGTGGGAGATAGCTGGTGTTTTTACAGCTGAGGGGGATGTGGATCAAAATTTTGACTGTTCCAGCCTTTAGAAGCAGCAGAAGTTTCTGGTTTCTGCTTCACAGAAGTGCTTATGTAGCTACTGCACTATAACCAGTATCTGCCAATTCAGTGGGTAAAAAGCAAAATTGTCCAGCAAAATTGGCACTCTTTTTGGATGATAAAACTGTAATATTTAATAAGGATATGTGAGTGTTCTAGGATTTGGAACACAATTTATTGAGCTTTGGCTATATTAAGACATGGTTTTCTTTTGAGAAGTTTATTCATTAACTGAAAGAATGTAAATGGCTACAAAAATATAAATGCAGCTCAATGTCATTTAATGATAATTAATACAGGATGTCGTAATGCAAAACTGCAAAAGTAATTACATTTCAAATGTAGATTTAAGGCTCAAAGGAAAGAACAAAACATTATTTTTAAAATACTGGCCACAAGTGTTTAGGGCATTCCATGATATAATTTATAAAGAACTGATGTTTTATCTAACGTTTTCTGCATGCACCCAAAGGAAAGATTGTTTCAATAGTGTTGCACAATGCTTCTTGTTCTATAACAAGGTTGCAAGATGTTCTTTTAATTACTGGAGTTGCTTTTATCAACTGCTATCACAAGATTGGAAGTCTTTCAAGAACAGTAAAATACACAACCCAGCCTCCTAATCTGTAATACCAAAACCATAACTCTTGTGTTAGATTCTGTATCTATGGCAAATATGAATTAGAATAGGGACATTAATAATTTATCAGTAATGAGGTCATTCCATGTTTATTTAGATTACTGACAAAATGTACAAATGTGGCATGAAATCTCTTATGTTCTTAATTCTCCAGTTACTGTGAAATTAACACTGTAAGCAATTTTTAAACATATATCTGGAAGCCACTAAGCTTTCACGACTTGGGTTCTTTTGTACCTATTAGAAATATGCAACCTTAGTTCTGAAAATACAAATAGAACAAATTCTACTCTCATACGCATGCAACCTCACTGCAGTCAATTTTCTGGGTTCCAGTGGCTGGCTACAGCCTTTCCTCCCAACCACTAAGAAATTTGACAGTGCAGACAACATGCATTGCTGTATTTCTTCTGTTCCACAGAGACTTTCCGACATTTGGGGCTCCCATTTTGGGTTCCAACAGCTGAGAATAAGTAAGGCCCATTTTTTAATTAATCTTTACAATGGCCTTATTCAGCAGTTATGTATTGTCCCTACTTTGCTAATTGAGGGAAAGAAGTCCTGGATTTGCCCAAAATAAAGGATATTATGTATTAAAGAGTTATCATAACCTTAAGTTCCTTCTAGCATTCCAATCCTTTTTATGAGAATCATCAAATCTCCCAGCACTTATATCATAACCTTAGTCCCAGATTTGGACCTTAACGTCCAAAATATGGGGGTTAGCATGAAAACCTCCAAGCTTAGCTACCAGCTTGGACCTGGTACTTGCTGCCACCACCCAAAAAATTAGAGTGTTTTGGGGCACTCTGGTCCCACTGAAAAACCTTCCCTGGGGACCCCAAGACCCAAATCCCTTGAGTCTCACAACAAAGGGAAATAATCCTTTTCCCCTCCCCCCATCCAGGTGCTCCTGGAGAGATACACAGACACAAGCTCTGTGAATCCAATCAGAGTGACTCCCCCTCTCCGTTCCCGGTCCTGGAACAAAAAGGACTTTCCTATTCCCCCAGAGGGAATGCAAAATCAGGCTAGCCAATTCAACACACACCGATCTCCCCTGATTTCTTCCTCCCACCAATTCCCTGGTGAGTACAGACTCAATTTCCCTGAAGTAAAGAAAAACTCCAACAGGTCTTAAAAGAAAGCTTTATATAAAAAAGAAAGAAAAAATACAATTGGTCTCTCTGTATTAAGATGACACAATACAGGGCAATTTCTTAAAAGAATATTGAATAAACAGCCTTATTCAAAAAGAATACAAATCAAAGCACTCCAGCACTTATATTCATGCAAATACCAAAGAAAAGAAACCATATAACTTACTATCTGATCTCTTTGTCCTTACACTTAGAAACAAAAGATTAGAAAGTAGAAACTACTTCTCCAAAGCTCAGAGAGAGCAGGCAGCCAGAAAACAAAGACCTCAGACACACAATTCCCTCCACCCAAAGTTGAAAAAATCCGGTTTCCTGATTGGTCCTCTGGTCAGGTGCTCCAGGTGAAAGAGACATTAACCCTTAGCTATCTGTTTATGACAACTTATTCTTCCAAATTCCCACTGAAGTCAAATTTCAACTGAGTGAGGCTTTCTGGACTGGGCCATGTGGCCTGACTCAAAGCATTAAGAAACCTTCTCTGAAAAGTTAGTTTAATCAGTTACTCATGCAATAAAAATCTCATACTTTATAGAACATTTTGGATGGAATTATTTCCTATTCAAATAATGTCATCCAAGATAATAAATCTAATCTCAATGATGTATATGTATTGGACTGATTCTTAGTCTGTATGAGCCTAAGTACTTCTTGAATAAAATACCTCCAGGGAATCGAAGAACTCATGCAGAAGCCCTTTTAAGGAACGTGTGCTGCATATTGCTGGGTTTATCTGAAACCAGCTTGTGTCTGTCTCCAAATTTAGAAGTGTGAATTGCTGCAGAAAAAAGAGCTGTTCAACCATTGATATATCTATGGGATGTGGGCACAGATAACTAGCTCTTGATAAGAAAGGACCAGCAGACTGACGTGTTACTCAAAATGTGACAATATTCTATAATATTGAAACTTGTTTCTCTACGAGTGGGATTAGGATTGCCTAGTAACTAACCTATAGTCTTTGTTAATAAAATCAAAAGTCCACAAGGAATGTGTCACCTTCCATTAGAACTTTAATAACTCAGAGTTGAAAAAAAAACAAGACATACTTGTAGGACTTTAGAGACTAACACATTTATTTGGTCATAAGCTTTTGTGGGCTAAAACCTACTTTTTTAGCCCATGAAAGCTTAAAACCTACTTTTTTAGCCCATGAAAGCTTATGCCCAAATAAATTTGTTAATCTCTAAAGTGCCACAAGGACTCCTCGTTCTTTTTGCTGATACAGACTAACATGGCTGCTACTCTGAAATCAGAGTTAAAAGTAATACAGAGCAGTTAAAGTTACAGGGATGTATTCTTTGCCTTTTTCTGCACCCTTTGAACTTCATGAATGGAATGTACCTGCAATTCCCCATCTAGGGATTCTCCTAGCACAGAGTCTTGTACAAAGCCGCAGGCTGCTCTAACCCAGGATATGAAGGAGAATCAGTGAGTTATACCCAGTGGAAGCTGCAAACAGACTTGTCTCAGAGTTCACATCAAGGTATTTCCCCTGAGACACACTAGATCATATGCAGGTATCCTTAACTCACTATTCACAGATACGCTGTTCCAACTATTCCAGCTGAAGTGTCAGAAAAAGGGTCAACCGTTAACTCACCGACACCAAATCAGAACACAGTGCAACCTGTGTGTGTTCAATTCCTATCCTGTTTTACTAATTTCCTCAATTGCTTTACAGACTGGATCTGTTTTAGAATATACCAGATTGCCAATTACCATTTTTGTGCTCCATGCCATTCTAGAGTTATTCAGTTCCCTTAGCGTAAACGATAAAGAAATGAAATGTTGGCTAGCTAATTAATTCATTATAATATTATGAAATTTATTAAATAAATTATTCTGCTAGTATTATTAATCCAGTTTGCCACTGAACATATGTTATATCTATTGTGTGACACGGCATTAGGATTCTGGCCTCAACTGGAGCTTCTAAATTGGCTGACTAATGTCATCTCCATGTCAATAATCCATAGAAAATGCACAGGTCTTTGTAAGAATCATGAGAAATTCTAACAGATTTGTATAGATTGGAACCAGGACAGCAAGATGATAGATGAAATTTCACTTAACAATTGTATTTTAGTACACTGGCAAGTGTACTCAGAACACTTACATGCTGAAGGTCTCTAAATCACTTGGGTTCTCTGAGGAACCAGACTTAGAAATCACCGTGGGAAGCTCACTGAAGATGTCTGCAGAGAGTACAGCTATGCTTGAAAAAGATCATAGGATAACTTCAAGGAGAGAGAAACTAGTGAGTTCTTCACTGGATAAAATACTGAGATTAAAGGTCACTTAATCGCCATTTCAGTTTCTCCATTTGGAAAATGTGGATAGTTTTTGCCTGCCTTGCATGATTAGGGGGCTTTGAGGGTGAATTTTTTACATCACTTTCATTTGATTTCCACTCCGACCCCTGACTGAAAATATAGTAGCATTATTAGGCTGAGATTTGTTCTTTGGAGTAAGATTCCAGAACTGTTTTGTAATGGTTAAGCTAGAAATCAGTGAAGTAGGGTTTCATTATAGGCATATGGTGAACTTCTTAACTAATGAAGTAGGCAATAGATACAGAAAATGCTCTGCTCCCACAGAGTCCAATATGCCTCACTTTACTTCCTCACATCTGCAGATCATTCACAATGCAACAGAAACAGGCAGATGTCCAAATATTATTAGGTTCATAGACAGGTTGCACAGTATCTCTAAATGTGAACTCCCATTGGCTGGAAAATATAATTACCTTAACATTCTTATTATTTTAATATGTACTATTTGGATATGACACCTATTTATAAAAGATCTTTAAAAATCTATTTGGGAAGTAAGGCTTGCTCATATAGTGTGCTGATTTTTATCATCATTATCTTTCGTTTTTATTTGTACTGCTAAAATCATCAACTGTTTTCTAGAATGGCCATGCTTTTGCCTCTTTTGGCTTCCTGCTGATGCTGTATTGAGTTCTATTCACACTGCCATGGAATTGGTAACCAGATGATGTTGTGGCTGTCTCTCTAAATGGATGGTGTCCACACACTGCATTGTGTAAACTAAGAAGCAGCACTCAACCTTTATCAGAGACTGCCTATTGTGACACATGGTTGCCTGTCTGTAACCAGTTCAGCATACTTTTTTGCAGTGTACCTAGGGGAATGGTATCCATGTTTATGAAACCCATCTTTGCTAGCTCCATTCCGAAGAGAACTGTCTGTGCAGGACATCCCAGAGTGCATTTCCTTACATACTCTGTCATGCTGAGGCACTATGGGAGACTGACCCATTTTTCCAGATCACACTGATGCAAACATCCTTAAGCAGCAGGCTAGGTGATTGTGTGTCCTTGGAAACCAGACATGTCCATGCTTTCACAGTCTGTCCCAGCTGGCAGTATTTTGTCCTGATTTTTTATAACTCTTGCTGATTGGTCACTTGCAGAAGCCTGTGGCCAAGTGACCTGATGAAAGAACCATCAGGCTAGGTATGCAAGTGTCCCTTGTAGACATCTCCTCAGTGGGTTAGTTTCCACCTTGTCCTCTTGTCTTCACAAGACCTCTTATTGAGTCCCCAGCCTACTATAAATCCTCATGCCAGCTTTCCTCCACATGTAGAAGCAAATCAATGAGCTATCATCAAAGAGGAAGGAGAAGAGTACCTTTACAAAAAAGAGGAGCGGGCTTTCTATCCTCTTCTAATGCAACCTTGCCTGAATTACCAAAACCCAGCTGTACAAATATGACAGGGCTGTCTTGTACCAAGAGCTAGGATTGAGTTATTCCTCTATTCCTTGAACCAAGGTCCTTTAGCTAGAAGCAGTAGTGAACTCAAGCCTTTCATGCAGTTAGCTCTGAGAAAGGGAAATAGAGACCCATGGAAACTCTCTTGATCTGCAGCAAAACCATCTCATATCATTCAGCAGGTACTCCTGGCTTTTCACTTTGAACAGCATGTCACTCTACATGGACAAAAACATAGTAGAAAAAGCTGAACTGTGTTATCTGTGATTGGTTTAGCAGACTGTGTTTACTAAACAATAGTTAAAACCTGTAATATGGACAGGGATTTAAGTGGGTGTCTTACCATCTGGGGAGGTACCCTTATTGTAGATGTGTTCAGGGTTGGATGGGAGGACCCCTAGTGTCCTGCTTTTTTTTGGGTGGGGGTCCATTCCTGCATCTACCACTTGGTGACCTTGGAGAAGTCACAGAAATCTGTGCCTCAGTTTCTCCATCTGTAAAGTGGGAATAATGATATTGACCTCCTTTGTAAAGCTCTTTGAGATCTACTGATGAAAAGTGCTCTATATAAGTTAGCTATTAGTCTTATTTATTTTTTCTCTACTCGTGTTTGTAAAACACTTTGAAATCCTCACTATATAATAGGAAAATATTACTTTTTAGTTTAGTCTGGTCAGTAGCCATGGTATTGCATTCTGGATTTTCCTGCTCAAGAGGCTATGATCTCTAGTAAAATTGCTTTTTCATGCTTCCATTTAATATGCAAAATAAGCTTCACCAAAGTTTCTGTACTGGGAGGTCCCATGACTGAGATTTCCACACAGACACTCTGCCTTTGTATAAATCTTTTTTTCTTCAAGTTCTTATTAAAAAATGCAGGCAGTGCTGCCCCTCCAGATTCTACACATTGGTCCCCCCCTTCAGTGATTTTTTTTCAGTGAGACCTGGGCCAACCCTTACATTTATCTATACATATCATAAAAGGTGTGGAATGAGCTCTACTCCATGGTCAAGTTCTGTACCCTAGGGTTCCCCAGAGCAATTTTCTTCCAGTCAGGATTGAGCTCACACTTTGTAATCCCAATCCCTTTAATTACATACATTTTGAATGAGCTTTCTGAAGCTTTTTTTTCTGTACAGTAACATCTCTTTCTGATTACTTTTGCATTTTACTCATTTCACATTACCTTGTCGGTTTATTCTGTGCGGCATATTATCCTGGAGTAAATATTAAGCCCTTTTCAAAGTTGTGACTAATCCCCTGTCTTTCATTTACCCTTTAAAGTTTGTATAGCTCTGTATTTATGGATCTGTTCTGCTGATTTAATATTTAGATGCCATTTACAATTTAAAGAAGCAGGGAATATGCAGAGAATAGCCAATATGCACAAATTTCACATCTTCAGATATGCCTTTTGGCAAAGATAGCCCAAAAGTAAGATGCTGTTATAGTATTTGTTCATAACAAACAAACACAAGGGAAACCTGAAGATTTTTTTTTTTAAATGAAAGCATCAAAAATAATCCTTGAAGACAAAAATGTGGTGTTGGCCTTTTAACCATTTCGTTTTGAATCAACAGATTTTATGCTGCAAGATATATTAAATCTCTTGATTACATGTGTTTCTCTTCAGTAGGCTAAATTCAACACAGATATAGCTTCACTAAAAAGTGAAGTTGACCCATTATGTCTAATCCAAAAAGAAATAGATTAAGGTACCAGGCCTTTGTGCTACAAATAGAGACTCTCAGCGAATCAACCAGTACAGCTACTTCTCTAGAAAGAAATTACTCTAATGAAAAGAAGATTGACACAATTTGTGCCATATATAGACAAAATTGCTTCTGCAAAATCATCATCCTGGGCTGCCTAATCGAGGGAATCTCTGGGAACAGATAACACTGTGCATTTTTACTAGGTGTGCACTTATCAAAAGGATAATAAATGCAAGTAACTGGCATTGTATAACTGCACTTGTTTAAACATTGCTGCCATCTTGTTCAAATAATAGCCGTATGAAAGTGTGTGATGAAGATCATTAGGAAACAAAGAGATTTTTCAGTGCTATCTCATTGAGTAAACTGTTTTAAAGCATTGTACAGCAACTGAAGTAGTCACAATTCCAGATACATAGACATATCTTCAGACTGTGTAAATCAGCCTTTGTCCATTGACACTGACAGTGTATGTCCAGACTACACGCTGTATCAGTGGGTAGCAATCGATTTATCGGGGATCAATATATCGTGTCTATTCGAGACGTGATATATTGATCCCTGAACATGCTCTCTGTCGACTCTAGAACTCCATTGGATTGAGCGGTGGTAGCGGAGTTGACGGGGGAGCTGCAGCTGTCGATCCCGCATCATGAGGATGGTAGGCAAGTTGGAATAAGATATGTTGACTTCAGCTACAGTATTCTCATAGCTGAAGTTGCATATCTTACATCAACACCCCCAGTGTAGACCAGGAGTCAGATAGGCCAGTTGACACTAACTAAGGATCTAGCCCATGGTACCATTAGGTTTCTCAGCGTCAAAGGAACTTAAAATTCAGAGATCAGAAACTAAGAAGAGAGAGACATGGGATGATCCACAGTTTGGAGCGCTTCAGAAATTTCAGTTACTAGAGCATTTTGATTTGCTTTAAAAGAAACTATCAACAGAAGTACAGCATCACTGAGAAGCAAAACATTATTTATACTCTTTGACATAAGTCTTCTGTGGTAGCCACCATGTTAGTTGACACAGCAGGGATTGAACCAGATTTAAAATTATGAGCTGCTGCAACTTGAGCTAAAGTTCCTTAGCTGGTCCTTTGACAGACTCATACCCTCTGTAGAGTGACCACAGATGGGAACCTCTAACATGCACTCATCAGCAGGTTCCATATACACTTTTGAAGGACTCCTCTTAAGCATGCTTTGTAAAGAGGCAATTGAGAGACAGGACTTCCCCTTCCCACTTATTGAATGGAGCAAGCCTGGTCTGTATAACACCTACAGTCCATTCTCTAGGTAAGTACAAATCTCCCATATAGCTTCCATTTCTGTTTTTCAGTGAAACCACACTCTTCTAGTCTGGCAATCTTGGTGAAAAAAGATAACCCATCTCTACACTTCTCAGGGACCTAACAAGAGAGAGAACAAGTCCACATTGTTAAAAAGCATGGTCTTTTCTTCCCAAAGGCTCTTTCCTACTTCCCAGTCACAGTTTGCTCTTTCACAGGGGCAATCCACTCAAAAAATCTCTCTCACCTAAAACCTAGGGGAAGGAGCTCTGAGTGAGAGAAAATCTAAGAGAGCTTCATTTCATGAAATCATGTCCAGCTAATTTCCTGTTGGTGGTGATATTAGGATGTGAAGCCACCCAGATCTTGTGGGGTCCCTGTGCCTCTGCATCAGGCTGCATTCAGTGTTGGATGGATTTACCTCTGGTGTCTGCATTGTGTAGGGACACTACTTATCCCACAAAACTCATTTCCAGACAGTCCCCTACAGAATGGCATAAAGAATGGTTATGCAGAGGTGGCTGTTATTCTAGGTGAAGATCCATAGGCAATATTATGTTGCAACACCATGACACGATAAGGCAGACATTTTGTTGTCAGATTGATACGTAGAAATGTTTAATAACTTATTATCAGATTCTGGTTCCTTTTGTGCAATAGGTAAGCTTGAAGCTGCATCTTTAGCACCCATGGACAATCAACATCCTAGTGATTACTCCACATTTACCATAATCCCAGCTCTAACTGCCAACCCTAAATTGTGTAAGACCATTACCCTAGCTAACACTTTCAGATAAAGTCCTTTCTTGGGACTTCTATATAGTGTAATGCTGAAAGACCAAATCCTACTGTCCTTACTTAGGCAAAGCAACTGTCTTTGTTTTCGGTATGAGATTGTTCTTGTAAGGAGTACAGGTTCTTTCTGCTCTGTACGTCAATAACTGGTCTTGATGGCAGAACTGGAGAACATACAATAGGACATAATTCTCCTACTCAGTCCCTGGAGTGGCAGTGGAGAGCTGCTACAGTAGCCTCTGCTGCTGTTATGACTCTACTCTGAGGGAGGAAGTAGCAGGACACTCCACGTTGGTACTAGTTTATCATGGTAAAGGGGCCCATATAATAATATAGATGGATTGATTCTGCCAGTTCCAATCCCTCTTTGTCTCCCAACCCGCCTTATCCACTCACCAAAATTTGAGTCTACAGGGAAACATAGGGATATTCTAACCAGCTCCTGCACTCCTACCAATCAACAGAGTCAGAAGTGTTATGCTGTGGGCAGATCACCGCAGCTGTGGAGCAACCAAGAGAATGGGATTTGCTGCTCAGTGAGTAGTTGGTAAATGGAGTAAGTTAAAAACAGTTAACAATTCATCATTTGTTTTCTACTTTATAATTAATTCAAACAAAACAAACAAACAAACAACAATTATCCTTTTAATTCTCCTTGTCTCTGTCAGTGATAGAAACAATATCATAATCAGTCATAAGAAAATAATCCAGTTACGACTACAGCAGCCATACTTTCAATACTGAAAAAATTAAGTTGTCATAGTCAAAGTTAAAGACTGTGATATTTCTATATACTAAATGGTGAACTTCTCAGTGTAGTCTTACTGGTGATTTGGGTAGATAGACTATGATATGTGCTTAATGCCAATAACTGTCTACAAGTGTATTACATAGTGCTTTACAGAGTATAGGAATTATACTTATCCTATAAAATTATAATGTTCCTAAGGAATTTTGCAAGAGGCATGATTCTTCTCTCATTTACATTTGATTTACTCAAGTGTCACTCTACTGAATGCAATAGACTTCCTTCTGTCTTACACCCATATTACACTGAACGAAAAGACCTATAAAATGTAACAGGAATTAAAACAATATGGTTATATAAAACTTTAGCCAGCTTCTATGGAATATAACAGATATATTTTCTATAGACTTGCTTAACCTATCTTGTAGAATTCTAGATCAGGAATTGAATTCAGTTGTAGATTATTTACGAGGGTTCAAAACTTTATAGAAGGGTTAGCTTTCCATCACACTTTGTAGGACATTTTCATAGAAGAAGTGAGTAGAAAATCAGACCCAGTGTATTTCATGAATAGATAGAAAATTGACCAGCTGCTTTGGAGTTATGACAATGGAAACCTAAGAAACTGAAGTGACATTCTGCTATAATATCCTGTGTACATACAGTATACAACCATGGAAAAATACTTCTATGTAGCTACCTTTGGCTTTTCCCACTTACATCATATTTATATACTTTAATCATGTGAGCTAAATTCTGCTGTCATTTATACCAATGTAAATTCAGTAATTTCACTGGAGTTACTGTTTTTACCCTGGTGCAACTAAAAGTGGAATGTAGTCCTGGTGTATACTTGTACAAACAGAGGGTTAAATGCATCCCAGATGCAACATGACTGACTGCATTCTTTGGGCCATTGGAAAATGCCAGTGGAAAAATGTGACATGATTAGTTTGGGTCACTGTGGGCAAAAGAAGGCTGGGAAGTGTTTTTGCTGAGGCATCCCATATGCATACTGTGATGGGTTGGATCTCAGAAATCCTCTTGGGACCTGCCACCTGATGTGCCCAGACTACCTCTGCCTCTGCTTTCCCTGCCAGCTTGGGGCCCCAGCACCCTGTCTTGCTGAGCCAGACACGCCCGTCTGCTCTAATAAAGACCCAGGGTCTGAATTACTTACCCCAAAGCTGCAGGTTTACCTGAAAAAAGCTCACAGAAGTGTTCCTGTCTTTAACACTCAGATGCCCAACTCCCAATGGTAAGCCCAAATAAATCTGTTTTACCTTGTATAAAGCTTATACAGGGTAAACTCATAAATTGTTCACCCTCTATAACACTGATAGAGAGATATGCACAGTTATTTGCTCCCCCAGGTGTTAATACATACTCTGAGTTTATTAATAAGTAAAAAGTGATTTTATTGAATACAGAAAGTAGGATTTAAGTGGTTCCAAGTAGGAACAGACAGAACAAAGTAAGTCACCAAGCAAAATAAAACAAAATTGCCAAATCTGTGTCTAATCAAACTGAATACAGATAATGTCACCCTCAGAGATGCTTCAGTAAGTTTTTTCCTCAGACTCGACACCTTCCAGGTGCGGGCACAATTCTTTCCCTGGTACAGCTCTTGTTCCAGCTCAGGTGGTAGCTAGGGGATTTTTCATGATGGCTCCTCCACCTTGTTCTGTTTTACCCCTTTATACATCTTTTGCATAAGGCAGGAATCCTTTGTTCCTCTCTGGGTTCCCACCCCCTCCTTCTCAATGGAAAGACACCAGGTTTAAGATGGATTCCAGTTCAGGTGACATGATCGCATGTCACTGCAAGACTTCATTGCCCACTTGCCAGCACACATGTATACAGGAAGACTTACAGGTAAACACAGCCATCTGCAGACAATTGTCCTGGTTAATGTGAGTCATCAAGATTCCAAGCCACCATTAATCGCCCACACTTTGCATAATTACAATAGACCCTCAGAGTTATATTTCATATTTCTAGTTTCACATACAAGAGTGGTACATTTATACAAATAGGATGATCACACTCAGTAGATTATAAGCTTTGAAATGATACCTTAGAAAAGGCCTTTTGCATGAAGCATATTCCAGTTATATTCACTCATTAGCATATTTTTAAAAAACCATGTAGACTGAAAGGTCACACATACAAATAAACATCTTTCTCAGTGTTGCATATTTTAATTATTTAATGTAGGTTTTTCTTATAGCTTTCAAGTACACATTTTCAAGAGGTTGTTTTTACAGTGGTGATGTTTCAGGTCTTAAAAAGCATCTGATAATGAGTCCTGGCAGTGAAGAGGGGATGTTTTTTGAGGCAAGGTGCGAGAATAACATGTGTGTGAAAATATTAGTGTTAAAGATGTGTTACTCACACACTTGGAAGAGGAAAAACTAGTTGTTCTGTGTATATGTATATATATATATATATATAATACAGATAACACTACTATAAAAGTCAGAAATTGTGAGAATAAACAAGAAAAGCAGTTAGGGTGAAAGATACAATTTATCCGCTCACCTTTAGGTATACTAAATAAATAGTAAGGGGACTGTTCTGTTAGTATACCACCAAGATGCCTAGAATGTATGGTGCAATTTATCCTATCTGTTGTTACCATTATCTGCTATCACTTACACAGCATGCAGTTTACATATTTTCACCTACATTACATGAAAGAAGTGAGCTATAGATAGGATGGATAAAAGAGATGAAAAATGTTATTTTTCTTCACAAAATGGTGTCATAGTGTCTAGCGCAGGCCTGCACAACTCGTAAAGCGGCGAGGGCCACATTACTCCAAAGAAAACAGCTGAGGGTCGAAACCCCTTGGCCATGCGGAAACACCCACTCCCAGGACCTCTCGGAAACACCCCGCCCCAGCACTGCCCAGCCCTGCAGAAACAAATCCTCCTTCCCCAGAGCTGCCCCACCAAAACAGCTGTGGGCCAAAAAGGAAGGTTGGAGGTGGGGAGGCGATACTTAAATTTAAATCAACCAGGGAATCCCAGTGAAGAGGTGGCTGGGGGCCCTCAGGGGCAAATTAAAGGGCCCGGAGCTCCGGGCTGGGGGAACCCGGAGCTTTGCGGGGCTGGGGCAGGGATTTAAAGGTCCTAGAGCTCCTGCCGCTGAGGGGAGCCTGAGCCCTTTAAATCCCAGCCCCAGCCCATCCGCTGGAGCCGCGGCCGGGATTCAAAGGGCTCTGGGCTGCGTGTAGCCGCGGGGAGCCCTGAGCCCTTTAAATCTCAGCCGCCTCCGGGATTCAAGGGGCTCTGGGCTGCCCATGGCGATGGGGAGCCCTGAGCCCTTTAAATCTCAGCCGTGGCCAGGAATCTCTGCGGGCAGCCCAGAGCCCTTTGAATCCCGGCCACGGCTGGGATTAGAAGAGCTCAGGGCTCCCTGCAGCTGCGGGCAGCCCAGAGCTCTTTGATTCCCAGCCGTGGCTGAGATTTAAAGGGCTCTGGGCTCCCCACAGCTGCGGACAACCCTTTGAATTATAGTCACGGCTGGCTGGAATTTAAAGGGCTCAGGGCTCCCCACCGCTGCCGGCAGCTCAGAGCCCTTTGATTCCCAGCAGTGACTGGGATTTAAAGGGCTCTGCACTCCCCACCACTGTGGGCAGCTCAGAGCCTTTTCAATCCCGGCTGCGGCTGGGATTTAAAGGGTTCTGGGCTCCCCGCGGCAGCCCAGAGCTCTTTGATTCCCCGCCGCGGGCTGCACAGTGAGCCTCCACAGGCCACATGCGGCCCGTGGGCCGTATGTTGTGCAGGCCTGGTCTAGTGGTTATATGAAGGATAAAGATATGCATCAAGCCAATAGTAAAAACAATACAAAAATCCACTCAAAAGGAGGAACTTCAATATCTGCCTTTTTCAAAAATAAACATCTTGCTAAAAAAGGGGTTCAGCAATAAATCATTATTCATGTTTTTTTTGTACATATACATTGTGCTTTAAAATATATGCAAGGCACATGTTCCTTTCTCTGAGATAACCTTATGATACAATTAGGAAAGATAGCTAAGATACATAGGAAATCAATTCCAACAACAAAAATCAATCGCAGAAAAAGTTGAAAAGAATACAGCATTGGCACAGGGACCAACATAATAAGGTTTTATGAAAGAAATGAAATAACTGAGCAACAAGGTGAGTGCCATATAAGCAAGACCTATGAGGCTGGTCCAGATATAAGGTGAAGGTATGGAGTGTGAATTAAAAAGTGAAAGTGTGCGCAGTAGAGAGAGAGAATAGGGTGGGAACATAGCGAGGAAGAATGTTAGAGAAGATATTTAGGCATAGGTGAAACGGTTTAGACAAGGTAAAGATGAGGATGAGGAGTTTGAATTTTATGTGGTAAAAGGCAGAGAGGAAGATGAGAGATAGAAGAGGAGTAGCAAAAGATGTTACAAGGATATTCAGGAAGAAAGAAAAAGATTTGGGTAGGGCAGAAAGCTAGAGGCTGACCATGGCATGGAAAAGGGGAGTTCACAAATATGAAAGTAGAAGAAAGGGAACATTTAAGTGAGAGTGTGTATTTCATAGTATTAATTTATATGAATGCCTCTGGCAATCATTGTCATATTTGGGCACAGTAACTTAACCAGAGTACCCTAACCCTAACTTCCAGAAACCTACACATAGCAACCCTAATCCTAGAGTGGGGATCCCTAGCCATAGGAAAGCTAATGCTACCTGAAAGTACCCTAACCATAGAAACCTTCATCCAACTTCCAAGTGCCCTACCCTTAGAAACCCAAACCTAAACTCCAAGTACCCTACACATAGGAACACTAACCCTAGCTCCAAATTCCATGCCCACAGGAACTGTACTGATAGAGAGGGGAACTCTACCCATAGAAACCCTAATTGCAGCTCCAAGTAATCTACCCATAATAATGCTAAACCTAGCATGAAGTATCCTACCCATGGGAACCCTGACCTTAGCTCCAAGTGTTACTTGAGTTTTTGCTGAATTCAAAGCTCTTGGTAACTTTACACTTTGCGAGGTGGTGGCAAGAAATAAATCAATGGGGACATGGCCCCTCTAGCTGATAGATAGTTGATGCAAGCAGGCAAACAGAAGTGCTTTCTCTCAAAGCCTCTACTTTATTTAGTCTCCAGCACTTGCATATGTGTGCAATTGTCAAGGTTCCTTCCCCACTCTGAACTTTAGGGTACAGATGTGGGGACCTGCATGAACACTTCTAAGCTTAGATATGGTACCACTGCCACCATCCAGAATTTCAGTGTCTGGATCACTCCCTGTCCCCCCAAAACCTTCCCCTCCCTGGGTAGCCTTGAGAGACTCCTTCACCAATTCCCTGGTGAGTCCAGATCCAATCCCTTGGATCTTAAAACAGGGAGAAATTAACCATCCCCCCTCCTTTCTCCCACCAATTCCTGGTGAGTCCAGATCCAATCCCCTTGGATCTAAAAACAAGGAAAAATCAATCAGGTATTAAGAAAAAAGACTTTTAATTAAAGAAAAGAAAGGTAAAAGAAAACCCTCTGGGAGAGATTAGCATACCAGCTACTCTCACAAACAACAGATTTCAAACACAGATGATGTTCCCCTGGGCACAATTTTAGTTTCACATAAAAAAAATAATACCCAAATACCCAATTTGATTCTACCTCTATATGCATAAGACAGGTTATAAAGAAATAAACCTATTTATTCCTTTCTAAAACTGACTACTCTGATAAGAGGCTGGTTCCTTGATCTTTTTCACTCCAGCTGAAATTGAAACTCCAAACAAAGGAAAAACTTCCCTCCTTCCTTTTGAAACATCTTGTTCCCCCATTGGTTCCTCTGGTCAGGTGTTAGCTAAGCTAGGTGAACTTTTTTAACCCTTTACAAGTAAAAGAGGTATGTCATAAACAGATAGCTAAGGGTTAATGTCTCTTTCACCTGAAGCACCTGACCAGAGGACCAATCAGGAAACCGGATTTTTTCAACTTTGGGTGGAGGGAATTTTGTGTCTGAGTCTTTGTTTTCTGTCTGCCTGCTTTCTCTGAGATTGGAGAAGTAGTTTCTACTTTCTAGTCTTCTGTTTCTAAAGTAAGGACAAAGAGATCAGATAGTAAGTTATATGGTTTCTTTTCTTTGGTATTTGCATGAATATAAGTGCTGGAGTGCTTTGATTTGTATTCTTTTTGAATAAGGCTGTTTATTCAATATTCTTTTAAGCAATCGACCCTGTATTCGTCACCTTAATACAGAGAGACCATTTGTATGTATTTTTTCTTTCTTTTTTATATAAAGCTTTCTTTTAAGACCTGTTGGAGTTTTTCTTTACTTCAGGGAAATTGAGTCTGTACTCACCAGGGAATTGGTGGGAGGAAGAAATCAGGGGAGATCTGTGTGTGTTGAATTTGCTAGCCTGATTTTGCATTCCCTCTGGGTGAAGAGGAAAGTACTTTTTGTTCCAGGACTGGGAACAGAGAGGGGGAGTCACTCTGTTTGGATTCACAGAGCTTGTGTCTGTGTATCTCTCCAGGAGCACCTGGAGGGGGGAAGGGAAAAAGGATTATTTCCCTTTGTTGTGAGACTCAAGGGATTTGGGTCTTGGGGTCCCCAGGGAAGGTTTTTCAGGGGGACCAGAGTGCCCCAAAACACTCTAATTTTTTGGGTGGTGGCAGCAAGTACCAGGTCCAAGCTGGTAGCTAAGCTTGGAGGTTTTCATGCTAACCCCCATATTTTGGACGCTAAGGTCCCAGTGGCCCCAGGGCCAGCCGCACCAACCACTGGTCCAGAGGCCCCAGGCAACTGATTCTGGGCACTGTTCGGGAGCAGTGGTCCGGGAGCAGCAGTGGCACCCCAGGCCGCCCCCACCCGGAAGAGCAGCAGTGGCAACAGGGCCCCTGGCTACCCCCACCCCTACTTTCCAGGAGCAGCAGTGACCACTGGAGCACCTCCCTTCCCCCAGCACCTAAGATTTAGTTAGGGGTGTTTTTAATAAAAGTCACAGTCAGGTCACTGTCCATGACTTTTTGTTTATTGCCCATGACCTGTCCATGACTTTTATTAAAAATACCCATGATTAAATCATAGCCTTATTCATTATCCCTAAAAAGTAATATGTTATATAATGTAAGTCATAGAAGGTGCAAGTGCAATCCCTGATGCATTAATTACATCACTAGACAAACTATTTGCCACCCAGCATGTCTGTAATCAAAGAAAATAAACTAAGAGGGGAAAGAGTCAAGTCAGTAATAGTAAATAGATGATTTTGGGGACCAAACTTATAATTTAAAGCAGGGGGGCTGACTCATGATTTTTGATTGGTCACAAATAGGCACAGATAGCCTACATTATAAACGATAGCCCCAAAGAAATGTGTATTCCTGCTTTGTGCCTCTTCCCTCTGCTGACTATAGTTTGTGCTTCAAGGCCAGAACTCATGAGTTGACATCCAGAAGGAGAAGCTTCAGCCTCACTCAAACCAGCAGAGCCCAGTGCCAGCACCTGGAAAAATATGTGCCCTAAAACAAAGTTGTGATAGTTTTGGTGGGGGTTAGCCCCATTAACCTTGGTCCTTAGAAAGGGAAAACAAAATACAAAGAAATTAGTGGGACAGTTTTGTTTCATGTCAGGCATTGCATGGCAAATATACCCCAGGACCTACTACGGCCAAGCATTATATAGGACTCTTTTCTCAACGCACAGCCAGAGCAAATCTTGCAGATACCTAATGAAATGATACTACCATCTTTCTAAGGACATACTCAGGTTAGCATTATGTCTGGTGATTTCCTGTAACTTGCTTTCTATGACGGTAGTATCAACTTTACCCTTCATCTCCTCCTGAATGTAGCACTATTATCTAAAATTCAGTAGGCCAGCTTCATTTGGAGCTACAGCAAGGATAAACATAACGCAGCCCAAAATTTATAAAAAAATCCTTCTCAATATGCCTTCTCATCCCTCTCTATTACTTCCCTCTCTATCATCCCTCTCTATCACCACTTAGTACCTCTCTAGTATCGCTGCACAAGCACATCAATATGGTGGTATACCTGGCTCCATTAAACATGGCTCCAAGTACCCTACCTATAGAAACCCTACCCCTAGCTCCAAGTAACCTGCCCTTGGAACCCTAAACATAGGGAGGGAGCCCTACCCATAGGAACCCTAATCCTAGGATGGAAAACCCTAACAGTAGCTTCAAGTATGTTACCCATAGCTCAAAGTACCCTACCCAAAAGAAACCTCTTCCCAGAGTGGGAGCCCAATACATAGGAACTGCAACTCTAGCTCCAATTACCCTACATTTACATATAGTAACCCTAGCTCCAAGTACCCATATAGGAAGCCTACCTCTAGGGCATGAATCCCTACCCATAGACAACCTAAACATAGGGTAGAGGACACTAGCAATAGGAACCATAACCCAAGCTCCAAGTAACCTACACTTAGGAACATTAATCCTAGGGTCAGGAGCCCTACCCATAGAAAATCTAACCAAGCTGAAAGTATGCTACTGATAGGAATCCTAACTTTAGGACAACGGAGAACCCTAAATCTAGCTCCAAGTACCCTACCCACTGGAATACTAACACTAGAGTGGGGAGCCCTGCCCATAGGAAACCTAACCCTAGCTCCACATTGCCTACTCATATGGCTCCTAACTGTAACTCCAACTGTAACTGCCCTACGCATAGGAACCTTAACCCTAATCCCCTATACTTCCCTACACTGATCCTTGCTCCAAGGACCCTACTCACAACCACCATTACCATAGCTCCAAGTAACTGCCCCAAAGGCACCATAATCCTAGTGCTTGGATCCCTACCCTTAAGAATCATATCCCTAGCTCCAAATACCCTTCATTTAGATATCCTAATTCTAGTTCTAAATACTATACCCACAACAACCATTACTATAGCTGCAACTACCTTACCCACTGGAACCTTAATGCTAGGATGCAGAGTCCTACCCATAGGGACCCTAACTCTAAGGGTGGGAGCCCTACCCATGGAAACCATAATCCTAGCCCAAGTACCCAACTTATATTAACCTTAACCCAAGTACCCTACATTTAGATATCCTAATCTTAGCTCCAAATATCCTACCCACAGCAACGATTACCATAGCTCCAAGTACCCTTCCAACTAGAACCCTAATCCTAGTGCCAAGAACCTTACCCATAGAAACCCTTCCCCTATGGTGCAGAGCCCTTCCCATGGGAACCTTAACACTAGGGCCCCTAGTGATTAGGACCCACATGGGTAGGATACTTCAAGAACCCTACCCATGAGAATCCTCGGGTTTGTTTTTTTTATGGCTAGGGCTCCCAACCCTAGGGTTAGAGTAATTATGGGTAGGGATCCCTGCCTTGGGATTAGGGTTCCCACGGGTAGGTTACTGGGTGCTAATGTTATGGTGCCTAGGGTAGAATAGTTGGAACTAATGTTCCTAAGGGTAGGGATCCACATGCTAGGGTTAAGGTTTCTATGAGTAGAGAAACCTGCTCTAGGGTTAGGATGCCTATGTATAGGACTTCCCATCATAGGGTTAGGGATACTATGGGTAGATTACTTGGAGCTATGGTTAGGAGTCCTATGATCGGGCTCCCAGGCATAGGTTAATGGCTCCTACATGTACAGCTCTCCAACCTGGAGTTAGGCTACTTAGAGCTATAGTTAGTATTCCTAGGCATGAGATAGAGCTAGGCTTAGGGTTCCTATTCATATGATACTTGGCACAGGAATTAGGGTTTCTATGGAGGGACATGTGGAATAATGGTTACAATTCCTATGGATAGGTTACTTGGAACTAAGTTTAGGATGCCTATGGATAGGGTTTCTGGAGCTAGGGTTAGGATTTCTATGGGAAAGACTACCTGCTCTAGTCTTAGGGTTCCTATTAGAAGGGTACTAGACACTAGGGCTAGGATTTCTATGTGTAGGGCTTCCCTACTTAGAGGCAGGGGTCCAATGGGTAGAGTCCTTGGACCTAGGTTTAGGGTTTCTATGGGTAGGGCTTCCCACCCAGGAGTTAACGGTCTTATGGGTAAGTTACCAGGGACCAGGGTTAGGTTTCCTATGGGTATAGCTCCCCTCCTTAAGGTTAGGTTTCCTTTTTGTGGGTATTTGGAGCTAGGTTTAGGATTCCTATGGTCAGGGTACTTGTCATAAACAGATAGCTAAGGGTTAATGTTCTTTTACCTGGAAAGGAGTAACCTGAAACATCTGACCAGAGGACCAATCAGGAAACAAGACTTTTTCAAATGTGGGTGGAGGGAAGTTTGTGTGTGAGTCCTTTGTTCTTGTCTTCTGCCTGCTCTCTCTCGGCTATGAGAGGATTTTTCTACCTCTTGCTTTTCTAATCTTCTGTTTCCAAATTGTAAGTACAAAGATAGGAAGACCATAGGTTTGTTTTTTTTTTATTTACATGTGTGTAGTTGCTGGAATGTGTTAAATTGTATTCTTTGTGGATAACGCTGTTTATTCATATTTCTTTTAAGCAATTGACCCTGTATTTGTCACCTTAATACAGAGAGACCATTTTTATGTATTTTTTCTTTCTTTTTACATAAAGCTTTCTTTTTAAGACCTGTTGGAGTTTTTCTTTAGTGGGGAACTCCAGGGAATTGAGTCTGTAGCTCACCAGGGAATTGGTGGGAGGAAGAAGTCAGGGGGAAATCTGTGTGTGTTAGATTTACTAGCCTGACTTTGCATTCCCTCTGGGTGAAGGAGGGGGGTGGGGGGGGACCTTGGCTCTCTCTCTCGGTACCTATTTCCAGGACTGAAAATAGGGAGGGTGGAATCCCTCTGTTTAAATTCACGGAGCTTGCTTCTGTGTATCTCTTCAGGAACCCAGGGAGGGAACACCTGGAGGGGGGAAGGGAAATGGTTTATTCCCCTTTGTTGCGAAACTCAAGGAATTTGGGTCTTGGGGTCCCCAGGGAAGGTTTTTGGGGGGACCAGAGTGCCCCAAAACACTCTAATTTTTTGGGTGGTGGCAACTTTACCAGGTCCAAGCTGGTAACTAAGCTTGGAGGTTTTCATGCTAACACCCATATTTTGGATGCTAAGGTCCAAATCTGGGAATATGTTATGAGAGTACTTCATGCCAGTGTTTGGGGTCCTGTATGTAGGGCTCCCTGCCCTAAGGTTAGGGTTTATATGGGGAAGCTAATTGGATCTTGGATTAGGGTTCCTATGGTTAGAATTCTTGTGTAGGAGGGGACATTTTTGATAATCCAGAGCCCAGTAACATTCATAAATCACTACCTGCATCTGAATACCAATTGGCAGCAACCTATGGTTCTTGTGTTGTAGCACTTGAGTCAATTTATGGATAAATTCCATTAATGGAACTTAGAGCTCAGGCTTGTAGCCTGCGCGAGTGAGGAATTAAGTCCAAAGAAAGGAAACATCTAAAAGGAAGAGCCATTGAAAATTATGTTGGGAAACAGCTTGACCTATTTGGAAGCCTGGAGCCATTACTGGCCCTTGGGCATTCCTGCAGCTCTGTAAACAGATGGTAGCAATGGTAGGAGATAAAGCAATAGATCAGTTAAAGGCCAGAGTGGAGAACCTTGAGAAGGATTGGGTCAAGAAAGATGTGATAAATGAAGGAGGGTGGGTGGGTAGCTCCCTTTTCTGGACACCCGGCCTGCAGCTTTAAAATCCCTCTTAGTAGCTGCTCTCTAACTGCTCTATCTGTGAAGGGTTTAAAAGTCTTACTGCTATACACATGGTAAAAGGAAGTGAGGGGGCACCTGGCCAAAATAGCCAATGGGAAGGCTAGAACTTTTTTAAATTAAAAAACGACTCCTCTTTTGTCTGTCTGTTGTTGTTCTCCCGGGGAGATGAGGACAGGGCAGAGATATGTTGTATGAAGCTTGGACCAGGTATGAAAAAATCATCAGCATCATACCTAGAAATTACTCATTTAAAACCCCAGATATGTAAGTAGCTCAGGAAATGCTGAGGAAGCCGCGATTAGGTTTATTCCTTTTATTTCATTATGGCTTGTGGATTCCTCTGTGCTACCCCCAGGTCCTTTTGTTTTGTTTGTAACCTTTAAGCTGGGCCTCAAAAAAGCTATTCTAAGTGCTTAATTCTTCAAGTTGCTCTTTTAAAATCTAGCAATAGCCTGAGTTCCCAGACATATTTTCTTTCTCTTTTTTATTAATAAAATTTACCTTTTTTAAGAACAGAACTGGATTTTTGTGTCTTAAGAGGTTTGTGCACATGTTGTTTAATTAGCTGGTGGCAACAGTTGATTTCTTTTTTTTTTCTTTCTCAGCTTTTCCCTGGTGTGGGGGTGAAAGGGCTTGAGGGTACCCCAAAAGAAGGAATTCCCAAGTGCACCTTCCTGGGATCTCAAAGGAGTTCTGCACTTGGGTGGTGGAAGCATCTACAAATCCAAGGTCAGAGAAAAACTGTAACCTTGGGAGTTTAATATAAGCCTGGGTTGGCCAGTATTAATTATCAGAGTCTTTGCAGGCCCCCACCTTCTGCACTCGAAGTGCCAGAGTGGGGAATTAGCCTTCACAAAAGACAAGGAAATATCTAGCTTGAAGGCTGAGTCAGACACCCTCCAGGCTTAGATAGTGGCACTGCAGAAGCAGGAATGTAACAGTGAGCTAGGGAGTAACAGACCGGAGCAAGATTGTCTGGATTGAAGCAGCAGACAATGGAGAGTGAAGGAAATGTTAGAACCTTATTGAATGATTTTCAGGATAAAACCAGATTAGGCAGATTATGGGGAATGTACGATCAAATGTTGTACTCGCAGAGTCATGTTGGGAGAGCAAAAGGGAATAGTGGCTGTGATTTGAGGAAGTCATAGTCTGGGAAGGGGAGATGGGTCATAGGCGGACCCCCAACTTGAATCCTTCATATTGTGATTATGAGAAGAATGATCACCATGAGCTTCCCTTTCCTTTTGGGCTCTTCTGGTCAGTCCTCATAGGATCTCTTGCTTGAAACACTGGAAGAGCAGCAGACGCCCATAGCCCCCATGGTGAGAAATATTGGTCCCCAAGGGGGTAACCAAGAAATGGAAGAATTGGTAGAGGTCAGCCCTTTTCCCCTGACCAGGTTAGAGCCACAGGGAAATGGGTTGTCATGTTAAACTGGAGCACAGCCTTGGGATCACTGGCAAGGATATCTAGCACCCCTGGTCTCAGGTGGATGTGCCAGTAACTCACACTCTCTTCTCTGAGCCAGAATAAGGTCTAGGGGGTACAGGATCCTAGATGTTTTGGCCCACAGAGCCCCACATCTGGCTTTGTTGTTGTTGCTTGTAATTTTTTTTGTCATAGTTTCCCCATCACTTATCTTTTTCTTTTGTGAGTTTTTAGTTTCAAAGTTAAGGGTTAAAGATACAGCTGACTTTACTTTACTTATAGTATTTTACTGTCCTTGAAAACATAGTTGCCAAGCAACAGGCGACTTTACTTTGCTACTGATCCTAATTACTACCCGGAAAGCAGTTTTGAAAAAAACAACAACAGTACATTAACAAAAAAAGGATCGGGTCCAAGATTGCCATTTATTTTATGGCCATAAAGGATTTGTGGCTCTGCATAAAGCAACCTCATTTAAAGTAATATCCCTCCCAGATAAAACACTAAAGGAAGACGAGGGCTAAAGGAGAAAAAAGAAAATAAGAGACAATTTCACTTAATGGATTTGGGGATGGAAGGGATCCTGGAAATTGATGTCTTGAGAGAATTAAGAGTGTCAGTTGATTTTGCTAACATAGTCCTGGGGGAAATGCCTCCTGGCACATTCTGGGAACCAACGGAGATTTAAGCAAGTTACCTGGTAGCTGCTCTTAAGGTATCTGAAGAACTGGAGTGGCCCGAATAGCCCCCAGAAGGCCTAGCAATTGCAGGGAAACACTGGGAGATGTGGGCCAAGAATAAAAAAGAATGTGATAAAATTGAGTCAGAAATCCTACTTACAGGCCCTGACCCTTCCTCCCCCCAAAGCAGTATAGGTATCCAATGGCAGCAGAAGTCAGCCTGAAAGAAACACTTGATGGGCTTTTGGGCCAAGGAGTTTTGGTAGACCAGACAAGCCCCAGTAATGCTACTTTGTGTGTCCAGTCCTTAAAAGTGATGGCAGACTTTGGAGATTGGTGGTGGATTTTTTTGTCCTCTTAACTGATGACCCTGCTGATTGCCCCTATAGTGGCTAAGTATCAGGAGGAGATGGGCTCCATTGTAGGAGGGGCCCACTGGTTTTCAGTTTTGGATTTGGCCAATATTTTCTTTGCTATTCCTTTACATCAGGACAACTATTACAAATTTGTTTTTACCTTTCAAGGGAAGCAGTTGTGTTTTGACAGGTAGTCAAGATGTAGACAGGAATGCCCAAAAGAGACAGTGTCATTATTTTTTGTGTGGCTGATATCCTGTTTGCACTCAGCCCAGGGAAGATAATCTGGAGGTATTGGACAAGTGTTATAAAAGATTCAGGAAACTGGGTTTAAAGTGAGCCCAAAAGCCCAGCTATATTCCCAGCAAGTAAACTACCTTGAAGTTACTCTGGGAGAAGAGTAACACTCCCCTGATCTACAGAGGGTCGAGTTACTACTCTGAGCACTCTTAGATCATTTCTGGATTTGATTAATTTTTCCCAAAAATGTTATTGATAAAATAGCCTGGCAGATAAAAGTATACAGGGCAGCCAACTCCATGTTCATTCAAATAACTTCCTGGGGCTTCCACCAGCCCCCCTTCATTTACCATCAGTGTTCCTCCAGAGAACCCATGGCTTGGCCCTTACCAGCCACACTCCCTTGTAGGATGGATAAGGGGGGCTTTAAGATAGGGGGGTGATTCCCTGCCTTACCAAACATAGGAGACCAAAACCTACCCCTACCTGCCATTCTGTTCCTTTAACCAGCATCTTTTTTTTAAGTCCTTTACCAAGTCATTTATCTGGTCACTGGATGTCTTCCCTCTGGAGTACCTGCACTGGACATCCACCACAAGGAGGTGTCAGCAATTAGCTTGACTACCATCCCTCTACCCCCAAACCCAGATGAGTTCCCAGACATCTCTCCATGGCCTGTTTTATATTGGAGCTGCCAAAAATATCAGCTTCAACTCTGATAGGTGAACCCCATCCTCCCAAAAGAACTCAGTTGCCCCTTGCACTCTGCCAGAATCATTGAGGATGCCAGGAGCTGGGTTACCAATGACTGTGTACTGTGATGGGCCATATTGATAATCAGAATTTCGAATCCTGAAATTGAAATAACCCATTAAATCTTCCTTTATAACTCAGCCATGGTCATTGCGCCAAAGATCTTCAGGCCACCAACCAGGTCATATGGCTCGTAAACACCCCAAAGCCTGTACCCTCTGAAGCACCCAAATTGATTTTCAAACCCACTTCTAATAAGTATGCTTCCCTCCATAACAACGCCCCATAAAATTGACTCAAAAACCATTCACAATGTAGAACTGATAAATGAAATTGTTTTTAATTGTTCACTTTATTAATGTAACTTCTGTTCACCATTCACTACACTTGCCTACACTGTAACTTCTGTTCCATATTGTAATTCAAACCCCATTTTAAAACACTCACTCCATTTTGTAAAAGCTTCCTCCAACCTTCATTTTTGCAAACCCTGCTGTAATCTTATTAGTTTAGTTTAGATGTGTGAATGAGGTATGTATGAATAATGGAATCAACCTCCAGCCCCAGCCTGTCCTGGTAAGATAAAGTTCAAATACCAACGGCTGAAGACCTAGACAACAGCCCTAAACAAAGTAAGAAGCATCCACCCTGAAAAGAAAAGGGCAACAGAACAACAGAAGGAAGATCAAAGCCAGGTTCAAGGCTGAAAGTCACGCCTGCAATTGATGGGTGATCAGTCTAAACCCAGAGGCAGCGTGACACAGCAAGACCTATAGACTTTGAATCCAAACTAAAAGCCTATAAAAAAGAAGGGTGAGATGAGATACTCTGGGTAACATTCTGCTGCCAACATGGAAGGACATCAGTGCCTGCCCAACAGAGATCCAGCTTGTCCTTGTGCCTGGCTTTCCTGGCCAGTTAGAGGCCACAAGCTACGAACCCAAGCTACAAAATCAAGCTATGAACTTAAGCTATCTTCAGGACTGGTAACTATGCAGCAGCTGCAGAACATCTGATGGATGTGTGTGTGTGTGTGAATGTGTGTGTGTGTGTGTGTATAGGTATTAGGTATAATGTGTGTGTATAAGAATTAAGATATTAGTTATTAGTCATAAATCAAATTGTTATCATAATAAATATGGCATCTTTGTCTTGTCCCGTTTAATAAGATCCTGCTGGTTTTTACTGGTCTATTATAATTGGTATAACACCACATCTTCAAGTGTTCCTTCATCTCACTAGTAACTAATATATAATGGTGTGGCCTGGCTATGTCCACTTTTGCTGCTGCAAGTCAGACTCAGAATGCCCACCTAGGGGCAACAACCATGCAGACAAAGTTCAGGTGCCCCATAATAGACTGCAGGTCTCATATCATGAGTTTCTTGGCTCTTCCAGCTCTCCTGAGCATCCCCAATAGCTCCTGAAGAGGGAGCCACGCTATGCCTGCCCTGGTGTCCAGCTCGATCCCCGGGTAAGTCAATACCATGGAAGGATGCTCTGTTTTCTCTCCTTTAGGGGGTATCAGTCAGGGCCTGAAATGGGTCCAACAGGTGACCACACTCATCGACCCTGCTCAGCCTGCAAACAAAAAGTCATCTAAATAATGCACTCTCCCAGCTCCCCACACTACTGCCCAGTACAACATTCTACTAAATTTTTCAAATATTGAGCAGGATACCACACAGCCCATGGGCATAGCCTTGTCACAATAAAATTGTCCCTCAAAAGAGAAACCCCAAAAGATCAAAGGCCAATGGATGTACTAGCTGCAATCAAAAAGCAGACTTGATATCACACTTAGCCATTAGTGCCCCCAGGGCACAAGACCTAACCATCTGAACAGCTGAGTAAATAGAGGAATAGTGCTCAGAACACAGCACCAGGACTATTCCATCATTAATGGAGCCACCTTGTGGACATGAAAGGTGATGAATTAATCAATATCTCCATGGGAACCCAGGGAGGAAACTGTAAGTTCTCTATAGCTTATTGCTTTAATGGCTCTGCCACGCTACCCCTATTTAATAATGATGTAATCTTTTTTTGAATAATATGGCTCATCTCAACTACTGACTTCAATTTTTTTTGACATAACATGAGTCCTGCTCCCTGAAAAGGGGATCCAAAATCCCCCATTACACTTGGCTACTTGGGCAGCTCCCTATTCTGTTTGCTGTACCCCAGATTTCTATCTGTCAACACCTCACTGTGCAACGGAAATAATTTGTCCATATAGTCACCTCTCAAGATTTAATCCTTAGCTGTATTGAACAGGTGTACTCCCATTGGGTCAGCCACGCTGGCATAACCATACTTGGGACTGACTGAAGGGGCATCCTCAGCACACGGCCCTCTCCCACCTCCCCAAGAACCTCAACTCTGTCCTAGGAGGTTACATTTCTTAATGACCAGTGAGTCAAAATGTGCCCAGGGGTTTCATCCCTGCCATGGGGATACTATATCTATGTGTCTGTGTGGGGTCTGCCCCATCTGCCCATCTCCTGCTTCCCAAACTCATTCCCATGCTGGGCATCACCTGTTACCATGTCCAGACCCTTCACCTCTGGATGCCCGAAGTTGTTGCAACAACTACAAATTAGCTTGCAGCAATTGTATACAGTAACTTCTCACTTAAAGTCACCCCAGTTAATGTTGTTTGTTGTTACGTTGCTGATCAGTTAGGGAACATGCTCATTTAAAGTTGCACAATGCTGCCTTATAACGTTGTTTGGCAGCTGCCTGCTTCGTCCACTGCTTGAAGGAAGAGCAGCCCTTTGCTGCTAGCTGGTGGGGGCTTGGAACCAGGGTGGACCAGCAGCTCCCCTATCAGCTCCCTGTTCCCCTAAGTTCCCGGTGCAGCAACTGCCCAGCAGGTTATCAAATGCCAGCAGTTCAGCCGTTCCTCCCTCCACTGCCATGTGCTGCTCCTGCCCTCTGCCTTGGAGCTGCTCCCGGGAGCCTCCTGCTTGCTGTGTGGAGGGGGGCAGGGAAGAGAGAGGCTAATGTCAGGGTTTCCCCCTCTCCCCTGCTCCTGTACCCTGCTTACCCCATCTTTATATCACGGGGGTGGGGAAGGACAGGGCTCAGGACAGAAGGAGCTTGCAGGCAGAAGCTGCTGTCTCAATTTCCTGATCTGGGTCAGTGTATTTAAAGGGGCAATATGTGTCTCTCTCACACACACAGGGTGTGTGTCTCTGTCTCTGTCTGCTATGCTGTCTCCCCTCCCTCCATTCATACTGCCTTGTAGAGTGTGAGGCTACATTAACAACAATGGGTTAACCTTTGAGGCAGTAGCATAGCTGGGGAGGAGTGGCCACTCTCCCACTGAGCACAAGTGGCTCCTTTTAAATTTTTTGGGGCCTTTTTAATTTTTACTCACCTGGCGGTGCTCTGGGTCTTTGGTGGCACTTCGGCGGTGAGCCCTTCACTAGCTCCAACTGTCTTCGGCGGCACTGAAGGACCCACCAGCAAAATGCCGCCCAAGATCCATGGAGCAACTGAAGGTCCCGCCACCGAGATGCCGCCAAAGAGCCATGGAGCGAGTGGAGGTCCCGTCACCAAGGTGCCGCCAAAAACCTGGAGCACTGCCCCATCATTAAAAGCGCCACCGGGTGGCACCATTTTTTTGTATCGGAGGGGTAGCCGTATTAGTCTGAATCTGTAAAAGCAGCAAAGAGTCCTGTGGCACCTCATAGACTAACAGAAGTTTTGGAGCATGAGCTTTTGTGAGTGAATACCCACTTAGTCCCATTGTTTTGGGATTGCTCCCCCTGTTCCCTCCACCTGGCTACGCCACTGCCTTGAGGGCTGAGCCAAGTGCTAGTTCATCATTTAGCAGTAAGGCATTCCCTGGGAAATATCCCACCCTCTGACTTCACCACCTCAACCAAGCTTCACAATCATCGTCGCTGTGTACAGTATTAAATTGTTTGTTTAAAACTTATACTGTGTGTATATATATAATATAGTCTTTTGTCTGGTGAAAAAAATTTCCCTGGAACCTAACCCCCCCATTTACATTAATCCTTATGGGAAAATTGGATTTGCTTAACATCGTTTCACTTAAAGTCACATTTTTCAGGAACATAACTATGACATTAAGCAAGGAGTTACTGTAATAGCATTAGTTTCCCCATAAAAGTGCACCCCCTTCCTGGTGGGTTGTTTAATCAGGTGTGTGAGTCTAGGATGCCAACAAGAAGATCATTCACTAGGAATTGGCTGAAGGCCGTGAGCTTTCATTGGATCCTGGCTGGTGCAACCAGAATCTTTTGTGGGATGACTGAGGTTATGCGAAGGCCCCTTTTTAAAAAGGAGGGCACTGTAGGATGGGGACGTTTTTGATAGACCAGAGCCAGTGTTTAGACCACTGTCCGCAGCTGGAATACCAATTGCTATTCTCATTGCTAAAAGCAACTACAAAGGCCTTTTCTGAAACTTTAGGACAACTATCAGACCAGAAGGGGAGGGGAAGTGAGTGACATGAGGAGTAGCATAACTCTATGCCCTCCTGATTAGAGCTTTTTGCCGAATAATGTGGTTTTGCAAGCTGGAAAGTCCGACAATAGTCAACTATTGCTAAGTGAAATACAGCTGTTTAACTGAATGAAAATTCCCTACCTGACAGGCTGTAAAATGCACACTTAACTTTTGCTCAGCAGAGTTTTTTTGATGCACAAGCCATGTAATACTAGTAAATTGGGTATAAAAAGAGAAAGCAAGCTGAGCTTGGTTGGCACCTCTCAAGTTCCCCTACAGATGGAAGGCTGGCCACTATACACCTGAAGACCTTGGGTAAATATTAATCTGGGGTTCATTTGCTGTGCTCTGTTGCTGTCATAAACAGTTGGTTAAGGGTTAATACCTTGTCATAACCTTAGTCCCAGATTTGGACCTTAGCGTCCAAAATATGGGGGTTAGCATGAAAACCTCCAAGCTTAGCTACCAGCTTGGACCTGGTACTTGCTGCCACCACCCAAAAAATTAGAGTGTTTTGGGGCACTCTGGTCCCCCTGAAAACCTTCCCTGGGGACCCCAAGACCCAAATCCCTTGAGTCTCACAACAAAGGGAAATAATCCTTTTTCCCTTTGTTGTGAGACTCAAGGGATTTGGGTCTTGGGGTCCCCAGGGAAGGTTTTTCAGGGGGACCAGAGTGCCCCAAAACACTCTAATTTTTTGGGTGGTGGCAGCAAGTACCAGGTCCAAGCTGGTAGCTAAGCTTGGAGGTTTTCATGCTAACCCCCATATTTTGGACGCTAAGGTCCAAATCTGGGACTAAGGTTATGACAGGGCGGCCTGGGGTGCCACTGCTGCTCCCGGACCACTGCTCCTGAACAGTGCCCAGAATCAGTTGCCTGGGGCCTCTGGACCAGTGGTTGGTGCGGCTGGCCCTGAGGCCACTCCAGCTGCTTGAGCAGCCCTGGAGTCAGCTGCACCAGCCAAAGATGTCCCAGAGGTCCCAGGAAGTCATATAATCTGCTACTTCTATGACCTCTGTGAAAGACTCACAGCCTTAATAATGAGTTACACATATACTTCTTAACTCCTGCTTTCTGAATTTAGCAGAACACAGTGCCGAGGAATATGTCAGAGAAGTAGACAGAAATAAGTATTTACATTGTATGAAACAGTAGAAGAGAAAGCATCTCTTTCATTAGATATAAGTAAATTAATATATTTATGTAGTACTGTAATAAAAGAACAGATGATATTCACAAACGTGGAATAACTAATCAATGTTAGCTAATGGGCAGCCAACCAGTAATGAGCATTCTTATGCAGCACAGTGTTATGTAATTTCCCATCATTAAATTTTTTTTTAAAATGCTGAAATTATTTGTAGTATTCCTGAAATGACCCTGTAATGGTAATGTTTCTACACAGCAGCTTATACCAATCATTCATATAAATGCTAATGGCACAGTAAAAGCTACACACTGATTGGTTTAGCCTTCTGCAAGAAGTGGTACTCCCTGCCCTCCTATCCCCATCCTATTCTTTACCTGAGGCCATGGCTACACTAGAGAGTTGCAGCGCTGGTGAGGGGGTTACAGCGCTGCAACTTAGGATGTGGCCACACTTGCAAAGCACGGCCAGCGCTGCAACTCCCTGGTTGCAGTGCTGGCTGTACACCCGGTCGAGCCTCGGGTGTAGGGATTCCAGCGCTGGTGATCCAGCGCTGGTCAGCAAGTGTGGACGCCCACCAGCGCTTTTATTGACCTCCGGGGTATAAGGAGGTATGCCAGAATTCCTGTCCACAACAAACCAGAAGAAAGGGAGAGCTCGGAGTTCAGCCAAACTGCTTATTTAAAAAACAAACACAGCTCCTGTTTGCTGAGCGAGCTGAGGCAGGCAGGGGAATTACTTTGGAATGTTCACAGCTGTTTGCTTGAAGAGAGAAACAGCACTCTCACACGGCAGGGGGGGAGGGGGAAGTCCGTGTTGAGCAGTTGCTGATCTAGTCTGACGGGTATTTAGAAGTACATAATTTGCATTTAGTGAATGAGAGAGGAGTGGGGGAAGGGAGTTAGAACTTTTAAAATGATTGAAGGTAGGCACAGTCCTTAGAACTTGCAAGGCAGGGAGCTGAGAACAGTGTCAACTCCAAAAATCCATTCTGGCCATGTCTACATCTAAAATTTTGCAGCGCTGGTTGTTACAGCTGTATTAGTACAGCTGTATAGGGCCAGCGCTGCAGAGTGGCCACACTTACAGCAACCAGCGCTGCAAGTGGTGTTAGATGTGGCCACACTGCAGCGCTGTTGGGCGGCTTCAAGGGGGGTTCCGGGACGAGAGAGCAAACCGGGAAAGGAGACCCGCTTCGCCGCGGTTTGCTCTCTCGGTCCCGGAGCCAGCCAGCAAACCGCAGGGAAGGAGACCTGCTTGCTCGCGGTTCCGGGACCGAGAGAGCAAACCGGGAACGCCGCGGTGGTCCCGGAGCCACCCAGCAAACCGCAGGGAAAGAGACCTGCTTGCTCGGGGTTCCGGGACCGAGAGAGCAAACCGGGAACGCCGCGGTTTGCTCTCTCGGTCCCGGAGCCACCCAGCAAACCGCAGGGAAGGAGACCTGCTTGCTCGGGGTTCCGGGACCGAGAGAGCAAACCGGGAACGCCGCGGTTTGCTCTCTCGGTCCCGGAGCCAGCCAGCAAACCGCAGGGAAGGAGACCTGCTTGCTCGGGGTTCCGGGACCGAGAGAGCAAACCGGGAAAGGAAACCAGCTTCGCCGCGGTTTGCTCTCTCGGTCCCGGAACCCCGAGCAAGCAGGTCTCCTTCCCTGCGGTTTGCTGGGTGGCTCCGGGACCGAGAGAGCAAACCGCGGCGTTCCCGGTTTGCTCTCTCGGTCCCGGAACCCCGAGCAAGCAGGTCTCCTTCCCTGCGGTTTGCTGGGTGGCTCCGGGAATGCGAGAGCAAACCGCGGCGAAGCTGGTCTCCTTTCCCGGTTTGCTCTCTCGGTCCCGGAACCCCGAGCAAGCAGGTCTCCTTCCCTGCGGTTTGCTGGGTGGCTCCGGGACCGAGAGAGCAAACCGGGAAAGGAAACCAGCTTGATTACCAGAGGCTTCCTCCTTCCACGGAGGTCAAGAAAGGCGCTGGTAACTGTCTACATTGGATTACCAGCGCTGGATCACCAGCGCTGGATCCTCTACACCCGAGACAAAACGGGAGTACGGCCAGCGCTGCAAACAGGGAGTTGCAGCGCTGGTGGTGCCCTGCAGATGTGTACACCTTCAAAGTTGCAGCGCTGTAACTCCCTCACCAGCGCTGCAACTTTCTGATGTAGACAAGCCCTCAGTCTATCTCCTCCACGCTCCCTGTCACATTCCACCCCACCCCCCTCTTTTGAAAAGCACGTTGCAGCCACTTGAATGCTGGGATAGCTGCACACAATGCACCACTCCCAACAGCGCTGCAAGTGCTGCAAATGTGGCCACACTGAGCGCTGGTAGCTGTCAGTGTGGCCACACTGCAGCGCTGGCCCTACACAGCTGTACGAACACAGCTGTAACTACCAGCGCTGCAAAACTGTAAGTGTAGACATGGCCTGAGTCTGGGCAGCACTCCCCGCATCCCACATCTCCTTTGTGTCTCTCTGTTCTGGACTCCCCTCCACATCCCTATGCCTGCCTTGCCCCTCCTTGCTCCACAACCCCCATCCCCTTCCCCTGCCTGCCTGCCCCTGCACCAATGATTCTCCTCTGGGGCATGACAGCGCTCTTCCCTCGGTAGCAGAAAACAGAGAATTCCTGGAGCAGCAAAGGGCATGGAAGAGGTGTTAGGGGAGTACTGCCTAAGCTCTGAGGCTACTCACATTCTTCTGCTACTGGATCTGGAGCAGCCTTGAAAATTCATGGGCTTCTTGTGGTATTGCAAGACCTCCTCCTACAGGCTCCAAAATCCCATACCTCGTGATCAAATCGTGAGAATGCGGAATACTGAAACCTGGTAACTAAAATGGCGGATGTCAGCTAGAAGGAGGTTTTTTTCTTTTTTCTTTTTTGAGTGCAGGATGTAATGGAATCAACTGGTAAATTGAATGTCCACCAAATTGGAAATTTTAGGAACAATATTATATTCTTAAAGCAAAAAGCACAAAAACAAACAAGCAAAAAAAAACCATTGGATTTAAGTCTTTGGACCTTCACATTTGTATTGCTGGGATGGCTACTGATAACCACTGAACAATCTCCTCTCTTTGGCCTAAATATAATACATAGCAGGAAGGATTGCCAATAGATGGAAAAACTCTCTATGCAGCACATTATTGTGCAGAATGGGCAATAAGGGAAATCTTCAACATTGCTTTCTGACCACATTTCCTCTGATATTTCTACTACCTGTGGCATACAGCAAATGTTTGGGAAAATAATTTTGCTGTGCAGGTGTTTTTGTTTGTTTGTTTTGTTTTTAAGACTCCATTAAAAAGAAAGATATCTTTTATTAATTTGGTTTTTCATGCCTACTGTTTTTAATAGCATCTCATATGTGTCACAGCAAAAGAAAATATTTTCCTTCTTTAAAAATGTCAAAACTATATCTTTTCTGATCTGCTTCTTTCAAACAGAATGCTAAAAAGGAGACAATGCAAACCACTGAAAGAAGTAAATAGAGAATGATGGGCTTCCTAATGTTTATCACTTTGCTTTTATTCTTCCTGCTTTTAATCTTTTCTTGAGGTGACTGGCTCAGGTGAGGTAGTAACTTCTCTTTAAAGGAAATCTTTAAAGTGGTAATTTTTACCATTCCCCAGAGCAATGGTCCTCATTCGACATACACAAATCAAGGGGCCTTTTAGCCTACTAATACAAAGGCCAATTAAGCAGATTGCTATACAAAAACTATACAAGTAACAGTCAGGGATTCTGTTGTTTCCAGCATCCCTACTATCATCATAGCCACTTCTCCCCTAAGAACAGATGTGGATGTGTCTTGTATCTCATCTTCCACCTCCTGCATCTGATGTCAACCTCAGATAAAGGGCACATCATCAGGCTTTGCTACTGGTAATATGCACAAAAAAAAGGGCTCGAATGGTAATAATATTTGAGGCACTGGGTTCCTTTATGAAGATGGATAACTGCAAGTGTAATACTAGTAAGAAGCACCTAACAACTTGGATCTCTATCAAGGGAGTCTCAAAATGCCTTGAAATCCTACAGATAAGTGGTTTTCAACCTGTGGTCAGTGGATCCTTGGGGGTCTGCAGATTACGGCTAAGATTTCCAAAGGAATCTGCACTTCCATTTGAATTTTTTTAGGAGTCCACAAATGAAAAAAAGGTTGCAAACCACAGTTAAACTATTTTCTGTGCTTCCGTGCTGCAGCACAATAAGGCTGGGTGAAGAATAAAGTGTCATTTGTAGTTTCCTTGCTTGTGTCTCTTTGCTTCTGAGCCCTGATGTTATTTGTATGTTGCTTCTCATACTTAATGTATGATTTTAACATTAATAAGAAAGCTTTTCAAAACATTTTGGCTGTGATGACCTATTTGTGCTGTTGGCAGGCAATGACAAGGTAGCTTGTTCATAATTAGTAAGCAGTTAAAGGTGATGCACATATGTTTTAGATGTTAAATATCAGCTGTAACATAGTCACAGACAATGGCAATCTGTATACGACTGCAGTAAAATCTGAAGCATTTCTCCTCAATTTCCCAAAACTCAGAGGTTTATTTAGGGCCAGAGGGGAAAGTAGGATTTATTTTTATTTTCAGGTCGTTGTGTTGCTCTTATATTTCAAAACTATTTATAATTTTAAGACATAAGAATAGTTCAAAATATGTACTTAGGTATACGATTCTGAGTAGCACCTTACTTGACAAGTAGTCCTGTTGACTTCAATAGAATTATAGTATAATGTGACAAGGCATACCACAATCTGGCCCTAGGTTTTTAGAATAAAATGTTTTTCTGTTACTACATCTAGGTGAAAATTTTCAGGTGAAACTTTTCTCTCAAAAAAATACACATTTGGGTTGACAAACATTTTGTGAATTCATGTCAAATTTACTAAATTGTTTTGGTAAAAGCAAACCCAAGGCTTGCAAAAATTCCAAAAACCAAACCAAAACAAAGAAACGCCACCCTACTAAACATTTTGATTTTTTATTTTACTTCAAGTTTTATTACAAGTTTATTTTTAAAAGGTTTAAAAAACAAACAAATATTTAGTTTCAGATTATACAAAATGTTCAACAAGAAATGATTTTTTTTACATTTTTGGTTCACCAACAAATTTGGAAAATTTTCATTTCTGGTCAACCAGAGCCCCCTTCCCCCCCCCCTTTTTTTTTTTTTTGGTTCAGCCAGGGAATCAAAAAATCAGTTATTAGCACAGGTCCAGTTGTTCCAATTACAATAAAGGTTTATTTATTTGAGGAATTCACCAAGAAGTTAGTATAAAAGAGCAAGGGTATGAATTTATAATACAATAACAAAGTACATTAACATGAACAACACAAAGCACATTTAGTATGGAATTAGTGTCAGTGTGAGGCGTTAATATGGATTAGCTATTCCAGGCATTTTTCTCAAGTACACAAGTCCTAAATGTTGTATAAAATCACATGAGCGTCACTTCACAGCATCCAGACACAAAAAGACTAATGAAAGCTAAAACTTTAAATAATGTAACAAGTATCTCAGTTATTTGAATAGGCTATTTTAGCTGTTTGCATTTTCAAATTTTGCCATCCCACTTATCTCAAATTAACTAAATATCAGGATAGCATGGATATATCCAGCAACATTGCAAAAGCACCTTAGCTGGATGTTTCTGGCAGGAGAATTGATGAACTGGTTAACAATGTTAGCATTTAACTGGCAATGGTAATAATTGGGCTTCAGAGATGACATTCTATTTAGATGAAAAAGGGAAGTTCACACTTCTCTTACTGCTACTGTTTTCGTATATCTGGTCATAATCTCTAAAGGACAATAGTGTATCACTTCATATTCTTCAAATGGGCTAGAGAAAGAATTATTTTTAAAAAAGCAAATGCTTGAGGTTTTTATGCAAGCAGTTCATTCTCACAGTCCGTAGAACTTTTCCATAATAGTTCCTAGAGCATATCTTTTAGAAGAACATCCAAGCTTGATTTGAAAATTATCACTGATGAAAATTGTACCAAAACCTTTGGTAAATTGTTCCAGTGACTAATAACTCTCACTGCTAAAAATTTACACCTTATTTCCAGTCTGAAGTTGTCTAGCTTCAATTTCCAGCCATTGGATTGTGTTTTAACTTTCCCTGCTAGATTGAAGAGCCCATTATTCAATACTTGTTCTCTGTATAGGTACTTATAGACTGGGATCACGTCACCCCTTAAACAGCTGAATTATCAAAGCAAATCTTAAATAGATGTGGGTCTGATCCTTAGGTGAATATAAGTTAGCATTGCTCTATGGCTTACAATGGAGCTTCACTATTGAGGATCTGGACCTCAGAATTTTCCATTTCCTTGATTTTTCCTGGTTTGGCCTATTTTTACAAACAGACAATCCCTATGGCATGTCCTCATCTATGTTGACACTTTCTATTTTATATTTGCTTATTCTTGAGCAGCAATATAACTGTGAATCTTATTGAAAGCACATATTGATGTTATGCATGGTTTACCACTGGTGATAATGAGTAAATACAATCTGCTTTAATTAAACAATAATAAATTAGCATGGATGATTTACTGAGGACAATTATTCTTTATTAAAAAGGGGAGTATCATGATGTGTGTTGTTCTTTTCATGAATCATCAACTTATTTCTAAATATTCACTCTGGAGTAGGGAGTTCAGCTTTTGCTTATGGTTTGCTGAAAGGCTGAAACAATCAGTGATTAAAATAGTGTCCCCTATGTTTTTGAGGGAACTAACAGCCCCCTTTGGAGTTGCTAATTGGCAAATTCTGCTACTCCAGGCTTTTGAGGTGTGGTTGCCATGGAAAATGTCTTTGAAGTTGTCAGTTGTGAATATTTGACTGCAATTTTTCCTAGTTTGGAGTGTGGATGAAAAGCACTGTCATCTCTCCCACAGGGAAAGAAAAATCCAAACACCAGAAAATTATTACCCATCATAGTGGGCAGAGCAGGAGCAGTTAGTGACAAACAAGACTTTCTCAAAGGATTCTTTGTGTGTGTTATACTGTTGTTGTTGTTTGGGGGTTTTTTCCCATTCAACCTTTAATCTGACTAGACAATCTGTGGATATATAATGGTTAATACCTTCTCTTTAATCTAAGCATTTGCAAAGAAACTGCACTGTCTATCACTGAGAAATGTGTTGATATTCCATTGGAATAGCATAAAGAAAGAGACTTTGTAAGAATTTACCTCGTGTGTGGGAAAAGAAATTCAGACTAATTTGTCTGAGAATCACCAAACCAACAAAGGAATATTTTTGTAAATTGTTCATGTCACACCGCAACATCAAGAAAAATGATACCTGGACTCACCCCATCATGCAATGACATGTCACCATGTGTGATATTGTTCAATGATGCCTAGTGTCTACCTGTCAAATTTAAAAATCTTTTTTTAATCAGTATTCCAGTTTACATAGACTTTATAAACTGGCAGTCTTTGACCTTAACTATTTTAAGAATGCAGCAAGAACAGAGATGAATTGACATTTCTTATGAGAAAACAACTTCCTTTTGTTTTCCAGACTTCTCATTCTTCCTCTTCCTACTTTCATAAACCTGAGAAATGTGTATTTATAGTGCCATATTTTCAAATTCTTTTTGGATTCTTACCCTATTGGGCCAAATCAAACTTGCCTCACTCATGCAGGTACTTCAATGATACACCACAATAGTAAGGTGAGTAGGACTTGGATTTTTGTCTATTGTTTCTGAATTATTGTATAAAGAAATAAATTGGCTAATTTTTCATCATTCATAACCCTGTCTCTTAGTTCCTTTTGAATTTTCTCCAATGCTGCTTTTCATTCTTAGCATTTTCTTTCTCCCACTAGAGTGCAAAGAACAATAAATTCTTACAAAAATTTAAAAGAAAGATCATTAAATTTAGAGGAGTTATCACTACATTCATTTATAGTTTAAAAACATTGTGTAAATATCAGTATTATTTTAGGCCAGACTCTTCCATTGTGTAGCTCATTTGACTGTAGTGGTCTTTAATGGAATTGTGTATATCAGAGATTAACCCCCCCCCCATACAATAGATTTTTCACCGTTCCTCTAAGTGTAATACTACCACCATTTCAGTAAATTCATTAAGGAAGGGTAAACATTGTTTCTGAAGAGCACAGCCATCCAAAACTGTGATGCCTTCTTTCTCTGTTTCTCCAACAGTACATCAAGGCAGGCTAATAATGGGTCAATATGAATTTAATGTTCAAGAGGTGGAGGACTGCAAAATATCATAAACGCTATTGATTTTTCTAAAGTGCAAAAGCTTTTAAGGGGATCCTGCTAAGAAACACACTATATAGGATAGGAGTGTGTGCTCTGTCAATTTAGCTGGACACTGAAAGGTAGATACAGATTGAGAGAACCAAACAAACGGAGAGACCTCTGGGGTTAATAAAAGGGAAGCTTGATTTCTATAGAATTGCTTCATAGGCAATTGGAAAAGCAACACAACCATTGAGCCTCACTCCAGTGGAGCACCTTATAGTGGAGATGTTATCAACCGTACTCATCAAGGATAGCAGAGGGAGGCTGAGATAGCTTGCAGGTTAAGTTATGCTCCAATACTCTACAAACACAGGAGATTATGGCCAACTCACTAATCATTTTCATAACCTCCAAGATTGAATATATGCATGACAAAAATATCATACACAGCACTGCATTCACAAATACTGTCACAATGCTAAACGAGCTGCTTCAACCCTCCATTACATCTGCTGTTTCCATTCAGACAGATTACTATGTGTGGCATTCAGCATACCATAAAGAGTATACTTTTCCCAAAGCCAACTGCTGAGCAACAGATCCATCAAGGCATCTGAAATGTATTTTCAGGAGGTTAAAGTGATCTGGTGATGTGCTGAATGTGAAACATTTTATACATAGGGAAACAGATGATAAGGAGACATGCTTTTAAAATGAGATCAGGAGGTTATTTACAAAATGTTTACTCTTCCATTAAAACAGGAGGAATTTATTGAGCCTTGTGCTAAATTTCAGCTATTAGAAAAAAAATATCAATCAATTAAGCAGAAGCAGCACAAAACATAAACTGACCTTGCAACTGTTCTACATCTTGTCACCTAGAGAGAATATGCTGATCAACCATCAAAGCTGGGAATCTGAGTATTTAGTTCTCATGTAATGTACATGAAGATTAAAGAGATGCAGCATTACCCCAGAAACGATGCATTTGAGAAGCCTGTAAACAGATCTATCACCTGTTCAGAACAAACAGAGGTTTTGCCGGCAGTATGCTTTAATCTATAAAAGAAATCAGTTTCTGATTTTGATTTCATAGCAAAAAGGAGATGTGGGCTGTAATACAATTTTCCCAAAACCATCTTCTGAGAAGAGAAGATTTGCATGCAAAGTGAAAGAAGTGAATGTAGATATTTTCAATAAACCAGTAAATGACAAGAACTCACATATTACCTGATTTTATTTTGTGTGTTTAATAAGAACAAAAAAAAGTTTTAAGGAGTGAAGCAACTTTGCAAGCAAGGTTAAATCCTGGAACCAATGCACAGACTAGATGGCTGGACAGCAGGGTGGAAACTTGGCCACAGAGAAGCATCAGAGTTGCAGTCTTAGGATGACAGCAGCTGAAGTGGCCGCAGCACTCCAATTTCAAGGGGAGAATGGCCAGTGCACTCAGGTTAACAGAGATTCATTTACTCCAACTGTCACCCTTCTCTTGCCCAACAATCTGCCCTGTGCATCAGGGACTAGGAAGCCCCAGTGCATCAGGGAATCACAGTGAGGAAAAAGTAATGCATACAAGGCACATATTTTGTGGAATTTCACAAGTTCCCCACAGTGGAACTCTTGGCAGTTATATATGAGGGAGCAGGATATGGCCAACTGTAAAAATAAATTGTGTGTGTCACTGGGTAAATGCCACTCCATGTGCCTAATTCAGTCTAATGTCCTTTTTGGGAAATAATTTTTAAATCCACTGAATTCTAGTACAAAAGTCACAAGGGAAAAACAAAACAAAAAGGTATCTTCTATCTCTTAGTCATGTGCCCAAAGACCTGTGAGTAAGTAGCCTTTCCAGTCCTTAGAGAACACCATGATTGATGCTTCCTACACCCCCAGCATAACAGGTTGTACACAGGCCCACCGACAGCTATTCTGGGCCCTATCAGAACAATTAATGGACCCCCTAAAAAGGGATGACTGAGGTTTTCGCGTGGTGCTTCTCCTGCACTGGCTGGTCCCCAGTGAACTGCTGCCGGCTGTGCTGCTGGTGCCCAGAGAGCTGCTGGCTGCACTGCTGGGCGCACTTCTCTGGCATAGCCAGGGCTCCTACATGCCTGCCCAGCAGCCTTCAGTGCCACTGGTACCACCCTGCGTGTGTCTAGGAGCCCTGCAGCCCCCCCAGGTGATTTAAAAGGGCCCGAGGCCATGGGTGGAGGGTATTGAAGACAGGAGGAGGCTATCCCTCCCCAAACAGCCTTGTGTGGCCCCCACCCATGCTTCACACTCAGGCCCCTTCCTGCTTCCCGGGCTGTGCTGCCGGCATTTCACGGCTGGGGCCCATGCTGCCCACTCACCTGCCTGGCATTCCAAGGATAGCGGGTGCTGCGCCATCCGCTCACCCTCCTGGCAATCTGAGGCTGGAGAGGACCACAGTGCCCGCCTACCCACCCGGTGTTCTGGGCCTGGGGGCGAGGCACGATGCCCACTCACCCACCTGGCACTCTGGGATTGGCGGCACTTGAGCACCCTGGGGTGTGTGTGGCGGGGAGTGTCTGACTGTTGCGTCAGGAGGGGAAGGAACTCCAATGGGATAGGCAAGTCCTCAGGCAGAAGGGGTGGTCCAGGCTGGGGACTAGCCTTCCCAAGCCGGGGGTTCACCTGCCACTTATGCCCAGGGCTCCCAGTCACTGAAGCAGCGGCAGCCAGGGGCCCAGGCCCTTTTAAATTGCAATTGTGCCTGTCCCATTGGCAGGCCTGGTTGTACATCCTTAACCCTTCCAGTCCATGTGGGGAAAACACAAAGAACCACAGCTACAACTACACTGACTTGTGAAATCACAGGAACAAACAACTGCAGTGCATGTTTAAAGTATGGCTTGTGTTGGTACAATGCTTTTACCTAGCATGTTTGTTTGCACTTTACTTTTGGTGCCTTGTTTCTTTGCACCTTGTTTATTTTGGAAACTCAAGATATCTTTATTATTATACCAAATGTTACTGAATTCATAGCAAGAGGTAATAGTCCACCCATATTTAGTAGTTAAATCACAAATTATAGAATTGACAGTGGGAGGCAATAAATACCATTTCATAAAGTGCTTGTTGGACAATATTAATGTGCCTGACATTAAAATAATCTTTTAAAGTCCTCCTTATCCATAGAGCTCCACAGTGGGCATTTGTGATAGCGTTTGTGTCTGGCTGTTCAGATTCAGTAGGCAGCCCATCCATTTAATTTCTCTACCCTGGCAGTAGCTTTTCCCCCTTCACTTTACAGTTATTATAAAGTACGTAATGTGCTGCAGGAATTATGGGAATGTTGCTGTGGTGAGATCCAATCTAGTGAGCAGACAGTGACCCTTCAATCTAAATCGAAATCAAGTTCAACTGTCAGACTTCACCCCCTAAGCTGGTAGTTGAATATTTCCTTGGTGGAGGAGGCCAGTGGATGGCTTTATGAGCAAGGGGTCGGATGAGTCCCCAGAACCACTATTGGCATTTTAACATTGTCAGTGGTCATGTGCCGATCATTGAAGAATGTTCCTCCTTGCAGCTTTTGTAGAAGTCCTGTGTTCTTGAAGATTTGAGTGTCATGCCCCTTCCCTGGTCAGCCCAAACTGATATTAGTGAAGCATCCCTGGTGATCCACCAGTGCTTGCATAATAATGGAAAAATATCCCTTTCTGCTGAGCTATTCAGCGACAAGGCAGATTGGTGCCAGAAGAGGTATATGCATGCTGTCTATCGCCCCACTGCAGTTCAGGAACCCTATTGCTGCGCTTCCTGAACATTATTGAGTATCACAATCCCATCCAGCAGGAGATGGTTAATGGATAACAATGGCCCCTACTCTGGATTTTCCAACTCCAAACTGATTGCCCGGTGCCCAGTTGCAAGATTCCAGAGAGTGATCACCACTTGATCTTCCACTGTCAATGAAGTTCTCATTTTGTGATGCTGGAGTGGACTGGGGTAAGCTTTGCAAACAGATCCTGAATGTGTCCTTTCACATCCAAAATTTTTGCAGCAGCTGCCCATCAGTCCACACCTACCTTCTGATGTGCTACCACCAGTGACTGCTAATTTCTCAGGCCCAGATGCATGATCCACTGTGGAGAGCTGCCTTGTGAATGCCAGCAGCAACTTGGCTGTTTTTCACTGTGTCCATCATCATTCAGTTAATATGATTGAACATCTCTGTATCTTCCTCCTCACACACCCAGTTGTAGTAGTAGTAGTAATTATTCAAGTTCTCAAATACCGAAGAATTGTATGGACTGTATACGCAATGCTCCTGAGAATTGCAGTGAGTTTTGCAGGGTCCAGGCTTCTGCCAGAGAGTTGGCTGAGACTGAAAGCAGAGAGTGAGATGGTGGGAGTTTTTAAAAAGCATGACAATTACTGATTGAACAATTACTGATGGAATAATAATTACTATGGGATGGAGCAAATTGGATGGTGGGATTCAGGGAACTTTCCATTTGCTCCCAGAAATCCCTCAGTGAATCATTGGAATCCCACAAAGAACTGTGAAAAAAGTCCCACATGACATTGGGGTGGGGCACACCAGGATGCCTATAGGTGGAGCACCACATTTTTACATTGAAGCAACCCCTCACAGTGAGCATGGGAAAGCAAGCACCCAAACATGCAGATGCCCAGCAATGTACAACAGGCGATGTCTGTATGCCAACATAACTTTAATCACCCAAACTCTGTAGTGTAAACATAGTCCTAGCTGCTGTCACTTGGGGAGGTGGAGTTCCCATAAAGCTGGAAAAACCTTTCTATCTCCAATGGCTGCATCTACATTAAGGAGTTATGCTGACATAGCTATGGTGCTGTAGCTATGCCACTAGAGTCCCGATAGTGTAGACATGACCTAAATTGGTTCTGTTCCTGTAACTGAGGAGGAAAGCCTATCTATCATAGCAGGTAGTGGAGTGTAGGATTACATGTGACTAAATATGCACATAAGCTGTTATTTTAAAAATCTTTTTTCTAATGCTTTGTTCCAATTGCTAAACAAAAACACTGTTTTAAGAAACCTGTTGGTTACAATCACTGGTGACCAGTTCCTGAAGGGAAATAACGCAGGTGCCTGAAACCCAATTGGACTTGCAGTATAATAAGCAGCTGGTATACACAGGGAAAGGTGCCTGGGCTCTGATCTGAAAGTAGAATCATGAGATTCCAGCCCTAGACCCTGCACCTGAGGTGGGTGAAAATAGAGATACCAGAAAGGGGACAGAGGTGCAGCTAGGCTTGTCACAATACAGTTATTGAGCCTATGTATATTAGTGGAAACCAGCCAGTGATAGACACATTTTCTTGGTTGAGATATCAGGAGCCTGGGTATTGCCTACACTCTGAAATAGGGAATTATGTCAGACTTTGGGTGCTGCTGGTCATATTACCTGTGTTGTTTTTGTACAGAATTTCTGCCCTTGGCAGAAGTTTGCGATGGGGACTTGTGTTACTACTGTCAGATCGTTTGGGAAAAGGTCATACATCTTGATGGTGGTAAGTTAGGTGCTTTGTATATCAATCATCTAAATAATGATAAGACAGGGCCTGAACAATTCATACACACATCCTCTCTTTTGGTGACATCCTTACTTCCTCTTGAATATCATATCACATAATAAATAAATAAACAAATAAAGATACAGAGTGCTTTGACATGACAAATATTTAAATATTACAGTGTTGCTTTGTATATTTGTCTCTAGCACTATTTTTTTATATCTGAGTCACCATGTGTATGATGATGCAGGTTTAAACAGGGTTTCTCAAGATCTGAGTGCATTTGATAGTTGCTTTAAAAAAAATATAAGAAGCCAGGAATACTTAATGCAATTCCTCCATGAGCTGTCATTAAAATATGCTAACTAAGGTAAATGTGTGAGACCGAATGCAGAGAGATTTCTAAAGGTTACCATCTATGACAATGCATCTTAGCTTAAAGTTAACTTAATTACATTAATTGTAGCATTGAAGAAACTGAAGAATAAAGAGCATGGTGGCTTTGACTGTTTTCACTGAAAATATTGACCATTTTTAGAATGTTAAATTTTGATTGTGAGGCCATGCTATTGGTCTCCGTTTAACAATCCTTTTTTCTCCATGGAAAAGAGGTTGCTTGGTCAAAAAACTGATATAACGCTGAGAAGCTTGAAAAGATCCAAAATGTAAGACATTGCACATATATGAACATATACTTCCGTAATGCAGAGTGTTACTTATGGGGGCTTCATTCTTTTCACTAAGCTTTCAAAGAAGACAAAACTACATCACATTTATCCTTTTTTTAGTATAAGTCATAGGTGGCTCAAATGATTGGTAACATGCTACAGAGATTTTCATTCCTAAACAATCAGTTTGAATCCAGCCCACGTTGCAGTAACAGAAAGTTATTACTGTCTGAGGGCTGTAGAGTGGCCTGCATGAAGTGACCTCCCCAACTGCATGCCCTGGGAAGGACTGGGCAGGCAGCTGGTGCATCCGACAGAGTTATGGCCACCTCCAGCTTCTTTTTAGTCTTGCTTTCAGAATGGGGAAGTTTAGGTGATAGAGTGGTGGTGTCTGCATATGACACCTCACCCAACCGTGTGCAGCTCAGAGAGGGAACATTGCCCTTGGCAGAAGTTTGTGACGGGGACTTTTAAGATGCCCATGATAGCCTTTGCGACTCTCACTTTGGGGCTTCTCCAGCGGCTACACATAAGGAGCCGAGGTGCAAGAAGGGCTAGATGGGGTTCTCACTGCTGTGAAGGGCATTGCACTGTTGAATCCGACAGACCTGGGTCAGACAGGCCATGTGGCTGGAGAGCCTCCTCCACAAGGAACTTGCAGAGATGGAGGAGGTGAGCCTCATGGGTCCACTTCAGAAAGGAGCAGCAGATGTCTCTGTGGACAGCTTGATAGGTTTCCCCAAAGCAATAGTGGCAGTGGCAGTGCTTGTCACTCACAGAGAATGAGCAAGGGCATGACATGCAATTCCTGAACCCTGGCATGTGTGGCATAGTCCCTCAGAGAAGCAGAGGGAGATCCTGGCCCCAAATGGGGCGAGGGTTGAGAGTAACTACACTAATTAAACAGAACTAACTAATTATAGGAAGAGAAAAAAGAGAAACACTACCTATGTACAGCAGAAAAACAGGGCCAGCCCACAACATTTTGGCACCTGAGGCAGGGAGCTCAAATGACGCCTCCATGTCTCCTCGCTTGGGCCAAAACTTTGAAAGGTCTCAGTTCTGCCTTCTTCTTGTTTTACTCCTCTCATGGCACTGCTCTGCTACCTACCCCAGTAAAGAAGACCTAACAACTTAAAATACCTTGTTCAAAAATTTTAAGTAACACTTAATTCTCAAATGCCTGGACAGCAAATGTAACTTTTCTTGTCTGCATAGTAAACACTGACATTTTAATCTGTTTGAATAATCAATGTGGTGCTTTCTGAGCCTTCCTTGTTGCAAAGATTTGAACTGCTTCCTGAAGGTCCACAGTCTGGGCCAGGTAATGCTCTATTGAGATGGTTGCAAGGCCGACCAACCTCTCCTGTGTCATTGTGGAGTGTAGATGTGTTTTTATTAACTTCAGCTTGGAGAAGCTGTGTTCTCCACTGGCAACTGTTACAGGAAGTGTTAGAACTATGTGCAGAGTAACAAGAGCATTTGGAAAGAGGATGGTCATCTTATTTGTGCACATATATTCCAGAACAGCCTTTGGAGTTGATCCTGCTGAAATGTATCTTGAAAGGGCTTTCAGTTCATCACCTAAATCACTCACATCAATATTGCGCATGTCATCATGTGTCAACACTGTCTCTAGTGCCCTGCATTGCTGGTGTAGGTCTTCTTCAGGTATAGTGAGGAGTTTTGGGATATCATACAAGTCCCAAATATACTGCTGTGCTCCTTGAAATGCATGAAATGTTCTTCAACTGACTGTATTGCACAATCTAGCACCTGGTTAAAGAGTTCAACTTTGAATTGTTGTTTGGAGTCTCTTATGGGATTATCCTGTGTCTCGTAATCAAAACATAGTCTTCTTCGGTGACTCTTGTATTCTTTCATGGGTGGGAAAACAGCTTCAGTGTGAAGTTCTTCTGCCATCTTCTGTGCACTCAACAGAATGTTTTGAAATCCCTCATCTGACAGGTAAGACTGTAGGTATGACTTTACTTTGTTCGGTTGTTCCATTGCTCTAGATATACCAAGGTCAACACCTTGGAGTCTCTTGCTTAGAAGATTTATTTCAAACAGTATGTCATGCCACAACACTAAGCCACACAGAAATTTGAAGTTATATATGATTCTGGTGATTCCATTTTCTTCTGCCATTGTTCTCCTACGAACAGTTCCTGTCATAACATTATGCTCCATAATGGCAACTATGGCATCATCTATCTTCCCAATTTGGTGTTTGATAGGCTTTATTGCCTCCACTCAACCTTCCCATCATGTAGCACTCAAGTTTCAGTGTCAGAGAGGATGTTCCCAGATGTTGCTTCAAAATTTGCCATCGATGATTTGATGCAGAGAAAAATACATAGATGCTTTGAATTGCATTAAAAAGTTCAGCAACCTCACTAGAAGCTGATGCTGCATCACTGACCACCAAGTTCAATGAATGAGAACTGCATGGGACAAAAAAAGCTTGAGAGTTTAACTCTCGGATCCATGTCTGCACTCCTCTTTCTTTCCTCTTGTGTTGGCATCATTATCATAGCCCTGACCTCTCATGTTAGCTATCACAGTTCCTGTATCTTCCAGCTTTTTAAAAAGCACATTTGTCATAGTAGCTCCTGTTGTATGATCAATGTCAATAAATTCTAGAACATGCTCTCTGACAGTAACCATTGCAGGGATATTTTCACTAGGTTCTGTTGTTGTTTCAAAACAGACCATTAAAGTCCTTTGCTCCATATGGCTGATGTCAGGTGTGCAGTCCAGAATAACTGAGTAATATCTTGCTGACTTCAGATCTGCCACAATCTTCTGTTTGACTTTTGTTGCCAGTAACGGTATGATCTCATTTTGAGTTGTTTTTCCAAGGTATTGGTGTGTGTACATTTCTTGGGTGGTGACTCTTCTTAGATGCTCCTGGAGTACAGCATGAAACTCAGGACAACAGCTCCACAATTTTAAGGAAGTTTCTATAGCACATGCAGCTGATCTAAATGCCACGTAGTGCTAGGGTTTGGGTAGAAAGCATTGTCACAATGGCAATGAGCTTTTTCAGAACATTTTGACAGTAAAGAGACACTGATGCAATCTTCTCTTGATGCAGATCATCTATGGCGACCTTTAAACTTGGTCTCATCTCAAGCTCTTTCCACCTATGGAATGCTCTCTGGTGATTTGCTGCCTTCTCATAGCATGCCAGATTTTTAGCCAGATTTTTCCAGTCCTTTGTTCCTATAGAACCCAATGTGGCTGGAACACTAGACTGAAAGACTTTGCAACAAAAAAGTATGCAGCATTCTGTATTTTGGAGTACATAAGCCATGGCTTCTCCACTTTGTCACCATTGGGGATTTCACACCAGTAATGTGTTGGATGGAAAATTCTATTTTCATTGTCTTTAGGGAACATGAAGTTTTTCACTTGCTATGGCCCATGCAGTACAGAGAAGTCCCTCAGGCTACTGCTAAAGTGAGTCCACAGTCCTGGATCATCTAGACTTAAGGAACTAAATTCAGCAGCAGCTGTTCTTGTGCCTCCACCACACTCTTTTCTGATCTACACTTTTCTTCAGGAATGTGCATGGTTACATCCATTTGAGATGGAGATATGGATGCTGCGGTAGCTGCCAGGTTACCTGCACTCTGACTAATTGGAAAATCAGGCATCTCCTCACCACCCACATCCTTACTCTGGCTGGAAGGCTCACCATGAACATTTGTGTCTATTATCAGAGGGGTAGCCATGTTAGTCTGGATTTGTAAAAGCAGCAAAGAATCCTGTGGCACCTTATAGACTAACAGACGTTTTGGAGCATGAGCTTTCGTGGGTGAATACCCACTTCCTCAGATGCATGTAATGGAAATTTCCAGGAGCAGGTATATATATGCTAGCAAGCAAGCTAGAGATAACGAGGTCAGTTCAATCAGGGAGGATGAGGCTCTGTTCTAGCAGTTGAGGTGTGAAAACCAAGAGAGGAGAAACTGGTCCTGTAATTGGCAAGCCATTCACAGTCTTTGTTCAATCCTGAGCTGATGGTGTCAAATTTGCAGATGAACTAAAGCTCAGCAGTTTCTCTTTGAAGTCTGGTCCTGAAGTTTTTTTGCTGCAGGATGGCCACTCTAAGGCCTGCTATAGTGTGGCCAGGGAGGCTGAAGTGCTCTCCTACAGGTTTTTGTATATTGCCATTCCTAATGTCTGATTTGTGTCCATTTATCCTTTTCCGTAGAGACTGGACTCCACTGGCCATCACATACAGCCCCCAGCTAAAACCCCTCCAACGCATCATCAAGGATCTACAACCCATCCTGGACAATGATCCCACACTTTCACAGGCCTTGGGTGGCAGGCCAGTCCTTGCCCACAGACAACCTGCCAACCTGAAACATATTCTCACCAGTAACTGCACACCGCACCATAATAACTCTAGCTCAGGAACCAATCCACGCAACAAACCTCGATGCCAACTCTGCCCACATATCTACACCAGCGACACCATCACAGGACCTAACCAGATCAGCCACACCATCACTGGTTCATTCACCTGCACATCCACCAATGTAATATATGCCATCATATGCCAGCAATGCCCCTCTGCTATGTACATCAGCCAAACTGGACAGTCTCTACGGAAAAGGATAAATGGACACAAATCAGACATTAGGAATGGCAATATACAAAAACCTGTAGGAGAGCACTTCAACCTCCCTGGCCACACTATAGCAGACCTTAAGGTGGCCATCCTGCAGCAAAAAAACTTCAGGACCAGACTTCAAAGAGAAACTGCTGAGCTTCAGTTCATCTGCAAATTTGACACCATCAGCTCAGGATTGAACAAAGACTGTGAATGGCTTGCCAACTACAGAACCAGTTTCTCCTCTCTTGGTTTTCACACCTCAACTGCTAGAACAGTGCCTCATCCTCCCTGACTGAACTGATCTCATTATCTCTAGCTTGCTTGCTAGCATATATATACCTGCCCCTGGATATTTCCACTACATGCATCTGAGGAAGTGGGTATTCACCCACGAAAGCTCATTCTCCAAAACATCTGTTAGTCTATAAGGTGCCACAGGATTCTTTGCTGCTTATTTGTGTCTATGTATCTCAGCTCCATCCTGCTTAGATAGAAAAGCTTCCTTTGCTTGCTTTCTTTTTCTGAATGCTGCCACAGTGGGGCGTTTTCTTCTTTCACTCATGACTGTTCTTCTGTGCCAGCTATAGTGGCTCTCAACACTAATTTGAAAGGGACAAATAAGGAGGCTGGTAGCAGGGCCTGAGTGAGGGAAGATATCAGCGTCTTAAGGGCATAACTGGCTCCGATTACTTCAGTTGACTGCCTGTTCTCCTCAAGTGGGTTCAGGGAAGCAGCAGGAAACAGGAAGCTCCTTGAGAAGCTGGTGTTAATCAGTCCAGGCTCCTGGGGGTGCTAGAGAGGTACATAAGAGGGTTCTCCTTCTCTCTCTCCCTGCAGCTCTGGCTGCTTTCTGTTATTCCCTCTCACCTTTTCTCCTGTCTGCCTGTTATGTCTCTTGTGCCCTCCTTCCTCCAGCAGAGCACTCCATCACCTTTGTGCATCTAGAGCAGAGAGAATACATATGCACCAGCAGCAGACACAATTTTCTACACTCTGGGTCCTAGTGGCGCCCCCCACCCCCAGTCTGGCAGTTGAGGCTGCAGCCTCAGTTTGCCTCATGGTAAGGCCAGCCCTGTGGACAAGCATTCTTGCTGGCAAGCTATGAGTATGGACGAATGAGGATTCTGACTCTGACCATGTGGCAGTAAGAGGGAACTGAGGGGTTATTGTCCCTCACAGCCTCATGTAACCTTGCTTGCACCACGAGGCTATGTATGGCACATGTGCGAGCCAACAGACACTGCTACAGAAATCTTCTGGCTCATGTGCGTCCATGTTTGGGACCATCACTCCAAGAAGAATCACTCTTATTATTTCAAAATGTTGCAGAAGAAAACCACAACTTTCCCTATTTTACTTTCACTTGCATTACATACTTCTGCTTCCCCTTCATTGCAACCAAGTTATTTAATGCATTAATTAGTTTAGTTTCTCAAATTTCAGAAATTTTGAGGTACAACTTGCCATAGTTATGATCCTGTTTCTACCTCAAAGAATCTGAGAGAAATGGAGGAGGTTAATGAACTGTTAACTAATTAGTTAACTAATGTTCATTAGTTAACTAATGAACTGAATCTCTCATACTTTTGGTGCTTTCTCATCACTAGTTAAGTAACAAGAAAAAAGATGTATGTGTGTCTTACACTGTTCCCCCACAGGGGCTAGGACTGACCTCTGCCAGAGGGAGGTAGCAAATTCCAGAATCAAGCTTCTCAGCACCATGTGCACACACACAGAGGAATGCCCTGCCCCCAGAATGACAGTGGCAATATCCCAGACAATCACAATTGCTAGGACTGTTAAGAGAAGTAATCCATCTTTTTCCTGGATAAACTATTGCTGTTCTGTAATTTACATTAGATATAAAAAAAATCCCACCAAATTATAATCAAAATACAATAAAATATAAAAATGCTAATTTAAATAATTGCTTGGTTTGCTTTCCACTGATTTATTAAAAATCTCTCTCAATGAAGCTATTCATTATATTATTATTATTTAACTCACCATCACCAGCCATAGCTTAAAGAGGGGAGCAAAATTATTTATATTTCCCATCACTACACCCTCAACTGCTTCTCTGTTGAGCTCACACTAAATCAATCTAGAAATGAAATACACATGATACGTAAATACTTCTCATCTCTTACATTGCGCATAGACACACATGATGGGTGGAGTTTCATCTGTGAGGAATTTAACCTAGGGTCCTAATGAATCACTGGACTCCAAATCTATCAAGGAGATCATCTTGTCTCCATTCACATGTGAAGGGGTCAAAATCCAGGCAAGTACTACTCAAGGTAAGTGAGGATAGTAGATTTATGAGAACTGTATCACCCACTTCCTCTGAAACCTTCTCTGAGTGGAGGCAGCCTCAGGATTCCCCTAACTGCATATCACCTAATGGAAATACAAGACGAGTGTGCTGGTGGCCCAGGGTGTTCCTTTCTCTTCTTCATGCTCATGGGTTTGTGTTGTGAGCACAGGGCATGAAGGATGCTCCAGCCAATTCTAAAATAACAGCTAGGAGATACACCTCCAAATTGTTAAGGGATGGAATTTTGGAAGGCCAATCCAAGCAACCCCTTGATCATCTGAAATCTGCACAAAACAAAACTCCTTGAATTTCAAATCCTCACCTGAGTATAGGCCTAATTTCTGAACCCACAGAATATCCAGTTCTCTCTCTTCTCTACATTACATTTAAACAAAAGGCATTCCTTTTCTATGAAAACACCATTCTTCCCTGGAGGCAACAGTTGCACCCCTCCAGACCAATAACAGCCCCCCTCCAACAAAATATGAATATTATCCTTCATGTTCAGCTCTGGTTAGGCTTTTCTTGACCACTTGTATAGTGTTATTACTAGCTAAAATCTATAATTTACAAAAATTCAGCACTGTGTGTTCAAAGATGACATTTCTGGAAGGCATTAGTCCAAAGATACTATATTGGTTTAAATGAAAATGAATTAGCTTTGGGGGGGAAATGCATTAACTTTAGTGAAAAGACATGGCAGTGAATATAAATGAAAAAAAATCCACATTATTTCACTATACTCTTTTGGCCTGAATTCACATGAATTTTTTTTTGTGAAGATAAATTGAATCCAAAGCTGCACTACTTTATGACATTGTGTATGTATGAATTCCAGCAGGGGGGAAAAAAAGGTGAAAAAATGAAATAGATGTGAAAAATAAATCAGACGGCCTTAAGGTCCCCCTCTTCCCTGAGGATTTTACCTACTTATTTTTATTTATTATCTGATTTAAAAGACATTTGACAAATTTTATTTTATTATTTGAGGGAGAGTGGCTAAATCAATTTTAAGCACTTAATGGGATTTCTGGTTTAAACAGGAACCTCTGAGCTGACTAATGCCTTTTTATTTTGCATATTCTACTGAAGCAACACTGTTCTACAATATTATTTGATTTTTTGTCTGATGTTGCTTCCCAGACATATCTTTATGAACAGCCTATTTCAGAAAATACAGTTCATAATGCCAAAACTTTATTTACTAATATACTATTCATATACATAATTGAAGATATGGTTTGTAGTACCATGGCTTGTGTTATAACAAGTACAGAGCAAAATCAACAAGGAAATGCAATTAAAAACAACTGTGATCCATTCACAAAGGGAAAGCATTAGGATATGTTGACCAATCTGGATAGTTAATCTGAGATTAGGGTGATTAAAGTAGCCTGGTTAGCTCTAAGGGTCTTATTCAAATCCCGCTGAAGGCCATGGGAGTCTTTCCACTGATTTCAAAGGTCTTTGTATCATGCCTTAAGTGTTCTTACAAATTTTTCTATCAGAGAATACAAAATCAAACAAAACCAATGCAATATTCCCCTGCTGCTTCTCAAGTATGCTTTATCCATTATTTTAATGAGTTTAAATTCTGCAACACCTCTTTGATCCAAATAATTTCTGCTTTTTACTAGCCCTGTCTAGTTTAATGTTGCAACTTTATTCCCTTGCTACTCTGCTTGAAGGCTGTCAAAATCAGCAGTGCTCAGATGAGCCTTGAAGCAGGAAGTCCTGACATAACCTTGAAGACGAGTGGTAAGTGATCAAAGTTACCCAATCAGTGTGAGGCAGTGGGGAAAGGCAGTCGACAGGAAGATCTGAGCAATGGGAGAAGAGAGGGAGAATCCACGGTCATCAGGATAGTGGGTAAAAACAATTGGGTGAAGAGTACTCATTCATTGGAGCCTGCTATATTATGTACCCTGGTAATCATGAACACATTGTTATCCATAAAACTGCTCATGAACTATGAAACCAAAGATGTGTCTCTCTAATTTCTATAGTACAATATTTTAAAGGGTTAGCATATAGCAGCATAAGCCAAAGTCTTGTCTACCTCTATTAGGGTTATGTGCCATTTTAACTGTGACAAATAACTAATATATATAATTTATTAATATACCAAAGGAGGTGGGACATTCTGAACACTACTCAAACCAATAGATGAACTACCAATGAGTTTCTACTGTATCCTCTGGCACATCAGTAGGGAATATATTACTACGGATAGTTAACTAGACAGTTGATGATGTTATAATTCCACAGAAATGTAGCTCCTAATGTACTAGAAGGTTGCAAATAAGTGAACAATAAAGGTAGATTTTTATTTGAAATTCACATCCTTTAGCACTATCCCTATGTTCTAGATAGACTATGTAGACTATCACATTTGTTCCCTTTTGAGGAAAGGCAAAAAATACGTATAGACCATCGTCTCTGTCCTATTTATATTCCTAATTATTTTTAATCAAACAAAGTGTCTGAGAGGTGCAAACATAGCTTTGGTAGAAGAAAAGAAAAGCAAAGGAAAGTAGTGACTATGTCCAAAAGAAGTAGCTGATTGAACAAACCATAAAGGCATGCTGGGAAGCAACCATATTTACCATCAATTATCACAATTACCCTTCATTGTTGATTTTAAGATGTTGGCATTGGATTGAACTTATTCAAAATTTGTGTCTTTATCTGAAACTTCCCAAAGTTTGTTTGCGACTTTGTTTGTCAGAATGGGATTTTGGGTCCAGGGATTTGGATCAGCTAACCATAAAGACTGTAATAAAGCATATCGTAACTGGCAGCAAAAATTGGATCCAGACTGAAACTTTCTCCAGGTTTTAGGATGGTCAAACATAATGCCCTATTTAAATAAATCCTCCATATTTTGAACAGCTTGATTAAAAAGTGGCATTTGTAATAATTTTGACTGAATATTAGCATTATGAGATATGAAAATTACTCCTAAAAAAGTAAGAAGCTAAACAATCAAAGGGACTAAAGATGTGAATTTGTCCCAGAAAATTCTGTATGTATAATTTTATACGCATACTGCAATGGAGCTACACTGACGTACATCTGATGAAGACCTACTCCGCTGTGTGTAATGGCTTATAATTTGCAAATGTTGCCAGCTCCTAGCCATTCAGGACTAGATTCACGTAGGCATTGCAATACTGAGTCTAAGTCCCCTAACCTTTGATGCCATGCTGCCCAGTAGGATCCACAACATCTAACTAGGTGCCCTGCTCCCTGTATAAAGCATGGGGACAGTGCGTTGCTGAAGGATTCCCAAAAGCCAGCAAGCTGAGTGGGGAACCATATAAGCTAGCCAATAGGAAAGACTGAAGAGAGGAGTATGGCCTAAGCGCTATTCCTCAAAGGGACTTAGGCACCTATTCGGTTTGAGATACACAGCTGTGAACCATCTCATGGAGTTAGGCACGTAAGCCAGATCAGGCCTTTCTTACAAACAACTAAAAATAATTCTGCACTAACATCACCTTAGAGCATGAGTACTGGATCAAACCCGCCCCCCCCAAAACAGCTTTCTGGGCAGAGGTGTCACCTGGCCTCTCACCCCTTCCTGAGTTCTCACGTTATATGCCCAGGCATCTTCCCTCAAGTACAGTTTCCCATCCCCCAATGCAGATCGTCCTCCCAGGCCAACACCCCCTACTCAGCATTCACAGACCACAGTAAGAACAGTCCCAGTTCATCACAGGGGCATGGCTCAGACTCTGGGTCTGTGTTGCAGCAGGCTTGCGAGTCTGGCTCAACAAGGCAGTGTTTCGGAGGCCCAAATTGGCAGAGAAAACGGGCTCAGAGATAGTCTCAGCACATCAGGTAACAGTCCTGGGGGGGTCTCTGTGACCAAACCCTTCACAACCCCTTAACAATTTAGCAATTATGAATACATTAACCATAATGCTTTAATACTTGATTCCTATACAGTAGCACAAGCCTGTATTGGGGACACTACAGATTACAAAGGGGTGAAACAATACCACTTCATTAAAAAAAAAAAAGTACAATATATTTTAGAACTTGCTTTTAATAGCCACTATACTTTAATGGTCTGTCAGCATTTTCATTATTGAGAGGTTTATAACTCATTGTAAACACTGGATTGAAACTTGGTGGATTTTTTTTCTGTACAAATTAGCAGAAATCATTACATTCCATTTATTTGGTGTATATGTGTGGATTATTGTTTGTTCATTTTTTCAATTCCAAAGTGCAAATGGTTGCACTTAGAACAATTCATGTTTAGAGTAAACAAATGCCTTTCATTCTTTCAAATAAATAATAATAATTATTATTAAGTGAAAACCTTTTATCCTGCCATTTTTACTTTGAAATAGTAACTGCTAAGCAATGGATATGCATGCTAAAGTCCAGATGCTCCAGTGGTGTAAATGGGCATAGCATGAAATCAATTTGAACTACATAAATTTGCATCTGGTAAGGATCTGTCCCTATGTTTTTAAATAACTCTTTGGATATGTCTACTCTGCAATGGAAGCCCTGGGTTAGTGGGACTTGAGTTCATGAACCCTGGGTTGCACATCCACACTGTACATTGCCTCTAGGTTTAGAACTTCTAGACACAGGCCCCAAAGCCAGGCCTCCAGAACCTACAGTGCAGTACGCAGACCAAAGTCAATCTGCCATATCCCTGGCTTCCTAGTGCCCTGCTCAGCCTCTGTTTCTGGTGCAGTGTGGGGAAACTTGACTGGCCACCCCAAATGTTACAGGAAGTTGTTGCAGCCCATTAACCCATCCCGCTGAGCTGCCTTTTGGGTCTACATGTCCCGGAAACCAGAGTCTGCAACATGGAAGAGTCACAATTTGAACAGCTTCTCTTGCTTGTGTTTTCACTCCTGTTTCAGCAAATGGGCAAAGCACCCACAAGACAATGGTAGACATTCTGGTGGCAGTTTCTGGCCTACCAAAGTAATCTGACTGAAAAGGAGGAGAAGGGATGATAGACATAGAAGTATCAAATTAGCTGAAGCTACTTGTGACTTCTGGGGTAGCCGCTGATGCCTGTATATAGACTGGCACTTCTGGTGCAGGCCCACAAGCACAGATTGGTGGGATTACATCTTCAAGCACACCTATGATGACCAGCAGTGGGTCCAGAACTTTTGCATGAAGAAAGGTACATTTCTGGAGCTTTGTGAGCAGCTTGCACCAACTCTCCAGCATCAGGAAACACAAATGAGCATGGTCATACCAGTCTAGAAGCTATAACCATCTGGAAGCTGGCTACCCAGACTATTACAGGTCCATTGCTAACCAGAGGCGGCTCCAGGCACCAGCGCTCCAAGCGCATGCCTGGGGCGGCAAGCCAAGGGGGTGCTCTGCTGGTCCCTGCAAGGGCGGCAGTCAGGCAGCTTTCAGCGACTTGCCTGCGGATTTGGCGGCAATTCGGTGGCTGAAGGTATGCTGAAGGCTGCCTGACTGCTGTGCTTGGGGGTGGCAAAAAAGCTAGAGCCGCCCCTGTTGCTAACCATTGGAAAGTCAACAATGGGTAAAATGTTTGCGGCGGTTTCAAAGGCAGTCAGGTATGTGATCCATCCAAAAGTGCTGGGCATATACAATATCCCTGAAGTAACTGTTGCTTTTGAGACAATGGAGTTTCCAAACTGTGTTGTGGCCATTGATGGGGCTCGTGCTCACAGCTTGCCCTTCGCAAAAAGCACATGAGTACCTGAACCATAAAAGGCACTTCTTCATTATTATGCAGGCCTGGTGGACCAAAGAAGCCAATTTATGGATGCCAATATGAGCAGCACTTGAAAAATTCATGATGCCAATGTTTTCTGAGCATTGGGAGTTTACATTCATTAGCAGGCTGGGACACTCTTCCCATCAAATGACATTGCCATAAATGGAGTAACTGTCCCCACTGTTAACTTGGAGAGCTTCAAATACCCACCCCTTTTGCCTTGGTTTATGAAATCATATCCAGATCTCAGAAGGCTTAGCAAAAGAAGGCTTATTACACTCGTGGCAGGTGCAGAATGGTGGTTCAATTATGCATTTGGTAGACTAAATTCCCACTGGCACTGATTACAGACACATTTGTATTCCAGTGTCATCAATGCGATTCACATTATTGTGGCCTGCTGTGCTTCTCATAACTTTTGTGAAGCCAAACATGAGTCATTTGCCCCTGAATGGAGCTCTGACAGTAATGGATTGCTGATCTACTACTTTCAAGCAGAAAAGTATATCTATCACAGCGGGGGCAGGAAGCACCCAGGCAGATTAGGGATGCTCTATGCGATCAAATTATGGACTTTCTAAAGGGGTACACTCACCCCTTGCAAGTGCCCTCTGGTTGAGTGTGCAATGCCTGCAGTTTTTCTCTGCTCATAGTGTCCCCTGTGAGCTGCTGTGCTTGTCAGGCAGGTCTTTGGTAACCCAGCCCTCCTGTTAACTCACACTCTGTCCATGTGCAAAACAAACAACCCCCTTCCAGGGTACACAATCCTTAATGTCTCCAATGTGCTGCAGACCTCCCTGGAGTCTGTCTTAACCAGTCCAACAGGGCCCATCATGATACCCTCACCTGGCCTGGCTAGGTTGCAAATCTCCTACTCTGGAATTGAGCAGCACCCTGTGGGCTTCTTCCCTGGGGACTCCTTGCCACTACTTGAGTCCTCAGCAGGGGCTGATCTAGTTTTTTTGCCACCCCAAGCACAAAAGGCAGGCTGCCTTCGGCGGTGCGCCTGCGGGAGGTCCTTGGTCCTGTGGATTTGGTGGCTTGCCTGTGGAAGGTCTGTTGGTCCCAGAGCTTTGGCGTACCCACCGCTGAATTGCCGCTGAATCCGCGGGACTGGTGGACCTCCTGCAGATGCGCCGCTGAAGGCTACCTGACTGCCATCCTCGCAGGGACCAGCAGGGCGCCCCCCCATATCTTGCCACCCCAAACACGCACTTGGAGTGTTGGTGCCTGGAGCTGCCGCTGGTCCTCAGTGACCCCCAACCTTCCTGCTGAGCCCCCACTTTTGGAGTCAGTTCATTGACCACAGCTCCCCACTGAGTCAGTCCCAATGCAGCCCCCTTCCCTGGGTACCGCAGTTCTAATTCTCTTCCCGGCACTATATTGCCCTGGGCCACTCCCTGTATCCAGTCATAGTTAAATTCCAGCAGTCAGCTAGAAGCTCCTTTCTCATTCCTCCTATCTCTGCCAGTAACTAACTGCTTAGTCCCAGCAGCAACAAATCTGTCCAATCCCGTCAGCTCCTGCAGTCAGCCAAGAACACCTCTTGCTCCCCTGATCCTTGCCAGTAGACTACCAGTTCTGCAGCAGGCTATTCCTCTAGAAGGTCATCAGAAAATTCCTCAGAGCAGGGACTCAGAATGTGCTGCAGCTTTGCTTCAACAAAGTCTCCTTGGGGGCCAGTTTAAGTACAAGAGTCACTTTGCCAACGTGATCTGGTGTTTGCTGGCTCCCCTCTGGTCCTATAGTAGATTCAAGGGTGAGAAGGTGACCATCCCGGAAGATCAGGTTGCCTCAGTACTAGCACCTGGTCAAACTCCTCATAAAAGGGGCAGGATGATTGTGAGTTCCCATAGTGCAGTTCTCATCTTTGGATTTCAGGTAGTTGTTCCTGAGCTGTTTAATCCACTCCGGGCACTGCTCACTAAGCCAACGAACCCTCAACACTGCCAACTTCATTGATTCACATGTTCAATATGAGAACTCTTGTTAAAACTGAACTGTTTGCTTGCCTCACACTAGAGATTAACCAAAATCTGGCTGTACTCATGTGACCAGCTAGCAGCACGTCTGGAAAAGGAATTTGTGTTGGTTGCAATTAGAAACATAGGAGAAGGGTCACTCTGCTTTCAGCTCAGCAGTCAGAACAAAATAGACGGGTTAAATGCTGCACAGCTGTACTTGAACCGGGTGGGATGTGGGAGTGGGTTGCTTCCATCTTGGCATAGAAAGGATACTGTCCCATGGGATTGTGGGGTACCATTGGAGGACACTCAGGACTTGAGACTGGAGGGCCCAGTCATGAGCTCTGTCCACAATGCTAAATGATGGAGTTTAGGCCTAAGCCACCTCGGGACTCAGGCTCAAACCCTCCACCCCTGCAGGGTCCTGGGGCCTGGCCAGAGTAAGATACAATTGTGTGTTGACAGGAGGGGAGTTTGAGCTTGAGTCTGAGCCCAGACTTATAGCCAGTGTTACATGTCAGTGTAACATGTTAGGTCTATGTACAGTACATTTAAGCAATAAAAACAGAGACACAAGGCTTTTCCTGGGGATTAACATCCTCCTTGGAGCTGATGATCCTTGGCATTGGTAAGGGTCATTAACCCCAAAGACATGCCCTGTCTGAGGTCGTTATTGAAAAGGCAGGAGCAGGGGAAGAGAGAATAATTAATTTATTTTTCCTACGTGGTGACAATTTACTTAGGTACAATATGTAGAGGTATTACTAGAAAACATGTATCCTTAACAGTTACTAATCAGGCTAAATTATCTTCAGGAATTCCACCAAACATGTATAGTATAATACAATGTATTTTATTTGTTTTCAGTGTCTTGAACACAGTTACCAAATGTTCTATAAAGTTAGTCATAAGTAAAGAAGGAAGAGACTGTAAAAAATGAAGTTTAGAGAGAATAAATGATTTTGTAGCTCAAGGGGATGTGAAGGGAGAGGTCAGGAAAGCAGTACTAGATAGATGGGCAAGGAACATGAAAAGAATGAGAAGGAAATTGTAGGGAGAAGACCAAGACGGGAGAAGCTAAATAGGCAAGAGGGAAAATGGAAATTACAATCTGGCCTAAGAAATGTTTAAAAGCTCTTTCATTTTTATGGCATCCTTTGAGTGCTTGCAGAAAAATACAATTCTTCTGAACCGCCAGATACAGAACTGCCTAATGGAAATATTTGAAATGATATTTCCTTTATGTCTAGTGTTTGGGATGGCTGACTCCACTCCAACATTACCCAGCTGGAGAAATTTAATATAATATTTCCTACCATTAGAGCAGCAGGTCTTCAGGAACAAGAGAAATTGGGAAGTTTCTGCAAGAACTAGGCCACTAGATTAGACTTCAGGGAACAGTGGGGTAAATGGACTAATCTGTTGAGATATGCCTGAAGAAAGGCAGCTGTATTAAAATGTATGGTTCCCTTTCTTTTTCTGCTCGATCTCTGCACTTGTTCTTTTTGTCATGCATTTCTTTGGCACACTACTTGGGAAAACTATTTTTAAATACATGGTGGCATACACCAAGAGACCAGGTTCTTTATTCAGGTAAGCACTTAAGCACATGCTTCAAGTTTAGCATATGCTTAAAAACTTTCCTGAATCAAAATACCTTCCTGAATCAGGGCCTTCATTTGTATGTTATTTTCAGAAAAAAATCTCTCCGAAATATCCTTCTTTTGGTTTCGCTACATTTACTGGCAGGAATCATGGGATGATATTGGGATTTGGAGACATTTGAGCACATCCCTTTTTATAAGTGATTTTTTCTTTGGTAACAGTAAGAGACTATTGTTCCACCTGTCCAGGGCAGGTTTAAATTTTTAAATAAACGGCTTGACATTTACCCCTTGGAGTTCTTTAAAGTTTGATGGAACTTTAAATCCTAGCTATTAGTTCTCTTCTCACTTACACTCAGAGGTGTAGCGAGCGCCCTCCATGCTCTCCGACTGGAGGGGGCCCCGCAAGGAAGGGGGCCCCTAAAAGTGGCAAAAAAAATGTAAGGTATAACTAGGGAAGTCACATTTATTGACGCTATTGCACAATCCATGTCGGTTTTACTGACAAAACCGTGAAGTCATTATGATACATCATAATGCTATTGGCTACATCAGTTGTCTGTCGGTCAGTTTCGAATTTTAGTTGGACCCATTCAAAGAATGTGTATTTGCGTTCATAATGGCTGTCGGCGGATAAATGTTATTAATTTAGTTGTTTAGTTTTTTATCGTTTCCAAAGCAGAAGCGTGCTTTGTGATGTCTAAGAGAATGTATAAGAGCGGAGCTAGTAAACGAAAGGCAGCAAAAGATGCTGAGAAGGAACTTGAGAAAATTCCAAAGTTGTCAACGTATTTTGCACTGCAATCCAACGTACAAGTACAGGCACATGAAACGGACAGCACTAGCAGCGACGAATCGTATCCAGAAGTATCCAGAAGTTCTTCAAGTGAGGTCGAAGGTGAAGCCAGTTGTTCTACCAAATAAACTGTGACAGATATTCCAGCTGCTGCCGGGAAAGAACTATCTGAATCTGAACCACTGACTGATTATCCAGGAGATTGGCCGTCTATAATATCGGACAGGCAAGTGTGTGACATAGTTGCACGTGGTCCACCGCAGCAGAATGAAAGTTACGAATTTCCATTTAACGAGAAAAGACGGAGGTTCACAAGTACTCATTTCTATCGAACCATGGCAAATGGCGAGAAAATAAGATGTTCATGGTTTATGTACTCAGTTCAGAAAGATGCCATTTTTTGTTTTTGTTGTAAATTATTTGGCACTGGCGACATACCGCTACGTCGTGGAACATCTGCTTGGAAAGCACTGTCAAAAAGACTTCAGCAGCATGAAACAGGCAAAGATCATCAAGACTGTATGGTGAAATGGTTTGACCTTCGGTCAGGCATAGTAAACCGTACATCTATTGACCAACTCGAATTGCAGGCTTTTCTGAAAGAAAGAGATTTCTGGAGAAATGTTGTCAAACGCATGGTTGATGTTGTTATTTTCTTGTCCGAAAGAAACTTGGCATTTCGAGGAAGTAATGAAAAGCTCAGCCATCCTTCGAATGGCAACTTTTTGGGACTGTTTGAATTGCTTGCAAAGTATGATACTGTCCTCAGCGAACTTTTACAGAGGATTAAGAAGGCAGAGACACATGTTCAGTACCTCAGTCCACAGATCCAAAACGAGCTGATTCAACTTGTTTCCAGTAACATTCAAGAGGCCAACATAGCGCAGCTTAAAAAAGCAAAATATTATTCAATTATTTTGGACTGTACTCCTGACGTGTCACATGAAGAACAGATGTCTGTGGTGTTACGCTTTGTTGAATGCAACTGTGAAGATGGTGTCAATATTCGTGAAGCCTTTGTTGGTTTTCTTAATGTTCATGATACAACTGGCAAGGGCTTATTGGAAGCGTTTCTTGAAAAGGCAAACAACTTAGGAATAGACATTGCTGACATGAGAGCCCAAGCTTATGATAACGGCGCAAATATGAGAGGAAAGAATAAAGGAGTTCAAGCCCGCATGCTAGAAATAAATGACCGTGCCTTGTATGTTCCATCTGGAGCTCACACTTGGAATCTTGTGATCTCAGACGCGGCAAAGTCATTGAAATATGCCGTTGACTTTTTCGGTCTGATTAACAGAATATACGTGATCTTTTCTTTGTCACCTTCATGTTGGGATATACTTCAAGAACATATGCCAATATCTGTTAAAGGGTTATCGGACACTCGTTGGGAGTCGAGAATTGATGCTGTGAAGCCATTGCGTTATCACCTTGAATTGTGCAATGCTTTGTCATCTTTGGGAGAATATGCACTCGAAAAGAAAGATGGCAATACAGCAACAGAAGTCGGTGCACTTTTAGACCATGTTACTACGTGGCCTTTTGTTCTGACTGTGTACACGTGGTACGATATACTATTTCACGTCAATAAAACCAGCAAATTAATTCAGTCACCAGATGTGTCAATTGATGTACTGCAGGCAGAAGTCAGTGCTACAATGAAGTTTTTGGAAGACTATCAAAATACAGGATATAACTCTGTGGTCACAAATGCACGTGAAATAGCAGAGCATATGGGTATTGAGCAGGTGTTTCCAGAAACCAGGGTGCGACGTTAAGAAGAGAATGTTTGATTACGAATGTGCTGATGATTTGAGTCGTCTTTCTGCCAAAGAAAAATTCAAATCGCAGTTCTTTCTTGTTCTCACTGATCAGGCCATATCTTCTGTTTCGTTGCGATTTGACCAACTCGTGGAGTGGTATAAGTTGTTTGGATTTCTGTACAACGCTAATAGCCTGAAGCAGTGTCACAGAGAAAATGAATTGGAGAATCACAGCAAAAATTTTGAAAGAAAAATGGGAGACATTGATGCCAACGAACTCATAATGGAATTGAATCATTTTATTTATGTCATCGAGAAAGAGAGAGGACTTGTCACGGCAAACAAATTTTTAACGTACATATACAAGAACAGCCTTCAGGAGATATATCCGAATCTTTGCATTTGCATCAGAATTCTTCTGACCACACCAGTTACTGTCGCTGGTGCTGAAAGGAGCTTCAGTAGATTGAAACAGATCAAGAATATCCTGCACTCAACCGTGACAGATGACAGGCTTTCTGCACTTGCAGTTATCTCAATCGAAATCAAGATTGCCAGATCTCTGGACTATGATGCATTGATTAATCAATTTGCAGAGAACAAGGCTTGAAAGAAGCGCTTTGCGTAAATACGGAATACATGTACACTGTAGGCCTATGTATACATAATATGAACCCTGTATATTGTATAAAATAAATACCGCGTTCCAGTTTCTGCATTGTAAGGGGCCCCAGACATATGTTCGGAGGGGGCCACGTTCTTTGTTGCTACGGCCCTGCTTACACTAGAGTAAACCAGAAGCTGAAGGTAGTGTAAAACTGGTATAACTGAGAGGATAGTCAGACCTTAGATATTTTATTCAGGCTAGAGCAATGATGAAATTGAGGCCTGGTCTACACGATGTGTTTATACCGATTTTAGGAGCGTTAAACCGATTTAATGCTGCGTCCGTCCACACAACGAGGCCCTTTATATCGATATAAAGGGCTCTTTAAACCGGTTTCTGTACTCCTCCCCGACGAGAGGAGTAGCGCTGAAATCGGTATTACCATATCAGATTAGGGTTAGTGTAGCCGCAAATCGACGGTATTGGCCTCTGGGCGGTATCCCACAGTGCACCACTGTGACCGCTCTGGAAAGCAATCTGAACTCAGATGCACTGGCCAGGTAGACAGAAAAAAAACCCCGACCTTTTGAATTTCATTTCCTGTTTGCCCAGCGTGGAGCTCTGATCAGCACGGGTGGCGATGCAGTCCCAAATCCAAAAAGAGCTCCAGCATGGGCCGTATGGGAGATACTGGATCTGATCGCTATATGGGGAGACAAATCTGTTCTATCAGAGCTCTGTTACAGAAGACAAAATGCCAAAGCATTTGAAAAAAATCTCCAGGCTATGATACAGAATCCACAGCACAGTGCTGTGTGACAAGCATAACGGAAAGCCAAAGAATCAAATGGACGCTCATGGAAGAAGGGAGAGGGGACTGAGGACTCCAGCTATCCCACAGTCCCTGCAGTCTCCGAAAAGCATTTGCATTCTTGGCTGAGCTCCCAATACCTGTAGGTCAAACACATTGTCCGGGTTGGTTCAGGGTATATCGCGTCAATTTACTCCCCTCCCCCCCCCGTGAAAGAAAAGGGAAAAAAATTGTTTCTTGGCTTTTTTCAATGTCACCATATGTCTACTGCATGCTGCTGGTAGACACGGTGCTGGGGCACTGAACAGCAGCATCCTCTCCCCCTCTCCGGTGGCAGATGGTACAGTGCAGTAGGACTGGTAGCTGTCCTCATCATCAGCCTATGAGTGCTCCTGGCTGTCCTCAGGTGAGGTCGGCTGGGGGCACCTGGGTAAAAATAGGAATGACTCCCAGTTATTCCCATCAGATGGTACAGATCGGCCGGTAACCATCCTCATCATAGCAACTGGGGGCTGAACTCCATCCCCCCCCCCTTTCTTATCTAAAGAAAAGCTTCTGTACTGCCTGGACTATCATAGCAGCGGGATGCTGGGCTCCTCTCCTCTCCACCATTTAATGTCCTGCCTGGACTATCATAGCAGCTGAAGGCTGCCTCTTCCTCATTTTATCTCACTAAAAAGTCAGTGTTTCTTATTCCTGCATTCTTTATTACTTCATCACACAAATGGGGGGACCCTGCAACGGCAGCCAAGAAGGGTTGTGGGAGGAGGGAAGCAACAGGTGGGATTGTTGCAGGGGCACCCCCTAGAATGGCATGCAGCTCATCATTTCTGTGAGATCTGACATGGAGCAGCTGTGCTCTCTGGTTCTCTGATACACTGGTTTTCTTGTACTCTTGCCCCATATTCTAGGCAGGACTGACTCTGTTTTTAGATACAACATAAAGGAGGGAATGACCCAGGGGGTCATTCTCATTTTTGACTTTGCGCCCCCAGCCGACCTCAGCGAAGGTCAGCCAGGAGCACTCATGACAGCAGCAGACGGTACAGAACGACTGATAACCATCATCTCATTGCCAATTTACAATGGCATGGCAGATGGTACAATAGGGATAGTAACCATCTCTGCTACCTTGCAAAGGCAAATGAATGCTGCTGTTTAGCGCTGCAGTGCCACCTCTGTCAGCAGGATCCAGTACACATATGGTGACAGTGACAAAAGGCAAAACGGGCTCCATAGTTGCCATGCTATGACGTCTGCCAGTGCAATCCAGGGAAAAAGGGCACGAAATGATTGTCTGCCGTTGCTTTCACGGAGAAAGGAATGAGTGCTGACATTTACCCAGAATCACCCGCGACACTGTTTTTGCATCATTATGAATTGGGATCTCAACCCAGAATTCCAATGGGCGGGGGCTTTATACAATCTGTTTTACAAAACCGGTTTATGTAAAATCGGAATAATCCTGTAGTGTAGACGTACCCTGAACTAGGAATATGGAAAAGCAGGTGGAGCTCCTACAAAGGACAGCCTGGCTACTACTCAAATATTTTGACTTGTGGTCTCAAATCCACATTCCTGGCACAATGGCTTTTAAAGAAGCGATAAGAAAAAGTTAAATATGCAACTAACTTCTTCCTGTACATGCAGGAAATACTCTAAGCATTAAGGGTGATTATTTCAAATGGGATCTATGAAGTACTGTAGCAAACTATATGTTATAAGGTGCAACATGTTTTATAGTCAAATCACTTCCATTCAGCCTCATGCAAGGTTATGGTTAGCAATACACATAAACATGGCTATAAAAATGTCTTGTGAATAAATTGTAGTTTTAATTTCTATTCACAGTAAGAATAGCATATATTTTGCCTAATATATAAAATATAAATCCCTGTAGACACAATAAAGAACATTAGAAAAAAATAAGCAGTTCCAAAACCCAGCATTTTTTATGGTAATCATAAACCATGAACAAGTGCATTCATATATATTTCATATTGCTTATTGCCTCCTCACTAGTGTTATGAGTAAAAGTTACATATTAGTAAAACCTGACCATTACTCAGAAGGAAACTGCATCTATTTATGGTCACTAAAAAGCCCAATGGAAAATGTAATTTTCTATTTTATCTCAAAGGACTTGTAATTAATTCTGAAAAGAAATTGAAATTAAATTACATACTATACTTGATATAAGGCTTTTGTGGGGAACCCATAAATGTGAAGGACATATTTACCATTGCACATGGATGGTGAGTCCAGATGAATTCTAATGTAGAGAGGGTTATATAGTTGTGACAAACCCAAAACAGGCCCATGTCCCTAAATATCCAGAATGGTTTGATGACTCTGCTATCTCCGTATAATCTTCAGTGTGTGGAATTCTCCTTTCTAAAGGTCTGATCCAAAGTCTGCCAAAGCCCTTGGAAAGACTCACATTGACTTCAATGAGTTTTCGATGATACCTTGGGTTCCTCTCCTGGTTGTTGCCAGTAGAATTTTCAGTATTTGTTGCTGTGTAGGTTGCATTCCTTTGCCCATTCTGCTATTCTCATTTTAGTTTATATTAAATAACTTGGGGCAGATTCTGATATCACTTACCCTAATTTTACATTGATGTAGCTAGCTCCATTGACTTTAATGGAATTAGTCCTAATTTACCTTGATGTAGAAGAACAGGGAAAATGCAAAAAGTAAATAAAAATGAGACAGGCCCAGGCAGCAAAATTCAGATCTGGATTTCAAATGCTTCAAATGATAAGGACCTTTGGATCCAACACTTTATTTTGGATCCATCTGGAAAAGTAATTAATTGTAAATAAGTCTTCATTTTGGGGAATACCTTAAACTGTTTGTATGTGTAGAAGATAATTATCTTAAGTATGCTCTGCAAAAAGATAACACTCCATTTGTCTTTGGACATAGAATCCAGAGTGGAGTGTGATTAAGTCCAAAGTGAGTGAGACACTCTGATTCTGCCCCCAGATAGCCTCCAATGTCAGTGGAGACTGAACAATCTGCTTCAAAAAACAGTTTGGACTTTCCAGAAAGGCTAGTTTGCATGGTTTAGTTGTAAACATTTGGCAAAACTTTACTCTTAATAACTGAAATGCCACAAATATAGGATGTCAGTACAATTGATTCAAACAATACCAAATAACCTAAAAGCACAAAGGAAGACTTTGAGTTAAGGGTATATTTTTGACCAGGGAATGGCAGCATTTCGCACTTGGCCCACCAGAGTAAGCCCGCTGGCGGGCCAGGCCAGTTTGTTTATCTGACGCATGCACAGGTTCACCCGATCGTGGCTCCCACTGGCTGCGGTTTGCTGCTCCAAGCCAATGGGTGCTGTAGTCTTAAAGCATATTTCAGCAAAGTGCTCATGTATGTGCTTAATTATGAGTATATGCTTTAATCCCACTGACTACCTGAGAATTTAAGCACATGTTTAACACCCCGAGTCAGGAAAACATGCCTATTTCGGAAGAGCATTTGGTCCCTCCCACTCCTACGTTCCTGTGGTTCAATGTGTCTAATGATAAGCATATGTTTACATGCCACTGAAGCCTATAGGACATAAGCACATGCTTAAGCATGTGTTTAAATTCTTTCCTGAATAGGGATAAACTTGAGCATGTGCTTAAGTGCTTTGAATCTTTTTTTTCAGTTTCAGTAGTATGTTAATCCAGTTTAGCAACGTAATTAGAAGACAAAGACACTGGAAGCACTGAAGGAAACGTTGCTTCTGAGTTTAGCCAGTCACCAGCAGGGGGGTGAGGAAAGGATTCCCTCTTCCCACCCTCCCAACTCCTGGATCACCAGTCTACCCCGTGAGGGTATTTTTAAGCTTTTTCCTCTGAAGCTTCAGGGATGGTTGTGACTAGAGATGGGACATTGGGCAGGGTGAGCCTGGGCCTTGAGGTGGCACTGAGCATTCATGCTCTCAGGTGCTTGGCCAGCTGGTTCTTGCTTACATGTTCAGGGTCTAACTGATTGCCATATGTGGGGTTCGGAAGGAATTTCCCTCAGGTCAGATTGGCAGTGACTGTAGGGTTTTTTTCATCTACCTCTGCAATGTGTGGGAGTGGGTCAGTTGCCATGATTATCTGGGTGTATTTCACATAAATATTTCTGTGCCATTGTGGGGGTCTCAAGCACTGGTGCGGCTCAGTATCTCCTATTCTCCGCCTATGACACATAATAGTCTAATCTTCTGTAAGCTGTAACACTTTGGTCTCATTTTCATTGTTGGGTTTAGTGTGTGTATGACGGGTGGTGTTAGTGGACTGTGTTATATAGGAGGTCAGATTAGATGATCTGGTAACACAGGCTGGGGGTGCCTTATTCGGTCTCTCAAATGACACCCAACCCTAAGAAGACTAAATTGGCAGGCAAAATATTTCTTACACAACATCTCTCCATGCCTGTACATAGGGAAATGTCTGCCTGTTGAAGAGGAGGAGGAGTACCTCACAGAAGGGACTTTAACTACAGTGACTTACTGGGACCCAAATCTGTCATTTTGCATCTGTGAGATTCTCATGAACTCCAAAAAGCAGGTGGAACCAAAAGCCACCACTGAGTTCAGCAATAGGTGTGTGTCCCTGTAGTATGTAATCTCGTAGCCTCTGTTCTTTTCACTCTACCTTCTGCCTAAATATTCTTCTCTGCCTGTATGTTTCCACACTTTATTTGTTCCTCTTCATGTCTCTCAGGTGTTTCCACCGTATGTCATTTGTGGGGTTCCATTTTTGCCAGTAAGTATCCTTCCAGTGAGGAATTTTGGCTTGTGTTTAGAAATTGGAAATAAGTATTTGGGTAAATTGCTCCTCACACCATGGGAGTATAAGGCTTTCATGACGGAAATATATATTTCCTGAAGTTGTGCTATCACTCACTGTGACAGGGTAATGTATTGCCCAGACCCTAAGGTGGTGTTAATTGGCATAGTTTCAATGATGCTACTCTGATTTATGTCAGCTGAGAATCTGGAAGTATATATTTTTTCAAATCTACCTGTTTTTATGAAGAGCTTATCACCAGAGCATATAAAATGTTAGAAATCAGGATAGCTGAAGTTCATATTTCTCATTATCTTCAAGGGATTAACTATCCCATATTTTATTAATATCGCAAAGAAAGGCAACACTTATAGACTTTTGCCTTGTTTAGAACCTTACAAAAATGGCTAGGGAGGTTTAAACTAAAAACAGGGTTTGTTATCCATCTATAAGAAACAGAGTTGAGAGCACCAAAACTCATCACAGTGTAGTTTTTCATAACATATGAAATGTAGCTGTGTACCAACAGCCTATGAATGCTTCCTTTGTGGCTTACATTTTGTGGCCAAGCTTTTTGATGCTATCACCTTGCTCCATGAATGGGTCACGCTGAACTCAATAGGATTGCTTGTGCAGCAAGGTGCTACTTAATGGGAGTAAGGATATCAGAATTTGGTTCTACCTATGGTGCTGCAAATTTTCACATGACCATTTGGCATACACATAATTTCTAAAGTGTATGTGCAAGTCAGGTTGCATGTGAATATACCTTGCATGTGTGTACACATAAATAGGGAGTATATAAAGCTGTGCATGCACTTCTGAAGATTCAGGCCAGGAACTAGGCTTTTCAAAATCTGAAAAAGTAGTTTATCTTCTTGAATTTGGAAAGACTGTGTCAACAAGGAGGATTTAGAGCTTTCACTATTAAATCCCAGACCTTTTTCTCTGTCAGTATGCTTCAGCTTCCTTCTATTTGGCAGAAATCAGTTTTTATTTTTTGCACAAAATGATAACATTCATTTACCTACGTTTAAGTACACTTGATATCCATTTCATTAACTCACCAAAGAGGAGGATCTCTCTAGTTCTCTTATCTGTTTGAAATGTTCTATAGCATTGTTGTTATTCTCAGCCTAGTTTCATCTGTGAATTTTCAGGGCTTTTATTCAGATTGTATACTCAATTCATAAATAATAAAAATCTGATTTAAACATGAACTCTTCACTGGTTCTGTATTTCCATCTAGAAAATGTTTTTTTGATCAGTATAGTCTTTATCTCTTACCCTTTAGCCAGTCCTCTCCTATCTTATCATTACTCTGATACCAATAACACTACACCCTTGACAATAATACTTTTGAAAAATGTTAGTATTTTCTTTTAGTTCACTGGCACTGTTCTTTTTTAGGATGTTGGCCATCAAACAAAACTATTCTCTACCTGTGGTAATGTATGTATATGTCTAATTCCTGGATGTTTACAGAGGAATATTATGTCCTTTGCTGAATTGATAGTGTGATTTGTGCAATGTTTTATGAGAATTTAATTATGTTAAATTGTATTGTCCTTCCCTTCCACAGCAATTAGATTCTCTCTATAAAATATTCCTCCGAGAAATGAGTGAGGCATAATAACTCATCATGATTTCTTTCAGAACTGTCCTGCCTATTCATTCCATTCACTGAACAGAAAGATCTACTTGCCCTGTAAACACAGCAAAGCATTATCAGTAATGTGGTGCCGTCTACTGAAAAGAAGCAAACTGATTCACTTCCAATTCAAATTGCTGCAAACTTTCCCAGACTTTGATGCAAGTTTAAAGTTACTCTTCTGTGAATCATACTATATGGCTAAAAGAAAGATGTATTTTTTTTTCCTAATCAGTTCAGAAATGTGAACATTACCTTGGTGGAAAACATATGGTTTGATTCAGCAAGATGCTGAGCAAACTCAACAACTACTTAACTTCAGTAGGAGATACGGATGCTCTGCATCTCCCAGAATCAGACCCAAATTCATACCTGGTCTAGTTCTATTGAATATAATAATATTACAGCAGCAAAAATTTGCCGCAGCAATTCTCGCCTCATTAGGAGTCAGCCGTGCTCATGGAACTCATCCATTGTTGTAAGGTGCTAGGTGAACAGGATTTGGACCCGAAAACATAACATTTATTTCAAAATACTTTGTTTAGCTAGAACTGGTGACCTCTTTGGTTAACCTGGCAATGTAGGAAACCTATATGAAAGGTTATAAATAGTTTTTCTTTCTGATTAAATGCCCTGAAAATCCTGTGGCCTGGCACTGTTTGATACACAGTCCTGCACTAAGTGAGGCCTGGAGCTGCAAAGCCCCAGAGAGAGCTCCAGGGGGGCTGTGTCCTAGAAAGGCACAATTCCTCTCATAGTTCCCCAGCACAAAGTGTATCTAAGGATGTATGGTAATATATATAAGAAAAAGCATAAGATCGGTAAATAAAAACTGATCCAGACTCTGACCCTGCTCCAGCCCACTCCATTAACACAAAAGGCCACTGAGACAGTTTAAAGAGGCAATTGAGGAGTCCCTCAAAGGATGTGGGAATCCTCATGTGGTGTGTACCCAGTGTAGCCAGCTCTGTGTCCCACTCCACTCAACCCTCATTGTTTATGGTGTGTCCAGGGGAAGGGGTCTTGACTGTATTGGTGTAATGGGCCACTGGAGACAGCTGCAGTGAATGCAACTTTACTGCAGCTCTAAGGCTGCTTTATGATGCATCGGGGCCAAATCTGGAACCCAGCTAGCTCCAGGATTGGGACTCCACAAAGTGAATTTGCCTGCCTGCCTTCTGCCTAGGAGTGCTGAAGGGAGCTCAGCTGCAGCTGAAGACTGAGTCCAGTATTGTAATGCATAGGAAGGTTACAAAACTGAGTCTAGTTCTGGTGACCACAATTGAAGAAGGATGTTGATAAATTGGAGAAGGTTCAGAGAGGAGCTATGAGACTGATTAAAGGATTGGAAAACCTGCCTTATTATCGATAGAGTCAAGGAGCTCAATCTATTTAGCTTAACAAAGAGAAGGCCATGGACTGACTTAAAACTATACTCTATAGCAATGCACATGGTGGTTTTAATAATGGGTTCTTCAATTTAGAAGTGAAAAGGTATAACACGATCCAATGGCTGGAAGTCAATTCTAGACAAATTCAGACTGGAAATAAAACAAAGTTTTAACAGTGAGAGTAATTAACCATTGGAATAATTTACCCAGGGTAATTTTGAATTTTCCATCACTGACAAGTTTTAAATCAAGACTGGATGTTTTTCTAAAAGATATGTTGTTCTCTGGTCTGTATTACACAGGAGGCCAGACTAGATGATCACAATGGTTCTTTCTGGCTTTGGAACTGATGAATCTATGAAAAAATTATACATCTATAAACCTTAAATAGGTCACTTTCTGGCAAAGTTTAGTGTGTTTAACAGTGCAACCTTAACACTCTGTTTGCTATGAATTTGTAATATTTTGCATCTGAAATATTGAATCATGTTAATGAAATTGTAGAGAATAGACCAAATTCTTGCTTGCCTCTTTCACATGAATGTTATTTGTTTGTACAGTGCATAGCACACTAATCCTGGACTATGCCTGGAGGCTCTGAGGCACTATTACAATACAATAACTAAATAAATAATAAACTATAGTAATAATAATAATAATTATTCACTTACCTGAGTTGACCCCTACATAACTGCAAGATAACTAACGTTTTTTTCTTATGTGCTTAATTTTTGCTCATTGTGTTCAACACTTGGGTCTTTGGAAGTGTGCTTATGATGTATCATATCAAAAAGCTATAAAATAATATTTTATTACAAATTAGCACATTCTGTTGAGTACACTTGTGGCTATGACCATGAATAGCAATGTACCATTGTCTCTAATACTGATAACTCAATGGAGTATACAGAACACAATCTGGAAACTATTTATTCATCCTTGTGCTTAAATCAAAGGATCATAGAAGTTAGACCTGAAAAAGATCAGTTAGCTCATTCAGTTCATCTCTCTACAAGTACAATATTGTTTCCTGAACTTTTGGTAGTTTTTGTAGTTTGTATAGTCTAGTTTTAAAAATCCCAGGTGAAATGGTTTCCATAATTTCTTTTGTGTGACTATTCCACAGCCTTATGCACCTCACTGTGAATTTTATCTATCTTCATAACTTCTTCACCCTACTCTTAGTTATTCCTCCAGATAACACACTAGATAACTCCTCTTCCTCTCCTTGGTAGTGAAGCCCTTAAATATTTGTGTTGTTTCCCCCCTCACCCTGTTCTCCTCTCTTAGTTGTCATTTAGCCAGACTATATTTTTAAGTTATGGTTGTCAGCTTGGACTGCCCATAACCCTGTATTATTTATTGTCCTATGAGTTTTGTACATTCTAAAATACAGAAAACTTGGATGTGATTAAGTTTTTAAAAGATCCATTTCACTGAATCAGGCCTGAATCTTGCAAAGACTTATGCACATGTTTAACTTTATCTTTTGTGAGTTGTCCCATTGACTTCTATGGAACTACTCACAGTGTGTAAAGTTAAGCATATGTATAAATATTTGCAGAATTGGGGCCTTAACAACAGATTCACAAAGGAATTTAGGCACCTAAATCTCACTGAAATCCATACCTTTGAGGACCAGGTTCTTAGTGTGTAACCTTGAGGAGAGTAGACTCTGAAGTTCCTTGAGGAATCATAATATGTGATGAATGACGTAAAATTAAGTGTAACCAAAGTAGAAGATACTATATAGCCAAGGATTGTTAAAATCAAGGGGAAAAGGTTCTGAGTCATGAAATTATTGTGAAGCCATAATGAGCCAGAATTCATTAACTTAGTAATTGATTAATTTACTTGAAAACCCCATAAACAAAACCTGTTTGATATATTTGTGAAACATTTTATCTCAAAGTTGCCATAGTGACTGAGTTAAAAAAATGCTAATACTGGATGAGTCCTAAAAAAGAAAAATTGCCTGACAAGATATAGGGCCAGTTTCTCAGTTGGTGTAAATCAATGTAGCTCCATTGAAGTCAATAGAGCTAGCTGAATTTATACTAGCTAAGGCTATCACCTGCAGTGTCTAAAGCATCATTTTCTAATATAAAAATGTAAATTTTTGTCTTTATCTTCTGTTGTTCTGCTTCTATTAAAACCTTACTTTAGGGATACAAAATGGTTTTCATTTTGTTTGTATTCTTTATTGCTTTCTTTTCCTCTAAACCAATGCACCACTGGTATATTTTTTTTTAACACTGTTCAGAAAATCTGTCGTATTCAATTGAATACTAAATCCATCCGAGTGCTGGAAAACCAAAATGCTGGAGCGACTTAAGTAAGTAAATTGAAACACTGTGAATTATTTCTGCTATTGAAATAAGCGCACTGAATCTGTGAACAAAACACACATGCATGTGCACACACACTCGAATTTCAGGTCTGACACAAATGAATTTCTTAGCTGGGTAATCCTTAAAGATTCAATCTCCTTCTAATACTTAGGAGTTTTATTTATGGTCATGCTAATACAAACTTGAAAAGCCAGATAAAAATATACCATAGTAATTAATGTTTATAGGCTTTAAGGTTCATAACAGACCAAGTATACACATATTAGCTTTCAGTATGGACTGTCTGTGTAGGTCTCTGTGTTTTCAAACAGGGACTCTAGGGGCTTAAGGGAAAGATTTCAATCAGCATAATCGTATACCTAGGATTTCACAGAAATCTAAAACAGGAAACCATAGAAATTGTCCCTCACCGAAATAAAAAAATCTGGGTCACATTAAGCAGTCTGCTTTTAAGCAAAAATCTCATTGTTTTCAATTAGATTTTGATGTGCATATGAGCCTACAGGGAAAGGAATAGATATTTCAGCAAAATGGGAGGTACTTGGTTAAGGAACATATTCTTCCATTGTCTCTGGAAAATAAGCTAATTTAAAAACCCAAAGTGATGAACATAGGTTATGTTTTGCTTTAACTCTGACCTAAACTTTTAGTTCTACCCCTCAACTAATTTTGTTCTTCCTGTGGCCATATAGCCACATTCAACTTTAATATTTAAATTACACACTTTTCAATATGAATCAAATTAGGCCCCAATTCATCACAGCACTTTAAAACATTAACTTTGAGGGTATGAATGGCCCCATTAAAGTCAATGGGACTTAAGCACCTCCTTTACTTTAAACAAGTGACTGTTTTGCTTAATCAGAACCTTAAATGAGAACACATTCAACTAAAGTGAATTACAGGGCCCTGTCTAAAATTTTGACCATCGCTTTCTCCTCCTAAGCAGCTGTACATCCAGAATTATGGACTCCCAACAAATTGCTACAAACCTGGGGCTTCACAGCTCCAGCAGGAAGAGAGGAAAAGAGCATGAAGAGGTCCCTATGCTGTATTTCAGGGGCAACGATTGTTGCGAGGTGTAGGTGCAGGTAATAGACTGCCAGACCCATGGTTTTCATTATATACAGGGTTCCATGGTTCTCAGTGCTCCTACTATACAAATTGTTCTAGCATCCCTGTTGCTAGGGAGCTCTTATGTTAGACTTGAGTCCCATCTTGGGTCCTTTTGGAAGGACAAAATCTTTCAATCTGATTTTTCATGTGAACTGCTTTGACTTCCATGGGAATAGTCTGCACAAAATAATGGCAGGACATGGCCCTGCATGATCTGTACTCCAGAAAAGAAGACACAAACAAGGATATGCCAAGCATGAGTTGACTTAAAAGGTCACTGATAAGTCAATTTAGGCCACAAATTTAGGTTTTACAAACTCTACATTCAATAGAAATGTTTACACACACACACACACACATTATTGAAATACAGTATTTTGGATTTTAGTCTAAATATGCACTGTCATATTTACAGACCAAATACTGTGGTATTGCGCAGAAGTGCATGACAGGTAGAATGTGGAACAGACTGGAGACTGAGAAAAAATTATATTGACTGCTGCTTTTTTCTTTCCTTAACACCAGGAAATGCAAAAAGGAAACAAACAGCAATAATAGGGGAAAATAGATGTTTAATTTTTGGCAGTTTTAATAATCTAAAATAGTGTTAATATCATTAAGGGTTTTTAAAAAAAAATACATAGTTACATTGTACCATTGACCTTAGTGAAGAATTTTCCATTGAAAATCAATAGCATGATATAGCCCATAATTTGTAACCTGCCAGACTTCTATAAATAAGAGAAATAGTTGTTTAAGTTATGAAGGTGGGGGGAGAGAGGGGAAAGAGAGGAGAGAAAGACAGAAAATCCATACTGAAAAACACAAGTTATTCAAGAGTGAATAAGGCCATTAAAGAGACAAATCTACGCTTAAATTGCAAATTCTTTTTGTAAGGACTGTCTTTTTCTTGTATATTTGTACAGCATCTAGCAAAATGGGTCTACGACCAGGGCTTCTAGACACTATTATAATACAAATAAAGAGTAATAATATACAGTTGCAAAAAGACCAGATTTTCTGCTTTTAGTATTTATATAAATTTAAATAGAAAGCATTTTATAATTTGAACTTAATTTTCTTTTATCTGTTTTATGTTTAATTTTACATTTTGCTCAGACTGGACCACAGAAGTAGCTTCACTTTTATTTATAATCCGTTTCAAATTCTCATATGTTAGCAGGATTTTTCAGTGTTAAAGTTGGAAACGCTGGAGGGAATGCTATTACTTTGAATTACACTGTTTCCCACTGATATTTTGTTAAAAACACTATGAAACATTTTATTGATCTTAAGCTTTGTTTTTTGATTTAAAAAAAATCGTATTTTTTTTTGCCTAACATAAATTGGTAGTGTCGCAATAAATATCTGCAATTTAAAACAGCACAAGAATGATGGAAAATAGAAAAAAAACAGACCTAGAGATAAAGAAAGAAAAACTGTATGTGGTATACAGTTGAATAAAATGTATATTACAAACTTTGGTACCTGGAAAATTTCAAGGACTCATTTATTAGATATATAAGTACATAGCAAATTTTCCTATTTCTTTATGTCTGATAACCATCAATCAAATTTTTTCTGTTTAGAACGGATTGATTGGATTCTGTCACACCAGTATTATTAAAAGAGAGTGTTGAAATATAAGGCCAAAGTGACTCCTCTCAAGAGCCTGAACAACTGGCTCACCTATCTTTAAGAATCAAAGTCAAGTCTGTAGATAATAACTAGCAGAGGACAGAAAAATGATGAAATAAATTTTCTAGATTTAGATTATTTTCAATTTCCCTTGACAGAAGTTAAAAAAAAATGGTGCTACATTTTCGCAAAATGCAGTGCGCCATTTTTTAAACACAGGCCAATTACCAGCCAATGATAAAATTTAGCATAATAATAGTAGTAGTAATATTAGGGTTAATAGCCAAGACAACAAACAGCAACATCTTTGACAGCTCAGGTATTCTTTTATAGAAAAATCTTCTACTTGCACAGTGCAAAGCAATGAAACAATCTTGGATTTCTTTCTACAGCAACATAAGCAGATATTATTATATCCCAATTCACATCAATGTGATGCTCATCCTTCTGGGCCCTGCTTCACTAGCATCAAAACTGGGAAACATTTCTTTATTCCTGCAATTGCCTCTGCTAATGGGCCTTACACCAGTCTGTGTGACATGAGCTTGAGCATAACACTTCATTACCAACTCAGTATTTTAGGCCCTAATCTCGCAACATACAATATGCAGATGGACTGCTTCACCTCTCTGGAGCCCAGATGACTTCCCTGCCCATGTGTTGGTCTGCCCATGTGTTATACATTGGAGTATCAGAGGCTAAGGCCTCAGTTTAAGGTAAAAGCCATTAGTTAGGGTTTGGAGCAGAAATGAAAGAGAATTTCCTGCTATTGTACATTCAGAAAATTAATATTTGGACTTCATTCCGCATCAGGTACTGTGCTCAGGAGCATTTATTTCTACGTAAATGTTTCATATTACAGTGGAGGACTTTGTGCTAAATTTTCAATATTTGACAAATGACTTGTGGTAACTGTACACCTTGGAAAATGTCTGCTAATGAATGAGATGCAGATTTTTCTCATGGATAACTTGACCTGGTAATTGCTTGAAAAATCTGCATCTCATTCATTAGCAGAAATTTTCCAAGGTTACAGATATGTTAAGTTGCTTACTTCCCTTTTCCTTTATTTTGTTAAGCATACAAAATAATGTAACTTATTGTTACATGATGTACAGTTACCACAAGTCATTTGTCAAATATTGAAAATTTAACACAAAGTCCTCCATTGTTGAATAGATTCAGGGGGTTTGGTCTCTGCGCATCTTGTAGTGAAATAATGAGATGCACTGCTTCATAAATTATAAAACAAGTGATGGTTTTCAAGTGACATGAATTTTGAAAAGCTTTTGTTGCTTGTAAGCTGTCCACAAAAAAAAAAGAAAAAAAGTGTATTCACTTACCAGCAAAAAATGGATTTTGTACAGTGTACAGCATCAGTTATGAATGTGACTTCTTGTGCTTGTACTTCCTCTTCCCTTTGCTCTCTCCCTGCACACACTGCAACGAGGGAATAATCCTGCATGGGGCTGAGCATCTTGCAGGATTGAGTCCTGAAAGTGAATTCCACAGACCTTGACAGAGTATAAAAAAGGATTTGTTTCTTCCTTTTACCTGAATTACTTTACATAGGTATGTTAATTTGGGGATCATGCTGATCCAAAAAAAACCTGATCAAACTAAAATTAAGATGAAACTGGAAAGGGGCGCATGCAGTTGGTTCTTATTTCCTTCTTCAAATTGTTTGGTAACTAAAGATGACGCAGTGACAAGTTGATGGGAGACAGCTAAGGCTTTTGGCACCAGAGGAGACATGGGATGCAGTTCATGCAGATTATCTGGATATTTTGCTAAAATGCTTGTGACACTGCACCTCATATTCTTCACTGTGATATTATGATGATATGATTATGGCATAATTCTGATGTGTTTTATGCAAGATAGGTCATGTGAGATATCATTGGAAAGGTTACAATTTACTGAATATGATTATCCTATTTGTATGCATGTATCATTTTTTTATCTAAACTTAGGAATATTGACTATGTACCTGTATCACAAATGTATTTACACCTGGAGAATTCCTACCAGGCAAAAGACTGTCAGTTTAGACAGCTGTCTAAGAAGGGCCTATTCAAGTTAATAAATCTTTAGGGGGAACAATAAGCCTTAGATAAAGCTTATTCCCCACCTGGGGGTCTTCCTGAGGATGCTACAAATGGCCTCAGAACAATGGCTGATGTGACACTACAGAGACATGTAACCAGGTCACCTGGTACTGGAATCCGTCTTGGAATACCAGTGTTTTTCCACTGAGTGCATGGGAACCAAGCTTTGAGCCAAAGCGTTCCCGCCTTATGCAAAAACTATTTAAGGCAGGGGAGTGACATCAATGTGGTTCTTCACTGACTCCCCTCCCCAAAGAGATTCTGGGAAACAACTGAGAACCCAAGCTGAACTGGGGGGCAAGTGCTGAATGCAGGCTAAAGGGATTTTTAGTTTGTGAAAGGAACACCTGGGGTTTTTAAGCTGTAAGCATGTGCAGCTGGCCTCTTAAGAATCTCTGCAGCCTGCTTGAATTATCATTTAGGATGAGAATTTGCTACTCATATCCAATCTCTTTAGCATATTAAGCTTAGTTTACATGTTTTGTTTGTTTGCTAGGTAATGTGTGTTGACCTGTTTGCTATCCCTTATAATAACTTAAAATCTATCTTTTGTAGTCAATACAATTATTTTTGCTTTGTCTAAAAACAGTGTGTGGGAGTCATCACTTGGAGCAGAAAGCTGTTGCATATCCTTCTCCACATTTAGGGAGGGGGTCAAATTTCATGAGCTTATGCTATACCGATCTCTGTGCAGCGCAAGATGGTATAATTTTTGGTTTACACTCCAGGAGAGGGGTGCACTTAAGCAGCTGGACAGCTCCTTAGCTGCAGCCTGCCCATGCAGAGCTGATCACAGCATCTGTATGTACTGCAGCTGGGTGTGTCCCTATCTGTATGTGTGCTGGAGCCTGGGGGAGGGCTCGGCAGGCTAGTCACAGCAGTACAGTGTAAAGGGAGCCCAAGCTAGTGGGTAAAGAGGGCTCGGTGGTACCCCAGTTTCAGGAGACATCTCAAGGGAAATCAGTCACAATGCTCAGCTGTGAAGTATTGGTAGTATTAAGATGATTGTCTTTCAATGTCAGAGTTAACCTATTGAAATGAATAGGATAGTTCACAACTCTCAGAGCCATTGGTTTAATTGTTTACCTGTCCAGAAAGGTACCACTGAATTGGTTTACACTTGGTTCCTTTTTTTGGTTTTGGAAGTAACCTTGATAGGACTGGCTCCATAACTTTTTTCAGTTTGAAGCTGAGACTCTGGAGCACAGGTCTGTGACAAAGGGTGAATTCCACAGGATGTTCTGTGGCTGTGGAACACACAGGGGCCCTGCTTGTAGACATGGAAAGAATGTAAAAAGTGTGTCTGTGTGTGCACCCGTATCTGTGATTGAAAGGGAGAGAAGGAGATTAATATGTGTGTGACTTTAATAAAAAAGGGAATTTGCCCTGACTGCAGCAAATGCTTTAAGCACAAAAGAAAGGCAGAAAGAAAAGGCAGAACTGGCAGTTAGAGAGATAGGCAAGATAGGGACATTTTTATGTGAAGCACTTGATCATGTAGAGTAGATCTGAGTATGTTGTGTGCTACAGCATCAGACCGACTAGGAATAAATTAGCTGTTTTTCACTTACTGTAGCGAGGCGGTGTGGCTCCCCTCCCTCTCAGGGAGGGTCGAGCCCCGTCAGTCATCCACGGGGCGGGGCTGCTGGGCGGAAGTCCCGCCCCTCAAAGGGTCAGGCGGCGACCCGGAAGAATAAAAGCCGGGCCCCAGCCTTCAGTTGTGGCTCGGCCACCGGCAAGAGCAGACGTGCCCGCCGCCGCTCATGACTGGGAGGCTGCCCAAGCCAGAGGTCGAGACCAGGAGCTGCCAGAACTGTCTCGCCCCGACTACGGCCCCGAGGAGCCCCCAGACCAGGCGTGGCCCGAATTCCCCGAAACCCTACCGGACCTGCCGCCCAGCCCGGATTGGGAGGAACCGATGGTCCTGGACGTCTCTGGTAGGAATAGAGGGGGAATTAGGAAGTAGCCCGGGGGCAGCTGACTCCAGTCAGGCTGCAGAGCTACCGTTGCCCATGTCAGTGTGTTGCGGTCAGGACCCCACTGACCACTGGTAGAGGTGGCAACCGCTACCAAGGCCCCGGGTTGGAACGCAGAGGAGTGGGTGGGCCTGCGTTCCCCCTGCCACCCGTAACCGGGTGGCAGATTTTCCCTCTTCCCAGTCGGAGAGGCCTGTATCTGTTTAAACTGTGTTTGGTGCCCCGCCCAACCCAAGGGCTGGGCCCCCACTGACTTTGCCACTGCTCTGCCCTGCTCCAAAGGACCAGGGCTGTGTAAACTGTGTTTGGTGCCCCGCCCGAACCAAGGGCTGGGCCCCCACGGATCTTGCCACTGCTCTGCCCTGCTCCAAAGGGCCAGAGCTATTTAGAACTGTGTTTGGTGCCCCACCCGAACCAAGGGCTGGGCCCCCTTTGACTTTGTCACTGCTCTGACCTGCCGAAAGGCCAGAGCAGACTGTAGTTGCAGGGAAGACATCGAGGCCGGTGTGGCTCCCCTCCCCCTCAGGGAGGGTCGAGCCCCGGCGGAACCCGTCTACAACTGGCACCTAACGAGGGATCTTCTGAACCCGTGCCCCTGTGAGAAGGGGCTGGTAGAAGGATGCTAGCGCATCCGGTGTCCCCCGGGGCTGGGAACATGGATTTCGAACTGCTAGTCCAGCTGCTGACGGAGAGCCAGGGGTGGCAGCAGGCGGCGCGACTGCTGCAGCAGCAACAGCAGCAGGCTGCCTATCTTGAGCAGCAGCAACAGCGAGATGCCGCCCACCTCCAGCAGCAACGACAGCAACATGCCGCTCAGTTGGAGCACCAGCAACAACTCATCCAGCAACTCGGGGCCCAGATACAGACGCTTCTCGGGCCTGTCACCCGAGTCCCCGAAGGGGCCACGGGGGAGGACCCTGCGGGACCCCAGACATCGGCGCCCTTGCGCCTGACCAAGATGGGCCCGGGGGATGACCCTGAGGCCTTCTTGGTCACCTTCGAGCGTGTGGCCCTGGTCGCTGGATGGGCCCGAGCCCAATGGACCACCCTTTTGGCCCCGTATTTAACTGGGCCCGCCCAGCTGGCCTACCGTGGGTTGGCCAAGGAGGACGCCAAGGACTATGATCGGGTGAAGGCCACGATCCTCGACGCCTTGGATGTCAGCCCCGAAACCTTCCGATAACGGTTCCGGAGCCAGACCTATCCGACCGGCGCCCATCCCTGCTTAGTGGAAAAGCACAAGGCCTGAAAGAGGCCTGCCACCGCTGGCTGCAGCCAGAAACCCGGACGGCGGAGGAAGTGACCAAGCAGGTGGTCCTCGAACAATTCGTACATATCCTGCCGGTTCGAAGAAGGGCCTGGGTGCTCCGCCACCGGCCTACCACCCTGGGGGCAGCAGTCTCCCTGATGGAGGATTTCCTCGCAGCGGAGGCTCCTGTGGGGCTGGCCTTCTGGCCACCCGCCCCGGGGCCCGACCAAACTCGTGGAAGCAGGAGAGGATCCGGCCCGCTGGGACAGCGGCGGCTGAGTCATGGACTAGGCCCTGAACCGGCGTCACGGACCAATGCACGGAGCCTGGCCCGCACACAGGTTCGGGGACTTCCCCTGTGGGTCCGTCGGAGCCCCGCCTAAGCCCCCGAAGCCCTCAGGCCACCGGTCCCCAGTGCGAACACTCCGAAGTAGGACCTTGCTTTAGATGCGGGAGGACCGGCCACTTACAGTGGGACTGCCTGGAGATGGAGTGTGACTTCGGGCAGGTCTGCGCAGGAGAGGGCCGGGCCCGGCGGCCTCAGCCCCCGAATCTCACAGTCCCGGTACTCGTGGGGGACCAAGCCACCACGGCCTTGGTCGACTCAGGCTGTGGTAAAACGCTGGTCCGTCAGGCTCTAGGGCCCCCGGTCGATCCTAATCTGGGGCCCATTCACCTACAATGTATCCACGGGGATGTTCGGTCCTATCTCAGTGCTCGGGCCTGCCTAACTGTTAACGGCCTCACTCGGTCGCTGATCGTCGGCGTGGCCCCTTGACTGGCCTATCCTGTCATCCTGGGACGTGACTGGCCCGCCTTTGACTGGCTCCTTTGGTCTATACCGGCCCTAGCGGCCAAGCCCCTGGAAACCCCTGTAGAAGCCGAGACAGACGCCGAGGGGGCCGGACTAGAAACCCCAGAGGCCGAGGAGTTAATCGAGGGAGCGCCCCCTGCACCCTGTTTTGACACGGACTTCTGCTGGAACCAGCGGGCCGACTCCACTCTCTGACGGGCCTACGAACAGCTGGCCACAATTGATGGGTCCATTATCGAACCTGGCCGGGCTACGCAGTGGCCCCACTTTGAGCTCCGCCGGGACCGGCTTTATCAGGTGGAGTAGGACCCCCACACAAAAGAACTGCGGACGCAGCTCCTCGTGCCCCGATGCCATCGGCGGGCCGTCATGAGCTTGGCCCATGATGTACCAGCTGTGGGCCATCTGGGGTATGAAAAGACCCTGGCAATAATTCGGGCTCGGTTCTTCTGGCCGGGGCTGGACGGAGAGGTAAAACAATACTGCAACTCCTGCCCGGAGGTTCAGTTGGCCGCACCAGCCTGAACACACAAAGCACCTTTGGTTCCTATGCCATTGATTGACACCCCGTTTGAGCGCGTCACAATGGACTTGGTAGGCCCACTTCCCCGGAGCGCAGCCGGCTTTCAATACATCCTGGTCCTGGTCGACTATGCTACCCAGTTTCCAGAGGCCATCCCCTTGCGGAGCATCACGGCCCGGACCATCGCGGGCGAATTAGTGAAGGTCTTCGCCCGCGTGGGGCTGCCTAAGGAGATCCTGATGGACCAGGGCACTAATTTTACATCCTGGTTGCTAAACCAAGTCTGCCGACTCCTGGGGGTAAAACAACTGCGGACCTCTGTCTACCACCCCCAAACTGACGGATTGGTAGAGTGGTTCAACCGGACCCTCAAGGACATGATGAGAAGGTTCCCGCCAGACGAGCTACGGCATTGGGACCAACTCCTCCCGCCACTGCTCCTGGCTATCCGAGAGGTCCCCCCAGGCGTTGACCAAATTCTCCCCCTTTGAGCTCCTATACGGGCGGAGACCTCGGGGCCTGCTGGACCTGATGAAGGAGACGTGGGAGCAGTCGGCCTCCCCGACCCAGGGACTCCTCCAGTACGTCCTCCGGCTACGAGAATGCCTAACTCAAGCGGGGTCCCTAGTGCGGGAAAACCTAAAAGCGGCCCAGGAGAGGCAGGAGCGAAGCTATAATCAAGGTGCGCGCGTGGGAATTTGGCCCCGGAGACCGAGTCCTACTGCTCCTGCCCTCCAGCTAATCGAAATTGTTGGCCCGGTGGCAGGGCCCCTACAAAGTACTCAGGAAAGTGGGGCCCGTCAACTATGAGATCTGCCAACCCGGTTGCCAGAGGGAGAAGCAAATATACCATGTTAATCTGCTGAAACCGTGGCATGACCGAGACGGCCTGTTAATCGACCCATGCCTGCCAGAGCTAGAACTAGGTCCAGAGGTGGCCCAGACGGAGGAGGTGATGGAACCCGCGCTGGGGAGCGCCCTGACGGTCGAGCAACAGCGACAGGCCAAATGTCTCATGCGGGCCTTCCGACAGACCTTCACGGCCCTACCGGGCTGCACGACTATCACCTGTCATAGGATCCAGACCGAACCAGGGAAGGTTGTGCGGGAGACCGCCCGGCCGATATCATACCGAATGCGCCAGGCATTGGAGGAAGAGGTTCAAGCCATGCTCGCCCTGGGGGTCATTGAACCGTCCCGGAGTGAGTGGCGCAGTCCGGTGGTCCTGGTACCCAAGCCTGACGGCTCTCGACGCTTCTGCATAGATTTCCGGAAAGTTAATGCCATATCCCGTTTCGATGCCTACCCGATGCCCCGAGTCGATGAGCTGCTCGGCCGCCTCAGGGAGGCCCGGTACATCACCACGCTGGACCTCAGCAAGGAGTACTGGCAAATCCCTCTGGAAGAGACGTCCAAAGAGAAGACCGCCTTTGTCACTCCGTCCGGACTGTACCAGTTCACCAGGATGCCTTTCGGTCTTCATGGGGCCCCCGCGACCTTTCAGCGGCTCATGGATCACCTCTTGCGGCCACACCAGGAGTATGCCGCTGCCTACCTGGTTGACGTGGTGATCTACAGCCGCTGCTGGGACGACCACCTAACCCGGGTCGCGGCAGTTCTCCGGACCCTTCGACAGGCGGGGTTGACCGCAAACCCCAAAAAGTGCCGGATAGTCTGGGAAGAGACGACGTACCTCGGCTATACCGTCGGACAGGGACAGGTGAAGCCCCTCGTGGGGAAAGTGCAGGCCCTAGTGGAGTGCCCCACCCCGACAACAAAGAGGCAGGTGCGGCACTTCCTGGGGCTCGTGGGGTATTATCGGCAGTTTATTCCCCATTTCGTGTCCACAGCAGCCCCCCTGACCGAGCTACTAAAGAAGAGCAGCCCTCGGACGGTACAATGGAACCCCGAGTGTGAGGCAGCCTTCAGGATGCTCCGTAGCTGCTTGTGTCGAGAACCAGTTCTATACAGCACCGACTTCGTCAAGCCCTTCGTCCTCCAGACGGATGCGTCTGATGCTGGCTCGGGGGCCGTCTTGTCCCAAGAAGGAGACGGAGGTGATCACCCCATGCTGTATATCAGTCAGAAACTGTTTCCCCGAGAGCGGAATTATGCCACGATGGAGAAGGAGGCCCTAGCGGTCAAGTGGGCCCGCAAGGCCCTCCGGTTCTTCCTCTTGGGTGGCCCGTTCACCCTCATTACGGACCACGCCCCCCTTCAATAGCTTATGAGAATGAAGGACAATAATGCCCGCATCATGCGCTGGTATTTGGCCTTGCAGCCCTATGCGTTCACCATCCAGCATAGGGCAGGCAAGGACCATGCCAACGCGGATTTTCTGTCCCGCCTCGAGGAGATGGGACAGCCCGGCCCCGACAGGTGGGGGCCGGACTTGGGGGGGGGGTTTGTAGCGAGGCTGTGTGGCTCCCCTACCCCTCAGGGAGGGTCGAGCCCTGTTAGTCATCCACGGGGGCGGGGCCGCTGGGCGGAAGTCCCGCCCCTCAAAGGGTCAGGCGGCGACCCGGAAGAATAAAAGCCGGGCCCCAGCCTTCAGTTGAGGCTCGGCCACCGGCAGGAGCAGACGTGCCCGCCGCCGCTCGTGACTGGGAGGCTGCCCAAGCCAGAGGTCGAGACCAGGAGCTGCCAGAGCTGCCTCACCCCGACTACGGCCCCGAGGAGCCCCCAGACCAGGCGTGGCCCGAAGTCTCCGAAACCCTACTAGACCTGCCGCCCAGCCCGGATTGGGAGGAACCGATGGTCCTGGACGTCTCTGGTAGGAATAGAGGGGGAATTAGGAAGTAGCCCGGGGGCAGCTGACTCCAGTCAGGCTGCAGAGCTACCGTTGCCCATGTCAGTGTGTTGCGGTCAGGACCCCACTGACCACCGGTAGAGGTGGCAACCGCTACCAAGGCCCCGGGTTGGAACGCAGAGGAGTGGGTGGGCCTGCGTTCCCCCTGCCACCCGTAACCGGGTGGCAGATTTCCCCTCTTCCCAGTTGGAGAGGCCTGTATCTGTTTAAACTGTGTTTGGTGCCCTGCCCGAACCAAGGGCTGGGCCCCCTCTGACTTTGCCACTGCTCTGCCCTGCTCCAAAGGACCAGGGCTGTTTAAACTGTGTTTGGTGCCCCGCCCGAACCAAGGGCTGGGCCCCCACGGACCTTGCCACTGCTCTGCCCTGCTCCAAAGGGCCAGGGCTGTTTAAACTGTGTTTGATGCCCTCCCGACCCAAGGGCTGGGCCCCCGTTTACTTTGTCACTGATCTGCCCTGCTCCAAAGAGCCAGAGCTGTTTAGAACTGCGTTTGGTGCCCCGCCCAAACCAAGGGCTGGGCCCCCTTTTACTGTGTCACTGCTCAGACCTGCCGAAAGGCCAGAGCAGACTGTAGTTGCAGGGAAGACATCGAGGCCGGTGTGGCTCCCCTCCCCCTCAGGGAGGGTCGAGCCCCGGCAGAACCCGTCTACACTTACCTTATGCAGAGTTGGGATTTATTTGATTTACATGAAATTGAGAAGTGGCTTTCATTTGCTCCAAACCAAAAAGGGCCATGGCATGTACTCTTATGTCTCTCTTCTGTATAGGGAGAGAACAACTTACCTGATAGTCTAATTCTATGGCCATATAATGCCTCATCCTTCATTACTGCAGCATAGGTTTGTTTTCACAGAAAACTACTTACAGTGCTAGCTATAATGTTGTAATAACATTTAGTTTAAAGTATGATTCCCTCCCTTTCCTTTTAAAATAAATCACCATCTACAATGGCATTCCCTTTTCTGGTGGCTTTCAATTTACTGGTTAACAGAACGGTCAGAACAGTTTAGCTTACACTGCAACATGGTATCAAAGTTCTTTACCAATTACAATAGAGTCTCAATTATAGCTCACAGTCAATTATCCTCTTTAATAGAGTCCTCTTGTTGTGCTTAAACAAAGAAACATCAGACTGAATGCCAGTCCTGGACAATGGGGAACTGTGCATGCTTTAATTGTACCAGAAAATAAATGTGTGGTATAACAATCTATTATCTGAGAAATAACAGTATGCATTCATGTAAGGAAAGACTGTGGGCCAGATCTTCTGGCAGTATAAATCAGCCTAACTCCATAACTTCATTGAAACCAATGGAGCTATACTGTTTTACAATTACCTAAAAATCTGGCTCCCCATCCTTAATTTATATAATCATATAAGTGTTTTTCCTGCTACACTCCCACTGTGTATATAAATTACACCTCTGTTCCATGTCCACTGGACGCCAAGTGGGGGAAGCTTTCACTACTCTACCATGATACTTAGCCACTGATTCTCTTCTTACTTACATTGGTTTTAATTCAATGGAGTTATCCCTGATTTTTATACATGCGTGAGAAAAGAGAATCAAGGTCATTGTGTGTAATTTACAGAATTGTTAAATCACTCAACTTGTGGCACCATTTCTGTGTACTTTGGGTTACCTTATTTTAGTACGTTAATTGTTGCCAGAACACAAGGGGAAAAGCATGCTAGTGCCAAAAAGATGTAACAGAAGAGATATAATGGAAAGGAGCTTATCTTTATGGCAAGCTTTGTATAGAGCCTCCATTTAGACTTTGAAGTAATTTAACAAAAAGGGACGAGACACAATAAGTTTCTCTCCCTTTCTCTTTTCAAAAGTTCCTGTTTGCTTTCTATTCCTTATCTGAAAATAACTAGTTAGTTGTATGCGTCCCTTTGGAGTGATGTTGTCTGAAGTATATTGTTACAGAGGAAGAAATGCATACAGGCAGTGAAAGAGAATGCTCAAATGACAAAATGCTTTTGAAAGCACAGATTCAATATATGTAACCACAAATGGAAAATATTCTACTAGACACCCACTGGAATTGGATGCCAATGACCTTCTAACCCCTACAGTTTCATAGTAATCCAATGCCAGTAAAATAAATCATATAATTTCACACATATGCTTGTGTGTGTATATAGCATACACAGCTCATCTTAGCAGTGTAATATCCCTTTTTTCTTCTTATTTTTTTTTAAAGTGTGAGGAAAAATGTAATACAACTGAAACAATATTTCAACTATTAGGACTGTGGTCTGCACAAGTAATCAAGTGCAGTGCAGGAAGGTTGGAAGTATTATCAGTACTGTCAGCCACAAGTATTCAAAATTCATGAGGCAGGCTCCATAAAATCATAAGATTAAAAAACCAGGAGTTCTTTGGTCTTCTGATTTTTGTGCCTTTTGTATACACTCAGGTCATGTTTTCAGGCTTTTCTCTGCCATCCTAAGGGCAAGACACTCAAAAAAAACATGAAAAGTTGAGATACTCAGTTTGACTCCAGGAGATGGGCATTAATATCATAAGAGTTGGCAACACTGCCACCAGACTTCCACCAACTTACCATAACTTGTTGATAACTGCCCTAAAATTGAATTGTAAGTTGGAATTTATTGTTCTGTTTTTCTTGGTTAACTAACAAACATATTCTTACTATAAAAATCGAAGTGCAGCAGGCAAAAGTGCATTTTGCTCATTATTTTAATTAAATCATTTTTCTAGCCATATGCCTGTGAGAGTCCTTGCATAGACCCACTGTTCCATAGCTCTATCCCTGTGAGAGTCCAAACAGCAAAAGATGAAAAAAAATCTTGTCAGTTATTTTTATTTCCTTTGTCCAGAATTCAAGCAGATTGGATGGCCCCTTTTGCACGTAGCCTGCTCATGGGAGTGAGGGGGCTGTTAACAAAGTCTTCATATTATGATGTCCCACAATAGCCCATTTAGTTTTGATAGGCCTTCTAGATGGGAAGGAGAAGATCCCTCCTGACTAAGCTCAGAGTTTTTCAGAGCAAAGATTTCTTACAGCTACAAAGCAAAAATTTAAATATTACTTTATAACACGTGATAGACATATTATAAGTGAGATTAATTCATGCAGCAATTTACAAGCATGTCATAAAGTCTAAACACATTGTTATAAACCTAATATCCATCTTAACCATATTAACACAGAGATGAAATAGATGGTTTCCAGCAATGAATTCGTCAGCGATTATATGAGACCTAAAGTCTTGGCAAGAACTAGCACCTGGTCTGCCAGTGTCACACATGTTGCTTCAGGATGGACACAGAAGAGATAAAATTTCTAGACACCATTAATGATTGCTTGTTGGAATTGCTGGTCTTGGAACCCATAACGGAGGAGGAAATTCTTGATTTAGTCCTAAGTGGATCGCAGGATATGGACCAAGAGGTGAATATAGCTCAACCACTCAGTAATAGAGGCCATAATATAATTAAATTTAACATCCTTGTAAGGGGAGAATACCACAGAAAACCACCACAGTAACATTTCACTTCGAAAAGGGGAACTACACAGAAATGAGGAAGCTAGTTAAATGGAAATTAAAAGGAACAGTCACACGAGTGAAATGCCTTCAAGCTGCATGGAAACTATTTATAAATACCATAATAGAGGCTCAAAGTAAATTTATACCTCAAATAAAAATTAAAATACCAGTAAGAGCACCAATAAAATGCTACCATGGCTAACCAACAAAGTAAAAGAAGTACTTAGAGGCAAAAAGGCATCCTTTAAAAACTGGCAGTGAAAACCTAGTGAGGAAAAGAGAAAGAAACAAACTCTGGCAAGTCACTGTAAAAGTATAATTAGGCAGGTCAAAAAAGATTTTGAAGAGCAACTAGCAAAAGATACAAAATCTAGCAGCAAAATAATTTTAAGTACATCAGAAACAGGAACGCTGGCAAACAATCAGTGGGGCCACTGGACAATCGATGGTCTAAAGAAGCACTCAAGAAAGAGAAGGTCATTGTGGAGAAGCTAAATTAAATTTGCGTTATTCTTCCCTGCAGAGCATATGAAGAAGATTCCCACAAATTAGCCATTCTTTTTAGATGACAAATCTGAGGAACGGTCCCAGATTGAGTGGTCAATAGAGGGGTTTTTGGAACAAATTGATAAATATAATAAGTCACCAGAACCAGATGGCGTTCATCCAAGAGTTCTGAAGGAACTCAAATAAAAAATACAGAACAACTGTGACATGTAACCTATTGCTTAAATAAGCCTTTGTACCAGATGACTGGAGGTTAGCTAACATAATGCCATTTTAAAAAATAAGTATTCAGAGGCAATACTCCCAATTATAGACTCATAAACCTTCAGTACCAGGCAAACTGTTTGAAACTACAGTAAAGAAGAGAATTATCAGACAGATAGATGAACATGATATGTTGGGGAAGAATAAACATTTGTAAAGGGAAATCATGCCTTACCAATCTATTAGAATTCTTTGAGGGGTTAAACAAGGATGTAGACAAGGGTGAACCAGTTGATATAGTTTTCTTCTACTTTCAGAAGTTTTTGACAAGATTGCACACCAAAGGTTCCTAAGCAAAGTAAGCAGCCGTGGATAAGGCTATGTTTTAGTCATGGGTATTTTTAGTAAAAGTCATGGACAGGTTACAGGCAGTAAACAAAAAATCATGGCCTGTGACCTGTCCATGACTTGTACTATAGCCCTGACTAAATCTTGGGAGTATTGCGGGTGCTCTGTGGGGACCGCAGGTGTGCAGGGGGGTTGCAGGTGTTGGAGAGATGGTCTGGGGGGCACTGGGCCGGTCCGAGGAGTGCCATTGATGCTTGGGTGGGCGCTGCCCAGGAATCCCACTGGTTCTGGTGTTGGGGGCTAGTTGGCGGAACTGGAAGGCTCCCTATCCAGTTTCTTGGAAGTAGTGACATGTCCCTCCCTTAGCTCCTAGCTCTGCGTACTGCCAGTTCCGCACTCCCATTGGCCAGGAACCACAGCCAATGGGAGCTGTGGGGGTGGTGCCTTCAGAATGAGGCAGCGAGTGGAACTAGGAGCTAAGGGACATGTTACCGCTTGTCAGGAGTCCCCCCAAGGTAAGCGCTGCCCACAGCCCTCACCCCTCGCATGACCCAACCTCCCGCCCTGAGACACCTCCCACACTCAAACTCCTCTGGCTGCTGTTGGGGGTGGGGGGAAGTGGTGGCCTGAGGCTGCCCCAGCAGTGGCCGATGTGACTGGCCCAGGGGTTGCCTGAGCTGCTTCAGCAGCCCCAGAGCCAGCCACACCAGCTGCAGCAGAAGTCACGGAGGTCACGGAATCCGTGACTTCGGTGACCTCCATGACAAACTCACAGCCTTAGTCATGGGATAAAAGGCAATGTCTCTCATGCATCAGTAACTGGATAAAAGATAAAAAATAAAGGGTAGGAATAATGATCAATTTTCACAGTGGACAGAGGTAAGTAGCAGGGTTCCTCAAAGATCTGTACTGGGACCTGTGCTGTTCAATACATTCATAAATGATTTGGAAAAAGAGGTAAATAGTGAAGGTGGCAAAGTCTGCAGTCTTATTCAGGATACTTAAATCTAAAGCTGACTGCAAAGAGTTGCAAAGGGATCTCACAAAACTGGGTGACTGGACAACAAAATGGCAGCTGAAATTCAATGTTGATAAGTGCAAAGTAATGCACATAGGAAAACATAATCCCAACTAAACATACAAAATTATGGGGTCTATATTAGCTGTTACCATTCAAGAAAGAGATCTTGGATTCATTTCAGATAGCTTTTTCAATATGCAGTGGCAGCCAAAAAAGCTAACAGAACATCAGGAACTATTAGGAAGATTATAGAAAATAAGGCAACAAATATTATAATGCCACTATATAAATCCATGGTAAACCCACACTTTGAATACTAAATGAAATTCTAGTCACCCTGTCTCAAAAAAGCTATATTAGAATTGGAAAAGGTACAGAAAAGGACAACAAAAATGATTAGGGAGATGGAACAACTTCCATACTAGAAGAGATAAAAAATACTGGGTCTGTTCAGGCTGGTAAAGAAACAACAAAGAGGGGGATATGATAGATGTATATTATGAATTATGTGATGAATGTTTATAAGGACGTGTTATTTACCCCTTCCATAATACAAGAACCAGGGATCACTCAATGAAATTAATAGGCATCAGGTTTTAAACAAACATGAGGAAGTACTTCTTTACACAACACATTGTCCACCTGTGGAACTCACTGGCAGGCAGTGTTGTGAAGGACAAAAGTAGAACTGGTTTTGAAACAGAATTAAAGTTAACAGATAAGTTAAAGGAGGATAGGTCCATCAGTGGTATAAACTATGCCGAGATGGTCAGGGAAGCAACCCCAATCTCTGGGTGTCTCTAAATCTCCAACTGTCAGAAAGTGGGACTGGAAGAAGATGACTCATTCAATAATTGCCCTATTATGATCATTCCTGCTGAAGCATCTGACATTGGTCACTGTCAGAAGATGGGATACTGGGCTAGGTGGACTATTGGTCTGACCCAGTGAAGCTGTTCTTATGGAAAAAAATAAGTACATTTCACTAGCTGCAGACTGCTTACAAAATTCTCATCATAAATGTAAATCAAGAAAGTTTTCCCATCTACAGCATAGACCATTTACTCCATTATATATTTGTATTTGCAACTAAATAAGACACACATGTGAATTGCTAATCTGAAGAGTGATTTTCTGAGATTTAGAAAAAGCCCTTCAATTCACAAAATATCTATCATCACCAAAAAAGGATCATTGTTTTAGTATAAACAATTTTCAGAAACATATTTTAAATGCCAGAGCAGTATATAAATCTTACTTTTTCAACGAGGCTACCTTTATCCTTATCCTCCATAATACATTATTAGAATCCTATACTTAAGTAGCTACTTTTAAATCCCAATTCAGCGAAGCACTTAAACATGTTCGTAAGGCCTTCCCTACACAGCAAAGCACTTAGTTTTTTATTCAGCAAGGTTCATTTACTTTAAATAAGAGAGAAGTACTATTCAACTGTGTGGGGATACTTGTATGCTTAAAGTACAGTACATGCTTAAGTACCTTGCCGAATTGGGGTCTTATGCATGAGTTTAAGTCCAACTGACCAGAATGACATTCAATCAGCTACTTAAAAAGTTAAGCATATGCTTAAGTGCTTTGCAGAACTAAAGCTTTATTCAGAACCAATGATAGTAAAATGAATAAGAGGCTCAGAGACTCATAAGTGTTAAAAGAGATGGAAACAAAACAACAAATGGGAGAGACACGACTGGAGTGAATAATACAGACATGGTAATTTTAACATAAGCATATTTTTTAGTACAAAGGAACTTGATATCATGTACATAATAAAACTTTATGTTATCTCACAAAAACTGCTTACTCAGAAGTTTGTTTCCAGTTCTGCAATCTTTCAAATATAAATCAAATATCTTTCCCCTGGAAACACCAAGAATCATGGTTCACTCAATTGTCATAAATAAAAATTGTACATATGAAAAAGAAAAAACAGAGAGAAAGAAACAGCTGCAATATAAACAGAAACAAAACAAAACAATACTTACACCTGGTCTAAAGAGTAAATGATTTTGATTTCCTTTGATTATCCAGCTTCCTGGAAGAAGAAGAACAAGCACAGGACAACACCTGATATGGATTTAATCAGGGTGCAACTTTATTATTAGATGTCTGGGACTACCTGGCAGATAAAAGTGCAGACAACTTAGTATTCATTCAGTAACTACCCAGGGTTTCCACCAGCTCCCCATTTTTTCCATCCAGATCTCCAAGCTAACCAATTGCTGGGACTTTACCATCCAACCCCACCCTGCCCCAGAGGAGAGGTAAGGTGGGCTATAAGAAAGGGGGTTGTCTCCCTGCCATACCAATCATAGGAGCCCCTACCCCTTCCCATTCCATTACTTTAACCAGCACCTTCTTTTTAATTCCTTTACCAGGCCATTTATCTGGTCACTGGATGCCTTCCCTATGGAGCACCTGCTCTGGACATCCACCCCACACTTACAAACTAAATTGCAATAGCCTCTTCACCATAATAGATCTTCCCTGATACCTGCTGTGTAAATGGCAAAAAGACCCCATTCCATCTAAGCCAATGTGGTGAGGGTAAAAAATTCCTTCCCAGCTCTCCTAAAAAGGAGAAACTAGCACAATGCCCACAGCAGGTCCTAACCAAATCTAATATTCACACCTCAAAGGGAGGGAGGGTAGGTTCTGCCTTGCTTGCTGCCTGAAGAAAGGGCTTCTAACGCCAAAGTTTGCACTGTTAAAACCTTCTGCCCTTATGTTCCCAGAGGATGAGTCAGAGTGGCCAAGCTGACCCCATCCACCTTTTTGCAGTAGTTTCTGACCTCCTTCCCCCCCTTCAACCTGGAAAGAACTACTACCTTCCTCCAGCAAACCTGGATAACATCCCCTTGCTTCAGGTGCAGTGCAGTTATATCCTATTGTTCAAACAGTGTCTAAGGAAATGCAAAAAGTAAGTCATTATTGTAGACAACGAACAACAAGAACAAATCTATTTTGGAGGAGCATGGTACCAGAGTGTATATATATTGAGTTAAATTGTGATTTCAGTTCAACTTCATTGATGTAACCGAGTTACTTCAAAATTACATCAATGTAACTGAGATCAGAATTTAGCTCAAAGAATACATATAGATTCTAATCTCAGGTACACTGGTGCAAAACCTAACTCTATTTGAAGTCAATGGAGTTATTCAGGTTTTACACCAGCGTAACTGAGATCAGAATCTGGCTGTTAAGTCACAAATGAATTTGATTGTATTCTATAGTTGTGTACATCATAAAAGCCCTACTTGACTGACATTATCCTCAGTTTCTGCACAAGAGAATTTTAGGTCTGGAATAGCAGGAGTTTAATAGGTAAACACAAAAGTACAGTGGGTGAGCTGTGTCTTAGTCATATATGCACAAAGTCAGTTTCACGCAGAGTGAGTGACTTTTTTGAAAAGCACCCCATAACTACAAGATTTTTATTTTATAAAGATAACTTCATAAGTAGGGTGACCAGATGTCCCATTTTTAAAGGGATAGTCCCTTTTGGGGGGACTTTTTTTTATATAGGCGTCTATTACCCTCCATCCCGTGCCATTTTTTCACAGTTGCTATCTGGTAACCCTATTCGTAAGCATTTATTAACCTTGTGTAGGCATCAAAATGTTTTGTAAACTGAAGTTGAAATCATTACCATTGCTGTTTTCAGTGCTACCTTCTGCGGCACACAAACTCATTACTATTGTGGCTTTCGTAAAATTGGATATTATGCTTTCCCATAAATGTGCAGAAGCTAATTTTCCATGATCCACACAATGCATCTCTGCAGAGCTGTTTGTCTGGGCCAGCTTTACCACAACATATTGCACATGCTGCTCCTTATGTCTCAAAGTGTAGGTTTAGTCTGTCCCCAAAATAGTAACAAAGCTACTACCTGAGATTGTCATTCTTTTCTTTTGATATTCTGAAAGAGGTGCCAAACTTACAAAAGCTAGTGTTCATAGAAAGGAAGCATGCTCCCTGAGCCCACAGAGATGATGCTGCAGCTGATCAGAAACATTTTGGTATGTTGTCATTTTGTTCCAGCATGTTTTGCAAGCCAGAAAACCCAAGGGTCACTAATCATCCTGATAAATCTCTCTCCTGGACACTTCATTGTGAAAGCAAATAAAAAATGAACTGATCTGATATACAACAGCACACGAAGTTGCATAGTTGCACTATCGCACCTTACTAGAGGATTCTGTTCATATCTAGTCTAATTATCATTAGATACAGCTATTTCACAGCCAGTAGACAAGCACTGGAGAAAGATTCTAAAATCATTGAACAGTTTTGTTGTATAAGGATTATAGTAGTTGGGTTAAGAGGACGAAAAATAAAAAAAAGTCAGTTTGTCTTTAGTTATTTAGAAATCTTTTTCCCTCCCTTAATGTGTAGTCATGTAAATCTTAGGGTTGTGTCTACATAGGAGAGAATATGGACCCACAGGATATTTTCTCAGGAGCATCTGTATGCTTCATGAAGTACAGCAGTACACAGCTGAAATCAGATTAATGCTGTCAAATAGAATAGTTTGATTTTAATACTATATGTCTAAATAAGGTGGAAATATACTACAGTACATGACTCTCATCTCACTTACAGTAGTGTTTTATAGTGTGGGCCTCAATAGTATTACTTCTGATTTAAACTTTCATGAAAGGAAAAATTGTTTATAAAGCTGCCACTTTTTAACCCCTCACTTTTGATTAGATGTTTCTGGGAGCCAAAAATTACAGTTCAGTCCGAGAAATGGGCATGTACACTGTAGTCAAATTACATTAATGTTTGTGTGGAAGCTATGAGACTGAAATGTACAGATCTTGAAATAAACACAGCAATATGCTTTTGATACGGTTTCCCACAGTATTCTTGCCAGCAAGTTAAGGAAGTATGGACTGGATTAATGGACTCTAATGTGGATAGAAAGCTGATTAGATTATCAGGCTCAATAGGTAGTTATCAATGGCTTGATGTCTAGTTGGCAGCCAGTATCAAGTGGAGTGCCCCAGGGATCAATCCTAGGATTGGTTTTGTTCAACATCTTTATTAATGATCTGGACCATGGGATAGACTGCACCCTCAGCAAGTATGCGGATGATGCTAAGATGCAGGGAGAGGTAGATATGCTGGAGGGTAGGGATAGGGGCAAGAGTGACCTAGACAAATTGGAGGATTGAGCCAAAAGAAATCTGATGAGGTTCAACAAGGACAAGTGCAGAGTCCAGCACTTAGGACAGAAAAATCCCATGCAGCACTACAGTCTGGGGACTGAATGGCTAAGTGGCAGTTCTGTAGAAAAGGAATAGGGGATTATAGTGGATGAGAAGCTGGATATGAGTCAGCAGTGTGCCCTTGTTGCCAAGAAGGCTAACAACATATTAGGCTGCATTAGTAGGAGCATTGTCAGCAGATCGAGGGAAATGATTATTCCTCTCTATTCAGCACTGGTGAGGCCACATCTGGAATATTGCATCCAGTTTTGGGCTCCCCACTACAGAAAGCATGTGGACAAAATGGAGAGAGTCCAGCAGAGGGCAACAAAAATGATCCAGGGGCTGGGGCACATGACTTATGAGGAGCGGTTGAGGGAACTGGGATTTTTTAGTCTGCAGAAGAGAAAAATGTGGGGGGATTTGATAGCAGCCTTCAACTACCTGAAGGGGGGGTCCAAAGAGGATGGAGCTTGGCTGTTCTCAGTGGTAGCAGATGACATAACATGGAGTAATGCTCTCAAGTTACAGTGAGGGAGATCTAGGTTGGATATTAGCAAACGCTATCTCACTAGAAGGGTTGAGCAGCACTGGAATGTGTTACCTAGGGAGGTGGTGGAATCTCCGTCCTTAGAGGTTTTTAAGGCCTGGCTTGATAAAGCCCTGGCTGGGATGATTTAGTTGGGGTTGGTCCTTCTTTGAGCAGGGTGTTGGACTAGATGACCTTCAGAGGTCTCTTCCAAACCTAATCTTATAGACTCATAGACTCTAGAGCTGGAAGGGACCTCGAGAGATCATTGAGTCCAGTCCCCTGCCCTCATGGCAGGACCAAATACTGTCTAGACCATCCCTAATAGACATTTATCTAACCTACTCTTCAATATCTCCAGAGATGGAGATTCCACAACTTCCCTAGGCAATCTATTCCAGTGTTTAACTACCCTGACAGTTAGGAACTTTTTCCTAATGTCCAACCTAAATCTCCCTTGCTGTAGTTTAAGCCCATTGCTTCTTGTTCTATCATTGGAGGCTAAGGTGAACAAGTTTTCTCCCTCCTCCTGATGACACCCTTTTAGATACCTGAAAACTGCTTTCATGTCCCCTCTCAGTCTTCTATGATTCTATTGAATCTCCAGAGAATGGACAAGCTGGCAATACTTTGAATCAGCAACATATTTCTCTGAAGATGAGATAAATCTGAAATTAATTCAATTTTAAAAAAAAATTCAAAATGTTTAAATCAATATAATTAATTTAATAAAAGAACCAACAATTTAAAATGTGTAAAAAAAGTTTAAAGTGTAAGTTAAAAGCGAAGACAACTTTCACTGAAAGAGATGCAGGGGGTGGAAAACAAAGGGCTAGACCCTCAATACAAATTAGCTTAGCTCCACTGACATTTTCTTTGGCACTGATTTTTTTACATGTTCTCTCTTTTGTTTGTTCTTTTCTAGACATTTTGACTCTGATACAAATGAGCCTATGGGGTTTAGGAACTGAAACTCATGGCATTTGGGGAGTTATGATTGAAGTCTATAAAATTATGACTAGTGTGGAGAAAGTAAATAAGGAAATGTTATTTACTCCTTCTCATAACACAAGAATTAGGGGTCATCAAATGAAATTAATAGGCAGCAGGTTTAAATCAAACAAAAGGAAGTATTTCTTCACACAACGCAAAGTCAACCTATGGAACTCTTTGCCAGAGGATGTTGTGAAGGCCAAGACTATAACAGGGTTCAACAATGAACTATATACATTCATGGAGGATAGGTCCATCAATAGATATTAGCCAGGATGGGCAGGGATAGTGTCCCTAGATTCTGTTTGCCAGAAGCTGGGAATGGGTAACAGGACATGGCTCACTTGATGACTACCTGTTCTGTTCATTCCCTCTGGGGCACCTGGCATTGGCCACTGTCAGAAGATGGGATACTGGGCTAGATGGACCTTTGGTCTGACCCAATATGGCCATTCTTATGAATTTCATGATGATTTAGGCACTTAGATCCCTTAGACTCCTTTGAAAATACCAGCCCAATTTTAATTTTGTCATCAAACTAACTACTTCTAGATCACTTGACATTTTTGGTTTATTTCTTTCAGAGAATCTGCAGCACAGTCTTTAGTCCCTACATTTTGGCTGAATCAGGCAGCGTCACTGAAATCAAGTCCATTGACTTCAATGTGAGGCTCTTGTAATGCAGTGCTAGAACACAACAGATCAAATACTGCTGTTAGTGAAAATCTGAAATAAGTCCATGGAAGTGGCTAGCTAGCAAAGAAGGAACTATTGGGAAAGAAATAACTCAAAGACAGAAAACGCTTGGAGGAGGAAAGAGGAGAAATATGACAGAATATATATTAGAAACAAGTAAACTGTAGAATGTCTTTGTTTAAAGATTGCTAACTGTGGTATCTAAATTAGAGTTTTTGTTGTGCTCCTAGTCTCAGCGAAAACCAATTTATTTGAGAGGTTTTCAATTTTTTGGCAAAACCCCAAAGTATTCTAAAGAAAAAATAGACTTTTTAAAAAAAATGTTGACATTTTTCACTGGCATAAAATAATTTCCTGACCTTTTATGCAGCAAATATATACATATATCTATATCTATCTATCTATCTATATTCTTCTTAAGCAAATGACACTACATTGATTTACACAAAATGAGAGTCTGTCCCAGTATTTCAATCCATATGGTGGGGCACCTTCTTCTCAGGGAAGCTTCCTGGTCCTTTACCAAACTAGCTGAAGAGTGTGAAGGTTATGGGGAAAGACCAACAAAGCGAGCACATGAGAGGAAGGTGTATTTAGAGCTGACTGAACATTGAAGGGTACTGAAGAAGGGACATGCTTTTCATACATGGGAATCTGTCTTAATGGTTTCTCTTCTGATCACCTTATCTCTGGGAGTGGTGGAGCCTCCTCATAAAATCCCTATCACAGGACAACCAGGTAGTATACATCACCTTATGTGGATCCCTCCACCTTCAAGATATCTAGGGTGAAATTAAGCTCCTGGCAGCAGGCCAGCACAAGGCAAATGCACCACGTAGGTCACACCAGAGCTCTTAAAATAGGGCTTCAGAGCGGTATAGGCCTTGTGAATTTCACTCTTGGATAGATATTATGGTAAATCTCCATTCCTTATAGAGAGAAATATAAGGTGCTGTATTTACTTGGGTATCAAGTCAGATTAAGTATAGTTTAGCCATATTTGTGAAGTGTTCTTTAAAAGAAAACTTTGTGAGTGAATATAGTGAGAGAATAATAGACAGAGCATCCTCTCAAATATCTACCAGTGCACCTCAATCCTGACCTGAAACACCTCTGCCTTCCAGTGTTAGCCCTCCTTGATTTAGATTGTCAATCATGGAAATTAAGGACTAAAAAGAGACTACCACATATTTTCAAATTGTGACCTAATTAGGTTATGAACTTGATGTCCAATGGTGAAACACTAATATATTAACCCATCTGGGCCCCTGTAAGCAGCATTCTGATAAAAAAAAAACAACCGCTGCCAGTTTCTCATTGAACTATATACAATTAGACCTGGGTTACTCATCCAATTCCTAACCTCTATTAATCCATTCCGTGAGAAAGTAGATTCTGGACACACACAGAGCCAGCTGATGTTCATTGATGCTGACTGTGCAAAAACAGCTCACATTAGAGAAGATATTTTCTAAGGGCTTAGATACTGTTTATTAGCAATATGCAATCCATCTTTCATGCACAAATCTGATAACATACATGTATAACAGATGACAAAGGCAATACCTCTATGTTATCCACAAAAAAGTGTTCAAGTTCTATTCCCAAGAATGCCTAATTTAGTGTGCTCCCAGAAAACAGATGAATAGCTGTGGAACTGAAAATTAGGGGCTGGGCATATTGCAAAAGAGTTAGGAGCTAAGTTAGTGTGATATTTCTTTAACTAATGGGGTGCACAGGACTAGGATTTCTGTAATTTGCTTCTGAATGATCAATTTGATCACCTGTCTCTATACACAGCCTGAATAGGTCAATGTTACAAAATAGGCTATTGGAATTTGTGTTTTTCATGCATCTTTTCCTATACCATTTCAATGTTTTATCTACTGAATGCCTAATTTAGTTTAAGCCTCATTGAAGTCAGTCAGACTTGAGCAGATGCTTAGGTAATTTTCTAAACTGGAGCCTTAGAGCATAATATTCAGTTTGGCAATGTTTACATGCCTATTGGATTCACTCTGAACATTCTAGCAGATAAATGGACATAAAATAGCATTTTAAAGCAAAATTTAGACACTAACCTGAAAGTTATTTTTTTAACCTTTAAATATGAGTCTTTGCACAGAAAATCTGATTCTTAATGTTACACTCATCCATTCAGGGAACAGGGTGGGTAGGACTTGAGTTTTAGGTCTTGACTAAAGTACGGGAGCATCAGTTTCTGGACCATCTCTCCCCTCCCCCCCCACCCCCTTAGAGCTATCTTCTACAGGCACTGACAAGGCAAAACTTTACTTAGTTTATGAGAGATTATGAGATCACAGTTTGAGAAGATACATTTTAGCGATCAATGAGGAAGACTATGGCACTTCAAAAGCAGTATAGTTTTCTCATGTGTAGTATCCTAGAATGTTCAGATTCAGTTCCCCATTCTCATGTAGTTGTGAAAAAGGTTAATATTTTGGGGTGCATTTCATATGTAAGACACAGGAGGTAACTGTCCCACTCCAATAACCTTACTGCAGGTTACACTGAGTTACAGTCCTCCTTCAGAAGGCTGCCCCAGAATAATCAGGGATCCACCCTTTTAAGGATCTGCCCATCACTAGGCTTGGCAAGATGTACAGGTGTGCCAGGCTAAGGCTGATTTTCCCTGTGGCAGAACTCTTTAACTCCTCCCTGACTGGGATGGGGAATCTGCCTCACCACACATCCCCTATGTTTATATGTCTCTATCTGTATCATTACATATTTTAAATGAAATAATACAATACTTACACAGCTACATATGTCACAGAGACTATGCTCTAATTTAGCACAATCCTTGAAAAATAGCGCTGACTAGACAAAAGAAGTTATTTTTGTTCTCAACTTGGGAAATCAAAAATCTTTCTGTTGAGTAGAAGACATCTATACAGGCAAGCTTACTCCTCCTTTGTTTCTCCGTTTGAGGAAATTTATTCAACAATAATAAGCAATGTTAAGAATCTTAAAATTGTAAAAGCACTTTTTTGCCAGTATAAACGGGGTCCACACTAGAAGGGTATTACTGGTATAGCTATGCCAGTGAAACTTTAAGTATAGATTAGGCCCTTAGATGTGCTTTAGTCCTTTTCTTGGAAAGTCATGCATCACTTGAATGAGGCATGAGTGTGTTCTTTTACAGAATTTGAATGTGTTATTGCTTTATTTAGTTGGTAACAGCCTTACAACAATACATGCTGCTTCAGGCATGATCCTGGATTACTGTCATATCCTCTTCATGGGCTCAGAGGGGCTGTTTCATTGCTTGCAATGGCAATGCACAACTTCTTGGACTGAACCACTGTGATTGTATTATAGCCACCTGTATTTTTTACAGTGACTACCTGTTGATGTTATGTTTTTTAAGCCATTGGTTTTACCATGGTTACACTAAAGACTTTTCATTGAACTGAGTATTGATAGGTATCTGTGCTCAGACCATCTGAAGTTGACTGAAGATTTCACTTTTGCTGGGTATGCCTTACATATTTGAATTTGCCCATCCCATAAAATCCATATCATATCTTTCCTCTTTTAATAGAACACCTTAAAGTTCACTTCCCCCACCCTGCAAAAAAAGTTGGAGTTTTCTTAAGACTTACTGTTGCTGGATCTTCATCTACATTTTCTTTTTTTCCCCCTGTAGCAATTGGAGCCTCTCCTTTGTTTTCATCTGCTATGTTGGCATTTTAGTAAGTCTGCATTATATTGCATTGTTTTGTATACTTTTGTACAGCTCCTTGAACACTTTGGCAGGGAGGCCATTGGCTAGGTAAACAAAAACATTATTTTGTGTGTGTCTCTCTCATTGTCAGTTTTATAAATTGTTACTCACCAACTGCTTTTCAGCAGACACCACCTCTTTTGACATTGGCCTTGTCACAGTGGCTTTTCTCCATATTTGGCAGGAGAAGTCTCAGACGATTCCTCCTACTATTTGTCATTACCACATTCAGAATCTCTTTTGATGGAGCCATATTCCTGCTACCTCTGCTTATCATGATTTGACACACAGATCCTGCCAGGGAAGGAGCTTCCACCACAAGGAAAAGCTGCAATGGCATTTCTGCCATTTCCATAAGCTGAGGATCTGGCCGTTTGTGCTGAATTTATAGCTATGTTGTGCAGACCCTTTGGACCTTTTTTCACAGTGAAGTATCCTGGATTATGTGGTATGGACATACTGAAAATATGTTCTAAAAGTCTTACTTTGATTTGCCAGTATGTATAATAATATTTAAAAAGTAAGAGACACAAAGTTAAAGTAGAGTTGGTGACCAAAATTATTTGGGATTGCAGAGAATGATCTATTATTTCAAAGCAGTAGGGAATTTAATGGACACATTTAGGTCCCAATCCTGCAAACATTTCTATACACATTCAATTTTATTATCACGCAAGCAGTCTCATTGACTGCAATGGATCTACTCGTTTGAGTATAAATGTTTACCGGATAAGAATGACCTTCTGTGGAAATGGACAAGTTTTTACAAACTTATGATTTGTTTGTTTTTTAAAAGCTGTAATGTAGTCCTGATCCTGCACTGGTCTTTGTGCCAGTGCAGAGTCTCACTGACAGCAAACTCTGTAGAGGCAGGTGGACCACACTATCAAACCCATCACAGGATTGTGGTCCCCATTAACAAGTTGTAATTATTTTTAAATATACCGTTAACATTTTAATATGTTGATTGTGTTGATCAACATCAGTGGCCCAATTTTCATGATGTGGGTCTTAAACTAAAGCAATGGGCTGAAAGCCATATTTAGCAGGTAGAGAAAATCCTATTGCCCAGAAGTCTGGGTACAAGTTCAAGTGCTAGCTGGTTAAGTAAAAGTGTAAGCTTTCCTGCCTGGCAGACAAAGAGAATGGGGATGGCTGGGTGCGGACTGAGTGACATCAGGCAACACAAGAACACTGAGCTGCCAGTCAAAGGAGAAGGAGTGGACAAGGGGGAATGAAGCAAAGATAATAGAATTGCCCAGGGGTTAGGCAAGAAAAAAGGTACTGAATAGAGCAGCAGAACTGAGCTGCCAGTCAAGATGTTAGGAACAGTCCTACTTGATATTTGTCACATTAATAAAGCTTTGGGAGAAGAGACGTTTAGTGTGCCTGAGGCAGAGCCTCAGTTTGAATTAGTTGACTTTTTAATTCTGTGATTGGAGGCCTATGGTGACTGTGCAAGAGAGAGATGGGGTATGGTGTTTCATGCTTAGTCTGGTATAGTATAGTATAGTTCAAAGTAGTTTCCTTTGATAGAAAGTCAAGAAACAGGTTAATTTTCCACAGACGGAAGTACATTGTGTAGCAACTTTTTGAGCCTGGCAAACTTAGAAGCTGTTGCTACTGCAGAATACAACTGGATTTCATTTTTAAGCAGAATAATAGAGATTGCACTGCCAAACGTGGAGGAAGGTGAGACAATGACTGGTCCTGAAGAAAAATGGGCAGTTCTCGGAGAGATTATGATTCAAGCTGCAGCACTTGCAGTTGGATATCAGCATAAACAGAGCAAGAATATCTTAGTAAGGAAAGAAAAGCACTCAAAGGAAAAGTCCTGAATGCTAAGACCAAAGAAATATTGGAACAACAAATGGGGCGAGGGGGAAAGAGAACAGACAAAGCACTGAAAAGCAACACAGTCAGAGACATGAAGATGAGTTCTGTATGACTAGAAAACTTGTCTCTCTCACCTACAGAAGTTGGTCCAATGAAAGATACTATCTCACCCAATTTGTATCTCTAATATCCTGGACCCGACATGGCTACAGCTACACTGCATACAACAAGGAAAGATTAACAGAAGTATGTTGAAGACCTAGCAGCTGAAGTTGAAACTGCTACTGTAACAGGCAACTACAGAGATATTTACCAAGTAAATAAAACTGTCTGTGGAAACTTCAAAAGAGAAAATGGCCAATCAAAAGTAAATATTGAAAAAATGCTTACCACTGAGGTAGAACAGAATAACAGATAGACAAAGAAGTCCCAAACAAACTGACCCCTACCTCCACACTAGTTTTATGAAACATTTGACTCTGATCAACATGAGATCAACATTGGTCCAATAGAGATGTTAGAATTAGAGACTGGAATGAAGAAGCTGAAAAACAACTGAGCAGTGGAAGATGATCAAAGCATAGTGGAAATGCTTAAGGCCCTTGATACCACCACCCTAATGAAACTGACAGAGCTGATCAATGACATCTGGGAAGAAGACACCCTACCTGACCTGTGGAAACATGGAAGTATTATCAGAATACCAAAAAGGTTAACTTGTAGTATTCTGTCGTGTGATGCTAAACAGGATGAAAGAGGCGGTGGATACACATCTCAGGGAAGAACAAGCTGGATTCAGGACCAAGAGATCCTGTAGAGATTAGATAAGTACCACCATAGAAGAATGTACAGAATAGCAGGCTCCCCTTATTATCATTTTCATTGATTTTCAAAAGGCATTTGACAGCTTATATAGGCATGCATTGTCTTACGGAATTCCAGCTAAACTCGTCAACATCATCAAGATTACGTACAGCAATGCAAAGTGTACTGTTAAGGTGAACAACCGGACATCAGAGTGGTTCAACTGACATGAAACAGGGCTGCATCTTATTTCTGCTGTTGTATGTCATTGCTGTAGATTGGATAATAAAGAAGTGTATTAGAAACCCAAACACTAATATAATATGGATAGATAGCAAATGCCTTAGAAGACCTAGATTTTGCTGATTTTGTGCTTTTCAGAGACACCCCTGAAAAGCTACAAAGACCAACACCTTTGCAAAAACATCAGGCAAAGTAGGGCTTAAAACCAGTCATACTATAACAAACATCCTTAAAACTCAGATGACAAGTTGTAACGTCACATTAGAAGGCAAAAACAAAGAACATAGAACAATTTACTTACCTGAGCAGCACCATACTACCCAGTGGAGACCTCAAGAATAAAAGAATATCATGGATAGGAAAGGCACCCACAGCATTCACTAAACTCAATAACGTATGGAAATCAAAGATATAAAGTAGCAAAACAAAAGGGAATTTTCAACTCAAATGTAATCACACAACATGTGAGAGCTGGCTAGCTATTAAAATTTTGATTGAAAATGAGATGTCTTGGAAAATAAGTGCCTACAAAAAATTCTAGGCCTTGGACGGAGACATTGTCACCAATGAAGAGATCCAAGAAATTACCAATAGCTCGTCTCCACTAGAGTCAGAACGAAATGCTGGACATATCTGGGGCATGTACTCCAGATGCCAACACACAGATTCCCAAATGAAGCTTTCAAGTGGAAACCAATTAGTGTGAGGAAACAAGCACACCCAAGAGAAACCTTAAGAAGAATTCTTAACAGGCAGGCAGAACAGCCAATCTCAACACCACAGAGCAGATGGAAGCGGCAGTTAATAACAGAGAGGGATGGACAAGATTAGTTTCCACCTTGTGCAAGAACATTGATGCAAGAAGGATATAAAGATAATAATAGTAGTAATAATAGTGAGACATGGCTGAAAAGCAAGCAACAGTTTAATTTTCCAGCCAAGGTAGATAAGGCTATTCTCTACATGCTTGAAGGGGTTCAGGAATAAAACCTATTTTGGAGTCCAATCACTGAGAACTCAACAAACAGCAGGCAGAAGGAGAAGATTAAATAAATGCTGTTGAATATGACCAGTTCTAGATTTCAAACCAGATAGGCATTAGCCATAATATTATTAGAACCATAGCTTGAGACCTGGGTTTGAGTCCCTACTCTGCTACACATTTCATATGTGACCTTGGCCCCATCTGTAATATGGGGATAACTGTACTTCCCTACCTCACACAGGTGTTGTGAGGAGAAGTACATTAAAGATTATGAGGCTTTCAGATACTACTGTAATAGGGGGCATACATACTGAAGATAAATGGATATTCAATTGTGTGGTGGTTTTCTTTTAAATTTAATTTGAAATAAATTATTACAGTCTCAGCTCTTACTCAGTATCTCTGGCTGGTGGTGACAGTGGCAGTTAATTATATTACACCAAGGACAAATCTTAACATTATAAAGTCCTGTGAAGTCAAAACCCCTAAACACAACAGAATAAAAATAAGGACCCCCTGACAATGATCCAAACTAGAACAGCAGAGTGTAAGGAAATGCTTTTATATAGCCAAACCAGCAATATTGAGATCATAGCCCCCAAATTAAGACCATTCTATTTTCTTGTCCGACAATCAAACAGAAGTCTTAGTCACTCACAAAGGCTAGAACAAGATATGTTGAAGCTGGGGACAAAGAATTCTCAATGAATGAGATCCAGCTGTGGAACAAACTTTCAAAGAAAACAGATGCATTAGGTGTCTGACTCTTTGGAAAATGGTACAAAACCTCTCTGATAAGGGCATTTCTACCACTATTCAAAATATTAACCATATGCTTTTGCCACCAGCTCTCCAAAACCAACCAACCAAAAAACCCTACCTCAGAGTTTTCCATAACATAAAAAGGAAGAGCTAGAGAATCCATAAAGTCCATTAGAGATTTTGATATTGCCAATCTATTTTACATGAAAGGCACCAAGATAAAATGGTCACAGGCAGCAGTACAAAAACATAAGACACATAGATATTCCTCTCCCTGCTCCCAAATCTGGTATTCAGGTATTCCAGTTCTGCTCATTTGCATAAATTAGCATTTGGATGCCTAAAAAGCACAATTACATTTGTTTAAATACAAATGTAAGTGCCTAACATTCGGTGTCTATATTTGAAAACTGAGCCTCAAGTTAGCACTAACTGTTCAACTTGCACTTTCACACCTACACTTTTTCCAGCTGGGCTGATTTTCTAGCTATCCTATATTTACACAGAAGAACTCTCCATAGCTTTTGTTTTATATGAGAAAGTGTTATGGATCTAATACAAATTTCAGCTCCTTTTTGTGAGCTATTGTTCGTATGGACTCTTACGAGCACTATTTCTCAGTGTTGACATATATATTTTCCCTGTAGTAATTAATGATAGCTGGTCATCATGGAGTTTAACACTATAGCAACACTTTTAATAACACAGTAAATAGTTTGTCAGATTGTATTGATTATATTAAGGCATAAAAATGTGATTGAAAATGTGTTCAGAAAGAGGTTTTCATGGTACATAATATACAATATATCATCAGTTATTAATTCAAAAGATTCAATTTAATATTCATCCACTAATTAAATGACAGACTAGTTACTTATTATATCTATTGATGATTTGAATGGTCATTAGTTAATTTTGGCTACTTGACCATTCTTCAAGGTGAATGAGAATATAGTAGGAGTAAAAGGCTAAACCAGGGGTCGGCAACCTTTCAGAAGTGGTGTGCCGAGTTTTCATTTATTCACTCTAATTTAAGGTCTCGCGTGCCGGTAATACATTTTAACGGTTTTATAACTTTCTATAAGTCTATAATATATAGCTAGACTATTATTGTATGTAAAGTAAATAAGGTTTCAAAATGTTTAAGAAGCTTCATTTAAAATTAAATTAAAATGCAAAGCCCCCCCAGAGCAGTGGCCTTGACCCGGGCAGTATGAGTGCCACTGAAAATCAGCTCGTATGATGCCTTCGGCACGCGTGCCATAGGTTGCCTACCCCTGGGCTAAACTAAACAAAAAGGAAAATGTATAGGTAAGGGCCAAAGAAAAATCACTCTTCAGCCAATGCTGTTTGTGATTTATGTTTACATCAAAAAGCAGTTTTCTCCAGTAAATCACAGGGAAGGGAGAAAAGCCATAGTTTAAATCCAGTTTTCTGCGTCACTCAGTTTTAATCTGGGTTTTGCCCAACTAGTCCCCTGTGCTCAGAGACGCAAGGCTATGACTGTGGAAAGTAAAGGAGGCAGCCTGTGTTCTAGAGATCAATCAGAAGGATTTATTATTATTATTATTACAATGGCTCAAAAAAGGTCAAACATTCTTTAACTTCTGTGATTTCATTGTTACATTTTTATATTGAGGAAGGACTACTCTGTACTTGTATAGTGTCTAGCAAAATGGAGCCCCATTCTCATTTGGTCCCTCGGTGCTATAAACAAGATGAATTATAATATTTATACTTATTTGCAATCTCTGCCTCTCGCATCAAACACACACACCACTTATTTGGTAGTGAAGAACATATGGAGGATATGTGGCCCATGAAGTCTAGAATGAGATAGGCAAATAAAAGGGCTGAAATTCTTAGTTTGATTAAATTAGTGTAGTAACAGTGACTTGAGAAAATAAGTTATTTTTATTGATTTTCATTAGACATGCTGCCCTTCACTTTCCAGGACCTTTGTCTTATGTCTGTGAGCACAGGTAAATAACTGGGAAAAACTCAGATTAAAACTGAGTGACACAGAAAGTTTAATTTAAACTCTGGCTTGTGTCACTTAATGGTGAGTCATTGACAAAAAATGATGCTGAAGTCAATAGAGCTATGTTGATTTACACCAGTGTAGGCTGTGCCCAGAAATGAAAAGGAAAAGATCAATGGCATGTATACTACTGAAAGTACCTAGCACATAAATCAAAACACACATTATTGCTACCCTTCAGACTAGGTATATGTGCTGTTGTTCCGTAATGCCTTAATGAAAGGTGTTAACCTGTTAAAAATAGAGAACATGAAGGAACAGAGACAATGGATGAAAGCATACCTGCTCTTACCAGTACACACACTGACAAAGCCTTAACCAAATAGTATAGTGACAATTGTACAAATGTTGCTATGACATAATCTATAACCTATTATGAATAAGGAACTTGGGGTGCTTCCTGTGACTCTTGTCAAGAGGGCTGTACTGAGTCACTTTGCCTCATGCATTCAAACAAGCCATTCCAGGTTTGCATGCAATTCCTCTCTCCTTTGCATTAAGTTAGGATATTGATGCGACTACTGATTTATTTAGTACAGAGAAATTATAATGGTAATAAAGAGACTTCTGTTGACAGCTATTAACATATCATCCATTATCTGTACATGTATTTTTCCAGAAGTAAAGGAAAAGTTTCAACCTTTGACAATTTTTAACCCCAGAGGTCCCCTCCAATGGGTAGCTAACTACATCTTAAGGTCCATAAGTATCTTAAAAAGCCTGGCCCTTAATCCCTCTATGTCTCACTTTCTTCATTTATACAATGAAGACAGTAATACTTATCTACACAGGTACGGCTGTGGATATCTTTTTGTCATTTTGCAGAAGGAGAAACTGAAGGTCAGAGAGGTTAAGGCTGAAATTTTCCAAATTGACCACTGATTCTACAATTTCATAGATGCTTTAAAAAAACCAGGAAGATTCTGACCAATTCCTCTCAAAAGATTTTTGTTCTAAATACTGTAACTCTTTAATTATTCTATACCCTAACAATATGCATATAATATGACAATATCTGAGACTATTATTATCTGAAGCACATGTATATCTATCCTGAAAGACCACGGTCAGCACAGACAATCTGAAACATTTCTCTATGATGTAGTATCTTATAATGTTATATCAAAATGACATATAAAAGGCCAAAGAGCATGCAACTCTTGTACTGAGTGCTGTGTCAAATCTATCATCAAGTAGTTAAGCTCCAAAGGACAGCGAAATGAGTTGCAGAATTGTGTGCATTGTATCCATGGCAGTAAAGTAAAAAGTATATCACACACCTGCTTTTCAGATATGACATGTTTTTGTGTAGCCTGTGTCATGCTGCACTCACTTGTGAAATGTGCAGCTTGCAGTAGCCAAACTGAGAGAGATTTTTATGGACAGAAGAGACTGTTGTGATCAAGTCTGACCTCTGGTATAACATAGGCCATAGAATTACACCCAGTGATTCCTGAATCAAGTTGATATGCTTTAGCTCAAACCAGAAGTTATCTTTTAGAAAGGCATTAAATATTGATTTAAAGACTTTGGAGGAAATCCTGACTCCACTAAAGTCAATAAGATTTTTGAAATTCATGTCAGTGGAGCCATGATTTAATCCTAAATTTGTTACTTTACTATAGGATAGAAAATGATGTAAGCACTTTTCAAAGTTTGAAAAAAAAATGTTTTCTATACTAATGAGTGGTTTGTTGAACTATGATGCTTCAAAGGATGATTTCAAATGAATTTTCAAATACTTGAGTTGGCATTAAAGGCCCAGTTGTACAAACTGTACACAAGATTGGTGAGCACCTACACATTAGAATAGTTGCACTGAACTCATACAGTTTCACTTTAGATAGCATAAACGATATAGAAATAGGAATGTATCAGTGCTAATGTCTGGAATATCTATTTCATTACAGAGAAACATCTGCAATTAACTCTCTGTCAGGACATTAAAATTCAGTTTAAATTGTTTTACGTCCAAAAAAAATCTATTTTCTGTTATGAAGAGCCTTAGCCTCAGTTAAAAGTGGTGCAGAGTTGAACTACAACACTATCTTGGCATTTAGAAGGAGCTCTAGGATTTCATTCATGTGCTGAGGCCATGAATAAGCTGCTTATCTGAAGGCTGCACTGCAGAACTGATTTATGCCTGATGTTGAATTTATAGGTTTGTGAGTTTTCTTAAGAACAGCATCTTTGCAGAAAAAAATATTATTCCATGACCCCTTTTCCTTATTTCTATTAGATGAAGAGTATATTCTGTGTTCATTACTCACTGAAGGACTATATCACAGTACGAAGTAATTCTATATTAGGTATGCTTTGGTTTACAAGAAAGCTCATCCAAGTAATAGGCAGGCTTCCATCCATGAAATATTCCTGCTACCTAACGTACATCTCTGTGTTATATATGATTTACAGGGATTCTGCTGGGCCGTCAGCACTTTTGAAAATCAGGCAGCTTCTTTAGGTGTCTTAGTACAGATGCAAGAAGATGACTAATTTTTGGTTCCTGTTTTGGAGAATCTTGGCCAACATGTATATATCTATAATAAAAGAATATTAAACCTGCATCACAGATTTCTCGTTACTCATTTTAAATGATTTATTTTCTGTTACTTTTATTCATACATAAATGAATGTAGTATCCTGTACTGATGGAGTGGCCTGGAAAAGTTTTGCATAAGTGAGTTTTAAGGAGGCATGTAAATAAGGAGAGTGTAATCAAGGGAATGGGATGTGTAGAGGCTGTGAGCAGAGAACCCTTAGAGGACATGCTTGGGAAGATCAAAGTTGTGAGTAGGAAGAAATACGGGAAGGCAAGGCTTTACACGTGACAACCAGAGCCAGTTGGGAATTTTTCAACAATTTTTTTCCTTAGAAAATGCTACATTTGTCAAAACTGAAACTGTTTGCAGGGAAAAGCTGGTTTTGATGAATTTCCTGTTTTGGAAGAAAAATATTTTTAAAAAATTTCAAAATCTTTGAAACATGTTATTTTGACATTTTTGAAATGAAAACGTTCTGGTTTTTTGGACTGATACGTCTTTTCATTGAATAATGTATGTTAATTTATAGTAAAAAAAGGGGCAAAATCAGAATCTGAAATGATCAAAATAAAAATACTTTGATTGATCAAATCTGAATTTTCCCCACATTTTCTGTTCACAAAAAATTTGAGATTTTAACTCATTGCCCTGTTTCAGGATAGAGCGTTTTTTGCTTTGATTGTTTTGTTTTATCTCAAAAATTCTTGTGGATGGAAAAAAAAACTGTTTCCCACCTAGCTCTAGTTAAGGAATTTGAACTTGAAGTACAAGCAAAGGGTGGATGTTACCCATATCTGAATATATGAGTAATGTGGTCTGAACAACGAGATAGGAATATCTTTAGGGTGGGATTTTAAAAAGCAATCATTCAGCATGCGCCTAATGCTTCTTCCAGTGAAATTAATGATAAAATTTGCATTGGCATCAGTGGCAGCAGAGTAAATAGAAAGAAGTTCAGTGCTTTAGAAAATCCAATGCTTAATATTTATATTTCTGTAATTTTATTGAAAACTCAGGTGACCATTTTTGTTTTGTTTTTTTGTTTCCACCCTTTGCTTTATTATGTTTCCATGACTGCATGCTGATTACTTTGGGACTCAACCCTACTGCAAGTCAAAAGGAGATTTTCTGTTGACTTCAATAGGAATAGGTTTTTACTTTTGAGTTTTAGGATGGTAGATGATTGGTAATAATACCAGAATTTAGACTAGCTGCATATTTCTCTTCTCACCAGGTGTATACCAGTGTAAATCCATTGACTACTCTGGTGTAAGTGAAAATGGAACCAGACACTGTTTTCAATGCTTATTAAAACCAAATCTCTGAATGTTCTTTGCCTATTCTGTATCTTAATGAGATTTGCAATTAATTTATAAACAAATGTTTATACTTACTTTTTGTACAGGGCTTAGAAGATACAAAGTGCAATGCAAATGCTACATAATGTTATCATTTTGAGATAGTGGCTTTTAGATTCCATATGCTTCATTCAGCAACTCAGGTAATCTTCAAGATTAACAAAAAATATGTTTGACATCAAAATCCATACTTATTCAGAATATAATAATTTTCAGTTTCACTATTTAAAACCAATGAACAAGAAAATAATTTACAAGTTACAAAAAATCTCTAGTAACCAAGATTTGCAAATCAGAATCTGCAGTACTTTTTATACTGTTTCCTAAGCCATTTTGATCTGTGCCCCCTGCCAGTTATTAGGTGTGACATATATGCATGTCGTCTTTCATACACTAGCAGAAACAGAAGGGTAATGAAAGGTATTAGTTCCTTCCACTTCCATGAAAAAAGCTCAAATGATGATAGATTTTCATTTCCTTATTAACAAGCAACTTTCCACTGGAGTTACAAAATGTGTGGCTTCTTAATACTGGTTGGCTATGTACTGTAGTATTCATGAATTTTCGTGACTGGTTCTTAAGCCAATATCTCAAGAGTATAACAGAGCAAAGCAATGAGTTAAAACATAAGGAAGCATTTTATACAGCTACATTTCTCCACAGCAATGCTTAGCTTCATTCTTTGGGCTTCATGCTGAAGAACTCATAATTGTTAAAGTTGGTCAAAAAATAACCTATTTTTGTGTAAAAAATTAGATTTAGAAATTGTCATTTTGACATGTACAAAACAAACTTTTTTTCTTTTCTTTTTTTCTCTGCCTTTTAAAAAAAAGACATTTAAAACATTACAAATACGATATCTTTATTTTTTTATTTAAGGAAAATCTCATAAATGAAAAAAAGGTTAACCATTCTGATAACATTTTCAATAATGTTTTCAATAAACACCTGAAAAACAACCAAAACTACAGCATTTTCCACAATTTTTTGACAATGTCTATTTTTCCTGAAAATACCTTCATTTTTGAAAAGGCCATTTTTTGTCATTTGAAATATTTTTTTGATCAGTTCTTAACATTACCCCACAGCGTAATGTTCTAACATTTCATCTCTGGCGACCTATGTTACCATTCTATTTAAATAACAGCACTTTTTAAAAAAAATGATAGAATTCTAAAGTAATTATCCCAAACTCTGCAATATTGCTATTGTACAATGTTGTGCTTTGGGCCATTGCTGTAAAATAATGCAATTCATTTTTTTTTTCATAAGGGAAGTGAAAATGTGATGGTCCCTAGCAAACATATGTTCACATCATAAAACCTAAAGCATAATTGAACACTTCTTACAGATTCTGTTCAGTAGGTTCCCATGGCTAAAACGCAAAGGGTGTAAGAAACCAGGACTTAGGAACACTGCCAGAGATATGAGGAAACTTGCATACTACCTGCCTGTACTATTCCTGACTTTAACGAGCAGTAACAGCCCCTCAGTGTAATGAGCAGTAAGTTCACATGTATATATGTTTTAAAGAGCATAAGGGGGAGAGTGAAGCCTGATTGGTTTGTCTCTCACTATCTACTATCACGTAAGTTTCTCCCTGATTTATATGGAAAATACCACATCATTATCCTAATTTGATCATTAAAAAATAATAAAATGTGGGGAAATTTGCAGGAATATAAATTGGTTTATTGTTAATTATTGATTGTTGTTAATGCAAGCCATACTTCTATGGCAATATCCCAAGCCAAAGCAGCACATTTTAATGGTTTTTTTCCAACATATATGGATTGACTTTATACATGCATGTATATGGTAATTAAAATACAAGGCAAGGACTGAACTCCATGCTATATTTTTGGTTCATTTTCAGCTGTCAGGAAAGTTTTGAATATTGGAGGTGTTTGGACTCAACTCTACAAGGGCCAGATTTTTAATCAGTGGGAGTTAGGGGCCTAAAACTTTTAAATAACTGGCACTGAGTGCTCTCAACTCCCATGGAACACACTAGAGACAGAGGAAGCTTGACTCATTATGCTATTGGGACCCTTACCAATCAGTGATAAATTTATTTCCTGATCAAAAACACAAAATTGAACTTACTCTTGTTACTAGATTCTAATTTCTAAAGACACCCTACAGGGAACACCATGTGAGCAACATAAAACTGAAAATAATTGCAGCAGAGAGAGAGATTTCCTAGTCATCAACTTCATGAATATTTAGTATTCACATCAGTATTGTAATCACACATGCAATTACAAACATTCCCAGTCATTCTAGAAGAAAGAATAAATGACAGACATAGATTGCTCTTTATCCTTCAAAACAATAGTGTAAAGACTCCAAGGTCTTTTGGGGTTCCCATAATTTCTGATCACTGCATGTGTATACACACAGAGACAAACTTAGCATCTTTTATTTCTATGTTTTTGTTACCTCAGGAAAATCACATGACAGTTCAAAATAGTTTAAAACTCCTGAAAGTTGGAAGAGAAAGCCCTGAACCTTTCTCAGTACAATGGGCTGCTGGATTTCATTTTGTGTGTGAAGCTTTTCCTAAACAGAGTGCAAACCTGCAATGTGCTGAAAGATGATGAATGCCTCACTCATATTAAGGAAAATGAGAATTGAGGCACCAACACCTTGCAGGATCAGACCCACCCTATGTAAAACTAGTAACCAATTTAATGGAAAATGAGAACATTTCTATATAAGATTTTTGAATCACTTTATATGGTGTAAATTGAGTACTCCGGGCATATCCCTAGACTCTGCTACACTCACATTCAATGCAGCTAAAAGTAGGGATGCAAAAATATTCTAAGCTACCTGGTTTCAGAGTAGCAGCCGTGTTAGTCTGTATCTACAAAAAGAACAGGAGTACTTGTGGCACCTTAGAGACTAACAAATATATTTGAGCATAAACTTTAGTTGGCTACAGCCCACTTCTTCGGATGCGTAGACTGGAACATACACAGCGAGTGCAGCACCAAACCTGTCAAGCAGCCGCCATGCATCTCTACATCTCACCAGCTAGAAAAGTCTCACAAAACCATTCCTCAGCTAGGAACTGATGCAGTTCACTGAGCTCTAACTCTATACTTCCCACATCCAACCAGCCCGGGCCCCTAGCATGCCTCCTGCACCAGAGGGAAGGGACGAGGTTGGCATAAAAAATGGCTATGCCAGCTTTTCTCCAGCCTGTGATTTCCTCACACTGAATAAATCTTTAAGGTCACTTTGACCTTTTCCAGCAGTGCAAAATGACATTATTGGGGTTGAGCTTTTGACCCTATATCTCAATTATTGAATTTTATAGATTGTGTAAAGACTTACAGAAAGGATATCATTCCACTTCTCTACTAGGTTTTTATAGTAATTTCCAAAGAATTCCATTACATTCTATAGAAACCTTTCACTTTTACATATATTAAATTCTATAGGAATTTCCTATGGATGCAGACCAACTACAGTGACCCTGAGCCCACATGTGAAATTCTCATTGCAATTAATGGGGGGTTTACAGGTGGCATCTGTATTTCTTTTCATTTTATCCTATATTGTAGTTATAGTTGCACTGAGACTTGTATTTAAAGCAGGACTAAAATCCTTGTTTCACATTCAAAAATTGAATTTAGGGCCAGATCCTCAGCTGATGTAAATCAGAAGAGCTTTGTTGGCATCAATAGACGTGGGGGTTTGCAGTTCTCCTACAAAGGCAGCTACTTCTTCTGTTGAGCCTCCTGTGCTTTGCCAGCATGGAGCCCTAGTCTGACAGAATTTTATTGCTAATTTTCTTGCTTTGTGGGGTTTGCATTGGTAGGGTATCATGCTTAGCAACTTTAATTATAAATTAATCTAATCTTTGTTGAGCATTATAAATTATAGACGCTGGTTCTGGAATACTTATTACTTCCTAATCTGGCAAAAAATATGTATGTTTACATTATAATCTCTGGGTTTCAGTGGGTGTGTAACAGCTCAGGGGCGAGCTACACCTATGATTTGTCCCCTAGTCTCTCTCCTGGAACTCAGCAGTTCACCTCACTTTAGACTGGGTCACTAGGCTTCAACACCTTGTATTTACACCGTATTGCCATGGATACAAAGCAAAAGGTACTTTACACCCCTTTGCAGTCCTTCATGAGTGCACCACTCGGGTGACAGGTTTCGCTACTTTGGATTTAACTCCATTCAGTCAGACAATAATATCAAACAGGTAACCTGAGGTGCATACAATATTCATACACAATAATACAGATATCTCTCTTTTCTCCGCAAGGTGTGTATTCACACAGGGGATTGGCATAAGACCAATACCTGCAGGTTCACACGCAGGTTCCACGTTAACTATCCACGAAAATCAGCACACTGCCCAGTTCCTGGGAACCCTGTTTGGCCTTGAATGTCTTAATGGGAGCCTGATGTCCGCACGCCTCCCACATTATCCTCCTGAGTTCTGTGGTCCCCTCTTCCTTGGGTCTGTAAGAGTGCTGGATGATCACTTCCCCTAGCAGCATCTTCTATACCTTGCCTTATATGGGTCACTATCCCATAATCCAAACATCCACCCCATAGGACAGTGAGAAGATTTTATATAATTAAGTTATTTATTTACAAGGGGGAAGGCTTTCAAAGGCACAAAGGATTGTTAGGTGTCCCGCTCCCAATGAATCTCTCCTAGGCCTATGTTCTGTATCACCCTGCCTTCATTTTTATCCCCTTTCCACTTGAGACACTGTTCTCCAATAATATCAGACCTGTGGGGCAGGTTAATATCAAATCACTCCAGCCAGGTTGTGTTTTATTTTTCCTGTTCTTATTTGAAAGCTTAGCAAGGGCTGCATGGTTTGCAACGATTGTTTTGATGGTTTTTGCTTATTTCCTTATTTATCTTTCGTGATCATGGCATTAGCCAGGATCTTAAACTAACCTTCAGGCTGCTGTCTGCTATCTGCCTAGGACTCTGATATTGATTGATATTTGACATTTGTAGCCTGCTATCTCTATTGACCACTCATTGTATTTCTACGTTAAATCATGCTTTAAAAAATAAAGATTGTTACAGCATCTCACTCTCACAAGTTCACTTTTTTTCATTTGATTTTTTTTTCAGGACTGTTCTTAAAGCTGCACTCCTGAGTCCTGACATTTAAAGCTCTCTATAGGCCAGCCACATCCTATCTACCAGATCGTCTTTCAGATCTTCTAGTCCCTCTAGACTCCACCTTAGCCCTTTTGTTCTCAGTCAGCAAGTCTCTTCTGTGTTCCTAAAGCTGCAGTAAGAGATCATGGGGATACAGTTTTCTCTATGATAATTACCTGCTCCACCCTTCTTGCTCTTCTACAACCTTAGTAAGTTGAGATCAGCCTTTGGCATGCACACATTTCTTTTTCTTCTTATCCAAAGTACAGTGTGCCATCTTGTATTTTACTCTCTTCCTCTTGATGCTTGGCACCGACAGCTTGTATAAAGGTTCAATATAAAACAAATTATTTGTAATTTCAAAATAATTCATTATTCATTGTGACTTCACAGAGTGCATATAGATGATATCCTGGTAAATAAACAAGTTATTAGAGTGCATGTTCCATACGTGTAATACTGGCTAAAAGTAAATTCTAGGATTTTTGAGGACTGATTTACAGCACCTCCAACCCATACACATATGAGAAACGTGGAACAAGACATGATGGGCCAGGTTCTCAGCTCATGCACACGGCTCTTTTGACTTCTTGAGAAAAGGTCAGTATATAAGATTAGCATATCATTTTGTGCTGGCATTTCAACATAATAAAAATTGTATCCAAAATATTATTGGCTTCATTCTGCTCCCTTTCTCAGACTGAGCAGTACCTGACTTTACAAGCCATCTCATTGAAATCGGTAAGAATACTGGTGGAGTAAGGTACTATTCAGTGTGGTTAAGGTAGCATAACTGAGCTATTTTATAACTAAGAGTCAGATTCTGCCGCCCATTCTGATACTGAGTAATACATTTCCTTGTGAGAATTCCCTTTTAACTCAACATGACTGACTCAGACTGAACAGGCATAGTAAACTGTGGTCTTAAATTAATCACGTAATGCTACAGAACGTAGAAAAATATTTCTGTGAGCCATCTAGGAAACTCTTCCATTCTTTCCTGGCCTATACCACAGACAGGAGAGCTGGTGTGTACCTATGGTGAGTCTCAACTGTTTATTGCAGCTCTAGACTTGTTTTTTGAAATGTGTGTGATCGTTTCTTTGGGATGCATGCCAGATAAGCAATATTGCAAAACTTCAGTACATCAGCCCTATGAAGTGTTGCTGGCACAGGCGTTGAAGGCACTTAATTTAATTAGATGAGCCTGCCATTGTTGAAACTGCTGAATATGGTATTTTTGACTGAGCCAAGGAAAATCTAATTTATTAGGCCTTTGAAACTGTGCTGCACTATTGTTATTGTGTTTTCTCACAGTAACCTCTACATTTTGAATATAAATTCTGAGTCCCACTGAAAGCAGTATTTCGCTCTTCTGATCTATGCATATTGCTAATGAGACAAGGTTGCTGGGGTATTTTTTTTTCTCCTGCAGTGAGATTGCATTATCTTCCTGGCTACTGCAGCATGCCATATGATTTTACACCTGATGCCCTGTAAGCCAATAGCCAAACTCAAAGCTATTGCTTTTTATCACAGTTGTGTCCTGTAAGGACAAATTACACTATGGTTTTGCAGTGCTATGGCATTGTCTCCTGCTAATATGGAGACTAATGTATTATACTTAAGGATAGGATAGAGAAGCAAAAAAAAAAAAACCCAACAAACCTTGTGACATTATTAATAAGAAAATGAAACTAGGAGAGGAAAATTAAATCAGAACATTCAGAAAGTTCTCAATTCCATAGCACATGCTTCAATTTTATGTGAGAAACTAGCATTAATGCAATATTATGACTGAGGGAACAAGCACTCAAAAGTTAGAGAATTCCTGAAGTTATTTTGTTCATATTCCTTAAAATCTGATCTATCATTTATATGCCTTAATATATGCCATCTCTATAATACCATAGAATATATCATTGTTCAAATAATGCAAAAGATAATGTAACTAGATTCCATTGCAATAAACACTGGAGTTTCTTAAACAGTCTTAAAGCCAGTACTGACATAATGGGCTTGATTCGGATCTCAACTCCAGCAGCTTTGCAATAGTGTAACTCTACTGGAGAAAATTCTGATCTGAATTACTCTTGTCAGTTAGGTATTATCCATATGTTATCCATGGAGAAATTGAACCAGAGATCTTAAGTGATTTGGCAAAAGTCACACAGAAATTCTGTGGCCCAGCCAGCAATCACATCCAGGGTAAAATCCTAGCAACATTGAAGTCAATGGCAAAACTTCCATTGATTTCAACAGGGCCAAGATATCAACCACATCTCCATATCCTTGTTTCTGTGCCTCAATGCCATGAACATCCTTCTTCTTTCAGAGAACCATGTCAGGATGACAGGACACTAACAGATAATTTTTTTTTCCTGATGTGCAGATGTCACAAACAGAACTGATTGGGAAACAGATATCTCATCTCACTAATGAGAGTTTAAATTTTCTTCCCAATCTCAAATCAGGACATATATATATATTACAATCTCAACAGTATTTCAAATGAAAAACATTTTATTTCAATTTTGACTTTTTAAAAACCAAACTAATTAGTTTAAATTTCAAAATAAAAGGGTTTTTCAAACCCCAAAACTGGAATTTTTCATTGCATAAATGTTGAAATAAAGCATTTTAATAATTTTGAATTTATTTATTTTTTTAGTTGGGAAATGTATCAAATTTGACTCTGTTTCACAAGCAGTCTTGGTTTGATAAATTATACACCAGGGGTCGGCAACCTTTCAGAAGTGGTGTGCCGAGTCTTCATTTACTCACTCTAATTTAAGGTTTCACGTGCCAGTAATACATTTTAATGTTTTTAGAAGGTCTCTTTCTATAAGTCTATAATATATAACTAAACTATTGTTGTATATAAAGTAAAAAAGGTTTTTAAAATGTTTAAGAAGCTTCATTTAAAATTAAATTAAAAGACATAGCTCCCCAGACTGGTGGCCAGAATCCAGGCAGTGTGAGTGCCACTGAAAATCAGCTTGTGTGCCGCCTTCGGCATGCGTGCCATAGGTTGCCTACCCCTGATATACACCATGAATTGTGATTAGTCAAATCATAATGGAGTTAACAGTCTGAAAACAATTGTACATTGAAAGTTATGAACTGAAATTATTCAGTTTTTAGGAAACAGGAAGTTTGTGAAAATTTCCAAACAGCTCAAATCACAAACATCTGAGTATTGCAAGGTAGTGCAATTTATTTAGTTATTATTGGACCTGGTTAAATTAAGTCATCCAACAAATTTAGCCTAATTTTGCTTTTTGCAATTGTTCAAAAACTGAATAATTTCAGTTCACAAATTTCAATGTACAGTTGTTTCAGACTATTAATTTCAGTTATGCCTTTGACTAGTCACAATTCACAATGTATATTTTATCACCTTAACCACATGGTGTATTTTCTTTCCCCTGACCAGACAATGATTTTTTAAACAAGAATAAAAGAATAAAAATGATATATTGCACTTCAATTTTCAGATGCTCAAACTTCTGAGATTTGCATAGAGATATAGACTGTAAAAGCCAGAAGGAAAAATTATGATCATCTAGTCTGAGATCATGCATAACACAGGCCATAGACTGCTGACTTTAACTTCCAGTCATTGGCTCTTGTAATACCTTTGCCTGCTAGATAAAAGAGTCCTCTAGAATCAGTAGATGTCTTCATAAATAAACCAGTGGTCATCCTAATACTTACAAATGAATAAATAATATGACCCCTGAAGAGCAGTATGATGAACCCTCACATTTACTAATGAATCATTTATTATACTATTTAACCAAGTCTTATTAATTAGTTAATTGTAAGAGGAATTGGGAGCACAGCTCTTACAGTACTTTTTTGCTATCTAGTGTGGTCATCATTAAAATCCTTACTTGTTCATTACTCCCTTTTGTGGCTTGGTCAGGATTAGTTTTAATCTAGCTTTACACACGGAAGAACTATGAACACATTGGTAACATTATTTGCAAAGGGTAGCTGTAAAGATTTTAATAGTGATTACTATGGTAAAGTGTATACACTATTTTTTAATTGCATTTTTTTTCTTATCTACAGAAACTAGGACAATAATTGTTATATTTTCTTGAAAGTTTACTTTTCCAGGTAGACAGACCAAATATATATATGCTGCTAATCAGGGAACAATGATAATGGATATGGTCAGTGTTTTTAATATGGTTAGATGAAGAAACCACTGGAGTATTATCATCATTGATTTTTGTCCCTCAGCATAAAATTTCAGTGTTACCTGGTAATTCACCTGCCTACTAAACATGAATTTTGGGCACTCACTCTCTCTCTTTCTTATTTGAAACTTGGGATCTAAGTTTTATTTTAATGTCTGAGTGAAGTGCATTTAAAATGGACTGCAGTAGATTACGCAGGCCAAAGTTGAACAGCCTTAAGGATTTCTAATGAGATTGCAGAAGTAATTATTTTTAATTACCCTCTATCTCATTAGATTACTGGATGGCAGTTATGTCATCTATATAATATGTTTCTCTAGAAACACTAATGAACAGGCAGCCTATGCCCAGCTCTAGGCACCAGTGCTCCAAGCAAATGCTTGGGGCGGCACTTTCCAAGGGGCAGCAAAAACTTGGAACCGGTCCTGGAAGTGATTCACCAAGTGTATCTTGTTAACTGATTTGTATAGGTGGAGCCTAATTCTGATCTCACTTACAATAGAATAAATCTAGAGTAATCCCATGCAGGTCCTTGGGCGAAATTATACTATCAGTTTATAACCTACTTTGTCTCATGCATTTTATACATATGAGCCTGTCAGAGTCTCTATCATATACTTTAGAAATTACAATTCTACTTCAATTTCTCTTCTATTTGCACACAGGATTTCCAGGGGCATATGGGAGGATATCAAGGTAGAAAATGCTCCTGGAGATCTCCTGTACCAATTGCCTCTGCCCAGATTTTCTTCTCAATTCTCCCCTCAAAATAATGTTAGCCCTAAAAGAGGTTTGCTTCCCTACATGATTGTGGTAAAGACAGTTTTAAAAAGCAAGACCGAGTCAATCATAATAGTGCACCACCATATGTTTAACTATGGGACTGCCAAATTCCAGGGGCTGCCAGCAGTAAATCTGCACAGAAGCCAACCAGAAAAGATTGAACAAATTTTGATTTGAGAAAGGAATATGCTACTGCAAAGATCCCCTACTTAATGAAAAGATAATCTCTCATTTTAAAGTAAAATAATTCTGGCCTGCATGATTGTGTTTTCTGTTTTGTTTTTTCATTATAAGAATGGCTGTACTGGGTCAGACCAATGGTCCATCTAGCCCATTATCCTGTCTACCAACAGTGGCCAATGCCAAGTGCCCCAGAGGGAGTGAACCTAACAGGTAATGATCAAGTGATCTCTCTCCTGCCATCCATCTCCATCCTCTGACAAACAGAGGCTAGGGACACCAATGCTTACCCATCCTGGCTAATAGCCATTAATGGACTTAACCTATAGTCCTAGCCTTCACAACCTCCTCAGGTAAGGAGTTCCACAAGTTGACTGTGCACTGTGTGAAGAAGAGCTTTCTTTTATTTGTTTTAAACCTGCTGCCCATTCATTTCATTTGGTGGCCCCTAGTTCTTGTATTATGGGAATAAGTAAATAACTTTTCCTTATCTACTTTCTCCACATCACTCATGATTTTATATACCTCTATCATATCCCCCCTTAGTCTCCTCTTTTCCAAGCTGAAAATTCCTAGCCTCTTTAATCTCTCCTCAGATGGGACTGTCATAAACAGATAGTTAAGGGTTAATGTCTCTTTTACCTGTAAAGGGTTAACAAACAGTGAACCTGCAACACCTGACCAGAGGACCAATCAGGTGACAAAATACTTTAAAATCTCGGTGGAGGGAAGCCTTTGTTTGTGTTTTTTGGGTTTTGCTTTGTTCTCTCTGGGTCCTGAAGGGGACCAGACGTGTAACCAGGTTTCTTGCCAATCTCCCTGCTACAGTCTCTTATATATTCAAAATAGTGAGTATTAAGTAGAAAAGGCAGTTATAGTCTTTTGATTGTTTTCTGTATTTGCAAATGTGTATTTTGCTGGAAGTAATTTAAATTGTAATTTTGCTGAGGGGAGGCTTCTCTCTAATGTCTATAAGCTGAAAGACCTGTAACTTTTACCATCTAAATTACAGAGACAACTTTTACTTTTTTTCTTTCTTTTTATTAAAAGTTTTGCTTTTTAAGACCTGTCTGATTTTTCCCCCTTGTTGAGGCTCAAGGGAATTGAGTCTGTACATACCAGGGAATTGATGGGAGACAGGGAGAGAGAATGGATGGGGGAAAGGTGGAATCCCTTTGTTTTAGATTCACAGGGCTTGAATCTGTCTCTCTCTCCAGGATAGCCCAGGGAGGGAAAGCCTGGGAGGGGGCGAGAAGGGGGATTAAAAACCTGATTTCTCTGTGTTGTGATTCAAGGAGTTTGAATCACGATGATCTCCTAGTGTACCCAGGGAGGGAAAGATCTGGGAGGAAGAAAGGAGGGGGAGGGGAAATGGTTTATTCCTCTTTGTTGTGAGACTCAAGGAATTTGGGTCTTGGGGTCCCCAGGGAAGGGTCTTGGGGGGACCAGAGTGCCCCAAAACACTATATTTTCGGCTGGTGGCAGCTTAATAGATCTAAGCTGGTAATTAAGCTTAAAGGAATTCATGCTGGTACCCCATTTTTCGGACTCTAAGGTTCAGATTGGGGAATTATACCATGACATGGTGAGCAGCGTTGGGATAAGAATCCAAAAGCCAGTGAGTTAAAAGCAAAAGCCAGTAGGATTCTTATTGTTCTTCTTTTCCCTCTGCTAGCAGTTTGTAAGCAGGGGAGAGGGTTTTTAAAAATACAGCCAGAAAACTTTTTTTTCTTTTCTCCTTTCTGGTTGTGCATAGAGACTGACTGCAGGCAGAGACATTAAGGTTTAACAAGGGTCTTTTGTTAAACAAAAAGACTCCAGCTGTGAGTCAGCTACATCAACAAAACACATTTGCAAATTAAAGGGTTTTCTTTTGTTCTAACTTAAACGTGAAAGACTAGTTGAAAAGTGTTAGACTCTGTTGCTAAGCAACGCCAAGGAGACAGCAGAGGAACAGCATTTCAGGCAGTAAACAGAAGAGGGCGCACCAGCACAAGAAAGCAGGAACAAAGAGCACCAGTGCAGCAGCAAGCAATCTAAAAATAGCTAAACTAAAAGCAATAAACAAACACATCGAACATAAAAGACGAATGGAACTAATTCAGGCAGAAATGGCCAGGGAAGAGGCTGCCCACAGGAGAGACATGGAGAAGCAACAAAAAGAGATGGAAAAGCAACAAAAAGAGAGGGAAAAAGAGAGAAAGCATGAACTGGAATTAGTGCAGCCCTGGCATCATGCTCTAGCCAACCCTACCAACCCTTCGCCAGTTACTGTTCCACACCCCAAGAAATTTCCCACCTACAAGGCAGGTGATGACACTGAGGCCTTCTTAGAAAATTTTGAAAGAGCCTGCCTTGGGTGCAACATCTCTGAAGACCAGTACATGATAGAGCTGAGGCCACGGCTCAGTGGACACTTAGCAGAGGTGGCGGCTGAAATGCCTAAGAAGAACATGAATGATTATAAACTTTTTCAAACCAAGGCCAGAATCAGAATGGGGCTAACATCTGAGCATGCCAGTCGGCGGTTCAGAACCCTAAGATGGAAACCAGATGTGTCATTCCCCCGACACGCCTACCACACTGGAAAGAATTATGAGGCCTGGATATCAGGAACACAAGTTAACAATATGGACGAGCTACACCTCCTAATACAAATGGAGCAGTTTTTAAAGGGTATTCCTGAGGAAATAGAAAGGTACATCCTAGATGGGAAACCCAAAACTATAACTAAGGCGGGGGAGATTGGAGCCAAATGGATGGAAGTGACAGAAAAGAAAAAAGCTACTGTCAAGGGGAGCGAATACCCCAGGGGGCACACCAACAATAAATCCTATAACTGAGGGCAGCCCAAGACCCCACCTGCAACCCAAGGAAAGCCACAGACGCCTTATTCTCCCACCTCACCAGTCTCCAGTAACCCACCTCAGCCCAGTGACCAGTCAGCTGGGCCATGCTTTAAGTGTAATGAACTGGGACATATAAAGACCAACTGCCCCAAGAACCCCAACCGAGTGCAGTTCATTACACCACCATCACACTGACGATCCCCAAGCCCAGATGCCTCTCAAATACCCTTGGAGCGAAGGGAAATTTTGAGAGTGGGTGGAAAGAAAGTTACCACGTGGAGAGACACGGGGGCACAAGTGTCAGCTATCCACCAATCCTTGGTGGACCCCAAATTCATCAACCCAAAGGCCCAAGTGATAATTTACCCCTTCACGTCACAAGCTGTAGACTTGCCTACAGCTGAACTGCCTGTCCAGTACAAAGGCTGGTCAGGAATGTGGACTTTTGCAGTCTATGACAATTATTCCATCCCCATGCTACTGGGAGAAGATTTGGCCAAGCAGGTAAAGCGGGCCAAGAGGGTGGGAATGGTTACATGCAGCCAAACCAGGCAAGCTTCCAGACCCATCCGTGTTCCTGAGCCGTCCACAGGGGCCCCGTCTGTGTTACCAGAGACCCAGACAGAGGTAGTGGACCTGGATCCCCTACCAATGACTGAAACAGCCACAGTGCCTCCAGTCCCAAACTAGGAACTGAAAAAGCAACCAGCACCAGAACTATTGCCAGCACTGACACCCGCGCTTGCAAACTCATCTTCAACCCCAATGCCAGAGGGCGGCAGAGAGCTTGAACTGGCAGAAGCAGCAGTCAACCAAACCCAAGAGGCTCAGCCGGAGCCTGAAATACCACCTGGTGCACCAGCGGAGAGCGGTTCACCAGCAACAAAAACAACCCCATCACCTACATTACTTCCAGAGGGACCAAGTCCAAGTCCACAGTCTAAGAAAGAACTGGTGTCTCCAGCCTCAAGGGAACAGTTCCAGACTGAGCAGGAAGCAGATGACAGCCTTCAGAAAGCTTGGGCGGTGGCACAGAGCACCGTACTGCCTCTCAGCTCTTCTAACCGATCCCGGTTTGTTATAGAACAAGGACTTTTATACAAGGAAACTCTTTCTGGTGGACACCAGGAAGACTGGCATCTGCAAAAACAGTTGATGGTTCCAACTAAGTACTGGGAAAAGCTCTTAAGCTTAGCCCATGATCATCCCAGTGGCCATGCTGGGGTGAACAGAACCAAAGACCGGCTGGGGAAGTCCTTCCACTGGGAGGGGATGGGCAAGGAAGTTGCCAAGTAAGTCCGGACTTGTGGGGTGTGCCAAAGAGCGGGAAAGCCCCAAGACCAGGTCAAGGCCCCTCTCCAGCCAATCTCCATAATTGAGGTCACATTTCAGCGAGTAGCTGTGGATATTCTGGGTCCTTTCCCAAAAAAGACACCCAGAGGAAAGCAGTACATACTGACTTTCGTGGACTTTGCTACCCGATGGCCAGAAACAGTAGCTCTAGGCAACACTAGGGCTAAAGCTGTGTGCCAGGCCCTAACAGACATTTTTGCCAGGGTAGGTTGGCCCTCCGACATCCTTACAGATTCAGAATCTAATTTCTTGGCAGGAACCATGAAAGAACTGTGGGAAACTCATGGGGTGAATCACTTGGTTGCCACCCCTTACCACCATCAAACCAACGGCCTGGTCGAAAGGTTTAATGGAACTTTGGGGTCCATGATACGTAAATTCGTCAATGAACACTCCAGTGACTGGGATAGGTTGCCGCAGTTGCTTTTTGCCTACAGGGCTGTACCACATCCCAGATTAGGGTTTTTGCTGTTTGAACCATGAGGTTAAAGGGCCAGTACAGTTGGTGAAGCAGCAATGGGAGGGGTTTACGCCTTCTCCAGGGACTAACATTCTGAACTTTGTAAGCAACCTACAAAGCACCCTCTGACACTCTTTAGTCCTTGCTAAAGAAAATCTAAAGGATACTCAAAAAGAACAAAAGGCCTGGTATGATAGACATACCAGGGAGCATTCCTTCAAGGTAGGAGACCAGGTTATGGTCTTGAAGGCTCAACAGGCCCATAAAATGGAAGGGCCATTCAAGGTCCAAGAGCACCTGGGAGCTGTTAACTACCTCATAGCATTTCCCCATTCCTCCCTAAAGCCCAGAGTGTACCATGTTAATTCTCTCAAGCCATTTTATTCCAGAGACTTACAGGTTTGTCAGTTTACAGCCCAGGGAGGAGATGACGCTGAGTGGCCTGAAGGTGTCTACTATGAAGGACAAAGTGACGGTGGCGTGGAAGAGGTGAACCTCTCTACAACCCTGAAACGTCTGCAGCGGCAACAAATCAAGGAGCTCTTCCCTAGCTTCGCCCCATTGTTCTCAGCCACTCCAGGATGGACTGAGCGGGCATACCACTCCATTGACACAGGTAATGCTCACCCAATTAGAACCCCACCCTACTGGGTGTCTCCTCATGCCCAAGCTGCTATAGAACGGGAGATCCAGAACAGCTACAGATGGGTATAATCCGCTCATCTACCAGTGCATGGGCTCTCCAGTGGTTCTGGTACCCAAACCAGATGGGGAAATACGCTTTTGCATGGACTTCCGTAAGCTACATGTGGTAACTCGTCCAGACAACTATCCAATGCCACGCACCGATGAGCTATTGGAAAAGTTGGGATGTGCCAAATTCATATCTACAATACACTTAACCAAGGAGTACTGGCAAGTACCGCTAGATGAACCTGCCAAGGAACGGTCAGTATTCATCACCCACGCAGGGGTGTATGAATTTAATGTGCTTCCTTTCGGGCTGCGAAATGCACCCGCCACCTTCCAAAGGCTGGGAGATGGTCTACTAGCAGGATTGGGACAATATGCAGTTGCCTACCTCGATGATGTGGCCGTTTTTTCTGATTCATGGCCCGAACACATAGAACACCTAGAAAAAGTCTTTGAGCGCATCAGGCGGGCAGGACTAACTGTTAAGGCCAAAAAGTGTCAAATAGGCCAAAACAGAGTAACTTACCTGGGACACCAGGTGGGTCAATGAACCATAAATCCCCTACAGGCCAAGGTGGATGCTCTCCAAAAGTGGCCTGTCCCAAAGTCAAAGAAACAGGTCCAATCCTTCTTAGGCTTGGTTGGGTATTACAGGCGATTTGTACCACACTACAACCAAATCGCTGCCCCACTGACCGACCTGACCAAAAAGACCGAGCTGAATGCAGTTAAGTGGACTAATGAGTGTCAAAAGGCCTTTACCCAACTTAAGGCGACGCTCATGTCTGACCCTGTGCTAAGGGCCCCGGACTTTGACAAACCATTCCTAGTAACCACAGATGCATCTGAGTGTGGTATAGGAGCAGTTCTCATGCAGGAAGGACCGGATCAAAACTTCCATCCTGTTGTGTTTCTCAGCAAGAACTGTCTGAGAGGGAAAACCACTGGTCAGTCAGTGAAAAGGAATGCTACACCATTGTGTACGTCCTGGAAAAGTTACACCCATATGTTTGGGGATGGCGGTTCCAGCTACAAACTGACCATGCTGCTCTAAAGTGGCTTCATACTGCCAAGGGAAACAACAAAAAACTGCTTCGATGGAGTTTAGCTCTCCAAGATTTTGATTTTAAAATTCAACACATTTCAGGAGCTTCTAACAAAGTAGCTGATGCACTCTCTCATGAAAGTTTCCCATAATCCACTGGTTAAAGATTGTCCTTAAAATGTAGAAAGTCTTGTAGTTTACATGCTTAGTAGTATATGTAAAGGTGCATGTGTTGTATTAATCTGGTTATTCTAAAGTTCTAGGAAGAAATCACCTCCAGTGAGGTTTCCCCACTGTCTGCGATTTGGGGGGCATGTCATAAACAGATAGTTAAGGGTTAATGTCTCTTTTATCTGTAAAGGGTTAACAAACAGTGAACCTGCAACACCTGACCAGAGGACCAATCAGGTGACAAAATACTTTAAAATCTCAGTGGAGGGAAGCCTTTGTTTGTGTTTTTTGGGTTTTGCTTTGTTCTCTCTGGGTCCTGAAGGGGACCAGACGTGTAACCAGGTTTCTTGCCAATCTCCCTGCTACAGTCTCTTATATATTCAAAATAGTGAGTATTAAGTAGAAAAGGCAGTTATAGTCTTTTGATTGTTTTCTGTATTTGCAAATGTATATTTTGCTGGAAGTATTTTAAATTGTAATTTTGCTTGGGGGAGGCTTCTCTCTAGTGTCTATAAGCTGAAAGACCCTGTAACTTTTACCATCTAAATTACAGAGACAATTTTTACTTTTTTTTCTTTCTTTTTATTAAAAGTTTTGCTTTTTAAGACCTGTCTGATTTTTCCCCCTTGTTGAGGCTCAAGGGAATTGAGTCTGTACATACCAGGGAATTGGTGGGAGACAGGGAGAGAGAAGGGGCGGGAAAGTTTGAATCCCTTTGTTTTAGATTCACGGCGCTTGAATCTGTCTATCTCTCCAGGATAGCCCAGGGAGGGAAAGCCGGGAAGGGGGAGGGAAGGGGGATTAAAAACCTGATTTCTCTGTGTTGTGATTCAAGGAGTTTGAATGACGGTGATTTCCTAGTGTACCCAGGGCAGGAAAGATCTGGGAGGAAGAAAGGAGGGGGAGGGGAAATGGTTTATTCCTCTTTGTTGTGAGACTCAAGGAATTTGGGTCTTGGGGTCCCCAGGGAAGGCTTTTGGGGGGAACAGAGTGCCCCCAAACACTATATTTTCAGGGGGTAGCAGCTTAATAGATCTAAGCTGGTAATTAAGCTTAGAGGAATTCATGCTGGTACCCCATCTTTTGGACTCTAAGGTTCAAATTGGGGAGTTATACCATGACAGGGACCCGTTCCAAACCCCTAATCATTTTAGTTGCCCTTCTCTGAACCTTTTCTAGTGCCAGTATGTCTTTTTTGAAATGAGGAGACTACATCTGTACACAGTATTCAAGGTGTGGGTGTACCATTGATTTATATAAGGGCAATAAGATATTCTCCATCTTATTCTCTATCCCCTTTTAAATGATTCCTAACACCGTGCTTGCTTTTTTGATCACCTCTGCACATTGCATGGACTTCTTCAGAGAACTATCCACGATGACTCCAAGATCTTTTTCCTAAGTAGTTGTAGCTAAATTAGCCCCCCATCATATTGTGTGTATAGTTGGGGTTATTTTTTTCAATGTGCATTACTTTACATTTATCCACATTAAATTTCATTTGCCATTTTGTTGCCCAATCACTTAGTTTTGTGAGATCTTTTTGAAGTCCTTCACAGCCTGCTTTGGTCTTAACTATCTTGAGCAGTTTAGTATCATCTGCAAAGTTTGCAACCTCACTTTTTACCCTTTTCTCCAGATCATTTATGAATAAGTTGAATAGGATTGGTCCTAGGACTGACCCCTGGGGAACACCACTAGTTACCTCTCTCCATTCTGAGAATTTACCATTTATTCCTATCCTTTGTTCCCTGTCTTTTAACCAGTTCTCAATCCATGAAAGGACCTTCTCTTTTATCCCATGAGAGTTTAATTTACGTAAAAGCTTTTGGTGAGGGACCTTGTCAAAGGCTTTTTGGAAATCTAAGTACACTATGTCCACTGGATCCCCCTTGTCCACATGTTTGTTGATCCCTTCAAAGAACTCTAATAGATTAGTAAGACACGATTTCCCTTTACATAAACCACGTTGACTTTTGCCCAACAATTTATTTTCTTCTAGGTGTCTGACAATTTTATTCTTTATTACTGTTTCAACTAATTTACCCTGTACTGACATTAGACTTGCCAGTTTGTAAGGAGGGATCACCTCTAGAGCCCTTTTTAAATATTGGCGTTACATTAGCTATCTTCCAGTCACTGGGTACAGAAGCCGATTTAAAGGACAGGTTACAAACCCTACTTAATAGTTCCGCAACTTCACATTTGAGTTATTTCAGAACTCTTGGGTGAATGCCATCTGGTCCCGGTGACTTGTTAATGTTAAGTTTATCAATTAATTCCAAAACCTCCTCTAGTGACACTTCAATCTGTGACAGTTCCTCAGATTTGTGACCTACAAACGCCAGCTCAGGTTTGGGAATCTCCAAACCTGCAGATTGGTTCTTTTTTTCTTATTAGCAAATCTCTAATCTTTGTAAACCTATTGGAGAAACTGCTATCAGCTCCTGGACAACAAAAAAAAACACATTTGGCATGGTATCAAGCCCTTAGAGGTTTTGATTTCCCTGAAAACCCAACCTGGCATACATGGGTGATCTAAAAATAAACTGTGGAAGCGAAGCATTAATTGAGGATGCTGTTTATAAAACTGTGCATAAAACTTTACAGTGTATAACAACCTGTGATGGACACAAATGTCCACAGTTTACAGGTAATTTATTTCATCATGAATGTATTTGTTTTTTTTACAGCATGTAAATATGTCCCCCTCTTTCTGTCAATTGATATAACAGTGACATATATCCAAAGCTTTTGGAAAAAGATTTGTGGAACACTGAACAACATAATATTGATTATTTTCATTTTTTGCTTTAAGATGGATCCCAAACTTTCTCTTTAGGTGGATTTCTGGGCAAATGGATTGAAGCACTGATGAAAAAAATGCATTACATTTATTATAATCACTAATAGATGTATTCTCAAATGTTGGAGTTAGGCACATTGTCCAACCATAGAGCAATTGTTTCTGTTAATTAAATACTTTCTACTAATGGCACAGTTTACTGGATATTTTGCCTAAGGCAGCAATGTCTTCAAAATAAATGGTTCCCAGTTTAGCTATCATTTAGCTAGAAAAACCTGACCAACTGCATTATGAGTTGGAAGATTATCTGCTGTATTCCAATTACTCAGAACTGGACTGTGTGGGCAAGAGTTTCAAAATTGATTTGTGATTCTGGGTATCCAACTTGGCACACCTAAATGGGCCAATATTTTTGGAAAGTAGAGCAATTACCGGCTGATAAACAAGCCCCTTTAAGGTGTCTCAAGGTGAACACCCAAAATCACTAGGCAGTCTTAAAAATCTTGACCTGGAAAACTCTCTTAGGATACTGCATTTGGTATAGTCTGAACTTATATACTTCCTTTTGGTATTTATGGAATTTTTTCTATGTATTTTGTTTTTGCATCAACACTTGTAAAAGGCTTATTAAAAATCAGCGTATAACTTTCCCTATTATCCATCATGAGGCCTCACATGTATTCCAATAAAACAGATTTAAAGCCAGCTCAGTGCATTATCTGAAATAAATCCCAGGTTGAGAACATCCTTTATTATCCATAGGATCAATTAGATGGTGCAGATTAGACTATATATTTAATGAAACAATTTTATTACCAGTATCTACACAGTAGGAGAGGAAAGATAACAGAAAAGAAACAAGGTCTGTGATGTTTTCTGGGACCAAGAGAGCTTCAAAAACAGACATCTAATTGAAAGAGATTTTACCTAATGAATAATCAGTTAAATATAACACTGTATCTCCAGAATAGACCAGACTCCATAAATCCTTTACCATATATAAGGTTAGGGTGAATGATGGTATGAGTTAGCTACTTGCCCAAGGGAAGGACAGACTAAGCCACCAGGGCTAGTATACTTTTGGCATGGAGGTGTTAATGATTGTGAGAGTGTTCGTGACAAATCTCAATCACAGCTCAGTGATAAATCAAGTTAAAAGAAATGTTAAAAGACTCTTAAAACCAATCAAATAAGCAAAGTTCCCTAAGAATGACAGGAAGTTTAAAATAAATAGGCTTAACATGAGACATAAGTTAGGAGATTTTTAAGGCCTGGTTAGTTTATACATTGTGAAGAGTTCATAAAATGTTAACGCAACTAGTGTACAAAGAGGGTCTAGCTGATGTTGCATTGATCATTGCAAGTTTCATAGTTCAAGCACAAGTCTTCCCTTGCAAACATACACTTTTTTTCTGTTATTACCTTACAATTGTGTCAGGACTTTCTGTATCAGCACAGTGTGAACTCGTCAGTGGATAAGCTTGTTATTGATAATCTTGTTTACTTTACTACCTCTCTGCAGAATAATTACATTATGGTCCTCTCAAGGGCATATCACCTTGAATCATCCAGTACCTGAATTGTTTATATAGATGACATGGTGAGCCTAGCCACACTATATTTCTTCGTTCTTTGTTCTGAAGATAGTTGTATAGAGATGTCTAACAATTACCTAAAAATCCTAGAATACCTTCTAGATGCATTATACATTTAAACGAAGATAACATCAGATTAAAAAAACTAAATTGGGATCAATTTAAGAAAAATATAACAAAAAATAATAGATATTGGGAAAATAAGAAATAACTCTTTAAAGCATATAGGTAACCTTTCCCATGAGAAAGAAGGTACTGACAGAAATTATCTTCCAGATTATAAATTTCTTAGACCTACTGCAAGTTAAACAAAACTACACTGCTCGTTTACAATGGGCACATATACTTACATTTCTTTTGAGAAATGAAGATCAAATTTTCCATCTGCCTTTTCAATAAGTAATGGTAAAAAGGGGGATATTTCCCTCTTTATATTATGAGAAGAGGAGGAAATAATTTTTCGGCAGCATGCCTGCGGAGGGTCCGCTGGTCCTGGGGCTTGGGCGGACCTCCTGCAGGAGTGCCGCTGAATCTGCGGGACCGGGGACCTCCTGCAGGCAAGCCGCCAAAGGCAGCCTGCCTGCCATGCTTGGGGTGGCAAAATATCCAGAACTGCCCCTGTTACTGAACCACTGATAATTATTTTTTTTTGGTGTGTGGGGGGGGAACATGGACAACAGGGGAGGAACCAGAAGAATGCAGGGAAGCAAGTATAATACCAATTTACAAATAGGAAAAGAAGTGTGAACCTGTAAATTACTGTCCTATAAATCTAATGTCCTTCCCTAGTAAAACAACAGTATGAATATGAAAATAAAAAAGATCACTTAACATCTAGAAGATAAAGTCACCAGAAGCAATAATCAATCGGTAACTTGGGTTTATAAATAATTTATGGAATAGTCTCCCAAAAGAGAAACCTCCCTCTGTTGGGAATTTCAAAACTAGTTTGTATAAAACACTAGAAAATACATCATATGAAATCCTTTTTTGGCAGGGAGGTGAACTAGATGTTAAGTACGTTCTATCTCTATGATTACACTTCCAACACATATGGTAAATTAAAGGATTTTAAAATTTGATTATTATATATTTTACACCCCTAACTTTTAATCAAAACTAGAAGCTAAATTATAACCTAGCCATCTTATTTTCTATCCATTACAAAGTAAACTTAATTAAGAGCTGAGGACTTCTCTCAAGCACTTATTGATTCTCATGAACAGATCCCTTGTGTACCTGTCTTTACGAAACTTCACCATTCACATGTCTAGTCCTCTGAGTCCACAAAGAACCTAATATATTTTGGATACTATCACAATATTAATGAATAAAAGAATAATGTCTATGCCACAGTTTAATTGTGCCATAAAATACTCTGTTTTCTGGGACATTGCCAAGAGCAATTTCCTATAGGTAAATATCTTAGTTCTTATGTACAGATTAAGTTTATTCTGTTAAAACAATTTACCATTGTGGCAGACCAACTATGAAATCTGAGCAAAAACAATGACATTTTTATATTGGAGTAAGGTATTCCAATGTACAAATGAAGCTAAAATTGAGTGGACTACCTTGTAATGTAAAATATTTTAGGGAAAGGTTCTGATCACAGCCACACCAAATTAATTCATGAGTAAATTTCTTGACTTTAATTTCCAGATTTATACTGCTGTAAATGAAGACAGAATCTAACCCTTAGTAGTCTCTGGTAATACTTATTTTAAAATACCAAGTCAAATTTGTTTACACTCAAGAACTGCACTGAATTTAGTGGGATTGAATAGGCCCAGCTGAGGGCAGAATTCATCCCTAATACCACATGACTGAAGTCAGTGTAATTATACAATGATTGAATTTGGTTCAGTATATTGAGGGCCTGATTTTCCTCTCTTTCACATTTATTTAACTCAGAAGTAACTTAACTGAAATCTTTCTAGGTAGTCTAGTGTAACCTGATATATATAAGAGGAGAATAATGTCAACTGTTTTTTCATTAACAGGTGGACTTAGAATACTACTTTCACAGAATGTAGACAAGAGTCTGCCTTCAGATGTACATTGCACATCAATGGAATTCCATGTGGATATTGGAAGGCGGAATTTGGCCCTGTTTTATTTTTTTTCCAACAGTCTTTTATGACTCGTGGATATTAATTTGTATTACCAAGAATCCATTAATTCTTCACTCCCATCTGTAAATATTCCAATTAAGTATCAATGTCAGCAGACCATGTGCAAGATAGGTGTGAAGTGTTATTTTGAATTTCAAGAGGATCCCCATGCACAAAGTTTAACATACTGTGCAAACGAAAATGTTCAAGTATTTTGATTTGGTATTCATTTCATTTTCTCCAGAGATTTTTTTTCAAATCAGTCATTTTTGGTCCCATATCTGGTAATTGAATATTTATACTTCTACTGTAGAGTATTTCAGTAGGTGACTTTCCACATTGCAGTAATGTTGCTCTACAGCTGAGTAGTGCTAAATACAGATTTTCTCTTGCATCCATTGCTTTTTTGAGCAATTTCTTCACTATGCATGCTCCACATTCGGCTAATCCATTATCCTGAGGCTATTTGAGGCTACATGTCTCATGATGAAAGTTGTACATTATAGCAAATTCCAGGAATTCCCCATTTTTGAACTATGTTATGTTGTCATCTGTTACTGTTCTTTGAATTCCAGGACATGCAAATACAGATTTAATGGGCCTAACGACTGTTGCTGCAGTGATATCTTCAAGTGTGACTACTTCTGGGAAATTGATTAATTAGTCCAGTATAATAACTAGGTGATCATGTCTTTCAAATTGAACGTGCCAATTTCAATTTTGTCCCTTGGAACTGTGCGTTGTTTATGTGGTATTGTTTTTTTCTGTTGGAAATCTCCATGCTGATATGTACCACACATGCTCACCATTTCTTTGATGCCTCTAGTCATCTGTGGCCAGAATACAACTTCTTTAGCTCTCCTTTTGATTTGGTCATTCCCAGGAGCCCTTCACGTAATTATTAATTTTCCTTCTCATCACTGTAAGAACCATGATCTACGTTTCCTTCAAGAGCATTTCTAAGATCACTGATAGCTCATCTTATAATGGGAATACGTGGGTGGGAAATGTTGATTTTTCCCTCTTTTTCTTATCACTTGCATCACTGCTTGCATCATTTCATCTTTAGGTGTTTCTGTCTCCAATTCATCACATATGCCTGGAGATAACAGCATATGACTCATCATGTTTACATGTATGTTTAATGCTAGTTGCAGGTCATGTGACTGTGTATTGTCAGAAGAAGCATATGCTCTTGAGTATGTGTCTGCCATTAATAGGTGGCATCCAGGTTGGAACTCCAGGGTTACATCATACTTTCATATTTTCTGCAATCAGTGGCCTGTGCTCAGCTTCTGCTTTGAAGCTATGATCATAAAGTCATGACATTTGGTATATCCATATGCCAGCTCTCATGTCTGTTTTTGTTTGTTTGTTTGTTTTTTAATTTGTGCATAAATATGCTCTGCGGCTGTAACAACCCTAGTTGTGTACGCCACCAATCAGGTTCCCTGACACTGTAAAAGTACTGCTTTTGAGGCCTCCAGGGAAATGTGATGTCTTTCAGTGGGTCAAAAAATTGTAGCCCTGGACCTTATATCAGAATTTGCTTTAAATCACCAAACTCTAATTTATGCTCTGGCATCCATGTCCAGTCAGTAACCACGTGGAGGAGAGGTTTTAGGTGAGTTGTACCAGCTATATAGTTAGGTATGATTTGCCGATGTAATTCAATATTCCAAGAAGCCTTTTAATTCCCTTTTTGATCTTCCTGTCTTGGTATGTTCAGTATTTCTTGACTCTTTGACACAGCAGCAAGGTTCCATGGCAAGTCAGTTTCTCTCACAAATGTGATATTTCCATTGTTTGAAGATATCATTTGGCTTTATTCAGTTTAAGGATATTAGCTTTTGCAATTTCCAGTTCTCCTGTCAGTTTTTCCTGATGTTCAGTAGCACCGCTGCCCCAAATTATGTCATAATCAATGTACACTTTCATGCCATCTAGACCCTTTAGCACAGAAATACTTCGGGAGGCAAACACATTCCAAGCAGTTTTAGGAAATGGTTTTGGACAAACGGGGTTTCTTGAAAGTGCAGATCTTGGAGCTCTCAGTGTTCAAGGGGAATCTGCAAAATCCAGGCCACACATCTCATTTGTTGAAGTATTTGGCTCCTAACAGCTCATTTCTTTTGGGTTGCTGGAAGTGTTTTCTTTTTATGCTTTTGTTGAGTGCCTTGCACAGCCATAGTCCTTCACCGTTTTTCCTCTGCAATTACTGAGTGAACCCAATCTTTTGGGTCTTCTGTTCTCTAAATGATATCACTTGCTGTCATGTTTTGCAGCTCTTTTTCTACCCTCTTTCTTAAGGCTTGTATAATTTTTTTGTGTAGCATATGCCATAGGTTCTGTGTTTTCACTTAATCATAATGTTTATGTTACTGGGAGGTACCCATTTCCTGTGAATAGGTCTTCATATGATGTTATTAATACTTCCATATCTGGTTCTATGTTGTCTTTCTGTCTCCCTATGGTGTATGCTGACTTAATGAGACCAAGCACCTCATATGTGTAGACCCAAGACTGTTTGCTTGTCTTTCTGTACCACCACAAACTCTTTGCTTATCGTTTTCCTTTTGTACTCTTCCATCTCAGGAACTGTCCCTCGATTATAGTATTTCAAAGACATTTTTGACTCTTCCTCTTTTATGTGCTTCTTCCAATCTCTGTTATAACATCTACTGGTGCCCCCATGTCTATTTTGTATGTCATGTAAGTGCCATTTGTGCACAATTTTTAATTAGCCAATCTTGATTTTCTGCCTTCTCCTTTATTGGATTTAAGAACAGCTTTTCACCTGAGGAATCCCATTCTGTGCTTCATACATTCACTTTCCTGCTTCTCTGCATAGTTCAGCGTAATGGTTGGGTTTATTATATTTTTCACATATGTGCCTGAGTGCTGCACATTTCCTATACTCATGCTGGTTGCCACATTGCTGGCAATTGTTTCCTGCTTTCTATGTTTCTGTACTTGGCCAATGTAATTTCTGTTAACTTTTCCCTTGCTGGTTTAGCTATAGTATTCACAATAATGTGTTCAGTACATTTTTTCAAGGCTTTTTATTTATTTTCTATTTGTTCTGCTGCTTGGCATATGCATATTGCCCTTTCTAGCATCAACTCCATCTCCGTTAGCAATCATTCAGACTGGTTTATTGTTACTCCAGGACAATCTGGTCTTTAATGAGAGTCTTTTACTATTCCATATTTACAGGACTGACTTTTTATTTTTTTAAATCTCTGGCGAACTCTTCTATTGTTTTCCCTGCATTCTGTGTTCTCATCCTGAACATATATCTTTCAAAATGTAACTTTTTCTCTAGGGATATAGTGCTCCTCAATATATTAATTATATCTGCAAAGCTTTCCTCTTTCTCTCTTCCTTCCCCTCAGTCTTTGTGAAATGCATTGTACCCATCTAGGGTGTCTGTGCCTGCCACTGTTAAGAGTGGAGCAATCTTTCATTCACCCTCCAGTTTATTTCTCCTTTTGGCATTTATATACAGCTCAAATTGTTGTTTGAACTGTTTCTAAGCACATTCAACATTTCCCCTGATTCTCAGGGCTTGGGGGTGGGATGGGGTGGGGGGGAGTTATGTGCAGTTGCACCAGCTCTGTCAGTGTCACCTCTCACTGGGTCTTCCAGCACACCGTACCTGCCACTCTTCATACCATGTAGTACCTTACTGACAAGTAGACTGGATCCAATATAAACTTTTTGTTGTGAACAGATAACTATAGCAATGAAATAACAGAATGTCCTACTGTTCTGTGTAACTGTAGCTCGCAACTCCCCTGGGCTGGGCTTGAATCATAGAAATATAGGGCTGGAAGGGCCCTTGAGAAGTTATCTGTCCAGTCCCCTGAACTGTGGCAGGACCAAGTAAACCTAGACCACTTCCGACAAGTGTTTGTCCAAATTATTTTTAAAAGTTTCAGTGATCGGTTAAGTAGGAAAAATCAAATGCACAACTACAAAATGGAGATAGAACTGCGGAAAAGTATTTGAGAGTTATAATGGACCACAGATGGAATATGAGTCAGCTTCTTTGTTTCTGACCCCATCAGTAAGTCACCCAAAGACTGCCTCTAGACACATCACCTTCATATTGTGTGCATAACAAAATTCATGTGGTGGAGGTGGGGCCAAGGTTCAGAGTGTGGGACAGGGCTCAGGGCTGGGCCAGAGGATTGGGGTGCAGAGGTGTGAGGGCTGGGGATATGGGCTCTGGGGTGGGGCCAGGGATGATGGGTTTGGGGTACAGAAGTGTGCTCAGGGGCTACATCAGGGAGAGAAAAGACTCCCCCATGTCTCTTTCCCTGCAGCAGCACCTGGGCTGGTGGGAAGAGGTGCCTCTCTGCACCGTGGCAGCTCTGGGGCTGGAGGATAGGTGCCCCTCCCCTAGCTGCGGCAGGTCCCTGGGTTGGGTTCCTTGAGCACCTGCATGGCCCTACATAGGCTGCTGCATGACCATGCAGCTTACAGGGAACTTAGACTAAAGATCAAGTCTTTTATTATTTTTAAGTGATAACACTCAACTCCTGTAATGCTATTCATCAGGCATCAAACAGCTATATCCCTCCTGGTAATGTGATATCACTTAGTGCTGTCAAGGCTTAGTTAGTGGCAGTGTCTATTTTTTAAATATTAAAAAGGCTTAGCTCTAAATTAATAGAATCTTTTTTGACTACTTTTCTCCAGTCCGATTACCAAATTACATATAAATGGTATTACATGCTCCTGGTCCCTTCTCAGCAGATGCAGTAAAGAAGGTTGCTATCTATTTGTTTTAACTGTTGTGCCCACCTTCTCTACAGTTTATTATAACTACTGAACTTCTGGCTATTGCTGTGAGGAGCAGAAATCTGCTTCAGGGTATTAATAGCGGTAAAAGATGCTGTAAGATTTAACCTTATGCTGAACACATTTTCTAATTTATCTTGAAAACAATATCCTTCAGATGCCTTTCACCTGAAGATGATTTCTCAGTCTTTCCAAGTTGCAATATAATATGACAAAAATATGAAATAGTACTACTCAATACCACTCAAGTCTGTTTACTTCCTTAATATAAGATGGGCATCAGATGGAAGAAAATATCTGTGTGTCACTTACAATCGCCCCATCCAGCACAGCTAAATTACATGAAAAATATCCAGAAGGCTTTTAGTGTCAAGTTTTTCCTAAACTTGGTAGGAGGTTTTAAACTATTATATTAGTTTTAGTGTATAATTCTAAGCATATAACATTCTAAGCAGACTTCCCTTATAATCAGCCATAAAATTCTTTACTTGCTTAATAACCTTTTACAGTATAAAGGCCAGATCTTCAGATGCTGTAACTCAATATAAGTCTGTTCCTTAACCCTAAATCTGTTCACTTAAGTGGAAGCATGCTGATTTGCATGGAAGGACTGGGAATTTTTGTCTCAGTGGCATTGCCCTCCCACCATTACTGGAACATTTTGGGCTGCAGGGTTTTGTAAGTGATGCCAGCTTGGCTGGCACCACCCATCAATGGTCGGTCTGCTTTTTCACAGAATTTGGGTCAGAAATTTAAACCAGGGCCCATCTTAATTCTCCATGCTATGGTTGCTACTGAAAAACCAAAGACAGACCCCGCCAATGGCAGCAGAGCTCCATAGAGTTACCATGGAGAAAGGGGCAGTGAAGCCTATGAAAAAACAACCATCATACAGCCAGTTTCTGCCTCTGTGGCTCCTCAGTATCTATGCAGTTGGGAGTTGCTCTGTGGAAAATTGCCACAAGGCAAAGATCTCATATTACGAAGATGTTTTGTAGGAAAATTAGTCAGAACGATGTAACATATTCCTGCCCCCCTTATATGGGGATCTTCACAGGAAGGGGAAATATGGATCATAGTTTATTTCAGGAATAGTGAAATTCGAATGGAGTCTACATAGGTAGCTGGAGTATTGAGTCGTCTTAGATGTGCCAGAAAATGCACATTACTTAAATAAAACTAATGAAACCCACAATGCTGTAAAACTAGCCCTTCCTCTAGGACTTGCTAACATTCTTCATCTGCATTACACAAGATTTGTTTCTTGTTTGATGGGCTATTTAGGTACAGGGGTGTACAAAATGAAAATATTTGCTATTACATTCTACCAGGATACAGACACATGAAAACAATGCTTACAGCCTTCCGGTAGTTTCATTAAGATTAAACACCAAATACATTCTTACACATTTAACAATCACTTTGAGCTACACTAATATACAAGTGAATTAGCCTGGCTTCCATCTGTGAGTTTGTCAGTTCTCATCTGACACCTAGTCTGCCAGTGTCCTAGATGTAAAAACAGGTTACAAATGAGTTTTGTTTTGAATATTAGGATTTATTCACAGGTTGAAATGGAATCCAGGCAGACTGAAGGTGAAACAATCATTTGCATAAGACACTATGATAAGTCCTTAGCTGGTATAAATCTGCATAGCTCCATTGACTGAAGTAGAGATATACCAGTTTAAGCTCTCTTTCTTTATTGGGGTGATTTTAAAAGGTTTGATGCCAGAAATTCTAGTTCTGCTGAACAGCACACAGTATAATTCACGCCAAAATAGATTTTTTTAGATGTATTTCTTTTGTCAATATATTCTAATAATAAGCCTTTTTTTAGAAGCCCTAATAGCAGAAACCCACACATAATTTAACATGTGAAGCCTTATTCATACAAGTAGTGCACTTACTATATTAAAGTGGTCTTTTAAGACATTACTCAATTAAAAAAATTGAAGGTAGAAAGAAACATATCTCCAGCACTTTAATTTAATTGTAACACAAAATGCTATATTAACTGCTGATCCTCTGAGAAACACAGAACCAGAAGAAAATATTGCCACTCAATAAAAATCTTGGCAACTTCCCACTAAGTCCTGAAACACAATACATACTCAAACAATCATTAATTTATTGGATAGTTAGATAAAAAGCCAGAGTGATTTGAAGAGAGTGGCACTTATTCTTTTTCAAGCTGAAACATTTTGTGGTGTAATAAAGCAGCGGCAAATAATTCCAGCTAATAAGAATCTGGTAAATTTTCCTGCTTTCACCTCATATATTGTGAAGGGAAGTTCTCTTTCTCTTCTTGATGGTGAAACTACATTGATCCAAACAATTCTACTTTTCTACTCTTCTTTCAAAATCTTGTGTAAATGAGACCAAAGTCTCCCCCCCGTGGAAGTGGGAAAGTTCCTCCAAAATAAAATAAAAAAATCTGCACACATGAATTCAAAAAAGCCTTGTGTATTCAGTGGTATTTGCAATGTCCTTTCAGTTTGTATTCTGTGTACTTTTGCATGGATGATTTCTTTGGTTCATAAAAAAGAAATAATCTTACGAGCTAAACAGCCAACTTCTCAAGCCAAGAGCTGTCAGAGACTTGTATCTTCTGCGATTGGACACAGAGGGGGAGACACAACACCTACTGATTAATGTATTACACATACTTAAGTGTGTGTCAAATCAGTCTGTGTCATTATCCAGATATTTCTTTAATCTTCTTCCTATTTAGAAGAGGTTGAGGCTCTGTCTATATTACAGAAATTCATATTGGTGTAACTACACAGAAGGGGCTATTCCAGTACAAACCCCCATTGTAAACATGCTGTGCTGGTCCAAAGCAGAGCTTGTACTGGGCCAGCTTACTTGTGGTTTCCCAACACACTACATTCCCCAAGCCAGTTCTCCTTCTGCAGTTGCATAGATTTATAGGAAAGAATCCCAATCATCATCTAGCCTGACTTGTATACCACAGCACTTATAATTTCTGAACCCCCAGGGATTGTGGGTCACATGGTTTCATGCTTAAATTGCTAGTCATGATCATAAGTGTGTATATGCAGATTTTACAGGAACATGCATATAGAGTGTTTTGATAAAACCCAGTATGGATCTAATCAGGTCCCTGAAAACTACACTGTGCCATGGGAGGTAGATAGCTTCAAATGGAGCAAAGAGCTGACAAAGGTGGCAGCACTCCAACTTGAGTCAGGAAGTGCTACTGCCTCTGCTTATTGCTCATCACTGTCATGCCCTTGCTTTCATGCTGGCTAATCTCTCAGCTCAGTTTCATTTGAATGTGCTATCCTCTGTCCCTTGCATTGCTGCCTTCTGTTCCAGTACTCGCCTGGTGGGCCCCGTTCCTTGTGTCCCAGATGCTTTCTCCCACCAGGAGGGTGGGGGTGCTGAGAGTCATTGAATCAAACAGTAAAACCCTGTATATAAGGGAAACCACTTCAAGCCAGGGGGTGCTACAGCACCACTGCACCCCTAGTTTTAACATCGATGCCTCCTACCTCTTCTCGTGAGTGTTATTCCACTAGGGGAGTGGAGATAACCTCTGCTCTGACACTAGGAAGATGACCCTGAAGATTCTCTCCAAAACAGACACTCTGACAAACCAAAAATCATCTAACTGGGGAAAGGGTTGTTACATTATAGAAGTGTATTTGTTTTCATGGGTTCGCTTTATGCTGCTTTTGCTGGAGTTTTACACATAACAAAAACCAAACACAACTAGATATTGTAATAATAGGAAGGGAGAAATAGATAGATAATGAGATGGTTCTGGGAGGGAGTGAAAAGGCTTGAAATATGAAAATTTCTCTGGTCTTTACAATGCATTGCACAGGCCAGATCCTCAGTTGGTGCCAATTAGCATAGCTCTGTTGGTATCATTGAAGCTTTGTCAGTTTACACTAGCTGAAAATCTCATTCTGTATTTAACATAACAAGAGATATTAGAGCACACAGGTCCCATTTGAAGCCAAAGTCATTTTCAACATCAACATTTTATAACCATTATGGAGTGGAACTAGGATGACCAGATGTCCCAGTTTTAAGGGACCAGTCCTGATACTAGGGGCTGTGTCTTACATAGGTGCCTGTTATTCCCTCTGTCTCGATTTTTCACACTTGCTATCTGGTCACCCTAAATGCAACAGTATCTGAATTTACAGTTTTTAAGTCATGGCCACAACATTTCTAGCTAAAAGTACTAGACAGTTTCTGTCACGTTTTTTTCCTCCCCAGAGAACAGTTGAATGGGGATTTGTTACACATTTAACTATTATTTTTAACATTTATTTTCTTTTTTAAGCAAGAAATAATATCCTGAGACATAAGATGAAAATGTTAAATTGCTTTTATTGACTTTCTTTCAATACTGGAGGTAGATATAGCAAAAATGTTTTCTTGTCAATAGAGTCTTTGAAAACTATACAACAACCAAAGCAATTCACACGTTGCCCTGACTTAGGTGAGTTGCACTATTTGGTAGTGAGCATGGGTTTGAAGGGAGTTAGATTTTCCATGCATAAAGATTTTGCAGAATCTGGCTTCAAAACAACAGAAAGAATGAGGAAACATGCCACATTTCTGGCCAGATTTAAGAGGTTATTTGGACTATCAAAATGCATAACATAGTGAATCTGATTCTCCATTGCTTTGTACCTCATGTAGTGATTTACAGCAGTGCTAAGTACGTTTAAAATGCTGCTAAATCAGAGTGCACCACAACTTTGCTTTCACTTAGCACAGGTGAAAATGACTACACAAAGTACGCTTTATATCCAAATTCATGTTATTTCGGGTTATGTTATATCAGGGTAGAGGTGTACAAGGTAGTGGAGAACTAGCCCATGTGCTTTCTGGCAGCAAAAAAAAAAAAAAAAGGAGAAATACAGGTTCCATTAATGAGGAAACCCTTCATGTAGGAGAAATCCCCAGGAAGCATAAAGCTAACATAGTCAGTCATTTGACTCTCTAACCAAGACAAATGGGTTGTTCACAGGCATAGCTGGGCTGGGAGGAGGAGGAAGATGCTAGAGCCAATTGCCACTGTATCATAGCCCTGACTAGTAGAGCATAAACTACCTAGTCTAAATTAGGCCAATGCTGGTTGATGTACAACTGAACAGAAGAATGGACTGGAAAGTGGACTTTGGGACACCTCTCTTCCCACCCATTCTGGATCCAGGACTAGTCACAGCTCAAAGTCCCCAGAATCTGGCCCATTGTTTTAACAGCATGTTAGAAAATGGAAAAACAATTTCACAAAGTTGAAGTTTTCAATTTGTTTTTATGTGAAAGCATCAAAATGGACATCGTTAAAATGATTTTGTGAACTTTGGATCAAATATATTCTCAGAGTGATCATATACAATTTTCATTTATAGAAAAACCAGTTTTCAGTAGATGGTTTAATCAAAATCTGGAGTTTGACAAAAATGTTGATGATTATTTTGATAATGTGTTTCATAAAAAATGTTCATTAAAATTGTCACAAAAATAAATAAAAAGTATAATCTCCCCCCCGCAACATACTATTTTTTAACAAATATTTTCATTCAAAATGTTTTGACATCTTGGGTAGTGTTTACCTTGGGTCTGATTCTGCAGTCCCAATGCAGGCAAAACTACTTTCAGCATTATTTTTTAAGCCAAGAGGGACCTACAAGGTAGAGGAGATCCAATACCATACTGAATATGAGTTTTGCAATTTCTTCAGTATCTTTTGTACAATTTGTTCATTGCTTCAAATTCAGTAATTTTGTATTATTATTAAATGACATCAGTGTTGTCTACTGCATTGCAAAGTCTGGTCAATGGAGAGAGACTCAGCAGCAAAAAAACAAAAGCTGCTTTAAGGGCTTGACCCTGCAAAATACAGGTTGGCCTCATCTCCCACCAAATTCAATGTGTGCTCAGCACATTGCAAGATCAAATGTTAAAAGAGTTGCTGAGACATGCTATAGTTACAGGGGCCTAAAATCTCCATTATAATACACTGTCTTTGCAATACATAAAACTTAATTTAAACAAAGTTATTGGTACATTTATTTTGGATGCCACTTTATTTAGACTTAGGGCTTGGGAGGATTAGCTCTTACATATGGACACAATTTAGAGAGAGAGAGTAACCTGGATTTTGTGTGTTTTGGGTTACTATGACTACAAACACACTTTTCTCCTACAAAGCTGTGGTTTCAGTTGTTGTCAGATGCTACCAGTGTGGTGCTCTCCTCTGTTCAATGTTGATATCAATCAGCTGCCTGCATGTGCTCCCTCTGTGTGCTGTTCCAGATCTGCACAGATAGCTGACACAGTAGATCTCGAGAGAATCCCCAATGACCACAGAGTCTAGTAAGGTATGAAGGCACTTCGGCCAGGTTTATTGTCAAATGAAGCACAATGATAGTTCCCTCTAGATTTTACTCTACAGGACATATACGAGTATGTGCCCCCAGCAATGGACTCAGATCAGTCAGTGGACAAGGCTGGACAAAGACACTGCCCCAGGGATGCATTCTTATACACAGGTACAAACAAGTTACACATCACTCCTGACGTATTGAGGCGCAACTCTTCTACGTAGCAGAGTACAACCCCTCTACGCAGTAAGGTGCCATCTCTCACCTTGTACATGTTGGTTCAAACAAAACAACTCTATCCATCATATTACCCTTTTGGCCCTGTGTCATAAACAGATAGCTAAGGGTTAATGTCTCTTTCACCTGGAGCACCTGACCAGAGGACCAATCAGGAAACCGGATTTTTTCAACTTTGGGTGGAGGGAATTGTGTGTCTGAGGTCTTTGTTTTCTGGCTGCCTGCTTTCTCTGAGCTTTGGAGAAGTAGTTCTGTTTTCTAATCTTTTGTTTCTAAGTGTAAGGACCAAGAGATCAGATAGTAAGTTATATGGTTTCTTTTCTTTGGTATTTGCATGAATATAAGTGCTGGAGTGCTTTGATTTGTATTCTTTTTGAATAAGGCTGTTTATTCATATTTATTTTAAGCAATTGACCCTGTATTGTATCATCTTAATACAGAGAGACCATTTGTATTTTTTCTTTCTTTTTTTTATATAAAGCTTTCTTTAAGACCTGTTGGAGTTTTTCTTTACTTCAGGGAAATTGAGTCTGTACTCACCAGGGAATTGGTGGGAGGAAGAAATCAGGGGAGATCGGTGTGTGTTGAATTGGCTAGCCTGATTTTGCATTCCCTCTGGGGGAATAGGAAAGTCCTTTTGTTTCCAGGATTGGGAACGGAGAGGGTAGGTTCACAGAGCTTGTGTCTGTGTATCTCTCCAGGAGCACCTGGAGGGGGGAAGGGAAAAAGGATTATTTCCCTTTGTTGTGAGACTCAAGGGATTTGGGTCTTGGGGTCCCCAGGGAAGGTTTTTCAGTGGGACCAGAGTGCCCCAAAACACTCTAATTTTTTGGGTGGTGGCAGCAAGTACCAGGTCCAAGCTGGTAACTAAGCTTGGAGGTTTTCATGCTAACCCCCATATTTTGGACGCTAAGGTCCAAATCTGGGACTAAGGTTATGATACCCTGTCATTGGGATGGATCAGCTTGTTCCTTGTTATGTGTATGGAGTGTACAAGGATGAGAATGTTCTGATATCTGGTGTCCAGTATCTTTTAGGTATGTCTCTGTTTGCAGCATCGGCCCTTTCCTTGCCAGCTTCTGCGAGCAGGGCCTGCCTTTGGCTCACAGCTTAACTTTGCTTTATGTTAGCAAAGTCTTGACCATTACTTTAGTTCAGGTCTTAGGTCTCATACCAGGCCTCTGATACTAAGGTTTATATCTCAGGGCCTCCTCTTACTACATCAGTAACTCTAGTTTTCAGAAAGTAGTCCTTTACAAACGGCTCAACTGAATACAGTACATTAATTAAATAACCCATATCTAAACATCTCTGAAATTTGGGGATATAAAATCTGGATCTGAAATGTGTGGACTCTCTTGCTGGGGAATAAGGCTGAATATTATGAATAAAAGAGTCTGAAGTCAGGCTAATTGTTCTAAATCAAAACTGCATTTCTATGACACTATCTCTTTAAGAGACTAGGTGGGTGAGGATAAATCTTTTATTGGACCAGCTTCTACTAAGAAACAGAAGCTTTTGAGCTTACACAGCTTCTTCAGGTCATCTCTCAATAGCCATGCTACAATATCATGCTTCTTTGCAGGCTTATAGACCCATAATTTTATGGATAACAAGACTTATATATGTATAAAAAAATGCATAAATGGCACTGAAGAGTAGAGGCAGTGTGTAATATTGTGCAATGTCAGCTCAAGCTACAGGCTTATTGTAATGTTGTGCATGATGTACGTCTATTAATGTGAAGCTGTGCTACTAAATCTTCTTGCTTTGAAAGGGAAACAGTCTGACTGGATACATCCTCAAATGCCTGAATACTTCTTTCAAGACTACCTTCCTTTCTCTCAATCTGTTCCTCCACCCATTCTTTTTATCTCTTTATTTCCACTTATTTTCTTCTGCTCAACTCTCTTTCACTCCTGGTTGCATCTATTCATTCTTATCCCAGCTTTCTCTCTCTAATTGTCCCTTCTTACACCTTGCTTACCCTGGACTCTCCAATCATGCATCTCACTTTAATTTTCTGTAGGACACTTTGCATAGTCTTATCTATTTATTGCCCTTAATATAAACCTAGAGCTAGAGTAATGGCTAAAATTCTTTAGAACTCAAGTAATTCCAAAAAGTTTGCAGTGATGAAAGATACCCTATTTTAACATTTTCTAACTATCCGCCGTATGTTTAATTAGGATGATGGTTATACCCAGAATCAGGCCGAAGTCTGCACTGCATATATATTTATGTGCAAAATTTGATATCAGCCCATAAAGATTTATGGGCTGGTATGCTGAATCCAGCACATACAACTTATTAACCCCAGTCTACAATTACCCACATGATTTCATGTCTGCTGTTGGTAGTTACAATCATGATTCTACTTAATGACCATATTTCCACTGGATCAGTATGAAAAGACTCCCATTAGCCAATCACAAGGCTAGAAAAGGTCCTGTGCTCTCAGACCTTGACTAAAATCTGACAGAAAGACAGACACTTCTCTTGAACAACTGCGTCACTTTTTTCAGCAGAAGCCACACCTTTGATCCTTTATTCGGTTTGACACTTTGCCTTTGATCAATTATAATCTTAGGCAAATGGGAAGAAAAAACAGATTAGATTCTGGTGACGCCTTGTGTAAAAATATTCAGAAACTAATAATATACTATTAGTAGATTGATTTCAGATATGGTAAACTGATCTGTTTCACTTCAGTGTTTATTTGACCTACCAGACATTTGACATCTGTAGTATGTAAGATCTTGGAAAAAATTTTGAAGGAGAAAGTAGTTAAGGACATTGAGGTCAGTGGTAATTGGGACAAGTTACAACATGGTTTTACTAAAGGTAGATCGTGCCAAACCAACCTGATCTCCTTCTTTGAGAAGGTGACAGATTATTTAGACAAAGGAAATGCAGTAGATCTAATTTACCTCAATTTCAGTAAGGCATTTGACACAGTTCCACATGGGGAATTATTAGTTAAATTGGAGAAGATGGGGATCAATATGAAAATTGAAAGGTGGATAAGGAACTGGTTAAAGAGGAGACTCCAACGGGTCATACTGAAGGGTGAACTGTCAGGCTGGAAGGAGGTTACTAGTGGAGTTCCTCAAGGATCAGTTTTGGAACCAATCTTATTTAACCTTTTTATTACTGACCTTGGCACAAAAAGCGGGAATGTGCTAATAAAGTTTGCGGATGACACAAAGCTGGGGGGTATTGCTGACACAGAGAAGGACTGGGATATCATAGAGGAAGATCTGGATGACCTTGTAAACTGGAGCTATAGTAATAGGATGAAATTTAATAGTGAAAAGTGCAAGGTCATGCACTTAGGGATTAATAATAAGAATTTTAGATATACATTGGGGACACATCAGTTGGAAGCAACAGAGGAGGAGAAGACCTTGGAGTATTGGTTGATCACAGGATGACTATGAGCCGCCAATGTGATATGGCCGTTAAAAAAGCTAATGCAGTTTTAGGATGCATCAGGCGAGGTATTTCCAGCAAAGATAAGGAGGTGTTAGTACCGTTATATAAGGCACTGGTGAGACCTCATCTGGAATACTGTGTGCAGTTCTTCCAAGTTTAAGAAGGATGAATTCAAACTAGAACAGGTTCAGAGACGGGCTACTAGGATGATCCGAGGAATGGAAAACCTGCCTTATGAAAGGAGACTCAAAGAGTTTGGCTTGTTTAGCCTAGCCAAAAGAAGGCTGAGGGGGGATATTCTTGCTCTTTATAAATATATCAGGGGGATTAATATTAGAGACGAAGAGGAATTATTTAAGCTTAGTACCAATGTAGACACAAGAACAAATGGGTATAAACTGGACACTAGGAAGTTTAGACTTGAAATTAGACGAAGGTTTCTAACCATTAGAGGAGTGAAGTTCTGGAACAGCCTTCCAAGGGGAGTAGGGGGGGCAAAAGACATATCTGGCTTTAAGACTAAGCTTGATAAGTTTATGGAAGGGTTGATGTTATGGGATAGCTTAATTTTGGCAATTGATCTTTGATTATCAGCAGATAAGTATGCCCAGTGGTCTGTGATGGGATGTTGGATGGGATGGGATCTGAGTTACTGCAGAGAATTCTTTCCTGAGTTCTGGCTGGTGAGTCTTGCCCACATGATCAGAGTTTAGGTGATCGCCATATTTGAGGTTGGGAAGGAATTTTCCTCTGGGGCAGATTGGCAGAGGCCCTGGAGGTGCTTTGCCTTCCTCTGCAGCGTGGCGCATGGGTCACTTGCTGGTGGATTCTCTGCAGCTTGAGGTCTTCAAACCACAATTTGAAGACTTAAATAACTCGGACATAGATTAGGGGTTTGTTATAGAAGTGGATGGGTAGGGTTCTGTGACATGCTTTGTGCAGGAGGTCAGATTAGATGATCATATTGGTCCCTTCTGACCCTAGAGTCTATGAGTCTATAGTTTGAGTAAAACTCAGCAGCGTCACTTTACATGGCTACATGGGAACATTGTATTCAGCTTTGATTCACATGGGTCTACACCCTCTGAGCCAGTTCCTCAGTTGCAGTAAATCAACACAGCTCTGATTTAAATGAAGAAATTATTGTAGTATTTACAACAGTTGAGGAACTTGCCCTCTAAAGGTTTACATTTCAAGTTCTGGTCATCCAAAAATCTGAAACTGACATGTTCAAGCCATCTGAGAATACCATTGATGTACAACTGTAAGTTAGCCTAGGTTTGTTTATGATCTGAACTTTGAATTAATTATGAAACCTGAAATCAGATGAACATCATGCTCCTGTAAATTCCCTTAAAACCTTTTTACATAACTACAGTTTATTGCTGTGTAGTCATATTACAGCTGTTTAAATAATAAGTGTAATCCTTCTGCCAGGTGAAGCCAGCAGCAAGCAGGGCCAGGTTCAAAATCTAGGGGTTCCTTTCCATCGATACAACACAGAACCAGCTTGAGCCCCCACCTAGTAACCTGGGAAAATTACACACCACCCTGGGTGCCTCTAAGAGGCAATACTTCACCTCTCACAAGCACAGAGTTTGAGTGTAGAAAAGAAACTTTTAATAAAAGGAGGAAAGTAACTGGGCATTAATTTGGGAAAATACCACAAACAGGTTTCATAAACCATGAACAAGACCCACCCCAAAGTAAGCTGGACAGTGTCCTTTTCCCATCAGGTTTTTAAGACAAGCAACCCAAAAGGCCCTTTAGCATGCCTGTCCCTTCTCTGCACTCCACTCACAGTTGCTGTCCTTGGTTAGTGCAGCCCCAAAGTTCAAAGGTGCATCTGCAGAGTTCACCTCCCACCCTGCGTGGAAGTAAGGAGGCACCTTATTCGCTCTGCTGCTCACTGCACCTCTCTGCCTCACCAGCCCCTCATTCATCAGCCAACTGTCAGTCACCTTCTTCTGCCACCTGCCTATCTCTGCAGTGACCTCTGCACATCAGTCTCTTAGTGATTTTCAGCTCTTTGTTGGCTGGGCAGAAACACTGTCCCATCTCAATTTTTTTCAGCTCTCAGTGATTTTCAGCTCTGGGCAGAAACACAGTCCCACCACAACTGATTTGTAGCTTGAATTGAGCATTTAAAATAACAAAGGGGCTCCTCATGAAGACTATTTAGCTCTATTCTTTGAGCAGTGGGAAGAAACAGGTCAAACCAGTCTGGGGACTCCTAGGGAGAGTCCACACACCTCCTGGCTGGGATCTGTCCCCATCCCTCTTACTTTCACAGGGCTCTGCTTTTCAAGCTCCTGGCTGAACGAGGTCCTGCCACTGAAAGTGACCCCCCTCATTTGGGACAGGTTAAGCACAGTCCTGCTTCCCTGTATTTCTACAATAATTACAACATTTTTGTAACAGCATTTCACTATCCCTGCATTCAGTAGTAATGTGATTTGGACCCAACATCAGCCAAAATTGATTACTTTGGCACCGCTCTATGTGCTGAATATCTAAGCAGAGCAGAAAAAAACTTTATTTACATAAACACACCCAAAGTCTCCCCTGCTCCCAGCTAGCTATCAGGGGAGCATTCATTCACACCCTTCTTACATAAGCATTGATTCACAGTAACTATGACCTTGGGATTGATTTTCCACTCCGTTACAGCAATATTTCTATAGTGCGATTCCACTGAGAATCAGGCCCTTAAAGTGAAGTCCATGCCAGTGCACTGGGCCTGTACAAGGCCAATATGTCACTTAAACCTGACTGAGAAAGTTTAAGTGGGATTTATGTGGTGTGCAGCTTTATGGGCCTTCTGCATAAGGGGTGAATGTCATCCTTTATCTGTTCAATCTCTGTAAATCTTTGAAGGAAAGAGTTATTGTAACTTTATTAGTTCTACTCTCTAGTGAAATAGTTACAACAAAGTTTGCCAGGACTCCTCTGCTCTGTAAAACTATGGTGAATTGCATTACTAAAAGCCAGTATGCAACTATAGTGTATCTGCATTGCATCACTACTATTTCCTTTGTCTTGTATTTTTGAAACTATTATAAATTAAACATTAACAACTGAAATAATGCTGTATTTAATCTTAATCAAATAGATTACAAACTTGAGTAATATGCCATTTGCAGAAATTCATTTTACACCAACATCTGGTAATTTGTGAAGGAAAAATCCTCCAAATATTCTCAGTAATGATTGATTAGTTAAATTATAATGTATTCTGATACCGCGTTACTAAATCATAATTTATGGGATATAGTAGTTTATACCGGCAATCTTACTGTCCTTCCAGTGGATGCTCCTTTGACCTTTACTCAGATCTGCAAAACGTGTGCACATTTTCTAACTTTCATTGTATCTCACTGTGCATGTTTTATTCTGTTATAAATTGCTTTGCTTACATAAATCATTCTCCTTGGGTTTTAAATTAATCATGTCATACAAGACAAGAGCAATTTGATGGGTAATCTAATCCTATTTTGCAAGGAAAAGAAAGGCAGGTATCTCTGAAATCTGCCTGACCTAATTTAATCTGCCTCATCTCAAATTTGACCTAATCAAACCTTCTTTATGCAACTAAGTATCAAATTGCAAGGCTTAATAGCTGTTCAGATCATGTAAATATTTGAATCTGTTTTATGGGCAAACATTGTACTTTTTATCATTAAGATCAGCACTCAGCAAAACCTACACACAAATGCTGAATAACAATGTGGTTATTTCCTGTGCAATCTCTGACATTCTTACCAAGAATATTTTAAAGTTTCGTTTAAACACTTTTATTTAGTATCAGATTGCAACTTCCTTACTCACACTGGGGAGCTTTTACATGAGTAATCCCACTGCAGCCAATGGGTCAGCAAGGCTGGTCAAACCCTCTGTATGAATTGGGTTGCATATGCAAAGCCATGGAGAAAATGATTTCTTCTTATAGATGAATTTCAGCTGCCTAGTATTCACTATCTTTAAAAAATACTGAGCTATTTTTAATAGAAACTCTGTCTTTTTTCCATTAAAAATGGAAAACCCTCCCCTCATTTCCTTTATGAGAAAAATGGCATCTACAATAGGAAATACCCATACAATTTCAGAGCTGCTTCTGTGAGAATAGAATATTTATGGAGAACGAGGTTAAAAAGCTAATTTAAGTCTTTTTTGTCTCTTTTTTTTAAAAATTACTTCTACTGGAGCTCTTCACCGTATCAGGAGAGAGCCTGACAGTTTAGTGTTGGAGAGTGAATGGAAAAAAGAAAAAAGGAAAAAAAAAACAAACCAAAACACCTATCTGCAGTGAATGATTTTATTTAAGGCTGACAATGATGAAATGGAAGGGACCAGGCTACAATTTCTGCCCCTTCATTTGTCTTTGTTGATAGAATGAGCACTGTCACAGGCTGGGAAGGTTGAACTCGCTGCAAATTTAACGTGACTGTGTTTATCTGAACACTGAACAAGTCTGCATACAATCAAATGATAAATGCAGGAAGAGTGGTGTCTTCTCTTCCTCCTGTTTAATAAAAAGCTTATTATTTCCTAGCTTTTCTTGAAAAAAAAAAAGCCTATATAAACCTCCTAGGAAAATCTTCCAAAAATACCATCTGTTACCTGTGGTCAGATTATGGCGTGTCCATGCAGGAACATTAAGTACGTCTTTATATGCCCCTTCACCAGAGCTGTTACTCTGCCTCCGGTACAGGTAGGTAAGGAGTGGGCAGAGCAGTGGCTCCACCTCCTCAGTGTACCATCCATTGCAGTTGCATTGGCATGCTGGGGGATGTATGCTGTGTCTGTGTATAAGGCTGACACACCGAGACAGACAAGGAGAAAACAAGGAGATAGACAGTGACTCTGAGACAGAGTGGCCAAACCACAATTTAGTGATGTAGAGCAGTAAAAAAAACCTTAAGACAGTTTCCTCCAGCCAGTGCCACCACTTTCCATATCCATAAATACTTAGTTAATACATGAGCAATATGCTATTATAATCTATAATCTTCTTATATATTTGAAGTAACTGACCATCCAAATGCACTAATACACAATTCTATTCTAGTGTAAAGGAAATACACCTGTTCATTCCTAATTTCCCCAAAACTCCAGGAGATCTCCAAAACTTTCAGCGAGTCAGCAGTGAAACCTCAGTAGGAAAGTGTAATGAAGTTGCCAACCCAACTCACCCCCTCTCCAGCTGGCTGTGGCATTGCAGCTCCCTCTTGTTTCAGTGTCCTTCAATGTCCTTTGGCCTACTCCAGCTATAGGAGAGTCTTGTTCCCCCAGCCATGCCACTTTACAAAGCCCTTCCCCTTTCTGGGGATCCCAGAGTCCTTTACCAAAGTCCAACAAAAATATATACAAAAGCTTTACCCCATTTGGGCTCAGCTGGCAGCCACCACATCACACATATGCCTCTGCTGCTCTAAACTGCCCTCCTCTCTAACACTTGGCTTCTGTGCCTTATCAATTCCAGGTCCCAGGGACTGGCATACTGTACCACACTCTCTCCTCTCCTCACTCAGTGGTTCAGGCAGGTTGCAGCTCCTCAGGACCCCTATCTCCCATCAGGTTCCATCTCACAACTAGCTCACCCAGCTCTTTATCGTGAAGATGTGTGGGGTGAGGCTTTCCTCCAGCTGGGCTTCATCTCTAATTAGGCCTGGTTCACACTCCAGGTGCAGGCAGGCAGGTTAATTGGCTTCGCAGGCCCATAGAAAACCTTTCATGACATACGTGGAGTAAATACCTTATCACAGAAACCCAGACAGCGGGCTCTGAAAATTATGGCTTCCTAATTCCCAAGACGACAGTATAGTGAAGAGATATGGGCAGGCTTTGGAAAGGCTGGACATTTTAAAGGGATGGGAACCCAGATAGTAAAGAGAATGCCAGCCCACACTGCAAGATGGCTGTATTTAGAGGGGCTATGAAGGGAACATGGCCCCTGTAAAATCATTCAGTTGACAAATCTGCTTAACTTGTTATCCATGGCTACAATTCAACCTCGGGGGAAGGCGGGCATAATCAAATGTGACTTGAGGCATTTCAGTTAACAAAAATTCTGTCAATAAAGGCATTACCATACTATATTTCAAATGAAGCTTAATATTTAAATGAGAGTCACAGAATGTACTTAACTAGGAGATATTTTTTTCATCTGGGAAAGAGAATTAAGTCTTGTGTATGTGGATTTTTTTTCAGTATAAGTTAAGGTGTGATTTGAAACCAATATAATTGTACCCTGTGTAGATACTTGTACTATGATGTGAGTGATGTTTTTTTAAAAAAAAAATAAATAAACAAACATTATGTTATTTGTAAGGCAGTTTAAACTAAGCCAAATAAGCCACTTTTACAGTGAAATAAGAGTGTCCACATAGGAAGTTATGTCAATATAATTATATCTATCTATATCTTCCTAATTCTAGTCAGATTATAAATACACACCACAAGATCAGCCTCCCTTATGGTATTTCAGAAGTTTCAGTCCAGCCACAAGCAGAACTAGGAATGCTAAGGAGAATTAAAGTAAAAAATAATGAGGAAAAGAGTTAGCCAATCCTTTTTTAATCATAGAAACTGATACAATTCTAATTGTAGGCAAGGTTGTTTAGTCAGTTCTTATTTTATCCAAAAGCAGGTCACACATTGCTAATCCACACAAAAAGTATAGGGGTCACAGCCAAAAAGGGAGGTACAGAGAAGGTCTAAAACAGGGTAAGGTTCAATAAACTATATCCAAACATTCAGATACTGCACATGTAAGAATGAAAAGAAAATCTGGACTAACAGAGAACTCAAACTCAGACCACTAAGAAGAGTACAGATGCAAAGCTGGAAATATGTTACTTTTCAGATTTCTACAGTTCCCAAATATATATATATATATATATCTATCCATCTAATGTGAAACACACCAAAGTTTCTCCCCTTAAGAAATAATGAGAGACCCTTACTTTACCTTACAGTATCACTTGAGGCTTTTCCTAACATCCTAGATGGGACCTCTATTCCCTCACCTTTTGTTGCTTGAACTCTCCCTATTGTCCAACTTGCAGTCCTCGTAGCATAATCCACAGAAACCCAAAATTAATGTTTCATTTATGCTATGTCATTTCTGCCAGAGACAAAAGTTTGATGATATGATATGCTTCCTCTGTGTTGTAATTTGTCATTGGGTATTTGCTTTAGAGTCGGCAAATTAATTAGTCCAGTTACCAAGTGTTCCTTTCCCTCTACTCACATATTCAAATTCATATCGCTGTTGACTCTAGTCTCAAGAATGTATCATCATATTTTTCTAGTGCATATGCACTCTATCCAGTAAATCTCTCCTACCCAGACTCCCCCACTCAGCGACTTTCAGGAAACAGAGCACAGATTGTTTGAAGCATGCCAGGGTGAGCTGTAGCAGCCACTGCATGGCTTATGGAAGCTACTTCGGCTATTAAGTAGGAATAGGCTCTGGGAACAACTATGGTGCCAGTGTATTTCTCCACAGCACTCTCCCTGAGAATCTGCCTCATGGTAGGGTCTAGCTATCTGATACAGATGCAGGGACAGAGGAGCCGTAGTGAAGGCATTTGCACAGAAAAATTTCACTATAAGAGATGGATCTCTGTCATCAGAATTGTGTTTTATATATTGCAATGCAGTATATAATAAACAATGTCTCAGGTTCAGAGTTTCATTCTATTTAATTTTACCATAGGTGGATTCCATTATGTACACATAAAGGTACAAGCAAGGAGACAAAATTAAAGAGGATGAAATGTAGTGCCTTTCCCTCCCCTTTATGTTTGCATTTGGACTTCCCTTTCCTTATCACATTCTTTTGCTAAACCATGTAGTCTTCATCTTCAGAAGTCTCAATGTCTCTCACACATAATCAAATCAGCATTGACATTTCATAAAATATATGACAAATATCTTTCAGATGTCATGCATTGTTTATGTTCCTGTGCAGATAAGGGAAAACATCCTCTTTCAGCATATTGTTAAGGCTGTAGTAGTTTAAACAAGGCAATATACCTGTATTATAGCATCATAGAAAATATGGCATCCTTTCAATCCTTATGTCAGAATGACAGTAATTGGAAATTATCTCAGTTTGTTTTATTAAAAGGGTTAATGTTGCTACAGTGGGAAAAGGGAATTCCCCTCTTTCTCCTACGGCTTCTTTAGACTACCATTTCTCAGGCTATATTTTCTAGTTTCACTACTGCTCTAACAATCTGCTTTATGTATAACCCCTCAGGATAAAAAGTATCTGTCATTGTCTTTAATTTTAATGGGCATTCTTGGGGATTCTTAATAATCCTCTTGCCCCTGAAAAACCTGCTATATGTCAGACCATTAATTGGTAGGTTGTAGTGAAAAGAAGTAGCATTTAGAATATTGTTCCTGTCTGATATTTTAAGGAATATTCTCACACTTAGTTTGTCCATTTACATTTCTTGGTATTAAATCCAGATAATTTGCTTCAGTGGGATTAAATGAGATAGCAAATGTGATTGATGTATGTTATTTAAATAATCCATGAACAAGCTTGACTTCTCTTTGAGAAAAAAATTGTTTGTATCTTTGATCCAAACCAAATTAGAGTAGAAATGATTCCACATTCACAGAAATAAGTGCTTTCCCCTTGTTTCATGTATAAATTCACATAAAGCGAGGCTAAATCATAATCTATCCTTGGTGCCAATTTTCTGCATGTAAAAAGTTTCTGCATAACATAGATATAAAGTTCTCTTATACTGGACTAATAATGTCATTCAACTAATACATTTTACAAGGGAACCCACCAATTCTGGATTCAAAAAATGAGGTCAAATTCACTGTTGGCATAAGTGGGTATAACTACAGTTACCTCAGTAGAGTTTCACTTATTTACGCTAAGTGAAATTCTGCTGGTGCTCCGGACAGAACAAGGTGTATACACTCTTTTAAGTTCTAGTTAAATCCTCAGAACATGGTGTATGTGAAATAAAAGTGATGCATAGACCTGGAGCTGCCCTCTTGCATAGGAGTATATTTCATCCAGGATTAATTTACCCTTTATTTTTCTACTGTCTTCTCATCCATCAATTGCTTCATTATTTCACTGCAGTAACCTGAGATTTTGTGCTTCATGGTGCTCCCCTTTTAAAAACTAATTAAAAATACAATAGTAAAAATATCTTACATTTATAGAGCAGCACCTTTAAACAGGAAAAATATCAGAGTACTACCCAAACTGAACTGACAAATAAATAAAAGGATCCCTTGATCCACTAAATACAACCGCCTCTTGGATGAAACATGGAAGCCCTTCAACAGTGCACAGCAACACCTCACAAACCTTTAGGGAAGAAAATGAAGATTTGCTTAAGCAAATGAAACTAAATAGGTAATTATAGGTAAGGAAAATATAATTAACCAAGTAGGAATTACCATTAGAAAAAGTCCCCTGGAGTCTGCAGGGATCACAAGTAGTCAAGTCTTTGGTTTTATATCTCATTTTGCAAAACAACCAACCAACCAACCAACCACCATGGTATTTTTGACTAGAAAACGACACCATACCAAGGCAGAGACTTAAACAGAACAGTAGCATCTACTGAATCACAATTAACGCATACTTCAGTAATAACATTTTTCCTCTGAGGTCTCCCATCCAAATATTACCAAAATTTGACCCTGTTTGACTTGTAAGATCTGACAGGATCACAGCCAAAGCTGGTGTAGCTGCAAACCATTGTTTTATAATACCTCACTCATTAGATAATTTCCATTCCTTTAAAAATATTAATCCCCAAATTCCTTTATTTGTATATTTAGAGACCTCATCATCTCTTTTCTAACCATCAGAGTGCTACACGTCTCCACTGATGACTCAACCTAAGGGAGTAAATATACTTTTAAAAAAGTGTTATCTGTATGCACAGATGGCTCATTATCTATCTCATTCCACTGTGTCCTTCAGATGAACTGAATGGAATATCTTTAATTTGGCAGTCAAAGGACTGAAAGAGTTTGTTATTATTCATAAAAAACATACATCCAGAACTGTATGTTAATTCTGTCCTTTACAAACTTATCACATAGCAAGACAGTTTCTCAAAGATTTTGCAATTTAAAAGCCAGCTGAGTCCTACCTGGGGCTGCATAAGGGAGTTGGGGGAGTATGTCATTTCTGCAACATTGTTCAGCCCACTCCCCTTAGCTTGCACATAAGTCTTCTCAAGTCAACAGGAAGATATGACTGGGAAGCTGAACACACTGCATTATCTCCTGACAATTCCAAGAGGATTCCACCCAGTGGTTGGTATTGTGTTCCAAGATTAGAGAGGAAAAATCAGGCTCTGTGCAGCCACAGGGAAATGCTGGAGGGGAATACAGAGCCAAATTATGGGTGGAGGGAGAGCTCAGTGGTTTGAGCATTGGCCTGCTAAATGCAGGATTGTGAGCTCAATCCTTGAAGGGACCATTTAGGGATCTGGGGCAAAAATCTGTTTAGGGATTGGTCCTGCTTTGATCAGGGGTTGAACTAGATGACCTCCTGAGGTCCCTTCCAACCCTCATATTCTATTATTATCACCACTTTGTTCCCATAAGACTAGGGTGACCAGATGTCAGGGACAGTCCCGATTTTGGGGTCTTTTTCTTATATAGGCTCCTATTACCCCCCACCCCCGTCCCGATTTTTCACTCTTCCTGTCTGGTCACCCTACATAAGACAGTTGGGTTTTGGAAGCAGAACACCCCTCTTTCTTCTGAAGATAACCTCCATCCTTTGAGGGCATAATCCAGAAGAAACTCCATAAAGGGAGGCTTATGACAATTCCAATACCTGTGCTGGTCTTTCCAAAGGAGAAGACAGGGTGATTAGCTACACAATGCACAGTACTACAGAAAAAAAAACAGCAACATAGAATCAAAGACAGAGAAATACAATATAAGCCAATTTATTAAGTCATATTGATCAACCCCCTAATGATGCAGAGTTTTTCCCTTTCAATATATTTAATTTTAAACAGGAGAGTGTTTTCTCCTGTTAAAAGTTTCAAATGACTCAGTCTATAGAAATTCTACTACTTCCTTTGAATGACTACCTTTTAGCTCAGTACACCACATTGTTAGCAGGAAAATGTCATGTGCAGCCAGCCTCAAGTGGCTTAACCCATTCTGGAGCTCCCCAGCATGGAGTAGAAATCTATAGGCAACTCTATTCCCATGCCTGGCCAGTTCGTGGTTTTGCAGTTTTGCTGCACTGACTTGAGCATGGATAGATATTCAGGTATCTAATGTGAATTCAGGGGAAAATGCCACAGACAGCAGGTGTTCCTCTCCCTTCCTCTATTACCTCTAAAACCCTCTGAAGACCCAATCATGCATAATTCTACTAAAGGTTCTTCTTTAGAATGCTTGGGGGAAGGATTCAGTGGAGCTGGCACTCCATTTTGTATGTGCCCCTCAGCTAGGATCCAGACAATCATTGTTTCTTCCTAAAACAGAAGCAGAAGTGAGTATTGTGCTCATAAGCAATAAACACCAATAACCTAAAAATGGAGCAAATATCCAGAGTTATGTGCAATGGGGGCATCTTGGCACAGTGGTGTTATTTTTGAATTTTAGAGCTGCCACAAATAGGCATAGGGCAAGGACACAAGAGTCTGAGGGCTTTTCTACACTTAAAATGATACAGCAGCACAACTGCTCCATTGTAGTGATTCAATGTAAGCACTACCTACGTAGATGGAAGGGGTTCTCCTAGCAGCATAAGTAATCAACTCTCTGAGAGATGGTAGCCAGGTTGACAGAAGAATTCTTCCATCAACCTAGCATTGTCTACATGGGGATTTAGGTTGGCTTAACCACTCTGCTCAGAGGAGTGGATTTTTCACATACTTTAGTGACGTAGTTATGCCAACCTAATTTTCTAGTGTAGACCAGGCTTGTGTAAATAGGAAATAAAACCCCAGCCTTGCAATTACCCCAGCCAAAGTGTGCTGGGTCTTTCATCTCTATATGTTATCAGAGTGGAATTGAATAAAGATATAACCAATCATAGAAAACTCATGCAAAAAGAGAAAAGGTGGAGGGGGGGCAGGAAAACAGAGAAGCAAGACTCCAGCCCAGCCAGAACAGCCAAAAGGCTGCACAGAGTTAGCAGCAAAAAATGCAGAGAAGAGGCTGAAAACACAGAAATCCCAGGAAGAACTCTATGGTGAATCCAGGCTGTAACAGGGAGTGAGGGTAGGAAAGTAAGGGTCATGGAAGCCAAAGCTAAGCCCACAGCAACACCAATTTGCTTCCTTAAAGGCAAGGGCCACATCACATCACTACTCCACACAGAAGCAACAAAGGGGAGGAGATCTACAGTCTGGTAAAAAGCAGAGATGGATACATCTCACTCAGGCTTTTTCCTAACACCATCCTTAGCAGAATTTGATTTCCAGCACTCTGTGAGTTGGCCACTAAGGATAAACAAATTTCATAGCTTCTATCAAGCTTCTGGTTTAGATCAGCAATCAGAGGAGAAACAAGTTAATACCTTGCTCTTTGCAGCAGAGGTCATTATCCTTTTCAGAAGCCTCACAGCTGCTCAAAGGAAACAGTTCAATACAGTTGAAGAAGGACTGGATTAGAATATCATGCCAATGTGATTTCTGAGCACATGTGATTTCACTTAACAATCAAGAGACGGGTGAGTCAGCACATTATTTAATAACAACTCTATAAAACCTAATCCAACACTGTCTCTGGGGAGAGAAGTGAAGAATTTAGCAGAGACAGGCTTGTTTTAGGGGCAGCCAACTATCAGACAGTCTCCAGAATGATCCCTAACACACACTAGACAGCCAAGAACACAAAACTCCAAAGTCATTATGTAAAGAAGCAACAGAGTCTTCTCAGGAATAACTCTGAAGAGGAACCTTCTGTAGAAGCCATAGACATGGGAAGGAAAGTAGCTCATGATGCCGAGAACCATTACTCACCCAGAGCAATAAAAGCACAAAAGGATCCAGGAGGGCTATGCTAAAATGGAGTAAAGAAAAGGAATACAAGAGTATGAAAGAATGCCCATGATCTGGCAAACTATCCCTCATAGCAAACGGCTTTCTCCAGCAATGGACATTACAAGAAGAAAATATCTAAAAATTGGACAATACAGCAGGCTCCCAGTCTAAGTGCATCTTAGTACATGTCTTTCAAGAAGAGGACCTAAAAGACACTGAGATTGCACACCTGGGAGCCACAAGAGATGACCAAAAGAACCATCATGTGTCACCACAATTACCTTGGGAAAATATAAAATAGACTTCAAAACAAATACAGGCACTGGTGTAACAGTGATTCCAGAATCACTTTACAGAATGATGAAAGAACCAACACTTCAAGAGGTGAAAAGGATATTTAGAGGCTAGGACAGTCTCCATTCAATGTTGAAGGAAAATCTTTGCCCATTCTAAAACTCAGAGAGAAGACTAAATCCCAAGAGATCTATGTTGTACATGGCTTACACCGTGCTTTACTTGTCAACCCATCAATCACAGCCCCTAAGCTTGGTTATAATATTAGAAGCAGTCATCTTAGACATAGAACCTGAGATCAGGAAGAGACTGAAAATTATTGCAAGGAATGGGGAAATTAGAGGAAGAATACAACATTCAGCCTATATCAAATGCAAAGTCATTTGCTCTACAACCACCCAGGGTGAAAGCAGAGCTCAGCCTCATGGGGCAAGTGTCTCATTTCCAGAACAGACACTGCAGCTGAAGGATGTTCAGGGATGGTAGTTGTTCCAAAATTTAGTGAAGCAAAGTTTTCTCAAAACTGGATGCCCTCTGGGTTTTGACAGATACCACTTGCTGCAGAATCTCCTCTATTAATGACCTTCATCACAGAGTTTGGATGGTTTAGTTTCAATACTCTATTATTTGATATATCATCTGCTCTTGAACACTTCCAGAGGAAAATGTGACAGAGGACTTGGACAAGGTTCTCCTTATCTACAGATCAACTCAAACCGAACATCTCTTAGCAGTCCTGGAAAGGCTGGAGAAAGCAGGAGTAGCAATTAATGATGCTGTGGATTTTCCAGAGAATGAATCAAGTGGTAGGCCGGATCATTGATGGAACAGGGGCCAGAACAGATCCAGAACAGTCAAAGTGATTACACAGATGGATGAGCCTCAGATTGTCAGTGAAGTATGTTGATTCATGGGCATGGTGATGCACCAGGAAAAATTCCTACATCACTTGGCAGAGAAGTCAAAGCTACTACAAGATCTCCTGAGTCCACAAAATCCCAAATATAGGGGAACTAAACAGTCAGGCACTCAGAGAAATAAAGTAAGACCTGAGCTCTCCAATAGTTTTGGTCCTTCAAATAAATCAGATAAAACTACCACAGTTTCAGCTAATGCCTCATTCTATAGGATAGGAGCAGTCCTTCAGGAACAATCAACTTCACTGTGGCACCCAGTAGCCTCACAAGCACTCACCCATGCAGAGCAGTGCTTCTTACAAATAGAAAAAGAAGCCCTGTCCCCTACATGGGTTTGTGAACATTTCGGAGACTTTCTAGTGGGCATAAAATTTCATGTGGAAACTGACCAAAAATCGCTACTTGCTCCTCTAGGATCAAAATATCTAGTTACCACCTGGGGAAGGATGCAACATTTTAAAATGAGATTCATAAGGTTTCAGTGCTCGATTGTTCACGTACCTTGGAAGAATCGTGCAACACTGGTGCACTCTCCGGGACCCCAATCCCAGACACACCACGACAAGAGTGTATATAGGAAAAGTTTCTTAGAAGTTTTTGTAAATACAATGCTTAGTACTTTGCCAATCACAGAAAAATACCTGCAAGAATTGGAAAAGAAGCAAGAGGCAGATGAATTACTCACCCAAGCTATGATTCATGGAAAGAAGGCTGGACAAAACAGACCAAGTCAGAAACTATATATTGGGCAATTTCCAGGGAGCTTACCATAAACAAAGTCTGCTGTTGAAGGAGTGCAGTCTGGTTACCCTACTTCAATGCAATGGGACATCCTTGACAGACTGCATGAAGGTCACCAGAGAATTACAGCATTCAGGGAGTGTCATAAACAGATAGCTAAGGGTTAATGTCTCTTTCACCTGGAAAGAAGTAACCTGAAACACCTGACCAGAGGACCAATCAGGAAACAAGACTTTTTCAAATCTGAGTGGAGGGAAGTTGGTGTGTGAGTCCTTTGTTCTGGATCTTGTGCCTGTCTCTCTCTCGGCTATGGGAGGATTTCTGTCTCTTGCTTTCTAATCTTCTGTTTCCCAGTTGTAAGTACAAAAGAGATAAGACAGTGATTTATATGTTTTTTTTATTTTGTATTTACATGTGTGTAGTTGCTGGAGTGCTTTGAATTGTATTCTTTTTGAATAAGGCTGTTTATTCAATATTTCTTTTAAGCAATTGACCCTGTATTTGTCACCTTAATACAGAGAGACCATTTTTATGTATTTTTCTTTCTTTTTACATAAAGCTTTCTTTTAAGACCTGTTGGAGTTTTTCTTTGTGGGGAACTCCAGGGAATTGAGTCTGTGCTCACCAGGGAATTGGTGGGAGAAAGAAGTCAGGGGGAAATCTGTGTGTGTTAGATTTACTAGCCTGACTTTGCATACCCTCTGTGTGAAGAGGGAAGTACTTCTGTTTCCAGGACTGGAAATAGAGAGGATGGAATCCCTCTGTTTAGATTCACGGAGCTTGCTTCTGTGTATCTCTCCAGGAACCCAGGGAGGAAACACCTGGAGTGGGGAAGGGAAATGGTTTATTTCCCTTTGTTGTGAGACTCAAGGGATTTGTGTCTTGGGGTCCCCAGGAAAGGTTTTTGGGGGGACCAGAGTGCCCCAAAACACTCTAATTTTTTGGGTGGTGGCAGCTTTACCAGGTCCAAGCTGGTAACTAAGCTTGGAGGTTTTCATGCTAACCCCCATATTTTGGACGCTAAGGTCCAAATCTGGGACTAGGTTATGACATGAGTGGCAGTGGTGAGATAGATAGAATCCAGAAGCCAGTAGGAATATTATATTTCTCTTTTCTCTGCTAGGGGCTTTTAAGCAGAGAGAAACAGTTTGGTTTTAAAAGGAACCAAAGAGAATTTTTTTTCTCTGCTCTCTCTTGCAGTTTCTGGCTTGCATATTAAGCAAGGAACCATTAAGCTGTGACAAAAGGGTCTTTTGTGACACAATAGCACTCCCATTAGGAGTCAAATACCAGCACTATACACATGCAAATAAAGTGGTTTTTCTGGTTTACTTTACATTTAAAAGATTAGCTAGAGGAAGAAAGGGAAAAAGGCACTGTTGCTAGGCAGTCCCCAGGAGGCAACAGAGAACCTGCAGTTCAGAAGATAAACACCGGAGGGCACCCCAACACAAGAAAACAGGAACCATGCCTAACAAGACAAAAATGGAGGCTGAAGGACAAATAAAAGAAGCCGAGCACAGACGAGATATGGAAAAATAACTACAAGAGATGGATCTAAGAGAAAGAGAAAGAGAGGCGGCCCACAGAAGAGAACAAGACAGAGAGGCAGCCTACAAAAGAGAGCAAGCAGCCAAAGATGCAGACCACCAAAACCAGCTGGAAATAAAAGAGAAAGAGTGGGAACTCCAGAGGGAAGCCCACCGGCAGGTCCTGCAATTAGAAAAGGCTAAGCAACAGGCTCCAGCCAATCCTAACAATCCTTCGCCAGTACTTGTTCCACAGCACAGGAAATTTCCCACCTACAAGGCAGGTGATGACACTGAGGCCTTCTTGGAAAATTTTGAAAGAGCCTGTCTTGGGTACAGCATCCCTGAAGGCCAGTACATGGTAGAATTGAGGCCACAGCTCAGTGGACCTTTAGCAGAGGTGGCAGCTGAAATGCCTAAGGAGAACATGAACAACTATAAACTTTTTCAAACCAAGGCCAGATACAGAATGGGGATAACCCCGGATCATGCCTGTCGGCGTTTCAGAACCCAAAAGTGGAAACCAGAGGTGTCGTTTCCCAAACACACCTACCATGTTGGAAAAAAATTATGAGGCCTGGATATCAGGACACAATGTAAAATCCTTGGAAGAACTGCACCTCCTCATACAAATGGAGCAGTTCTTGGATGGTGTTCCTGAGGACATAACACGGTACATACAAGATGGAAAACCCAAAAATCTCGCTGAGGCGGGGGAGATTGGAGCCAGATGGATGGAAGTGGCAGAAAGCAAGAAAGCTACTGTCAAGGGCAACGAATACCCCAGAGGGCACACCGACCATAAACCCTACAACCGAGGACAGCCAAAGACCCCACATACAACCCAAGTAAAGCCACAGATGCCCTATTCTTCCACCTCACCAGTCTCCAGTAACTCACCTCGACCCAGTGACCAGTCAGATGGAGAATGCTTCAGGTGTAATGAACTGGGACATATCAAGGCCAACTGCCCAAAGAACGCCAACCAAGTGCAGTTCATTACACCACCATAACACCGACGATTCCCAGGCCCAGATGCCTCTCAAATACCCTTGGAGTGAAGGGAAAATTTGAGAGTGGGGGGAAAGAAGGTTACTGCGTGGAGAGACACGGGGGCACAAGTGTCAGCTATCCACCAATCCTTCGTAGACTCCAAATTCATCAACCCAAAGGCCAAAGTGACAATTTACCCCTTCATGTCACAAGCTGTAGACTTGCCTACAGCTAAACTGCCTGTCCAGTACAAAGGCTAGTCAGGAATGTGGACTTTTGCAGTCTATGACAACTATCCTATCCCCATGCTACTGGGGGAAGACTTGGCCAACCAGGTGAGGCGGGCCAAGTGATTGGGAATGGTTACACGTAGCCAAACCAGGCAAGCTTCCAGACCCATTCCTGTTCCTGAGCCGTCCACAGATGCCCCGTCTGTGTTACCAGAGACCCAGACAGAGGTAGTGGACCCGGATTCCATGCCAACCACTGAAACAGCCACAGCGCCTCCAGTCCCAGGCCCGGAACTGGAACAGCAACCAGCACCAGCAATTGCAACCACATCTTCAAACTCAATGCCAGAGGGCGCCAGCGAGCCAAAACTGGCAGAAGCAACAGAGAACCATACCGAAAGGGCTCAGCCAGAGCCTGAAATACCCTCAGGTGCACCAGCGGAGAGCGGTTCATCAGCAGTGGAAACAACCCCATCACCTACATCGCTTCCAGAGGGACCAAGCCCAAGTCCACAGTCTGAGGAAGAACTGGTGACCCCAGCCTCAAGGGAACAGTTCCAGACTGAGCAGGAAGCAGATGACAGCCTTCAGAAAGCTTGGGTGGCAGCACGGAGCACTCCACCGCCTCTCAGCTCTTCTAATCGATCCCGGTTTGTTATAGACCAAGGACTTTTATATAAGGAGATTCTTTCTGGTGGACACCGGGAAGAATGGCAGCCACAAAAACAGTTGGTGGTTCCAACTAAGTACCAGGGGAAGCTCTTAAGCTTAGCCCATGATCATCCCAGTGGCCATGCTGGGGTGAACAGAACCAAGGACCGGTTGGGGAAGTCCTTCCACTGGGAGGGGATGGGCAAGGATGTTGCCAAGTATGTCCGGTCTTGTGAGGTATGCCAAAGAGTGGGAAAACCCCAAGACCAGGTCAAGGCCCCTCTCCAGCCACTCCCCATAATAGAGGTCCCATTTCAGCCAGTAGCTGTGGATATTCTTGGTACTTTCCCAAAAAAGACGCCCAGAGGAAAGCAGTACGTACTGACTTTCGTGGACTTTGCTACCCGATGGCCGGAAGCAGGAGCTCTGGGCAACACCAGGACTAACTCTGTGTGCCTGGCCCTAACGGACATTTTTGTCAGGGTAGGTTGGCCCTCCGACATCCTTACTGATTCAGGATCTAATTTCCTGGCAGGGACCATGCAAAAACTGTGGGAAACGCATGGGGTGAACCACTTGGTTGCCACCCCGTACCACCATCAAACCAATGGCCTGGTGGAAAGGTTTAATGAAACTTTGGGGGCCATGATACATAAATTCATCAATGAACACTCCAATAATTGAGACCTAGTGTTACAGCAGTTGCTGTTTGCCTACAGGGCTGTACCACATCCCAGTTTAGGGTTTTCACCGTTTGAACTTGTGTATGGTCACGAGGTTAAGGGGCCAATACAGTTGGTGAAGCAGCAATGGGAGGGGTTTACGCCTTCTCCGGGAACTAACATTCTGGACTTTTGTAAGCAACCTACAAAGCACCCTCCGACACTCTTTAGCCCTTGCTAAAGAAAACCTAAAGGATGCTCAGGAAGAGCAAAAGGCCTGGTATGACAAACATACCAGAGAACGTTCCTTCAAGGTAGGAGACCAGGTTATGGTCTTGAAGGCGCAACAGGCCCATAAGATGGAAGCATCATGGGAAGGGCCATTCACGGTCCAAGAGCGCCTGGGAACTGTAAACTACCTCATAGCATTTCCCAATTCCTCACTAAAGCCTAGAGTGTACCATGTTAATTCTCTCAAGCCTTTCTATTCCAGAGACTTACAGGTTTGTCAGTTTACAGTCCAGGAAGATGATGCTGAGTGGCCTGACGGTGTCTACTACGAAGGGAAAAAAGATGGTAGTGTGGAAGAGGTGAACCTCTCAACCACCCTGGAACGTCTGCAGCGGCGACAAATCAAGGAGCTGTGCACTAGCTTCACCCCATTGTTCTCAGCCACCTCAGGACGGACTGAATGGGCATACCACTCCATTGACACAGGTAATGCTCACCCCATTAGAACCCCACCCTACCGGGTGTCTCCTCATGCCCAAGCTGCTATAGAACGGGAGATCCAGAACATGCTACAGATGGGTATAATCCGCTCATCTACCAGTGCATGGGCATCTCCAGTGGTTCTGGTACCCAAACCAGATGGGGAAATACGCTTTTGCATGGACTACGGTAAGCTAAATGCGGTAACTTGTCCGGACAACTATCCAATGCCACGCACCGATGAGCTATTGGAGAAGTTGGGACGTGCCCAGTTCATCTCTACAATAGACTTAACCAAGGGGTACTGGCAAGTACTGCTAGATGAACCTGCCAAGGAACGGTCAGCATTCGTCACCCATGCGGGCGTGTATGAATTTAATGTCCTTCCTTTCGGTCTGCGAAATGCACCCACCACCTTCCAGAGGCTGGTAGATGGTCTGCTAGCAGGACTGGGCGAATATGCAGTTGCCTACCTCGATGATGTGGCCATTTTTTCAGACTCCTGGCCCGAACACCTTCTACACCTGGAAAAGGTCTTTGAGCGCATCAGGCAGGCCGGACTAACTGTTAAGGCCAAAAAGTGTCAAATAGGCCAAAACAGAGTGACTTACCTCGGGTACCAGGTGGGTCGAGGAACCATAAACCCCCTACAGGCCAAGGTGGATGCTATCCAAAAGTGGCCTGTCCCAAGGTCAAAGAAACAGGTCCAATCCTTCTTAGGCTTGGCCGGGTACTACAGGCGATTTGTACCACACTACAGCCAAATCACTGCCCCACTGACCGAGCTGACCAAAAAGACCCAGCCAAATGCAGTTAAGTGGACTGATGAGTGTCAAAAGGCCTTTACGCAGCTTAAGGCGACGCTCATGTCTGACCCTGTGCTCAGGGCCCCGGATTTTGACAAGCCATTCCTAGTAACCACGGATGCATCTGAGCGTGGTATAGGAGCAGTGCTCATGCAGGAAGCAATAGATCACAACTTCCATCCTGTCGTGTTTCTCAGCAAGAAACTGTCTGAGAGGGAAAGTCACTGGTCAGTCAGTGAAAAGGAATGCTATGCCATTGTGTACGCCCTGGGAAAGCTACGCCCATATGTTTGGGGATGGCGGTTCCAGCTACAAACTGACCATGCTGCACTAAACTGGCTTCATACTGCCAAGGGGAACAACAAGAAACTTCTTCGTTGGAGTTTAGCTCTCCAGGATTTTGATTTTGAAATTCAGCACATCTCAGGAGCTTCTAACAAAGTAGCTGATGCACTCTCCCGTAAGAGTTTCCCAGAATCCAGTAGTTAAAAAGTGTTCTTAAATGTAAAATCTGTTAGTTATATACTTACTGGTATATGTAAAGGTGCATGTGTTGTATTAATCTGTTTATTTTAAAGTTCTAGGAGGAAATCGCTGCCAGTGAGCTTCCCCACTGTCTGCAATTTGGGGGGCATGTCATAAACAGATAGCTAAGGGTTAATGTCTCTTTCACCTGGAAAGAAGTAACCTGAAACACCTGACCAGAGGACCAATCAGGAAACAAGACTTTTTCAAATCTGGGTGGAGGGAAGTTGGTGTGTGAGTCCTTTGTTCTGGGTCTTGTGCCTGTCTCTCTCTCGGCTATGGGAGGATTTCTGTCTCTTGCTTTCTAATTTTCTGTTTCCCAGTTGTAAGTACAAAAGAGATAAGACAGTGATTTATATGTTTTTTTTATTTTGTATTTACATGTGTGTAGTTGCTGGAGTGCTTTGAATTGTATTCTTTTTGAATAAGGCTGTTTATTCAATATTTCTTTTAAGCAATTGATCCTATATTTGTCACCTTAATACAGAGAGACCATTTTTATGTATTTTTCTTTCTTTTTACATAAAGCTTTCTTTTAAGACCTGTTGGAGTTTTTCTTTAGTGGGGAACTCCAGGGAATTGAGTCTGTGCTCACCAGGGAATTGGTGGGAGAAAGAAGTCAGGGGGAAATCTGTGTGTGTTAGATTTACTAGCCTGACTTTGCATACCCTCTGTGTGAAGAGGGAAGTACTTCTGTTTCCAGGACTGGAAATAGAGAGGGTGGAATCCCTCTGTTTAGATTCATGGAGCTTGCTTCTGTGTATCTCTCCAGGAACCCAGGGAGGAAACACCTGGAGTGGGGAAGGGAAATGGTTTATTTCCCTTTGTTGTGAGACTCAAGGGATTTGTGTCTTGGGGTCCCCAGGGAAGGTTTTTGGGGGGACCAGAGTGCCCCAAAACACTCTAATTTTTTGGGTGGTGGCAGCTTTACCAGGTCCAAGCTGGTAACTAAGCTTGGAGGTTTTCATGCTAACCCCCATATTTTGGACGCTAAGGTCCAAATCTGGGACTAGGTTATGACGGGGAGAGAGCCAAATTGTCTGCTTGGGGCCTGGACAGAGTTGAGAAATGTGATATTTTGTGCTCCCATTTATTATTGTGTATTTAATAATTGTCAAAGAGCACCTAAAGGATGGGTTAGGCATTCCATTTTAATGAATGTGTATGTAAGTCTAAAGAAAATATATAAAAAATATTTATACCCTGGAACAGACAATACAACCACAGTAAAAACTATATAAATAAAAATTCATTATGCATTTCACACTATGATTTTTTAAAGAAACTGAAATACACATATTTATATGTAGATGCAATATATGAAAGGATAATTATAATTTCTCTATTAGATTTCATCTCTGCACATATCACATTTCATTTAGAGGAAATAGTTTCAGCTTGAGTTGTCCCAGGTTTTGATACTGATGATGACTTTTAACTATGAGAATAGTATGATGTTTGAATATGAAAAAGCAAACATGAGCTTTACTGTCTGTTAAACAACATCCATTAAAGCAAATACAAATCAACCCGCACAAATAGCTCCAGGCAAACTAGCAGAGTAAACAACATAAAGCAAAGAAAACTAGAAGAGACCATGGATAGGCTATGTTCACTTTTTAGAAAAAGAGGTTTTAAAGAGTTTCAGTGACTCCGAGCTCCATCTATTTACAGGAAATCATCCCTTACCAGTGGCATAAGAAACTTTAAAAATCTGCTTTGTTTTCGGTACTGGGAGAGATGAGGACTGCAGTGCCTTATACAGTAACTTCTCACTTTAAGTCATCCCAGTTAACGTTGTTTCATTGTTAAATTGCTGATCAATTAGGGAACATGCTCATTTAAAATTGTGCAATGCTCCACTTTTAAGCAGGCAGCCTCCCTACGCCCCCACACCTCCCACCTTCCGGCAGACCCCGCGGATCAGTGCCTTCCCTTCCTCCTCCCCAGCACATGGCAATAAGCTGACTTGCGGTGTTTCAGGGGCAGGAGAGAGAGGAGGGGAGCGAGCACTTGGCGCGCAGGCTCCCCCTCCCTCTCCTGCCTCCCCAGCGCTGAAAGCCAGCTGACTGCCCTGGGCAGGAGGCAGGGAGGAAGGAGGGGGAGCCTTTGCGCTGAGTCCTTGCTCCTCCCCTCTCCCTCCTGCCCCCTAAACACTGCAAGCCAGCTGATTGCCTCAGGCAGGAGGGAGGGGGAAGGCATGAGGATTCCGCGCACAGGCTCCCCCTCCCTCCTGCCGGAGGCAATCAGCTGGCTTGCAGCATTTAGAAGGAAGAGGAGTAAGGGAGTAGGAGCGAAGACACAGCATGAGAAGTAAAGGGAGAGGAGGTGGGGGGAGAAGAGGCAGGTCAAGGGTGGAGGCTTGGGGGAAGGGAGGAGTGGGCAGGCTGAGGGTTGAGCCCCCACCCCTGCTCCTGGTGCTTGCAGAGTAGGGGAAGCTGCCTCTGCTGTGCAATGTGCTTCTCCTAGCCTACAGCACCTTCAGCCTCCTTGCCTGCCTTATCTCCAGTGCCAGTGGGCTGTGCCTGTGTAGGGTAAGGCAGGGGCACCTCCCAACTATAGTACTGTACTGTATGTACAGTATGTTTGTAAACACACAGCATGTGCACACTACTCCTCCCCAGCATAGTATTAAATTGCTTGTTTAAAAATTGTTTAAAATGTATATAATGCCTTTTGTCTGGCAAAAAAAAAATTCCTTGGAACCTAACCCCCCCATTTACATTAATTCTTATGGGGAAATTGGATTCGCTTAACATCATTTCACTTAAAGTTGAATTTTTCAGGAACATAACTACAATGTTAAGTGAGGAGTTACTGTAACTTCCTAATTCTTTTTTCCTGCTGACAAACACAGCATCAAAATATTTTGCCACAATAAATAGTCTCCCATGTTTTATCTGTCAGCATTTTAGGACCTGATTCTACAATCCAATCTGCGGACACCAGAATCACATGAATCAGACTTCAGGATCAATATCTCAAATACTATACAAACTAATTCAACTCCTTTCACAGATTGTTAATTTGTGTTTTCTGTTCACGCCTCATCAGCGAGTCTATCTGTTATTTAGATTTTGTTCTAAGACACCTACTTATTGATCACTGTTATCTTCTTTTATCCAGGTAGAAACACATTGAGATTACAATCTTTTTCAATAGTGACCAGGGGTTCTTTGCAAACTGTCTGCAAAACACACACAGTTAAAATGCAATTTAAAAAAAAACCCACTTATTTTCTGGATTTTTTTTTTAAATACAGGAAGAAACATCATCTTTGGTTTTGTTCAGTTTTGTGGTTGAACCTTCTATCTTAAGAAACAATTTACAATATTGTAGGTATGGAAACAGGATGTACCAATGATTATGTTACTTTAAAGTGGCATTATGCTATAGATACACGCATATACAATGGTCACATTTACAAATATAACAATATGGTCTCAGATGAACTGATAATGTTGCCTCAGAATTTGTAGTATTTCCTGTACTTCCCAAACTCAGGGACTACTACAAGCACTGAAGTAATCTTCTTTGACAATTAACACATTTTTAAAAGGAGTCTATATATATATATATACAAGACTAAAGGATCATTACCTTTTATCTAGAGCACTTCACTTTCAATCCTAATAATTTGCAAGAGTCTAATAACCTGGAATAAAATAGAAATCATTATGACTGTGGATAATGCATCACATTTACTAGAATCTGGACCTATGTAAACTCCAGTGAATATCTGATGATCAAGATTCATAAAAATGACAAATGTTTTGATTTAAATTGTAAAACATGGTTATTAGACATTTCAGAGGATTTAGCCATATTGAGGTCATAATCAATTTATCTACTATAGTTTGGAGGAATGGGGCAGAGAAAAGTAATTGTATCCTTGGTACTGGACCCTGCACTCGCACAATGCAAAGCCTGAAGTCACAAAAAAACCCTTAAAAGGGTGACAGCAGGATTTGGGGAGTTAGCACTCCCCACTTCTTCACTCCCTGGTTCAGTTCTACTAAGGGTTAGTCCTTTATACCAACGGAGGAAAATTATTGGCCTCCGACTCAGTGAAATCTTAACTCAAACATATTTTGGCACAATGTTTAGTAAATCCTGCAATTAGTTACTCATATTATGCCTGATCATGCAGTCTTTACTCAGGCAAAACTCTGATTACCTTCAAGGGGAGTTTGTAACGGAATAATCCAGGGGTCAGGAAAAAGTCTGGTCTGTACTGTTAATGAAAAAAATGGAAATTAAGCATTAGCAATAGTGCCAATGAATGCAAAATACCACAAATGTCCAATAAGCTGAGATGCCAGGATGCTGTCTAGTAAACCGAGACAAGATGTACTTTACTGTCAGTGCAGGCCCAGATGGCAGAGATTTGAGAGAGAAAAATGAAGCTGCAAAGCCATCTGAATTTTGCAGGCATTGTAATATCATTGTTCAGAATACTGCAGTTTCTCCTTATTCACCATAATATTACAATTAGTATTTACCTTTGTGCAAGGTACAAAAAGTAAAATGTAAAGACCAGTCCTGCAATCCATTTTCAGGCAAGACACTTGATTTTTTACATTTTGATTCTTGAAATGCTTCAGAATGTGGCATACTGAATATCATTTTATAAAGAAGTGATTTCATAAACAAAAAATGAAGATAAGTGAACATTAGAACTACATGTTAAGTATTATTGATGCTACGATATATTACCCTGTCCACCATCTCTCTACTCTCTCCTTCAGATTCATCTGTAGAACACCTTTTTCCAATAGGTCTATAAATCTTAGTGATCCTCACATGGAAGAATTAATGAGAGATGTCTGAAATTATTTAAATAAATCATTATATCATGGGACTGAGAAGACATATTAAACTTCACTATTCAACTACAGCCTCATCAAAAATCCATTGAAGTCAATGGAAAGACTGTCATTGACTTAGGTCTGCCTGATCCTGCCCCTTGCAATCACAGACAAGTTACAACGGGCGATATGCCCATCTGATCCCCACACAATGCTCCAAAGGAAGCCAAAAAACCAAAGGTTACTGCTAATATGCTAAAGGCAACAATTCTTTCTGGACCCCATAGATAGAGATTTTGTTTAACCCATTTATATGTGATCAAGAATTGCCACAATTAAGCACATGATCTTATTTATAAGTTGGGGGCAGAGGATAGAGGAAATTGTTGCAGGCTGTAATTATCAGTTTCTTTTTTATATACTACGAAGGTAGGTTCTACAATCAAGCTGTGGTATTTAAACAAATTCTGTATTGTTAGGACAGTGCCTAGGAATTTCAATCAAGGATCAGGACCCAATTGTGCTACATGCACAGATAAATGGGATTGGGTTAAGTGAAAGGAAAAGTTCACAAAATAAACAAAGTTTAGCAGGAAAAAAAAAGAAATCAAGTTATGCAACTTACTCAACAAATACCAATCAGTCAGTCATTTGTTGGTCCTCATACAGAAATAGTTTTTAAGGTGGGCTTGAAAGGAGGATAAGGTGGGAGGTTTCAGCTCAAGGAAAAGAGCATATCTTTTTCTTACAATTTATACTAGTGCCTGTGACCTTACTGCACAAGCAGCTTGGGCTGATGATGCTGTCCTTTCGCCTTGTAGTGTGTTAGCACTGAGCAAAACCCTTCTATGTGAGCATTAGTCTTTCCCCAAGATTTGGAACTTTTTCTTTATTGCTAATGAACTACAAGTTACCATGATAGTTCTCAGAGTTATCTCATCACTTCTCAGTTGGAAGCAATCTCACAACCTCTAGTGGTGATAAATCAAACTATTTTGAAGATCCTTTGCTCTAGCAGAATTTTTATTCTAAGAAACTCTACATGCTCACATGACAGTTTCTGAAGAATTCTCATATAACTTCCAAAGAAGAGGTTAGACAAACATTTGTCAGGGGTGGTCCAGGCATACTTAATTCTGTCTTAGTGCAGGGGATGGAGTAGATGACCTCTTGAGGTCCCTCCTACGTGTACATTTCTATTATTCTTTTTCGTATCCAGTTGTGTTTTAAAAATCTGTTATTCTCTGTAAATAGATCAGTTGTAAATTTATGGAGATGAAATTTCCTCCACTTCCTATTGTAAAAGAAAAGTTTCTGACTTTCTAACATGGACCCCAATTTAGGAAAGCACTTAATCATGTGTTTAAATCCATCCCTTTTTAAGAAAGCTTCAATAGGACTTACGCACATGCTGAAAGTTAAGTATGTATGTAACTGCTTTAGTGAAGCTTACACTCTAATTACTACTTGCTAGGAGTCAAATCCTTTGTTAACAGATTCACCTTTACTTACAAAAACCTATAATGAGTTCAAAGGGCATAGAGAGTCACCTAATAATGGTGTCATATTTCTTCTATGGTAATCTTAGGCCCCAATTTACAAATATGTATACACATAAATAGTTGAACATAACTAAAAGATAAGGTTAATTAACTCAGTGGGATTACCTATGTGCAACCAGTTACTCTATGGGTAAGTATTTCTAGACTCAGGGTATTCAGCATACTGCAACGTGCTCTTCATGAGCCAACCTGTATGTCCAAACAGAGCCCCACTGAAGTTAATGGGGCTCCACCTGTTCTACTGGTTCACACTTGCTAGGCAAAACTGGGGCTTTAGTTTGTTCAATAAAGTTGTCACAAGATGGAAGATTTTTTTTTCAATATTTTTGCTTGCTTGTTTGTTTGGGACATATATTTCTACCCTGTCTCTCCAGCAATAGCCTAGAAAGCATCCTTGTATTCTAGCACTCAGAAAAAATAAAGAGCCTTATTATCAAAGAAGGATTTTTGCAGAGGAAACTCAGATCACCACCATATATTATTGTTTACATAGCACACAGAGTGTTAGGTGTTTTGCAGACAAATGAAGTGACAGGGTCCCAGCTTTGAGGAATTTATAATTCAGCTAGATAATGAATCATGGGGGATAAAATGCAATTAAAAAAGCAAAGAAAGGTCCTGATCCAAAACCCCATTTTAATGTTTCTGTGAACATTTGTAATAATTTAATAAGAGATTTTGATTTTTTTGTTGATTGATCACTGCTTTTCACATTAGAGAAGAGTCATACATATCAGCACTACAATAAAAACTGTGTTTATGTTAGCAGTAAATCTCTCTATGCCAAAATCACAAAAAAACTGTCAAATGAAAAACAGTAATTTTTTTTCACATGCTTTAACTTCAACAATTTCTGAAGACCAGATTTTGAAGGCTAGCATTAGGGATACTTACCTTAAAAAAGGTGTAGCTAACATTTTATATTTTGCCAGAAAATATGAAAATGTTAATTTGATATATGTGATCAGCTTTGGGAATCACTGTTCATTAATACTGAAATAGCAGGTGAATTGCAACATAGAGCTGGAAGAACTGGTTCAAATAAAGCTTTCCCTGAAATTTCAGCCAGAACTCCAATCAAACCTTAAACAACCTTTTTTTTCCCAAATTAAAAAATCACTTTAAGTTAAACAAACATCTAGTTAAGTTTTCTCTCATTCAGTTTAATTCTGCAGCCATCTCCATTCTTCAGAGTTCAGACCGAAGTGGAGTTGGAATGCTGAAATATCCCCCTGAAAGGATTTTCTCATGCAATTTCCAGTTCAGGTAGATGCAGGAAGCACTGGAAATTTCATAACAAAGTCTCTTGTTGTAAAATGATCAGTCCAAAGAGATTTACAGAATTTGAATAAACTTACAAACTTTTGAGCCAAACTTGAAATTGAGGTTTACCCATCATTATTACTTATAATTTGAATTAATTATTATTAATGTATTTTATGATATTCATTTAAGTCTTCTGAAATTTAATAGACTAGAAGATGTGCAATAAATTGTTTACCTTCTTGGGAGTACTGCTGATATTAGTATCTGTATATATCCAGAGAAAGAGGGCAGGCAGATGTTATCTTTAAATTGTCAGCATTTGCTATCAGTCTTCATAGAATGGCATCCAAGTGTAGTACTATGTTTTATTTGGAATAGGAAACGTCTGTGGTATGTACAGTAAAAGCTAACATTTTAATGGTGACCGTTGTGTCTGTGTTTTAAAGATCTATCTTTACACACAAAATTGTCTACACACCAATATATTGAGTGTGTGTCTGGATAAGACAATGTGATTATTTCATTATAATTGCTGTATATTTGCTCTGCTGTTTTTGTAACCGGAAATAGTATTTCTGAACTAAGTTTGTTAATATATCCTATCAGTTCTGGTTTATGAACAAAATGAAATGACAAGCTTTTGACCAGGGAGACCACCCCAGGGGTGTGCCCCCTTAACATTTCAAGTTGCATTATATGTATGTGCACTGATCGGCCACAGTACTGGGACACTGAATCAATGGCAAGGGGAATAAGACCAGAGCAGAACCATTATGGGGGTAGCACTAGTCATGGGCACAAGATGATTTAGTCATAATTCCAGCTGTAGCACTCCATAAATTGAGCCCTATATAATAAGCCTTGACAAAAATATTTTGATTATAGTAAACAGAACTAAAGCCTAGGTAATTGTATCTGCCATCAGAATGTCAGCCAGGAGAGGGGATTGCAGAGGAGCAAGATACCCAGAACTCAGCACAGCTCCTAAAGTGACTATACTGACTTGGGTCAGTGCATCCCCTCAGGCAATCTTTGACAGTGAAATCCTGACAGTGACTTCAAGCTGCCATCTCACAGTAGGTGCCAGTAATTTGTGTATAAGGTCAAACCCTCTTGGGGCACACTGCCTTCCTTGTCAAGGTGCACCGAGCAGGCCTGAATTTTGTCCATAGCTTTGATAGCCAAAATTCCTGGGAAGATAACAACAGTCACTCCAGGACTAGTAAATACAGTGTTTGAAATGTTAAGCCTGGACAACAAATTAAACCAAAGTGCTATTGTACTGTAGAAGAACTAGGGGGTAGCATTGTATAGTATAGTCGAAGCAATCATAACCAGGATACTTCTCAACCTCTGTTTACATACCTGTGGAGCTTCAAAAAGAAAACCATTATTAATCATTGATTTCCATGACAACCTAATGAAAAACAAACAAGGGACACAATACAGAAGTATGTTTGAAAGTATCTAATGTGTAGTGCCAATTATAGAACCAAGGCATTCTTGGAGTGAAACATTAAGCTATATGAAAGCTACCATCCTGTTAGCATTCCTCAATATAAACTCTGGAGTGATGAGCGGAAATACATCTACAGCTTTGACAATAGAATTACCTCTGACAAGTGACTTGAGTGAGGCTTGTTGTGTTTGAAATGCTAAACTATTTCTCTTTGGGAGTCTTCCAGGCTCCCAAATGTATTTAACTCCAGATGCACCATTCACATGGAGTCTCCAGGAGGTAATTCTAGAACAAATCATTTTATTTCTACCATCTGCTTTCCCTTCATCCCTAGAAGAGTAGCTGTTCTCCCTGGAATGGAAGGTGGACTTTCAGTAGTGTCCAGGGCATTCTGGGGCAGCAACTGCATCTTGTTTATCTTTTTAAAGTGGCAAAACACCAAAATGTTGCAGGGGGCTAAAGACTCCCACACTTCCTGAGAGCAGCTGTATCGATACTCTGACTGATCCATAAAATGATAACATCTGAGTAGACTAAGTGGAGAGAAGATTGGGAGATGTCAATTTAATGCATGGTGTGACAAAACAAAACCCAAGAATTTAACTGCAGGATTTAATTTCAATCTGCTGCCTACTTATAGGCAGTATAAAGCTTTATGGGACCAGAGCGTTAGCAGGTTCTGTTAAGGATTGAGCTTCACAGGGTGAAACTTATTTTAGGGTGGAGACATTACAAACCAGAATATTCAGAAAGAGATACCTACAACGCTGTAGCTTGGGAGTGTTCAGATCCATAGTTCTGATTTATACCATTATGAATATAGGGTCCAAGCTTTCCTCCCAAAGACGTTTAGATCTAAAGTTTTGGTTTGAGCCCATATCCAGTGTGGAAACTTGCCAGAGACAGCCTTAGTCTCAAATGGATAATGATAAAAGCTTTGTAATCTACCCTTCTAATATACTGTGGTTGACAGCAGAAGCAAACAAACTGGTTAAAATCACGTCATATCAATAGTCTATAGCAGAACTAAAACATAGCTCAGAATATTAAACCATTATTAATGAATCTCTTTTTCCCTTAGAAATGAAGATGTTTAAAATGAAGATTAAACAACAAATGAACCTTGTTCAATCCACCACATTTCTCCCCCTAAATGAATTGTCTCACATCATTATGACAGGTTTAGAAATGTTATTTATTCCAGTAGCTAACATGCAATGTGAGTCCACGATAAATTTAGGGGAAACCATATATTGCTAGAATGTATGTGCTTGCCATATACCCAGCTCTGATACAAACTGTTAAAATAATGAACTGCTCACTGATGTTCTAAAGTTCTTCTGTGAAGTATACACAGGAAATAAGATCTGTGATTCAGGAAGAGAGACATATGTTAATTCCCATACAATGGAGAAATCGATATTAAAATCAGGACTGCACTGCTTCTGAAGCTCTGTTCTAGAGATAGCAAAATATTGACTTACCAATCTCAGCCTGGAGCACAAAACTCAAAGACCATTTTAACTTTAATTAATACACATATAATGCAGTTGCAGCTTACACTGACTAGCTCAGAATTTATAAAAGCTTTGCCATACGGTGACCTTGATTTGAACTTTGGGAGAATATTCAATTAAGTCGGAAGCTCCTTGGGTTCAGACCTTGTCTTATCTTCTGTCTATGAAGTGTCATGAGCACTTATGGCACTGTATAAATAACAATAATATTATAAGTTGAGATGAGCTTAACTGCAAGATGTTAGTATCACAAAAAAAAAAAGAAGATGATATTAAGAGGTGTTAGCAGATCAGATACTTTGAATAACTTACCTTCTAACTCCTGTTGTGTTCCTATCTACACTCCTGTCCTTTGGAAACTACAGTCCCCAATGTCCCAAAAGCACATCTTCCCTTTTACCACCCCCCACACCACACTCATATTTTGACTAAAAGTGACATGGCTGAATTGACTGATTTTGTTGTGCACATTTCTGGAAATGCTGCTGTTTAGAACTAATGCTTACAGTGAGAGATGCAACAACATGACAGTTCTTAAATGTCATCATCATCATCATCATGTTCCCATTATGCCTCTGGCATCGAGGGCAGTGATGAAGCTCCTCCACTCGTGTCTATTTCTGACAAGTCTATGCCTCAGGTTTTTCAGCTTGGCTTCCACAGCTCTTTGCTATGTTGTTTTCAGGCAGCCTCATTTTCACTTGCCTTCAGGTGTCCATCTTATTACTACTCTGGTGATGGAATCAGTTTTCATCCGAAGCACATGGCCAATCCATCTCCAATGCCTCCTGACAACGATGGTACTCATATTTTCTTGGCTTCACAGTATTAATAGATCTTGGTATGAGATTGTTCTGGGCCAAAAGATACAGGTTGTATGGAATGAACACAGTTTGGGCATATCATATTTTCTCATTTCCCAGCATTCTGCACTATAAAGTAATATTGAAAGTATGCAGCTCTGATAAATATTGAGTTTGGTTTTGGTTTTGTATGTTGGTGTTGCCCAAGTATGTGAATGTTTCTGCATTGGTGAGAACATAATCCTCAATCCGTACTGGCAATGATGAGGTAATATTACAGGTCAGAACATCTGTCTTATTGTGGTTGATTTTCAGTCAAATTCGCTGGCTGAATGTGTTGAGTTGAGCTCTTCTTTCTTGTATTTAGTGCCTGGTAAGTGATAGGAGAGCAAGATCATCTGTGAAGTCCAGGTCTTCAAGGGATGAGAAGAGTGTCCATTTAATGCCTTCTGGCATGTCTTCTGCTGTACGTCGCATTACCCAGTCAATGGCAATGTTGAAGAGGATTGCAAGCATGACACACCCCTGACATACTCCTGTTTTGACTTCAAAACAGAGTTCACTATGATCAACACTGCATGTAAAGTTGAAATAAAAGCTTTTGATTGTGTTGATTATAAGGAGAGCAATTCCATATGCCCGCAGAATGTGCCATAGGCTGGTCCTATGCATGCTATCAAAAGCCTTCTCAATGTCTATGAAATTTATGTAGAGTTGCCATTGCCATTCTAAGCATTGTTCTACTATGTTTCATAGAGTTAAGATCTGGTCTGTGCATCCACGCCCTTTCCAAACACAGGCTTCCTCTTTTCTGAAAATGCTATCAACTGCCTCTGATATATGCTGGAGTATGATCTTACACAATACTTTGCTTGGCACAGATAAAAGTCTGATACCACGCCAGTTATTACAATCACTGAGAGTTCCTTTCTTTGGTATCTTCACTATAACCCCATTGGTTCACTCATCTGGCACTTTTCTCCTTTCCCAGACTGATGTAAATAGAGGGGCCAGGATAGATGCTGCTAACTCAGAATTTACCTAGAACAATTCTGCATTCAAGTTATCCTTTCCAGGACTTTTCCCTTTTTTTTTTTTTTGAGGATTTGATGGCTAGAACGATCTCTTCCTTATTTGGGGTGTCTGTGTTGATATCAAGATTTTCTTCTTCCTCCTGGATATCTGCTTCCTCTTTAGGTGGCTCCCTGTTCAGCAATTCTTTGAAATGCTCTGTCCACTGCATGTCTTGTTCTTTTTTGATTGTTAGTAGGTGGCCTTGTTTGTCCCTGATGAGAGTGTTTGTTGGTGTCTTCTGTTTACCACTCATAAGTCTGCTGCTGATGGACTTCCATTCAAGAAGGGAATGCTTCAGTCCCTTCTTCTAAAGGATGGCAACACTCTCAAGGTGTTGTCCATCATCCTATCCAGAAAACAGCAAAGTTTCTCCTGAGGCTTTTGTATATCTTCCTGATCCCATCCATCTGCTCTCACTGACACACAGGATGTGTAAGATGTGGCATTTCATCTCTGCTGTGACCTAGCTTCCATGTTTTGCACATTGTCCTTACATTCTAAAAACCAAGTTTGTTTTTTGCCTTGGGGTTGAGCACTTCAGTCTTCATGCCAGTGACTTCTTTTTGGCTTTCATCCCTGGCAGTCATATGGGTCATTGACTCCTGAATGCTATCACACAGAGTAAAAGTTAATTTCACCGTCGCTGTTTCTGCAACATATTTTGTTTTTAATGGGACAGGCACAGGGCTAACAACCCTAACACCCAACCTGGAGGACCAGGGTATCTGTTTTGTCTGGTCCCTCCCCCACAGACAAATCCGGCATAGTTGAACCTACGAGGAGCAAAAGGCCCCCGCGGACACAGACTCTGGGGATGGTTAGAGCACACAAGCTGTCCTATCACGATAAGGCACAGACACCAGAGGACAGGTTCTTAAATGTATCCAAGAATAAATCAGCCTTGAAGGGTCACCCTTGGCATCTGCGCATGTTGGATTATAAAAAGGAGCTGAGGAATAATTTGTAGCTAATAATGCAGTCAAAAATTTCATTTTGCCCGGCTTCTCCCAGTGGCAGAATGTCTGCAAGCAAATCATGATTTCTGCAAGTTTATTTGTTATTCAGTTTTAGTCAGTTCATTTTAGTGGGTTTTAATACTCCATAGTTTGATCATAAACAGTTCAGCCTACTTGCAATTTAAAATATGAATGTATCAGTTAAGGGTCATGGGTCATATAAATCCCAAAGTATCATTTCTCTTGTCTGATTGGATGAGAATGATTCAGAAAGAGGTAGCAGGTAAAGGAAAAAGATAAAAATCTCTGGTTTATGAACCACACAGACCATGCCTATCAGAATCAGACTACTATAAATTACATTGGCTCAATGTGGAGTTTAAAATTAATATTCTCTTGTCAGCTATTTACAGAAAGAAACTATACTGATATAATTATCTATATAGTGGGATAACTACATGTACACTTGTGGGGTGGGGTTGGGAGGAGGTTGTACTACTTCTGTTTCTAAACCCATATATTTAAAGCAAAAAAAGTGTAGGCAGGTCTACAGACACAAAAGGCTAAATTAATTCCTGGTATAACCCCAGTGACATCGCTGGGATTACCCCAGAGGTGAATTTGTCCCAAAGAATTTTCAAATGTATGATCGTGGTTGGGAAGGCCCAGCATGACCCTGCCTGGCTTATGTCCTCTAATGAGACATCTTGAGGACTTTTCCCCTTGTTTTGTAAAAGCAGTCTCCTATCCCAACTAGAGCATGCCATTTCTAGAGTGAATACTCAGACGTGTACCTGTAAGAATCTGTTTCTGACTTTGGATTTGTAAAACTCGATAACTCAAATATTATTAGAAAACAAACACAAAAGGAACAAAAGACAAATTCAGAATCAAAATTAAGGGAGTGCTCAAGGAATTTTTTTAAGATTTACCTAACTCTAGTTATTTGGATCCTTTATGATCATTCATCTCTAACTGTAGATGCTGGACTTGAATGCAAACAAAACAGATTTCACCAATAGCAATAAAATTCTTCTGTACTGGAGATTTTTATGCCTCGCTCCCAAAGTTCTCTCCCCCATAGATATTGAGACTCTCCACTGGTTATGCCTACATAGCATTAAACCTTTAACTTCCTTCCACATAATTCTTCCTCACTCTTCGTGCACAATATCTTCCTCCTGTCCTTCCCCAGACCCTCCCACTGCTGTCACATTAAGGTGGCTCCTGCTCCTCTCTGCTCCAACCCCAAAGTTCCATTACTGATCCCTTCCCTCAACATCTCACTGCTCTGACCCTCCTAATTTCTGCTTCTCAAGTTCCTCATGCAGTCCTGGTTGCCCCCCATCTGAGAACTCCATCTCTGGAACAGGTAGGTCATGCAATAGAGTTCTCACTGTTTGTATCCTGACTGGTTTCTTGATTCCTTACAGTTCTGTCTATATTGTAATTGGGACAGTTCTCAAAAACAAAGAGACATTCATTGTGTACACATCCTCACAAAAGGATATTCATTGACACTGATCACAACAGATCTGGTTGTCATTAGAGATGATGCAACAAACTATGTCAACACCACTCCAAACTACAAACTCATGCATCTCTTACATGTCAGCTACTGCTACCTGGTAGAATAAGGATTACACTTAGCTAAATGATGACTAAGGGTATAAACACCCAGGAGAAAGTGAATGCTTTAGTCTGATAGATCAGGGTATAACTAGGAGTACTGGGGCTAAATCAATAGATGGCAAATTTAGGTTTAATATTGGGAAAAATCCTTGTCAGCTAGATGTAGAAACATCTTAGGGAAAAGGCAGCTGCTCCCTAACTTGGGACTTTTAAACTAAACCAGATAAAAACCACTAGAAAATGTATTGTAGAAAACAATCCTGCACTGGCAGAGGAAAAGGTCTGCATGGCACCTGTTATTCATGAAAAGGCCCTTATAGCTGGTAGAGTGAGGGAAAAATGCAGGTACCCCATTCCAGTTCTGCTGGCTCACTTCAAGACCTGACTGAAAGACCCAGGACCTGATTATCTAATGAACTACAACTTGTGTTCGCATTTGAACCCATGTAATGTGGGTGCAAAGCAAGCACAATGTGCTACCATATTTTACACTCACTTTGCACTAGTGTAAACGAGTACATAAGGTGCAGGACAACAGATTTAGACACCAGGTTCCCAGAGACTAATCTAAAATATATCTCATGATTTTGGACAATATTTTCAAAAAATATCACATATTACAAATAGGTGAAGTATGTTGACTCAGTATCCAGGAGAAGAGTTAAATCAGTGAATCTTTTCATAAAATATAGCAATACAAAAATTGAGCATTTGGAAGTAAGCTGTATCTTTGTTTCTTAGAGCTGAAATTTGAAATTTCAAAATATAATGCCAAATTATTCTTCAGATATTTTGGAATTTATTCTTTGGACCTGACTTGCCTGTCACTTATACTAGCATAAATCAGCTGAGTTGCTTACACCTCAATCAAACTGGTGTAAGTAAAAGGAGAATCAGGTTCTTTGTTAGCAGATACAAAGGATTTATAAAAGCTCATGTTGCTATTCTGCTACCATTTCAGAGAAGACTGTATAGTGAAGGTCAGAAATAGCTCTCTTCTGAAATGTATTTCAGAAATGAAATTTCAGATGTTAGAAAATGAATGAAAGATGCATTATGGTAAGCATACCATTTGTGGCCAAACCAAGCCCCCATCTGGAGCTTGACCATCTGTGATAAGATTGTAGATTTGAAGCAAAGCACATTTTGGAGCATGGAAAACAGCCCATAAAACATCAATTAGACATTTTGGCCCACAATATATTTCCTTTAAACTAATTTTCAGAGAGTGGCATGTGTGGTTTTGACAGTAGGATTTTGCCCATATGGTTTAAAATTTGAGTACCTCAAAGAGCTTTGAAAATGTAAACTATTTGTTAATTCTTCAGCACCCTTGTCTTTCCTTCTGACTTGACCTTTATATTTGAGGAGTGAGATATCTAAATTTCTAGTAGCTTGAAAAGATGCAAGACTCTCTGAACAAGCAAGCCACATCTCTTTGCAGATACTGTGTGTATATTAACCTTATGTTTACATTATAACTGTGTGATATCACAGGTCTTTTTACTCATAAACTTCAGATAAACCATCTCTCTCTCAGTATTTAGAACAGAGAGGAAACCCTAATTGGAACTTCTATTGGACCTTAACTCTTATATATCACTCACCCCCAACTTTGGTTTTCAGATGAAAAATGACTGACAATATTTTACTAAAACAAAATCTAGCCTGCTAAGCCCATATTTACTTTGTAATACTATATTCTTTATTATTATTACATCAGCACACAATTTTATCTGCAATATTATTTTCAAAAAAATGTAACATATTATAGGCTAGGACTCTAACTTTTTAAACTAAATCATTTCTCATAAAGCAGGAAATATTAAGTTTAAACAAGACCTTATTCTTAAACTTCAGGATAAAATACTGCATTTCCTGGGTGCACATTTGGCCTTTAAGCAAAGGAGAATTGTTTTCTACTAGAAGTAAAATCTGAACCAGCTTAGCAGAAATAGGTAACAATCCTAAGGAAAATACTTAGTTTACTCAAGAGCAACTCAAATTATAAACAAATATCCATCCATATGTAATCACGATAAAAAAAATGGCAAGGAATGAGAATTTAGATTGAATCTTCTAACATATTATAATAAATGGAAAAGTATCTTAAAAATGATCACCACTACTGTGCCTTGCAGCCCCCCTTAAACATGCCTGTGTACAGTGGTACTGAAATTACCAGGAATTAGTTCATTGCAACTCTACTAATCTGGCAAAAAGTGCACCGTTTCTTCTTCTTTTTTTTTTCTAAAGTTCTCTTTCGTTGGTAAGAGCAAAACCCCAGTAGACAGAGCAAGAACTGTGAAAAGAGATGTGTGTCTGAAGGCTCCACAGAAAGAATATTAAAATATTGTTTTCTTGTTGCTGTGTTGCAGTTAATAAGTGGCACAAACTTGAGAATTGAGAACTAATTAAATTCTTAGTGATAAAATCCAAATTCAGCCTTACTGTGGGAATAGACCAAGGTCTAATTGCTGTAATCTTTAAATTGCCTGTGAAAAGTGTGTTAAACCTATCCATTTTTATTTTATATTTTTAGAAGTGAGAATTCTAAAGATTTAAACCAATAACATTCAATATTCAGTCAAGAAACAGTTCTCTTCGATAGGTTGCATACTTTGCAAAGCATACTGCTTCCATTAACTCTAGATGGCTTACTTTCAATAAAGCTGTATCAGTCCCCAAAAAGTTCACACTGCTGAACACTTTTTATTTGTTAACATTTAAAGGCTGCCAAGAACAACAACCAAAAAACCCCCAACAACAACAACAACAACAAAAAAAAGAGCAAGTGGACAGAAAATATTAAAATGTAACATTTAAAATAACAAGGTGAACAGAAATAATGTATTCACTCAGTAAGGTATGAAAATACTGGGGAAGGAGTATTTCCCAACTAGGCAAATCTGAACTACGCTTGACACACTATACTTCTGGAAAATATTATGCAGACATAGCATTAAGTTGTCTCCTGTCACAACACAGGATGATTGATAAAAATGATTCAGAGTCCAGACAGTCAGAGTACAGTACACAAAAAGGGAGAGGGCAGGAACCCTTTTAGACTGACCTTTAACTGATAAATTGATGATGTCCTCATTAGCAGCCACCCTGCTGCTTGCCCTCAATAAAAGATAATGTCCTGCTGTTAACACTATTCCCATTTCTGTGATTTAACGCTACTATTACAGTGCAGATACTATTTAAATGGATTAAGGTTTAAATTAAGATAACATATTGTTGTGGTCTGCAATGTTTATCTCCAAACCAAACAGCATCCTTTCATTGCGTGTGGTTGGTAAGAGGCAAGCTACTGTGGCATCCATCAGGTGACATTAATAGTAACGTTTCTACAGTGTGGTGTCTACACAATTCCTGCACTACTTACCATTTTTCAATAACATTTCATAAGATGTGAATTGTGGGAGAATTTTTTAAATGTATCATTATCCATGTTATCTTCTGCCTAAGGAAAAAATAATTCTGGTAGATAATGTTATCGTTGGAATGCCACACTTATAGTGTTCGTATTGCCTTGTTTAGTACTCATACAAGGGAGACTAACCTAATGAATCAGATTAACTTGCATGTGTAACTAGAGAGTTACTTGATCTCATATTCCATACCTCTATCTGTATAACACCTGACATTAGCACCAACAGTTCTTTCTTTCTGCAATTTCAGTCTGTGAACTACTTCACCTGTGCTTTTATTTGTTTATGAAGAATGTTTTTTAGCAAAGGAGTCTGAGAATTCAGGGTCTATCCTGAGATGTGCTTAACATTCAAAACTACTTCCTATGAATCAATTTTTTACTTCCAGATAAAGACACTTTCTTCTGCAGAACAATGATATTTAGGGACCTAGTCCATTAATCATACTTATGTAGTTCTTTTCATTTACTTACAGGATAAACAATATCCTGGTTCCCAGACCCACCTTTCTTTTGTTAAAGGTGGAAGTCTAAATGAACCGCTGTGATTGGCACGACACTCATTTAATTATCTGAACTCTGAGGAAATGTAGAGAATAAAGCAAAATAATCACAGACAGAAAAGGAAAAGTTGCATGGCAAAAGAATGATGTGATAGCCTTATATTCCTCCAACATTGTATACTCTTTCTACATGTAAAAAACAAAACTCGTGCACAAACTGCTATGCATGGAGCTATTTAAATAGGACAAGGGTCGGCAACCTTCCAGAAGTGGTGTGCCGAGTCCTCATTCATTCTCTTTGATTTAAGGTTCTGCGTGCCAGTAATACATTTTAACGTTTTCAGAAGGTCTCTTTTTATGTCTATAATATATAACTAATCTATTGTTGTATGTAAAGTAAATGAGGTTTTTAAAATGCTTAAGATGCTTCATTTAAAATTAAATTAAAATGCAGAGCCTTCCCAGAGCGGTGGCCAGGACCCGGGCCATGTGAGTGCCACTGAAAATCAGCTTGCGTGCTGCCTTCGGCATGCGTGCCATAGGTTGCCTATCCCTGGAACAGGACATTTAAATCACATACAAACACACATATATGCATGTTTCTGCAAACTACTCTACTTTGCTCAAAAGACTGGCTGGAGCTACTAATATAGTCACAAGAACAGTGACAAGTATGGTCTAAAACTCAGTCATCCTCAGAATGAATTTCCAGTCTGAACAGAGATAACCAGTAGTCAGTCCAGTTCAGATTCCTTTGCAAGATTCTTTTCAGGTCAGTGAAATACTTCAGGGACATCAGTCTGAGTATGTGTGTGTCCAGCAGAATGGGAAAGTTGGGTGCTTTCCTGACCTAGTAAGACCTACTGTTATGGAACCTCTGGGCATCATTACCTGGACTGCTGGGAGCAAGAAAGGAGAGATTTAGTTGCATTGTCCCAAGACAGTCACAGGTGAGTCTTTGGTAAGCTCTCCCTGCCTACTCTAGCTGGAAGATAATTTACCAGGGCCCTGCGACCACAGGATAGGGGGAGGAAAGCCTCAGTGGGAGGGAGAATAAGTTGTCAGCGGCTAAGGAGAGAGAAAGAGACTAAAAATAATTTTCCCCTCGCTCTTCTCATCTCCTCTGTGTTCTACTCCTGTCCTTTCTCCTTCACCGCTAGTCTCATCCCAAGCATGCTAACCAGGATTTTATCCCAGTGATTCACTGTTTCATCCTAGATTTTTTCAGAAAATATTATTTTTAGTTGAAATTAATATCTATTACTATTCCTCTAGCGAGATGGGCAAACAGTGTAAGAAATGGCCAGAACAATCACCATAAAGTTTAATCTAATCCAAAATGAACCTCTTCAGTTTGAAAATTTTATGTTTTTCTTCCCTATTACAATTCAATAGAACTATGCGAACAAACAACTTTTCAGTTTGCTGGTCAAACCAGGGGGAGAAATTGTTTAGTATCAACTGGAAACAAAAATTCTTCTGTTTTCTTGGCAAAACAAAAAATAATTTTATCAAGATTTCAGGCATGTTTAACTGACTTTTAAAATTAAAAACAATGGAAATTTCATTACAAAACAGGCTGGTAGTAACCCTCTTATATGCTGGAGACCTGTGGTTAGAGCACTCATCCAGGATAAAGGCAACCTGCGTTCAAGCCTCCACCCAGCCTGATGCAGAGCAAGGACTGGAACTTAGGGCATTAACATGGCAGGTGAGTTTGCTTACCACTGGGCCATGGGGCATTCAGAGATGGGGTTCTTCCATTGAAGCATTGCCCTCTCCTCAGGTGGTTTTTTTAAATGGCACTTAAGTCCCTTTAGAAATCTAGCTTGAAAGATAATTTTTGGCCAAACTATTTGATGAATTCATGTCAAATTTGCCAATAGTTTTGGTCAACCTGAAACTGTACTTCCCCACCCCCCAAGTAAATTGTTTGTCTGAAACATATTGCCCATTTCAAAAATTTATTCTTAAGTGAGTCTTCACTTTCTGGTTCCAGAGGGGCAAGGTGGCAGAAAATGCCACCATACCACAAGAATGGCTAATATCTCTCAGCACCTTCAACCTGGCCAGAAGTCAGATCACCTGATATTTCATGACAAAGTTTCATATGATTAGCATCCCCAAATCAGAAGTGTGGTTTGCCTTTCCCTTTAGTGGCTGATCCACACAAAGGTAGCATTCCTTTAGCTGAATTTGTATCAGTTTGTGTTTTGGTGCTCAAAGTCCCACCTTTAAACCTTGCTGTCAACCTGCAGTTGAGACTGTCACATGAATATTTCAGTTAGGCTTTGGAGACATTTGGTTGTTTATCTAAACTTCACTCAACGAAGTATTCTTTACTTAGGTGCAGAATTTTGTGACCTACTTCACATCCTTCATATAGTCAGTCTACTGGGTCAAGACTGAATTTTTACACCTGTACATTCTTTGTCATGCCATAGATACATTCCTAGTTGCAAAGACAATTATTCATACACTGTACTGTAGTTTAACTAAAAAAAAAAAATCCCCGTGTCACTTTTAAAAAATCTATAATTATTTAGCAAAGACATGTAGTGTAATAAAATAAAAATATACACTTATTGCTGGTTCTATAATCTATGACTTGATAAAATAATTTTATGAGCTAAAATGTATGTTTAATTATTCAGTGTGCATTGATGATTTCTTTCATACCATATTTAACAGTAGGAGGTTCTTTTGTAATTTTATGAGCTTAGCAGAAGCAAGAAACCATTTTTTCCTTAGATTAATAATGTAATTACTACCTCTGTCATATCTTGTTGTAGTTACTCATGTTATTTTTTCTGTTAATCAAAAAAGCACAAGTGTTTTTAAGTTATACATCTGTGGGAGTAACTCAAAGTTATGAAATGAAGAATTATTTTGCAATATAAATGTCAAGCAATTTTGAATCCCAGGAAATTAAGAGCTTAAGTAAATTACAGATTTGAAGTGTTAAACTAGTGCCCTGGGGTACATTGTTAAAGCTTCACTTGGGAATTTATTAATATTGTCATTAGCAATAAAGTTGTGCACATAAATCCCTATGTACAGCTTTGAAAAATAACCACTCTGAATTAAACAGTTAATGCATTATTGTTACTATTTATAATCAATCTTAAACCTCAATATTGTGTTACTTTGCTTGAAGAATTAAAGGTGAGCAGCAATGCTTTAAAAACAAACTATTTCAGATTTTAAATTACTGAAATATATGAAGGATGGAATCCTGACTCTATGGAAATCTATGACAAAAGTCCCATTGACTTCAACAGAAACAGGATAACACCCATAGAACAAAAAGCAACAGATTCTGCCAACTGTACTCATACTGTGTAGTACTTTATTCCACCAACAGTCCTATTGTTGTAAGGCTGGGAGAATCTGTTCTCACTTAAAGGAAAAAAAATCCATAAATCCTTTAAAAACAGATTAAGGTGTATTTTTTTTAATTTGTCCTTGATGTTTTAATTTTATTCAGATGGCTCTTAATGGCCCCTGGGCTGAGGACCAGACCAAAGCTTATGTGTTGCATAAGTCCTTAAGCTTTCAAATAAGGCTTGAGGGGAACTTCCCCATAGGTATTGAGAGATTTTTGCTCCATTTCTTTCCAGTTGCCACTTATACATTAAAAGAGGAAGGCTTTTCCCCAATCCCCAAAGAAATGTTTTTAATTCCTTCTAGGTTACCCCTGCTAGCACTAGTCTGCCAGTGCAGATGCAGCACTTGTGTCTCGGTCCTGTTGAGTCCTTTGCAGAAGGTGATGTGCGTGTGAGAGAGAGGGCTCTGCATAATATAACAGGATGTCAGGAACAGCAGAATGACAACCATGAAAACCTGGGGTCAAATGTTCACCTTGGAGACTCAGAGCCATTCACAATGGGAACTTGACCCCAAAATTGACCTATTATTTTCAGATATAGGCAAGTAAATCAATCTGGATAATAGGAGAACTGACCCAAAGAATTGGCCACAACTAGAGCCAAATCTTAAATGAGGCCCAGATTTTCAGCTTGTGAGCACCAGTGTACTACAGGTATGGAAGTCTAGGGCACACAGAAGCATATGAGTACTTTGGACCATATGGTTCTTAATGTGTTTGGAGGTTTAAAGAAGTTTGGTTCAATTTGCTTTTTCATTAATTTTATGGCTACCATTCTGATACAGAGTGAAGTGTCTCAAATTTCACAAAAAAGAAGCTCTACATTTGCTGGCAATGCCAGCCAAAATGTCACCCACAATTCACATATGCTTGTGAATGTTCATGGAAAACCCCACGTCTCATATGCAAACACTTCCTGAGGAAAAATCAGTCATTTCATGCAGCTCTAATGATGGTTTGCCAATATTAAATTAATGGAATCCTGGGGGGAAAGGTAATAACATTTTCTCTGATTAACCTAACTGGCTTCAGGACTCTGCTGCAGTTCTGCTCAAATTCATCAGCAAAAACATTTTTTGTATAGTGCCTTGAGTTTGAAATCTTGATTCTCTAACAGCCAAGGGGAGAAATATCAATTCTCAGTGTTCTATTGGTTTCTGTAATTAACTATGATTACAAAATACATTTATTGTCATAAGATTTAGCTGCGATGTAAGATCCAGTGATATACTATAAATTCTCAAAATAACTTTTCACATCAAGTCATCCATTTGCCCTTCTTTGAGAAATCAATTGTACATCTCCAATACCAGAGATGCTGTAGAATAATAATAATTAGAATTAGGATCTTAAGCTCTGAAATGTGACATAATATACATAGTTCAAGTCAATGCAGTTGTCAGTAGAGAGAGATCTAACCTTTATAAAGAAAACATGTAGTGTACCTGTTGGTAGATCGCATAACTTCACTTCATGTCAGAAGATACCTAGAGTCCTCTTAAAAGTAACTAAATAAAAAAGAAAATTACAATGAACATTTACTTCAGAAAATTATCTTCCATTCACAGTATTGCACCATTTATTGTGTGCACTCTTTTAGAAAAAAAGAGTAGGAATAATATTCCTAGGAATTTCTGTGCAATATGAAAATGGAATTCAATGGAAATGAAAACCAAGGAATATACTGTAGCCAAAAAAATGGGCCAATACAATAGGAAAAGTGATGGACACATAAGTGATTCAAGTCGCCTCTCAAACATACTGATAGTGGATTAATTTTCATTGTGCATGGATTAAAATTATTAATACTAATATTTCAAAAGTACTTTATGAACAAAAATTGCTTCACACATCTCTGAAATGCAGTCACCTCTGCGATGAAATGTGAATGCCACTTAGCATCACTACATGACAGATTAAGACAGGGTATTAAGATAAATACAATATCAAGCACCAAATCCTGCTCACTGTCCCATTGATCAATTCCTGAAGTTTTACTCCACTTTTTGGGGGAGCTTACCTGAATAAGGACTGAGTGAAAATGGAATAGAAACTCCAGGATTTGGCCATTTGCTTCAATGACAGTAATTGCTTAAATAAAATGAGAAGTACTTAGTCACAGAGTGAAAATACTAGGACAATTTATGTAGAGAAACCATACATAAATTACTCTAATTGGAATCTAGCAAGGGTAGTGGCACTAACTTCCATTTAACTACCTCATATGGTAATAGAACTTGGGGCAATCATAAATGACACTGAAATGCTGTGTAAGACTGTTGTGATGCAGGGCACTGGGAAGTTTAAACAGCCATATTAAACACAAAAATGAAGTGTTTTTCTTGAATCGCTAATACCGGTCAGCTTACATCCCGGCATCTAAAGAGGGCAGTATTTAATATTCACAAAAGTATTATATCTAATGGTTCAATTAATTAATAACTGGTCTTGTCTCCATGGTTTCTAGGCCACAACAGAGCAGAAACTCTGAAAGCTAATCCCAGTTCTTCAAGGGAAAATTTTTAATTGCCTCCTTTTTGGCAGCTGTGGAAGGCCAGGTCAGCCTATCTGTACAACTGGCTCTTGACAGTAATGTCAGGGGACCCAGTAAGCATATTCAAGGAGAACTCAGATGTTCTGACATGGACCTTTTCCTGATGCCAACCTCTCTTCTCTAGTGTAGGAGGGGAGGTAGAAGGAAAGGTCTGTTACACACAACTGCTCCTGTTGAAAGTTAGAAACAGGGGACCACTCACCCAAGGCAGAACAAATGGGGGCCACAGCCATAAGGCTAAAAATGAACAAAATCCTGCCTATTTGGTGAGGATGAAATCCTCCAATAGATCCTCCAATACAACTGTTTTTATCTTCTATCAATTTTGTGTGAATAAATAACAAAGGATTAATAGAATGGAGTGGTGGTGTAGCCGGGTGGGTCCCAGGATATTAAAGAGAAATGGTGGGTGAGGTAATATTTTTTACTCAACCAAATTCTGCTGAAGTGAGAGGCAAGCTTTTGAGCTTACACATACCTGAAGAACAATTCTGTGTAAGCTCCAAAGTTTGCCTCACTCACCAAAAGAATTTGGTCCAGTAAAAGATATTACCTCATCCACCTGGCCTTTCAGAGGATTAATAGCACTGTCTAGAGCAAACACAGAACCTAACTCTGCAA